>NW_027131561.1:0-2572925 GCF_026122565.2 Emydura macquarii macquarii
GTGGCAGAACTTTGCACTCTGGATTGTCTGCCCAGAATGCTGTGTGCTTATTTTGAAAAAACGCAGTGCAGTGTGGACACCATTATTTAAAAGGGAAGTAGTTTAAGACAGCATAATATAGCAATGTGGATGTACTACTTTCAGAATATTTTATCTGATTAATTAAAGCAAAAAACATAATCCAAAATTACTTTCAAGTGTTGACAAGCCTGCAGTCATTTTAGTGATGGCTAACGTACAAAGTGCTTGAGGCAATACACACCTGCAGTGTTGCCCCAATATGTCTGATCACTCAGTACCCTCATTCCATGGGAACTTGGGCATTTAAAAGACACCACGAGGTGCCACTGCAGCACAGCGGTTGGAGGGGAGGCCAGCAACAGAAGAGATCATTATTGCTGAAATAATAGTATCTCTGAAAGCCGTTGCTTAAAACTAGTTTCCCCAATTCTCTTTAATGAAATAATAAATGGATTTTTCACAGGTGTGCAGCAGCACAAGATGAAGAAATTAAAATAATGGCTAACATGCCACATCTCATGCACAAGGACTCCCCAAAGGCAAAGAAAAGCGAAACGGGTGGGGGGGACGATGGAGGAGGGAAGAGTCAATATTAATTAAAAGTCCCCACAGTGCTGAGTGTTCCATCTTGGATACTAAGTAGCGTTCTCCCTGTCTTTAATTCCATCAAGCAGCAAATTATATTCTCTTTCAGTTCCTGAGGAAGCAAGAGTTAGATAGGTTGGGCACGTACTTTCTTCATGGGTTTTTTCTTACGCTCATATGTTGTTTTATTTATAAGGATAAATAAATACCATGAGGGAATCCATAGCTTCTGACAAGGGCTACATATCTGGGGCCAAGTTCTTACGAAGATGCTCCCAAACAACAGAACTTCTAAATGAAATATTGGCAGACACCTGCTTGAGAATGCACTGGCATTGTGGCTCAGAAACGGAGGGATCGCTGAGCCACTGGAAGTACAGCTGTAACACCGAAGGAAATTCAACTATCCTACTTGCTTTAGGGAGGTGTACTGACCTGAGAGAAATAAGGTTCAGTTTTAAAGAAAACCTGAAAAATCCCAACTGAGTGCTGCAGAACAGGGTGCCCTTTCTTTCCACTCCTTGCTTTCTATGCCGATGTTCCACTGAGTTGCAATAAGCTTGCACCTCTCATCTCTAGGTCAGACACAAATATAACTGGCATGCTAGCTGCATGCAGTGTTCTTCCACCTGTTAGTTCAGGAGTTCTCTTACTCTTCCATAACATTGACCACAGTTCAATGGATAAATGGCATCAGGGGCCACATGTCCTGCCATTCATGATCACATGGATCACATCCACATGATCACAAAACATTCCTGTGGTTACTATGACAAATCTTGAATGGAAAAGGAACATTACAGAAGTATTATCATTTAGAAATGTGATCGTAATGGTCTCTTCTGGCCTCAGAAGCTAGGAATTTATTAACTGTGTTCTTTGTGATCAATATTTTGTCCTTGTGAAAAATATGAATCCCACTGTCTCCTTTTGGTCACATGGCTTTGTCCTTGGCCCCATTCTCTTCTCCCTCTACTATTTGACTCTGGGTGATCTTATTTACAAACAGTTTCAGCTACCATCTCTGTGCTGATGACTCACAGATCTACCTCTCTACTACAGACCTGTCTTCTTCTGTCCAAACCAAAATCTTGGCCTGTCTCTCTGACATCTCCTCATGATGTCCAGCTGTCACCTTATAAATGTAATAGTGCCAAAATAGGCATTTAATCTTTCCCCCCCGCACACCCTCATTCCCTGCCTTTCTTTTCTCGAGTCACTATGGACAACACCACCATCATCCCTGTCACTCAGTTCCATAGCCGGGGTGTCATCTTCCATGCTGTCCTCTCTAGAGAGTCACATTGAGGCATGTGTAAACACAGCCATTTCTCTTCTGTTACAGCTCTCAGATATGGCTTCCTCTCCATCCATACAGCTATCTCTCACCCAGGCCTTCACCATCTCATATCTCAACTACAGCAATCTCCTCCCCTTCAGCCTTTGACCATCAGGTAACCAGCAAGACCTCCTGTAGTAGGAGCCAAAATCTCTTTACTCAATACTTTTGGGAGATTTGGAAGGATTAATTATCACCCATAAAAACTGAGTCTGGGCAGGGAGAGTTCAAAAATCAGACAGACCAAAAAACACAATAAAATATTTTTTTTTAATTATTATTTTTGGGCATCTAACTCATGATTTTTGAATTTTTGGAGTTGGTAATACATTCACAAGTGTGCTACAAAGATCATTTTTCTGGCTTGTTGCTTCAGCCATCTTAGCTCTCTCTTTGTGTCTTTCCCCTGGCTCTGCTTTCTGCACTACGTCAAATACAAGTTGTTTGTTTCCACTTCTAAGCCCTACCTGGCCTATCCCTGCTCTTTCCCCCTCCCCCTCCCCCCGCCTAACACACTGTTATGATATAGATTCCACCTTAATTCTGGACATGATTCCAGTTTTGATTTTTAAGTTTGATTTTTAAAAGTTCCCAGTAAGCACCTCCATGCTTCCTCCCATACTGCAGCTCCTGTCCCACTGGCACCTGGCAGTGCAAGTCTCCCTGCTCCCTAAGGTCCCTGAAAGCAGCTCTTCTTTCTCCTCCTACATAGCAGTCACCTCAAATAGAGTTAGTCTTCCTCCTTCTCCTTCTTTCCAGATGCTTTTGCAAATGTTCAGACTCTTCTTTGCAATGGGAAAAGCTAGCATCAAGTAACCGGCCAGTTATCCTTGGGTCACCAATAAGAGTTCTGTAGATTGTCAGTGGTACCAGACTAATTTTAGAAGCTTTGGTTAGAATCACTGTAGTTTATTCTCCAGATTTCCAGATTAGTATCTGAGGCACAGAGCTGTGGGCTAAACAAATCTATTTTTCTACCTGATCTTGCTCCTGAGAGCTCAGAGATGCAGGGTGCATAAGAACTGTCATTCTGTGTCTCTCACTGACTACCAGCATTTGGGTAGGACAGCCTAATGGTGCACAGTCTGGGGCTGATGTCTGCCACTTTTCTTGGCTAGCTGTGAACACTTCGTGCCTTGTACAGTGGCACAAAAACCCTAGCATTTGGCCATGGGTTTTTAATTAATTTTCCTTTTGAAGTAGTAAGAACATGCATCCCAGAGTGTTATAAAAGACACAATTTAGCACTGATTCATGGAGATAACTCCTCTTCTTTAGCAACTTGCTATATCTTCAATCAATTTATAGTCAGGTTTCATGTTCCAGTCTGACCCCAGATTATTACATTTATAAATATGTTTCACACTGCTTCCTTTATTCTGAGTAAAATGTTGAGTGCTTCTATGGTGTGACCAGATTACTACCTGTCTCGTCAATCCACAGCTACAGTAAGAAGGATATTCATAGAGTCACAAAAGATAAGGTTGGAAGGGACCTTCGGAGGGCCAACCCACAGCTCAAAGCAGGACCAGCCCCAACTAAATCATCCCAGCCAGGGCTTTGTCAAGCTGGGCCGTAAAAACCTCTAAGGATGGAAATTCCACCAGCTCCCCTAGGTAACCCATTCCAGTGCTTCATCACCCTCCTAGTGAACAAGTTTTTCCTAATATCCAACCTAGGCCTCCCCTATATTAAAGGATGAATCTCTTTGTCTACAGCATAAAGTAAGAAAAAATATTTAGAACATTTCTCTAGATAAGCCATTACCTTGATAAAGTTTGTGTAGTACCAATGCACAGTGACTTGTAATTCAGCTCTGAAGCTAGTATACTGTTTGAAAATGAACCCGTTGCTGAGATGACTCCTAAACAGGGAGGAAGGGTAGTGAGTATTAGATAGGACAAGACTTGAGCTGAGTTACATAAATGTGTGATAAGGAGATCTCAGTCTCTGCAGTCTGCCTGTCAAAAATGAAGCTTTTAATCAATTTAATCACTGTAAGACTATATTAGCTCAGCAGTCTGCTACTTCAGCATGTCATTTTTAACTTATAAAGAACATTCTACAAACACTATAAATCCTAAAGCACTCTTTAAGAAATGCTCTAAAATATAAACAAGGTTTTAAATAGCTTGTGTCAGCAGGTCTAGAACAAATCACAGGAATGTAATGAAGAAGACCTTTTCCCCCAAAGGGTTCTACAACACTTGCTAGAGAATCTGGCTACACAGCATATTCTTTTCTGGTGACAAAGTTTAACCTTGATTTATCTTCTTCTCTTCGAGATCTCACTAAAGTCCATGCCTCATGGAACTACTTATACTAATCTTCATTAATTCTACGAAGGTGCTGAAATAATCCATTTCTAATTCCTGTGATGTATGTGCATAAGCACTAAAACACAATTGGATGCAATAAGACAATACAAAGGGCAGTAAAGTGTTTTAGTCTCAAACCACAGTATTAAAATGAATGTTCACAGGAAAATATTACTGGGTATTATCAAATAAGCTGTAAGAAACCGAAGTAATCATTTTAGAATTTCCTTTGCTTTGTAATATTTCTAAAAAGGAATTATTCTAATTAACATTTCCCCTGGTTTCCATTTTACAATGACTCACTATGAAAATTATTCCCCTCAATCCCTTCCGCACACACAAAAAAGTCATCAGAGTGAAAGAAGCAAAAATATTTTGTACATTTCTGCCTCAGAATCATAAAGCTAAATTCTCACTCTTCACAACAAGAGGATTTAACCATTTTTATACCATCCACATTTGCGTGAAGACCAGATTTGAAAAATTGGCAAGCAGAATAACATGATCTACATTTCTGGGTAAAAGACCTTGACTGCATGTATCTGTCAGTGACCTGTACAGTGACCTGAATTTCCCACACCTGTATTCCCTTCAGTAGTCCTGCAAGGGAACCCAGACTCAGACTTTCAGCTCCCCAGATATTGCTTCTTTTGGGTGGCATCTTGCTCCCTTCTGACCAGGTATTTCCAGGCTGTACAGTTCCCTGCCTTCACTGTGTAGTTCCCAGCAATGACAGTCTGCCTAAACAGACCTGCTTGCTTTCTCTTCAATGACTGATAACAGGGCAATTGTTACAGATAAAAGTTACCTCATGGAGTTTTTTTGGTAGCCCTACTTTATTCTTAAGGTAAAAAGCATTGCAGAGAAAACATATTAAAAGCCATGAAAGAACCTACATGCATGCTAATAAGCTTCCCAGAGTTCATCCCAACTTTCACATGGGCTCTGGCAAGAGCCATCTTTCATCACCCCATACTAGGGCTTTCTTCCTTAAGCTCAGAACACACTTTTGAAGCCTGAGTAGGCCAACTCCTTCCAATCCTCTTCTAAGGATTGGGGCCCTCCATGGACCAGGGGTCCTGTAAATTTGCTGGATCAGAAAGAAGGCCTAAGTCAGCCTAAACTCAGGCATTTTATCTAAAAATCTTTTCCCTGAGAAGGTACATGCAATTCTACAATAACACATGCACAATTTTCTTTTTAATACAATGTACCCTGTTGGTTTAACTTAAGTGAATAAAGTTTATATGAATTCCATAAGGTTTATTCTAGCTATTACAGTATATTGCGAGTTTGTCACAGCATCTACTGGGTATTGTACCATAGCGTGGTCTGGAAGAACATACATAGGGTTGATGTCAAAGATACAATCCTTCCTTAACTTCTCTATGAGCAGGGGTGTGTATATACTTACGCTGCGCAATGCATCTGGCTCACTCTGTGGACTTGTGTAGGGCTGGAAGTGGCCATGACCTCACCTCCACCCTACCCTCTTTGGTATGATTTGTACCGGCAGGGGCATGCAAGGTCTGGGAGCTGTGACTGATCTTTTTACAGTGGGAACAAGGGTGCTGTGAATGCTTCTTGCACCAACCCATAACATGGCACACCCATTCAAGAGCCAGCAACAATAAGGCCGATGTGGAAAAAACTGTTTTTTTGTCTTGTAAATTGAAATAACTAATTCTGCCTCTCCAGAACATGAGACTATCTGTGCAAAAGGCTGCCTAACTCTGGGCCAAATGGAAGTGCCTATCTCTGCTTGGAATTCTCAGCCATGAATCCTCTCCTGGAGTTAACTGCCTAAGCGAGGTCAACCCTTTCTTGCAAAAAAACATAATGATGACATTATACTCAATATCCCAGTGGTTGGAACACACACCTAGGAGGTGGGAGACCAGACTTCAAATCCCCAGTCTTCTAGATTCAGAGCAGACACTCAAACCCAGGTGTCCTTAACCACCAAGCTGTGGAGTCATTTTCATGGTTTCTTCAACCCAATGACTATTTAAGTATTTCCAACAAGAGAGATTTTCACCCCGGAATGCCCAGTGGTTTAGGCACTCACCTAGTAGATGAGAGATTGGGGTTCAAGTTTAATCAGCTACAGCAGAGAATTGAACCCAGCACACCCACTTGGCAGGAATGTTCTTTAACCATTGGGCTATCAGTTACATTTTGTGCAGTTTGGGTGTGCTCTGAAAAAACCTAGTGAACAAAACCTCACAGGCAAGACAAGTGGGGGGGAAACCCCTAGTTTGAGGATCCGGCTAGGGCTCAAGCATGAATTAGGCGTTGAGCAGCTCAGCAGTATCAAGACTAAGACTTCTTTGCACTGCCCAGCTCAGGGGCATAGCCAGAAGTGATTTTTGGCAGGGCCTGTGGCTGACACAGGTGAGCTGGTCAAAAAACAAGTGGCAACTGGACTGTTGGGCAGCTTTAGTGATTCTTGGCTGGTTGCTTCCTGAACTTCCTGCTTCCAGTCACATGGCCAGAAGCAGGAAGTTCGGGAAGCCACCAGCTGAGAAAGCTCCAGTTGCCAAGATAGCTTAGGCGGCGCTTGGGTGGGCCTGCTTTCAAAGTGCGTGGGTCATGGTCCACTCAGGTCCACCTGTAGCTATGCCCCTGGCCCAGCAGGAGAAATTTAGGTGCATAGGGACTTTATTGGTGGAAATTTAGGGGCTTTACAACTTCAGGCACCTAAAGGACTAAATGGCAGCTGAGCATTTTGGGGATTTAAATTTTGCATTTAGGCAGCTAATGTAGTAGTTAGACACCTACTGTCCTTTATGGAGCTCACTCAGAGAGTATGAAATACTACCAACTGAAAGGTACAGCATTTTACTCTCACTTTGAGCAGGCATAAATGACGATACAAGATACAAAGCAATGGAGAATCATGCCCTGAAAATGGAATTTCCCATGCTTCACTAATCAAGAACAAGTGTAGAAAGACAAGGCAACCATGCCATATGTTAAATAAAAGAAATATTTCCAAGGACTGGTCATCTTTCATAAAAATTGTTCCATTTGCCAAGGTCAGTGAAACTTTGGATTATCAGACACTTAATATCAGTTGTGCGAATTGATATTTTGCTGGGAGGCAAATATAACTCATGCACCCATATTTACAAAATATACTATTCTGGTGTTCACTGAATTGCTTCAGCTTGCCCATTTGCAGTAAATCCTTGTTGTCCTTTGATCTTTGAAAGTTTAGGACTTTCACACATTGCCATCAGTAGACTTGGGTGAATGCTTCTAAAAAGCATTCACAAGCATTCTTCAAATAAACAACGTGAATTTGCTTCAGCAATAGCTGAGACCCTTTTTATTCATTTTCTCTGATGATTGGCATGAATGAACTTTTTTGTTTTGTTTTGTTTGGAAGAATATTAGTGGAACGCAAAATTCTCATAAATTCCAATGAAAATAGAGGTTTGTATGAAGGTTCATGAAGGACCACTGTTTATGTGGTCATCTTAAGGTGTGTTTGATTTCCCTCCTCTTTAAAAAAATTCCAGTTATCTAATCAGGGAGTAGAGCTTATATACATACTATAATACTCCAAACACACATCATGACTAACAAACAAGGTGTCACAGAGGAAGTAGGTCATGTAGAGCCTGAACTATTGTCATATAAAATGCTTGTTAAAACCATTTTGAATGGACAAATAGAAATTAAAGTCTGCTTGTGAATAATTCCCACACTTAAATATGTTTAATAAATTATTAACTACAAATGATTTGCATAGCTCTACTTATCATGTTCTATAGCTTTGCGATATAAACTCAAAAATCTTGGTGCTAATTGCCACTTTTACGTAACTTGTATGAGAAAAAGTCAGGTTCAGCAACATTTTTTTCCATTTAAATGATATATTAACTGGATTTACAAATATGAGGTGTTAGTCAACATAGATCCAATCATGTTGAAAATATTTCTGGGAGGGAATTCTGAAGTTCTAGAGATTGTGTCTATTGTAAAATAATCTTACTATATCTATCAATAGATTATTTTTGGACAGTTAATCAATTCAATTCCTATCTAAATTTTTCAGGTTTCTTGGTTCATGATATCCTTATCTATATCTATATCTTAACCAATATTCCACATCTATTTAGATCACAAAATTACAATTGTATATTCAAAGGTAAGAAAGAATTCTGTATTTAAATTATGTTTAAATGAAAAAAGTCCATAAGTCTTTAAGTTATTACAAATTGGGAAATTCAATTTTAGGCCATTGTTAACAGGAATGGACGATTAGAAACCCAAAAATCTTTGCCCAAAACTTATAATTAACATTTATTTAATTCTGTAAATGCATATATGTTTATTACACACACAAAAAGTACATTAAAGGCATAGTAAACTTGCAAAGTAGAACATTAAAAAGTTAGCAAATACTGGAATTAATGTTGCCTGTTGAACATTATTTCAGCACCTTTGTGAATATGCATCATGTTAAATGACATGATCACTTACTATTTTTTCCACAGGACCCTTGCCTCATTCAATGCACAGGTGGAAGGAACAGCTATTCAATATTTTGTTTTCTCTTCATTGTTCTATGTTTGGCCCTAGGCCTTATTTACATCACACTTTTCAAATCCTGCTCTGAAGACAGAATTATTAATATCCTCATGGGCTTTTCCATGGTGTCATCACTATTTTATATGAGTGCTTCATTCATTATGAAATTTATTTTCACAACACCCCTGTGAGGTGAGGGTGGTGGTATTATCCCCATTTTACAGACAGAGAACCGAGACACAGAAATGAAGGCTAAAAGTGGCCACTGACTTAGTTGCCCAGTTTGAGATTTTTCAGTGTACTTAGCATTTTACTGCACTTTTATCTTCAAAGTACAGTTCCATTGACCTCAGCTGTAGCTCTGAGAGGTCAGCACTTCTGAAAACCAGACCTCAGGGTCTCAATTAGGGCACCCAGAAAATGATGAAGATACAATTAGTGACCACCTTTGGAAAATTTTAACTGTCTTGCCCGGCATCACATAGAAACCACATACATAGAAATACATAGAATCCAGGGCAGCGTTCAACTGCCTTTAGACCATCCTTTCTCTTCCTGAAATTGCCTGATTCATTGTACATTCTAATTTCTGCAACAAATGAGGCTGGAGTCCTACAACACCCTGTTTTACAGCACAACCCTGTTTCACCCCCTAGAGTGTCATCCAATCCTTTTGAAGGAGTTAGAAACATTAAATAAATATTCCTAAATTAGACGAAGCATAGTCTACTCTAGTGGTTTCAAGATATGACTGGGAGAGGACTCAGTTCTATTCAAAAATTTCCCGTTGATTTGCTCTGTGACTCACTCAGCCTAAAATTTCCAAACTCGTAGGCCTGAAGGTAGGCACATAAATAAGTCATCTAATCTTCAGAGGTGCTGACAAGCCACAGCTCCCATTCAAATAAATGAGATCTGTGGTTTCTCAGCACCTGTGAAAATCAGACCCGTGGTCTTTAACTTCTCCATGTCTCAATTTCATTTATCAAATGAAGATGACAACATTTACCTGATCCAGAGGGGCACTGTGAAGAATTAAGTTTATAAAGCTCTTCCATATCCTCAGATGGAAGGTGTCCTAGAAGTACATTCATACAGATTCTTACTGAGAAAATAGGGCAACTGACTAGTTATCTTAGGTGCCTGTACACGAATGCAAGAAGCCTGGGAAACAAGCAGGAAGAATTGGAAATCCAGGTACAAGCAAGGAACTATGAGGTGATTAGAATAACCGAGACTTGGTGGGGTAACTCACATGACTGGAGCACTGTCATGGATGGGCATAAACTGTTCAGGAAAGACAGCCAGGGGAGAAAAGGTGGAGGAGCTTCATTGTATGTAAGAGAGCAGTATGATTGCCTAGAGCTCCAGTATGAAACTGGAGAAAAGAGTCTCTGGGTTAAGTTTAGAGGCAAGAGCAACAAGGGTGATGTCATGGTGGGCATCTGCTATAAACCACCTGACCAGGAGGATGAGATAGATGAGGCTTTTTTCAGACAGCTAATGGAAGTTTCCAGATTACAGGCCCTGGTTCTGATGGAGGACTTCAATCACTCTGACATCTGCTGGGAGAGCAATACAGCAGAGCACAGACAATCCAGGAAGTTTTGGGAGAGTGTTGGGACAACTTCCTGGTGCAAGTGCTGGAGGAACCAACTAGGGGCCGTGCTTCTCTTAAACTGCTGCTCACAAAGAGAGAAGAATTGGTAGGGGAAGTAGAAGTGGGTGTCAAGCTGGGCAGCAGTGACCATGAGATGGTTGAGTTCAGGATCCTGACAAAAGAAAGAAAGGAGAACAGCAGGATACGGACCCTGAACTTCAGAAAAGCAGATTTTGACTCCCTCAGGGAACTGATGGGCAGGATCCCATGGGAGGCTAATATGAGGGGGAAAGGAGTCCAGGACTGCTGGCTATGTTTTAAAGAAACCTTACTGAGGTCGCAGGAACAAATTATCCCAATGTGCAGAAAGAACAGCAAATATGGCAGGTGACCATCTTGGCTTAACATATAAATCTTTGGTGAGTTTAAACACAAAAAAGAAGCTTTCAAGAAGTGGAAGCTTGGACAGGAGGAGTAAAAAAATATTGTTCGAGCATGCAGGGATGAAATCAGGCAGGCCATAGCACAATTGGAGTTGCAGCTAACAAGGGTTGTGAAGGGCAACAAGAAGGATTTCTACTGGTATGTTAGCAACAAGAAGAATGTCAGAGAAAGTGTGGGCCCCTTACTGAATGGGGGAGGCAATTTAGTGACAGATGATGAGGAAAAGTCTGAAGTACTCAAAGCTTTTTTTGCCTCTGTCTTTCAGCTTCCAGAGTACTGCACTGGGAAGCACAGTATAGGGAGGAGGTGAGCAGCCCTCAGTGGTGAAAGAACAGGTTCATGACTATTTAGAAAAGCTGGACATGCACAAGTCCATGTGACTGGATACAATGCCATCTCAGGGTGCTGAAGGAGTTGGCTGATATGATTGCAGAGCCATTAGCCATTATCTTTGAAAACTCCTGATCAGGGGAGGTCCCAGATGATTGGAAAAAGGCAAATATAGTGCCCATCTTTAAAAAAGAAGGAGGATTCAGGGAACTACAGACCAATCAGCCTCTCCCCAGTCCCTGGAAAATAGAGCAGGGCCTCAAAAAATCCATTTTGCACTTGGAGGAAAGGAAGGTGATTGGGAACAGTCAGCATGGATTCACCAAGTGCAAGTCATGCCTGACCAACCTGATTCCATTCTCTGAAGAGAATGAATCTGTGGATGTGGGGAAGCAGTGGACATGATGTACCTGGACATTGGAAAAGCTTTTGATACAGTCTCCCATAGTGTTCCTGCCAACAAGTTAAAGAAGTATGAATTGGATCAATGGACTATAAGGTGGATAGAATGCTGGCTATGTCATCGGGCTCAATGGGTAGTGATCAATGGCTTGATGTCTAGTTGGCAGCTGGTGTCAAGCGGAGTGCTCCAGGGGTCAATCCTGAGGCCGATTTTGTTCAACTTAGTCGTGGAGTAAGCCCACCCCATCCCCCGCTCAGTGGGAAAGTTAGGGGGGAGGTGGGGCTGCAAAGCAACCCTGAAGTTGCGGTCAACCCGACTGGCATCTCCCCAGTTGTGTGTCTCAAGGGACTGAGTATGAGTGACCGCTCTTGGGACTGGGGTGGTGCGGCATAATGGTTGAAGTCTATGGTCGTCCTTGAATCGGGGCTGTAAGGACTGAGGGCCAGAATCAGCAGTTGCCCTCGGGTCAGGGCTGTGTTGTCTAGTGGTCAGAGTCAATAACTGCCCCCCAGGGCAGCGCTGCACGGCCTAGTGGCCAGAGTCAATAAGCACCCTCGTGTCAGGGCTGCACAGGCTAGTGGATGGAGTCAATAAGTGCCTTCATGTCAGAGCTGTGTGACCACCCCAAAGGGAGTAACAGGGCGGAAGGGGAACGCAGGCCCACCCAACTCCACTGTTTCCCATCCCAGGGCCCTGTCTGTGGTGGGGAGGGGCCCCCACCCAAGTCAGTGGGAATCCTGCCTCAACATGCTAACTTGCCACAGGTGGGAGGTACCACTCACCCCATGCCCCTGGGCCACTTCCTACCATTCTACCTGCTGCAGTCATCGGGGCTTGTCTGGTTTTTGGGGTCCCCTCACGTCGGCATCTCACTGGGTGTCAGCATCCAGACCGTCGATGGCATCCCACAAGTGTCGGTTTGACTCTCCAGAATCTCCAGTTCCTCCAACTCGGGGCTGAAGCGGCTCTCGAATGAGAGCTCCTGTCAGGCGTCCTTCCTCCTTGACAGTTTCTCCACAATGAGCTAGGCTGCTCCCTTTTATCCTAGGGCAACAGTTGGAGTATACGCAGCAGAGTCTGATGGATGGGACTTCCGCCACCCAGAGAGAATCGTTAACTCTTTCAGTGTGGGGTAAGTCCACCCCATCACAAATATCTTCATTAATGATCTGGAGGATAGGGTGGATTGCACTCTCAGCAAGTTTGCGAATGACACTAAGCTGGGGAGAGTGGTACATATGCTGGAGGGTAGGGATAGGCTACAGAGTGAGCTAGACAAATTGGAGGATTGGGTCAAAAGAAATCTGATGAGGTTCAACAAGGACAAATGCAGAGTCCTGCACTTAGGACTGAAGAATCCCATGCACTGCTACAGACTGGGAAACGACTGGCTAAGCGGCAGCTCAGCAGAAAAGGACCTGGGGGTTACAGTGGACAAGAAGTTGGATATGAGTCAATAGTTTGCCCTTGTTGCCAAGAAGGCTAATGACATATTGGGCTGCATTAGTAGGCAGTAGTAGTAGTAATCTGCAAGCAGATCAAGGGAAGTGATTATTACTCTCTATTCGGCCACATCTGGAGTATTGTGTCCAGTTTTGTCCCCTTTCCCCCACTACAGAATGGATGTGGACAAATTGGAGAAAATCCAGCGGAGGGCAACAAAAATTATTAGAGGGTTGGGGCAGATGATCTATGAGGAGAGGCTGAGGGAACTGGACTTATTTATGCAGAAGAGAAGAGTGAGGGGGGATTTGATAGCAACTACCTGAAGGGGGATTCCAAAGAGGATGGAGCTAAGCTGTTCTCTGTGGTGGCAGATGACAGAACAAGGAGCAATGGTCTCAAATTGCAGTGGAGAAGGTCTAGGTTGGATATTAGGAAAAACTTTTTCACTAGAAGAGTGGTGAAGCACTAGAATGGGTTACCTTGGGAGATAGTGGAATTTTCATCCATAGAGGTTTTTCCTGCCCATTTTGACAAATCCCTGTCTGTGATGATTTAGAAGGGGTTAATCTTGCTTTGAGCAGGGGGTTGGACTAGATGACCTCTTGAAGTCCCTTCCAACCCTAATCTTCTATGATTCTATGATTCCAAAAAGTATTAATATTAAAAATTAAAACTAATTACATACTGAAATTCACTGAAGATTTTAAAGAGCCTTTGTGAACAAGATGTGGTTTCTATTAAAAACAAATTACTTCTGATAACAAATCTCATATTGACATCTTAATAAGTCTTAAAATATATTATCTTCTACTTTAACTTTACTCTTAAATAAAATATTTACCAAACAACCTATCTCCTAGGGCAGTCAAGAAGAGTACTGCCTTTGTACAGATGTTTCTTGTTTTGTTAATATGTCCCATTATGTTTAAACCTTTTATGACCAGCAATTTGCTTGTCAATCAGGCAAAATTCTTTTGATGATAACAAAAGTGTAATAGGATGAAACTACAAAGATATCTTCACTTGTTACCTCAGCTGGAGCCTGAACCCAGATGTCCAGAAATGGTGGCAATTTATCCTGTTTTACAAGTTTAGAGAATTGCTAGGACATTCAGAAAGTTGTTGGAGTTGTGTTTTGATTGTCAGGAACATCTTCTCACGTAATAATAAAACGCAATGATAGCAGGTGAAGGTCAGAATTAAATAGCAAATTTGGCCACATATATCCCGGCTTCCAAGCTTTATTACTCTACTTTTTAAAATATTTATGCTACTGAGTTTGTGACAGAATCATTTATACACATTTATTACAGTTAAGGTTAATTGCTGCTTGTATAAGATGCAAGATTGGCAGCTCTCATGACTGAAGTCCAACCATTCAGCAAGTAAACAATGAGCAGCAGCAGTATTCCCCAGCCTGGCCTTTACATATGGCTCAACCACAACATATAGGGACACAGCTACCAGGAACTGTCCTCAGGTCAGCAACTCATAAATTGTTAACATCGGAGGGCAACTACTTTCAATCATTCCTACACTGATCTAGCTTCAAGCTGGTAACTTAGGTTTTTCTACTGACTTCAAGGGGCTTTGGATCAGACTCTTTTGTGATTCTCACATTACCATTCTCCTGAATCCCCCAACAGCATCATGTATTAATTCACTCTATAAGGAGGAATTCTGGCAATGAATGTGCAAATTCTAGTCTTACTGGGCATTAATGCTCTAGAAATCCCCAATACAGATAACTATGATGTGACCTACACGTCAGGGACATCATTATGCACACAATTCTGAAAGACAAATATGGAAACTGAACAACCAAATAGTATTATTTTAAAATCCTCAGCCCATCAGGTTTTCCCAGCCATTCATTAATCCACTTAAAATGAACTTGATCATTTTCATTTTAATCCCTCATATGTACAGTAAGGGGTGAAATCATTCATTCTGATACAAGGAAAGGCAAATAATGCTCTTTTTGTTTCAAAGCAAGTTTGTTGGCATACCTTTTGTTGTCCTGCTGGGAACTGGTGTCCCTCCAACTCCTTAATATTTTGCAGCAAGACCCCTGTGAACCTAAAATTTTCCTGATACATTGTTCAGACTTGGGATTTGTTCATTGCCAGTGGAATTCTGAGTCATCCCACTTCTGAAGTGTTGAAATGAGTTAGACAAAGCTGTATGCTGCTTTCTGATGTGAATGGAATAGCCTCATATCCACTGTAAAACTAAGTTTTACAGCACATTTACTTTATAACTGTACCAAGACTTTGTTTTCACAAGTCAATTTTTTTTAATATAATCTATCAAAGTGGTTCCTTGGTAAATAGCTTTGATGAACATGCCAGCTCTGTATTTCTCAATGTAATGCGTGGCAGGAAAAAAAAAAAAAGAAGAACAGGTCTAGACTTCACTGCATATTTTTACTGCCAAAATTGCAAATTATTTGACTGAACCGTGTCAGGAGCCAGAATTCTGCCTCATAATATGCAATGCAAAGAAAACCACAGCTCTGATTTCCTGACAGATATATGCTAATTTCAGCTTCACACACATTCATTTAGTAACGGCCCCACAGCATGTGTATACTTGATCTAATTTTTAATAGGATTCTGTTCCCATTGAAGTCAACAGGAATTTTGGCTTTGATTGCAGTAGGAGGAGGGTAAGGCCCAAACTCTACTGAAGATGGGATGAACTGGTCTGGTGAATTTGGGCTATTCCAAAGCTTTTATAAAAATACTGTATTCCCCAGATCCATACCAACATGAAACCAGCGTGAATCAAAGTGCTCTTACCCTGCTGAATAATTTTCATACATAATCTGATGATTTGCTCTGAGGCACCCAGGAAAGATGATGAAGCAGTATCAAAAGTATATCTTTATATGTGAAGCGTTACTGGAGTAAATTTGTGATGAACTTTATCAAAGTCCTTCATCATTTTAATGTTTTCTAATAAGCCATTTATACTGTAATGGAGATTAAATAAACACCAATCCCTGAAAATGTAGCACCAAATTCTAATCTTAGAGGTACAGGCAGGGATTCCAAAGGTTTTGATGGGCATTGGCAGTGTGCAGCCAAAGGCAGGATGTGGCCGTGAGATTAGTGTCATCTTGGTTGGGTCCAATATCTCTATACCAATAATGGGCTTCATTTTCCATGGCACCTGAGCAGAGTTTAAGTATAATGGGGGAGGGGGAACAACAAGACCCTTATGGCAGACACCCAAACTTAGCATAAGGTAAAGCTGTAGGGGGGCAACCTTGCTCTGCCACACCTTTTGCCCATGTCTGTCCATCAGTGGCTTGCCCCATGTCTTCCCCACTTCCACAAGGCCACTCCCTCCCCAGCAAGCCACGAAGTATAGTTCAAGCATGAGGGCAAGGCTTTCACCAGATCTACACCAATGGTGACTCCCACACAGACACCCCCTACACAGCGTTCATCTCTAACTAGTTTAAATTCTCTTTGCACTGTGAATGCAAAGTGTATTTAGCAAATTGGTGAATCCAGTCCAACATCTTTTCTGGGGCAAAGTGGTTAGCATTGCAGACAGCTCTCCAAATCAGGTCTAACCAATGTGTCATATTATAACAATAATACATATTTTATTTTATGTATTTATCCCTTGGCCACTGCAATTTCATCCATTTATTGCTACTTTTTAACAGATGCTCTGGCCACATGCTAGACTTAAGAAGCTCATTCTTCTTTTATTTATGCCAGTGGAAGTCAGGAGTAGCTCTATCGAACTCAGTGCTGTTACATTGATGTAAAACAGGTGTGAGAGAAAACACAGCCCCAGACTTTCAAGAGTTCTGCACCCAACCCCAGACCTTAAAGCAAGTTTTAAAGGCCAGATCCTGGTCCCTGTGCAATGACTACACAAACAAAGTGAATGCTGGAGAATGCAGGCCCAAGGAGAGGGAAGAAATCCTCAGGACTAGAGTAATCCCTACAGTGCAACAATTCCTTGATACATCAGTTGATCTGTCACAATTTAGCCAGACTGCTCTGATGAACCACAATACTACCTTGAATGCTGGGGTGATTCTAAGCCTCTTATATCCCTCTTTTAAATTGTAGCAAAATATATAAAAACTTGACTGCAGAGATACCATATTGCACCCATAATTATAAATATGCTGTACATATGCAATCAAAAGCTGCTGGTATGCAGTATATACAATCTGCACTTCATATCTCTGAAGAGTCATTTAGAGTTATCTGTGTTCTTTATAAGTGACTATAAAGCAGCAGCTACTTAGGGTTATTTGACACTATAAATTTTCAAGCAGCTAGGTCTGGTGCAAGAGCAATTAGCTCACATTAGCTCAAACAAATTGTGCATGTTCCTGTAAAGTCAAGTGACATTCTAGATATATTTTTTAAAAATACAAACAAAAAAGCCAGCTTTTATCTGAAGTCTAGATCTCTCACACCTAACTGAAGCCTTTCAAAGCTCAAGGCACAGATTAGTGAGCTAACTGACCACATGATAATTTTTTTGTCTCTTTCTCAACCACTTCTATTGTTATGTTTTCTTCTTTTTTAGTGTCAGTTACATCAGCCTGAGGAAGAGTTTGGGATACTAATCTAGATATTATATATTGATTGAAGGATTTTGCTGGGGATCCAGGGTTCTGTTAGGAAAAATAAGTTCATAAAGGTCAAATGAGTACACTTTGAGCATAAAAAATGTTAGGAGAAAGGAAAGGAATTGATTTTTTTTAGTGACCTTCTTTGTGCATGAGAAGACCCAAAAGTTCATAAAAAAATCCTAATAATGATAAGAGTGCACTTGAACTTCGCTTCACAAAAATCATTATTATTTTTGGACATTAGGAGTCTTAATATTCATTTATCATATAATTAAAAACCTTCTTCCAGTTTAGAGGTATGACTGGTTTAAATTATATTCTCTATAATTAAAATGGGGAATACCACTAGAACCAGTGATATCTTTAGAACCAGAAAGAACATTTGTCACTATACAAACTGTAGTAATTGTAGTTTATTATTACATTAATTAGAATATTGAAAACACACTACAACTAGCGAACAGGTAACATAAAAACACACTATAGCTAGCAAACAGGAGCAGTCAATGGGGGAGTTTTGCCAGGTCATTCTCCTGGTGAAGGAGGAGCAACTACGTGACCCTTGGGGTGAGTTTGTTGTCTTTAGTGTGTGTGTTTGTGGTGTGCTTGCTGCTTGACTGAAATAATAGCGTGGGCTGTTTGTTTGTGGGACCGTAGGCTGAGCCCAGCGGCCTGCTAGGCAAGGCTAAAAGCTTCTTAACAAGGCTTCAATACCCAAGCCCTTTAGCACCCATCAATCCTTAACCAGGGGGTGGGGCTACTCAGGGAGAACAGGCGAGTAAAAAGCTTGCTCCTAGATGACCAGAGGAACTAGTGAAGAGGGAAGTTTTGCAAGGGAGCTTAGAGAGGGAGCAGGAGAGTGTGTGTGTGGGGGGGGGGGGGGGCTAGATACACTTAATTAGCATTCTTTAAACAAAAGACAATAAACACCCCCCGATAAAAACAAAACAAACAATAAAGGAAAGAGCTGCAAAGGTAAAAAGAGAATGCAGGCAGAAGTCCAGCAACAGTGTAGGGGCTCTCCAGTTTATTACATTTATTACATGTATAATTACCTGCCCTAGGGGCAGGGTGGGTGGCATATGTGTGCATTTGGTGCAAGGAACTCCTCGCCCTCAGGGACTGCATATGGGCTTTGGAGACCAGAGTGGCTGAACTGGAGGAGCTAAGGGAGACAGAGAGGTACATAGACGAGACTTTCCAGGACACAGAACGGTCCCATCCCCAGTATGACAGCCTCTATGCTGTTGAGGAAGATGAAAGTCTCAGTGAAGGAGAACATCAAACTGGACAGAGGGATATGATCCCTTAGTTGGGACCCTCCTTCCAGATGATGTCATGGTATCCCTTAGCACTGAGGATACCTTTCTAAGGGAGGGAACTCCAGTTATTCGGAAGAGACAGGTAATAGTAATAGGGGATTTGATCATTAGAAACACAGATAACTGGGTTTGCAACAACTATGAGAACCACATGATGATTCGCCTACCAGGTGCAAAGGTTGTGGTTCTCTCGAGACATCTAGACAGACTTATGTGTAGTGCTGGGGAGGAGCCAGTGGTCATGGTACATGTAGGTACCAATGACATAGGGAAGGATAGGAAAGAGGTCCTGGAGGCTAAATTTAGGTTCCTAGGTAAGAGATTGAAGTCCAGGACCTTTATGGTAGCATTCTCTGAAATGCTTCCAGTTCCACGCACAGAGCCAGTTAGACAGGCAGAACTGCAGGGTCTCAATGTGTGGATGAGAGGATGGTGTAGGAAGGAGGGATTTAGAGGCTTCTTAGGAACTGGGGAACTTTTTGGGAAAGGGGGAGCTTATTCAGTAAGGATGGGCTACACCTAAACCAAAATGGAACCGGATTGCTGGCATGTAAAATTAAAATTAAATTTAAAATTAAAAATTTTTAAACTAAGAGCTGGGGAGAAGCCAAAGGATGTGGAGAAACATGTGGCTTGGACAAAGACATACCTTAGGGAAGGATTTATTCATTCTCTATCTCCTAGTAAGGAAGAAAAGATGGAAGATGAAATACAGGTAGGATTTGATGAGAAAGAGTCAAATGAAAAAGAGCCCCATTCAATTACATCGTATGAAGGCAGACAGCTAAAAAGTGACAAGTTTTAAGTGCTTATATACAAATGCTAGAAGTCTAAATACTAAGATGGGTGAACTTGAGTGCCTAATATTAGATGGGGATATTGATCTATTAGACATCAGAGAAACTATGTAGAATGAGGATAATCAATGGGACACAACAATACCAGGGTACAAAATATATCAGAAGGACAGAATAGGTTGTGCTGGTGGGGAAGTGGCATTATGTGTGAAAGAAAGCATAGAGTCAAATGAAATAAAAATCTTAAATGAACCAAACTGCACCATAGAATCTCTATAGATAGTAATTCCATGCTTGATAACAAGAATATAGTAGTAGGGATTTACTACCAACAACCTGACCAGGATGGTGATAGTGACTGTGAAATGCTCAGGGAGATTAGAGAGGCTATAAAAATAAAAAAACTAAAACATAATGGAGGATTTCAACTATCTCCATATTGACTGGGTACATGTCACCTCAGGAAGGGATGCAGAGATAAACTTTCTTAACACCTTAAATGGCCCTGGAACCTGCAAGAGGACAGATAATTCTTCACTTAGTCCTAAGTGGAGTACAGGATCCTGTCCAAGAGTGAATATAGCTGAACTGCTTGGTAATAGTGACCATAACATAATAAACTTTAACATCCCTGGAGGGAGACACCAAAGCAGCCCACCACTGTAGCATTTAATTTCAGAAAGGGGAACTACACAAAAATGAGGAAGTTAGTTAAACAGAAATTAAAAGGTATAGTGCCAAAAGTGAAATCCCTGCAAGCTGCATGGAAACTTTTTAAAGACACCATAATAGAGGCTCAAATTAAAAGTATATGCCCCAAATTAAAAAAAAAAACATAGTAAGAGGACCAAAAAAGCGCAACCATGGCTAAAGAACAAAATGAAAGAAGCAGTTAAAGGCAAAAAAGCATCCTTTAAAAAGTGGAAGTTAAGTCCTATTGAGGAAAATAGAAAGGAGCATAAATGCTGGCAAGTGAAATGTAAAAATATGATTAGGAAGGCCAAAAAAGAATTTGAAGAACTGCTAGCCTAAGACTCAAAAAGTAACAGCAAAAAAAAAAAAAGTTAAATACATCAGAAGCAGGAAGCCAGCTAAACAAGCACTCAAGGAAGAAAAGGCTATTGTTGAGAAACTTGACAGTTTTTTTGCATCAGTCATCATGGCTGAGGAAGTGAGGGAAATTTCCAAAACTGAGCTATTCTTTTTAGATGACAAATCTGAGGAACTGTCCCAGATTGAGTTGTCATTAGAGGAGGTTTAGGAACATATTGATAAATTAAACAGTAATAAGTCAAATGATATTCACCCATGAGTTCTGAAGGCACTCAAATGTGAAATTGCAGAATTACTAACTATGGTATATAACCTATCATTTAAATCAGCTTCTGTACCAGATGAATGGAGAGTAACTAATGTGACGCCATTTTTTTTTAAAAAACTCTAGAGGTGATCTTGGCAAATACAGGCTAATAAGCCTAACTTCAGTATCAGGCAAATTGGTTGAACCTATAGTAAAGAACAGAATTATCAGAGACATAGATGAACACGATTTGTTGGGGAAAAGTCAAAACGGTTTTTGTAAAGAGAAATCATGCCTCACCAATCTACTAGAATTCTTTGAGGGGGTCAACAAGCAAGGGTGATCCAGTGGATACATGTACTTAGATTTTCAGAAAGCTTTTGACAAGGTCCCTCACCAAAGGCTCTTAAGCAAAGTAAGTTGTCATGGGATAAGAGGGAAGGCCCTCTCCTGGAACAGTAACTGGTTAAAAGATAGGAAACAAAGGGTAGGAATAAATGCTCAATTTTCAGAATGGAGAGACGTAAATAGTGGTTTCCCCTAGAGATCTGTACTGGAACCAGTGCTGTTCAATGAATTCAAATGATCTGAAAAAAAGGAGTAAACAGAGAGGTGTCAAAACATGAAGATGATACAAAACTACTCAAGATAGTTAAGTCCAAAGCAGATTTTTGAAAAGTTACAAAGGGATCTCACAAAAGTGGGTGACTGGGCAACAAAATGGCAGATGAAATTCGGTGTTGATAAACATAGAGCAATGCACATTGGAAAACATAATCCTAACTATACATATAAACATATAACATAATAACATATTACATGATAGGTCTAAATTAGCTGTTACCACTCAAGAAAGAGATCTTGGAGTCATTGTGGATAGTTCTCTGAAAACATCCACTGAATGTGCAATGGTAGTCAGAATGTTGGGAATCATAGGGAAGGGATAGATAATAAGAAAGAAAATATTATATTGCTTCTTTATAAATCCATGGTATGCCTACATCTTGAATACTGAATGCAGATCTGTTCACCCCATCTCAGAAAAGATATACTAGAATTGGAAAAGATACAGAAAAGGTGAATTAAAATTATTAGAGGTATGGAACAGTTTCCATATGAGGAGAGATTAATAAGACTGCGACTTTTCAGCTTGAAAAAGAGACAAATAATGGGGGATGTGATAGAGGTCTGTACAATCATGACTGGTGTGGAGAAAGTAAGTAAGGAAGTGTTATTTACTCTTTCTTATAACACAAGAACTAGGGGTCACCAAATGAAATTAACAGGTAGCAGGTTTAAAACAAAGGAAAAGGAAATGTTTCTTAACACAATGCAGTCAACCTGTGGACCTTTTTTCCAGAGGATGTTGTGAGGGCCAAGACTATAACAGGGTTCAAAAAAGAAATAGATAAGCTCAAGGAGAGTAAGTCATCAATGGCTATTAGCCAGGATGTGCAGGGATGCAAAACCATGCTCTGAAATGTCCCTAGCCTCTCTTTGCCAGAAGCTGGGAATGGATGGATCACTTGATGATTATCCATTCTGTTCATTCCCTCTGAAGCACCTGTCATTGGCCACTGTTGGAAGACAGGATACTGGGCTAGATGGACCATTGTTCTGACACAATATGGCTGTTGTTATGTTCTTATGTACAACTCATTCCTGAAAAAAATAAATTCCATTCTAACAAGTCATGTGAAAGACATCAGGCAGATTTATGAATTATTAAACCTGCTTCCCCCCTCAGTTAGAAGAAAATATGTCACTTCTATAAAATATCCATATCCAATAGCCAGTCTACTTGAAAAATACAAACCTCTTTCATGGGGTTACAAACATGCAGCAATAGAGATAAAACAATCAGATTAGATCTTCAACTGGTCTGAATCAGTGTTGGGGTATTGACTTTGATGAAGTTACTTCAGTTTATGCAAACTGAGAATCCAGACCTTCATGGCAGCAAGGAAGACAAGAGTGACTGAGAGAGTCATCAGGGAGTCTCTGCATACAATCACAGAAGTGTAGGACTGCAAGGGATCTCAATAGGTCATCTAGTCCAGTCCCCTCCACTCAAGGCAGGATTAAGTAATAACTAGACTGTTCCTGACAGATGTTTGTCTATCCTGTTTTTAAAAACCACATATGACAAAGATATCACAACCTCTCTAGCAATTTGTTCCAGTGCTTAACTACCCTGACAGTTAGGGAATTTTTTTCTAATGTCCAACCTAAACCTCCCTTGCTTGCAAATTAAGCCTATTGCTTCTTGTCATATCCTCACAGATTAACGAGAACAATTTTTTTTACCCTCCTCCTTGTAACAACTTTTAATGTGGTTGAAAACGGTTATCATATTCCTCCTCAATTTTCTCTTCTTCAAACTAAACAAACTCAGTTTTTTCAATTTTTCCTCGTAGGTCATGTTTTCTAGATCTTTAATAATTTTTGTTGCTCTCTTCTGGACTTTCTTCAATTTATTCACATCTTTCCTGAAATGTTGTGCTGAGAACTAGACACAATACTCTAGTTGAGGCCTAATCATCACCGAGTGGAGTGGAAAAATTACTTCTCCTGTCTTGCTTACAACAATCCTACTAATACATTCCAGAATGATGTTTCCTTTTTTTGCAACAGTGTTACACTGTTGACTCATATTTAGTTGGTGATCCACTATGACCCCCAGATCCCTTTCCACAGTATTCCTTCCTAGGCAGTCATCTCCCATTTTGTACATGTACAGTTGATTGTTCCTGCCTACGTAGAATACTTTTTATTTGTCCATATTGAATTCCATCCTGTTTACTTCAGACCATTTCTCCAGTTTGTCCAGATCATTCTGAATTTAAATCCTATCCTCTAAAGCATGTGCAACCCCTCCCAGCTTGGTATCATCCACAAACTTTGTAAGTGTACTCTTTATGCCATTATCTAAATCATTGATGAATATATTGACCAGAACCAGACCCAGGTCCGATCCCCTGTGGAACTTCACTCGATATGCCCTTTCAGCTTGACTGTGAATCACTGATAACTACTCTCTGGGAATGGTTTTACAAACAGTTATGCACCCACCTTATGGTAGTTCCATCTAGTTTGTTTATGAGAAGATCATGCAAGACAGTATCAAAAGCCTTACTAAAGTCAAGATATACCACATCTACCACTTCCCTTTTCCGCCATCCACAAGGCTTGTTACCCTGTCAAAAAAAGATACTAGGTTGGTTTGACACGATTTGTTCTTGACAAATCCATGTTGACAGTTACTCATCATCTCGTGATCTTCTAGGTTTTTGTAAACTGATTGCTTGAAATTTGCTCCATTATCTTTTGAGTACTGAAGTTAAATTGGTTGGTCTTTAATTTCCTGGGTTGTCCTTATTCTCCTTTTTATAGATTGGAACTATAGTTGCCCTATTCCAGTCTTCTGAAATCTCGCCCATCTTCCATGAGTTTTTGAAGATAATCGCTAATGGTTCAGATATCTCCTCAGTCAGCTCTGTGAATATTCTAGGATATATTAGATCAGGTCCTGCCAACTTGAAGACATCTAACTTGTCTAAGTAATTTTTACCTTGTCCTTTTCCTATTTTAACCTCAGATCCTACCTCATTTTCACTGGCATTCACTGTATTAGATGTCCGATCACTACTAACCTTTTGGGGGAAAATGAAACAAAAAAGGCATTTAGCACTTCTGTCATTTCTACATTTTCTGTTACTGTCTTTCCTCTCTCACTGAATAATGTGTCTACCATGGCCTTGGTCTTCCTCTTGCTTCTAATGTATTTTTAGAATGTTTTCATGTTACCCTTTATGTCTCTAAATAATTTAATCTCACTTTGTGCTTTGGCCTTTCCAATTTTGTCCCTGCATGCTTGTGTGGTTTTTTATATTTATCCTTCATAATTTGACTTAGTTTCCACTCTTGCATGTGGTAGATCTGTGTATGCCTGGCCTGAAGAACAACATAGGGGACTCCGTGATGTCCTGCATAGACTTAGAAATACTTGAGCTTCTCTTCCAGAAGCAAGATTTAGATACTACAGCAAGGAAACCGTACATATAGAGAAGATAGATTAGAGACAGATAGATAGAGTAGATTGATAAGACCGGAGGGGAAGACAACTAAAGGTCTAATTTTCCTCCAGTAAATATGCAAGCTATCTAGTTTTATTGTCAGAATTGATTAATAGACTCACACATTTTAAGGCCAGAAAGGACCATTATGATGATAAAATATGACCTCCTATTTACACTGGCCAAAGAACCCACCCTTTGATTTTCTGTATTAAGTCTATAATTTTTGTTTTATTTATAACATATCTTTTAGAATCAGTTTTGAGAAAGATATCCAGTTGTCACTAGAACTCCTTAACTAATTTATAACCTCATACTCTAAAGTTACGGTCCCTGTCATGGATTCTATATTTGCTTTAAGCTTCTTAGCATCACCATAATGACTCTAAGTTCAATATAAATAGGAAAAAAAGTCCATTAGATCATACTTTTGAAGCTAAGTTGGCAAACAGCACTTCAACACAAGACATTGATAATATTATTACACATTTATTTTTGTAATTTATGCTCTGTTGAGAAAAGAAATATGTTGCTAGTAATAACTAGAGCTGGTTTAAACCACCAATGTTTCCTGGTGGTTTGAAAGTTGGGCATAAATTTCCAAAGTTCAGTTTATTTTAAACTCTTCATGAACCTGACCCGAATAAAAGTATAAAGCAGATACATTTTGTAGTATCTTATGATTTCTGTAGTCTATGCAAACTCAGAATAATTTGCAGCATCTTATGTATGACAGAGCATGCAGCACTGATGTTATATTTCATCAGACATAAAGTAAACAGGCAATAAATTATCAATAAACAGATTTCGGTATTGAAACAGAAAACTAGAATTACATATGAAAATCAGTTTTTTTTTCCATCTATGAGCTGTGTCTGAGCCTTAGAACCAGAAAATTAACTTCCAAGATCATGTGTTTACATTTTCATTTGGTACACCTACTTGTATATTTTAAAACGAGATCATTATGTACAGTGACAAGCTACAATTAAGTGAACTCTCTTTTCCCAAGCTGCAAATCAAGGCTCATAATTAATTGTAGAGATTGTTAAAATGAATTAAGAGCTTGTCTTAATGGGTATTGAGCGGAGAGCCCCGGAACCTGATTAGCCGTGTGAGACTCCTTCTAATCATCAAATCTGTTTTGGGTGGGTTGCTCTTAGGGAATGAGAGAGTAGTTCTTTCTCCATGCCCCTTTTCTCCAGAGACTGCCAATAAGGGCACTAATTGGTATGCATTTTCTCAGTGTATTTATGAAGTGAAAACCAGCGCACAAGGAAATAGAGCCTTACCACCACTTAACTTCATGTAGGCTATTGACCAGCTACAAGAATGTAATGACATTCAGTCATAGATTGACCTAGTGTGGATCTGAACCAGTGATCCAGAGGTTAAAGGCCTTATATCCTATCATCACTCAACAAATAAATGTAGATTGAAAAATCCAATATAACTTTATCAGTTCTTTTTGTGATGATTTCTCTGACTAAAACTTTACTACAGTATCTCCCCGCAGATGGAAATATGATCAATTTTACTTTATTTTTGAGAAGAAACATAGAACTTTTAGTTATCTGGCCAAATACCAACTCCTTGTGACTGGCAGCACTTGGGATCCAAATTATACAATAAACATTTTGATAAATGCTGATAAGTAGTTATTGAAATCTCTCCCAAGATTCTTATCCAGTATTCACATCTGGTGTAAAGCATGACTAGTGCATTGTAATATGATGATGTGTTACATACATTATACATATACATGGAAACAATACCTGATCTGGGACATTTGGAAAGCTGTGCAAAGACTACCACATTTTTAATGGTTTGAAACATGAATAAAATGAAATATAACAAAAAACAAGGATTATAGACAGGAATGAAGTCATTTGCAAAAAAACATAGGAGCAAGTCATCAGCTACAACTGAGCATCGCAAATCAGAAAATGAGGGAAAAGGTAATGTAAATCTTATGTTTTTAACTCCCCTTTTCTTGGAACTGTTCTGCATGGGGGTGGCTTGTAGGCACAGGGAAACTGAAGGCTGCTTTCCCTACTGGCCCCCAAGGTCTGAAACAGCAGCTAAGGATCAGCCTACTCTGTGGCCACTAGTGATAGGATGTGACATATAGGCCTGGTCTATACTGCTGGTGAAATTCAGCAGCAGTCGACAGCATTTACACAAACTACGCGGAGCAGAGTAGCTTGCGTAACTCCAGTCGACTTTATAACTTCCATTTACCGTACTGTCTCCACTGCGGTGCGCCGACAGGAAATGCATACCCGTCGACGCAGTGCTATGTTTTTTTTGGAGGTGGTTTTAATAGATTGACTTCCAGATCGATTGAGCGGGTCTTCACTTCTGCTCAATCGATCCGGATATATCAATCTGAATTTGCCGCCATCAGTGTAGACATACCAACAGTTTCTATGCCAACTGTGCACAACTAAAGGATTTCTCTTCTAACAGGAGACTTCCTCTCAGAGTTAGATACACCAGTTCTACAGCCAGAATCTGCAAGTACTGCAGCACAAAGTGGCTGTTATTGTATATCATACTAAGGTCTTTGATATGGGATTATGGCATTCTGGTTCAAACCCCTCATTTGAACATGGATGCATCCAGCAAAAAGAACTTCTATGATTCCCCAGATATCACATCAGGGCTAGTGTGGGTGAACAGGATTTTCTGCTCAGTATCAGGGCCAAAGAGTTAAAGGTCAGTTTGGGACCTGGCCAGGTCAAAACTGCAAGTCAGAGTCCATTGCCAAATTGAGAGTGGGAGGCAAGAATCTGGGTCTGGCCAGGCCAGAGTCAGCACTGATCCTAAAGCTGAAGACAGTAAAACAACATCAGGGTCAGGAGCTGAGCCAAGTTAGAGAGCCAAGAATCTGGGATCCAGGTGAGTTGTAGTGAGGAACAGCAAGGTAGGGTCTAGGGCAAAACACACAAGACATCTGTGTTGCTCAGACAATCCCATAAGTGCCATTCTGGTTTATATGGAGAGATACAGCCAATCAAGGAATCATGGAGGATAGTCACTCATGCCCCTTAGGGTGGGTCTTCTTGCAGAGATTATCCCCTTAGCTGCCTTGTTGGCAGGGCTGGGCCCTGGGTGGCAACAAGGAAGTGGGGCTTGTCTCAGAACCTGCAGTCCCCAGTTTTAGGTCTGTGGGTTCTTACATATAAGTAATTATTTCTGCACTGAATCTGATATCTGCATCATGGATCTGGTTGATGAATTCTCGAGTTGTTTTGTAAAATTAGTTCTTTCCATTATAGCCATACGTGATTAGTATCCTGAACAAGAGCATTATCAACATCTTCATACGTACAGTGATGTAGGGTGAGTACTCTGACACAGGACTCTTTCAAATAAGGTAAATAATAGGCTAATGAGTGGGGATACATGAGACTAACATGTGAAACCCTCTGGGCAAGGTGTGAGAATAGACATGGGAAGAGTGCAATTGGTCCAGATCTTCAGCTGCAGCTGTGGAGTACACAGAAGAAGGAGAATACAAAGATGACTTTAAACCACCTTTATATTCCTTCAATCCTGGCTTAGTTGTGTGCCAACACAGTAGTCCAAAATAAGCTACAGCAGCCTCAAGGCTGTCCTAACTTGCAATGACTGCACTCAGACACAGGGATTCAGAAGCAGAAGATCAAGAGAGCGTAGGGATGACCAGACATACCCTATATACTAGCTGTGGTTGTGGGTGGCGTAAGATCCGCTACACTAGATCTATACTGCTGGAAAATATTGGGGTGAGTCTACCTTAGACAGCACAATGTGATCACTGCACAATCCAGGATCTGGGCCAATATCTGTACAAAAGACAAGAAATATTTATTTAAATTGTTTTAATTCTGTCTTAAATTGGGTCATTATGGTTAGTTATTATATCTGTTGGGTAAAGTTTCAAAAGTACCTAAATCACTCAGGAACCATTTGATTTTGATTGGACATGAGCTTCTAAATAACTTAGGTGCTTTTGAAAATATATATTGACCCTACAAAATCATCATGAAAATGTTGGCCAGGCACAAAAACCACTTAAACTTCCTTACCATCGTGATGATAATGTTTTATTTACCTATTGTGATGGAATATACCCCTGTATTCACACTCTACACACTATTGTAATAACCTTTATACAAAGTATGCCTTGAAAGTTATGATTTGAAAACTCATAATTTGCTGGTCAGTATACTTCTGAGAAAATATGTATGGCAACATTGTATGTGGAGTTATAAGATTCCTCTGTCTGATGTTATTAACACATGTTCTGAACCCCACCATCCTACCCTAAATAAAGGAAGGAATGAGTGTTTGCCTTAATTTTTATTTAAGCAATAAACAGAGTCATCAAGCAGGGAAGGAAAGCAAAGGAAGTTCAAACAGGTGGAAACAACCAGCAGGGAATATCCTTCCATATAGACTCTTTGTGCCCTGGGTCTCAGCTGGAAATGTTTTTCAAGAGGGTGACTGAAACTCTATAAAGAAGAGACAAACACTCCAAGGCACCCCCCTCTCCCTCTTCCTGTCCATCACATTCACTGCACCTGAAGAGACAAAGGAAGCAGCTGTTGGACTCTGGGGGAGGGGTCCTGACCTAAAGAGACTGCAGAAAGCCTGTAGTGAGACAGTTTGCTTTGCAACTAAGATAGTTTCTAAGGAGATGCTAGTAAACTTTTCTCTATATTTTTCTTGTAACTATTTCTAACTTTTATGCCTCGTTACTTATATTCAGTTAAAATCTCTCTCTTTGTGGTTAATAAATGTGTTTATTCACTGAGCTCAAGTTGAAGTATCTGGGTGATTCCATTTCGGGTAACAAGTTGTGTGCATATTATTCATATTATACAGGAGCGGGCTGGGCAGTACAGGACATGTTTCTGAGGAAAATCTGGTACTGGGAGTGTGTTGGGGTCACCCTATGATAGTCTTTAAGGCTGATAAGAGCCAAGGTGTGGCTGGCTGGCTGGCTGCAGCACAGAGAAAAAATTGGGAGTGACCTACATACTGGAAGCTGTTTGTGAGCTGTCCAGGTTGCAAGCTACAGCAGTAAGGCATTGTAAAGGGCATCCCAGGTTACAGGGTACAGATAACACAGCTACTCACTTGTCTGGACTGTACCCTGATATGTCATACCAATACAAAATAATAATGAACCCAGACAAACATGCAAGTTGAACTTGGCAAGGTATGAATACATGGTATCAAACTCATTGCAACAGCTGGGCAAATAGAGTGAAACAAAGATGGAGTAAGATATTGACTCTTAAGATTTTTATAAGTAAGATTATTTATGCTCCTTTGGAGCCTTGGTGATCTCAGTCAAAGTCGATGACAAATTCTCCTTAACCATGGATCATTTGCAAAGCATACAAGAATTATGAACCGTCTTGTCAATTTGCATTTAGGGAGCCTTTACTCCAATGGATCACTGACAAAATAAACTAATGGGTATTGTGTCAATGCACATATGAAGCCCTTTAATCTACAGATCTGCATATGAAGTAACTCTGCGTTCCAAAGATTAAATACTGGTGACAAAATCTATGCTTTCTTATGCTAGATAAATTGGCAATAAAACTTAAAAAATCAAGGCCATAAGGCAAAAATTCATATTACGGAGTACTGACCTTGACAATTTCCCTTTCAAAATAAACATGTTTTTAGGATTCACACAAAACAGAACCAAAAACCAACCAACAGAAACTTTTTTCCCTCCTGTAATTCAAAAATGCCAGAAACTCCAGCTGGCAGGAACAGTTACAGAAGCAGCGGCCAATGGACTTCTATGGACAGTCAGTGCTGACTGGAGTTTCGGGTTGTCTGCTTGCTCCAATCCCTTCTTGCCCCTGTACCCACTGTTTCTTCACCTCAGTCCCACTCCACAACTGCCACTCTTACCCTCCTCATCTCCCCTTCCTTATTCTTCTCCTCTTCCTTTCAGTGACCCTCTCCCTTAATTTTCTTTCCATCTAGTTTAGCCCTTCCTACCTAAACCCTACTCCACATCCCTTCACCCCAAAAACTCATGTATTTAACACGTTTACTGCAATCAGATTGTTCCCTCAGCTTGTGTGTTAGACTTCTTTCTGCTATAGTATTTCTGTCCCGTCTATTTAAATTGTAAACTCTTTTGGGAAGGGACTGTCTCCAATCCTAAATTACTGTATAGTGCCTAGCACAATGGAGTGGCATTTTGATATTTTCTGTCTTATTATCTAGCCCTTTTCTAATGGTTCCCAACACTCTGTTAGCGTTTTTGACTGCTGCTGCACATTGAGTGGATGTTTTCCAGGAACTATCCACAATGATTCCAAGTTCTTTTTCTTGACAGGTAACAACTGATTTAGACACCATCATTTTGTATATACAGTTAGGATTATGTTTTCCAATATGCATTGCTTTGCATTTATCAACATTGAATTTCATTTGCCATTTTCTTGCCTGGTCACCCACTTTTGTGAGATTGCTTTGTAACTTTTCAAAATCTGATTTGGACTTAACTATCTTGAGTAATTTTGTATCATCTGCAAATTTTTTCACCTCATTGTTTCCCCTTTTTCCAGATCATTTATAAATATATTGAACAGTACTGGTCCCTATACAGATCCCAGGGATACACCACTATTTATCTCTCTCCATTTTGAAAACTGACCATTTATTTCTACCATTTGTTTCCTGTCTTTTAACCAAATACATGAGATAACCTTCCCTTTTATCCTATGACTGCTTAGTTTGCTTAAGAACCTTTGTTGATGGACTTTGAAAAAGTCTTTCTGAAAGTCCAAGTACACTATATCAACTAGATCACCCTTATCCACATATTTGTTGACCTCCCACTCAAATAATTCTAATAGATTTGTGAGGCATGATTTCCCTTTACAAAAGCCATGTTGATTCTTCCCCAAATCGTATTCATCTATATCTGATAATTCTGTTCACAAATTATCGATATCACATGTCAAAATATACAAAGTATATAACCTTAAATCACACTCTAATAAGTTCTTAAGTAGTATTTTTCTTACTTTGCATCTCTGTAAATTTTTATTTTTATCTATGAAAATATTTTTTCATTGGTATGTGTGCATATGGTGAAATTGACATTTACCAGCATGTACTGAAAAAAATCTAATCCTTCCAAGCCTATTTATAATGATTAATAATAAATGACTAGATGGATTTTGCTCCACATTTAGAAACAAAATAAAACAAAACGAAAAAGTGACTTCTGGACTAAAACCTGCTTGTGAAATATTATATCTTTACGATGTGCCCCTGTAATGAAATGACAGTATTATCATAAAGCCCAACCCTTTCTGACAGCAGTAAAAATGGTACTAGTTTAGAGGGAACAGAGTGGTAGAGGTGGGAGGAGGGATAGCAAGACAAATGGAAAATTACAACAGAAAGCAAATCCACTGAAGGAAAAATCTCCTCAACTAAAAAGTGGTGTACAGTGAATTAAAAACAGGGAAATGTATCTTCTAAAATGTAGCTTAAATAAATAGGTTACATATAGCTGTACAAATCTGATCATTTTCTTTCCCAACCATGGCTTAAGAAAAGCCCTCTGCTGCCAAGGAGGATTAAGATGGCTTTTAGATCTGTGCTGGTCCCATTATTCCAAGCATTTAGGAATAGTCTTTTGTTTTTGTTCAGTTTAAGGAGAATTGACAGTTCTCAGATTATCCTCCCTTTTGTGGTATACTGTGGAATGTGAGTGCTCTACGGATTTCTGGGTATTTGTCTTGTCCACAACTGGTTGGTTTCCTTCTAGTAAATGAGTTCTTTCCATTTTCATCATTAAAACTTGAGAATGCAAACATTCATCTCAAGCATACCTAAAATCAGGAATAATCTATCTATATATATGTTAATTTTGGCCTTGATTCAGCAAAGCACTTCATTTTCCCATTGACTTCAATGGAACTATTAATGGGCTTAAAGTTGAGCACATATTTAAACACGTTGCTAAATCAGGTCCTTTAGCATGACTATATATTCTATATAAATACAAAATTAAGAACACAAACAACAATGATAATGTAATAGGGGCATAAACAAAATGGTTTTATTTGGGCTGGAGGCCTAGACAGATAAAATATTAGCTTCTGAATATCATTTTTACACTGTCTAATTGTTCTAAAAGGGGCCAGTCCCCTGATAATTCACAGTTTGTTCTTTTCAGTCCAGGAATGGCATCGTCTCCTCTGATGGTTTCTACTGCTTTAGGTTTCTCTCTTTCCTCCAGGGTATCAGCTGGCTATTGGTGACCAGGGCCAGGTTGAAGATCTCTCCTGCAGCAGGCTCTGGCTCCCTGCTGGGAAATGGCTCAGCAAGCAGCATCTCCTCCTCTTGTGAAAGAGATTTCTGTGTGTCTGGATGAAGTTCACCTGTCTGTTTTTCTCTTCTGAAGCCAGGTGTGGTTTTTTCCCTCTCTCTCTTTCACAGTAATTACTGAGCCGCTTCTTTCTCTCTCTGTATGTGCACTTTAGATCTCCTATCTCTAGCAAGACCTGGATAGTTCCATCCAGTTGCCACTCCTTCCATGTGCTTTTTTCCCAAAGAGAGTTGTGAGGCCAGACATCAGGAGACCATGATTCTTTGGCTGTCATTTTACAGCCTCTGACCCCAGTCCCATGCCTGGGCATCAAAGAACCTCCAGCTGCCATTTTAGCTGTATTTTTTTTCCTTGTCAGCATCTGTGGATGAGCGAGAGAGGATCCTTTATCATTGTTCCTGAGTAGTATCAGCAATGCAAATAATATTTGTATATGTAATTTACAGTCATAGAATTCAAGGCCAGAAGAGACCATCAGATCATCTACTCTGATCTCCTGCATATCACAGGCCACTAACCCTGAACCCTGTACTGAGCCCAATAACCTGGATTGGATTAAAGTTTTGCAGTCTTCAGGAGACTAAACTATTGTGTGCCACAGGCAGAGAATAGGAGGGACAGAGGTGCACCAGTGCCCAACGCCCATTCAATGGCAGGGAATTGATTTAGTGATTTCTTGGTGCTCTTCTTTTTTCTATTGTTGGCATTTTGCACTTTTGACCTGTAACCTAAAGCTCTCTGCATTGAGACCCAGTCACACCCATTTTGAGTTATGAAACAAATATGAGAGGGATTTCCATTTTAAGATTTGGTTATAGCTCATTTATCTTATCAGTGCCTTCACCGTATTAAGGGAAGTTAGTTTTCACCAAAGCCCCAAGGCAGTACAGCAGTAAAACAATAATATTTTCTGAAAGCTTTCAGAAAGACCTCCTACACTGCAATTCCTAGTTGGCTGGCATACCCTGGTGTCAGTGCTTTTAAATCATGCAGGTTTTACACGCATATTTATTCATAATATGCTGGGTTGTTAGGTTTGAGGACTTTTTTTTTTATCAGGGCTCCCCATGTAGTTGAAATTAATTACACCCCATAGGTTATTTTCTCCAATGATTTCTGCTGGGAAAGTGGTCATTATTTGAAATACTGTTGTGATCTGAGATAAAAATATTCATGTCAGTAACAGATGTCTTGTGTTTATATGTCACAAACAAGACTGCCCTGGCAAATTACTATACCTTATATTTTGCATTTTGTGATAGTGCTGACTTGGAAAGCCTATGATTATGATATTGATCCCCTTTATTCTTCTTCCAAATTCATTGCCTACATTCATACAACTTTTAAAGAATAACTGCTTACTTCATGGCTGGAGGGTTTCTTGAAAAATATAAATAGATTTTAGAACCTTATTTTAGCACTCAGTGAAACAAATTCTGCCCTGAGTCACACTCCGAGCAACCATATAATACTTGATTAGATCTATGGGACAGTTGTGTAACGTAAGATTCACAATATGCCAGTCCAGTGGTCTATGCTATAGCAAACCTGTGTTGTGTCCCTCAGCTCCAAATACACAAGGAGAGGGAGATCCATGTGGAGGGTGAACAGATGACTTACTTTGGTTAATCCAGAAGTACTATGGACAGGCTATGGAAGCCTTCCTTTGCCAGAATGATCAATCCATCCAATGAGAGGCATTTGAGAGAAACAAAAGGAGGAAATAGGTAGCTTCTACTAGATGACATCCACTCCTGTCAAAAAGCCGGATCAGAGTCCCATTGACTTCAATGGAAATTGGATCCCAAATGACATCCTCATTATTTTACTATCAACAGTGAATAATCTTTTTTTTTTAAATCTTTGTTTTTAAAATGTGAAGACAAATATGAGACAATAATTTGCTTTCCTTATTTTTTTCCTCCACTGTGTTTGTGTTTTAAACACAAAATTTAAAGTAAATTTTCTTTCTACACTTAACTTGCAATCCTGCCATAAGTTCCGCATGGGGACAGCCCTGTTCATTTTGATGTGAATCTGCGGCGAGCACATGGTAGTTACTTTAGAATTTTTGAAATGACAGTAGCTAGCTGTTTTCATCTCTAGATCTCAAAACATTTTACAAAAGAGGTCAGTATCATTATCCCTATTTTACAGATGGAGACACTGAGGCAGTAGGTTTTGTTCTGTTAAACAAGTATACAGGAAAAAGGGTAATGAAAAGAGGCACAGGAAAGGGAAATAACTTGCCAAGGGTCACCCAATAAACCAAGAGCCGAGGTAGGAATTGAATCCACATTTCATGAATATTAGTCTAGGTCCCAAGCCACTAGATCACTCTGTGGCAGCTGTTTAAGCTTTATTTTCAAAAAGACACTACATAATTAATTTCCCTGCTCAGTAAACATTTTTTTTAGCTAAAACTTTTTCCTTTCTCTTTTTCCTTTATACTTGTTTAACAGAACAAAGCCTACTGTAGCTAAAATGTCTTCCATAGGGAAATCCCCCATCTTGTTTAATGACTATACAAGATTACACAAAGCCACCTGCAAAATGTGTGACTAAATATGAATGCAATAGCATCAGATTCTTTTTTCTTGTTGAACTGCACAACTGTGCTTTCCTCCAAAAAAAGAAACAGCATGGGGTTAATGTTATGTACTTAAAAAAATTATATATATATATGAATATATATATATGGAAATTAGAAAAACAGAAAGTTTCATGATGTTTGTTGTGCTGTTTAACCCAATGCAAAGTAAAATAGCTGAGATATATAAATCCTTAAAACATTCAGATTTATAGTGGAGCTGATGACAGATTTGCACTTCTAGAAGCCAATATGTTCTAAAATGCAACTCAGAATAGATGAATAACTGAACAAAACACACAACATAGGCAACATGGAAAGATGTCCTGTGAAATAGAGTGCATATGAGGTGTTTAACACATTACTGTTTTTTTCTGCAACTATGCTTTCCACTTTAGGAACGGTAATGTTGATCATACAATTACTTAAGAAAATATAGTGAACAGGCAAATAAAAATAGTCTGACTTTTTAAACTAGGACTCGAATAAGTCATATGCCAAAAAAAGGGAAGCGAAGAAGATACAAATAAAGACATTAGAAAAGAAATGTTTTGCACTAGTGTGCTGATGTTGATGCAGGAATTGTTACCATGACTCAGTTTCCAAACACGGGTGACAATGCCAGGATACTTCATCCATAATATGGGTGCTTTAATCAGGCTCTAAACACTGAAAGTTGATACTTGGGATCTTTGGTGCTGACTAAAACTCTTTAGAGCAGGACACATCTTTTTGTATTGTGCTTGTACAGTGTATCAGAGCTGGAACTTGCTTCATGAGTGGAGCCCTTTAGTGCTATTGCAATACAAATAATAATAATAATAATGATTAATAATAAATGCAAAGATGGGCAAATTTACTTCCACATTCAAGTTGGGTTCAACATGTCTAATTTTAAAACTTTGGATTGTATAGTACTTGGTTGTTATAGTTTTACCTTTTAATATTTGATATGATTATTCTCCATTTTTCATATAACCCTTTAATCAATAGTTAATGCCATATACATGCAAACCAGTTGTGTGTGTGTGTTTAAGCTCTGCCAGGAAAATCTAATGCTAGAAGAACCATGATCATATTCAATCCCTCTCCCTTGCCCACTGCAAGAAACCTAATGCTTATTTCACTCCCTGCCTGGGCCCACCTGGCTGCCAGGGGGAGGGGTCGAGTGGGCTGGAGGCTTGGCGGGGAGAGGGGAGCTGCAGCAGGAGAAGGACTGAGCCCTCCTTCCCCCCTCCCCAGTCAGCAGGCTGAGCAGAGCAAGTCCTGCAGGGCAGCTTGGCACTCACAGAAATCTGAGGGGGGCAGGTGACCCCACGTGCCTCCCCCTCCACATGACCTCTGATTGACACTTGTGATTGATCCTGCTTTGAGCAGGGGGTTGGACTAGATGACCTCCTAAGGTTCCTTCCAACCTAATCTTCTATGATTTCCAGATTTTTTACTAGGGGATAGATTCTCAACTGCATTCAGTTTACCGGGGTATCCATAGCAAAGACCTTGTGGAAAGTTTCTGCTCTCTTGTATCACTTAAGGAGCACAAACAGAGCAGAATTGTAGGCTTTCAAAAGAGCTCAGAGCCAGATTTAAGTGCCTAGCACTCACAATTGGGACCAGATTTTCAAAAGTGCCAGTGGCCAGGTTCCATTAATGCATTAAAACAGAGGCCAGATTTTCAGAAGTGCTCAGCTCCCAGGGTGACACTTATGGCCAGTTTGTCACAGGATCTCATCACCTAATGTTCTGAGCACTTTTAAAAATCTGGGCATTTCTTTTGGTTTCAAGGAACTATGCTCTTGAAAGTATAGCCCCAAATGAATAATCTGAGTTCCTGAAAATCTGGCCTCATGTATTTAAGCCTTATGTAATGAGGCAGTTTACTACACTTGTCAGTGTTTAGTGCTTACATTGGTTCAACAACTAATATGAGGTGCATAGTGATAGAAATCCCAACAATGACAGATCCATTACAAAACCTGAAGGGAAGAGTTCATATTTGCTTTCCCTCCAGTTAAAATCCATTCCCTTTGGCACATTTGTGTTAGCATTTTGATGTGCATTTTGTGGCAAATATTCAACTTTAAACTTCCTGCTTTTGGCAGCCATGTTAACAGTGTTCTCACAAAGGCACTGCCATTTCAAAGGCTTCATCCTACTTTTAAAACAAAGCCTGTTAAGTGCTTCTTATGTAATTTATTAAACAGTTGCAATTTACCAGATCATAAAAGGAGTCGGGTACCATTCTGAATCTAGGCTTTTGACACATCAGATATAATTCATAGATTTTAAGGCCTCAAGGGACCACTGGGACCATTTAATCTGACCTCCTGTATAACATAGGACGAGAGTTAGAAAATGGACTTGAAGTCCCAAATTCTAAATTAGACGATAATAAAATGGGAGAACCTGAGCAACCTTAATTCTGGCATTCCTAACTTTTGGGTGCTTGACTTTGCAACCTTAAGGTGCTTTTAATGTAGGGTTTTTATGTACAAGAATAAAATAAGCAGAGTTATTCTAAAGATGAATGAGTGATTTCAGTGCTAATAATCTATAAATATCATAATAGTTGTTGTTTTAATATGTAATCTTACTTAATTTCATTTTTGTTTTACAGTGTATGATCCAAATCGTAGAGTCCAGAAAGTTACAAGTGTTCCCCACAATAAAACAGGAATAAAGACCAGGATCTGATTTTATATTAATTAATTAAACATTGAGAACTTATTAATAAGTTTCTTATATCATAGGATTTTCCCTATAAAGTTTCCTATAAATTTATTTCTCTACTAAATAAATGTAAATGTTGTGTAATAACATTTATTGTCTGAATATGAACCTGAAAAAGAACCTTACATAGAGATTAAGAAAACTACTAAAAAGTTTGCAACTACTTTATAAATTTCCAGTTATAAACTGTAGATCAACCTGAATAGCACACAAAAGTTATAACATATATGTAAATATAGTTTAGTGTGTGTGTGTGTGTGTGTGTATGTAAAGTGATGCTTGTTTTACATAAAGTTGGATAGAATACCATGGCTATATTTTTCAGTACCCCGTCTCTTTAAAACTTGGAGCTCTCCTGAAAGAAAAGACAAGAATGACATAGCTCTAGTGAGCAGGGTGTGGGTGAAGCACAATTTGGTGTTCCAGAAAAACTCTCCAGCTGTGGGATTTTTTAAGTTGTGTCTATTTGTTTGATTCTTGCATAAAATTCAGTAATATGCCTAAATTTGAAACAGCAGCCTGTTATGGGAATGCAACACCTGTCCTGTTCTTTAATCTCCAGATGAAAATAGGTTGTTTATTCTAACATTGTCACATAGCAATCAATGTCTGGCTGTAAATTTGAGGGAGCAGTTGTTCATGAAAAATAAGGGAAGCAAGAAAGAAAATGGGTGAAAATTCTGACCTTATTGAAATTAATGGAAAAAAATTCCCATTGACTTTTAGATGATTTCACCAAGTAGCTCAGCTACTGAAAGTACATGTTTAGCATCATGTTTCTTCTTTCTAAAAGCTATTTTGGGTAAATTATGGATGTTGTGATCTTATATACACACTTCTTAGAGCTACATACAAATTTTGAAAGAATTTCTCATGTAGGTATGTTTTGTATATATCATAGCTACTGTATACAATCTATAGGGTGCCCAGTCACATAGTTAGCTATATGCGATATTGGTAAAATAAAGTTCCTTGTAAATAATGATGTGGTCTATAACACTGCATGGCATATTAATACAAGGTCTTAGTGGTCACTCTCCTTCTACATAGCCATATAGTGATAACATATTGAAGAGTTGTACTAGATCAGGTCCTTCTACGTGACAGTGAAGGAGACTTTAGCTCTGTGCTTTTCTGCTAATTGTAGCCATTTCACTATTTCTGTTGCTTCTTTCTGCACTTCCATCATTTACTGGGGTTACAGCCTGAAGAAACTTTGTTGAAAGCTAAGAGACTCCTTATGGAGCGCCACAGCCACTAGATGTCAACATTGGCTAATAGAATACAAACACATTTTTCATCTTGGCCTACTTATTTATTGTTTAATATTTACATGAAAACTTATTGTTTTTAGTGACTGTTCAAGGAACTTACAAAAACTAGGTGCTTACTGGAGGTGGTCTTCTAGTAATGATAGTATAGATTTATACCCAATAAATTTGAGGTGGTCTCTTTAAACATGAGGTTCTCTAATAAGGGTGGTCTATTTTATAGGATTCCCTGTGTTTAGAAGAATCTATTTTCCCTGTTTCCAATAGAAAAGTTTAAAAGCTAACAAACAGGTGGTCAGGAAAGACTAGACCAATCTTTTCCAATTATGGACTAGGCTGGGTCATTTGGAATCCCTGCTGGCATGCAACACATTATGTGAGATACTTGTTTGAATGTAAGTCTGCCCAACGTCAAGTTTTAAATGCATATGGAACCTCCTGGTGTAGTATAAGTGCATATATATCATAACTATGCAGTGTTGGACCACGAATCAGTAGTATATCTCTGATATGTTACAGATCATTTTGGGATTCCTGCATATTCTCAACAGGAACTAAAGAGCAGCATTTTATATTTCTGGCAACTGCTATCATGTGTTTTTAATAAGAACAACAGTCTGCAGGTGCAGTTATCTTTTGCAGTACATAAATTTCAAGGAGACTGCATTCTTTTCCTTCTCTAACAAAGACCTCTGAGACTTGCTATGCATTTGAGACCCTGCCATTGAGGCATAACCTCTGACCCACAATGCAGCGTGCAAAAGAAGAAAGCAAACTCTTGGCCGCATACAGAACACCTGCTTGAAAAATCTGTAAAAAGCAAAGTTAGTAATTTAATGAACTGACCTCACACTGCTGTTATTACACTACATCTGCAAAGATGCAAAAGAAGGCCTGGAATAAAAGTGTTCATTATGATATATTTTGTAGTATTAAAATGTTAACCTTCTACAGAATCAGTATGGGCAAACATTATTGTTGATTTAGCCTGTTAGAGACATCAGTCTAGTTGTCTGCTGACTATGAACAGTAACAAACAAAGCATTAACATTCTTCCCTCCGGTTGTGTGTCTATAACCATTAGGAACATCCACTGAATGGGAAATAAATCCCTAAAGCCGGAAAGTCAATTGATAGTTTTGTATGTTAAAAGGAGACTGCCAGATCATTTTTAGAATGTTTTAACATGGTTAGCAGTGATTAATATAATGAAAATTGGACACTGTTGTAAAATTCTGCCATGCTACAAAGCCTCATTAATATGGACATAAGTAGGACACAGCATATTCTGGTGGATAGGACACTAGACAGTGAATCAGGAGACACTGGTTCTGTCACTGACACTGCGTGATCTTGGATAAAACACATAATATCTCTGTTCCTCAGTTTCCCAATCTAAAAAATGAGGACAATAATGTTTACCTTTGTGAAGTGCATTGAGATCTTTGAAAAAAATCATTTTAGTTCTCAGCAACCTTCTTAAGTTTCTGTAGTCACTTTATATTGGCATTCTGTAGTCAATTTATATTGGCATTCTTACTGAGAGCTAGAAAAACTTTATAATCTGCCCTGGGTAAAGGGGTGGTGCATAGTTGTGTTGTCTCACACACAGATTGCAGAATCAGTTGTGATTCAGATTGTCACGGTCTAGGAAAGCAATAGGTTACTTCAATTTCTTTACAGCAGTTTAATCCCTCCTGGGTGTTCAGCAAGGTACTCTGACTAGGCAATAAGAGATGCATAACCAGGGACCCTCCCACAACTCAGTGTCTTTGTATTACCTGTAAACACTGAAGTTAATAGAATTTGCCGATATTCAGCACCTTCCAGGATCAGATCCAATGTAGATTACTTGAAATAAGCACATTGGTGATTCTTCCATTATAGAATTTCAATAATAATTTTCTGCAGTTACTTTGACAAATATAAATCTTACCTAGTTATCTACAATATCCTACTCAAGCTCATTATCTGTTACCACTTATCTGATTATTGCTGAGGTTATCTTTTCCACCTTGCCTCAACTTTCTCTTTATTTCTTCCTACTGCAGGAAATATAGCATGCATTGGACAAAGCCTCTGCTTCACTGTAGTAAGATTGATATGCTGCGAATGGATCAGGGCTTAAGACTCCCCAATAACAAAACAATGTGGACTTTGGTGCATCTGAGTACTTCATTGCTTGCTGTGAATTACTGCTAGTGGAACAAGAATTCTACTGGAGTGTTTTGATCCCATAGAATTGTGTTATTTTAAAGACATAGAAAGTAAGGCATCAACATCAGAAATAATTCCAGGGAATTTGGGTAAAATGTTCAGAAATGTCTAAGTCTCACTTTCAAAGTGACTTAGGCACTTATGAGTTTAAGTCTCATTGAAATTCATTTGCTCTCTCTCTCTCTCTCATTTCCTCCCTCTCTGGCCCAATGACTGATCCACTGTGGGATAAACTCTTAAATAGTCATTCTGGGAGTAGAGGCTGAGAGAATGACTTTGTAGTCCAACAGTTAGAGCATCCGCCTGGGAGGTGGAGACCCTGAGCCCAGCCACCTGCTCCAATTACTTTTTCATCCACCCAAACCCGTTGCCAAATTCATCCATTTCACCCTCACCCACAACAACTTTACTTTCAACAATAAACATTTTGTCCAAAACATGGGAACAAGAGCACTAGAATGGCTCCCCAATAAACCAACCTCTTCATGGGCCGCCTTGAGGAAGAATCTCTGAAAAAATTAACCATGAAACCAACCATATACCTGAAATACATCCATGATATTTTCAGCCTCTGAACAGACGATCTAAACTCCCTCATATATTTCCACCATAACTTCAACAACCACCACCAGTCCATTAAAATCTCTTTAGAACATTCTTATACTAACTCCTGTACACCATGATCAGCTTCAGCAATGGAACCCTACAGATGACTATGTAGAAGAAATCCATCAGTCATCAACTTTCCTCCATAGATCCAACAACCACCCCAGATGTGCCAAGAAACCTGTTATCTATAGCCAGGCAATGAGATACCACAGAATTTGCTCCAAAGAGAAAGTCCAGGATACACAGCTAAATGCACTTAAAACTGCCTTCACTAAATAAGCATACTCCATCAGAGAAGTAGATTACATCATGAAACAGGCTGTGCATATACCCTGGGAGAAACTGCTTCAATATAGAAAAAAAAAAGCCCACTTATCACACACCTGTAGTTGTCACCTCTCACCCCACACTGGAACCCATACACGGTTTCAGCAAACAGTTACAACCCACACTTGATGGGAACCACATCCTAAAAGAAATCTTTCCTGAACCACCTCTTCTGGCTTTCAGACAACACATCAAGCTCAGCAGCAGCAGCAAGCTCCCCACAGACCAGGACACACCAACTCAAAATGGCACCAGAGCTTGCCATAACAACAGATGCAAAACCAGCAGACATATCTCCACTGTTAGAATGATCAATAGTGCCCATAATATACCTTTTGAGATCCACAAATTCTACACATGCTTATCCCAACATGTGGTGTACCTTATCCAGTGCACTAAAAGTCCCAACAATAACTATGAGGGGGAAACCTGACAATAACTACTCTCTCAAATGAAATCACACAGAAAAATGACAAGAGAATAAACACACTGTCACTCCAGGGGAAACACTTTTCACAAAGTTATTGCACTATATCTGACCTCTCAGTCCTTGTCATCAAAGGAAACTTGCACCTTCAAAAGATGAGCCTGGGAATTTAAATTCAATACTCTTCTGGACACTAAAAACAATGGGATTAACAGAGACACTGAATTAATGGCTCATTACAACGATTTGTAACATATCCTACTGTCTGATAATGCTTAATTGCCCACTTCATTTCAAGTGATCTTCTATAGCATATGCAAATCCCTTATGCTTAACAATTTGTCCCATCTAGTATTTAGCTTGGACACTCTGGCTATCCTCGCCAGACCTGAGAAAGAGCTCTGTAAAGCAAAACAACTTATTCATTCCACCAACAGAAGTTGGTGCAGTAAAAGATATTATTTTATTTACCTTATCTCTCTCATATCCTGGGAACAACATGGATACAGCAACACTGCAAATAGTCAAGTGATGTCAACTGGTCACCTATCATTTCTCTAGCACTGAGGATAATAGAAAGGAACATCAGCGCTGAAAAGTCAAGAGTAAGAGTATGATTAGGCAGGCCAAAAAAGAATTTGAAGAGCAACTAGAAAAAGACACAAAAACTAACAGCAATTTTTTTTTAAGTACATCAGAAGCAGGAAGCCTGCCAAACTATCAGTGGAGCCACTGGAGGTGCTAAATGAGCACTAAGGAAGACAATGCCATTGCAGAAAAGCTAAATAAATTCTTTGTGCTGGTCTTCACTGCAGAGGATCTGAGGGAGATTCCCACATCTGAGCCATTTTTTTTTTTTTTAGATAACAAATATGAGGAACTGTCCCAGATAGAAGTGTCAAAAAAGAAAGTTTTGGAACAAATTAATAAATTAAGTAATAATAAATCACCAAGAGCAGATGGGATTCACCCAAGAGTTCTGAAGGTACTCAAATATGACACTGCAAAACTGCTAACTGTGGTACGTAAATTATCACTTAAATCAGCCTCTGTATCATATGACTGGAGGATAGCAAATGTGACACCAATTTTTAAAAAATATTCCAGAGGTGATCCTGGCAATTTGCCAGTAAATCTAACTTCAGTACCAGCAAATTGCAAATTAGTTGAAACTATAGTAAAGAACAGAATTATCAAGCACATAGATTAACACAATCTGTGGGAAAGAGCCAACTCAGCTTTTGTAAAGGGAAATCATGCCTCACCAATCTATTAGAATTATTTGAGGATGTCAATAAGCAGGTGGTCAAGGGTGATCCAACTGATATTATGTACTTGGACTTTCAAGGTCCCTCACTAAAGCAAAGTAAGCAGTCATAGGATAAAAGGGCAAGTCCTCTCATGGATCGGTAATTGGTTAAAAAACAGAAAACAAAGAATAGAAATAAACTATCAGTTTCATAGTGGAGAGAGATAAATAGGTTCCCTAAGGATCTGTATTGGGACCAGTACTGTTCAACATATTCATAAATGATCTGGAAAAAGAGGTAAACAGTGAGATGGCAAAGTATTCAGACAATATAAAATTACACAAAATAGCTAAGTCTAAGGCTGACTGTGAAGACTTACAAAGCGATCTCACAAAATAATTGATCAAGAAATGGCGGATGTAATTAGATGTTGATAAATGCAAAACAAAGCCCATTGGAAAACATAATACCAACTATACACACAAAGTGATGGGGGTCGAAATTAGCTGTTAACACTCAAAGAAGACATCTCAGAGTCATTGTGGATAATTCTCTGAAAACATCCACTCAATGTGCAGCAGCAGTCAAAAAAGCTAACAGAATGTTAGGAATCATTAGGAAACGGCTAGATAATAAAACAGAAAATGTCATAATGCCTCTATATAAATCCAAGGTACATGTACACTTGGAATACTATATGCAGTTCTGGTCAAAGTACTGGAAAAAGAAGGGCAACAAAAATTATTAGGGGTATGGAACAGCTTCCATATGAGGAAAGATTAAAAAGACGGGGACTGTTCAATCTAGAAAAGAGATGACTTGGGGGGATATGACAGAATTCTATAAAATCATTAATGTTATAGAGAAAGTTAATAAGGAAGTTTATTTAACCCTTCATATAACACAAGAAATTAATTAACCCAGTGAAATTAATAGTCAGCAGGTTTAAAACAAACAAAAGGAAGTGCTTCTTCACAACCTTACAGTCAGCCTGCATGTTAGAGAACAGCTCTAAGTTCCTAAATAGGCATGTGTCATGCACCTTTCCAGACCACCCCACATATACGTCAGTGAAACAACCCCTGTAATCCACAAGGGCCCGCGGGACCATGGAAAAGTACCCCTTGTGGTTTATGTACTAGGTTGCTAGGTGGCAGGTGCTAAGATAGGGATGTGCATGCCATCAATGGCCCCCCCACAGTTTGGGAACCCCATTGTGGCAAACCCTTCCATTATGTCCTGCACGTTTCCCAGTCACTAGCCATCATAGCAGATGTCAATAGATGGCCCTGCACACTTGAATCAGCTCCCACTGTAGAAGAGATTCCCAACCGAGCTGTAACAGTCGGGGGTTGCCAGCTTCCACAGAGTGATGGCCACTCTCTTCTCCACCGTCAGAGCTTGTCTCAAGCCAGTATTCACGTGCTTCAGGGACGGGGCCAGCTCTGAGCAAAGTTCAAGGAAAGTGGCCTTTCACATACGAAAGTTTTGCAGCCACTGGTCATCATCCCACAGCTGCATAATGATGCAGTCCCACCTGTCTGTGTTTGCTTCCCGGGACCAGAACCAGCTCTCCATGGACTGCAGATGATGTGTTACATCTTGCAGCAATCAGGAATTGTTCCACTCGATGGCTTGGAGCAGGGCAGCCTCGGTAGCATTGAGGTTGCCTGTGTTTCGGATTCTCGCTCTTCTTTGAAAATACTCAGTGATAAGCTGCGATGTATTTGTGACGCTCACAATAATAGTGCAGAGTTGAGCTGGCTCCATGTCTCCGCAGCAATGGTGAGCGCGCAGCATAAACAAATGGCGCAAAAATCGGTTTGCTGTTTGTTTGGGAAGAAGGGAGGGGGAAGGAACGTTGCATCATGCGACAATGAATCTCATCCCAACAGCCACTGCGGCTAGTTGCACTGTGGGATAGCTACCCACAGTACACTGCTTTGATTGCCGACACAATCGTGGCGAGTGTGGACATACAAGCCTGGCGCAAAGAGTGTGTTGTGGACATGATCCAGCAACTTCTAAAAATGGACGGGTGAAACTCGACTTTAAGTAAGTCGACTTCACTCTGCAGTGTAGACAAACCCTGGGATTAGAACCCAGGTCTTTTGAGGCCCAGTCTGTGGTTTTATCCACTAGGGAGCCGTACCTCCCATATGTACAAGTGGGATAAGAAAAAACTCCATTTGAAAAAGCAAAAATATTTTTTTCCTTATTTTTATCTACATGACAGAAGCAACTATAAATCTTTATAATACCAGGACATCTTTCACATCCTGAAGGCAGTTGATAAGGCCCAGTGTTATACTATGATAATAAAAGCAATCATCTTAAGGTGCAGATTTTTTTGCCATATATATATTTCATGGAGACCCCCTTATTTTTCTTATCTACTGATGTCCTCTTAAAGTTGCAATGCATTTAATACTTTGCCAAAAGGAACTCACTTTCTGTTGTTCATATAGGGGATTTTCATTGTATTAAGAACAAGGTTGCCACCTATTCAGAGGAAGAAAACATGAGGATATATAAAGGGTGTCCACTGAATGGAATTATTTAGAACCATCCAACCATGTTAACCTTTTCTCAGAGGGTACCATTCCTTGTTCCCATCTTGCACATCTGTATAGATGCTATAGGCAGCCCTATTTACAAATGATCAATTACCTGGATAAAAACATAAAATAAAGATAAAGTTTCTAGATGACGCAAAAATTGAGGAAGTGTTAAATAATGGAGATGATGTCACTGATTTAGCACAATCTGGATTGTTTCGTAAACAAGGCACAAACAAACACTATGTGTTTTAATACAGCTAAACATAAATGTATATGCCTAGGAAGAAAGAATGTAGGTCATGCTTACAGCATGCAGGACGTCTATCCTGGGAAGCAGTGACTGAAAAAGATTTGGGGGTTGTACTGTGGTGGATAATCAGCTGAACATGAGTTCCTAGAGTGATCCTGTAGCCAAAAGAGAGAATAAAATCCTGGGGTGCATAAACACCAGGCAATCTCAAGTAGGAGGAAAGAGGTCATTTTATCTCCATTTTTTGCATGGGTGCAACCATTGCTGGAATACTGTATCCACAATTCCGGAAGGATGTTGATAAATTGGAGGAGAAGGAGAGATGGGTTAGGGGATTGGTAGTTCTCCTGTCTGTTATGCCCAGGTAGAGGACTGCCCAGGGAAGGGAACTACAATTCTCAGAGCATCTCCCTCCTCTCCATCTCCTCCTTCCTCCTGCTGAGAGCTAGTGGCCAGTAATACAGACCTCAGACATGGTGGGTGAGGCTGGAGGAGTGAGGAACACTGGACTTTTTTTTGGACTTAAGCCCACAAGACTCCACTGTTCTTCCACTCTGTTTCTGGCTTTGTCTGCTTGTGATTAAATTCCTTCTTGCTGCCACTCCCACCAGCCACCCTGCACAGGATAAGTTATTCTGTTATGCTGGGAGGGGGCTTCTGAAGGAGGAAGGGGTCTGAAGGAAGTGAGGGGAGGGCTGAAGGAGGGAAGGAATGACTCTGGGGGACCTGAATGAAGGAGGAAGGAAGGGAGACGACTGAGTGGGGAGGGAAGGGAGTTCAATCTAAAGGGGGAAAGGTTCTGTAGCAATTATTCTCTGACTAAAAACAACCCTATTGTTACCTTACCTCGCCTCCCTGGCTGGTTGGACCTAAAATGTCTCCCCTCTGTCCACTGGGTCAGAGGATTTTTTTCCAGAGTAAATTTATTGCACATTGCTTGATATTTATTTTTTTAAGGTTTGCACTACCATGATGTAGAATCTTTTATTATATAATATAGACATGTAGTGAGACAGTGTGGCCTCCCTCTGAGCCAGAGGGGGAGGAGCCATCACACCTACCCAAGTGGGTGGAGCCAGACCAACCTCACCCCTCCCACCAGAAGTGGGTGGGCAGGACAGGAAATACAGAAGGCAGGGCCTTTAGCTCAGTTGTGGCTAATACAGTGAGGGAGACGGACACATCTTGCACTAAACCGCTGCCTTTGCAGATTGGCTCAGAGACACCCTGTCCACCAGGGAACTTGGGCTTGCAAGGGAACCACCAGGACTGCAGCTGGCTGCCTACACAAGGCTAACTGAAGATGCTCTGTGGACCCAGGCTGCTGCCTCTGCCGATAAGCTTGGAGACGCCTTGCCTACTGGGGAGCTTGTGTCTTCAGGGGAACCACCAGGACTGCCACTAGCTGCCTACTCCAGTGTAACCAAGGACACTCCATGAACCCAGGTACACCCTTAAGAGAGGGTAGGAAATAGCCCAGGGGTGGCTGACTGCAGTTTGGCTATATTGGGACCTGTGCCCCAGTCAGCGCATTACAGTCAGGTTCCCCATTGACCCAGTGGTGGAACCCTCCCCCACTGTTAGGGCCCTGGGCTGGGATGCTATGGAGTCAGGGGGGCTGTGTTCCCCTACCCCCTGCCATGCCACTCCTGGGGTGGCAGCATCCCACCATAGCCCAAGAGGCCTGTGTTTGCCCATCATCTATTTGAGCCAAGAGCCCAGGCTACAGACTGCTCCCTTGCCAGACCCTGCCTGAGGGCCTGAGCTATAGACTGCTCACTTGCCTGTCCCACCCTGCCTGAAGGCCGGAGGCTATAGACTACTTAGTTGCTCGGCCCTGCCTGAGGGCCAGAGCTTCCTAGACTGTGTGCTTGTCTTTCCCGCTCTGAGGGCCAGGGGCCCTAGACTGTGTACTTACCCTGCTCTGTCTGAGCACCAGGGACTATAGGCTGCTTAGCTGCTTGGCCCTGCCTGAGGGCCAGGGCTCACTCCCCCTTAACTGCCTATTGGCTCACCCCCTGTGGTGATCATGTGAGGCGGTGTGGCCTCCCTTTGACCCAGAGGAGGAAGAGCTACTGACACCCCTCTACAAGGCAAATAAATATTAGTCAAATAAAACTAAGGCCTGCTCTTTTCCTTTGCTACTTTTTTGGTTCCTTTATTTCAAAGTTAAGTATTTAATTAATAACTTTCTCTTTCATTCTTAATCTTACAAGACTGTTGCAATGTCTTCAATTGCATTAAATCTTTCAACTGAGTGGCTCAGACAGGTAGAACTAACTAACCATAGTATGTTGCTCTGGCCATGCTGCTGGTCCAAATACAATTGCGTCCAGCCACAAAGTGAGGCTGTCCCTACCTACTCCCTCAGGTGTGTCCTTGTTAACAGTCCCCACAGGGAACAAAGGCCCTAATTCTATTTCCCTTCCACTGAACATCATGAAATACATGTGACTATCAGTCTACATGTTCAAGAGGAAGACAAAAAATATAATATTCAGTTATTATTCATTTCTTACAGGTTTCAAGCAACTATAGGTAGGGGTAAAAAAATCCTGTGAGGAAGTTCTTCTCATTTGACTGGGCCAAAAATATTTCTACTTGTATTGTAAGTAATTGCAGGACTCTTATGACAGGAACAAATGAATCAAATTTAGAACGACGTACAAAGACATTAGCCAAAAGAGTATACTGTCCTCACTGAAGAGAAGCTATCCCGAAGTGAGACAACTCCACATAATGATGATGATAATCCTAACCCTCTGTGCAAAATAATGAATCTGTCCTCAAACTAATGTACTCTAGATTCTATGTTGAAAGCAAGACAATAAAAGTGAAGATTGATGAGTCTATTTTGCTTGAAACTTGCCTCGAATTAGTAAAAGTGAATGGTAGACCTTTTAAGTTGATGGAAGATTGGGGCTTCCGAAACATTCTTAACCCTCTTCTTGAAGGTTTTGGCAATAAACTGGCAATAAGATGCTGAAAATATTTTAGACAAAATTGCTACTTTTGAAACCAGAGCACATCACAAGGAGGTCAAGGGCAAGCTTATTTCTTTAAAAATGGATTGTGCGTCTTGTCTTCCTAGATCCATATTAGGAATTAATATACAGTATATTGCAAATGGAAAAAATATCCTCTGCATACTTGCTATGAGGCAGATCACCGGGAGGCACATTTCTGAACACCTTAAGGCAATGATACTCAAAGGCGTAGCCTGTTATGGAATTTCTCTGAAGCCTATCTATAGCGTTACCATTGATAATGCAGCTAATATGGTCAAGCGTATGACTGCAGATCAGAGAGAAGAGGAAAAAGAAGATGAAACTGATGATGAAAATGAAAAAGAAGAGCAAAATAATGAGGCCTTTTGTGCAAAGATGTTACACAACAGGACCAGCTGCAGATGATTGAAGAGACAGAATTCAACATGGCAGGTGCTGGTGGTGTTTCTCTATGAGGAGTTTGCTATTCTGCTCATATCTTACAACTTGCTGTTGAGGATGCTATGAAAGAATGCTTTCTGAGCCATACAGTTGGAAAAGCACATTTAGTTTGTGGAATCCAGCAATTATGGTGATCATGAAAAAGTGTAATTTCGAGAAGCCAATCCTAGATTGTCCAACAAGATGGCATTCTATGTGTGATATGCTTGAAAGACTCTTAGAACTCAAGAATTTTTGCAAGGATATAGTCCTCAGACTAAGACCTGTATAGGAGAAATGAAAAATGGAAGGCAATTGAAAATACTACAGATGCACTAATGCCGGCTAAATTAACAACAAAGGAACTTCAATCAGAACTTACTCTGGGTAATTTTTATGGAACCTGGCTAAAATGCCAACTTGACACATCAAAGGTGTCTTCTTTACCTTAACTGTAACACTGTTGGCCTCAAGGAAGAACCATGAGACAACTATGCACTTCAATCCTGCATTTAGCTTGACTTGAGTTACAAACTGCTTCTCTCAGATGAGGACAAAGAAAAAGATACATTTCATCTAACTAAAATGTGGGCTAATTGGGAATTACTACAGTTTGATATTCCAAATGATGAACTGACCAATTTTCAATCAGATATGTCTGGCCAGTCAGATGACTTTAACTGGTTCAAAAAGGTTTAAAGTTGTTGAACCAGTAACCGAACCATCATTCTAAGTTAGTTCCTGAACTGGAACAGAACCAGAGTTAGGAAATATTGATGAATTCGAACCAGAACTGAACCAAACATTTTAATGGTTTGACTCCCTGCTCAGTAACATTTGACATTCAATTTTTAAAGGATGCCTTTTTCCCCCTCTAACTACCTCTTTTACTCTGTTGTTTAGCTATGGGGCTTTTTATTTATCTTCTTACTGTTTTTTTTATTTAGGGTATATACATATAATTTGTGCCTCTATTATGGTGTTTTTAAAATGTTTCCATGCAGCTTGCAGGCATTTCACTCTTCGGACTTTTCCTTTTAATTTGTGTGTAACTAGCTTCCTCATTTTTGTGTAGTTCCCCTCTTTGAAGTTAAATGCTACTGTGGTGGGTTTCTTTGGTATTCCCCCCCACTACAAGGATGTTAAATTTAATTACATTATGGTTACTATTGCAGACTGGTTCAGCCATATTCACTTCTTGGACCAGATCCTGTGTGCCACTTAGAAGTAAATCAAGAATTGCCTCTCATCTTGTGGGTTCTAGGACTAGTTTCTCCAAGAAGCAGTGTTTTATGGAGTCTAGAAATTTTCTCTCTCCATCATGTCCTGAGGTGATATGTTCCCAGTTAATGTGAGGTTGGTTGAAATACCGCCATTGTTATTGGGTTTTATTTTTTGGTAGTATCTCTAATCTCCCTGAGCATGAATCAAACAGTACCAAAGTATCTCTATGGATAAAAATTTCATGCTTGAGTACTAAGATTATAGCAGTAGGAATATACTACCAACCAACTGACCCAGGGTGGTGACGGTGATTGTGAAATGCTCAGAGAGATTAGAGAGGTTTGTGCACGGTGATGTTCTAAAAATTCACTAAAGAGCCTTATGCACACCATGAGGGGCTTTCCCAATGTCTGATGCTTTATTATTTGGATACACGTTAGCAATATAATGCCCTTCTTTGACCCATAGGGGCAAAAAGCCAGCATTGCAAAGGCTGTTATTGTTGCCATTTACCAGTATTCAGGGCACCAGAGTGTTTTCATAAATTCTTTGAAAGTTTGACAGGTCGATTCTGATGTTTTTATTCTGAAAACATTGTTTAGTTACTTCTGTTCTCTTTATATTTCCAGAAGTTCATATGTAAGATAAATATTCCTGGCTTCTCTTGAGATAATAACAGGCATATGAATAAAAAAACATCCAATGTACAATTGTTTACATTACTTTTTCCTGATATTGAATTGGATTTTGAGTAAATACATGAGCCCTCTAGCTTAAGGAGTTGATACCCTTACTAAATCCTGATACAAAAAAATACACCGGTCTCTTATGGAAGGCAGTATCTATACCTTAGAACATGGGAGTGGGAATCAAGAGAATTTGGTTCTCTTCTTAGCTTTGCCTGTGACCTTGGAAAAAGTCACGTAACAGCTCTGAACCTTACTTTCCCCAGCTGTAAAATAAAATTAATACTTACCCACCTTCAGAAAGCACTCTGAGATCCTGAGATGTAAGGCTACTTTTAAGTGCAAGGAATATTATATGTCCTTTACTGGTAATTTATTTTTTATGTTTTCTGAATACCAAATACCTTACATTTTCCAATTCCCACAAAGATCAGGATCTTGATTCTCCTCTACACAGAGAAGCAGAGTTTTACTCTGCCACAACCCTTTCCCTTTTATCCCTCCCATATTCTGATCCCAAAGTGTTCTGTGCATCAGGGTTGGTGTGCGGCTAGCACGGAAGTCAACAGAGCCACTTCTGCCAGTTTTTGGCCGGTGGACAGTTCCCCTTCAAAAAGGGAGTTTGGCAGTGGCCATTTTGGCTCGCTGAAGGCCACTTTGAGCACAGAATGACCTTTACAGACCAGAGAATCCTACCCTTGGTGTTCAGAAGATATTAGCGATGGTATTGTGAGGGCAGTATTATGTCATGTTATTAGTATAGTGGCAGTTCAGGACCAGCTGAACCGCTGAATGCTGTAAAGAGTCTGAGAATGTGAACAGGAGCTGAAGATCACTGATCCCAAGCCTCAGGCAGGTATGAAAGTCTTTGACAAAATGTTGATATGACAAGGTAGCAAGGTCCTATTTGCTTTCCAAGGTATTGGCTGTTAAATTCCCTGCTTAGACATCATACAGGTGTACAAAACGGAGTAACATGTAGAGCTGGGGACTGAATGTCCATGAAGATTCTGACACTGAATACAGGAAACTTTGTAAAATCAACTATTTGGTCATCAGACAGGGGAATACCTCTAAGGAAGCAACACTGCACACCAACAATCACAGTGCTAGGCTGCTGCATGTATTGTTATATATATTGTTTCTCTTTGTTTTGAAAAAAAAAACAAAACACTTAGTTCTTGGTTTTTTGTTTGTTTGTGTCTTTTAACCCAAAAGTTGTTTTTTTTTTCTTCTTTTGTCTTTCTTTCTGTAGTTTAAAATCTCAAAGTTAAACCAGAGAGGAGGAAATTTACAAAGGGAAAACTTGTGGGTTTTTGTTGTTGTTGTTGCTGAGCCATCTAATCCAGTTCACCAATTTTTAGCAAATTAACTTGATGAAACAATTCACCCAAATTTTCCTGACTTAACAATGTCAATGATTTCACCTTTCCCCTTTTGTGATTTCTACTCTTATCTTCAAATGATACCACACAAAACAGAGGAAAATAGTCACAATGCAAGAATTTTACAGTAAAAGGAGTTTCAGAAGTAAAAAAACTATATTGTGAAAAGAGTATGCAGTAATTAGTACAATGAATTACCATAGTGGCACTATGATAGAAATTAATCCACCTTTGGCATTGATATTCATTATTATTTCAACGGTGTTTCTTTGGGGGGTGGGCGTTAATGAAAGGGTATTATTGTAGTAGTTTAATCTGGAAAGATATATTTTATTAAGCTGATTTATAACTGCAGTTCTGTCTGGTGGCAAGCACTACAGAAGGAATCCTTGTAGTGGATGTAGCAGACTGCTGTAAATACCTGTTCAAATATCAGCTGAGCTACTACATGACTATGTGACCCTGGTAAATAACCAGATCTTGTTGTGATCTTGGTAATTAACTGGATCTCTGAAGCTGGGAGAAAACTAGGCTGAACATGCAGATGTGAGAAATTTGGCAGTTTCATATTGCAGGAGTTTTGCAAACCATTGTTTTGATTCATATGGGTTCCCCTCCCTCCTTCCTTCATGCTTTGCTTTCAGTTTGGGGTTTGAATAAAGCCAAAACTCAATAACAGCTGAATTTCTCCTGGTTTCATGCAGAAATGAATTTTGGATGATTTCACTCATTAGCTCAGATTTACCTTAAAGCTTTAGTCATCTTGCAAGTATTTCAAAGCACTAATTCAGATGCAATGTCTACACTTGGAGCTAGAGGTGTGACTCCCAGTTCAAGTAGTCATATTCGCACTATCTCGCATTGAACTAGTGTGCTAAAAATAGTGGCCTAGCCATGGTAGCATGGCCGGCAGCAAATAGAGGGATGGGCTAGCCCTCTCCCCAATTGCCCTGAGAATATATCCATGAGGTCCTTATGCATTTGTACTCGGGGTGACTATGCTATGTTGCTGCTTGCCACTGCCAATGCTACTGTGCCTATACTTTTATTTTTAGTGCACTAGCTCAATGAAAGCTAGTGCAAGTATGTTCACATGAACTGGGACTCATACCCCCAGCTCCATAGCTGTAGTTTTGTGTTTGTGTTGGGGTAAAAGGGAAAGTGTAGTGGATAGAGCACTGAGCTGAAATTCAGAAGACTTTGGTTCAATTGCTGGTTCATCTCTGTGACCTTGGACAAATCTGCCTTGTGCCTCAGTTCCCCACCTGTAAAATGGGGATAATATTTTCTTCCCTCAAAGGGTTTTATGGGGATAAAATCCATGAATGGCTGAGAAATTCTCAAATACTACACTGAGGAGACTTATCTGCGTACCATAGTAGATAATGATATCTGAAATCAGATACATCTTGCACAGATTTGCTGTTTTGCTGCCAATATTTCATGTGGCTCTAGAAACAAGAATTGACAATTGGATTTTGTATTGGAAGTGAGCTTTCCTAGACAAATAAATACTAATATTAAATATTTCTTTTCATAAGTAATCTCTGAACTTTCAAAGCCAGCTCCTCAGTTGGCGTGAAATTAATTCAGTGGAGGTATATTAGCCCTCAGATCCTAGGGACTAGACATTAAGTAAATAATATCTTTATTGGTGCTCTATTCCAGTGTGTCTGGCTATGTCACCAATAGCCTCAGAAAAGGCAACCTCTTCTCTCACAGTGCTTTAGAGGGAATGAATTCACTGTTCTGCAGCTACATTTTCACAGGCTGGTGGAAAGTAAAATAATTTTCATTCTTGCTTTAATTTCTGAATGTCTCCTGTAAGCTACCTAGGACTGTCAACTTGCATTGACCATCAGTGGAAATTGAAGGAACTCAGCTCCTTTCAAGATTTTGCCCTTTCTGAAAATGGATGTTAGTCTGTGAACAGTCATTTTATTGTAAGACTCTTTGTTCTGTAGCAGACATGATACAACAATTTTGCCTAGTGTCCATTAAACAGCCCAGTTGTTTTATGCAAATACTGCAATCATTCAGTTCCACAGTTTGGTTTTAATAAGTGGGTTACACATTTATTTATATCAGTCACAGCTTTTTTTACTTTGTATTAACTGTGCGTTAGTATGGTAACTTTCTGTTAAAAACAAATATATTGCTAAGAATCAAAGTAAAAATTAAATAGTAAATTAGAATGTGTCACAGTTTCAATGTCTTACAGATATTTTCCAGGTGACCCCTGTGCCTGACTTGTAAAACAAAGCAAAAAATGGTCCATTTGGAACTACTCTGAATTCCTTTCATCATTTTTTTTTTTTTTTTTTTTTTTTTTTTTTTAAAGAAATGTGTCCCAAACACTTTTTAGTTCAGCACATAATTCTCTGGAAACCATTTAGCTAATTTATAAAAACAAACCCACTGCGTGGAGTGTCGCCTGCATCTAGCAGGACATAATGATGCTGCCTTGTGTTGTTCGTTCTGGAAACAATCAGTCACACACGTGCCAGGAATAACAGTCAATATGTGCTCTGAAAGCACTCCAGCTCCAAAAGCACATGTGTCTTGTTGACAAAGTGGAAAGCATAAAGAGAAATAAGAGTCACACTGGGAAGCACCACACCGAATGATATTTTACTTCAAATGCTGGCGATTTCAGAAATTGTTCAGGACCTGGAGTGTTATATTTAAAAAAAAAAAAACATTATGAAGACAGGATGTGTGTGTGTGTATGTTTGCATGTGCGCTACCCACCACACGCACACTAACCCCAACAACAGAAATGATACGAGAGAGAGAGAGAGAGAGAGAGAGAGAGAGAGAGAGACAGAGACAGAGAGAGAGAAAAGACAAAAGAGCTGCCGTATCAGGGGGAGAGATAGGGAAGAAAAAACCACCAGGCAAATAGATGACGAATTATTTACTTTATTTGGAGAGTTTTATGTCCCAAACTGTATAGCTACATCTGCATATGAGCTCTCAGTGTAATTCCCAGGTTGCCTAAACATACCACACTAACTCTGTTTGAGCTAGTGTGCTAAAAATAGCAGCTTTCCCAAGGTAGTGCAATCAGCATCTTGAGCTAGCTGCCCACGTACGTACCCAGGCAGTCTGCTAGCGAGCTGCCACCGTGCCATACCAGCTACAGTGCCATTGTTAGAACACGACCTTAAGCAAAACTAGCATAGGTCTGTCTATGAAAACTGGGAATCACATCGCTCAGCTCAAAGGCAGATGTAAAAGTAAATGAAGCTATCTGTCAAACATCACTTACAAAATAGGATCCTGTTTCTGCAACCCTCACTCTGACATAAAACCATTATACAAATAATCTGGCTGGGCTGAGCTTTCATATAAATGAATTGCTATGAGGTGTTAGTAGGTCCCATTCCCTTCCATGGCCCTACTCAAGGAGTAAGGTACCAGATAGCAAGTATAAAAAATCAGGAGGTGAGTGGAGTGTAAAAGGGAAACTATATAAGTAAAAGCCCCAAATATTGGGATTGTCCCTATAAAATCATATTAGTCGTCCCTATAAAATTGTAAAGGTATTAGTCAATGTGAATTAGATTGACAGAATCAGTCCCATCATGATTATTTGTCTGACTAGGTGTTGTGGGATTGAGACTTATTTTCCACAGGCTCTCTGGTTACAAATGTCACAGTAGGAAAATATTGGGCCCTAACTCAGCCTCATTGACTAGAAAGAAAAAAACAAACCATTCAACAGCCTTTTGCTGCATTTCCTGCCTACCTAGCAATACAGATTGGTGGACGTGGTCATCAAGAACACTGAACACTGTACAAAAACACTGAAGATTGTATTTTCAGGAATAACATAACTAGCTGTAATTATAAACCCATGTCTCCTGATGTGGATAACTAATACAAATAGAAATATAGTATTAATACCAAGCCTATATGGCTCTATGGGCTATAAGACACACTTTGTACAAAGCCCCGGGTAGGTGACAGTGTAAAGCTGCTGCACCCTACCAAGATCAATGAAATGGGGAGCCATCTCTCTCTCCCATTTCCTCAGCATGCACAAGGGATGCACATTCTAGCCATAATTAAGATCGAGCTTCTTCTGTTACCACCAAGTTGGGAAGTTGCATCCTCCAAAGGCGGACACCCATTGTTATACACTTTTATGCTGTCAGTTACAAAACTATATATATAAAAATGCAGTAACTGCAGCACGGACAATGGTCTTGCCGGAGATTTACACTGGTGCAACAGAACTGAATTTGGACTAGTGAGTCCAGACAACAGACTTGGAAATCCACTCTCTGATAAAATCTTCAAGTCTGAACACTATCTAAAAAACACAACAGACCTGCTAAAGCTGGAGTGCAGGTGACAGAACCTGGAGGCTCTCTGGTTGTTTTAATGTAAAACCTATTAAGAGGGTTAGAGTCTGCATGTCACAAGATGAAAAGATTAGCGTACATGAGAAATGTCAAAGGAAACAAGACTACATTGCATGTGATGCATAAAGTATGAACAGAGGATCTTGGCTGGGTCAGCCTACTAAAGCCGCTCTTTTAATTTTATAAGTGGGATAGCCTTCTAGCTTTTTGTCTTCGGCACCTAACACATTTTCATTAACTAGCTTTGCAATCACATTCAGTGAATATTTTCAAGCGTACTGTATATGTGCATTCAAATATTTAAAGGGTGATTAATAGGAAAATTCAAGGGAAGCTATTTGTTACAGGTGGCCCATGTCACTACTTACCATTTTAAGTTCCTGTTTTCAGTTGCTTATAACTTTGTCAAAATCAAATAGTTTGGAAAATAGAAATTTTCCATGCTTGGTGTCTGCCTTGGGCTGACTTTTCTGAGAAAGTTTCAACTAAAGTGGTTTAACCATTTCTGAGAACGAGGCTAGAGGGTAAAAAATACATTGTTTTGTGCATATAAAGAAATCCAGCTATTTCACTGAGCAACAGAGCCTCCATGGTTTGGACAACGGACTTGAAATTTAGCACGGTGCCCATCCTGGTGCCTGCGATGTGCTGTTTGCCATCCCTGTGAAACTCTGTTCCAAAATGGCCAAGCTATCAGCCACTGAAAAATCTCAGGGTGCACATACTTAGTAGAAATTTATTAGACTTTGGCAAATAAAGTCTCTGAAGATTCCATCTGCACAAAGCATGCTCCAGCCCCTCAGAACTCTTCCCTGTAACCAGACTGCACATGTGCTATTCCCACTGAGCATACTCCAGCCCAGACCTTCAGGCGCTGAGAAGGATTTTCCCTTGCATTTGCCAAGGGCCACCATGACAGCTCAGGGCACTGTAACTGAGAGCAGGGAGACTGTTTCTCCTATGATCATGTAATAAATAAATGTATCTTTATTCATGCACACAGGAGGATGAATTAAGTTTGCAGGGACAACCTTAATTCGGGAGTTTGATAACTTCTGAGTGCTTGACTTTTCAATTTGATGTTATTTTAATGTAATATTAATGGATGACATTTTAGATTCATATATAGATATACAATATATTAGGAGACAAATGCCTTCTTCAGTTATGAATTACTCATTTACCTTATTATTATATTACCATATTATACTGTTCAATCAGTAATTCAGCTTTTGTATTCACCTAGCAGAACCAGATACATCAATCAATAAGAACAAGCGAGCTGTCATATTGGAGCCACATATATATTTATAATTAGAGGGAGTGCATATCACTAGGTGCTATCACTGGTATCCCTCACTAGTTGTAAGACATGTATGTTTGTCCAAATTTTCCCCTCAGGCACACACTCACAACTGCATAAGCTACAATAAGCTTGCTTTAGTGTATAACTTTGGAGACTTAGTCCTTAGATTTTTATTTCCTAGCACACTAAATAACTAAGCATTTGAATGGTCTTTATTCTTTAATATACATAAGTCTACATCAAGTTGAAAAGTAAAAGAACTTTGATAAAAATATTTGATATATACATAACTGGTGGAATTTGGTTACTAGGTTTAAATTCACTGATGAGCAGAAGAGACCTGGGAGAATTTCTGACCTAGGTCAAACTGACTCTGCAAAATTGATAGGACGCAAAGGTCAAGCCCTCTGTTAATTAACCCCAAACCACGTGACCATTATTAGATAATTTCAGTAGTAAGTCTCTCCAGATTGATTTATTGTGTATGTTCCTATTCAGACATTTTAAAACAATAGTAATGAATACAATTTACAGTAGATTGCTATGGTACGGTTACCTGTTAGATGGTAAATCCTGATACTTTAAAAAAATGCTTTTGACAATATAGGTTTTAGTTTATAAGAAACAAGTCAGATTTAGGACCAAAAATACTGTCATTAATCAGACAAAACTATCACTGAGGTCTTAGACTAAGCAGAGACAGAGACTATTACCTCGTTATTGACAGGAAACAGCAACAGGACCTGATCCAAAGCCTATTAAAGTCAATGGGAGATAAGCAGTCTGGATAATGAGGAAAACAGAAGCTTGTGGGAAAATATGGGATGTCTTAAATATTGTTGACTGATAATTAATCATTGAAGAAATGCATGTGGATGTATATGTATTATTGATACAAGAATGATAAAATCTGGAGCCAGATCTGGTTTTATAGTTTTAATCCTCATATCCATCTGCCATTTATCAAAATTGTATTTATGATTATGAAAACATCAATGTATTCTGTTTATTTATCATTTTAAAAGGTTCTGAATAATACTCCATTTAGTTTGATAGGGTGTATAGTAAAAATCAGATCACTATAGTAGGAAGAGGGAAATATTTTGGAGAAGTTGGCTCCTTTACAAAATCAGCCTCCACTCTGAAGGTTATCCAGCCTCAGATTATTAAATCAAGGTCTGTTGTGTTTGGGCATCCAATAGCATGAGGCTACAGACTGACATCTAAACATGCCCCAAGACTCATGGAAATATAAAACATCCAGTTCCATCTAGGACTGGCCAGAAGATTGCACCCCTTATTGTGGACACAAATTTGGCCACCTCAGTACACACTATATCATCTCTAGGCTTAAATTTTGTTCTACATGAAGTTACATACCCTGAAAAGATTCCAACGAGGACAAAATGCAACAACCGATCAGCTTAGCAACACTAATTGTCATGAACACATCACCTTGGTGCTCTCTTTGGCTCCTTGTAACAAAGTGCATGCTAACCCTTTAAGAACAACCCTAGATTCAGCTGTCCTGTTTCTGTCCTGGCTCAAGACCCAGGCAGTATGGGGATTGTAGTACCCAGTGAGTTGGTTCTCACTCCAGGAACTATAGGCTGAAAGCAAGGTCTTCTGGGAAGGAGGAAACAGCATATAAATAAGTTCCCTACCTTTACAAGGAAGAGATATATGGAGGGGAACATTGACTGTTTGTGATCTCTCCACTGAGGAGGCATGGAAGGAACTGCAGTGGTGGCAGCGGTGGCATTAGCAGCAACCGAATGCTGAAGAAACTGTGGGAAGAGCCACATGGCTGAAAAAATGAAAACTAGGAGAGGAACTGAGTAAGCCTGTTTGTCTGGGAATTTTTGGGAGGGTGAAGAACACTAGAGCAGGTGAAAGCAGTTCCCCTCCATCAAGGGAAAAACAACTGGAGGGAGCATGGATACTTGGCACCACTGTGAAGTTTTGGAGGAGCTTTACACTATCATGAAGAGAGAAAGTAAAACAATGGCTGCACCTCATGCTGTAGAGGTAAACCAATGTTATACATGGGGGGATAGACTCCAGTTTAATGTCTCTGTTCTGATATTCAAAGTCCTCCCTGGGTTTGGTCCTAACTACTTAAGAGATTTCCACTTCTTCCATGTCCGTAACCTTTTGTCATAGTTATTCCACTGAAACATGAAACTGTTGACACATAGGGATAGGCTTATGAGAGGGGAAACTGAACTTACACAGGAACAAGGCTTAGACTTTAGAACTCACCTCCTCTGTTGGTTCAACTTAGCCAGCAATCTGCATCTTGGAGAAAGGGAAACTTTTAATTAATAATGGAGGAGGATGTGCAGGTCATCTCATTGAAGTAATGAGAGCTTGTATTTCACAACTAAGGCTATGTCTACACTGCACACCACTGCAGCAGTGTGTATGGTAAGTGTAGCTCTACTCTACTGTGAAAATGATGTGCAGCTACACGTGTCAGTGAAAAGCTCTGGCAAGGGGCAGGCAGCAGGGACACCCCAGGCAGAGCCTTTACTCACTACCAGAGACTTTCCCTGTGGTAGGGAAAGGCTCTGCAACTCCCTGTGGTGGGGAAGGACTCCAGCAGTTCCTTGGAGTGAGAAAACGCTTCAGCAGGGAGCTGGCAGAGCCTTTGCCCCCTGCTTTTCCCCCACCAGAATCTTTCTCTGCTGTAGGGAAAGGCTCCAGCAGTTAGGAAAGACTCCGACGGCAGGGAAGGAGCAAAATAGCAGCATAGATATAGGAGGTATTGCTTGAGCATGTAGATAGCTGTGTAAGGTATATACCCTAAGAGTTTTGGCATGTCTTTACTCGCCTCACCAGCTACACTGCTATTTATACCTGTTTTACCTGCTGCCAGAAGTGTGCAGTGTAGATGTGCCCTAAATTATTTTTGTTGAAAGATCGCATAACTCTAGCACAACAGAAATGAAAAGCCTGCTGTTCCCTGAAGCTCACTCTTTTTGTTCCTTTATTCCAAGGCCCCACTTTCCAATATAGATGATGACCCCTTTGACCTCTGCAACCACACACTACATCTTTACACAACAATACCTGCTCCACATGAGATGGTGGGGCATTTTTTCTATCATAATTCCTTTGCCAGGACATTACTGTTTGGGGAGGATCAGGTCAAGTTTAGGTGGAAATGAGTATTCTGTAAATAACTGATGGAATTATAACTGTAGCTTTAAATATTGCCTAGAGTTATGGGGAGATATTTCCATTTACACTGAGAACAAAAGTAAGTATTCAAATACATTAAAATATTTCTCCTACAGGCAGAAGGAAGAAAGATTATTATTCCATGTTTAAATCTTTGGGAGGCGCTCAGATACTGTGATAGTGGGGGGCCATAGAGTTGCACAGACAGACTGCTCTTGTTTTTCATTGGAAGTAGTGCACATGCAGTTATTGGTGGTGAATCTTCAAAAACACAGTCCCTCCTTTTATTTTCTATGACTACTTCTTGTTTTCAATATTAGCTTTGTTGACAGCATAATCTTCGTGCTTGAAATGGCACATTGAAATCTGGTAGGACGTTCTTATTAATTACTACCTTAAGGAAGCTTCTTATTTCCTTCTGTAGAACTTGATCCTGCCTCGCTGAAGTTAACAGACATATGCTGTACTTTAGTGGCACCAGGTTCAGCCCCTTGCATCTTTATCTTCCTTAAGGTTGGAAGATCTAACAAATTCCAAAAAGGTACTTAAAAATCCTTTTTGATTTAAAAGTGCGTCATAGGAAAATGCTCCTCACTGACTGATATCTCAGCTTTAGTGTAAAGTTTTATAAATGTTCAATAAGTAAGACTTATATTTGGCTCCACTCCAAAGCCAGAGATGGTACAGCCAGCGACTGTACTATACTGCCCATTCATTTTACTGGTAGCTAGATTCCAGATGAGACAACAAGTATGGCAATAACAGTTAAAAGTCTGGTGTTCTAAAAAGTATCAGTTCTACTGTACTGTAGTTTAATGGATATTTGCTTCTTTTGTATATTAAAGAAAATAAATTTCTGCTCATAAATGTACAAACTAGACAGCCTTGTAGACTGAATCTCACTATCCACAGAAATGACGGGTCAGTGGCAGTGCAAGCTTCCCCTTTCTCATCCCATTGATCTACCCAAATCCTGACCTGGTCAAATATTAAATGAAAAATTTCCCACTTACTCAGTGATCAATTTATAATGAAAGAGGTGCTGGGGCTCAAACCTTTTTTTTTTTTTTTTTTTTTTTTTTAAAAAACACATTCATAACTAATGCATCAAGCCCAGCGATGCCAGGGCTCAGTCTGGGCAAGCTCTGGCACAAATTAAGCACTGCACTAACTGTGGGAATTCACTGTAAGAGTGAGGACTGTGTAAGCCTGATTCCAAGAATAATATGACATAGGTCTCAGTCTGATGCAAGAAGAGACTCAGTTAAACATACATTTCCTTTCTAAAATTTGGAGAATGCTCATATCAGGCCAAATGTAAAGCAAACAAAATCTAGTTTACAAAAGTATTACAAAAGTCAATAAACATATTAGGCCAATGTTCAGCATAGTCAGACAGACAACAGTGTTAGGATTAGGCAAAAATGTCTCAGCTTGACTTCCTAGGTTTTCACCTCTGAATTAATAAACTTAATTGAATTATAGTCTGTGTCTGGGAAGCCAGCTGAAAATGAATTTTGTCAAGCCAGGGTCACTTTCCTAATTACAGTGGATACTAGCAACTAGATATCAGGTTGAGAGCTGCTACATAAAAGCCTAAAATAAACTGATAGATTTGGTGGATATCATAATCTTAACAAGTCAGGAACACAGGTTAGATAGAACAAATCACATGGTATTTCTCCTATCTTCATGAACCAGATTAAAATTGGAACTAGAGGGAGCAAAGACAAATTCTCAGTTTACAGACACAAAAAGGCTTTTAATGACCCATTGCTTGTTTATATCAGAAATGGAACTGCAAACAAAGGCTGAATTTGAATGCTCTTATGGTTCTAGTAGACCATATTATACAACATTTGTGTATGTGAATTTATATGTCCATTTTGAATTAAAGATATGGGGTGAAATCCTGGTATCATTGAAGTCAATGGCAAAACTCACTGACTTCAGTGGGGCCAAGATTTCTTGATTTTTTTTCTATTAGTTATATGTATAGCTCTTTTAGAGCTAGATGAATAAACACAGAAATGTATTCCTCAATATATTCAATTTTTAAACATAGATTTCTTTGACAATGTTTTCTTCCCTTTTATATATGCTTTCCATGACTATTTAAATAATCCAGTTTCCTGGGACAAATGGTCACAGAAAGCAAATTTTCTATTCGCATCAGAAATTCTTCCAGGCTCATCCAGTCAGAAGCAATGCCAGGTGATTTACTTGACAAATCACAACTAAGCAACATGGCTTGATATTTGTGATCAATTCATAGAGTAAACAATTCAAACAGATGCAGTGTATAAATTCAAATAGGTACGAGGAAACTGCAATTTCATTGTGGATATTCCACCAGCAGAAAAAGAGGCAAATTAATCAAATTAACTATTTTCTGCAAATTATTCATTCCACTTTGGTTCCTGCTAACTACATTGGCTCCTCTGGACACATTATTATCACCCACTCAATCAGTGATATTTTGTACCTGCACATTCAGCATATTCAATTGGTTACTGAACAGAGCACTAACAATGTCTGTTTCAACCACCTTTATTCATATAGAGTAGTATCTCACTACATAAATGTGGGCTAAGTTATTACTTAGAGCTAGATTCTGCCATGGATTCTTCATTGTGAATGAAGCTACACAGACATTGGTAATTCCAGTGACATCACACACCACACATGCTCTGTTGTCATGGTTATCATGATGTCATCAGAACAACCTGGTGTTTGAAGAACAGTAATATAGCTCATAGTTACACCTTTATAGTATCCTTTTTATCAGTGGTAAATGACTTATGCTGCATAAATAAACTTTAATATTTTCCAAATATATGCAATAAAAATATTGAGCAAATGCTTTCTAGTATGAGACACAAAAATGTACTAAACATTTTACAAAATGTTCTGTCGATTACGTCAAACCTGGATGAAAAGTAAATAGCGATTATTACTTCTAACTGGCAGTTGCAAGATAATATGTTTAATTTATGTGAAGAAACTTTACTCCCACTGCAACTTGCATGGCCTCCTGTCAGAAAACATGAAAAAGTGTTTAAAATTCAGAGCACGATAGAAAATATTGTATATTGTTATATAATGAGAACAGATGGGCCAAGATTTAAAAAGCAACTAGTAATTGCCTTGTTTCTTTGGCACCCAACTTGCAGGAGTGCTCAGCACTTTCTGTAGATTAGGGCCTTTTTAGGGATATCAAATTAACACAGCCAAAATCACTAGTTATCCTCTAAATATTGGCTTCCATTTGTAACTAGGGATTAAGCTACTTTTTATTTCCATTTTAATCTAGCTCTATCTGTGCATATTAATGTATTGCCCAATATTATTATTATCTTGCATTTGTATAACATCATTCAGAAATCTCACAAAGCACAATACGGGATTTGAGCAAAATCCTGGCTTTCAGTAGAGACAAAAGGATGCAAGAAGGAAAAAAAGGCACAAAACCAGTACATTGAACAGACTGGTTTAACACGTGTTAAAGTCTACACGCCATGTGTGCAGTAGATGTTTAGAAATTATTAGTTAATACCGCATAACTGCACACATTTAAGTCCTTGTCAATATAAATTCATTGTCAGCAGACACACAGAGGGGAATTAATGGGTATATTGTGGTCTCTTTGCCCTGTTATGCCTGCCTGAAATGGCAGGATGTCTCCAGCATCTAAAATAACTGGCCACTATCACCTCTGATCAGGCTTTAGGCTGAAAAGGAAGAGCTTGCTTACCTGCCACTGAAACACAAACAACTGTGGGGTGGAACATAGCAGCTGCATTTTGCCAACAACATTACTAACCTCTAATTAATGAAAAATCCTATACCTAGAAATTGATTTTCTAAAATGAGCTTCCACCAGTTCCACATTAACGTCATAAGGCATCTGCATGCTAATGTATTTTGAATCCAGGAGGAGTTGCCTGGAGTGGCGTTTGAGTCATGGTGGATTTGCTTCTCTGAAGATGTCTTTCTTCTGTTAAAATCCATCTTCAGGATATTCCTTTAACCACAAACTCACTTCAAGGTCCAATTGAATATTTAATTATTTTATTACCATCTAAACTGGTGATTCATCTTTTTGTGAATATAACTGGCTCCTCCCAAACTGCACAAATTAGGAAAGATAAAAACAATAAATTAATATTTAATATTCAATAAGGAAGTTTAAAAATTGCATTTTAGTAATTTCAACCTAAAGGATCCCAGAGTTCTCCGTGGAGACTGAGCAAAATGTAGATGTTTTTGCTCACGTCACCCCTTCATGGAAATAATATTGCAGAATAGGAAACTTTCTCTGAGGACTCCTTTGCACTATGTCCCTAGCCTCTTTACCTCAGGAACCGCAGACTTCCCTCTTCCACCACAGAACAAGCAGCAGAGCCGCTCTACACAACTTGCATATCTCAGAAGATTGGCTGGAAAGCAGCATGATCTATGTAGCGGCCCATTGTCTCTGCCCTGGCTCATAGTCCCTGCAAACCTTCTCTCAACTCCACAACATCTTCTCACTGATGAAGTCATTCCCAAAAGGATTTCCCTAGATCCCCCTGCTCTAAAAGGGGGTTCCACATTACAAAGGGACAGTTCATAAATTATGGACAGATCCATCCTCCTCCTCAAACACGGATTTGGATCCCAATAAGGAGTTTCATGCTGGGAGTGTTTGTGAAATACTCCAGTGGTGGCACGTCCCACCCCATTTTCTGTGGGATAAATTCTCATGCTTTCCACAATTTGGCCATCAGTTTTTATTCTGCCTTTTCTCTGGCAAAACTCCTATTACTTCAATGAGAACTTTAGGATTTGGCTCCATGTATTAGCCAAATATATTTTTTAAATTAATGCAACAAGTTAGGCATCTAAATGAAGGGTTTCATTATGGATTTAAGCCACTTATCTAGGAGCTTAATTTAGGCTTTAAAAAAAAAAAACCAACAACAAAAATCTTGACCTTAGGCCAGTTCACCCAACACTGAAATGCAATCACATTTGTGTTGGAGCTGTTCTGTACTTGCAAATTAGACAGCAAGCCAGATCCTGACCCCTGCATTGACCTGTTTGATCCATCTTGATGTGCAAAAAAGTCAGAAGGTGGCCTTAATGAATCAGGTGAGAATTCTTCCAGCAGTCATAGAGTTCACATAACCAGTTCTATGCCACCCTTCCCTGCGTACAGGGTATATCAGGGAGGTACTGTGGGGTGCAACAGGTTATGGCTGGAGTATGGTTTGCTCTAAAACCCCTCACTCATGTAACAACCCATAGGTGCCAATATAACCTGATTTAATTTAACAGTGATGAAGCTGCTCTAAGTTATGCATAGTACCTACCTGGTCCCAGGAGATCAGAGGAGCACAAAGACTAATTCATCCACTTTTTTGTCCCTTCCTCAACTGTGCTGAGCATAACTTTGATGCATCAGAGGATCTTGGCCAATAGATTTTTAAAAACAGAAGCAAAGACTTATAGGACGAAATATAGTAACCTTTGTTTGAATTTGGCCAGGCCCCGGGTTTAATAGTTCTGAAGTACCTTAGCATCTTTTAATGACCAGGAATAATTATGTCCTCAATTATGTATTTTACCCAAAATATTAGTGTTAATATTCAGAAATGCTTAATGATTAATAGATTAATCCATTGTGGAATGGATGTTACTGTACATCCTTTAGTAGGATGCCATAAACAGGTTATAAAGGATAGTAATAACATGTAGACACGCTTAAACTCATGATGCTATAACAACATACTCCACCACACCTTATAAAATAGAATGAATATTGTGATTTGCTCTAAATGTATCCACTTGAAATATTACTATAAAGACTATAGCAGTGTGAGAGGTGGCAGTGCCTGAGGATGGTAGCCACGGTCGTCTGGGTTTATCAGCCTGACTATGGGGATCCATATTTTAAAATTTTGTCCCTCATTTCCAATTTGTCCCATGCTACTGTGCACACTAAGACCCCCGACATGAAGGCAGTCATCCATCTGTTTTATATATTCAGTGAATATGCCGTAAGAATCTAATCATGTTTACTTGGTTCTACTCTGACTGGACAATGCTAACTCACCACACCTACAGTGAACTGTTGCCAAGCATCTCACTGATCATGAAGAACATGACAAATTTATATTCAGTTTCATGTATTTTTAAGCTAACCAACTGGCAAGTTTAGAAGACAAGTTATATCTTTCATAAAGGAATTGAGTATGCGGCTTAGAGAGCTTTGCAAGGTTCTCTCATCTGCCTGGGAGCTTAACTTAAACAGGAGCAGTTCAAAGCACGTACATCAAAGAGCTCATTTTTTCCCCATTAAGGACTGTGGAGGTGGGTTTGGCAGGCTTTGAGTTGTGCATTCAAAGTCAGAAGCAAATTTGAATATCTCCAGGCTTGTTCAGCTCATGTTTTCATTAACTGCAAAGAATGCATTATCCTAGTCTTACATTACATTATAGATAACACTAATATTTCAGGTGTCCTATATTTGAGATTTCTTTAACTCATTCACAAAGTGATCCCAGATCACAAGAGTAAAGAACTCTTTGGCCCTATTTCTGCTGCCATCACATGACAAGATATTTCCGGCAAGAGAACACGTGCCTCCGGCAGCACTCAGGGATGGTGCATCAGGAATCTTAATGATGTCCACAATTCTATATTCTCTGGGCTGTTTTGAGCAATTGTGTGATTGACTCTTGGGTGGGAGAATTATGGAAAAGGGGAAGGGGAAACAGATGGGAGTAAATTATGGGCCGGCCCTACTGGTACTTTCAGAGTTCTAGACTGCAGTGACAATGAAGAACATATTTCATAAGCTGTTCTTTTGTGCCTCACACACCTGTAGTGACCCATTGCTGCCTCTTTAACAGCAACAGAGACATCCAGTGCCTCAGTTGTCCTCCCAGGCATGTGAAAGGCACATGAGGAGAGGAAGGCTTATGAATATGGAGGGGGGCCCACTGTCCAAGTTGTGGGGGATCGTCTATATTTTTTAGAAGGAACTAGTGATGATAAAGGGATGATAGGAAATACTCTATAGAAAAGCCTACAGTCAAAACTTCTGAGTGGAAGAAGCTCTCTGCTCCCTCTGTTGATGGAAATGGAAAAGAAAGTCTAGAGAGCCTAATTTACATATGTTACATACCCCCAATTCCCCCAATTACACTTGGAAATCACCCGAACTATATCACACTGTCCATGGGCTTGAGCCAATTTTATTATTCTTTAAAAGGGACCCTAGACTTATTGAATTTGGCCCTTATTACTAGTAACTGCCTAGCAGAAGGGTTTTTTAGATATAGATAATACAGAGATGGGAGAAAATAAAATCAATATATACTTATACAAATAATATAAACATAAGTTGTGATTTCAGAGTCATTTCTTTTTTAAAAAGGAAGGAAGCAAATGTTAAGAATACTTTTGAAAGTCTCACAATGCTTGGTTTATCTCCACCCACCCACCTGGTTTCTCATGATTGCTGGCATCAAACTTGTGATTTTTCCATATTCAAAATGGCCATCAGTGCCCATTATAGAGTTGAAGTCAAACTACTCTGTGTCGAATTGGCAGTAATTCCCTATAATCATGGCATGTGGCAGTGAGGATGCTTATGGTAGAGCTGGCATTCACCTCCCATGATTTTGCAATGAAACTGAAGATGACAGCTGTTCTAAGGTGAGAGGCTAGACAGGAAACTGTAAGAAGCCTTGTAGGCCTCCCAGAAAAGATCAGGGAATGGGGGGTATGGACAAGAAAGCAGCAGGTTTAAAACAAACAAAAGGAGGTATTTCTTCACACAACGCACTGTCAACCTGTGAACTCTTTGTCAGAGGCTATTGTGAAAGCCAACATCTGGTCTACACTGCTGGCAAAATTCAGCGGCAGTTGATGGGAGATATGCAAGTTATATGGAGTAGCTTGAGTATCTCCCATCAACTTCCTAACTTCTACCTACTGCAGCATCCCCACTACGCTGTGCTGATGGGAAATGCCCTCCTGTCGACATAGCATTACTCTTTTTTGGGGGGGTGGATTAACAATGTTGACTTCCAGATTGATTGGGTGGGTTTCCACTGCTGCTCAATCGATCCTGCAGAATCGATCTGGCAGCACCAACAGGGCTGCCATCAATATAGACATGACCCAAGATTATAACAAGGTTCAAAAAAGAAATAGGTAAGTTCATGGAGAATAGGTCCATCAACGGCTATTAGCCAGGATGGGCAGGGATGAAAAACCATGCTCTGAAGTGTCCCTAGCCTTTGTTTACCAGAAACTGAGAATGGGTGACAGGAGATGGATCACTTGATGATTACCTGTTCTGGTCATTCCCTCTGAAACACCCCTAGCCACTGTCACAAGACAGGATACTAGGCTGGATGGACCATTGGTCTGACCCAGTATGGCCCATCTTATGTTCTTTTGATTACAGTAGTAAAATCATGCACTTACTTTGTTAGGGATTGTGGCAGGCAGCCGACTTCCCCCTAGCAGGTCTCACACTTTGGTTGCTTGTAGTGGGTCAGGGCATCTCTAGTCACCCTGTCTTCCCCAAGGAGGGGGTAGGGACCCAGGCCCACCCGCTCTTCTGGGTCCCAGCCCAGAGGCCCTATGAGAAGCAGCTAGGTGCTGCTGGCACCGTGTTCCCAACTGCACTTCTCTTCCCCTGGGCTAATTTTCCCCCTCCTTCTGGCTTCTTGAGCCTGGTACCTTTCTCCAACCTGTTCCTCCACAGAATCTCTGCACTTTGGTCTGTTCCTCCTTGCAACTCAGCACAGCACAGCACAGCACAGCACAGCACAGCACAGCACAGCACAGCACAGCACAGCACAGCACAGCACAGCACAGCACAGCACAGCACAGCACTCCTACTCCTCCCAGCTCATGCCCTGTCTGTTTGGGGCGGAGGGCTTTTATGGAGCACCTGGCTGGTCCCTAATTGGCTCAGCTGCTCCTAATTGCCCCCTAACGAGACTCAGCTAATCTGCAGGGAACAGAGCTCTGAGCATTCTGAGGCTTACGTATCTGCCGTAAATCACTTTCCTACAGCTTTCTGCCCTCGCTATATCACAGGATATACACAAATCTGATACTTTTTAAAGGACACTGATCATGGGTTAGTTTGTTTTCCTAATCACCTTTGTAAGAAACAGAGAAGAATTTATCTGACGTGGGAATTAAATTCTCCATCTTTCAGTTAATCCCCACCCCCTTCTCCTTACTAATCTACCATTCCCCTACCTCTATATCCTGTTTACTCATTGCTGCTGGCAGGCTCCTCCCATTACTTTGTTTAGTGCTCCTCTGCTCCCATCTTTCTCCACCTTTTGTTGGCTCTGAATAGTATGTGACAGTAACGACATACCTGGGCTCTTTTCCTGATAGCATCAAGAATATCATTTTCACACCAAAGTGATAATGGCAATGGACAAGGTTTTTGTGGTATTTCTTTTTACTCGGTGTCTAGGGGAAGCCAAATATTTCCTTTCATATTACTGGCGTATTGAACAAATAGATTTTCAGTTTCTTGAAGATCAAAGTACAAGGAACCTATTCACCGACAAGCTTTTGTTATTTCGCTGTGTAAGATAAAAGTTGACTTTTTTCCCAGTGCTTTCATTTTCCTCAAGGTCCTGGCAACAAGGAGGTTTAGTTTTATTCTCTCCCTGACATCTATTGATAAATCTGATTACTTTTGTATTATGTGGGAAGAATCAAGGAAAGATTCTGTACGTATCTCATCTCTTTGTCTCCCTCCCAGATCATCCAAAATGCACTTCCTTGCCTTGGTAGACCTGTAAATTGCTTCAAAAGCTGCCTCTTGCTCATGTCATGAAGTTTACAACTTTTCTGACATTTTGGGCCCTGTTATCACTCTGCCATACACCTTGGAGCTTTTCAGCCCTTTGCTCAGTCAACAATGTCAGCCTTCACACTTTTTTTGTTTCCTTCTCCTAATCTCTTTTTTTCCAGCTCATATACCGCCCACTGTGCCTGGAGGAACCTCCCAATCTATCTGCTCCTCATTTTCATTCCTCCTAAAGAGCTATGTATTTCCATAAGGGCAACGTGTGTGTAGCTGGTGGTTTTTAAATAGTAGATGTTAAATTATCTGAAGCGATTCCTTCCTCTGGGTCTGTTTTGTCTGATTTCTCAATTGCAAACTCTTTGGAGCAGGGACTGTACTGACAGCTACAGCTTGTAGAGAACCATGCATACTATTGATGCTAAACATATTTTTACATTTATTAAAATTACACAAAGCGGCACAATGGCCATAAAAAAGACCCCAAATTGCCCTCCTACCCTGTCTTCCCCAAAAACTTACGGAGAAGGGCCACTTTAGAGGAAGTACACAGGCAAAACTCCACAACACAGAGTTGGACTCAATGCCAGCTGTGTAAAGCCCAGTATAGAAATTTAAGTTTGAGCTGGCGATAGTAACCCAACAGCTATGAACCCCTACATCAAGTCAATGCTGGCATCTAGCCAATATTCCAGTCCAAGGAATGGAACAATATGACTGTGGATGAACTTAAGAGCTGCTGCTCACCCTGACCATGGTTGGGAGGTAGATTTTGAGTCTCTGCTTGTTTCTAATATGCAAAGCCACTTTACTGGGGCTTTGTTCAAGGAATGAGGCCTTAATTTCACTCAGGGTGAGGATGATTGATAGAACACAGAGTTAAAATAATTGCAATATGTGACAAGGTTAGGTCTTTTTTTATTCATATTTTCCTCTATCTGCAAAGAGGAATGTTTGCATTCAGGTGTTTTTTTAACCCACCCCATTTATCATATGTTTCAGAGCACTCACTGTTCAATATCCATATACAGAGCTATTGGGCTGGTACTTAATGTTGTTAGACTTTAATAGGTCTTTATAGTACATACAGTGTATTTCAGGACCTGTAGGGACTGATGATGACATTACAAAGTGCACTGGTGCTGCCAGTGGTGCCTTTAGAAAACTTAAGACTCATCGTTGGAAATACTATGGTGTCAGACTTCAAACAAAAATTGATATTTTCTATGCTGTCATCATCACCACACTCCTCAATGGACTACATATCAACACCACAAAAAACACTTGGACCAATTCCACCCACAAAGTCTCCAGTGGATAATGGGCAATATCTGGTTCCAAACAACAAGGTCCTTGAGTACTGTACATCTCAGGAATTGAAGATAAGATTTTATAATGAGAGTGCAATGGAGATGGTGTGGTCATGTGAGTTGTATGTCTGAATGTAGATTAGTGATGGCTGTCTTCTACAGAGAATTGCGGACTGGAAATCATTTTAAGGATAGATCAAGAAAGTCTTACAAAGACACTCTCCAGTCTTGACCTCAATATCTGGATGCTCTTATCCCATGACAAGATCCAGTGGTGGCAACTCTGATACCTTGGACTGAAAGGCTTTGAGAGCTTGCAGATTGCAGCAATCAAGGAGAGACATGTGAAGCATAAAACTAAAAGGAGTGCACAAGCATCAGTTGTCCTCACCTGTGGCACTTACAGACGGGGCTGCAGGTCCAAAATTGGTCTTTGGTCCTATCTCAGGACTCATAATAAGTGACTATAGCCCATCCATTGAAATTGATGGGAGATTCCATCATCATCATCAACATCACCATCATCATACTTAACACAGAATTGAACTCAAGAGCAGCAACAGATGAAGCTATTATTCACATGAAAGTTCAAGTACAGTGTCCTGAGTGTGAGTGACTTATAGTGCCCCCTGCTGGCAGAGTGCAGCACTGCAGGCACTCTCTGCCTCAGTTTCCTCTTCCCAGGATTATTGCCCATCCCAGGGTTCATGTGGCTGAACCCTCTGGCTGGTCACTCTGAGTTCAATTAGTTCAAGCCCCTTTCAGGGTAACAAGACTGAACAAAAGTTTCTTCTGGCCTTCAGGGCTTCTCTGAATTCTGCCTTTTAGGTTACCTTTCAGTCTTGGTCTTTCCTTAAACAGGAGGCCCAACCCTCCTCCTGGAGCTGGGTAAGTTGGGGAGTTATTTCTCTATCCTTAGAGTCCCCAGCTATCCTTGTTGTACTTTAGCCAGCTGTAGAACCTTAGCCTGCTTCTTCTTCAGCTGGTCAGTTTTCTCCAATTAGTCCGCAAACTCAAAGGTTTCAGCAGGGCCCCCTTCCTCTGCTGGTGTCTATCCTGCTGTGCGGGAGAAGACAGCATATATGGTGGTCCCTTCTCCCAGCTCATCCCCAATTGGTTGGATGAGTGGGTACACTTGCCCACCCACTCTGAAAGGCTCCTGACCCTCGACCCTTAAAGACACAGTGACATTTCATCCCACGCACCACTTATTCTCAGTCCTCTTTCTCTCTATCAATATCTCCTAGGTTCTTGTATATATATTGGACCTCTCAAAATCTTAAAGAGCCACACCACAGGACAGGAGTGGACTGACCATTAGGCACCACTACCCTTAAGCGGGCAGAACAACCCATCACACCATGATTACATGGACTGTTTGATATTACTCTATTAATGTTTATACATAAAGTAATGTCTTTGGGCCATATTTTAATTGTGGTTACATAGATGTAAGTATGGAATAACTTTGACGATCTTGAATTGACTTCATTGAAGTTACTCTGAATTTACAATAGTGGAACTGAGATTAGAAAATAGCTATTTGACTTTGGAAAGATAGACTTCAAGGAATGCTGAAGTACTGAAGGCAAAATATTGTCCTTTGGAATAATATTTCTATTGGTCTTTGACTGGATATCTTTAAACATTAATTTTTCCACTGTCATCTGCATCTTGTATTGATATTTGCATGTAATTGTTATGCTATGAAACTGCTGGCTTAATACTAACTGAAGTTTATGCTGCATTTCATTTTACAATGTGTTTTTTATAATAAAATAATATATAATATTCATATTCTAGCATGAGATTTTCCAGACTATATGGCAGTACCATTGAATAAATTTTCCTCACAAACAGGTCCAGTTTTTTTGTGTCCTTTTGTTTGCGGGTAGTGCTCATCTGTACCTCTTTTTGGCTGCCAACATAACGAGGGACCTTTGGTGGGGTGGAGTTTAGGAGGAGGTGGCTTGTACTGGAGGAGGGACTTCTTCCTTTTCCTTGGCCTCAATGATGTCCTTTGGAGCCACATCCTGAACATCAGTACTGGGTGTGGTACCAGAGTTAGGGTCTGGTGCTGAGTGGGGAGGACCATAGCTCGCCTCTTGGAAGATCAGTGGGAGGGAGGATCCAGTAACATGGGAAACCCCCCAAGGGTTTCAGTATGGCCACTGCATAGACCACTGTCCACTTGGCCAGGTGCCGGTCCAGGATCCAGGCTGGGTACTGGTGGTGGCCGTTAGGCTAGATGTAGGGTTTCACCTTGGATTTAGATGAAGAATCCTCTTGGGGCAATCATGGTGGAGCAGTACCCCTCTCGGCCTTCATTCAGTGCCGGGGTTCGGGGACCGGCAGTGGCCTGGAGATGGTTGAAATGATGGTGTAGAGTATGCTTGTAGAAGATTGTGATTTAGAGATGCTCCCTAGCATGGGACAGTGTTGTGTAAATTGGGAGACGTGCCCTACATCAGATCTAACATGGCTGCTCCCACCTGTACTCCTTGGAGTCACTCCCGTCTGTGTTGTTAAAGTTCTATTCCTTACTCATTCAATAGGTTGTTCTTTAATGAATCCTCAGGATCTTTACAGATGGTATCAGAGATAGCTTGCTCGTAGAAGGTCCTGGGGGAGGCCCAGTGCCAGGAAGAAGCCAGAAACCCCGTTCTCCCTGCTGCTCGTGGTTGTTGGTGCTGGCAGCTGTCCCACTGGAGTCATGAGAGTCAGGAGCAATAGTAAATCCATGGCAGCTGCAAAGGCCTCTCCAGGGTGAAAGGTACCATTAGGCCACTGGTGCTGCAGTGGCTTCCAGGTGTCAGCGGAGGGTCCCACACCAGACTCAATGTTGTGAGCAGAATCAATGGTGCCACTGTGGGACCGGGGATGGAGGACTGGCCCAACGCGGGTGGCACTCCATTGCCTTCTCCATGTTTGTCCTTCTTTTGCACCAGTGAGTGCCCTCTGTCAGAGCACTGCTTTTTGTGCTTTTTCCTACGCCCCAGAGATGGTGAATGGTACCTGAAGAGCACAATGCTGGAAGAGTGCTTCACATCAAGGCTGAAGTGATTTGTCCAGAACTGGAGCAGCTTGGCTCTGAGGCCAGTCTGAGGGCAGCTTCCATTAAGATAGCCTTCAGTCTTTTTTCTCTGTCTTTTTTTGTGTGGGGTCAAAAGTCCTGACAAATCTGGCACTTGTCTGTCACGTGAGTTTCTCCAAAACACTTCAGACAACTGGAGTGTGGTTCGCTTACAGGCATAGATTTGCTGCAGGTTTGAAGCCCAAAATCTCCAGCAATAGTGCACACAGAGCCACACACCTAATGTGGAATGGACGGGAGCAAGCTCTCGAAGAAGTCCACACTACAATGGAACAGCATCACAGTCCAAGCCCTGTGATCCTGAGTCAACTGGCACCGGCCAGCTTCAAGTGCCTAGTTGAAGTGCAGACAATACCCTGTGTGACAGGGCCAGCCCTGACAGCTATAGGAGGGTGCTGGAAGGCATATATATCAGCCCTAGGTTTAGCAAATCTTTGTTCCCTGGGTGATCCAGCTGCAGCCACTGCAGGGCAATTAGGGCAATTAGGCCAATTAGGCCAATCAGGCCAGCTGCGGCCACTCCAGGACAATTAGGCCAATCAGGCCAGCTGGGGTCAATCAAGGAATTTGCCCCAGCAGTTAAAAGCCTCCCAGTCAGGCAGATGGGGGGACTGGGGCCGCGGCCGCCCTGGTCAATATGATAGGCAATGGTCTCTGCACTCTAGTAGCCTGATTGTGCTGGGCATTGCGTACATATACATAAACAAAGAGCCAGTCCCTGGCCTGGAGACTTTACAATCTAAATACACAAAGGAAGGACTCTCATCAATTTTTCACCAATGGGGAACCGAAGGACAAAAAGAACAGTGATTTGCCCAAAGTCTCAGAGCAAAACTGTGGAAGTCTGGAATTCAATCCAGATCATCTGAGTCCAGTGCTTTAACCGGATGACTGGTCTTTATGCCTGATGAGAGGAAGGATGTCTAAGATATAATGCAGTGCACAAAAGGTAACTTGTTACTTTTATGGCATAGGAATGAAAAACACACCATGAGCTATTGCATTATTTGCTCATGGCACTGCCTACGATGCTCCATGAGATTCCTTTTTTGAATATTCCCTACATCATGGGCATCTGCACCCTTCAGGAAATGGGGAAGGGAAATACATTCATTCCTTAGATCAGAGCAACTAAATGTCAATTGTCAAAATAAAATGACCGAAATAGAAAGTTACCGTTAGAGTTAAATTAAAGTAATGGCAATTTTGTCATAATATTTCACAGTGTTGCTCAAGATACCAATACCAACATTTTACAGGATATTTGTCAATTTTTTTCTGGGTGCATATAAACATCAATCAGGCATGAAGAAATATTTAGTGATGGCAGAAAATCCAAGCCAAAACTGACCTTATTCACACACAAGTGGTAATATATTTCTACTAGATGAACAATATTACAGTGTTAGGCAGAAACATACATGGATATACTTCAATATCTGGCATCCATGCCTCTCTCTAGCTTTTTGTCTGTTTAGCAAATATTTACTCTTCCCATACTGTATGTCTCTATTAAAGGAAACTGCATCACTGCCTTGGTATAACATCTTGTTCTAACCATGTGCTTGTTTTATTAGGACACCTTTAAGATATGTGTGCTATAGAGCAACTAGCAATGTATGACATTGTGCACATGTAGTTCTGTGTTTTGAAGACAGAAATAGATCTTATGATAGCCCACTGTATCGCTTGCACACATCATCCACACGTGCTGCAACAGCAGAGAATATTCCATCAGCAGCTTTGACTGAGTTAGTTACACAGTAAGGTACAACTCTATGTGAGTAAGGGCAGTAAACTAGGGTCTTGATTCAGTGACTGTCCTGTTTCACATGAATGACATTAATGATATTTTTTTCATAACTTATCAGTGAATCAGAAGAGGTTTTTGCACTGATCAGCGTGCTCAGTGTGGCAATTCAAGTCTCAGGAATTCAAATCTTTCTTATGCCACTGTTGAATTAATGAAGCATTCTTCCTTAGCAGTAAGTCTCCTCTTGTGCAATGAACATGAGATTTCATTTTCACACAGTCCAAGTATATTGTTTTTACAGGAATAACAAAGTACATTAATTCTACTTTTGACCAGGGGGAAAAAATGTTTCCAAAGACATCTTGAGCTGGAAAATGATAAAGCAGCAATACATACAGATTTCATACATAAAAAGATAGTCAGAACTGAGTTTTCAACTCCTATGCAACAGAAATAATATTAGAAGCACTTTTTTAGACAGTGGACAGATGTTCTAGGACATTGGTTCTCAAACTGGGGGACGTGACCCCCATTATGTAGGAGTCGCGAGCTGTGAACCCTCACCCCGCCCAGGCACGGGGCTGTGAGCTCATCTCAGAGCACCACCAACCATGGAGCTGTGAGTTCCAAACCCCGCCAGGCACGGGGCTGCGAGCCTCCCTGATTCCTCCCGGTGGAGTGGTGACATACAGATACTGCTCACCTCCCCCCCCCCCAACCTTCCTCCGTGCCTCCCTAGAGGACTGTGAAGGGGGGAGAAAGAAGCAACCCCAGGGCTCCCTCCATCCAGGTCATTTTCCCCACCTGGGCTGTGCTGTGAAGTGAGCATCAGGAGCTGCTGGTCTCTGACCTCCTCTTATGCTGCCCAGGTGGGGAAAGTGACCTGGATGCAGGGAGCCCTGATGTTGCTCCTCAGTCCCCCCCATCACAGCTCCTAGAAGGGCATGGAGGAGCAGTGTTTGGGGGGAGAGGGGGCGAGCCGCAATACAAGCTGATCCATGCACACAGGTCAGTTTCCCCAAGTGGGCGCAGAAGGGTAGGGTGCAGAGGTTAGGGGTAAATAGTGGGAGTGCAAAGGTTAGGGGTGAAGGAGGACTGGTGAGCCTATGAGGCCCAGTTGTGGAGGGGGAGTGGGGAGTCCACAGGGGCTCGAGCGAAGGGAGGGCACCCCTGGGGGCTGGGGTAATGAAGGTGCCCATGGAGATCAGGGATCGCACTCAGAGGCTTGCTGAGGCTTGGAAGGGGTCACCAATACAAAAAGTTTGAGAACCACTGTTCTAGGACAATGGGTCCTGTAAACGTAAACAAATAAGGGACAGATTTTCTCCTGTCTTCATAAGTGGTGGAGAGCAAGAACTGAGAATGTCGCCTTTGAGGAGGAACTAATCCTCCTCAGGATTAGTCTCCTAGGAGACTAAAGGAACTAATCCTACAGTTAGGAACTAATCAGAGTATGTAAGGGAAGTAGGCCTAAAGGATCCAGTCTTTTACTCATACAAATAATCTTTCAGTGAAACTAGTCCAAAGTAGTTCATGGGACTACCATGTAAGCCCTTACTTTGTCAGCCCATGCCTGTGAATAAGGGTTTGCAGGAAAAGGTCCTAAAAATGACTTTTGGGTGAAATAGGCTGTTGCTTTCACAAAGGCTATCACAAATAGGCCCTTGCTATCACAAAGACCCTTCCTATCACAAAGTTTGGTATTTGTGATGTCATTATTTGTAAGGCAGAAGAAACTCAGTCAAAAAAAAAAAAAAAGAGATTTGACGGACCCTTAAGATTTTCATTTTAGACTCTGGACTCAATTCTGCAACCGTTTCTTATGCAAACAATCTATCTCACAGGTGTAATCCCATTAAAATCAACAGAGCTACTTCTGTAAATACAGTGCTACACTTTCATTAAAGGCACACTAGCCTGCTCTTAGAAATTTACTCTTTCTCACAACAATTAGAAGTGAAAGCGTAATACTGTAGTACTGAAATATAGCACTTTATATAAAGTAATTTATTAACGATTGTTACTTGAAGTTCTGGGTCAGATATATATTTTTCCGAATTGTGTGGGAAGATTGTAGATGTATTTACCAAATGATATCAGCTATTACGTCTTAAATCTTATAATAAAAGTAACTAATAATAGTGCTGAAATGTTTAAGATAAGAACATATTTGTTCATTTCATTCTTTAAAGTAGGGCAATTTTCTGTATAATCTTGTCTCAGTTTCTAAATGTACTTGGGTTAAATTTTATTTCAGTGTTAATAGATATGCTACTATGTTGATGGTGCTGTATTTGTAGACGTGTCAGTGCTATTATGGTCTGATGCTGGTCACAATAAAGTCAATCGCAAAACTCCCAGTGATTTAGAATCATAGACATGTAGCACTGGAAGTTATCTTGAAAGGTCATCTAGTTCATCCCTCCATGATGAGGCAGGATTAAGTATCTACACCATCCCTAACAGGTGTTTGTCTAACCTGCTCCGAAAAGCCTCCAGTGACAGGGATTTCGCCCCCTCCATAGTCTGTTCCAGTGCTTAACTATCCTTATAGTTAGAAAGCTTTTCCTCATATCTAGCCTATATCTCCCTTGCTGCCAATTACTTCTTGTCCTGCTCTTGGTAGGGCTTCAGTAAGAGCAGGGTGATACCCTTTACCTGCCTGTATCAGACTATGTATCCAGCAACTATGCTTCAGTATTCTTCCTTCCATCCTGCTTCTTCATCTGAGAACTATAGTCATCTAGTTGAGTAGTGAGGTGGTAAAGGGTGCTCTGGTACTAAAGTATCTATAGCAATATTCAGGGGAATGCTTATGATATCTCACTAAGTCTCCTGCTCCGTGGCCTCTTGAGTGGGTAAAACTTTTAAAAGTAAATTTGGGAATTGGGCAGGCAGGCTCCAAAAATAATCTCAGGCAGACCACAAATGGGCCAAATTCTCCTCTTGGTTACAACCTATATAATGCCATTCTTGAAGAGCTCAGATAATGCAAACTCATCAAAGGCAAGAAAAGCAAGTCATGCTGTTGAAGAATTTTGGCAAAATTTTAAAGCTGTGTAAATAAAACTCAAAAGGAACCGCTAATAATGCAGAGTGCTTTATAGCTTAAAGGGTAAGAGAGGGAGAGAATGAGCTTATTCTACAAAAATGGAAGAACTTATCTCTTGTGGCAGTGAGAACTGAACTCCATTGTCTTAAAAATTGCTAACAGATAAATGACTGCAAGTGAAGTTTGTTCTTAATGGTTTGGTGGTTGTTGTTTTTTATTGTTTTGTTTTGTTTGTTTTGAGGGGGGTGGGGGGGAAATAAAGGAAGAAAATGAGCAAATAGTCACAGGCAGCTATTATTTCCTTTTGCTGTGTGGCCTGACACTGAATCCTTAGATCTTTTGTTAACACACCAGTTTTTGATAGTTTCAACCAGGAAAGAAAAGCAGAGGAGTAAACTGAGAGAATTTATATTGCATTTATTCCTTGAACTGCAAACAAACATTGTTATATAGTGATAATAAAACAAGGCTTTCTATATTTCAAGAATGTATTACAGTAGGAGCTGCTTTTATACTTCCTTTGTCATCATTTAGGAATTGATACTGCTATCATTGAATGGGTTTCTTTCTAGTGGGGTCCTGCAGGGATCTGCTCTCGGCCCTATGCTATTCAACATTTTTATCAATAGCCTGGAAGAAAACATAAAATCATCACTGAAAGTTTGCAGATGACACAAAAATTGGGGGAATGATAAATAATGAATAATTATCAGGTCACTGATACAAAGTGAAAATAATCAGGCCACTGATACAAAGTGATCCAGATCATGCTGTAAGCTAGGAGCAAGCTAAAAATATCTGTTTCAATATGGCTACATGCAACTGTATACATTTAGGAACAAAAAATGAAGGCCATATTTACAGCATGAGGGACTCCGTCCTGGAAAGCAGTGACTCAGAAAGATATTTGAGTGGATAATCAGCTGTGCAAAAGTTCCCAATGTGATGCTGTGGTCAAAAGTGTTAATGCAATACTGGGATGCATAAACAAGGGAATCTCAAGTAGGAGTACAGAGGTTATTTTAGCTCTGTATTTGGCACAGGTGTACTGCTGGAATACTGTGTCCTGTTCTGGTGCCCACAATTCAAGAAGGATGTTGATAAATTGGAGAGGATTCAGAAAAGAGCCATGAGAATGATTAAAGAATTAGAAAACAGGAGAGATTCAGAGAGCTTAATCTATGTATCTTAACAAAGAGAAGGCTACGGGTGACTTATTTACAATCTATAAGTATCTACACGGGGAAAAATGTCCAATAATGGGCTTTTGAGTCTATCAGAGAAAGGTATAACATGATCCAATAGCTCGAAGTTGACACTAGACAAATTCAGATTGGAATTAAGACATACATTTTTTAACAGTGAGGGTAATGAATCATTGGAACAACTTACTGAGAGTGGTGGTGGATTCTCCATCACTGGCAATTTTAAAATTAAGATTGGATGTTTTGCTAAAAGATATGCTCTAGGATTTATTTTTGGTGAAGTTCTTTGCTCCATGTTATACAGGAGGTCAGACTGGATGACTATGGTTCCTTCTGGTCTTGGATTAGATGAGTGGAGAGTTCAGATCTTGATCAACTACTGAAATGTAGCATGAGCTCTCAACTTCCACTGAGGTTAATGGGAGTTGTGGTCATTCAGGAGGCACCCAACATTTTGTAAGATTGGGCCCATAGCTCTTCAATGAATTGATTTCAGTCACTAAGTATTATAGGGGAAAATTTCAAAGGTGCAAATGGCATTTAGTTGCCTAACTCCCAATGAACACTTTCCCACAAGGTATAGTTTATATTGTATCCTAACGTATTAGAGTTTTTATAAATAATGTTTTTCTTTTAACCTACTGAAGTACTACATCTGTGAATAATTTGTACCTGGACACAAGATGGTGCATCTCAGGAAGGTACAACTGTAAATATTTCAAAAAGGAATTACATATCACATCCACATGAATACAGAAGAGTTAATAGTTCATTCATGACAATAAACACCAAAGGAGTAAACGCCTGCCAACATTTTAGATATAAAAATTTTCAGATATAATTATCATTGTCTTAATTTCATTTCCCCCCCTGTATTTTTCGTTTATGAACACATTGTATAGCATTTTATAAGGCTTATATGCAATTCTTGTAGACCAAGATGGGATTTTCAGAAGCACTTAATGGAGTTGGGAGCACAGGTACCCACTGACATGAAAATCCCACCCTAACTTCTGAAAGAGAGAAAGAAAGGCGAAAATATTGATTTTTTAAAAAATCATCAATAAGCATCTCAGATAAAGTCGTGAAATTAATGGGATTTGGGTGTTCAAATACCTTAGGCATCTGAAAATCTCAGTTTTAGTATTTCCTGGGGTGCTAGGAAAAGGTTTGTGTAATCATTAGGCATCCTAGTTTTGCATGATAAAAAACCCCACAAAATTCTGTTAAAAAACCCATCAAAATCTGCATTTTTCCTCAACTAAAATGAAATGCTGAACTATAGTTTCTCTAGCCAACATATACATAGGTAACAGTTGAATACGATATTTTACTGATACACAATAGAATTCAGTTTATCCAAGCCTCCATTATCTGTCTCTCCGTATTAAGCGAACCGGGAATGACAGCACGTGCCATTGTTTAGTTAATACAGAGAGCCAGATAAGGGAGGAAAAAACAGGGTTCTACTATATATGGCTTTTTTTTTCCACAAAAGGTAAAAACTAAAGATTCTCTCTAAAAATGTAAATTCCATGTTTTTCCACATTTTTCTGTGGCAAACAGATTTCTAGGATCCCTTGTAATCATAGAAATGCAGGGCTTTCCACAGGCCCTGTAAGTTGGCTTGGGAGAATGGCCATGCCCCGGAAGTGTCACACACATTCTGTCAGCAGGAGCAGCAACTCACTGGGAGAAGATGCAGCCCTCTCTGGAGTGGCAATAAGGAGCACTACAAAGGGCATTCGCTCCCTGACCTGACATGACTGGCAGCATCGCTCAGTGACATTCCACTTGGGCATTACAACTATCCTTCCACCCACCAGCATATCTAACTCCTAAGTTACATAGTAGGGATCAAGTGTTGCCAACTGTCTCAATTTTGCCATAAGTCTTGTGATATTTGGTAGTTTTTCTGCAGTCCCAGCTCTTGAAATCAGTTGATTACATAAGAATCTCAGCTTGCTTTCTTTTTTTAAAATAACCTTCGTGCGCTCATGGTTGTGGAGGAAAGTTTTAAACATGAATCTTAAAGGCTCATGAACCAGAAGGCAAATATAAAGAATCCAGATGTATAAATGTTTTTTAATCTCTTGATTTTGTTTTAGACAGTTTTAGAGTTTTCCAAAGTCAGGAGCGCCTGAACCATGATTTTGAATACTTGCAGTTGGGAATACCAGGGATCACTTTGCTAACCATAGCTAAATCCTGACGGAACATACATAAAAAAAGAAACAAACAAAACTTTGGCCACCCATGGGGAAAGTGGTTATAAAAAAGAATAAATATCTTTGGTAGTAAGGTTTTACTTAACTAAAGCTCTATATACATTCTTGAAATACTTTCTGAAGTTATATTTTTGTAAACAGTGTATTTTCACAGTGGTTTGAGTCAACATACACTGAATGCAGGAAGTGATCCAAAGGACAAAGTCCTGTTTATGACAGATTTCAAACAATACTTCTTGTATTCAGTCCTTTGTCTGATTTACTGTACAAAGATTGCAAGGTTATATAATAATGTTTCTTTAGATCTGTAGCTGGCAGGCAGGCAGAAGGGGTTGGAAACGTTCTAACCAGAAGCTCTATAATGAGGCAGAAAGTCTCAGAAAAAGTAGTTGAAGAGATAATATTGTCTTCCTTTATCTAACAGTGTGTGTTCAGTGTTAGAAGATAAAGACTCTCTGTGATTCTTTACCATTTTTCACATGACATGGTGTAAGGAATTGAATAATGTTCAATCCTCCGTGAGACATCAGTTTACTAAGCTTCCAGAATCATCTGAGGGGAAGGAGCACTTTATCAGATACTGAAGAAACAAAGCTTAACACAGAATGATGAAGAACAAATCACCTCATTAATTTATGCAGTGGGGAGTGAAGATAATATTTATAGACCAAGCGCCTTCACTGAGGAAGGAGATAAGAGGAACTATGATATTATTCTTAAAAAATCTTATAAGTATTTCATTCTAAATGGGTATGTAATACACAAACAGGTGTGCTTTGACCAGGGAGTACAAAGAGCCAGAGAAAGGGTAGAAGCATTTATAAGAGCAAGAAGTGCAATGTGGCTTTGAGATCAGTAAGTAAGGAACACTTAAGAAATTGTTTAGTAGTAGGGATTTTATACAAGAAATCTTATAGTTAGTTAGTTAGTTAGATAGTGGCTGAGCTAACTTTGAAACAGTAGGTGTAGATGCAAGACTGTCTGACCTAGTAAAAATGCAACTCATTGAGCAAGAGAGTAGAGGGGGAGAAATGACTAAAAAATTAGCCAAGAAAGAATTCCTATGAGACACAAAGAATCACCTTAAAGATCCCTCTGAGGAGATATTGCTTTCCAGGGCAGATATATGGTTGGTATATTCAAAGGAGAGCACAGGAAACTATGTCAGTTTAGCTAGCGGAAGTATGTACAGGAATGTAAAGGAAAAATAAAAGGGCATTGAGATTCTGTCTGTCAACACAAAGAAATTGGTGAGATAACCCAAGCAAGGATGAGTGATGTCTGTTTACTGGGATCGGTTTCCAAAAACAGTATTCATGAACAAGTTGGGGCTGCTGCTCTCAAGATTTGCAATACTGCTTTTAAGTTTAAAATTGATTCAGGGATAGAGGTGACTGATTTGTAAGAGGACTTTATTACAGATGAGTCGTCCCAGATCAGTTGCCTGGTTCAGTTCAAAGCCTGTACAAGTTACAAAGGGAAGGTGAGAGTATTTGACACAGTATTTGTGAGTATTTGTCTGGCAGTATTCCTCCCAATTTTATGACATCTTTGAATTTCATCACTGTTCTGTTTAATCCCGCCTCTAGATCATTAATGAGGATGTTAAATAGTACGAGGCCTAACACAGATACTTGCAGCACAACCCTAACCACTTTTTGCTAATTCACTACTTTGCCATTTATCAGAACTCTGTGGTGTATCCACCATTTTGCAGTCTATATGGCTATGTCCATATCTAATGCACTAGTTTTGAGAGTAAGATTTTATGTGACACTGTGTCAGATGATTGGTAAAATCCTGCTATTTCCCACCTACTACTTCTCCTTTATCAACTATTTATGTCTAATTCTGTCAAAAAGAGAAATCACTTACATTTGGCAAGAGTTGTCCTTTGGAGATTTTAGCTGAATATTGTTCACAGTTACAATATCAACCTGACATTTAGCACTTTTTTCCTGTCAACATTTGTTTAATTAGTTTACTGGGGAGAGTGATTATGGTAAGTGGGTGGTAAGTGCCAGGATCACATTTTCATTATTTTTAAATTTTCCATGATTTTCCAAAAATAATTTTCTGTGGTAAAGTACTGGCTAATTCCTGAGGCTGCATCTGATCTGGACTAGCTGACTTGTGAAAGTATTTTCATGACTGCTTGTCATCAATAGCTAAAACTCGTTTTTATTTCCTTATCTCATTCGTCATTCATTCGGCATTTTTTTCTGCCCTAATATTTTTCCTGCAAGTTCTAAGTGACTCAGTGTAATCTTGTTTGGATGATCATCAGTTGGTGCCTGGAAAAATAAATCCCTAGTTATGGTGCTGCACAGTTAAGTCCAGCATGTTTGGGATTGTGGGGGAGAGGGTAGTTCAACTTCCTTTGAGGGATCTGGCATTGATTAGATTACCATTGGTCCATGCCTGTACCGATGTAGTTCTTCTCACCACAGTTCCTGAACAATTTTATAGCCTTTTAGTGCGGGGTGGCCAGTGGGGACAGACTTTATGGTATCCTGTAGAAATGTGAATGTTTATTGTAAGCAAAATGGTTAAGCAAGTGCTTACCCACTTCCATACCCATCTCACCAGCCTACAGTACGAGCATGATTTCTTTAGAAATTTGGCTGCACAGCTTACCACACTATTTTAGGCTTACTTGCAATGGCAAGCCAAAAGAAAAATGTGGGTAAAGTCTCCAAGTTAATTTTCTGTGCGAACAAGAGTGAAATCCTGCCTGTATTGAAGTCAGTGGAACCATGTTTTCACCCCAGTTTCTGGTAAATTCATTGCAGTTCTAGTTAACACTAAGAGTACCTCTTCACGGATGGTGGCAAATTCGCCACCATCAGATCGATCTATCTGGATCGATTGACCGATCAATGAAGACTCGTTCAATCAATCTGGAAGTCAACTTGTTAAAACCACCCCCTCAAGTGGCGCAGCAGAGTGAAGATGCTGTGCACAACAGAAGTTAAGAAGTTGACGGGAGTTACGCAAGCTACTCCATGTAGCTTGCGTAACTCCCATTGACTGTCGCCAAATTTTAAGGTAAGTGTAGACCAGGCCTAAGAATGAAAGAATCCATAATACTTTTGCTTCAAAGGCAGTTGTTTTGACTTCTTTGTCATTTGATTTGTCCATAATGACAACAAAATTATTCATGGTGTGCTATATTATTTTTCTTATGCAATTTTAATGGTAGTGTGAGACTAGATATGTGGTTACATCAAAACCATACTTTCAATTCTAAATTCACCATTTGACTTTTCACTTACTTTTGTTCTGTCGTTTCACAATCAATTGACTTAAGGTTTTGAGTCAATTATGTTATAGCTTTAGAGATGAACTAAGATATGAAAACAAATTTCCTTAATGACTATTGACAATTGTTACTAAAAACATAATGACCTAAAGTATCTAATAAAGGCTTCAAAGAATCACGGCTGGAAAAAATTGCTAATGGCTCCTAGAACTGAAATTTTCTATTTTTCTGCAGGTATAGACTGAATTTCAGGAAGTAAAATCATCCCAAGGTGAAGTAAATAAAGTGTCTATCCTTGTAGTATTACACTGCTACAGTTGCTGTTGTCTGATTCCAAAGGTGACTTTGGATAACTATTATCAGAAAACCCTCAAATAAAAATCTCTTTTCTTGTTATGGATTCAGTGTACAGAACAAAAATGCAAATGACCCATATGACACCTCCTGCCTAGGTATGACAGGACTGAGTATGCATTAATAGTTAGTGGGAAACCAAACGTATAAAGATGATTTAAGTAATGTCAACTTTGTGGTTTATGATTTTGTCCAGGCAGAAGAGCTTATATTGCTCTTTCTGCATATCTGTCCATCTAACTGCCTCTGTTATTCATCCATGTCTCCTGTTTGCAGATGAACAGGAAATAGTTTGCTCTGGAGTCTAAGTCATGTATTAAACTAACCTAAGCATAATTTATGGCATTTGCAGTGTTTGCCAATCTACAGACATCACCAACACCTACCAGTTCAATACACTTCCATGTACTTTCAACAATTTACTGCTGCTTGCATGCCTACTATTAAAATTGATAGCAAGATATGCTAGCCAGTATAACAAAATAAGACTATATTCTGTAAGTGCTGAACTGACATGAATTATTGTGTACTAGCTACAATTTACAGTAAAAATAAAATTGATTTGCTAACACAGGACAGTTTCTTTAAATCACTTCTTCAATAAATTAGATGAATGAGGATTTATTATTTGAACCTGGGCCCAACCACTACTCCAGGTTCCAGCCCAGGGATCCTACATCCAAGGTCTGTATACTGTCCCAAACCTTGCTGCTGTTTCCCTGGATTACTTCCTACTTCATCTCTACCAGGCTCCTTCTCCACCTTTCTCTGGGTACACCCTTCCCTCAGAACCTACAGCCTGGATCCCAGGGCTTCAATTTCCCTCATTCCCTCTCTAGGCCAAGAGAGTGACTACAGACCTTTACACTGCAGCCCACTTCTTACACGCTATTTCCTGATTTTATAGCAGCTCAACCTTGCCACTGCCCATCTGGGATTCATTATCAGTTGAAGCTTATCAGCCCTGACTCTTCTCCAGGTGCAGCCGGTCACAGGATTATCTGGGGTTTTTTTACCCAAACAGGCCTTGTGTGGGGAAGGCACACATAATACCAAACATGTGATCTATAAACCTTGTTTTCTACTCTTGGGAAAGGACACAGCTCTACTGACTTCAGTGGGGTTTGACCATGTATATTAGCCAACAACTTTACCTTATGTGTCTAAACAAAATTTTTCACAATTAGAATATTGGCAAATTGCAATGAACTAGTTGGTCATGGCCATCAACAGAACAAGAATCACATGCAGAAATTATCTGACATAATTTTGAATCAATAAATTTGTGAAATATCACACTCTTTTCCCAGATAACTTGCAAATAGAGAAAAATAATTAAATCTGTCAAATAAATGATTCATTACAAATTATTTCCTTGGCTGTAATTGGGAACAATATTTAGATATTCCAAGTTGATCTACATTTTAGGTGGAGAAAATGTCTTGGGAAAAGGCATAAACTTTGAAGAACTGAGAAGAAAATAATTCAACAGGAATGTACTGTTGAGGCATCATTTCATCAAAACTTGGCTGCTTAAAAAGCTAGAATTGTCCATTTAATGTTCTACCTTCATCAATGAATGATTCTTAAAGCATGTAATCATAAATTGTTCAGATCTAGAAACATGTTGCATTCTCAATCAAATATTTAAGTTAAATATATATTAAATAATATAAGTTTCATGCTGCACTTCCAAATCTTTTATTAGTTATTTTATTATAGGCTGCTAGCATGTCCAGTATTCAAATCTTCTAACAAGGAGGCCGTTGCAAATAATCCAACTGGGGGTAGTCCTAGTAGGAGATACTGAACCATGCTTCCGTAAAGTCAACTGGAGTTTTGTGCTTTGACTGCACTTCAAACTTATGCCCTCACTGCACTTCACAGTGTATTTCTTTTACAGGTGTTGTATTGTCATTGAGTGGATAAAGACCAGTATTTTGACCCAAGGCCTTCCTGAGAGAGGTTGACATTTATCCAGATGATGACAATACAACACCTGCAAAAAGAAGAAAATGGAAGTAAAAGTTTGTTTTGTTCATGAAGTAGTTCAATGCAATGAATATACTTTGAAGATCAGTTGTAATAAAGCTTTTATCTTTACTGAGTGTGGAGCTTTGTGCAGTTTGAACGGATTCTAATTTGTTATCCTTTATGCAGTCCATTTATAGCTGCAGAAAAACTTGATAAATGATGCTGACAGCTCATTGAATACTTGGGGAGGTGTGTGTGGGGGGTCATTTAAGTACCTACATCAAGGAAAAAGCAAACACCTTTACTGACCAGTAACACTGATACACCCTTAGTTGGAAACATTAGTATCGCCTCTTCTAAGCAGAACATTTATTAGTGGGCAGGGCAGAAAAAATTGAATGTATGGCTTGAGTCACAATATAGGTGACATGGCATGTCTATTACTATCAGCAAACCATCAATGATTGATATGTGTATTCTTGTGAGATGGTACTGTACCATAATTGGAAATGCTAGGCATCAGGATAGTTAGACTTGGAGAGAACCTTATGAGCATAGGTCTTTGTACACCTCATCACTAATGCTCATCTACAGTGTTGCATTTGAACAAGAGACTCCTTCACTTTTAATGGTTAAACCCTGATATTGAAGAAAGTCGGATGTTTGCTTTAATTAAAATAATATAATTTTAACAATGGGGGTATGGGAATTGGGATCAAATTCAGAAGCCCTCCATTCATGGAGCTCCAATTCATTTCACTAGAAGTTTCATACATTGAAAGTTTGCAGGGCCAGGCCATTGGTTTATAATTGGTAATATTTTAATTTCTTCTTCCCTCTTTCCATTTGTAAAAAGCAAAGGTGAATGAATAGTGTTACTATGTTCTCTTATATTAAACGGAAACACCATCTCATTTTTCTCCTGAAGGATTGTAGCTGGAAAGTAAATCTTTCAGAACATAAAGCACTCAAATGAAATCTCAGTGTAGTGAGACCACTTCCAAAGTAAAAAAGCATAATACTGAAGAAGTCTGCATTAATGGTTTCTACTTATATACTATGAATAATGATCTTAAATGTGATGAAAGCCTTCAGAGGTGATGACTATCAAGCTCTGAAACACTTAATTAAAGTAGGATGCTTTCTCATTAACATTCTCCAGATCCTGATTTGAGACACATGAACACAGCAGAGATATGCACTTTGAAGCTAACTTATGTAAGAAGAGGATAAAGCTAGAAAATAATAGAAGCAAAAGCTTCTAAACTCTTTCTGCAGAAGATAATGCAGCTACATTTCCATGTAGAAGGATAGTTTATTACTTAAACGGTATGTACAAATTCTAAACATGAAAATACTGAGTAACAGAATATCAGACTCTATTTACAATTACTTTTTTTTTTACAAAATGTTTTTACAAGAAGCATTTTTGCTCTAAATAACATGACAGACACACACACACACACACAAAATCAACTCTTCTGTATTACATACATAAATAAATATTGACTTTAAATGACAGTTATAGGAACATAATTTCTACAGCCAATTTGGGCAACAGATAAGTAGTTCTGTCATCTCAGCACTACAATATAATTAAGTAAAGAGGAAAAATAATTTTACATATAGACCTCTGTTAATTACTTTGTAAATTGTACCTTACTAATATATTCAGTAGAGGTAAGACAGTCATTACACTTCATGCCTATAACTGAACAATGAGTTTGGGCATGCAAAACCATATATAATCATCATCAACATCTGAAGGTATTCATTTACAGTTTTTAAATAAATTTTTATTTATTTATTTAAACTACATGCAACAGCTTAGTATCAGCTTCCTGGTTACAATGCACAAGTTTGCATAACAGTATTTATAGTAACTGGTGTTCACAGGTACTGATAAAAATGTCAGAATATACTTTGCACACAGAGAAAGAAAAGGAATTAATAAATAAGTCAATATCACAACTACCTTTATAGACATATAGGACAAAATAAATTTTCTAAGGGTGTTGTACAAGGGATTTAAAACAGTCTGGGCCTTATTCTGCATTTTTTAAGGTGCTGATTTAGGACAGCACTTAAGGACATGCCTAAGTTTATTCCTATTCAAGATAGCAATTAAGCACATGTTTAATTTTTAACATGTCCAATTAACATCAATACAGTTAAGCATGTGCTTAATTTCTGTCCTGAATAGGAATGCTTTCCTGAAGCAGGACCTCTATATCCAGAACTCTCACTGATATCAGTGGGACTCTTGGGTGCGAAATGAATTCAGATTAGACCCACAGAGTATTTCAGCCTCAAGCCTGTTTCCACTAAAGGCAATGGTAAAATTCCCATTCACATTAATGGTGCAGGAATAGACCAGTGTTTCTTTGATTTTGTGCATGACTCTGCAAGATACTAGTGCCACCTGTGAGTTGCTGCATTATGTCCTCAACTCCAGATGAATGCCATGAAAGTTGAGGGTGCTTAGTATCTTGCAGTTCATATCTTTCATTTTTAAGAATTTCTTGCCCCCTTCAGCCATATTCCCAGTGAATGCCACATGAGACACATATTAGTATGGCACAAATGTTCTCCTTTTAAGACAGAAATAATTTTTAGTCCTTACTCTGCTCTATGAACATCTTAAAAATGAACTGCCATAAGAAAAAGAATTCTTAAACATTATTCAATGTAAAAAAAAGTTTCAAATGCATAAAAAAAGAAGTTAGAGCAACAATGGCATAATCCTATAATTTTCCATTAGGAAAAAACTAGCAAACAAAATGTATTTCATCCATGATTTAAGTCATAAATCCATCAGAATCATATGCTAAGTTGTAATATATAGGTTTAAAGGTGCAGTGTACCTAGATAGTCCATTATCCATATTAGATCTTTATTACACAACAAAAACTGAGAAAAAAAATTTTAACTAAAAATCTCAAGTAGTGATTTCAAACTGCATTGCTGAATGCAATATTAGCATGATTTAGGACAGCCAAATTAGGTTAACTGTAATATACCCTGTACAGTTCAGTAAATGAAGTTTTATGAATTAGGCACTAAGACCCACATCCTCGTGGTATTTAGGCATCTGACTCCCATTGGATCTAGGCATGAAAGTCTTCAACTATGTGATGCTAAATTCAAAAAGTTATATGAAAATGACTGATATTTAAGAACAAATAAGATATATTCCTATGCCCCATTTGTTGGTGGTTTGGTTGACTCATGATTTCAGGATCATTTACTCCCATGAAATTTCTATAGCTGAATTAGGAGTTGAGAAACTGATTATTAAAGAGCAAGATTAAAGTGTTAATCATCTGTCTATAAACCATAATCTGTTCAATCCACTCCCACTCCCTTCATATTTATCTCCAAGATATCAAGAACCAAATCCTGCTGTCCTTGCTCAGGCAAAACTCAATAGCAGTTCTTCAATGACAGCTTTGCCTGAGTAAGGCTGATTGGTCCTTTAATAAATAATTTACCTTTATACTATTTTATAAATATTTTAATATTTATTAATTTTATTACTTTTTTAATGACCTTTAGTCTCCACCTGAAACATCCAATTAAGAAAAAATAAATCTAGCAAGCAGATTAATCCATTTGGAGGAATATGGCACTCCACTCAACAATCAAGACCTAGCATCAAGAGCTGTTGACTTGCCAAGTCCTACATTCTTGAACACATCTTTGCCATCGATGTTGGATTTCAGAAAGACAGAGAGACAAATTCTGCACTCAGCTATATTAACGTGACTTCAGCATAACATCAGTCAATTTATTCTAGCTTTATACCAGTATTACTGAGAATGGAGTCTGGCCAAAAGGTTTAGGTTGAAGTTTTCAAAGAAGCCTAAGGGATAGGTGCCCCAATCTAACTCCAGAGCGCTTTCCTAGCCGTACTTATGTCCTGTGTAATTTATGTGTAAAAATGGTGCCACACATTGGTCCTATTCAAATTGCAGAGGTTTAGTAGTTTCTTTCCGAAGACCTGTGTACGTAGATGCATGTCAGATTTCAGCTGAGTGAAAAATGTTGCCTTTCTGCTAATTGCAGTTACCCTCAAAGCTTGCTCACATTATGTAATAGGGAAGAGAAGTTGTGGTATGTGTTTTTCTTCTATTTTCTCCAAAGCATAAAAAAACCTTAATACCTTGTGGAGTAACTATCCAAGGCCCAAGAGTTGTAACCCTAAAGACAGTTTTGTGAAGTTACTTGCTCCAGGAGTGCATATGTCAGAAAGGTACCAGGAAAAATAGAAAGAGAGTGGAGGAATTAATGCACTAATCTCTGAGTTGTGTTCTTTTCTCTAAAAATATTCAAATGTTGGAAAAAATTGAATGGACGAACTAGTCAGAAATTACGATAGGGCTCTTGACTCTTGGTAGCATCAGCCTGGTCAAACCTTTTCAATGCAGATCATCTGTATTTGAATTTCTTCTGTACTTTGCTATATCTCAGGAAGAAGTGGAGTACGGAAACTTTATCTGTAGTCAGGTTTGGGTTTGTTTTTGTGATGGTTGTTGTTGTTGGATTCCATAAAATAACTGTTGTGTTATTTGTCAATAATTGCAAGTTACAGAGAGCTTGAGTTGTATTAGCCTCATTTAAAGATGTGAATGGAATCTGCACATGAGAATGCAGAGACAGCAGTTTTTTGGACAAGAGGTTGCATCATCAGGATTATTTGTATGAACATAGTGTGTAGAGAGAGATTTTCCATCATTTTGATTATAAATCCAAGCAGTTTCTGTTTACCATTAAAGATTGTCTCTCTGTGTGGCAAATTACTCTGCCTGTTTAAGTTGCACAATAAGGTCATCTGCATTCCCTTACGGTTAAAAACAGGGTATCCTTCATGCCTGAATTTGAAAAATGCATCCAATAAACTACAAGCCAATGACTTCCAGACATCAGTGTATTGTCACATAATTCTGTGATCAGACCACCATGTAGCCAGTACATCCATTCTGCTGTTCAAAAGATCTTTGGGGAAAATAGATATGCACATCAAAAAGTCAAAGAAGCCCCAAAGTAGCACTACACCTAATGACATAACATGTCCCTTAGAATTTCCATGTCTAAAATGTTAACATTCACTATTTAATTCTCTAACAGGGAAAATACAAGGTTCCCTTCAAAATAGCAAGAATCAAATTTTGGGGCAATTTTCAAAGGCATGTGTTCAACTCCTGTAGAATATCAATGGGAATTAGGCACCTAACTGCCATCTGTGCTCTTGAAAATCTCCCTTGTTAACGTATTTGGTTAAGAAGAGATCTTCAGGGTACCATTTCCACACAAAATATAGATATTGTGACTAAAGAAACAGCTACTATGATCTATTTTTTTCTATTGCTAAGTTAATAGTAGCTTCCATTGCAGACTGCCTGGGTGTGTCTGTTATTGCTACTTATTTACTTGTTCATGTATTTTGGGTAAATAGAGATCTCCTTTAATGGGAAATTGTATTACAGAAATATAGTACAGAAATTGGCTCAGCTCCACTGAGTTCAAGTGAGAGATGCTAACTTATCCCAGTTGAAGATCTGGCCTCTGGCTTTCAAAGTGATGTGTACATAAAAGAACAACGTTTCAGATATTATAAAGACTAGCAAAACAAAACCCTCCATTACTCACTGCACCCTTTCAATCTACTTTAAACATAGGAAACCAAACGTTCTTACAACAAACATACATTTGATTTTTCTCCGATGTGTTGACTTGGATGCAATCCTCAGTTAGCAGAGGAGGGGTGGCACTGTCATGATAGTTGCTGTACATTTCATCCTGGCATTGGTACAAATACTATTATTCATGCCTAAACTATGTAGAAGTAGCTACAAATCATACAGGATGGTAACTTCCACTGGAAAAAAATGATGTATTGGTCCTACAGATGTGCATTTTTCGGATCTTCTTTTGGGAGCTCAGTCTTTCTCTCAGTTATTTGTTTAATCATCTGAAGCTGTCTAGTATTTTTCTGGGGGTGGTTTGTAGTGATGTGGATGATGCTGTTTCAGATGAGGCCCTGAGTAAAGAAGAAAGGGTATTTCACCACTTTGTTCTATGTGTGATACAATAATTAGGCCCCCATCACAATAGAATCAGAGCATCTCACAATCTTTAATGTATTTATCCACAGGGCTATAAGGTAGGGAAGTGCTGTTATTCCCTTTTTACAGGCAGAGAACAGAGATATTAAGTGACTTACACAGAGTCACACAGGATGTTTGTGGCAGAGTAAGCCCTAAACCTGGGTTTCTTAAAGGCCAGGCTGCCAGTGGAACCAGTGGACCATTCATCCTTTCAGTGGAATAATTGCACTCAAGGCCCTGAATGTGCAAAGATCTCTGCTGGTGATGAGACATGCTCACAGGCAGTTCACATGACTTCAGTGGAGTTCTGAAAGGGTGGAAGGATCCAAGTAGATGAATTATTTTGTCAGATCAGGACTAATTTGTTAGATATTTCTTGGATTCCCACAAAATTAAGCTGTACTATTCCAAATTATTAGAAAATAGCATTTTGTTGTACCGAGCTTCTTAAAATCTAACTGCATAAAACTGCTGGCAAAAATAAATTTAGGTAGCATTTATTATCTAATGAATAACATAATTTACCTTTTTTGCTTTTATTCTTCAATCAATTTACACTATTAACTGAAATAGTGTGCAATGATTTGTGGGAATATTCTTTGCAGGGAAGAAGAAAATAACCACATTTCATATATTACTATGTCCACTTCAAATGAAATCAGTGGCAAATACCCTACAATTCAGGGTTTTGACCGGAAACATTGATAAGAGCTAATTACAGTACCTCCGTTAAGTGTTGCTATACTATGAAGTTATAAATATATTATTATGGTATCTATTACTGGGTTGCGAGAACTGATGGGACTCCATGACTCAGGTGATAGCTAATAGGATTAAGAATCTTTCACCTCTAGATAATGCATTTTTTATTTATTTGGTTACATTCAGGTAGAGTCACATTATCCCCTCTATGGATGGCGGTGAAGAAAAAACAGTGGAATTCTGCTAGAAGGGATATGGAATGGAAGTTTCCTCTCCTGGGCAATATCACTCCCCCTTGACGTCTCTCCATGAAGTTCCAGATCCACAGAATGGGGAGGAGAACGAGAGCAAGCATGGGGCTGGCAGAATTATACATTGTCTGCCCATCATCCCTCTAGTGTGAAATCCCCCCTCAAAAAAATTAACATTGTCTGAAGTACCAATAACTTTTCCTCTGTTTTGTGGATGCTCTTTTAGTGTGGTTAGAAGCCGAGTCCTTAACACCATGGCTTATAAGAAATAAGGTGACATAGGATCTTCAGGTGGACACCCCTGAAGGATCTCAGAGGAATCCAGTTTTTTGGGGCCAAATGTTGTTGTTTCACAGAGTGATACAAATTCTTCCTTCGAGTCTCCCCCTCTCCCACTGATGGAGCAATGTCTTGGAAACTTTGAGGGGAATTTCATAGAACCTCCTAGGTGGATTTATCCTAGGTGGATAAATCCTGTGCAATGGGATGATCTGGTCCTTAGTAATTACTTCCCATTCTTTTTTTTTCAGTGCTCACACATGGTGATGGACTGACCACTTATAACACTGAAGATGTACAGAATGAGCAGTACAGTGCAAAATTCCCGTAATGCTCCTCAACCCTGTCCTGTAGGTTCCATTGCTATTGTAGATAGTTAACTTTCCATTTCTTGGCCTCTGTGCTGAGACTGCCAATTTTCATGGGAACTCTTTTTTTTTCCGGGGAGCTGGGGGGACGGGGGAGGAAGGGAGAATCTGGACACATGGACATATGTGCATATAGGCCATTAGAGAACCAGGACATGTACAATCTTTGGATCACTTCTAATCTGGGCTGGATTTCAAGAGATAACTAAGAAGTCAGATGCTTTATATTCTAAACCTCTGGTCACTCTAGAACTCTTAATTCCTATATTCAGCCACTTGTTTACTATTTGCATTTCTCTCTACATCACCTTTGTATCCCAGCCTATTTTATCCATAGATTTCTCTCAAAGCAATGCACTGGCTGTGACACAAGTGTGTAGTTTCTTTGCTACAGTACTCTGCAATAGCATCAATGTGACCCTGATATCCTGAGATAGTATCACCAGATAGTATCACCAGAAACTTTTTGTTGTTTTTCCCAAAGAGCAATCTGGAGTTAACAGGTTTTGGAAACTGATCATCTGAGCTACCATCTTAGCAATACTACCAAAAAGGGCAGGTTGTTTGTTTTTAACTGAATCAATATTTGTGTACCTGATCATTAGTTATCTTACCAGAGTGTTTACCAGCATTTCTTGATAAACAGTTTGTGGCTCTGCTTTTATATAGCCATCGTTTCTACTAAACCTCGGTGCAATTTTGCAATGTTACATTAGGAGAAAGTAATTATGAAACACATTATCATTATTCATGTGCTAAGTATTCTAAAAGTATTGGGTCACTTACCCTTTATATGTATTTATATATGGGGGAAATACAATGAAAATTGTGCAGTAAATATACAGTGGATGCAATTAAAAAGTTCATTCTGGTTTCAGAGACATTAAATGTTCCATCAGGATTCTCCATTGTAAATAGAGGAATATCCCTGGAATCCATAATACCTCTAAAAACAGACCAGTGTAAGAGTGCTCACTGTAGAGAGTACTGTATAGCAGTTGAACCATATGACTTTGTTTTAATAGTTGTGATAGATAATATCTTAAGTACCTTTCTCTGCATATACACTAGTCTAAATACTTTTCTGTCAGGTCACAACACTTACTGTGGGGTGAAGATGGCAGCAGATCAGGTGTTCGGAATGATTTTATTGTAGCTGGCCCCTCCCCACCTGTTGTCAGCACTTGCACTTCTAATCGATAAAGCGTCGATGGCCTCAGGTTGGGCACTGTCAGCACATAATGATCCTAAAAATATATGAAAGGAATAAATTCTTATGGCTACCAGAAATAATAGACAAAATTGCTCCATCCAGAAATTTACATTAAGTAGATACTTTCTTTCTCATATACATACCTGTATTTTAAACTGTTGCAACTCCCATAGATTGTTTTCTTAAGGTCTTATACTAAAGAATTTGTACATTTATTATTTAGTTCACTGCTCTTTGGTTTGGTTAGCACATACCTAAAAAGTTGGCATCAATAAACACTTGGCAGAGCAAGAATTGGAAATAAAGCCAGTTCTCAGGTCTGGTCTACACCTAAATCTTAGGTCAACCTTGCTACATCACTCAGGAGTGTGAAAAATTCAGAGAGATAGTTAAGCTGACCTCAACCCTGGTGCAGACAAAGCTAGGCCAACAGAATAATCGCTTCTGTCACTGTAGTAAGTGTCAGTGCTACCATGGCACAGCTGCAGCCCTGCAATTGTAACATTTCTAGTGTAAAAATACCCCGAGAATTCACCCACAGGATATTTCTTCCCTTTTCCCTTAAAAATACAGCTTTCCCCATAGTTAAGATTGCACTTGCACATTTTGTGATGCCAGTTCCTGTTATGTTGAACTTAAATTTTCTTGTCAGTTTTCTGAAATGAAACTGTCAGTATCACGAATGGAGTTTATTTCTAGGGTTTATTTATTTTTCAGTTAACAAGTTCACTGTATGGCTCATAAAATATTTTATAGAAGCCAACATCTGTCTTTAGATGCCATTGATTTATAACTGATGCACTTTTGGGTCAAGGACTACAGCCTCAGCTGGTGAAAATTAGTGTAGCTCCACTAACTTCAATGGAGCCACACTCATCTACCCAGGCTGATGATCTGGCCCCTAATTTTTAATCCCATTTTTGAAGCGGTGGGAGTTGTCACTATTAATTAACATGGGCCAGACTTTTCACTGCTTTGCATCTTGTGTGATCATTTACACCTGGACAAATAAGCGCACAGTAGGTGTAAAATGTTTCCAAATTAGAATGCACATTTGTAAATGACTCAAGGAAATGTTCAAAGCAGTGAAGAATCAGACCTTCAGTTCAACTTCTTCCCAAGTCACTTTGGGCTGCTGAATCACCAGACAAGCATCAGGTGGACTAATATGAGAACTGGATTAGTGGCATTAAACTAGGGTCAGCGGAACTAAACACAGCACAAACACAAAATAAACTCCACCTGATTGCTGCACTAAGCATTCCAGGAATTGGCACAGCAATTTCATCTGGCAGGCAATGAGCAGAGCATTTAAAGTATGCTCAGCAGGGGGGGTCACTGCCCTGATCTAGCTCACTGAAGTCAACGGAAAGACTTCCATTATCTTCAGTGGGCTTTGCATTAGGCCTGGGGTTCTTAAGTAGCAGTTCTGCCACTGGTGCAGTTGGCAACACTTCTTGAAAGGCCTCCCTCTTGCCTGCTGCTGCTGTGGCCAACACAGGAGGAACTGAAGGCAGCAAAGGAGCCCTCGGGAAGAAAAGAGGGAAGAGTGCAAGTTAAATCTTCTTCCAGTTTAAATGAAGAGAGAGATCTAGTTCTATTTTAAATTGTCATTATTTAACTCTCCCTGCAAGGGGGGAAGGGATCCCCTTCATTTGTGTCCTTGTACTGTCTGTCTCTCCTGCTCAGACACACATGCAGTACCAGAGAACACAATGATGCCTGGCAGCTAAATCAATACTAAAAATACAAAATTAGCCATGCACACAAACATGCAATGCTCCCAGCAATGAAAAGAAAACAAACTTACTGCTGGCAGTATCTGTGATTGGGAAATGATGCTGTTGGGTAAGCTGTTTTGTCTGCTCTCTGTAGTAACCTCCGCCCAGGTGACTTGAAACCCTGTCATGGGCTGATGAAGATTTGCCTTTGATATCTTCCACGAAAAGTGACCAGTAATGTTTACTTCTTGAACAAAGAAAGAGGCAGATAGATTCTCGGGTTTGGCCAGCACTTTGGGGAGAACTGATGCTGCAAAAAATTGAGGAACGAAGACGAGTTAAATTTTGAGGAACAGTTAAAATGGTGTTAATATAGCTTGAGATCCTAGGGTCACACTTTGTTTCTTGACATGTCTATTGTTTTTGTTTATCTGGGTTATTCAAGACTCTGCCAACTTTTTGCCATCTCTTTTCTTAAGCTGTTTATCAATGTCTGGCTTATTTTAATTGGAATTCTAGCCAAAATTCAAACTCCAGATCAAGGTCCCCTTAGCTTGAGGTGATATAAATGGTGACCTGTGACATTGGGGGTGCCATGTCAAAGGACAGATTTTTCATGGACAAGCAACCAGTATTTCTTCACTAGGGAACACAAGCTCTTCCCTTCTTGGCTGGAGTTCAGGAAAACTCATGGGATGGCAAGAAAACACTTTGTCTTTCTGATACCAGACTTGATAAAGATACTCCTGAACAGGGAACTGTATAAACTCTAATTTAGGAGAGTTTCAAGACAACTTCTCAGTATTGCATCTAGTCCCATGGCTTGATTCTTAACTGACTTGTATTTTGTTTGGTCACTTATCTGTGGAAAGTGAATGCAAAATGATATGCAATCTGCCACATCAAAATGGAAGCAATTTACACTCACTTTGAACAGGTGCTGGTGCAAGGTACTGGCAATTCAACCTCACAGCTTTAGGCCTTTCAGCATAGTGTGGAATCAAAGAATTAATCATAAAATGTATTAATAGAATGCCTGGCCTGAAACTGGTCATAGAAGGCCCGGCCTGAAGTTGTAGCCTGAAACTGAAATAGAAGCCTCAGGCTAAACCATTAACAGAATGCCTCAACTGAAATTAGGATAAAGATGTTAAAATCCCCGAAGAGGTCTCTGAACCACATCCGAGAGGCAAGTTCTCTGTTATGAGCCTTAAGCCTTATTGAAGTCTGTGAATAGACTTCACCTGTTTCTATAAGTACCAGTACCTGTCCCTTTGTCTTACCAGCCCCATAGAAACTCACTCCATACAATTAGTTTTTGAACAAGTATTGTGTCACCACCCATCTTTGGGAGTTAACCAGGGTCCCTGAAAACTCCATTGTACACTCAAGTGACTCATTGGGCATTCCTATGAGGACGTCTGGTGTGCCCCACTATGCATTGTGATTGTCTATCCTGTTAAGTATAAACTGTTAATCAAATTCCACTATGCAATCAACATGTAACTGAACCTAAGCAAACCCTATATAAGCCTTTTGTTTTTGATAGCCAGGCGAAGTTCCAGTGTCCAGCATCCAGACATGCTGCCTGGGCTTCCCTTTAGCTAAAGTATTTTGTATAGGTGTGTGTGTCACAATTAATGCTGCACTCGATCCAACTCTAAAGTATAGCAGAGTGATTTTTCCTCGACAATAGGAAAGTACTTTTGGATATAACGTAAGGTAGCACATGTAAACTGATAAGGTATTCCACTATAACTTTCTGTGTGTAAACTTATACAGGTATAAAAGTGCTCTTTTTTTTTTTTTTTTTTTTTTTTTTTGGCTTTAGCTTATTTGGAAAGGGATTAAGTTAAACCAAAAACAGCTACTCTTATACTTGAATAAGAGTATTCACAAGGTGAATTTAAAGGTATAATTAATAACTGTAGTATCTGTAAAACTGGTTTCCTACACAAACAAGTCCTTGAAAGAAGAATAGCAATGTAAAGCATAATACTAAGATCTATATTTGAATAATCCCTTGAAATTATTATCTAAATGGCCAAACAGCACTGTGATAACCTTTTCAAGTTGGTAAAACTACACCCCTATGTATTTAATTTGATTGCATTTGTAACAGGGAAAAATTTTAGAAGTGTTTGTTAGACAAATTTCCTACTAAAAGAGTTCAATGACACTTTAATGTTGCAGAACCTTACTTACCAGGCAATGGTATTTGGACATGTAAGTCTTCTCTACTTATTATAAGTCTTTCAAAACACATTTGAGAATTGCTTTATAAAATTTGTTTTTGAGTGCCTAGAAGTGAACTTGAATCTACTCGGCAAGTTCTTCAGATCTTGACTTACCTCCTTCAGCAGGACAACTAATGTGCTTGTGGTTTTTTCCTTTGAGAGCAGAGCAAGGTGGGGTGGTAAAGAAAATACTTTCAGCCTTCAAACGACCTTTAGATCTTGCTGGCTGAACGGTCACTTTATATTTGCATGAAAACAACAGGTCCTGAAGAATTATGTAGTTTTCCTAGACCAAGAAAAACAGTATATACTGCAAATAAACCTTTTTTAAAAACCATAATGTTGGCATAAAATTAAATGTTTTTTCCAATAAAGTGTTTTTTCTCTACATGATTAGCACATGGAAATGTGGTTTTTATTCAGAGAACAAATCAAATACTGCTTATATTATTATTAAATTATAATAATAAAACTTTATCCTGGTGGTTGGATACTTTCTTCAATTCTATGCAATGCCTTAACCATGCTTCATCAAAGTAGCTAAGTTTTAACATATGGAACAATCCCTTAGCATGATAGCAGTGAGGATGAAAAATTCTAACCCAATTAAACAAACGTATGGAAGCAGATTTAAGGTGCTATTAAAGACAGGTTTAGTCTACATTTAAGAACTCCTTTTAACATGTATACAAATTCCAAAAAGGCCTTATATGTCTTTCCTTGAGTACATCCTACTTCCACCCTTTGATATAGCATGTTTTTCCTCTAAGCAGGAAAGGATCCACAACTGAGCGGTAAAACATAATTATATGTGGAATGATATCTTTAAGGAAATAACTAAACAAGAGCCCTGACACCTTTGAAAATCCCAGCCTGAATGTTTTATGTGCAAATCAAGTTTAATACGAGAAATTCTAGCTTCTGGGTAATATTTTCAAAAGTAATTTAAGGGATTTAATATTCCAAGTCCCATTGATTTTCAGCTCTTTAAGTTACTTAGGAGACTCTGAAAATTTTAAACTCTGTGTTTGAAAACAGCTGAAGAGTGTTAGAGCTAAACTAAGTTAATTTTCTCATAGCTGATATGAAAAGTGCATTAGAGAGACAAGGTGGGTGAGGTGATATCTTTTATTGGACCAACTTTGGTTGGTGAGAGAGACAAGCTTTAGAGCTAACACATAGCTTTTTTTTCTGGTCTGCGAAACTAACTCAAAGTGTCACTGATAAATACGAGATTTGAAGAGATTCTTTAGCATAAGTAGTTAACACATATTTCAATATATTTTAACGTGTCACTTCACCTTGAATGGTTCCTTCAAATACGTGTTAACTACTTATGCTCAACAATCTGTTCAAATGTTGTATTTAGCTGTGACGCTTTGCGTTGAGCTATGTCTACACTACATCATTTGCAGTGGCACAGCAGCACCAATTCAGCTGCGCTGCTTAGCGCTTCTGGTGAAGACGCTCTAAGCAATGGGAGAGAACTCTCCAGTCGGCTTAGTAACTCCTGCCTCCGTGAGGGGTGGCAGCTATTTTGTCAGAAGCTCTCCTGCTGACATAATGCTGTTTACATAAGTGCTTAGGTCAGTGTAATTTACATCACTTGGGGAGGTGGATTACTCACACCCCTGAGAGACCTAAATTATGCTGAAGTAATTTGTAGTGGAGACATACCCTTAGTTTCCCAAACCCGAAGAAGAGTTCTGTGTAAGCTTAAAAGCTTGTCTCTCTCACCAGTAGAAGTTGGTCCAATGAACAATATTACCTCAACCACTTTCTTTCTCTAATATCCTGGGACCGACACGACAACAACAATTTCATACATGAAAAGTGCATGACTAGTAGATTACTGAGACATGCCAGTGGATTCCCACCAGAACAGTACTTGTGGATAAATCACCACTGTGATGCTGAAGTAACTACTGGCATGAGTAAGGATTGTAGGACTAGGCCCCATATTTGTTACATCAGATTGCGCAGGATATATCCTAAGTAGAATACTACAGTATTAAAAATTGATCCTGCAGACCTGCACTCATGTATTTCCTACTCAAGATTACTCAAGAGTCTGATTGTACATCTAGAAAGTCTATGGGAGTTTGCCATTGACATCACTGGAAGTCTCACAGAGAGTAAGGTTTTCAAGATCAGGCCCTTTGTAGCCACATGTTTATTGAAGGCAGTTTCTTAATTGTTTTAGAATAATATTCTAGATCTCAATGTATTGATTGGAACTTACAAATAAACACAGGATTTTCCAGTGATTTACAGGAAAACCAAAAAACCATAATGCACCTGGGCTGTTGTGCAATGCTGTTCATGGAGGGAAAAAAAAAAACTTTCCTGACCTCTAGTGGCAATAAACTTATTTAAATATATTTGCTTTCCCTTACATCACTCCAAATGTTGTTACTGATCACAGAATTATCTATCCTCTTTTTAAATCCATCTGCAGTATCTGACTCTCTGACCTCGTGCAGCAGTACTAGCTGATGTATAACCATATATGCACTGTACAAATAGGTTTGTCAAGTTGTGTAATATGAACATTTCAGATACTCATGTAAAGCATTTGAATGCAGGACATTCATTTAGACTAACTTTCATGTTTCCTTAAATCAACAAACCCAAATATATCACTACTCTGCAGTGAAATAAAAACACTACTCCTACTGCACCTATGACAGGTGCACTGCTATTATATATCACTTCCCCTCTTCCTTTTCCCCCATCCTTGGTGACTGGAAACCACTCCAAGTTAAGCAAGGGACTGAATTTCAACTTACATAGGTCAGGCCAGTTGCTTTTTCAGGCCCTTTAGTTTCATTGTGCACACAGGATTCTGGGAACCACTGGACGTGATATCGACTCATGCTAGTGTCTAAATGAACAAAACAGCAAAAAAAAAAAAAAAGGGAAGAGGAAAACATACATTACAGTTATGCTTTAGCGATCAGCAGCTTTCCTGGCTTTTCTGGATATAAAAATCAAGGGATTTTAAGAACTTTGGAAGTATCAGTTCCTTGCTGCTCATAAGCATTTAAAGTTCCCATGAATGAAAAGAAGAAAATGTTATACATGTCAATAACTTAATCCATGTGTTAGGGCAGTAAGGATGAACTAAAAAAAAAATATATATATATATAAAGGGATTTAGCAGAAATTTAAACAGTAATGAGAGTGGGGGAAAAAATCCCCATGGTTTATGCTGCCAAACATCTTGGGAATGATGGGAATGACTTAGTGCCAACCATCTGTAACTGTTTACATTGTCAGAACACTGCAGTGCTGCTGCATGGCCCAACTCAGTAAATCTGTGTTAGGACATGTGTGAAAATGTCCCTGAACTTTATACTTTCAGAATCATCAAACCGCCTCCACATGTGGCCAAGTGAAAGTCTATCCATGGCTCTTAGGAACACTAAAGGCTTGATCTTGCTCTCATTGAAGCCAGTGACAAAACTCCCGTGACTTCAATGGTGGAGACCACAACAGCAATTCCAGCAAATCATCACAGCGATTTCTAGTATAAATTCTCTGAAAGCTCCATTCAGAATTGTAGGAGCAGGCAAAACAATTTATAACCACTCATCTCAGTCTAGACTGGATGCTAAAGCAGACTGGGGCAAAATGAAGAGCAATGAATTAAGACAGAAAACTCATTGTGGTGATACAAATATATCTTCTTGTTTTCCTGGAGTTAGCATTCATATTTCTATGTATAATGGATATAAAATTAAATATCTGTTATAAGTAATTAACTAGGTACACAAGAGTTGCTCATGCCAAGCGCGTAATAATGGTTTTCTGGAAGGGAAAAGAAATATCTTTGATGGCTTTAGGGTTGATCTGGCAATAGACTGCTATGAGCAATTTGGAAGTAGAAGAGAGGGATTATAAATTAAAGAGAAAATAGGTAGTCTCTGAAGCTAGCACAAATGGTATTTGGTAAGAAAGACTGATTGGAAGTTTGCTCAAAATGGATTTTTGTAGCTGTTGTCTTCATAGCAACATATATGTTAATTATTTTCATGACTGCTCTCAAAGGCCAAAGTTCTTCAATAAGAAACGAATGACCATTGTGGCTTTGCCATTAGACATGTCTGTCAGAGTGAGATACAAGCTCATAGTGCATCTGCAACTAGGTCTCATCTGATTTCATCTGTTATGATTCATTCAATTATTGCCTATTCTGTTCGCTACCTCTCCTTAGACAAACACATGGGACATACTGGCTTCTAGAGACCTGGCTTCAACATACTGGTACTATTCTATTAACCATCTGAAACCTCTGCTGAATGACTCTATAGTGAATCTTCTTATTGATCTCCCACTATCTGATAAATCAGCAATTCATTCTTTTAAAGTATACTTACACAAGGCAGACCACTTATAGATCTATGTAAACTTTAAATTCAATACACTCACTAGTCATTACATAGAAGTATTGCAGTAGGCTTTGTCATGGATTGACTAAGGGCAGGTTACCTGTCCACCAAGAACTGAAGAAGACCAATAAAAATCAAATAGCCCACTGAACACCCCCATATGAACAACCACTGAAAGATGGGGCTGAACCTTATGAGCTCTTCAGGACCCTGCCAGCAGTGCTTAATCTGTGCCAGGGCTGGGCCCTGGCACCTCTAGGCTTGGCAGTTCAGAGCCCTGGCATCTCTGGGCTTGCCGCATAGGTTATGAAAGTAAAAAAATTGCTTGAGCCCCACCACCTATTTGCTTGAGTCCCAGCATCTCTTTCATTACAAATTAAGCAGTGCCTGCCAGTCCTACACTTCTATGATCCTCCAGGTTTGGAAGTTTGCTTTGGTTCAGTATCCTAATTAACCAGTCTAGAGGTGTAGCTAATCCTCTGTCCAGACATCTCATGAAATTAGGCTTTTCACACAAGATTTCATATATTTCCAGGTTTTGGCCTGGTAGGAAATTCTGTGGGAACTCTGGGGCTCTCTCCAGCTCCCCACCCGTTATCTGATCTTTCCACCTGGTGTACACATACCCGGCCCACACCTCATTCCTTTCTTCCTTCCTGCTTATCCATTCAGGCAGTGGCAACCTCTTTATCACTCATTGGTAAGCTTCTGATGATTTCTCTACATAGGCAGGGAAGCTAAGAAGTGAACTCAAAGCATAACTTTCCAAGAGGTCTTCTGTTGCTGGAATCAAATGAAATTGCAGATGGGCTAGTGGGAAGAATGTCTGTAACATATGTAATTACAGCTCATATTTTCTGTTGTTTTTTTTAAAAAAAACCCTTCACTTGTTATCGTTCACATTTGATATCCCAATAACAACCTGACCACTGACCCCCAAGACATAACTGCTGCACCAAAACTATATGCCTTCATTTTTCAGTTTTTTAAACAGTTAAAATTACTTCCAATATTTGTTTCAACATTATATGTATAACCAGTCATGGGTAGAATGCATGAACAGTGATAGATACAGTTAATATTACCCACTGTGTTTCCATTCTAAATTCCATTTTTCATTGAGCAGACTTTTCTAAACTTGTTCTTTTGGGGCTAAAATTTTTCAGGTTTTGTCTCTGCCTCATTTTGGGAGAGGTTGAGCAAAAGAAAAAGAGTTCTGGTATTTTGGCTAACAAAAAGATTGGAAGGAAGTTCAAATAAATAACAATAAACCAAAAACCCACCCAAAAACCCTTCTTGTGACACTTTTTAATGGCTCTAAAGCACCAGTGATTTGGGATAGAAAACTGAAGTGTGGGAAGGTAAAACAGTCTTTAGGTTAGCAATGTACTTTGTCAATGATTAGGGGTATGTTTTTTATTTGTCAGAGTAACAGATATAAAAAGTTTTGCTTTGTGTATGCAAGATTCACTTGAAGTAACAATATCACCTTTAAAAATAACTATATCCTAATATACTTGAAAACAAAGAGATCTAGTGTGGTTGTGACACAATAGCCGAACCCAAGTGAGAAACTTTCCTAAACCTTTGAAAATGCATTTACTTTTTCTTTATTAAAGTGCTATTTGTGAGTGTAAATTTGTGACTCCTTGATTTTTATATATAGGGTAGTGTATATCCGTGAGATTTAAACAGATACAAATGAAAAAACTTATTATAGCTCTTTCCATGAGCAAAATGTATTGTTCCTCACTGAGATCAATACTGTACTTTTATTTGGATATTTTCCATTAATCTATCAACTACAAACATGCCAACAGTAACTCTTGCTGCTAATGCAATAAGCAACCAATGCAAGCTGCTGTTCAGTCTAATGGCAGTGTCACCAAGGCTCATGATTCAGAATTAAAGCCAGTTGAACTATAATCTACAGTTATACCTGGAAGTGAGATATGAAAAGTTGTTTGTGGAGTTATTATTAGTAAGAATATGCAGTAAGATTCTTTCATTATCACAGCTAGTCCTGTTACCAAACTTCATAACAAACATCTTAATGATACAAACAATTTTTCATATGTTATTATTTTAGGAGGCCAACATTAAGCATCTTAGATTCATTTCTTAGGTGTCCTAGATGGGCACACAAAAGCTGATGCTTCAACCAAAATTGGTGGCCTCTTTTGATCATTTTGGTTATTATTTCTAGGGCTAACATTTTCAAACACTGGTGACTAAAGTTACATTCCTAGGTATAGGAAAACGTCTTTACTTAGGATGGCATTTTAAGCAGATGTTTAAGTTATTTAAGTGCTACCTTGAATTGGGATGGATTTAAGCATATGCTTAAATGCTTTCCTAAACAGGTGCCCTATATCCATATCTAGGTGCCTGACTAGAAGTGAGTTCAATTTCAGAGGTGACAAGCACTACAGCTCATTGTAATGTTTTAGCTGAAAAAAAAAAAGATGTAATTTTCTTGGGTTTTTTTTTTTTTTTTTACATAAACAGAAAACCATTTTTTAACATATTTTAAACCCAAAATTTGTAGGGTTTTTTTCATTAAAAAACTAAGTAATCTTAATGAGAAGTTATGATAAAAATGAACAAAAAGATTTTTATTTAAATTCTCAATGACAAATAATTGGCATTTTTCTTAGTATTATTCAGTTCTATTCATGTTTGTTGATACATGTCGGTGCAAGAGTACCAGTGAGTGCCAACTGTGATAGTGCTGCTTTCCATATGAGGGCATTTGTTTATGAGCAAATGGATCATGAAAACTTATTTCAAAGACTCCATCAAACAAGGCTTGATTGAAAACAATGAACATAGTGACAGGCTATGGCTTGTATGGCTAGCCTCTTCAAAACTTTTATCTTAGCCAGTTACACCAAAGCCTGTCGTAGTTTTCTGCAGTCTCTCCCCCTACATTCCAATTCTCCCTGTGCACCTATACAAATCTATACAAAAGATTTACATACAATTTGTTCAAATTTGGCAATCTAAGTTTGGTGCACAGGACAAATTTGACAAATTTCAACAAGGATGGAATAGTCTAGAATTTAATTGCAATGAAGACTCAAGTTCAGCTACTGACACCCCCCACCCCTCCACCCCCCACCCCCGCCATACATTAACACTGGACTGATCTCTGTATTTGACAGAGAATTTGAAAAAACATGGTGTGTGTGACAATTCACAATGGAAAGAAATGTGCCTACATGGGATAAAAATAAGATAAAAAAAGACTATAAAACTAGAAATAAAAAAGATTTGATTAAGGTGGGATGAAAAGATATAATTAGGAATGTTTCAAGTACAAGTAGCAAATTTAAGCCAAATTAGTGTTAGCATATGATAATACTGTGCATTAATATGTTGTGTCTTTCATCATGAAGGACCTCAACAAATTGGATAAATGTTAACTAGCTAAATATATTACCTGTTTTGCTAAAGGGGTGTGTTATCTTCTGTGAAATGTGGTGTCTTTTGCAAATATTATAAACTCTATTCCAGAGCTAGGGCTCCGAAACTAGAGGAAAAAGTGAATCTATTAACTGACTGAATTCTCAATGGCATTTCCTGTAACATTCATTCACCTGTGGATGAGGTTCTAATCTTAATATTCTAGTGACAAAACTATTTTCCTTTGGGTGAGTGTCCTGTACTGTCCTAATGGTTTAGTGCGGGGCAGGGGTCTCCCCACAAAAGTCCTTCACATTCCTGCAAGTTTTGTTGCTCCTCTTCTCTTTTATTCTTCCTGTGCAGTCCTAGGCCATGTCTATACTGACGGTGACAAATTTGCCATCGCCAGATCCATCTTTCTGGATCGATTGAGCGGTCAGTGTAGACCTGCTCAATCGATCTGGAAGTCGATGCTGGTAAACCACCCCCTCAAGTAGCGTAGCGCTGCATTGACAGGAACAGGCACAGCGCAGTGTAGACAGCGTGCAGAAGGGAAGCAGAGCAGTCAACGTGAGTTACGCAAGCTACTCTGCGTACTTTGCGTAACTCCCGTTGACTGCCGCCGAATCTCCAGGTAAGTGTAGACCAGGTCCTCGGCGTGTTTGCTTCTGCAATAACATTTGCATGACAATTTACCTGTTTGTTCCTTTACCTCTCCAATGCCATAAGAAGAAAACATTGTTTCCTGCTCTAATATGGAATGTTAGTGCTTGTGATTTAAATTATTAAGAATTTGATTCTGCACTCCATGCCATTTAAAACAAGCTCTCTCTCTCTCTCTTTCTAGAATGCATTGTTTGTATAATAAAATGGTAAATCCCTTCTTAGAATGACATTAACAGAAGGCGTGTAATTTAAAGATGGGCCCAAGCTACAATGTGTATATCCACATCTGGATGCATACTGCACCAATGACTAAGGGGGTTTGCATCCAGGGATTTGGCTTGAGCCCATCGGTAGAGTAAATAAAACAATATTCTGTACCAAGAGTTATGTTTGCCAGCAATGTCCGCAGGCATCCCACTTTCTGTAAGGGAAGCTTTGACTATCGTAGAAACTATAATGCCTCAGTTTTCCATGTCTGGCACCATAAAAAGCTGAGACTCAGGGCCCGATTTTCAAAGGTATTTAGGTATCTAAAGATACAGATGGATGCTTTTGAAAATCTTGGCACATAACTCTCATTGCTTAGGTGCTTTTGAAAATTACACCAGGGACCTATTTGTACTTTTAAGTGCCTAAATACCTTTGAAAATCTGTCCCTTAGTCAAGGTGGTTAGTTTACTGGCATTGATATGTTGGGTCTCCAAATAAGTGAAATTTTAACATCTTCAAATGTAGCTTAACAGTGATTAGAAGAATTCACTTTATAGAGAGACGATTAACTAGACAAGAAGGAATTTGAAAAAGTGAAAAATGTAAACTGTATAAACAGATGTTACTGAAGCAAAAGAAAGATGATATTTTTGGAAATATACCAGTCTTTCTTGAACAGTAAAAAATAAATTCGGACAAACAGTTTGTTCAATGGCTGGCTAATTTTTTTTTTATTCCATGTTTATTTTTTGGAAACAATTTCCTAACTAATGTGACATTGTATGTCCTGTCAGCAATCTTACAAAACTCCACAGTATGGTAAGTACACCATGGACTACACTCATATCATGGGTTTTTAAATTTGCACTCAGTTTTTTAATTTGATCTTTTAATGCAAATTTGAAAGAAATTGTGCTGTTCAAACTTGTACTTAAAACTAATTATATTCTTGAAATGGTAACAACAAACCTCTTTAGAAATGGGTAAATGAACTACTATACTCAGGAGGGAAGTTAAATGTGGGCCTAAGTGTTTGCAGGATTGAGGCCTATACTCTTTCACAACTACTTATAGTTTGCGGTGAGATTCAATCTCATGGAGGTCTGCAGCAGAGCCTCCAGCATTACTTAAACTCTGGAATGAGACTATACAAAGCAGCCACAGATAAAACAGCCATGCAAGGAGCCTCTATATCCATGCTGAATATGCGGGAGGTTTGGTATGCAGAAATGGACAGAAGCCATTTTGGTTTGGAATTAGGTCTAGGGCACTGTTTCTGTGTAAGGGTTATTGAAATCTGCAGACACCATTCTAGCCCAACATGGCATAAAGATATTGTGCTGGGGTCCTGACATTTCAGCATTACTGCTCATCTCATCCATCAGTTACATAGCCAACTTACATATTATCTGTTTTATTATTAATTCTCTTATATGTTATTGTTTCATGTATCTCACCAGGCAGATTTTAAGTTTTGCCAGCACTTAAAGCATAGGGATAGGCACCCAGAATCTCAGCAAATAGAAAATAAATATTTTGAGTGCTATTTCGCTTATAAAGATGTAACAAATATAACCATACATAGTTGGCTGGATGCTCCACTTTCCTTCCTCTGGGTGGAGGGCAGCAATAGGCCAAGGGAAAGAGGATAGCTGTGCATGCCCCATATAACCATAGTCAGAGAAGTCTTTCAACACTAGTACCATACAGTAGAGGCTCTGCGCTTATTCTGGGACTATGTAAAACAAATGAAGCCAAAGCTAGGCAGAAGCTGCTCTAGGCAGAATGCTTCTAGCACAGTAGATGAAATGCCCTAGCTATTTCCCACTGAGATTATATCTGGTAAATGGCATTAATTTCCCCATCATTACATTAGCTCCCCCTGGAAAAGGTTGCTCAGCAGTGGTGAGGAAGCCAATAGCACCATGTGAGCTAATTGGAAAACAAATAATTCATTGTGTATGGGGAATGTCTACAGAGCTAGTCTCAGTGATCCCTGTTGTTGGGGCCAAAAATACCTTCTGTTTAGTGGTACTGGAGGTTCCTCTCACTCACACACACACACACACACACACACTTATTCCATAGGGCCGCGTTCCCAACCTCTCATCAGGATGAAGTGAGGGAAATGTGATGCCCTAAACTTTGCATTTTCTTGTTGGAGGGAAGTATCTGAACCAAGGTGATAATTTAAAGTGAAACTGTTTAATTGTTTGAGGAACTACAATAAGATAGCATGATAAATTAGTAAATGGACAGACAGTCAAACACTGATCTCCCCACTGTCATCATTATTACTAACTGAAATAATTCCTTGATGCTTGGGCAACACTAATGATTTCCCCGCAATAACAAATATATTGTCTACTGGGTCTGATCCAGCAACCCTTAGCCACATTGAATAGTCCTATTAACTTAATGGAACTGCTTGTACCAAGAAGGGTTGCAGGAATAGACTCTATGCCTGTTAGAAATCATACTGGGAAGCATTTACATCATTTTTAATCCTGCAGGATGAAAATGACTTGTTACAAACAAACAGTCTGTGCAAACAGTTGCCTCATTTATCTTCCTGCTCTAAGAAAGAGTTAGTTTTGTTCTCCAATTATCTGGTTTTAAAAGCTTTTGTGGCAGTTTTCTATTTGCTTTGCCTTGCCCTGTGTTTTATTCTTCCCTGTAATTTAATTGATTATTTCTGTTCTGTTGATTTATCAGCCCCTCTCTGCTTCATTCCCTGTTTAAGACATTCTTTGCTTTGTATTTCTGGTAAGTATTAAAGGAAAGAATCAAACCTGAAACCAAATATTAATGTTTTTTAAACATCTATCCTTTCAAGCAAAATCAAGAGCCAAACAATTCAACACTAAGTGGAAACACCGATGAACAGAATAAAATTATGTTTCATATGGGCCAAGTGCTATAGTCCCGACTCAGACAGAACACTGATTGAATGGGAGTTTTCCTAAGTAAGGATAGCTGTATTATCCCTAATTAAGAGCTATTAAAACATCAATTCTGTGGCTACAACAATGGGTTTAAGACACAGTACTGTGACATTTTGCATTGGAAGGAAATCATCATATTAAATTAAGGTACATTACTCTCACTTATGAGAATTATTGCTGTAAGTGATGAGAATTATTGCAATACATCTATAGAGAATAGAATTCCTCTTTTGTAATTCCATGGGAAATATTTCATTTAAAAACCCTGAGGGTATTTGACATTGGAGGAACTTGAAGGCTTCTCAGCCAAAGTCCAAAACCCCAGCTCCCCAGTCACCAAACCACTGAGAAACCTTTTATTTTTACAGTTTCAGTCTTGATTACTGCACAAGATTTTTTTTAGGACCTTAATTGTCATAAGCAGCTAATCCTTTTAGGCTAGAGGTTCAGAGTGCATCCGTTCCTGGCAACAGACTTCACTTCATGACTCTCCAGTCTCCAGCGCCAAGGAGTTAAAAGTGATTTGTTTGACTTGGTTCCACTGCATTACATAAATAGCACATAATTTCTAATTTCACACCATGAAGTTGGCCAGAAAATCCAACCACAAGCAAGTTCTTCTCTTCATTGACAAAAGTTGAATTCATGCTGCTTATGGAATGTACAGTGTTTCAAATGAAAGCAAATGAAAGGCATGTTTTTCTTCTGAACAAGAAACCGCTGTATCTGTCTAATTACTATATACTTTTGTGATAATTATGCGGAGTAAAATGATGTGTGTTTGCTAAGTGCTTTGCACTACTTGAGGTGTGGAATTATTCCCGTGAACAAACATCCTGAAGTGTATGTATTATTGCCATCATAAAAAGGCATTCAGCCTGAATATTATTGCAAAAAGTGATTTATTTTAACATAGAAGACCAGATCCTACATTCCTTGCATGCCCCAAGTTCAGTGAAGTTAATGGGACATATGGAAGGAGGCCCATAAAAAAGAAGATCAAGCCCAGAGAAGTCAATCTTATCTTCCAACCTATGGCATGCACTGGCATGCATATATATAAAAATAAGATGCTCTGAAAGTCCACTCCAACCATCTAAATGATTTTCCAACATAAATAGAAATATGTATTAGAGGGTATATTAAAGCCAAAAACTTGGAAAATAATGCGTTGGACTATCCCCCACACTTCCTGGGACGGACAAAACAGAAGTCTGGTGGAATCCCAGCTGAGAGTTGTGGAAGGAGGCAATGCAGTCTTCACTGCATCATGCTTCACTTCCATTGTCCCACAGCTCTTCTGAAAGTGCCACAGCATGATATAGGTTCCCTGTGTGGGGTTATAGTGGATTGGTTTGGGTATGCGGGGATGGCTGCAACAGCATCATCATTTTCCCTTGAAATCCTCCAGACTTTTTCAGTCAGTTAGAGAGTCTCTTTGTGGAAGGCCTACAGGAAAAAGACAGTTACTGATGCATTGTTCATGTCCATTCCAATTAGGTGTGTGTGCACCTCGTGCACAGTTGCCAGAAGGTAGGGTCGGTTCTGGGACCCCCTGGACTCACACATCCATAGCACTCCATATAAAGGCCTGCCGACCCTCCGCCTCCTCAGTTCCTTCTTGCTGAGAGACTCCGACAAAGGGTTAGGCGGGTGGGTTTGTTCTCTCGATGTAGAATACTAAAGCTCTCCAAACATCTAGCAAATAAAGACTCTGCTCATAGTCGCTAGCATGCAGCTTGGGGTAGAAAACTAGGAGAAAATGTCCTGATTAAAGTAAAACTGAAGGACTACCTATGGGAGGAATGCCGGGTGTGGTCGCAGATGAAACTTGTCCTTTAAAAACACCATGTATGGAGGTTCCGATGTCAAAGCCTTCAGCTCTGACACCCTCCTAGCCGATGTAATGGCTACTAGGAAGGCCATCCTCCATGACAGGTACAAGAGGGAACATGTTACCAACAGTTCAAATGGTGGTCTCATCAATGTAGACAGCACCAAATTAAGGTCCCATTGAGGAACTGACTGATGAGTTTGAGGGAACATTCTGACAAGGCCCTTGAGAAAACAGCTCACTATGTGGTTCAAGAAGATTGAACACCCCTCCACCCATGAATAGAATGCCGACATTGCCGCTAGGTGGATCTTCAATGAGGATACTGATAGCCCTTGATGCTTAAGGTGCAACAGATAGTCCAGGATAAATGGTATAGATGAAGCCTCGGGGAAACCCCTTTTTGCCAAGACCAGAGAGAGAATCTCTTCCACTTTGCCCCATAGGTAGCTCTTAGTAGCTACCTTCCTTTTCTTATCCTCTACCCATTAGGATTTCCCTAACCTGCTCCAAGCATTGCAACTCCTACTGGTTCATCCATGGAGCTTCCGAGCCACGAGATGAAGAGATTGCAGTTTCGGGTGACGAAGGCAACCCCAATCCTGTATAATCAGGTCTGGTACCAATGGAAGACTGAAAGGGGTCTCTACAGTGAGCTCAAGCAGTGCGGTGAACCAATGTTGGCGTGGCCACACTGGGGCAATAAGGATTATCACCAACTTGTCTCTTTTCGCTTCCAGAAGGACCTTGTGTATTAATGGGATTGGTGGAAAAGTGTAAAACAGGCGACCTGACCAGGGAATGAGGAAAGCATCTGCTATTGAGCCCTCACTGCGTCCTTGGAAAGAACAAAACCTCATGTATTTCCTGTTGAACCTCATCACGAACAGGTCTACTTGGGGAATTCCCCACCTCTGGAATCTGTTGTTCACCATGTCTGGGTGTAGAGAACACTCATAGGCAGCTATTGACCTCCTGAGGAAGTCTGCTAGAACATTCTGGGATCCCGGGAGCTAAGACACTTCTATATGGATTTTGTGAGTTATACAGAAGTGCCAGGGGTCAAAGGCTTCCTGACACAAGGGAGAGGAGGGAGCACCCCCCTGTTTGTTTATATAAAACATCTCTGTCATGTCTGTTTTTACTGTGATGCGTTTTCACACCAGATGATCTTGGAAGGCTTGACATGCTAACCATACTGCTCTCAACTCTCTCACATTGATATGAGCAGATGGGTCCCTTTGTGACCACTGATCCTGAATTCTCATCTAGTCTAGATAAGCCCCACAACCTGAGTCCGAGGCATCAGTTACCAGTGTCATGGTGGGCTGTGGGCTCGAGAAAGGATTCCTGCACAGACCACTCCCCGATCTAGCCACCACCCGAGCAAAATTAACACTGGTGTTGGGATTGACATCACTTTGTCTATACAATCCCGAGAAGGTCAGTAGACTGAAGCTAGACAGGCCTGTAGGGATCTGACATGTAGCCTGCTGTACTGAACTACCTGAGTGCAGGCTGCCAGGTGTCTCAGCAGTCTTAGACAGCTTCTGACTGCGACCATAGGGTGGCAGCTCCTCTCCTCTATGACAGAAAGAATGTTGTGAAAACGAGAGTCTGGCAGGAAGGCCCTGGACTTGTTTTAATCCAAAACTGCTCCTATGAATTCTATCCTTTGCGTGGGAGTGAGGACAGACTTTTGTGTGTTGACCAAGAGGCCCAGAGGGGTGAATGTTAGCTTTATGAATGCTATGTCTGATTTTAGCTGTTGTCTGGACTTGCCTTTGATCAGCCAGTCATCCAGATATGGGAAGACCTGTATCTCCCACTTCCTGAAGAAGACGTCCACCACCGCCATGCATATTGTGAAGACTCTGGGAGCAGTCGAGAGGCTGAACAGAAGTACAGTAAACTGATAGTGCTGGCTGCTGACCATGAATCTGAGGAATTTCCTGTGTCTTGGAACAACTGACACATGGAAATATGCATCTTTGAGGTTGAGGGTGGCATACCAATTTCCTGGATCCAGGGAGGGGATGATTGATACTAGGGAGACCGTACGAAACCTCAGCTTCTTTATGAATTTGTTGAGGTCCCTTAGGTCCAGAATCAGACTGAGGCTGTCCTTCGCTTTTGGAATTAGGAAAAACCATGAATAAAACCCCCTTCCCCTTAATGCCATAGGAACCTCTTCCACTGATCCCGCCTCCAGAAGCTGCTGAACTTCTTGAATTAAAAGTTTCTTGTGAAAGGGGTCCCTGAAGAGGGACAGGGAATGGGGGGGCATAAAGGTGGGAAGGAGTTCTCCCATGCGTAAAACCCACTCGTCTGAAGTAATCTGGGTCCAAATGAAATGAGATAAACAGTTTGAAAATAATAGGGGTGGAGTATCTGAGTGCTATGTTGCTATGCCGTCCTCTAGCACATCCTGAAAAGTTTTGTTTTGGGCCCGGGAGCTGCTCCGCAAGGCCCTTTTTTTAACCAGATGAGGACTGAGAGGGCTTTCTTCTGTTGTTATTGTTGTTTCTGCCCCTCACACAATTAGAATCATGCCTCTGATGGGGCTAGCAAAACCAGGGAAGAGGCTGCGGTCTGAACTGTCTCCTCTGGGGTACCAGTGTGTGCAGCCCCAAGGACTTAAGGGTAGCCCTAGAGTCCTTTAAATTGTGCAATTTTGCATCAGTCTGGTCGGAGAACAGTGACTGGCCCTCAAAGGGTAGGTCTTGCACTGTGTGTTGGACCTCATGGGGAAGGCCCGAAGCTTGTAACCAAGAGCTGCGATGCATAGATACCTTGAGGCCATAGTCTGGGTAGCTGCATCCGCCGCATCTAAAGCCCCTTGTAATGAAGCTTTTGCTGTCGTCTTGCCCTCTTCCATGAGGGCTGCAAACTCTTTCTTGGAGTCAATAGGGATAGACTCCGCAAAATTTTGGATAGACCCCTAGGTGTTATAGGAGTATCTGCTCAGGGCAGCCTGTTGATTTGCCACCGGAAGCTGTAGGCCCCTGGTGGAATACACCTTCCTGCTGAATAGGTCCATTTTCTTGGCCTCCTTGGCTTTATGTGAAGGGCCTTGGCTCCCCTGCCTTTCCCTCTCGTTCACAGCCACGATGACCAGGGAGCCCAGGGGGAGGGTATACAGATACTCGTAACTCTTAGATGGGATGAAATATTTGCACTCGACCATTTTTGTAATTGGGGGGATTGAGGATGAGGTTTGCCAAATTGACTTCATATTTTTGTCACTTTTTATTAATGGTAAAGCCATCCTTGACGGCCCCGATGGGGACAATATATCAGTCATTGGGTCTGTTCCCTCGTCAGCAACCTCCATTGCCTTCTCCGGTGAGGAGAATGATGACTCCACTAATGGGCCAGTCTCTTGACCCTCAGCATCCAGAGGGTCCTGCGGTACCGAGCGATTCATCTCCTCCACAGTGCTGGCGGCAACGGACTCGGTACCAACAAAGGTGCCTCCATAATCGGTACTGTGTCCAGGATCGAGAACTTGCTCGGTACCGGTGTCGGGTCAGGAGAGGGTCTCTGATCTAGTCTGGTAGAGCCTGCTCCCTGACTCTAAGGACAAGGACCGACCGGATTGGAGTCCCTGTGCATGGTGAAAAGCCCACAGGATCCAGAAGGGCCACTGGGATGGGTTTTGTCACTGAGGGAGCCACGGCACCGCAAAACTTCTTGAGGCACCTGTCCAACTTCTTGTGCCTCTTCCTAGGGACCAATGAATGGGAGCGATGCCCAGCAATCTCAATTCGCAGTGCCGGCGACTCCTTATGGTGCCAAGGGTCTCAAGTACTTGAGTCCTTCCTTGGCACTGGGTCAGAGGCTGGGACGCTTCTTGCCGATGCACTGGACACCAGCTCGATGGGCTTGGAGATGGAGAGGAACTTCAATCTCTGGCTCCTGTCCTTCTGGGTGTGAGTGCGGAATCAGTGCAGATTTTGCACCAGTCTTTCTGATGTGCCTCCCCAAGACACTTAAGGCATGTAAAGTGCGGGTCACTCCTTGGCATGGGCTTCTTGCACTCCTCGCACGGTTTGAATCCAGGGGACCGAGGCATGCCCCGATCTCTGGATGAACAGACTGTTCCCTTAAGGGAACTGCCTAAACTACTTGACTAACTACTTACTGTTCTTAACTGCCTACTATTAATACTAATTGAACTATTTACAGGTATGAAGTGATTGAATCACTGGGAGAAAAGAACTCTTGCTGAGCAAGAGGCAATGGATTCCAGCCGACCATCACAGGCGGTAGGAAGGAACTGAGGAGGCGGAGGGTCGGCAGGCCCTTATATGGAGTGCTATGGATGCACGACTCCAGGGGGCTCAAGAGCCGACCCTACAGGTTCTATTGGGAGAAAAACCTTCCAGCAACTGTGCACAAGGTAGAAATGACATGAGCAAGCACTCGAAGAAGAACCACAGGACCAGCTCTGAAACCCCCTGCCAGTCATAGAAACAATGTTCTCAACACTGGTACCCCTATCTAGCACCTCTCCTTGGGGAACAACAATAAAACCAAAATACAAAGACAAAACAAAAAGACTTGAAACAACCAAATCAGAAAGCCTGGAATACTTTCAACATCCTAAAGAAGGAGAAGAGCCAGAGACTCTATGAAAATCAATAGGGACTCCACTGTTGCTAATCTATTCTACATAAAATGTACTCAGATACTACAATGATGGGCAGCAGCTGAAATTCTTAAATAGCTAGATCCATGGTTGAAGAATAAACCTTGTTTGGAGACAAAAATCCAAGGAAACTTCACAAGTTCCAAGTTGTTGTTTCCCTGAATCTATACAAGTAACTTGGCTAGCAGAATGACGTAGCCCATTGTAACCATGTACACAAAAACAATTGTTTAATGGTTGTTAATAAAGTACAAGAACAACATTTCATTGTTTACAGTTTTACTGAGAAGATTTAATGTAATCATTTATTAAAATAAATTATTTCTTACAGATAAAAATACTCTATCTCATCAATTTAACTGTCTTTCAGTTCAAAAGATCCAAAAAACACCGTATAATGTAGCCACTTCATCCATCATTAAAACACAATCATCTCTGGTCTGGAGCATGAAAGATGTTAATATAGTACACAACAACACTTTGCTACTGCTCGTACAACCACAGAACTGTAGGATTGTAAGGGACCTCCAGAGGTCTTCTAGTCCAGTCCTCTGCACTCAAGGCATGACTAAGTATTATCTACACCATCCCTGACAGGTGTTTGTCTAACCTGCTCTTAAAAATCTCTAATTATGAAGATTCCACAACCTCCATAGGCAATTTATTCCAGTGCTTAACTACCCTGACAATTAGGAACTTTTTCCTAATGTGCAATCTAAACAGCCCTTTCTGCAATTTAAGCCCATTGCTTTTTGACCTATCTCAGAGGTTAAAGAGAACAGTTTTTCTCCCTCCTCCTTGTAACCATCTTTCATGTACTTGAAAACTGTTATCATGTCCCCCTCCGTCTTTTCTTCTCCAGACTAAACAAACCCAGTATTTTCAAACTTCTCTCATAGGTGATGTTTTCTAGACCTTTAGTCATTTTTGTCGCTCTTCTCTGGATTTTCTCCAATTTGTCCACATCTTTCCTGAAATGTGGTGCCCAAAACTAGACACAATACTCCAGCTGAGGTCTAATCAGCACAGAATAGAGTGTGCATGTCTTGCTTACAACACTCCTGCTAATACATCCCAGAATGATGTTAGCTTTTTTTGAAACACTGTTACACTGTTGACTCATATTTAACTTGTGATCAACTATGACCCCCTGATCCCTTTACGCAGTTCTCCTTCCTAGGCAGTCATTTCCTATTTTGTATGTGTGCGACTGATTGTTCCTTCCTAAGTGGAGTACTTTGCATTTGCCCAGATCGTTTTGAATTTTAATCCTATCCTCCAAAGCACCTGCAACCAACCACTCCTAGCTTAGAATCATCCACAAACTTTGTAAGTGTATTTTCTATGCCATTATCTAAATCATTGATGAAGATATTGAACAGAACCAGACCCAGAACAGATCCCCGCAGGATCCCACTTGATATCCCTTCCAGTTTAAGTGTGAACCACAGATAACTACTCTCTGGGCATGGTTTTCCAACCAGTTATGCGCTCACCTTATAGTAGCTCCATCTAGGTTATAGCTCCCTAATTTGTTTATGAGAAGGTCATGCGAGACCGTATCAAAAGCCTTACTAAAGTCAAGATATACCACATCTATCACTTCCCCCTATTCACAAAGCTTGTTACCCTGTCAAAGAAAGCTATTAGTTTGGTTTCACATGATTTGTTCTTGACAAATCCATGATGACTGTAATTTATTACCTTATTATCTTTTAAGTTTTTGCAAATTGATTGCTTAATAATTTGCTCTCTTGTCTTTTCAAGTACTAAAGTTATGCTAACTGGTCTGTAATTCCCCAGGTTGTCCTTATTCCCCTTTTTATAGATTGGCACTATATTTGCCCTTTTCCAGTCCTCTGGAATCTCTCTCATCTTCCATGACTTTTCGAAGATAATTGCTAATGGTTCAGATATCTCCTCAGTCAGCTCCTTTAGTATTCTAGGATGTATTTCATCAGGCCCTGGTGACTTGAAGATATTTAACTTGTCTAAGAAATTTTTAACTTGTCCTTTCCCTCGTTTAGCCTCTGATCCTACCTTATTTTCACCGGCATTCATTAAGTTAGATGCTACTAAACGTTTTAGTGAAAACTGAAACAAAAAAATCATTTAGCACTTCTGCCATTTCCACATTTCCCTCCTCCCCCATTGAGTAACAGGCCTACCCTGTCCTTGGTTTTTCTCTTGCTTCTAATGTATTTGTAGAATGCTTTCTTTTACCCTTTATGTCTCTAGCTAGTTTGACAATAAGTGAAGAAAAATAGCACAGCCACTTCAATCTGCAGCAGTAGTTTTCTTTTCTTAATTTTTATTTGGCCAAGACATCAGTACTAAGACCAATATTCTTGTTAAAGAAGTCATGAGACCTCTATTTTTACTGTATTTGTTATGCTATTTGATTAAAGTTCAATGTTAGATTTAGAATATTAAAAAACCATGCACACAAAAACAATACAAAGTTTTCAGGAGGAATAGAAAACTTCTGATCTATACTTACTTTAGCTTTTCATTCCACCACGTGTTCCATTTCAGGTCTTTTTGGGACATATGTGAACATGATTTCTACAACTCTTTTCATCGTTATTTGTATTAAAGGAGCAGAGGCCATTCAGGATTAAAGCACTATCACAGTGGGCACCGTGTAACCACAAAGCAAGACAAAGTCCCTCCCTCAAAAAAAATTTCAGTCTAATTTTAAACAGGACACAATGAGTTGTTATAAATTATCAGAGTGAGAACAAAGGTAACAGTGATAAGCGTATATGATAACATAATCTTGTGATGAGCAGAATAGGTAGCTTAAGTCATTATTTATTTATTTTAAATACTAAGATATAAATTCATTGGCATGACTGATGGACAAGAAGCTTGAATATGATGTGGTGAAGAAGGAGGAGCCATGATCAGACTTACAGGCCAGAAAGATGATCTTAACCATTGCATTTTGAATGAATCTGAATGGGGGCAAGGTGGACAGTGTACAGCCGAGTAGGCTGAGATAGTCAAGACAGAAGACGATGAATATTTTAATTGTGGGCATAGAGTGGATCTTTGAAATGTTGTGCAGAAATAAGCATCAAGGTTTGAAAGAACCTTGATGTGAGGAGCTAGTATGAGGGTAGTTTTAATGGTGAATAGAAGAATCTTCAGTGTTCTTAAAATCACTTGCAAAAGTCAAGAGGAGAAAGGGATCATTCCTTCTAAAGGATTTGACTTAGAACCTGATGTTTATTTTAATGTTTTATATGCATATAAACTTGAGAGGCACATTTATAGATAGCTACAAGAAAAAACCACTACATTGTTAGCATAGTTTCAAATAATTGTGTGTGAGGATATTGATTACGGTACAAAACTGAAACAATGTGCAGCAACCTACTTGCTTCCAAACCTAATAAGACACTTACATTTTATGGCATTTGTCTTTTAAGAAAGATTAAAACATAAAAAAAAATTGTTAGGAACTATATTTATTGAAAAATCATAACACCTAAAACACATAAAACCAGCCCAGTGTAAAGATTTCTACTGCTATCATGATGTATTCTTCACTCACATTTACTCCAGGGTCTATGCTGGCAGACACTGTGTTGGATCCTGGCGTATGAATCCTGCTGGCAATCAGCACAGCCCCAAACTTAGGTGGAGGCAGACCGGGACAGGGCATAGGCAGGGAAGCCAGGAAGCCCCATTGTCCCTCCATTTACATTCAGTTCCAGATTTTAATTTCTTATAATACTGATATTAGATCCAATCCTACAGAGAGAATCCATTGGCTTCAATGGGAATGACTTCTGGCCTCACTCAGACAAACCACTCCCTACTTCAATGGGAATTTTGCATGAGTAAGGGCATGAGGCCAAATTTTGCCCCCCTACACAAAATCGTACAAAGGGGACTTGAAGAGGGTGTGGCAGTACAGGTACAGGAATACTTCAATTCCCTTGTTATTACTGCCCACAAGTTTTGATCACTAGGCCCAAGTCATCACTTTTCCTTTCACAACACATTGCCTCCCCCCCTCCCCAGCTGTATCCTAAAGCCCCTACTTACGCACCACCACAGATCACAGCTCCTCAACACACAGGAGATGTGCATTCTCTCTGTGTATCCTCTTACCAGCCAGACTCCCCCTAGAAGAACAGATCAGCAGTGGTTCCTCTGTATTTGGACTTGACAAGTCAATAGAAGATTTGGGGGCAGAACTGCTTGATAGAGTTCACTGTAAACAGTGATCAGTGTTAGAACGTCTCCACCTCCGAGACAGGTGGGTCCCTGCTTAAAGGAGAACTTTCAACAAACCTTCTGTCTTCTTCCAGTAGACTTTGACCTGAAGCTGATTGTCCTGATAGAAAGGAGCTCCAATTTCAAGAAGACGAGCTGGTCTCCTTCTTTGAAAGGGTGGAAGAGGATCAGTTAATCCTTTCCGGCTTTTCCCAATTGGAGAGGTCTGTTCTTCTGCAACATACAACATCGTCAGGAAATTTCTTAGTTTAATACAGTGCCACCTAAACACTGAAGCATTGTGCTAATAGTGCCTGAGAGTCAGCAAGTGAAGCTTACTAGAAAATTAACCATTCTTGTTTCATTGTCCAAGCTGAGTGAAATAAATGCAAAGAAGAAACAGAACATAAAATAATAATGAAGCAAATTAATTATTTAACAATATTTCAGTTTTAAGGGTAAGGCTTTTTTTTTTTAAATCTATTTTTAATGTCAGAATTTTCCATAGTTCTATATTCCCTTCAAGTTTTACTGTATTTATAACCCTAGGAGCGAGAAATGTTGATACTTTGATATTCTAATGGGCATTATATGTAATTGTAGTTTTGTATAACTTTTTGGGTGCTGTATTTTCATACAGAAGTTAAATAGACACGAACCCACACTACAATATACAATATAACCTACAGGGTGTGGGTACTACACTGAAGTAAATATGCCTTTGGTGTACTGAAACGGCATGCTAACACATGTCAGTATTTAAGAACAGAATCTGAATATTCCCCAGATTACTTCAGTTTAAAAACAGTGGCATTGAATCCAAGCATTGAATCAACATTTTCACTACCTGAAACATGCAGATTCCTATTTAGAGGACAATATTTGCATCTGGTTATGAAACATGCTGTTTTTAATTAATTCCAGGAATTAAACGGAAGGTAAAGATGCAAATGGTAAAGAAGCTGCTGAGGAATTAACAACATGTTGAAAGAAAGAGGAAGGTTTGATTTCTTCACTAAAATAATTGAGTATATTTGAAGATTCTGCCTTACTTACAACTAGTTTCAACTAAAGCACTAATTGCTTAATATTCATCAAATACGTTTTAGTGCCTCGTTCCTTTCCTTAACCAACTTATTCACTTGTTCCTTTCCTTCTTTTAAGAAAAATCAAGCAATCACCACATGTGGATAATTTTATTCTTTACACACAGACATGCACATGCATGCACTCACACACATGTGCACACAAGCAGAGAGATTTCTATATTGTGACTATTATCACAACATAGTATAAGCAGATTGTAAAGTGTTACAAAGAAGGACAAACAAAAATTGGACCCATAGGGTATGTTTTAGTTTACAGGTGCATGGCCTGTGCTTCCCTCTGTCAGTCTGTCCATTCTTGGGAACAATCAGGCCCTTGAATAAGATGTTCCCTATATATCTATCAGTTCAGAAAGAGGTATTCATGTTGTATGTTCCACAAGAATGAAGCAGACAAGCAGAGTGGAATGATAAAGTAAGATGTTCCTGAGCATGGAGAAACTCCTTAGATCCTGAACCAAAGCCAAGTGAAGTCAATGGGAGTCTTTCCATTAACTTCAATTACCTTACTGGGCTTTGGATCAAGTCTTATGTTTTCTGTAGTTGGTTATCTAGCTGAAAACATGGAGTCAAAAAGACTTTCAAAATTAGGAAGCATGCTCCAATATATGGCATGATAGGTTTTGATTTGTCATCCTTCAAAAGTTGTTTGCAGGGTTGCTGTAGCTATGTCGGTCCCAGGCTATTAGAGAGACAAAGTGGGTGAGGCAATATCTTTTACTGGACCAGCTTCTTCTGATGAAAGAGACAAGCTTCCGAGCTACACAGGTCTGAAGAAGAGCTCAGACAGAGTAGCTCGAAAGCGTGGCTCTTTCACCAACAAAAGTTGGTCCAATAAAAGACATCGCCTCACCCGCCTTGTCTCTCTAATATCCTTGAAAAGTGTCTCTTTGGCAGTGAGAAATTAGAATATTTATTTAGCAAAATACTCTGTAAATTAATATCTCCTCTAGAGTCAGGCTCTAGTGATATACCCCGTAATTGGAAAAAGGCTGAATTTAAAGGAATTAAGCTCCCAATTCCCACTGAAATATAGCTCTACTTTCTTAGATTCATCGATTGCAAGGCTGGAAGGGATTATTGATAGACTTCTCCAAAATAATTCCTCGAGAATATATTTTAGAAAAAAAATCCAATCTAAACATTTCATCAATCTTCATTTACCTCCTCTGAGTGAATTGTGAGTAGAACACTAGCAAACAGAAGGAAGGGATAATAAAGTTGACAACTAAATTATAGAGGCTTTAAATATTATATACAATGGTGTACGCTGGATAATATAAGAATAAATGGTCTGGAACAGATATTCTTTCTGGCATTTTACATGACGATTATTTTAATATACAACAGCACATACAAAATGTAGTACAATCTATAAAGTATGTATACTCAAGCATTGCAAAATCTCTGGGCTAGCTTCTCAGTTGATGTAAATTGGTGTAGCTCCACTGAAGTCACTAATGAATAAATAACAGCTAACACAATCATAATATTCATACAAGTATTTATGAGACTAACTTTCTGTGAATATCCTCACACACGTGCACATAAATTGCTCATGCAACTGTTCATGAAAAGATGAATAAAGAGTTGTGCAACAAAGTGAACTGAATTGATTTGTGGTCAGAATGAAATCACAGGCTTTAATTAAATACATGTTCTTGAATATTTTTGTGCAAATTTACTAAGGTCAACTCTACTAAAGATAATGACAGAGGTTTGAGACCAACCAGAAGTACAGTTTTGTCATGTAATTGGGTTTTTAAAAAAACAAAACAATTAGAAAACAGTCAAAACAATAGCCTAACAATTCACCAAAGTAATATGAAACAGATCACGAGTACAAAGGAATCAGAGATGAGATAGATAGCAGACTTTACAGAAATATAATCTTATCTATTTTCTGAAGCTACAGAGGGTAGAAGAGTCAAGGAGAGATTGGACTATCCCAAGAAAGCTGTAGAAGATAATTTAAAGTTAGTGGTGGTGATTAGAAAGAGGTGCTGTTGACGTGAACAGAAACTGATGAAAACACAAAACTAACATGTGGAATTTAGTATAACTGGACTCCTGTTGGCAAAGGTTTTGTAAGCCAAATATGATCTGCATTGGAGTCTAGAGGTAGCAAAGTGTCAGAGGGTAGAAAAGGAAAGTGAAGCAAAAGTTCCTCGCTCCCTTACTTTTCCCCTCCACAACACAACCTGTTAGTAAAATCAGCAGTGAGATTGCAGAGGCTTAGTGCAGCACCAACTCTAGAGGCACTTTTGGGCACTGGTGATGTAACAATACAGTGCACAAAACAGTGAGCCAGATTGTGATGTTAGTGAAACCAGCCTGAATCCAGGAGAGACTCCATTAAACTAAAAGGCTCCAGATTTACACCAATGGAAAAGAGATCATGATTTGCCCAGTGACTGTGCTGAAAACTAACAATAACAACAGTAAATACTAATTCATAGCATTGGTATATCAACTTTCATCAGAGAAACTCAAAGCTCTTAAGAAACATAACTGATTAACAAGACTCCTCTGAAGTAGAAAAGTATATGTTATTATGCCCATTTTATAGATGAGAAAAGTGAGGTATAAAGAAATTTCTTGCCTGAAGTCACTCAGTGAGCCACAATCAGAGGACAGTACTTTTAGTCCCTGATTCCCAGTTCTATATTCTAACCACTTGCCTATGTATCATGGTGTCTATAGTTTACACACCTAACTATTCTGTGATGTTTTTACTTTAATTCAAGCTCACTTGATTAGTTTTATCATCCAAATCTACTTCTTATTAACTGCAACAGAGCTGCTAAGTCTTATGTATTTGGGGTTAATTTTAAAAGCATTTAAACCAGAATTTCAGTATGATGATGAAGAATAACACATTAGAAATCTCATAGATATTTTCTTAGGAGCTTACCCATTTCAAATATTGCCACTTAAGAGCCTTGCTTCACAGGACAGATAGCCTAGTAATTCAGAGCATTTGATCTTTGAAGTCCTGCATTCAAGCCTTTGCTATACAACAAGCAATAGCTATGCTCACATTTGAACTACCCAGTTTTGTGATCTTTTACTACAATTTGAATAACCAGTGAAGAGATTTTGCTGACAAATTCTGGACTGATTCTGCTCCCATGGAACTAAATGGTAAAACTCCCAGTGAATGCAATGGGAGAAGAACCAAGCCCTTAATTTCCAGGGTTTTGCTAACTTCATCCAGAGTCAGTCTTAGCATTTTTGCATGGGACTCAGTGTTGCCTATTCTCATGATTTTACAGCAAGTCTCACAATATTTTTTCATATTATGATTTTAAGGTTTTTTAAAGAAAATCATATGAGAATTTCTGCTTTCATTTTTTTTTTTAAATAAGGCCCAGGGATCCTCAAAGGCATTGATGATCAATGGGAGTTAGCTGCCTACATTCCTTTGAAGATCTGGGTCTAAGTTTCTAGTCTTCATGGTTGTGGAGAAAAGCTTAAAAACATGACCTCTAACTGCTCAAAAACCAGAAGGGAAAGAACAACCTCCTCAAATAATTACTATTAATCGAATGATTTTTTGAAATCATCGGATGATTTTTTTAGAACCTATTTTATAATTTTTGAATGCTTGGGGCTGGCAGCTCTGGGGCATGTCAAATCATTTTTGAACCCTTCCCCACTCCCACATACACACACTAAACACAACTTACTCATCTTCATAGTAATGACACTTCTAGAAACAGATTTAGCTTGAGCATTTGGGGAAAGGTAGCAAAATAATCCTTGTGGGTATATCAGAACCGACTCATTTCATATCAGAATAATGTGTGCTGTATTGCAGGCAGAGGGGAAAGGAAACTTCTGTCTCTCCCTCCTGCTACAGGAAAAGAAGAGTACCATTGCTTATAAAAGGGTTCTTGCATAGTTGTCAACTTTTATATGTATGTATATATAAAACGTATCTGATTTGAATCCAACATAGACTGAACATGCTTGCAGACCAATCCAACTACATTAGCAATCAGAATATTCAGCACCGGAACACAGAATGATTTAAGAGTTAGGAAAATGGTTGCAATTCATTTTCATTTTGATTGTAATATAAAAGGGAAACTAAAGTGAAAGGAATGAAAGATAGGAAGGGCAAAGATGGGTAAAATGGCAAACTTTGGAAACTTTTTGTTCTCTAATCTTGAAAACTATTACTGTCATAATCACCGTTGGTTATATTTGGTTAATCATGTGATACATCAGCAGTTGCAAGGGCAGATCAGTTTTGACCTTGACCTTAGACAAATTATTATTCAAAGTATTTAACTAAGATTGACTGTCACAGCATAGGCCTCTTGGGATTTGAGGAATGTTAACATAGTATTGTTTAGCATGTAAGTTTACTTTAAGAAAAAACTTAGTACCTCAAGACCTCATCTTGAAGGTTGGTGCTATGAATGTGATACAAGTTTGGGGTTAACTTCTTACCAACCATGGACACTTTTATATTTTAGGATCCTAGTAGAAGAATCGATCCTTTGTCAGAATGCATAGGATTTATACATTTGGCCTAAAATCTGAATTTATGGACTACTTGAAGTTGCCAACATTTTAAAAACTTTTGCAAGGGAAAACTGTACAGTTAAGCCAGAGGTCTGGGAGTTGCTTCTGCTCTATTTACTGGAGGGTTTAGTGTATATCTGGGGGGATTTTAGCACTGATATAACACTACGGCCCTGGTCCTGCAAATATGCATGTGCTTAACATGTTTCATTTTTTTTTAAGTAATTTTCAAAACAAGTGAGGTAGGTAAGACTTATTATCTTCAATTTACAAATGAGGAAACTAAGACAGAAAAATTAATTTACTGTATCAAGACCACAGAGGCATGCTTCAGTACAGCCACCTATAATGGGTGAATTTTTTTTAAATTGGAGAAATCATCAGTTAAAACTGAGGTTAAGAGAAATTTGGATGCAGTTACTTACTATTAATAGTCGTTTGAGTTGAGCTGAAATAGAGAGACACCTTGGCGCTTTTTAGTCGTACTTGTCCCCAATATGTTACTGCCTGCAGTTCCACCATGTAGTTGCTGTTGGGTTGGAGTCCCTCCAGGACCACATAATTTTGGGACTATAATGAAAGAAAATACATACGCAGAACAGTTAAGGGATTACTGAAACACTGGCTCTTATTAAATTAGAAGCAGGCCTGTTGTCTTAGGCACACAAAACTCTTGTTGGAATGGGAAAGAAACATGCATAAATTTCACCAGAACTCAACTTGCTTTTTTCTTTGATTTTTATTTCATGCTCTCTTTTATCTGGACTCTGTTTTGCTGAGTTGTTTTTAAAATGCTAAACTTAGTGATGTCTACAGAACTTGCCTGTCTTTAGTAAATACAGGCATCAGCTGTTTAAGCCAAGACTAAATTTCTTTTTATATGTATAACAAGTTTTTCTGATGCCAAAAAGAATTTGGCCAGTGAAATCTAAACTTTGTATTCCCCAGCTCCTGGACAGACTGGATTAGCTAAGCAACAGGAATCTTGTGTAGAGACAGCTAGTCTGAAGACAGATAGAACATACTGTTCAGCATATTGACCGATATTTTTCTGTTTGCTTCTGTTATTGCTGAAAAATCAACAAGGGTGCTTTTCATCTTTGTTATAGAAAGAAAAGAAATGGGGGGGGGGGGGGGGAAAACAACAACCACTCAGTTCTCTCATGTCACTGTATGGAGAAGCATGTGAACTGGATTTTCATTCTTCAGTTAACAATCCACAAAGTAAAGCAAGTCCCATGAGACTGCAAACAAGAGACCCAGCCTTTCCAAATTTCTTTGAATTTATTTATTTGCTTGTTTCTAAAAATGCATCCATTGCACATTTTGTCAGGCACAAGTTTTACTCTGTGTTTTTACTCTGAATTCCTTGTTACTTGTCCAGCTTTCTTGTGTCAACCAGGAGTGATGTGTTAACCATGCAGTGTCATATTTAACAGCCAAAAGTATACTAGTACATCTAAATGTATTGTAAATTAATAACCATTACTTAGTTTGTTTAGAGTTCTATTTATAAAATTGATTAAGCCCTTTGATTTCCCCAATTCATGTAGTGGCACTGTTCATTTCTAATTATGGTAGGCCAAATTCTCTGCTGGCAACTCCACTGACTTCATATAGATTTAGTCATAAAAGCATTGATTGGGTTACTTCTAAAAGCAAAGCTGGTTAAAAAATTGTCAGAGTGATCTTATCAAATAAGAGGAATACACCTCTGCCTGCTAGAAAAGGTGTTCTAATACTCAACGAATCAGTAATTAGAACTGACTTCAATGGAGTTACATCAGGAAATTTCCTCCTTTATTACTATCACTCCACAACTTTCACAGTACTGTGGGAAAGAACAAAGCACAATGACATAGCTCTCCTCAGAGTAAAAGGAAAGGTATTCTAGGGGCTAATCTCTGTTCTTGGATGTATGTGCTTGGTTGTCATAGGCTTCAATGAGAGCTGTGAACATATCTTAAGCACAGAACTTAGTAACATAAAAACATATCACCTTATATGATGGAAAACTGAGATAATGATACTTAGTCCTGTGTAATGTGCTTTCAGATCTACTGTTGAAAAGTGCTACATATGAGCAAGATATTATTTATCATCTATTCTTAACACATCTTGATGTAATATACATACTATTCATACAGCTAAAATGGTGTTAAAATAACACTAAGGATCCAGTTCTATTTAGAATTTCCTTTCTTTTTGTGATGTACAGGACAGATTCACTGCCTACGCAGCTAGGGATCCATGGGATTGAGGACTCTTTACTTAAAGATCTCTGGCCTGCGGTACTTTACCTGAGAACTGCAGACGTCACTACCTGCCTTTGATATTCCTGCTCTGTTCCCATGTCACCCTGTGGAATATGCAGTGGTTCTAAGAGAGCAGAGATATCATGGAAAGCTACTTTCCCTTTCTATGTGTTTTTTACCATGGGGCTTTGAAAGTGAACCTGTTATTGAAGAAGAACACATAAAGCCATAGTCTCTGTTCCACTAAGTCCAATTTATGTCATGTAAATCATGGCTGGAAATAGCTGGTGAGCTCTCCTTGCAGGGAATCGCTCTGCTGCTGGAACTCTGGTGCCCCCTAATCCCCTAATCCAGGGGAATGGGGGATGGATGTATCAGTGGCATACCAGGGAGTGATTCCAGGAAACAGAGCTCCACTATGTCTGATTCTATGCTGTCGTGGAAATTAGAGGAGGCCCCCTGCTGCTCTCACTTCTACCAGGGCTAGGTGGCTGAGGACCAGAGAGCTGGAGTCACCTTCTTGTGGCCCAATGTTCTCCATTACGTTCTCAGATGTAGTGGAGAATCAGAACTGTAATATATTGCTAATATATTGCTCTTAATCCAACTAAGATAAGAGTCTGGCCCAGCCTTTAATTATTTCTGTTTCTATTACCTACTGTAAAAATAAAATACAGTGTGCCTGTGGGGATCACAGCAGCTAGTTTTTCATTAAACCAGAGTGTTAGGTAACAATTCAGAAGCTGACATTAATTTTCTACAATGGAAATATTTCAGCACAATAGGTTTATTTAAGAAGGATTTTGTCATTATCTTGGACCTACATGATAACTAAACCATCAGAAATAACTCAGATATGAGAAAACATCAATTCCAGGGACCACTTGATATAATGAAAAAACTTTGCTACAGGTGACATTTATTAAATGAGCATTCCATCATTCAGAGGCTACCTATAAAATAAGTCTTATGTTAGACAAATAATTTGTGTTACATGTTAATTTTACATCTACAATAGGTTTCAGTTTATCTGTTACGTAGATCCTTAAAATATTTCCCTCTATTTCTATGGACTCAATTCTGCTGTCAATCAACACTTGCTCCTCCACTTGACTTCAATGAGCATCTACAGAACAATAGCAATGCTTATTTCTAAAAACAAAATTGGCTATAAATCTAACAGAATATACCTTCTGATCATGTTTATTTATGTGACACCACATATATTTGGCACAGTGCAGTTTTGTTTTTTTAAACCGGAAACGTGTTTCAATATACAATATACCATGACTGAGGAGAAGCATATGTGCCTCATTTTCCAGTTTGCTCCTTACCCCATTAGTAGTCTTCCTTCTTTTCTTCTTAGCTGGGATGACAGATTTACTGCTGACTGTCCAGCTCCAGAAGACTTTGTAGTGATGCACTGGGATATCAGGTTCTTCTGGGAGATCCCAAACAATCTTTACAGTTACACTTCCATCACTATTTGTAGTGGAGTTGGCAATTCTGAGATTAGTTGGGGCTGGTGGAGCAGATGGGTCTGGAGTTAAAAAAAAACCACCCAAGAATATGAAGTAATATTGATTAAGTAAACATGACCTTTCTCAGTAACTATTCTACAGATTTAACTGCTGAACCCATAACACCAGCTATCATCATCAAAGTTTCCTAGATTTTTAAGAAACACATTGAATACATTTCATCAACTTTTTTAAATTATACCATTTAGAATCCAAACTCTTTTAAGATGTACATTCTGAGATTAGGTTTAGTAGTGCCATTATTCTGCAAGTCTTGCTCAACATTTATTATAATGTTCAGTTTTTAAAAAATATTAAATTACAAGGTTTACTTCTGGCTGAGACACAAAACACATGTAAGGAATTTTATAAAACAAAAATGTTTTAGAGATGGTCCAAGTGAAAAATTAACTTCCTTCCAGTAATAAAGAATAGAACACTCAATATTTCTCTTCAGTATCACAAGAGAACTAAGAGCTATGTATGCCCCATCTATCTGTCCATCCTTCCAGGTTCTCATACAGATACCCATCACCATAATACTTGAGCATTTACTTGATACATTTCTCATCCTTTCCTGCCAGCCAGAGAAGTACAAACCCAGAAAGCTGATAATACTCTACATGCTCATCATTCTCATCTATACTTTCTATTTCAAATAAATAAGAGCAGTGAGCCGTACTTGCATCTTACAAGGCCTACTATTTAATTTCTGGTAAGTAATGTGGATCTTGAAACTGCCTCTGTATGTGTGGACGTGTGCATCACCCCAATGATTTACATAAATAGCCAACACAATTCTAATGTGCCTATCACCTTAAAATCTAGACAGCAGTAGCATCTTCATTCAAGGATCTCAAAGAGCTTTACAAATATAAATTAAGTCTCACAACACCTTAAGTTAGGGAAGTACTATTAGAGCCATGTTATAGATTTCTTTGGATTTACAATAAAAATAATTTAAAATAAAAAAGACAATTTTAAATATATAGCCAAAAAACAGCCTCCCACCCAAAAACCAGAAAATAACATGGAAATAATGGTAACATCTTCACAATACCCAAAAATATTAGCCTTTATCAAATACTCCTTTCTCTCCAAAAGCATGAGTAAAGAGGGCATGCTTCAAGATTCACCTCAAGGTCAATATATGGACTGTTCTTCCCCACACAGGAGAGTGAATTCAAAAGCTGAGGACTCTGTCAGAGAATGTGCTACCAATGTCATCCCCTCTTTCATACACAGGAAGTGTCCAAGTTGGGCACTTCTGCTGTCTGCAACTGGGACAGATCAGCAAGCACAAAGTGGCAAACTATGACAAAGGCAAGCAAGTTAGTGACTGAGCCAAGAAGAGAATCAAAGGAGTCCTGATTATGAGGACCATATATTATAGGTAGGGTTGGTAGCACCACTTATTATAAAGGTTGCCTGACACTTCCCATTATAAGATCCTACTTTAAAATTGCTGAATTTTTCCATGTCAAGTGTCCACCTCAGGCTGAGTGGTTTTGCAAAATTTCAATCCAAATGGTCCAGATGTTTTCAAGATCAACAGTAGGGGAAAAGACACTGTTTAACCCTTGTTAAACAATTCTGGTAAAATTTTCTTTGAAATGCTCTAGCAGCCCCATAATTTGGAGTAGGGACTTGAAATTTCACAAGAGGTGGCCTTTGTGTCACAATGTGCCTTTTGCCAACCCTGTGAAAATCCACCCAAATTTGACCAAGGTGTCAGCCTTTGAAAAATCTTAGTTTGCCCATGCTCAGTAGAGATTCACTAGAGTTTAAATATTATAATCTCCAAAAATTCCATCCTCACTGAGCACATTTGAGTCTCTCACAGCTCCTTGCATGACCAGACAGCACATGCACTAACCCCTATAGAGCAAGTGCTGGTGCATCAGCCTAAGGTTACAATGGCTCACTGTAATGGCTGCCCCAGCTGCTCAGGGCCAGTGTATGGCCTGGTACTGAAAATGAGAGACTGTGCTTCCCTGTGACACTCCTGTGCTTCCAGTGACACCCTGTTGGCACCCAGGCAGCCTGGATGGGGAAGCCATATGATTTGAATTCAAAAAGTTAGGAAATGTTGGAATTAAGGTAATCTGTGCAACCTTAATTTGGCTCCCTTGTATGTATGCATTACAAAACAGTCTTTAGTTACATAGTTTCATGACGTTGTTTCCACAGGATCCTTGCCGCATTCAGTGCACAGGATAGTTCTGTCATCATAAAACCCTTGTGAGTGAGGGTGTGGTATTATCCCTCTTTTACTCTCTGAGGCACAGAAAGATTAAGGTCAAAAGTATTTATTAATTTTGGATGCCCAATTTGAGATACCTATGAACTGATTTTTCAGAGTATTTCGCATCACATAGCACCTTACAACTTCAAAGCACAATTCCCATTGACTTCAATTGCAGCTCTGAGTGCTCAGTAATTCTGTAAACCACACCCCAGGGTCTCTAGTCAGGCAACCAGGAAATTAGGAACACACAATTAGTGTCCTCCTGTGAAAAGTTTGGTTTAAGTGACTGGTCCAGCATCACAAAGAAACTTTTAGGCAGAGGCTAGGATAGGATCCAATTCATCAGGGCAGCAATCAGCTGCCTTAACCATGAGACCCTCCTTTTTCTTCCTGCAATCCCAACTCATTCACTATACACCTCACAACTTCTGCAAGAAACAAGGCTCAGGTTCTACACACAGAAACCTCCTTAACTACACACCCCAATTCATCTCCAGAGCAGATCTATTCTGTGCACTGAATGAGGCAGAGAACCTGAGGAAAAAATAATGTGTGATCATGTAATTAAAGACCGTGTCATAATGCATAGGTACAAGGGGATTGAATTAAGGTAAACAACATCATAATGAAGACAATCATCTTATTCCAGGAGTGAATTTGGTCCAATATTTTAAATGACAAACTCTTTAGTAAAACAAGACAATTAATCTTCATTTTTATGCACGTTCTAGCCCACCATCAGCACCAAAACACTACAGAACTGTAAAAGAGAAGTTCTTGATCCAGAGTAAAGCAGTAAAACAAGAAAGATTTACACTTAAATTAAAAAGCATATCAGCTAGAATAACACATTTTGCCAAATGCTAAGGTATATTACTAGCTTGTAAAAAACAATATAATATGATTGAAAAGACTCATTTTGCATGTGAACTGTAGGCCAAATGAACCATCACTTATTAGCAGAAATAAAGCTGGAGGTGTGTAAAAGGGACACCAGACATTCATTTACTGCATGATTCACCTGAGTGTTTTTATAATGGTAAATGAGCTGTTAAATGAACTTTCCAGACACAGAAAGTTCATCAGATAATCCCCATGATAAATGGTCTCACTGAAAAATTCCATCAGTTAGGGGATGCAAACTGACATGATCACAATTAATAAGGACAGCATTTCCTATTTAAAGATTAGCAGATGTGAAATAATGAATGGCTTATTAATGTTTCTAAAAAGGAATCTGAAATAATAACGGCTGCTCCTGTTCCTCACACATTCCACTCAACCTAATTTTTGGTCATAAAAATTACCAAGTATACTTGAGTTATTGGACTCTGACAATTCAATCTGACTTTCCCTAGTAATGAGGATTCCTCACTTCTTCACACTTGCTCAAAATCTTTCAGCTCTCTTAGAAACCAGTTTCCTTTTTCCCCTTAGGTGAAGTTTTGCCCTTACAGTCACTTCTTTAACTGTGAAAAATCCACTGCCTCCCTCCTAAGTACATTATTAATCTAACTATGTATATTGGAGGAGCAACTCTGAGTGATGCATTTCCCTAGTTAATCTTAAACTAATGCCTTGGACTGTGCTCTAATACAATTTATCATCTACTTTCTACATTTGTTAAAACAATCTGTACATGACAACTATCATTTCACAAGGAAATTTATTTAAATTAATTAAAAATATACAGTTATACAGTTTCATGATTCAAGTGCTGTGGGCCAAATACTGAATTTGTTGCTAAGGACAAATTTTTGATTGATTAAAAGTTTTGGCTAGCTATTTATAACTACATATTATGTATATTATATGATGGTGTGAGAAGCGATAAATGTTTTATCAGCATGAGTGCTGGATGTGCTCCCAGGCACTATGACAATATAAACAACAAAGAAGAGTGAGGGGGGATTTGTTAGCGCCCTTCAACTACCTGAAGGGGGATTAAGGGGAGGATGGATCCAGGCTGTTCTCAGTGGTGGCAGATGAGAGAACAGGGAGGAACAGTCTAAAGTTGCAGTGGGGAGATCTAGGTTAGATATTAGGAAAAACTTTTTCACTAGGAGGGTGGTGAAGCACTGGAATGGGTTACCTAGGAAGGTAGTGGAATCTCCATCGTTGGCGGTTTTTAAGGCCTTTTTTGACAAAGCCCTGGCTGGGATGATTTAGTTGGAGTTCGTCCTGCTTGGAGCAGGGGGTTGGACTAGATGACCTGCTGAGGTCCCTTCCAACCCTAATCTTCTAAGATTCTATGAGTAGATAATAACAATCATCATCATATTGCCCATGATGGCAAAGCCATAGGTGAATTATACAGGTCATCTCATGTGAGGGTCAATAAAATCACAAGACACCATTATATATATATTATAGAAGAATTATTTTAAGACTTATTTAAATAGTATATCTTTGTTGATAGAAGGATACAAAAAATAAGTTAAGACTATTTTTTTATTCCTTCTTCTATAAAGACAGGTTGCTTCATTTTTATAGTGCAGCTATAGAGAGTTGAGAGGGAGCTCATAAAAAATGTCTAAAGATGAACTGAAATAACTTCTCCAGATGTATAACTGTGACAACTTTAAAATCTACTATCTCAGGCTCATTAAGGGCTAGAAGCAAGTGCTGTATATCTCTTTGAGAAGCTGGGAATCTCCCCTTCCCAAATGGATAAAGATTCTGCTTCTAGCCTGATAGGACTGCAGGTAATGGATATTTTTCATGTATAGAAAAGTGGCCGGTACCCAGAACTGAATGTTGTCCATCCTGTAAATTGACAATATGTTCTTTTTCATATTACACCTCCCAGTGTCTGAGAACTTCTTTCAGGAAACCTGAAATATCCTTATTTTTTCATTTAATCAGTGAAAACATATGGGATGAAATCCTGGCCTCACTGAAGCCAAAGGCAAAACTCCCATTGAATTTCAGGATTTCACTCGTATTTTTATAATTACAAAATATTGGTGGAAGACATTGCTGTACCAAGTAACATTTGCTCTGGGTTTACCAGAAACCAACAGTCCAGATGAACAAGCACGCAGTGTGAGGAAAAGTGTTTGGTAAGAAGTGAAGAGTTGAATGAGAATACAGACTCTGAAAGTTGTTCTTTTGCTAAAATGGAATGTTAATACGATTCTTCAGAGTTCCATGAAAAACTCATTCAGACACTAAGACTCAGATCCTAACTCCATTTAGGTGCCTAAATTCCTTTGAGGATTTGGGCCTATGTTGCTGGAAAAAAATATTCTTTTCTAAGGAATATATGAGAGATCCTGCTGAGTCACAAACCAGCAGTAGTGACAATACCATATATTTTTTCAAAGTATTTTTTTCTTTTGTGTACCTAATTTGTGGCCCTAACAATGTTGCCACAAATATGTCCTGGTTTTTCATTTTTATCATCGTTGAATTTGGGAAGGATTACTTTTGGGAGAGAAATTTCACATTTGAGGGAAAAAGAGGTAACATTCTTTTAGATTGGTGATTTTTCTTTAAAAAGAATAGCACTGTTTGAAGTTGCTTAAAAGTTTGGAATAATAAAATAAATCCTGGGAAGACAAATTAGCAGGTTGAAGGCAATATGAATACTGCCTGTTTGGACAGTAACAATAAAATATTGCCTGGAAGTAGGGAATATTTTGTAAGATTGTGATTTAGGTGCAGAATTCCAGCTGGTATAAACTCATAACTCCATTTAAGTCAATGGAGTCCATTGAAATCCCTGGAGTTAGGACAATTTACGCCAGTGGAGGATCCATTCCATTTTATCTAATGCTAACATATTATTACTTTGTCTAATGACTTTACATGTAAATATTGATATGTAATTTTATTTATAGATGTTTCTACGACACTCATCACCACTATAACTGACAAAACTATCACCGTGAAAGTCCAAATATTTGGTCACCTCCCACTTTTCTATGATTGAAAAGGTTTTTGTTTCACAAAAGTCACAAGTGAGAACCAATAGAGGGTAAACCAGACTTAGTGTACTTTGAAAACGAAAAATGCGTGATGTGAAACAAACTTCCTAAATATCAAACACAGAACTAACATGGCAATAGCCTCACCAGAGTGTTATTCCCTAGTACTGTGTTCCCCAATTATTTGATAACATATGGTTTTTTCAATGATTTTTTTTACTATTTACTATTGCATTCCTGAATGAAAAAAGTTACACTTCTGTAGGGTGCTGACAAGTCATATCATTGTATGTCTAGACAAATACTGGTGGCATAGAAATTTTGTATCAAAATCCTGCTAAAGCTTGAGAGAACTTGCTTATTTTGTTCTACCGAAACAAAAAACTGATTAATGTGACTACACTGCTAACCTGTTATCTTGCTGTTATGCTTCATAAGCCCCTTTTATTGATCACCTTAAATTATAAATGAGATAGGTCCATTTATCCATTTGTCTTAATACACCTTTTTGGAAGGTTACACTATTTTACAATTCCAGTTTTGGAATGGAGGCTGCTGCTGGTTTCGCAAATGCACATTTTTGTTACTTTTGTTGTTGCATAGGCATGTGCTTATCTGAGGGCACAATCAAACCTTTTGATTGCAGAAAGACTGACATCAGTGTTGCAACTCTTTCCTTTGTGGATAGTACTCTAGTTCAAGTAAAAAAAAAATCATCATATATACTTGAATTAGGCACCACAAACCTGTCCTCAATCTGGAAATAGTTCTGGGCTAAGCAACATGACAAGTAAATCACTTCTCACCCCTAGAAATGATAGCTTCATTAGGTCAAAGTTGAGATCATCGTCACAGCACATTGGGCAAATACTACATTTGTCTTCACTAAATCTGGCCTCTGTACATCCATAGGACTTAAATTCCTGTGTTGCTGGTTATTCTGCCTTCACAGGCAAAACATTATCCTTGTCCTCCCAAAAAGAGGAATCATTGATGTTTAACACCCTCCCCATATCCCTGATAATTTATAAAAAATGTTTTGCTATATTAATTATCTTATTAATTAAATTTATTATATTGAAAACAATCTTACATCCAAAAGCACTTTAAACGTTAACAATATGTACAAACTGCACTGGGATCACTTCATCCATTACTGAAATGCAACCATTTCTTGGCTGAAACTTGGTAACTGAATGTATAATGAGCATATTGAAAAAATAAATTGTACTGGATGCCAGAGAGGAAAAAAGGACACTAGAACTTGGAAATCTTCTGAATTGTGATAGTGACAGCAAATTTAGGACTGTTTTTCATTTTACATTCTATATAATGGATCAGCCAACATTGTCTTTTAAACATTATATCTTGTAAGTCTTTACAAAACTGTTGAAGCTGCACCACAGACAAGTTTCTTGCTACTAAACAGTTTCAAATCATATACAGAGGGATCAGCTTTGCCCATTGGAAATGGCACACATAAACCAGCTGTGCAACAGTATAAAAAAATCATTGGTCTCACAGGAGCAACATAAAGAGTTTTATTGCTAGGAGTGGGGTGTCTGTTCTGGCTTTACTAACACTCAGTAATATATGCATGAAATCACATCCAGCATGGTACTAATGTGCTGTGAAAACAATGTTGTCTGCTTCCTTTTTCTTGGTAATTTATACTGTGTGCACTAGTAACTGCCTTCATGCTGAAGACAAAAGCCTCTAGCAGATGTAGAGTGTTTTGGCTGTTTGTGTGTGTGTTTGATGACCTATATAGCCTCCTTTTGCTTGGGAAAATTAATCTAGGAATAGGATTGAAAAATAAATGTATTACATGTTAATGTTTAGTGTTGATCCCTCCGTTTAACTGCAACCCCTGTTCTTTAGAGACTAAACCTCCATTATATACAAAGCTGGATTAGGTTAATACTACAACTGCAGCTTCAAAACACTAACCCAAATGCACTTGTGTTACTTCTGTATAAGTGAATTTCATACTGTGTCACTACCTAACAAATCATATTATTAGCACAAAGCACTTTTCAGCCAGGCATCTGAACATCCACACAAGGTGAGGCTGGGCACAAGTAGCTTTCTACAATCTTCTGCTGCCACACAGACACAATAATGAAGCACAGGAACTGCTGCCTCCCAAGGAGCCCTCCTCCTTCCCTTTCCAGAGCACAGTGGCACCGACTGGGAAGTAGAACCAAACCAACATGTGAAGAAAAATGTTTGATTTTTTTTTTTGGCGAAAATCTTTTATTAAGTTTTTTAAAATTTTAAGCCACTCAAACGAGCAAAAACTGGGAGAAAAAAGTCAAAAGCTCAAAATCTCTAAAGCTGCTGTAGTGGAGAGCATCATTTTGATAATTATTATTTGTACAGCACTGCCCAGTTATGGACCAAGACCTCATTGTACTAAGTGCTTTACAAAACAACAGTCCCTGACTCAAAGAGCTGGGCATTCTCTCACCCATGCAACTAGTAGCTCAGGAAGGGATTTCTTTCTTTCTCTGGCACAATCCCTTAAGGAGTTCCCCTAGGGCGGTGAAGCTCCACTCAACTCCCAATGTAGAGCCATGCATATTGGTCTCACTTGAACCATTTTTCTGGAAAAACAAGCACACAAAAAACGAGCTGGCCCTTTTTAACATTCTGAATATTTTATGATTGTTATTATCTCCAATCAGGTCACTGATTACTTGAGTGTAATAATAAATACTATTTATTATTTATATAGTGTCATAAACAAACAAGTGAGCTGCTGCCAAAGAAGAGTCCCTGTCCTCAAATCCTTACAATATAAAGACACCAGAGACTACAATGTGTCATAAAATCAAACAGAATAGACTCATTATAGTGTAGGATCATTATCGCTGAAGTGTTTGATGGAATAAGTAGGTTTTTTGTTTTGTTTTATTTTTTAAGAACAAGTGGGTGGAAGACACCAGAGGACACGGCGATCCAAATGGATGCAGGTTTCTTGAAGTCTGAAGCGGCCCACAGGGAATTCCCAAACATGGTCGCCTAAAACCTCTAAGAAATATTGCACCAACTGCTGCAATCCCTAAGATGCCGTCTAGCGCCACATCATCTTCTCCAAATCCAAAAGCACCAAAAGTGAGGGAGATCTGCCTCCCTCACTTTTACAAACAAAATGGCGCCTGAGCCTGATGGAACGCAACTGATGGCTAAACTACACTAGGTGGTCGCAGATACTGTTGAAATTAAATCTTCAGTTTCCACCCACAGGTCACCATGACTGAGATTCAGAGTGCACTACAAGCTCTAACTGGATAGATGGCTGAAAAAGAACACAGAATTTCTGAAGTGAAAGGTATTGTCTGAGAGAACAAATTACAGGCTATGAAGAAGTGTTATGATATCAGGACTATCAAGGCCACGCTATTTGATCCAGAAAGCCGCTAACAATGATGTAACATCAGGGTTGTAGACGTCCCTGAGGGAACAGAGAAAAGTAAATCTTCTGAATTTGTCCCTAAACTACTAATTAAGTTGTTGGCTCTGCCAATAGATTTTTATTTTGATACAGAGCAGGCACACCAAGCCCTGGCCCTGAACCCAGCTGCAGGAGATCAGCCCAGAGCATTGACTATGAAGTGCCTGATATTTACCGCTAAGGAGTTTGTGTTGCAGAAATCCAGAGAAAAAGGGAGCAGTTATGGGGAGAACCATCAATTAAAATATTGCTCTTTCATGATTATGCTCGTGATGTGGTTGCAATGAGGGCAGCTTTTAATCAAGTAAAACCATTGGCCAGTAAGGTGGACTTGAAGTATTTTTGTTAACTACATGGCAACACTCCATATTAAAAATGGTGAGAAGACAGTATCATTCAGTTCCACTCAGGAGGCAGAAAAATACCTTAAACATCTGCAAACTCTTCCCTTGCAAGAGGAGACATCTATGGAATGATCTGACTGTGTACAGAAACTATATATATTTCTCTCTCAGATCTGATATCGCTGCTCTAAAAAAGTTGATGGGTGCTGGTTGATATTGACGTTAGTTCCTTTTCTTTTTTTTCCTCTCTCACTGGAGTTGAAGGGTTAAAGGGTTATTATCAATTTCCTTTCTATTGCCTTAATGCATAGGAAAGGAACATCAATGTAAATGTTTGAGGCCACAGGAGGCTGTGAAGATCTCCAAGTTTCAGCTGATCCAGTCACCCCTCTGGATGTCAAGTGTGTATTTTTGGACTGTTGAAACAGATTCTTCTTTTTTTGATTGTATAGTACTAGTATTTATTTTTCCGCCCACTATCTTTTCCATGTTGTTATTTCACTTGTTTAATTTCTCTTTCTGCCCTCTTTCCTGTTACTGTCCCGTGCTGGGAATTTCATTCCTATTCTTGTAGAATATGTACCAGGAAGTAACACCTTATCCCTGGATTATATAACTTTTGCTGCTTAAATATGTAAGAACTGTATGCGGCTCAGGAAATTTTGCTATGTCATTTATTCACAAAGTGACTTTATATTTTATCCAGTATATTTTAACAATGATGGCTCCAATAATTAAATGTGTCACCTGGAATATAAAGGATTTTAATAAGCCTATCAAAGAAGAAAAAAGACTCAATGCTTAAAGAAGAAACAGTTGCCATTGTCATGCTCCCGGAGACACATCTGACAGAACACGAAGCTTGTAAACTGAATAAAGATTGGGTAGACCTCTCAGTTTCTAGTTACTTTTATTTTAAAGCTAGGGATGTTGCCATACTAATGCATAAAATGTTTAATGTTAATATTGTGAGGACAATATCTGACAGTAAGGTCAGATTTACTGTTCTCAAGGCTGAAATTGGCAATACTAAAATCATCTTTGCCAATCACCACAGGAAAAACCTGGATGATCCCAAATTTGTCATGAGTGTAAATGACATGGGCCTCCATCCTATTATTATGGTTGGAGAGTTTAATGAAACTCTGGATCCAGTCCTTGATAAATCTTCTCCATCTCCATATAAAAACATTAATACTCGTCAGGTACTTCATATATACATGGCTGATTTAGACAAGATGAGATTGGGCAATCCTACAGCCAGAGACTATAGTTTTTTTTCTGTAGCTCATCCAACATATTCAATACTGGACTATATCTTAGTGTCACAAGACTTGATCAATTCTGCCAGTGATTGTGGCATTGCTACTATTGTTATATCTGACCATGCTCCTATATGTATGTCTTTCTGCCCCCTCCTCATTGAAACTCAGAACCTTCATCAATTTAAGATCTGAAATTAACAAGCATCTATCCCAAAGGGTTGAGTTTGCTTTATTCTCTTTGAAGCAAAATGTTGGGAATATAGCGTGAGAACTGGAAAGCTCTTGGTATACAGACTTAAGGAAAAGGCTAACAGAAATAAGATTGCTGCTATTTGTGACAGTAGCAATAAATTATATACAACGGAGTCAGCTATTAATAAAAAAATTAACAATTTTATTCAAAACTATATTTAGCTGCAGAGGGGATCAGTAAAGATGCCCTAGATATCTTTTTTAGTGGATTGTCTCTGCCACAGATCTCTGACTCTCAGGAGGAACTTTTAGATGACCATCTAGAAATCGCAGAACTGACTCAGGCTACAAAGAAGTGAAGGTTGGAAAGATTCCTGGTGCAGATGGGTTCCCAGTTGAATTTTACAAAAAATTTACCTAAATTTATTAATATGTTCAGTGAGAATAAGAATGAGGAAATCTTTCCCACCTGCTCTGAAAATGAATGTCCTTCCCAGAATTTTGTATGTCCTGAGAGGGTCTCCATATTTCTATTCCTCACATTTATTTTAAGAAATTCAATAATATTTTCAGAACATTCCTTTGGTGCCCCAGGTAAGAAACTTAGACTGACTCTGAACAAATTGCAACTCCACCATCTCAGGAAGGATTTTGTTTTCCCAAGTTGGAAAATGATCATATCTCCTTTTTGTTAGGCCAGGAATCTTTGTGGATGTTAGATATGGACCCACATTGAGTTCATATTGAACAAGAATTGATATACCCTCGCGCCGTTTCAGGCATTGTAGGATTGAATTATTACAGACTTGATGGCTCCAGAGCTACCCCAGTAATGGCTGTTAGGCAAACTTGGTCAAACTTGATAGAAAATTCTGCTTCCATCCATTCTTCCATGGGAGGCGGTCCTATGAAGCACTCCTATCCTTAAAATCAGTGGTAAAACCTTGATGTGGAGGGAATTGATGGAGAGAGGAATTATGAGCACGCAGCTAATTGACAATGACAAATTTAAACCATTTGTAGATCTTCAAAAACAATTTGTCTTACCCATTTCTGGACCATGGAAATATCTTCAGTAAAAGTATTTACTTATGAATGTATTTAGATGCAATGGGAGCTCTAGAACCTCCAGAACTTTTATTATTTTGGAGGAAACTTCCTGGATTTACTCGGCCTGCAGTATCATTTTACTATTTTCTGGCCCAAAAATTTCTCCCCAAGATGGATAATTGCTTGGAACAGAGATTTGGATATGCATCTATCTTCCACCCAATGGAATACAATTATATCTAATGTTAAAAAAGCAGCTATAGATGGGAGACTACTATTTATTCACCAAAAGATATTTTTTGAATATGCTGGTCCACACATAGGATAATAGTAATGGGCCTCATAAATGCTGATCACTATTGGAAATGTAGCTCCCTTGATGCTACAGTAGCTCATGTGTTTTGGGAGTGCCTCTGTATCAAGAAATTCTGATATGAGATGGGTCAAAGGACCAAATTGTGCAGTGTGCAGCTTTGGTCTATAAAAAAATAATCCTGCACAAATGGAAAAATCAATCCCCATCAAATATTGATACCTGGCTCAGTTATATGTCTGACCTCACAGTTAATGAATGGCTGGAATTCCACAGATAGGGAATGCCTGAAAAATTCAAGAGGAATTTGGGCTGATTTTTTAGAGCTCTATGATTAATATAGACCCTGAGGATAGATGTGTCGCTTCTCCTCCCCTCTCTTTATCCTAACCGTCTCTATTTATTTTGTGTATTATGATGAATCTGATATCTTGGTATATTTGTTATATTTTGAATAACTAATAATAAAAAAGAACAAGAGGGTGGTGAAACTAATTTGGGTAATCAGGAGTTTAGGTAAATATGGGTGATTGTAATTTATCTGAAAATCTTGCTGTCTGAAAGGGGATGGAATAAAAAAGGAACTGCCACAAGCCTCCCTTGAGCTTTGCATCCTGCCTAGCCAGTGGAAATGACTTTGTTAGTCATTATATTGACGTTATATAATCCCAGTATACTCCAAGGAGGTCTGAGATCATATGGAATTAACAGACTTAGTATAGGAAGAATCATGAACAGTCTCTGGTTTGTAGCCAGTGAATATAGGATCTTATTGGGGGGGGGGGGGGTTACTTTTTATGTATTTATTTATGTTTATATTGTGGTAGTGTCCACAGTGTAATTAGCACTTTCAAACACAATCCCTGCCTTCAAGAGCCTACAGTCTAAAAAGATTGTGGAGGGAGACCTCAAATATTTCAAAATAAGTACCCAATAGCTGAAGCAATCCTCTGAAAACAAGGGCTATGAAACAATTATTCCATTCTAGACATGTTTCATCTTACTTGATTTGCCACAAAAAGTGCCACCAGTCTCTAAAAATAATTACACAAACTCCTGAAGAGAGAGAAATTTGGCTATGGAATTGATAAACTAACTACTCTTTACTGCTTACAATTCACAGTTCTTTGTTGAGGACTACAGTTTAGAATTAAAAACAATTACTTGTGAGGGTCACAGTAACCTTTTGAACAGGGCTGGTTATATGTTCTGCTGTTATAAAGATGTCAATTATTTTAGTTTCTTCCATAACAGAATGTAAAAAATGCTCCAGGCTTTATCTGTCCTTGTCACAGAATTCTTAGGGATCTTTCTGCTAACATAACAATCAGGAATAGTAGGTTATACACACAAGCGCTGGGAAGGAACAGACGGATAGGCTGCAGAAAATGGGAGGCTCCACTATCTAAAATGTTGTCATTTTCAATGTGGGTATTGAAAGTCATGTGTTCCTGGAGCTAGCATGATAGGGAGTGAAGAAAAGTGTTAGAACTTACTACAAATCCTGCCTGAAAATGCCATACACAAGCCAAAAATTCAGTGTTAACATGTTACATTTCTACAGTATTACAACTTCAAATTGCATCCAGGAAGACAGAATATTTGCATCAGATTCACAAACTCCAACAAAATAATTGAGGTGTGGTGTGAATAAATGTGAAGGGAGTCAGAGAAAAGTCAACATGTTATATCTGCTACCCCAGAAAAAAACCGACATTTACTACTGAAAACAGAGCAAGATACTGCTGCTCTGGCTACTAGTAGCTTGCTACTGCCAGACATCTGCACCTTGGTGTAGCATAAGTATTTCTGTGGATCAGATGGCATGCTACTTAGACCTAGTCTACACTAGAAAAGGTTTGTTGGCACAACTATGCCCTTATAGCTACACAGAAAAATCCTAATGTAGATGCAGTTACACCAGCAAAAAAGTGCCTATGCCAGTATAGTTTATACCAGTTCAGCAAGTGAAATAAGCGTGGTGTTCATGTTTTTGATGGTGGCAAAGCCCTCGTGATCTCTGCTGGCAGGGGGAAGGGAGAGCACAGACAGAGCAGAGTTAAGTCAAAATACTGGAGCTATTATTGCTTGAATACAATCAACAAAATTGTGTGATACTGTCTGCCCAGCAGATGGCAGGAATATATTCCCTATGAAAAGAACAAAAATTAAAACTGAAACAGGAATATGTTGAGACCTCAATTCTTTCATGTTTCACATTCAATATCATATGCTCAGGAGAACTTCAGTTCTCATACTAGCTGTGTTGAAAGAACCTGAAAGGGGGTTCATTAATTTTGATAGCTCCTTGCGGATGAAAAAATAATGTCAGCCTTAACCTTTAATTAATGTGAGAACTTCAACCAAATCTGGGCCATTCCTAAAGCTAAATACAGACAACCTACCTGTTGAAAATCTACAATAAAATGTTAAGAAAATGTTAAGAAGACTGGTTGCATTCAATGTGTAACCAAGTTGAAGGTGAGGGTCAGATGGAGGAAATGAATACTAACCTTTAGAGGAGCGGAAGTGCTTGCTGGGTGCTGTGAAGCCTCTTGTCCCATGCACATTAACAGCTGCCACTCGGAACTGATACCACCTGCTGGGTCTTATGTCAGACAGTTGTACTCTCTCATCTGTAGTCTGGTGGAGAAAATGTCACAACACACTGACTCCGTTTATTCTGAAATGTTTCGCACCTACTGACACAACACTTTGCTTATTCAGTAGGGTTTTTGAGGTTGGAGACATTGGAGAAATGCTTTTAAGTACACAAAAAATTGCAAAATCATTGGTGCTGGCAGATATCATACAAACTACCTCATGTTACTATGCCAGCCCACCTCAGTCTTGAACTACAACACACTCACAGTTCTGAGCAAAGGTTTTTTACCTGGCTAAATTATACAAAGCAGTGTGCATTTTTATTATTTTAAAATATCCCTCAAAAAATCAGTTTAAGTGGCAAAGCTTACATTCACTTGTGACTTAAGTGGGCAAGATTCTGGTCTCTGCTGTACCTATATAAATTCAGGGGAATTAGATGGAAATGTCTTCTAATTATAATTACTGTGTAAATCAGTTAAGGGGAGGAAATCTCCATGAGGATCTCCTTGCAGAGATAAGGCAGGAGTAGTTTCTAGCAGAATAAACTTTGAGGCCTATCCAAAAACTCTATGGATCCTTATGACTGCACAGGAGACAGTGTCATCCATCTGGTTCCTGAGAGTTAGACTCTACTGTAGCCATGCTATCTTCCCCAGCTATGGCTGCATCCTGGATCTGTTCTTAAAGAAATCTTTAGAGAATCATAGATTATAAAGTTAGAAGTTGCAATCATCTAGTATGACAGCCTGTATAACACAAACCATAGGAATTATTTGAATTAACTCTTGTTTCAATAGACCATATCCTTTAGAAAAACATCCAATCTTGATTTAAAAATTTCCAGTGATGGAGAATCCACCACAACTCTTGATAAAGTGTTCAAATGGCTAAACACCCTTAAAATATACCTTTACTCTTAAAAAACTTGCACTTATTTTAAGTTTAGTTTCAACTTCCAGCCATTATCTTTGTCTGCTAGAGTGAAGATAGGTCTATAATCAAATTTCTATTCCTTATATGGGTATTTATTATTGTGCCAAAGTCATCTCTTAACCTCTTAGATAAGAGGTGTCTTTCACTATAAGGCATATTTGCTGATCCTTTAGTCATTCTCATGGCTGTTTTCTAAACCTTTTACAATTTTTCAACTTTCTTGAATTTTTGACACCAGAATTGGACAGCGTATTCTAGCAGCGTCAATTACAAGGGCAACCCAGTCTCTCTATTCCTACTGGAGATTCCTCTATTTATGCATTCAAGGATTGCATTAGTCCTTTAGGCCACAGTGTAGCACTGGAAGCTCATGTTCAGTCTCTTTTCAGAGTAACTCTTTCCTAGAATAGAGTCTCCCATCGTGTAAGTATGACCCACATTCTCTGTTTCTAGATATATCCATTTACATTTGGCTGTACTGAAACACATGTTGTTTGCTTGCATCCAACTTACCAAACAATACATATTGCTCTGTGTAAGTGACCTCTCCTCTTCGTTATTTACCACTCCTCCAATCTGTGTGTTATCTGCAAACTATCAGCTATGTTTTTTTCCAGGTCACTGATAAAAATGTTAAATAGTGTAGGACCAAGAACTGATTCCTGGGGCACCCTACTAGAAACATACCCACTCATTGATGATTCCTTGTTTACAGTTATATATTGAGACTTATCAGTTGGCCAGTTTTTTACCCATTTAATGTGTGCTGATCTGAATTTGTATCAATCTAGTTTCTTAATCAAAATGTATGGTGCCAAATCAAATACCTTGTAGAAATCTTACATCAACACTATTACCTTTTGTCAACTAAACTTGTAATCTCATTAAAAAAAAGGGTATCAAGTTAGTTAATTTCTCATTAATCCATCTTCCCAGTATCAGATCCATTGCTGAGTTGCTGTGAAACCTGTGATGGCAAACCCTCCAGAGGAGGCAAAGTTTGTGTGTGTTTGCTCCACATCTGCTGAACAGCTTCCAAGGCCGGAAGAGAACACTGTGATCATCAAGTCTGACCTCCTGTGTAGCTAAGGCCAAAGAACTTCCCCAAAATAATTCTAGAGCAGATCTTTTAGAAAAACATCCACTCATGATTTAAAAATGGTCAGTGATAGAGAATCCACCATGACCCTTGGTAAATTGTCCCAGTGGCTAATTACACTCACTGTTTAAAATGTAGGTCTTGTTTCCAGTCGGAATTTGTCTAGCTTCAAATTGCAGCCACTGTATGGTGTTATACTTTTCTCTGCTAGAATGAAGAGCCCATTATTACATATGTGTTTCCCATGTCAATACTATATAAGGAGCAAATGAACCAGTTGTACTGAACGTTGCCTCATGTAGATATTCCTGATGTTTATGAATGTCCCAGGCCTAGTGAGTGAGCCAGAGAGATGCTCTGTCTACCCAGCAAAATTATTTTAGAGCACTAGTCACTAAAGTTTTCAGGTGATGCCTGCAGGTGCCTCTCCCTGATAACCATACCAGGCAAGAGGCTAAGGTCAGGGAAATAGAGATATTTGATACTAGGGGTGGGGCGAGGGTGCCTTCTTGCCTACCTCTCTGGTCTCTGTTTTAAGCTACTGTGGTTGTAATACACTCCGGGCCCAGCCAGTTGCTGCTGCTGACAGCTGTTCTTCCTCCATCTGGATGCACAAATCTAGGATTCCCTTATTCACTGCTGCAGCCTAGGTGGAGGCTACAGCTCTTTCCCTTCATATTCTGCCTTTGCATGTTCTTCCCCCCATGATCTGCTTCTTTACTATGTATAGAGAGACTGAATTATGCAGTCCCCTGAAGGCCAGAACATAGCTGAACCAGTCTTTATTTTCTTAATTTTATAGTGCTCAAAGGTGTGCCATTATTTCACAGGAGAAAGAAAGACAGTTACTGACCCAAAAAGCTTAGAATCTAAATAGTGGCACAGTGAACGGGAGTAACAGTAGGAAAGAGATGTGGGTTACAATCAATGGAAATCAGTGGGTTAGTCCAGATTTACACTGGTGTCACTGGGATCAGAGATTGGACCAGTGTCTCTAGAGGTAATACATTAGTAATACCAATTAGATGTTTATTTTTTAAATGTTCTGGGTGAAATGAGTGGTCATAAAACAGGCGTAGAATAGCCAGACATAGCACAACATTTCTCAGTTTCTCAGCCAAGACTTCACAGTCCTGACCAGTAACATTCCAATCTAGGAATGTTTTGAACAAAGAATGCTAATTGCGCCATCACTGTGTGGTGGTTATGAGAAATAGAGAAACTGTGTCTAGTCTGAGACAGTCAAACTTATTCTAATTTGTGAACTGGCTCCAGGCCTACTCTTGTTCCCATTGGTTTCAGTGGCAAAACTCTTATTAGGCTTTCTCTTGCAAGTTATATATAGTATATGTAACTGAAGCTCCAGAGATATGATACTGGAGTACTAAAACACTGAACCACTCATCAGCTATTCGCCATTTCAATAAACGTTAACAAAGAGTTAAATGCTTATGGAACATTTCATATCAGTTTAATGGTAAATTGCATTTTTTTTTAAAATTACATTAACTATGTTTGGAGCCCAGATCATAATATTCAGCATCATTTTTTTAAATAGCTGTCCTATATATTAGTTAAATAAAACAGAGTGCAGTACAATATTAAATACTGCTTGGCTGAATTTCATCACACATCTGCAACAGTACCAGTGTATATGAGAGATCATTCAATTACAATTATACTATTGTTTGACAATGCTAATCTTATATTGGATACGTAATCCCTTAACCTTCTCTTTGTTAAGCTAAATATATTGAGCTCCTTCAGTCTCTCTCTATAAAGCATGTTTACTACATATATGGCATTATCCTTCAGTACCTAAGTGCAGATGGTTAAATTGTGAAAATGAGTAGTATAAGGTACATTATCACAACTGTTTATGACATTGTACATTATATTTTTATTGATCCCTGAGCGTCGTTTTAGTGTATCATGTCAATCTACACATCTGAGATAACATATTTTGCAAATGTGGGGGAAACCCAATCTCTAGAAAAACATAGCTCAGAACAGTAATATTGATAGAGCCTCAGTTTCCCTTGGTTCACTTCTAAAAAACATGACAGTAATTTTTTTTATTAGGCTGAAGAAATAGTGTGAAATTTGTTTATAATAATATGGAAGCAGTTAACCCACACGCTTTACTCCCCATGCACACAGACGTCCAGATCTCTGGCTATGGCCTCAGTGACCTTCCATCTGCACTGAGCACATCTTCCTCATCCTTTCAAGCCTGAACTTCAAAAAAGGATACATCAACAAGCAGCAGCAGCCACCACAATTTTGGACCAGAGGAAGATGTGCTGGGCTGGGAGCCAGGAACATACCAATAATTCTGAGTTTTTCCACTGAGTCATGTAAATAATTCTGTTCACTTGACCACCCTGATTATTGAACAAGGTCTTATACCCCAAACTTAGGAGGCAGACAAATAGAATTCCTCAATTTTATAGGTAAGGTAAACCTAGGGCTTCAGGACTAGTAATCTAACCCTGTCTCTAATATGATGAACCAAATTCTCATCCACTCAGCCACATTGCCCTTCAGAATGAATGTGTCAAATCCGTGTACTTGGCTGTGCTGCCTACAACCACTGGCCCACGTTCACCACCAGAGCCAGACTCTCAATATTCTACTGTGATCTAACAAACAGTTGCATAAAGTACGTGTAATCCACATGGCGAGGATAGGCTGTGACCCTCTCTCAGTTACTCTTCTAGTTCAAGTGGTAGAGTTCTATGCTGTGGATATGGAAGTTCTGGATTTAAGCCCTACTGACTCCCCATATGAGATCTATATATTTCCACAGGATGGAATATCTGGCTTTTGAGACTGTTAAAAAACACACACACACCCTTAAGAAATTACGTATCACAAACGATATTAAAAGAACGTTAAGGCTACCAAGTCAAGCACTCAAAAATTAGAAAATGCCAGAGCTAAATTGCCCTTAATTTAGTCACTCGTGCATATGCAATATGATATAGTCTTTAGTGACAAGTTCATATACAGTTTGTTCTACAGCACCCCATTTCACAAGATTGACAGTAGATGAAGATGAGAATTAGAAGAAGAGGAAGGAAGTTGCTTTGTTAAGGTACTACATAGGGCATAAGAAGAGCTGGGTTGTATTCCTGGCTCTGTCATAGCCTTTTTATGTGACACTGGACAAGACTCTGATATAGTACACACGCACAAAAGTGCCAGGTTAAGATTGCAAGGGAGTATTAATTCTGGCACTTTTAATTTTTTAGTGCCTGACTGTACAGTTCCAATGTTCTTTTAATGTAGTTTATTTGTATGTAGCCTGAATGGAGAATAAACTCAGGTCATCACAGAACTTAAATTCCTGTCTCTTGTGGACTTACTTTTTTTCCTCCCTTGCTATATGCTGCAAAGACATTTCACAGCTCTTTTTAAGATCAACATTTTGCTTTCCATGTCAGCAAGTATGAGGATGAAGCAAATAAGATAAACTGCTAGAGTTTTGCCATCCAGGTGGGCTGTCACCATGTTAAGAAACAGACTGAAATTGAGAAGGAACTAAGTGAAAATGTATGCTCTGTTGGCTGCTTCTTATTAAGAAGCATTTGTACATGAATCTTACATATACAGTATGGATTGCTACGAGTGATAAGAGCATGACATCAGAGAGTTTGCTGAATTGATACATAAATGTCAGAGAAATTATAGTTTAAAGTAAGCAGGCCAAAAAATATGTTTTATTCTTTTTTCCACTTTGTTTTTATTTTACTTTTAAAGACAATTGGCTTTTATTCGATTTTCTACTGTTTTGATTAGAGCCAAGCTCTATCATTGGATGTTATTCATAGGCCCTGCTGATTTCAAAAGGAGCCTGTCATATGCATCCACAGGCATAATATGGTATATAAGCCTGACTTTCCAAAAGTGACTCATGGGTTTGGATACCTTCATTTTTAAATGCCAAACTTGACACAGCTTAAAGGGACCTGATTTCCAGACAATGCTGACCACCCAGTCCCTGAAAATTAGGAGCCTGGTTAACATCTCCAGATGAGCACCTAAATACTGAGGCACGCAAAATTACTCATCATTTTTTAAAATATAGGTCAAAAAGTGGATTTCAGCAGAAGCCTTTACATCTTTGCTGGTATATTCATACTAAAAACTTTTTTCCCACTTTGTCACCATCTACTGAAATAAAGTGCTAAAACGGTAGCATTTGGTATTAATATGTTAATACTAAAAGTACTATGATATTGGAAAATGAAGTTACTCTTACATGAAAAACACTTGCCAGAAAATCCTGTTTGTAGGATACATAAAGAACTAAACTGGGACTCAGGAGACTTAGGTGCTATTCCCAGTTCTGCCTCTAGCATACTGGGTGAGCTTGGGCAAGTAACTTCAACTTTATATGCCCCCATCTCCCCACCAGTAAATTGGAACTAATCATCCTGATCTCCTTTGTAAAAAGCACTTTGAGATCTACTCGTACAAGAGCTAGAGATTATCATACAAACGACGGACCTGTGCCACAGTTTGCCAGCTGGTAGCATCATCCTCACTGGGATGGATTCCATAATTCCATCTCCTCTGTACCACATAGATCACAGGCTCAATTGAAATATTGAATTTTGAAGACCATTTAACCTCTAGCTGTCCAGACTGAAGTTCTGTGAATTTTAATTCTTTCCTGGGTTTCAATGGAACACCTGAAATAGGAGGATACAGACAAAATGTTAAGACAGTTACAAAATGGTGTGTATGTGTGAGCAAATGTAGGAAGTGTTGTGGAACAATTAAGAGTGAAATGGCTGGTCAGACCAAAAAAAAGTTAAGGATTTTAACTTGAATGGGGAGTGGAATTTTCCAAAGTGTTCAGAATTGGCCTAACTCTGTTCCCACTGAAGACAGTGGTAAAACTCATATTAAACTTCAGCGGAATCAGGGTACAGTTAATGCAGAGTGCATTTGAAAATCCCACCCTACTTCATTATTTCCTTTATCAACCACAGCTATTTAAAGCAACATTTAAAGGCCTGAATGTTTTAAGTTAACTCTTATCTCATAATGAGTGATTTCAAAACACACATTGACAATATTGAATTAATGCTTTTAAATTGCTTACTGACACTCCAGTGCTTGCATGGCCTTCTCTTTCACCTGATTGTATACTGTATCAAACTTTTATCCAATCTCCCACCAACCACTTCTTTCCAAAGATCTAGAGAATGCAGTTCCATTACATCTTCAATTATACTCAGATATACACAATTTAATTGTTACATTTCATTCTGGTATCCATTACTGAGATTGCCTTTTAAAAGTGTACAGCGATCACTCAACACATATTGATAGATAATTATGTTCTCTCTGCTGTTTTGTCATCATGGCTATAGCACCTTTTTTGCAACATTTATAACAGACTGGGGGAAGGAATTACTTTCTAGAGCTGGTTTCTTTTGATTAAATCAGCAAATCAAGTTCTTAGTTGTATTTCTATGGATTCTCTTTTAGAACACATGTATTTCAGTATCTAGCACTCTTTTACTTCAGGTCATATCACATATAAAACTACTGTGTTGACATTTAAACCGTCCTATCAGTTTTGTGCTATGTATTTTAATTATTTTGTGACTTTAATAAGGCTCTGCACAAGTGCAAGGATGCCCTGTTTGGACTGGTGCCAAATGATTTACTTTAAATGCTTTTGCCCTACATAGTCAGGCACAGATGACTCCAAGAAATGACAAATAGTTGTAATATTAAGAGCTCAATACTTTTACATTAGGGTTGTATCAGATGAGGGGAGGTAATGGGAGCACCTATGCCTTCTAAGCAAATCCAAAAATGCCAGAATAGCAACTTAGATTATTAGAGCTTTCTCTGATCCACTTGTCTCTTTTCTACCAAATATTTAAATGAGGAAAATCTGAGGTTTACTTTTTCCAATTCCTTCACTTCTTTAGATCAACAAACTACCTTTTGCAGAGCTTTATAAACAGACCTGTCCCAAAAGCATTCCAATGACATAGTATGATATCGTAAATATAGACAAATACTGAAGTGTTGAAGAAACTTACAAGCATCATGAGGAAAATTCAGCATCCAAATCCTGTTACCACATAGGTTTAAATCCTAGATATCATTCAAGAGCTAGAAGTCATAATCTAATATAATGAGCATCATGAACTATGTCAGTTCAAATTTCTACATTTTTCAAATCTCTCTTTAATTATGATGTACAATAATCCTACAATTTGCATGTTAAGAAACCTTCCATCTGCTCTGCATTAGAGTCACTTGGATTCGCTTGATTGGAAGTAACTCAACCTCTCTGGTGTATGTAATTGTGTGCAGATGTATCTCAAAAGCACAAACAACTAGAGCATAGCACAAGTGCATTTTAGAGTACTTTTGTGGAACCAGCATCATCAATTTCATATCCAGATGCGTGGATCCAATCACTTCTCAATGTGCTTTTTATTATGTAAATGGTCTGTCCCCTTAACCATTCTTGAACAAATTAGTCTTCCAAAATCCAGTGTTCCAGTGAAGAATTCAAACCATGTATTGTTTCATATGTGGAATACCACAGTCCAGGAAATGTATTACAAAAGGTGTTTTTCAATTCATATATACCTATCTGGGCCATGCAAAGTAAATACATAATGATCAAACATAAGAAAGCATACTACTCAAATGTAACCTAAGTAAGTAAGTAAGTAACTTAAGACTTGGGGGCCAGCGGAGTGTTCAAAATATATGTATAGTTGGGTGAGTGGAATAATTTCAAACAAAATTAAATGTCAATTTGTGACAATCCTGTCTGCCTTGATAGCTCACAGGAAGTTTAAAAAAACCCAACATAAACATGGGATGGACACAGAAAGTAAACTTAACATCCTTAATTCTAGTTAGATTTTAAGCAAGGATCTTGTGTCCCTGTGTGTTTGCAAAACACCAACCACACTTTTGACACTGGTTACTTGTATTATGGTCATTTGGGCACGGGGCCCGGTTGTGTTGGGCAATGTATAAAGATATAATAGTGAGAAGCAGTCTCTGCCCCAAATAGCTTAGACTATAGATTGAGACAAAATAATAAGGTGGAAGTAACAGACTACAGAGGAGTAGAGGAGGGGAAACACAGATTATATACCCTAGTCATGAGAAAAAGTTGAAGGTACCATGTAAATTATGAATAATACTCTTTGACAAAAAAGATAGATTTAGTGATTAAACAGAATGTGTCACAGTTTTTGCTGGCCTACCTCCACTTATTTCAGTAACAACAGCAGAGAATTTGACCCAATAACTATAAATTTGCAGAGCAGTGTTATGGCAAAGTTAACAAAAGGAAAGAGAAAAATACACAAACTCACACCATTTGATGATAACAGAGGGCTAAATCCTGCAAGCAGTTCTGACAACAAGTCATACAATGATTTCTTCTATGCGACTCAAATTATACTCATGGGAATACGTGCTTGCACGTTGGGCCTTTATTTTCATTAAAGTTAAAGACAAATGTGACAATGTCCTGTAATATCTTTGAGAGATTTTACTGTATTAACATTATGTAACATTGTGGGCCAGGGATTTATGTAATTCTATGGGGGAGGATGACAGCCCTCCAGGATCTAAGAACAATAGGGGATGATTAGGCAAATTGATTCAGGTGTAACACCTCTGCCAGCTGGAGTCGCTTGTGTATATTGGTTCAAACTGGATTCTCTAGAGACCAACAGACAAAAAAAAGGACTTTTGGAAAAATAGTCTGAGTTTAAACTGGCTAAAAGCATGTGCCCTTGCTGAACCATGGAGGGGAAATACAGGTGCAGTTGCCTTGAACTGTGGCAGCATATTAAATTAATTAAAAGTTTTGATTAGATCTTTCGGTGTATCACTAATCTCCAAAGCTTGATGAACAGTGAAACTATAGCAACTTACATAGACTCTTTTAGTTTCAATCTGAATTCATTTTCTAGCTCTGAATGCTGTCAAAAAGATTAGAATGAGTGTTATGTTTGTTCACTAGATCTTAATCATGCTCGCAGAGTTTGCTCTTCCTAGTGACAGGGAGGTCATTTGCCCCTGGAGAAAATAAAAAGCAAGTCTGCCTAGCTCTAGCTTGTTCTTCACTGTAGGAAGGCAATTTGAAAGGTTAATTAGCTGAATTCATCAACTGAGAAAGCAGAAGTGCATTAGTTCTGCCCTTCCTGTGTAACACATCTGTATGCTTACAATCACCTACTGGAGATAACTGATAAGATGTTAGAGTAGAATGTTAGTGCTACAACTATATAATTAGGCCAAACTTCTGCTTATGCAGTCATACAGCATATCATATCTTGTGTTTGCTTTGTCCCCTACATACATCCCTTTAATTTCAGCCCCAATGATAAAATCATAGAATCATAGAGTTGGAAGGAACCTCAGCTTAAAAACCTCTAAAGATGAAGATTCCACCACCTCCCTAGGTAACCCATTCCAGTGCTTCACCACCTTCCTAGTGAAAAACTTTTTCCTAATGTCCAACCTAGACCTCCCCCACTGCAACTTGAGATGGTTGCTCCTTGTTCTGTCAAAATACATTGGAATGCCCTGAATTAAATTTACAATATAACTTCACTTTTGAGGTTTGGTCCTATAACCTTTGCTCACATGCAACAGAGATACTGTATTACTTTAGCACCACTTTTGGTGATTTGCATCAAAAAGAAAATGAACGATTTAGTGAAATCATTCATTTTAATAATCTTTTGCACATTAATATGTGATGTTATAGTACTGTATTGATTTCTTATAATTATGTAGGGCCTGATCTATAGCCCATTGAAACCAGTGGGAGCCTTTCTATTGACTTCAATGAGCTTTGGATCAAGTTCTTATTGCAGGTCATCCCAAAGTACTTTATGTATAGTGCCTTTGTAGATTCGAGGTTTACTGTGCCTCAGTAACTTTATGATCAAATTTGCTCCATTTATGTAAGTAAATTAAAAAAGAGTTTTCTAACTGGTAACTCTGCAACCTCAGTCTGGGTTTGGAAAGTCAAGATAAGTAGACTGTGGGCTTGATTTGGTCCTGCACTTGGAATTTAGTTAACAGTTGTGTTGATGATGCCCTGGACAGTTCTAACAGAAGTATAAACTGCAAGAATCTTATTTTCTTACAAAACTAAGGAGAACTGATGCCTCACAAACACACAAACCAAGTCTTTGGAGTGAGATAGTGCCTTTTATACAGTCATTTTTCAGGGTTAGAGGCACACTTTAAGAATATGTAAGTGCACAAAAGTTATTTTAAATGTTAACAAATTAAAATCTGGACTCTTAGAGCCAATTATTCCTTAAATTATAGTATCTTATTGTTGCATGATGAGGAAAACTTTCTTCCCAGAATTTCAAGACTCCAGTGAAAGCAATTAAAAACATTTTAATAGAATTTGTTTCCTCATATTCTTCAAATACTGAAATACTGCTTACATGGATTTTGTTAGTATTTTCTCACTGTTTTATCTGCAAGCTGTCAAGGCCATTGAGTCAGAATATAGCACTCATTTCCTCTCCAATTGGATTATCTCATACTTTGTACTGGGTAGTGCTACCCACCTGATTCTTACTAACAAAGATTATCTCTGATTTAAGTATCTTAAAGTGTTTACCTTTAAATATTTTCACTGTTGAAATTGTTCTTCTCATCTGCGTAAAATTAAGTGACACTTTCCATAGATTGATTGGCCAATTTGTTCTGTTTATGATTCAGATTCACTATGGCTTCATCTCTGTTGTTCACTGACACCCTGACAGGGATTCCACAAGGGAGTCTTAGAAGTGTAGATCTGGAAGAGACCTCAGGGGGTCATCTAATCCATCCCCTCCATTCAAGGCAGGACTACGTACTACCTAATCCATTCCTCAGGTGTTTGTCTAACTTGTTATTACAAAGCTCCAATGATGGAGATTTTACAACCTCGCTAAGAACAAAAGTAGTGGCTTAATTTTCTGAAAATTATTTTTGTCATTTCTCCCTCCATTTACAATTATATCCTCACAACCACCTCTCTCTCTCGCGCGCGCACACACACACACATGCACACGCACACGCACACACACACACACACTTCCCTGTAAACTTAAAGGTCTTGTTTTCCAGGCAGCTTTCTTACAGGCTAAAACACTTAGCTCACTAAAAGTGTCGCCTAATGATCTCTACCTTTGTACAGGTTTTTTGGTACTTGGCATGTATGTCCACATCCATTAGAGCAGCATTTCTTCACCCCAGAACATTCGCTGTCAGCCTCACAGCTTTCAACGCAGGCAGCCGCAAAACCGCTGGCCTTCTCAGGTGCTGGGCAGTCTCCTTGCTTCACTGACAGGATGTACTTGAGGAATTCACAACTAGTTAGGCATTCATAGTTCTTCTTGGGGAAAAGAGGCTAAAGGGAACATAAAACAATTGTACAAATCTTCAGTGGAAAAAAAGATAATGCTGAAAGATTTCCAAGACCTCTGGAAAGAAAATTCAAAGTTTCAGCTATTGCAAGACTACCTCTAAGGATTTGTATATCTATGTAGCTTCTAAAGAATGCTTGCAGAGTACAGAATGCAAGACCACTGTCTTTTATGGAATTAAGTTGTTTTTATCTGCCAGCTTTCCTCTTGTTTTCTTCATATTAGCTGACCTCGAAGTTGCTTAATGACAGATTGAAAACATTCACAAAACAAAGGGAAAGGATTGTCTGGACAGTCCTTTGGGGGATTATTCTGCATTTTTCCTTTGCATTTCATGGCACTTTACCCATAATATACTGCATCTGCCACCCTTAATTAAACAGCCAAAATGTACTAGTAATATTTTCACTAACTTGCTTGAATCACATTGATATGAGGGGATTTACCAACATCTTTATGCTAATAAGAACATACAAACATAAGAACGGCTATACTGGGTCAGACCAATGGCCCATCTAGCTCAGAATCCTGTCTTCCAACAGTGGCCAATGCCAGATTCTTCAGAGCGAATGATAATGTCAAAATCTTTTTAAGGAGAGATATTTTTCAATGATCAGTTAATTCTACTTCTGTGAAAAATTAGATTCCAGTTCTATGGAAAGCTGCACATTCTTTAAAAGCATGTATCATTTTTGTTCCAGTAATGAGCTAATGGAGTTCATTTAAAGTTGCTTCTAAAAGTATTGTGAATTTTCTCAGAAAACGATTTTGGAGTCCTATTCTACAAACCCCTATTCTTGCGAGTAACCCTTCCTCACACAACTAATCCTACTGACGTCAGTAGATTACTCCCATGAGTAAGAAATGCTGAATCAGGTCCTTACTTCTTTGAGAACTTTGAAGCTAAATTTTTGCTTCCAAATTTTATTCTGAATAAAGCAAAATTGACAGAATTCCACTGCAAATGAGAATGGCATGGGTTAATTCAATCAAAATGGCATCATCTGTAGTGGGACTGTGTGTGACAGTGAGTGTGTGTGAGAGCGAGAGGGAGAGGCTAATTTCAAATCTTAAAACATCACAAATTTGCAGCTAGTTAATTAAAAAATTTTATAGCCCCTTGAGGCATAATATGTCCTCAAGGCTTCTCTTCCGCACTCTGTTTCACAGCTCATTTTTCAGTTAGCTGCTAAATGCGCTGCTCTTCATTACAGGCCTTTGAGGTTCTAAATTTAGCTTCAATCACAAAATCACTAATCAAAAAGGGATGCTAGCACATTTTAAATACAATAGAGCAGTGTTCTACTAATGTTTTATTTTAACCAAAATGTGTGCATTCGAATTTGGAGATGTAAAACCACAGTGAAAGGATGAGATGATGTAAGTTACACCCACTGTACACTACTTTAGGTCTTGTCTACATGGGAAAGCTGCAAGAGTTTAAACCACTTTAGTTTAAGGAAATCTAAGGACTTGTCTACAAACGGAAGTTTTACCAGTTATGCTCACATAGTTATATATGCATAGTTACACCGGTATAACCTGAACCCATGTGGACACACACTTATTCCAGTATAAAAATGGCTTTTTAAAATTCAGTTTAAATTCCTTCCCAAGAGACATAAAACAAAGACCCCCAAAGAATCATTATTATACCAGAATAAGAGAGGTCCACATGGAGTGTGGGGGGGAGGAGAGAGTTAAAACTACTATAAATTTATCACTTAAATTAGCACTTTAGATTAAATCAAAAACACTTCCCCATGAGACAAAACCAAAAGTCTTGTCTATGCACAGACTTGCATTAATTTAACTAAAGGATGTTTTAAAACTGATTTGGTTAAACCAGTGCAAAGCCCTGTGTAGAAATTCTTATTTGGGGTTAAATTCAGTTAAGTTTAAATCTGTAAGGAACTAATAAATTAAACCACTATAAACCACTCTCAAACCAACTAGGATTATCTACACAGCATTTTGCACTGATTTAATTAGTCTGCACTAGAATGACTTTGCCAATGCAGCTACATGGGTATAGCTATAGTGGCAGCGCCCCCTAGTGCATATGCATTTTATACTGGACTAAGGAGCAGGCCAGTGTAACTAAACCAGTTCCCCAAACAATATACACTATACCGGAAAAAGGACTCTTGACTGCATAGCTATGTCATTTGGAGGCGTAGTTTTTTTCACTCCAGTCCTAAATCAGGGTTTGTCTGCATGTGGAGCTATTCCAGAATAGCAATTCCCAAAAATAACTATTCCTGATCAACTCCACATTTAGACATTCTTGTTCTGGAATAAGATTGCTTTTCTCCAATTTAACTTAATCCACTTTGGAAGTGGATTAACATAAATCAGAAAAAGGCATTCTTATTCCAGAATAAGAGTGTCCAGACATGGAGTTAATAGGAATCGTTAATCTGCATTAAATTCACACTCTGCCATATTCCAGAATAATATTAATGTGTGGACAAATCCTCAGTCTTGCTTCACCTACCCTAGAATTTTAATGTGTTAGCTCACATGTTTCAAACACACTTTTTACTACATGTTGCCTGAAGGGATAGAAAGGAGTGTAGCAAGAACAGCAACTAGCAAGAGGGATTTAACAGAACTTTTCATATTTGTAAAGTTAAGTAAGTGTTTTCAAGATAGGGGGACTAAAGTTTCAAGTTGAGGAAAACACTTGGTTGGTATAAAAGAATCAGTCTCAAATTGTGAAAATAATGTTTGTTATTCAGATTTAAACTTATTAAATTGTTATACTTTCATCCTCCCAAAATACATGAGAATGCGGCATACATACATTATGCGTGTTAGCTGCCACCTTAAAATCCAAACCACCATCGCAGTACAAATGAAAGAGACAGCCAGAACAAAGTGAGAAAGAAAGCCTCAGGGCTGACCTACCTCACAGAAATTTTGGCAATGGTTTTTCTTCAAGTCCCAAGATTCTTTGCAGGGCTCCAGGCACTGGGAAAAATCATGAAAAAGAGAAAAAAAGGAAACTGTCAAGAAGGGAAAGAAGTAACATTCATAACTGACCGTACTGCTTTATTTTTTATTTGACCCATAGAAAGTTAATAATAGGTTTCTTTAAACTACTTCTCCTGATGACAAGATTGTGTCATAACCTCAGATCAAGGTCATTTTGAACCACTGTTAGATTATAATAAATGTTCCCAGTATTTCTCCTCAGTCCCTCACCACTGCTTCCTCACCTTCAAACTCCACTGCACAGGGATGTACAGTGAAATTAGCAACATGGCACACAGGTATGCAGACCCCCAGCAGAGAATTCCCAAATCTGATCCACACTGCACAGCAAAGCTAAACTAGAGCCATGCTGGCTGGGGCCCTCTACTGCCATGGAGAAGGGAAAAGATTTTCCCTACAGTAAACCAGATACCACTACCTAAAATCTTGACTCTTCCTTCTGGTTTTTTTGTTTTTGTTTTTGTTTATTTGTTTGGTTGGGGGGGGGGGGGGGAGGATGGGGGGAAAGAGGTGTTTTTGTTTTTAAGGCAAAAGATTTTGGAAAATACTAATAGAGCTGAGAGTAAATACCATGTACTGTCCCTGGCCTCAGGGGAAAGCTGCTTATCTGCACTGGAGAATAAGGCTCTTGCTGTACAGTTTAGCATTAAAATCACTTGTATTCCTTAAATACATAATGCATTTTGTTTCAGAATCAATAATTTAACATAAAAACATGAGAATGGCCACACTGGGTCAGACCAATGGTCCATTAGCCTAGTATCCTGCCTCTGACCAGGGACAGATGTTTCAGAGGGACTCAGCAGAGTCACCGTTTAGAAATGAACATAAACATACAACCTATAGCTATCCATGTATGCCATGGCAAAAAACTAAATGCACTGAAACAACATTTGGCTTTTTTACTCCTAGTGAAAGAGATCTGTGCATTTGGTGGGAAAAAATTCATAGAAGTATTCACAGGGGCTATAAAAATGAAATATATCCATCACCCATTTCACATTTTGGTATTTTGATGTTTTAATTCCAGCTTCTGGCAGTTTTATAACCACGAGATACACTTTAGCATAATTAGACTGCTACTTTTTAAAGCTTTCACTAAACTCTGTCAGTTTAATCAACTCCAGAGTTTTTTTGCTTCTGTGCTATAAGTACCATAGTCTGAGTCTGATTCTGCTCTCACACTAATTTTACAACCCTCAACTGGCTTTGATCGACTTAGTCTTGATTTACAATTGTATACGAGGGAAGACACTACGGGTGAAATCCTGACTCCATAGGAACTTTTCCATTGACTTCAATGAGGCCTAGGTTTTACCCTATACCTTTTCTCAGTTCTTGCTCGTTGAAACATTCCATTTTGACATTGCAAACAAAAAGTTTCATTTTTAAAACACTTTGTTTTAAAATTGTAGTTAATTATACTAAAAGTGTTTTAAAATAGTTTTAAAGTTTACATCAAAACAAAATTTTCAAAATTATTAAAACATTTAAATTGGCCTGATCTGAATTTTTTTTTCTTCCTGATTACCAGTTCATAAAAAAATTCAAGATTTTGACTTTTCATCCTGTTTTGTGATGGGGAAAATTTCAAAAATTCTCATGGGACAGAAAAACCTTGTTTAAGCATACCTCTCTTTTCTAGCATCTGTTACAACAGACATTTCCAGACATCTAGGATATTGTATTAGAGATACTGTAATTTACTCTTAAAAAAAAAAAAAAAAAAACCACTGCGTACTCTGCCATCTTAAGGCATTTAATGAACTGGGACCTAAATAACTCAAAAATTGTCTTCCACCTGTAAGATACCTGCACGCCACAGCATCAAAGGATCTGGAAAGACGTAGGCTGTGACTATCTGGCACTGAGAATAGACCATTTTTGGTGGCAGGACCCCAACCAGAGAACTTGCCAGAGTGATCAGACACAGCTAAAGAATGACAGTGTTCATCAAGGTTTACAACACATCTTTTCAGTGAAGCCTTCCCTTAGAATGGATGCTCTGAAAAAAAAAATGGAAAAAAATTCTAATCTGAAGTCTAGCTCCTCTGCCTAAAGGGAAAGTGAGAAAAATGCCTTTTTAATCTAGGCTTTTCTTCATTTTAGTTTGTGAAATGTTTAGGACCATGGTGCTAAATACTATCGAAACACCTAAAAGGGATTAGAAAGAGACTAGATGATTATAGATACTTGTGGACATTCTCCAATTATAAATTGGAATGGAAATTGTTACACTCTGAGTATCAAAAAGTGCATCATGACTTGCCAGAATAATGCAATCTTTTGGCTTCAGGACAGGAGAAGCTTATCTAGTCCAAATCCACAAACACTTAGCATGACAACCTAATGCAACAATATTAGATATAAGACATTTCATATTACAAACCCTATTTTTCCATGAACACAGTGAGACATTCACTTTTCTTCTTTACTAGATAAGAGTCATGAGATGCAGGCTACATTTTTGAAACTTTTTTCATAATAGAACTGAGCATAGATATCAGGAGCTACTTATTATTTAAAACACAAGATGACTGTTTGTGGTATGCCTATGGAAACAAACCATCTTTCATTAATTTTTGGCATATTATTTCAACTGACCTACCCATACATACAGTAACCTCACACATTCACACTCCAGCAGAAGCATCTCGTCTCAGTGCCAAAAAGTCTACTCTTTAATCTTAACACTCTATTTAAAAAAAAACAAAGTAGGTGCCCTGCATTGTCAGCACTGCTGTATTTCAGATACAAGAAGTCTGTATTGGCATTTTTACACTTAGGAAATCCAGTGTGACAATCAGGGTCCAAACATCCCAAGGAGAGAACAGAAAGGTTAACCCCGCCAAAAATAAGCAGTTAAACCAACTGATTCCAGGCAATGTTATTTTACTGTAAAGAATGTTGAGTAAGATCTTTTATGAAAGCTCATAACGCACTGAACTTAATAGTTATTATGAGATATGTGTACAGGATATGGTATACATACATGAATTATACATGTATATATAGACAATTGTAATTGTAACTGTAGTGCAACTTCAGCATCACTTCACAAGAGGGCAGTGAAACAACTAGGGAGGGAGGGACTATCTTCCCAACCAGACAATACTGGCTTCAAACACCTAACAACTGTCCAGCCTAGGAAAAAAATAAATAAAACTATAACCAGTGAGGAATTATCAAAGCAAATGAGAACAGTTTGAAAAAGAAAATTTGTCTTCGAAAAACTAAGAAAATGTCCACAGTGCAATGTAAACCCAGGATTAGTAGAACTTAAATAAGCAGACCCTGGGTTTGTTAACCTAGGGCTTGAGTGTCTACACACATTTGTAACCCCAAGTTAGAAGCTGTTGAACCCTGGGTCCCAACCTTGGGGGTTCAGCATCTACACTGCATATGTGAACCCAAGTCCAGCCACCCATATCCCAGACTTCCTAACATCCTTCCAAAATGTGGCTGTTCTACACTGTTGTTCGTGGTGCAGTGTGGGAAAACTTAACTGTCCATCATACTTGACTGACCAGAGGACAAAGAAAGTGGGTCTGTGGGATGGTGGAAGACTTTTGGTGCACTCCCAGAGCATGAGTCCAATGGGGCTGTGTCTAAGCAGTTTGAACTCTGGATCCCAGCTTGACTCTGTCTCAGACTCTCTACACTCATGGGGTCCTGACACCCTGGACCAGAGCCCCGCATTACCGCAGTTTGTGTGTAAAAGGAAGAGGGGGTAGGCTTGAGCCAGAGTTCAAACCCTGGGATTACACTGCAGTAAGAAAGAAGAGAGTTTTCCCCACTTGGAATATCTATAGTGACTGAAGAAAAAATCTGCAAACCCTTTTAAAATAAAAGGGGTTGGAACTGAAGTGCATCAAGAATTTGGGTGGACAGTTTCACGGCAGGAGGCTGTCTGTGAACAGTGGATCCCTTCTATAACTAGAGAGTACATTGGGAAACTGTTTTAAGGCCATAGAAAAAGGATCTAATATGAAAGTGTAAAGCCTGAGATTGCATTTTTATGTTTATTTTCAGTGTGACTTGTATGTGTTTGCTGTCCACTGACTATTTCATCTTTGAATCTCTGGTTTTTTTCCTATTAAATAAGCATTTTATTTATTTTTATCACAAGCAGGTCTCTGGTATGCAAACTGTTATATGCCAAGGTGTCAGGAACAACTGGGGGGGCTGGTTTCACACCTTTGGGGGTGACAAACCAGAGGGGAACAAGTCAAATGTCTGGTAAGTAAGAATTCAGGAAGGACAAATTTGGGGAGACTCCAGGCTGGAAGGGCTGTTGGTGTCACAGCCAGGGTGAGACCTTATGCCTGAGGGCAGACTGCTGGTGTCTTAGCTTCACAGCACAAAGAAAAGCTATAAGGCAGGTAGTAATGGAACCTCTTACTGGTCTGGGTGGATCCCAAAATGTCACACACACATGTAAATTCTAAGATTTATACTTCTCAAGAAATGGATTAACATGTTATCAGACTATAACCATGAATGAAGAAAAAGCAACAATCACACCTCTCTATCAGCCTTCATTATGAATATCATCTCTCCTTTAACTCTATTAACACCATCCCACACTAAACACCTGGCTTGAGTTGTACATTACAATGAAAATATATTTGCTCATCCAATTGAGGTTACAGACAATGACACAATATTCCCACATTGTTTAAAAGATTCCTGTGATATTTTTTCATGTTCTCCTTATTTAGGGTTTTGTCCATTATTAATGCAAGTGACCAGATCCTTAGCTGGTGTACACTGGTGTGATCCAGTGCATCAAACCAATGTAACAAAATGGAAAACTCAGGCAAGCATTCTCTCTGAACAACATGCAACAAATAAAAAATTAGAGACAGAGATACACTCGTGAACTATTGAACTCTTCAGTTCAAAGATCTCACAGACTCACGGAGGAATATTAAATTGGGGAAGCAGCAGCTGTCAGGCTAGCTTATATTAATACACTGCCTGAGATACCAGTGAGCATTTTGTGTGATCCATCCCAAACGGAGACATGCTTGCTCTCTTGTTTTTCTTTTCCCCTGCCCATAGGCTGACGAGCCAGTAACATTACTGATCATCTCTTTACAAACTAAATTTGACATTCTAGCTCCTAGACCACAACCACAACCACTCTAAACTGAGAGGGATTATTAAGTATCTCTAAAATACTGAATAGGTCTGTTAAGGTTGACAGTTATAAAGCCTGCTATTAGGTACAAAGTATTAGCTCTGTATGGCTGCCCTCAAGATCCTCCTGTGTCCACATTAAAGAGCTTCTCAAGGGAGACATAAAACAAGTAATATTTCTCCTGGAACTGGAAAAACAACAGGATTAAATGACACAGAAGTGATCCCAGTCTATGTTGTCCATGTTCTCACTACTGTAGGTCAGTGAGCACTACCATTTGGTGAAGATGGGCAGTTTTGTGTTTGAGTTTTAATTAAATTAGTTACAGTTAGGGTTATTCTGTGGCACGATCATGCTGACTGGGAACCCAGCTGATACTGCCTGAAAGTACTTGCTAATTGAAGAGCTGGTTGTGAATAAAAGCCAGATCTCAGATTTTGAACACACTAAATTTGTAGATGAGATGTATGAATGGGTTGTTTTGGCACTTTTAAAATACTTTAGGATCATTAGTTAGATCTTGACTGAAATGATCACCCACCATCTTTATTTTCTAATGATGCACTGCGTTGTGTGTATGGCCGGTGTTGCTAAAGATGGAATCCATTTTACTCCATTAGTGTACTGCTGGGAAATCCAGCATCTTCTATAGTCACTCACTGTAACTTTATGCTTAGAAACAGAAATCCTGCTAGATATCAAGGTGAGAAGAAAAATCCTGCAGATGCAATCAATATTCAAACACCATATTCCTTACAAGCATAGACTGTTTATAATGCTATTCCTGACATCCCAGCTGCTCAGGTAAAAAAACAAAACAGCATATGACACTTGAAACTAAAAATATACTGCTCCTTTGAATAAAAAAATAGCACTTATCATATAAATAGTAAGGACCAGCTTCTGATCCCCTTACTAACACTGAATTGTACCCACTTTTTACAAAAAGGTGCAATGAAGTCAATCATGGAGTAAGGTGCTATTTAGTGTGTATAGGAGTATTGAATTCTAGCCCTAAGACATAACAGGAATGTGTCTTGACAAAGTATTCTTTATTTGAGGCCCTTTTCAAGCTTTAATTTCTGAAGCCCTATAACACCCCAGATAAACAGAGAAGTATTTATCATAGCTACACTGTGAGAAAGAAAGGTTAAAGGGGTATGTCAGCAGTGATGGACCAGCGCCTTGTGCAAAACTCCAGTTCAAGGGTCCTGGGTCGGTCCTTGACCTAGGCAACAGTGGCTTAAATCAAATCAGCAAAGAAAGAAAAAGAGAAGCAGTATAACATAAATGAGTCACAAAGCCCTTGGATCTCAGAGCTTCCATCTACCTTCCTTGTACTTCCAGGCATTCTCTCTAAGGGCTTCTCTGCACTTGAAATGCTCTTTTGTCCCATTTACACATGTGCCTCCCTCTTTATACTTGAGCTTACTCTCATTAGCTACAGCCAGTGGGGGCACCTCTCTCCATAATTGACATATTTCACAGCTGAGCTGGATGGGCTGGTTTTACTGTGCACAGGCAAGGAGGGCTCTTAACCTTTTCCTGATTGTGTTTGGTGAGGGAGCCCATCATAGGAAGGGATTTACAAAAGTGGGTTAGGAGCATAAGACTTGTCCTTCTCAATCTAGAGCTGATAAGAAAATGGAGAAAGGGAAGGTCCACTGACAATGTAGTTAAAAACAAACCAGGAAAACCTGAAAACCAAAACATTTTCAGAGAAAACTGTGAAAATTTTAAAATTTGTCAGTTGAAAAGTACAGAAAAGTTTGAAGGAGAGGCCAAAAGTTTTCAGGTTTTTAGTTTTCCAAAATAAAACAAAAGTTTGACAAAAGCACTTTCCACAAAAGGTTCTCTTTACTCAAAAACCCGGTTTTTCCACTGAAAACCAGTTCTGATGGAAATTTTTTTGACCAGTCTTACCTAAAAATCTTAGCTGCTTCTTAAAAATTTCTCCCAATCAAAAGAGCAGGCCTGAAAAGTACGAGGCCCTGGGTGCTGGAGAAGTTCTCACAGTCGCTATCTCCTCTCCCTTCCAAGTCCAGCAATAGGAGCATAATGCTGATGTCAGCTCTGAAGTAGCAAGGAATGGGAAGCCAAAGTCACACTAACCACCCCTTCCTACTCCCCTGCAGTGCTTTCCCCAACCCCATTCCACCTTGTTTGCTATTTTCAGGGGGGGGAGGGGGTTTAGGTTTCACTTCAATCCAGAAAACTCCCACCGAACACTGTAGGTGCCTAAACTCACTCGGTACCTAAACTTTCAAGGGAAAAGTTCCCAAGGCACCTATATTTCTCTGGGCATGTGCACTGCTGCCTCCCTCTAGGTATCCAGGTGCCTATCTCCTGCCTAAGTCCCGGCATGATCCATGAATGGGGGGAAGATAGGCAGTCCTCTGCCTAACTCACATGTGGGGCTTGATCCAGTAGGTGGGCTCAGAGGCCCCTTACTGGATCAGGTCCCATTCCAAATCTGACCGGTGGAGGAGGTGATAGTGGTCCAAGCTATTCCACTATGTATAATTAATCATTGCAACAGTGAGACTGGACCTCCCATGTGGGTGCCCTAACCACCGGGCAGTAGAGTCATTCTCAATCACTCTCTCTCTCCTAGGTCCAATGACTCTGAGGGTACGTCTAAACTGACGGCAGCAAAGTCCCCGCTGTCAGATCGACTTATCTGGATCGACTGAGTGGTCAGTGAACACCCGTTCAGTCGACCCAGAAGTCAACGCAGTAAAACCACCCCCTCAAGTGGTGTAGTGCTGCATTGACCGGAACACAGTTCTGTGTAGCTTGCATAACTCCCGTCGACTGGTGCCAAATCTCCCGGTAAGTGTAGACCAGGGCTCAGTGTACACTGTGGAGCAGCTTCAAGAGGAGAGATTGAGGGAGCCTTGCAGCTCAGTGGTTACAGCACTCTCCTGAGCAGTAATCCTTTCTTCCCCTCAGGTAGACAGGGGAATTGAACCTCGATCTTCCACATCCCAGGTGAATGTTCTAACCACTGGGTTAAAAGTTATGAGGTGGATAACACTGGCTTAGGCACCTAAGCCAACTGACTTCAGAAGAGGGGTTCCTGTTTATGGATCGATAGCAGAGATAGGCACCTATCTCCAAGAAAGGGGAGGGGCTTAAAGACGCACCCCTTTCATCACAATGCCTTTGTGAATCTGTGTTGATCTGAGCCTGGGAGAAACCTAGAGAAAATTCTGGTGCTGCCTAATGAGGCTTGGAGCTATAAGCAAGAAGCTATCCCCTGTTTCTGGTTCCTGCTACATTGGGAGAAGTAGGACTTTGTGCAATCAAGATTGCATCAAAAAAAATATCAACTCCATTATCAATTTCTACTCCCAAATGGAATATCCCAAGAGCCCTGAACTTTGACTAGCTTCTTGGACCTAAAAGGGGCAAAGAAACCGAACCTTTGAGCCTTTCTTGTGAAATGGCAGGATCTTTGTTTAAGCACACCAGAATCCTCTTCAGTACCCCACCATCTTAAAAGGGACTGAGTGAACAAGCAGTGAAGCGGACAGATACGGACTCATGTCTGTGATGTCCACAAGCAGTGAGTTAACAATAACATTATTTGTTTTAAATCATATTAATGTTCTTTTCTGGCTTCCCAATGAATTGTCTATTTAGGGTACGTCTTCACTGACAGTGGCAAATTCGCCGCCATCAAATTGATCTATGCGGATTGATTGAGCGGTCAGTGAAGACCCACTCAATCAATCCAGAAGTCGACTTGTTAAAACCACCGCCTCAAGTGGTGCAGCGCGGTGAAGACACCGCGCACAACGGAAATTAAGAAGTTGACAGGAGTTATGCAAGCTACTCAGTGTAGCTTGCATAATTCCCATCGACTGCCGCCGAATTTTAAGGTAAGTGTAAACCAGACCTTAGACTATAAGCTCTTTGGAACAGAGACTGTCTATATTTTTTTTTATTGATATGGCAATATTTAATCTATGAGGAAAAGATCATTAATGAACCAATAATAGTACTTTCTCTGAAGTCATTACATCTGGTTTATTTAGACCTGATGAAATGTGTGATTTTCTTTAATATGGTTAATATGAAAATAGAATTATTAATAATAAGCAGAATCTAGATAATTTTCACTTTGCTAATCCACTAGGCTAATAATTTCTACCAGGCACAACAGTCTTACCCCACTTCTCAGCCAAGATTTAATAGTCATGTAGTGAGGTTTTAGATAACTGAGGATTTAGTTATGACTCTTATGACAGTGCAGCCAAGCAGTGATTGGTGAAGGTATTAAGTCTGTGTAGGGCAAAAGCAGGTGTAATGAGAAGCATGCTTCCTGGCAGCATTTGCTACATCCCTAAAAGTAAGGCTGTGAAGATCTCCCTACCAGTATTCTACAATATTTATTAGCATATTTGATTCAATACGCATCAGTTATTTTGTTTGTTTGTTTGTTTAATTGATTCTTCAGGTGAACAATTTGATTTATGATTCCCTCCTTGCAGCAGTCTCTGCACCATCAATAAAACAGCTTCCCTCTGAAAAAAAGATTGAAAAGACAATCTTCCAAATATGAACTGAGCGTGAACCAATGAAGTGATGCCTTCCTCTGTCTGGTGAGAATCTGAAACAATAGCTTTGAGAGGTGTCTACTGCCCCTTTCATCTCAGTGTGGTGCTAACTCTGATCACGCATATTTTATTTTAAAATGGTAGTATTTATTTTCACTACAGATCATTTTAACATCCAAGTAAAACGACCATTTCACAAATGCAATCTGCTTTCTACACCCAGAAATCAAACTTCCAAATGTCCGATACCCAACCACCAACACTTCCAGCTTCGCCCAACACTTTCTACAACACACTTATAAAAACGTTCAATAAAAAGTTCTGCAGCACATTGAAAATTAAAAGTATGCTGACAACATAATATAATTTAAATATAATATCAACTTAAACAACACAGGGATATCATACAGCACTGTTTCCTTAAGAGTGAATTATGCTCCACCAAGGAAGAAATTAATTGAGTTACATGGACATATCCCCTAAAGAGGTATCCAGATACTTTGTTTTCTTTCTGTATTTAAATCTTTCACTGTTTAGATGGTGATTTTTTCCCCTAAATATTAATTGCTGAATATCTCTGATGCAAAGAAGTCTACCCGAGCCGACACAGAGCCTTTACCATTAGCTCTAAGGTGTGAACTGCCCCATTCATTTGAATGGTGTTAACTCAGATGCATACAATGATATTTAAAATGTCAATATTTTCCACTCTCTCACCACTCATCAAAGCATGTAAAATGGAGAGAAAGTAGAATGATTTGAAGATCTACATGAGAATGTAAAATGAAGGAAGTGGGAGGGTCATAGATGAGTCACAGAAGATGCACAGAAGATGAAACGAGGTCATGTTTCAGAGGGAGGCTTTGGATTGGTTTTGTTTAACTAAATGGGTGGGAGGTGGGGCTCTGCTTTCAAAAGTTTGGGAAAGATGGCTATTCGGATAATATTAATCCTCTAAAACCTGCCATTTTAAAAATTTATCTGAGGTTGCCCCAGCATCTCCTGTCTGCTTTATTGGACAGCTGCAAAGCCCAAGAGCCATGATGCAACATTTAGGTCAAGTCTGATGTGAAGTACCCATGGCTTTTGTGGTAAGGAGCCCAAAGTATCTCACACTGTAACCAAGTTTTAAAAAACGATTACTAACCTTCTGCAACTGTTGTACTTCAAGATGTGTTGCTCATGTCCATTCCAAGTACGTGTGTGCCCACCATATGCACAGTCGCCAGAAGGTTTTCCCCCAGTGGTATCCGTAGGGTTGGCTCGAGCCCTCTTAAGTCGCACCCTCATGGAACCATATATAGGGCCCCTCTGACACCCCTCCTCTTCAGTTCCTTCTTGCCAGATGGCGCTGACAGAGGGGTAAGTGGGTGGGTCTTGGAATGGACATGAGCAATACATCTCAAAATACAGCAGTTACGGAAGGTTAGTAACTTTTTTCTTCTTTGAGTGCTTGCTCATGTCGATTCCAAGTAGGGGACTCCCAAGCAGATCCATAGGAGGAAGGGTCAGAGTTCAATGACCTGTAGATTGCAGTACCGCTCTACCAAATGCAGCATCGTCTCTGTCTTGCAGTGTAATAGCATAGTGTGCCACAAAGATATGAATATATGACCACGTTGTGACTCTACAAATATCTTGGACTGGGATCTGAGCGAGGAACACTGCTGAGGACACCTGTGTCCCTTTGGAGTGAGCTGTCATCGCTGGGGCAGGTATTTTCGCCAGGTTATAACACATCCTGATACATGATATGATCCACGAAGAGATTCTTTGTGATGATACGGAAAGGACTTTCTTCCTGTCTGCTATTGCTATGAAGAGCTGTGTTGTTTTTCTAAAGAGTTTAGTCCTCTTGATATAAAAGCCAAAGCCTGTCTAACATCCAAAGAATGTAGCCTCTGCTCTCAGCTGCTGGTGTGTGACTTTGTGTAGATAACTGGAAGGAATATATCCTGATTTGAGTGGAATTGTGACACCACCTTCAGAAAGAAACCGGGGTGAGGACGCAACTGAACCCTGTCTTTGAAGAAAACCATATAAGGAGGCTCAGATGTGAGAGCCCTGAATTCTGGGACTCTCCTGGCCAAAGTTATGCCCACTAGAAAGGCCACCTTCCAGGATAGAGAAGTGAGTGTGTTGCTAGAGGTTCGAACGGAGGACCCATCAGTCTTGACAGTACAAAGTTGAGATCCCACTGGGGAATTGGCTGACAGGTTTGAGGGTATAACCTGTCTAGACTTTTAAGAAAACGCCCTGCCATGGGGCTGGCGAAGACCTAACGGCCTGCAACCCAGGAATGAAACACCAAGATTGCGGCCAGGTGGACCTTGATTGATGACACCGACAGCCCCGCTGTTTGAGATGTAACAATAGTCCAAGATGAAGGGTATTAATGACACCGTGGACAGAGTATCCTTCTGTGTTGACCACATGGAGAACCACAGATGGAGAACCTGGGGTAAGCTTTTCTGCTGCCAAAGAGGATCTTTCTGACTGTTTCTGAGTGCTCTAATTCCAGAGAATTCAGCCATGGAGCTTCCATGCCATGAGGTGGAGAAACTCTAGATTGGGGTGATGAAGGTAGCCGTGGTCCTGAGTGATCAAGCCCAGAACTTGCAGCAGACTGATAGGAGTTTCCACTGAGAGGTTGAGGAGCGTGGTGTACCAGTGTTGACGCAGCCATGCTGGGGCTGCCAGAAAAGCATAGGACATTTTTTTCCTGACCTTCAGCAAGACCTTGTTAACACGTGGGATAGGCAGAACGCGTGGCCTGTCCAAGGGAAGAGTGATTGATCCCGGGCTGCAATTCTGGAAGCAGCAGAACTGCATGCACTTCCTGTTGCGTCTCATTGCAAACAAGTCTATGCAGGGAACTCCCCACTGTTGGAAGATGTCGTTCACCACATTTGGGCAGAAAGACCACTCGTGGTTGGAGAAAGACCTGCTGAGGTGGTCCGCCAACTCGTTCTGAGATCCTGGAAGGTAAGATGCCTGGAGGTGTATCAAGTGGGCTACGCAAAAGTCTCACAGTCTGAGGGCTTCCTGGCACAGGGGAGAGGAGGGTGCTCCAACCTATCTGTTTATAGAGAACATTGCTATTGTATTGTCCATCATGAGTGATACACATTTGCCTTCCAGGTGGGCTTGGAAGGTCTGACAGGCCAAGTGTACTACCCTCAGTTCTTTTACATTGATGTGGAGTGAGAGCTCTGCCTGGGACTAGAGGCCTTGAGTCCTGAACCCCCTCTAGATGAGGTCCCCAGCCCATCACTGAGAAGTTGGTGACCAGGAATAGCGAGGGGTAACGTGTGGAGAAGGGGACTCCTGCGCAGAACAACTTTGGATTGAATCAATAGGTTTCTACCACAGATGGAGGAAGCGAGATTACCCTATCTATGTGGTCACGGGATGGATGATACACTGAGGCTAGCCAGGCCTGGAGTGGTCTGAGACATAGTCTGGCTTGCTGAATGACATATGTGCATGCAGTTTCAGGTCATGGTGTTGGGGTACCATTTTAACTCCTCAATGGTGGAGCATTAGTCCAGAATCGAGTTTCTGGAATCAAAGCTCTGGCCTGGTTTGAATCTAGAACGGTCCTCTGAATGATAGTCAAGGTCGACTTCTGAACATTTACAAGGAGGCCCAACTTGGTGAAGGTTGACCTTATCAATTGTACCTCTGCTTCCATCTGCACCTTGCTGTGACCTTTGACCAACCAGTCGTTGAGGTATGGATAGACTTGTCCCTTCTGCTTCCTCAGGAATTTGGTGACGACTGCAGTACACTTGGTAAACATTTGAGGGGCCACAGAAAGGCCAAATGGAAGTACTGTGAACTGTTAGTGGGTCTGGTTTGTAGCCAGAGATTTTGTCTCAATTGTCTAAACTGCCAAAAGAATGTTGAAGTAAAGGCAGCGCCTTCCTACAGTGTGGTTTAGTTATCTGCTATGTCAACCCTTCCCAATAGCACCGTTCATTTGAAATGACAGAAGAACAAACCTAGGAGTGGGTCGATGTTTCCAGTTTTTGTTGCCAAATCAAATCATACAAAGCTATGTCAGCACAAAATTGGCTACCAAAATATTAAGGCATATCAGACCAGTACCAAATCAATTTGTGGATAGTGTGGTAGCCTTATTAACAAATGAGTAAACTTGGGCTAATACTCTTATAAATTCTCCAAGTTCAAAAGATAACAATGATATTTTGAGCTGCCCTGGCATACATGACTGATTAAATAAGCACTTGGATAAAAAACATCTGGTTGATGCTAAATTCAGGCAAGAGGTAGGTGATGTGGGTGGGCAGAGGGATTCAACAAAGTCCTAGCAACCACCATCACCTTTCTCTCCATCGATGGGGTTTGTCCCCAGATGGCCTAACCAGTCTGCAGCCTAGGTATCTTCCTGCTGGACACAAAGATAGTGACAAATACTACAAAAACTTTTGGCCAGCTGATAGAGTCCCAACTCAAACACGGACCTAGCCACAGTGATCTATCTCTTTGCGACCTCCAGGCTGAAGTACTGCAAGTTACTAAACCTAGATATGTGCACCCCGACATCAAAACAACTTCTGTTAGTCAAGAATACAGAAATCTGCCTCCTCAGTGACACCAGCTACTGAGAGCACGTCACCCTGGAGCTCCAATCACGACATTGACTTCCCACATAATAAATAGAGGTTCAAATTCATGTTCTCAATGTTAATTCTCATGAATCTCCATAGAATCGGTCTAAGATATCTCAGAGAGCACTTCATGATAACTGTCCCCAACAGTTGGATTCCTTATGAACTATGAAGCAGTCATCCTCAAGGATCCAACTTGTGAGACTGGGAAGCAGGGCTTTCTCAGGAACAAGGCTAAAACTCTAGAATCCATTATTGGAGGAGATCAGAGTGACCACAAAACTCACTGATTTCAGGATGACATGTAAAACTCACTTCTTTGATTTAACTTTCCCACAGCTGCAATTAGTAACAGCAAAGGAGAGAGAAGGGGAATAGGAGGAAAAAGAGATAATGACAAAAATGAAGAGAGAGTGAAGAAATTGAGTAAAAATAGAGAAGGAAAGAGAGAGAAGAAAGAAATAAATTAAAAATACACACTAGTATACTCCTAATAGCCTCCGCAGGATCTCAAATACTACATTGATTGCTGCCATTTCAAGATCCTATGTATTAGGATCCACTTGTGCAAGATGAATAAAGCTTCATTGATTTTTTTTTTACAGTGGTTTAAACTAAACAATATTTTAAAGAGCTCAACATGGCCAAGCCCCTCTTTCCCCTGTCATTAAGCTCCATGACATGTGCAATATCTTCAACTCTGCCTTTTCATCTAGATCCTCACATCCAGGCTGAGTCTAAATTTTGCCAATTCTTTCAGCATAATAAGATACAGATTCTCCTGCCCATTCACACAGTTAAAACTCTTGGCAGGCCCTCATCATCTCATGTCTTGACAGCTACTGCCTCTTTTCTGGCCTTGACAAATTCATACCCACTGAAAATACTGCTGCAAAGACCATTTTCCTGGCATATCCACCTCCACTGCATCAAGCACAGACTATTTGTCTTTGCTTTTAAGGCCACACACAGATTATTCCCACTGTTCCTATAATCTCTATACTCCTTCCTGCCAGTGATGTTGGCCTTCATTGTCCATTTGTTAAGTTTTTGAACAAGCACCTTTGTGTTTCCTGACATGTCACCTGTTATGTATGGAAGGAGCTCCTGTACATATCTGCAAAGCCACCTCATTATCATTCTTCAAACCCCTCTTTAAGACTCCGCTTTGCTGTCATGCCTAGAAAGAACTTCACACTGCTTAGGCGGATGATGTGCTCTGACTGCTGTTTGGCATGCTGACCAGTATTGTTTCATTTTTTCCTTGTACTCCTCTCATCTATTTTCTGTATTCAGCTGTTGTCTCTCTTAGATTGCAAGTTCTTCGAGGCAGGGACCATCTTTCTGTTGTGCGTTTGTATAGCACCTAGCCCCTGGTTAGGGCTTCTAGGTAATATAGTAATACAAATAATAAATTTGTAATTATTCATTATAATTATTATTCATGTAATTATAATATTATTCATAACGAGATGGGTTAAATAGCCGCAGTACAGCTGCTTTAGCTCAAATCTCCTCTTTTGGGTTCTAGTCTTGGCTCTGCCATTAACATGATGTGTGGTTTTGAGCAAGGTAATTTTCCTTTCTGTTCTAGTGCAGCTTTTGCCTACCATGTCTATTACATTAGAAGCTCCTCCAGGCAGGTACTGTCTTTAATTATGGGTTTGCCCAGTCTTTATGACAAGGATGCCCTCTAGGAACTATAAAAAAAAAAAACCTTTACTGTTAACTGTTTGAATCTGTATAGCATAGGGTTTCAAGCGTTATTTTACACAGTTTAATATTATTTATAGTAATTATTATTAGCTCCCTGTACTGCCAACATGCTAGATTCTGGACAAATTTACAAGAAGGCACAGACCCGAATCCAATCAATCTCAAACTCTAAAATACTACTGTCTTTTTCGTCTGCTGTGTTCTCTGTTCGTAATGGTTTACTATGTTCCTTGGTATTCAAAGATTGCTTTTAAAATAAAAATCAATCCTAAATATTTTGATACTTTGATATCTACATGTAATTTTCATCAACAAAACATTTTTTTTTAATCTCAAAAGAAGGCAAGGAAGAAAAAACTCCACAAGCTGGCACTTTCCCATCCAAACTGTTACAAGACGGCTTCAGATAACCATGCACAGCCTTGTTGTAAGCACCATCTTGATACGGTACTCAAAGTGTCTGTCAGATTAGTACTGCTCTCTCAAAGCAAAGTCAAGTTTTTGTTGTTGTTATTATTGTTCTTTTATAAATGAGCTAAACTAGTGAACTCATCAGATAACAGATGATACTCCTTATACATCCCCCTTCAAATTCACACATACATGTCTGAATGATGGAGCCACAACAAAATGTTCTTTTGCCTCGTATCCACCTCAGTGCTATGGTTTTATAGACCACCAAACAATCAGAGATGGGGTAGGGGGAAGGCCTTCTTTGTCTAAACTGCTATTTTGTTTCTCTTCTCTGGCTTTCGACTTCCCTCCCAGCACCAGCATGGCCATCAGAAACGACATATTCCGCATTACTAAATAGCAAGAGCCATAGGGCTTTTCACTTCTAATTTCACGCCATAATAAAATACTGAGGTTGTTTCAGTGGGGGATCTGAAAAGCTTTTCTTTGTGAGGCCTGTTTGATGGTCAGGTTAAGTACCACATTTTGGCAGCAGGCATCTGAGTTTATGCAGTGATGGTAAAGGGGGAGGAAAAGGAAGAGAAAAAAAGGGCAGGGGGGTTTGTCTCAAAAATCATCCTCTTTAAAAAATACATTCTACCACTTTACCAAAATATTTGGGAAATCTGTGCATGCCTCATTGATTATACCGTAAAAGAGAACAAGATCTGTCTACGTTTAGTTTTTGTTTTTAAATGTGCTAAGTGCTACACTTGGTGCTCTAATGAAAACAAAACAAAGTCCATGGCTCAGAAGCAGATTAAGATGATATGAATTTGCTTGGGCAAGAGAAAAACAAAAGACAAAAAACCCTGAAGAATTTGGTTTTGCATTTCTGCTTTCTCCTTGGAGTGAACATACAGGCTAATCAGGAATAGAAAAGGAATGCGGTGTTCCTAAACAGAATCAACTCCCTATTGTTTGAATGTGATTGTAATTAGTATTGCTACTGCTTCTTTCCATAAGGATGAAGGTTCACTCCACATGATCCCAGTTACACTAGGTCCAGAAAATAATATACTACACTGTCTTGAAGAAAACAACATGTTAAATGTTCTACACTTAGCTTAATCTCTCCCAGTTACAGTTCATCAGCACGAATAATGTTTCTCATTTAAGCCCTGAAAAGCATCGCTGTATGTAGAATTCCCATTGAGTCTAACAGATGTTTGTGTGCCAAAGTCTTATAGGATTGAGCCAAGAGGTCCATCTTCACACATATCCTATTCTCTGCGGGCACATTAAATGTTTTAAATAATACCACATGATAAATAATGGGTCTAGCTAAATGACAGGTCTATAAATAAAGGGCATTGAATAATATTTTAAGATCGTCTCTCTGATATTTAATTGTTACTTGCCATTTGGAAGGCAGGAGGCCCCTGTATTACCTGAAAATTAAGAGGTTAAGGGACACAAAATAGCTCCTTTTTTTTCCTTTTGTTTATTATCTTGCAACACATGCTACACACCAGCAAGACGGTACATTTATGCTAATTTTTCTGGAGGGGACATCTAGTCTTTTTAAAGATATTGTTTCTAAAAACCAAATATTGGTCTGATCTCTCACAAAGCCAGTAACAAGGCTTTGCACAAGTTGGGGATGTGGTGATGGAGGATGAATGCATACATGGATGGATAGAAGTAATGCTCTTTACACACTGGCAGCTTCTTGCAGGTAGCAGCAGAGTGGCTGCACTGCCACTTTTGCACTACAATATTATGGGATGTAATTGCAGCTGGTTTATCTCATCCCGCCTCATCCCACTATTGTGACCTGTGGATCTCTACAGTATTAGATTCATTGACTATTTGTCTGTCCTCCTCAGCAACCTATCCTCTCTTCACTGCCGTGGAGGGACACACTACTGACAATACAAAACAGCTCCATGGCACACAAGAGGGTGAAGTCCTCCTACCCAAACTCTAAGGGATTGTGCTTAGAACCAGAACCTACTGCAGTTCCACGGTGTATAGGATTTTCCATGCCAAAAGACAGGGGCAACATTTGGCTTCAAAATAGCAAGTGGACAACAATATGGACTAATGGCCCACCACAGAATCTCAAACCCACACCCTTAGGGTTTTATTTCAATAATGAAAATAAATGAATACATTTGCTCCTGGGCAGAGAGATTTTGTAAGCCAAGTAAACCAGCGTGATACTTCATGGCAGAGCTAGGAACACCGGGAAACACATAGTTATAACAAAATGATGACAAACTCATGACTACAGTGGTGTAAACCTTAACTTTATTTTAATTAATCTATGATTATAGAGCTAGGCCGCACCGCATAGGCACACCCCTGCACTCAGGGTAGCATGGAGCGGCCCAGCTCGACAGGGAGATTCAGGAGTCAGTTCTGCTTCCTAGTGCACTCAGATGCACAGAAGCTAAACTCTCATGGCACGTGACCGTGTAGGCCATCTCAGTGGCCTAAGAGTTTGCTCAAGAAAACAGCTGGATCTTTCCAGTTGTCTAGGTGAGATGGTGCTCTCTGAAGAGAAAAAGACTGAACAGACTAGTGGACAGCTATTCACAGCTGCATGTGAGCAGACACCATTCCATGGCCTATGGTAGATAACGTTGCGATCATCTAGTCTGACCTCCTCTACAACACAGGCCATAGAACTTCCGATAGTACATAATAACTATAGTACATAGCAACATATCTCCAGTGGTGCACAGACCACTGTGAATATTGTACAAATATGATTTTTTTCAATACATTTATGACCAGCTATTCAATGTCTAGGTCATCTAGTCATTAGAAAATGGTATTTACTTAATATAAGTAATGAATTTCCCCTCTCTCCCCATGATATATTGTCACAGTTGCAGTCAGCAGAGGCATGGCTACTAAGTCCCTTTAGATATAATAGAGATTGAGTGACTGGCAGACCAATTTCTATGTAAGGCCCCTGGAGCTTCTGGAATGTCCCCTAGTCTGAAACAGTCCAGATTAGATGACTTCCAGGGCACACACAGGGCCCATTTGCTTCACCTGGCCTTCAAAGGAGGTCTGATAAAAAACCACGGTTTGGTTGTTTATTTTTTCCCAATGGAAATTTTTCAACTATCTCACTACCAGCAAAAGTAAGGAGCCAAGAAATGCAGCTAACTAAAAGATATATATTTTTTTTTTTTTTAAATAATCTTTATCTACCGTTGCAGAAAATATGTTTAGAATGCTTAGCACAAGTAGCAGCTCAGCCCTGCAGCTCATATGGTGCTGTAATGTATTCTTTTAGGATGTTAATTGGCCAATCCAAAAGCACTAAAATATTTCACTCAACTGGAAGATATTACATCTAAAAGAACCAGAGGATCATGGCAGAATGTGAAGAATTGTTGTACTTTACCCAGAGACGTTAGCTTGGGAGTTGAGTATTTTGATTGACTTGTCCGCTGATTTCTAACATTATTAAAATTCATTGATCCCTCCAATCATAAAGCACATCACATAAAGGGGAAGATTGATAGTAACACTTTTATATTCATCATTATGCGAACTAGCACAATGTGTGTATGTCAGGATGATGAAATACATTATAATTGAATGGTCTGTGGTAAAGGTGCTGCTGAGACACAGCAAAACTGTGAAGTGGGAGCTTGGGAAATGTGATGCTTCATCTCACTTGCTGCCACTCATCTTAATGGGACTCCGCAGTGAGTCCTCAGAGGGATCAAATATGGTAAAAGTGTGGCTGCACATTGGTTTTAAAACCCTGAGGGGGACAATTGTCTGAAAATGCAGTTCCTTGGGAGGCTTTTTGCACAGCACTCCATAGACTGACAGATGAGACGAGTAACTTGCCTTTATATGTAAACGTGTGCACAGAAACACTAGTTAATGAAGCATAGCCAAAGGACCAAATCCAGAAATTCTAACTCCAGGCTCAATCCTCAGAGTTACTAAGCACCTGCAACTGCCACTGACAGAAACAGAAGCCACAGGTGCCCAACATATCTCAGAATTCATATTTGTTCAGTTCTTGCCCAAGGACCAAGTAAGAAGTTAAACTATTAACTAAATCTGCAGCCCAAAAAGTACATTATGTCTTGCTGTGAGTATGATAAGGCACAGAACATACTTAAAGCACTATATAAAGAAAAATAACCAGGTGCATTTATCAGTAATTAAAATCCTGTAAAAATATATACAAACTAGCCACACTCCTCAGGCTCCTGGAAAACTGCCACTGAGGCCCTTGGAGCTGCAGAATTTTGCTCTAAGTACCTGATCTTGCTCCCACAGAAGTCAGTTTTGCCACCGATCTCAACATGAGCAGGACTAGGCATTAAGAGGCCACGTGGAGGTGGTAGAAACACTGGGGGGGGGGAGGGGGATAAGAAAGGAGGGAAAGATCACAAGAATCTGAAACAAGGAGGAAGAAAACAGCAGTGTGAAAGGGGAAGGAGAGAAGGAAAGAAAAGGGGAGCAATCTATGGTGACTTTCAACTGCTGCTAAATTTTAAAATGTGTTCCACCAAATCCATCAATGGCATAAATCCACTGGATCATTATTTTTGCTGCTTTAAATGACATAGTCTTCGTTACTGTGGACTTTCCACAATATTTCACTGGGTAAGAGGCCAGAAAAAAATGAATAGGAACTGTCTTTGTCTGAACAAACACACCACTGGTGCTATATAAATCATAATAAATAATCCCTTTTAGTGATGTTTGTCAGGTGTCCCCATCGCCATGTAAACCTTTCACTGCCCATAGGCAGAACTGTTAATCTAACAAAGATGTTTGCAGAATAACATCTGATGTAAAATAGACTTGCAATGTTTGTTGTAAATGACAGTTATAATTAAACTGATTATGAGAAACATCCTGTTATTTGTACCATTGCACACTGCTACCAATAATGTTGATTTTTATAAAGAACAAGAAGAGCATGTGGTATTTCATCAACCATTACAAAAAATCTTAATAAGACATAATTATGAAGAAATTCACATTCCCTTTGCATTTTGCTGCTTCCTGAAGTGAGACCCTTGCTGATTGAACTGAATCTGCAGCCATTTGATAAAATGCATTCTCCAGTTATGCTAAAATGTGCTTGTACATACAAAGTAATCACATGCTTTCGGTTCTTGACATCAGTGACTTGGAAATATTGGGCCAAATTCTGCCCTTGGGTGAATATATCCAACTTTCATTGAAGCCAGTGGAAGCCATAAATGCAGCAAAAGGTTAGGCCTAGTCTACACTTAAAATTTCCAATATAGGCAAAACCCTGCAAGTGTAGATGAGGCTTCTGCTGACAACAAAGAGCTTTTGCAAGTATAGTTCACCCTGGTTGGTGAGTGAAATAAGCCTCTGCAGCAAAAGCACTAGTATGCCAGAATAACTGCATCTACACTAGCATTTTTGCCAGTACAGAAATGTTACAAAAATCATTTTCCTAACCCACCTTGCTATACCAACAAATGTTTCTGGAATAGACTTTGCCTAATTTTATATTTTTCTTATTACTTGAAGTTGACACCAACATGACAAAAGCATGGCACAGCACCATTACAATTAAAGTATTTAAGAAAGGAGGGGACAGGTTCTAGCTAATGGCAGACATAACTGCTTTCCTGAAGAAATGTCAGCAGCCCTCTAAGGCAGAAATGTGAACCAAGAACATAAAGAAAATATTTTGCTCATAATCTGTAACACAGAACATTTTCAATTCATTCACTGCCACTGATTGTTTTCCCAACTCGTAAATAGCTTTGCAAAATGTTATGAACAGGAACTCTCTGTAAGAGCTTTGCTTTCATTTGTTTCATGTTGTTTTGGTGCAGTCTGCCATTTTCCATTGCTTAAGCAGGACAAAATTTTAAGCACTGCAAAAGCCTTCATGTATCATCACAGAGGAAACAAACCAACATTTCTCATAGAGTTTACTTACAACAGTAAGTAATAGCTGAAACTTTCCACGCTCACCCCCCCAAAAAAGCCAGCTGAACATACAATTTATCATGTGCATGTCAGGAATTGTGGGCATTTTTTTTCCCCTTCCTTGGAAAATCTTATGTTAATTTTTGTAAAAGACATGATCTTAGCAGCAGAATTGCTTTAAGGCAAAAGAAGAAAGGCACCTTTAAAAATAACATTGATTTAATTAACTACTTCAAAGTCACATGCCAATGCAAGCCCAGCACCGGACCCAATTCTCCAATGCCTTGCACCTGGTATAATCATTTACAACAAGTGGGTGTAAAATACTGCCAAATTCGAAAGATTATGTTTTACAACCACTTTAGACTCACTTTTCCCTGATATAAATTAATACACAAGGGCATCACCAGAGCCCATGTTTCTGCAATGCAGGCAATGAAATTGAAGCATGAATCACATGACTGAATAAGACTAATACACATTTGAAGAATGATGCACTCTCTCTGCTAAAGTATCAAATAAAATAGCATTTCATTTTATCTTGCTTAAAGTTCGAGGGTCTGATTTTCCTCTCCACGTACGCCATTGTAAATCAGGAGTAATTCCAATGAAGTCAGTGAAGTTAACCCTGGTGTAAAAGTGGGTTAAGTGAGAGGAAAAGCAGGCCCCAGGGCTCTTTTTAATGTGAGATAGTCCTCAAGCCTTGTCTACACTAGAAAGTTTTCTCAACAAAAGGTTTGCCAGCATACAGCCACCGCTGTAATTAAATCGCTGTTGCATGTCTTCACTGTCTCCTTCTGTCAGTGGAGTGCATTCACACTATGAGCTTTTCTGTCGACAAAGCGAGCAGTGCACTGGGGTAGCTATCCCACTGTGCAACTGCATGCAGGGTGCTTTGGGAAGGGTTTGCAATGCCTCCCGGGACAGGCACAGCGTCACATGATGAAGGTTTCTGAATCCCATCGTTCCATGGGCATCCTAATAATTTGACAGCTGCTTTTAAACTGCTCTGTCAGCCAAGCTGACATTGCTGAACACAAACACAAGAAGCCCACAGAAGCAGGGGACGGGGGAAAGTGAGTGAATGAGTGTGTGTGTGAGAGAGAGAGAGACACACACACACACACAGACAGCTCATGTTGGGGGACAGTGAGTGTGTCTGCACACATCCTGTCTCTTTAAGTTCAGACAGCAGCAGCTGGAAGCAATCAATCCCAAGGCAGAAGCTGCTACACAGACAGCTCATAGCTGACGTCCCCCGTTCTTCCACCGCCTTCAGTAGAAACGGGTCCAGTACACCCGCAGGGGTGAGTAGAACGACACAGCCCCCACCTGCCTCCCTGGCTCTGCACGGTGCAGCAGGAGTTACACCCCTCCCCTGGCATGCTGGAATAATCAGGAGGCTATTTTCAGCGACATAACCTAAGGGCAGTGTCTACACACGTGCTTTTTCACAAAAACTTTGCCAAAAAAGGCTCTACACCTGTCATCTAGGTGGTTTTATTTTGTCAACAAAATAGGGCAGTTGTCAACAAAAGGGTTATTGCAGTGTATACACCAGGATTGTTTTGTCGATAAAAGGTGACATTTGTCAACAAAACTCTCTAGTGTAGACTAGGCCTCAGTTGAGCCATGAAGTGTATCCTCTTTTGTCCTTTCTTGGTTGTTTCATACAAGAATTGAGTTTTGTCTTCTTTATACCCAGCCTCCACATGGGTATTCATACTCCTACAAGACAGAAAAGAAATTTTGGCTTTACATGGCCAGAAAAAAAAAGTTGGTTAATGCTTTTTTTTTTGTTTGTTTGTATTTAAAAGGCCTGAAAGAGTCCCCTACTCTCCAAAAACAGTCCTTTACTTTACAATATCAAATATAATAGAACCTCAGAGTTACGAACACCTTAGGAATGGTTGTTCATAACTTTGAAATGTTCGTAACTCTGAACAAAACATTCTGGTTGTTTTTTTCAAAAGTTTACAACTGAACATTGACTTAATACAGCTTTGAAAAGTTACTGTGCGGAAGAAAAATGCTCCTTTCCCTTTATTTTTTGGTAGTTTACGTTTAACACAGCACTGTACTGTATTTGCTTCCCTGGTGTTCGTAACTCTGAGATTCTACTGTATGTCAAACCTCTTCTTCCCTGTTTCTGCTGGAGGTCTCAGTAAGAGGACCCCAGGATGTAAATTGGGAGCTATCTGAGAGTTCGATTCTGGAGTTAACACAAGTTCTGAACACGGGTAGCAGGTAGTTGTTCTGCCATTGGAGCAGACCAGAGACCTCACTATGACCCTCAGAATCACCGTTCAGTCCCTGATTCCATCCTTGATTCAGTGGGAAGTAATTTGCTATTGATTTGTAAGAGAGAAAAGGTGAATGAGGTAATATCTTTTATTGGATCAACTTTAAGTTATTTTTAAGTTATATTACCTCACTCACCTTGTCCTTCTAATGTCTTGGGACCGACACAGCTACAATTGCACTGCATGCATATTTGTTAGTCTTCCACATGCCCCTCGTGCCCTTACCCTGCCACCTCACAACCCGCCTACTCTGGAGGTTTCAAAGGGTCTTGTGTGATGCTGCTAAGTGTCTGTACCAGGAGATTTCTCCCCTGGCCAGCCAATGGCTTTCTCACTCAACCTCAACAGCATACAGGAGCTAGTACGGGGATGCGGGGAAATCCCTCCCATTGTTCTTGAAGCTATTATTAACATGTCTGCACTACAATGTTAAGGGGAGCAGGGAGCTGACAGCCCGGGTGGCAGCTGGACTCCAGCTGTGAGCTCTACAGGGAGCGGGGATTTGACAGCCTGGGCTCTCAGCCTCCACATTGTCCCTCTTAAGTCGGTGCAAGCGCCCCAGGTAACGCTGCACAACACCTATAGAAGGCGGGTAGGGTGGACATGAAAAACCTCAGTAATTACTGCGGTGACTGTAAGTCAACTTAACACGGGTCGACATAATTATGTAGTGCACACATGGCCTAACTGCAGCCACACAATTAAACAAAGCGACATATATTGACTCCTAGAAAACTAAAAATATAGCAGGATATAATATTGGTCAAATTGAAAGCAATAGCAAAATGGTTGGGGGGGGCATTGTAGTATCAAGTTTCTATTATAAGAAAGAAGAGTTAAAAATGCAAAGTATTATCAATAGTGTTCTCTGAAGTACCAAACCAAAGCCTATATAAGTCAACAGGATCCTTGCATTTACTTCAATGGGCTTTAATTCAGTTTTGAAAGATAACTAGTGCTCATGTGCACTGTCGTAACTACAGATGGTTGAAAATTGGGGACATTATTCACAAAAGTTCTCTTTTTCAACTAAAAAAAAATTGAAATTCAAAAGTTTTTGACCAGCTCCACAACTGGTTGGAAAAGGGAATGAATTCTTTGCAAATATTTTGGCAAAAATTTGTCCTTGTTTTTCAACAGGAACTTTCAGAATCGGACAGTTTTTAATTGCTTAAAATACAGTAAGGATGAAATAGTCACACAGGCCGCAGTCCGTGTGGTGTGATGGAAAGCTCCCAATACAGCAGAACCGCTATGGTTCCACAAAGCAGAGAGAGGGCTGCTGAGGAACAGGCATACACAGGAATGCCATACACACTATGCCTGGCAGAGGATAGTTCAGTGCCAACTTTGTGTAAACCTACCTGGGAAATAGTACAAGGCTGTGGGCAGCTACTGCAGTGGCCTGAAGATCTCACATGAAAGGTATACAAGGGATGAAGTGCTTCTGCAGGGCCGGGATGGGAGCCTGTCCCCCAAGACCCTGAATCTCTCCCGTATGCAAAATCCATTTCCTGCTAGTCTTCTGAATTTCACCCTCAGCATGTTTCTTATTTATTCAAGAATTAAATGCAGGCTACCTTCTTTCATTGCAATTTTAAGATTGCAAGTTACACTTTCTGTCCTCTGCTGGGCATGTATACAGTATAATGTCAAAACCAAGAGTCATGTGTAGTCTACATTTATAAAACTTGAGAAATGTTTATTGCAATAAACCTTTTTATGTGATTGTTTCAATACATATATATATTTTTATAAAGCAGTTACTGCATTATGGTGAATGTATGAGCATACCTTAACAGTTACCAAATGCTGCTATGAATTAGCAGCTGAATTACTTGCATTAAAGGGGAAAAAGCAAAAACTCCTCTCCCCTAAATCTCTTCTGATACAAAAATGATTATTTAGATTAGCTTCTATACAGAGATACCATTATACCATTTTGGTAGCCACTGTTTCAGCTTCAATAATATTGTAACTAATTATTAAATCTGACCATTAACAAGTTTTATAACTTCATCAGTCTGCTGATGTGTTCTATATATGTTATGAAGAGTTACTCAAAGAAAATGTGGGTTGCTCCATCTACATTTCTTAATTGCTCAAGCAGAACCAAATTAGCATTCACAGCCTGTATTTCCCTAACAACAGGCTTACAAGCTACAAATAATTTGTAATTCAAAAAGACTTTGGTCAATAGATTCTGAGCATGCAAAACATGTTTGGCACTTAAAAATTCCAAGACCTGTTGAACACAACTTATTAGTTTACATTTTCTTGTTTCCTTTTATTTTCCAGTGTAACATTATAAAAAGGCTGTGTGATTTGATAGAAATGGGAATTTTTACTAGAAATTCTAGGTTTATTACTGATATCTGGATGAAATATTAACCTATGTGGACCACAAAACCTGACTTTGACTCTAAATGATGTAATGTCCTTATGGCTTAACACAGGGAAAGATCTTGAAAAAAATAATCTCTTACATAGGTTTGAAAAATATTGGTTGCCATTAAAGACTTTTGATGTCTGTCTTTACAACTGACTGTAGGTATAGCCATTATAATTTTCTTAGTTCAGTAACTGATGCTACAAGATTCTGGATGATTTACTCATTATCTATATTGTATATTTCATTGTTAGATAACACTGAATTATTAAACTTGACAGCATTCCTTTAAATTATGCTTTTTTATGAGCATTCCATACCAAATACTAAATCACTAGTTAAAAATAAACAATGATAGTTTCTTGTTATTTTTAAAAAAGCAAAGGGTCACTACAATGATACATTTTTCCTTTTAGTTACCCATCAAAATGTATTTATTTTTACTTTTTTGGTATTTTAAGGATGTATGAATTCTCTGTACATGTTTTGATGAGGGTAACATAAGAGCTTCATTGTTGGTTTCTCTGCACTTACTCTACTTTTCTAAGAAGAAAGTTTCAAAGAAATGTCAAAGAAAAGAGAAACTTCCACTTCACCCCTGGAGTCTGCACAGCACCTGCTTTTCAGTTAAAGATAGGGAAAGGAATAGGGAAAAGGGGATAGGAGGATAGGACTGGAGACAGGGAAGATAGAGGGGAAAAAGGAGGGGATATATGGAAAAGGAGTAAAGAGAGCATTTTAAAGAGGACTAGATCAAAGTACACTAACAAACTGCTAATACATGTCAGAAAGATCCAGTTAGTCTGGCAGGCAAGTGCAGGGTAGATTCACACCCCAGTTTGCCACAAACTAAATGTTCACGTAGACAAGTCCCTAACTGACTCATCCCATTACTTCCCCAGAATCTCATTAACAGCAGTGTAACTCCACTGATTTCAATTGAGTTACTCATGATTTTCAAGGGTATAAATGAGATCACAACCACAGCTCTAATCTGCGCTTCTAATTTAGGGGCTTCTGATTCTGCTACCACTCAAGTAGGGTAGGATGTAGGGTAGTGATATGTCCTTGAAAACCAGGAGTGTCTCCATTTTTAGGGCCTGTTCCATAGTCCCCATCAGTGTTTTGCCTCAGTTTTTGTAAACCCCCATAGGTCCCATGTAGCTGCATGCCCCAACACAGCACAAATCCATAGTGTGGCAGGTTAATGAGAGGGAGGAATCTTGCTTAAATGAGATGAGGTAAAGAAGAAAGCAAGCACTAGAACTGGTCGGAAAATGGTGCTCTTTCCTGCAGAAAACCTCAACAACTACAAAAATAGTTTGTTAAAATTTTCCATGGAAAGAAAACACTTTTTGTGAAAAAATATTGTGTTGACTCTATTTTCCATAAAAAAAATGGTGCTCACCAAGTGGACTCCTTTTATCTCTTCCCCTCACCCAGTTAACAAAACTCCCCATAGCAAACCTCTCTAACAATTACAGAATCATAGAAGTGTAGGACTGGAAGGAACCGTGATAGGTCATCTAGTCCAGTCCTCTGCACTAAGACAGGACTAAGTATTATCTAGAGAATCCCTGACAGGTTTTTGTCTAACCTGTTCTTAGAATCCTCCAGTAATAGAACTTCCACAACCTTCCAAAACCACACGATATATGCACACCATGACAGGTGTCATGATTTTTCAATTTGAAAATCTGGTCACCATAAGTCAAAACCAAAACCTGAACTGACTTAGGCCTTGTCTACGCTAGCACTTATGCCAGCAAAACTTTTGTTGCTCAGGGGTGTGAAAAAACCATCCTCCTGAGCGACATACGTTTTGGCGGCATAAGCGCTATTGCGGACAGCGCTATGTCACCAGGAGACTCTCGCCTGCTGACATAGCTAGTGATACTTGTTTAGGTGGTTTTATTATGTTGGCCGGAGAGCGCTCTTCCACCAACATAATGCAGCTACACAAGCACTCTTACAGCAGCACAGTTATACTGATACTGCTGTGCCGCTGTAAATTTTAAGTATAGACTAGCCTTTAGTCAAGAGCAGGACCAGGTCCTTCATTCTTTCAGTTGAAATTGGGAATTGAAAGTGTGGGAGACAAAGGAACCTCTGCAGAAGATATGAACCTTTTCATTGTGAAATATACCAGGTCTCAAAGGCTGGAAGAGTTTTTCTGAGTCTAATAAATGCTGCCATTCATGTTCATAAAAGGGGAGAAAAGGCCTCATTGAGCCCTGGTCTACAATGACCTGGCAATTTGGCGGCAGTCGATGGGAGTTACGCAAGCTACGCAGTAGCTTGCGTAACTCCCGTCGACTGCTGTGCTTCCCTTCTGCGCAGTGTCTTCACTGTACTGCGCTACTTGAGGGGGTGGTTTTACTCAGTCGACTTCCTGATCAATTGAGCGGGTCTACACTGACCTCTCAATCGACCCAGAAAGATCGATCTGGCAGCAGCGACTTTGCTGCTGTCAGTATAGACATACCCGAAGTTACAGATGTCCACATCGCTCACTGAACTTCCATTGCCCACCATCTCAGCTACTCTGCCTTCTCTCCCCTAACTTCTGAGGCACCAATGACACCTCTTCTTAGTACATCTCAGTATGCACAGTAGAAGTGGGGAAAAGACCTTGTGGCAAGATTCAAAATGATGTACAGACAGTAAAAAAGTTATTGTGGATGCGGGATAAAGCTACAACCAACTTGCACCTGAAACTCTATGGTTACTCTAGACTCACTGCACGGTGGCTACTTCAAATACTGCTATGCTATTGTTTCTACTACTAATGGTTTGGTTATTTATCATATACAAGGCCAGTGACTCTCAACAATTTGTCATGTGATGCTTCCAGGGATACCAGGACTGTGAGGCATCTCGCTACCATCTGCCCTTGAGTGAGGGAGTCTTGTCTGTGCCTGCTTTGGATCACTTCCCTGAATCCACCAGCCTCTGGCAACACAGGCACTACTCTACCTTCCAAAACGGAGGATGACTTTTAGTATCTAGTGCCATAACCCACATTCTTATATAACAATAGCAGCACAGGACAGAACTGCCTAGGTATAGGAGACAGAGGGAAGATTCTGTTTTGGAATCAGTTAAGTTTTCATGTAAAATACTTTCCGATGAAGAATAAGAAAATGTCAAGTCAGTTGCAAATCAGGTAATGGTACACTCTTTTATGGAGCTGTAGGATTTGGAAAAGGATTAGTCTGCAGAAGAGAAGAATGAGGGGGGATTTGATAGCAGCCTTTAACTACCTGAAAGGGAGTTCCAGGGAGGATGGATCTAGGCTGTTCTCAGTGGTGGCAGATGACAGAACAAGGAGCAACGGTCTCAAGTTGCAGTGGGGAAGGTCTAGGTTGGACATTAGGAAAAAGTTTTTCACTAGGAGGGTGGTGAAGCACTGGAATGGGTTACCTAGGGAGATGGTGGAATCTCCATCTTTAGAGGTTTTTAAACTGCGGCTTGACAAAGCCCTGGCTGGGATTATTTAGCTGAGGTTAGTCCTGGTTAGTCCTGCTTTGAGCAGGGGGTTGGACTTGATGACCTCCTGAGGTCCCTTCCAACTCTATGATTCTATGAAAAGCTGATAGCAAACAAATGAAATATCCTAACCCATATCAATCTTTGGATATATTCATACTGTAGTACAAATTTTACAGCTGTAATTTATTTTGTGCACTGATGAACTGAACTGGTTAATCTTATTCTTATTTCAAATTTTTTCTTATTTATTGTATTTTGTCCTCTAAGCTATAGATATTGAGGTCGTTTGTCTATCTTGTGTGAAAAGAGAAAAAAAGTCATAGAAGTGGAAAACAACAAGAATTTTCAGAATATTTATAGGCATTGAAGGTTATTCTATGTAAAAAATGACCTTTTTAAAAACATAAACAACAAAATAATTTTGATGAAACAACAAAGTAAATCAGATTTGTTATGCTTCCAGATCAGTTAATTGTTTCTTTCATGTCTATTATATGGTTTTAATCATATAAACTCACTCTGGTTATATAAAAAATAAAGTTTGACTTGAAAATTAAATACTCATTTAAAATCTACATTTTAGTGAAATTCAGATGTTTTCTTTTAGCAAGTGGAAGTTGCAACAATATTTAAATGAATTATATTACTTATTTTCTGATCCACACAATGTGTTTTACACATTGTCATGATTTCAACAGACATAGCAACTAAAGATAAATACACCCATTAGTCAAAGAGTTGGCAGCCAACAGTACACACTATTTCATCGTATAACCTCCTTTATATGCTAATTTCAAAAGCACAAGGGCCTCTACAGATGGCTTTTTATGAAAATTCTTTCCTCAGGAACATCCAGCCAGACCATTATTAATTTCAGATAGATTTAAAAACAAAGTCATGATGAGTTAAGAACAAAAAAAACACCAAAAGCTTATGTGCAATCATTGCTTTTCATACTTATTCGGCTCACTGGAGACTTTGGCATGACCATTTTTCAGTCAGAACATGAAATCAAGTTTGTTCTACCTTGCTGGATGACACTCATACTTTAGTTTATTTGTCTCTTGCATGTCATTTAACAGTTAAATGAGAGACATATTGCTAAGAAGACCAAAGTAATATGACAACATTTACAGGTGTCATCCAATAAAATAAGAGTAGAGTATTTGCATAATTACGAACCTGTTCTTGTATCTTTTGTACATTCCAAGTCCCAAAATAACAAACAAATAAATACTGTACAGCTGACAGCAGAAATGTTCTGAAGATAATGCCCACCATTAAAACATCACCATCTGTTAGCAGTTACCACACATAGGTATAGGAGATAACGGTGGTGTCCCAGATACCAGCAGGTGGTATCTGTCGGCAAAAGCTCACTTTTTATTGTCAGTTACTGTAGCTGTTTGATATGATTATCACAATGAATGTCTACAGAAGATCAGTATGAACTAATAATTAAATTAAAAATACCACGGTGGCAATTATAAGTAATTGGGGAAACTGCTACTGATCTAATATGTTTGTTTTACATTGTTCTAACTGTATTTACTCCAGTAGAGAGATTTCCTGGTGTGAGAGGAGAATCATGCCCTTTACCTTTACCTATCTAAAGTGCTGCAAATGTGGCGCTAAATATGACAAACTTATTTCATACCTATACTCAGCATAAATTATCTTCCAAAGGAAAGACACAAGATCTTTCTTCATGCTCATATAATTCAGGGCCTAATTTTAGCCAAGTGAACAGATACAATACACTATGAAGAACTGATTATTCCACAATTAAACATCCTTATATCAGCTGTCACTTTATACAAAAGCCTTTTCTGATATTTCAGCTAGGATATCATCATATAGTAAAAAGAAATACCATTGACATTACATATCTATGTGTGTGTGTGTTAGGATAACTGGATAATTTAAAATTGTACATTTCAATGGAAATTCACCAGTGTAAAACTGGAACAATTGAGTGGTGAATTAGGCCCACTATATGCAATGTTAGAGGAAGCACAAATCTACATAGCAAGTTTTTCCAATAGTTTGTTGTACATATCAGAAATACAAGGCTATATTTTTGCAGATATTTTTCTATTGCATTCCCTTCTTGTCTGTTACATAATAAATTAATTTAAACCCTAATTCTCCTCCACCACCACCTCACAGATTTCATGTGTGCTGTCAAACCTCTGCTGATTAGTCTGCTTAATAATCTGCACTATCATCAAACTGGAAATTTTAAAGGGATTTGGTCAGTCCTAGAAATAACATCAAGCTTTTTCTCATGCTGACCACAGTAAAGCAATCAACCTGCTAAAATTGGGGCTGCAACTTCATAGCTGAGCAGCCCTCTAACTAGGCCCGAGTTTGTTGCTAACATGATCATACCCATCACATTTGCACACACTCTTTTCATACCTCTCTCCTTTCTCCAATGTACACAGGATCCTAAAAGGTAGTCTTGCACTAACAGGGACACCTAGAAGTGACACTGGACAGCAGGTTGTGTCTACATTCATTGAATTGTTTATCCTACAATGACAGCTATAGCACCTAAATTGCATTTGTCACTTTAAATCATATCTACATCTGTCTTTTCCTAGTGGACAGCTACTGACAAGTATAACTTTTTGTTCCATCCATCAGGGCTTGGAAACTCATTCAGCCGACGATGGGCCAAAAATGCAATGCCTGCCTTATGGAACACAAATCATATGCAGTTCTATAGCACAACCAAGGATCCCAGCACATTTTACAAACTTTAATGAACTAATCCTAACAAGACCCTTATCAGGTAAGTATGTTTCCCATTTTACAGATGGGGAAACCAGGGAACAGAAAGGATAAGTGGCTTGCCCAAACAATCAATGGCAGAGCAAGTAATAGAAACCAGCTCTCATAATCTTATGTTTTAACTACAAGATCATTATTATTCTCTCAGGGTGAAAGTCACTCCTGTGTGGTGGGATAGTGCAAGGCACTACACACCACTGAAATTCCACTTAATTCCCTAAAAATTGCTATATGGGGCTTAAATGATGTATAGATAACGTGCTGTCCCTCTGCACAAGGGTGAATTTCATCCTCACTGCATACAGATTTTTATTAGCCACCATATCCTGCATAATTATGATACATAAAATAGAAATAAATCTTTCAAGATGTATCATGTTTTTCTATCATGTATTTCATTCATTTTTACAAAGATCATAATTAATAACTTCTTGTCTATCTTTTCCTTCAGACACACAGGACTACCTGAAACCATATATGTCTGTATTATTAAGCCAGTGCCTCAAAATGGTCTAAGAAGACTATAGAAAAATATTTTTGTTTACTAGTGGTAATTATCTAGAAAAAGTTTACTGAGTAGATTTTCCTCAAGTTGAATTGAACTCTAGTCAATGATCAAATGCATGTACTCAGCAGTAAAGCCCAGCTAATTGAACTCCAGCAATAACAGCAGAAGCTATGCTCTGCCTACAAATCGTCCCTGTGAAGACCGGCTTTCACTTCCATTGAGAGGATAAAGGTTAAATGGCAGGCTCTAATGCAGAGAAGTGAACTGAGTTAGGCCTAATCTAATTCTTTATATCAGCACTGATTCCCTGGTCTTTCCTGGACTAGGACTGAATGCAGCTAAGGAAAAACAAGTAAACTGGCCCAACCTCGTGGAGACAGTATCTCAAATTAACCCCCAGTGGAACTCCATTGAAGTCAATAGGGTCATGTCATGACAGAAAGAGACCCAATGTTATTTTTAAAAATAATGAATTTCAGAAGATGTATAAGCATTGCCCTGCCAATTGACCAGAACTCCCTTGTCAGACACTGCTGCAGAGACGCCAATTAACTCATCAATCCTAGCTGCAAAACTCTTGAGTGATGAAGACAACTTAAAAAAAAAATTGATTTTTTGTAGTTGAAGAAGTAGCCTGTGCACAATGATTAAAATTAATACAACTCTCTTCCCCAAAACCCCATCTTATCTGTTCCAACCCCCCCTCAAAAAAAACCCTAACTCTAAATTAAGTGTCTCTTCCCTGGTTTTTTTTTTCTTTTGTTTAAAAAAAAATTGCATTTCAAAGGTAACAGAAAATCTTGTGTCAGACAAAGAAGACAAGAGCTGCCAGGTTTTTGATCATGTTTCATATTTCCTTACCCTTTCAGCACTGAACATTAAGATATGTACCTTAATTCAGTTTGGCTGACAAAAGTACATCACCCAAACAATATAATGCACAGCAAAAAGAGATGTGTAATCTTTAAACCATGTTTGCCAGGGCAAAGGATTCCTTTGAGCATGCCTGGTTGATTTTTTGTGTGGAAAACTATGCTATTATTATCTATTTATTTGCATTACCATGACATTCAGAGGACTTGACACATCAAGGCCCTATTTTACTAGGAGTATAAGCACATAAAAAGAGACAGCCCCTAACCTGAAAAGTTTACACTATAATTTAAGACAAAGATGCAACAAATTAGTGTAAAAAGCAAACAGAGGATGAGGGTAACAGTGATTAAGCAAATTCTCTATCTTGCCCCAGAAAGTGGGGCAATTTGCCAGGCTGAAATGACCTTTCAGTATAGAATAAATGGTTAAAAAATCAGAAAGAGCACTTGAAATGTTTGACCTCTGGATCTTTATTTTCTGTACTATGCATTTCATGCATATCCTTTTTAGTTTATTTTTAAATATACATGAGACTATATTCCACTTGATAAATAACTAAGAGATGAGTTGAAAGACCAGGTTTAGGATGTAGAAAGCATTAAAATAATAAGAAGGTATTTCAACACTTCCTATACAGTGAACTGGTAATTTCAGCAGTTTCTAAGTTACCACCCTCTGCCTCTGCATATAAGTCCCTGCAAGTTTATAATATATTTTAGGAAACAACCTTTTTTGACAGATCTGACTACAGACTTCAGAGTCCTGCATTAAGAGGGCCCAGAAGGGAGGGGAAATAATGTTAAGCTTCTCACTTTTTTAGGGAGGAAGGTCGGAAGAGAGTTTATAAAGCATATGTTTTTCCTTAAAAAAGTTTAAGGGACTGATGTTCCCTCTTCCTCCTTGTTTTTCTCCCTTTTGTGAGAACACCTCATTATTAGAATGAGTTTCTCTTTGCAAAAATGTGTCATTTCCTTCAAAATCATCCTCTGCAACATGGTCCTTTGTTAAAGTCAGGCAGAAGAATACATTTGTTTTTGCAATGAGGCACAAATTAAATTTCTCTTTAGCATTCTCTGTGTGGCTCAGTTCTAGTTCAGTTTATGAATATTAATGTTTTAATCCATACCTGGGAAATGAAATTATTTGACACCCTTTGATGTTATATTTGGTGCTATAAAAATGGAGCTGTTCTTTATACTCACATTCAACTTCTGGAGTTAAACTTAGTTTCTCATGGTTCTAAAGCTGATGACAAACTAGCTTTGGCATATACTAATTTTCTTACCTCTGCAAATCCATTCATCCTCCTCTTGCTCTGTATGTGTGTGTGCATGCACACATGCACACGTGTGTATGCGAGAGAAATGTATGTGTTTACATAAATATTTATTCAGAACCTGAAAATCTTTTTTTATTTTGAAGAAACTCTAACCTCAGATATAAGATTGCAGACAGTGAGTGACCTTACAATCCTTACTCCTGAACCACTCTTATTAAACCAAGGGGAGTTTTGTCTGAGGAGACCCTACTGAACTGGGTCCATAGGACTATCATATGGATTTCAGTCAAGCTGATCAGAGTTTACTAAGCCACTTTTATAACAGAAAAATGTCCTGTTCTCAGTGGTCAGACCATTTGAACTGCCTCTTGTGTCCTAAAGTGAAGAAACCCTGCTGCTAATGCCCATATTTGTGCCTATAAATCTCAAATCTGTCAGTCCAGTTCCCCATGAATAGTCTATTTAGGCTGGGTTTAAAGCAGTGGGAAATTGACCTACGCGAGAGAGTTCTCTTGTAAAATGACCGGAGGTCAGTGTTATTATCTCTGTAGGCTACCAATGGTGCATTTGTTCCACCCTATGTGTGAGTCATTCATTTATAACAAGCTCCACTGCGCTTTGAAAGTGCAGGGAGGGATGAGTATGGAAGCTTAGCTCCTGTCAATTGGCTGAAGTATAAGAAGACTCAGAAAGAGATGTTCTCAGTATTTAACTGATCAACTAGAAGATGATTAACTGTTATAAATAAATTAAAGACAGACCTTAAACCTGAATACTGGTAACGCTCTAGTATAGATAACCACAATTTCTATTTTGACTGCCATGTTGCTGTAGTCCTTTATTTTTTTTCTGTTTGTCACTGTCTTTTAATACAGTGAGATTTTTACTGTCAACAATTCCATTTATCTTTAATTTTTAAAAACTAGTTAAAACAAAAAGCTAGTATTAACAATTAGATCACAACCCAGCTACAGTATCAAGATGTGTTTTTTTGTACCTCAGTCTTTTATTCACTCCATGCATAAAACTCTATAATAAAAGCAAAGTTTATCATCAGACAATGGAATAACAATTCAAAGCAAATTTAATTATTTTGCATTGATTTAAGATAGGCCTTTCAAAAGGAGCCTAAAGGGGGTGCATAAATCCAACAGGAGCGGGGAATCTAGCTTCCTTGAAAATCCCAGTTTCAGACATTTCAATGGTTTGCCACAGTCACTAATTAGTTGCATTAATTGACCTTTGAAAGTGGGTACCAGCAGTGCTTAATTTGTAATGAAAGAGGTGAGGAGGCTCAAGCAATTATGTGATGCAGCAAGCCCAGAGGTGCCGGGGCTATGAACTGCCAACCCTAGGGGTGCCAGGGCTCAGTCCTGGCACAAACTGAGAACTAGGTACCAGACCATAAGCAAACATATCCTATGCTATTCCACATATTTCAACAACACATCTACCTAGTAGATTCATACACAGTTATTTATAAATTAGAATACTAAAATATTCTTTAAATATTTGCATGCGTGACCCTGTTTCAATTACAATCGTGTCAACCTCAGATAATACCCTAGAGGTCCTAGTTGCCTTTCTCTTCTTCCTAGCTCATTCCAACTTGCTGAAGTCTCTTCTATAAAGGCCTTTTCACCTGTTCTCTTTATAATATGTGGCATTTTTAGATGGTGGACTATAAAATAAGAGAATTTAGTTAAGACTTTTGTAATACAAAAGAAAAAGATGTCAAGAGAGATAAAATTATGTGGCATTGCCTTGAAAAGATACAGAACAATGCAACTTGGCGGCTTGACAGTTCTCCCAGGCTCTGTTTACTGTTCTTGTAACATTCACAGTAAATGAGATCCCCAATCAGACAAGGTCAGAGTGTCACATTATCCGAAATGCTGGATAAAATATAATGCAGATTGTGTAAAGTGAATTTGGTACACTACTACAGTAGAGCTCAAGTTACTGTAGGTACACAAAATGCCACATGCCAATGGTATTATGGGGCTTATGCAAGTATTCACCACATAGAAAGAGCACCAGCCTCAATTTTACATTAAATGAATATGGATAAAAAGACTTAGACTAGGTTTAATATTTAGAGGCCGTTTATGAAAAATTTGGTCCATTTTCTTGAGCTATAATACAGGAATATGCGATTGCAAACATTTAAAAAAATAAATAAAAAGGATAAATTGTTGAGGATGATAAACAGTTCGCAGACACATTTATTTACTTTCTGGGTTGCATGATGTTTACTTTCAGGTCAGATTAAAGTGCCAAATGTGAAGTCACTTGCAAAACTGAAACAGTGGGGTATAAAAAGGAGCAAAAGAGGTCAGAATGGGTTTGACACCTTAACAGGTTTGTCTTCTAAATGACTTTCCCCAAACATACTGAGCTTCTTGTTGAGCAAATGTCACAAGTTTCTTCATTGTGTCTGCCTAAGGCCCTAAGGTGTTAAATAGCACAGTATTCTTTGATAACCTATCATCAAGCACCAAATGTGAGCAATAAAGAAAATTTCACAAGCTTTCTACAATGGAGGGACAAAACATATTTAAAAGCTTTTGAATAAATTTGCAATTTCACAAAACTACATTAAAAGAAGTAAGAATTTATAGAGGCATTTCAGTTTTACTTGGGAGAAAACTGGAAGTACACTTCACATGGCACTTTGTAACATCAAACGAACCCAACAAAGCATCTTAGTAAAAATGAAATATTTCTAAGAGGACTCATCAGAAGTTTAAATTATACAGATTTATTCAGATGATCAGTGTGGTGACTCATGATCAGAAAAAATTTGTTTTACAATTAATTGACAAATAAGCCCTTTCCATGTTCTTAGTTCTGTTGTTAATATCTTCATTTTCTGTGATAAACAGTACATGTATTGTCTTTACGTGCCAACTCAAAATGAAAAGTAGTTTCACTAGTAAAACTGTAACTGGTGTTCTAAAATCAGCTACATTCCACAATGCATCAGCAATCTGTGCTACATTTTGATCTGCTCCTCCATATCATGCCAAAATCACAGGTACTTACATAGCAACAAAATATATATATTTTTTTACTAAGCAAAACCCACCCCCCAGATGGCAGCCATGTAGGCAAACTCGTGAGGCAGCCTAGGATTTCAAAGGAATTGCAGACTGAACTAGCTGCTCACCCCTAGAAGTTGTCCCTCCTGATTATCCGAGGGACATCAGTGGGCCAATGTGGGAAAGCTTGTATTGCAGATCTACACTGTGTATCTCTTCAGTGAGCTAAGCTTCCAAACACTCTCAGTTCCCAGTGATTTCAGTTGTTGCAAGATCAGGCCAGAGGAGCTGATGTTAATTTCCTGCCTGTTAATATGGAAGCTTTCACCAACAATACAGCCCAATACCAAAAGCCTATTGCTTGCAACTAGCCCTTATTCACACGAATAAGGACCACTCATTTGGATAAGGTTTTCAGTATCAGGTTTTAAATTACTTTAAAAACAGAAAGACAAATCGAGAAGTCCTTTGAGATACGAATACTTTTTTCTAAGTTCTGACAGGCTATTTTGATATGGACCTGGTCTGATGATCCACACTCAATGGGCCAGATCTCTAGGCTTCCTGCAACTGTTCCACTCCCTCTACTTTAAGCCAGAAGGCTGCTGGGGGACAAGCTGACTCCAATGCAAATTAGACCTACATGAAGCTGCTCTTACTTGCATTAGCAGATCATAGTTTTCAAGGAGTTGCTCTGCCAGTGATAGCACACCATACTTCAACACCACCCACTCTTCTCACCCCTGATAAACCAGAAACTGAGCCTGGACTGTGCCCTATTCTTGAGAGGGTCCATGAACCAGCCCTGTGTTACTTTAGGATTTCTCTATGCTAAGACAATCCCCAGAGGCAACCTTAAGGCAGCTTTAAGTTCCCTCTTTGTTACAGATGCAGCACAAATGGGAATAAGGAGGGCTGAATATCTGATCCAGTGAGTCAACTTTAGTGATGTCCTTATGATGCCAAAACATAATACACATGAATAGTTCTTGGAAATATGTTTTATTATCAACAGTTCTCCGCAAGGAAAATGCTGCATGGATTTCTTCAAACTACTTTATTTACTTTAACCATTTTCAAATCTATTATATAATAGCCTGTATAATGCTGGACCAAGAAATAATGAGTAAATATATTATAGTCTTTCCTTAAAAATGATGATGATGACCTACTTATTTTAACCATGTCAGGGATTAAATCCTTTCTATCTAATACTTTCAAATTGTCATTAAAACTAGCAAACATGAAAGTCAGATGACATCTTCATCCAAAAGTTACTTTGAGTAAGGTAAATATTTTAACTTCATGCAGCAATTAACTGTTCATAAAGAGAAAGTATTATTGTCATGCAATAAAACTGCACTCTTAGTTTTGCTGGTTTCACTTTAACATAAATAGTTAAATGGTAAAAAAAAAAAAGTGATAATCATTTATTTGTCTTTTAATCTGTTCTCATTTTAATATGAAACTCTATACTGTAACTATAGATTAATTTTAAAATGCTGAGATATGAACATAAAAAGTGACTGGAAGACCTGGTGAATCTCAGGGAAAACTTTGAAAGATTGAGAGTTGATTTTTTCTCCTTTTCTTTTCCTCCATTCATAGAGTATATTACCGAGAGTATTTGCATGAAAGAGTTCATCTGCTCAGCTAGGTCTTTGGTACTAGAAACCCTAACCTTCTATTTGTGACATCACAATTTTCAATGGAGAGGATTATTATTATTACACAGAAAGGATGATGACTGCAGATGGGGAAATATACTGCAGGGATAGCTAAACTCTTAGGAAACAGGGTACTATTGTCACGCAGATGTCCTTAATAAAAAATAATGAACAAAGGGAAACAACCTGAATAATATATGGGTAGAATAGTTCCCAAATATAATGTTGTTGAAAGTTTTCTGTATGGCACCTGTGTTCTTTAAAAAATATTTGGTAAGTTTATGATTTTCTAAGATAATTACAATTTCCTGGGTATTGTTTTTGTCGACATAAATAATTATTTGTCAGTTGTCTTTGTCTCAATGCATCTTTTCCTGCTGCAACTTCTGACCCTGGTGAAAATCTCACCAAAAAAGAAAAAGAAAAAAGGCTCTTACCTGCCACCCACTGAGTGAATAATGAGACCTACACATATCAGTCAGAAGAAAGATCCGGAACCAAACAAAAATTAACTACCATATCCAGACTGAGACCTTCCTGCTGGGTCTGACCAAATCTCCCCTCGGTGCTCTTGCCACCCAGAAGCAAGTATGGTTAGTTCTTATATGAACAGGGACTGAGTGAACCAGTTTTGTGGGTTTTTTTAAATGATACAGGATACGTTTTATACTCCATGTCATTTTCTCAGGCTCTATGGAGACAGCTCTAGCTGTCCTGATGTTGATGCCTGTACAGTAGCACACACAAATCCCCTTGTCTGTAGGGCCAGACTTCAGTCATATGCAAGTAAACAAAAAGTTGCATGCAGTGAACATACCAACACTGGTGTAAGTGGCAGCCATTATCTAATTATTATCACAGTTATTATTATTTATTAGGCTCTTGCAGATATGAAAGATAGAAAGAAATTCAATCCCCTCTTTCAGCAATTTATAATCAAAACATTGAAGAGACAATGGAAAGCTTGAAACAATCTTCAGATTTGGGGAATACTCAGTCATTGAACTTCTTCTAGGGACTGATCCTGCAATCCTAGTTCTGGATAAACTCCTCTTATTTGTAAAGGGTGTAATATGTCCCCAGGTTGCTTTTTAATTTTAGTTGGTATTTCTGAGGCTATAGCTACACTATAGAACCAATGCTAGCATAGCCTCCTAGTGTAGATGCAACCTACTCCAACAGAAGGAGTTTTTCTATTGGAGTAAGAACACGCCTTCCCCGAACAACATTGGCTACATCTTCCTATGTCCATTACTATCCACACCTTGCAGTTGTAGAAAGTTGACTGTATACTATGATCTGTTTCATCTGATCACCACAAATGAGCCTTGAATACATCTCACCAGGCTCTTGGCAATATGCTCTGGAGTGAAATTTCTTCCCAGCCCCAAGTGTGGAAATATGTTCAGCCCTAAGCACATGAGCAAGTATCACCATAGTTAAGTAGCTAATCTCGTTTATGATCAGAGACACCAATGATGTAGAAGTATTGATATATATATACACCAAGTAGTTGTTACTTATTTTCTTTAATTTCAGTAAGGTGGAACTTGCCAGCATCTCCTAGAATTGAAGATTCCATATGTTGGGAATGTCCAAAAAGCATCTCAATGTATTTAGCCTAAACATTAAATAAATACATAGAAATCCAAGAAATGTCAATGGACCAGATTCTCCACTGAATTACACTTTTTGTGACAATTTATCCTGTGCATTTGGAATCCAGGGATATTGTTGCATGCCCGTTTTCAACAAGTTTAAATGGCTATACAAGGTTGAAGACAGTGATAAAACTGACCCAAAATATTCTCCTGTTGTTGCTTTAGCTGCATACCTAAGTCTTTCTGATCCATTTTTGGTTACTTATACACTGCAGGAAGATTATTCCATGGCTACCTTCTTTCCTGCCTCTGTAGGTTTAAGCTCTTCAGGCTGCTATGATAGCTAAAACTGTATGCTTAGATTAAGAACAAAAAATATTTGTAATCCACGTGGTGAGTATCGTAATATGGAATAACTGTTAAGGAAAATCAGCTTTGGTCTATATCATGCTGCTGATTTTAAGTTGAACTCCTCCATGATGCCCAGTCAGCAGATCTGCTTAGAATTGGTTGTGTGATATGAGCCTCTGACAGTGAACCTCTCAGAATCATCTTTATTGTTTTGGTTGTGCTCAGAGACTTACTTAAATTATTTATGTGTGCTCAAATGCAGTTAACTCTTTAATACCTTATTAAATTAATGTGGCTGGCAATAATCACTATGCACAAAATCCTGCAATTCTTACTTAGGAACAGACTTTGTTTCACATCTGTGCAGGTGTGTGGGGGAAGAAACAAGTTGTGTCCCAATTCTTTGCTCCCAGGCAAGAATTGAATAGAGTCACAATTTCTACACTCAGCTGAGCACACAGACGGTGCACAGTTAGTGGAAATAGACACATGAAAAAGGAGAGAGATCAGGCAACTTGTTTCCCAACCTCTACATAAGCCAGCTGTGCTGGTTAGCTGGACTGGGGAGTGCAACTTCACCCTCATAAGGTGTGTAGCTGTAGCCCACATCCACTGTGTGCATAAGAACAGCTAAAGACACTGCTTCCTCTATGCACAGTAATAATATTTAATTGCTCCAGCTTTTTATATCTCACCCATTACCATGGTATAAGAGCACCTCTGTGGTGAGCCTCCTGAAGCTCCCTAAAAAACATAATCCTACCTTGAAGTTCATGGGCTTTGGATCATTTATTCAGGCAAAACACCCAGGAAAGCCAAACTTTAGATACAGGCAGGTATGTGTTTCAGGTTGTGTGTCTCTACAATGGCTGCTAGCTACTTTACTAAAACATATCAAACAAGGTCAATTCAGCCATATTTCAACTTTGTCACTTAACGGTGTATATGTGCAACTTAATCCTGCAGTTCTTTCCTACAAGAGGAAGACAGGATCAGGGGCTTAAATCAGAATACAATATCCTGTTTTGGATCAAATGATTAATTGGTTTAAAAACATACTCCTAAATTTAATAAGATAAATGAAAGATTCTGATCTCAATTGAAAAGATGTAACTTTAGGATAATTTTACCGACTTCAGTGGAGTTATTAATATTCCAGATTCACATCAGTGTAGCTGAGTTTGCTGAACTAAAAATATTGTTGGAAAATTTAAGTCCCAAGCACAGCTGCACTTTTTGCATTTTTTCCAGTTAAGGAGAGAAAAAATATTGAAAAATGAGTACTATATATTAATATAGAGAGACCTGGATAGTTGGAGACTTGGGAAGACTATCTAAAGATTTAAAGTGATAAATCTGCTACTTACTTTGAAGCAGCCTTATTGCTAATTTGCCTTAGGTCTCAGAGGCGCTGTCTGTCTTTAAAGCATCCGATCAACTCTGCTTCACTGATGATTGGGCTACCGTTAGATGCTACTTAATCAACTGCTTTCTAGATGGCAAAGATTTACAGTTGATTAGTCTGCATAGTTCAGTTGTTTTTTCAAAAGGTTCTAGGAAAGGATTATTTTTGTGCCCAAATAGCTCTAAAGAAAGGGGTGGTTCAGGGTCTGCAGTGTGAATATCCCGGATTCTGAACACAATGTTCACTGAAGCAGACAAAGCTAAAGTTAAAGAAGCATTTAGTGTTTCAGAATGCCAGCCTTAATAGGTATCTTTTTGTGGGGCGCTATTTTTTTTTTTTTTTTTTTACTTTAATGCACAGATTATCAGGAACATACAGATAAAGTTGAATATGTAAGGCAAGATTCAAATGTTTCCTAAGGAAAGTTCCTCACTCTACTTGAAGCCATACAGTGGAACAATTCAGACGCTAGTGACAATACTATGTCCTTTCCTTGGGAAAGTGGGCTAATTCATCTTTGGCAGGCCAAGTTCAGCAATTCAGCTGTGCACGTTTAGAACAACACAGTAATCAAACTCATTCCCCTTCATTAACAAGTGGAACTGATACAAACATCGAGGAGAGCAAGGAATCCAAGCCATTTCTCTGTACAGTCTGATCCAGTCCCATGAGAAACTCTGCAAAAGTCTGAATCAGTGAACATCTGGGAAGGGGCGGGGGGCAAACACTCAATGTGATTCTTTCTTACTCATATAAGGGATTTTTCTTTGCTCCATAGATGCTAGCCATTTACAGGAAGAGAAAAGTTAATAGGTACAAGGGGCATTATATGTAACGGACTCTTGACTATAATTGATTGTCATAAAGTAGATACAAATTATTTAATAAGACAATTTAGTGTTATCCCTGAGGGAAAATACCTTTCTCTCCAAAGTTTATTCTGTACTTGAAATTGAGACCTATTTTAATATGGGTATTTATAATCATAAAAGGAACACACAGAGTTATAGTAGTGAGGATTTAAAAAAAAAAATCAAACCCAGGAGTTGGGAAGGGATTTTAACCTGTGTGCTTCAGGGCATAAACCAGCTACTGTCTAATGGGGTTTCGGAAGAAACTTTCCCTGGTGGCAGATTATTCCATAACTGCAGAGTTTCCCATATTTGCCTCTGAAGAGTCTAGTACTGGCCCCTGTTGGAAACAGGATACTAGAGTTGAAGGACCACTGGCCTGATCCAATATGGCAGTTCCCAGGTTCCCAATCCAAACTTTCTTGCAAGGCTTTACTTTTTGATAACAGAACCATTAATATTGACATTACAAATCTAAAGATCTCTAATAGAGTTGTGAACACCTGTAAACATAATCCACATTTAAATCCTCTTTTGAAGAACTTAGTGAAGCAGTAACCCCTTTGTTCTATTGCTGTCGATGGCTGACATCACAGCACCATTATATACTAATGTCTGCATGGAAACAAAAGCTCAAAATCAAAAGCATTTAATTACAAAGCAATTTTTGTTATTTCCCCAATCAAAAACACCCAGCAACTTCAGTCAACCTATTTCTTTTAGCTCTATTCTTCAAATCACTAATGCCCTCCCAGCCCTATCTACATTATTGTGGATAAACCCATTACATCTGTCAAGACACAATCACTACATAATGCATCTTCCTCCAGATTTTTTCATATGGTCAGGATCACTTCATACATTTTCTATATCATAGTCTGTGCAAATGCCATTATCTCTTACTGAAAGGATTTACCTAATCTTTCACCAGATGAAAGAAAATTCCTTGTTTAGGAAAGCAAAAACAGAAATCTTCACTTTTTCTTCCTCTCCCCCCTTCCATTTTTTTAAAGCCTTATCTCAAATACACATTATCTCAACTTCTTATGTGTGGTACTTAAATCATGATATATTTAGATCATCAACACACACTATTTCTCTCAAATCTTACAAAGCAACACCTCCTGTGTTGTATGTTTGTAACGGTTGCTCAGCATACTTTCCAGCAGAGATATGAGTTTCTAGGCTAAGAAACCTGGAATGTTCCCGCTACTGCAGGCTAATGATCCTTCAATGCACACTAATATGTCTGATAAAAGTCTCCCAGCATGAGTGCACAGAACGCTTACCATAAGAATGACAGTACTGTGGGCAGGGCAAATCACTGACATCATTTCAGGCTGAATTAGATGCTGGAGGCACAAATTAAAACTGAGAGATTTCATTTCAGTGGGCTTTGACAGATGGAAGAGTGCCTCAAATCTCTAATTGTTTAAACCATTAACTCATCTTTCCACCTGCATTATCTCTGGAAAGGACTCTGTTGGAAGCCTTGAACAAGTGCTCGCAGAGAGAATTCAGGAGTGTGTGTTATTCTAGAGAAATCAGCCTTCTCTTTTGAGGCAGAATGTTTATTTGGCTGCTGTATTTGTAAACTTATTTATCTTGTCTTTCACACATCCTCTCTATTCTGAAAACTCAAAACAGGCTTTCAGCCTCATCGCTGGATCAGTCAATCAAGGGATACTGTCTGTGCCTTGGCAGAGGTGAACAAGAAAGTCGGATTGAGATTCATGGTGCATTACGATGATTTCCATTTATTTCCAGTCCTTGTAAATGCCACTGCACACGCAGTACTAAAATAAGCCTGCTGGTCTTTTGACTTTCAGCTGCTCACAAATTGTGAAACTTGCCGAAGGATCTGTAACCAACATGATCTGTACTTAAGGGATACTTTTAAAATGGTATTTCCCTGTTGTATAAAATACTCATCAGGGGCAAATTCTGCTTTCCCTTAAACCAGTATAAATCTGGAATACCCCATCGTTTCAGTGAGTCGCTCGTGATTTGCACTGGTGTCAATTATTATTGGTTTTGTTTGCTTTGTTTGGTTTGGATTTTTTTTTTTTTTTAATTTACGGGAATACCCACCAAACGTTCAACAATTCTCAGACACCCAAGAAAGATGGTCTCTACTCTGAGAACCTCACAATCTGAGAAGAGACATGTAGATAGAGGCTAGGGGAAAGGGAACAGTGACAATAAGCAAATTATATACAATGTATATACCATTCAGTTTGATTCATTGTAAGCAGCACAGCAGAAGTGGGCTGTTAAAACAGGTTTATATAGGGCCAGAATAAGGAGGGAGACTCTGGCAGAATTACAAAGAGCTGTTAAATTTAAATTTGATGTGATAGCAGATGATGACTCAGTGGAGGTACTACAAAGCAAAATTAGAGCAGAATCTGGTCCTGTGTGCAAATAAAACTACTTCAGGCATGATACTATCACCCTTATTCATGCTGAGTAGTTCTTCCTCCACAACTAGCCTCATTTGGCCAGATTATGATAACCTTGCTCACACTGAATGGCATCTCATTCCACCAGAAGTTCCATTCACTTCAGTAGGACTATTTGTTCAGGAGAAGGTGCTAGTCAACAAAAGTAAGAGTGTCAGAATCTGGCCCTTTGTGTTCAGTCTAAATACACATGCAGTAAGGTACTAATCAACATAAATAAAAGTGGCAGAATTGGGTCCTTTATTTGTGTGCAATAGATCAGAGGTGACATATGCAAAAACTGGTGCCCCTCGCTTCTAGGCAATGGGTTAACATATATCATAGCAGATTTCAGTCATGAAATGGAGAAGAATATTTTCTCCTTTCCTCCAACACCCATTAAACAACCTATGCTTCCTCTTGAGGATCAGTATAATGAAATTGCCAGATGAGAGCAGCTATTCAAAGAACAAAGTCAGGCATATTATTTTCCGCTGTCAAAAACATTGGGGAATTACAAGTGAAGATGGAGACGAATAGCTTGAGAAAAACATGCACACAGTGATTACTATAACTGGGCAACATTCTTCTTTCTGCACTGCAAACTTCTGCTGAGGACTCTGTATGTAAAATTTCCACTGACGTCAGTGGGAATTCTGCTGACAGAAGGACTGCAGAATCCACAACTAAGATCAACACTTCAGGTAACAGATCCAGGGACATTTGTTCCTAAAGTCTAATTTTAGAAATATAAAAAACAACCCACAGAACATTGATAAGTAGAAGGTGTTGCCTGTAAGCCAGTCTTTCCTTGATGCTTTAAGGGTCATGTTAAGAGGGGGAAAATATAAGATTGCTAAACTTCTTAAGAAAGACATAATGACCTTTAACACAGTGCCCTGTTTTCTTTAGCCAGCAATGTCTTAAATCACACTAGACAGGAATATATAAATATGTGCCAACAACAAAAATGAGTAAACAGCAGATGTTAATGATGTAGTTAATAAATGTATGAAATATGACAGGAAGTCTAGAAATGTATTAAAATAATATATATATTGAGGGAGAAAAGAAGTACTACTAGGAGCTGCAACTGTAAACTCCCCTCCACCTACACCCCCAAGAATCTATAATTGTGACAGGCAGAAAGCAGGCAGGCAAAGCTGAGATCAGACTTACCACTGCTGCAGGAGTAGGTTCTAATGGATTTGATTTGGTAATATGTCTTTTCCGTGGTGTGCTGACTAACAATTTTATAATAAACTAAGCCACGCTAAGTAGTTATCTTCGTTATCTGAGGGCCTTTTAATTATTGAATACATGTGAACCTGTACATTTTTGATTGATTATTGATTATGGATTACAAAATATACTCCTTTAAAAACTATAAAAATGATAATGTCAAATACAAAATACTACATATGTCTAACCTGACAATGTTAGGTATTCTATCTGTCTAGGCATCTATACATTGCAACTAATGGGATTTTAAACAGGAAACTTTGTTGCAACTGCCATCATAAGAATAGATACAAATTATAAATACCAAATGACTCAAACCATGTAGATTATAATTCTTAGAATTCTAAGGCGGGTTATACCCATACATCAAAGAAGAATAAACCTTAGTGTTGGACATTAGTTGAAACTTGTAGAATCAAGGTTACAGTATTGATTATATTAAGATACAATGCAGCTACGTAACTAATTAATTTGAAACTCATGTCTTGCCTTGGCCAAACCTAACTTGATTAATTGTATTTTGCCAATCTAAATCTCCCCAGCAATTTCATTTGAATATTATATTATTCTTTACTTCCTGTCCTAAAATGTAACATTTAACATTTATGTAACAGTGGCCAACTCCACTGTGCTGGGTGCTGTACAAATATGTAGCAAATGATAGTCTCTGCCCCAATAATGTCTATGCACAGTATATATGTATCTATTACACACAAAATAAGGAAGTTAATAGAACAGTATTTAGTTTGCAAAGTCAAGCATTCAAAAGTGAGAAGTGCCAGTTTTATGATGCAATCTTAATTCTGCCTACATGTACTTCCAATCTGGGCCCTGAATGAAGAGAGGCAGGTGATGATGGCTTTCTCATGGTCTGCCCTGTCACATGCTAAGGCACAACCAATGCCATCAAATCGACATCCAAACATCATTCAATGAAGTCCTGGACTGAACAGCAATGGAAATAGTTAATGTGCAAAAATGTGATTCCTCCCAGAGCCACGTCAAGAAAACCATAGGCCCAGCTCTACGAATTTGACAACTGAACATCAAAGTTATGTCCTGAGCTAAAAGCGATGACCTGACTTGTGTCATTCAAGACAATATGACTGATATCACTCTGCAAGAAGCCCATATCAAAGATAATGCCCAAAAATCACACTGCCATATTGCCAGCTACAGTCTCCTTGCCTTTCTCCATCACCTGAAACACAGCCTTGCCACATACATCAAGCAGGGCATCAAGGATTATGACATGGTAGATGCTAGGAGCAACCCTAGAACCTTCACCATTTCAATAAGAATTGGCAAGATAATGACGGTTAATGTGTATAAACCCTCAAATACAGTCTGGTCTTCTCCCCCATTACCCACAGCTTATCATACAGCTATATGGGTGATGATTTCTGTAGCCACCACACAATGTGGTGCTATAATAGTAATGATACTGCAGGTGAACCTCTTGAAGAATGGCCATCAGACAAAGACACACACCTACTTTTCAATGCGAAGGACAGAGACACTTTTCATTCTGCCTGCTGGAACAGAGATTACAGCCCACATCTCTGTTTTCTCACCAAAGACCAGTTTGGAATCCCTCAGAATGCATCCAGAACTATTCTTAGAAACTTCCAACACACACAGCATTGACTGGTGATGATCCACACTGGCCCTGAACTCCCAGTAATCATAGTCAGAATTCACTGCGACAAGTGAGACCAAATGAGATGCCATCCCACCAAAGCTCAAAAATGTTGATCATTTCATCCAGTTTGTCTGAATACCCACAAGAAAAATATGTCTCATGGGTATTGAAAAGGATAATCCCCATACTGGGAACCAGAAACAGAAAGGCTATTAAAGGAACCAAACATCTGGTGCCCCGATCGCAGCAACATCCCTATGAGAGTCACTGAATTCAGTGTGCCATCAAAGATGGATTGAGCTCTTTGGAACTCTGGACTTTACTCATTCCACCTGCAAAGCTTGGTTATTGTTGCCTCAACTTGGGACTGCAAACCCAGTGAAACATCAAAACCCTGAATGCTTCTTATGAATTCAAAACCACCAGGGGACAAGTGAACTAAGCGCAAAGTGCGCAGAAAGCTCCAACAAATATTCAGTTCACTGCCTCCTCCCCTCTATCAGTGCCCTTCGTTGCTGAGGAGGTAAATAAGGCCCTCTAACTCAACAAAACCAGGAAAGCTCCAGTGCCTGTGGCTGTCTTCATGAAATTTCCAAAAAAACTCAGAGCCAAGGGACTGGAATGGATGGCAGCACTGTCAATGTCCATTCTTTAGGGCTTGTTCTGAGGATTTGGCACAAGGCTGTGGTCATTGCCATTGCCAGACTTGGGAAGCCAACCAATAATCCCTTATTGTAACAGCCTGCCTCACTCCTCTGCACACTGTACAAGCTCATGGAGAAAATATTATTAACCAGGCCACAGTTGCACTGACCAAGTATTAGCCTTAACAACACATGTTGTTACACACTGGGGCAGCTTTCTTAGACCTATCTACCAAATGGAGCAATGGCCTCCTCCTGAAAGCCAGCTAAATTATCCCATGCAATTCAACAATAAAATTATTCGAAGACATTCTGACCAATCTTAGGTTTCATGTTTTCCTGAGGGCCAACCACAAGGATCAGTCATAGCATGATCCTGTTTAATATTTACACCAGTGACCTTTCCCAAACATCACCATGGAAATTTGTCTGTGCTGATGAGGCTGCTTTGACTTTACTAGCATGGGATTTACCAACCACAGAGCAAATCCCAACTAAGGATCTTAAAATCATGGAAGAATATTTATTATACAGGCAGCTAAAACCAAACCTCACTAAAACTGTCATGTCAGCATTTCATCTAAACAGCTGAAATACTAAGTCAAAACTACATGTGGATTTCTGTGACCAGCAGATAAGATACGATCCCATTCTGAAATATCTTGGTACGACATTAGAACAAAGCCTCACATACCATCAGCACCTGAAAAATATTCAAGACAAAATAAAGGTGTGTGGAAATTTCATACAGAAACTGGCAAGAACAATCTGGGGAGCCAGTGCAAATGCTCTACTACCTCTTCACTGGCCCTTGTCTACTCTACTGAAGAATATTGCTCACACATCTAGACACATAGCTCCCACACATCACTTGTCGATTCTCCATTTAACATTGTCATGCAGATTATTACAGGCACAGTAAAATCAATACCACAACCATGACCTCCCATTCTGGCACATATGCACCCAATCCAAGTTCACCGTGACATATGAATTCTACAGGAGTTTCATTGTATTTCAGGGAACAAGAATCTTGCAATACACAAAGATCTCAATAGTATACCAAGATTCCAACTCAATCCAGAATTCCTGTTTTGCTTACAGTGCGAGAGCTCAAAGACTCAGGGTTTTTCCCCCCAAAGATCAATGGTGAGCATGGTGGAAGGATACCAGTGTCCCAAATAAATACCTCATCAGTGACCCGACCAAAGAATCCAGTGGCTTTTCACTTCCATGGAAAATTTGGTCCACTTTGAACCACATCTCCACATTACATGGCAGCTGCGCCTACCTTCTCCATAAGTGGGGACTGAGACACAATTGTATTTGTGACTGCAGAAATGGACTTCAAACTATGTAACACCTTATCAGTCAGTATCCCAGATATTCATATTCCAGTGGTCCATCCACCCTACCAGAAGCAATCAGTTGCCAGAAGCAATCAGTTGGATTCCCTGCTAGACTTGGAAATCTAACATTGCTGTTTTGAAGCCATACAAAAAAAGATGGAATGAGGCAGGGATATCATAGACAAAAATAAGTGCTCATGTAATTAAAGATTGTATCGTAATACATATGTGCATGGGGCTGAATTAGGGTTGCACACTCAACTGTAAATCTGGCATTTCCTAACTTTAGAATGCTTGACTTTGCAATCTGAATAAAGTTTTTTTTAACTTCCCTTCTGTGTGTATGTACCATTTCTGAGGATTTATCTTTTTAAAGTAAAAACTAATTATATTGTGCACAGCTATAACAACTCCCACAATATGCGTCATCAGCAGGCTTTTAATTCTGACCAAACTGGTAGTAGTTGAGTTACAGGACTAATAATGTTAGCTGGCAGCAGAAGGCTGTTTTCCAAGAGTGGGGGATGGATCCAGACGATGGTTATGTGTGGTCAAGGGCAAGCCCAACACAATTCACCTTGCTGTCCTCCCCTTTAGAAGGATGGGTCTCAGAGCCTGGGCTCCAGACCAAGTGAGAATGTCTACACTGCTATTTTTAGCCCCATAACAAAAGCCCCACAAGCCTGAGTCTGTTGACCTGTGGTCTGAGACTCACTGACGTGATTTTTTGTTTTTTGTAGTGTAGACGTACCCTTATTTAGCTTACCATATGCAGTATTTATCTGTCATACTGACATGCTTATGTAAAAAATGTCCCAGGATGGAATTACCAATTTTATGCCCTTTCTTCACAGAAAAAAATCCCAGTTCTCACTTGAAAATTGTTACTTTTAGTTTGCTTATCAAAGTGTTTCACTTACGAAGAGTCAAATTATTCGGATTAGTTTTACAGCTTTATCTAGCAAAGCACAAGCTTAGATTCATAGATTTCAAGGTCAGAAGGGACCACTGTGATAATCTAGTCTGACCTCCTGTATGACACAAGTCATAGAACTTCCCCAAAAATAATTCCTAGAGCATATCTTTTAGTAAAACTTCCAATCTTGAGGTAAAAATTGTCAGTGATGGAAAATCCACCTGACCCTTGGTAAATTGTTCCAGTGGTTAATTATCTCATGCCCTGTTTCCAGATTGAATTTGTCTATTTTCAACATCCACACACTGGATCATGTTATACCTTTTTTTTTTGCTCAGCTGAAACACCAAGTATATATTTTTAATGGTTTGAATTTTATTCTGTTTGCACATTATAACTGTGATCAAGTCATGATCACTTGTGCCTAAGCTACCATTATTTTTTAGTTCTGTGATCAATTCCTTTTTATCTGTCAAGACAAAGTGGTCCAATATTGAATTCCCCCATGTTGGATGCAAAACTTTTTGAGTTAGGAATTTGTCATCTCTAAATTTCATACTGGCAGCATGAGACCTCCAACATATGTCACTGAAACTGAAGTCCCCGTGATCATGCAGCTTTTTTTCCCTATGCATTATAGATAGCTGCATAGGGAGCCAGACATCCTGTTCCCTAATGTAACTTGTTGATCTGTAGCTAACACCAATTAATACCCCATTCTGTATTTATCTTCTAGGACATTGATCCATAAGCATTCAAAATCGAGTTTTTCCAAGCTGACAGGGACTCAGAAACGGGTATGCCATTTTTGACATAGAGTGCTACTCCTCCTCTCCTTTTGCCCCTCAATCCTTCAAATAGGTTATACCATTGATTTTAACATTCCAGGCATGTGAATCATCCCACCAGGTTTCAATAATACCAATTAGATTGAACTTGTGGTCATAAATGATCAATTCCAATTCTTCTTGTTTGTTACCCAGACACCTAGCACTGCTGTATAGGTAATTAAATAATTTCTTCTCTTCATGTCCTTTGGTTTCCTGAATAAATTTTATCCTCAACATCTTGATTTTGTGCTAAATGAGTGCTCATATCTTCCTGCTTTTTACCTTCCCCTTTGGTTATTCATTTAACATTCTCCTGACTACTCTACTCAGCCTGTCCCTGAGAAGATTGGTTCCCCTTCTACTGAGCTGAAGACCATACAAACTACAAAGTTCCCTCTACACACAGAAGGTGGACTAGTATCCCACAAAATTAAAACCTTCCACCACTTACCTAGCCAATGGCTCACTTCCAGAATCTTCTGCCTTCCTTCATTTATGGGACTGGAAGGATCTCTGAGGAGATTGTTTGGACATTCTTCTTCTGCATGCTTCTGAGTTCCCTAAAGTCTGTATTATCTGTGAGATATCCTGCAATGCAGTGTTATTAGTGCCAGCATAAACCACCACCAATGGATCCCTGTCCATCAACTCCAGAAGCCTATCCAATCTTAGAATGACATCCCATGTATTGGGGCTCCTGTTGTCTGCCTGTTCCTTGCAAAATGTTCCTTTAATTCTTCTGAGTATTGATTCCTCAACAAGGATTATCTGTCTTCCTTGGACAGTTGGAGAGCTCTTTGTGGGCAAGCTTGATTTTCTTACAGGTTGGGCTGAGCTCCCATCCACAGGATGAGCTAGATCTTGAGATCTTCCACAGCTTCCATATTCCATCTGTTCTGTCTGGTGGTCACAACCTGCATAGCCTCATCTGCCTCCAGCTGTGTAGAATTCTGCCTTGACCTCTTGCCACTACGTCAGGGACTGCGGGTCTCAAATGCCAGTCCACAAGGCTCTTAGGAGCCAATAAGTTCCAACCTGACACCCAGTGACCGGCTAACAGTTACCAGAATTAGAAGCTCAACTCTGACAGAGGACTTCAGTCCGAGGATCTGATTGACAGAATACTGGGGGTCCTGATTGGTTTCCTACTTTTATTTAAACCAAGCACAAGAACAGGCAGTTGTCCATGCAACTGGGATTCCCCAGCTTAGGACTGCTTCCCTGGTGCTACCTGCTTCTACTGCCTGACTCTGATCTCCTGGTAACCTGACTCTGCCTGCCTCCTGACACCTGACGCTTGATCTGCCCTCTGGCATATCTCAGACTCCGATCTCTTGGTATCTGACCTGGCCTGGATCACCACTCCTACTCTGACCACTAGGTCAGATTGCCTATGTCCTGATAATGACATAATGGTAGTTACAAACTACCAAGCCTCCTCTCTGATTTGCTTTCTCTCTGACACCTTTGTGGCCGGCTCCTTTCTTCCTTGAACCTGGGGTACTGATGTTTCCCAAACCTCGCTGTCTAGGATCTCCTCAACTATTCTGATTCTCTGTAGCGTCTCTACTTGCCCCTCCAATTCAATAATCTTTTCCTCCAGCATAGCCATCAACTTGCACTTCCTGCACAGAAAGTCCTTTTCGGCTTTCGGCAGGTAAGACGACATGGCACATCCATTGCAGGTCACCACAGCTGTTCCAGCACCATTCTGAAATTGCATGTAGACCTGAGCATTGAAGGAAAAAGATACTGAAATTCCCTCTTCAAACTACCTCCAAACTCTCCTGCTAGCTGTCTCTATTTGCAGCTCTCAAGTTCACCTAGCAAGTGATCTTAAAATAGGCTTCAGTGCCAAAAACCAATCCGTTTAAGGACAAGACAAGATGAAGTAAAATACACCTACAGGTGTAGGACTGAAGGTCTAGGGCTGAAAAACTAGGAGATTTATTAAAAACTGAACAAAAAGACCAAAAAACATATACTGCCATAAAGAGAAAGTGACAAGATTAAGAGAGACAGAAAAGAGAAAAGGATGGGGGGGGTGAGGGGGGAAGTAAAATTACTGAACAATATTTAGGGAATATTCTTTAAGAAAGAAAACAAAAAAATGTGGAAAATTGAATAGAAATGATAACAGGACATTAAAACAATAAACTGATCCCAATCCTGCTTCCACTGAAGTCAATGAAAAAACTCCTGTTGACTTCAGTGGGAGAAAGTTGAGGCCTACAGTATCTATCATAGGATGTGTTACCAGTTATTGTTTCACTTCTGCAATGGGTTCCATGTGGGCAGTCCCCAACCCCCCGTGGAATCCCTCTGGCTTCCATGGAAATCTATGAAGATGTTAGAGTCCAAAATGAAGATGCTGGAGTCCATGCTGGTAGTGGGTGCATTTAAGGAACAACAGTAATTTATTTAAAGATTCTCTCTGTAATTATGGAGATTGTCTTAATGATTATAAAAGGCCACTAACAGTTTTGAAATTGCCCATCTATTAATATCCAAGTTGCAGAGCACCTTCTGATGTGTTCTTCAGTTTTATCTTGTGAAATAGGTCACTGGAGAGATCATATTAGATGAAATCATATGTATCAAACCAGTGATGCATATCTTGCCACTCATAGTCGTGCTTTTGTGACCTGTTCCATTAAAATAACAAAAATAAATGGTCATTTAGGACTGGGATAGCTTATCAATAACTGGTCCTATGAGAACTGTAATTGTTTTAGTTCATTAGATTTGCATCTCTTTAAAAAAAATAATGGTTCTCAGATATATTCAATTTCTATTTTCTTTTTTTCAGGCTACCAAGACCATTCCATGCTTTTGTATTGGAGGATATTGATACAATATTTTGCTGTAACTTCAGAGTTACTGAGATCAATAAAATTAATTTCAACTATGTTGAACTTATAAAGAGCTTCCTTAAAAAGAAAAACAGTAGCATTAAAGATATACATATTATTTCCTTAGAATTTTTATTTAGATACTATATATGCACCAAAAGATGTAGTACATTTATGAGCTTGATCTTTAGCTGTGCAACATTATTATTTGAAGGAATTCAGAAGAGGCCTGGGGGGCCAAGCCTAGGCCAACCAAAGACCAAAACAGGGATTCATTGTCTTTTCAATGAGGATCAAACTTAAGTCCCCCTCTTGATAGAATGATTTCGGGGGGCATTTTCTTCCCCAAAGCTCCCACATGTAGGTTTTATCACAGGAGACAGTGATCTGTCCCTACAATGGAGAAAACCTTAGAAAAATATAGGGAACAATCCTGGCAAGAAGACAAACTAGATAGCCTACCAGGTCTCTTCTATTTCTTACTTTTCTCATGCTACATAAAGGATTTTAAATAGTTAGGAAATTGAAAATATTTAACTTACAATGTAAAACATCTAGGCACTAAAGAATACACAAGTTCAAAACACAAGGGGGAGGGGGTGCCCTATCATGCCAAGGCCTTTCAAATCTGTTATTTTTACTACCCAATTTCCTTTTTCTTTAAAATTGTCTAGAGATCTGATGAAAAAAAACTTCACTAATTTAAATAACGGAATGTAAAAATAAACCAATAAATTAACCGCATGGTTACTCAGAGAGATGCCATGTGCTACTGACATGATTTCTTGACAAGCTTCTCTGTCATACATTAGATGCAAATAGTTGTGGTGGCAAATGACAACACTTCAATGTTTATGTCTCAACACACTTGCTAACAAGGTAAAAGGTAGCATCTATTACCATTGCTTGCACCTATAATTATTCACCACTGTACCCATGAGGACTGTGGGAACAAAACAGCAGGAACAAAATGGAAGTTGGATGGTGCCCTTTTAAAAATTTGATCTGAAATGTCAAAAAATTGTCTTCACTTTAAACTCTTTGGCTGAGATAACTGGAGCAGTGGAGGGGATATATATAGATGTCTGGCAAAATCCATCCCTTGTACTGCTTTGAAATCTCAGTTTTTATGTGACCCATCTATTTAATTATAAATTGCAAAACGTGATGGGGGCAAAGCCTACTGTAAAAAACTTCTGGGAAATCATATTTCCTATTGACTCAGCTGGTGTTCAGTACCACTAAGAATACAATCTAATACCTATTTATTTATTTGCCTTATAAATGGCAAACCTTTTGTTGTTATGCAAAATATTTGTTACCCTCCTAACTATTGGGGAATGATAAGACAAGCTATCATATGTACTATAGACATTCAGTAACACAAGATTTGAATAATGGCCATGTTTTCAGTCTTTAAAAAAATCTTAAATTGGAACATTCATTCTTTCATTCCTTTCAAGACAGTAATTCAATTTAAAGGTTGCCCTCAAATTCATGCTAGATAAGATATATGTTGTATGGTTTCTATGTACTTGGCAGTGACTCAAATGGATGTTCATTTAACCTCTGCCCTGCTTTAGAAGTTGGGCTACATTTTTGTTTGTTTCCTTTTATTTTCATGCAGACAAAAGCCATTGAATGAGTTTCTTTCAGAGATTAGCAGAGGTACAGTATCAGCCACAATAATAAAAAGGGAGAGAAAGCGACATCAAGATCAATGAAAGGATGTGAAAGTCCCAGCATATTCTTAAGGAGGTGATTTAATTATGATGTGTCACATATTCTGAATGAAACTCTTTAACGGGCAGTGAGCTTTCTCAGTAACAGTGTAACCAGTAGAACCTGTTTCCCTGAGAATTCAGGATGTCTGAGTATTGAAAATGAGCAGAGCTAATAGGAATAGCTTTCATTCTTTTTTCTGATACCAACATGCTACTGTTCATGTGCAACCAATAGGCCACTTACAAATATAGCATTTTTATCATTGATAAGACTGATAACCTTTTTATGATGTATTTTGATTTTCATGCAAATAAGAAATTGATTATCCAATGTCATCAACTGGAAAAATGTCATTGTCTTCAAAAGGGAGCTGGATTAGACCTACATGAACTAAAATTCTTACTGTGGAAATGTTGATACAATATATACCAAGGATCACCATATTTTAGCACTAATGTTAGCATCAGTATTTAAGCAGGTTACATTAAGACAGTAATGCACAAACCTTTTTGCGTATGGGAAGCCTGGACTTCATAAAACAGAGTACACTGAGCTATGTAAACTAAACAATGTACCTCTTTAGCAAGTGATCTATTCCATTATAATGCTACTAGGTTTTGACCCCATTTATAGTAAATCTGTCAGGGAATAAACACTGAATATAGGTCACTACAAGCTACAGTGCCTAAATTATTGCCGACCTACATCATCATGGAGATTTAGGGCTTGTAAACTTTTTTTCCACAGTTCCTCATTGTCCAGTCTTCACAGTTTTCAGGTGAATTACTAAGGCAGGGAATGGATGCATCTAATATTGTGTGTTCATGAGAAGAGCAGTCAGTGACTAGACCCTACAGTTCCACTTTAACCCTCTAAGGCTGCTGAAGCATTGTTGCTTCTCTCCAGGCAACCTAGCAAAATTCTTATCCTGAAAAATAAATTGGTTATTAGCTCACTTACCCCTTAAGCTTTTGGGGTCAAAGAGTCAGCATGAGAAAGAGTAACAGTAGAGCCACTGGGATTTGGGAAAGAATTTTGTCAAAGAAATTCAGTCCCATGCTGTATATTGGGTATCCAACTGAATAAAATGTCTCATGTTAGAGTATCTCAGAGTTATTGCACATACACTTTAACAAGATTAGCTGCTTCACTCTCTTCTCTAAAACACTGTGTAGAACAGAAATTATGGGCTGGATTTTCAGCTGGTGTACATTGGCATAATTCCACTGACTGCCATAGGGTTATTCCCATGTCCACCAGCAGAAGATATAGCACTCTAAGTGCTTTATCCGCCTATAAACATCACAGGACTATGTTTTATCATAGCAGGGGGGGTTTCAGAAGAAATCTTTATCAGCTCCTTCAGAAGGCAAGTTTCTTAAAGTAAAAAAAAAAAAGCTTCATTTCAATAAAACAGAGTGAAAACTCCTGGGTAGTTAAAAAAGGACATACCTTTGAGCACTGTTTGTGATTCTGGCACCAAACCAGGGAACCATTGTTCTGCAAAAGAAAAAAATAGGGGCATTAATATTTAATATGTCCTTAAAAATTGCCCAGATCATGTCATCAGTTTTTAGACTGAACTCCTCTTCTAATTCTGTTTAGAAACTGATGTGACGGTATCAGCCAAGTATCAGTAACAATCCTGACAATTGTTTAGTTGTTACTGGGTGAGGTCCTTATCCCTGCCTTTGCCCCTTTACGGTGGGTAAAAGACCTAGAGTGGCATAAAGGTCCCTTAAAAGCCCTGGTTACAACTGAGAAAGAGTTCCACCAGCACAGGCACTGAGGAATCTAGCCATAAGGCTGCCTTCTGAGGACCCCACCAGCACTGATTATAGAGGCATGCTGAGGGGCAGAACCAAGAACATGAGGGATGTGTCAGGGCACTTCAGGCAGCACTATGGAGATTCTAGGTGCTTCAGCTCACAGGGCAGCCTGGGGAGGCTGGTGTAACTTTGACAAGCTCTTAGGGCAGTCTAAGTATGACAGGGGTCTCTACAGTCCCCAAGAGTAGCTCAGCACTGACAGGATGCAAAGGAGTAAAACCACTATTGCCCTTCCTCCTGCTAGGGTGCATGTTTACCCAAAATTGCAAAATCTCATCCATTATTTTTCTCTCACCCTGTAAGTGGGGTCTGTGGATAAAAGCACAGGAAGGGAAATAATTTTGGCCATTTTTTCCCCTTAAAACACCTTAAAGACACTAAGCCCTGGTCTACACTTACCTGGCAATTCAGCGGCAGTCAACAGGAGTTATGCAAGCTACGCAGAGTAACTCCCGTCAACTGCTGTGCTTCCCTTCTGCACGGTGTCTTCACTGTACTGTGCCAACGGGAACCGCATTCCCATCGACGCAGCGCTATGCCACTTGAGGGAGTGGTTTACCAGTGTCGACTTCTGGATCGATTGAGCAGGTCTTCACTGACCCTCAATCGATCCAGATAGGTTGATCTGATGGTGGTGACTTTGCCACAGTCAGTATAGACATACTCTAAGTAAAGCGTACAGCAAAGCATTTAAACACATTTAACTTTAAACACATGAATAGTCCCACTGACATCAACAGGACAACTCACAGGCTTAAAGTTAAACACATGCTTAAGTACTTGGCTGAACTTGGGCTCTGAATTACTACAACTGAATTCCACATGGCTGTGATAATAATAGATAGTTGATGGTGGCATGGCTCAGTACATACACTTTCTGAATTTGGACCTGCATACTGGACCTGATCCAAAGCCCACTGAAGTGAGTTTTCTCCTGTCCATTGATTTCTATGGACTTTGAATCAGGCACATTCTGAAGTACAAGGACTGACATTAAAAACACTGAATTAACAAGAATTACACTTCTACTTTACAAGCTCAAATTCAATTAAAATTATGTACATGCTTGTTGGAGACGAATATGGTAGAAGAGAGGATCCATCATCCGAAAGTCAGGAGATCCCACTTAGTTCCAATAATGTATTTTAGTTCAATTTATTTTTTATATGAGCAGAATAGATGTTTTTAGCATCACAGCTATTTTCTTGAATATATAAGAGGATGGTATATAAAGCTGAATAACCATGCTCCATTTATCCAAAGATTATTTTAGTAGCAGTCTTAAAAGGTCCTTGACTCATATAATTTGATTTCAGTATTTCGTATGCATTTGCCTTTTGATCTTCCCAAATTATCTACTATATAACCATTGCTTCATACTTACAATCTTATATTTAGCTGTGATTATTTTAGAATTTGACTAGCTAAAATGTTTGTAGGCACAAGAATAATTAAATATGAAAACAGAAATCACACACAAGCCCTTAAAAAGACATAACTAGATTAAATAAAACGTTAGGATCCCTATAAATAACACACACTAGTGGGAATGCTTTAGTAGTATCCTTAATGTCACTCTAGAATTTATTGTTTCCCTTTACAAAACTAGCCAGCGGAAATGTTAAAGCGATATTTTACATACTGCTTTCATTTTCTTCCCTTTTTCTTCTTCATATAAGAAGTGACAGAAATAACAATGATTGCAATAACAGATTAGTAGCAACTTGTTTTATTTCATAGTTAGGCAGCTCCTTCCACTGAATCAGAAAAAGCATTCTTGTTTTTGAATTATATCTGTTACTTGGAACAATACCTCAATAAATATCCAGATAGATGGCTTTCCTTCTTTTTAATATTTTACATCTACAAACATTTGCATTTTCCTATTGAAAACTAGTATGTGTTGAATTAAAAAACAATTCTAAGTTCAGAGCCACATAAAATCATCACTTAGCAGAGTCAGCTGCATACAAACTAACATGAATTGAAAGTTTGACTTTATAAGGTGAAAGAGCAAATTTTCAATGCTTTATTTGAACATGGAAACTAGAATGCTGAACTCTGATTCCCCTCCCTTTGCAAACGGCTAATACAAATAGCATTTAGGTTCAAAAAGTGATTTTTTTATTTTTTTTTTTAATACAAAGCCATCTGGACAGAACTTTGAAACATAAAATATTTGAATTCCTGAGTTTTATCTCGAACATTTTACTTGCTAGATTCCCTTGCATTATTTGTATTTCTATAGAGCCAAATCTAGGTCCCACTTAAGTCAATGGGAGTTTTGCCTTTGATTTTAATAGTACCATGATCTGACCTGACCATTTTACTTTATCTATAAATGAAGGGGCAGATTGCCTTTGAAAATTTACTTCTGAATTTTGAAACAAATAAACCAAAAATGCAAAAGCAAATGGTTAGAAAGTGAAAGAGGACAAAGCCATTTGCCTTGGAAATATTACAAGATACATAATTCAAGCCTTTGATGAAAACATGACCAACAAATATTTATAAAGAAATTGACTGATATTTAGATGCTTCATTTCTGACAGGTGTACATGCACACTGCACTATTCAATTGTCCACCCTTGATCCTTCAAGGGTATGATCCAATTTGTAAACATGCAAAGCACAGATGTTCTGTGCCTTCCAATCCATAGTAAATGGAAACGGAGGGAATCCAGCACTGTACTGAAGGTTCTTAACACCTTGCCAGATAAGACAATTTGTAAACATGCAAAGCAATGAAAAGTTCAAGAATCTTTTCTATATCTATGGCCTGCATCAGGGAAGTACTTTTAATAATTATTTTCACAATATTCCTCCAAAAGCACTGGAAACCGCCAGCTATGGAGGCAAGATATGGCAAAAATAGCTTCCCTCATTGGCATCTTATTCCATAATTTTTCATTTTGAGGTTTATTGAACCTTCTTTTGAAGTATCTGATACCTGACACTGCTATAGATAAGAGGCTGGGCTAGATGAACCATTCGTCTAATCTGGGATGACAATCCCTACGTCCCTATTTTTGAAAATCTGTTCCTTTCTGCAATCTTTGATTCACTTTTGATTGAATCTTTGATTGAAACACCTATTCTTCAAAAGCTGCCTCTTCTGTCAAAAATAAAAAACCCACAAATGAAGAGAAAAGTGTAGAAATAAGTCCTTCATACGACACCCTGTCACCTATATGAAACTGAGCTACTGAGCAGACAGACCAATAACTGCTGCTGAGGCAAACATTAAGGAGATGACATCAGTTAACAACACTATAAATGCAACTCATACAGGCATTTTATTCCCAACATTTTTCATTAAACTTGTCAGCAATCTCTGCAGTCTAAACATTATATGCTGTGAAACAGCACTTTTGCCTTACTGATATAACACTCTATCACCACTCACACACTTTCACACACTAATTCATTAACTGGGTTTATGGCATTTATGTATATGCACAGCATAAATAAATAATTGAGAATTTCTTACAGGGTCTTGGCGATTCCTTTTTACCTAACCAAAAATGACAGGCAATCCACCTTCAGGAATATGGAAACTGTTATGTTATATCCTTGGAAAGCACTTGGATTCAGAGAGAAATTAGCACAGAACACAGAGAGATGCAAACCCGTGAAAAGTCTTTATTGAAGTAACACTAAAACCAGGCAGGACTGGCTTGCTATCCCCTAATAGTCTAACTCTATTGCTATGGCAACAAGCTAAGTTCTGTTGCTACAGCAACCCAGGCAATTAGGCAAGACAAAATACACAACATATTCCTCCCCCCCCTTAATGAAAATGCCCATTTAACAGAACAATCACTAAACGAGGGAATGAGTGCTCATTTCCTGGCTAGCCCCCTGGAGATTATTCTGCCCTGTATCATGGGTTTGCCCCAGCTAAAGATCCAGCCGTTGAGGAGGCCTTCTTTCTCTTGATGGATTACAGTGGACTTCTGGTGTTCTTGCACCAAATGGTGTTATTGGTGCGGGTCTAACAATGGGCTCAGAACTTGTAGCTTGAATAAGTGAAGATGTTGTATCTGCTCAAACAGGGGAGGGGACTGTATCTGTTGCAGGGGTGGATTGAGAAGGGGAGTCAGAAACAGGTGTCTCTTGACTCAATGATATCTCACCTATAATGGTGAGGTCAGGCAGTTCAACTGGAGATGTGTCCTTGGGAGATGTATGACCTGGCAACAACTGATCTACATGCCGCTGCCAGGTGAGATCATCTGCAGTCTGGACAGTGTAGGAAGAAGGTCCTGTTTGGGCGATGACTGTAGCAGGGACCCATTTAGCTCCAGAAGCCTAGTTCTAAGCTAGGACAGGCTGTCCAGGACTAAAGGTTCGATCTTTTGCTCTGTGTCCACGTCTGATTACTTTGTTTTGCTATTGACGTTGCACAACTTGTCATGCTTTGGCGGGTTTCAGCAGATCAAAGCAAATGCACAGCTGTCATCCCATCATTAGAAAGGCCGGGGACACTTTGGTCATAACATGTGGTGTGTTTTTGTAGGATAGTAAGAAGGTGTCCAGACACTTTTGAATGGATGAATGTCCCCTTGCAGATCTTAAAGCTTGTTTCATGGTTTGCACAAACCTTTCAGCTAATCCATTGGTGGATGGATGGTACAGTGCTGAAGTGATGTGATGTATCCCATTTGCTTTCATAAAATTTTCAAACTCCTGAGAGACTAACTGCTGTCCGTTGTCACTCACAAGTTGTTCTGGCAGACTGAAATGACTAAAGATTTCATGCAGTTTCTGAATAGTACTTTCAGCAGTAGTGGACGGCATTACAGAGACTTCTGACCATTTAGAGTGGGCTTCTACAACAACCAGGAACATGCTTCCTTCAAATGCATCAGCAAAATCAAAGTGAATACACTGCCATGGGTTTTCAGACCAGTCCCAGGGGTGTAGGGGCTACCACTGAGGTGCATTCCTCACACTCTAACATGAAGTACAATCTCTTGCCTTCTCTTCAATGGCACTGTCCAGGTCAGGCCACCAAAAAAGTACCTTCAAGCAATTTCTTTCATGCGCACTATTCCACAGTGACCTGAATGTAGCTGTTCTAACATCTGTGATCAGTAGTGGTGGAATGACGATACGCATCCCCCACAACAAGCAACCAGAATGGATTGATAAACTCCATCCTCCTGGACATATAGCGAAGGTCAGGTGAGACCTGAGAGTCCTGTAGAAATGTTCCATGTGTCACTATATCCATAACTTGGGACAGTACTGAGTCAACGCGAGTTGCCGCCTTTACTTAAGTAATAGAGATGGGTGTGTTCTCTACCCGTTCAAAGTAGAAGATTTCTTTCTGGCCAATATTTTGATGTTTAACTGGTAAAGGCAGCCTTGAGAGACCATCTGTGTTGCAGTGCAGAGTGGATTTCTGATATTTGATCTCATATGTGTGCGCGGAAAGCAACAATGCCCATCGTTGCATACGACTAGCAGCCAAGTGCCTGTGCGAGGTCCAACAATTCATGTTAGAGGTTAATGGTTGGTGATAAGTGTGAACTTCCATCCAAACAGGTACTGGTGAAATTTCTGAATTCTGAAAACAATTCCCAGTACTTCATGTTCTATTTGAGCACAGTTAATTTCTGCTTTGCTTAAGGTGTGCAAGGCAAAAGCAATGGGTCTCTCCTCTTCCAAAGGCATAATGTGTGACACGACCACCTCACTCCATAACGGGAGGCATCGCAGGCCAATTGTAGAGGTAAATGCCTCAGAGATCAAAATGCCTCAGAACCTCTGAATTTACCAATGGCTTTTAGCCTTGTTAAATGCAACATCACAGGCTTCAATCCACTTCCAGACCTTGTTCTGCCAAGGAGTCCATGTAGTGGTTTGAGTACTGTTGCTAACAGTGGAATAAACTTTCCATAATAGTTCAATAGCCCTAAAAAAGAGCAAAGTTGGCTTATTTTTGGAGGAAGTGGAGCTTCCACAGTAGCCTTGACTTTTGTGGGAGCCTTACAAAGACCAGTAGCATCTATGATATGTCCCAACTATTCAACAGAGGGCTGAAAGAATTTACATGTGTCTTGGAAAGACTGGAAGAGTATGGCCTACGAGTCCACAAATTTTTCAGGTGATCCTCCTCATTCTTGCCACTGACCAGGATGCCGTTAAGATAGCACTGGACTCCTGGCAAGCCACTCAAAATCTGGTCCATAGCCCTCTGGAACAAAGCTGGAACAGATGTTATTCCAAAGGGCAAGCAACAGTATTGGTATAGCCCTTTGTGTGTCACGATAGTCAACAGCTCTTGGGACTTCTCATCGACATGTATCTGTAAATAGACCTGACTCAGATCAATCTTGCTGAACTTTTGTCCACTAGCCAAGGCAGCGAAGAGGTCATCAATGAGGGGAAGAGGGTACTGCTCTGCAAACACCACCAGATTAACAGTGATCTTAAAATCCCCATAAAGCCAAATGGAGCCATCTTTCCTCAATATGATTGGAATGATTGCGGTTGCCCATAGGCTGTGGGTAACTGGTACTACGACTCCATTTTTGACCAAGCACTCAGGTCTGCTTCAATTTTTGGCCTATGGCATATGGCACAGTTCTAGCTTTCAGACATTTTGGTTGGCTGTCAGGCTTAATGTTCAATTTCACAGTGATTCCCTTCATGCTTCCCAGGTCCTCTCCAAAAATAGCAGCATGTTTATTTAATACAGCTGTCAGGCCTGTTTCTTCTTTAGCCATCCTGTGCACTTCTGCCCACATCAGCTGGATCTTCCTAAGCAATGACTTTCCCATTAAGCCTGGGTAATTGCCTGCCACCACAAACAATGGCAATTGAGCAGTCTGTCCACTGAGCTCCACGTTAACATCAGTAGTGCCCAACACAGGTACAGCTTCTCCATTGTTCTTCAGAACAATTTTTGTCAGCTTCAGCTTCTCCTTATACACAGTGTCTGAGACCAGCGAAACTGCTGCACCGGTGTCCAGTTTCATGAGTACAGGTTTACCTTCCAACCGTGGGGTACCCAGTATTCATGTCAGCCAACTGCCATGGACAAGACATGGAATGGAACTTCTTCTTCTGATTGGGTGTCACTTGCATCATCCTGAGTCGCTCTACCACGTGCAGATTTTCCTTTTCGCTCTACCAGATAGCAGGCTTCTTTTTCTCCGGTTTGCCTGTTCTCTTTGACTCTTCTTTCTTTTGTTTGCAGGCACACTCAATGTGTCCCTTTTTGCCACATTGTTGACACACTAGGTCTTTACACCAGAATCCGATGCATGGTGACCTGGCTTTCTATAGTGGTAACATTCCCAACTCCCCACTGTATTGGGGATAGGTTCTTGTGACACCTTATGCACTCTGGACAATGCACTGAGCTATTGGGCTTCCTTTGAGGCCAGCTGCAATTTCAATGGCCTTCTGCTAGGTGAGCTGGACCTCTGTCAATAGGTGCTTTAAAGAAGCTTCATTATGCAGACCACACACTAACCTATCACGTAGGGTGTCATTTAACCCATCATTAAATTCAGAGTTCAGCAAGCTTCTTCAGAGCTGCTATAAATTGCACAATTGTTTCACCTTCTTCTTGATTCCTTTTGTGGAACCTAAATCTCTCTTCAATTACCAGTGGTTATGGAGAAAAATGTGCCTCCAGGGTTTTCACAATGTCACTGTAAGATTTTGTCTCTGGCTTATCAGAGTGCACTAAGATGTGCAATAAAGTATAAGTTTTAGCTCCTACAACACTTAAGAAAATGGACACCTTCTTCTGTAATTTCATTTGCAATAACAAAAAACTGAAAACACTCAGTATATGACTTCCAATTCTTTAGAGTCTCATCAAAATGTTCCAGGAGCCCTGTAAATGTAGCCATTGCTGCGCCTCTCTCTTCCTCCCCCCCTTTCTTTCTCTTGTCTTTTAATGTCTTTTATTCATGTGTGTTGGGATTGTTCACACACAATTGCTGGTGATTTCCATTCACTATCACTGGTCCCAGTCTGTCTGCTTCACTTCAGTTAGAACAAAGCAGAGCCTGTTTTAGTTTCAGTTTGGACTGTCAGTGTAAACAGCCCATCCCCCAAAACAGCAAACATGTTTTTTCTTACATTGACTTTTACTTCTTTGCTGGTGCAGCACAGGTCGATCCCATCCTCCATCACTACTTTTATTATGTTAAATCCTTGGAAAGTACTTGTATTCAGAGAGAAATCAGCACGGAACACAGAGAGATGCAAACCCATGAAAAGTCTTTATTGAATTAACACTAAAACCAGCCAGGACTGGCTGAGCTATCCCCTAATACTCCAACTCTATTACTATGGCAACAAGCTAAGCTCTGTCGCTAGGGCAACCCAGGCAATTAGGCAAGATACAAAATACACAACAGAAATTAACCCATTCGAACAGGGAACAGCATTTTCTACATCTGTTTAACTTCCTATAATTTGCAGAGGCTAGGATTTAAATTGCATAGCCAAGAAGTTAGCTATCCATGTTCAATACAGCTCTGGGATGGTGTGTGTGTCTGAAGGGGTTGCTAGGGCTCCTTAGACTGCCCACCTCAGGTCCCACTGTCTGTTGTTTACCCTCTCTTCTACCCCAGTTGGCAACGCGTGGTGGGTGGCTGGAATGAGAGCCAGTCTCAAGACAGACTTTGGATATTTGACTTTATCGGCTTATGCCTTATCTACAGTAGAGTTTTGTTGACAAAAGTCAGCTTTCATCATCAAAGCAGTGGAGAGGTACACACTGAAATGCTCCTCCCACCAGTGTAACTCCCCTGCTACACCGACAAAATAAAACCAACTCGATGAGCGGCATAGAGCTTTTTCCGATATAGTTAGAGCAACACAGCATCAGTGTAGACACCACACTTGTTATGTTGCCCTAATTGGCCTCCAGGAGGTGTCCCACAATGCCCATCATGACCACTCTGGTCAGCTGTTTGAACTCTACCACCATGAAGGTACGCAGGTATGTGCACCTCCCCCATTTAAAGGCCTGGGAATTTTTGAAATTCTTCTTCCTGTTTGCTCGGTGTGCTCAGTACACACAGCACCTTCCCAGCTGATCATGCTGGCTGTATGCACCAGATGCTTTCTTGTGTGGAGCACACCGGAGCTATTGAATGTGCTGTGTATATGGGGAAAGGAGGCTGTACAGCCGCAGCTTCGCACCAGCTGTAGGCTTGATACCTACAGGCTGATTGGAAGTGGCATGCAAGAGAAGGGGCACGAGAGGGACACTCAGCAGTGTCATGCTAAAATCAAGGAGCTGAGGTCGATGTACCAGAAGGCAAGAGAGGCCAACCATTACTCCGGCTTGGTGCCGAAGACATGCCACTTCTTTAAGGAGCTGTACACCATCCTCGGCGATGACCCACATCCACCACCAAGAGCCCCGTGGATACTTTGAGGGACTGGAGGCAGTAGCCAGCAGACTCAACCCAGACGAGGAATTGATGGATGAGGAAGTGGAGCTGGAGGATGATGTGCAGCAGGGTCGTCCAGTGGCGCAGTGAATCGGGATCTTTTTTCCACTCCAGAGGTGATGGGTCTAACCAGTCCCAGAACTCCGACTCTAGCATGCAGGATGCAGAAGAGAAGAGCTCTGGTAAGCTCTGGGAGCTCTCATTTTGCTTTGATACTGCACAGTGAGAGGAGATTGAGCTCTCATGTAGTTTGTTATATGGTACAGAAGGGATAAGGGACAGAACTTAAGAACAGAGTCTGTCCAGCTATGCAGCGGGAACAAGGCGGAAAAGTTTGTTAATGTACATGGGGATGTCCTGGGAATACTCTATAGAGATCTCTAAGAAACTTCCTGTAGGTATCCTGCAATCTTCTGCCGAAGATTCCTTAGAAGAGCTGCCTTGTTTCTCCCTCTGCTGTAGGAAACTTTGCCACGCCAACTGGCAATTGTTTCTACAGAGACCACAGTGGCACACAGGATAGTGGCAAACAGAGCTGATCTGAAGCCACATGCAGACAGGAGATGCACCCTTGCTTTATAGGTTACCTTAGGAGTTTGATTGCCCTAGCCTGTGAAAAAGGGTACCAATATTCAGAATACTCTCCCTAGCTGCTTATAGTTACCCCCTTCACAAACCACCTTTGTCCATTCCTCCCTTCCACCACCCCCTCCCCACGAACTTACCATATTTGGGACTAGCACTGACCTGTGTGTTGGCCAAGGAACAGAGAGAAATAGGTGTGTGTAACTTTTGTGATTCATGGCTGTGAGCGCACACACAATACTCTCTGTTCATTGTTTTACTTTGCATTCTGCAGATGTGCCCTTGAGGATCCACTCCTCCACACCGGCGGAGCACCTCTGACAGATAAGGCACAGAGCCAGGAGGAATAAGTAGGATATGTTTTGCGAAGTGCTGCTGTCAACAGATGCACCGCATAGTGAAACAAGAGACTGGCTGGATAGCCAGGAAAGGACACAGGGGCAGGAGCAGATGATAAAGTTCCTGAAGAGCCAGACAGAGATGTTGAAGTCCCTCATTAACCTTCAATCCGAACACATCCATTCCAGACCACCCCTCCAGTCACTACAGAACTCTAGCCCATGCCCTCCCCAAACTCTCCCACCGCATTGCTTGCATGTTGCCGGTCCTTCACAGTACCCCATGCATTCCACACCTAGGGACTGGTTTCCCTATGAAAGCTGGAATTACACCCAGCTGCGAGAGCCTAACCACGAGACTGTTCTTCTTTGTCATGTCCTCTGATTGACCAAAAATTTGTGTTTGATCCTGTCATTAAACTTCAGTCTTTAAAATTAAATGAGTCTTTATTTGTGAAGTACATACATATATATATTGCTCAGTGCAAACATTGAAACACAGTGGATATAGGTAAGAATATTTGCTCCTTGCAATTAATGCAAACAATACAGGTATAATTCAAGACAGCAAGTAAACATTGCCTGGCCCAATGCATCACATAAAGACACATTACTGGGAATCACTGTTAAAATGCTCTTTCGAAGCCTCTCTGATTTGAATAGCCTCCTCTGCACCCCTTTAATTGTCCTTGTATCTGGCTGCTCAAAATAAGCAGCCAACCGATCAGCCTCAGTGGTCCACCCCGGGGGAAACTTTTCCCCCTTGGATTCACAAATATTATGGAGAGCAGCAAGCCTCAATCACCATGGGCATATTTTCCTCATTGAGGACTAATTGGCCAAAAAGACAGTGCCAGCGTCCTTTTAATCACCCAAAGGCCCAAAGCCTGTTTTGAAGTGCTCCTTGCTGATGTCCAGGTTCCCACCGTAAGGCTTCATGAGCCACGGGAGCATGGGGTAGGCGAGTTTCCGAGGATCACTATTAGCATTTCACATCTTCCATTGGAATCTTCTGGTCTGGAAAGAAAGTCTTATTGTGCAGCTTTCTATACAGTCCAGTATTCCAAAAGATGCATGCATTATGCACCTTCCCTGACCACCCTACATTGATGTCAGTGAAATGGCCCTGGTGATCCACCAGCACCTGCAAGACCACGAAGGAGTAGTCCTTTTGGTTGATGTGCTCTGTTGCAAGATGGGTGGGGGTCAAAATTGGAATATGTGTCCATCTATCACCCCACCACAGTTAGGGAATCCCATTGCCTCAAAGCCATCAATTATTTCTTGCACATTACTGACAGCCACAGCCCTTCATAGCAGGAGGCGATTAATGGCCCTGCACACTGGCATCATGGCAACACCTATGGTGGACTTTCCAACTCCAAACTGATTCACAAGTGACTGGTAGCAGTCTGGAGTTGCCAGCTTCCACGCAGCTATCGCCATCCGCTTTTCCACAGTGAGGGGAGCTCTCATTCTGGTGTCTTTGTGCCACAGTGATGGGGCAAGCTCTGCAAACAGTTCCAGGAAGGTGGCTTTGCACGTCTGAAAGTTCTGCAGCCACTGCTCATCATCCCATACATGCATCACGATGCGATCCCACCACTCAGTGCTTGTTTCCCGAGCCCAGTACCAACGGTCCAACGTGGCAAGCTGTTGTGCAAATGCCAGCAGCAACCTTCAATTATTTGTCTCCATGGCAGACAGCAGGGCAAGCATCACCGATTCACTCTCTGTCTTGCTGCTCCTGAAATACTGCAGGAGCAGCCGTATTGAGTTCATAACACCCATCACCACAGTGGTCAGCAACTCAGGATCCATGCTATCAGGCAGAGATGATGGGTGCACAGTTCATAGGGGCTGTTCAAAAACAGTGCAAAATGGAGTCGGAAATCCATGGAATGATGGGAGGGAAAGAACTGCATCAGGGGATGGCAACTCCATCCCCATGACCCACCACAATCCATTCTCATAGCTACAAGTGGCAAAGGGTGACAGAGGGTAGTTAATTGCACAGTGAGATAGTATTGCATCATGGGTAGCTATCTCTGTCCATGTAAGAGCAACGACTGTGGACATACTCAGCCAACAAAAAGAACAATGTGTGGATGTGCTCAACCAATGTTATTAAAGTGACTTATGATGTCGATATAACTTAAGTCAACTTAACTCTGTAGTATAGACATGGACTTGGTCTCTACAAGTCTACTGATTTGCTGACATCCAGGGAGGCTCCGGGAGCAGCGTATCCTGCAGCTGTCTTCTCCTTGGCTGGACTGCCTCTGTTAGCCTAAGTCTCTGGACGGAGCACTCTTCTTCCTATTCACAGCCCCTTCCTGTGGTAAGTTCCCCCTTTTAAGCTTCTCCTCTTCCTGACTGAACAAGCCTGGCAGGTGCACCTTGTTGGTACAGCACAGGCCCAGAAGAGCTTGTTAGCCTCCTCCTGCCCAGTGTGAGGGCATGTCCCTTCACATACCCCACCACTCAGTATGGGAAGGCCATTCGTGGGAGGAAGGGCGGAGTTGCCACCATCCCCACTCTCTCATGAAAATAAAATCTGCATTAGCATGTTCTTTCCCCATCTGATGTTGTACTCAGAAACCATAGGGTTGTAATGCAAGGTACCATCTCATTATATGAGGGCTCGTGTCCCTCATGGTCTGGATCCAGCATAGGGGCACATCATCAGTGATCAGAGAAGGGGCATCCCAACACATAATACCTGAGGGTGTCTGTTGCCCTTTTGATCACTAATGTCTCCTCTTCAATAATTGAGTATGACATTTCTCGAGGGAATAGCTTCCTACTTAGGTATAGGACCAGATGTTTTTCTCCTCCAAAGTCCTTGAGAGGACGGCGCTGAGAGTGATATTCAAAGCATCTGATTGTAGAATGAATTCGGGGGAAAAATTGGGGCTAAAGCACCAAAATTGGCATCGTCATGTTTTCAGTTCCCTGAACGCTTCCTCACATTTCTCATTCCAATGGATCTTCTTAGGGTTACTGTCTTCATCAAAGTCTCCCTGGTGAATTAGACACCCCTATGTTTCTAAGTTGCTCTCTTAACTGTAGGATATATTGGGCATGTTTAAGGCCCCCACATCTTGTTCTTCCCACCATTCTTTTAGCAAGCCCAAGATGCCCTGCAGTTGGCAGCCATACAGCAACACAAATGGAAAGAACCCTGAAGAGGCTCTCAGGACCTCCCTAATGGCAAATAGAAGCAGTGGAAATAGTCAGCCCCAGTGCTAGTGGTTGTTGTTGACAACATGTTTTAACTTTCCCTGTAGGGTCTTATTAAACCCCTCTACTAGACTGTCCGTCTCTATACATGGTATACTGAGGTTTTCAGGGACCTAATCTTCAGAAGGAAGCATAATTCCCACATCAGTTGGGAGGTGAAATTAGTCCCTTAGTCCATTAATATCTGACAAGGAAACCCTATACGTGAGAAGAGGCTCAAGGGCTCTGAAACTATAGCTGTCGCTTTCGGGGAGCAAAGAGGAGCAGCCTCTGGATTCCTGGTTGCATAGTGAATAACCACTAATATGTACTAATGTTCTGCTGCAATTTTTTCTAGGGGGCTGACTATGTCCACCCCATCCTTTGAAAGGGGATCTCAATCAGGGGCAGAGGAACCAAGGGTGTCTTAGGGATCCCTCTGTTGCTGGCTAGTTGACACTCTGGGCAGGAGAAACAGTATTCTTCACTTCATGGTGTATGCCAAGGCAGTAGAATCAAGATAATATCTAACACAATGTGTTCTCTCTCCCCAGGTGTCCCATGCAGGGGGATTTCAGGCGCTAGCTGCAACACAGCTTGTTGGTACCAGCATGGTACCAGCAGCTGGGCCCTCACCACCCCAGTCTGCTGACTTTTCTTGATTTGGTACAAGCACTCCTTCTTAAGTGCAAAGTGTGGGTACTGTTTGCCTCCCTGAAGCTCTGTTATTTCTTCTATTGTGACCAGCTGCTCTTAGGCCCAGCTCAACATAGGGTCATTTCTCAGCTCTAGCATGAAATTCCTGCCCTGTAAGAGGGCTTCCATATCCCAATGGCCTACCTCTTCCTCTCCATGGGGGTTGGCAGCTGTGTTGCTCAGGACATCTCTTCCCCAGGGTCATCAGCTTCCCCAAGTCTTACCAAGCTCTGGGGAACTGGTGTCACCACTTGGTCCCTGTTCTTGCTTGTTGTCCAGGATTGGGTATTGATGACACACCAAAAAAAGGCCAGTCCCAAACTATGATCATCTGCTAAGGCAGGGATCCCCAAACTATGGCCTGCTGACACATTTTGACTGGCCCGCTCCCCCCCTCTCCCACATAGACCCAGCACACCACTCCCGGCCCCAGCAGTGCTGCACAGTGGCCACTCTCCCCTCCTGGCCCCATTCTTCTCCCACGTGGGCCTAGCGGTGCCTTGGCTGGAGTCTCGCCACTCCCGGCCCCAAGCAGTGCTGCAATGAGTCCGTTCTCCCCCTCCAGCCCTGACACTTCCCCCCTACCTCTCTACTACATGGGCCCAATGCGCCACTCCTAGTCCCAAGCAGCGCCACGCAGTGGACACTTCTCCTTCCTGGCCCCACCCATCCCCTCCCACGTGACAAGGGCCCAGCCACACAGGCCCACCAGAAGAGAAATTCTGAGGGCTGTGGCCCTCGCAGCCCAAAGTTTGGGGACCCCTGTGCTAAGGCCATGGTTATAACTGCAGTACGGCCTCCCAGCATCAGTTGTAACTGCTGGCTGGTATAGAGGTTGACATTGCTATGGATACACTGAAGGTGGATCGTGTTTTTGAGAGTGGCGTCACTTTCCACCATGGAAGCCTGGACTACCATCTGGATGCAGTCAGAGTCCAAGAGTCCTTGAACCAGCTTCCTTTGGACCATCACTGGTACCACGAACTTAGGAGGAGTTTTTTTTTTCCATGCCCAGCTTTCCACCATCCAGCCCTAGACATAACTTGCATTCAATCAGTGGGCACTCCCTTGTTATGTGTCCCATCTGCCCACAAAGTAGCATGTTATATTGGCTGGGGTTGTCAGCCCCTTTCCTAGGTTGTAGGGAGCCCGTCTGCGTGGTGTTGACTGGACCTCCATCTGTGGGTCACACGTCATCTGTTCGGGATATTTGGCAGTCCAACGGGCCACTTGCCTTCGCACTCAGCCTCTTTGTCCCCCCAGGGATTCCTCAAACCTAAGGGGCAGTCTGCCCATCTGGAAGAGCCCCTTTGGGAGTCGACACCACCGCCCCCCCCCGGAGAGACTGCTATTGATTCTGGCTCACCTGCCAGGTCCCTTACCCTGCTGATCCCTGAGCTGATTCTGCCTTGAATGACCCTTTGGCTTCTACAAAGTCCTCCATTAACCTGACTACTGATAGTATCCCTGGGTAATGCCATAGTACGCACCCCCCTACCACATATAAATTGCTTCACCACAATGGCCTTGGCTATTTGGGTTCCTGTGACCTCCTTCAGGTGGAGCCACTTCCAGTAATGTTCCTTCAGCCACTGTGTTACCATTCGAGGTCTCGCCCTCTTGAGGTATCTCTCGGCCCTAAACCATTGGTGGTGGGTCTCCTCCAAAATATCCAAATAGTTCGAGATGGCAGACTTCACTTACTTCTAACTGTTCACCTGTTCTAAATCCAGATTACAGTAGGCAGCTTGTGCCAGACAAGTCAGGTATAGGGCAAAGATAAGTGTTCTGGGGACACTAGGCTGCTAGTGATTAAAAAGGCTTCAGGGTCATTTGCTAGTCCCATCTTGATAAGCTTCACTAGTACCAGGAAAGGGACCCCTTCAGTAGAAGCATGACCTGCTGGCACTCCCTGTGGCTGTAGGGCCAACGCTATTTGCTGTAGCATTTCCTTTGGAACTCCTGCTGCTAGGTCATCAGTTCCCTCAGCAGCTATTTTTGTTGGGTGGCCTAAACCTGCTGCCAGGGGTCCACTGCTGCAGAAACTGCTGTTGGAACTGCTGCATCTCCACCACCCACTTATACCATCCGGTTCCATCTTGCGCAGAGAAGCGGGGCTCTATCTTAAGACCTTTTTTTTAACCCTTTGTGTAAGGTGTAGTTTGCCCACATTCTCCACCATTAACTCCCTTGACCACCACCCAAGTCCCACTGTCTGTTGTTTACCCTCTTTTCTACCCCAGTTGGCAATATGTGGGCGGTGGCTAGAATGACAGCCAGTCTCTCAGACAGCCCCTGGATGTTTGACTTTGTGCTGCTGTCTAAACAGGTTACCAGCTCTGTGACAGACAGACCAGCTCAGATCAGAGCAACACAGCAATTCATTTGTGTTTGAATATCAGACTGATAGTGTCAATATGTATGGGAGTGTGTCAATATGTATTCAGTCCAATTCTGTTAGAATTGTGTGCTGATAGAAATCAAGAGAGATGTTGATTGTATTGTTTCCATCTGTCTGTATCCTGTACTTAATTAGTCTTAGATTAAAATGTATTTTAGTGTTTAAATGTGAATTTAAGGTAAAAGCTGCATGAAAACTAATGAAGAATTGTTTCTGGCTATCACACTGTGTTTACATTATGTTTTTGAGAAATAGAGCTTTGGAAATGTAAATGAAAGAACATGTTGATTTCAAAAAGTGGGTCATTGTGTGTTCAACAATGGGGAATCTACGAATCCGTGCTGTGATGGAAACACTTGCCAGACTGTTTTCATCTATAAGAAGAGACCCTACGAGCAACTCTGCATCTCTGATCTATTTGGATGCTGTTGGGGACATTCCAGAAACAAGAGAAACATCCCCAAATCCATTTTGGGCAACCCTGAGAGACCTATGTGAAACCAGCAGATACCACATCACTGCTATGATTTGGACTTACGAACTCTGACTCACCTGTTATCTATTTTATCTGCTTTAACCTCTCAATAACTCTCATTTCTTTTTCTTAGCTAATAAATCATTAGTTACTTTACTAAAGAATTGGTTTTCGATGTTGTTTTTGGTGTGAGAGCCAGAGCATCCATTGAACTGGGGTCAGTAACTTGACCTTTGGGACTGGGAATAACCTAATGAATGGTGATTTTGGTTTTAATAACCTTTCATCATAAAAATCCAGCTTGTCTGAGTGGCAAGTGCACAAGGCCTGCATACGGTGGTCTGCCAGAATACAGAGCCATCTAAGATACGCTCATATCCCAGGGATCTACAGATTTTGGGGTCTGGTCCCCTGGAGTCTGCCATAGGGAGAACACCGAGGAGGAACACCAAGAAGAATTGCTAAGAAACTCCACAGATTGATACCTACAGATTTTTCTCTTCTCTACATAGGTTATTCTTTTAGTGCGAGTTTTGCCTCAAATAACTGATTAACTACAGAGTAAGGTCTCTGCTTTTGTTGTAAGTTGTTCTAGTAAGTAAAAGGAATAACAAATTAAATTATCAAGGTTTACTGACCTGGTAAATTGTGATGCAAGAGGGTAAATAATAATGAACATTAACGTTAAGTATTATTTGTGTAAGGAAATAGGAATGATTGTTACTGATAGTTAGGCAAACAGGAATGAGGTTTGTAAAATAAAATCATCACAGCCTCCTTTTCCTAGCATTTCCTTTACCATCCTTTAAATAAATAAAAAGGGGGTTAGTTGTCTGTCTATTGCAAGTAACTTGGTGAGGTACCCTGCGAAGAAAGCCAAAATAGTAGTCCATATTTTGGAATACATATTTTGGTGTGCATCTATTGTTTTGAGTGGGAGAACTCTGTATATTGTGTAATCCTTCACAGCAAAATAAAATCATATATTTCTGAACAAAACCCTGGGTAGCTATGTCATAATTTCCTGTGTTGCAGAAAATAAACCTGGATTTCCAGCTAACCCAGTAGAGTGAAGTTATAAGGATCACTGCTTGTCAGAAGAAGTGATGAAGCTTTGACACGTCTAATGATCTGTCCTGATGACTTAATTGCATCTATATAAGTACAAACCAAAATGTAATTACCATGGATAACATACAGCCTAACAACAAATATTGAATTTAGTCTTCTAGATTAGTCATCAATATTGTTAGTTTTCCTATGTCCCAGATTATCAATCAATGTCAAATTATGAACAGTGCCTTATTTCCCTATCACTTACATTAGTTTTACACAAATGCAACTCTGTGGACTTCAGTGCAACACTGGTATCTATGTTTCACTTTTATAGAGAGGTGGGAAAGAAAATGATGGCAAAGTATCCTCTCCTTGACATTTTTACTGATCATTCCTGTTATTCCTGTAAATGATCTCAAGGATTAACCCTAATTTCCCTGTTGTATTTATTCAAATTTATAGTGAAACGTGTCAAACTACAACCTATAACTCATCAAAAAGATATGACCCAGCAAAATAAAATTCATGAACATTTTTCTGAGTATTTAAACAAAATAAAATCAGGATCTAGTGCTACAGAAACTCCCGAGACTTCAATGTTTCCTGTCTGGCCATCATAGTTAATAGTCTCCTTGTGACAGGGTGTACAAGACCTGCACTGAACTGGCAGGGGTTAATCCCACTCTGTGGGCCAAGGAGGCCATACCACCTTGGCTCTACTGGGTGTGATCCACCTGCAGCCTCAGTACAAAAGAGAGCAGCCCAGCTCAGTTGGGGTGGACTGCTGAGAAGAGAGGATGCACCTGACAGGCTCTTGCCCAGGAGTTCCCAGAGCCCCATACCATGGAAATTGAGGATGCTGCAACCCGGGTGGGCACCCCACTGTCCAAAAGAACCCCAGAGGGAATGGAGTCGCCAGGAGCCGCGCCAGCTGATAACCCCAGAAACCTGGGAAAGCTACGGAGCTTGATTCTGGAGAACAGGGTAGGAAGTAGCCCAGGAGACTTAAACATTACTATGGTGGGAGAATTGGGGAACCAGTCAGTGTGTTTCAGGTGGATCCCTGCTGACTCAGTGGCAAGTAGCCCCACCACTGTTAGGGTCCTGGGCTGGGGCTCTGAGGAGTAGAGAGGACCTGAGCCCCCCTACTCAGCCACCACACATCTCTAGGTGGTGGTCCACTTCCCCAACATGCCAATAGATCATATTATCCCACAGAGGTGGGGGACTTTATTGACTCTGACCACTAGGTCACGCAGCCCTGATGGCAAGGGCAGCCATATTGACCCTAGCCATTAGACCATACAGCCCAGATGAGAGGGGCAACCATACTGACTTAGGCCACTAGGCCATGTTTCCCTGAAGCACAGGGTGGGAACAGTTAGACCCAACTGCAGGGCTGCAACACCTCTTCCCTCACCCCAAAAGGGTGTACAAGGCCTGCAACATTCCTGGAGACACAGCTGTCAAAAATCTAAACCTTATTAACAGAAGAACAAACAGGAGATCAGTAGTCTTGAAATTATACACCATACATTGTTATCTTTAATTTAGGCCTTTAATTAAGACTACATTTCTTCTTTCTACCACAATGTCTACTAAAAATGGACACACAAACTATTAGATAAACAAAGCTGTATAAACAAATGAGCAGAGGCAATCTTTCTGAGTTTTGAGTTATGACCGTCTTCTTGTGGTTTCATGAACTACTCCACTATACTTTCCAGAAGTCATCCCCCAATGAAGTTTTGTTTTATACAGCAGCAATTTCAGTCACATTATGAAATAAAATTTTAGATTTTTAAAATAAACTTCAATAAGGAGCATGAGACAAAGAACCAAGAGCAAATAATGATAACTTGAAGGTAGAATATGGAATCTCATATTCAAAAGCATTTAATATGCATTGGGCCAAATCCTGCTTGCTTTACTCAGGTGACTAGTCCCAGTGAAGTCAATGAATCTACTTGCATGAATAAGACAACCAATATTAGGCTTATTGTGTGCTTGTTTGTAAATGCTTCCACTGTAGCTTTTCTGTCAAAGTGCACAATAGTTTACTGGAACTGAGAGAAGAAACTAGCAAAGTAATGTGCACCTAGGATATAACCTGCTGGAAATATTTTTTATACCAAAAGTAAAAACAGCTAGATATATTTCACAAAATATAGCAGCCATATTTGGACTATATTAGTAATCACATTAAAGTCTGACTGAGTCCCAAACGAGGTACCTTTAAAAGTTTAGTAATGTGTGGGCAACATTTGTGCGAAACCTATATTACAAATTAATTTGATTTTGTAATGGGAAAAATATATTATTTTTCATTGTATAATTGCAATATATAACATACATAATATCATTATATATGGACCATGTGCTACATTGCAAATATACTTGGAATAAAGAGTATTTATCATATACTGCATTCGCCTGAGCTCTAACCCACTAACACATCTCCTCCAGAACTACTTCCAACACTTCAAAAAGCTGAGTAGCTTCAACCATCTGCCCCACGTATATCAGCATGCAAGAGAAATTTTCCATCATTCATCCAGACTGTGCCATTTTCCTCCAAAAATTACAGTGGACTGAGGTTCAGTGTGGGCAGCATTCATTCCTGAATCAATGACAGGTTTAAGGTTCCAGTATCTAATGTCCTTGTAGAGCTAAGGATACTAGAAACAGTGATGATCAAATATTTTCAAACAGTTTAAAACAGTTTATAAAATATATGGCATGTAAGAGCACATGACAGTGTTCTATAGCAGAAAGGTTCTATTGCCATGTGTGGCCATGATACTGATTGCAGGACTGAGCCTACTGGCACAATCTAGCCATTAGTTTTGTAACTTAATTCAAAGCCTCGGTAAATGTTAGTGAATTTTCGCTGTTCATCTATTTCATTATACTTCATCAATTAGTATGCTAAATACAGTATACTACATGGCGGCCATATAAATGACTTTCATGGACTCTATTTGTCTGGCATATACAGAACATTACTCAGTATTATAGGACGCTTCACTTGTCTCTCAGGTTGCTGTGAAAAAAGTATGATGTTATATTGTGTTAATTGAGCAACAGTATATTACAGTCTGTTCACATGTAATTACAGGCTCTAGGGATCTTTGGCAAGACCACTGCCATAAATGCTGCCATCTCTAACCAAGCATACCAGAACCCAGCTATCCTTGACAGAGGTCATAGAATCATAGAAGATTAGGATTGGAAGGGACCTCAGGAGGTCATCTAGTCTGACCCCCTGCTCAAAGCAGGACCAACCGCAACTAAATCATCCCAGCCAGGGTTTTGTCAAGCCACACCTTAAAAACCTCTAAGGATGGAGATTCCACCAACTCCCTAGGTAACCCATTCCAATGCTTCACCACCCTCCTAGTGAAAAAGCTTTTCCTAATATCCAGCCTAGACCTCCCCCTACAAATTGAGACCATTGCTCCTAGTGCTGTCATCTATTACCACTGAAAACAGCCTAGCTCCATCCTCCCTGGAATTCCCTTTCAGGTAGTTAAAGGCTGTTATCAAATCCCCCCTCATTCTTCTCTTCTGCAAATTAAACAAGCCTAGTTCCCTCAGTCTCTCCTCATAAGTTATGCGCTCCAGACCCCTAATCATTTTTGTTGCCCTCTGCTGGACTCTCTCCAACTTGGCCACATCCTTTTTGTAGTGGGGGGCCCAAAACTGGACAATATTCCAAATGTGGCCTCACCAATGCTGAATAGAGGGGAATAATCACTTCCCTCGATCTGCTGGCAATGCTCCTACTAATACAGTCCAATATGCAATTAGCCTTCTTGGCAATAAGGGCACACTCTTCACACATATCCAGCTTCTTGTTCGTTGTAATTCCCAGGTCCTTTTCTGCAGAACTGCTGCCTACTCAGTCGGTCTACATCACACTGAAGAAAATACACTCTTTAAACTTTGTGATAATTTGTATATTAAAATATCACATCTTAGAAGCTGACATCTATATAGCATCTGATTAATCACCATTAAAATACATGGCACAAGCTAAACTCATGAGAATACTAGCCTAATTAAACTATAGTTCTTACCAGTCTCATTGTCTGAAAATGTAACAGGATAAATGACAAATTCATTATCTCTATTCAGGATGGAGGTGTGAGCTAGTTCTGCTGGATTTGTACTGGTGGCTCCTGAGAGATTAAATATTTCAAACATGGTATCTAAATCACTCAGCAATCTCCCACAAAAGATGATGGGTGCCTTCTCTCTCATTTTTTTTTAAATCAGCTTTTCCCTCAACAGAAAATGTCTGCATCAAACATTCTGTGACACCCTGTGTCTGATAAGACTCCAGAAACTACATATTCACCTATGTCATATAAGTCTGATATGTTCTGTAGAAAGTATGCCTTGTTTGGTATTAAGTTTTGATCTGCTAAACATTAATATCCTGTTGGATTATATGTGCTACCATTGTATGTGAAGTTATAAAATATTGTTGTAAATGCTACTAGAACATGTTGTGAGGTGGGAAGCACCTAAGCCAGCTTCTCAGGTACAGCAGTGGAGTAGCCAGACATGTGAATGGCCCATCAAGGAAAGATTCCACTACTCAGGATTGGTTACATTGTAGGCTTCACTGTAGGACGCATGTTCGCAATGGGGATTGACTGACTAATGAGGATCCCCAGATCACCAGACCTAATTGTTCTAGCAAAATGAAATAGACTATAAAAGGGGGAGAGTGACATCATAGCTTGGCTCCGCTTCTTCAGAACTGAACACCTGAAGGAATGCCTGAAAGACACAAGGACTTTGAAGGGGGGATGGATTTCCCAGGGACAGAAAGTTGCCCACCCTACATTTAAGGAATTGCTTGTACCAGCTAACAAGGGTGAGACATTGCTAATTAAAATCCTGTTAGTGTGTAGAATTGACTACCATTTTATGTTTATTTCTTTTGGTAACTACTTTTAATCTCTTTACACTTGCCATTTATAATCACTTAAAGTTTATTTTCCTATAGTTAATAAAACATTAAACAAGTTTATCTTAACCAGTGTGTTTTTGAGTGAAGCATTTAGACAAATTCTGCTCAGTAATAAAAGCAGTTGCATGACTTCCTCCTATAAAGGGGAAAGCAGACTTAATCAGTTTATAACCAGGCAAATCTTTGTCCAGCATAAAACGATATTATCTCAGGGTGTGGTTAAGATGGGAGAGCTCGGGGTGAACTGGGTGGAGCTTGTATTCATGTTTGCTCAAGCAGCGCATTCTTGGCAATTAAATTGGGAGTGTGGCACCACCTGCTGTCAGGCTGAGTGATAACAGGGCATAGAGAGGCTGTCTGTCTGTCACTAGCCAGAGTATAGCGGAGAACCCATCCCAAGCTAAATAGTTGATAAGGGTACCCAGCAGGTTCACAACTCCCTGCTGTATCCGAGGGGTTCAGCATTCTGTCCCATATTCTCAGTCCCAAATCTCTTACATATCTCTCTCATTCCTCTGGACTCTGTGCAAGGCAATAGACTTATTTTTATCATCATCATCATCATCATCATGCATATTGTACGAATGCCCAAAATGTGCTAGATATTGTAAAGACATACAGAAAAGCACAGTCCTTGCTCCAAAAAGCCTACGGTCTCAAAAGAAAATAAAAGCCAGGGATAGAAAAGGATAGAACATATAAATAAAGTGGTCAATGTGAAATTTGGCCATGCAAATTCATTTATACATACATACACATATAATCTTCCATAAACAAAAAATGTGCTAAGAGAACATTACTAAAGTTGTAAAAGAAAGCTCACAAAAGTTGGGAAATGCCAGTATTAAAGTAGCCCGTGTAACTTTAATATGGCTCTCTTTAGCACATGCCAGCTTTAATTATATGATCACAAGCTCTCTTTTCCACAAGAACCCTGCTTCATTCAGTACACAGGATGAGTATGGAGAAGCATCCCATTTACCAGGTCTAGAGTTTCCCAGAAACATTTAGAAATGGGTCCTAACCAACTTGTGGTAATTCAGGAACCAAAGAATTGAATGTAAACCTGCTGCACAGCCCAACTTCACTCTGAATATTTGAAAAGGTTCTAAGAATAAACACAGAACTGTATTCTGCTCTAAGTGCTATTTTCAAAGGCTTAGTCAATTACAAACCACTTTTCACCAGAACACTCAAAGACACTTTTGCCTCATTGAAGGCTTTTTTCCCAGGACAAATTTCAGTTGCTACACTCTTTCTCCCTACCCTGCCATTTCAGTGCCTTAGCTGGTTTTAAAAAGTCACATTATTTTCTGATCATTGGAAAAGTGGTTGTTTTCTTCTCCTTTTTCATGCTCTTCTCACTCCAAAATAGCTAAAACATTTTACCCAAACCATCCAGAAAAAAAATTATCTATCCTAGAAATACAACAATCGGGGGGGGGGGGGGGGGGAATCAAGCTGGTATGTGAAAGTTTCAGAAAGCTATGAGGCACTAAAACAAAGAAACAGAATGTTAACTATTACGCAAGCCTGAACTACAGGGGAGCTACCAAATCCCTCTATAAAAATTATTTTCAGTGGCAGAAAATGGAAGAATTAAATTAGTATTTCTCTCTAGCATGTTCTGAGAAAGCTTTATAGAAATCAGAAAGCCTGTCACGTATCTGCTGCCCTGAAGACAGTCTAACAACTGGTTAATGAGGATGTATCATGTACTATAAAAAGAAAATATCCATCACTTCAGGACAAGACTGAAATATAATGCCTGGTCACCAGAGGGGTAACTCGTATACAGAGGAATCATTTACTGACAAGTCATGTTTCAGATGTTTTTAGCATCAGGTAAATGAAGGAAAAAATAAACAAGCTCATTTGTGCTCCAACTGTTGGAAGCTTTGTAATGTGTTAGTTCTCAAAGCCACCTCTCAGTTTAAATAGTTCCCAACTTGGGGGGGGTGGGAAACCCTTGGGGGGGTGCCAAAGATTACAGGGGGTCCATGAGGCTTCACTAATATTGAGGTCATTTAGCCCCCCAAGCTTCGCACTGGGTGCAGCAGCCTCAAGCTCCATGCCAACCAGAGCAGAGGAGCAGCCCCCCAAGCTCCACGCTGGCCAAGCGCGGCCCCCCACAAGCTCCATACTAGCTAGAGCAGAGCAGCAGCCGCTCCCAGCCCTGCACCAGCAGTGCACCTGGATAGAGAGGAGCAGCCCCATGCCGGTGGGGGCCTGGAGCAGCCTTGGCCAACATGCCAGAGCCCACCTCCATTACCCTCAGTCCATGAGGGACAGGAAGAGGTGGGGCCACACAGGGCATGCGGTAGCAGCTCACAACATACACACACACACACACAATATAACGTGCTTAAATGCAGAAAATGCAAATAAACTCAAATTCCCTTATTCCAATATATTGCAGCTCATACTATCAGCAGTCTTTGATACTACAGACCAGTACTTTTTCTTTAAATCATCCTTCCCAGTAGCATTATATAATGCTACAATGGCTCCATCTTTGGAAGTTCCCAGGTATTGCTGTTAGGCAACTTCTTATCCACCCAAGAACTCTACCCCCATTCTATTCTATTTTATTCAGATTCGTATACCATGCTCATCACTATAGTATCTAAGCAACTTCCAGTAGCGCATTAAGCAACATCAATAACATCTGCTATGTGTTATTCCCCATTTTCTCCCATTTTTTCAATCTTCCTGCATGTATGAGGCTGGTAAAGCAGATAATGAGGTGTGTTGGGTTGTGGCACTATCAATATGCTGATGACATTTAAATCCATCTATCTTTTTCATTGGACCTGGAAGGGATGGTCTCTGCTTTCTTCATGTTTGGCTTTGAGAGGGTCTTGGAAGAGAATGATTTGGCTGAGGTTTGATCCTGAATGTATGCCTATAGGTATGGGCAAGCATCTTAAGGGCGTGAAGGGTTGACATCCGCCCTCATTGTTGAGGGATTTAGCCTATATTTGTTGATGAGGTTTACATTTTTGGGATGTTTCTGAGTCTGAGGGCGCCAGGATGCACACGTTACAGTAATAATCATAAACTGGTTCCTATTTCACTTCTGGATTAAATTTAAAGTATTGATCTTAATTTAAAAGCCCTGAATGGTGGGTCCTGGCTATTGTAGAGACTGCTACTCCCCCAGTGTAGCATTGTGGGAGATAAGACCATCTGGAATCATTTCTTCTAACACCCTCTCCCTTGATTCGAACTCTAGGTGGTAGGTTGCAGGTCAGTTTTGGAGAATGGCCCTGCTTAAACTATTAAATTCACTCTCTCTCAGCCTAACAAAACCCACTGTGATTTTACCTTCATGACCTATTTATCTATTTATTCTGGCCTTGAACTGGGGAGGATGATGTGAGGATGCATTAAGATGGCATTGAAGGAATTTTTTTTTTCTTGTCATTAATCAATGTACTATTTTCTTGTTGTATTTGTCTGGACACTGTTGTGGCAACTGGGCCTACAAAATTTATTCTAAGATCAACTTTGAAATGTATGTAAAATTTAATAAGACGTCACAATAGCCTATGACTTTTTGCCTGCCTGAAAACTAACCATGGAAAATAGATCATGTTGTTTTCAATAAATATTATGAACAGGTGAAAGAAAACCAGACAGAAAAATTGAAGCAGTCCAAACAAATATGGCCTCCTGATAGAAGTCAAGGACTGTAGTGAGATCATACTTAGTAAACAAGGTGTGTGAGCAAAGTTACCTAAGCCAAGTTTAGCCTTACAGAAATGTATTTAATTGGTGGACAAAATAACGAGGATACAATATGGCACCCACTTTTACTCCTTTTTTGGGTTCTTAAAAAGAGACTTTGAAAAAAGAGTCATCTTCCCACCAGCTCATCCCCTGACCTGCCAGCATTGTATCTCATCTCAACTCATCTCAGGTTCCTCTACCCCAAGTCAGAAGGAGCAGACCAGGCTAAGGGACTTTCTTCCCAGAGGAAGGCCAGCAGGTCTTGCTCTTGTTTAAGGAACTTTGTTTTCACCTGGAGTACTGAATGTCATCATATCATCATGACATCCAGACCTCAGCCCATCAGTGAGAATTGCCCACACCAAAGACTCATAAGATCCTGTACTGATTTTCCCTTCCCTTGTTGTATTGTTTTCTGCCCCCATCTTTTCTTTCATTCTATCCAGTCTCTCATTCTAGCAGCTTTTAACTGAATCCTGAAATCAGGCTCCAAGCAGCAGGTGTCACGGTCAACTTGCCAGCCAAAGCATCCACTCGTAATTAAGCAGCAGTCCAGTGTTCCAAAACATCAACAAAAGCTGTGTTGCACCCATCTTTTCTAACTCGTCTCTCCTTCACCTTGTGTATTTCTGTTTGTTAAAAACAGGATATATGAATGCAGTTCATACATCAGGACTGAGAGAAAAATTAACCCTTTCTGTTTCATCAGAGCAAGGTTATTAATAAAAATCACAAACTAATATTTTAATGCCAAAAGGAGAGAAACTTTGATAGGGTTTGACTAAGTTTGTTTTGCATAATCACTCAATTTCAGGTTCACTACACGCGCTTGTTTCATTTCTTGTTCTTTCCTGTGTTTGGTCAATAAACTTTCAACTTTAGAATGGATGCTTTTTGGTGTAAGAAACCAAGGTCTCCAGACCTCTCTGTATCACTGTTTTTACATCAGTTTATAACATTTTTAACTGTTTTGATCACTGAAATTAATACAGCACTCAAAATGGATTTTTCAAAAGCACTCATCATTGGTCTAAATCTGCTCCAATCAAAATCAATGGGAGTTTTACTATTGACTTCAAAAGGACCAGAGTTGGCCAACATTGAACTCTTCTGAAAATCCCACATCAGAATATGAATTATGGCAGGGGAAGGTCTTCGTTATAAACTGAAAATGAATAAATAAAAATCAGAAGAAAGACTGAAAGACCAATAACTGTAGGAGAGCTACTAGCTGTCTCCACATAACAGTGTGCCGTTTGCTAGATTTTTAAAATAGGTACATGTTATGTAATGGTTTTCATCTCTGAATGAAGACAGCTGATATGAATTTCACAAACTATGAATACTTCGTCCTTTTGTGATTTTGAAACTTGCTAAAGTTTGTTGTTTTAGTTTGCAGGTGTGAACCAGGTTGCTGCCTTTTTACCTAGTAGAAACTAGAGAGCAATAAGATTTCCAAAACTTTGGAAAAAAATTTAACTATTGTCTAATTATTAATAGCTGTCAAGGTTTTGATCCCCAGTAAGAAATGTTTTCCAGTGCTTTTTAGTACTAATGGGATGTGTGCGCGCACGCATGCGCATGCATTTAAAATGAAACTTTATGACATAAGCTAATATGCTGGGTACATAACATTCAATACCATTCACATGCTCCTTGCTCATCAACAATTCATTGGTTACTGGATGGAAGATGTGTTTAGACAGCTGACTTGCAAATAGCCTGTTGTGTTTCTTGCTGTTTTAAAATTCAAAAAAATATCAGTTATGAAGATCCAACAGCAGGCTGCCACCAGGATGCAATGAAAAATATCCCCTTTCCTTAACTACTCTGTAAGGTGTGTCCTGTAGCTGATATTCAGCACTGTGTAAAGAGACAGAAGGATACACTCTCTTCATCAAAAGAGTTCTTCAACCTGCTTCTGTCAATTTGCCTAACCCCGCATGCTTCTTTCACCAGCTGCAGATCTACAATGATCAAAGGACTGTTAGTTAGTTCATGATCTAATAGCTCATAGTGGCATAAAAATAAATCACAAAATTGAAAAGAAATTGAGACAGCTCAAGGCTCTTATGTGCAGTTCTCTTCACAGAGTTGCTATTTATGGATCAAAAGTCAACATATTATGTACCCTTTGTGACTAAGAAAATTGGGGAAAAAACAGATAATGGTGTGATTCAACTTAACTCCATTGCAGGGGTGCATTAAACTGTTTAAAGGAGCTTAAATTCTAAAAAAAGCCATGACTAATGCTCATTGTGCTAGGAACTGTTTTCACTATTACCTCATCCTCCCCCTGCCGTCCCCATCTTGCTAGTTTCATTCACCTGATGCCTTCTGTTGTAATCTACATTATAAAATCTTGGGGCAGGGACTTTTCAATAAGTGACCGTATAGGTTCTAGCACAATGGGGTCTTGATCTTAGGAGCTTCAGTAATACAAATCAATACCAACAAGAGACTAGTGTGAATGACAGGGCTCCCTCTCTCAGGAAGGCACTGGCAATGCCAAATCACAGCAGTGTGTATCAAATGTAATTACATGTGAAATCATCGCCTTAATATGCAAAAATGTTATTTTGGGGGTTATTCTGTAATAAACCTAAGGGGGCAAAATACAGGAAAAAAGAAATAGAGACCCAGAACTATAAAGTCAGAGAAAAATAAGCAAGGAGAGAGGAGTCAGTTGTTCTACTGACTAGAAGTAGATGCTATTCCCATCCTGTTATTGCTACCATGCACAACTTTCCTTTCACTTGTAGAAATCTATTCCCAGAAATTTCTCCACTTGCTCTTCCATCCATGCTATCCTCTTATTGGATCCACCTGAAAACTTGGCAGCTGGATTATAACTTCTACATCAGCTGCCTAAAGAAGCGCAGGTGAAAAGAGTGTGAAAGGATGAGGTCTTCACTCTCATTAGTTGACTTTCTTAAGTTGGTGGTATAACATCACTTCACTATATTACAGAGGCCAAAGGATGTCACACCAGTACTTGAAAGATTCTTTTTGTACAGTATAACAATATGTTAAATATTACTCCTCAGTACATTTTAGCATATTAAGCCACTACCACATCTACTGTCTCCACAACTCTCTCTTTTCCTGGAAGACTTATGAATAATGTTCTATATTACAGTGCTTTCATAAACTGCAAACATCTTATACTTCTTTTGGAATCTAAACAAACCATGGGGCTATTGAAGTCAATGAGGGTTTTTCCACTGAAGTCAGTGGGACCAGGATTTCGCCCCATATCTAGAAATATCGGGGGGAGGGAGGGGAGGAAGAAAAGTGGTGTTCAATATATTCATCTTCACCCACAAAAAATACAGTGTTGAGGTTTTTTTTTTTTTTTTTGGTATTTTTCATTATTTTAATCAGAGAAGAAAGGGGCTGTGCTTTCAAGTCTCTCGTGCCTGCAACATAACGTTCAAACTCTCAGACTGTTTTTCTTGTCCTCTGATCTCTGGGACATTAAAAGACTGGAACACAGATAGGACTGTACTTGGGAAGGCAGGTTCAAGGTTCTCTTCTTTGTTGACAAAGCAAGTATCAGAGCTGCTAGCTACATGGCCTCAAAGCTCATATTAGGGCCTGACCCAACTGAAATCAATGGAAGTCTTTCCATTAACTTCAGAGGGCTTTGGACTAGGACCATAAAGCCCAGCTGTGGGAAATGTAATACCAGGGAGCTGCATTCTGCCACTTCTTATTTTGAGTCCTGTTTTGCTACAGGATTTACACCTGCTCAGAGAACCCACTAGCTTCTTCATTGCTAAGAACTGAGTAAGTAAGTCAATACGAACCATGTTTCCTCTCTTTCATTATACTCTATTTCTAGGTTGCATCCATGAACCATCATTTTGTCTTTAAAAATATGAAATCTAAAAGATAATCCTTTCCGTTTACAGAGTTGGGTCTGGAAGGAGTAGACATAGCAGAAAAAGAAACAAAAAATTAACATGATATATAAGTCACAAGAAAAGAAGACCAGCTTGCAAATGATAATCTCCTTTCACAGGCGCACAAAGATAGCATTTGCTCCTAGGAAATTCGCTCCCTGCAAAATGATAAATGTTCAACTTATAGAAAAGTCAGTCTGGTTTTAAAGCTGTTTTAGATGTTCATTGACCTTTTCCTCATAGGATGCATACTAAACCAAATACATTTCAGAACACCAGTTAATCACAGAAATAATTCATATCCAGATAGTGAATGATGTTTTAATGAGTTAAATTTAAAAGTAGCTGTGCATAAGAGTAAGTCCTCCTTAACTTACTTAGCACGCTGCTACAGAGTGCAAGAAAAATGTAACTGTTTACTTTTAAAAAGTTGAATATTTCTTTCTCTGAATTGTGTTTCCAGATTTAAAAATAACTATCAATTCTTGGCCTGGTGTAATAGATATTAATATCAACAATACTCCCATTGAAAATGTATTTTTGATTCAGACCCAATCTAAAATAAAATGATAATTGTTTTTGAAGGGCATGACAGTATCAAGTATTATTTTAAGAAAGTTTAAGCAGCCACAAGCAAAATGTAGCAAAGTGAAAGTAGCTTGCCAATTCTTATTCCTCATTAAATTCACTATTTCCTTATCTTTCTGTAAGGTTCATTTGATTTAAATTTTAAAAAGCTACACTTACAGCATGATCAGATAAAAGCACTTCAAATTTAAAGGAACACTGACCAAATTTTGTCCAAAGGTCCCAAATTTGATCTGTCAAAATTACAGGATTATACGGAGCAAACTCAGCCTTGCAGAAAATGGGCACAACTCCCATTGAAATCAGTGTGACCCACATCACAGAGCTGGATTTTGCAGTAAAGCCTTAATTCTATCTCAGATCCCCAATGTGGATTTCCAACATTTTGAATGATTTATGCTTTTGACATGCTACCTTCAGTCTCCAAACTAAACTGTTGATCCACTTGGATTCTGTCCTTCAAAAGGATCATAAAGCATATCTGTACACCTTCTGATCACCTATGATGATGGATGTCAACAAGGGAATTAGACCAAATATAAGACTAGATAGCCAAACCACATACACTGAATTCTATTTGATCCAAGCAATCTAGTGAAAAGAGGATTTGGATTTTCCCCTAGAAAGGCTGTTGTGGAAACTAAGTAGTCATAGGGTGAGAGGTAACATTCTGTCTTGAATTAGAAACTGATGAAGAAACAGCAAACTCTCTGGATAAATGGTAAGGTTGTATATGTGGAAGAAAGTAACCACTGGCGTGCCCCAAGGATACCTAGTAGGATAAGCATTATTTAACATAATTATTAGTGATCTTGAAGAGGACTTTATGAAAATGGCTAACCTGACAGTTGGCACACATTTATTTGGCAGTCAAGTCTAAAGAAGATTCTGAGGATGTTGAGAAAGACCTACCAAAGCTAGAGGAATAGGCAGTCTATGCAGATGAAATTGAATGTAGACAAGTGCATTTACAGCAACAGTTTGAGCTTTTCACAGAGATCATTGAGTTCTAAGTTAACTTTAATCACTGCAGAAAGATTTTTAGATGTCACAGAGTAGTCAGAAAAGAGTACAAGATGTAAGACCAGATTAAGAAGCTGAACAAAAAAATGTCATAATGCTATTAGCTATATAAATTAATGGATTCTCATGAGAATACTGTGTTAAGTTTTGGTAACTGCACCTTATGAAGCATGAAGTAGAAACTGAAAATACCCTGAGAAGTGCAGTAACAGTTATTACATTGCACTGAAAAGATTTCAGTATGAAGAGGAACTTAGAAGGAGAAAAGAAGCTGGCAGTTTTCCTTACCTCTGTAGCAGAGCACTGAGAGCCAAATTTGCCAAGGGCTCTCAACCTGGCCCTGCAACTTTTGCACCTGCAATCAATTATAGATTAAATGTTTCAGGAGCTATCAAGTAGGGGGTAATGATCATATGCAGGCAGATGTGCTGGCATTTAGATAACTAGCTAACTGATTTGCAGGTGCAATATGTTTGCAAGATATCTAAATGTTATCACTTGCACACATAATTATTTATACCCAGAAGTGTCGGGGAGGGGTGAAAAACTGGAGACCTTTTTTAAGAATGTGCCTCATTTAGTCTGTCAAAAACTCTAGCTCTCCTATATTCATTTGTTGGCAGGAAACTGGTACATTTAGAATGATCAGAACATTCTCTCACCATAGTATAATTATTATTTACTGAAAATACAAAATGTTTAGTTAGACTAAATGGCTTGATTAGTCCCCATTACAAACACAACGTTATAAAATTCTCCTCCTTGAAAATACAAATCTTGTCAGATATGCTATTTAAAAGTAAACTGCAGATGCAAGGAAGCCAGGAATCTGACCTAACATTTTTGTGCTGATTGCAGAAGCATACACATATGGAACTGTCTTCTCTGCTACATGCCTTTAATTTTTAGTCCCCCACCTAAATACAAGGATCCCATCCTCTCAATTCTTAGAAGAGGATCCTTTTAAGTGTTGGTAGAAGAGAATAGAGCAAGACATTTGTAGAAAAATTGCAGTGGTCTGCCATTATAAAGTCATAAATAGCACAGTTTTCCTTTACCCTCACCCCAAGTAAATCAATTCTATGAGGCTTAAGCCTTTCACCTCTAGAGACCTGAGTTCAGACTTTAGAGCCCCATCTAACCTATACTTTATGTTGATGGAGCCATAGAGGCTCTGCGGGTCTCCTGGGCTCATTATCTAAACATGCCTTATGCTTAGAGGTAGCTATGTAAATCTAACTTCTGCTTTGTGTAGCTTCCCCAGCCAACTCCTTACCTCTGGTGGACCACATCGCCCATCAGCTATTTATAATAATCACAGGCCCAGATCCACAAAAGGATTTAGGCATTGGGACACTGAGCATTGCAACACCTAACTTTAAGGCATCTAGAAAATCACAGGAACAATATGATTCACAAAACCTGAGTTAGGCACCTACGCTCTCTATACAATGAATGGGGAGAGACAGGCATCTAAGAATACAATCCACAAAAGCCAGCCCATCAGGCAGGGGAGATGTCTAAACTAGCCAATGGAAGAGGCTGTCAAAAAAGCTGTGTCCTAAGCCCCACCCCTCTCAGGGAGATAGGTATTTAAGTCTGAGCTGCAGGGATGTACCTACCTACTACCAATTCATAGCCAGCAACACCTCTTCTCAAGTCAGACAGTTTAGGTGCTTAAAACATTTCTTGCAAGAATGAGTTAGACATAGGCCTCACTCCTTGCAAAATGGCCAGACTTTTACCTCACTGATTAGAGCACTCACCAGGGATGTAAGAGAATCACGTTCAATTCCCACCTGATGGGGAGAAAGAATTTAAAGTGGGATTTCCCACTTCCCACAGAGCATTCTAACCACTGGGCTATGGATTAGTCTGGATGTAGGGTGCCCTCAGTCTCTCCTGTTGAGGCTGTTCCACTTTGGATAAATAGAGTCTTTGGGCCAGAGAGAGAAACAAAGAATGACTCTGGTAAGGGCACTTTTCTGACAAGGTGGGAGACCCAGAGTTCAGGCCCCTACTCCAATGACTCTTTGTCGGTCCAGGATAAGAGAGAATCATAGAAATGTAGGGCTGGAAGGGAACCCGAGAGGTAATCAAGCCCAGCCCCCGCGCAAGCTAAGGAAGGGCCAAATAAAACTAGACCATCCCTGACAGGGATTTGTCCAACCTGTTCTTAAACATCTCCAAGAATGGATATTCTACAACCTTCACTGAAAGCCTATTCCAGAGTTCAACTATCCTTATAGTTAGGAAGTTTTTTCTAATACCTAACTTAAATCTCCCTTGCTTCAGATTAAGCCCATTATTTCTTGTCCTACCTTCAGTGGACATGGAGAACAATTGATCACAGTCCTTTTTATCACAGCCCTTAACATATTTGAAGACTTATCAGGTTCCCCCCTTGGTCTTCTTTTCTCAAGACTAAATACGTCCATTTTTTTTTAACTTTTCCTCATAGGTCAAGTTTTCTAAACCTTTAATCATTTTTGTTGCTCTCCTCTGGACTCTCTCCAATTTCTCCACATCTTTCTTAAAGTGTGGCACCCAGAACTGCACACAGTACTCCAGCTGAGACGCCACCAGTGCCAAGTAGATTGAGACAAATAGCTTACATAATACATCCTGTTAATACAGCCCAGAATGACATTAGCCTTTTTCACAACTGTATCACATTGTTGACTCATATTCAGTTTGTGATCCACTATAACCTCCAGATCCTTTTCAGCAGTACTACCGTTTAGCCAATTACTCTGCATTTTGTAGTTGTACATTTAATTTTCCTTCTCAAGTGACATGCTTTGTATTTGTTTTTATTGAATTTCATCTTGTTGATCTCAGACCAAGTCTCCAATTTGTCAAGTTTGTTTTGAATTCTAATCCTGTCCTCCAAAGTACTTGTAACCCCTCCCAGCTTGGTGTCATCTGCAAATTTTATAAGCATACTCTCCACTCCATTATCCAAGTCATTAATGAAAATATGGACTAGTATCGGATCCAGGACTGACCTCCGTGAGACCCTACTAGATACTATCTTCCAGTTTGATAATGACCCATTGATAACTACTCTTTGAATATGGTCTTTAAACCAGTTTTGCACCCACTTTATGGTAATTTTGTCAAGACCACATTTTCTTAGTTTGCTTAGTTTCCCTAGTTTGCTCACTAAAGATTGTGAGGTTCTTAGATATATCAGTGATGTGGGCCACATTAATATCTAGGATAGAACCTGCCAATGTGTGTGAAAACTACAAATTGTCTTGCCTTCCCAAGGGTTTTACCAGGTTAGCTAAAATATGGTTAGAACACACCTTCTTCCTAGTGAAGATGCACCCTTCAATGAGTGCATAGGGCTTCTTCGTAGGGGTATTTTGGGTGTTAGACACCCCTCAGAGGCAGTTAAATACTAATATTTCCATGAAAAAAGTGAGACATGGAAGTTAAAGGAAACAGAGCACTTCAACCGCCCGTCATAACTAGAGGGGATTTAAAGAATGAGGAACATAGCGAAAACCATTCCATTTTCTTCATGAAAAATATTGTTAACATTTTGAAAATCTGAAAAATATCAACTAGCTTTTGGCAGGATATTGGGGAAAAGAAGAGCCTGGAACTACAAAAATAATCTTTACCCTGCATTGGTTTCTTCATTGTTCAGTGACTTGATGTTTCTGCTGTAACACCCTAAATGATGTGTTTTTAGAACCAATCCTTCTCTACAATGTAGGGCAGCCCCCATGAGCCATGTGTCATCCAGCAATAGTACTGTTCCCCCCACCCCCGCCCCAAGCTCTCTGGCTGACCCCAACTACTAGTGACTGTGATTGAGGGGTTGGGGAAAATCAGAGGGTCTTCTCAAGACAGGCACTGCGTGTTCTTCATGTGATCCTTAGTGAACTTTGCTGCTGCTGTTGGGCTGAGCTAATGTTTGGATCACTTCAAAGGCTGAGTTAGATAATGAGATAATGTGGCATCATCTGCAGTGAAAGAACTTCAGCAACTGCTATTTAGTACTTGAGGAAAGGAGGAACTTTGTCTGCTTTTTCATCAATGAATAATGTCACCTAGGTGTGTTAACCTTATAGCCCACTATGCATATTAAACATTGTATGTTTACCATACCCTGAACCTGTCCTTCCTTCTCTCATTAAAAGACAATGGGAAGCTTAACATTTATAAACGAGATCATTTTCTTCTAAACACTACAGTCCTTTCATATCTAAAGGGAGTTCAATCCCCTGTAATTTAGATTAATTACAGTGTGCTTTAGCAGGTTAGGGTTAAAACTCAAAGATTTGCAATTGATTACCAAAAAGAGCCGGTTATTAAGTCCTAACTGAGTAATTTGCAGCTTATTTCACCCTAGCTAATTAAAATGTAATCAGTATTGTTTGGCAATGTGCATTCTGTCAGCAGTTTTATTTCAGAAAAGAAATCATGCCAAGAAAAAACAAAAAAGCCTTTCACCAGGAATTGGCTTGATTTAAACTGGCGCTTTAGCCACTGAAACCGTAAAACAAATAAGTTACAACCGACTGACAATGCAATAAAAAATACTAATCCCCCTCCAAGTTAACGAACTGGTTTTCATGTTTTCCCTGCTTTCGAGACATTTTCTGAAACAAAGACATTTTCATAGCAGGCACTTTGCTGTTTCAAAATCCAGGACACCTTCAGGTAAAACCTTGGGACTGCACGTGCTCTTTTCCACACAAGCGAAGATGCAGGTTCAAATGCACTTTTCCCGTGTCCTTTCTTTTTCACGTGGACAGTCATTATAGTACCCCAACCCCCCGCCTTCTCCCATTTAAGCAGGGCTATTTTGCATTCCCAGGCTTTTAGTCTTTAAATTCAGCCGCAGATGCTAGACAGCTCCTGTTGTAGTAGAAATATGAAACATTTGGGTTTTATTTTTCGATTGAAAATAAAATATTCATATGGGGATCCGGTTTGTAAAAGCCAACACTTCATGTGAATTCCTTTGCCCTTGGATAAACAAAACGGCTTTATGCAAATAGTTCCCTAGCAGTGTTTGTTTCAATGCGCAAAGAGAGAAGAAAAATCATTTCCTTCTCACCCTATCTCCATCTGGGTTTGGGACATTTCTCTACAACGTTAATGTGTTCCTCTTTTCAAATAGGTGGGAGGTCTCTTTATTAAGGGGAGAGAAGGTTGCTTTTATATGCAATGTAAAGTGTTTTAATCATTTCCTTCTGGTCGATGAAGTTCACGCTTTTCATCAGCACAGGACAGGTGGGAACTAAGCTGGAAGAGGTCGTCTAGAGGGAAGGTGTGGACATAAGGAGTTGGATACACGATTCCCTAATAAGATCTGCTCCGCAATGTTCTATACGCGTTTACACCCACCAGTTGAAGAAGTGTGGTTCACTTCACTTCAGACAGGTCTAGACCTCACGCATCTCGACCTACATCCCAAGATCGTGTCCCATTCCACCCCCATCATCATCATCCCCACCACCACGACGCACCAATTCGTCCTGCATGGTTGTAGTATAGTTTGTAGCTATAATCCGCCCCCCCCCCCTCCACTTTTTTTTCCCCCTGGGAGATCGGAACAGATGCTACAAACTCTTGGCCATCGCCCTAAAGAAAATATTCTAAATTTTCAAGTAGACCATAAGAGAAACCAACTAAAAATGCTACAATAAACCATCAGAAATACTTGCTTTTTAACATCAGAGTATCGAAAACTCAGATAATCGGCCTGTCACAGACTTTCTTCAGCATCTAAACACATTCACACACACGCGCGGCCCCAGTGTCTTGTCCGGTTTAGTTTTCACCCAGTTCTGAGTCTCCTGAGTAAAAACCAGAGAGACGCGCTACTTTAGAGAACAATCCCAGGACAACGCCTGGGCATGAATTCAGGAGCCCTCGGCGGAGGCTCCGGGATGCAGGTCCTGTGTTGTCAACGTAATGATCCGAGACAGAAGTGCAAAGCAAACTGGGCACCTGTGATGAGGGAAGAGCGCTGCCTTGCCTGTACAAGTCACCTTCCCGTGGCACAAACTGCCTGCTTCGGGGGAAGGAGCCTGCCAACAACCCGTGCACTGCACAAACAAACCCCGTTCCAACAGGTCTAGGAGACGTACCCATGCAATTCACAGGCAGTGGCAGCATTTGGCTAACCACGCAGAAAGCACAGCGAACTGAGCCCAGGAAGTCCCGGGGCCAGGACAAAAGTCTTGTTTGCATAGCCTGGGCAGAAATACCCCCGAGTCTAGTTCTGGCCGCACGGGCTGTTCCTGGGGTGTTGAGGGTTTCCACCTGCCTAACCTCTGAGGCGACCGCACGGAGGTGGAAAGCATGCCCCTCCTGCGACCCGAGCCAGCCCCTTTCGGAAACCGCCCGCCCGAGAAGTTTGCAAAGAGGCGATGAAGTCCAAGCGGTCCCACCGAGACTCACTAGCACCCAGACACCCGCCCCGCGCGTGCACCCTCCAGACCTGGGCCAGCCACGCTGCCCAGCCAGCGTCACCCTGCCGAGGCGCTAGGTGCTGATGCAGGGTCCCGCTCTGTCTATGGCGCAGTTTACCGTACCTGGAAATGCTTGAAGAAGGCGGATATGCGAGTGATCTGCAGGCTCAGGCACCGGGAGGTGCATCTGGCTCTGTAGACACTGACAGCGGAGAAAGCCTCGTCCTGCTTGCGAGCGGCAGCCACCCCGCCAGCCGCAGCCAGGCAGCTCCAGGAAGCCGTAATCCATAGGAGAAGGGTCAGAGACACGCCGGGAGCCTTGAACACCATCGCTCGCTGGGCGGGTGGGTTCTGAGCAGAGGAGGGTGCTGCAGAGAGCAAGAGACACCCGGCTAAGCTCCCGTGCACCGATCGGGTGCTGCTGGACTGGACTGGGCTGGGGGGAGGGAGGGGGGGAACCTCAACGCTGCAGAAACTCAAACAAGAAAGTTCAATCATTCAACTCTCTTCACCCCCTCCCTCCCCTCCGACCTCCCCTCCCCTTACTCCCTGGAGGGGGTGGGGTGAGGGTGACAGGAGGCTGTGCCATTGGCTGCAAGAAATGTGAGTGACAGCGGAGACGGGCGGCCTGACCGCAGGCAGGGGACAGAGAGAGCGCGAGGGAGCTGGTGAACTTCTCCGAGGTCCCCCTGCATGCACCCCCGCCCCCGGCAACACTCTGATACAGACCCTGCACAGACCCCCATTCACGGGACTAGCACTCAGCCCTGCCTACGCAGTCACTCAGCTGTTCCTAGGTAGACCCCCCGCAACCCAGACACCCCTAGTGCGCATACAAACAGTCTCTCTCTCTCTCATACACGTTGGGCTCGACTGTGCCAGGTGCTGAGCCCAGTTTGCTCCCACTGACATACAGGGAATTGAAGAGACGCAGCAACCCGCAGGATCTCGCCCTTAAACAGGTACAGCTACTTATCCTCAGACACACACATGCCTGATGCATCCAGGCAAACACAAACACATAGCTCCACAGACCGACTAAGCCTGTTTCTCAACAACTGGTCCATGCACAGGTCCCTGAGATCTCCCTGACACAGTTAAAGGAACCATCCCTGGTATCAAAAAGGTTGAGAAACATTGAGGCATACAGACCTAAACAGACACACCCAGAATGTACACAGACACACACATCTGCGCACCCTGTGGTCCGTTGATTTGTCACTGTCAAAACTGGTATTTGTTTAATCTATTGTTAATAATATTACTGAGTCCATAGTATGACTTATTTTTACTTACAGACTTAGATATATTCATTCATAAATGTAAATACATTTGAGAAATGCAGCTAATGAACAATTCCTCAATCTTTTTTGTTAAGGTCTAAAAATGTATAGTGAATTTGCAGCTTGGGGTTTACCGAAGACTGAGTTTTCACATAGTAAAATCCCAAGTCAATGCTAAACATTTGTTCCAGGCTGGAGCTTGCATAAAATCTCATTCCATAAAATCTCATCCTAGTGTGTAATTTAAAAATTAAATTTTATAAATCCTTAATCCAGTGTGTTAGGTAATAACGACAACATTAAAATGATTAACATCTTGCGCTTTTTAAAACAAAATAACTAAAATACATGCACAAGAACTGCTTTCTCTGTTTCTTTTAGTTTGTGTATTTATAGTGCATGCACACAGTATAAAGCACATAGATTACATTATGCATTAATTTTAAAATACTGTATGTAAACTCATATGCTGCAATAAACCCATGAATAGAAGGAGCAAATATATTCTTTCCTAACTGTAGTCTGTGGATTAAATCTCCCAAACTAGGTGACCCCAAGCTTGTATCACTTGACACTCAGAGTTGAGGTCATTGCAGGATATGTAAATATGTCTGCTGTCAAAATATGTTATAGGTTATTATGTCTACTGGCTGTTGGAGTCTCTTTTGCTGAATATATTTTAAAATACAGCTAAATGTACATTGGAAAAATCTCCTGCAATGAAATCAATATATAACAAGGACTGTGATCTCACTTATACGAGTTTTACACGAGTGTAATGCCACTCTCCTCACCCAAACTGACACCAGCATAATGCAAGCAAGAAACTCAAGGAAGTTATTTTCCCCTGAACACATGCAGGCAACTGTCATTGTCCACATCAGGCAATACACAAGTATATCAAGGGAGCATCAAACCCGAAAAACATTTGTTAAGCTTACGAACCAAGTACATTGTTAAGCCTAAAGCAAGGACATTCATATCTAATGCTATAATTCTATTCAAAATGAGGCTGGGATACTTAAGTGCTGGGCATAATATAAGAAATTGAATAGAAGAAAATAGAGGTTGGACTAGGTGTTACAATGCACAGGAATTTGGTAACATCAGACACTAGCAATATGTAGCTATAAAAAGGGATGGAGAAAAGTCTTCACTTTTAATTTCTTTTTGTGGCTTAAAGTATTTCTGGATCAAATTCTGCCCTTGATTCACTGGCAGAAATCTGGGGTAACTCTTAGAAGTCCATGGGCCAGATTCACCCTGTGGATGGCTGGGGAATTGTAATTATGAATTTCATCCTCCTGTTCCTGAGGGAAGCAGCTGTGCCAGAGAGCGACTGGTCTGATGGCAGTGCTACCAGTGTACCGAAAGGGGTTCTGCTAGGGAGAGCAATTTTGAAAACTAATCAGTGCAGTGCACCATCAGGCTACATCTACATTGCAATAAAAAACCTGTGGCACCAAATCTCAGAGCCAGGGTCAATTACTCAGACTCACAGGGTTCAGGCTGCAGGGTTAAAAATTCCAATGTAGACTTTGGGACTCAGGCTGGAGCCCAAGCTCTGGGACCCTCCACCCTCTTAGAGTCCCAAAATACAAACTGAGAAGCTCAGAATACAAACTGAGCCCAAATGTCTACACAGCACTTTTTCAGGCTAATTGCCCGAGCCTGAGTCAGCTGACCCGAGCCAGCCACTGGTTTTTTATCCCCATGTAGAAGTACCCTGAGACCACCCAGCCTCGCAGGGTTTCAGAGCCTTAGCCCAAGTGTCTACACTGCAATTTTTAGCCCTGCAGTCCAAGGCCTGCAAGCCCAAGTCAGCTGACCCAGGACAGCTACAGCAATGTAGCTATGCCCTAGGAGTCCTGAAATGGAAGGTTACTTTGGAGATGCACCAATTAAGCTCTGGAGCTGTTCCAACTACCTCTTCAAAAGGCTCCACCCACTTGCTGAGCTGTGACAGCCAGCCCTGATCCCCTCATCTGAGTGGAGGTTGTTGCGGTGTAAACTGTACCCCCATTTCTAAAAGAGTTCCTATCAGTGGAGGCCCACAGCCTGGGATCTACTAGCAACAGCTGGTGGAATCCATTGACTCAACATGCCCAAAGGAATCAAGCCCAATCTGGCACCTCAACTGTAGTAAAAATTCATCCTCATTATGGAAATTGTGGTAGAGCCCTAACAACGCTGATAAAGTCCAGAGCTACATCCTTTTTCGTCAGAGGTGGTCTAGGTCTGCCTATCCACTTCAGGAAATATCTGTTTCTGAACCATTTAGTCTGTTTTAAAATTTTACGAAACCTTGACTAAGAATTCTGTAATTCCTCCATGATGCCCCAAGGCTGGAGGGGATGAGAAAACTGACAAAGCCCATTACCTTTGACTGATTCATTATGTTTACAAATACGCCAAATGCTTTCAACTTTTGACATCATTTTATTAAATAATAATGCCTGTCTGAAAAAATCTGCAGCCATCTTTAATAATCATATTTGGTGCTCAAATTCTACAGGTATGGGGGACAGGCAGACAGATTTATTCCCACTGTTAGTGATATTGTATTAACCGAATTGATGTTGAGTATTAAAATTAAATGAAAAGTCTATGAATCCTGCTGTTTCTTTGGTTTTATAAATATTGGTAGCAAAAGGCACAGAGTCCTTAATCATTAAAAAGTATGTGAATACAGTTTATTCAGTTGCTTGTGTTTGAAAAGTCATGGTTACAGAGATCAGTGTACTCTCTGAATTCCTTTTAAGTGAAGCTGAGTTGGTTAGCACACAAAAGGCTGGCTGTTCAATGCCCCTGAAACCAAATTCACACAGGACATGTGCCCTTACAAGGAGATTAAAAAAAACTAGAGAAACTCAGGCACTGTAGTTCAAGCACAAGGTTGGCAGTCAAAAACCATAAGGACTAAATATATACCTGATTGATAGAGAGAGATTACATACACATAAGAGTGTGTGTGTGTGTGTGTGTGAGTTATAGGGAGAGAGTTTACTAAATTTCTTCATGGAACATGAGATCTGGAAACAAATAGGATGTACCAAGTGACATGTTTTTTGCAAACTTCAGAGGCAAACAAGAGATTAATAAATTAAAACCAACACACATCTTTTAGACATCCCATAAAATAAAATTAGTAATTTGTTAAAGCAAACAAGATTTTTGTTTTGAGTGAATTTTTCTACTGACTACTGCTAACCACTCTTAAATTTCTGTTTTAAAAAAAAACCTTTATCTTGTGAATGGTGTAATTTTTATACAGTACACTTCTTTTCTTCTTCCCAAAATCTAAAATATATTTATCTAGTTTTGTTTGTTTGTTTTGATTATTTTATTCTAGGAGTTGTTCCTCTACCCGTCCGTCACCCCGTTCCCCCGCCGCAATAAACTAAGAGAAGTCATCACTCAACATTTAAAACTCAAGCAAAAATAATCCTTAAAAGCATAAATTGACCTGATGCTACTATAAAAATCACATTTAGTCCTTCTTCAGTGTTATGCTGTGACATTTACAGCTGGCAATGTAAACACTAGCTGGCCTGAAGAGCAGCTTTGTTAAAGTCAGAGCTGTTTTTTGACAGGAGACAGCGCCACATACTGGTTATGTGAAGTGAGATCTACAAGTGACTAATAGAACATTATATTATACAGAATTAATCTGATTTTATGAGATGCTTTTAATCAATTTTAAATAAACCTGAATGCCTCTTACGTAATCAAGTAATACTGACATTAAATACCAAGCCCACTTGGGCAAAGAAAGATGCTATTGTTTAAGAGTACTTTAAGAGTATTTGCTGTTCAAATATGGAGTATCAATTCACTGATTTGGTTTATTATATTAAAAGGCCCTGATCCTTCAGTCTTTACTCAAGCAAAATTCCCATTAGCTACAAACAGAAGATGATGATTTCAGGCCAGATAAAAAAAAAAAAACACACACTATAGAAGTTCTTAAAACAGCCAGTTTACATGTCCCAAATAATAAAAACAGAGAAAGCAAAATAGAAGATATATACAGTCAGTATCACCTTTAAATAAAATGTTTGCCATAGTTTTCCCTGAGTGTCACAAGATCTTTCTCAGATATAAACAGTTATTTATTTAATATAATAACAAAACTGTCTATTTAATCTACTTTTAAAAAGTGGCAAGCTGCTTAGAATTGTTCTTAAGAAACTGATAGAAGGGAAAGGAATAGACTCTATTCCTTTCCCTTTTACCTCTCATAGTTGTTTGGAGTCCATCTGTCCGGAATCCTGTCTAACCTGACCCGCATATTTCCTTTACTGGGACTTCAGCATATTCATGTGGAATTTGTGGTATATTAAGAAAAACAACAACAAGTGGTTGAATAAGTTAAACGCAATGGTAAACTTGGCAGTTTTGTGTTTTGAAGAGTTACGAAGAGAAAATCCCACACCAACACAAAGGATTGAACAGTTTAAAAAAATACACTGAAGGGCAGAGCAAGATGAAAATTTGAGAAATATTGGCGAATTTTGTAAGAAGCCTCACTTATCTGGGATATTGTCTTTTTTTCCTGTTCGTGATAGTGATTTCCTACTAGTAGCAAAGATGCCAAAGGCAAAAAAAGTAAACCAAAAGGCAATAGATGTTGATCCTTAATTTATAGTCCGAGTTTGGTTGCATGAATCTGAGTAGAAAGTTGTGTGTATTTGAAGTTTATCATTCCTCAAGGGAAGTTCAAAGTAATTACCATGGAAAATGAAGTCACTTGGAAGGATAGGTCAATGAAATCACTTTTTTGCAATTCAAACAATGGGGTGCAGAATTTAAGTTAAATTTCATAATGCAGAATCTTGACTGGATAAAAACAGAAGGCACCATGAATTTATGACAAGAAATTATGCAAACTATAGGTCATACTGTTCCTGCCCAAGTAAATGTGACAGGGAGAATAGAGCCAGAAGCCATCCCTCTACCTTGCACATTCATTCCACTCATGGACCAACCACAATCAGTTCCTATACTCCGAGTATCACAGAAATTCCATATACTCCCAGGGAAGCAAACTGCTTTGAAAGTAGCCAAAAAGCAGGACAGTAGCACTCCACTTGCATATGGGAGACTGGTGGAGTCAAAATCCCTCCTGGACCTTCTTTTGAAGCTGTATGGCTCTGTATTCTTCTAACTCAGGCCTGTGGCTAAATGCCAAAAGCTAACCCTGTGTCTAATAAATGTGATATTTTCTAAGATTAGATTTAGGGCAGAAGAGAAGACAGAGAGGACATGATAACAGACTTCAAGAACATAAAAGGTTGTTATAAATAGGATATTGATAAATTGTTCTCCTAAATCACTTGTCACACTGTCTGGAGTGGCTCTTGACCACAAGTGCCTACCTCAGGGCAGACTATCAAAACCAGGGCAGACACCCCAAACTGGTGGTATTTTCTATAATCAGATTTCACCAACCTAGTAACAAATGTGAACGTCTAGATCAGTATAACATTCTTACCATGGAGACATAGACACTACCCTTGGGTCTATCTTGCCACCCAGGGAAGCTGGACTGAGTGATAAATGGTCACCTATACCAAAGATCACAAAATGCTCAGGTTATTTTCATTCATACCTCAGATCCATTTGTATCTCAGAACTCACACCAAAGACAATGCTTGTGACAAATCCTGTAATAAATTAAGGGTTTATTAACTAAGAAAAAGAAATGAGAGTTATTTACATGTTAAAGCAAACAAGCATATACACAGAAATGAGTTACTATCTATCTTCCTAAAGATGACAAAGATGTAGTAATCTGTCCATTTAAAATGTCTTTCAGGGCAGACCCAGGGGTAACCGCTGGAGATCTCTGCCTTATGAGAATTCAAACAATGAGATGAAAAATTTTCATTGACCCTGTTTTATCTTTTACCTTTAGCCTTCCAGTACATGAGATAAGCTCATTTTCACACAGAATTTCCAAGGTGTGATGGGACCATTCATGGATTCTTTGTATTATGTTCCTTATGGCCCATTTAATCTTGATAGACCTCCTGAATGGGCAGGGGTGGGGGGAAATGATTCCCATGCCTGGGGTCACAAGTTCAGTGCAAATATTTTCAAAGTCATACAGCAAAATTTACATATTTCTTTAGAGCATGTGTCACAGGGCACATAGATCCCACTGCCCAAAAGAGAATAAAGGGGGGAAGCCTTGTGGCCAGAGCTGGCAGCAACCCTTAGGTTCAGGGCCAGGTGGCCTAGTGACTCATTATAAGGGGGAGCCACCACCAGGGGGATAGCAGCCAGGGTTCGGGGGACCTGGATCCTCCATGCTTTACCAGGTCCCAGCCCAGGGCTCTGTCAGTGACTCGAGATTGTCACTGTGACAGCAGGGATCCAACCAAAATGCTCTGTCTCTTCAAAGGCCGTTCAGTAGCCTTCCCCCTGGGCCACTTCCTACCCTGTTTTCTTAAGTCGCCATCCAGGAATTTCCCAGGTCCTCAACTCCAGTGGCAGGTGTAGCGGCCTGCGAGCGTGGTTTCCATGGAACCTTCCGACTCCCTGACTGAAGCCTCCACCATGTGTCCTCCTTCCTGCTCAGCAACCCACCCCATTATATTGGAGGAGAAGTTGAAGCATGACCAGCAGGAGCAGGGGACGTGGCTTCTGCTGCTAGGCATATAGGCTTAACCCCTTTGTCTCCAGTACATCCCATCACAGCATGGAATACAGACATTACAAGTGAAATTAATGCATGCAACATTTACAAGCATCACATAGAAATCTAAACACTAAATACAACACTAATATCTATTTTGAACAAAGCTATCATACAGGTGAGCTGATTTGGTTTCCAGCTATGAGTTTGTCCGTTCTTAGCTAATGCCTATGGACTTGGCAAGAACTGGTACTTGGTTTACTAACATCACACCACTGAGAACGAGGCAAGTAATGGATTTAAATTGCAGCAAGGGAGATTTAGGTTAGACATAAGGAAAACCTTCCTAACTGTCAAGTTAATTGAGCCCTAGAACAAATTGCCTAGGGAAGTTGTGGAATCTCTGTTCTTAGAGATTTTTAAGAACAGGTTTTACAAACACCTATCAGGGATGGTCTAGATAAGACTTAGTCCTGTCTCAGTGCAAGGGACTGGATTAAATGGCCTATTGAGGTCCCTTCCAGTCCTATATTCCTATGATTCTATGATAACTGCTGCACTTCAGGAGCAGCCTTGGTAAGGGGAGCTCAGAGTCCCAATTTCTTCCCTGTTGCCCCTATCTTGCTCCAAGGAAGGGAGAGTACTTCAGCCTTTGAAAATGAATGCAGTTTATTTCCTCCTTATGCCTGGTTCTCTACTCTGTCCTACATGGTGGATGGAGTCAATGCTCTACTCACTCCACCGCCCTCTCTGCCACTTATTCATAGGAAGGGCATATCTGAGAGCAGGGCCTGTCCTCCAAACCACATCATAACCCAGGATCCACATAAGCCAAGCAAAGGAATAGAGAGGAGTTATTGCCCTTCTCAGCCAAGGAAGACAAGGGCACAGTCTGGCCCTTCATTATTTACAGCCTGAATCTGCCACTTGTGTTAATTAGCACCTGACTCTGTGAGTAGTCACCCTGAAATCAATGAGAATATTTTTTTCCATTTACAAATAATTTTATACAAGATGGCACTCCAAAAATATCAATCCAGACTGAATCTCTTAATGAGAGAAAAGGGACTAAAAATGGCATTTTGAGTTTACCTGCTATTTTGTCTCTTAGGGCTAGACTGGATTTTAGTCACAACCTTAAGAAAGAGATGGTGCACAAATTGTACTCCTCCAGGATTTCTCCCAGGAGGCATTGTGACTAAGACTATTCTGAGTTTAAATTTCCCTCCTGCTTCTAAATTGCCTTGGAGATTATCACAGATTCAGAGATTTTAATGCCAAAAGGAACCATTATAATCATCCACTCTGATCTGCATAACACAGGCCGTAAAACCGCATCAAGCCCATATCTTCTGCATCGTCTAGAGAGTCCTTATGACTGGGCTATAGAGTCAGCCTCACTCTCTCTCTAGCCCAATAAATATTTAAGTGTTTAATATAAATAGTGTTTAATATAAAGTGGAACAGGAAAGACTGAGAGCACAACCTCAAAATACACTCCGATAGCCCAATGGTGAGAGCATTCAGGTGGGAGACCTGGGTTCAAATCTTTACTCTGGATCAGGCAGAGATGAGATTTGAACTCCTGTGTCCCACATTCTCACTGAGCTATTGGTTATAAGCAGGTTACCTCCACCACCTCTTCTGTGTTTTGCATGAGGCCCAATCACACCTACTGAACTGGATTCTGTAGGTGAAATAGATAGGGAATATCTAGTTTATTAATCTGATCAGGATTTATGAATGAGTTAGGCACTGAGCTTCTTGGTGCTATCAGGTCTCAGGCAGCTTTGTGCATGCCCACCTGCAGAAATTTAGGTGCCTAGGGTGTTACCCCAAAAATAGACCAGGGATCCCAGAGTAGCCCTTCTGATCTTCTTCTTCTGCACCTGTGTAAGCTGGCGGATCCGTCCAGCAGGAGTATCGCGGCCCTTCCTCAGGTCCAGGCTCTGAGAAAGGCCACAGCACCTTACTACAACGGGAAAGTTAGCGGGTTTGGTCACCGCTCCAGCTTGCACCCGGCCCCCTTGTAGGGCAGGGCTAGCAAAAGAGTCAGCTGCCCTCTCCCCCCCCATCCCACCCCACCCCTCTTGTGGGGTGGGGCTGGCAAAAGAGTCTATATACACCAACACTTGGTATCCTTTGCGGCTGCAGGACTCCAAGGAGACTAGCACTCCCGGGGGGACTGGGAAAGGGGGATTGAGGCCCATCCGACTCCACTGCATCCCAGCCCAGGGCCCTACCAGTGGCAAGGGGTTCTGCCACTGGGTCAGTGGGGCTCCAGCTGCAATGTGCTGACACTGGTACGAGTGCAAGCTCAGCCAGACTGTAATCAGCTGCCCCTGGGCTACTTCCTCTAGCCCTGAACTAGGGTACCTGGAGCCAGGAGTCTTCCTCAGATTCTCCAGGGTAGGTGGCTAGAGGGAGTCCCACCAGTCCCTCACCATCAGCCAGTGGCAGGTCCGGGAACTTCTCAGGGACATCAGCGGATGGCAGCTCCTCTAGGTCACAGGGCCCCAGTGGGTTCTCCAGCACACAGGGCTCAGGCAGCTCCAACGGGTCCCTCTAAGTCATGGCTGGCCTCAGGGGGTCCTTCCCAGTCAGCGGTCTCCGGTAGCTCTTCCCAGTCACTAGGGCCCAGTAGCCCCAGCAGGCCCTTGAGGCTCTGGTCAGTGGAGGGCTCATGTTGCCCAGGCACGGGACCTGGGTCGGGCTCAGACTGCAGCCTCAGGGAAGGCATATCCTTCTCTGGCAACAGCTTCCCCATGATCAAGCTTCTAGGCTGGCCTTTTATACTTCCCCTGTCTGTCTTGGCCCCGCCCCTCTCCTCTGCTCCTGCAGTCTGAGGCCCACAGTTCCCTGCTCCATCCAGCAGGGGCATCATGGCCCTTCCTTGGACCCAGGCTCCGAGGAAGGCCACAGCACCTTACTACAGCCTGACTAACTGACTTTTGCCAGCCTGCTCTCTGCCTTATATACAGATTTTGGCCTCTTCTGGTTGGCTTATTTTCAATCCTAGATTGGCATACCTATCCTCCAATCACCTTCAGACCCTCTCTGATGAGTCCATACTTACAGACCAATCACAACTGCTAAATCTGGTTGTCAATCAAAGCTGTTGCACAACAAGTTTCACTGAGCATGCCTGACTGACCCCTCCCTGCAGTTTTGGAGTGACCTTTACCACACTCTGCCTAACAAATCACTGGCCTTAAGTTAAACTGCTTAAAACTGCCATCTCACTGTCCTTGACTGTGTGCCAACATTGTACACCAGACTTCTAAACTATAAACCACCACCTTATTTTTTAAAATATTTGCTTAATTTTTAACTTATACACCTTAATGTTAGGGTCTACCACTGCCACCCCATATTTTACAATTTGAACTAATTTTATTTAATGTTTTCCCCTTTTTTCAGTTAATGGTGGCAGAACAGTGCTCTTAGTGCTGTGCTTAAGACAAAATAGTGCAGCTCAAAATCCTTCATCTCAAGGGGACTTTGCTGTTAGAAACTCAGGCACATATAGAATTAGGCAGTAGCTAAACAGTGGTTTTGTGAATGCCGGTGGTGCCCAAACATTGAACTTAGGCACCTAAGATGGCAGTTAGGTACCTGTGTCCCCCTTGTGAATCTATCCTCTCTTAACTTTCTCTTTGATAAACTAAATAGACTGAGCTACTTATGAATTTTGCTGTAAGCGTATTTTCCAACCTCATTCATATAGCTCTTTTTCTGAATCCTTTCAAATTTTTCACCATTTTTTGAAGTGTGGACATCAGAACTGGACACAGTATTCTAGTAATGGTTTCACTAATGATATAAACAGAGGTAGAACCAACTTCCTACTCCTGCTCAATATCCTCTGTTTGTGCCTTCAAGGATTGCATTAGCCTTCTTAGTCACACCACTACACTGGCAGTTTATGTTCAGTTGGTTACCCACCAGACCCCAAAGGCTTTTACACAGTCACCGCTTTCCAGGATACACTCTCCCATACTGTAAGTGTGACCTACTTTCTTTGTTCCTAGATGTCTGATGTTGCATACGTCTGTATTAAAATGTGTGTTGCTTAAGTGAGCCCATATTACCAAGTGATTCAGATTGCTCTGTATAACTGACCTGTTCTTATCATTGTTTACCACTCTACCAATATCTGTGTCATCAACAAGATTTATCAGCAATGATTTTCTTTCAGATCATTGATAAATAAATCATTGAATAGCATCGGGCCAAGAACAGATTCCTGGGGGACCATACTAGGAACACCCCTATGGATGATGATTCTCCATTTATAATTCTTCATATCTATTTGTTATATAATTTTTAATTCATTCAATATGTCCTATAGTGCTTTTTTTGAAAGTTAATTTTTAATCAAAATGGTGTATGGCACTAAGTCAAATGTCCAACAGAAGCCCAAGTCTCTTATATCAACACAGTTATCTTTCTCAACCAAACTTGTAATCTCATCAAAAGATGATATGAGGCTTGTTGGACAAGACCTATTTTCCATAAAACTATGTTGATTGGCACTAATTATGCTACCATCCTTTAATTCTTCACTGATTTTATCTTGTATCAGCCTTTCCATAATTTTGCCTGGGACCAAGTTGATCAGATTGTAGTTGTTGTTGCTGTCAAAAATAACAATAATAACCTTAGACAATCAAAGCAAGGTGGGGTTTCCATTGTGTGAGGCACTGCACAAGGAGGTATTAAGAGACAATCTAAATAGACAAATCAGACCAAGGGTGAGAGGGGAAACAGAGGCAGAGAGAGGTGAAATGACTTGTTCAAGTGACTCAATGTCAGAGGGAGAAATAGAATCCAGGTCTACTGAATCGCTGTCCCATGCAAAATTCAAGTAGCTCACAGGCCTGGGCCCTAAGTGGTGGAACTAATGGTGCTAGGGGTCCTCCCACACCCCCTGGCTTGAAGTAGTAATAACAACAACCGTAATACACGGTTTCCGCCTTCAGCACCCCCACTATAAATATTGTTCCAGCATCTGGGCCCACAATACACAGGTCTCACACCAAATCTGAAGTTTATTGAGGAATAATATTAGTGCTTCATAATTCACCAGAAAAAAAAAACCAATAACTGAAGCTTAAAATCCTGCAGATTTTTTCAAAATATACTAATATAATAATGAGAGATGTGTGTGTGTGTGTGTACACACAATAAGAGCTGTTTTCCAGAGGCTGGGAGTGGCCAACGAGATGGATCACTTGGTGATTATCTGTTCTATTCATTCCCTCTGAAGCACCTGGCATTGGCCACTGCCGGAAGACAGGATACGGGGCTAGATGGACCATTGATCTGACCCAGTATGGATGTTCTTAATGTTCTTAAGAGTGAAATTCACCTCTCTTGAAAGTACCATCACAAGGTCCACACTTTAGCCCCCATTAGGCCCAATGTGAATTTAAAAAAAAAAATCAGTCTCAAGACCATATTTGTTACCACTATGGGTTTGACTGTGGGCATTTGATGAGAGATACTAGTGCCATATTTGTAATAATTCTGCTTTGTTAGTCTCACTCTTAAATTAAGATCCATTCTGCTACATGATAAAAGTAAATTACCCTTGACCCAAATTAATGTGTCATTTTAACACCAAATACATTTTAAGACTTATTAGCAACACATTTGGAAAAGAGGATGTTCAGGATGACCAAAGTCCTATAATACCATGCAATGTACATTATGAATATATCAGTGTTATATCTATATATTCATAGTTTTCTTATTCAATATCTCCATGCACATCACATTCATTTAAAAACACCATATTATATACTGTCTTCTGCCACTGAGGAAAAGGCATAGTGTATGAAATCATTCTGTGATTCCCTTGAATTAAGTTGAAATCTTTTGATATACTCTTGAGCGGTTGTTGTTTGTCATTGTGTCCTTCAACCTCAAATAATAAAGAACATATTTGAATGAAAAATGATGACGATTAAGGAGAAGCAGAACCTGAACATTTGTTTTTATGGATTTTTTTCTGCTGTCATACTAAAGTGTGTGTTGTAAATGTTAACATTTAAAATAGAAACTCTTTCAGGTTTCTATTCACAGTCCTTCTTTCTGGTTAGTTAATTATGAAATTAATAGACATGAACATTCAATTAAGGAATGAAACTATGACATTTGCCTTTGTCTATGATCTGTTATTAATTCTAGTGAATTTTATATATATAAACAGCTCATTTCAGTTACTTTGTTTTTCTTTTCCCCACAGTTCATTGGCTTAGTAGTTTTCAGTCTAGCACTGATTCTCTGTGTCACTCAGAAGACCAGAGATCAGGCACAGTTTTACCATTCCCAGCAATGCCCAGATCATATAATCATGCACCTACTTCAGTATTAATCTTCAGCCGTAGTACATGACTGAAGTTTAACACAAATGCAGATATCAATACTTCAAACTTTAGCAACCTAATAAACAAAATTATAATTTTAATATCTCAGTTCTCCCTCTTCTGGGTAATTTGCTGAACTCAGTAGAATCATAGAATCACAGAATATTAGAATTGGAAGGGACCTCAGGAGGTCATCTAGTCCAACCCCCTGCTCAAAGCAGGACTAACCTCAACTCAATAATCCCAGTCAGGGCTTTGTCAAGCCTCAGTTTAGAAACCTCTAAAGACGGAGATTCCACCACCTCCCTAGGTAACCCATTCCAGTGCTTCACCACCCTCCTAGTGAAAAACTTTTTCCTAATATCCAACCTAGACCTCCCCCACTGCATCTTGAGACCGTTGCTCCTTGTTCTTAAGAACAGTCTAGCTCCATCCTCCCTGGAACCCCCTTTCAGGTAGTTAAAGGCTGCTATCAAATCTTTCCTCATTCTTCTCTTCTGCAGACTAAACAAGCCTGGTTCCCTCAGTCTCTCCTCAAAAGTCTTGTGCTCCAGCCCCCTAATCATTTTTGCCCTTTGCTGGACTCTTGCCAACTTGTCCACATCCTTTTTGTAGTGGGGGGCCCTAAACTGGACACGATATTCCAAATGTGACCTCACCAATGCCGAATAGAGGAGTATAATCACTTCCCTCAATCTGTTGGCAATGCTCCCACTAATGCAGCCCAATATGCTCTTAGGCTTCTTAGCAACCAGGGCACACTGCTGACTCATATCCAGCTTCTTATCCACTGTAATCCCCAAGACCTTTTCTGCAGAACTGCTGCCTAGCCCATCAGTCCCCAGTCTGTAGCTGTGCATGGGATTCTTTCGTCCTAAGTGCAGGACTCTGCACTTGTCCTTGTTGAACCTCATCAGATTTCTTTAAGCCCAATTCTCCAATTTATCTAGGTCACTCTGTATCCTATCCCTACCTTCCAGGGTATCTACCACTCCCCCTAGCTTAGTGTCATCTGCAAACTTAATGAGGGTGCAATCTACCCAATCCTCCAGATCATTAATGAAGATGTTGACCAAAACCAGCCCGAGAACCGACCCTTGGAGCACTCCACTTGTTACCGGCTGCCAGCTAGACATCGAGCCATTGATCACTACCCGTTGAGCCTGATGATCTAGCTAGCTCTCTATCCATTTTATAGTCCATTCATCCACCTCATACTTCTTTAACTTGCTGATAAGAATACTGTGGCAGACCGTATCAAAAGCTTTGCTAAAGTCAAGGTATATCACATCCACCACTTTCCCCACATCCACAGAGCCAGTCACCTCTTCATAGAAGGCAATGAGGTTGGTCAGGCATGACTTGCCCTTGGTGAATCCATGCTGGCTGTTCCTGATCACCTTCCTCTCTTCCAAGTGCCTTAAAATGGATTCCTTGAGGACCTGCTCCATGATTTTTCCAGGGATTGAGGTGAGGCTGACCGGTCTGTAGTTCCCTGGATCCTCTTTCTTCCCTTTCTTGAAGATAGGCACTATATTTGCCTTTTCCAGTCATCAGGGACCTCCCCCAATCGTCATGAGCTTTCAAAGATAATAGCCAATGGCACTGCATATGGCCCCATGGACTTGTGTATGTCCAACCTTTCTAAATAGTCCTGAACCTGTTCTTTCAGTACTGAGGGATGTTCACCTCCTTCCCATTCTGTGCCACCCAATGCAGTAGTCTGGGACCCGATCTTGTCTATGAAGACAGAGGCAAAAAAGGCATTGAGTACCTCAGCTTTCTCCACGTGCTCTGTCACTAGGTTGCCTCCCCCCATTCTGTAAGGGGCCCACACTTTCCCTAATCTTCCTCTTGTTGGTAACATACCTGTAGAAACCCTTCTTGTTCCCTTTCACGTCCCTTGCTAACTGCAACTCCAATTGCGCTTTGGCCTTCCTGATTTCCTTCCTGCATGTTCAAGCAGTATTTTTATAATCTTCCCTAGTCGTCTGACCAAGCTTCCACTTCTTGTAAGCTTCTTTTTTGTGTTTAAGCTCACCAAAGACTTCTTTGTTAATCCAGTACCTTCCTGCCAACACCTATTCCCCAATTTCAGTCATAATTAACTGTAAGGATAAGCAGGAACTTTTCTAATTAACAGTGACCTGCAAGCATTCTGATCCTTTTTTGTCTCCTCAAGTATAGTTTTCAAAACAAGATTTTCTTCTACTTTTAGCACCCGATGATTTGTTGTTTGTACATTTCTTCAGAAATCTCAGATATTGCAGGCTGTCTATCCATTTTATTTCCATATTCAGATAATTTGTATTTTCCTTGTATTTGAGTCCCAGCTATTCCACATTACCTACACTTCGGTGAAATGGTATAACTCACAAGCTATCTCATTATAGGAGGGCACAGTTTCTGAGACTGGTGCTTCCATAACCAAATAGTTTGTTCAGGTGTTCATATTTGTAGGCATTATTGGCTTATTAGTCACAGGAAAGGCCAAAGCAGAATGTCCTCTCTTGTCACAGCTTCCGCACTGCAGCTTGTTGAAGAAATAATGCTCTGATTAATAAAATGTACCTAAGCAATAGAAGCATAGATCTATGTGATTTGCCAATGTCATCTCTCAGCCTTCCAAGTCAATAAGATTCCTAAGTGAATCACAGATTAAATGGACAGAGATAAATGAATCCATCACCATGTGGACCATCCTCCAACCCCTGAGGTTATATGCAATAAACCAGTGACTCTCATCCTTTCCAGACTACTGTGTCCTTTTCAAGAATCTGTTTTGTCTTGCACACTGCAAGTTTCACCTCACTTAAAAACTATTTGCTTACAAAATCAGAATTACAAAAATACAAAAGTGTCACAGCACACTATTACTGAAAAATTGCTTACTTTCTCATTTTTACCATATAATTATAAAATAAATCATTTGGAGTATAAATACTGTACTTACATTTCAGTGTATAGTATATAGAGCAGTATAAACAAGTCAGTGTCTGTATGAAATTTTAGTTTGTACTGACTTTGCTAGTGCTTTTTATGTAGACTTTTGTAAAATGAGGCAAGTATCTAGACAAGTTAATATACCACCTGGAACACCTCTGCATACCTCAGAGTATGCGTACACCTGATTGAGAACCATTCCAATAAACATATTTTTTCTCCTAATTCCCTTCCATGCTTATGTTGAACTGGGGGTCTTGAACGACCATTGTCCTGGACTCCTGAGAAAAGCTTTTATCTGAGGCCAAGGGAACAGACAATACAAACAAATTTTCTTTTTAAGTTTGTAGCTCCTCAGATTTATACATTCAGTTGTGTAGCTAAATTTGTGTGCACAATTATCACCAGTTTGTATGCAAATCAGACAGTGGTGCATCCAAGTTGGTAAGGACTAGATACTCAGCCCTATTAAGACTTTTTGGGTGACTATTTGGGGAAAAGGGTGAGTGGCTGGAGTGCTGGATTTTATCAAACCCCAGCCAGGGAAATGGCCCTTGGAGGCTGTTGGCATTTGATACAAATTAGGACAACCCTAAGGCTACTCTAAATTACTCTGGGGGTTGGGCTGGCACTACGCTGGCCACTAATATTGAATAATTCTTTTGTATCCCTCTTCCCAGCTGCCCTCAGTGCGAACAAGGCACTGCTGAGAATCATAGAATCATAGATTATTAGAGTTGGAAGGGACCTCAGGAGGTCATCTAGTCCAACCCCCTGCTCAAAGCAGGACTAACCTCAGCTATATCATCCCAACCAGGGCTTTGTCAAGCCTCAGCTTAAAAACCTCTAAGGATGGAGATTCCACCACCTCCCTAGGTAACCTATTCTAGTGCTTCACCACCCTCCTAGTAAAAACTTTTTCCTAATGTCCAACCTAGACCTCCTGCCCTGCAACTTGAGACCGTTGCTCCTTTTTCTGTCATCTGCCACCACCGAGAACAGCCTAGCCCCATCCTCCCTGGAACCCCCTTTCAGGTAGTTAAAGGCCGCTATCAAAACCCCCCTCACTCTTCTCTTTTGCAGACTAAACAAGCCCAGTTCCCTCAGCCTCTCCTCATAAGTCCTGTGCTCCAGCCCTCTAATCATTTTTGTTGCTCTCCGCTGCACTCTCTCCAACTTGTCCACATCCTTTTTGTAGTGGGGGGCCCCAAAACTGGACACAATATTCTAAATGCGGCCTCACCAATGCCGAATAGAGGGGAATAATCACTTCCCGTGACCTGCTGGCAATGCCCCTCCTAATGCAGCCCAATATGCCATTAGCCTTCTTGACAACCAGGGCACACTGCTGACTCATATCCAGCTTTTTATCCACCGTTACCCCCAGGTCCCTTTCTGCAGAGTTGCTGCCCAGTTCGTTGGTCCCCAGTCTATAGCTGTGCATGGGATTCTTCCTTCCTAAGTGGAGGACTCTGCACTTATCTTTGTTGAACCTCATTAGATTTCTTTTGGCCCAATCCTCCAGTTTGTTTAGGTCACTCTGTATCCTGTCCCTACCTTGCAGGGTATCTACCACTCCCCCCAGCTTAGTGTCGTCCGCAAACTTGCTGAGGGTGCAATCTACCCCATCCTCCAGATCATTAATAAAGATGTTGAACAAAACCAGCCCCAGGACCGACCCCTGGGGAACTCCGCTTGTGACCGGTTGCCAGCTAGACATGGAGCCATTGATCACTACTCGTTGAGCCCTATGCTCTAGCCAGTTCTCTATCCATTTTATAGTCCATTCATCCAACCCATACTTCTTTAACTTGCTGATAAGAATACTGTGAGAGACAGAATCTGGTCCTAAATATCCACACACACACAAAAAGGTTTCAGTGTTTGCTATAATAAGGACAAAAGCCTGTATTCACTGGGAGTACTCATTATGAGCTTCACTGGGAGTACTCATTTTCCTAAACTGCTTCAAATTACTTGTATTATTGTCTTATAGCTATACAGCAATAATATTGTGTTGCTGTAAAGTCACTGACAGAAAAATAGATACATTCTTTTGCAATTGTTTCCCAAAGTCATGTCTTTGAAGCATATGCATTGAATCCCTACTGAAATCCTAATGATTTAAGTGGCAGTAATGCTCAAAATCAATGGCAGGATATGACCTTTTTAATTTTAGATAGTGGTTTATGACGATTCTACCTAAAAAGGAAAGAGAAAATATTAGTTTCTCTATTGCTCTCTAAGGTGTAATATTCCAAAAGCCTCTAAAAATCTAAAATGAGATACAGTTAATGGTTTTCTTTTCCATTTGCCAGTTCTCCAAATCTGTTCAATGCAACACCCATCTCAAGATATAGAGTATTTTGGACTACCCATCAAAACTAAAAGCAACCTTTATGCTATAATACTTTGTACAACTGAGTATGTAAATCTTCAGTGGTTATATTCTAATAGATAACTTAAGGCTAAACTTTCAAGATCTCCTCTAATCCGTCGTTAAAAGATACCATGCTTTTGGCCTTTAAAAGCCCCAGTGATTCTTTGATTGGATTACTATCAATTTTTAAAAGGCTATCCTTCTCAAAGGATTGTTTCTTTAATGGGTTTAGTCACCTTGTTTCTTTGTTTCCCCTTTGATCACCACCAGCAAGCTAAGCTACCAGAGACTGTTCAGCCTCTTAAAATAAAAGTTGGTGACTTTGACTGAAGCAAGGTCATTTCTAATGAGCAAATACATTGTGACAGTGTGGTGCATGAAGTTTGAAATACTTCCTCACACAAAGAAGCACTCTCATCTTACCAATCAACGATAGCACTTTAAAGAGTCTTTTCTCAGGATTTGAGATTTTCAAAGTAGTCTAAAGGATCTAGACATATACCTCCCCAACAGAGCTATCCATGGAATAAGGTATCACTTAGTTTGAATACGCATGGCAGGATCAGGCCATCAAGGAAACAGACCCCTTTCCTTTCTCCAACTCCTACCCCATAGACAAAAGGTATGTCAACACTTGAGCTGGAGGTGTAATTTCCAGCTCAGATAGACATACTCCTGCTAGCTATGATCAAACTAGCACGTTAAAAATAACAGTGGAGCCACAGTGATGCAGGTGGCAGGATGGACTAGACACCCAAGTATATACCTAGGGTCTCTGACAGGATTATACTTAGGGCAGCTAGCTTGTCCCACTACCCATGATGCTCCTGCTACACTGTTATTTTTAGTGTACTAGCTCGATGAAAACAAGCATGCATATGTCTATCTGAGTTGGCAATTACACCTCCAGCTCCAGGATAGATGTACTGAAAAGGTTTAGTTGAAAGGAATCAAATCTAGATAGTTTATTCCTTAGCACACTCAACCATTGCATTTTATCACCTAACCTATCTATGCCTCATCTGTGTTTCCCATCTCTGAAATATGCTTTGAAGTCTATAGATGAAAGGTTTTATACAAGTGCTAAGTAATATTATTATTTTTGCTGCAAGAGAAGGGCGTCAAGTCTCAATTTCAGCCTATTCTTGGGTATTTAATTGTTGAGTAAAGGAGAATTCCATGGGAATGCCCGGTCTAAGTTCAAACCTGGGCTTTGTCAGCCTTAGGCCATGTCTACACTACAAACTCTGGTCGATGCAAATTATGCCAGCATAAAGCCATCCATAGTTAGCATATCGCTTGTGCACATGCATAGTTGGCTCTTTGCGTTGGCACTGTATGTACTCACCAACAGTACTTGGGTTGATGCACAGTGTGGTGTACCATGGGTAGGCATCCCAGTCCGCAACTTGTCACCATCCAGGACACTGTCTTTTGGGAAGTTTTGGCAATGCATAGCAGCACTGAAACAAGTCACGCAGAGGTCATTGGGAGCAAGGGGTCAACTTCCCACTGTGCAGCTGTCTCCATCCCATAATGTCACCTATATCTCATAATATGTCTGCCTTTTTAAAAAATCCCATGAAGCTGAACAGACCTCCTTGCTATCCACCATCTCTGACAGAAGCCTGGAGCCTGCACAGCTCTGTCCTATTCTCATAAGCATTGCAAGCACAGGCTGCAGAATCCTCCAGCCACAAGAATAACTGAATCAGCAGGGAATGTGACAATTTATTGGAGGACAGATTGCTGTTGGACATAGAATGAACCAATTCAAAGTTGGTGGTGGTGTTCACGGAACAGCTGCAGACAGTGGAGCGCCGCTTCTGAGCCCAAGACGCAAGCACTGACTGGCAGGGTCAAATCATAATGCAGGCTTGGAATGATGAGCAGGGACTGCAGCGCTTTTGAGTGTGCCGGGCCCCATTCCTGGATCTGTGTGCCGAGCTTGACCCAGACCTCCAGGGACTCCAGAAAGAGAGCTTCTCTCACAGTGGAGAAGCGAGAGACTGTCACACAGTGGAAACTTGCAACATCAGATTGCTTCCAGTCAGTGGAAAATCATTTTGGAGATGGAAAATCCACTGTGGAGGCCATTATCATGCAAGTGTGCAAGGCCATTAAGTGCCTCCTGCTATGCACGACGGTGACCCTCGGCAATGTGAAGGACATAGTGGAAGGTGCAGAAATTGGGTTCCTGAACTGTGATGAAGCAATAGAATGCATGCATATCCCTAATTTGGCACCAGCCCACCTTGCTACAGAGTACATCAACAGAAAGGGCTACTTTTCTATGGTTATGCAAGCACTGAATAATCACCTGGGCCACTTCACTGACCAAAGTGGGCTGGTCAGGAAAGGTGCATGACACGCACATCTTTAAGAAACAGGACTGTTCAGAAAGCTACAAGCAGGGACTTTCTTTCCTGACTGGCAGAGTGCCATGGGCAATGTTGAAATGCCAATGGGCCATCTTGGGGGACCCTACCTACCTCTTGCTCCCCTGGCTCATGAAGCCACCTCAACAGCAGTAAGGAAAGATTCAGCTACCAGCTCAGCAGGTGCTGAATGAGAATTGAATGAGATTGATGGGATGCTGGCATTGTTTACTCCCAAGATTGGATCTCAGTGAGAAAAATATCTCAATGGTTATAGCTGCCTCGCATGTCCTGCATAATATCTGAGAAGCAAAGGGGATAAGTTGCTGCTGGGGATGGAGCTCAGTACGGCTGCCTGCTGAGTTTGAACAGCCAGACACAAGGGCTGTTAGAAGAGCTCAGCAACTCAGGGAGGCTTTGAAGGAGCACTTTAACAATGAGCCGCAGTAACGTGCTGCGGTGTACTGTGCTCTATCTGGCCCTGCTGTTTTGGAGCCTAATAGGAATTGTGTGGTGTTTAGTGTGCATGTATGAATAGAACGCTGTCTACGTGCCTTTAATTTTGCAGTGCTTTCAGAACTGTTAGGCACTCTGCAACATATGTTGTGTATTAATACAGATGAATTATAGTCCAAAAAAATAGAATTTTATTCAGTAACAAAATCAGTGAAAAGAAAACTCCATGCAATGTAAAAGCAAATGCATTAAAAAGTTACAGGGGCTATGTCTACACTGACAGCGGCAAAGTCGCCACCGTCAGATCAACTTATTTGGATCGACTGAGCGGTCAGTGAAGACCCACTCAGTCGATCCAGAAGTCGACGCTGTTAATCCACCCCAGCAAGTGGCTTGCGCTGCGTCAACAGGAACACGGTTCCCGTTGGAGCAGTGCAGTGAAGACAGCATGCAGAAGAGACACACAGCAGTCGACGGGAGTTATGCAAGTTATCTGCGTACTTTACGTAACTCCCATCGACTGCCGCCAAATCGCTGGGGTAAGTGTAGACCAAGCCTAAGTGATTAGAATAGCAGTTATCCAGAGGAAAGAACATTCACATCCATTTTAACTAAATGTGAAAGCTAGTGTGACTGTCTTAAATGGCACCTGGGATTGAGTGGTAGAGGTAGAGCTGCGGCTCCTGATGTAGTGTGGAACGTTGTCGGGGGTGCAGAGAGGTAGTGCAGTAGAATTCTCCATGGATTGCAAAAGGAGAAGAGTCTAGGATTGTTGAACTCATAGGTCCAAAACAGTCTGCAGCATGTGTTTGCTGACAGAGAAGCCCCATTATGTCCTTGTGCATCTCCCTCTCCTTTTCCTACTGGAACTCTTGGGCCTTTCTCTCTGCTCTTTCCTTCTCTAGGCTGGCTAAAATGTTCACCCTCCACTCCTGTGCTAATCGTCTGATGCAGCACTGGCTTGCAGGATCTCATTGAACATATTATCCTGAGTCCTCTTCTTTCTCCTTCTTATCTGGCTCAGGCATTCCGTGAGAGTGGCGGGAGAACCCCTTAAGGACACAATGGTAGCAGTTGCGGACAAAACACAGAGGGGCCATTCTCAGTACAGTCACAACATAAACCAAATTATAAGATTCAGAACTCTCTTCCGCTGCTCCCCTAAAGTTTTAAACAAAATATGCTTATTAACACTTCTACGTCAAGAGTGCTTGTGCACTCAACATGGTGAGTATGGCCTGCCAATGGTGATGGAAATGAAGAGGGAATTGCTTGGGTGCATGAAACTATGTGTATAGAGCAATGACACTGACTACAGCACCTTTTTTCACAGGCAGTGGTGATTTTAACTGATCTCTCACTCCTGAGGGTAACAAAGGCAGAGAGAGCGCAGCTGCTGCTGGCATCCAAAAGCCTACCTGACCCATATGCTGTGTACTGCAATTGTGCCTGCCAAAGTTATCGCTGACTTGTGTGGGAAAATGTCCTGCCGTGGAGGAAGACGTAAGGCTGCCATCCCTAGAAACATTTGGGAGTGGATTACAGAGTACTTCCGTGGAAGTTGCATCAAGATGTCTCAGGAGGACTCAAGGGACATCCCTGTGTACATAAACAAACTGCTCCACAAGGCCCCCATTGCTTAGGGGAATGAAAAGCAGATAACAACTTTACCTCTCTTTGTTGTATCACTACCTCTTCTAGTAGGAGAAAATTAATGTAAAGTGGTTATCTGTGTCCTGTTAAGTTGGGGGTGCCATCACTGTAATGGGAAATACATTTACACACTTACCCAAGGATCCTTCCCTTGCATCAGGCTTGTCAATGCTCAACTGACTAGACTGAGGTGGAGTCTCAAACAGGTCATGATTTGTGGCATAAATGGACCCCCTGGTTGCATGTCCCCCATCCTTTTCCTCTTCCTCCTCTTCCTTGCTGTTCAGGCCAGGAGCCTGTGGACTGAGATCTTCGGATGTATCTATGGTGGTTTGTGGGGTGGTGGTGGCGTCTCCCCGAAGTGTGGCACACAGTTCTTTGTAGATGCAGCAGGTCTGAATTTGGCACCGGATTGACTGTTGACCTCCCTGGCTTTCTGGTATGTCTGCCACATCTCTTTGGCTTTCAAGTGACACTGCTGTTGGTCCCTGTCATAATCCTTCTCCTGCAACCCCCCATGCAACCTGCTCGTAGATATTGACATTGCTACACCTGGTCCATAACTGTGCTTGCACAGCCTCTTATCGTCACATGACCAGGAGAGCCAACATCTGTCTACTCGAAGCCGGAGTGCATCTGGTGCATGTACCTGGCATGATCAGCTGGGCAGTTGCACACAACAATGGAGAGCTGCTAGGTGTGCTCACCTCTCTGGACAATCAGGAAAAGGCATTTCAAAAATTCATGGGGCTTTAAAGGGAAGTGGGGGCCTTCTGCTGTACATGACCCCTAGACATTGAAGTTCTCAGCTCAGTGGTCAGTGTTTTGTCATTGTGGAACAGCTGCTGGAGGACAGGTAGGGTCAACCTATTTAATGCAGTGTCTACACTCATGGTACTTCAACCTTAGTACATCAACCATAGCTCAGCATTGCTCAGGGAGGTGGTGTTATGTTGGCAGAATGGGGTACTTACATCAGTGGGTAACAAATTTAAGTGTAGACACATGCACTACTTGGTCGACGCAAGGATTATGGCTTATGTTGCCTAAGTTTGTAGTGTAGCTCAGGCCTTAAAGTCTCCATCAAACGTAACTACCTCTGTTATGAATGAAGCAAGAGGCAATCTCTCAGACAGGTGGATCTTTGTTTGGACAGACAACCAGAGCATCATACAGAATATTGGAATAACGTTTTTGTGTCCTTCTGCCTCACCAACTAGTGGGTGTGCAACCAGTTGCCATTTCCATGTCATCATCAGGGTAAGCCCAAGAAAGCTTTTGCAATAACCAAGCCTTGATGTGACAAAGGTATGTATTGCTGTGATTGGGTCTGCGTTTGAGAGGTAGGAAAAAAGTCTACTGGAATAAAGCATTTCTGCCAATGTTCTGCTATTTGGGTGTCCTTGAGCAGTGGTGAGTCCAAAAGGATTCTGAACCACCTGGACAACTGGAGGAAAGGCACCCTCCAGTGAATGAGGCAGGGGTCTTGAGAAAAAATACACAGGTGGCAGAATTAAAGTTTCCTGGGCAACTTTAATTCTGACATTTCCTAATTTTAGAGTATTTGAATTGATCATCTAAAAACATTCTTTTAAAGTAGGGGTTTTGAAGGGTTTAATATGCACACCCAAAATAACCACAGCCAACAGGTGTCCTTTACCTTTCATAACCACGTTTTGATGACTGTTATGAAGCAGAGATGTTGCATGAAGTATATGGCAATAAATGGGACATATGTGCATTTGTTTACTAACATCATAATTCCTCCAGGAAAAGTCTTGCTTTAGTATTATGAGGAAATCAATTCTCTGTCCATGACTTATATGTGGCTTTTTTCCCCCTGAAAGAACAATAATTCCATGAGTCTCAGCTGGATAGTTAGAACATTTGGAATATTCTATCACAGTAATGACGTGAATACTCATGTTTTCTCCCAAAACATTCTAAAAATCAATATTCAGAAATGAGCACTAAGGTCTTTTATAAATCATTTTAATTTGTTTGTACTGAGCTCACATCACACAATTAAATATAATGGTACATATTCACACCTGTGCAGTACAGAGCAGTGCACACTAAACAAATGCAGAAGATCTAAGTACAGTAAAGGTTCAGCTTTTCTGAAGGACAGATGGAAGCTTTTGAGGAATTTATTTTAAAACTCAGTGCTCTGTGCAGTTTAAGATTCATTTATTTTTAAAGCTAGAAATTAGGTTAATGCATTCTGCAATAATACATTTTAACAGTAAGATTCCTATTTGTAAAATATTTAATTGCATCTTTTTTGCTTTTTAAGATTTATATAATAAATGCAGCTAAACACTTTACATGTGATATTGTGAAGTAGTCATTCTTATACAGGTAATATGCTCTTTTACACTTACAGAATACCTGTCCATAGTAATAAAGTAATGTGCCAGTTTAACTCATGATTTTCATTTTTTTATCACCGTGTTTATAAGTTGAATGTTGTTCTGTAGTTGAAAAACATATCGGTACTGTATATTAGAAATTCAATGAAAACATTCATTCCATGGTGTAATTATTCTCACATATACATACATTATTAGCAGCATATTTGGGTCCTGGTCCTGCAATTATTTAGACTTTGTTCGTGCACAGTGAGAAATGGAATTTCTTTCAATGAGGCTACTCATGTGTCTAGCTCAGCACCTATTTAAGCAATTGCAGGATCGGGCTTTAGTAATTGGGGGAAAATACAAAGCGACGACAAAAGAGAGGAATTCTCAGATGAATTGTTAAGGGGCAAGCGTGCATGTTCCCTGTTTGGGGCGGGTAAAGTTCGTGATAGCCCTGCGACTGTGTGTCCCAACCCCCTAGCCTCAGGGGGTGAAGCTTAATGGCCAAAGTCAATGTGGCTGTTCTCTCTCACATAATTATATGGCCTAATGGCCCAAGTCAGTAGGGTGGCCCTGGTTCGTAGGGCAGCGAGGTCCAGTGGCTGGAGTAAATTGGGTGGCCCTGGTTCGAAGGGCAGCGAGGCCCCATGGCCAGAGTCAATAGGGTAGCTCCAGTTCGCAGGGCAGCGAGGCCCAGCAGCTGGAGTCAATTGGGCGGTCTCGGTTTGAAGGGCAGCAAGTCCCAGTGGCCGGAGTCAATAGGGCAGCCCTGTTTCGCAGGACAGCATTGCCCAGTGGTCGGAGTCAATAGGATGGCCCTCCCTATCCACCAGGTCCCAGCCCGGGGCCCTGACAATGGTGGGTGTTTCACTGTTGAGTCAGCGGGGATCTGATCACAACTTGCTGACCCTGTCTGGCTTAGCAGCTGGTCCCCTCAGCTACTTCCTATCTTTGACAGCCATTTGCACATCCTCAGACTCCTGTGCTCCCTTGGGTGGCGTGGCTCCTGTTAGGTCCGACTGGTCCCGAGCATCTTGCATAGTCCTGAGGTCCAACAGGGTCTCCGGGCTTTCAGTTTCCATGGCCCAGGGATTCTGTGGCTCCAGGGCTGGATCAGGCAACCTACATCTTCTCTCTTCAGCGGTCAGGCCTGACTGAGCTGCATGGCTCCCTCTTATACCCAGTCTCCAGTCAGAGCATGCCCAGCAGGGTTGAGAGGGCGGGGTCTCTTTGGAACACAGGGTAGAGTTAACCCTTGGTGAACCAGTGTGGGGTAAACATGCCTTGGTCAATGAACAAAAGTGTAATTTTTTATTATCATTATCATAGTGCCTACGCACTGGACTCTGTTGTGCTAGGTGTTGTACAAATACAGAACAAAAAGACAGTTCCTGTCCCCATTAGTTTATAATGAATTATTGCACTTCTTCAGCAACCAGGAAGACTCAGCAGAAAGAGTTAAATCCAACCTTTCCATTGATATTCATTAGCTTTTTGATCAGAGCCTAGAAGTCTAAAGGAGAGCACTTTTTTTTAAACTCTTTGGAGACCTCCATTTTTTCCTATTACTTCTACTTATATGGAACCTTGCGTCTTCAAAGTGCTTTTCAAACACGAGTCCTTACAGGAACAGTCCCATGGAAGTCATTGAGGTTATTCAGATTCATGGGGTATCAATGTGACTGTACTGTTTGCAGTAAATGGCTCCAACTCAATTCCAGAGCTGAGATTAAAACTCATCTGCTCTTGTATCCAAGGCTTGTGTTAAACAATATTGTCGTGGAACAACTGATTTTGAAATTATTACAAACCACCTGATCAAAGAAATAAACAAATACATAAAATAGTAAAATATTAAACTAAATAAGTGTCTTGCACTGTGACATGAAGGTTACCGAGTGCAGATTCTGGTTGGAAGACCAGTGGGAGCAAGTTGATGTGACAAATACATGTACTGCTATGGTTGGGTGTGGATTGAAGAGGTAGGACTGAAGGCTTCTGGCCTAAAAGTATTTCTGCTAAGAAAAATCTATTTTTAGTCTCAGAGAACACAACTCGGGGCACTGACCTCCCTACACCATACCAAGATATTTTTCCTCTTACAATTACCCCTCCAGCTAGAAAGCAGGTGGGGTAGAAAAAGCTAAAATCATCAAATTTCACTGATATAAAATATAATCATCCACTTGCTAACAAAAAATAGAGAGAGTTAAACAATCAAATTCAAAGTCTCTTTCCCTTTTCATTTCTCAGTTTACAGTCTCTTGTGATATCATAATTTTAATAGTTCTCTCATCTTCACAGAGCTCTCCAAGGTAGACAAGACCTGACTTTTTAATGTAAAAAAACAAACAAACCCAAGCATAAAACTACTTTTAAAATATACAAACCTTCTAGGTCCTCTTTATAGAAGAACAGCACCCTTTTTAATTACTTGCAGGTCACTTTTAAAATTATATGTATTATTTTCATTAGTATGTGTAAAGTGTAAAATTTTCTATAACATCATATTCAGGATGTAGCCTGTCAACTATTTACATTATTGATAAAACCAGATTTGTGTAGGATAGAAGTGAATTTGGGTGTGAAATAAATAAAATATCTTTGAAGGTGGTATGGCTGAGAATTGTGATGCAAGAACCTTATATTGCAAAGCAAGGCACAGCTGAATATTCTTAGTTACAATTTCTGTCAAAATATTCCAGTATCGTAAGTAAAGTCTGGGGAAATGAAACAGAAATAGTAAGGATTTTAGCGGCTTCATTCACTGAAATCTGTTTTTTTTTACATGACATATTGATTTTATTGTATTATAACCAAATAAAAATACAGTACTTATTAATTAGAAAATTTGACTACATTTTTAATGCAGATTATTAATTATTTCTTTACAATTCCATACTTTCTTATTTTTTAAAAGTTTACAAGTTTTACTAGTTTGATTTCAACCTGTGTATGTGTGCATATATGTTTGTGGAAGGTTTGCATTGCATTCTATTTTAGGAATTTTATATTCTATATTTGTGTAGTGTGATTATTTTTCCTCTAAAACAAAACCTTATTTTGCAGTAAGCATTTTGTTCTTGTATGCAATGGAACCAGTTCCCTCCTGCACAGACGTGTAGTCTTGCATGGATCCTTCCAGCTGAAAATACTTTAGCTTATGGCTACTGAGAAAATATGGAGGATTTAAATTCATTTTATCAGAAGAGAAACGCTGTATTACATGTTGTGCAGTAATGCACGTAATGGCTATGGCACCTGAGGCTCAACTTTAGATAGATCTGAGAATTGACCCAGCCTGTGCTGGGGGCCAAATTTGTCCCCAGCAATACTATACAGTACAATACTGGAAGCCTAACTCACTGTCCTTCAGTCCCTTGCACTGGGCTCAGCTCTGGTGAATCAGGGCCCCACCTCCAAGGCACTCAACACCTCCTCCAGATGACTGTGTTGCACTGGTTAGGATTTTGTGGTATGAGCATAGTGTTGCTGCTGCTGACTTGATTCTCTGAGCACCATATGGTTACTATGCAGTTTGTATTGCTATCAACATGAAGGGGAAAACAGTCAGGAAATAACTGGGGGTGTTTGCCCCTGACACACCATTCTTGCTACCAGCACTCCATATGCTGAGGGCTCCTGTGGTTGCTTGGGCCAAAGAGCTGGCTAGGATCAAAGAGCTGGCTATGCCAGCTCTGCACGCTGAGGAAAGAAGTACTACACAAGTTATATTTTCTGGATAGCTCTGGAGCTGCTTTGCAGCCACTTTGAATTGGCTTAGTTGGCACAAAGGGGCTGATGAACAATGAGGAATCTGGCCCTAGAATCCTGATTTTCACTGCTTTGAACCTTGTGTGGTCATTTAAACCTGCTTAAAGTGGGTATGAAATGCTACCTAATCCAAATTCTCCAGTCACATACACTGGTGCTGTGCTGTACCCACTTTGTTGTGGTGCAAAGGGGGAGTGCACATTTCCAAAAGTGTCCAGGAAAAATTATGCTGACTTCAGTGGGTAAAGTGCTTTTGAAAATCCTTCTCTAAATGGTCATACATGGTGCCATGCAATAGAGCATCAAGTCCATTGTATGCAATGTAGCTTAGTCTACTCAAGGCCAAGTCTTTAATTCCAAGACATGAAAGTGGGTGTTTTAATGGGGAAAGTCTCTTTCCAGAAGTGTAGCACAAAATATCTATACAGATGAAATATGCAAAGTGGTGACTTGAGCATGAATAGGGTTTTCCAATGTATTATGAACAAGTTTTTTTTTTTTTTTTTTTAAACAGATTCTTCGTTATATGCTTTTCTTTTTGCTGTGAAAAGATTTCATTTTCGCATGCCTCTTACTGCCCTTCCACCTCCCTATGATGATGGCATGGATATTATAGACATTCTCTAGAATTCCCATTAGCTGACCAAGCATGAAATCCTGGCCCTTGAGTCAATGGGAGTTTTGCCATTGGCTTCAAAGAAGCTCAGATTTCACACCAAGTCTTCATGGCAAGCCCTCTGACACCTAATTAATAGGCATATTGCCACCTTTTCTACCATCTAGCAGGAGATAGAGCTTGCTTTCTACCAGTGGGAATAATATATTTTTATCACATTGTAATGGGGGGCACTCCAAGTAACTGAATGTTGTATTGCAATTCTTTTCTCACTCCTGGTATCCGCTGCAGGCTTTGGCAGACTTTGACAGGTCTTCCAATGCTTGGCCTTCCAGCCACATCACAAAGTCCAAATGAACCCTTTCTGGGGTAGTAAAGAGTCCAATAAATGAACAGTCCAATTGCCCTCACCAAGGTCCCAGGTTTGGCCCTTTAAATTCAGCCTTTTGTTCAGGCTTGCAAATAAGCCCTTCTTGGTGTTTATGCCACTGTGGCCAGTGAGGGAACCCAGGCCCACTCACTACTCTGGGTTCCCACCTTATGCACTGCTCAATTTGAGTTTGTTGCTGCTTTTTCCTTGGGCCTCTTCTTACCTGGCCCCTTTTAGCATCTTCTTTTTCTCAGGGTTAAGAGTCTTATGTTGTCTCGCCCCCTGCAAAGTAAATGCAGCCAGACCCAAACTCTGCCTATCCCTTAATCTACTTTGGTCAGAGAAGAGTTCCCTGTCTTGCCGTGCCGTGCCGTGCCGTGCCGTGCCGCGCCCCGGCCCGCCCCGCCCCGCCCCGCCCCGCCCTCTGGTCCCAGCCAGGAACTGATCTATTAAGGTTCTGCAGCTCCTTTTATCTAAGCCTGCTGGGCTCTGATTGGCTGCTTCTGTAAGGCCTCTTTAGGCAAGCCTGAAGGCCCCCTCCCCTGCTCCTTTCCATCACTTCACTGGCTGGGGTGTAGAAGGCCATAGGGCCTCCTGTAGGGAACCACAAAGGTCAGGTACATCCTTTCACACACCTCCTACAGAATGACGAGTACTTCAAGCATTTAACATTTCTAATCTTTATGATTGCAACCACACTGTTCTTGCATTGACTGAGTGATAGTCCCATCAGTGGATCAGCCTAATGAAGACTATTTTTCTTCACAGTGAAAGAAATTCTGAAAGTCAGAAAACTTTCCTTTACAATATGGATATTTTGCAGGATTGCCCTCATATTTACAGATATGCCTATGACAGTACTTTCACAAATCTATTCTCCCTCTGTCACCAGATAATTTTCAGTCACAGTATTCCTAAGATTGTTTTGCAACATTGTAATTAGCAATATCTCTCCCTCCCACCCACACACACCAATTTTTATCTCTCTTATTTAATAAGCTGCCTGAGAAATTAGTGTTTATTGTAGGGGCAAAGTCAAGATTGACAGGCACCTAATGACAGCTACCTCAGGAACATATTTTTTCTAAAAATTGCTTCTGAGGTACTGGCAGAGAAAGAAAGGACTTGAGTGACTGGGTTCAAGCCCTTGATCCACTACAGGCATCTTGCGTGACCTTGGGCAAGTCACTCAGCATCTCTGTGCCTCATTGTCCCATCTGTGAAATGTGGATGATAGCACTTCCCTACCTCATAGGGGTATTGTGAGGATAAATACATTACAAATTGTGAGATGCTCAGGTACTACAGTAATGCAGGCCATGTAAATAGGAGCTAGTTTACACTAGAAGCACTACAGCAGTGCAACTGTACTGATGTAGCTACCGCAGGCGCTCTATGCTGACAGGAGATAGCTCTCCTGTCGGCATGATCGCTCCACCTCCCCAAGCAGCTGTAGCTATGTTGGCGGGAGAGCATCACCTGCGGACAGCAATGTCCAACTGGCGGTTAGGTCGGTGTAAATTACATTGCTCATGGGGATGGCTTATTCACACCCTTGAGCGACTTATACCGAAGTAAGCACTAGTCTATACAAGTCCAAGGTAGCTAAAATAGACAGAAAGAGAATTAACCTCCTCGCAGCTAACCTATAAAGATGAAGGGTCAGGCAATTAGGCAAGGCTGGTGGGTGACTCCTGAAGGTCAGTTAAGTGCCAAGGGTTAAAGCAAGTAGCTATACAGAAGACAGTCTCTCTCAGGTTTGAAGGTGAGAAGCTGCTGAGGGGGAATTATAGAAAGGGAAAAAAGGAATTGTTAAAGAGCAGGGTTTCTATTAAATCTTTTTTCTTTCTATAACATGTGATACATAATCTTTAAATCTGAGAATAAAGCCCTAGAGTAAAAATCTTGCATGGTAAAGGCTTTCAGTGCTGGTTGACCCCCTCTAGCAGCTTACATTTACTTCCATTTTGATCCTAATAAATCTATCAGCTCTCCAAGGTGAGGACTGCAGTGCTGATAAAACTCCATTTCTCTCCTGTGTGTGTGCCAACAATCATGCAGGCAGGGCCTAAACTTATTTTGATCAGAAGCCTTTGATTACAAGTGCTCCCTTTGTTCTGTGTTGGTAACCCTGCATGGTGTGATGGTTACAAAAAGCTTACTGCCTACAGTACTTGTGAGAAAGGATACCCATATATTTCAATATCTTGCCTGCGTAGAAGGAGAGTGAATGAAGAGGGAAATGTGGCTGTGTGCACACACCAGCCTGCAAACCAAAACACAGCTGTTAGGTCTAATTGTAATGCAGCCTTGAGATTTCCCATTTCAAGTGTGATTTTTGGTCAGGAAAAAAGTCTCTATGAAGATGACACAATCAGTCAGCTGATCAGCTCCCTATGTACACAGCTGCTTACTCTGGCCCAAATTCTAATAGCCTTAAACATGTTTTGTCAAATAGCACTTTACTCTATAAATAGTCCCATTGAAGTCAGTGGGAGTATTTGTGGAATAAAATGCTACCTGACATGAACAAGGGTAAAGTCTATTTCTTACAAAAAATAAGTTTCTATTATTTTTTACTGCTTTTAGGACAGTCAGTACAGCTATGGGAGAGTGAGTACCAACCAACTTTGGCTAAAGTAGAAGTGCTTTTATCACCTCTAACTTGGTATGGTTTGAGGCCTTATGGTATTCATAATGAATCTCAGGGCAGGAACCTTCATGTGCTCTACAAAATCACAAGGACAAACCCATTTTAAGCACTATTTCTGTTGCAAGGCCCCTGAGATCTGGGGCCCCCAGGAAGCTATGATCAGTTCTTCATATATCCACAAGTTGCTGAAAGTGTGGATTTGTCCATTTTCAGCTAGTTAGGTGCAGAGCTAATTAAATGTAAACATTATCAGCAGAGCAGTGAACAAAACATTTGCTGTTCTATCAAAGAATCAGAATTTTATCGGTTTTGCCTTTTTTAAAATATATTTTGCGGTTTCATTTAAAAAAAAAACTTCTCCTCCTTACCTTCCTCCCCCCAACAAGGCAATTTTGCATGTGAAAACCGATAGTCTCAGACAGCTCTAATCTTGAGACTAAATGTGAGTTTCAGCTGAGGAAAAAAGCCTAGGCCTGATTTTCCAAAATGCTGAGCACCCATAACTTAAATTGAAGTCAATGGGAGCGGCAGACGTTCAGTCAGAAAATCTGATCTTGTGTACAGATAAGTAGTTTTGATACCTTGAAAAAACTCTAACTATATAATTGTCTAGTAGGTTTCAGGTGTTACATACACATTACAGTTTAATAGGTCATATCTTCATGGAACTGTGTGTCTCCAAATATATTACTGAATCAATTTAAACTCAAAATATTATGTCTTCCTCAATCCTGGTGTACAGAAGTGGGGGAAATGCAATTCAAAGTCACTACACCTGATTTTAAGATAAAGTACACAAATCCGTGAAGCTAATCTGGACTCCAAATCAGTTCGTGAGCAATAAACAGTAGTATTCAGTGCTTAAACTTTGTTTTACTAATACTGTTAATTAATACGTTACGTGTGTGTGTGTGTGTACCCATATGCACATGCACACACACACGCACACTCAAAGCAACTGTGTTACAGGAAATAAATATGTGGTCACCACATAGCAAAAGGTGTGTCCCCTGCAGTGGAATAGAAAATAAGCTCCATGACATGGAATATATCTGGCACCCTCATTGTTACCCCAGAAGACATATCATGTAACTATTATCTAGGGGGAGGGGAGGTAGATAGAATGTTCAGCAATATTTACAGTATGTTTAAATAATTTATTTAGTAATGCTGAGTGGCAATCCATTGATAAAATGCAACTTTAAAATGACCCAAATCCCCTCATCTTTAGGAGCTAATGGGTGGAGAAGTACCACATGCCCAAGGGAAATTCTATGTCACGCACTGCACCTTCCGAGGTACTAAATCCTGAGGACAAACTGCATACCATTCTCATATACCCTAACAACTTCAATATAATGTAAGTCTATACATTTTGTGAAACCATCACAGTTACTCCATTCTGACTAGACTCAAGTTTTCCCATTTAGGTCCAGATCATGGCCACCATTCTGGTCCCTTTGGGTAAGTCTATACTGCAATTAAACACTGAGCTGGCCCACGTCAGCTGACTTGGGCTTGCAGGTTTCTGGCTGCGGAGCTATAAAATTGCAGTGTAAGTGTCTGGGCTCATGTTGGAGCCCAGGCACTGGGGCCTCATGTGGGGTGAGGGTCCCAGAGCCTAAGCTCCAGCCCGACCAACCCCAGATGTCTACACTGCAGTTTTATGGCTCCACAGCCTGAGCCCTGCGAGCCCGAGTCAGCTGACACAGGCCAGCCATGGGGGTTTAATTGCAGTGTAGAAATATCTTTCTGTGCTCCTGTGGCACTAAGAGGCTAGCAAACTGGTTTAACAAGGAGGACTCTGCCTACAACTGGCTATTAGAGCTAAGCAAAAATATTTCAGCAAATAGTAAGGTCATCAAGATATACATTTTGGGGTGAGCACTAAAACTATTCACAAATTCAGTTTGTATTTGGCAAACAGTTTCACGCAAAAAAAATCTGAAAACATAAATTTCCAACCCTCCTGCCCTCAACAAATCATTTTGAAAGTGTTCAATCAACATGATGATATTTTCAACTCTTCAGTGTCCTTTTTGATGTCGCATTTCATTTCAAAGGGTCATTTTGAATCAACATTCAAAATGTTTTGTTGTGATCTGAACAGTTTTTTCCCCTGTTTTTCGTTTTGGCAAGAAACTGAGAAAACCAGTTTCAGTTCAAACCTACCTATTTTTTTTCAGATTTTTCAGTTTGGCCACTTACCCTTAAAAGCAATTATTCACTCAATTCTACTGGCCATTCACCTCTCCCCTCATAACTCCCTGGTGCAAAATGGCACCTTTCAAACAGATCTCTGGTTCAGCTGAAGATCTGAATTTGGATGTTTAGATAGGTACATTGGTATAAAAATATTATTTAAACATTTTATTGTACTTCTTTGGTACAAAAGGAAAGAGGGAAATAAGTTGGGTGAAGAACGATGGGAGAACAGCTGAGATGATTGAGAATTGGATGAGGGAGGGAATGTACCAGACTTTTATTTCCCCAGTTTGAATGCTGCTTAATATGCAAATTTATCATAGGATTCTTTAGCCTTATATTATTTGAAACAAGTCAGCTTCCAGGTAGGCTGACCAGATAGCAAGTGTGAAAAATTGGGATGGGGGTGGGGGGCAATAGGTGCCTATATAAGAGAAAATCCTGAATATTGGGACTGTCCCTATACAATTGGGACATCTGGTAACCCTACTTCCAGGTTCTGGGAAAAGACAATAGCCTGAAACTTATCCTCATTTTTTCCCCCTCTAGTGATTTATTTTTGTTAGTCTGCTGTTTAATATTTCTGTCTTGGTTCTTTGTCCCAGTGCAACATCCACTAACACACAAACAAGCAATTCGGTGAGTAAAAACACAAAGGATACGTCTACACTTAAACTGCTACAATGGCACAGTTGCACCACTTCTGTGTAGACACTAGAGCAATGGGAGGGTTGTCCCATCGCTGTAGTTAATCCACCTCCCCATGAGGCTGTAGCTAGTTGACAGAAGACTTCTTCCATCAACTAGCGCTGTCTACACTGGGCATTAGGTTGGCTTCCCTACGTTGTTCGGGGATGTGGATTTTTCACACCCCTCTGTGACAGTACCTAGGTTGATCTAACTTTTTAATATAGAGCTGGCCAAAGAAATACCCTCTTTGAAACCTAAGGATCTGATCGTGCTCACATTGAAGTTCTTTAATTTACTTCTTTGGGAGCAGGAGTGGGCCTTTCATCATGGAAAGGATCAGTTGACTTATCTAGGTGTTAGTTGATGACAGGCAATGGATAAAAGTACTAATCCTTCAATGTAACGGATGCTGTAATTGCAGAATGATGATAATGACACCTACCTGTCTCTCAGAATTATTACTAATTTTGTAAAAACTCTGATGAAGAGTGCCATATTAGAGTTAAGTATTAATCATTTATTTATTATTCATATTGTTATATCTTCATTCTCTTACTGTGCTGAGTAAGTGTTTTCTTGGAGTGTTCTCCTGTCTGAGGAAATCAGTAGATTTGCCTTGTTGCAAAAGTCTAACAAAGTCAATAATACCACCAGCAGGAAATACAGATACATTTGAAAGCATTTGACTCATGTGAGGTCTCAGCTTAGTTCAAGGAAGAGATAATGTTCTTGTAGCTCAAGACGAAGTCTTGGCTTAGTATGTGGTATATATGGGAGGCATGACTAAATAAAAGTTGGTCTTCCTAATTCTGGTAACTGATTCCCCATACTGAATAACCCTTTACCTAAATGCACTTTTCTCAGGCTTTTCTAATGGGTTTTAATGATTTAAAATCAAGAATATGAATCTACAAATACATTGCAATATCTGTCACACAATTTCCTTACAATTACCTTATGATCTCACAACATGTCAACAGCAGAGCTAGGTGTCTTAAGTAGCTAAACTCACTAAATTTCTTACCTAGAATATCAACACACGATATGATATTCTAAACCCCCAAAATGTTCTAATCTAGCCTGTCATTTGTACAAGCCTACAAAATAATATAATTTATTTTATCATACAAATGAACTTTAACTAAAAAAAATCTGTATTAAAAATAATCCAACCCACACTCCTTCTGCTTCTGTTTCCAATGAATGATGTTCATACGTAAGTGTCAGATAATGAAGACGTTGTTTGGTCTTAGTAATGAGCTGAGAATGTGAAAAACAGCAGGAGTTTTGTGTTCGGTTTATTACTTTATTATTAGTTTATAAAACGCTTTTGTAATGTTAAAGCCAAAATTGATTTATTCATTTACTTTGGTTGCTTATAATAGTAATGTAGTTTAGGCAAATAGCAATCAGCTTTCATTCACATGTCATTCAATGTGACCACAGATTCTGAAATGATAGCTTAAGTACTATGGTTGTTTTAAACATTTTCTCTAGGAAATACAGTGAGATCATATATTACAAATAGAGTATCAAGTAAATTGTGAGCTTTTGAATGTTGTATTCTTCTTATGAACTTATTGCCTTATTTATTATGGGCCAGATTCTGCCACAGTTCCTCACGAGTAGAACTCATGGTCCCACTGAAGTCACTGACAAAACTTCATTGGCCATTATTACCATTATGAGTAAACGGGTTAGACTTGGGCCCCAACAGATAAAAATGGAGCATTGTGGTTTTTTATATATTATTTATGTCATTCTGATTAGACTAAGGACTAGATGCCGTCCTTTGGAAGACCAGTGTGATTAAGATGGGAAATACAGCAGAAGGAGTAGTAGGACTTCTGGAAGACTAAAAATTCCCACAGCACAAGATGGAAATAAGGATCTGTGTGAAGCACACTTGGATACAAGTTTTGTCTAGATCCCAAAATATCTTTCACATTTTAAGGGAATGAAATCAGTGAGGCCAATTGAAATTATACCAAAATAAGGGGCTGGCTGGCCGAAGCATTCTGACAATGATGAAGATCATAGAATCATAGAAATGTAGGACTGAAAGGAACCTTGATAGGTCATCTAGACCAGTCCCCTGAACTGAGACAGGACTAAGTATTATCTAGACCATCCCTGACATGTGTTTGTCTAACCTGTTCTTAAAAACCTCCAATGATGAAGATTCCACAACGTATCAATGTAATTTGTTCCAGTGTTTAACTACCCTTACAGTTAGGAAGTTTTTCCTAATGTCTAACCTAAATTTTCCTTGCTGCAATTTAAGCCTATTTATTGTCCTGTCCTCAGTGGATAAGAAGAACAATTTAACTCTCCTCTTTATAACAACCATTTATGTACTTGAAGACTTATGTCTTTCTTCATTCTTCTCTTCTCCAGACTAAACAAACACAATTTTTTCAATCTTTTCCCCATAGATCATGTTTTCTGATCTTTAATCATTTTTGTTGTACTCCTCTGGACTTTCTCCAATTTGTCCACATCTTTCCCAGTGCATGGTGCTCAGAACTGGACATGGTACTCCAGTTGAGGCTTTATCAGTGCTGAGCCAGAATCAAAGAATTACTTCTTGTGTCTGGCTCACAACACTCCTGCTAAAACATCCCAGAATGATGTTTAGTTTTTTTTTTTTTATTCCCAATAATATTACATTGGTGACTTGTATTTTGTTTGTCTTCCCTTATAACCCCCAGATCCTTTTCTACAGTACTCCTTCCTAGGCAGTCATTTCCTATCTTGTATTTGTGCAATTGATTCCTTCTTACATGTAACACCTTGATGACCTTCAATAAGGACAAATGCCTTTTTATTACAGACCATTTCTTCCATTTGTCAAAATCATTTGAAATTCTAATCCTGTCCTCCAAAGCATTTGCAACCCCTCCCAGCTTGATATCATCCACAAACTTTATAAGTGCAGACTCTCTGCCATTATCCAAATCTGTTATGAAGATATTGAATAAAATCAGACCCAGGAGAGATTCCTGCAGACCCTACTCAATGTGCCCTTTCAGTTTAACTATGAACCATTAATGATTACTCTGAGTAGTTTTCCAATCTGTTGTGCACTCACGTTATAGTAGGTTTGTCTAGGATATACTTCCCTAATTTGCTCATTAGAAGTTCATGTGAGACAGTATCAAAAGCCTTACTGAAGTTGAGATATATCACATCTAGTGCTTTTCCGCAGCCACAAGGATTGTTACACTGTCAAAGAAAGATATTAGGTGGGCTTGACATGATTTGTTCTCGATCCATGTTGACTGTCACTTTATTATCTTCTAGGTGCTTACAGATTGATTGATTATTTGCTCCATTATCTTTCTGAGCACCACCGCTTGATGGAATCACCACTTGATGGAAGACAGTTTGGCATAGCCTTGATGCAAGTGTATGGCATAGCAGCCAACTTCTTCCCATCACACTGCAGGTGAGAACTGGTGATTCATAGGTACATAATTGGAAGTTTTCATTTGAACTGAAGGATGGATGAAGATTTGAGCTGTTTTCTTTTATTCAAGATACTGTAATCCTCCTAAATGTACACCTATCCAAGGGAGACTAGAGTGAAGGAAGACATCCCAATAATGTGCCAGAAGGGTGAATAATAAACATATAATAAAATTGTCTATGAAAGTTGAAGGTTTTCCAGTAATGGAAAGGAAAACTTCACTTTTTGGAATAATCTTAGAGAACCAAAAAGTCTCACTCTGCAGTGAATAGTGTCCATATAAAAACAACACTATATAGCAAAAATACTTGTTAAAGCTCAGCTTAAGTGTATATGTGTCATTATTATGGTCTGTATTCTGATCTCACAACAGTTTTACACTGGGGGAACTCTATTGACTTCACTGGATTTTCAGTATCATAAGGAAGATCAGAGTCAGTTCAATTGCTGTGTAAATGCAATGGTTGTCTAATAACTAGTATCCTGATTATCCTGATACAGTGCAATTTAGTAGTGATTCTGCAACCAACCATTTTTGTGTACTGTATCTAGAGTACCAGGGTGGGAGTATGGAGTCCTTTATTCTGTTTCAAACTCTGATTCACTGTGAGAGCTTAAATCATATGACCTCTTTGTACTTCAATTCTCCATTTGCAAAAGGGGGCTGATGATACTTCCTCATTACAAAGCACTTTTAAGATCCCTGGATGAGAAGCACTAAATTGCTAATAAAATAATAATAATAATAATAGATATTTCTCTTGTGATTTTGCAATAGTATTTACGTATATTTGAAAATATTACAGTGTTTTCTGCACTTGTGATTCTTATTAAAAATTAGCATTTACTATGAGTTCTTGTGATGGAGTATATAACACACACTGGCACTGAAAGAGTTAACTGGAGCTGGAAAGCTCAATTAAGGCACCTGGAGGGTGGACCAGGCCCAAATGAAGATGAAGTCTAGGTGCCGGAGGAGCTGTGTAGGGAGCATAAAGGGACGAAACCCAGAGGAAAAGGGGACTAATTGCAGATGTCACATGCTTGATCTGAACAGTCACCACAGATTGTGGGGAGGTAGGACAAATGATAAAGGAAAATGTCTCGAGCAATTTTGTTAAAATAATAATTTAGTAATATTAAATGATGGAGCATTTACCAGATTCAATGCACTGGATGGTAGCCTTTCTTGCCCAGACCAGGGAATAGCTCCTAGTAATGCAGCTGGGAAATTTACAGAGAGCATGGAATGGGTAGTGACCACTTCCCAACATTAATTTAATATCAAGGAAAAGGACATACTGAAGATGAGACTAATACTCTAATGCCCTAACCTAAGCAACAAACAAACAAAAAGCAAAAATGCAAATTGGAAGAATGTGGATCTTATGTTAAATGAAAACTTCTGTATGAGGAAACTCCAAAAAATGATAATCAGGAACAAAAGCCACACACCAAATGAAGATGAAATAAGCTTTGAAATGCTCAAACACCTAAGTGACAAAAGCTTGAGAGAAATACTAAAATGATACAATAGAATATGGAGGAAAGAGGAAATATCTAGGGACTGGAAACATGTGATTACTGTACCAGTGAGAAAGCCAGGCAAGATGTGCTCCAGGCCTGAGGCATACACACCAATTTCCCTCATGGCATTTCTAGGTAAAACTATGGAAAAATTGGTGACAGAGAGATTAGTTGCACTTTTAGAAAGAAATGAGCTCAGAGATGGAACACAAAGTGGATTCAGAAGAGTAGGAGTGTGACAGACAACATTGTATGGATAGATACAGAAGCTCAAAGCTTGAGATCCAAGAAACACATTATAGTAACCTTCCTGGATATAGAAAATGCCACCAATGTGTTATGGAGAGAGAGGGACTATTATATAAAAGTTGCAACCCTCAGTACTGCAGGAAGAATGTACAGATGGATAAGGGATTTCCTAAGCAAAAGAATTATACAAGTCCAGGTAGGAAAAGCCTTTTCCATCATGTATTTCATTACAAATGGAACTCCATAGGGGAATGTCATTAGCCAAACCTTTTTAACATCATGATAAATGACCTTTCAAAGAAATTGTATGCAGGATTGGCTGATGGCTGTGCCAAAGCAGAAACCTTGAAAGTGCCACTAAAAGAATCGATGATGCACTTCAGAGGACTACTGAATGGGGAAACAGGTGAGCTTCAAGTTCTTCGTTAACAAAACTAAGGGAATGATCTTCACAACCCAGAAGATTCAAAAAGAGAGAAAAATTATATCTATATTATATAGATATATAGACATAGATATATCACCAGGAGATAAGTATAGTGAATATACAGATCCTTATGTGATATTTGATAACAAGCTCACCTGAGGGACTGTACTGAAAATGTTACAGATAAGTGCAAAGGAACAATAAACTTAAAAGTTTATCCTGAGGAGCAGACAAAAAACAGTGATAATGCTGTAGAGAGCACTAATAAGACCTATTATTGATTATGGCTGCCAGGCCTTTAGGTCAGTATCAAAAACAAATCTGAGAAAACAGGACTATATCCAAGTACAAGCATTGCTTGTAGCATGTGATGCCTTCATTACTACATCTCTCTGTGTAAGGCAGATAACAAGAAGAGAAATGCCTATCACTCTTAGAATGAAGCGACAAGCCTTAACCTTTTGGGCCAAAGCACTAGATAATAGTTAAGATGATAACACTAAGCTAATCTATACTGATTATTGGGAATTAAATGGAGGACAAAAACCTCAAAATTCCTCATGCAAGTAGGCTAAAGAATCTCAATGAGAAGAGAGGATTAAAAGAGGTCAAAATCTAGAATTATGGGAAAATGCTTTATCACTGGAAACTCCTCCCTCCTCTTCCCCCCGAGATAAACATGGAATTATGTAATAAAATAAACAAAAGGAGAAGAATGATAACAATACAAAATATAGCAAATCAAGGTATCTGCAATAAGTGGGGACACTATTGTCAAATGCATACTGACAGCTTCAAAAAGGAAGGAATGGGTAAAATGAGAATAGCTTTCTGTGTGCCTACATTTGGACTCAAGAAAGCCATAAGACTATCTAATTTTATCTTTGTCTTCATGGCTGAGATATCAGGGATATTGCTGGCACCAATCTGGGCCTTAGATATGCGGCCAGCTGCCATGGTCATCCTGTCTGATTCCTTATCAGGGCTGCAGGCACTATTCAATGTCACTGACAACAGAAACTGTATACTTAATGAAATATTACTGCTAACAACCAAACTGGCACAACTGTATGTGACCATAGTAATAGGATGTATCCCGGCACATATAGGGACAGCTGGCGATGAATTGGCAGACAATGAGGCAAAAAGTGTCATTAGTCATGAACAAGTTGACCTAGAGCAAACTGGAATTTAAACACTTAGTCAAAAATAAGCTAAGGAAGGAATGGCAAGAACTGTGGGCACATGAAATGAAAGGGGAAAAATTCCATGTTGTACACCCAGAAGTTGCAAATTTTGATATAATTTAATTCTGAGTGAAAGAGCAAAGGGACTCTGTTCAGAACTGTAACAAGTCAGTGGATTAAATAGTAATCTGTTTATAATAAATAAACATAGGGATGGATTATATGGAACTTGTAAGGGAAACAATAGATCATCTTTTATGGAATTATAAAGACTCTGCCAGTAAAAGGAGATATCAAGATGGAAAACTCAGAAGCCTTAGAGTAACAAAATTTTCTTTGCAACACCTATGCAGAATACAAGGAAAATGGGGCCCAATTAAAAAGCTATTCTGCCACTCTTTAATTATACTGGGAAAGATGACAGACTTTAAGTCATAATCTATTTACAAAGTCCAATGAATGGTTGCTACACCGCAAAACCCAAAAAGAAGGGGACTCAGGGAAAGAGGTAAAGAACTCTGTAGTTCCTCACTGCTTACTGGAGAGTGAAGGAAGGGCCTAGAGAGAAGCAAATGTCCAGTAAGCCCCGGGAAGGTTGTGGGAACGGGCCTGAAGGAAGACCAAGTTAAAAAAAGTAGTCCAAAGCATCAAGGAGTGGAGGAAGCAGAACTTAGCTGCTTGCCACGGGGTCCCTTGTCTGGAACCCAGAGGAGAGCAAGGGCTGGAATCTCCTACTGGCCACTGGAAAAGGTGGTAAAGAAACAGTATGGAACTATATCTCTAGGGAGAAAGCCCTGGGGATATCACTTTGCACAAGAATGGGAGGACATCTCTGCAGAGCTCAGGAAGGGGTAACAGTCTGTGGAGGAGTGAGCGTGGGTAGGAGTGAAGAATATTTTTGTTTTAGTTTAGTGGAATTGGACTGTGCTGAATTTTGTTTGTGGCTGGGTCATATGTTACAGATTGGCATCTTCAGTTAGATTTGAACTTCTGTGAACCCACTAATGTTTTGAGTAACTATTAATTTCCAGATGAGTGAGAAACGTGATTTTCTTGTTTAAAGATCTGATAGGAACTAACTGAAGAAGTCATGCGAGACAGAGTCCAGATATAGAAGGTACTTTCAAGTGAACATTCTACCAGTATCCAGCTATTGGTTTTGCATTGAAGAAATTTTTTAAAAACCTTCTATTTTACACTACTTATTGTCCCATACTGACTGCTAAAGATTTAATAGACCAAATCTAATACATCATCCTCTTACATTAATTAGTTAAGTCTATTAACTTAATAAATTAAGTCTTTATACACTTCCTGTTCACCTACTATATGTGAACTTCCTATTTATTTTTTCACAATACCTAAAAATGCTTGCCTTTTCATTCAAATGTTACCCTGTCATTTATTTTCAGTCATGACTTTTGTTAGTTTGACAGGCTATGGGAACCGAAATTCATTTGCAATTAGAATAAATTCAAAAAAATCTTTGCAAAGCATTATTCAGCTGTGATACATTTAAAATGTAATTGTTTTGAGTTAGATGTCCTTATAACAAATATTTCTATAGGTCATATCAGATCATATATGGTCTGGATTCACATAGCTGTTTGTTTTAGCTAATCTGTTTACATAAAATAGATTGTCCAGAGATCTCATCTTCTAATAAATTTCCTTTCTGACATTTTTGAGAAGTCTCAGCCCAGCTAAGTAGACAAATATGCTGCATGTTTAAAGGGTTGTACCTCCCTATATGTAGCAAAGAGAGAGAAACTTTCAAGAACTGTTGCAGAAAATAAGCAATGTTTACATTAGTATGAACATTAATATCAGTGGTACTAAAGGAGCAATGTCTATTGAAAAGTAAACCTCACTGGCTTTCTGACTGGTGTAATTCAAGAATATCTTAAGTGAAGAAAAAAGTGACATTGTCTCCCCAGAGCAATAATTTATACAACAGTGGAGCCTCACCAAAATGCTAGTCCCTGGTTATAGCATTGCTTTCCACAGTGTACACATTTGCTTACCTATAAATGTTGATGATATAAACCACCTGGACAGATATGCAAGGACAGTTACATGCCAAAATAGCAGATGCACCAAATTTTATCACTGTAAATATGCAAGGAATGAAGTAAATTATTATTGATGATGAAAGAGATATTCTATTTATTCCAAGACAAAAAGTCATTAAGGTGTGCTAAAGACTGTAAATATGTATGAAAACCAAAAGAGAACCTGGCCAGTTCTTCTGAGTCCTAAATTAGAGCAGGTTGTATGAAGGTGCAGTATTCACAATGGTTCTGCTAAGGAATTTAAGCTGTAAACACTCATTGCCATCTCAGTTTCTAGATCTGTGCTAGACTTTGCAGGGTCCTACAAAAACTTTCTTCTCTTTTGGTCACTCAACTATATTCTGAGTTTGGGGTTCCAATAAGTCAAGGTCCAGTCATGCAAACACATAAGCACATGCTTAACTTTACTACTGGCTGTAACTCCCATTAAAATCATGTCATGATGTCATTGTATATTTAAGTGTTTGCAGGATTGAGGCCTAAAAACCTCAAAGTGGAATGCAGTAAGAAATAACCGAGTTTCATCTATTTCTACTTCCAAAACATAAAAATCACAAATTTTCCATGTCTGCTGCAAAACCATAAATCAGTCTAGATTCACTCAAAGCTAGGTCCAGCTTCATTCAAAACTATGCTTGGGTTTACCTGAAGGTTTCATAAACCTTAGCCAGTCATTTGACAACCCTTGTCTGAGCTTCCAGTTTTTAGCTAAACTCAAAGCCAGGAGAGATACATGTGATTTGGGATTTTCTCACAAAAACTGCACATACCTCCTCCTATCAGATAGTAGAACTGAAAGAAAAATGGAAAAAGGATTGCAGAGAATAAATGAAGTTTTCAACCTGGTTTCCATTTTGAAAGATTTGAAACTGAGAACCTAAAAATTGTTCCAATTTTTTCTCGATTTTTTTTCAAAATTTTGAATGATAATTTCCTTCTTTTTTCCTTTTTTGTCATTCAGTGCAATAAAATTAATAATGTCCAGTGGGTTTTCTTTCAGGTTTTTTTTTTTTTTTTCCCCCCCCCTTTGCCATTCTAACTTTTCCAAAGTGAGGAAGTTTTAAAGAGTTAGACTGGAAAAAGGAAAGGTGGAGGGGAAGGAGAAAAGGTTGGAGAACTAGACATTATTAATTCTCTGGCATTCTGTGATGAAAAAGGAAAAAAGGTGAAGGGGTTAGAGAAAGAAAACAAAAGTTAGACTTTTTTGGTTTTAAATGAAATAAATTTCATTTTGTTTTAACTGAAATTTTCATTTTATTTTTGTTTTATTTTCAGTCAAAAATGCTGACCCACTCTTTTAGATAAGAGTTCATGAAATAAATTATAGGAATATGATTTTCTTCAGTAAAAGACTGACAAATAAATTAGAATCATAAATAATTATTGTCTTGAGAATTTTAAAATAATTTTTAAATCATTTAACTAAATAGCAAGCCAAATATACAAAAGTACTTGAAGTCAGTGGAACTGATTGCATGCTTACAGTTAAGCATATGTCTAAAGTGTTTTATTGGATCAGAGACAATCTCTGGGGTCACTTTGCCATAAGATTTTTTTTTTTAATTTTAATTTTGAAATCAAAATTATAAAATTGACAATACAATGATTTTGCATTTGAAATGCAGTGTAATATCTGTATAACATTTGTGTAATATCTATTAGTCATCAACAGCTTCAACTTCAGTACACTTGAATGTCTTGCTGTATGTCAGACCTTCAGCATGACTCTAAACAAGATTTTTGTGGTTTAATATGCAACTCAGGCACTTCTGCTTATAAATGTTAAGATCTACAGATTCTCGTGATGATCAAACTGCTGTTAAGGCCTAAATTATTTTCCAATATGTAATTTATTCCATGCGTATAGAGCAGCCAGGTTTGTGGCATGTGACCAAAAGATATGATTTAGAAAGCTAGAATAGCATGTGCTTGAAATAAGTAACAGCCAGATAAAAGGAAAATGGCAACTTAAAGTTTTAATACCAATATGTGAAATGTATTGAGGGTACACTTATCACTCCACCAATAATTCATCATTCCTCCCCACAGCTTGGTTTATCTAATAGGACATGAGTGTTTTCTTATTGCAATTTATTGATTCATGTATCACTGACTCCTCTTTATTGTCTCAATAAAACATGCTCTTTTGTCTTCACTTATTTCAGTTTCATCTTCAGTTAAAGCTAATAATGGATTTTAGATGTACATTTGAACTATTAAATTCTCTGTATTTGCTGCTTAGTTAATGAGATGTAACCTGGAATGTATTAATGGATCACTGATGCAAGCCCAGTGTGAGTTGTGAGGCATTAGCCCAAAGGCTGAGTAACTTCAGCCTCTCAAGGTACATATGCTTTTGGCCTTTAATGCATGATGATGATCTTTAAGGTCACATCTGCTATCAGGTTTCAGTCATTAAGCTTTTATTTGTGCCTGCACAACACTGTGTGCACATGTATATTCAACTTGTGGACATTATTCTATGTGTTCATCCATAATTTTTCTTGAAACAGCATCTTGTATTTAGGGATGGGAAGGATAAATATCTTTTGTGGTTTGAAAGCATCTTAGTTGACTTACTGTCAGTGTTTTAACCTGTCTATTCACCTTGAGGTTGCAACAGGCATATTTTAGAAATTGCAAGTTGAGTAAGACTGATCACTTTATTTGTATCTCATGAAAAAATCATTTATATTTCTTATTTGAAAGACATGAAAAGGTAAATATCACCTATACGGTAAGTATCAATTAGTTTTTGTACATTAAGGCCTTCTCTTCATGGCAAGACCACAGAATGGATGGAAGCTAAACCTTTCTTCACTCTTGTTGTCTGCTTTATATTATTTTTAAAGCATTTTTATATGGAAGGGTCACATGGAACACAAACAAAAATGGCTGCTTAGATCACTTAAACGCACTCTGTAGACCTCCTGAAATTGTCTGGTTTGGCAAATGTCTGGAAGTGCTGACCTCCTGTGCCTGACCAGATTCAATAACTAGGAAATTAGAGGGTAATTAAAGGTTTGAGACAAACTCCCCTAACAAGAGTTAGAGAACTGGCTGTATTTTAAAGAAATCTTATTGAGGGCCCAGGAACAAGCCATTCCAATGTGCAGAAAGAATAGCAAATATGGTAGGCGTCCAGCTTGCCTTAACAAAGAAGTCTTTGGTGAACTTAAACACAAAAAAGAAGCTTACAAGAAGTGGAAGCTTGGTCAGATGACTAGGGCGGATTATAAAAATATTGCTCGACCGTGCAGGAATGAAATCAGGAATGCCAAAGCACAATTAGAGTTGCAGCTAGTAAGGGACATGAAGGGGAACAAGAAGGGTTTCTACAGGTATGTTACCAACAAGAGGAAGATTAGTGAAAGTGTGGGCCCCTTAAAGAAAGGGGGAGGCAACCTAGTGACAGAGGATGTGGAGAAAGCTGAGGTACTCAATGCCTTTTTTGCCTTTGTCTTCACAGACAAGGTCAGCTCCCCGACTGCTGCACTGGGTGGCACAGTATGGGAAGGAGGTGAACATCCGCAGTACTGAAGGAACAGGTCCAAGACTATTTAGAAAGATTGGACATACACAAGTCCATGGGGCCAGATGCAATGCACCCGAGGGTACTGAGGGAGTTGGCTGATGTGATTTCAGAGCCATTGGCTATTATCTTTGAAAGCTCGTGGCAATTGGGGGAGGTCCCTAATGACTGGAAAAAAGCAAATATAGTGCCCATCTTTAAGAAAGGGAGGAAAGAGGAGCCGGGGAAGTACAGACCAGTCAGCCTTACCTCAATCCCTGGAAAAATCATGGAGCAGGTTCTCAAGGAATCCATTTTATGGCACTTGGAAGAGAGGAAGGTGATCAGGAACAGTCAACATGGATTCACCAAGGGAAAATCATGCCTGACCAACCTGATTGCTTTCTATGAAGAGGTGACTGGCTCTGTGGATATGGGGAAAGCGGTGGACGTGATATACCTTGACTTTAGCAAAGCTTTTGATATGGTCTCTCACAGTATTCTTATCAGCAAATTAAAAAAGTATGGACTATAAAATGGATTGAGAACTGGCTAGAGCATAGGGCTCAACGAGTAGTGATCAATGGCTCCATGACTACCTGGCAGCCGGTCACAAGTGGAGTGACCCAGGGGTCGGTCCTGGGGCCGGTTTTGTTCAACATCTTCATTAATGATCTGGAAGATGGGGTAGATTGCACCCTCAGCAAGTTTGCAGATGACACTAAGATGGGGGGAGTGGTAGATACCCTGGAAGGTAGGGATAGGATACAGAAGGACCTAAACAAACTGGAGGATTGGGCCAAAAGAAATCTGATGAGGTTCAACAAGGACAAGTGCAGAGTCCTGTACTTTGGACGGAAGAATCCCATGCAAAGCTACAGACTGGGGACCGACAAGCTAGGCAGCAGTTCTGCAGAAAAGGACCTGGGGGTAACAGTGGATAAAAAGCTGGATATGAGCCAGCAGTGTGCCCTGGTTGCCAAGAAGGCTAATAGCATATTGGGCTGCATTAGTGGGAGCATTGCCAGCAGATCGCGGGAAGTGATCATTCCCCTCTATTTGGCATTGGTGAGGCCGCATTTGGAGTATTGTGTCCAGTTTTGGGCCCCCCACTACAAAAAGGATGTGGAGAAGTTGGAGAGAGTCCAGCGGAGGGCAACAAAAATTATTAGAGGGCTGGAGCACGAGACGTATGAGGAGAGGCTGAGGGAACTAGGCTTGTTTAGCCTGCAGAAGAAAAGAATGAGGGGGTATTTGATATCAGCCTTTAACTCCCTGAAAGGGGGTTCCAGGGAGGATGGAGCTAGGCTGTTCTCAGTGGTGGCAGACGACAGAAGAAGGAGCAACGGTCTCAAGTTGCAGGGGGGGAGGTCTAGGTTGGACATTAGGAAAAAGTTTTTCACTAGGAGGGTGGTGAAGCACTGGAATGGGTTACCTAGGGAGGTGGTGGAATCTCCATCTTTAGAGGTTTTTAAGCTGCAGCTTGACAAAGCCCTGGTTGGGATGATATAGCTGAGGTTAGTCCTGCTTTGAGCAGGGGGTTGGACTAGATGACCTCCTGAGGTCCCTTCCAACTCTGTGATTCTATGAAGAGCCCCAGGTCAGATTCAGCAGCATAGCAACCAGCTTGCTCTCAGGAAATCTCAGCACTTAAAGATTTCCTGTCAGGTAAATTGGACAAAATCTCAGAAGACATATAAACCTTATCCAAGGTTCTGTGTGCTGTAAAAACTAGATTAGAAACACTTGAGAATGAAATACAAATGATAATAGAAAATAATGACATGTCTGAAACTGCTTCACTGAAGCAGAGAATAGAAAATGTTGAGGGGAAAACTAGATGACCAAGCAAACTGTTCATGAGGAAATAGACAGCATGATTAGACTCTCAAGGTAATTAAGGTAAGGAAGTACATGATCCTGAATGTGGCCAAATTTTCTTTAACTGGGCTTGAATCTCCCAAAGTTGGACATAGATTCTGGACAGTGGGATTCAGAGAAGATGAATTCATTTATCATCAGGCTTTTTAGATTTACTAATGCATTCCTGAGTTGTGTAATATGGATGCTTCCAGGATGTTGAGCAAAATTTCCAATTGACTTCAGTGGAACAAATCAGGTTCTGTTTGCCAGAGGATTTCAGTTTTCAGTCAGTAGAGTTAAGCAACCTTTCAATGCAACCTCTGTGCTCTAAAAACTAAAAATGAAAAAGTGTTAATAGAATAGCCTATAATTCTCCAAACAATGCCTTGTAAGTGTCTCATCTGCTAAGATCAGTTATTACCAAGAGTAATGGAGGGATATGAGCTAAGTACTAAAATACTTCACCATCTATTCTTTCATCTTTTCTCCTATCTGGATCAACTGATCATCTTTTCTGTGATCAGAATTTACTTCTTTCTATCTGTCACCCAGAAAAAAAAAAAAAAGACAATATAGGAGAATGCATCTACTGAAAACATTCTCAGCACACAAAAAAGGATGTTGGTAACATTTCCTCTATACTCATTATCTATCCACTCTAGGGCCATTCCTTTTGATGAGTTTTGTCCTTTTCATTATTTCTACATTCTCCAAATGCTTACTAAATCATGTCTTTCCCTTCTTTGAAATTAATTCCATTCATACTACTCAATGAAATTAAGAAAGAACTAGCATCAATAGCACTCCTGATGGCTCTCAAGAAATTACAGTAATGGTTACATGAGAAAATGTTGCAGTAAGATAAATAACCCTTTTGGGTTAAATCCTGGAACACAGAGAAAAGTCCCAATTAAAAGGATATTCTCCATGCATAAACCCAATCCAGTGCTACCAGCTGGAAGGGGAAGGATCCCTAAGAATTCAAAATTCCTCCACAGAAGCAGGACCAGGCTATTATTGGGTGCAGGTTATTAGGGAAGTAATGACTGCAACCCACTTCTCCCTGAAAAGGTTAAATGGCTTTATCTGATGGCAATCTTATGCAAGCTCAGCTTTGGTCCCATATTCCTGAATTATATTCTCATTCTGTCACCTCTCCTTGGTTTCAGTTGTGACCCAGGACTTCCCTAGGCACGGACAGGTCACGGAGACATTGCGTTGAGAGAGGATGAGTTGGTAAAGAAGGAAGTTGTGAGTTTTTTAAAGGTTAACTTTGCGTCCATGTGGATATTTTTCTATATATTTTAAAATACTAATATACATAGTGTAAGGTCCAAGCACCAGTGCCTAGGATTGGTGCCTATCATAAGTAAAAATAAAAGGAATGCACTTAAAAATAATACCATCTGCCCAGACGTGGAGAGAGGGGCTCTCACACAGTGAGCACTGATGGGTTCCCAAGAGGCTGTGTAGGAGGTCAGACTAGATGATCATGATGGTCCCTTCTGGCCTTAAAGTCTGAGTCTACAAGGCCGTCATATGGACACAAGCCTTTGTGCGTCATGCTGTCAGCAGAAGTAAAGTGATTCTCAAAGGATGGGACCCAAGGCAGGAGCTACCTAAAGCAGCTGTGCAGTTTACAGGCCAGATTCTCCCCCATTTTACTCCAGTTGTATCCTGTTGTAACTCCACAGTAGTCAAAGGAATTACACAGATGTAATGCAGTGGGGAACCAGTCCTGTTTCTATATAATAAAGTAATTGCTGAGAAATAGGTTGTAAAATTATTTTATTAAAGGTACAAAAAGTTTAGGATATTTTTGGATTTTACTTTATGAGGTATTTGCTCCCATTTCTCCTAGAAAAGAACATTCCTGGTGCCTCTTTCTGCATCAGCCTTATATTGAGAGGATCTTTTCTGGGTGGTAATGATGTTTTAGAAGTCCCTGTGTCTTTATGTATTAAAAGGAGAGTACTGAGGGAAATCTATGTATTGTCTTCAATATGTTTGTCAGAAGAGTTCCAAATTTTGTTAAATATTCTCCTAATTTTTATCCCCACTGCATGAAAGTTTCTTCAAGTTGCCAACTCAGCCAACTTTTCTGCCTGCATTGGCTAAGCTGTACTTTTCCACTTTCTTAGTGTAACCCTGTTAGCCACAGTTAATGCAGCAGAGACCAACTTCAAAGCAAATGAGGAGAAAGGCCAAAAATGCTGCCCTGGGAGAAGAGGAAATTCTTTTGCAGATGTTGATCCAAAAACTTTTAACTTTAGGAGTCCAGACAAGAGAATGTTATGTGAGACTGTCTATCAGACTTTTTTTTTTTCCCAAGTGACATGCCCTGAAACTGTTATTCAGATCAAGTGTGCCTTATAGATTCTTTCAGATGTCCATTAAAACTTATTAAGAATCTTCTTTTGAAATATCTGAGGCGCAAGCACCCCTGGTTTTGATGCAAACTGGTCTCAGTGCTGCATTTTGGCACTGATGCATTATTTGCCTTAGGGATTCACTTGTCATAAATGTCAAGTCTTCTGCAGAAACTTTAACAGATTGCTTAACTCAACTCAATTCCCAATGGGATGAGTTCAGTTTCTCGGAACTATACCAAGTGGAATGCACCTGATTTGCATCCTAATTGTCAATGTACAAAGTAAGGTAGCTGACTAGCAAAAACATATAGATTTTAAAATACAATAGAAACTAGTTTTTTCTCAATTCATTTTCCATACGCTGCTTCTTACTATGTATCTATATAAGCATATGAACTACACACACACACACACACACACACACACACACACACAATGGGTTTGCATATTAATAACTACTATTAATGAAGTAAATGGGGCATTCTACTTGCAATCAGGAGTTTGGAGATGTATACTTGACTCTACCAGTGACTCACTGGATGACCTAGGGTAAGTCATTCAACTTCCTTGAATTTCAATTGTTCAGTTAATAAAGTTGGATAATTATATTTACCCTCATATGTAAATTGCCTTGTGCTCTACATGCAATAGCAAGTATATCACTATATCTTAGTCTTTAAGGAGCTACAGGACTCTTGTTGTTTTTACATCTACACAATGACCCTGATACATCAAACTTGAAATCTCATCAAAAATGGAATCAGGTTGGTTTGACATGATCAGTTTTCCACAAAATCTAACAAATTCCTGCTGGCATAAGCTTTTGTGGGCTGCAACCCACTTCGTCAGATGCATGAAATGGAAATCACAGATAGGAGGTATATAGATGCATCCAAGGGTAAGAAACAACAATGGGGAGGGCAAGTGCTAACAAAGTCAATTCAGTTAGAATAGATGAGGCCTATTCACAACCGTTGATTAGAAGGTGAGAATGTGTGAACAGTGACAATTACTTCTTGTAATGAGATAACCATTCCAAGTCCCTGTTCAGACCCAGTTTGATTGTGTCAAGTTTGCATATGTGTAGATGTAATACACTTAGACTTTTGTAGGGCATTCAATTCGGATTTAAAGAATTAGCAGCAGGCAATACCAGTAAAGTATACATTATATGGATTAAGACCTGGCTAACTAATAGATCTCATCATTGAACGGAGGTATTTCTAGTGGGATTCCTCAGGGATTAGTACTAGGCACAACACTACTCAATATTTTCATCAGTAAAATTTGTGGATGAAACAAAGATTGGCAGGGTGTCAAATAAAGATCAGAACAAGACAGTCATACAAAGTGATCTGGACCATTTGGTAAACTGGGCTCATTCAAACAAAATGTGTTTTAATAGAGCCAAATGAAAATTTATACATCTAGGAACAAAGAATGTTGGCCATGCTTACAGAATGGAGGACTATATCCTGGACAGCAGTGACTCTGAAAAGGATCTAGGTGTCTTAAATCATGTCTACATAAGGAATCAACTAAAGCTGCAAAGTCAATGCATATTATGTAAGCAGGGGAATTTGCCCGCTATTGTGGGAAACTTTCCTTGCTTATACACTTCCCTGGTAGAGTTGGCTAGCAAAAGGATCTGAGTCCCTGCTTCCACTCCCTTTACCCAGAGGCCCACCTGACCTCGAGGGCTCCCCTCCCACTCTCCTGTGTGGTGGGGACCCTGTAATCCCAACAAGGCTGGGCCCAGGATTCCTGGGGCTCAACGCCCAATCTTGCTGTGGTCCCTAAGGCAGGGGCTAGGGTGTCCCCACTCCGGGGTACTAACTCTGCACTGGGCGCTTCGCTGACCCACTAATCATTGCATACAATGCAAAGCAATACAATTCATTACACAAACAGCAATCAAAAATCAAATAAAAAAAATAAGAAAAGAGAAGAAAGGTTAAAGGAAAACACCCAACACTGCCCCCTGGCATGGGGCACCACAAACTGTGTTTCCGGGGTGTAGCGAAGGTTCACAGTCTGTGTCACACGTTGCAGGCCCACTGTCCAGGCCCTGGCTATGCTGCAGAGATACAAAAAGTCAGATACTTTCCCTGGCAGTAGCCACACACTCCCAGGGTCCCCCTGGTTCTCCCCAGCTGCTTACCGCACCCAGTTTCAGATGGCTCCTGCTTCACTCTGCTCAGTGCAGCTGCACTCGGCTCGACTCCCTGGGGTGCCCCTCTGGTTCTGCTGCTGTGGGTCCAGTCAGCTCAGCCCAGCTTTCTGTGCTCCTCTTCCAGCTGCTGGCTCCTTTGTCCTTGGCTCTGGTCAGCTCTGCTCTGCCCAGGCTTGCAGCTCCAGCTCACAGGGAGGGCCAGGCTCCCCCCCCACCCTCCTGGCTCCCTCATTGGCCTGTCTGCCCTGTCAGTCAGGCTGGCCTGGGTTGGCCTCTCTCCACTGGCCCTGGGGTCTGTGTCTGTTTCAGGGTCCTGTTTCCTCCAGAGATGCCAACCGAAAAAACCCACTAAGTTTCAGTAAGGGGCTAATAGACTCCTTACAATAAGTTAAAGTGTATTAAACCCCAGGTGGATGCTCTCACTAAAGAGTAAGGTTGCCTTAATTTGCTGGAGCTTTTTCCTCCTGGTGAAAACCACCACTATACTTATTAGGTAATTATTGGCATGAGATTTAATAGATACCCACAGTAATAACTGCAGCAAAGTTAAGGTTGACTTGGTTATTTAAACTAAATGGGGTGATGCTCACTGATAAGAAATTCTATATCACTGGGAAGTGGTTTGCACTTTTAACAGTTTATTTCTACACTTTTAAAGGGGGGCAGTGGACGTCAGGGACCAAGGTCTGCAGTAGAATCAGTCTCCTGGGGCAACCCAACAAGCACAAGATTGACTGCACCACTGGATTGGTCATGAAGAGAGGCTGGATGGAGCAACAGCACCTCTCTGGCTGCTCTGAGTGTTCACACCTGCAGCTGTGATTCTCCCTCTGCTTGCTGCTCTTTGCCTTGCTCCAGCCCTGCTTCTAGTCCTTTTCCTGTCTTGTTCCCCAACCTTGCTCTTGCTCAGTTCTTGCTACCTCAACTTTCTCCTGGCTCTGACTTCCTCCTCTGACTCTGGTTCTTGACTCCAGTTCTGGCCCTTGGTGTAGCTATTGGTTCTGGATATGGTTCCTGGCATGACTATTGGTTCTTCTTCAAGTGATTGCACGTGTGCATTTCACTGTAGGTGTGTGTGTGCCCCGTGCACAGCTGTCAGAGATTTTTGCCTCAGCAGTTATGCAAGCACCCTCTCCTGCCTCATGCCACTGAGCACAAGTAAAAATGGCAGAACTCCCCCTATTCCCCTAAGTTCCTTTCTACCGCCCATTACAGCTGTTGGAATTGCTATTCTTGCATTTGCAAGTTCTACACTCTTTAGTGTAGGTAACATCTGTTCAGTTAGTTGTAGGCTAGTTTAGAGTTTTTTGTACATAGTTTTAGCTATAAGATTAAGTTCAGGTTAGTGATTAGTAGCCTGGATTTGCCGGTTCCCATCTGGGTACCGGTACTGGACTCATTCCTCATTCTCCTGGCTTCAAGTCCTGTCACTCAGGTAACAAATCTTGGCAGTGAGTGACCTGCACCCAGCTGCCTTATGTGTCTGGGGAAGCACATATGAGTGATAAATGTCACATCTGTAGAGGGTTCAAACCCTGAACAAAGAAAGAAAGGGCAGCCAGACTCAAATATGATGCCTTATTAGCTGCATCCTCAGGCAATGGGCTTTGAGACAGATGAAAGGGAGCCTCTTCCGTTGAGCTGGGAGAGTGCCAGCAGCCTGCCTGCAGGGAGTACAAAGGCTTATCTACAGTAGAGTTAGGTGGGTAGCAGAAAGTGCTGGGAGGCTATTTGCAGTGGGCCCAGGAAGAAGCCTAGGCACAGAGACCCCTGTGGAAGGGACTGTGGGAAAGGCCTAGAGACAAGCCTTTAAGAAGTGTCTAAGGAAGTGAAGCAAGGATTCTGAGGAGGTAGACCTTGTATGCTTACCACAGGGTCCCTGGACTGGAACCCAAAGTAGAAGGAGGGCCTGTGTTCCCCTACAAGGCCTTCTAGTGAGGCAATGAGAAAACCCTTTGAAATGAGGAGCAGAAGTTGAGCCTGGAGTTGGATTGAAGACCCAGCATGAGATTTCTGGATGTCTGTTTTGTTGTGTTGGACTCTTGTTTGCTTATTATGGAAAGGGTGGTCTCAGCTGAAAATCTAAGTTACATCAGGGATCCAAAAGTGCTAGGAGCTACAGGACCACCTGGGGAAACAGGGAGTTAATCAGTGTGAGGAAGCTGAGGTAGAGACATGGCCAGAAGCAAAGGTAGATAAGATGACCTTGTCACAATTCCAGTGTCATACTTGTTCATATATGTGTGTGTGTGTGTATATATATAGAGAGAGAGATGCAAGTCCAACATTAAAATGTGCTCCATATATAGCATTCACAAATATTTTTATTCCATGATGAAAATCTAGATCTCGTTTTATGAGAATGGAGATGTGTATAGGAACGTGAAATGTACAAAGAACATGATCATCCCTGTCTGTCTGAGAATAGGAGTCTGTGTTTCTGTTTCCACATCTAGTGAATTGTTTAGTAATTTGATCTGAAATGTTTGGATTTAGGGACAGACTATAAAGAAGAGAATTACAATTTCCCAGGTGACAGATGACACAGGATATGAATAAGAATTGCAGCAGAGAAGTGGATATGGCAGTGTCTTATGTGGGTAATATTTTGGAGGTGACAGTTGGTAGATGTATAGATCTGGATGGATTCGAAGGTAGGAGAAAGTGCAAAGTCAAATTGAGGTCAAGGTTGCTGACTCTAAAAGTGAAACTAGAGTCAAAGAGAGAGGTGGTGAGGTGAGTACTTTTTGGCTGTTCTGTGACAATGTTTTATGCACAACCAGGGTTTAAATTCAGGCAGAGCTGTCTGAAGCAGAGTGCCGGTAAATATTTTACCACCACCACCCCCTGCAGCTTTCAAAGCATATTGGGGGACAGGGAATAGGGGGATCCAGGAAAAATTCTATGAGAATTTTAGCCCTGTATACAACAATGCTGTTATAGGCTGCAAAGTTGTCCCTTCATTTTATGCTTCATTTATGCAGGTGAAAGGAAAAATACAAATAATATTGCAACAAAGCAGATGAATGTATGAATATAAAGGAGAAAAAACAAATGTAAATATAAATGAAAACAAGTTTAAGAACTTTAAAAAAAAGAGTTATTATGATAGGAAAACGGCAGAAAATAATCTTGCATAAAGGCAGTTTAGCTTTAACCGTAAATCAGGAAAAAAGTGGGGCAGAGGTGAAGGAGAATGATTTTCATACCATTTTCAACCAGACTTCACCAAAGGGCAGACTACTAGAGTATAAATTTTACACATTGTAATTACAAGTGAACTTGAAATCCCATAGACTTCTATTGGATAGTGACACCCAGGGGAAAAAATCAAAACCTGATGTAATTGCATCAACTTCTATGGAGTTGCATCAGGTCTGTATATGGCCCTGAGAGGCTAGCACACTGCAGAACCTTGAAATAGTGAGATGTCAGAAAATATTCCTTTCTGTGCATGGTAGCTATAATGTAGCTAATGAGGCACAACATTGTGTGCCAGGAGACCTGGGTTTGAATCTTGACACTGTAGCTAACTTGCTCTGCTACCTTGGGCAAGTCACTTAGGACCTTTCCCATAGCCTAGTTGGAGTCTTTCTGTTGACTTCAATGGGGTTTGGCTTAGCTCCTTTTCCCCTCTGTGTTTCAGTTCCCCCATCTGTGAAATGAAAATGATAATGCTTAGCAATATTTTTGTAAAGTGCTTTAAGGTTTTCAGTGAAAACTGCCATATAAGTGCAAAGTAGAACACATCATCTTCTCTCTCCTCTCTCACAAGCTTAGGACAGTAGTTTGCCAGCAATAGGATATTGCATTTGGTCGCTTGCCCTCTTGGGTATTGGCTTCATTTAATAGGAAAATCTATGGCATAGTAATTCTCAGTGTGTGGGGAAAGGTGACTTTACATAAACTTGTAAATGTCAAATTCTGATATGAATAAAGCTGTCCCCGTGGGAGAGTTTGAATCATTACATGTGTTAGCGTCTGAGAACCAGGCGAACCTGCCAGCAGACATTTACATTAGAAGAAAAACTACTCTTAAAAAGAAGCTCTTCTCCCACTCATTTTTCCAAATAAAGCTCATGAAATATTGAGTCTCTTGTCTTCTTGTTCTGTTTTTCTAAATACCTACTACAAGAAACAAACTCAAAGTGGTTAGAAATTTCAGTTTCCTTACAGAGAGTGGACCTTATGCTGATCTTAGTTAAACCAGTGTAAATATAGAATACTTCATTCATGTCACCAGAGTTACTCTAAAGCAATTGAGATCAGAATATGACCAAATTCACTTTTGAAAGTGAAAATAGTTCTTTGCCATAGAGCTCTGTTTGAAAAGCACTTCTAAGAGGCAAAGCTCCATATCAGTAGAAGCAAAAAAATGGAGGTCTCCAAAGAGAAGAAAAACAGATCAGTGCTCTCCTTTAGACTTCTAGGTTCTGATAAAAAAAGCCAATGAATATCAGTGGAAGGATTGGTTTTTAACTCTTTCTACTGAGCCTTCCTGGATGCTGAAGAGGTGTAAAAATTCATTATACACTTTTAGGGGCAGGGACTGTCTTTTTGTTCTGTATTTGTACAGTACCTACCATAACAGAGTCCAGATTCATGACTAAAGTGCCTAGGCACTATGATAATGATAATTTAAAAATTACACTTTTTTCATGCGACAGGGCATGCATGCCCCACATGATTCACCCAGGGTTAACTCTACCCTGTGGGCCAAGGAGACCCCACCTCCTCAGCACTGCTGGGCATGGTCTGGCTGGAGACTGGGTATAAAAGGGAGCCATCAGCTAAGTTGGGGCAGACCAATGAAGAGGGAACATGTAGGTTGCCTGTTCCAACCAGGGAGCCACAGAATCCCTGGGCCATGGAAACTGAAAACCCTGAGATTCTGGTGGAGTTCAGGACTATGCGAGATGCTTTGGACCAGCCAGACCGAGGAGAAGCCACCTCAGCTGAGGGAGCACAGGACCCTGAGAACACACAGACGGCAGTCGAGGAGACAGGATAGGAAGGGGCACAGAGGACCAGCTGCTAAGCCAGACGGGGTCAGCGTGTTGCGGTCGGATCCCTGCTGACCCAGCGGTGGAACATCCCACCACTGTCAGGGCCTTGGGCTGGGACCTGGTGGAGAAGAGAGGGCCCAGGTCCCCCTACATTGGCTGCCGCCCACCCCTAGATGGCAGCCTGCCATCCTCTTGGCTCCATCCACTAGGCATGGCTGACCTGTGAAAAGGGGCCGTGCTATTGACTCTGGCCACTGGGCCTCACAGCCCTGTGAACTGGGGCTGCCCTATTGACTCTGGTCACTGGGCTTCTCTGCCCTTCGAACCACGACCATCCTATTGACTCGGGTCGTTAGGTCATACAGTTCTGAGAGAGAACAGCCACATTGATTTTGGCCATTAACCTGCACCCCTGAGGCTAAGGACCGACACATAGCCGTGGAGCTATCGCGAACTCTACCCACCCCAGACGGAGAATGCGCATGCTTGCCCCGCAACAGTTCATCTGAGAATTCCTCTTTTGTCGTCTTTTTGTATTTTCCCCTCTTTACTAAAGCCCCGATCCTGCAGTTGCTTAAATAGGTGCTGAGCTAGACACATGAGTAGCGTCACCGAAGGAAATACCATTGCTCACTGTGCGTGAAGAAAGTCTAAATGGTTGTAGGACCAGGACCTAAATATACTGTTAATAACATATGTACATAAGAGAATGATTACACCCTGGAATGAATGTTTTCACTGAATTTCTAATATATGGTACCAATATATTTTTCAACTACAGAACAACATTCAACTTATAAACATAGTGTTAAAAAAATGAAAATCATGAGTTAAACTGGCACATTGCTTTATTACTATGTACAGGTATTTTGTAAGTGTAAAAGAGCATATTACTTGTACAAGATTTACTGCTGCACAATATCACATACCAAAGTGTTTAGCTGCATTTATTAATCATGTAATAAATCTTAAAAACAAAAAAGTTGCTATTAAATATTTTACAAATGGGACTTTTACTGCTAAAATGTATTATTGCAGAATGCATTAACCTAATTTCTGGCTTTAAAAATAAATGAATCTTAAACTGCACAGAGCACTGAGTTTTAAAATAAATTCCTCAAAAGCTTCCATCTGTCCTTCAGAAAAGCTGAACCTTTACTGTATTCGGATCTCCTGAATTTGTTTAATGTGCACTGCTCTGTACCTCACAGCTGTGAATATGTACCATTATATTTAATTGTGTGATGTGAGCTCAGTAAAAACAAATTAAAATGATTTATAAAAGACCTTAGTGCTCATTTCTGAATATTTATTTTTAGAATGTTTTGGGAGAAAACGTGAGTATTCAGGTCATCACTGTGATAGAATATTCCAAATGTTCTAACTATCCAGCTGAGCCTCATGGAATTATTGTCCCTTCAGAGAAAAAAAAACCCACTTATAAGTCATGGACAGAGAATTAATTTCCTTATAATACTAAAGCAAGACTTTTCCTGGAGGAATTATGATGTTAGTAAACAAATGCACATATGTCCCATTTATTGCCATATACTTCATGCAACATCTGTGCTTCATAACAGTCATCAAAACATGGATATGAAAGGTACAAGACACCTGTTGGCCTGGGTTATTTTGGGTGTGTATATTATATTCAAAACCCCTACTTTAAAAATGTTTTTAAGATGATCAATTCAAGTACTCTAAAGTTAGGAAGTGTCCGAATTAAAGTCGCCCAGGAAACTTAAATTCTGCCCCTGTGTGTTTTTCTCCTCATTCACTGGAGGGTGCCTTTCCTCCAGTTGTCCAGGTGGTTCAAAATCCTTTTGGATTCAACACTGCTCAAGGACACCCAAATAGCAGAACATTGGCAGAAATACTTTATTCCGGTAGACATTTTTCCTACCTCTCAAACACAGACCCAACCACAGCAAAAATACATGCCTTTGTCACATCAAGACTTGGTTATTGCAGAGCTCTCTTGGGCTTACCCTGATGGTTATGTGGAAATGACAACTGGCTGCACACCCACTGCTCGGTGGGGTGGAAGGACACGACAATGTTATTCCAATATTCTGCATGATGCTCTGGTTGTCTGTCCAAACCAAGACCCAGCTGTCTGAGAAATTGCCTCTTACTTCAGACATAACAGGCGCAGTTACATTTGATGGAGACTTTAAGGCCTGAGCTACACTACAAACTTAGGGCAACATAAGCCATAGTCCTTGTGTCGACCAAGTAGTGTATGTGTTTACACTTAAATTTGTTACCCACTGATGTAAGTACCCCATTCTGCCAACATAATACCAGCTCCCTGAGCAATGCTGAGCTATGGTTGATGTACTGAGGTTGAAGTACCATGAGTGTAGACACTGCATTAAATAGATTGACCCTACCTGTCCTCCAGCAGCTGTCCCACAAAACACTGATCACTCAGCTGTGAACTCCAATGTCTAGGGGTCACATACAGCAGAAGGCCCCCCTTCCCTTTAAAGCCCCATGAATTTTTGAAATGCCTTTTCCTGATTGTCCAGATGGGTGAGCACACGTAGCAGCTCTCCATTGTTGTGTGCAAGCACAGCTATGGACCAGGTGTAGCAATGTCAATATCTACCAGCAGATTGCACAGGAGATGCAAGAGAAAGGGTACAGTAGAGTTGAGCAGCAGTATCACATGAAAGCTAAGGAAATGCGGGAGATTGACTGTTGGCCTCCCTGGCCTTCTGGTAAATCTGGTGCCAAGCTGCAGAACTGCTGCTTTTACAAAGAACTGTGTGCCATACGTTGGGGAGATGCCACCACCACCCCGCAAGCCACCATGGATACATCTGAGGATCCCGAGCCACAGGCTCTTGGCCTGAACAGCAAGGAGAAGGAGGAGGAGGAAGAGGAAAAGAATGGGGGACATGCCACATACCATGACCTGTTTGAGACTCCACCAATCAGTCCTGGCAGTTGAGCATGGACAAGCCTGATGCAAGGGAAGGATCCTTGGGTAAGTGTGCAAATGTATTTCCCATTACAGTGATGACATTCCAACTTAACAGGACACAGCTATCCACTTTGCATTAATTTACTCCTACTAGACAAGGTAGTGGTACAACAAAGAGAGGTAACGTAGTTATCTGCTTTTCATTCTCCAAGGCAATGGGGGCCTTGTGGAGCAGTTTGTTTATGTACACGGGGATGGCCCGTGAATCCTCCTGGGACATCTTGATGAAACTTCCATGGAGATACTCTGAAATCTTCCCCTAAATGTTTCTAGGGATGGCGGCCTTATTTCTTCCTCTGCAGCAGGACACTTTCCCATGCTAGTCAGCAATAACTTTGGCGGGCACCATTGCATTACACAGGCTAGCAGCATATGGACCTGGACGGCTTTTGGATGCCAACAGAAGCTGCTCTCTCTCTGCCTGTGTTATCCTCAGGAGTGAGATATCAGCTAAAATCACCACCGCCTGTGGATAATGGTGCTGGTATTCAGTGCCATTGATCTATACACATAGTTTCATGCACCTTAGCAATTCCCTCCTCATTTCCTTCACTCTTGGTAGGCGATGTTCACCATGTTTAGTGTGCAAGCTCTTTGACACAGAAGTGTGAATAAGCATGTCTCTGTTTAAATCTTTAGGGGAGCAGCGGAAGGGGGGATGTGTGAATCTTAAGTTTCTAGTACAGGGATTATCTTCCATTATATTTGTAAGCACCTGGCACAAACTGTCATCAACTGTAAACATTTTAATTATAATAGTAATAATCTTGACTATTTTAATAGATCTCTGTCTAAACTTGGGTTTTTTTTTTCTCATTTGGCTTTGTGGAAAACGCAAAGTGTACTGGATCGTACTTGATATACAAGCATAGTCTAAAAGGCTTAGAAATGATCCAAGCTGATATTTGGACTCCTTCCTTGATGTAAAATAAAAACATGTCTTACTGGTTCTTATTTTTTTTTCAGTGGTATTAAACTATTCACACTCAGACATGTTGTACGAAGCTTCAGGTCTGAAGCCAACAGTACCACAAAAAAGGACCCCATTTCTCATTTTAGAAAAGCATGATTAGTTATTTTAAAGTGGAGTCTCAAGGCTTTAAATAAACTTGGAGAGAACTTAAAGTTCTTTATACTGTTTTCATTTTCAATCTCAGCCCATACTTACTTGTCTAGGTTTTCACAGCTGTTCTTTATTTATAGACTAATGGGAAATTTTACTTGTCAGGGATGCTATGACAAATAAATGTTCCAAGTGTGCATTTTATCCTGAGGTGTAGCTTCTTATCAGCCAATAAAGTGTCAAGAATATAGTTTCAGTCTATTTAGCTGCATATCTATACAGGCTATGTTCTTTGTGGCATCTCCAACTAATTGAGAAAGCTGCTGTGCTTCTGAATAAGGATAAAACCAACGCTGACCATTCATTGATTTCTTGTGGGACCCAATAGCTAGCAACAATCTCTTACTGCAGCCATTAGAGGATGTTCTTTACTTCAGGAATTTCTTGGGAGTGGCTAGATGGCCTGCTCTTTCTGTCTATGGCAGTAGAATGGAGCTCAGCAGACGCTCTTGTCCTCCCACATCAAAATCTTCTGTGCACATCTTTCAGGAAGTACAACCTGCCTGTTCTTCCTCATTCTCCAGCAGGTATTGGGTACTGAGTACTGCATTCATTATCCTTTACTACACTTTACGTCACAATAACATTGAAACGCCAACCATTCTTAAAGATCTTAAGCAGGAAATGGCTATGAGCTGGTCAATTTCCTGATCCATCAGGAGAAAAGGGTGCTGTTCCAGGCTGCTAACCCTCATCATACAACCAAAGGTGAAACAGGGGTTCAGAGATACAGTCTTGAGTAGAGCATGAGTAGATTTTTTTGTTTTGTTTTGTTTTGTTTTTGTTTTGTTCTTTGGCAGTTCTGCAAAAAGTGGGGAAAAGGGGAGGAATTCAGTTCAACCCAAACTGAAACTGAAGATTAAAAAAAAAACTTCAGTGAATTGAAAATGTCATTTTCCTTTTGAATCAAATAATATTTTGTTCAATCTGAAATGTTTCATTTAACTTTCAGTCACTTTTTAAAAGGAAATGAAGTGTTAGACTCACAAAACAGCTACAGCAGGAGCTGCCTTCCTTTATCATCCTTTGTCCAATGGTTAAGACACTCACCTGAGATGTTGGAAACAACTTTTCCTTTCTGCTGGATGTGCAGAAAAGATTTGAACTTAGGTCTCCTACATTGCAGGAGAGTGGTAGAACCAGGAAGCCAGAAAGGAGGTGGTGATGTTGGGTGCGGGGGAGAGGGAAGGAAGCTCTCTTTCAATCTCTCAAAGCTGTTCCACTGTGTATAAACAAATAGCCATTGGAGTAGGGACATGAACTTGGGTCTCCCATCTTCTGAGTGAGAACCCTAACCACCAGGCTATAGCAAGAGTGAAAATGACTCACTGCCTATTCATTTATTCTATACAAAATGGAACAGCTTTGACAGAAGAGACTCCTGATCCAGACTATTCTATACCCCAGTAGTTAGGGCACCATCCTACAACATGGTAAACTCAATTTCAACCTTCTGCTCCACATTTAGCAGAGGGGGGCACTTGAACCACAGTCACTGAATTCTCCACCGAGTGTGCTAACCACTGGGCTAGAGAGGACAAAGGTGGTAATAGAGCTTCTCCTTCCCCCATCCCCAACTATGTGTGTCAAATTCAGGTCAACCAAAACTCCGTTTTTCAGTGAATGAATTATTATTCCAAAAGTTTTTGCTCAGCTCTAGTACTGAGCACTATTAGGAGAAATGGGTTGTGGGGGGGAAGAGAGATGGAGAAGAGTGGGCGAGAGTGTTATAAACAACCTGTGAGTGGGGAGCAAGGAGACCTTTTGTGCCAGTTCTAGGGAATGTTCTGCTCATGAGCAGGGGCATGCACAAGGGGGAGGGGAAGCAGGGGCACAGGCTGCTCCCCCAATAATTATTGGCGACACAGAACTTCTCTGGCCCTGGGGCCATGGGAAGAGTGAGCTCCTGGGGTTGGGATTGGGTCTGGGGCAGGGAGGGAAGAGTGAACTCCTGCTGGGGCCAGTGCGAGAGAGGGGGGGTAGGAGAGTGAGCTCCTCCCAGGGGATGGCACAGAATGTGCCCCTCCAAAAGGGATCAAATTTAAATTCCTGCACATGCCCCTGCGCATGAGGGTGAAGGCCACAGCCCCTTTTCAAGATACAGACTTACATAGAAACATTAAAAAGCAGAAATATTTTTAGGTTTTGATTGAAAACTTTCACCGTCCTACTCACAGCATATTATATCAATATTTATGACAATGCTACACATTGCAACTTCTATATTTTTGGTGAAATTCTTTTTTTTCCCCTTATTTTACAGACAAGAAAACACTGAAGCAGAGAAGAATTGCACCAAGTTAACAATTACCATTGTCTAACTATATATCAAGAGAGAAAGATTTTGAGTGCAGTGCTCTGTCAGTCCCCAGGGAATAGAAAGAAGTCAGACAATAACTCCAGTCCTCATCTTATAGTAACACAAGTGTATCATGCGTTTTCCTGATCCTTCCATAAAAATAAAAGCTTTTCTGTTAAATATTAGCCAGTTAAGTCAACCTGGCTATGTGTACAGGACAAACTTATTTCCTTTTATCTTAAAATAACCCTATCTGGTACAATAGAGGCAACAGAAAAGGAAAATAAGGTGAGATGATAGTTATTAGCTTGAAGGTGAAAAATTCTTGCCCAGTCAATGAGCTTATATAAAAGATTGTAAACGACAAAATAAAGCTTTTGTAGACATGCACTATTCTTCTAAGTAAAATAAAATAAATGATAAATTAACAGGATTCCACAGTTGGGAACTGACACCTCTCACATTTATCAGGCAGTAGTCCAAATCCTCTAATGGTGATGCCTTTTCATCCTCATCCGGTGGTGCCAGTTCACCCCAATCTTATATCTAGTATCAATCAACTGCACTGAAAAAGCATATTGCATAGCAAAGAACCATGACCTCAGTGTACAAAGTTCTATAGTATGCAATATGTATGTGATACACCGTGAAATCATTGGATATGTGCAGTAGGTAGTTTACTGCTGTCAATAATTCAGTTACCCTAATCCTATAGGATACCAAAGATCAAATGAATAGTCTAATGGTAATATTGTCAAAAGCACCTTAGTGACTGAGACCTGGTCTACAGTACAAAGTTAGGTTGATGTAAGCCGCCTTGCATCAACCTAGCTATGCACACGTCTACATTTAAAGTTGTCTCCCACCTATGTAAGTGCCCCATTTTGCCTTCTCGGAGTGGCGCTGAGCCATGGTTGATGTATATAGGTCAACATAGCGCGAGTGTAGACGCTGCATTACCTATGTTGACCATAATAGTCCTCCAGAGACTGTCCCACAATGCCAGATGCTGACCGCTCAGTGAACTCCACTGCCAAGAAGTCACGTAGACTGGAAGCCCTCCCGCCCCTTTTGAAACCTCTGCAAAATTTTGAAATGCCTTTTGCTGATTGTCCAGCTGCACGAGCACACCAAGCTGCTTTCCCCTGTTGTGTGCAACTGCCCAGCTGATCATGCCGGCTACACATTCCAGAAGTGCTCCTGTCTGAAGTAGACAGGAGATATTGGATTTACTGGGCCTCTGGGGAAAAGATGTGCAAGCACATCTCCGAACCAGCCCTAGAAACATCAGCATCTAAAAGCAGATTGCTCAGGGATTGCAGGAGAAGAGCTATGACAGGGACCAGCAGCAGTGTTGTGTGAAAGCCAAAGAACTGCAGCGGGTAGGGTCAGGGAGCATCAGGGAGGCCAACAATCATCGGGTACAGAGCTGTAGACCTGCCACTTTTACAAAGAGCTTGACAGAGACCCCATCACGACACCACACACCACCCTGGATACCTCCAAAGAGCCCAAGTCACAGATTCCTGCCATGCACAGTGAGGAGGGGGTGGATGAGTAAGAGGAGGAGGAATGGGGGGACAAGTGTCTGGGGAGGTCTAGTTGTGCTGCAAGCCAGGACCTGTTTTTGACTTCACTGCTGTCCAGCCAGTCCCTGCAGTCAAGCACTCATGAGCCTGACGCAGGGAAAGGAAAGCGTTTAAATTTATTTCCAATTACAGTTATGACTCCCCCATCTTACCTGGAGACAGGTACTGATTTTTCATTAATTTACTCATACTAGAAGAGTTAGTGGTACAGCAAAGAGAGGGGGAGTTGCTATCTGCTTTTCATTCTCCTCTAGAGTTAGTCAGGGGGGCCATGTGGAGCACTTTGTTTATGTACATAAGGGTGTCTTTTGAATCCTCTTGAGAGATCTCGGTGAAATGTTCAAGGAGGTATTCTGCAATCCTCTGCCGAAGGTTTCTAGGGATGGCCGCTTTATTTCTTCCTCCACAGTAGGACGCTTTCCCACAACAGTTGGCGATAACTTCGGCAGGCAGCCTTAAACAGGTTAGCAGCATATGGGCCCGGGCAACTTTAGGACACCAGCAGCAGCTGAGTTCTCTCTACCTTAGTTACCCTCAGGAGTGAGATATCAGCTAAAACGACCACTACCTGTGGAAAACATTGCCAGTATTCCAGCCCAGGGCCCCATGCTCAGTTTCATGCATCTCAACAGCCTTCCTCTCCTCCCCCCATCTCCTTCACGGCTTCCTTCCTTCACCTTCCTTCCTTCCTTCACCTTTCTTCCTTCCTTCCTTCACCTTCACAGCTGGTGCTGTTAGTTGCACCTGGATCAAGCAGTCTGGAGCAGAAGTGCCAATAAGCATGTCTTGTTTAACACTGTAGGGGAGCAAGGGAAGAGGAGATTTATGAATCTTAAGTTTCATTTTCTGTACTATACTGACCATGTTTTACCCGTATGTGTTTTACCCGTGTGTTTTACCCATAGCTGCAGATGCTGCAGCCTTGAGGGGTACACACTCCACATTAGCGGAATGACTCACCCACATAAAGAGGAGGGAAAAAAAGAGGATACAGGAGGACATATTCTTTGAGATCCTGCAAGCCAGTGCTGCATCAGACCTGGAACACAGGGTCTGGAGGATGAACATTGCATACAGCCTGCAAAAGGAAAAAAGCAGAGATGAAAAAGACCCAGAGTCCCAGCAGAAAAGGAGAGGAAGATGCATCAGGAAATAATGGATCTTCTCCATCAGCAACGGTGGATGCTCCAGACTCTTTTGGACCTCCAGGTTCAACAATCCTGGGCTTGGATTGGTGGGAAACTGCTTCAAAGCACCTCTCTACACCCCTCTCAGCATTCAACATGGCCTTAGCGCTAGCACACCTACCCTACCATTTCACACTGGGGGAAAGCATAGCCAACCACATCTTTTCATACACTGACCCGTGAGAGCCACAGCTGATGTATGTGTAGCTACAATGGACATTGATGTTCCTTTCCCTTGTTTATTAAGGTTCCAAAAATGTTTTAAGTTAAACTGTATTTACTATTATGTTACTCAGATTGTTTGTTAGGTGCTATTTTTGCAATTGGAAAAAACTCTTATTCTGAAAGGCATTCATCTTTATTAGTTTACAACACATGGTGTATAATGCCTGCTGGCAGTGAAAGTAATGATCTTGTACATTGCATAGGTTCAATGACAAACAGTATAGTTGACATAAATGTACAGCAAGCACCCCAATATTATCAGCTTCACCAGCAGTGATACATGCACAGATAAGCAGCAAGCATCACACAGTTCCTAACAGGCCTCCAAATTGCAGCATAAGGTTGCACACGGTACATCTCAGCACATTACTGTGGCTCGCTGTTAAAGTGCTCTTTCAAAGCTTCTCTAAGCTATATAGTTCCTCGCTGAGCTTGTCTGATAGCCTTTGTGTCTGGCTGTTCAAACTCAGCAGACAGCCACTGCACTACCACCCTCCACGCCTGCAGCAAGTTCTCCTTCTTTGTTTCACAAATATTACACAGGACAAACAGGCTGCTATAACCATTGGCATATTTTTTTGTACTGAGATCCAATCTGGTGAGCAAACAATGCCAGCGTCAGCTCAATTTACGGAAAGCACATTCCACTGACTATCCTGTTGAGCCTGTAGTTGAATCTCGTCTTGGTGCTGTCAAGGTGGCCTGTGTATGAGCCAGAGGCATAAGGGATAGGCAGGGTCCCCCAAGATGACCCATTGGCATTTCAACATTGCCATGGCAATCCATCAGTCAGGAAAGACGGTCTCTGCTTGCAGCTTTCTGAACAGTCCTATGTTCTTAAAGATGTGAACATCATGCTCCTTCCCTGACCAGCCAGCACCGGCCCATTAACACCTCTGCAGCCAACCAATGATATACCTGAGATACATCAGTGATATTTTCATCCTCTGGACAGATGGCTTAAACTCCCTCATACATTGCCACCACAACTTCAACAACCATCACCCATTCATTAAACTCTTTCTGGAACACTCCCACTAACATCAGCTTCCTGGACACCACAGTCAGCTTCAACAGTGGAACCCTACAGACAACCATACACATGAAGCAACCCACAGATCCCCACACCTACCTTCATAGATCCAGTAACCACCCCAAACACATCAAGAAATCTGTTATCTACAGCCAGGCCCTCAGATACCACAGAGTATGCCCCAAGGAGAAAGCCTGGCATATACACTTTAACACACTTAAAACTGCCTTCACCAAACAAGGACACTCCATCAGAGAAGTAGATCACATCATTGAATGGGCGACCCAAATACCCAGAGAGAACCTGCTTCAATACAGAAATAAAACTCCTACTGATCACACACCCCTAGTTGTCACCTGCCACTCCACACTGGAACCCATATGGGGTATCATCAAACAACTACAACCCATAGTCGATGGGGACCCCATCCTGAAAGAAATCTTTTCTGGAACTCCACTTCTGGCCTTCAAACAACCCCCGAATCTCTCCAAGATCATCATCAGAAGCAGGCTCCACATAGACCAGGACACACCAACTCAAAGCAGCACCAGACCCTGCCAGAACAACAGATGCAAAACTGCAGACATATCTCCACTGTTACAATGATCAACACGCCCCACAACACACTTTTTAAGATCCATGGATCCTACACATGTCTATTACAACATATATTATACCTCATCTAGTGCATTAAAGGCCCAATAACAACTATGTGGGTGAAATTAAACAATCCCTATGCTTTTGAATGAACTCACACAGGAAAATGACACCCTATCACGTGTGGGTGAACACTTTTCACAATGTGATCACTCTATATCTGACCTCTCAGTTCTCATCCTCAAAGGAAAGCTGCACAATGCTTTCAAAAGATGAGTCTGGGAGTTAAATTCATTACTTTGCTAGATACTAAATTATGAACTGAACAGAGACTCTAGATTTATGGTTTATTAAAACAAGCTGTAACCCACTAACCCCTCTATTTTGTCCTATGACTGCAGATGTGTTAACAAGCACTCTACCTTGAATGGTCCCTTACAATATGCGCTAACTATTTATGGTAAATAAACTGTTCCATTTTGCCTTTTGCTGTAACGCTGGAAGTACCTTTCCCAGACCTGAAGAAGAGCCCAGTGTGGCTTGAAAGCTTGTCTCTCTCACCAACAGAAATTGGTTCAATAAATCACCTCACCCACCTTGTCTCTCTAAGGCCAGAAGTGTCAATTATGATAATTTAGTTCAACCTCCTGTTTAATACAGTTCATAGAATTTTTCCAAAATAATTCCTAGAACATCTTTTAGAAAAACATCCAATCTTGATTTTATAAATTGCCAGTGACAGAGAATCCACCACAATCCTTGATAAATTGTTCCAATGGGTTATTGCCCTTGCTATTAAAAATTTATGCCTTTTTTCCTTTCTGCATTTGTCTAGTTTCAACATCCAGCCACTGGATCACGTTACATCTTTCTTTGCTAGATTGAAGAGTCCCATATCAAACATTTGTTCCCCATGTAGGTGTGACATTGTGGGGTACAATCCAGACCAGATATGGAGACATGGAGACTAGTGAGGAAAGATGCTTCACGATGTTTTCTTTTACCTGTGTATGCTGAGATGCAGATTTCTTTGTCTCCTTTTTTATATATATCTCTGTCCTAGAGCTCTGGTTATATGCAAACTGAGGTAATCACACCTCACTTTGTTTAAGACCAGCGTGAACTCAGGGCTACGTGAGTTTGAAAATGTCCCATTAACTACATGAGTTTGAACATGTGCCTTTAACATTACACAGAGGGAATTTCATCACTTTTCACACAATGCTGCTACATACATTTCACTATTTTATTGACCAGTGAGTTATTAGTTTTCAAATGATACCTCACAGGGCGTATTTTGTACAAAGATTATCACAATAGCACGTAGGGTGTCAATACAGAGGTGCATTTGGTCACAGTAGATACTTATAGACTGAAATCAAATCATGCTTTAACTTCCTCTTTGGTAAGCTAAATAAATGGAGCTCCTTAAGTTTATCATTATAAGACAGGTTTTCTAATTCTTTAATCAGTCTCAAGGCTCTTCTCTGAAAATCCTGAAGTTTATTAACATCCTTCTTGAATTGTGGACACCAAACTGAATGCAATATTCTAGTAGTGGTTGCATGGGTACCAACAAAGAGGTAACTAAACTCTCTGCTCCTATTTGTGATTCCCTTGTTTACGCAAAGTCATACATTAATAGGTTTTCCTGTGAGCCATTCATGCTTTACTGACTGACCAGCTTGCTGAGGCCTTTCTATCACAGGTTTTTGAACAGAGCTGAAGGCAGTAAAAATACAATGCTGTTGAAAGAAACTTCTGTCATGATAACCTAACAAAGCACATAAGCATATTGATTTCAATTGGACTACTCAAGGCTATCCATACAGTTAAATGTTTTTCTGGGCTGGGGCCTCAGAGACAATCTAAATGCCTTTCATGTTCAAATAGGCCTGGCCAAACTATGGTTAGTGACCCACATGCAGCTCTTTTACAGCTAAAGTGTGGCTCACAGAGCCCCCTAGGTCCCTGCCCCCATTCTTCGCTTACCAGACTGGGGTGGGGAGCCTGGAGCAGGGGGGAGCCTCCCCTGCACAGGGTGATGGGGCTATAAGATTCTGCCCAGCAGGGAGGAGGGTCTCGGGGGGTCAGTAAGTTTGGTCACCCCTGAGATAGACTGTTCTGATGCAAAAACCACTAGGTAGCTCCAAAGACTTGTTAGTGACCCTGATGTATTATAACACTTAAATGAGAAGTATTAGGTGTATTAATGTAAAGGACTGGACACCTATCCAAACTTGTGCCAACCTGGCAAGCTCCATTGACTCTAATAGGATGGCACCAATTTATACCAAGACTGAATTTGATGCATCTGCTGAATTTAATGCACTTGATATATCTGTCTACTGGGCTTGATTCTTTACTCTGTTACATCAACTTTATACCAGTGTAACCTTATTGAAATCTAAACCTAAAAACAAAACAAAAACCAGTGGAGTTATACTACTAAAAAGTGGGTGAAAGGAGAAAAGAATCAGAAACATTGTCTATCTTCTCTATCAACGTACCTGTCTTTTAAAGGTTTTTGAATAGATATCATGGGATCAGAGCTAAATAATTCCCAAGTAAATGTGATTACATAATGGGATAAATCCACTGAAGTCAAATGGAAAAAACAGATGTGATCCAATGTGTGTACTCATAGCAATAAAACTTCTTGAGGGTTCCTCTGGCTGGGACTGCCAGACCAGATAAGTCTAGTATCTAACATTCTCAGAGCTGGATCACAAGTTGCCCTGTGAGCAGAGTCACATATCTTATCACTATAAAGAAAAGATTTTAATACATTTGTCTGTTTACTCTTTGCAAAGTTCCTTTTTGGGAAATTGCCATCATAAAGCAAGTATATAAGGCTCAAATATACACACACACACACAACTACACACAAATAAATACTAACTGTCAGCTAAAAAAGAAGCTGCTTTTACTAACTAGACCCATGGGTGCAGCTTAATTTCATGAAACCTCAGCTACTCATCAACAGTCTATGTAAACGACTTTGCAATATTTATTTTTCATATATTGTCTTTCTGTGTGTCTCTGCTATCTCAGTGAAGTATGATTCTACAAACACATTGCTGTAGGCTACTTAGCATCCTAATTCAGCCAGGCACTTAAGCATGAACCTAACTTCAAGCATGTGCATACCCTTTGCCCTCAGTGGGACAACTAACGTATTTAAAATTAGGCACATGTTTAAGCACCTGGCTGAACAGGGACCCTACTTTATAATAATATAAGTCTTAATCTCAGACAGAAGCATAGGGACTAGTTTCAACAAACTAACAAAACTCAGACCCAGATCTATTGCTTTTTTATGACAACGCAGGGCAGCAGCACTGTGAACATGAACGACACAAGTTACTGACATCTGTCCCGTCGAAAGGGAGTAGGCCACGTGGTTACATCTTGCATTGCAGTTATCCCATCTAAAACCACTATTTTGAAGTCTAAAGTCTAAAGGGTTTTAAATGATCCGTATTCTAAATACATAAGAGATTTTGTAAGACTGAAAGTTAAAAACGTAAGAAAATTATTTCAGAAAATTGTACAGATAACTCTTCATCAGAAGGCTAGATTGGATAGCATTTCATGTCAGCTCAGACACAAGGTGGCACTCTTTCCATTTGGCTTGTTGTTTTTGGTTCTGTTCTAGCAGGAGAAAGCGGCTGCCTGCCCTGAGAGATAAAACCCAAGTCAATCTCTGCAAAGAGATTAAATTACTGAAATGAATGAATGGATTTTTAGTAAGTTTCACCAATACGTTTACAAGGAATAGGATGGCATCCCTTTACACTACAAAATCAAATTCATTTTTAAAATATGCTGTGTAATCCAGTAGCCTGTTGGTGGTGTTTTCGAGCCCTAGTTTATTCCTCTCTTATTTTAAAGACTTGCTTGTCCACCTCAGACATTTTGGAGCAGTTTATGGCTTTACGCTCCTATATTTCTTATGGGGATGGAGACAAATCCCTACTTTTGTGGCAGCTGCCATTGTGGCCACACTAGTAACTTCCTGAGTTAAAAGCATGAGTCTCTACAGCTTGAGTAAAAAAGCTAACTTTTCAAACTGAGAGCTTCCTCGATCAAATTTAGAGGGGACATATAATGAACAGTGGGTTATATGTGCACATCATTCCTGTCCTCTGATCTCTTCCTCATCTTCCACTCTGCTTTCAGTGCCTATTCCAAGGCTTGATCCTGATCTTCAAAGCCATCATTGGGTCAGGAGCTAGGTATAAAAGGATCAGAGCCATGAACTGGCAACAGAGTCAGATTGAAAGCCACTGTAGGGATTGGATGATTGCAGTAATGTTCATCTCAGTCTGCAGCTAGTCAAGAATACAGCTGCATTTCCTGGGGACAGCATAGCTCTCAAAGCCCAGGCCAAAGTATGTAATAGCAGAAGAAAATGAATAGTGATTTTAAGGTGTTAAACTGTGGAACAAACTTGCAGAAGAGGTCAGATGCACCCAGAATATGAGTAACTTTAGAGCACGTTGCAAGATCCTCCTTTTAGAAAGACATTTCTCATCAGAACCTGAACAATTTGAAGGCAAACGGAGTGTTCAAGAGTCAAACTGCATCCCAAGTAATCTTCTATAACAGAGAAAAGAGAAGAGCAGGAAACCTATGGCACATCATCATTCAAATCAAATTTACTTGGAAAGCACTTGGTTATTAAAGACACTCAGTAAAAATTAATGTATTACTTAATGCCTACTAATCACCAAGGCCTTTGTGAAACTTATGCTTTATTATACAAGTATATTTTCCTCTTGCTTATCTTGTTTGGATTCATTTGATGTTATCCTATGCCTGAATTAGTGCTTCCTAAAGTCTTTGCTAAGAAAAGTGTTTGTATTACCTGAAGCTTCAGTCTTTTTTTTTTTTTTCCACAATAATTTACCTGAATGTTTCTCAGCAGTAAAGTCCATAGATTGACCTAATTTTCAATGGAATCAGTCATAATTTCCATGGAAGACAATACTAAGTATACAAGGCAATTCTGTATGATGATCTGGAATACAAAACCAGATTTAGTTTCACTCACATGGGATCTTTTTCCTTTTAATATCAAAAGAAGATATCAGCCAACATTCTTAATTATACTGGTGACATTTCTGCAATACAAGCTGCCTACAAAAGCTAAAGCATTCAGATTCCTTGTTTAATATAGGCTTTAAAAGTTCAGTCATAATTATTGACTTCCAAAGCCTGACTGTAAAAACTTACATTTGTCCTCCTTTTATCTCACTGTGATCCAAGTTAACAGGATAATTGCAAAGACCATTGTTTAGCTGGCTCACTTCTTTAGTTATTATAATAGGCCTAAATGCACATATGTACAAAACTAATCTACAGAAGATAATACTTCATTGAGAAGTCTTCAATAAGGAAGGCAATTTTTTCCTTAAAAATTATAAGTTAGGTATATTGTAAAGAGGTTGCTCTAAATGTGACTATATTGAGGCATGCAAATCCCAGTGGATTGCTGTCATTCATATTGTTTCATTACATCAGTTCATTATAAATCTCATAATTATCAAGCCTGTCTGTAACACATCTGGCTTGTAGCCTTTAAGGAAGGCTACTGGCAAAGTGTGACCATTGTCCTGGTTTGGCCTTAAATAAGGGCTATATAGAGAATGTTGTATGGAGGGACTGATGGAAGGTGTATTCCAGGAACCAAGTGATTGGGTTGGAACTATATAGAGTAAGCTTCTTGCTAAGCCGAGAAATATATGGGATGCGGCAAAACATGGAGTAGGATTCTCTATTAAGACAGATGGAGAACCAGCCTAGGAGAAGCTGCAGAAAAGGCCTGCAAAGAGGACGGACCCTCAGCATAGGGTCTATAGTTCAAGGCTTAGCCTAGAAACCACAAGAACTAGGAGGAGGCCTAGAGACTGGAAGGATCCCCTGGAGAAATGCAGGAAGAGACTGTGAGAAAAGGAAGCATTGAAGGCTTGAGATTGGAGTAAACTGCTAGCTTCCTCTCAGGAGACCCCATTGCTGGAACTTCCAAAGCATGTGGGACAAAGCCCTGTTCCAGTTCCTACATCAACAGAGTGAAGACTAGGGTGGGTCCTGGAAAAGGACTGTTGAACTGTTTAGGGTGAAGAAAGGAATTGTTTAGTGTGGGGAGGACAAGTTACTATTACTACTGACCACCCTTGTGACAAAAGGGATGAAATCTGTAGCATCAGAGAAGTGCAAGCAAACTATAGTAGTAAATGTAGCATTTCAGTGGCAACTAGATGAAATTATTTTTAATTGAGGGGGAATCACAAATTACTAACCAAACAAATGTAAGTGGGGTCTGAATGAGCTCTTGCCCACTGAGCTGGCTCGGGGGAGGTGAACAGGCATCAGGGCCAGACTGTATTTGCATGAACACACCCACTCTGCTCAGGTGCTCAGCATGATGGGACTGCTTTGCCCAAATGAGCCCTTTGGCTGGTGTTGGGTTACAAATCACTCTAGTGTTAAATGCCAGGGGAATGAAATGTTGTTCCCCTTATTGTATGAGGAAAGGGCAGCAGAACTATGCTTTGCCTGCTCTGATAGAAGGGTCATTATCATCTGAACCGAAATGACTAAGCAAAGGGCTCAGATGCCAGAGCCCTGTGAAGGTTGATGGGGGTGGGGACAGGTATTCCTGCCTGGAAGTGTGGGCTCTGCCTAAGAGCCCTAAGCATCATTTAACCTCCCCCCTCCCTTTGCTCAAAGATAGAACTCATTAAGATTCCATTAGGAGTCTTTTGTTTTGTTAAGTACTTGCTAGAGCTGACATCATCTACTATGGGACAGCGCTCCTGCCCAGCTTCAGCACTGAGGTTCACCCACTAAGAGCTGACAATCACTGGAACTCAAAAGAGTGACCTGCAGAGGTCATAATGGAAAAGCAGGTGACAGCAGAAGGTGATGGTGTGCTGCAGAGTGGCTGGTGAAGGGCAGGGTGGCTAGCGGGTGACTGGTGGAGTCACCTGTGGAGCAGTGAGTGGCTGGCAGCATGGCTGGTGGAGTGGCTAGAGGTGCAATGGTGACAGCCAGCGGGACAAGCAAGGTGCCGTCTTTCTCCCACCCCCAGCCACAGTGGGAGGTGAATTTGTTCAGATGCACCCCTGAGCTCAGGGTCATTACTGATCAAGGACAGCTACTATGAGTGGGCTTTGAGGGAGAAAGAAAGGAGATGCAAAGGACACTGTCCAATATACTTTTTTGCTCACGGTTTTATGTTTATGAATCCTGCTTGCACTATTTTCCCAATGTCATGCTGAGTTACTTCCCTCCTTTTATTAAACATTTTTCTTTCTACACTCAGACTCTATGCTTGCAAGAGGAGAAGTATCACCTTTTGGAGGCACCAAGGGGGTGGCATATAATTTCCCAGGTGTCTGGGTGGGGACTAGAGCCAGTTTTGTGTTGTATTGTTGAAAGGAACCCCTAGATATTGAACCCAGCCCTTGTTACTGCCGACTCCAACTGGTAGAAGGATTACACGAATATGAATGTATATCTCTGGTTCACTTGTTTACTCTTGCATGTGCTGCCACTGAACCATCCTTTAGTACAGCATGAGCTCTGTCCTGCTGTCTTTCCTCAGGGAAAATTTTCATATCAGTTAAAAGAGTTTTTCCTAGCTAAAGATTGAGTCTTGTGTTAAACAAACACCATTTTTTTCCTGTGAAATTGCATGTATCTAATTATTATTAGATAATTAGATACAAGTATCTAATTATTATTAGCCTTTTCAAAGATGCATACATTTTAAATAAAATACCAGTATCTAATTATTACTAGCCATTTTGCAGGTTACATGAGCATCGTCTCAGTCAAAAGAACAGACAGGAGCAATACGAAAAATACTGAGTGAGAAAAGGAAAGAAATGGCTCTGGCCATGTTAGGGGGGGAAATAATCTGTACAGTGATTACCTAAGAGTTTCTCTTTTTCTGAATAGAATACAACAGTTAAGATCAGCAGAGGCAATCAAGCTAAAGCTCCCTCAACATAAATGAAAGGAAGCTGCTGGCAGGACATAGTCTGTGAGGGGTCCTTGTGATGATTTGAAACTGTGTTACAAATTAATGTAATAGCTTGTAACTTTAAGGGGATTTCCAGTCCTGCTTGCAGGTGAAGGGGCTCTGTAATGAAGAGTGCAATTGGAGTTAGTTTGCAGAAAGCCAGCCAAGAGTAAAGTGGGTTAAATTGTGCCTCTGTTTTTAGGAAACAGCCTGCTTTGTCTCTCTCTGTGTGTTCTGAATTCCAAGGAAGTACATTGCAACATTTCCAGCAAGAGTATTTTGTTTTTATCTAACTTCTCTGTGGCTATGTCTATACTTGGAGCGGGGGATGCGATTCCCAGCTTGAGTAGGATACTCATGCTAGTTCAGATTATGCTAGTGCACTAAAAATAATAGTGTAGCTGTGGTAACATGGGCAGAGAAAAGAGCGAGTACTCACAGGGTCTGGGTGGGTTTGTACTTAGGGCAGCTAGGTCATGCTGCTTTCTGCCCCTGCTGCCATGGCTACACTACTACTTTTAGTAGTATATCTGCTTGAGCTGGGAATCACACTCCCATCTCTAAGTGCAGATGTAGCCTGTGTGTAGGCCATGAACATAATAGTATTCAATTTTTGCTCCCCATCTGATCTGACAGAGCCTGGATTTGTTAAATTTATGAGCATGCTGCAAAACGCAGGTATTTTCCCTCTATATTAAGGCTGTTGAGGAGGGTGTGGCTGAGATAGAAGTATTTATGGGCACACCTTGGTCTATGTTCATATTGCAACTTTGTAGTTTATATGATAGATACTCAGCACTGCAAGGGTACCTATATATGAATGCTGGAGACATGTTGATGGGCAATCTAGGGTACTACCCAGTCAATACCAAGTATTGGAGCAGTTCTATTATTTAATCTTTTGCCACAGCATCCTTATAAGATATCAGCCTCTTTGGAGTCTTAATGAGGTAATTGGGTTTCTTCCATATCTGTTGTTTCATGACAACATCAATTCATTATAGATTTCACAGTTGTCAAGACTGTCTATTTGTGGCTGCTAATGTGACCACGTCAGGAGGCTCAACATAGTCAGGAAGGATGGTCCTGTAGTTAGGGCACTAGCCTGGCCCTGAGGACACCGAAGTTCAATTCCTCTGCCACCATAAACTTCCTATATGAGCTAGTGCAATAAGATTTGCCTCTTTGTGCCTTACCACTTCCCTACATCAAAGGATGTTCTGAGAATAAATACATTAACGATTGTGCAGTGTTCAGATATGTGTCTGATGGAAGCCATATAAGTACCTAAGGTCTGGTAATGAAAACAAAGACTTCTAAATCCATGTTGCCATAATGGAGTTGGCATCCACAATATTAATCTTTCAGATAGTGTTAGAATTAAATGCTTAATCATTTCTGTATATCAGAAATATTGTTCATAAAGTAACATAGTGAACTTTTAGAATAGAAGTACAACAAACCTAAAATAAAAATTTAACAAACCATTTTATTGCTTGACATTGGTTTTTACTAGAGCCAGTCAACATGGCATTTTTGTTCCATAGGAAACTGACACTTGGAAAAAAGCTTTTGCTCCAAAACAGAAAAAAATCAATTGCCCATGTTACAAAATTTCTGAAAAAAACCTTGGGGGTAAATTAAAGTGTTTTGTTTTGATTTTCATATTTGTATATTTATAAATATAAAATACATTTTGAAGCAAAATTATTTTGAAACAAAGAAATAAAAAAAATCCATTCCAATAAGATCCAAAAGGAACATTGTGACATTATCAAAAGCCTTCATTGTGATTTTTTTAAACAATTTTTTGTTGAAATAATCATGTTCCTGCAGAATGTTTAGATTTTGATGAATTCCCATTTTCTGATGGAAAGCACTCTGTCAGAAAACTTTCAACCAGCTCTTGTTTTTACCCAGAGAGTTCTACAATGAGCTGTACAAATAAGCTTAACAAAAAATAAAAGGCCTTGGGGGTGGGATTTTCAAAAGTGCTGTGCATTGACCTAATTCTGTGCTCCTATTGATGTCACTGATTGGGAGCAGTTAGACCAATACTGGACAATAATTATTGGGGTTGCAAATGCAAGGAGGGGAAATCCCACTATTAATGTTTCTGATTTGTAAGTAAAGCTTGTAAAATAATACTTTTACATTTTATTTGATGAGATGTGGGAGAATTCATGACAAATTTTGGACAAATATTATTTCTCTGTAGAAGTGTTGGAATAAAGTAGAAACTTCATAATGAAATGATGTATTCAGCAATTCACAGGAGAAAATATATTGACAATGTAATTTGTGAGTATTTGTCAACCTGTTCTATTTCTGAGGGACCCATATTTTATTTCCATGATTTAATATTGCATGAAGAATAATACATATTTTTTAAAAAATCATTGATCTTTCTAAATGAATCAGCAAGACTAGTCATTAAATAAGATTCTGAACATGAACAAGTATGTAGCAATATCTGGTACCTTCAATAGAGCATAAGGGTACTCAGCTTTGCAGCTTCAACAGCCACAATGGCAACTTACTAGGAAACATAGGGATGCACAAAGAGATTGATTATGCAAAGACTTACATAGGTGCTTAACTTTACGCTCATGCTTAGACTCATCTGAGGCCTGGTCTATACAAATTCGGCGGGGGTGGTTTTAACACATCGACTTCCAGATCGATTGAGCAGGTTTTAACTGACCACTCAGTCAATCCAGATAGATTGAGCTGTTGGCGGTGAATTTGCCCCATCAGTGAAGACGTACCCAAAGTCCATGGGACTATTCACATGGTTCAAGTGAAGCAACTGCATTAATCTTTGCATAAGCGGAGCCATAATTCTTATACAGACTTACATATTTTCTTCATCAGAAATGAATGCACACAACCATAATATATCCTGGTTTTATGTTTTTCCCAGAGTGATAGAAATTACTCGGTGATTGTATACACCAGCAATAAAATCTGAGTTGATCTGTTTTGTCCTTTGCAGTCATGGGTAGTCATGTTTGATGCATCTGTGAGCCTTATTTGATCTCTGGGTTCACTTGTTTGAACATAGATTTGTCAATTCTAAAATCTTTTTTATATATTATTATGTTAAATTCCTATCAGTTCATTATCAGTATAAAATCTTATTATTCATAGGGCCCATTCAATTAAGCTGAAGTCAGAAGTTGTAAAGAAGAAAGTTTTGAGACCATTTAAGTGGGAATTTTTTTAGCCTGATGAAATAATGGCAAATGACATTCAATCTTCAGTAGCAAAGATTACCTCCAACCCTTAGTGACTTCTCATTTATTAGAATTTCTTCATTCAATCAATATGATATATTGCTCTTCCTTTTCAGAAGCAGACACTTTTGCACTTTATCCAAAATCCTGGGCTTTAGATTCCAGACTCTGCAAATGAGATGTCATAGCAGGAATGAAGCAAATCTTGTAGTGAACAAATAATAATGTTACTCTTTCACCTACAAAGATTAAGTTTGTGAGTTACAAAATGCTCTTTCGATTGCCTGGCTATTCATTGGAGGATTTGATAAAATTTAATTATCTTGAGAAACTCTTTTAACTTTTAAAAACTGTGGAACTCCACACAAAAATGCCTCAATAGATATACCAGCAGAGTTCTTCTTTTCAAACAATCTATAATTTTACAATCATCTCTTCAGAGAATCTAGCTGCACAATCTAAGTAGAATTCAGTGTCAGGAGGTTTTTCAGCTTACATTTTCTCTTAGTTTCATCACATTACTTACTTTTACCACCCTAAATAATTGCTCTCTATTCTTGGAACCTGATTCTCCTTTCACCTACACAATAGTGTAACTCTCTTGAAGTCAGCATAATTACACAGGTGGGAAATGACTGAAAGATGCATCGAGAACCTGGTGCTCTACTCTTCTAATGCTTGCAGGGATATATTTGTCTACTTTGTCATTGCTTAGCCACATTATTCATATTTGGGTCTCAAATTTTTTGCAGAAGTCAATTTCTTCAACCTCTGATCACTTTCATTGCTTGTCTCAGAACTCTTTCCAAATTTTGCAATATATTTCAGGGATTGAGATACTCAGAATATTCCATGTGCTCTCTCATCAGATAAATACAGAGAAGGATTACAGACTCCCTGCTCCATGACATATCATTATGTATTCTACTAACAGTGAAGCTGATTGTTGCTGTCATATCATCAATAAACATAATGGACAATAAGGTCTATTTCAAGGTCTGTTTAAGCATTTAAAGCTAGACCCACAAAGGGATTTAGGCACCACCTGTCACTTTATGCCTAAATCTAAAATTAGAATCTTCAGAACTCCTGCTCAGTTGCCTAAACCTGTAGGCACCTAAAGACCTCTAGGTGTCTAAATATCTACCAGTGAGCAGATACAGATCCTCAGTCCTGAGCTGCTCAGTTCCTAGCTCATTCCTAAATCCTGGCAGGATCCTCAAATGATGCCTCTCATCTGCAGGTCCTGGTTTCAGATGCTGACTACCAGTTGGACCCTACACAACAAGAGATGGCTAAAAAGGTGATGCTCCCCCTTGTATTGTATAGTACAGCGCTTAGCTTACTTCCCTAGTGTGTGAGGTCAGATCCCCCTGTGCCTGAATCAGAGCAAGGATGTGAACCCAGAACTTCTAGCTCCTGGCTGAGTGTCCTAAATTACCACTGTGCTATAGGGCGAGTCTTTCTCAATCTCTCCTGTTGATATTGTTTCATTTTGTATGAAATGCTTAAATAGTCATTGGTGCAGGGATTGGGGCGCAGGTTACTCCAAATTCCAGGGGATTGCCTTTACCACCAGCTTTAGAGTCATTCTCATTGTGTCCCAGGCCTAATGACTATTAAAGTATTTATACAAAGTGGAACAGCTTCAACAGGAAGGGAAGATTGAGGGAGTCCCCCCACAGTAAACTTTAGCACAGTGGTTAGGGCTGTGATGCTGTATGATTGAAGATGACCATTTGAATCATTGTTGCTATCACTGTTATACCATTGCAAAAAATCTTATAGAAGTGTATCATGTAAGGTGTCAATAGAAAAATTACAATCTGTCAAGTATGATTATCCTGGTTAAAACCATGGATCATCACGGTATCTGAAGTTATGATTACTGGTTATATATTTGTATCTCAAATGTGTTTGTTCTTGAGTGATGTCCACAAAGTAGTTTATATCCAGTCTTGACAATGGATGGACTATTCAAGCTTGATGGGCCATTAGGAAAAATCAACTGTCCAGATAGCTCTCCCTGAGGATACCTCAGACAGCAAGGTGCCAGTGGCCACCCTGTGATTCAGCAAAATATGTAACAGCATGTGATGCGGACATGGGACCTCAGACTCCATCTTTGTCAGTAACTTTCCATACACAGGGACTGTGTGCTTTGTCTGAGACAGTAAATTTCCATGCACGTGGCAGAAGATATAAAAGACTCCTGAGACATCTCCATTTTGCCTTATTTCTGTTCCAATTCTCTGGATTGTAGATTTACAGCTAAAAGTATTTTGAACAATTGACTGAGGACCATCCAATCTTTTGGAAGTTACCACAGAGGCTTTTTACAAGTTAGCAGACTATTCCATTACTGCTACAAACCTGATCTAAGGGCTTTGCAATCATCTGTTCGTATGTGATCTTTTACCCATTTATATCTCTATTTTTTTTATTAATAAATTCTAAGTTAGTTTACTAAGGATTTGCTTGCAGCATGTTATTTGGGTAAGATCTGAAATATGACCTGGGGAATAAGTATTTGATTCTTTGGGATTCACATAGGGTGAACTGTTTTCAGTAACCTCTCAGTATATTAAACCAGTTTGCCTGGAGGGGAACCAAGGCCTGGACTCCTAAAGGGGACTGTGTTTGGCTTCTTGTTAAACACTGTGGTGCTACAGAAGCCCTTTTGTTATTGGTTTGATTACTCTAATTATAGAATAAACCACCAGGTTTTGGGGGTGTGCCTGCTCTGTTTCTTGCAGTCTGCCCTGAGGATGGCATTCTCAGTGTGGTCCATTCTAAGCACCTGCTCACAAGGACCCTCACCAGGGAAGTAGATGGCCTGGTTTCAAGTTCCTGCTCTGAATCAGGCAGAGTAGTGATTTAGACCTGGGTCTCACACACGCTAGGTGAATGCCCTAACCCAGTGATATTCAGACCTCAGTAGTTCAGGAGTCAAAATATTTAGTTTATATATATATATATATAAATTCTATAAATATAAACATTTTTATATAAATATAAATTATATATATATATATATATATATTCTCACAACAAAATGACTGACCAAATATTATTATTTTATCAACTACAATTGGTTAATAACAAAAGATCTCAGCATCCAGTGACTCCCAGCAATACTTCCAATGGGAATTGTGGGATGCTGAACATTGCTGAAGACCTGGTACTACAAGGTCTGAAATGCTGACATGTTTGCAAATAAGATTGTTATTCCTCAAAAGTAGTCTTGGCAGAATTTGAATTTTTTATAATAATTTTGATTGATAATATCAATGTTGATTTTTAAACATTTTAAATTTTTTTTATCCATTTAAATTTTCCTTGTTGCACAAAATTATTGGGTTTTTCTATTTTTATAGATTTAAATTTTCATAATTGTAGGAAATTAAGGAGGGTCATACAATGGATAGAGTCAGGAAATAATTGTTTAATGGCAGTAGATGTTGAGAATTAAAAAGTTGAAGCTTTATAATTAATAAAAGACAAATTCTCAATGACACATGTCAAAATGTACAAAGTAAATATCCTGAAATCAAACTCTAATAAGTTCTTAAGCAGCATTTTTCTTATTTTGCCTATCTGTAAACTTTAATTTATTATTGATGGAAATATATTTTGTTTGTTTGTGGGTGTATAGTGAAATACACATTTACCAACATATACCAATAAAAATTGAATCTTTCCAAACCTAATAATAAAACAATTATACATGTAAATTTAAAATGCCAGTTGGCATAAAGACATCCCTGATTGTAGAAATGTCTAACACCTATCTTGAACAGTCCTAGCATACAGATGAGCTGATCTGGTTTCCAGCTGTGAATTTGTCAGTGCTCAGCTGAAGCCTACAGCCTTGGCAAGAGCTGGCATCTGGTCTACCAATGCCACAAAGAGGATTTCAGGTCACACACAAAGCTTTAACTGGGATTTTCAAAGAAACCTAAGAAGTTAGGACCTAAATCCCATCGGAATTCATATTACTCTGGATTTTTACTACTATACAAATATTTGAATTTAGTCTATTAGGAATGTGAAAAAGCTAATTGAAACAATGTATCTTGTATATCAAAATAAAGAAAATTGTGTCAAAACAGAATAATACATTTTGAGACACAGAGTTCTATTTAATTTGGGAAAAAACAGTAAATAAGTGTAGAGGACACTGATGTTAAAACATGGAGCAATAAAATATAACCAACATAATCCCATTTCGCCTTTTTTTTTTTAAAATGCATTTGATTACTAATATCTTTGGCCAAGGAAGCTTTTATCCATCTATCAGCTCTGATTGTGAAGTATAAAAGACTCAACCAAGAAAACAAAGGAAAATAGAAAACCCCAGAACTATGTTATAAACATGCAGCCCATACTCTTTGAAATCCTGAGAGCAGTGTGAGAGGTTTACTTTAATGAGGCCAGGCTACTTATTTATCAGTGGCTTCAATGATGACAGAGAATTTATCATGGATAAAATAGTTAAATGATCATTATCACACCTTAAAATATTGAAAATGGATTATGTGCTTTTATTACCAGCAGGACTTACTGAGCCCAATCCTTGGCTCTAAGCAATGAGAATTTGGTATAAGATAGAGATTTTAAGGCACAGTTGTTCCTCCTGATCCTTTGGTTGCTTTGTTCTGGTCTGGTGATAAGGCCACACTTGTAGTACCCATTATGCTGACAGTAAGGAACAGAAGTGGTGTATTAACCACTACATATCTACACCATTGGAGGATTCCTATAGTGAGGTAATCTGCCTGAATCTAATATGTTCAAAGGAGCCTCAACCCAGCCCTCAGTTCTTGTGTGGTCAAATCACTTTCATGCCTGGTTTTTTCCCTCCTGTTGTAGCTTGGGCATGCAAATGGCAGAACTTGTGCAAACCAATATTTGCATGTTATTGGAGGCTTGCATGTGTAATAGGGTGCAAAAAGTGTACACATACAAACAAAAGCTTTAGTTGAAAATCTGGTCCCGGTTTTCTTTGTCTTAATAAATCAGAAATATACATTTGCTGGCCTGTCAGGTGCACTGCATTAAACTAAATCAAGAGCAGTAGGAGAAAAATGGGAGATTTCAGACTGGGGCTGTGCTGGGGGGTGACCCCCTGGCCAGCCCCCTGTCACTCCAGCCTCAATAGCTGAGGGGCAGCAGAGCTGGTTAGCTGGGCAGTGGCTTGATTACCTGAGGGGAGGCAGCTGTCAGCTTAACCAGAGCAGTTTCCCAGGCTTGATCAGGCAATGGGCAGCAGCTGCCCCGCTGACCCAGCAGGGTTTATATGCTGGTCCAAAAGGGCTAAGGGAGGGACCGTGTTGGGCCTTCCCTGAACAGCCCTGAAGTTGCTGGCTGAAGCAAGGTACTGTAAGGTGGTGGGAATTCATGTACACCTTGTAAATAAATAAAAGCCCTGGTGACTGCAAACCAAAGGGTCTTTGAATCATTTGTTGGCCAGAGGGAAACCAAGCAAAGGGGCTGAGACAGAAGAACCCCTTACAGGCTGCATTACATAATGATAAGTAACTCTTATGGCCTGATGTTTGCCTTATAGTGGAGAATACAAGTTATTTGTAGTTTAATATTTACTAATTCCCTTGCCAGAACTTCTTACTTAACTGGGTTTAACAAAGGATTCAGCAAAATCAGCCTGCCTTTGTTTCATGTTATAGAACTTAACTTTAACACCATTCCTTTATTGGCAGTACACCATCGCACATACTGAAGCTTTTTTTCAACTTATGATCTCCACTATCCAGTCAGTATCACATTAAACTGTATAACTGAAGTGTCTATATTCTCAGACCACTGCACTGTGTTATTTAACACCCTACTGTCCTTTAATGTATATTGTTACAATACTTCTATAAAAAGCAGCTGATTAGATTACTGTAATGCTGAACTGTTAGCACCAGCTGTGCAGAACTAGATTAGAAAGATAACTACTGCTTTGTAATGTAATTTCAGCTGCACAAAAGGATCAGAGCCTGAATACTGGAGCTAGAATTAATTCTGATCATAGATCTACAGCCAATCAGTTCTAGTATAGATAGTAAATTAAACCTGCTATCAACTGACTGGTGATCCTGCAGGCAGTTACCAGGGCCTGGTCTATACTGCTGGTGAAATTTGGCAGCAGTCAATGGGAGTTAGTAGCTTGCATAGCTCTTGTCGACTTCATAACTTCCATTTAGCGCACTGTCTCCACTGCCTTGCGCTGACGGGAAGTGTGTACCCGTTGATGCAGTGCTATGCTTTTTTTGGAGTTCTCATTGCACTGCTCTTAAACCTTGGGTCAAGTGTTGTAGCTATATTTAGAAATCTCACATTGGTACCTTCTTTGCATTTTCTCAAATCTGCAGTGAAAGTGTTCTTAAATCGATCAACATGTGCTGGGTCATCATCTGAGACTGCCATAACATGAAATATATGGTAGAATGTGAGTAAAACCACAGAGCAGGAGACATGCAATTCTCACCCAAGGAGTTCAATCATAAATTTAATTAATACATTATTTTTTTTAATAAGCGTCATCAGCTTGGAAGAATGTCCTCTGAAATGGTGACTGAAGCATGAAAGGGCATACAAATGTTTAGCATATCTGGCACATAAATACCTTGCAACAATGGCTACAATAGTACCATGCAAACACCTGTTCTCACTTTCAGGTGACATTGTAAATAAGAAGTGGGTAGCATTATCTTCTGTAAATGTAAACAAACTTGTTTGTCGTACTGATTGGCTGAACAAGTAGGACTGAGTGGACTTGTAGGCTCTAAAGATTTACATTGTTTTGTTTTTGAGTGCAGTTATGTAACAAATAATCTACATTTTTAAATTGCACTTTCACGATAAAGAGATTGCACTACAGTACTTGTATGAGGTGAACTGAAAAATAAAATTTCTTTTGTTTATCTTTTTTTACAGTGCAAATATTTAATCAAAAGTAAATATAAAGTAAACACTGCACACTTTGTATTCTGTGTTGTAATTGAAATCAATATATTTAAAAATGTAGAAAAACATCCAAAATATATATATTTTATTTAAATTGTTCTATTATTGTTTAAGAATGCGATTAAAACTGCGATTTTTTGGAATTAATTTTTTTTAATTGAGTTAACTCAAAACATAGTAATTGCTTGAGTTAACTGTGATTAATTGTCATCCCTAGAATTAACCCTGTCATGGGAATTACATAAATCATTATCTTACCCATTGTTCCATTTTACAGAGCAACGGGAAATGATACAATGAGAGAGAGAAAAGATGCTTCAAAAGAAGAAAATAGAAATGGGAAAATCTGAAGTGGGAAGGAAAATAGAATTTGAGATAAAGAGATCAAGTGAAGGAAAGTGATTGAGGGGAATGGGTAGGATGACAAGGTAGGGAACTGTGCAAAGAAGAGATGCAGGAGAGGGTTTGATGAAGAGAATAGAGATCACATGATAACAACTGGCAAACCTTGAACTATGGGGTGGTGTGACAGTGTATACAAATGCCACACTGGGCAACACAGGGATAATGATCTACCCCTATTAAGTCACCCTTATCCCACCACACCTGTGAGAGATCTCTTGGAGGGAGTAGTTTAAAGGGGAAAGCACAGAACAACTGGGACAGATGGGTGAGGAGAGCAGGCCACCAGTCCTCAGCTTCTGGAAAACGGCTGGCCAAAGGCTCTTCAGATGATTGCTGCCTGACGGCACTCTCCCTGCAGGAAAAGAGGGCCTGATGCAGATTCAGTTGTGGTGGGACTGTTCTTTTACATTAGCCTGTGAGCCCAGTGTGGGTCACAGCATGCCAGAAGCCCTCTGAAGAAAAGGAGCCTTGCCATACCCGTGGTACTTTTCATTTAAATTAATGTATTTTGGGGTTTGACAACCCAAGAAAGAGTGACCTGTCCAGGGCTCAGCTGGAGGGCTGAGCCACTTATGACTGGATTGACATAGCAGAATGATCAGACACTGCAGGCCAGAGGCCAGGTGAGTGCAAAAGTTAGGCCCAGATCTTAGAGGATGCCTAGGGCAAGCAACCTGGTGATGTACAGAAAGTGTGGGGGACAATGCAGGAGACACACAAGGGAATAAAGAGAGATAGGGAGAGACTACACAAGAGGATGGAGGAAATAAAAGCACAAAAGTGAGGATGAACACATGCAGAAGAGAGGGAGAAGGAAATAAAGAAATGAAAAGTAAAAATTGAATGAACACGTAACTATGCTATTGATTTTTATATTTTATTCCCATTCACTTCAGCTTATGTTCTAGAAGTGGCTCTAAGAATGCAATTAAATATAACCCTTACCACTAATATTTTTTTCCTCTGTCTCTTGGGACAGACTGGAATGGGAGCAAAACATTCTTCAGTTGGGTACAAATATCCCTAAAGTAGGTCCCATACACAATTCTCTTATTCCTGTACTTAAATGACACTTATTTCCTGGAGACACCAACATTTTTTCTTCCCTTTCCAGGGAGACTTTCTCCCACCACACCACAGACAAGTTCTCATGCTCAGCCTAAACCTGAGGGATACCTGTCTTCTGTGTGAGGCATCCCAGCCAGCCGAAGACTAATCCAGAAGGCAACCAGGCTACAGAAATTGGCAGTGTACTGTTCTATCACTTATTGCTCTGAAGGCTTGTCTATACTGCCCTGGCAGTTCAGACTACCAAGGCATGAATAGAAGTGCACACCAAAGTGCTGTGCTGCAATTCCCCCATGTGAACACTGCAGCCATGAACTAAAAGGGATGGCCACCTCTCTCACTTCTACATCCAAGGCTCTTTTGTGACTGAAGGGCCCAGGCCACAAGGATTCCAGACCCCTGTCCTAATCCACTCTGGTCTGGCTATGTTAAACATCGGTTTGCAATAAGATTTATGAAAAAGAATCAAGCTAATAATCAGATTACTTTTGATGTAATGAAATTTTAGCTCCAACTCTGGAAGCTAAACTTCAATTTACTTAGACTATTCCATAGTCTGTCTGTAGCAAGTGGTTAATAGGTGAGATGGACTCATGATGCAAAATTTAAATCCTGATCTGAGTTTTAGACTACAGATGCTTCCAAAGATTATAGGATGTTACTATCCAGGGCTTAGGTCCATTTCTAGTTTTAAAAGTCCTCTGAAACTGTATTACAAATGATTTCCCAAAGCCTTTGCTATACATCTTATAAACATTCTGTGTCTCTCTTCAATAACTCAGCATGCATGCAGTACAATTAACTGATTATGAATACAAATAATCAGTGCAAGAAATCACTGGTGACTTTCCAGCTAGTAAACCTCCTTTTGTAATAGGTGCATCTCAATGGCTTGGCTTTAAAAAAAAAAATCAACAAGGATATATTTCATAACATAGGTAAATCTGTGGTAATTATATTCAACAAAAAGTAGTACTATTGTAATTACATTGCATTTAGTGTACCTGTATTATAACTGTGCTTAAAAAGGTTGATTTATGTAGTAGTTTCATTCTCTGTATGACACAAAAACATGGAAAAAATTTGCCCATTACTGTAACTCACTTGACTGTTTTTTCATTGAAACTTTTTACAAATCTGTGAGCAATAAAATGTCACAGTGAATTTTCAAAATAGGGACTAATCTGCAAAATGGGCGCAAGAGTCTGCCTATATCAGTCAGTTGCAGGATCAGGATCTATGTTCACACAATATCAGCACTTGTTACAGCTTTTGTCACAAGCATGGATTCAGACTGATATTTTTCCATTTATTATAATGCTTTACTCAGATGTATTACTTCTGTATTAACATGTTAACACATCCTACATTGATTGTGTGACTGTTCTGGGATTAATCACTTAGTCCATTTTTACAGCAGAACACTAGAGGTTATGGTAGAACAACACACTGCTCTAAATTGAAGAAGACTGAAACTTTCTGCTGTCCCTATTTCATGACAAGAACTTAACATTGCTAACAGCTCAATTCTCCACATCTTGACAAATAGTTAATAAGAATAGAAGATGCTAGATACTTAACCCATTTTTGTTCTAAATTTAAATTATCATTGGTGGATCTAATTACTTTTTTTTTTTTTTTTTTGGTTGTCCTTTCACATTTTTTGCCAATTCATAAACCTAATTGCTTCTCTAGTTGTCTGTCTTATAATAACTAAGTCTACTTTTCCACCTTCTGTCTCTTACTCCAGTGAAATTAAATATTCAGTCTACTGTGTGCATAATAAAGAAAAAATCTCTACTATTTATTAAAATGTAATGAAATCCACATTTTGAGTAATATAAAATTCAGCAATTTGGTTTAAGTGTTCAGTTTCTAAATTCTATATTTCATATATTTCTCATAAAAATTCTTTTGTTTTAATTGAATGGCATTTAACTTTCTAAATTTCCACTCATGAAGACCCCACAGAATTTGGCCCCTCAGAGATTCAGAGCAACAATAAAAAAGTGTGTATGTGTGGCAGGAGGCGAGGGGAAATATTATACTTTGACTTAATTATTAGGCAGTGCTAATCATAAATCTTTATGTATAAATTTTTTATTTTGCATCTTTCTGTTACAGTTCTGCTTATTAATAATATATGCACAGAAAATGCTTGAATTAATGGTCTTCAGTAGGCTGTATGGTGGCAGCGTATTACGACTTATCATGTATCCAGAACCAAGCAGAAAAGAAGAGCTTCCAGGATTCAACAAACAGTCTATCTTCGTGGCTTGAAGTCAACAGAGGCTGAAACCTAACAGTAATCCAGAACTTTCAAATTTAAAAATAGTCTTAAGGACAATTTTTCAAAAGTACCTAAGTCCCATTTTTAAAAGCAATTTAGGACCAGACTCTCAAAGATATTTAGACACTTACAGATGCAGAAAGGTATCCTACTGGGAATTTCTTGTTGGCATATAAATGGAGAAAAAATCGTGACAATAAATTGATTTTCTACACTACCATGAGGTGACAATTCAATTCAGAGCACTCTATTTTTTGACCCTTGATAAAATTTAATTATTGTATTTATTCTGATGAGCATATAATAGCTGAAAAGCCAACGTAATTAGTTTTCAGTGGTAACAATTCATAATATCCATATAATAAAACAGGTCTCCTAATAAGCTACACTGGGTGAAATTCATCCTCCCTACAACACAGTCTGAGCAATCTGGCTATGTATGGTCAGCTAAGTGAGGATTTTGGCAGGGTGGTTGGGGGGGGGGGGGAATGCTAAAATTAATCTTCCCTCCACATCTAGCATTGCAAATGCCCTTCCATGGCTGCTATTCACGCCTATTTACTATAATAGCACGTGCTGCACCTGCCTGGGTGTTTTTAGACCACTAGATCTGCCAAAGCATGGATCCTTTGAACCCTAATTCATTGTCCACTTGCCTGTTACACAGAACAGATCGGGAAACATTTGGCTTGATCCATTCTGAGTTCTGCGATTCTTAAGTGAGACCACCAGAGCTCATCCCACTCTTGGCCAAAGCCAGTAGAAATTTCTAGTTCTTTCAGCTGGCTCAAATGAATCTAGTTTTAGAGCAAGATAACACTAACTTTTAAGTTCAGATACAATAAGTAAAATAATAACACCTTGTTGTCCCTTCCTCGGTTGGTGCTTGATCCTGAATAACACTCGTTGACTTAAGTGGTACAGTATCAAGCCCTTGATACTCAACCAAGAATCCATCAAGAGCCATTTAGCTAATATCTGTCTTGCGACTCAGTCAAGTCTTTATAATCCATGCGAATTCTGAGTCCTGACCCAAAATCAAAGATAGTGGCTTGTGATACTGCCATCTTTGGTTTGATTTAAAGAGAATGAATTGAAGAACTGGGGGTCTTCTAGCTTATCATACTATAAGAATGGATCAAAAGGGAATGTTTCTGACATACACAGTCTTCTTCATGCTAAAGAAAATTTAATATATTGAAAAATATTATTGTTTAATGAACTCCCATTGTCATTCTCATTTAAAATCACTAATGAGACTCAAGTCAATATCCGCCATCTGTGAAGTAACGTGAATTCCTCATTTTGACAGTTTAAGATTGCCAGAGGTTAGAGCCAGATTTGTGAAGAGAACTAAATGGTGTTTACTGTGGTGACTGATTATCTCCTGAAGAATCACACGTTTTTCTCCAACAGTAGAGGAAATAATTTAATTAGACTGTTATTTTAAATGTTCTGATTTTTTGAATACATTAACTTATGGCCTGTGGCTGGTAGAAAAGAAATTAACACTGACTCCTTTGACTGTGGAATGAATTGCAGTTTGCAGAAGGAGAAAATTAATTATAAATGCTTGCTATTTAAGTTCTCCAGATTTAGATGATAAATGAAGCAATTATTACATGTCAAGTATACAAACAGTAATTCATCAACATTTCAGCTTATTAATTCTAACATTTGCCATTCCATGTAACATATTTATCACGTTTTATTGCTTGTTGATGAAAAATCTAGCATACTTTTCTCAATTATCTTTATGCAGCTGCATTAATGAAGCGACAAAATAGGAACGTATATCACAGTCCTGAACACTGGCTGCAAAAATGGTTCTCTTCAATATGAGGGCAAGTTTTTCTTGTTTGTCTTGACTTTTGTTCAAAATAAAACACTCAGTCCTTTAACTAATTTACCTTCAGGCATTCATCCTCATTGAAACTTCCCATCCTCACTTTCAAAGTGCAACACAACTCTGCTTCTGCTTACAATCTTCTCTGCCTATTGCCCACATCATATCCATGTTCTGCCTACTCATCTTGCCTGGATGCTTCTTTTTTCCCTCCTGTGGCTTTTCTTATGCTGTTCCCATAACTGGAGTGATTTATGCACCAAGCATTTTCCTCCTCCATCTTCAAATTTCTCTCTTAAACCTACTATTCCTACTAGCTTGACTACTGAGCTGTGTGCCTATAAGGCCTATGTATTTTCTTTTATCCTATTCTATTCTCAGCTATAACAATCTGATCCAAGATACTCTGATTCTCAAAGGAATAAAAGGAGAATCAGGCCCCATGTGACACACATCTTTATTGTAATATTCATATCTCCCTTCTTTAACAGTTTAGCATAATGTATTTATCTAATTCGGATTGTAAACTCTTCCAGCCCAGGATCATGTCATTTCTCTTTTGTTAAAACTCATGCAAAAATGTGGAATGGTGGCCTTGTGATTAGGACTGTACACTGATTCCGGAGATTTGGATTTAATGACTGCTTTGCCATAGACTTCTTGTGTGACCTTTGGTAAATCACTTAATCTCTCTGGGTGAAATCCTGGCCCCAGAGACATCATTGGCAAAATTCCTCTTGACTTCACTGGGCAAGGATTTCACCTTCTGTGTTAGTTCCCTATATCTAAAATGGGTATAATAGTAGTTCCAAAAATTACACAGCTGGTCTGAAAATTAATAGCATCAGTGTCTATGATGTGCTCAGATATATTTTGGTGGGATACAGGGAGGCATAAGATTTTACATAGAAGTATACCACACAGTATAAACATTTTATTGATAATGATGTATACAAAATACAATAGTCATATGGTAATCTGCAATCCTCCAAACATTAAAGTACGCATGCAATTTCACTCACACACATAGTACTGCTGAGTTACACTGGTGTAAATGAGAGGACAAGAGGGTCTGTATTCCGCAGATCTTGAAAATAAGTCTGATTTATTTTAAGGTCTAATCCAAATCCTACTTTCCATGGAAATCTTTCCATGGATTATGGGTCATGTTCATAACTAGGAATTACTGATACCTTTCAGGAGATGAGATGTTTTAGTAGAAGTACTAATGATTTATGTACTTTAAAAATAAAGACAAATAGCTCAGAGCTTGTGAGTAGAGAAGAAGATGGGCTAATTTTGAATAAAATGCTAATTTCAATGTAAAATTAGCAAATGACACCTATGGTATTGCAATGAAACTTGTTACAAATGTTAACTTTATGTATAAAGTAAATTCATGTTCAACAGTGGTGCTGAAAATAGCACTTCATTTTGATCACAGCACCAAAACAATCTGGTTTCATTCAGTTATTAGTATCAATTTTAACAGATTATTACAGTCTTGGCAGAAATAAATGATAAGAAACTAGGGATAACTCTCTGATGTCACTTTCCTGGGGCTTTTTGTAAGATCACTGTGTCATGGTCAAAACCATTCCGAAAGGAGCATGCTACTAATTCCATTAAAATAGACCAAAACCAGATAAATGTGTGTGATGTAACTTCATGACTCCCATCCAGCTGTTGAGTTGGAAATAGAAAACAGACATGTCAGTATGATTAAAATTTTAGAGATTAAACAGCAGTGCAAAAAAAAAAAAAAAAAAAAGAATTTTTTAAATATTGCAGGAGGAGCTAATCTATTCTGCATTATAATTACTTGCAAATTAAAAACTCAGTTAAAAGCAATTAAGATAACTTTAGGCATCAGGGGAAGCATCTACACATACAACCTTCAAGTCGAGGAACTCTCCAGTTAAGGTATATTCCTTTTAACATACCTAAAACAACATACCACATTCACCAGTTTCACTAAAAAATTCTACTTCTCTATAAATCAGTTCTATAAACACCTCCAGTATGTACTGTAACCCCTTGCTGACGCATACAACTCATTCCACTGCATTGTGCTGTAATGCAAAAGCCTTAACTCCTGAGAACAGTACACATGTCTGTTAGGCATCCATGCACCAGTGAACTGTAAAATGATGTTTTCCCTTTGGCTGGTATGAGGTTGGAGTGCAAGTTTTTGTATTATAATGTGAAGGTGACTAATGCGGTTTGTGTGCATTTTATTTTCGACCATAGCCAGACAGAGATTGGGGAGCATGATGGGGTAAACTCCCCACCCACCCTGAAAGATCTGAGTTAAGCCACATGAACCCAATCAGCCAATTAAGCTGCAAACCGGGCAGGGAGAGGGGGTAGATGTAGGTTGAGTAAAGGGTGCTAATTAGAAGGAAGCTCACCTCTGAGGGAACAGGTGGGGCTTCTATTAAGCCAGGAGGCTGGCACCCATTGAGGAGGTGGCAGGGAAGAAAACTACAGCCTCACTCCCTGGGATAAGGGGGATAGGAAACACTGAGAAAGAGTTTATCTAGTAGACCTAAGAGAGAGCGCTCTGACTAGGAAGGCTGGAGGATGAAAAGCTTGGCGAAGCATCTTAGGAAGTAGTCTGGGGGGAAAGCAGTAAGGGTGCTGTAGCTTCAGACTTTTAACTGCTTGCTATAGGGGCCTGGGGTGGAACCTAGAGTAGAAACGGATAAGGATTCCCCCTGCATGGCCCAACAACAATGGCTTTATGCCAAACCTTCTTGAACACCCATTCAAGGGGTGTAGGGTTGCCAAATTTGGTTGCATGTATTTCTGGAGGTTTTAATACATGACATCATCTTTAATTAAAGATTAAAACCCTCTGGCCTTCATCATTCTAATCCTAAAAACGTCTGACCAGACCAGACCCAAAAAGAGGATCCAGATGCCACCACCTCTACCAGCTACAGCTAAATCCCAACCAACACCTGAAATAAAATGTAAACAATGACAACTGCTCCAGACCATTTCAAGTAATTTATTTTCTTCTCCCCCCAAAAACAGTTATTACCATCTTTAATATCATCTAAAATCTGTCATACAAAAGTTTTCCTTCTTAAAACTGTCTCCAGATTAAAAAAAGTTAAAATAAAAGCCTTAATACTTTAAATTTCAAATGTTTTAATTGCTTTCCCTTCTTTTCTTTATCTTTAAGTAAAAAAATTAATGTTTAATAGTGTAATGCATTTGCCATAATACTAAGCAAACTGATGTCTATGCATACCAAACCTTGTTTAATGGTGAACAGTGATTAGGTTATGTTAACACCTTTACCCCATATATTCCATCTAAATTAATACAACAGGACTGAATATTTGCATTCAGTGTCATCCATTTTCTTTGGGTCATCTTTATTGCCTTCTTTTCCCACACTAGATGGCACTGTAATGCATATTATTAGATAGACAAAAACAAGTCTTGTTAGAAAATGGGGAAAAAAAACCCCCAGAGAATTCTGAAGGAAACCTAATCTGACAGTAGCAAAAATGCTTGCAAATGTTCTGCTGTTCTTGGTGACACCTTGTAAAAAGCATGTCTCATTTTCAGTCCATGATTTTAATATCTACTTTATTTCAGTGTAATTTGACTGGTTTATTTTTTTAAAAGTTATGCAAATTCTGTTTACATGCCTGCAAGCCTACTAAAAATTGAGAATTTGAAACAATCTGCAAATAATCTGCAGACATAATTTAATTACACAGTGTGAATTTTGATAATTATTTTGCAACTTCTCCTTGAAAGCAATTATGTTTGTTTAAAGTTTATTCTCTTTATAGTCCCAGGGCCAGTGCACTTCAGGTCTGGAATGCAAGTTTTTAAATGTGCCTTATTCTATTAAAGATATTGGTGAAGTTCAATTTTTTATGATAATCCCAACTACTCTTAAACAAGTGAGTAAACTGTCTTGCAAAATGGCTAAATGTTCTTCTCAATTCTTGTTTTTTCTCCTAAAAACAAAAATTGTGCTCAACTAAGAATGTTACTAGTATATATACAGCTTCTTAAATGCTATTGCAATGACAAATTTTGCTTGTTTTCCAGTACAGTTACTTCAAGAGCTAAGGCCATGACAACATTGTTTAATACAACAGAATATACAGATTACGAATATAATTTACTTTGGAGACTTTTTAGAAGAAGCCCCAACCAATATTTTAAGGCACAATGTCATACAAAACTAGGTGCTACTTTTCTTAACTGAAAAATAAACATACTCAGAAATGTGGCAACCATAAATTCTCTGTATTATCTTAAAGGGGAAATATTACTAAATAGCTCCATAGATTTCATAGACCAGTTTCCATTTCAGCTAATATGAGAATATGGGTCAAGAACAGATATGAATAATTCAAATCAGGAATAAGATGTTCAAACAAAACCTTTTAAAACACAATTTTATTCTGAAAAGTGATCGTGTTAAATTGGTATCCTCAGCATTCATCTTTACTGACTCCCAATAATTTCTGTATCAAATGTGATCATTTTCTAGTATATTTGCTTTTCTAACTGACATTTCTGCAAACTCAACCATCGCTCTGGGTTCTTTTGATGTGTTGCCTAAAATATAACAAAAATTAGAAGGCTAAATGATACTCACAGTCACACTGATGCAACACATTGGTTTGAGTGAGTTTGTCCAGTGGTAATGGATTGCAACTTAATAAACAATTCTGCCAACAATGCATAAAATGGGATAGACCGTCTTAGCTGTGTTGGGTCTGCAAAGGTAACAGGAGTAAAAAAGCAATGAAAACTATTTTATCATTTAAGTAAGCAGATATGAATGAATGCATCAACAAATCAATTGAGTTAGTGTCATTTTCACATAGTCACTTTTCAGAATTCAAGGTTCAAACTGATTGAAACAGAAATGTAGAAAATGTTTCTTCCCAATCCTGAATCCTATATTTAAAAGGACTTTTCTATCTCACACCTGTAGACTGAACACTAGATCTGGTTGAATTTTTTGGACTTTTCAAAACATTTTTTCAGTTTTGGAAAAATTCATATAAAATTTCAAAAAATGTTCACAACATTTACCATCTTTGTTCTTCTTTCAACGAACCATACAGACTTACTGGGCTAAATTCATCATGTGCTGATTTCAATGGACTTTCGTCAGGTTAAATCTGACCCAGTAAAATTGTGCTGAAACATTTCATGTAAGAAGTGAAATAACAATCATGATTTGGACCATCTGGCAAAGAGAAGGAGATAGGGTCATAGAAATGTGGGGCTGGAAGGAATCTAAAGAGGTCATCTAGTCCATCCCCCTGTACTGAGGCAGGACCAAATGCACCTAGACCAGACCTTGAAGAAGAGCTCTGTATAAGCTTGAAACCTTGTTTCTTTCACCAACAGAAGTTGGTCCAATAAAAAATATTACTTCATCCCAACTTGTCTCTTTAGACTATCCTGACAGACGTTTGTCTAACCTGTTCTTAAAAATCTCCAGTAATCAGGATTCCACAACCACCCTGCTAACCTATTCCAAAATCTGTGGGCTTTGGTTTGGTGTATAATACGTGCAAGATTGCTAATGTTAGTTTTCTTTGGGTAGCAGTTTTACCATTTCCACTAGGGCTTTAATTCTCAGCCTTCACGGAGTGTCTCTTTCATTAATAATTCACATGGCATGTAGAATAATGATTCATGTAAATGCAGTGACCCAGACCTCAGCTGGGCTGTGCCTACTAATTTTAACTTTATAAAGGAAAAACCCAGAAATTTGGCAGATATAATAATATAATATAAAGTGCTAAGGAAAATAACAAACTAGAAATTACCATCACAATAATAGAAATTTTTTCAACAACACCCTGTGTGTGTCACCCCACGAGGGAATCAACTTCTCCTCTTCCTGACTGCAAAGTCCAGATTCACTCTGTTTCATGATGACTGTGATGACTGCGCTTCTTTCCAATGGGGCCACCAGCAAATGACAGCTCCTCAACTGCAGGGCCACATTCATTTCCCAGGCACCCAAACTGTATTCCCTCTGTCAGTGTCCCAGCGCTCAGCCTCACTGGTCGTGTGCTCTGTACCCCACACGGCCAGGCTCCTTGCACATGGCCTTTCACTGTCCGGCTTCCTCTGGCCAATCCCCTTTATACTCCAGCACTGTCTCTCTTCACCTCCTTCCTCTCTGTCTTCCCACTGCCCCTTTGGGCACCCCCATCTCAAATTGCCATCTCATTGGCTGTCTCTCTCACCCGGAACAGCATCTTGTGCCACTGCACAACAGCTGCAGCAGGTGTTAGTGCCAGGGCCATAAGCACCTGTGAGATGTGTAGCAAGCAGTTAGCAGTAACAATAGGCAATGAGAAAACGTTGTACATGTCTCAAGGTGTACATAATAAGCTCATAGTTATCTCATGTCTTGTCTAATCACTGAAGTTAAACTGTCAAGCCTCAATTTTGTTTTCATTGTATTTTGATTTTTTTTAAAAACCCTCCTATTTAAATAAAAATCTCTCCTTTGTGATGTTAGCAAACCTATGACTGGCTGTGTAGCTTTGATACTGAGAAATGTCACTGAAGTGACAGCCTATTTCCTTCACCACTGTGTATCCACGTTTACCCTGAGAGCATCAAGACACAAATTAAGGCCTTTTGGTGTCATTTTTAGTGGCTACAAAAACTAAGCTACCAGTCTATAGCTCCGTGAGATATTATAAAGTCACTAAACTAAGTAGCAACTACTCTACCTTTCTCAAAGCATCAATTTGCACTGCATCGACAATAAAATGCCACGTCAAATAGTGAATGACCCCCAAGCTGTGCGCTTTAGTCACTGGCTCTCTTCCACTCCATCACATAATTCAGGAGAAAAGAGGAGTCTTAGTATATTGATGGCATTTGTTTTTATAACTCCTTTGTATGATGAGCTAAACAACTGCAGTGAAACAAACCACACATTTAGTCATAGTTTACACTTACCTGGAAATTCGGCAGCAGTCGACAGGAGTTACGCCAGCTACGCAGAATAGCTTGCATAACTCCCGTCAACTGCTGTGCTTCCCTTCTGCACGCCATCTTCACGGCAGTGCACTGACGGGAACCGTGTTCACGTTGACACAGCGCTACGCCACTTGAAGGGGTGGATTTACTGTGTCAACTTCCTGATCAATTGAACGGGTCTACACTGACCGTTCAATTGATCCAGAAAGATTGATCTGATGGCGGCTTGCAGCTTGAACTAACGATCTAGTCTTGCAGCTTGGACAAATTGTAAACATGTGTAATTGCGTAATTTTATTAGAGATCCTGTGAAATGTGTGGTATTTGGTGGCATATGCAAGCTGTAAGGCATTTAACTTTTTGTCATTTTATTCTTTGTCTCTTTGGGACAAATAATTTTAAAAAACCAACCCGGGATGTTCACAGGAGAAACTATTCTTTTAATATTTACCCTGTTAAACATTTTCCAACGTTTGGATGGGGGTTTCCCTGCTTGCACTTTCAAGATCAATCATTCTGGTTGAGTCCCACTGTGTTATTGGATGCCCAACCTCTTAACTGATATTAGTAATATAAAAGGTTTTCTAATGACCCCATCACAGGTGCAGAACTTAATGCTTACATCTATAGAGAGATTTAAAATTAAATCACCCTGAAGGCTTAGCTACTATCTCACCCCTAGATTTGTTGCCTTCTGTAAAAATGTTTAACCCCCGACACATCAGAGTGGACGAAGCTTCATATTACTGCCCATATTGTATTTGTCCTGAAGAGGTCTTCTCTCTTCTTTTCAACCTGGAACCTTCCAGAAGCACTAAACTCACTTACATTTGTTTCAATCATTTCTAAAATATGCTCCATCAAAGTGAGAAATGGGCCAATATCATTGAAACTCAACTCACCATGCCTTTGACTATATGAGGCATAATGAATATTTTTATTTTGTCACTCAAATAAGTTATATGGAAATATATCTTTGATTTTAGAAAACTCCCCGATGATAGAAGGAATTAAAAATGATCTCACTATGCACACATATATTTCCTCACCAACATTTTTTATGTTGCTTTTATCTTTTTCACAAACCTACAGCAAACCTCTTCTCTATTTTCTATTTAATATAGCAATTTTATCTAAATTTATAGTCTAATTCTTTTCATCTAGTTTTGCACTTTTTTTACTTACTCCCATTTGTCTATAGTTCTTCTCATTGTTTCCCATTATCTTTACCTGTTTCTTCTTAGCATTTTTCATATTCAGGAAGATTGCTTAAAAGGAAGTGAAATACATATTTATGGAAGGTTTGGACTGCCAGCACTTTACACTAACATTTCTGTTAATCCATAGACCATGTAGAACACAGACCAGATGAAACACAAGCAATGACAGTGCAAGCCTGCCCTGTATTGCTCTTTCTATATGACTTGACCCTATAGTGAATAAACAATTAAATTGAAGAACATGAAAGTTGTGAAAAATTATGTAACAGAAAGTCTGATAACATCTGCTTCCACAGGAACAAATAATTCATACCTACATAGGATTTGGCCATTCAACAGAGTGGCAAGGGTTTCTGTTCACCAAATCAGAGTAGTAGTAATAATATTTTGTTTTTATAATGTCTTTCCTCTGATAGCACAGAACTTTAGAATAATTTCATAAGATTCTCAGCTCCTTCAAAAGATAACTACATTTAATTATACCCTTTCTACAGATGAGTAAACTGAGGTAATTTGTCCAAAGTCACATCACCATTCAGCATTCTATGACTTCCAGTATCCACTGTAATCTCCTGACACTAAACTTCTGTCAGTGTTGATCACTTATTAGTACACCATTACAAAGAAGCATACTTAACTTTGGCTCCAATTCAACAAAGTACTTAAGCTCATGCTTAACTTTAACTATGTGATTAAATCTCATGGAAATTCAATGAGTCTTAAGGCCATGCTTAAATTACTAGTAGTAGTGAGGTCTTGTGATCGGGTGTTCACCCCACACAAGCCCTGGAGGGGTTAAGATGGCTCAGAAGGAGCCAATTAACCTTATAAACCATACCTGGGGGAAAGTCAGGGTTGACTAATAAATTACTAATCGCTGACAAAGCCCAACTGGGGGGAGAAGCTGGATAAGGCATAAAGCCAGGAAATGTGTGGGAGAAGTAGGCTGTATGGAGAAATTCTGCAGTCACTCTCTGGGCACAGTAAGATAGGTAGAAGGCAATCAGAGGGGCCAAAGCCCTGGGATCCTGTCCCTGCTGGAAGTGATTTAGCCAGAGGAGTTGCAGGAAAGAAAGCCCATGAAGGCAGAGTAGGAAGAAGTCTAGGGAAGTGGCAGCAAGGGTTAAGATAGTGCAGAATGAATGTGCTGAGCTGGAATGTGGTGTAGCAGGTAAGCTTGGGTTCCCCTACTGGCCACAGAGAAAGTGGCACAGTCTTGAATCAGAAGACTGGCTGGAATGGCAACAGGACAGGTGGTCTGGTGGCACTTAATTACCCTAGAAGATGAAAACTGTATAGTAACCTGACTGGGGGACCAAGCTCTGAAGTGGAAGCATTGTGATTCATAGAGAACAAGGGAAGCCTTGACATGAGTGTGCAAAAAAAGGGAGTGTTCGACGGGGCAGAGCTAATCCCCAGCTGCAGCCCCATGGAGGCACCCGTGGTGAGTAAACCCGGTTAAGGTATTAATGTGATGGTACAGAAGCTAACTATAATTATCACAATAGCCAGCAGAGTCAAACCTGTTAGCTCTCAATTTATGGGATGGAATAGCATATAGGAGAGAACAGCCTAACTGTTTATATCCTAATTAGGCTGTATTCAAAGATTATTGGTAATGGGCTATTGTGTTTAGAAGTAACAGTGAAATTAACTAATAGGTTCACTTTCCAAGGTAAGTGAAATACACAGACTAAATATATAGCAAAAATAAGGAGAGAATAGATGTTTAATTTCATTCATATTTACTTTCATATTATACATTAATAACACCTACACAAAATAAGGATATGTTTATTCCAGAAATATATCTATAGCCAAGTAACTTCCCTTTACTCTTACTATTTCACTGTTTCTTTTCTATTCTTTTAAACTTTTTTCTCTAAATTTATTTAATTTGTTATGAAGGATAAAAAGGTCATTTACAATGGACTGCAATAGAGTGAAGACTATATTGAAATGTAGACACTAAGCAATAAGTATTGACTTCAGTTGAGAATCCTGCAGATGGGAATCTAGGGAAAGACTGGAAAATGCTGGCATTGGTAAAATTTAGGAAGGAGATCAGAGGGGAAGAAAATTATTATACTACTTTTAACACCTGCAGTGTGTAAACCATAAATTACAAGCTGTTCCTTTGCTTAAACTGCTGCAGTTCTGTAGGAATAAAGCTGGTGTTCAAATGGTTTCATTGCAAGATAATTTCCTTCTTCAGCATAGTGATCTGATCAATAGCCTTCTATGACAACCTCGGGGTCCAATCTTGTTCTCAGTGTAGTGAATGGGAGTTTTGCAACTAACTCCAATAAGAGTAGAATAGGACTCTTTGCTGTTTATCCTGTTAAAACAGGTAATTCATTCTAGACCCAGCACAATCTTGAGGCCAGGACATGGAGCTGAAACCACTTTGATAGATGATCTTCTGCAGTCAGTAGATAGAAAGCAGACATCCATTCTCATCCTTTCAGACCTGTCTGCAGTATTTGATACTGACCTTCAAATATTGCTGTTGCACTGACAGCGGTGGCTGGGGTCCAGGGTAATGCAACAAAATGGTTGAGTAGTCCTTCTTGGGGGGAATTTGGGAAACGGCATCACCTCCACTAGACCCTTCACTGGTAGAGTTCCACAAGGATCAGTTCTTTCTCTGGTCCTTTTCAACATCCACATGAAATCACTAGGTAAACAGGTGACATCGACTCAAGTACCCAGCAATATGCAGAAGATACACAGCTCTACCTATCCTTCACCACATACAACCACACCACCACCACCAAGATGGCCCAGTGCTTGGATGAGATCAGCTCTTTTATGAAGAACTTCTGGCTGAAGTTGAACCCAGGCTGGATAGAGGAAAGTATTTTGAAGAGCGTATAGCCAGGTACAGTCTCCTTGAATTGACGATATACACCCCCAGTTGGTCAATTCATTCTGTAATCTAGGAGTACTCCTGAATTTCTTGCTAACACTGAGCTCATTCAGCCATGTTCACCAGTAAAATTTTTCTACCATCTTCAATTGGCTAGGAAACTGTCTTATTCTGGTGGACAAAGATCTGGCTTCAGTTATTCATGTCATCGTCACCTCTCAGACGGATTACAACAACGCAATATACCTGAGTGTGAAGCCTTTAGCACTCAGGAAACTCCAGCTAGTACCAAACGCTGCAGTGCATCTCCTCAGCAATACAGACACAGTGAACACATCAGACCTGTCTTCTGCTCTCTACCCTGGCTTCTTGTGGAATATCAAATCAAAATCAAGATCTCAGTCCTTGTCTTCAAAACGCTCCATGGCCTGGGCTCATGATACTTAAAAGACCATGTAAAGCTCCAGGATGAAGGATCTGCTCAACAACTATGCTCTTCGGGCACAAAGGAACTCTTTATAATGAGTAAAAATCATCTGTGCAGAAGACAGAATTTTCTCCAAGGGCTAGTCTGTGGAATGCCTCCCCTGGGAATGAAGGACCATGCAAACCTCACCACTTTCTGCTCCAGGTGCAAGAAGTATTTCTTTGACCTTATCTTCTCTAACATAGTCACATAGTGACAGGTTTTATTTATTAAAAAAACCAAAGCTTCCAAAATAAGACCCTCCAGCATATGTACTTCTCTCCCTGAGGGGAGGATGAGAGAACAAACATGTGACGGATGTGTAGTCATGTTGCTTAATGCACTACTGGATGCATTCAGATATTATGGTGGCAAGTGCATTATAAGAATCTATATATAATAGCCTTATTCCAGAACTTTTCTTTTGTCTTACTAGCTGATGTTAAAACATTAAAACTCCACTCTTGACAATCTTTCATGGATGAGAAAGCTAATTAGGGTGGCACCAGCACAGACCTTAGAGTTAAATTTGCATTACATTATCACCAAAACCAAGGCTATAGTATGAGTGCTTACTGCCACAAACAAGTCTTGTTTATGGGCTGACACAGAAATTGCGGTGGGGTGGGTTTTGGGAGGTGTAGTCAAACCCACCAACGAGGGAGGCGGAGGGCAAAGGGAGCGATTGCCTAGGGGCCCACTGATTTTAAAAGGGCCTGAGCCATGGGCAGCGGCTAAAGCTTCCCTCCGAGAAGGGTAGATCCCTGTCTCGCTTCTTCCACCCGTGGCCCCAACCACACTCCAGCCCCATTCCACCCCAGTCCCTGCCCTGATCCACCCCAGACCCGGCCCCCACCCGTTTGCCTCCACATCCCTCTCCCCCTCCCTACTTGGCCCCCCTCCTTTCTTCCACATACCGCCTTCCCCGCTTGGCCTCCCCACCACTGCATCTCACACACAGCCACTGTTGCTAGAGGGGGCAAGGACCATTGACTGTTCTGTCATGGGGCCTGGAATTGCTGTCAACAGGCCTGGGTGTAGTAAAATCTAAGGTTAGGGCAGAGTTTCTCCAAGGCAATCTTAATTGGACCAGCATAACACTTGAAATCTACCATGAAGCATTAATGAGCTGAGACACTGTCATCAATTATGCATGTTATTGGCTACTTACCAAATATTAATGTTTGTTTGAACACTGCATACTGTCTGCTTTTCCTTACAATTTGTGTGCGGTTCAAAGCAACCACTCTGATGCACTCAGTCAGGTGTATATTGGTTAGAGAAGTGCATGGTACTTTGATGGGTTGATTTTTCTTTGGCCTGGTCTACACTGCCGGTGAAATTCAGTAGCTTGTGTAACTCCCATCAACTTTGTAACTTCCGTTTAACATGCCATCTCCACTGTGCTGTACTGACAGGCAATGCATGCCTGTTGACTCAACGCTGTGCTTTTCAGGGAGGTGGTTTTATTAAATCGACTTCCAGATCAATTGAATGTATCTTCACTGCCGCTCAGTCAAACCGGAAAAATCAATCTGACAATGGCGAATTTGCCGTCGTGAGTGTAGACATAGCCATAGTCACAGAGGTTAAGGACAGAAGGAACCACCACATCATTTAGTCTGACCTCCTTTATATCACAGGCCAACACACTTAGCCCCACCTGCACATGAAACAACCAACATTAGACCAAAATATGACAGTATTTTTGTTTTGGAGGATGCAGATCCACAAAAATATAAAAGCAAGATAATTGTTTTTCTATTTTCTTTTTTACTTCAAACAGGCATAAACTGTTTCTGTGGCTGCGAAGGGCTTTAGTGTGTTTTCATTTGAGTGAGCTACGGTATGATTTCATTGCTGGCGTCACATGTGAGGCACAGGTGCTTGCCTGTAACCACTGCAATCCTCAGGTTCCCACTCTTGAAGACAATGGCGTTTTTTCTGTTTCTTTTCAGTCTCCTGGGAGAGTTTGGTTTGGGTTTGTCTAAACAACAAGTGAGGGAGAATTGTGCTTTTACTGAAATTGAAACTTACAGGTAGGCTTAGCCAGATCAGTAGCTGGCAAACGAGCTCAGAACAATTCAGCCTCATTGGCAAGGGGAGGAAAGCATTCGCTTGGGCTTTTTATTATAATATTATGTTTATTATGGTAGTGCCTACAGACCAACCAAGAGCAGGGCCCCATTGTGCTAGGCACTGTACAAACAGAGTGGCAGATAGTCCCTGACTTAATCATTTAGATTGTAAATAGACATTAAAGGCAAACAGTAGAGATGAGGGATTCAACTTAAAAGCAGAGAAAACATGGTGATGGCAAGAATGTCATATTAGTCCCACAACGGGAGTGTGGAGGTAAGAAGGAATTAATTAAACAGAAAGATGAGGGAAGAGGAACAGAACAGTTGAGAAGAGGAGGGAGGGAGCAAAGGATGAAGGGCAGGTGTACAGTGAGGCTGAGGAGAAGAGACGGGGGGATGGGAGGTGGTTTGAGCAAACAGCCAATCAGCACAGAGGAGAGAAATCCAGTCAAAATTATAGAAAATGTTATTGCTGTTCATTAGTTCCTGCTTAAGCTGCTTCTGAAGCTGCTGTGCTGGCTTCAGTCGCTGGCTGACTCTCTTTCCAGCAGTTTCCTTCCTAAAGGCTACCTGGTACAGAGAACACCTGTGGGTTCTAGTCTCCCCTGCACAGTTCTGGGTCTGTGTGGTGCTGGGGGTGGGAAGCAGGACCCTAGCTGGACTCTTTTATTTCTTCCCAGGGGAACAGTAGCTGCTTAAGTTGCTTCCACAGCTGCTGTGCCAGCTTCAGTCTTTTTGTTATCTTCTTCAATCACTTTCTTAAATCTCCATTTCAAAGATTCATCTAGTTTAGTGCTAATACATCTTGGAATCCAGACTGATTCCCAGAGCCTTCAAGGTTCATTGGTTTATTCCAGGAGTAGAGGATCTGAACAGAAATAAATCTTTCAGCTGGAGAAGGACATACTTGTCAGTTTTTCCTACACAGTAAATTTTATTCTTCTGGACAGGATCCATAGTCTGAATGCTAATATCTGAACACAGCACAGGTGTAGGAATGCTTCCAGTTCCTAGGCTTACACATTGATATTTGTAGTGTTCACTTTGTCCCATCCTTCTCAGGGCATTTAACTCACTGAGCATGAGGGACATATGCTCTCCCCCCAGCACTGGGTCCCTACAAACATAGGACAATACAAACTCCATATACTTAAGACAGTATCATAGAGTGCTGATAAAATCAGCAGTGCACTCTAGCTAATTGTAGGAGAATTCCTTAATATAATATCTTTCACAGAGCTTCAAGGAGATCTTGCTTTCCTGAGATAGGGAGCAGTGTCAGGATGGGTAGGGGTGCATAGCATGGATGCACACAGGCAGTATGTGGAAGGGTGGGGGGAAGCATCTCACAAGTTCTCTCATGAGCACTGAGGCTCTGAAAAAGAAGAGAGCACAGGTCTGAGAATCCAGTGCCTGATCCAATCTGCAGAAAGCTTTTACTACTTAAATATGAGATATAAATATTGTAAAAATTGACTTTCCTATGGGAACATTCCTTGACTTGCTGAAGTATCTATCATACCGCCTTTCTTTCCTTCCCAGGCCAGAGAATTGAATTAAACACACACAACTAATAAGTTTCACACAAAAAAAATGTAGAAACATTTTCTTTGCAGCTCTCAGAGGGATACATTTTCCAATGTCCATATGCACGGTATGGCTAGACCCACTGTAGCACTGAAGGAAAAACACAAGAGCTATCTACTTCACAATAATCCAAGTATATCATTAGGTTAACCCTGTCAGAGCTTAAAACACAGCACTGAACTGGGCATATAGCCTATAGGTTCACACCATATGCATGATATAAAAGCCATGGACTGTCTACTAGCAAATTCAAGACTTGAAAGAAACATTTGATAGTGAAAAGACAAAATCTTAGATAACAGGTTGGCAGCTGCTATAATTTTAACAGTGGGTATTGCACATCCAAGCCCTGCCCCCGCCCAATATAAACATGGCAATTATCGGCAGGACGTACTTGAAAACAAAAGTGGCACAAACTGTACAAAGTTCTCAATAGCCTGATCAATAGGTATTATATCTACTAGAATAAACACTCCACTAGCTTCTGTAATGGGCCTCTATTTTCCTCCTGTCTTTCAGCTGAAGGTGCAGCTGAGTATTTAAAAATCAGTAGAGTTGGTCAGGGGAAAAAGAAAATGTTAAAAAATATAGATACTATCTGTTCATATATGCAAGGTGCAAATAACAAGGGTGAGCTACAGAAAGTTAGAAAGCATTTCTTTACCTATGCCTATGTACAGATTTCTTCATGACTCTAAAGGCAAGAACCATGGTTATTCAGGAACATAAGGTTTGGCATAGTGGATCAGCTCATCTGGTTTGGTATACTAAGCCTGGTATATGGTAACCAGTTCCTTTTACACCTGAGAGAGTCATTCTTCATCCTCATTGTTATTTATTTCAGCTGGTAATAAGAACACCTACTGTGTGCTTGACTCTAGTACTTAGTTCTTTATGAAATGCTGTTTTTGAGATGAGGCAATTCTTCATGATCTCTTCAACAGATAGGCTATGACTTGAAGATATGATTGAGATTCATTGTGAGTACATCTCTGATGGTACTTGCTACCTTTTATTTCCATCTCCCCTACAATATCTTCAAGTGTTCCAGCAGCACCACTTTGAAGAAGATCCAGCAGTCTCCTGCTTACTGACAGCCAGTTACCAAGAAGTTACCTCTATCCTTTTTTTGCTGCCTCTGGTCAGATAACAGGTTTCAGTCTCTTCAAAGTTGTCAGAGTAATCCCTATAATAAATGTATTGCACTAGTTACTTTGGATTATCTATGCAAAACAGACTGAGGAAAGAAGGAAGATCTTTCAGTTTAAGCATTTGTCTGGAATTCGAGAGACCTGGGCTCAATTCCCTTGTCTGACACAGACTTCATGTGACTTTGGACAAGTCATTTAACTTCTGTGTCTCAATTTCCCATCTATAAAATATTACTGCTTTTTGTTCCACCATTTGATTGTATCATCTATGGAGATTTTTAAGATCTTGGGGCCGGGGGAGGGAACTGTCCCTTACTTGTGTATATACAGCACCTAGCAGAGTGGGGTCCAATTTTATTGTTGCCTCTGGGCAGTACTGTAATATAAATAAAAACACTATGGAAAAAACATACAGAAAATAAAATGTTAACTACAGTATGTAACATAATCGCTTTACTGGGCAGTTGAATACTAGCAGTAACTCTGCTTGCACATCCAAGACTTAAATGCAGGAAAAATAGCCTCATCAAAATTTGGAATAGAGATATCTTTGTGTGTTTCTAACACAGTGTTTCCAAACTTTTTTACTGGAGTATCCTTGGAGCCCTACTACCAAAGATGCATTCCACCACCCCTACGCTGACCATCATGCCAATAGCACAATGCACTGAAGCAGTTCCCACCATATCACTTTATTCGATCTGTTGTCTCTATCCTCCTTTTCTCTTTTTCAGGTTTTTTTTTCCCCCCCCGATCAAGTTTGCTTCTTTGTCTGCATATCTTCCTATTCTGCTACTGAAAGGAACATGGGGTAAAATCCTTGCTCCACTGAAGTAAGTAGCAAAACTCTCATTGACTTCACAGGTGTCAGGATTTCATCCACATGGCTTTGGTGGGCAAAAGGCATCTGTTTCTCCACAGAGTTGGGACTCTTACTCTCTTTGCATCAGAGGAGGGTGATATCAGTAATAAAATACCTTTTTTTTCTAATACAGTCTCTAACCAAATAGTTAATAACTGATCCAGATCAAGGTGGTTAGTGTTCCAGGACTGCTGGTCAGTGCTTCGCTTATATCTGGATGCTGCCTGCACTAATGTTTCCTAGCCTCTGCTACAGGATAAGGCCTATTAACAAGTTGAAGCACCTAATTAAAATTACAAGCTCCAAATTAGAATTCATAAATTCAGGTAACAACGTTTAATAAAAAGTTGAAATATTGATCCTGTAGATGCCATATAGGTGGTATTTATGTCTCTATTAAGACCATGGGGCAAATCTGGTGTTACATGGCTGTAAATCAATGCAGAATTAATTTAGCCCCAAGTATTTTGTATTATGTTGGCTTCAGAACTTTGTCTAAATAATATCCAGAGGGGTAGCCGTGTTAGTCTGTATACAGCAAAACAACAAAAACAACGAGAGTCCTTTAAAGACTAACAAATTTAATTTCTATAGGCATAAGCTTTCGTGAGCTGTAACCCACTTCTTCAGATGAGTTACAGCCCATGAAAGCTTATGCCTACAGAAATTAAATTTGTTAGTCTTTAAAGTACTACAGGACTCTCGTTGTTTTTGTTGGTTTTTCTAAATAATATGATGCTCTGCTGAGCTAAGTATGCCCTTTGCTGAATCAGCCATCCATTGCCTAGTTCCCAGTGTGATCTGGGTTCTGAAAAATTCATGTAAAACATCCTTGCATACCTTGAATCTCTTTGGAGTAACTGAATCCAATAAGGCTAGTTCTGTAACTTAAACTGCTGAATTCCACAGGGAATAAGAAACTGGTGTCAGATTCATGTCTCTCTCCAAGGCCATGAAAAGGAATCTGTTCATGGAAATAAGATAATTTCTTAACAATGTCACTCATTCCTTTTCCTCCGTATAATAAGAAATGTTATTTGTCAAACCCTGCAAGCTAAAAACCTGACATAGCTTTGACGCTCCTTTTGGTTTTGCTGACTTGCTGTTATTATCTTCCAAAGCCATACAAATTATTCACATACAAAAGTATCAGTGTTCAAGATGCTCTTGACTTCTTAATAAAGGGCTTCTGTGGAAATCATGGGTATTTGAGAAACAAATCTCCAAAAATGTTCTATTTCGTTGTTGTTTTTTATCATTTTTCTTTGGATCTGTAGTGAAGATTACACTCAAAACATTATTGTTAATTTGTCTGAGGGAAAATGGTACCTCACAAGGCTACTCTATTATAATGCCCCAGAAAAAGTCCAGATTTTAAGGTGGGCCAGATACTCAGCAGCTGTGAAGTGGCCTATCTCCATGGCAGTTAATGGAGCTTTATCAATTTACATCAACTGAGGATCAAGCTTCATGATAATTTAGGTGAAGAGAAAACTAAATGAAATAAAATTGGGTGTTTCCTTGCTAGAGATGAGGCCAAACTAAAACTTGTATTTGAACATCCCTAAACTTGGGGAGAATTTGGATCTAGCTCAGAACTCTGTGCTTCGTTTCTAATACTTAAGCCTATGTCCTTGCAAACATCTTCAGTGCTAACAGTTTTATTCAATATTTAGTTAAAAACTAATGGCTTAATTTCAAGGCAATCACAGCTTCTGTGACTGGTAGGAATTGTGGGTGTGCAATGCCCATGAAAATCAGGCCATGATATTGTTGTAACATTTTAGTAGCATTTTCGAGCTAACATTTGTCATCATCTCCTCTAATAACGTTTAAGATGCTTCAGTTTAATAGCATGCAGTTGTCCAGACCTTACCGCCACTGCATCCAAATTTACACCTATCAGTGTCAGAAACTGAGATGGATTCTCTTATGTTCATAACAGCTAAAAAAATAAATAAATAAATCTAGACAGTCAGCCCAACATTTAATGTCTGTCCTACACAGAGTGTGAAAATAGAAGCCTTTGACCCAAGATTTCATCCTCCTGAGCAAAAGTCCACAAGAGAGGTTTTGGGGAGGAAAGGATAAAAATTGCAAAGTTTTCCCAGAATCATTTTTCAAGAAGAAAGAAAAGGAGAAGTTTTGGCCTTCCACATCCTGGCCCCTGTGGTATCAGAAGTTAGTCCCCAAAGCTTATAGATCCCTTGGGATTCCCTTGAGGCCATGGTCTTTGACACTGAGTGTGTGCGCCATCCTGAGGATCTCTCACCTTTCTGACATTGCAATCCACTAGAACTTCTTTAAAAAGGACACCTGGGCGGAAGTGGGTTCCCTAACGTGAGGCAGCTGTAGAAGAGATTCATTTATGCCTTGGATGGCTTTTCGACAGCAGCTTGTGGTGAGGGGTAAAAATGTGTCTCCTCTCCCTGCCACTCCAGTTGTTCTGTTCCCACGCCTTTCCTTGACCAGCTTACTCCCTAACTCCATGGAGGAGGTTCCATATGTACAGTGGTATTCAGCATATCACAAAGCATGCAGTTAAGAGTCGGGCCACAGGAACAAAATCTTCTAGCTGGGTACTTAGTCTTTGGGCAATGAGCCCCTTTTTTTTTTTTTTTTTTTTCTTTTTACCTAAAAAATGGCCTTTCCACTAAACCCTTCTCTAGTGTGTCCAACACAGCTTGTCTGTTGGTCTTCATGGCATAGTGCAAGCAACATCCTACTCTCTCTGGCTTTTTTCTGATAACAGCTTTCACCTGGTTGTGGGGTATAGCTTATTTTAAGAGAGCAGCACTTTCACCTCCTTGCATCAGGGAATTGGCAACAAAACCTAGTGAATCAATACACAAAACAATGGAATAACTTTTGGCAATGTGCTGTTTACTTTATAGTGGCAATTTTAATCCTTTGACATGGTAATGTTTCTAATGTGTTTTGTTGCATTGCAAAGGATTACTCTGATTATATGTACCCCACACAGGTGCATTACCACCTATGTCTTCTAAATATACACCCTCTAAAATTACTAATTAATGATAGTTTTTGTAAATAAATTAATTATATTCTTTCTGTGCATTTTAAAAAATAACTTACAAAAATACTTTGCCCTAAATAATTAGCATCTTGATCAGAGATGTTCTGAAATCAAAAGCCTCAAACTTTGGTGAGATCAGATCTGGTTCTAAATGTCAGAGCTGGCACATCTCTCCCACTAGTGGACCAAACCAAATCTATGGCTCCCCATAGCCCTGATCTTTGGTTCAGATTCAGAACCCATCTTGCAAAGCAGAAGCCAAAAGAAAATAAATAAAAGGTTCTTACAAGTTACTGTCTTGAAAAATGAAAGGTAAAGACTAGACCTAGGAGGTATTTTCAGTGAAGCATTGTATTTGCCTGTCTCTGTTAAGCATTGAATATTTCAGTGAGGAAAGCTGGATATATAATCTGTCTTTCCATGACATCTCCTCCTAGCTCTTCTTCAATTTCATCCAGCTGTTAGTAATATTTGTTGCTTTCTCCAAAAGACAATGATTTATTTGTGAAACTCCTATACCTGGAGAGAAGACCCACAAAAATTCTTCAAATTGCAGACTGAAGTAAAAAGAGGTTACTCACCCAGTGCAGTAACTGAGGTTGTTCATGATGGGTATCCCTGTGGGTACTCCGCATCAGGGCATTGTGTGTCCCTGTGTCTTTGATTAGAGAATTTTAGCAGCAGTGTTCGTCTCAGTTGCACATGTGCTCTCCCCATCTTGCACCATTGTCGGCACCTATCTAGCATGCATGACCTGACCCCCTCAGTTCCTTCTCTACCGTAGAGTCCAGAAATTGAACTCCAAAGTAAAGGGGAGGAGGGTGGATAGGAGAGCACCCACAGGGACACAAATCTTGAAGAACCTCAGTTACTGCACAGGGTGAATAACCTTCTCTTCAAGGAGTGTAGCTTTGGGTGCTCCACTTCAAATGACTGTCGAGCAATGCTCCTCGGTGGACAGAAGAGGCTTCGGAATTGCATGGGAAATTGATGATGATATAGTAAGTCCTACCAATGCATCCGATTTTGAGCTCTGATCTATCACATAGTGTTTTGAGAACTTATGTACAGATGCCCAGGTGGCCGCTTTACATATGTTCATGATTGGTATGTTGTTGAGAGAGGACACTGAGGTTGATAAGGCCCTGGTGGAGTGGGCTTGGATCCCTGTTGGGTGTTGTATATGCTCCCATTGGTAGCGAAGTTGGATGCATCCAGAAATCCATGTAGAGAGTCTCTGCTTTGAAATGGTGGGATCTTTAGATCATCCTGAAATTGAAATAAAAAGTCTGTGACTTTCAGAGGTGTTTGGTTCTCTCAAAGGAGAATGCTAGTGCATGTCTGACATCTAGAGTTTGTAGTATTGAGTCCCGTCTACTCGCATGAGCTTTAGGGTAGAATGCGGGAAGATAGATATAAAATCTCCTCCATTTATGGTATTGGTACAGGTAAGTATTACATGTGGTTGTTCTGCTGTTCAATAATGTCTTTCACCTATTCTGAACAGGTCAGTTCGTCATGATGGAACTATGTAGGAGCCATGTTCTCAGTTGAAGCCTCTCCAGGTTTGGGTAGTAAGTCTGTATGGCATCCTGTGATAGAAGCTTTGGCAGAGGTGGAAGAGTGCCCGATGCACAGACCGCCATCTTCAACAGATATGAGTATCAAGTTTGTCTGGGCCACGTTGGGACTAACAAGATGATTTTCTCATAGACTCTAATATCAGAAGGGACCAATATGATTATCTAGTCTGACCTTCTGCACAATGCAGGCCACAGAACCTCACCCACCCACTCCTGTAATAAACCTCTAACCTATGACTGAGTTATTAAAGTCCTCAAATCATGGTTCAAAAACTTTAAGTTACTGAGAATCCACCACCAAGTGAGCTGTTCTCCATGCTACAAAGGAAGGTGTTGATTTTTGTCTGTTTAGTTGTAATCACAGCTGAGAGGAGGGCAATTGTCCTGTGTGTAATGTCTATAGCATCTTCCCAAGTGGGTGTTTTTAGCAGGCAATCGTCCAGATAGGGAAAACTGTCACTCCCTTCTTGCGGAGATGAGCCGCCATTACCGCCAGAATTTTGGAAAACACATGTGGTGCGGTCAAAAGGATAATAGGCATTGATTGATAATGTTCTATCCCCAGCACAAATCTGAGGCATTGTATTGATAATGTTCTATCCCAAGCATAAATCTGAGGAACCTCCTGGGTGTGGGATGTATGGTTATGTGAAAATATGCATCTTGGAGGTCGAGAGCCAAAAACCAGTTCCCCCGTTCCAGTGCTGGTATTATTGTTGCTAATGTGACCATGTTGAACTGTTGGACCCTTATGAATTTGTTGAGTTTTCTGAGGTCTAGAACAGGTCTCCATCCTTGGTTCTTTTTCTGGATTAAGAAGTAGTGGGAGTAAAAGTGCTTCCCTCTGTGTTGTGGTGGTACCAGTTCTATGTTGCCCAGATGTAGGAGGTAATTTACTTCTTGCCATAGGTGTTTGTGACAAGGTTCCCTGAAGAGGGATGGGGAGGGAGGAATGGTGGGGTGGAAGGAGATGAAAAGTATCGTATACCTGGAATGGATTATTTCTAGAACCCATTTGTCTGTGGTTATGGATTGCCATGCTGAGTAGAAAGGGGTCAGAGAATCATAGAATATTAGGGTTGAAAGGGATCCAAGGAGGTCATCTAGTCCAACCCTCTACTGAAAGCAGGACCAACTCCAATTAAATCATTCCAGCCAGGGATATGTCAGCTCGGGCCTTAAAAACCTCTAAGGCTGGAGATTCCACCAATTCCCTAGAATATAAGGAAATAATCACTTCCCTCTATCTGCCTGCAATGCATATGCCGTTAGCATCTTGACAATAAGGGCACACTGTTGACTCATACCCAGCTTACTGTTCACTGTAACCCCCCAGTTCTTTTCTGCAGAACTGCTGCCTAGCCAGTCGGTCCCCAGTCTGTAGCAGTTCATGGAATTCTTCTGTCCTAAGTGAAGAATCTTTGTGCAGGTCTTTGTTGAACCTCATCAGATTTCTTTTGGCCCAATCCTCTAATTTGCCTAGGTCACTCTGTATCCTATCCCTACCCTCCAGTGTATATACCACTCCACACAGCTTAGTGTCATCTGCAAACTTGCTGAGGGTGCAATCCACTCCATCCTCCAGATCATTAATGAAGTTGTTGAACAAAACTACCCCAGGACCAATCCCAGGGACACTCTGCTTGTTACTGGCTGCCAACTAGACATCAAGCTGTTGATCATTACCTGTTGAGCCCAATGATCTAGCCAGCTTTCTATCCACCTTATAGTCTATTTACCCAGCACATACTACTTTAACTTGCTGGATGGCAAGAATACTATGGGAGACTGTATCAAAAACTTTGCTAAAGTCAAGATGTATCACATCTGCCACTTTCCCTACATCCACAGAGCCAGTGGCAACGGTGCATGCCATCATGTCAGCCACATCCAAAGACGCCTGTGTGACATTCCCCTAGTGCAATCTGGACTGGTGTATTGCTGTGTCACCCAATCCCTCACTCTTGGAGCCTGTAAAGCCCTGAAACTATGACAACTGCAGAAAAGTTCCACTTCTCGGGAATTAAGGAACTTTGCTTCAACCCTATGGTTGAATGTGGAGCATTCATTCACTTTAGTGGATGGCAGGCTCAAGATCCGCACAGTCAAGTCATGAGGTAGGCCATTGCAGGGCTCCTAAACTCCATGGCTGTAGGCAGAGGAGTACTTCTGAAGCTGTTTAACTTCAGCCTTTCCAGCTTAAGAGCTCTACATGGAAGAAGTCTGAACTTCCAAAGGAGTGGAGCTTCAGTCAATGCAACCTCCAGCAACATACCATATCTGTTCAAGTTGCCCTATGGAAAAGTTCTATAGACTTTAATAGAACATAACCTTTCATAAAATTACTTATTTTACCAGTCTATATAATTAGAAAGTTATATTCCTACCAGAGAATTCTGTAAGGTGGTCTAAAAAAACTATGGAAACAATATCATTTTCTATTAAATTATATTTCTATAAAACCCTGTTGATTTATCCCTATTAAATTCTATAAGTGCTGGAGTACAGAAAGTTTGAACCGTACTTTAGTTCAAAGATTAAAAAAAAAGGAGGAGAGAGAGGGGTGTTTTTCATCTATTATAAAGGAACAGAAAAAGCTAAAGACAAATTTCCCCATCCTCCTTAAAAATATGATAATAATTTGACCGTCTCTATCAGTGTACGGAGCAGGTGACTCAGTCAATCTACATTATACTTTAAAACATATTCACAGTTAACCTGGTCTTTTTCACCTATGCTCTCAGCTTTCCTCAGATCTTTAATCCTTTAAAAAAAACCAAACTTCTTACCCTTATAGTGACTTAGTTCCACACTCCCAGAGGACCATTTTAACCTTTCTACAGCACAGATGCTGTATTCTGTGAAGTCAAAGTGGTGTCTAAAAATGAATAGCCAGATTTTTTATTTAAATCATATTCCTACAGTTTAGGCATTAAGCAGTAAATGTACAAGTAAGAATAGGCTTAAATGAGGAAAAAACATGGTTTTCTCATCTCTCTCTTTCCTGTCACATCAGCCCATCATTTTTTTTCCCCTCCTCGTCAGAGCTACACACTCTGCATAGCAATACAGAATTGATAACCCTGGAAGCACAGATTGAAAATGCCAAAATGTTAGGAAACATCTGCTTTGTGATATCACTTAAGGATGCTGAAAAATGTATAAATACCCCCTATTTTATCAGCTGTGTCAATGCCAAATATAGAATCTTGTGGTGACATATTAACAGCCTGATGTCGCAAAATGCAGAAAGCTATTGAAGTCAACAGCTTCTCATGTGTATTCAACTCATTAAAGAATCAGACTCCAATATCAGACTCCTCATGATATCTGCAATATCTTAATTTGTAAGCCTACTACTGCATCATGTGCCGTTCCATTATCAATGTAGTACATTGAGGAAGCCTCTGAAAGACATGATCAGAAATGTTTGAGACTTAGGAAGTTCTATTAAGACCTTCAGTCTTACAGCTTCCTCCAGTTGAAGACAAAAATGGAGAATACTGCCAGGATATTGATGCCCAGCTTAAGTGTTGGCATAAGCATTTTTGAGAATTAAACAGATCCCCACCAACATATAAACTAAACTTAATCCATAAATAAATTCTACAAAAAACAGGCTAGTAACATTAGATGATGCTTGTAGTGAAACAATTACAATACAATAAAGCACCTTGTCTTAACAATATTCTATCAAAACTACTAAAGAGTTGAGGCCTGAAATTAGTTCACTGGCATCATAGAGTTGTCTTAACAGTTTGGAAATTGGCCCCATTCTGGAAGATAGGAAAGGGCTGCATCATCCCTTTTTTCAAAAAAGAAGAGTGATCATCTTGCTCAAATTATTGAAGAATATTGCTGATGTCAGTCCTAGGGAAGGTGTTTATGATCATACACTACTGAACTGATTGAAATACTGTCTCAACCCAGAAATGAGACAACCAATGTTTCCACACAAGTCAATCTACAATCCATGCTATATATGCTCTGTAAAATGTCATTGAAAAGACTAGAGCACCAAAATTGTATGCAGTGTAATTGTAGGGGAATGGAAAAGCTTCCATATGAGGAGAGGTTAATAAGACTGGGAATTTTCAGCTTGGAAAAGAGATGACTAAAGGGGGTATGATAGAGGTCTATAAAATCATGACTGGTGTGGAGAAAGTAAATAAAGAAGTGTTATTTATTCCTTCTCATAACAAAAACCAGAGGGTCACTAAATGAAATTAACAGGCAGCAGATTTAAAACAAACAAAAGAAGTATTTCTTCACACAGCACACAGTCAACCTGTGGATCTCCTTGCTAGAGGATGTTGTGAAGGTCAAGACTACAATGGCGTTCAAAAAGAACTAGACAAGTGTAGCCAGGAGGGGTGGTCTCCCTCTGAGAGGGACCCAGAGGGAGAGCTAAACCCACCCTGGCTGTCAGACCGCAGAAGGACATCACCTGTCCAGAAGCAGGTGGGTGGGCCCAGGCCTTTAGAAGCCAAATGAACACCACCTGACTTTAAAGCACAGGCCTGCTAGCTCAGTCAGGCCGGGATGGCCAACGGAGAAGGACGCCTCTCCCCTGGGGTTCCCCCCTAAAACCAGACCAGAGGCCCACGCTGAGGGGGAGCGGCCGGTCTTACCCGCGGCCTGGGAGCCGGAGGAGGGCCGGCCCAAGCCTCCCGCGGCCTGGGACCCGGAGGAAGACAGGCCCGAGCCGCCCGCGGCCTGGGATCCGGAGGAAGACCGGTCCGAGCAGTCCACTGCCTGGGACCCAGAGAACCTGCCAGCCCTACCAACTGCCTGGGGGCCATAGGACCTGGAGGAACTGCCCTCCGCTGAAGAGCCCATGCAGTTTCCGGAGCTGCCACTGGTTGACGGGGAAGGACTCATGGGACTCCCGCACACCCCCGAACCCAGCGACCCAGGCGAAAGCAACAAAGCCTAGGTACTTTAAGTGGAGGGTGGGAGGAAAGAGCCCAGGGAAGCCAACTGTGGTCCAGCTGAGCTGAGGCTCTCAGTGAGTCTGCGTATTTCAGCTGGAGCTCCGCCAACGTGGTGGCAATATCTTTGTCACTGCCAGGGCCCTGGGCTGGGATGCAGGCCCATCCGTCTCCACTGCACCCCCCTCCCCCTTTCCCTCACCCTGACTTAGGGTGGATAGCAGTTACCGCTGGAACCTACCCCACATTACCTGCCCTGCTCTGCTTAAGGGCTGGCCCCAGACTGCTGCTCACCCCGTTACAGGCTTGAGTGCTCTTGGGTGCTTCTGCTGGCCTTCCCCAGCCCCGAACCCTAGACTATTGACTCCCCCGGCTAAAGACTAGAGCCAGCTGGCCCTCGGCCCCGCCCTGACAAGGGCCGGGGCGAAGGACTGCTTCCCAGCGTGAGGGGTAGCCGGGAGGGGTGGTCTCCCTCTGAGAGGGACCCAGAGGGAGAGCCCCAGGCACTGCCCACTACAAGGGGGGACATCTACAATAAGTTTATGGAGGATATGTCCATCAATGGCTATTAGCCAGGATAGGCAAGGATTGCTGTTTTCCAGAGGCTGGGAATGGCCGATGGGATGGATCACTGGCTGCAGAATCTATTGGATGTGAGATCAATGGTGATAAAACCAAAGCTATGAATGCCTCCTATAAAGAAGAAGCAAAAGACTTGCTGATGCTGCATGAAGATAGCAATGACATTGAATGTGTGAACAGTTGTCTCTGTCTGGTTAGTCGGTTGACAGTAGGAGGTTCTATATCCAAAGAAGTCACATGTCAGATAAGTCTTGCATCAAAGGCATTGTGTCTTCAAAGGCCTCAGTTTGGGCATTGTGTCTTCAAAGGCCTCAGTCTGGGCAATGGTGGAGTGATGTCCAATGTGCAGAAAAAGGTACACCCTTTGCAGGTTTAAAGAGCTGATGTCAAAAGAGGTAGAGAACAAGGCTGCTCATGAATACAGTTGGAAAATGCAATTTTGAGGGATTTAAAAAACCTAAATCCTTCCATACTGACTCTTGCTGACGGAATAAGACTTGCAAGGAACTGTTCAAGATGGAATCCATTCTATGCACCATCATGAATTCATCATAACCATGTTGAACTGCTGCTGCATCATGAAGAGAGGTTTTACATGAATATTTATTGCTCATTCAGAACCTTTTCACAGAATAGTTTGAAATCACATTATATGAACTGAGGATAGTGTCGCTTTTCTGTTTAATGCAAATCCCAAAGCCATAAGTGACCATTGTGATTGTCTAGTCAGACCTCCTGTATAACACAGACCAAAGAACTTCCCCAAAATAATTCCCAGAGTATATCATTTAGAAAAATATTCAATCTTTATTTAAAAATTCAGTGATGGAGAATCCACCGCAACTCTTGCTAAATTGTTCCGATGGTTAATTACTCTCACCATTAAAAATGTATGCCTTATTTCCAGTCTGAATTTGTCTAACTTCAATTTCCAGCCATTGGATCATGTTATTCCTTTCTTAGCTAGATTGAAGAGCCCATTATTAAATATATGTTCCCCATGTAGGAACTTACACTGTAATCAAGACATCCCTTAACCTTTTCTTTAAACTAAATAGATTAAGCTCTTTGAGTCTACCACTAGAAGGCATGGGTTTTTTAATCTTTTTATCATTCGTGTGGCTCTTCTCTGAACCCTCTCTCCTTTTACCAGCTGCTCATGTTCAGCTCATTATCCATCCCCAAATCTTTTTTTCAGAGACACTGCTTCGCAGGATAGAGTCCCCCACCCTGTAAGTATGGCCTACATTCTTTGTTCCTAGATGTATACAATTATATTTAGCCATATTAAAATGCATATTGTTTGTTTGCACCCAGTTTATCAAGTGATCCAGACTGCTATGAATCAGTGACCTGTCCTCTTCGTTATTTACCCCCTCCCAATTTGTGTAATCCACAAACTTTATCACTGATTTTGTTTTCTTCCAGGTCATTGATAAAAACATTAAATAGTGTACTGCCAAGAACTGTTAGATCTGTGGGACTTCACTGGAAATACACCTGTTGTTTAATTCTTCATTTACAATTACATTTTGAGACTGATCAGTTAGCCATTTTATTTTATTAATGTGTGCCATGTTAATATTTAAATCATTCTAGTTTTTCAATCAAATTTCATGTGGTACCAATTAAAATACCTTGTAGAATTCAGGTGGGGGGCCTGGAATTTCATCAGCCAAAACTGCTATTTGTCATTTCTGTACCTCCCATTGTATATGAGCCCAATGCAGTACCTGCATTTATCATAAACCCTTCCAGGTGACAATGTTGTTTCCTGTCATTGTTGCATGATCTGGGAGGAATAAGTGGTCTGTTATTTATAGTGTGGAAAATGTCTTTATTTAAGAGATGTGAATGTTAACACCCTTCATGATATTATTCTGTGCAACAGCCTGTTTAATTTGTTACAGGTTTTCCACATTTCTCTTTACACTTTCTGCTTACAAGATTTTTCAAATCCTGCCCTTCCATGCAACAATATATTTTTAATGTGAAGGTCTCAAAAGATCTTAAAGCCTGAGTCCCAAAGCATTAAGTTCTATTTCTATTTAGAGTTGGGTGAAAAATTGATTTTTTTTTCAGTTTGCTGAAATTAAATTGCTGGCAATTCCGGGGGGGGGGGGAGGGGGGGAATTTGGTTTGACCCAAAAATGATTTTTTTAGAATGTTCAGCAAATCAAAAAAGTTGATAAATTGTTTCAGATTTGACCCAAAATGTTATGTTTCACTTCTGGAAATTTTAAACTTTTTTTTAAATAAAAGTGAAAGGAAGGACTAGAGTCACAAAATTGGAGGAGGTAGTGGTGGTCTTATATCAATAATCCTGCAGTTAGTATACCCATCTGAGAATGAGGAGACGAGGGTTCTAAGACCTCTTGTGAATCTATCCTGAAAACAAAATCTGAAGCTATTCAGCTAATTCTTGTCAAATTCACAAATAGCTTGTTGTTCTGAATCTGAATTTTTGGTAAATAAACTATTTGTCCACTTTTTTTTTTTTTTTTGCCCAGCTTTAGTTTTTCCATGTTACACTTTCCATGCAATGTATTCATTAATTCCACCCAGTGTCTCCTGAGCAGCATATGGCTTCCTGATTGGAAGCTTGCTTTAAATGGTATTTCTAATCCTTTGATTACAAAACCTTTTCTTCTCAGGAAAGTAAAGGAAATTGCATAACTCCAGAGTCAAGTTCTTACTATTCCTGCTGTTCTTTTGGGAGTGCTGTTTGGAGGAATATAATGATTGTTGTCATAATGACATAATAAAAGTGAAAGCACACTGAAGATGCAGAGCACACAGAGATAGCATCCAAGGAAGATCTAAGGCTACAACTATGGCCTTAAAACCTCTCAGTCAAATTGATTTTGAGGATTATTTTTTGTTCTTGTTAGTCTTTGTTATAAGAATTCACAGTAGGAGATACTGACTGCAAAGATAGCATAGTGACAAAGATAATACACGGTGCTGGGAGGCTTAATTCATTAATGTTTGTAAAACACTTTCATGTTCTAGGATGGAAGGTGTTATGGAAGTACAAACTAGTATTCATTTTTTAATTAGTACCCATCACTCCAAGGATAAAGATAACACACTGTCAATCTCACTTGTTTATGGAAGGGAATTAACTATGAGGACTCTTTCACCATCCCTCTGAGGGCCAAATGCAGAAAGAGAGGGGCTTAACTATACTCTGGCCTCTTTCATGTAGATAGTGTTTACGTCTCAGATGTGGGGACCAGTAAATTCAGTCTTCGCATACTATTTTGGGATTGAGAACTGACTGTAAGACTTGCTGGTGAGGTTTGTTAGCTGCGCACAAGGCTAGCTGCATCTGTGGTTATGTGTTCTGGCAGCAAGTGTTAAATTCCCCTGGGTGGGGTTGAGATTATTTGAGGGTGCCAGAGGATTGAAATGCCGTTTTCCTACACTGTAGGAATCAACTCAGCTGGCACACCAAAGGAGGTTAGATTTGCAAGGAGTCCCTGCTCTTTCTTGAAGTTCTGTATTTCCTCTTACAGGAGACTGCATGGGGCAACAGGCCTTGAAATTTTATAAGCAGGTTTATTAGTCTTTTGACAGGGTGAAATGACTCTGGATTTGAGTGTCAAAACAGAGGTAGGCTGGTGGTGAGAGTGGCTGTTGTCTCCCTCTTCTTCACTGCAACCTGTCCACATGCTTTGATGTTCTTACCTTGGTGGTGGTTTAACGATAAATACATAAGGCAGCCCAAATTAAATTCTCTGGTCCATCCTCATTGCCCACTACTATTCATAAAAGGTTACAAGGGTTAAAGCTGTGAAAATACTGTGGGTGGATGTGATTTTTGTTTGTTTGTTTTGCTGGCTGACCATCTCCCCCCGCCCCACCCCCCCAAAAAAATGTTTCAGGTTAATACAAAACTGAATTTTTGCAAATCAAAATTTGGATTAAAAAACTATATTTCAACCTGAAATAAAACACTCTTTTCATACCAAAGGAACTGAAGGGCTAGATTCACCAAATGGAGGAGAAGATAGCAGTGTCCCCTTATTTTGAGCACATTCCCTTCAGAGGCTGGAGCCTGGGTTTCAAATCTCTGCCCTGGAGCACGGACTTAAGCCCATGTTTTCTATCACGTAGGTGAGCACCCTAGCAAACAGACTATCGTTAGTCTCTCACTTCCTTTCTGGCCCAGTGAATATTTAATTATTTACACAAAGCACAACAGTTTCAACTAGAAAGATTGTGAGTATCCCACCTCCCCTTCCTGTACGGTGGAGGTTAGGCATTTGCCTAAAGAGTAGAAAATGGGGGTTCAAATTTATTACACAAATGTATTCAATGTTTTGTTCGACACAAATCTGCATTTTTTTCAGTGCGGGAAGGAGTTATTATAAAAAATGTCATCCAGTCCTAGCTCTAGTAACCTTGTCATGATGAATTTTGCTGAACTGCACTCAGTTTGGACTTCATTAGAGCTATCAGTAGCATGTAGTGCTTTGGATCATAAACTGCTCTTCTCGGAGCTAGTAATAGTTTTTTTTTTTTTCCTTATTCATGGCCTAAAAAAGTTATAACTCACTGATTTAAAATATTAATTAAAAAAATTCACCTCCTTTCCAAAATATTTGTTTTTGGTATTTGCTATCTATTGTATTGTGGTGTTTGGGCTTATCTCTTTTAAAGATTGAGAAGCTGGGAACCAATGGTGTCTAAAAGTTTAGATGATTATCCAAATTTGTAATGAGCTGGTTAATCTTTCAAAAAACAACCTTTCTTGAAAAATGTCCACTGCTTCCTGGTTTTGACGTGGCCAGAAAAAACACTAGAACAGCCTGTCTTCTGGAATTTCTGAACCTCTAATGTCAGCCTTGCAAACCACAGGAATTGCAGAGGCATGCACCTGATTGCATTGTCATTGTTTTTAAAGCTAACCACGCTTTTTAAAAAAAAGTTCTGATCTGGTTTGTGTTTGGGGAGAAGGTTCAAATCAGTTCTTGCTGCACCTGAATCAGTTTAACCATGACTAACCACAGTGCCACTAGATCAGCCTGAGCGTTAATTTCGGCTGCAGGGAAGTGGGAATCTTAGGCCAGGTTCAAATGGAAAAAGAAGGCTGTTTTCAACCACACAGTCACCATATTAAAAAACTGCATTTTTTCTCATCCATGTATTAAGGCTAATTAAATGCTTCACTTTAATGGCAATAGTTTACCTTAAACTATTGTCCTTTCACCCATAGAATCACAATTCAAGTCCAGATGGAGCTTCAAAAGCACCTCGGTCCCTGTTGAACAGTAAAACTGTGAAATATAATTAGAATGGTGGTAGCCTGTGCTCAAGAGAGGCTTAACACAGAGCTGCATAACCATTTTGCTTTTGAAAAACTTGTCCAATGGGTTTATCTTCTATTAAATTCATGAACGGCTTGGATCTTCTAACACAGATTATCGAATTGTGGCATACGATTCTCTGGCCTGAGGAGGAGACACTACAGACCAGTCCTAAAGAACGGACTGTGTCTCACCCAGGTGCATAGGATACTTCTTTGGTTGCATTATCCTTTAATATTCGCCTTTGGGCAATCACTCATCCACAGATGTGAAGCTCCCTAGGAGTCCCCCAATGTACCCCCATGCACCTGTGTAAAGGCCTATAACAAACTGCCTCATGGTGTGCTAATATGTGATGTGCATATTAAATAGAGGAGTCAGGTCCATATTTGTGTAACTTCATGTAGTTCTGCACCCTGACTTGCCAAGTTAGAGTATGCTTGGAGCGAGGATGTTGCTTTTTGAGTGTACTGACATGGCCTCTGTCACTGGCAAATCCAAGCACTTTACACATTATTACCCTTAGCTTCACAAGACTTTGTTTTGGAAAAACAGTAGGTGACTAGTGAACTCTCACCCCCAAATCTGATATTGCAGTGTTTTCTTTCAAGCCAAATCACATTCTGTAATGAGGTACAACACCAAATGAGAAAGGGTCAAAGAAAAACTGATTATAAAACTCAAGACTATCCTTGAAAAGAGAGGAGAGTGGAAAGATGCAATATGATGGGCTGTCAGTATCATTGCTAGCCAGTTCAAGGCAGAAAGCCTGCTTCTTACCTTGATAAACTGTTAGTAATAGGTCAGAGTCAGCTGCTTCTCTTATCAGCACTAGGAGCTTAAATGTCAACGATTAAGCGTTTCCATGGAGATCCCTCTGAGTTTCACAAATGTGGGCACATTATTTACGCCCACACTCTGTAGGATAAGTGATAATGACAGTGTGTTTTGTTGTGCCCTATCATATCTGAAGCAAGCAGTGCAGTTGGACTCTGAAATGCCATATCAGAGTACAGTGCCAGATCTTTGTGATGTGAAACACACCTGTTCATTTTGATTTCCACAAACAATGTCTTGCAGAAAAAAAGACAGCTTTGTTACAATACATTTCAGGCAGACAAATCCAAGACATGGGGGACAGTCACAGTTGCTAGGTATTACCAAATAAATTCTTTCCAGGGAATAAACTGGGTTGCACATCAGCTGTGACCTACATAGAATGCACACAATTTGGTGGCTAGTATGTGATTGGGGTATCTTGTTTTTCCCAAATTAGCTCAACATGCAGTTCTATTAGTTAATTCATACAGCAGAGACTTTGTATATTTAGAAGCACAGAGTGGGGAAAATGTTGCAAATTTTTTTTTTTTTTTTGGTGACTACTTGTTCCACTATTTAAACACAATTGCTTCAGCCATCCTTTTGTGTTAATTTCCCATAAGCATTTCAAAAAGTTATGCCAATATCAATGTTAAATAGTAAATAGTTCAAAGTTACAATGTAAGTATTTGCAGGATAGTTGTTAAATTTGTAGAAATGGATATTTGTACCAGAAGCATTTCTTCATCTTCCAGTGAGGGGGGGAGGGGGAAACATGCGACTTCTCAGACTAATCACAACTTGGTGTTGCAGCTCAAATGGAATATGATTATGAATACTCTCAGACAGCTGTCTGCAATCCAAACCTTTTTTTAAATTGCAAAATGTTTATCAAACAATTCTGAACAACAAAGAAATCTGAGGAAATTGCAATTGGCTCACTTACATGTTGCAAACAGAAGGAGGCTAGATTTGTTGGCTAACTATGCACTCAGCTCACCCAATTAAAACCACATGCATCAAGTTGGAAATACAGAACTTCATCACTGATTATTGATGCTTGTGCTGTTAAGGTCCTTCTAGGAGCTGTGCTCCCTTCCTCTATTACAGTCAGAAAACTGAAGCTGACACTTAGTAAAGTGTGCAATAGATACTCCTGAGATTATGCCAATACCTCCAATAGTTGAAGTTCCTGAAAAATTATCCACAAACCTCATTATCCCTGGCTTTAGTGCATATTCCCCTCCCCTCGGTATCTGCAAGGAGCCTCCCCCTTGCATCTTGGGCGCAACACACAAGGGATGCAGAAAACAGTAGTCCCTGGTTTTGGAGCACAGGTATTGTTGGTAGGCTATACTATCCAAAAAGGTGGAACAGCTCACACACACTTCCTGTATACTGGGAAGCCGTGGGTGGGAACATGCCTCCTGAGGCCCAGTTTCATCCCAAGGTTCTACCATGGCGTGCATTTTTCTTTATTCAGGCTAGCGGTTAAATCTAGACCTGACTCTTTATCCAACAGCTGGGTTGTAGCCATGTTTTGAAATATAATTCCTGGAAGTACCACTCTGTATGATGGCATTTCTGGGAATGATAACACAGCACCATAAACTCTGGTTTAGTGTGCAGCTTAAATTAAATCCTTCCTGGAAGTATGGTTTATCCATAGAAAGATGCAGCTATTTAAGTATTCAAAAATCTCACCCCTATCATCTGTTAAAGCTACTTTATATTTTTAAAAGAGACAATTCACTAGTGAGGACAGCTTACTGAATCTAAGTGTCATGACAGTCATATGCATGAAGAAGCAAATACAGCCAGATTAAATACATAATAGATTTGGTTTATGTTTTGTGGAATTTTGCTCAAATCCTCAAGCTTTTTTGGCAGTGCTTAAGCAAATGCCAGAAAGAGTATTTCTTAGTCAGGGTAGTCCTAATTCCTAAGGACAGACTGCTTGTGTCTTCAGTGATGATAACTAGGTTGCATGGAACTGAACTAAGACCACATATTCCTTTCAGTATCATAACAAAAATAATTCTGACTTTAAAATGTGGGTTATGGAAACCCTGGTGTGGTGGTATGGGAAAATCTGCATTACTGCTACCGAATCCTTACTTCTTCAGTGAATATGTAACCAGTATTTAAGTATGTTACATATATCTCTCTGTGCCTAATCCACAAAGGTTGGGAGTCTGCTCAAGCCATGCCAACCCGTGTTTCAGTTCCGAAGGTCTTGAGTTCATTCACTGGTGATGACCAAGATGATGGTTACTGCTGAAAAATTACTTCAGACTTTGGGCTGCTGCTGCTTTATACTATAGTGAATTCACTTTAAAAGATTAAATAAGCAAGAATGTACACAAAAGGAGCTATCTGATTTTAAGGATTGCCATTTATGTATCAGACTTGCAGAGGATGTTTCCTGTATATTTTAACCTTGAGCTTCTATCTTTATGAAACACAATCAGACTTATCATATATCATTGTCTTTTAAAAATTACCTTTATTTGCAAAGTTTGGACTCTTGCAAGGTTTGATAACCAGGCATATTGGAAACCAAACCAAATCTCAGTGCTTTGGCTGTTGATAGAACCTTATTTCTAAAATAATTCAGAATTAAAAAATTCAATATTGTCATGTCCTGCTCTTCTCAAAACAAATACTGATGAATGGTTGGTCTCTCAGAGGCCCAGCAGCAATCAGGGAGATTGTAATGTGAGGTAGGATTGTGCTCCAGGGTATGATATTCTCCAGACTACTACAGAGCTTCCCAGAATTGATATGTCATTCTTCACTAAGGTCCAAATTGTAAATCTATACAACAGGCAGTTAAAAAGTTAGAGATAAATTGCTGACATCCTTTTCAGACACAGAATTCAGATAGAAAACAGGGCCCTATAGATATTATATATGCCTTGCAAAATGGCAAACCATTCACACCTAGTTTACACAGAGCAAACATAGGAGTAGCCATTGGTATTTTGTTGCTTTTAAGGAGGAGTGCACTCTAAGTGCACTGTGATTTAGAGGTTAAGATTATATGATATATGTGTACTTTTATATTTTCCACTATGAAGGCAGCTCTTCTCTGCTATTGCCATGTACTCTTAAGAAATTACTCTACTTCTTTTATGTAATATTTTATGTTGTGTGTTTTGTCTTACATGGCACTTTTGTCATGAATGGCAGATTATATTACAATGTCACATTGCATCAAGAGATTTAAAATGCAACCTATTCTTTAAAACTCTACTGCGGAAGGAGCGATCGGAGCTATTGATCCATTTCAGGAGATGGATTAAATGCTAGAAGCTACAACTAAACTAACAACTTTTACACTATGAATACAGCAATATAGGTGTTTCCATACAGATCAAATTATAAATGCACCTAGTTCAATGGTCTGACTGCAGCAATTCATTTAAGGAAATGAATCCTTCTCTCCTCAGCCCCAAAACACACATTATGCCTGAAAGTGACCTTATACTGGCTTAGGACAGTAGCTACAGGTTTGTGTTTTTTTAATTTATGTACCTAGTCAACCTTTTAAGCTCTTTACCTCAATCACCTTATGGTTTGTGAATTCCTACATTAATGAAACACTGGAAAAATGCATATAACACTGTATATAAAACCATTATTTCCTTTATAGCAAAAAGCATTCCCTGCCTTGAGAAGCTTGCCATCTGAATGCAAAGCAAAAAAGTGATGACCAATGCTGCTTTGTAGCCACTGACGAGTTATGCTCAATAAGGGAGCATGTAGCAAGGCACCTCATTTGTAGCTGAAGATTGCTCTTCTCCTTGGACACACATTCTCTGCTCACACTAAACAACTTTTTGCTCTGAGGAATAAGGGAGCAGGCAGACAATACACTTGAGACTTCCACTCAGTATAAAAGATTTTGCATGATGCTGCTCGTTACTTGTGCCTATAGGTTGCCTCTGCTCACACTTGTACTGAAATTAGGGTGACCAGACAGCAAGTATAAAAATCGGGATGGGGGTAAGGGGTAATAAGTATCTATATAAGACAAAACCCCAACTGTCAGGACTGTCCCTATAAAACTGGGACATCTGGTCATCCTAGCTAAAGTGCAAAAATTTTGCACCTTGCTGCATATCATGCAAGGATTTATAGGATTATAGCCAAAGTGCCCTGTTGGACTAGTATTTTGGAACAGATTGGAAAGGGAAGCCTGACTTTCAATATATCACAATGTGGGCCCTCAGTCTCACTCTGTCCTCTATGCACTGCTCTGGCAACGCAAAAGTGATAGACAGCTGGCTTAGACAGCCAGCTAGTAATCCCCCCATGGGGAAATCCATGGGTAGGACAAAGTTGCCATCAATACTTCCATAACTTATTGTTAAGTGAATGGGGCAGAAGTTTTTGAAGGAGGGTGTTGAGTTTCAGTCCCTGTCCTCAGCATATTTTGGTTTTTTTGGTGTACTCTGAGTCCATTCCAGATGCAGGTGATCTTCTCTTACAAGTTCCTGGATCACCAGCGTATTAACATTTATGGTCTGCCCAATATATTAGCAAATGTCACCTTTGCATATATAACCTTTGAGTCAGTATGTGCAGTAAAAAACTCCCTAAAAACAAGCTGAGTCAGCTTCTTGGCAACAGTCTGCTTCTTGGTGTCTGTCTGATATTGCATATCATGTAGATTGTGCTTTCCCCTACAGCTAATACTGAAATTGCATCACCACATCATGCAAATTAAAGGTAGATATTGCCTAGCTTGCAGCAAGACTACTAGCTTACAAACTTTGGTGATTCTTTTCTTTGTATTTTCAAGCCTTCTCTGCTCTACTTAGTGAATTCTCTCTGTCTACTCCAATTATTCTCCACATTCAGATGTGAGCTTGTTCACATGTACTTGTCTATAGCACTTGTTAGTTTGGGCTTTTTGAGCACTCTGTCTTCTGTATCTTTCATCCCTATTACTTGTACATCATACATTAGTTCATCTTCTAAGGTTTGGTAATCGCATGAGTCACTCATTTTATGTAGTTTGGCATCATACTGATCTATTGTGTCTCCAGATTCTTAGAATCATAAAATCATAGAATATTAGAGTTGGAAGGGATCTCAGGAGGTCATCCAGTCCAATCCCCTGCTCAAAGCAGAACTAACCTCAGCTAAATCATCCCATCCAGGGCTTTGTCAAGCCACGGCTTAAAAACCTCTAAAGATGGAGATTCCACCACCTCCCTAGGTAACCTATTCCAGTGCTTCACCACCCTCCTAGTGAAACCGTTTTTCCTAATATCCAATCTAGACCTCCCCCATTGCAACATGAGACCATTGCTCCTTGTTCTGTCATCTGCCACCACTGAACAGCCTAGCTCCATTCCCCCTGGAACCCCCTTTCAGGGAATTAAAGGCTGCTATCAAATCCCCCCCCCCCCCATTCTTCTCTTTTGCAGACTAAACAAGCCTAGTTCCCTCTGTCTCTCCTCAAAAGTCTTGTGCTCCAGCCCCCTAATCATTTTTGTTGCCCTCCGCTGGACTCTCTCCAACTTGTCCACATCCTTTTTGTAGTGGGGGGCCCAAAACTGGACACAATACTCCAAATGCAGCCTCACCAATGCTGAATAGAGGGGAATAATCACTTCCCATGATCTGCTGGCAATGCTCCTCCTAATGCAACCCAATATGCTATTAGCCTTCTTGGAAACCAGGGCACACTGACTCATAACCAGTTTCTCATCCACTGTAACCCCCAGGTCCTTTTCTGCAGAACTGCTGCCTAGCCCATCGGTCCCCAGTCTATAGCTGTTCATGGGATTCTTCCGTCCTAGGTGCAAGACTCTGCACTTGTCGTTGTTGAACCTCATCAGATTTCTTTTGACCCAATCCTCCAATTTGTCTAGATCACTCTGTATCCTATCCCTACCTTCCAGGGTATCTACCACTCCCCCTAGTTTAGTGACATCTGCAAACTTGATGAGGGTGCCATCTACCCCATCCTCCAGATCATTAATGAAGATGTTGAACAAAATCGGCCCCAGGACCGACCCCTGGGGCACTCTTCTTGTTACCGGCTGCCATCGAGCCATTGATCACTACCCATTGAGCCCGATGATCTAGCCAGTTCTCTATCCATTTTATAGTCCATTCATCCAACCCATACTTCTTTAACTTGCTGATAAGAATACTGTGGGAGACTATATCAAAAGCTTTGCTAAAGTCAAGGTATATCATGTCCACTGCTTTCCCCACATCCACAGAGCCAGTCACCTCTTCATAGAAGGCAATGAGGTTGGTCAGGCATGACTTTCCCTTGGTGAATCCATATAGACTGTTCCTGATCACCTTCCTCTCTTCCAAGTGCCTTAAAATGGATTCCTTGAGGACCTGCTCCATGATTTTTCCAGGGATTGAGGTGAGGCTGACCCGTCTGTAGTTCCTTGGATCCTCTTTCTTCCCTTTCTTGAAGATGGGCACTATATTTGCCTTTTTCCAATCATCCGGGATCTCTCCCAATTACCACAAGCTTTCAAAGATAATAGCCAATGGCTCTGAAATCACATCAGCCAACTCCCTCAGCACCCTCGGATGCATTGCATCTGGCCCCACGGACTTGTGTCCTGAACCTGTTCCTTCAGCACTGAGGGATGTTCACCTCCTCCCCATTCCGTGCTGCCTAATACAGTAGTTTGGGAGCTGTCCTTGTCTGTGAAGACAGAGGCAAAAAAGTCATTGAGTATCTCATCTTTCATCCTCTGTCACTAGGTTGCCTCCCCCATTCTGTAAGGGGCCCACACTTTCCCTAATCTTCCTCTTGATGACACGTGCTGAAAAGATGCCCTTCATGTAGAGCATTGGGGGTGGGGTTTGAAAATGCTTTTCTAGGCACTTCTTGGATTTTACATGAGACCTCTCTGTCTACCGTTGATATATCCTCATGCTGTTGGGGCAGCCTTTACCCATTGTAGTTAAATGTGGCTGCTCTTACTTTGTTTTATCCAGCCCAAATGCAATTCTGCCATTTTCTCATTGTGATCTAAAGAATGTCCATTTGCTGAACATGTCCCCTTTCATGTCCATCTGCTTGGGGCAAGGGGTCTGATATGCTGCCAGGGTTGTTTTTCTCTTTTTCAATATTCTCTGTATCTAATTTCATGTATCTGCAGGAACCCACTCATTTTAGATGCCCTGCTCAGTGTTTAAGCATAAAAGGTATGTCTGCCCTGAAATAAAAGACCCAGGGCATGGCCGTGATCAGCTGACTCAGGCTCACAGGGCTCAGGCTGCAGGGCTAAAAATTGCTGTGTAGACATTCAGGCTTGGGCAGGAGCCTGGGCTCCTTGATTCTCCCCTCTTGCAGGTACCAGAGCTCAGGTTCCTCCATCCTCAACCACAATGTCTACACAGCAATTTTACAGCCCTGAAGCCCAAGTCCCATGAGCCTGAGTTAGCTACCCTGGCCAGGCACATGTGTTTAATTGCTGTGTAGATGTACCCAAAGAGAGCCAAGAAAGTGCATTTCTTCCTTCACATAGCTTATCCTCTTTCAGAGAGCTCTGCTATCAGGAAGTGATTGATAAGTTCCTAGACATTACCTATATTAGCATACTAAACTTCCCATGGGGAAAGTCTCTATCGTAACACAGGCAGAGCTGGAACACCTCATCTTTTTGGAGTGCTTTCACTCTTATTAGCTACAGTTGGATAATTATTCCTATTGACTTCAGTTCTGCCTCAGGAGAGTTTGGATTAGATTACTGCTCCCTAATAGCACTGCTATGGCTATGGCCCATTGCAAAAGAGGCAAAAGAGAGGGGAGGAGAAAATGGAGTTCTCAGCAGAACAGGACACATGCAGGGAGTACCTGAGCTGCAGTCTTCAAGTGTACAGCAAGGATCATGTTTCCCTTTGTGCCCAGGAGCTCCTGAAGTTATTGTGTCTCCCTCACACACAATTCTTCCAGGATCCCATGCACACAGAGTGAGGCTCCATACCACACTCAAACAAGGCAAGTGCCTCATAGGCAAGACTGAGCCCCGTAAATAATAATGAATATGAACAGTGTCCCATGTCAAGTGACTTGTTATTTATTTTCCGTGCAATTACAGATGTAACTAGAGGGCAAAATTATCTGCTGATAGATTCCATGACTTCAGTGAAGTTACACCAGAAAATTTGGCCTAATATTTGCCTAGAAAAAGTAGATCTAAGCAAATCATTGATTTTTGTTTGTTTGTTTGTTTGTTTGTTTGTTTTGGGGGCTGGACCAAACAAATCTGGTGTGTGTGTGGAGGGAAATCATTAAGTTTCAAACCAAAACTGAATTTGTTTCTGTTTCTTGAATAAATAAATAAGAGAAAGTGTTGGGTTGAAATAAAATGTTTCAAATGTCACTTCAAATTGATATTTTGTTTAAGAAAATATAGTAAACTGAAAATGTCACCTTGTTCTTATAAAGAGCAACCTGTACAAAGACTCAAAAAGAGACACCTTTGTCTGAACTTCTTTTAACTTACATTTAACACAAACAGTGGGTATAATTTACTTTTAAGAAGTCAGCCAACCATTAATGCCAACCAAGAGATTTGTTTCTGCTGTGTATGTCCATGAACAGGAATATACAGTAGCATTGCTTCTATTTTTAGAGATATATTAGCATGAAATCATTGATCAATTTTTTACCTCTCAATCCAGCTTAATTTTCTAATTCGTTGCTCAGCCAGTCTCTTTATTCATTTGCTGATGAAGAGTAATGTTTCTGTTAAAAATGAAATACCAATTTAGCTGCACATCCATATACTTACGAATGTGGAAGTTTGGATACGGTCCAAAAGCAGAGCTGGCAAAAAAAATATTAAAAATGTTGTAATGGAAACTTGTGAACTGTTCACTAATTCATTCCTCCTGATTTTACACACCCTGAAAGTTTAAGTTACACAAAATTTCTGGTGGCTTAAGTGAAGCATGCAAAAGCTTAGAAATCCATGTGAGCTTGAGAATTCATTCTTGTTGATGGTGGTGGTGGTGGAAATCCTCTGAAAAACTGCAAGATCTAGTGGAGAGACAGGAGGTCCTGAGTTTTATATAAAGGCCCAAATGTATTAACGTCAGTGATTAGCAGAGATGATACTAGATCTAGAACTGAGCAAATAATTTACATTTGAGTGTGGTGGCCAACAGAAAGTTCTGAAAAACAATGGGGATTCTTTTGAACTGAACCTGATTTTTTGCGGGTTTCTTGACTAATTGAAAAACAAAAACAAAAATTTCATTCATGTAAAATGAAACGTTTCAAATGTTGATTCAGAACCCCATTTCCAAAACCGCTTATTTTAAAAATGTCATAACAAACCATTTTTCTTTAAAAAAAAACCATATTTTTTATTTGGCTGAAACTATTCATCAAACTTGAATTAATCAAATTCATCAAACTGAATTCACAAAATGTTTTGGTCACCTTGAAACTGCATTTCTGGTAACTTTACTATTTGCCTGAAAAATTTCACTCAGTTCTAGCTAGAACACAGAAGCTTTCTGCTTCATCCTTGTGCTTCAAGGGACACCAATCGGGGCAGAGGGAAAATAAATCACATTTCTGTCTGAACATAGATTTTAAAGCAAGCAGAAACCATTATGATCATCTAGTCTGACCTCTTGCATAACACATAGTTACAGGTTACACATCAGATTAATATAACAGAAAATAACCAATGGGAGAAAAAGTTCCATTTTTTCCTACTTTATTTGGGTTCAGCTGTGCTACTTCTTTGAGATGCTGTGCACCCTCAACCCTGAGCCCTTTCTGCACTGGATAGTGCTCTGTGAATATTCCCCTTCACTCTTCTCTCGGTAGGCTCAGTTAGGTCTGACTCCTGATCCTCTAGTCATTTGCTCATTTACTCCATCATTCTTATTCAGCAAAGCAATGAAAATAAACATTGAACCAGAGAGCAGTAGACTTGCCCAGGAAAGGCAGATACTACACTCGTTTTCTTCCATTCCTCTGCTGACAAAAAAGCTACAGCATGAGTGAAATGTCTGAACTACAGTGCAGAAATTAGGGGGAAGCTGTAGATCTGAAAATTAAATGGAGGAAGCTTCCAATTGGGCAATAGCAGCCTAAAATTTGTCTCTGATCCCTCACACCGTTAGTGATTCAAGAACAAATCTGTCTAAAGATTAGCAACCTACATCCATGCCCTCTCATTCATCTTTTAAAGGAGACCATAACAAAACAAATATAGAATAAATTATGACCTGCAACAACATTCTCCTTCCTACTCTTTTTCAGCAGGGGATAGCAGTATCTATTAACTAGGCAATTATGTCATGATTTCTTTGCATTGCATCACTCAGAACTAATTCCATTTTAAATTAGAATTTTTCAAAGAACCCTCAGTCATTTGCTTTCTATTCCTTCCTTTCTTTCCCTCCTTTCAGAATTTATTTCAGTGACTATATAAGTGAATCACTAGACGGCCAAGTAAAGTGATTGATGCAAGGAAGATGATTTCCCTCCTTGAGATAATGTATAATAGGAAGGCCATTAAGGAGTTTCTTCCTGCTGATGAACAGTTGGTTACTGTAATTTGCTCAAGTCTTGCTGTATTTTTTTCAAGGCTCTTATTCATGCCCCAAATTCTTCTTGCCTCTTTGATTTGAAGTAGTAATGGAGAAGCTTCCAAACAATGTTTTTTTTATGTGTTGCTAATTTTCTTTCTTTGAAATTATGTTCTGCAATCCCCTTCTATACAAAGCATTTTTCTTCTTAATTGCTCATAGCATTACTAAATGATCAAATGTCTCCATATAATTTAGGCAAATCTTTTTTTTTTAAAGAGTAGAATTTTTAACTGTATTTTAGAACAGGCAAAAGTAGCAGGAGGAAAGTAAAAGCTACATGACTAAGTTAACAATAGAAAGTATGGTCAAGGTAGTACATTTGAAAGTAAATGCAGATACACACATTTTTAATTAAATGTTGAAGTTGTATGATATTAAAATGGTGAACTGGAAACATTATCCAATGGCTATATTCTGGAAGGATCTGAAGAGTGTAAATATCAAAGAAACAGAATAATTGTTTAAGGTGGTCAAGAAAGAAAGTGAACGCAAAAATGTAGGCAAAATAAGGAAAAATATTACCACTGAAGTCTAAGAGTCTGTGAAAGTCTGGAAGTGGATATCTCATCACCTGACGCATGTAAAACGAGACCTGACACTGGTTGTCTGAAAAGCACATAGCTGTGTTAATCCAGTAATTGAAATCTTCTAGTACTGTATGTGGAGATAGGCTACACTGGGGTCCACAGGACTTGCTCTGTTACTGTGGGCCAAAAATGTCTGGGACAGACACTCCTCAGGGATACAATGAATACTGGATGTCCTAGCCATGCACCAAGCCTGGCCAGTGTTGTCCAATTTTGGGATATGCTGTCTGGCTCTCAGCACCCAGAGCAGAGATGTATGTGGTTTATGCGGCACATAAATCTTTCAGGTGATTTTCTGATTCTAAATTCCATGGGATAGGAATTGTGTCTTCCCTTGTGTTTTGTTCAGAGATGAACACACCTGTGGTGGTAAATAATCATACTAATCCAACTTATATGAGAAAAAATTTTCAGCTCTCCTGTGTCCATGTCTCAAGATGCTATGTACTATTTCTATTCCTACTTCCTGGTTACTTTTTTTTATTTTAGCTATTTACTAATATGGCCCCCATCGTTGTAATACCAAGCAACTCACAACCATTAAAGTATTTATTCCCACTGTAGTGGGGTTGGCCAACTCCAGAGCATCTCCTTATGACCCCAGATGACTCTGCAGTGGCCTGCCTCTATGTTCCCACTTCTTCAGGGCTCCTTTTTAAAAAAAAAACAAAAAAACCTCATAACAGTCAAAGGAAATTCCCCACCTGGGGTCCAATTTATTAAGCCCTCAAGTACATGCTGACCCTTCAGGATCCAACCCCAATTCAGTATCTCTCTTAGTTGGAATGTTTCCAGCATACTCACAGAGATGGGTCACAGTTCAGTGTCTCTGTGGGAGCCAAACCAGCTACATCTCCTCATGATTCTGTTTCCTTAGTACCCCACTCCTCTCCCTGCAGCCCCCTGCTACTCTTTATAGGGAATTACCTGGTCCCACTCAGGTTGGGGGCTCGTTCTGTAACTACTGTTGGCTTAGCCCCAGGCTCTCCAACCCATCGGACAAGCCACCCTTTTACAATCGCAATGTCCCTTGAAGTATGGAAGTTAACTAATGTGCCAATATTTTAAAAAGGTAAATGGGATTATCTGAGTAATTATAAGCCTGCAGTATGACATTGATCCTGGGCAAGATAATGGAGTGGCTGACAAGAGGCTTGGTTAAGAATTAAAGGAGGCTAATATAATTAATACCAATCAACATGGGTTTATGGAAAAGTCATACTAACCTGATATCTTTTTTTTTATGAGATTATCAGTTTGGTCGATGTAATATACTTAAAATTCTGTATGGCATTTGATTTGGTACCACACATAAAATGGATAAAAGCAGGCTAAATGAGAGGTCTCAACATGTAATTGCAAATGGGGAATCATTCAATGGGTGTGTTTCTAGTGGGGTCCTGCAGGGTTCAGTTCTTGGCTCTATGCTATTTAACATTTTTATCACTGACCTGGAAGAAACAAGATCACTGATAAAATTTGCAGAAGACAAAAATTAGAGGAGTGGTAAATAATGAAGAGGACAGTTCACCGCTGCATAGCGATCTGGATTGCTTGGTAAACTGGGTGCAAGTAAACAATACGTGTTTTCATAGGGCTGATTGTAAATGTATATGTCTAGGAAAAAAATAGACCATAGTTAGATGATGATGGACTCTATCCTGGGAAGCAAGGACTCTCTCTGTCTCTCTTCTGGAGGCATAACACCCAGCAGTTGTAGGCAGTGCACATTTTGGCTATAAGGTCTTGTTTGGGACCCAAGAGCGCTACAAAATTTGCTGACATTATTGTCAGTGCCAGTCCTGATGAGGAGCCTTTTAAATGACACTGGCGACTGCATCAACCTTCAGGTACAGTCAGTCAATTATATTGACAACTGCGTCAATCTGAAGGCATAGACATTCTTTGGTAATAGTGTAGTGGCAGATGTTCCACAGGCTTCACAGATACAGAGAAGACAGGTGATGTGAGTTACATGCTCCTGATACCCCATCTGTGACTGATAATAATGACACTGAAATCCTGACTGTAGATATTGGTGGCATTTCTATCACATCTGTCTACAAATCGCCATGCAAACCATTCAAGTGTTGCCAGCCCACATAACCTCAAACTTGACAAAATGCAGGTAGTCATTGGTGACTAACAGTCACAGGCCCAAATGGGACTGTAGCATAACTGATGAAAATGGTGAACTAGTTCAATCATTGGCAGATGCACACCACTTGAGTTTATTCGTGGCTCTAAGCTCCCCATTTCCTTCAATAGCAGCCAATAGAAAACAGGGCTACAACCCTGATCTAGTATTTGTCAGCAACAACATAGCTAGTTAGTGTAACAAGATTCCACATTCATAGCACTGACCCATTGCCACCTAGATCAATACAGCCATAACACTGAACTCAGTACCATTCCAGCACTGCTTTAATTTTAAGAAAGGAGAATGGAAGGGCTTCACCAACAACCTCAATGCTGTTGTAAGAAAGATTGAGCCAAAACTAGAAAATTATGACCAATTTGTCAATGCTGTGTGTATGCTGTCTTGAAGAAGCATATTCCACAAAGCTGCAGAACAAATTATGTGTCCTGACTAACATCCGAGTTATCAGCTTGGTGTGCAAAATACAAGCAGAAGTTCACAGCAGACCCATTCGCTGTGGATAACATCACAGCCAGTAAAGAACTGGTCTCTACACTAAAGGAGAAAAAACAGAAGTCATGGCAGAATCTCACTGAGTGCCTGGACATGACCCACTGCAGTAAAAAAAGCATGGAGAAGCATCCAAAAGTTCAACAATGACCCAGGGAATGCAGAGTGACACTACAATGTTACTGCAGACCAGTTACACACCAACTCCTAGAAAATGGCAGGGTACTGAACAAACAACCCAAAATAATGGCTTAAGTGGCAAGACCAGGAGACTTATAATTTGGGGGCACAATATAGAACGACCAATTTAACCTCTGGAATTAGCACCCTCAAGAATGGCAAAGCCACTTGCCTAGACAACATTTGTACTGAACAACATAAACACTTTGGCCCAGCAATAAAGAACTGGTTACTCGGGTTGTTGAACACATGCAGAGCTACATACAGAGTACCCAAAATCTGATAAGGAGCACGTGTTGAGGCACTCCTGAAGCCAGGGAAGGATGCAATGGAACCAAAGAACTTCAGGGCTATATCACTACTATGTCACCTCTATATACTGTATGAGGGTCTCATCCTAAACTGCCTTTCACCACTCATTTAAAAGCACCTAGTTCCAGAGCAAGCTGGATTCTGTCCAGGCAAGTCATACACTGGTCATGTGCTGAATATCACTTAATACATCAAAAATGGCTTTGAAAAGGGTATGATAACAGGAGCTGTGTTTGTTGACCTATCAGCAGCATAAAACACAATAAGTCACTGAAGGATCCCCACTAAAATATACAATGTGATGAAAGATCACAATTTTGCATGATTGATACAATCTATACTATAGAAATGACATTTTTACATTGAACTATGAAGGAAGCAGAGCCAACAGCAACAACAGAAAGATGGTTTACCACAAGGAAACATACTCTCACAAGTACTCTTCAACATCTATCCCAGTGATCCATCTCAGCCCAATTAGTTTAATCTATGTCAAAAACATATGCATCGCTGTCCAAGCCAAGGATCTTGTCCAGATCAATGCTACACTAACATTAGTGTTGTCTGGGTTCTCAGTCTATTACACCAAGAACTGTATGCCAACCCAGCCAAAACACAGGTGAGTCTCTTCTATTTTAGGAATTTTGAGTCCAATAGACAGCCATCTGGAATGGGGATCACTTGGCCACTGCTGGAATCCTGTCTACCTTGGAGTGACACTCTAGACCACACATTCTCCTTCAAGATACACATGAAGACAAAAGGCAAGGTTAGCACCTAGAACATACTTGCAAATTCAAAATGGAGAACCAACCCACCAACACAAAGAGCCACCACACTTGCACTTTACCATTTGATGGCTGAATATTCATGTCTGCTGTGGGAAAGATCGGCTCACACAAATAAGCTGGACTCTGTGCTGAATGATAGCTGACATCACAGGGTGTCTAAAATGAACAAATGTGAACAGCTTTTATGTGCTTGCTGGAATCACTGCCCAGAATCTCAGGAGAGCAGCCACAAGCAAAATGGAATGATTGCGACAGATCGAAGATACCAGATATCTGCTCTGTGGCCATACCGCTGCAGTTTGCTGCCTCAAATCACAGAAGAACATCCTAGCTTCAACAGAATTGCTTAAAAAAAAGTCACCAATGGCAACGACTGGAAATGTGGCACACAGATAGAAATACTTAAAGATGTTAAAATGCACATCGACATTGCCAAACATTTTCCCACAGATACAGAGAAAGACTGGTTGACCTGGAAGTGTTTAAATGGTTCAGCAATTGTTCAAACAAGAGCTGGCACATTAAAAGTCAATATGTGGAAGTGGGACTATTCCAATGACCCAGACACATGTGACTGGTGAAACACAAACCATGGAACATTTGTTAGTCTGCTGGCTCCTGGAGGAACTGCATGCTATGGAAGATCTCACCAAGGCAACAGACTGGGCCGTGTCATGTGCTCAACACAGGAAAAACCTATGATTGTTGTGGAAGGACACAAGAAGAAGTAGTACCTATCTGGGGAACAAATATTTAATAATGGGTCTCTTCAATCTAAAGAAGAAGGTATAATATGACCCAATGGCTGGAAGTTGAAGCTTGACACATTCAGTTAAGAAATAAGATATAAAATTTATCAGTAAGAGTAATTAACCACTGGATCAACTTACTGAGGGTCATGATGGATTCTCCATGACTGATAATTTTTTTTAAAAAAAGTTTGTATGCTCTTTCAAAAGAAATGCTCTGGGAATTATTTTGGGGAAGTTCTATGTCCTGTGTTAAACAAGAGGTCAGATCTAGATGATCACAATGGTCCCTACATCTTGAAATCTATCAATCTATGAATGATTATCTCAATTTTTCAGACGGAGAATTGAGGCATAGCGAGACTAAGGATAAAATTTTTAAAAGCCTTTCACAATAAAAAGGTCAATGGGACTTAGTCTCTGGAGTCATTAAGGTGCTTTTGAAAATTTTACCCAAAGGGCTAGATTCGCAAAAGGGCTTAGATGCCTTGCTGCAACTTTCTGCACCTAAATCCAAGAATCAGCCCTACTGGGCTTCATAAAAACCCCATTCACCTGTTCCCCAGCATTGTAGTCATCTACAATTGCTCAGCATCTAAATTTCTGCAGTAAGCATTCGCTAGGTGTCTATTTCTGCCTCTAAGCATGTGCACTGTAGCCTCATGCCAGGCGTCTGGATGACTGAACCCCAGAGGAATATTTTTTTTTTTTCTTATGTGACCTTCTCTAAATTTCTCAAGGGTAAGATTTAGTGACTAAATTCACCTCCCCCACCTCCCCTCTTTTGATGTCACTCATATAGGAAACTAAACCACTGTCGAAATCCTGTAAGCTATCTTAAACTAATGTCTTTTCAGAATATATAAGTTACAGTTATTGGCAATTGTGATTACAGAAATGCTGTGAACTATAAACTGTCATGTCACACAAAGAAAGAATCTTAATGTTGAACTTAAATTCTAGTTGCGTTCAGAAGCTCTATAAATCACATCTATAAATAGAACTGAGTTAGCTTGTAGCCTAACATGGGGAAAGCCTTTGAATTTTTATAAGCCTCTCCTCTCTTATTCTGTCATCAAAATAAGTCTTGAAGTCATAAGCAGTTTGCATTCACTGAATCAGTGACTAAGTAATGACATTATGATAATGAAAAACATTATGATATGATAATGACATAATGACATTATGATAATGATAAACCACTGATATGTACAGATCATCTATATCGTCCTTGTGTATAGAGTGAAAGCCATTTATTCAAATGGCATAAATCACTACTTTGATTAATACCATTATTTGCCCTTGATGAGATGCTGTTCTCCAAGGAAACCTAGATGCTAAATTACAGTCATGATATTGGGAAAAGAAAAAAGATTAGGTTTATTTTATTTCGTGTGCCCATATTAATTATTATTCATTACTTTTATATCAGAGGTGAATGATGCATTACAAAAATAAAAAGGAAGCCCTTGCTCTGAATGTTTTACAATTTAAAGGACTCAGTTCTGCCTTTACACACATTTATGTAATGCTCAGTGACTGGAGTGGAAGTCACGTGTGCAAATGAGAGCAGAATTTGCCCTAATTTAAGATACAAACAACCAGAGGAGATGTCAGCACATTTAGAGTTTAGAGAAAGAGGACAAATATTTAGAAGCAAGGAAATCACAGAACATTCAGGAGGAAAACAATTGCTAATTGCCTACAGTTATTAAACATAAATGTTTGTTTTTGAGACAAATGCATTTTCCAGTTATATTACCATGTGCAGCATAGAGAAGCAGTTGAACACTGCAAAACAGTTTGTGACCATTCATTTGAATTCTGAACCTCTGTTTGATTCAACCAACACTGGGCTGAAGCATACTAATGGGACAGTGTGGGGAAGCTAGCACTACTGTGTTCTACGTTGACCCATTCTGTGGATAAGTAGAGAATAGTATCCTCCAAAACTGCCAGACAGGCATCTTTCATAAGTTGTTTTACTCTTTAAAAAAATCATTGTGGAAAAAACTAACGTTCTTACTGAAGAAACTGATGTCCTGTGTGTGTTCAGAGCCATATGTGCTCATTTTGGTGGCAGAGTGAAGTATTTATTGCTCTGACTTCTGTTGGCCCTGAAGGCCCAACACTGTCACTGAGGGCAAAATTTGAAGACAGTGGGGTGCTCATAGGTGTTACGGAAAGCCCATTGTGGCCTACAAAACCATTACCACAAGTGATGATGCTGGAGAAGGAAAGAATCCAGCCTGTTAGATCTTAGGTTGATTTTTTTCAGGGATGTCAGTTAGGAAAAAACAAAAAATCACACATTTTTATTTGTTAATTGAGTTTTTTTGAGCCAGTATCACTGGGAACTGATAGCCATGGAATCATAGGGTTCCATATTTATAGAGACTTTTCAGAGCATAACCGCAGTTAACTACCCCAACTTCCCCAACATTTATTCCTTAGTAATTGTTGTGTATTTTGTGTGTCTAACTTAACTGCCGAGGTTGCTGTAGCAACAGAGCTTAGCTTGTTGCCATAGCAAAAGAGTTAAACTATTAGGGGATAGCTCAGCCTGTCCTGGCTGGTTTTAGTCTTCCATGCTGATTTCTCTCTGAATACAAGTACTTTCCAAGGATTTAACATAACAGTAATCGGTTAGAATCTACTTCTAAATCCACATGTATATGGAAAAAGTGTGAAAGCCAGAGAAAAAGAGTATATGCAATACAAAAGGAAACCTGCATAATTTTAAATGAATGAAATACATGAAAACATGTAAAATCTAATGAAGTTAGAGGATTATTGTGCAAACATATCTAAAATTACATATTACATTATTTTTGGGCAGTTGGGGGAGAGAAACAAATCCCACTGTGGTTTTCAAAATCAGCATTTAATGCTGGGTGAATAACTTCCTCCGGTCTCTTCTTTTCAGGTAGTTTCTGAATGCAGCGTTCCCCTAGCAACGTAACATCACTATTCCTGTATGCTATGCTGAAATGCTTCAAATAAAAATCGTCATCATCACTGCTATCTCCTAGAAATGGACCCCCATTTATTAAAGAAGGGGCAGAAATCTGTGCAAAGCACATAAAATACATACAAACTGCAGCAAAAATGTAGAGAGTCCGAAAGTTAAAAGACAACCCTTGATAACTGGACACAGGCCTGTTCAAGCACAAGAGCTATGAACCACTATAGAATGCACCTTCAAGTTCAGTGCCCCCCTTGCCATACTGAGCCAAAATCAAAAAAGAAAGTCACTGGTCTGAGGCGCAGTTTAGTTGGGTTCAGTTCCCAATTCTGCCGCAGACATGACCTGGCCTAAATCAGTCTCAGTTCTCCATCACAAAATGGAGATACTAACACTGCTCTGCCTTCTCTTCACAATAACCATGCATAATTCCCATTAGCACTAATAGGAATAATAGTATGCAGAGAGTGTGCATGACTCACAGGATACAGAGCCTTCCATCTCTAACTCATACAAGTTACCACGGGTGTGCACAGGAATTCCAGTGCTTTTGGAGGGGCACGTTCTTGGCTCCCGCCGCAGCCCTGGGCCAGAGGAGCTCGCTCTTCTCACCGGAGTCCCGGGGCCAAAGGCGTTCTATGCCCCCACCGATCACTGGGGGAGGAGTTGTGCCCCTGCTTTCCCCTCCCTCCCCCCTCCAGTGCATGCCCCTGCAAATTAACATCTGATGACTGTTTGGTCAATGTGAAATGAATAGATTGTATTAGTATCATTTCTAGTGAATAAGGGCTAGATCCATAATGGGATTTAGGTATCTAACTGCCACTTTAGTCTCCTAAATCCAAAATTTAGATCCTCAAAACCCCTGCTCCATTGCTGCATAACCGTGTAGATGTCTAAATTCCTTAGGTGCCCATTTCCACTGGTAAAGTCCCCACAGTGCCAACAAATCTGCATACGTGTCCACTGCATCCTGATGCCCAGGCACCTAGCTCAGGCCTGAGACCCGGTGGGATCCTCAAACTAGGCTTTTTTCCACCTATCTCAACAGCAGACGAGGTGCCTTGGACCCAGCGCAGGCTAACAGTGCAAGTCCCTACCCCAGATACCAGGTATGCTTGCACAGCTTTCACTGAAGTCCATGCCATCATGTCTTCATTGCTGAGTTAACCGTGCTAGATAGATTAAAGTTAGTACGGGTAAGCCTACCAAAATCACACTTCTAATTGCAGTATCGACATTCCCTTATGTACCTAACTCTCTCCAGGCACCCTTTAATTAGCCTGAGTGCCTAATTCTTGGCATGGGATTCCACCCATTGGCAGGGGGGGCCTAAACATTAGGCATTGCAGTGCTGAGTGAAAGTCCTTTCCGTGGATCCACACATAAGTGTCTTCAGGTCACAAAATCCACCATCTTTGCTGGCACCTCATTTTTTATGCAGTTCCAGTTTGTCCGGCATGATGTGCTTTCTTTTGTTTTACATTCTCTCGTTATTTGGAATTGTAGTTTAGGGAAGGGGTGGGATTTAATGGCTGACATCAGCGCAATGCCAAAAGAATGCACATACAGCAACATGGTTTGGTGGACAGGGCACTGGTCTAGGAACTAAGATACTTGGGGTCTGTCCCTGGCTCTGCCAGTGACTCACTGTGCGACCTTGGGCAAAACCACTTTCCCCACAATGTACTTCAGTTTCCCCATGTGTAAAATAGGAATAATAGTAAGATCTACAGATGAAAAGTACTGCCATATATGAATGCTATATATTACTACAACTTACCTCTCATTGGTGATCCCTCCTGAATAGGTTGAGGCATGCTGGACAAGCAGCATGGGGAAGCTCTTATAAACCACACTAGGACTATGTGAATATTTGTCCCTATCTAGTGGCTAGTTCAGATAATGGAATAGCAGCTGCTAGCTATACTTCCTTTAACTCATACAGTAAAAGCTTATGCTTTTAGCACTGGCAGCCCAAGCAAGAGGTTGTTATAAAAAGAGGTGTGCTAGGATGGGACTTGTACTTTGGGAAATCTCAGGTACTTGAGATGAGCTTCCTCAGAGTGCATATAACCTACACTAGGAGAGTATGGGTCTTTGCCTTTACTGGCTAGTATACAATAAGATCAGAACCTACTACAGCTGCCAACTATTTAATTCAAATAATAGAAATTTGTTTTAGAATTGGAAGTGGGGGGATTCAAACCCTGCTTTCAGCCCAAGTAGAATTAATCATATTTGGACTTCCATTTTGCACATATTTATGTGTTCTGTAGCTATATAAAGGACTTAATTTTCTAGGGCTATTGCAATTTGGCATCTTTCACAAGAACTACATTTGTTTTTTGTTTGTTTTGTTTTTAGTTATATTCCTGGCCTGGAAGGTTACTGTGCCCTAATTTTACAGAGTTTAGATTCTCTTTCTCTTAGAGAATGTTCCTGGTTTTAGAGTTTTCTCTGTAGTTTTTTGGTTTTTTGGTGGTTGTTTTTTTTTTTAAATCACTGCCCCTCAATTATTTCTCAGGGAGTTGAGAGGCATGACTCAACTTACTGAAAGATATCACCTTGCACCAGTGTTTCAGAAGTAATAAGTTACTTTATCAATCAGCACCCTGTACTCTCAGTGCATCAATACCACACCTAGAATTTGAGGGGGGTGCTGGAATAGGAAGAGAAATCTTGATAAATAAGAGATAAATTCAGCATTGAACTGTGCATTGGAAATAGAAAGTCAGTTCTGTTCCTACTTCCAGCTGTTATTAATCCTGACACACTCAGAGTTGTTTTGGTTTGGACTGGGGTTTTTTGGTACACTCTCATTCACCATATGCAGTTTAAATAAATGTATCATGTCCCTAATGACTGTAATGTGTGACTTTGCTTTATCTCAGTAATCATATACTTTTCCCTCTGAGTACAAACTCTTCAGCACAATATCTTGGCCCTGAGGGAGAGAGAAACACCCTCATCTGTATGTATGGAGTGTACCTTTACTCATTACCATAGAACTAAGATTAGTCAATAACATCTAAATAATAATTAATGTTGTAAAATACAGTTTGTTTCATGGCTGCCTAATAAGACCAACTGCCACTGATTCTGTGTACTATCACCTATCGATGTTTAAAAAAAGGCACTAGAAAAAAAAATAATGGGACACTTATAATGAGACATTTATTTCTCGCCTTTCTAGCAGGTGCCTAAGTTTTTTGAGGATTTCCGAGATTCTCTTTTTTGAGCCAGGCAATTTTTTCTCCTCCCCCTAATGATTCTCACTGAGCTTAATTGCAATATTACTTTTGAAAGCTGGCTAGACAAGATATTAAATCTTATGATAACATACCTCATTCTGCAGATATACAGATAGTGGGTGTAGAGATATCTACAGTTTAAAAAAAAATTTTTTTTTTTTATATATGTCACAGGGCAGTTGGTCCCTATGAGTACACCAGGCTCTGTGCCCCTATATTAGAGCAGGTGGGACCTGTTAAGCCAATTAAAGGGGGCAGGGCTTCACCTGGAGCTATAAAGCCTGTCAGGGGAAGAACAGGGAAGAGTAATTGTGGTATGTTGTTTGTAGGGAGAGGAACCACAGAAGAGTAGTGCTAGCTCTGGTAGTAGGTCTTTGGAGCTAGGGGACTTAGGGAAGCAGCCTTGGGGCTGGTGTTTCAGAAGGGAAATAAGAGAGGGCTATGAGATGGGAGCTGTTTGAGACTGGGAAGATTCAAGAAGTAGGATCACCAGAGTCCATTGGGGTGAGAGGTTGTGAAATCCTAGGACAACAAATCAGCTGAGGAGCTGTTTTTGTTTGCTATCTGCTTACATTTGGAGAAATAAAACTTGCTCTCTTTAATTTGCTCAACTTAAAGGGGAGGGGGATGCTTGTTAAGGAAAATAGTGAATACTTGCTAAGCTGGGGAGAAGTCCTGCCATATCACAATATAACTTTAAGAAAAGTCCAGGAGTTCTCCTCATTGGGTTCTAAACAGCATAAAATTATTCACCTGGTCCTATAACTCTGATCTATGTCAAAATCCATGGGACAATTAATATGAATAGGATTTACTCCCATGGCCCCATGCTCTGATACTGCGAGTGACATTCAGTGGGGGAAGGGGTAAAGGATCTGCAACATAGTAACCTCAGTAAATAACATTTCAATAGGCTTTGGAAGAAGCAACATCACCAAGTAGCAATTTTTCTGCCTGGTGAGAATAGCTTGAAAGAAGAATGAGGAACAGCTGAATGTCAAAACAGAGAAAGAAAAGACTGAAAGTCTCCACACCACCTGAGATACAGCTCCACTTTCCTTCCCTAAAAACATGGCTATAGAAAAAGAGTGAGGATAGATCTGTCTTACAGAATTACTGTCACCTAGAAAATTTTAAGGACCTAATTTTGAGAGGGTCTGCAAGAGAAGGTAAAACAGGGTGGAGGTTGTGGGTACTCAATATTTCTCAGGAACAAGCCTTAAGTTCTCACTCTTAGTGTAGCATTTAGGAATTCAGAGACTGATGAATCTGTTGAATTGCTGATTTTTATGTCAGTATATCCATTGGCTTAGTCTTATGGGATCATAAAACTGGTATAATAATGTAATGAATCAGACCTTCAAAATATTGATATTTACTAGGTATGCATGGACAACTCATACATACAAGAACATGTGATTTCACTCTTCTGAGGCAACCCAGTTCTTAAGACTTTCTACTGAGCTAATGACTTTTCTGATCCTCAACTACTGTTCCGCTGAATAGTAAGGCCCCAATCCTGCAAATAATTATGGGTCTGTGAATCCATTGACTTCAGTAGAAGTAGTCAATGGGCATTAAATTAAGTTGGCGTGTAAGTCTTTGAATGTTCACAGTCTAGTACACAAGCACACTTTACAATAATATAACCCTTAGTATAACATAGTAAAAACCACATTTAAAGCATTCTAAGTCAAATTCATCCCTGGTGTAATTTTGCTCGAAATACAGCAGGGATGAATTTTAATAATTGTATTTATGGTTTTTGTTTTATTGGTAATAGTAGCTGCTTTTGTATAAAAAATTAGCAATACTGACTAAATGTGGATTTTTAAATCAGTTTCTTTATTAGCTAAAAGCAGCTTTAGGGGTTATTTTAAGAACATTGCTATATCCGATCCTTATGAAACTGTGTTAGTTCATATTACTACTAGAAGTAGAAAAAAATCACTTTTTATTAAATAACTTGCTGGGAATTAAGATAATTCTCCCAAAGCCCAGTGCTTCATATTTTCAAATGTGCCAGTAATACTATTTTTCCAAATCAATTTAAAAAACATGCAAGTAAAAAATAAATGACATTAATAACTCTGATTTCGCTAAGTATACCAACAAATCTGAGGAAAAAAGTATTATTAAGAACAGCACAATATATAGAGGTCCTCTAAAAGATCTTCCGTTTTTTGGACAATGGTTACATTTCACATCTACTCAGCATAATACTGTTTTTATGTCATTCATAACGGATGACAGTATACCAAAAATGTTTGCCAATTCCCAGCATCACATGTTTGCTCTATGTAAAATGTATAGGCCAAATTCAGCCTAGAATAAATTGGGGAAATTTTCTGGGCTAAATTTAACAGTGACATAAAAGGTAATGTGAGTTATTTATATTACAATAGTGCTTGGAACACTCAATTAAGATTTAGTGGTGGTTGTGCCTGGTGCTGTATAAACATCATTTGAAATAATCCTGGCCCAAAATACCTTATTGTCTAAACAGACATAACTAGCAAATGGTGTGAGGAGAAACAGGCACAGATTACTGCAATGACAAGGGCTTGGCTCTGCAAAGGGACTTAGATATTGCAAAGCTCAAAACAGTAATGCCTAACTTTTTAGGCACCTAGAAATAATGAATTAAACAGTCACTGGGCTAGAGCCAAGTAGGGAATCACTCCATAGTCTGGTGGTTACAGCCCCCACCTGAGAAGTGGGGAAACCCAGGGTCTGGTCCTCCTATGCTAATAATTCTTTAATTATTTAGCCCAAGTTGAACAGTTTCAGCAGCAGAGAGTGACTGAAACCCCTCTTCTCTCTGCTCCCATCTAGAGTGACCAGACTTTCTGATTTTATAGGGAGAGTCCTGATATTTAGGGCTTTTTCTTATATAGGTGCCTATTACTCCCACCCCTACCCCGATTTTTCACTCTTGCTAGATGGTCACCCTACTCCCATCAGAATATTCTGTAGTTCAGTGATTGAAGCACTCTTCTCAGAGGTGTGAGACCCCCATTCAAATACTTTCCTCCCCCCTGCAGAGGGAGGAATTGAATCTGAGTCTCTCACATCTCGTCATAGAAGCTGGGATCATTGCTTTGGAGGAACTACAGAACTGATAAAGTTTGGTAGTTCTACTATTATATGTTTTGTATGACATTATATGCTTGCATGATGGTAATTTTTGTCCTTGTTTCTGTTGGTGTGGTAACTTTATTCAGTGTTATACATATCTGGTGGCTGAATTTCACTAGGCCATCTCAAGTTGTGAGTGAGTTAACAGATAAAGGTTGAATTAGGAAATCAGTGGTGTCCTCTTACTTTCTCCACTAAAACAAGAATGGTGACTGTTGTTTATTCAGGAAGTGAGTATTATGATCTTGTGCAGACATGCTGTGTGCTGAATTTAGGAACCATTGCAAAGTTTTATGTATACTGCATTACTTCAATGAGAGTTGCAAGCTCTCAGAGTTTGGCCATGTGTGAGGAGTTTATGGTGTCATATGTAAACTGCTCATCACATGAAGTGAATCTTCCTTACAGAACATTCCCATTGAAGTCAAATGTCCCTTGCTAGCCCTTTAAATTATTATCAGAAATCTGTGTTGTTGCTACATGATGGGTATTACAACTGTAAATGACAGTTTGTGTGTGTGTTCTTATGTTTGGCTTGACATTCAAATTTAGTTTTTAATAAATATCCTAATGCAGATTTTATTGTCATAAATAGTAGTGGAAATTTTTGAACATTTGATGCTTTTTGAATCTGTCTCATCTGGTTTATCATTTTGCTCTCTGGATTGTATGAGAGACTTAGATATACACAATAGTACAGAAGCAATGACTTAGCATGATCCACTTCCCAAGAGACATCTAGAACTGTGTCTAGCATAATATGTAAAGTGAATCAAAGTGAATAATTTAGTGTTGTTAGTGTGTGTTGTTGGTGTTTGGAAAAAGATCAACACTTTAATACAAATGATCTTATTTTGTGTTAAATTAGTATCAATTTAAGAAGCACATTATTTTTCTTTATGACATCAAATGAAGTAATCCATAAAAAATCACTCTTACCACTTTGGTTAAAGGAATTTCAGTGCAAAATGTATGTTCCTCTGTTAAATTTGTATTTGTGAGATTTATGTTGCTCTTGGTCCCATTCTAACTTTTTAAATCTTCCTATATTGTAAGCGCTTCTGGTCAGAGACTTGTGAAACACTTGTCTTAAAAATATTTAGCACATCATTGCTGCTACATTAACTGCCTTAATATCGTAATTATTTTCCCCCTCATTTGCATAGCAGATATGAACAAAACCAATAGGAGGTATCACAGCTTTATTTTTCACTGATAATAACACAAACTCTGTAAAGCAAAATCTCCATATAGAAAGTAGAACATTATTATTGACCAGTGCCAGCGTGCAGTGATTGCTACGCTGATGTAACTGTACCTGAGGCTTAAGGGTTTCAAATAACATTGTAGTGTTCACAGGATATGAGTTTACTCTTGGGCATAGCAGTTGTGTTCTGACTCATCCTAGTGGATGACTGGTGAGGCAGGAAGACATTCCTATGACTGTGACTTCTTTTTTACTCTTAGTCTCAATGCCAACAAGTGTCATCAGTTAAATGCACTGTTGTGTTCATCAAGGCAAAGGCAGGTCACTGCTCTCTGCAAATAAAGATCCTGATTCTGATCCCATTATGACTTTACACTGATGAAACTTCAAATTCAATGGAATTACTCCTGATTAGGCTCCCATTAAGAACAGCACTTAAGCACATGCTTAAGTCCCATTGAAGTCAATGGATTTACTTAAGTGCCTCCCCTAATCTGAATTGGGACCTTCATTGCTATAACTCAGAGAAGAATCAGTTCCACAATAATCCAGATCTCCACATTTCAGATTGTTACTTGTACTGGTTTTTTTTTTTTCACTCTAAATGGAATAGTAGAGCTGTGTTTATGTTTATTCCCGAGGGACAATTTGCATTTTCTATCATATTATACAGTGGGTGTCATTAAAACAGTAATAGCTGTCATATTGTCATTCGAGAAAATATTCTAAATCTCAGGATTATAATGACCTCTCTTTCCCATGAGAATGTTAAAATCCAGTTGAATCTTGACAAATTCTTGATGATTTCTTTTTCAGAACAGCATGTGTCATGATGAGTCATGTAATTTGAATGCAGTCGCTGTAAGATTTGAACACTGGCGAACATCTCCCCAACCTGATGTATTCACTGTCTTTTTATTCATTAAGGGCCAGATTTTCATAAGACCTCAGCACCCACCATGCTGAGCAGTTTGAAGAAAACTGACCATTTATTTTGGTACCTAAACTGGAGTTAAGCATTCTTGAAAACTCGGCTTAGAATGTGGGTGTTGATCTCTTTCAAAAAGCTACATCTAAAAATGCACTTTGAAAGATACTAAATACCTGCAAGTCCCCTGGATTTCAGTGGGAGTTAAAGGATGCTCAGAATCTCTCAGGATCAGGCTTACACTTCCATTTGCAAGTCAGGCATCAAAGATACTGATCCATCAATCCCTTAGAAAATTTCTCAGTGAATTTTTGCAAAGACCGTAAATGAATGTTCAGTGCAAGACTACTAAGATCTCATTTGTCACAGTTGTACTTGTACTTGTAAATTAGACGCTGTCTGAGTGAACCAATTCAGAGGGGGGAAAAAAACAATTCTTGTGCTTACAACTCAAACCGAGTCCGAACCAGGTTTAGTATTTCTCTATGCCCATGCCTCTAAATGTCCTGCTTCAAATAGGAGCAGGATGTCAGCTAGACTGAAATGCTACTCAAGCAGTGGCTCTCATGATTTCAGGCCATATTAGAAGCAGGGAGACACAGAAATATCATGAACACCTGTTCCCACAAAGTAAATTGGTAAATTTTGCAGACTCCGTAGATGAAATCCTAGCCCTATTACAGTCAATGGCAAAACTCCTATTGATTTCACCAGTATCATGATTTCATCCAATGAAAAGGGTCTGATTTATTTTCAGGGCTCATCCAAACTGAACCGTGGACTCTTTTGCATTGTTAGCACTAGTGTATGGTATGTGAGATAAGTGTCCAAGAGATAGGGATCATTGTAAAGTGATCCTCAACTGATTGATTTTTTTAAAAGCTTTTTCTTGAACATCAGAAAAACAGAGTTCCCACTGACTTTATTTTTTAAGCTCTCCTTCAGCTATGAGCTCCCACAACTCTAAATTGAATTGAAACTTGCTGCTGAGCTGAGCACAAGATCTATCGCCCACAAAGGGTAATTACTTTCATATGAGTCCTTGTGTAAGTATCGTGCAACCTGCACAAGCGAGTCATGAGACCTGTAATGAAACAGAATACAAATAATGATTATACTCCTTCTGGGGTAAGGCTATGTGTAGCACTTGTAAGTACAGTGGGCCAGGAAAATGAATTTCTGTTCCATGATAACTTAAATTATTGGAAAAAATGTGGATGTGGTCCAAAACGACACAACGGCAATGGGACTTTTCCATGGTGGATGAGGATGTGTGTACTAAGTTTAATAACGCTCTATATTTAAAATCATCCTTGGTCTGGGGGTGTAACTAAGGTAAAGAACATTTTAAAGCAGTCACATGTGCCCACAGCCATTGTAAACTAGATTTTGTACAGGGCTGGTTGTCAATGTTGTTCATATAAATGCAAACTAAAAATTGGAGCTGGTCAGGTTTTCATGGAGAGTCCAAATAATCATAATTTTAAAAAAATTTACTTTTGTCAAAAAACCTTTTTTTTAAATTTATTTACTAAAAAAAATTGTCAACATTTTCAACTGGCTCTAGTAGAATGTGATGAGCAGGGAGACAGGGGACTTGATGCTGCTTTAATGAGAGCACTGCTGCATGGCCACTAGTTGCACTACTGCTGCCTGGTAGCAGAAGTATGACCAAAGAGGAAAGCATGTAACTAAATCACCCCTCTTTCATGGGGGGAAACACTTATGGCCAGAAAACTTGGAATGATCTGTTGGTGAGCTTTGGGTTGCAGCCCACAAAAACTGGTCGTAAGACTTGGCCCAAACCTGACAGATTCCTGGGGAAGCTGTGGGAGGTCAAGGGATTGGTTATGGGTCCTGTTATTCAGGTCTAGTTTGCCTACCTCACCCTCATGGCATACCTATCTCCTGCTCCCTGACAATAGAAATCTGATCCTGGCCACAGCAGCCCCCAGATCTCTCATGGGGGCTCTATGGAAAAAACTCTCACAGCCTGGCACTGCATGGCTTCCCCCTGCCTTCTTTTCCACAGCGCCAGAAAAGACTGATATTCTGTTCTGTGTAGGTTCTTATGCTAAAATGATGACTGTAGTATCTGAGCTCCTGAGCGTTAACCAATGTGACTAACAACTTTCATGTGATTATTCTCTCATCCTCTCCTCAGGGGGAAAAATGTGCTCAGCAGAGGGCTTCATTTTGATCGGATTCTTTTAAATATATATGCATGTTACTATGTATTTATATTGGAAAAAGCAAGTGCAAGGTGGTGACAGCTGTGATGGTCGTTAGAGCTGGACAGAAATGTTTCCAATGAAACAGTTTCATTAGAAAATGGCAGTTTCTCAGACCCGAACTGTCTCAAAAAAGCAAAGTCAGGGTCAACAGTTTTCACTGAATTACAGGATGCAACTTTGTCAGTTTCACACAGCAACTCCTGGTCCTGTGGAGCAAATGTAATTTAGGAAATACCATATGTCAGTGTTTCCAAAACTACATTTTTTTCAGGAGAATCTTGTGAGAATCTTGAAAATGCTGAAATTTCGCATGAGCCAGCCAGCTGTAACCTTAGTTGCTGTGGGAGTTCATTCCATCATCTCGAGCTGGCCCCCAGGAAGGTTCTGTCTCCTGCAAATACAAGCTTTGTCCTTATTATAGAATTCCTTGTGCAAGAGAGGCAAAGGTGTCAACCCCGGTCTTTTTTCCTGGAGCTTTAGATGTTCTCTTAGATAGGCTGAGCCCAGGCGATTGAGCTCCTTAAAGATAAGGATCAAGACCTTGAACTTGATTTGATATTCTATGGGGAGCTAGGATAGAACGCAAAGGACAAGTGTGATGTGCTTGTGGTAACCTGTGTTGCTGAGGAGATGTGCTATAGAGTTCTGTATTAGTTGAAGTTTCCTAAGTACTGCAGGCTTCATGCCCAGTTATACTGCATTGCTGTAGTCCAGCCAAGAGATGATGAAAGTGTGAATAATGGAGGATAGATTATTATCCACCAGGATGTGCATCCTAACAACTCTTCTCCACTCATTCCCCACCCCTGCAGCAGAGACGCCTCTGCAGTGTATAGCAATGGGGATGGTATAGCAAGTGGCTGAGCCCTCTTTGTGAGGGTGTATTTAAGAAGCATAATCTGACTCTTCATTTTGCATACTGAGTATCTCCCTGAAAATCATGGATGAAATCCTGGCCCCTTTGAAATCAGTGGGAGTTTTGCCATTCAGCGGGGGCAAGATTTTCACCCTTTGTCTCTGCAGACATGACTGTATTGAGTCCACACCCTACCACTATTTATCTTGCATTTCAAAGATAGTTGGTGCCCTAAGACTTGCTTCCATTCAATGTGAAGGACTATACTTGGTTATTAAGACTTCTTCCCACTCTCAACCTCTGCTGCTTCTGTCTAATCTAAGGCTCCTATTACATAGGATCTCTTTTCCCTGCTTGGATCCCTTTCCCTAGGAAATCAGCTAAGCCCTAGATGATTCCCCTTACTACGGTATTCTTGTACAACTTATTTAGTTTAAGACAAGAAGGCATATGCCACTTGGTTTTATTGTCATTAACTATTAAAATCACTTTTGAAGTGCTGGGAATAATGTGTGCTCTGTTACCCAGGTAAGCAGTTCATTACTTGTTCATATTCTTGTCTAAAATATAACATCCTAACTAGACTTTAAACTATATGTAAAAATGAGATGTGTCAGAAAGAGTGTGAGGGGAAGGAAGGAGCTAGACAACTGAAGAAGATTCCTTGTTAGATGTAAACCTTTTATTGTCGTTTTTGATTTCTTTCCGCTAGTTATTAAATCCAAACCTTATTGCGTTTTTCTGCGTTAAGAGTACAACTTAACTCACACTTACCTATGGAGTCTTAACCAGTTCCTCCTTAACTAAAGTAGAATCTTAATTCTAAACTAACTTAAACTGCAAAAATCTATTCTCAATGTATTGATATGGTAGTTATTTTCAACCTTTCTCTATCTGAGGCTAGGTTGATGATATAAGAGCTTAAAGCAGAGGAGTGATTAGCTAGCAACAGAGGTAAAAATCAACATTTATAAGTGGTAAAGGGACAGTGAAGGATAAAATTTACCACCAAAAGACAAAACAATCATTTTGGGATGATGGGAGAATGGCAGCATAATTTAATGCTTTACATGCCTGAAGTGTCTTCAGTCATAGAGCGATAGAGAACAGCTAATGTTCTAAGAAATAATATATGGATCAACTATGCTATCAGTGCAAGCCAGGTCCACTGCAGGTTACAGAGGATGTGGTGGGGGAAGGGAGGATAAAGAATTGCTCGGTCCAGAAACAGGAATTGCTTGAGGAATCTGGGGAAACTGAGTAATGAACTTCAGCACTTCTTGGTTTCCCTCTTGAGGAATCACAAAAAACAGCCCCCAAAAAACTGGAAGAAGACCAGTATGGTGTCTCTTGCAACCTCTGTTCTGTTATCCTTCTTCTAATCTACAGATCATTTAGTCTGATCTTTCTTAGGTTTGGGACTGGAGTCAAGTCTTAAAGAATATAGTGAAATATTTGAAGGAGAAGCGTGCTTGAGCAGGTGCCAGCATGAAATCACAAATGTACACTGTGTGTCAGACTACTCTGATCTTTATTTGATGAAAGTAAATTAATAGCTGAACAGCGTAATTTAAATGTGATGAACAATGTGATCTGATCTGCATATATTTTTGCAAAGCTTTTGCTAAAGTATATCACAGGAAACTAGGGAATGAAATGGGGGAGGGGAAAAGACATGAATGCTGGACTGGTAAAATGGATTATAAAAAGGCTAATAATCAAATCTCAGAAGGATCATAACAAATGATAAAAGATATTCCTGGCAGAATGTACCACATGAGGTTGCCTTGAGCTAGTTCTAGTTAACATTTAAATTCATCATTTAGATATTGATTTGATATGGAATGTGTCAAAATCTACAGATGACAAAGATAGGAGGATTTTTACAATGGATACTGGGAAGGATATCAATAGACTGCAGAAGGGTTTAAGGAGGATGCCAGAATGAGAAGAGTGGAACTTGAATTTACTGCTAGTGAGTATAAGACAATGCTTATGGGCAGAGCAAATATAACAATAAAATATGCTTTCAATACTGTATTTGAGGGCATAGCATATGAAAATAACCAGAGCTCACATGGAGGTGTCTGCACTGCTGGTGGTGCTTCATTTTAATCTTGTGGAAGCTGTCTGCACACAGGTAAATATCACCTTAAACAGCAGTTCTGCAAAACTTCCTCAGGTTATTTTTTATTTGGTTCCATGTTAATTATCAGGTGACAGACAAGGAAAGTGATTTTAAAATATATACACTCTTATTAAACATTTTTAGGCTTTCACTCTTACTATTCCCAAACAGGGACAGCATTAGACTTCCTGGGACCCGGGTCGAAACTAAGGAGTGGGTTCCCACTCCGCCTCCCTTGAAGCCGAAGCCTGAACCCTACAGCCTGGGGCTAAAGCCCAAGCTCCCTGCCATCACTATAATCATCCCCCAATGTTACGCCATGCCCCCTAGAAGGGTATGCCCCACTGTGTGAAAACCTCTGCTTTAGTGTGATTTATTTCCACTTTTAGAAATTAAATTACTGTAATGCTCTCAATAAATTTACCCACGGTGACTCTATAGTAATTTAGCTTCGTGGGGCCCCTGGTGGCATGGGGCCCTGGGCATTTGTCCTGCTTGCTACCCCCTAACACCAGCCCTTTCCCCAAGTTGTATATAGAAAATTCATTAAATCAGGAGTTCAACACTTTGTTTTCACCAAAAAAGAATGGAGATGCTGCTTGTTGTCCTTATTTGAATAACCGAAGGAATATTCAGTAGAATATTTGACTCTGCATATCTGAAACTTTCAGACTTCCTTCCTATGGAACATCCTTTCAAAGGAATGGGATGTCAGGACGTGACAGCTATGTTCAGCCATGCTGGGAGTGTACATTAGGAACAGGGCCCCCACATGGGAGGCAAAAAGGGTACACTTTACTAGGGCCCGGAGGCCCTGGGGGGCCCAGCTCAGGCTACAACCCCCATTATCACGAGGAAAAAAAAATTCATGGCTCATGAGATTGTATTTATGGGATGAGGGATTGTGGTATGTGTGTGGGAGGGGGCTCGTGTTACAAGTTTGTGCTGGGCCTGAAAAAATTATGCTTGGACCCTGAGTAGGAGCAGATTTCTGAATCTATTTCCTTGCCCATCAACTCTCGGTTCATGTCTAAAATAGTTAATGCGCTGAATCAACATCCAAAAATTAAAATCCCATCAAAGGCAGCCTCATAACACTTATATTCTTATCCCTCACATAATCAGATGAGTGTTCAAAAAGAACTGTCATAACCCATCTAAACTTCAGTGCCCATAGCACATCCTCCTATACAGGCAATGATACTGATGAAAAAACCTAGGAGAACTCAAGTCTTGCAGAATGCCAAAAATTTGTCAAAGATGGACTGTCATGAATCAGTGAAATAGCTTAACATGTTGGCTGTTTAAAGTGGCTACATGTTTCAAAATTAACATATTCAGATGAATTGAAGCTATTCACCCCTTGCTTGGAAGATCTGGGTGCAATTTGTCTAGCTGAAGACATAAAAGGACAACAGGGATCTAAATTTAGATACCTAACTAAAACTGACCTAATTTTCAGAGGGATTTACTGGATTAATGTTTGTAAAACGTTACAAGATCTCTTTCATGGCACTTTTTTCACCCAAGTGAAACCCAAAAAGCTAATTTGAGATTACTTTTTCAATATATAAAAAAACCTGATTTTGCCTATGCTGCATAGTACCTTGCACCAAAAGTAGCCCCGTTGACTTTATCCAGACACATGCTAAGTAAATTACTACTCAATGGGAAAGATTCATCCTTGTGCCAGAACAGGGACAGAGGCAAGGCAGCATGTACCTTCCATCTTCAAGAGCTATTGTGGGGCACCAGTTTTATCCTGGTGCAATCTAGGTCAACCATGATGGCTGGCCTAAATTTCACCACTGCTTCAATAGGACCCCTGTGGGGCCTTTCACAGGTCCAAAATCTCCAGAGTACAGGGTCCATCTCAGTCACTCCGTCTCTGACTCCTTCGGTCCCTCCACCTCACCTCAATTGCAGAAGGCCTCCTGCACCTCCTGCTGTAAAGGTGGTGGGAGCAATTTCTAACCTGGTAGAGGGGCTTCCTGAACCATGAATATTCACATGCTGTACTGGCCCTTTCTGTCAGCTTATGTGGTGCAAAAGGACTCCAAGCAAAGCCCCATATGACAGAGGGTGGCAGAATCTGCACTAGAGTAAATGTGTTTAAATGTTGACATTTTAGTAATTTTAAATGTTCCCAAAACTCAAAAGCCAGGAAAACCCATTAAAATCACACTAAATTAATATGCTTGACATAAAGTGCACACCAATTTTTCAGGCTCCCGTGACCTCATTTTGAAAAGAGCTGCATTCTGTTCCGGTCTCTTAAGTACGAGAAGAAGACATTACATCATTCAAAAAGAGAAGGTCAGAAAGACTTATCCCAGAATATTTTTTAAAAGAGGGGAAATGAGGGCAAACAGAAAAGTCATTTATCAATAAGGTATTTTGCCAAAAAACTTGCTAAAAGTCATGTAACAAAAGCGCCTTGAGTGTTAAATGATGTGTAGTAGGTTAATGTTGAAGATGCATCTTTTGTCAGCCTAGCACTGACTATGCAACTAGGGTAAAAGAATGGAAGTTTAATAAAAGAATGTTAATTGAAATTGAGAACAGAAGTTTTACTTAGAGAATAAGGGATATGTAAAATGACAAGATTAATAAGAGAAAATGCAGAAGCTCTAGAGTTGCTTAGGAAGCAATTAGTTACCATCCTGAAAGGCTGTGCGACAATCAGCAGCTAATGTGTTTAATGGGCTTAAAGGTAGTTTCTCACTTTCAGCATTTCTCCATAATTCAATATAGTCACAATGCAAAAATCATTGGAATATTTAACTGAGTATTACCTGCTGAGGCATAAATGCTTCGTTTCTGAGGGGGTCCTTGCAGCATTTTTACTATAGCTGATTTCATACAAATGCACTTGCCTTCCTTCAGAGCTCTGCATACAATTTAAAAAAATAAATAACATTCATCCATTTTAAAAGTAAAACCAAAGGAAAGGGTGGAGGGGCAATGGGTCAGGGATAGAAATTTGAACGCTTGTTTCATGAATGTTAAACCATTTCAATAATCAGTAGAAAGGGGCCTAAATGAATGTCCCTGGGCATACCCACCGCCTTCCCCAACTTCAGAGCATCTTAGAATCAGAACGTTAACCGAACTCCAAATTCTATCAAATTGTCACCTAGCTTTGTAATGGATAAAAATAAACCCAGATATGAATGCCCCCAAATGTTTTGGTACTCATAGACGAAGGCCAGAATGGACTATCCAGGCCTGCAGACGGGGGGCGAGGGGGCCAAAATGGGCTATTGCCCAAGGGCCTGGTGCTATAAAGGACCTGGACTTCCTGCCCCCACTCCACCCCAGGCCCCGCCGGCCCTGCCACTTACTCCTCTCTACATCACTCCTTCCCCCACCCTCCTGCTTGGCCTCCCCATCGCTGTCCAACTTGTCCCTCTCCCCAAACCGCTCTCAGGCCTCCTGGCTGTCACTCGCCATCTGGGGGAAGGAGGAGAGTGGAAGAGAGGAGATGGACTGAGCGGGAGGAAGTGAAGAACACAGCAGCAAGTGGGCTGAGCGAGAAGGAGGGGGGGCCTATGGTGGAACAGGGGTGGATTATGGGCAGAGCCACATGCAGAAGAGGCGGGATGGGACTGTTCTGCCTTGGGGTACAGAATTGCTGTCAGTGGACCTAGGATAATCGTGAACATCTAGCCTGACCTCCTGCTCCTGCACATTGCAGGGCCACAGAACCTCACCCACCCACTGCCGTAATAGACCCATTACCTCTGGCTGAGTTACTGAAGTCCTCAAATCATGATTTAAAACTTCAAGTTACAGAGAGAATCCTTGTTTGAGTCCCCTCTACCAAATAGTAATAACTCCCCAAAATGTGGTTTAGTGTTTACAAGTAAAATCTGTAGTGGGTAACACCCAAGTGGGAAATGAGAATATAATATAAGCCTCTTACACAACACATGAAGAAAGAAACCTAAAAAGAAAACACTGTGGTCATAGATTATGGGTAGAATGAGAGAGAAGAAGCTGTCTCTCTCCTGCCACCAACACTCTAAGGATGCACTTCTCTAGGCTGGTACTGTAATGCTGCAACACGAATGTTATAACATTACTTCTGATGACTGTGACTCTGCCAAATTCAGACTGAGTTTGTACCATCCGATTGTAATAAGGCTGCTTCAGGTGAACTTAAATTTGTTTCCAAACCATTTGCCTACCTGTGGTAGGGATTTCAACATATAACTCCAATTAGTCTTACATATCTGCAAACTTCCCTACTATCAAGATCTGTGTGCATGCTCCATTAGAAGCTTTTAAGAGTTTGGACCATTTAAATTATATTATTTTGGTGTAGAAGTTCTTGCCTTATTTACAGCCGTGCCGATTTGCATAAGGCTTAAATCAAGGCAACAGGTTGGTTCAGCAACTGTAGTGCCTAAGAATTATGTCAGCCTATTTGATCTCCAGATGAAATATGTCAGATTAGAAGCCTTGGTGACGGAATTCCTTTATAAAACCCACAGAACAGCTACAACACACAGGCAGCAAACCATCTTGTTTTTGTCTTTATTTTATGGTCTGGATACTTAGTTATTTTAAAGTTCCCAATGTATCTTAAACTGAGTTTTAAAGGATTAGTGGAAGCTGTTTCTGAAAATCTCAAAAATCTGCATTATTCCAAGGTGCAATATAACTCAGTTTGATTCCAGAGTTTGGATAAAACTTAATCTTTTCTATTGCCTGCTAGTTCTGATTCCTGCTCAAGCTGAGTGTTGTGAACTCACCTGGCATCTATTTAGTTATGCAGCTTCTCCCTGAATTTTGGTTTATAGACTATTTTAAGTAGCTATAAGAATTTTCAGCCTGTTCTTGTGTCTTCTAGAAGTTTAAACAATGAAATATAACATAATATATCTGGGTGATTTATAGCACATTGCGTGTGATATGATAATGCACAAGGATTAAGACAGTGACAATAATCACGCACATAGTGAAACAATCCACAATCTCCCCGAACATTATGGACTTTGTACACAAAATTGAAGAAAGTGGGTTCATGGCCCTATGAAGAATCACAAATGGAGTCATCATAGTTTGCAATAACATGATAAATTGGGTCCTGTATCATCAACCTGTCCTTTAGTGAAATGTGCATTACTATACTAAGCCAGAAATCAGCTACTTCTCCACTCTAAATGCTTCATTTTTAACTTCACTTCCACTTGGAACCATGATTGTTGTGCCAGTCTCTAGCAGACGATAACAGATTTTCAAGGTCATGTTTTCCTTTATTTTAAGAATTAAGAACTGTGAAAATTGCTGCTCTTCCTGCTGTTGTCAGCTACTTGCCTGAGCTTTTTGTAAATTAAGTTGCATGCTACAAGCTAAATGCTGCTTTCATCATGCTGGTGGAAATCTGGAGTTACTCTATTTTTGTCATGGTCATGACTTCAGTGGAGTTACTCCAGATTCACAGTGGTTTAACTGAGACCTGCTGTTGGCTGATGAGTTAAAGCAGATCTGATTTCGCTGCCCTCTAATGTGAAATGGAAGCCAGTTTTGGCCTTCTTTTCCTGGAAAAACTTTGCCATCTCAGGAGAAATATCACTTGATTCTGCATCTCTCTAAGGCACAACAAACTGTTCATTTAAATATATTTATATATATATATATATAGCTAACATCTGTATTTACTTACAGCAGTAATTCAAAAGCTACAAAATTCATAAAATGCACCAAATTGTAACATCTCTTGTGCTTTTTAGAGGCAAATGAAGTCCTCAGAAACCAGTCCAAGTTGCCAGACTAGGCATTGAATGGATTAAGGTGCTATTTGAGAGACATTTTCTTAATCATTATGGAAACTACATTGTTAGTTTTAAATACATTAAATATTTCTCTTTCATTGGAACAGACTATACCCTTATTACACTTGATATTGATGTGCTTGTTCATTGAAAGTACTGAGAAGAGATGTTTATATGGGAAGATAAAAGCAAAGGGTGGGATTCACAAAGGGAATTTAGATATTTAAAGTGGCAGCTAGGCAACAAAGCCCACTATTTAGGCACTGCTGGTATTCACAAAACTCTAGTGCTTACATTTCTGCCATTAAAGGGCCCGCAACATCTAAAATTTTGGAAGCTAGGAATGTACACAGACACCAAGTCCTGACAGCTCAGCAGTTTGGCACCTCCCAGTGGGATTCACAAAGTAGGCATTTGTCCACCTGTCTTGCCTTTGGGGCCCAATCTGGCAGGCATTCCCAAAGCATGCCTGGAGTAGAAAGTGGTGGTGGCGCTGTTGTCTCCCACTTTATAACTTTTAGCCCATTGATTATAGCACTCACATGGGATTAGAGACCTGGGTCCAAATCCCTACTCTGCCTGATATTGAGCAGGGATTTGAAGTTTAAAATACTGAATATTCAGTGGGCTAGAGAGAGTGTGACTCTATAGTCCAGTAGTTAGGACACCCACAAGGCAGGTGGGAGACCTGAGTTCTAATCCCTGTTCTACATCAAGATGGGGGAATTGGACTCCTTTCTCCCACATGCTGGATGAGCGCTCTAACCACTGGGTTAAAAATTAAAGGGGGCTGCCACCTTCATCTTCAGAAAGGGCTGACCTGACTTCAGCACCTCACTTCAGGACAGGGTTCACAACTGTGCATCCCAAGTACAGGGCGGTGTATGACTTTGAGGGGCAGGGTTTAGACCACAGCCTTCTGTTTGATATTTCCTAGTGTTTGGCTTAGGCAGAAATCTGTTCATCCTGCTGGCTTCTGTGGATCCCATTCTAAGGTACCTATCTTTCCCCATGCATTGAACAGGAAGCCTGGGCATCTAACTCAGGGCAGTGTGAATTCCAGCAAGAGACAGACCACTTAAAAGTTAGGTGTTGCAATGCTCAGCACTGCAGCACCTAAAACCCCTTTGAGAATCCAACCCAAAGTGTTCGCAGAATGTCTTCTAGCAGATTTTAAATGACTGGGAAACCTCTTTTACTGTACCTGGTGTATAACCAGCCATTGGAAGAATCCTTATGTTCAACCCAGATTTCATGTATATAATATATTTGCATATTTGTTGTAAATGACACATAAATTCCTATGGTTTTTATGTATTTGGCCTCAATCTTATCTGAGCAATTCCATCCCTTCCCCCCCCCCCCCCTCCGTGCTAGTCTAAACACCAAGTGTTCTCTAAAGCTAAGCGATAAGGGCAGACTAATGTTAGTTAATTGGCTTATCCTTTCCATAGTATAATGGATTATGTTAATAGCATGTAAGAATTTTCAAACTATCATTTTTGTAATTTACCATGAGCATTAGACCCTCTATCATTCATCAGCAAGGTATTTATTTAGTGGTGCCAGGTGCTAGTATTAGTCTACTGAGGCCTTGTCTACACTAGCACTTATGCCGGCAAAACTTTTGTCACTCGGGGGTGTGAAAAAAACACTCCCCTGAGTGACATAAATTTTGCTTACATAAGTGCTTGTGTGGACAGCGCTACGTCGGTGGGAGATGCTCACCCGCCGACATAGCTACCATTGCTTGTTTAGGTGGTTTTATTATGTCAGTGTGAGAGCTCTCTCCTGTCGACAAAACGTGGCTATACAAGTGCTCTTACAGCTGTCCCAATACAACTGTGCCACAGTGAGTTTTAAGTGTAGACTAGCCCTGAATTGAGTGCAAGGTTTAGACTGGTTGTTACTGACGCTTCTGTCTTTGCCCAAAGCTCACTGAAGTAAATAGCAATCTTTCCAGTGACTTTGGTGGGCTTTGGATCAAACCCATATTGCCCAAAATTGATTCATCTGTTCTTATGAAGCTGTTTCTAAACAAAGCCAGTTACCATATTCTGTTTCTTTCCCCTGTGAGAACAATGTATTGCTCTCAGTTTGGTGATGTTAACACTTATTGTTCTTGTGCCCAAAATTAAAACAGAAGTCCCTTATATGTACTAAAATATTCCTACAAAACTCTAGTCACATCAAATCATTTCCTGCTTGATCTGACATGAATACCACTTATTTTTCTGTACACACCTTCAAAGAGCAATGCTGGAATTTATTAAATAAGCCATATTATTGCTTTGGATTAATTAGCAGCTGGCTTAATGATATGCACTGGTAATTGCTACTGCTTGCACATATTTGATTATTATACTTTGTGATTGTAATTGTGTTTTTAAAATACATCTTAGCTACAGATATTTATTATGTTATATTTATAATTGGCTAATAGTTTCTATGAGAATTATCAGCTTTGCAGAGATCACTGTCTTGTCAGATCCTATGTATAAATGAGCATTGGAAAGTTTTTCTACTCTGGTTAAATAAAGATGTATGCAAATGTACATAGCAGTAGGTATGTGTGGTTCTGCTAGGGATTACTGTCCAATAACTTAGTCTGTTGTACCTGTATTTGTAAGCGTCATTCATTGGCTTATTACTGTTTGCAAAGTGTAATCACTCTTTGTGCAACATTTACTGAGCTCAGAATCTTGGTTTTTGTAGAGAAGAAAGATTCCAATAATATTCCTTTCCATGTCTCCGCTAACAGCCTCTATCCCCAAACCCATTCACACATTATTTCTTCAAATCTGGATGTCTAAATATATATAGTCTAGGCCAGGCAAAGGAATGAGGCAGATGATTGTTCATTTCTTAAAATACAACAACCTACTTTTTGGGTTAAGGAAAAACCTGTTTTATATAGGGTTTTTTTAAATTGTGATTATATATTGAATCACTCTTCTTTCTCTCAATATCCTACATACAAAATGAAAGCTATATTAAAAATAGCATTGAAGGTTTAAATTAAATTCAGAAAAGACAGGAAATGAAGAGCTGAGGATGCAGCTTCCAGCCTGAATTTATGCCTTTGTGCCTGGAGACTGCAGCATGGTTTATGTAAAATGGAACACTGTTCTCGGACTGTTCTTAACCAAATAGTGGATAAAGGAGAACTAGTGGCTACAGGTTTTTTAGACTTTTTAGAGGTTTATGAGAAACTCTCACAAAAGAGATTAAGGAACCTTGAGGGTGACAGATAATTCCCGTTATGTATTAAAAAGTAATATGAAACGAAGAGTAGAAGTAAACAGCCAGTTCCCAGTAGGGGGAATAGCTTAATGCTTTGGTGCACTGTGGATCAGGAAGGGGGACAGACTAGTTAAATTATATTTATTAATCTGGAAAATTGGATGAATAGTGAGAAAATAAAATAATACTCTTACAATAAATCTTCAAGGACAGCCCAGTGAATATTTTTTTTTTTGGTGTGTTGTACTGGTCAAAAGCTAATAGAATCTTAGGTTTCAATAAAACAAGAAAATAATGTGGAAAATATTAAAATATCATTATAAAAAAAACCTCTGGATATTTTGTTTGGATTTGGTTGTCACATCTCAAAAAGGCACTCAGCAGCAGAAACAGAAAGATCAAGAGCAGGCCAACAGAAATGGGAATATGATGAAAGATTTATAATACTAGAATGATTTTGTTTAGAGTGGAGAAAAGTATAACAACATATGACAGAGGTAAAGGTACATACAATTTACAAATGATATAGCTTAATTAAGTCAATTAAATTAAAAAGCAATACATTTAAAAATGAATCAAAGGAAATATTATTTTTACACAATTGTGACAGAATGTCAGGTGTTAAAACCCTGCACAGAAAGATAGATCTGTTTCCTTGGTTCACACTGTTGTCCAGAACAGCTGAGTCATATTAGCTTCAGTTAAGGAGTATAAAATGGGTTGGAGGGTTTCTTTCTGTAAGGCAGAAGAAACAAGGTGCGGTGACAGGTCTTGCAGGGAGTAATGGTAGAAAACTCAGAGCTTAGCAACCAGTTGTTGTTTCGTTTTTATTTAAGTTAATAATAAATGGAACCCCAGGAAGACAGTAATTTTAGAAGTAATATTTTTTTTAAATTATAAGAATAAATTGGATCAAAATTAAAAGATTGTCACAGTCTTTACACTTCAAAACAAAGGTTCTACCATGCAGGATAGGGAAGAAGGCTCAGATCCACAAAGGGATTGAGATGCTTATTGGATGAGACCCTGTAATCCGAGCAGGGGTTTTGTGAATCACAGTAGTGCCTAAATCTGAGGTACCTTTGTGGTTCTGAGCCAAATTTCCTACACACAGACAAACCACACACATAATGGTGTCTTGTACTGTTTGAGTCAAATTCCCCATTGATATAAATAGTCTCAACTCCGTTAACTTCAGTTAACTTTTGCCCATGTATACCTACAGAGAATTTGACCTTTGATGTTCAACAGTACTTAAAATTATAAAATCTTTAGGGCAGAGACCTCGTTCACCTTTTACCACTGACCTAATTCTTCATAATACCAAGTACATTTACAACTCTCTATATAAGGCTTCAATTCAGGGCAGCACTTAAGCACATGCTTAAAGCTAAGCTCATCCTGTAGTGCTGTTCTGAATAATGACCTATGATTAATATTAATAGTCCCTAAAAATATGTTAATGGGAGCTACACAAACATCAATTGCTCCCATACTTAAATCTGTTTAACAAAGAGCAGAATTTGACCCATTTATTAGCTTGTGAATGCTAAACTGCTGAATGGTATAGCCACTTACCTGAATCATCTCTCTAGCTCTGTTGCTGAATTTTCAATACAAGTACAGGGCCAGATCTGGGACATGGTTAAAGAGCACAGAGCATAAGTCTGTGTGTGCGTGCAAAGGTAGCTCAGAGCTCATCTCATCCAGCGGCTGTTGTGTGAAGGATAGTCTTCCTGGGCCACATTAGAGTGTCCCAGGTGCTGCCCTGTTTTAATGCCTTGATGCCAAATCAAGACTGGATGCCTTTTTAAAAGATAGGCTTTAGTTAAATGCAAGTTATTGAACTCAATACAGGGATAACTGGGTGAAATGTAATGGCCTGTGGTACACAGGAGTCAGAATAGGTTATCTAAATGGTCCCTTCTGGCCTTAAACTCTATGAATCTTGCTGCTATGGCTGCAGTGGTTTGAAAATGCAGCTGACGATCAGAATAGCTTAAGCAGACATGGTTGAATTTTTTCTGTCAACGTTTTCACAGCTGTGTTCATGGAAGAAATGTCAGTTTGGAAATGAAGTCTGGCCCAGGGAGTTTGTTCTACAGATGAGACAGGGAACATGAAGCAGCACATCAGCATTTCAGAATTGAAATAGTTTTCAGTTTTTTAAATAAATGAGTTTGTTTTCAGGTTATTTTAATCAGTGGTCTATTCCAAAAAGTAATAATGGGTTGGGGCGGAGGGGAGGTTGGCTTAGTGTGTTTTTATCTAGTAAAAAACCTTTGAAATGAAGGGCTTTACAATAAATATTTGCTTACTATACCGTAAATGGAAAAGAAGCCTTTACTGTCATTCCAATCTCTGTCCTTTTGACCGGGTCATCTTTCTTAACATCAGTTTTCTAGCAGCTGATGGTCTACATCATGCAAACAGTAAAATATCCCCTTAAACATGTCTTTAGTTCACAGCATCATAGTTGGTTGGTTTTAAATTACAACGCAAAAAGAGCTGAAAATTGGAAACCCCAAAGTAAAATGTATTAAAGGACTGAACTAAAGTTTTATAGCAGGTTTTTAAATCCATAGTTAGGCACAAACAAAGAAGTCTGATTTTTTCAGAGATGCTGAGTATTGACAATGGGACCAGTAGTTGCTGCGCATTGCTGGAAATCATGCCACTTTTATTTAGTGCCTAAATATGGATATAGGAGCCCAACTTTAGGCAGCTATGTCTGAAAATGTTGGCTATAAATTTTAATGGTTCTGAATGAAGAACTTGTAAGATAATTTATTCAAATTTCTCCTTTTTTACATTCAGCAATTATGCTTGTTGACGCTAACATTTTGCATTTCTCTTGTTGTGTACCAAAGTCTTTCTTTATCACTGGAGTTTTTATAGAAATAGCGTCTGAGACAGCACTATCATAAAAAAAAATGACAGGAACAATCTGTCCCAGATCAAACATAGAACCCAAATTTGAAGGCAAAATTGGAGTATGTTGCATTGGATTTCTTGTTTCTGAAAGGGGAATGGAAAAGATATTTTGATTACTCTAAGGAATGAAAATAAGAACTCACTACAAGACTAGAGAAAGCTTCCTTTCACCTTGTAGAATTGTCCACTTAACTATCTTTCTTCATTGTGCATTACACTAAATTATATTGCATTTCTGCAAAAGAGACAGGAAAGTAGAACCCTTAAGTGGACAGGACTGTATATTGATCCAGAGCAGCACTTCTCACATCATAGTCTAGAAATGTGCAGCAAAATGCAATCATCTACATGTCCTTTCGGCAGGGCTGGCATTAGGGAGTAGCAGGCAGGACAACTGCCCGAGGCCCTGCGTGGCGGGGCTCAGGCTTCAGCTTCATGCAGAAATCCACTGTGTGAGCAGGTAAGGGAGGTGGGGTGGGGACCCACTCCTTAATTTCTGCTCTGGGCTCCAGTGAGTCTAACACCTGCCCTGCCTATAGGGATAGTTAATTTTAAAACAACTAGCAAATTACACCCTCGCCCACTCCAATCCCCCTTATTTCAAGGTACTGTCCAAGTCAAAAATCTGAGTAACCCCAAAAGAACAGAATAGAACCTTTATCATCAAGATTTCTCTTTCCTTTACTGGTAAGTGATTGCCATGTATAGTTTCAAGTTGGAAATCAAAACTGTGCAAGTCCACTCTTAGAGGAAAGGTTCTTTATAATTTTGAGCAAACAACTTTCCATTATGACTGGAAGAATATATTTGAAAAATATGCCAAAACTCATTTTAAAAATAAGGTTTTATAATATTGATTATTTCACACGTTAGTGGCTCATATAAATAATGCACATGGCCTTTAAAATTATTGTAACAGCTTGAAAAATATTTTGGCTGGCATGGCTATGCTTTCAATCTTAGAGTACACTTGCATCCATTAAATGACTATCAGCAAAATGAAATCTCTAACTTTTTCATGCTTTGGCTAGTTAAACTCTCCAGAAGTCATGCGCCCTATGTTATGATCACATGATAGTTGTGGCCCAATATCCAGAATGGGAGCAAGTAATTATATTTGGAAGATAAACTCAGGGATCATTTTTCCCTGTTACAGATTACTATTTAAGAAGGCTGCAAAACCAAAACATTATTGTGATTTAAAAAAAAATAATAATTCAAGGGCTAGGTCAAAAAATTGTTTAAAAAATGTTTGTAAATGAGTAAGTGTTTGTAAATGAGATTAGTAACTTATTCACCTTCCTTTTCCTGCCCACCATCCAGCTACAAAATGAGGGTGTACTCCATTTCAGACCTTGCTTATTTTGCAAAAAAGAATATACAAGGGTGGCAAGATTTCTCAAAGTTGTGTTTTGACCTCTAGTCTAGTCAGATTGCCAGCATTGAATACCAAAAATTCCCATGGCTATATTCAATTCAAAGTATGTAGCAAGATTTCAGTATGCACAGTGGGATTACTTGTGTGAGTAAAGGCTGCTTGTGTAATTAAGAGCATGCAGGATTGGAATCCTTGTAAATTGCATACTATGTAAATATTAATATTAATATTTCAGACTCTGTGGACCTGATTCTCCTTTTTGCTGTTCCCTAAGGATGCAGCTAGGAAAAGCGACCAAAGTTACTTCAAGCTTTAACATTGTTGCTCCCCATGTCCTAGAGCCAACTGGGTGCCTGCTGGCTACCCCACCCTTGGGACTATCTGCCAGATCAGAATGGCCAAACATGGTGCACTCCAGCAACACCACTTCCTTCTCCTGCCCAATGGGACTTCACAGGCTTTCATTCCACCCAGTTTGTCCCCCTTATGCCACCAGAACCACCAAAAAGGAGTCTGAGGTAGAGTGTGCGTGTAGGTGCAGTGGTAAAGACTCTTGCCCCTGGCACTTGCAAACGAATATGGAGATCACTTGATTCCCCCATCCACCCCTGTACTCTCAGAAAAAAACCACATTTAAAACATTGATATGGCTTCAATGGTAAAACCTTAGCCAAGTTTATTTTGTTTAACTTCATAATTGTTCATGTTTGAAATTGTATTTGTTATCGCTAGTTTCTCTGTCATAATCTCACTGGACCTGGAGTAAGTCTGCTAATGACATAGCAGCAGAGCAAACCAGATGGTGTATCAGCAGAAGTCAAGCAGAGGTACTGAGAGCTAAGAGAAGGTCTGGAAAGGAGTTTGCATAAGTCTTTTTCAGTGTATCCTGTTTTCTGGTGCTATATTGTGCCTGCTGCCCAATGCTTGAGAGAAAAAAGTGCTTCTTGCACAGAAAAATCCTGGTATGCCCCATCCTAAACCCAGGTCTTACAGTTCTGCTTCTTGTACTAGTCAATAACACTCGCACCCCAAAGTGTTTGGATTTGGGAATTTAGGTAAAGGAATGCTTAGCTGAGTCCCTTTCTTAGTCCCTCAGAAGGAGAAGTTCATAGGAAACAAATAGAGCAGGTTAGGAACATATTTGACAAAACTGTGGTGGTGATGATGTTGGAAAACACCAGCTTCACATAAACATAGCAGGTTCATTGAAACTTTTGTAGGGAAGGTCCAGGATGGAATTTCTGGTCAAAAGGAGAGAAAGCAGTATGTCTACATGGCCTTGCAGTTCGGACTACGAGGATGTGAGTTGCAGCATGACTAAAGTGTTGTGCTGTAACTGCCCTATGAACACCCTGTTAGCATGAACTAAAAGGTATCTAGTTTGAGTTAACACTTTAGTGAGCACTGCAGCTCCCACCCCTGTAGTCCTTACTGCGAGGCTGGGAATGGGAGGAGAGAGTCTCTCTCTCTCTCTCTTTTTTGTTCCATAATAGCCAATTGCCCAGTAGTTAGCACACTCCCCTGCACTATGGAAGATCCATGTTCAAGTCCTTGCTCTTCCTGACTGTGAGCAAGGACAGATTTAGGGGTAGGCAACCGAGGGAACTGCTGGTGACAAAAAGAAAATAGAATGTTTGAAGTAAAATGTTTCAGGTATTCCATATGTGGATTCATTTTTCACCAACTTCCTAGAATGTTCTGGACCTTTGTAGAATCTTGTGGAACCTTCCAGATTTTCTGAGAACTAGATTTTCCTCAAACCTCCTAGAATATTGTCAGCCATGCCCTCATGGATATACAAGGGACAGGCCATCACCAGTCAGTCAGTGAGATATAAATATACCAGCTTTGATATTGTGAACCTTGCTTTATTGCACAATTGTGAAAGTGTACTTGTGTTTTAAGACTTGAAGAGTGAATCAAAGTCGTGACATGGGCTACAAATGCAATATAAAATAAGGTATTCAAAAGTTTAACAAACAGAGGGGGGCACCGAAGCTGCTCCTCGCCTTGGGTGCCAATTGGTCTAGGGCCAACCCTGAGCAGGGCCTTGTACCTGAGTCTCCTGCAGGCCCCATGAGCGCCCTGAGAAGCAGGCTGTTATACGGGGGACATGTCTCATTTTTTCATGAAGCGTTTCAAAGGGTTACGGTTTAGTTCCACAGGGGAACGGAAACAACCGTTGAAGCTTTTCATGAAATGGAAATGTCGTTTTCTGGCCAAACCTAAAAATGAACCCTTACTCTTGCTGTGCCCCACTATACTTACAATAAGGGGTTGGGGCAGAACAATACTGCTGGGAGGAGATTGCTACTTGATGTAAAAGCCCAACCCTCTCCCTAGTCAGCAATGAACTGTGGAATGAAAACTCAGTTTTTTCTATATTCTTTTCTTTTTTTTTTCACGTTGTTTTCCTTTCACTCCTGCTTGAGCTCCTGTTTTGGTTTTACTGGTTTAATCGTATTCTATCTGTAGTTTCCCAGTTTCTTTCTAAATTCTTTAAAGGGATTGTTTTAGGAGCTAGTCCCTTTTGTGTTTGCATCTAAAGCTGTTCTGCCCGTGCTAAACCCCCTGAGACCTTCCTTTCATCATTATACATTTTCCTATATCTTGGAGAATCTGCATCCACTTCAAATGTTCACTTGTTATACTATGGAGAATTTGCTTTCTTCACTGTTTTGTAGTCTCTAGGTTTTTCAAACGCTCTTGCATTCTGTTTCTCTTTTAAATAGCTCTAGGGTAGTCAAGCTGCTGAGGAAGTACAAATTTTTGGAAAGGGGGAATTCAGTATGCTACTGGATGCCTCAGTATACTGTGTACACAACAATTTCCCTTTGATTAAATTTAATTTCTACACAAATAAAAAGCAGTGCATTATTCAGAATGACTTCTTTGCTGTATATGTAATCAACAGCCATTGTTTGGGTTTTTTGCTTTGATATGCAGATCCATTTTTCTCTATTGCCTTAATATAAAAGCCTCCCTTTTTGTTTCAGGCTTGGTATGTATGATATTTAATGTACATTCCAGCTGAACAGAAGCAGGCAGTGATTCAGCTTCCGCAAGCTCCATGCATACAAATGACCATGAACAGCTTTAGGTTATAGTCCTTAGGTGCAGGCATGCTCTTTTATGAATCACAGAATTATGGGGGTTGTTGTTATCGAACTGGTGCTGTTAGATGCACATCCCCAGTAGTGTATTGGTTTCTCCTCTTGTTCATCCTCCCCTAAAGCAAAATTGTAATGCAAGTCCTGGCAACTCCTGACTTTCTGAACATGGAATATCTTCTTAAGAAAACAATGAGCTTTCTAATGTTGAATTGTAAGGAATGAAAATCTCCACCCTCCCTTTGCTCCAAATCACACATTCTGATTTCTCTAAATCATTCTGTCTGAAATCCTCTTCTCCATACAAAACTGATTTACTCGGGCTTTGCGCAGTGGACTTCCATGGTGGAGGCAACAGAAAGACCCGCCACACAGGTTGCAGAGTTACTCCTGGGGTAGTAGAAGCTTCTCTGTGTTCCTTTTCCACATGCAAGTAAGTTTGGCTAATAGAACCATATTTGCACTTTCCCCCAACCCCTAAGACCTCCTCCATAGTATCATGCCTGGAGCCCCCGCCAAGCACAGCTCCAGAGCAGATGAGAAGCTGATCCCCAGGGCAGGCTCTCCACATTCTGCACTCCCCCCTGCACAGTGGAACCATGCCAATTTCAATACCTTTCCATCAGTACTCTTCAAAAGGAACTGCATCTTTATGTTTTACTTGCTAAGCATAATAATTTGTCATTTAGCAGGTAACCTCTTTCTCTTTCCCATTCTCCTTAGATCAGAGAATAGGACGTTGGACTGGTGGTTGAGAAACCAATGCTTTTTCTCCAGGCCTTGCCCCCAGATTGATGTATGACCTTGGGAAAATCACGTCTCTGTGCCTCAGTTCCCTTGTCTACAAAATGGAGGATGACTCTCTCCATCAACCATTTTACAAAGTGGTTTGAGGTGGATGAAAAATGTTATTTCAGAGCTCAGTGTTATCAGATTACCAGCTGCACAGCCATGAAAAATGCTTTCTGGCTTGCTGCTACATTCCTGCTGTTTCCTCTCTCAGACAATGAATGTTTGTATCTTTTGCAAGACATTAAATATTCTGTCCTCTTTGCTGTCACATAAGAGATTCTGAACTATAAGGCTGTGTGCACTAATACTGGTCACCTAGTCCCTCTGCCTTTGCTTCTGCAAGGGCTCCAGTCACCATTACCATCCTCTTTGCTAGTAATTTAATGGTTGAGTTCCTTTTCATAAGAGACTGCTTCGCCGCAGAAGTTCTTCAATTACTTCCCTAGTCCCCCATTGGTTAAGTGATGCACACAGTGCACACAAATAGCTTTATTTGCATCATTTAAGGGAAGGGATTTTTTAAAGTAGCTTTGTTCTCTAGGTACAGGGAGAAGCCCTGTGTATAGCAGATGCGGCTCTGGAGTCTTTGTGTGAGAGAAGAACGATCTCTAGCATCATCATTCAATTAGCAAGATGGGCAGAGGCGTGTTCAACCACACCGTGCAAGACAGCTGACCAAACTGTAACTTGGTTTGCTGCATAGGGAGTTGGGTCCAAATCCAAGGACCCATTCTTAGCCTGCATAAGTAGAGGGGAATTTCTCATTGGTGGTGCACCATGAGGCCTGAGGTCAAGGGGAGTTAACTGTGCCTTCATAAAACATGACCATAGCAGAGCTGCTCCATGGACTGCAGCTCTGGCTTGCATTTGGCTCCATTCCTTCTTTGCTATTAAGGCTAGTAGATCTTTGTAACCAAGCATTCACTGGCTCCAACTTTTTCATGCGCTCTTCCTATCCCCATTCCTTGCATGCTGGAATAGTAGGGGCCCTCCAAATGTTTTGTCCCACAGTACATAGAGACTTCAAATCCCTTACACGGGTTCCTCAAATGCTGCATCCTTATCATGCAACAGAATTACACTGATTCCACTGTGTGCCAGGGCCCTTCATGCCTAAATAATAGGTCATCCTCACAAAGATTTGAAACAGAGTTCTTCTCACCATCAGAGCCACATGAACTAAAATAGTAACTCCATTTGCTGGCAGCAGTAGGAGGCTATTATCCTCTATGTAAACCAGTCTCTAGAGAGTGGAGGGACACACATTTATAAGCCTATCACACCTGTAGGGTACAGCTTGCCCATATATTTATATAAAATAAAATGAATAATTTTCACACAGCTTTATTTCCTAAATAATATAAATTATTAGTTCCACATACCAGAACTACATTTTCCAAATATCACCATAACTGCACTGTTATTTTATTTATGTTTGTATATGCAACTCTACAGGGTGAGGAAGTTGAAAAATCATTAGAATTGAAAAATAAACAAAAGAACAACTCATCATTCCTTGACTAAACAGAAGAAATAACTCCCTTAGAATATCTTTAGAAGTCAAATAAAACGCTGCGCATTAGTCATGCAGTCCTCCAGTGGAAACTCCAAAATTAGAACACAAGATTCTTTTACTGTGTAAACACTGTGTCACTTACACAGGTTTTATACCACTGTACCTCCACTGACCTGCACATGCTGAAGGTGGGGTGGGTTGTTGAGGGAGGGGAGATGAGCTGTAGCTGCACAGTGTAAAATAGAACAGCCCTTGTGGCTGCTGGAGTGTATGCTAAAGCACTCTAGTTCCTGGCTACCTCCAGAATCAAACATCTGCAAAGGTAGTAGTCACCTTATGCCTTCATCCCTGGGCTGCACCTAGCTCAGCTAAGCTGCAAATCCATGATTGGATCTTCTCATCTCTCAACCATTAGCCAGGCCTGGTCTACACTGGCGACAGAGGTCGACGTAACGTCACTTACGTCGATCTCCAAAAGCCTGCGTCTACACTGGCACGGCAGTTCCGTTGACTTAAACCGCAGCAAAAGTCGATGTAATAAAACCACCTCCGCAAGTGGCGTAGCGCCTAATTTGATTTTATTGGGTCGATTTTGTGTCAGTGTAGACAGAGCGTAACGTAATTCGACATTAATGGCCTCCGGGAGGTATCCCACAATGCCCTGTTGTGACCGCTCTGGACATTCGTGCTCTGCTGTTATGAGGTCACGCTACCCAGAAATGGCCCCTTCTCTAATGTCCCGGGAAAATTTGAATTTTCATTTCCTGTGTAGCTAGCGTGGAGAGAGCTTTGTCGCTGGACTCTTCATGGCTACTGCAAGGCCCAAACGCGCTCCAGCATGGAGTCGACCAGAGGTCTTAGATCTCATCGATCTGTGGGGCGAGGAGTCCATTATGGCTCAGTTCAGAGCCAGCAAAAGGAATTTGGACATTTACGGGAAGATATCCCAGGGCATGCTGGAGAAGGGACACAAGAGGGACGCACAGCAGTGCCGCGTGAAGATCAAGGAGCTGCGGCAGTCATATCAGAAAGCCAGGGAAGCTAACAGTCGTTCTGACTCCTCATCAAAAATATGCCATCTGTACGAGGAGCTGCATGCAATTCTTGGCACGAACCCCACCATGATGCCACCCTGCAACATCGATACCTCTGCTAGATCACAGTCCATGGAAAATGATGAAGACTCCATGGATGAGGAGGAGGCTGAGGAGAGCAGGGTGCAGGAGAGCAGGGTGTCCATTCTCCCAGACAGTCAGGACCTATTCCTGACCCCAGAGCAGTCCAGCAGCATGCAGGACAGCAATAATGATCCCGGGGAAGGCACATCTGGTGAATTGTTTTTCTTCATAGCAGTTCTGTCCTTTTAAATGGGGGGGGAGGGCAGGAAGGGGATTTCTAGCATTCAGCGGAGTTTACTGAGGGGGTTACCCCCGGAACAGATTATTTATGTGCAGAGATATGCTCCGAGAATCATTAGTTGATATCTCAAGGAAACTTTCATGTAGTTAATCTGTTATCCTTTGCACAAGGTTTCGGGGGAGGGCAGCCTTGTTCCTTCCTCCCCGGTAGGATACTTTGCTGCACCACGTTGCAATCAAGGAAGCCAGCATCATGGCAGAACACAGCATAGCAGCATAAGGGCCAGGCTGGTTCCCCGCTGAGTGCAGCAAATCTTCCCTTTCCTCGTGTATTACCTTCAGGAGACTGATATCGCTCATGGTCACCTAGGGAAGATGACGCATGTTTAAAATACCAGAGCTATACAGCAGATACCCTGTACCTCTGTATTCCCCATTGTAGTGTCCTACCAAGTCACTTTAATTATTTTGATTTGGTTTCAGAAGATACTATTAACCCCTCCTGCTCCCGTGCTGTCCTCAGATCATCTGTGGCCGCCTTGTGACAAAACGGTCATCCAAATTAAATCATGTTGCCCAGGCACCCCTCTAATATAGGCATTTGAAATGAGCTTTTTAAAGATCATTAATCCTCTCTATAGCGCAGTAAAGTGCCCCTGGCTTACCATTTCTGTAACGGCACAGGGAGCTGATCCTTCTGGGATGTTAGGAATGGAATGAGGGTCTGGGTTTGCCTTGTGCACTGCAAGGGGAGTATTTTATACATTGTTGCAGTTGTTTCATTTTCTTAGGTCTGCTAACAATGGCAATCTTGTGCATTTTTTTTCGTTCTGTAGACATCTTGGCCTTGGCCCAACCTTCTAGAAATGCTGCGGAAGGACTATCACAGATTAGAAAAAGGAAAAAAAATCAAGAGACGACATGTTTGGGGAGCTCATGAACACGTCCACGGCTGCAGAGACTGAGCTCAGAACGTGGCAGCTGACCTTGTTCCAGAATATGGACATGGACAGAGAGAGTCGCAAAGCAATGCAGGAGCATGATCGCAATACCACGCAGGAGATGCTGCGAATCATGCACAACCAGGCAGACATGCTCTGGCAGCTTGTGGAGCTTCAGGAGGAGCGGAAGCCAGACAGAGTCTCGCTGCAGCCCCTCCATAATGCTCCTCCGCCTATGGCTTTGCTGCCCTGCTGCTCCCCCAGCCCCAAGAGGAAAATGGCCAGGCTGCAGTACCATGGTGCACTCCACCCCGGTGGAGGTGAGAAAAAAGCAGCGGCGGCCTCGCTGACAGCTGGCCTGGAAGCAACCATGCTACCCCTTGAGACTGTGAATGAACACTTCCCCGCCCCCCCATAACTTGAATGTTCATAAATAAAAGTTTGCATCATTTCAACATGTTTCTTTATTAAATCATATCTTGTTTTGGAGGGATTTGGAGGGTACTGATATCTATGGTGGTGGGGATGTTGAGCAAAGGCAAATAACATACAGGAACAGAAATCAGTCCTGCATCTCATTGTAGAACCTGGTTTTCAAAGCTTCCCTAATGCAAAGTGCTACGCAGTTAGCTCTCAGTGTATTGCTGGCATCTGGCTGCTCATAATTGGTGGCCAGTCTTTCTGCCTCCACAGCCCAGCCCTGGGGGGAACCTCTCCCCCTTTGCTTCACACACATTATGAAGAACACAGCATGCAGATATCACTGAAGGGAGGTTCTCTTCACTCATGTCCAGCCTAGTGAGGAGACTTCTCCATCTGGCCTTTAAACGCCCAAAGGCACATTCAACAACCATTCTGCAAGTGGTTAACCTGTTATTAAAACACTCCTTGTCTCTGTCAAGGTGCCCGGTGTATGGCTTCATTAGCCAAGGGAGCAAGGGGTAAGCAGGATCCCCCAGGATCACTATTGGCATTTCCACATCCCCGAATTTTTTGGTCAGGGAAGAAAGTGACCGCTTGCATGTTAGAGAACAGCCCCGAATTCCAAAATATGCGCATCACGCACCTTCCCAGACCACCCCACACAGGTGTTGGTGAAACGGCCCCTGTGATCCACAAGACCCTACAGGACCATGGAAAATTACCCCTTGCGGTTTATGTACTTGGTTGCTAGGTAGGCAAGCGCTAAGATAGGGATGTACGTCCCATCAATGCCCCCCCGCAGTTTGGGAACCCCATCGCGGCAAACCCGTCCACTATGTCCTGCACATTTCCCAAAGTCACTATTCTTTGAAGCAGAAGTCTATTGATGGCCCTGCACACTTGAATCACGGCAGTGCCCATTATAGATTTACCGACTCTGAATTGATTCCCAACAGACCGGTAACAGTCGGGGGTTGCAGCTTCCACAGATCGATGGCGACTCTCTTCTCCACCGTCAAAGTTTGTCTCAAGCGAGTATTCACATGCTTTAGGGACGGGGCCAGCTCCGAGCAAAGTTCAAGGAAAGTGGCCTTTCGCATACGAAAGTTTTGCAGCCACTGGTCATCATCCCACAGCTGCATAATGATGCAGTCCCACCAGTCTGTGCTTGTTTCCTGGGACCAGAACCGGCGCTCCACAGACTGCAGATGATGCGTTACAGGCTGCATCGGGAATTGTTCCGCTCGATGGCTTGTAGCAGGGTAGCCTCGGTGGCATCACAGTTGCCTGTGCTTCAGCTTCTTGCTCTACTTCAAAAATACTCAATGATAAGCCGCGATGTATTTGTGACGCTCACAATAATAGTGCAGAGTTGACTTGGCTCCATGTCTCCGCAGCAATGGCGAGCACGCAGCGTAAACAAACGGCGCGAAAATCGGTTTCCTGTTTGTTTTGGGGAAGAAGGGAGGAGGAAGGAGCATTGCATCATGGGATGATGAAACTCATTCCAACAGCCACCACGGCTAGTTGCACTGTGGGATAGCAACCCACAGTGCACTGCTTTGAATGTCGACACAAGCGTGGTGAGTGTGGATGCACGAGACCAGCGCAAACAGCGTGGTACGTACACGCTCCAGTGACTTCTAAAAATCGGCGGATGAAAGTCGAGTTTAAGTAAGTTGACTTCACTCTGCAGTGTACACATACTCCCAGTAACAGAAGCAGTTCTCCATCCCTGTGTCCTAATTCCAGCATTCTGGACCCTAGATCCTGATAGGGCTATATTTTACCATCAGTGCACATGCAGTTCCCATTTTGTAGATATGAAAGTTATGCAATCCCTGACTTGACAGCAGACTACATCTCTCAAACAAGTGAAATGCATACCTTTTTCTCTGGAAATATCAAGGATATCAGTGGCTGTGAAGGTATCAATGAACATTTAATTTATTTTCAGTTCCTCTTGTTAGCTAGGTCTTGAGCCAGAACGTTATGGGGTCATACATCCAACCCAATTACACAAGGCAAAACACATTTTGCAATTCCTGTAAAATAGGTCAATGTTTCTGTCACACAAAATGCCTTGTCCCAGACAAATTGCAGACTAAAATGCTGACACTCCCCCCTTCCAAACACCTGCAATAAAAGGTAAGTTGTATTATCTATAATGGTGATCCTTGAAGTTACTGTGAATGAGAGTTCATTTACGCTGTGTTCTAGTGCTCTATTTTCACTTTGATTACCAGTTATGTCCCCTGGGGCAATTGGCTTTGCTGAACACCTTATTCTGAATGAGTTTTTAAAATCCTTTCATTTCTGTGACATTGGTGTTAGAGATTTTTGCCCCCTTCCCCACTGACTTCAATGCATTACATATAGCATTCCTATGAGCATCCTGTCATAAATTATGTAAGATTCTGAATAGGATTTCCAAGAGACTGCGTTTTGATCGACATCTGTGTGTAGGGAATAAAGGAGGGGGGAAGGGGAGAAAAAAAATGCCTAACCGCTGAGCCAGGAAAGTCCTCCACACTGTTCTGAAACAAAATGCCACCAAAACGCCTATGAAGATAATCTTTCAAAAATGATTGCAACTGACATGCCAGGTCCCATACCATTAACAGAAATAGAAAGTCATTTTATTTGAGCTTCATAGTAAAGGTCTTTACCAAATGGCCTGCAGTGATCCCATCACCTAACTAGGAAACTGAAACCGTTATCCAAATCCTAGATGAGATTTATTTATTTTAGCAGTTGTGTGGCTCTGGCAGTTTTACACTACTGTGAGCAGGATCAGAATTTTGAACTACAATACTGTCTGTGGGAAATTTGTCTGCTTTTGGTGGTGGCAGTAGCTGAGGCACTCATACGCATCTGCTGGGGCTGTGGCCTTCTCCAGCTGGGCCTGGGCTAGGACCTGTCAAAAAGTTCCCCTCAGACATGTTTTCATAGACAATAGCTTTTTGTTGAAAGACATTTTCATGGGAAATGTCTGTTTTCAATAAACATTTTGGGCTTCTCACAAATTTCAATCATGGTAGCACCCTCTTTTGGGGTTTCTTCTTTAGCATTCGTGTTTGAAACTTTCAATAGTGTTTCAAAATAAAAAATGTAAGATAAAAACTGTTAAAATAGATGTAAGGTTTAGAGTATATAGGGATTTAAAAATATATATATATTTTAAAAATACATAATTATTCTAATTTACACCATGAGGGGGAAAAGATAATTTAATTTAATCTGGGACACAAAATTTAATTTAATCACAAACACCAAATATTTTAATCATATTGTTACTTCATGGGTATCTCTGTGGGGCTGAATTAACATTGTTTGGGTGCCTTAACAATATTTCTGGATCTTAACATGCTTAGATTGCTTTTAAGTGTAAGCTTAGCTCTAAATTTCCTGGGTTTGGGGGCATAATTACAACATCCCTGTATTTTTTTTGTCCTTAAATTACTGATACATACTCTCATCCTTAACATCTATTTTTAACATTGTATTTTTTTAATCTTGAGCTCTATTATACTGTGTTCATTGGAACTCTGCTGAGTCTTCCAGTTAAGAGAGCTAGCTGTAGCGGTAGTGGTAGTCTTTTATGATGTGGCCACCTCCAGTTCGTTAATAATTGGGTAGAGCCTGCAAGTTATTTCATGTAGATCACTGAACACACAAGTGATGACAATGATTTGCAGTAACTGTTTCTTTCTAAAACAGTTTGATGTGGCATTTGCTGTGACATTTTTGTAACTGACTGACAGTTCTTGGTTTTAGTAGGGACACTACTTTTGGCAAAACCAATCCATCAGCTGCCTACAGTAAGATTAAACTTTAGCAGTCTGAAGGTTATACCATGTGTAGGATTAACCTGTATGGGATCTGATAAACACTAGTGATGTGTCTCAGTTGATTAGAGAAAAGTTTAACCTGAACACATTTCTGACAGTGAAAAATGCCACTGGTGTCTGTTTAACAGACAGTTGAGACTGGATTCCCTCACACCACAGTGTCCTCAGAGGAGCTTTCTGAGATGTATTTTGACACACCTACAAATAAAACACCTTTAGAGGGGATGCTGCTGATCGTCAGCCATCTGTATCCTGTATGGCTTCCCATTGAATGTCATTGTGGCCACAAAGATGCAGGAACTTCTTGCCTTATTTCAAAGCTTCATAATAGAATGAATATTTCATGAACAACAGGGTACACACACTATTATTATCCTGACTCTGGCACCTTTCAGGGTGTGGCTTTCAGCTGTTTTCCATAGTATCATTTTATCTCCTATAAGCTTTGTTGAACCAGCCTTTGGTGTGTAGCCTGACTGTTCTTACTACAAGGATATTTACTGATAAAAGTTAGTGAGTAAATATGTAGCAAGCTGTGGAATTATAAATTATGTAATATATACAGTTCTAAGGAGAACATCAAATGTTTATCAATTTTATCCTGGGAATAAAGCTGAAGGATACAAAGTTCTACATTTATAAAATGTCTTCTGAAAATAGGGTGCCTTCTGTGTATTATGTAATTGCACAAAATGTCATTTAGTCAGCTCTAAAACATATGTTTGGTGTCAGTCAGTGTATCTTTTATTGTAATTCCCCTAGAAGCTGTAGTGTTGTCATAGTTACAATAGCACACAAACTCTTAGTGTTGCATTATAGGGTTTTGTAATAAGAGCATACATCAAAAAGTATACATTCAGAATTACTAATTAATTAATTATTAAACAGAAGTGGTAGTAGGAAGTAGTTAACCTTCCAGTTATATAAAGCACTTGTAGTTATAGATATGACAAATCATAACAGTGTAATTACAGAGTAATTTCAGTGTAACTCTTCCCTGTATGGAGAGATGTAATGGCTATTTGAATGTGACACTTGTTGCTAGATAGCTTATTTTTTTCCTTTATTTTTCCTCCCCTTTTTGTGCCTTTTCCCCTATCAATTACTACAGTAAGCTTAGGACAGAGAGGATGAGCTTACTAAAGAATAAACAAAACTAGCACTTGCCAAGTTGGCAGGCAGCAACAACTGCCCTCCACAAAATTGCACATTTAAATATTAAATTTAAACAAGTCCTGTTCACAATAAATTCTGAATACAAAGAATGCATTTAAAGTAGCATGCCTAAAATTTAAATTGGTTTTGCAGCTGCACCACTGTTCTCCCAGCTTCTCCATCCCTCTAGATATTTATACTACACTAATTACCATGGTATCATAGTGACTGCAATTTCAAGGGAGTGCAGGGAGGCAGACTTCAGTTTATGGATTAGAAACACCAGTTTTAAGCTTCTTAAATGCCTATAGTCAGACCTGGTGGTAATGCTGCTTCTATTGATTTCTGGAAGTGCATCAAGATTATTATCTTTACAAATAGCTGGTTCCAGCTTCTGCACTGCAGCTCAGCCCTCAGAACACCTGCCACCTGGAAAGCCCCTTTTGTTTGCTGTGAGTCACACAAAAGATACAGAAACCAACAGATTCATATACAGAAGTCTGCTCCCTAGCCTCATGAGATACACTTGAAAAAATGTATCCCCCCACCCCTCTCACACCTTCCCACCCACACACCCAGCTGAAGGTCACAAGTTGATACATTTTGTTCTGTTGGTGCATTTTATTTAGTAGCCAGGAGACCACCTCCCACCAACCCCCACACACTGCATGTTACTAACTATTAACCTTGGTTTTAGTTGGGCTTATGACTTCTGCTGACAACCTGACCTACACTCCTACAGTAATAAAATAAATGTCAAACTTCTGCAGAATGTCTACTTCACACAATACTGTAGTTATCCCACTTACTCGGCTGCCAGTAAGTCTTTTTTCTGTATTGTATTTCTGAAAACATGACAACCATGTCCTCAAGCCCACACTGTTTTGTCCTCCTGTTGCACCCCTGCTTGGTTCTAGTATGCTCTCTGGGGCAGGGACCGTCTGCTTTGATACATGTCTGCATGGTGCCCAATGCAACAGGACCTAATCCTTGTGTGGGGTTTCTAGATGCTACCATAATAAAAACAACAATGTGTTGCATTGATGTAGCTGGTCACAGATAAGCACAACTAAGTAAGTGAGAACAAATACTAATGCTGCTATTTGTTAAAAATCCATCCAGCAAATAGACAAGGTGGAAAAATTTAGATAAAAAACAATGCAAAGTAATAGAAATTATATTGAATCATTATTAGTCTGTCGTGTCCAGTGTCCTGCTCATCAGAATGGTCAGTGTCTGATGTTACAGAGGGAAGGGGAATTTCCAAACTGCACTAGTCAGTTGGATAATGCTGCACACGAGGAAAAAATGTCTTCAGGACCCTTGGGCTCATGTCCTAGAGCACAATATTTGTTTACACTTACCTTAGCAGGCATCACTGCAGTTCATCCCTGGGTGAACATTTTTCAGAAAATAATCATTCAGTTTCTCAGCTCTTAGTCCTCATCCTCAAAGAAAACCTGCACAACATTTCCAAAAAGATGAGCCTGGGAGCATACATTCATAACTTTGTTGCACACTAAAAATCATGGAATCAGTAAAGACACTGGATTTATGGCTCATTACAACAGTCTGTAACCCCCTAACCCTCCTTTGTCCCATGAGTGCAGAGGTGTTAACTGTGCTCTTGACCTTGAATGGTCTTTGACATGCGTTAATTCCTTATGCTTAATTTTTTCTACCTTGTATTTAGTTGTGACTCTCTGAGTACCTTTCCCAGACCTGAAAAAGAGCTCTATGTAAGCTCAAAAGCTTGTCTCTTACACCAACCAGAAGTTGGTCCCAAAAAAGATATATTTGTAAGTGTATGTCTATACTAACGGTGGGAAAGTCACCACCGCCAGATCGATCTTTCTGGATTGATTGAGCAGTCAGTGTAGACCCGCTCAATCGATCAGGAAGTCGACACAGTAAAACCACCCCCTCCAGTAGCATAGCACTGCGTCGACGGGAACTTGCAGTGAAGACACCGCGCAGAAGGGAAGCATAGCTGTCGATGGGAGTTACTCTGTGTAGCTTGCGTAACTCCCGTCGACTGCCGCTGAATCACCAGGTCAGTGTAGACCAGGGCTAAGAGACAAGGTGGGTGAGGTAGTAAGTATTGATCATAAAAATATCCAACTGTTTTAAAAATCTAGCTACGGTTTATGGCTCTGCTCTTCTGCAACAGTGAATTCTACATTCTGACAACCAATCAGAGCCTAAAAAGCCCTTAATCATTAATGGTAAAAGGTGAGTCCAGCAACGGTAGTCCTTTGAATGTCAACTCACTGTGTGAATTATAAGAAATAAAAGCTTTCAAAAATACTAATGTTGCTGTATTAGTTATGTTCTAGAAACCAGTTGAAGGATAATATGTATAGTCTACGTATTAATGATCTGGTTAAGGAACAAATGTCTTGCATCATTAATGCAGCAATGTGCATGTAAGATATAATCATCAGCTACAACAATAAATGGAAAGAATGTAACAAATATGCAAAAAATATATTAAAAAAAAAAAAAAAAAAAAAAAAAAAAGAGTCCAAGCATAGATAAGCCTTTATGTTTCATCCTTTTCATTCTTTTTAAAAAGCAACAGAGATTACTTTAACTTCATCCAGAAATTGATAGTATGAATTTGCAATGGACCTTTCAGAGATACAATCATAAACTATCTAGATATGCAGAAAAAAAAAAGCATTGTTTAAATTCTTTTTTCCATAAAATACTGCTCAAAAGACAAAATTCTCTCCTCTCCTCATGCATACTCGGCCTTTGGTCAACCAGGTGAAAGAATATTTTATTTCTCTCACAGAAGTCCTACAGGATATTGGTTTTTCATAGACCTTAAAGTCTATAAGATTTATCTGTGGAGCACTGATTTTACAAAACAAGGTGTGGTTCATTCTCGGGCCCAGGCTCCAAGGAAGGGGAGGGCCACAGCACCTTCCTTTAGGGGAATAAACAGTGCCCATCTACAAGTCTTTAGCCCCAACCCCCAGCAGGGCGGGCTTCCTTCCCAGTCTGTAGTCCTCCGGCCCTCTCATAGGGCAGGGCTGATACAGGGTCTGTAGCCCCAGTCTTCCAACAGGCAGGCTAGCAAGCAATCTGATGCCTCTGGCACGGCAAGGCAGGCAAGCAGTCTATAGCCCCCAGCCTCCTCACAGGCGGGGCTAGTACAGCAGTCTGGTGCTCCTGGCCTTGCAGGCAGACGGGGCAGGTAGAGCTCAGGATCCTCCATCTCCCAGACTCAGAGGGTGTCAAGGTACACCGGGGTGGCTAGGGAAGAAGGGAGGGGAACGCAGGGCCACCTGACTCCACTGAGTCCCAGCCCAGGGCCCTATCAGTGGCAAGGCAGTTTGCCACTGAGTCAGCGGGGATCCAGCCGCAACACGCTGATGGGGTTTAGCCCCTGACTCAGCCGCTTGCTAGTCATCTGTCCCTGGGCCACTTCCTCCCACCCTGTCCCCAGGTACCTGCAGGCATTAGTCTCCATCTGGGTCGCTGAGGTACTCTGCAAGCAGCAGACCCACAAGTCCCTCCCCGTTAACCAGCGGCAGGTCCGGGAACTCCTCTGCATCATCAGCAGAGGGCAGTTCCTCCAGGCCACAGGGGTTCAGTCAGCTCCTGGGCTTCCCCAGCTCCTCCATGTCAGGGTCAGCCTCAGGGGGTATTTCCCACCCAGGAGTCTCGGGTGGTTCATTCCAGCTACTAGGGCTCGGCGGCTCCAACCAATTGCTAGGGCTCAGCAGCCCTCTCCAGTCTCTAGGGCCCAGCAATCTGGGCAGGTTTTGGATGCTCCACTCGGTGGAACGGTTGCTCCAAACAGCCAGTGTGTCTGGATCAGGCCTAGGCCACAGCCTCTGGGAAGACATGGCAGCTTCTCCAACAGCAGCTTCCCCACTATAGAGCTGCTAGGCCGGCCTTTTATAGTTCCTCTTCCTGCCTTGGCTCCACCCCTCTGTTGCTGGGCAGTTTGGTCTGTAGGGCCCTGTTCTGCCCAGCAGGGACGTCGCAACCCTTTCTCGGGCCCAGGCTCCAAGGAAGGCCACAGCGCCTTGCTACGGCATCAAATCCAAGCCAGACAAAAGAGATTTCTTCCATAATATATAATTAGCCTGAAGAAACTAGTAATCACAAACCTCCAGCAGCTTTTCCCATCTACACTGTCATTCTCTAGATTATTTAATATCACTTTCTTGTAATCATCAGAGCAGTTTTCAGTTAGGCAGTGAGAAAAGGCTGTGGCAAGTGGTTTTTCCCAATTCCTTTGGAGCACAGAATATATTGTTTGGATCTAAACAGATTGATTAAATGCTCATCACTACTAAAGTACTTCTTTACGTGGACTCTCAGGGCTTGTCTACACTAGAAAAATAAGTCAACATAAGATATGTCGACTTTCAGCCACTGCTATAATTATAGAGGTGGCTGGTATCTACACGGCTCTCCTTGGGTTGGTGGAGTGCACCCTCACCAAGAGTGCTTCCGCCGACCTAAGGGACAGTGTGGGGGGAGCCAAGAGACCCATCTTTCAGCTCCCTGCCAGGAGCCCACAGGCTCCCAGGCTCCTTCTGGGCTTGTCCCCTGCCCCCAGTCCCAGCCAGGAGCCAGGGCAGCCACGTAGTGACTTCTCCCCTACCCTTTCCCTGCTAGGAGCCAGGTTACAGCCACCCATGTACCACCTGGCCTCTGCTTGCAGCTAGGAGGTGGGCTCCAGCCGCTGTGGCTTGCCTGGTCCCAGATCACAGCTGGAAGCTGAGCTTGCAACAGGTCATGGCTTGCCCAGTCCCGGCTGTGATCAGTTTGCAGCAGCCCGGGCTTTTCACCTCACTCCCAGCCGGGAGCAGGAACCTGCAACTCCACTTTCAGCCCCTCCACCATTGCCAGGGGATGAAGTGTCTACATTGACACTGCATTGTCCTAGCTATGCTGACAAAAGCCCTAGACCTCTTGTCCCGGTGGTTTTATTTTGTCAAAAAAACAGCAGTTTTGTGAGCGGGGAGGGTGGTTGCAGTGTGTACACCAGCACTGTTTTGTCGAAAAGAGCTGACTTTTGTCGACAAAACTCTAATGTAGACCTGGCCTCAGTCAACATACCAATGTCCCTTTCAGTGGTACTGTCACAAGAATATGGAAGCTGCTTCTAAACAAAACCCTAAGCAGTAAACCAAGGCAGAGCAGAGAACAGAACGTCCCCTGAAAGGGTAATTTGGGATTGAGGACTTGTAAAGAAATAAGAGAACAGCACAAACAGACTCTACCAAGGGGAAAGTTCATGAATGTTCTCTCATAAGATCATGTAAACTTACTGTGACATAATTGCCAGTACATCCCCAGGTGCAGGGGAATACTGCATTCTGAAGCAGTTTTCACTGGGACCTTCTGCATCTGTTTTATCTAAAAGGCTGATTTTGACCACAGAAACTTTGGAGTACAAGTTCCACGTGATGCTCTATAGTATCTGTGCAGACCATTTCAGTAGTCCTACAGGTTTTTCTATATTAATGATGATGAACACTGGGTTACTATGAAATTATAATCAGTAGAAACAAATGGTCATGCGATGGTCACCAGACTGGCTTTGGCTTAAGAACTGGCTGAGTTGCATATGAAGACCACTATGGACAGGTTCCTCACACTCTGCAAAAACAATTCACATGGAACATCTCTTGATGAGCAAAGTTAACATTATCAACTGTAGCAATAAAACAACAGGATGAACGCTCAGTCTTGAAGTATATAGTTGTACCAATTGTTCTCCACATGAGCTTTTTTACTAACAAACAGCCACCAACCATCTCTTGCTTCATTTAATCAGTGAATCAGACTAGATGATTAGCTCCAGTAATTGTGTTAAAGAAAACAAAGTCTTTGGTTTCTCGTGTTGAAAGTACTTGCAGTTTAAGCAGACACTCTCATTTGGACAGGGTACAGAGTATTCAATGCTGGGCATGGACCGTTTGACTTCCAGCATCTCTCCCAACCCCACTATTAAAATGTCCTCAAGCAACTCATAGATTAAGTATTTTATCCCCCACCATCTCTAGTCAAGGGATATTCACAATCACCTCCCTTCTGCTGAACTGTTTAGCATATTTTCAATTTTGAATTCCTTTCTAGGCTTGTGATAGTGGATGATTTAATTTTATGTGTGATACAGTGCTTAAATGATGTGTTGATAAGTATAGCCTGATAAACACAGTGCACTGATATTTAATGAATTCATCTCCACCCTGCAAGTCTAGAAACCATGATAAGTGATTAGAAAATAAGCCTAGCATGATTTTAGTTATGGAACATAACTAATGAATTTGTTTTCTCTGAATAATTGCAGTAATCAATTGAAATAATAGCAGCAGTGCACAGTAAATAGATCAGACCACATAACATCTTAAATGCTTTGTCCCAGATGTCTTCCTAGCAACTTCCTACAGCATTTTCATGCTAGTTTCTAACCATATATTTCTATGCATGGGTGCTGTCTAAAATTCAAGAAAAGGTTGATGAGAAATCTCCTATGACCTTGTGTTTCTAATACAGATATAAACACATTGCAAAGTTTTTCTTTTTTTAATGCCTAACAGCATAGGGACTGGTGTAAAAATAGAAAGTGACAGATTATAAGATTCTTTATGAAGGTTGCTGACTCTTTTAGTGTGCACCACAAGACAAATTGTGAAATAATGTAATTGGTTTAGATGATGTCATAAAATGTATTCACCTTCAATTTGCCCATCGTGAGAATCTAGACACTATAAAATAACCTGCTGTAGGTCCCATAGGTAGACTTGGAAGAATTTGATTTTTTTAAAATAATTTTGACAAAGAATATTGATGTTTATTTTTAAACTTTTAAAAATTTGTAGCAATTTAAATGCTCAGAGTGCACAAAATTATGATTTTTTTTCTATTTTTAATCAATTTACATTTTCACAGTTGTGAGAAATTATGGGGTGGGATCAGACAGCTATTTAATGATGGTAGACATTGAGATTCCAAAAGCTAAAGCTTTATAACCATTAAAACACAAATTGTCGACCTCACATGTCAAAATATACAAATTAAATATACTTAAATCCAACTCTAAGCTCTCAAGCAACATTCTTATTTGACAATCTGCACATTTTGATTATTATTTGATGGAAATATTTTTTCATCAGTTTACCGATACAAATTATTCTTCTAGCCACCGCCATAAGCCACTGACGCTGTTCGGAGCAGTGCCTAAGGTTAGTTTGATACATATATTGGGACACGTTCATGAACTGTTTACATAGGTTTTCTGTGGCTCTCAACTGCTAATAAAATAAAATAATAATAAGGCAGGAAAATATGGCAGCACATCCTGAGGGCAACACATTCAATCATAACATTAGCCAGTGCTGGTTGAGTAAGGCTGTTATATCATACCAAGGAACACTGCTCTTTTCAGCTGTAAATTTTGGATATCAAAAATCAAAAATGACAGTCTCAAAAATTCAACCTATATCTAGGTTATGTGAGTAGTATCCCCGCCAGTTACTCAAAGGTGTAGCAATCCTTTTTCTTTTTTTTTTCTTTTATTATATAAAAAAATATAGAGAGAATCTTTAACGTCGGTGTGTCATGGGTTCTGCTTGTTAGTTTTAAACCAGAGATGGACTGATTCCTACCAAACTTTTTAGCAACACTTAATGCAGAGCATTAGCTAACGAGAGATTCTGGAAAACCCAAAAGCTGCAACTGACTTTGGGGAAACTTAGCTCTGGATGCAATCCCAATTTGAGACAGGCTGCTAGCTCTTTAACAGGTGAAACTAAAATGCTGAAGATGAACTCTTCAAAATCTGGGAGGGTACATTCAGTTCTAAGTTTTGTGAAGGTATGGACCTAAATGCAGCTCTTGATACAAGTTTTGCTGCATAGATGGGCCCAAATTTTCAAAAATGGTCACTGATATTAGGAACCTCATTTCTTTGCCTTCCTAGCTTTAAGCAATCAAGTTGGCCGCCCAGATACTGAGGCACCTAAAATTAGTGGACAATCTTGGAAAATTATGGCTACGTTATCTCTTCTCGAGGCTGCAAAACCCTTATAACATAGAAATTATTGGGGGGGGGGGGTTTCAGGCAAAGATGCAATATGCAGATTGCATGCTATTATGTTAAACTTGTGATAACTCCATGAAGTTACCATTTGTTTTGAGCCTTGCCATTTTGCCAGTGTTTTCCTGCACAGCCCAGAGGCTTGTGTACTGGTAAATACAATCTCACTTGGAACAGTGACTCCAGGATAAAATTTGCACCAAAGCCTTCTGATTGGGCTACTGGATTTTTGGCTCCAACTACCATAAAGACAAATATTTACCTCTTCAGCAAGTAGCCAACATAGGCTGGGAAGAGTCACTAGGGACCTCTTGAAAAAAAACAGAAAGATAGGGACTTTCCCCAGGGAAAAGAGTAAAAAGCTGAAGGGGAAAAACGCCCTGACATTTTGGAGATTCAGAGCAGGAGGTTCATCTTATCCAGTGCCTCTTACTGATGTAACCCTTTTGGTGGGGCTGATCCTGAAATACCACACTGAGCCTCTAGGGGACACACCCCTGCACTACAGCAGTAATGGTGGCACAAGCTCAGGACTCTATTTCCACCTAGGGTCCAGGGCAGAGATAGAACTGGCCAGCAACATTACCTGAACCAATCATAAGCCAGAACTCAGAGGCAAAGGATTTGGTTTTGCTTTTGTTGACTGTTGGTATGGAGCAGATTCTTCAGGAGAAGCATCACAGCCTGGGAGGACCCTTCTGTCCTCCACATTCCTATCAAGGGAAGACACAATCCTTTTGTGATTTCTGGGACATTGAGTAGTGTCATCTCCACAGAAACCAGACACCCAGGAGGCTGAGGAGAGTGTTAAGGTCAGGCTACCCAGAGCCAACGTAACTTCACATCCAGACCACAGAGCTACCAGGGCCAGGACATGAGCAGCTAGCCTAGTGGCTAGAGCCAGGGCCAGACATCAGGCATCGAAGTTGTTTGCCTACCCAGGGTCAGGAACCAGAAGTCAAAAACAAGGCCAAACCAGAAACTGGGTATCAGAGCCAGGAGATACAGCCAAGATCAGGAACTAGGGATCATGAGCAATACAAGGAAGCAGGATCTGTAGCAGCAGCTAGCTGGGGTTTCACCTACTTGTACAGACCAACTTCCCGGTAGCTTCCACAGGTTTAAGTAGGATGTCTGGACCAATCAGGAATGTCCTGTCAGTCGGGCTTTCCCTGGTTGTCACATCCTGTGGTGTGTGTGGGCCCATGAGGCTCATGGGTTGCTGACTGGTTCTGCTACCAGCGCTGTTAGGTGGTGGCATGGAGGCAGCTGTCACACAGAGAATCTGGAAATGCACGTTCTAGACTTCCTGCTCCTTCCGAGAGCCACAAGGATGCTCTTATCATCCTTGCCATGGATACTTTGTAAGAATACCCTTATTTGTTTATTTTAACATTGTGTTTTAAGCTGGCCACTAACTTCAGCACTGCAGCACCCATCAAAGACTGAGCCCAACTCACTATTTGCCTGGGCAGGAGCTGAGAGAAGCAGGATGGTAGGTGTTGGCTGTAAAAGTGGGGATGAATAGAGTGTATGTATTGTTAATTTTGGATTTCACTCTCCTAATCCCTTTTCCCATTATCCCCCTATCCTGAGTTCCCCATACCTAATAATCCGCAGTTACTGTTTTATTACTCTGGGAATTGTGATAACTATTTTATTTTTGTGTGCTCTGGCACTCTTCTGCATATGACTGTGTGTTGAATATTTCCCCAAGGGGGACACCCTCTGTGGTTGTTGCTCTAGGAGGGGTTTTCTTGGGAGGAGGCACTAGACATCTTTTTATAGGTGAACCTAGGATCCAGACCTCCGAGGAAAAAAGGGAGAAGGCTTCAGCCACACCTCAGACGGGGGTTACACTGACATCAGGGAGCAAAGGGCTTGAATTCTGCCTATTAGGCCTTGTGTTTGTAGAAGGAGATTCTAGAGACTCAGGGAGGAGGTGCCCTTACCAAGACAGAAGGACCACCTGATTCAGTCTGACTCAGAAGCACCCAGGAGGATGGAAACTGTGAGTGAATCTGGGTAATGTCTGACAATATTCTAAACTAGACTTGATGGGGAAACCCTTTCCCCACTGAAGTCAGTTGGAGTTTTGCCATTCACTTCAACGGGGCCAGAATCTTACCTCTCACACAGACACTCAGTGGAACCTGAATGACTGCCACACTGTCACTTCCTTGTGCAGCCTCTCTTACCCTATTACTCAAGTGTCTCAACTGTAGCAATGGATCCCACTGTCTTTGAGCCAGGCAGCATTTGTTCCCTTAAGTATGAAGTTTTCACATTTGAGTACTTAGTAACCTTAGCTAACCCAGAATGAGCATTGGGAGTTAATTAGAAAGTGACAAATCTGATTTTCCCTCATTGGGATATTTTTGGGGGGAAGAAGGAAGTTGTATTTTGTAGATTTTATATTATAGGACTATTTGTAGAAAAAAAGACTAAAGAAATCCTAGACAAATTTCTACTTTCCATTTCTTCCCCTTGTCAAGGTGACTTCTGTGTTCTTACTCTCGACTTCTTGTGTGTTACTCGTTGGATAATTCTATACCACAGCACAAGTGCAGAATTAGTGTCCCCCCTCCCTGATCCCCACCTCCCAACCACAGAATTTTGAAATATTGTGCACAGAATTTTTAATTTTTTGGCACAGAATTCCCCCATGAGCATGCATGTGTTAACTCTTTAGAGTGTAACCATTGTTCCCATTAGTGTTAGTGGGTTACTAGCTAGAGATTTTCCTGTAAATTTTGCTAAGGGGACTTTAGCTTGTGCTCAGGGCATGCAGACTGTATCTCCAAGTGGAAACACCATGCACATTTTAATTTGGCATGGGATTCATCACACTTGATAGTCCTATCAAGGTTCCGGAAGATCCATATTTCCTGCTTAAAGACTGCTACCCAGAAGATGATAACCTTTTCATAGAGGAAGCTGGGTGGAGTCCGGTTGACAGAAGTTACTCTCTCATTAGGCAATATGACCTGCTGTGTTCAGGATTCTGTTAGTTCAGTTAGAGTTTTGATTCAGGAGCATCTCTAGTTAGCATGTATTTTGCATTAACTGCTACCAAATTTAATCTAGTACAATGCATGATGGTTTTTCTGTTTCAATCCTGGGTTCTTCATGCATATGTGCAATTTTCATGCATATATTGATGCACATATAGGCATATATGTACAGTAAATATGTATAATAATTTACAACTTAGTCATAAAACTACTATAGAAATAATGGGTACCAGAAAAGAAAATTGTATCAGTCACAGATATATAACAGTTTGCTGTTTTTGCAAAATCTAAATTTCCAAGTATATTTGAAAACATTTATTCAACCCTTTGTAAACACTAATGAATCTGATGCTGTCTCCTGGAAGACCAATGGTAAGACCTATTTAATGCTTGCTATTATTGTGGAAAAGAAAAGAAAAGCACTGCAACTCACTTGAAGCTTTACAATTTACAAAATAGCATACCTTGAAAAGCATATCTCTCAAGGGTCTGAATTGCCTGTCATCAGGTCTCTTAATGAGTTAGTTCTAGCAAAACAACACCAAATAAATTTCATTAGGAGAAACTGAAACCTTGTTAACCTGTGCTAAACATACACTACTCCAAAGGGATGGAAGCCTTCTTCGGGGATAAACACCATCACTATAATACACACTCCTAAGTTTGGCAGGGTCTCCAGGTTAATAGATATAAATATGCTTTTGATTTATATTGCAGTGACTATAGCAGATGAATAGCATAATTTAGAAAGCTAACATATCAGAATTTTTTGACAAAACATAAGTTCCTTCATGCCTCCGTAGCTGAGAAGGCTTAGCGGGGTAAGCGAACTCTGAAACCTGTTGCATATTTTAAAGGAAGCACTGCTAGTCACATTGTAAGTGATGACTACTTTCAGAGTGCTTGTTAGTAATGGGTGTCACTCTTTGGGAAAGACAAAAGAATACAATGAATAAATCTCCCCAATTCACATTTCTTTGGATCTTTGCCATTTGTCAGGTTTTCTAAAGTGGTAAAGCTTGGCTCAACATTCATTCATCCTTAGCTTTAATTAGTCACACCAAAGTTACAAAATAATGTCAGATGTACAAAGTCCCAACACCAGACTGGTAATCTTTAGTTTTTACGGTTCCTTCAGGCCACAGCCCTGCCAGGTGTTGGACATTCTCAATTATATTGAATTTCATAGAGCTCAATACATGTCAGCATCAGGCTTATGTGCTGACTTTGACACCCTCGGACACATTAGCAATACTCAAAAATACTATGGGACACACTTCAGAATACAGATACATTAATTACAGTGTAGTTACAATGTAAGTAAGCACAGTTCTAATTTTTAGGTTTCCAATTACCACCAGTTCATATAAATGAGAAGCTTAACTTCAGAGTTGCTCAAGATATTTTTCTGAATGGAAAGTTTCTTCATTGAAAAATGACCCCTTTTTGAAAATAGATTTTTTCTTGAAAGACTGTTGATATTTCTGCAAGTGTGAGAATTTTTTCATTTCTATCAAAAGGCTTGTCAACACTGTTCATTTACCAAAACATTTTTTGTAAGTGGAAATCTATATTTTTAAAACAAATTTGATTTTAAAAAATAATTTTAAAAAAATTCAAAGTAACAAAACATTTTGTGAAAAATGAAAAACTGGTACATTCTGAACCTTATGAAATAGAACAACTTAAACTTTTCTGGTAATTTAAAAAAATAATTTTTGATCAGATTTATTTAATTTAATGTTTGAATTATTTATAACTGCTGATCTAGTCTCATACTTCATACATATATTTTTTAGAATCCTGGTAGATTAACTACATGGTAACCACTCTGTACTTATTATGAAGTTATACTATTTGGAGGATTTTGTAGAAAAAAAAAATATATATATATATCATAAATTTAACTTGCATAATTTTTGTATTTTGAAGTGAACACTTATTCCTATATAATTCCTAACTAATCCACGTTTTTGCAACTGTGGTTGGACACTATTATTCTCTATATTTGTTCATTTATTAAATACTTTTAATCACCTAGTCATTGCTTTTCATCTAACTACATTGAATTTTCAGGTAGATATTTTTATTTCATGTGTAGTCATGTGGTATGTATATGATGTGACACTGTTTGGATTGGGGTGACCATTTATAATATTATTTAATAGCAATGTGACAGAATTGCAATGATTCTTACAACATATGCTATGCCAGGTACCATTGGATAGGTTATAATTTGCTAAGTATGATAATATTGTTTATGTGCATTTTATCATCTTTATATTGTAAGTGATGGATATGAATGATACCTCTGTATCCAAAAATTTGTGCTGTGCTATTGGGTAACACCCCTCAGGCAGATTAGCATCAGTACTGTCCAGCCGACTTGATGATTCATTGAGGACCATCAGTGATACAATGAGCCCAGGGAGAGAAGCTAGGGGCTGCGCCTATGGTTCATCAGGACACGTAGAGACATGCCTGTGAACAGGGAGCTCTCAGTGCTTTTCCATGAACATGTGCTGTGGACTTGTATTTGAAACAGGTAACATGGCAAAAGGACATAAAAGGCAGATGTACCATCTCCATCTTGTCTTCATTCCTGCGTCCTACCTCTGGATCAACTATTCTACATCTGAAGCTGTGAAACGAAGAACTGAGACCCATCCAGGTACAGAGGAACTGTACAAGCCTGCAAACTCCACAGTTCTGCTAAGAAATTGATATATATGGACTTTGACGTCATTTGTATGTATCTGATTGCTTTGATCGTTTAACATCTGTCATCTTGTTTGTTTCTTTCCTTTTATAATAAACCTTTAGTTTTAGATACTAAAGGACTGGCTGGCAATGTGATTTTTTGGGTAAGATTCAAACTAATATTGATCTGGTAATGTGGCTGACCCTTTGGGGATCAGGAGACGATTTTGGTAAAATGAATAGTGTTTTTTAAATAAAGAAAATGAATAGAGATTTTGTTTCTTTACTGGACCTAGTTGCTGATTAGGAGCCAGAGAATGAAATGCAATAAAGAGGGCTGTTTAACTTCTTGTTTTTAGCTTCTTCATATCCAGTGTGGGGAATCAGGAGCACTGTTTGTGACTGGTTGGTGAATCCAACTTCAGTGTTAGCCACCAGTTTTGGGAGGATCTGCTCTCCTTTTTGCAGCATGCCCTGACATTGGCATTTTCAGGGGGCTATCCTATGTATGGGCAGGTCTATGAAACTATAGACATAAAGAAATAATTCAAGCATCAGTGCCTGAAAGCTATCTTAGTTCATGTAACTTTCTCAGAAATGTACCATCTTTTTAAGTGAACCCCTATTCCAGTCTAATTCCTAACTGATCCATGTACTTGCATCTGTAGTTGGAATTTATTAGTTCATATAATTCTGCTTGGGAATGGAATACATTTTAGTGTCTGCACACTGTGTTTTATGTAATTAAATTCAACTAGCCACTTTGGCCCTACCCCTTTCTGAGCTTAGCTAGCCTTGAAAACCACAGCTCTGGTATTCTCTTCTTTCTCTCTATCCAGTTGCCATTGCTCCATTTTTCTGAAGCCTCACTTTCCTCAGACTGTTAACATAGCAGTGTCCCTCAGTTCTCATTGTATAGTAGTGAAAGCCAGAGATAATGGGACAATTCATTGATATATTTGAACTTATGCTGATACTGCTTGGTAGCAATTGCTGAGATACCCCTTGCAATATTGCTTTTCAAGATTAAATGGGTTCATCTAACTAAAGCAGTCATTTATCCTGCTTTTTTTTTTTTTTTTTTTTTTGTATGACAGTAGATCAGTCTTTGGTGTATTTCTGCTCCTTTTGTTATCAGTTAAAAAGATAATGAAACATTTTTCTTAGATATGTCAACGTGGCGTTAGACTACTGTTTCCTTGATGTGGCACTTCACCAAGTTTTATCACTGCATTGTTTATAGATGAATGTCTTGGTTTATCCTCATAAATCATATCCTTACTAATTACAATCACAAATAAAAGTACTGTCTGAGTTATCACAGAGCTCAACTTCCAGCTGAAGTATATTGTTGGCAGGGGTCACCAGATGGAACTGTTACACATTGCCTTGCAAGTTCTTTTTCTTAGCGTGCAAACAAGTTTTTAGTCTTGGAAGAAAAGCTGTGTTGTCGGGGGCGGGGTTCGATGCAGCTCTTTGAAACAGCTGTGCCGAACAGCAGGGGAATTTGCTCTCTGCCTTCATATCTCTAATGAGTCAATTCTTCACATAGAACTGCTCTCAGGAATCTGTGCTTTGATGTTTATGCTGAGATTTCTGGAACAGAGGATTGCTTGAGTACCATTTGTGACCACCCAACTCTGTTACAGGTCTGATCTATACATTAAATAAAACAAGTTACACTAAGGCTACGGCTACACTGAGGGCGGCAAAGTCGCCGCCTTCAGATTGATTTCTCTGGATTGACTGAGCGGTCAGTGAAGACCCGCTCAGTTGATCCAGAAATCGACTTACTAAGACCACCTTCGCAATAACCAGAAAGATCTGTGTGTATCTTCATCATAGCAACAGACCATACATCTATAATTAAGCAAAGTAAACTAAGTGGCTGTGCAAGGAAATAGCTATGCTGTGTAACCTACATAGTGAATCAGGGTTTCATTTTACTGCACCGGTTTAATATCAGACTACAGCAATCCAGCTGGTGTTCCAGGAATAGATCACTTTGCTGTGATGCATGGAATAGAATTTTTGTGTTCTCACATTTATCTGACATTCTGGCCAGCTGGCAATCCTTGCATGCCTAACTCCATACCACACAAGTACCAATGAGTACAAAGCACCAAAAAAAACCTTGATGTGAGGAATTAGACAGGCTCCAGAAGGACATCTGTGAAAACAGTAGAGACGAATGCAGTACCCTGCCAAAGGTGTGTCTGTTACTTTTTCACATGGCTGGACATTATGTAATGAAGCATAATAATGCAATTGCACTTGGAGAATCAGAAAAAATAAATGGAAAACATATAATTAAACAACACGGATAAATAGGTTTCCCATGTATTTTCACCATAGTAAAAAGCTTGCCTTACAGGTAAGGTACTGTATAAGAACCAAAGAGGAAAAAAACACTCCATAATCATTTTACACGCCCACAGCTTTTACCTTTATTTGTGAATTGGAGTGGGGTGCTCTTAGCTGGAGCTTAGCTAAAATGTTTGGAGGACCTCAAAGTGAGAATGTAGACATCACATCACCATTTGAATCTTCCCCCGCCCCGCCAATCAGCCCAGTAGACATCACATTCCAAAGAGGGAGCACAGAGTTAGACTTTTCCGATTGCTTCACTACTTAGCTGGCCTTCAGCTGCCACTTAGATTCCCCCCACCCCCAGAGGTTATGAATAACTCTCATTGAGTTCAGGCCCCAGGGAAAAGGATCTCAGAGAGCAGGCTCCTCTCAGATGACCAAAGTTGTTTCAGATGTTGGGAGGGAGTGGAAAGATATTAGGAAAAATGTAATATTTCCACCTTGCCAAGACCACCATCACCCACACAAACACGCAGTGTTTTGCTGTCCTAAGTGGTAGTCTGTTCTGCCCATGTGACATGAGCCTGCCCTGGGGGTAGGATGACCAGAAGTCCCGATATTATTGGGACCATCCTGATATTAGGGGCTTTGTCTTATATATGCAAGTCTATTTATCTGGAAAAAAGAAGTGTCCCAATTTTTCATACTTCTATTTGTGTTAGAAGATGACTCTGTATGCAAAACATGATCATGTGGCTATGCAACAACACCACAACATTCAAACCCTCCAAATGAAACCCATGGCATTACTATTTAGTATGGCAAACATGAACAGGATTGGCTCACGCAGGTTCACTCAGCTCTGTCAGGAATCCTTGTCCTCTATTTCATAGCAAGCTGCAAGACAGCCTCACAAAGTGGTCTTCTTTCTTGAGTTAGACTATGTGATAGCTTTGGGACCCTAGCACCCACGCAGCTGGCAGGCAAAAGACATAACAATGGATTCACTCAGGCTACGTCTTCAATGACAGCGGCAAATTTGCCATCGTCAGATCTATTTCTCTGGATTGACTGAGCGGTCAGTGAAGACCCACTCAGTCAATCCAGAAATTGACGTATTAAGACCATCTTCTCAAGTGGTGTAGTGCTGCGTCGACGGGAACGCAATTCCTGTCGGCACAGTGCAGTGAAGACGGCTCATAGAAGAGACGCAGAGAAGTTGACAGGAGTTACGCAAGTTTTTTGCGTAGCTTGCATAACTCTGGTCGACTGCCGCCGAATCTCGGAAGTAAGTGTATACAAGCCCTCACACAGCATGCATAGCACTTCATAGCACCCACACTCACATACAGGTGAGGTGGTCTATTGTAATAACAGTGACATCACCCATATGTCATGAGTTCATGATAACCAGGCTATGAATGCAATTATAAAGAAATTAGACTACTAAAATGTCCTTTTAAATTAATGTGAAAACTGTTGTGTCTTTTCAGCCTGAGCAATTAATCAATATTCAGGGCCTTGAATAATGGTTGTTTCCATTACAAGATATTGATTATACAAACTAAGTATTTTTTTCATGCAATCCTGCTTACTTACAAAGAAAGTACATAAAGTCCTGGTTCCCTGAACACAGTAGGAACAAACAATAGCAGGCAGTTTCCTTGCTCACAGTTTCCAAGCCTGCCTTTCCAATGAGTCCTGTGACAAAAAGAAACTCTGTGTGAGTGCCTTCTCCCTAGGCCATAATCACCATTGCTCCCCTGGGTTTCTGCCTCTTGCTCTCACACATCCATCAGCAACTAATCAATCCTCTTAGCCCCTGAATTTGCAATTAGTTTCAGGGAAACCCCTCAGACTAAACAGTTTAAATCTGCAGTTTAACCATGCAGCCCAGTGTTGGGTGGCAGCCTCCTATTGTTTCAGCCATCACTACACAAAGGGGCATTTAATTGTATCTTTCATTTAGCCTGAAAAAAGGGTACTTAGCACACCTGTCAGCTTTACTCAGGTCTCTGAATGTCTATAGATCAAAGGTCCACTTGACTGCTGCCATTTTCATCTTCCAACATAACAATATCTTGAGTTTTACTGGAGAGAAAGAATTAAGTTGTTTTTGTTCCTAGCTAGATCTGTCTCATAAATTGACTGTAGAAACTGATCTTTATCTCAGAATAATACAAATGGTCCTGTTATTTGATTAATAATAATAATAACTCCTGCCTTCAGAAGCACAAGCAATTTGGAAAGCTGAGATGTAAGAGATGAGTGTATCTCACTGGGCTATATCAGATCTCCTGTGGGATTTTTCATTTTTTTATGCCATGTAATAGACATATCCTGTTTTATAAATAAAAAATAATTAACATTTCTTATATTTCACCTTCTTCCCTTGGAAAAGCATATACGGTATAGTATAAGGGAATAAAAACAAATGTAACAATAAAATGCAAAGACACAAAAATAAGTGATTGGATCCAGCTGTAAAATGAAATTAAAGGAAAAGGTATAAAAACGTAGGAATAACTTTGGCTATGGCTCCGCTAGAGAGCTTAAAGAAGCACAGCTGCACCAATGTAGCTGCACCTCTGTAAGCTCGCTAGTGGAACTGCTCTAAGCCATAGAGAGAGAGCTCTCCTTCCAACATAGCACTGTCCACACCAGCACTTAGTTCGCCGTAATTTATGTGACTCAGGGAGGTGGCTTATTCATACCCCTGAGCAACATAATTATACCAACGTAAGTGATATTGCAGACATTGCCATTGGTAATTATAGAAATATCTTTTAAAAAATTAAAAGTTTACTACTTTGCTTTCAGTAGGGAAGGACAAAGTTACTAGAGATATAATGGGAGAACGAATTTCACACTGAAGGACCACCCCAGGAAATATAGGGTTGTTTTTTTTTTTTGTTCCTTTGGTTTTTATGTAGTAGGGGGAGGCAAATGTTTAGGGAAAATTATTTTACCAATGAGCTACCTTTTTATACGTCTTTCTTTTGATTTGTCAGGTATTCCATGCCAACAAAGACTCACAAGTAGAACAAAATCCTTAACAAATTCTTGTGACATTATTACAAACCCATGTTTTGCACCCAACATGCACAAGTACTGTGTAAATCTCATCAATTCACCCTGCAGAACTAGGCCTAAAGCCTTGCTCCTCCATCTGCAAAAATATAATTCTGGCACATGAGCTAATGCAGACATTCCAAAAGTGTAGCCAGTGGATCATCAGTGATCCACTGAAAGCCGGCTCGCCACATGATGCTGGCTCAACTTCCTCATTTCCTGCCTACGAGATTTCATTTAAAACACAGTAAAAATGATTAAATATGATTTATCCATGTAAGAAATGGCTGTAGTTTCCACAGGGGTGTGACACGATCTTGAACAGAAGAAGTGGTCTACACAATGGAGAGAAGATGCTTCACAAGATAGTAGGCCAAATCCTTAACTGGTGGAAATCAGCATACTTCCACTAAAGTTGAACTATGTTGATATATGCCAGAGGAGGATCTGAATCAATATCTTCATTAAAATATAGCTCACATTATGAAAAAGTTTGAGAAACCCTGAACTAAAGAATATATCCCCTACAAAAATGGTGGTAGTAGTACTTCTCCTAGGCCAACCACTAGATGACAGCAGGAACTCTCTCTCTCTTTGTCTCTCTCTCTCTCTCTCTCTGAATGCTTTATAGTATATTGCTTTCAGTTTTTCTATTTTTATCATTTTGCAAAATTAAACTTTTTGGCTTTTTAAAATGACTCCTTGGAAAATAGTATTAGTCCACAATAATCAAAAAAAGTATAGCTCTTATAAAAATTCTTAATTCTCTTTCAAGATTCTACTAGCCAGCAGTATTCTGGCAGCTTTTGGTTTCTCGTTGCGAGATACAGATTACAGTTATCAAGTATTGCCAGTTCTCACTAGGCACTAAGTAGACACAGTTCAGCTGTGTTGGCAAGAAGTTGGAGGACTTTGATTTAAAATGCCATGAGACAGAGGAGAGAACTGAAAATACAGAATTAGTGCTGACCACTTTAGCTGGAGAATAACAAAAGTCTGAAATATGAAAGATCAAAATACTTACATCAAAAGAATTCATTCAATTGACCAAGCAGAGCCACCTATTCTCCAACATTCAGCAAAACCTTCTTACAGTATTGACTTTAAATACCATACAAAATTCAATGTTCTATGTCTAAAACCAGAGATGAACCAGATCCCAAAGAACACATTCAGAGGTGCATCTATAATTGCTCAAAGATTAAGGGCTTTGGATTTGTCCAGTCGGGTTAATCAGTTGCAGAGCTATAAAGTTTGGATACAGTTTCCTACAAATTCTGTGGGTGTTCCGGTGCAAGTGTTTAGTTCAGGACTATCTCTACCTAAAACCTTTTATTGTTTAGGTTTTTGGTAGGGATTATTTGTTTGTTTGTTTTGTTGTAGGAAGACAGGATATTTGGTGTCTCAGTTCACTCATTGTTTACTGCATTTATTTTATTAATACTAATAAAAGGATAATCTTCTCCAAAAGTTTAGATTAAAGCTATTAGTTTGCTGGCATTTTTGATGGTCTTTGTAAATCAAAAGAAGGGGAGATACTTTTTTGCAATATTTTACAAAGTTGTTGCTGATAAATATTTTTGGAGTCTTTCAACAAAATGCTGATGAGAAGATTATAAAGCATGTGCCTCTTGGTATGAGATGATGAAGGCAAACTTAGAAAATAGGATATAAATCCAGTATTAGAGTTTAAACACTTGATCATATCCAAATTAAATGTCTGCTGGCCTGGTTTATAACTCTAACAGCAAAACTGAAATTTTAAGATCCGGATAATGTATTTTCTTTTATTGATAATCTGAGTATTCAAACTACAGAAGCTGGACTTCAGTCTATCTCCTCCTCCACCACCGCATGCCTGGTTGCATGATGTTTATTTCCATTCTGGAGAAGAAGTAAGGATCAGGGTGTATTTAGAAGATTCAGATCTATAGAAATCTTCAGCATTCCTAATGTGAACTTTGATTTTTCATTCTTTGCACTGTTTGCCTAAAATACAGCCATGTTTATAATTATAGGTGATATTTAAAAGCAGGGATGGGGAGCTTCAGAATGTTCTGGTCCTTATTCTAAAGCACTTGGGGTTCTGATTAAAGAGAAGAGGTTCTGATTAAACATATTCCCTTTATAAAATTGTGAATCACATGTGCAAATAAACAAAGAAAATAAGCAAACTTCTCTCCTCTTCCTCAAACTAGTGCTCCTTGCCACCTAATTTTCTCCCCACTCTTCAGTTACAAAGTTAGACACTTGGGAGTTAAGCTTCAAAGGATTATGCCATGGTTTTAGATGCATGTCTTCCATTGACTTTTTAATAGGATTTATCTAAATAAAACCCTAAAGAACACTACAAAAATGTAAGCCTTGATAATTTTTGCTGTGAATAATGAGTGCGGTGATTACAGAGGTGGGATGTAAGAAATGGAAAATAAGAAATTTCAACTCAAGGTGTCTTTATGACAGATGAAAAGTAATTGGAAATGCCTTAGTGCAGGGATTAGTTTTCACTGCTGTTAAGATGATTGATGAGACTTGGAACTAGAAGATTGCTGCTGGGTATGTAACCAAAGAGGGGTTATAAAGTGAGAGATGTATCTCGGATACTCTGTGTGTAGGTGCATATGTGTGTGTGTCTAATATCTAAAAAAGCTGTATCATTTTGCTGAAGCATAAATTCTTTGGTTTCAGTACCATGATATTAAATCATACTGCATTATGAATCAAAGATCAAGATTCAGCCATTCTATAATCATTCTGAAATTTAGATGAAATGTTCTAGTGAATTTGGCAATAGGTCTTGTTCTGGTTTGTGAGAAATGACTCTATAATATCCTTGACGTGAACAGTGACATTTGGATCTCTTTCCTACTAGTCCTTTCCCCCTTTCAAAACTCTTTCTAATGGTTTTTGCGAAGTTTATAGCTTTTCTGCCCTCATATATGTGATGCCTCATATTCAGTTTCCAGTTCTAATCTGTATATCAGTCAGTAGGAGTTGGCAACAGTGTGGTTGTATCTTACTTAGATCTTGACTCTTACCAAAAGCCAACTAATGACTGGATTGATAAACTCTGAAGGGATTCCTGGCCAATGTTCTGTATCAGAAATTGTGGTGGATGCAGTCTGGCGATTAAGGGAGATTAAAGAAAATAGGGGTCTCCTTCAAGAGAGATGTATTCAGAAATTTCCCCACTTATTTCCCAAAATAAAAAAGTTTTAATGTGCTTTAAGTTTTAAAGACTGTGTGAGCTATTGTTGGCACAAACCCAGTTCTGCCCTACCAGAAGCCAATATCTCATGACTTCATATTGAGCTTTTGGGATGTCTTGAATCGGAATGGAAGGTGCTGTTTGAAACCATATCTTTTTGTCTGCATTTTGTGAATCTTACAGGTCCCAAGACTCTTCTTTTTGAGATAAAGGATTTTTCCTAACATCTTCTTTTGTTGAAAATCTCCCTGTCACTCTACCACCCCAATGGACAAAGCTTCCCCCACATTGTGAAGACCCTCAAGCAACAGCAAGAAATATTGTCCCTGATGTTAGAACTTGATCTGGTAAACATATAAAGACATTAAATCCTCCTGTTCATGACAACAACTTGTTTTTCATACTCTTACTATACTTCTCTGAAGACAGATTGCTTAATATCATCCCATAACCTATTTGTAAATGAAAGCACAGTAGGCACAATCTCAGTATCAGACAACATGAATGTAAATCAGAACCTTTCTCTACTGAAGGCTGAGGCTCCTAGACAGATGTGGAAACTTAACAGAAAGAGAAACTCCATATATAAAAAGCAGAATTTGCTATGTTTCACTTTAAACAAGATCAATGGGAACAGGAGAGAGGATGGGCAAACGCCTGGCCTATAGATGAACACAAAAATCGAACACGTTTACATACCCTTAGTATGTGATGCCCAAAGAAAAAACATACACAACACAGAAGGACATTAACAACCAACTCTGTCTTTTTTATTCAGAGTTATAAAAAGTAGACTCCCCCCTCGTCTTCCACAGCCCCTACATTGGCCTTGGCTGAATTTCTTGATGGGTTTTATTGCTGTGTATTTTGGAAAACAGGAACGAGTTCCTAGAGGTCCAACTCAACCTCACGGAAATAGTCCTAGCTGTGAAAAAAATTAAATACGATAAATCCCTGTGCAGTGAAGGATTTCCAGTGGAGTTTTATTTGTTTTTAAAATCAGGCCAAATATTCCACAAGCTCTTTCATGTGTTCAATGAGACCAAGAAGACTGACACCTACCTCCCACAATGCAGAGGCAATTATATCTGTTGTTCTCAAGGCAGGGAAAGATCCTGCTATTTGCATAGTTTACAGACCCATTTCACTGATAAATTGTAATGAGTAGATTCTTGCCAAAGCCCTTGTTTATGCACTGGAAAAATTTATCACTCAAATTATATATGTGATCCTTCTGCCAATCGGAGTTGGCAGCAACCAGCGCCAATATCTAAATGTTCCTTTCAACAACACAACACAAAACTGGCTCAAGACCCCACCCAGAAACCTGGGACAATTACACACCATCCCTTGGGCACCCCCAGAGGCAATACTTCCCCTCTCGCAAGCATGGAGACTGAGGCTTACTACACACTTACTGGGAAATTCAGCAGCAGTCGACAGGAGTTATGCAAGCTACACAATGTAGCTTGCGTAACTCCCGTTGACTTCCTAACTTCCCTTTAGTGTGCCGTCTCCACTGCGCTATGCCAGTGGGAAATGCACAACGCTATGCCTTTTGAGGAGGTGGTTTAATTAAATCAACTTCTGGATCGATTGAGCGGGTCTTCACTGCCACTCAATCGACCTGGATAGATCAATCTGACGGTGGCGAATTTGCTGCCATCAGTGTGTACATACCCTGAGTGTAGAAAAGAGACTTGTAATAAAAAGGGGAAAAGTAACCAGGCATTATCTTGGGAAAATGCCACAAGCAGGATTCACATGTATAAAACCATGAACAAAACACCCACCCGGAGTACGTGGGGCAGTTTCCTTTTGCCTCAGGTTCTTAAGTCTAGCAACAAGAAATTCCTTTAATGTGCCCCTCCCTTCACAGCACCCCACTCATAGGTGTTGTCCTTAGTCAGGGCAGACCCAGAGTCTAGAGGTTCAGCTGTGGAGTTCACTTCCCACCCTGGTTGGGGGAAGGAGGAAAGAAGGCACCTTGCTCACGCTGCCATCTGGCCACTAAATTCCAGCTGCTCTGCTGGCCACCCATTGCTGATGTCTGGCCGCTACGTTTTGGTCACCCTGCCAGCTGGCCACTTGTTGCTGCGCAGGCCGCTCTGCCAGTTTCCCACTAGCCACCCTGCCAGTCATTTGTTGCTCTGTGGGCTGCTCCACCAGTTGCCTAGCCAGCCACCCTGATAACCACCCTGCCATCTGATGTGCAGCCAGAGAGGACCCCCTCACCTTCTGCTGCCACCTGATTGTCTACTATGACTTCTTCAGGTCAGTCTTTTGAGGTTCCACCCAGCTGTCAGTGATTGTCTTAGTGGGTGAACCTCAGTACTGAAGCAGACAGAAGCGCTGTCCCACACTAGATGATTTCAGCTCTAGCAAGTACTTAACAAAACATAAGCCCCCTACTGGAATCTTAATTAGCTCTATCTTTGAACAGTGAGAGAGGGAGATCAAACCATGCCTGGGGCTCTTAGGCAGAGCCCATACTTCCCGGCAGGAATACCTGTCCCCACCCCCAACAACCGTCACAAGGCTCAGGCATCCAAGCCCCTTTCTTAGCCAGTTCGGTTCAGATGATAGCGACCCTTCCATCAGAACAGGCTAAGCACAGTTCTGCTGCCCTTTGCTCATACAATAAGGAGAACAACATTTCGTTACCCTGCATTTAACACTAGTGTGATTTATAACCCAACACCAGCCAAAGGGATCCTTTGAGCAAAGCAGTCCCATCACATTGAGCACCTGAGCAGAGTGGGTGTGCTCATGCAAATACAGTCTGGCCCTGATGCCTGTTCACCTCCCCCCAGCCAACTCGGCAGGACATTCAGACCCTACTTACATCTACATAAATCAAGTTGGATTTATCTAGGCATGAGTCAAGACAGTTTCAAGTAACTCATCGATACAATTGCAATAGCACAGCACTAGAAGGAGACTTTGGTAGCTTTATCACTAGGTGATGAAAAAGTCTTTGATAGGGTTGCATGGGATTTTCTTTTCTCAGTCTTTGAGAGAATAGGATTTAATGACCACTTTAATCAGTTGGATGAAACTGCTCAACACCTGATTCCAGTTGATCACCAGTAACTATATTTTGGATTCATTCTCATTATAGAGAGGAACAAGGCAGGGCTGCCAGCTATCCCTACTACTCTTTGATGTAGCGCTGAATTGCTGGTATACACAGTCCAGATATTAAAAGTGGTCATATATAACATCATTTTTCACTCATTGTTTTGTGCTGATTCTACTCTCTTACCCACACAGGTTGATACCCAAATGATTAGAATTTTATCTAAAGGTTCATGTGCTTTATCCAAATATAAGACTCATTGGAACAAGTTGTAGGCATTAGGACTAACTAACTACTGGGCCTCGCTTAGTCAGTGGGATTTCCAATGGTAACTGGTGGCATTAAAATATCTAGGAAGATCCTAGAGATTTAAAGTAAATAGTTAACTTAGAACCTATCATCGCACAAATCACTAATGATTTACGTAAATGGGTAGCAATCACCCTGATAAAAATTAATGTGCTACCAAGATTAATATGTACGCAAGGGTCTCCAATCCAAACATCCCAATGTTATTTTCTGAAAATCAATGACATCCTTAAAAATATTATTATGGGGAATGGAGAACCACCTATGTATCTCCTTTAAGAGACATCAGCTGCCTCCTCATTGGAAAAGAGTCATATGAGAAATTAAGGAAGTGTCTTCCAGTTACATCTCATTCAACAAAAAGTCATGTTTAGGGTGCATTGCTCTGTAGAGCTTTACTGGTTGCAAAATATAAAATTTTGTTATGCTGAAAAACTAAATCTGTCCCCAGGCACAATGGCTGATATAAAGAATTGGCAGATCTGACTGCAAAGATAAGGATGATATACAATAGACAGCAAACCCCAGAAAAATTTGAGTCCATTTGGGACAGCTTCCTAGAGCTGGTTGACTAAAGATCCCTGCGGGAAACCTGGACAGAAGGGTGGAAATAAATCCACACTTCCACCTCCTTGTTTCATCTCATTTGCCCCTCCTCCTTTTTCTTCTTCACTTTGATTTCCTTATTTTTTTTATAAGTGCCATAAAAATCTGTGTGCTCAGTAGTGGCTCAATGATTGCTTCTCTACAGCAAGGGTGTGGCAGGCTTAGTCATGGTTTGCCAGTCGTTACTCCCTGGAAGGAATAGGGAAATGTAAGTGGTTTGGCAACCACGCCACTAGTAATTGCAGTAGTACTGCAATAGTGCCTCAAAACTCCTGAAGCTGGACTACCTGCTATGGAGCAGCTTGAGACAACCATTCATTCTCTCTTTAGCCCTTAAAGAATTCCCCAGCTCATCTCTAGCTGTTTTGACTATCTGCCAGAGAGAGCTTTTAGGACAGTAAGAACTGAAAAATCTGACTTAAAGGGTTAAAAATCCCACTAGCACTTAGTGCTCAGCTGATAAGACTGCTGGCTTAGTGCTCAGGAGATTTCTTTCTTAATGACTAGCTCTATTTATATTTCACTTCAGTCTCACATAGAAAAAAGCAGGAAGGCTGGGGCTGAATATTTACAGAAAATTAACCTAAACATTTCTAGATTGGTTCAGGCATATTAGTTGTAAATTACCAAACATTAAAGAAAAATACCAGTAACACCTCAAATTAAGTTTAATTAAAAATATTCACATAATTTAGATCTGTTAAAAAAATTGTTGTACAGCAGGCTAATTAAACATCATCTTGTTTTTAACAAACAATTTATGTTGGCTTGAAAAGTACTGAAAGTAAGATAGTGGTTTAAAACCAACTTATCAAGTATGTAGAACTAATTGATGCATGGTTATGTGATGATGGGCTGAGTCCTTAGCTGTATTTGGGGCTGTTGAAGGGATTGCAAAGGTGGCTTTATGCAACTTCTAGCCCAACCTACCTCAATCCTGGGCCTGACATGGGGCGGGTGTAGACCGTGGGGTAACCTAAAGCAGCCTCAAGGTGGCTCTAAATTGTTTTGGCTTGTAATAGTACCCAAAGGGCTATTCTATCAGATGGATATCTTCAGAGCACAGCAGTGCTCTGGCCAAGCCCCCTTTCTTCTTTCCTATGCTGGGCAGCTTAACAACACCTGAGGATTCCCTTATATTACGGGAATTCCATACCACCCAGTTACACTTTCCATCTGCTTTCACTGCTAGCGCAATATAAAAGCAGGCAGAACAGGGGCTATGACTGGGCCCTCTGTCTTAAATCTAAAGGGTAAATGTAATAAAGGAGCTATTGTCTGACAATGGATAGTCACTTGGAATTATTTATGTATTATTAAGACATCAAGAGATCTGAAAAAAAGTTGTTCATAATAAATTTATAGTAATCCACTATTATGTGTGTAACTGTTTTAATAGAACCATACTAAATGCATATTTGACACACTTGAACCCCAGATATCTTCAGAGTTGTGCAGGGGCTTAACCTTAATGGAGAATGTCTGGCTAAGCCAGCTGGATCTGCACAGTTAGAATCCAACAGAAATTTTTTGAAAATGTAGGTCTTAGATTAAAGTAATACTGAAATTGCTTTCTCCCACTCCCCCACCCCCGGTGAGCCTTGTGCAGTGGCAGCACAAATGTTTCCTGGGCAGTTATTGTAGGGGATATAGTGACAGTTGTTCTGGAGGATTGTCAGAGAGATTTATTACGGTTATATTTACAAAAAGAAAAGTGAGATCTCTGCTACAGCAAAGCCCTGCAGGGATTAGTCATGTGAATCCCCATTAAGAACACCTTCTGGTAGAAACTGGGATTGTGAGATCTCTTCTTCTCCCTGAACCTCTGTGACCTTCCCCATGATAGACAGCAGTTTCTAAATGTGTCATCTTATGCTTGTTGAGAAAGAAGCCTCTGACACACACAGTACAGCTGGCTCTGACATGATTCTGCTTTGGGGGAGGTGAAAGGAGCAAACCTGCAAGCAGCCATTCACCTTACCACAGTAGCGATTAACCCTTCTTTCTGACATGATCAAGTGTGCACAGTTAATGCTGTACCAATATGGGGAAAAAAACTGTTCAGGGAGGAAACTGTCCAATCAATGTGTTTTCACAATCCATACTGCAATCTAACATATTGATCCAGCTTCTATTATTGCACTGAGTTCCCATGTCCTGGTCTCACATTGTTGTTGACATATATTTCTTTCAATCATTCACTAAGAAGAGGATGCTGCTCCCCAATAAACATGATGATGGAAAATCTTTTCTTTCTATTGCTTGAGGCCCTCTTAAACTATATTAACAATTCCACATAATTAAAGAATTGGGTATTTTTTGCCAAGTTTCTCTGATTCATGGCACTGTACCCAAAATGTTGCTAAAATCTGCTGCAATCAGAAGTATGTTTTTTACCTGAGTTTATGGTTTTACAAAGTTATTCTCATGAGCTCCAGCAGCACCGCTTCATCTGAAACATTTGGATCCCTTTATGGGAGTCTCTTGACATAGATTAACATTGTTATTGTATTTTCAATTAATATGTGTCATGACCAGGACATGGGTAGCCTGGCCTAGTGGTCAAAGCAGGAGTCAGGCCAGGTCAGCTATCAGGAGATCAGAGAGCAAGCCAAGAGTCAAGCATTAGGAGGCACAAGGCAGGCAGGGTCAGGTTACCAGAGGCAGGAGACAAACCTGAAAGCAAACCACAGATCAGTAATTGGAATAAGACTGGGTCAGGAAGTCAAGCCAGGAGACCAGGACTAGCCCAGAGATGGGTGGATCCCAGTTGCATAGGCAACTTCCTGTTACTGTGCTGGGTTTATATAGGAGCTGTGGACCGATCAGGAACCGCAGCAACTTGCCAATCCGGTTCCAGAACTAGAGTCCTCTACTGGATTTTAGCTTCTACCTTAGTAACTGTTAGTAGGTGGCAGGTTGGCACTTATGTGGACCTAAGAGTCCCATGGATCCAGGTTTAGTACCTGTGGTCACTGCTAATATAAGCAATTAATTATGTGTTTTTGTATCAAATTCTAGTTGGTGGTGTACAGCGACTCACACCAGCACACTCAAAGCCAGCTGCAGGTGTGCAGTACAGAGGTGTCCATGTTTATTTTTACTGTAAAATATCATTTAAAGTCCTGTTGCCTAGGCTCTGCATCCAAGTACACAGTAAGCTACAATTACTCGACTCCAGTTTGTATTCCAGCTACTGAAAGTAATTTGACTTCAACCAGAGCTGCTGAGTGCTCAGCACTTTTGAAAATCAGGCCATTTATTTAGGGGCCTAATTATCATAGATTTTATTTTTATTATTATTTTTAATTAGGGGATCTATAGTTAGGCTACAAGAACACTTTAATTAAAGGTATTTTTATTTAAGCAAAAAATTGTTACAATTCCGTTAAGACAAAGTAGGACTTCTGGGTGGGAACTGAGCTTCTCAATATTTTGTACTATTAGTAATGTAATGTACTATTGTACTTGGTTTAGGGGTAGGTATGTAAACTCTTGTACTATAGGCAACAGTTCTCAACTGGTAGTGTCAAACATATGACCTGCATGACAGCTCCAGCCCACAGGACACAGGACACTCCAGCCTCCAACTCCCTCTGCAATTAACAAAGGATTCAAAAGGGAACAGGAGGGGAAAGGAGTTGAGAAGAGAATTCACAGCTGACTGATTGAGGCAGCAGAGCCACCTCCTCCACTTCAGCAGTAGCCCTTTGTACAGGTGTAAGGGATGGCACCACCTTTATTTAGATCCAAGACTTAGGGGAGGCTGCTTTCTATTTCCCCCCCACCCCAGTGCCTGTCACCCTTGCCCCTTCTTCTCCAGTCCCTGCTGCCACTAAACCTTCTAGCACTGGGCTCAGCGAAGAGGCAATATTTTCAGCCACCCCATCCTTCTTCCCAGGTCCCTGTCCTGCCACCGAACCCATAAGAGCAGGTTCAAGGCAGAAAATGAGCTACTTCCTTTTGCAAGACTGTAAAATTTGCTTTTTACCAGTAAACTAGGTCTTATAACCCCTAACTGAAGGGGTAATTTGGAAGACACCACAGAATGAGTTGAACACCCTTGCTCTAAACTTCACCAATTTTTCTAGTCAAAGGCAGAATTTGGGGTAGGGAATGGTTACTTTCTTTAAAAAACATAAAAACAGTTTACTTTAAAAAAATGCCATACAGTGGCCAGACTATAGCATTTTCCAAGATCTCAGTATATGCATGTAGATCAACAGAATTCTGAAGGTTGTCTTCAGTAGTATTTTTCTGGTGACTTCCAGATAATACTGCAAAATGTGTACCATGTGTGCCAATATACACCATGGCATATCACCCATTTATGTATTACCAATCAATTCAATTAACTGGCGATTGATAAAGTCAGGATTTTGATACTCAAAAACTCCATTTATCCAAAAACAAGGTAATGCAGAACATTTAAATGAATCATTCTCAAATAGGTACACAAACATGCATACATCTTGATTTCTCCATGTGTGCCATTTTATTTTATTTTATTTTAATCAGAAGGATATATTAAATTATATAGGGGATTAGGAGAACTAAATTTCCAAAATTTTAGATGTCATCCAAATTACCTGAATGTTACACATTAATGTGAATCCCTATAGAAATAACCTTTAGTGAAGTAGTCGGTATAGACTATGTAGATGCAGATGCTCCTTTGCTAGCTTCCTCTATTATCCAGTTAATTCTCTAATCAGCAGGAGGTTCCAGTAACATGAGATTCATAAGATATAGGCAATATGATATAGATTAAAACATGAAAAAACCTGCATGCAGACAGAATATAAAAAAAGATTTATGTTCTTAAACTATATGTAGCTTCTCAAAGACTTGTAATATTCATAATCACATCATTCATTTAACCTAATGAAAAAGTCTCTTTGAAGCTTTACAGCCTTTAGTGCTAGTCCTCTGACCTATGTTCAACACCCATATCTCTTTTCCCGGAAGAGAAGATAATTTTCTTTGTGGCCACGGTGTCTCTCAAGAACCGTCAATTATTATAATTATTTAGGCTCAATAGTTTGCTAGTATTCCCTGAATACCAGTTTAGAAGTCCTATTGTAGTTCCTGTTGTAAAATTAATTCAATCCTACAGGTGAATCAACAACTAAACCTATTCCCTCTTGGCAAAAAAAATGAATTTTTGGGCATTCCCACAGATGATTTATTAATGTTTCTTAGCTCTTATGAGACCTTCAGCATGCCATGTGGTGCATCCCAAAGAGCTTTGTCATGTATGTCCCATGACTTCATTTCCATAGAGGCCTTGGTTTTCCATTGTGATTGGGAAATTTTTTCCACAGTGTCATGTTCGCATGCTGTTTTCATGCCTATAGTTGTATTCTTTTCTCTTCAAAAAGCAACTTGTATAATATATAGAGGGTGTCTGATTTTCCACCAAAATTTACCCAGGAATTTGAGGTTATCATCAAATCCTTTCTCAAACAATTCCAAGAGAAATTCTACAAACTTATCCCCCACAAACCCACCCAAGGGACTTCCTACATCAGTGATAACCAGACCTCAGTGGTCCAGGAGCCAAATTAACGATCAGCATTACCCGAAAGAGCCACAGTAGTGTGAATTCATTGTTTCATTTTCTATTTATATATTTATCAACTACAACTGGTAAATAACATAATGAAATCATCCTGACTGGTTAACAACTTAGATTGGTTCATAATTAAATCACAAAGTGTTTCAACATCATGTGCTTCAAAGAGCTGCAGGAGATCCACTTGCGGCTTGTGAGCCTCAGTCTGAGAATCACTGTTCTACATGCTTCCCATGATACACAAACAAGAAAACCCAGGCAAACTCATCATATCTGGCCATAGTACCCTTACTAAAGGAATATCAGGGCTCATAGGAACCATCCTCAAACCACTCACCACACAAAGGGCCAGCTTCCACCAGGGCACAAATGACTTCCTCCACAAACTCTGCAACATTAACAACCTCCCTCAGAACACCATCCTTACCACCATGGATGTCACTTCCCTATACATCAACATCCCTCAGTGACAGCATAGCAGCCTGCCTCAAATATTTACAAAACACTGGATAACCCTCAGATCTCCAAACTCATCCATTTCATCTTCACCATAACAATTTTACATTCAACAACAAACACTATGTCCAAACCATGGGAACAGCCAGGGGTCCTAGGATGGCTCCTCAATATGCCAACCTCTTCATGGGCCACCTTGAGGAAGAATTTCTTTGCAAGTGCACCATGAAACTAATGATGTACCTGAGAGACATCAATGATATTTTCATCCTCTGGACAGATGACAAACTCCCTCATAGATTTCCACCACAACTTCAGCAACAAACATCCATCCATTAAACTCTCTCTGGAACACTCCCAAACCAGCATCAACTTCCTGGACATCACAATCGGCTCAACAATGGAACCCAACGGACAACTATATACAAGAAACCCACGGATCACTACACTTACCTTCCTAGATCCAGTAACAACCCCAAACACAGCAAGAATTCTGGTAGCTACAGCCAGACACTCAGATATCACAGAACATGCTCAGAGGAGAAAGTCTGGGATGTACATCTTAACACACTCAAAACTGCCTTCACCACACAGGGAACTGCACCAGAGGAATAGATCACAACATGGAACAGTACACCCACTTAACCTCAAGAGAACCTGCTTCAATACAAAAATAAAAACTCTTCTGACCACTCCTTCTGACCACACACCCCTAATTGTCACCTACCATCTCATACTGAAACCCATACAGAGTATTATGAAAAAACTACAATCCATACTTGATGGGGACACCATCCTGAAAGAAATCTTTCCTGAAACCCCTCTTCTGACGTTCAGACAGCCTCCCAACCTCTCCAAGCTCATCATCATCATAAGCAATCTTCACATAGACCAGGACACACCAACTCAAAACAGCATCAGACCCTGCCAGAACAACAGATGTAAAACATGCAGACCTATCTCCACTACTACAATGATCAACACCCCTCACAACACATCTTTCAAGATCTCTCGGCCTAACACATGCCTTTCAGAACATGTGGTATATCTCATTGAGTGAATATAAGTAATGACTATGTAGATGACATCAGACAATCACTACAATCTCAAATGAACTCACACAGGAAAATGATAAGACAATAACACCGCATCACCTGTGGGTGGACACCTTTCACAAAGTGATCACTCTATATCTGACCTATGAGACCTCATCCTCAAAGAAAACCGGCACAACATTTTCAAAATTGTGGACTGAATAGAGACACTGTATTTATGGCTTATTACAACAATCTATAACCCACTAACAACCCCCCCTCAGCAGCTTTCCCCCACACTTTCCTTTCCTCCCTATGACTAGAGGGGTGTTAACAGATCACTTCACCTTGAATGGTCCCTTGAAATATGTGTTAACTCCTTATGATAAACAATCTGTTCCATCTTGTATTTAGTTGATACACTTTGAGTTCATTTCCCAGACCTGAAGAAAAGCTCTGTGTAGCTCAAAAGCTTGTCTCTCTCCCAATAGAAGTTGGTCCAAGAAAAGATATAACATGATACACCTTGTCTCTCCATTGGTTCTCAGCCATCCAGATGGCATGTAGAATGGGACTCTGTGTAGTGTAACAAATAAAGTAGAAATGGGGAGAGTATGGATTATCCTTCTGATGCACACTGTCAACACTGACACTGTTGTAAGGTAGGGAGTAAAATCTGTGCAGAATTCTAAACTATAAATAAACTATATAGTGGGCAGGAGTGGCAGTAGTTTGAATCAGATGTGATGTAAATAACAGAACTCATTGTGACAGAAAATAACACGTCAGCTCAAAATAAGAAAGCAAATCTGTCTAAACAATTTACAAAGTTGGGTGTTTTCTGTTGGCTTTCATTTTCAGAGAAGAAAAGCTATAATCAAATAAAATTATTAGCTGAGTCTGAGTTGCAGTATCTGAACCTTTAGGGGTATAACAACTAACACCTATTTATGTAGGGTATTCTTGACACAGACTTTATACACTCTTGACTCATGATATACTATGTTTGTCCTTGTCACAGGAATTCTATGCGTCCACTGGAGGAGGGAAGCCCCTGCTTCCTCACTTGCCCATTATTGGATTGATACACCCTGTCACACAGTTGTCGTGACTCTCAGACAAACACAATCAAGGACTCAGGCACTCTGAGTGGGGCAGAGCCAGTGATGTGTCTATAGCCCTTCACCTCCTGGCCAGGGTAAACAAGAGCAAACTGAGGTTTCAACCCCCTGGGTTGGGAAGAGGAAACAAACAGGCTGTATCTAGGGTCTCTGGCAGTAACGACCACCTGACAACACAGGGTGGAAGGTAGGGGAACCTGGGCCCAACCTACTCTATCAGGTTCCGACCTAGGACCCTATGAAGCCAACAACCTCCCTCTTCAGGATTCAAATGTTGGTTCCCACTATGTTCCCTGGGTCACTTTCTATCTTTAAGTCCACATCGAGCTTGTCCTTTCTGGGCAGTGGCTTGGCATCCCTATCAGCTGGTGGGTTCTCCGTAGCATAATCAAGGATACCTGCCTCACCAGTCGGCAGGGATGACTGTTCTTCATCAGGAGACGGCAGCATCCTGTAGTGAGACGGAGTGGCATCCCTCCAAGCCACCGGGGGAGGAACCATTTTCTGCTCCCTGGTGGGTGGAGCCAGGCCAGGCCAGGCCCATGCCTTGTGCTGGAAGTTGAGAGGCAGGACAGGAAGTATAAGATGTAGGGCCTCTGGCTCAGTTGGACCAGAGCCAGGGAAGGAGACAAATATCTCTAGACTGCTGAAGGCCTTCGGCTCCACTGTCAAGCTGGGTAGTGCCCTGACCCCAGAGGAGACCAAGTGCAAAGAGGAGCTGCTAGGATTGCCAGCTGTCAAATACCCTGAGGAGACGGAGGACTCTTGGACTACAACGCCCAGTCCCTGGACTGTGATAAGAAATAGCCCAGGGAAGCCAGACTCTAGTCCGGTTTTGCTGTCAGAGATTGAGTCATTGTGTTTCGGTGGGATCCCTGCTGACCCAGTGGCCAATGTCACTGTCACTTCTGCCACTGTCAGGTCCCTGGGATGGAACCCGGTGGAGTAGGGTGGCCCCGGTTCCACTAACTCCCTGCTGACAACCCCACCCGTGGGGTGGCAGGTCCCCCCACCTTAGGCCAAACAACCTGTCTTTGTCTACTTCTCTGCCCTGCCTGAGGACCAACGCTCCCTCAACTGCTTACTGCTCTTCCCTGCCCAAAGGGCCAGGTCCCTAGCCCATTGATTTGCTAATTTCCCTGCTACTTAACAGTGATCACTATGACATAGTGAAGTGGAGTGGGGAGGAATGACCACCAACCCACTACAGACCCATCCGTCCTCCTCCTCAGCCAGCCCAGACCTAGCAAACCAGCTTCCTTTTATCTACTCCCTCCACCTGGAGCATGCGCAGCAGAGGCAAAGGGGCATGGCCTCTAGGGTCCAAAGTGACTGGTTAACCCCCACTTGCCGGTGTGGAATTGATACATCCTGTCAAAATTCTTAAGAAAGAAAAATCTCATTAATGAATTTTCCAGTCTTGTTTCCTCTTAACATATCTATTCCATTCTTTATATACACCATTCTATTGTATATTGTTTCTTATACTACATTCATCACCTTAGTATCTGAATACTTCCAATAGCGCATTAAGCAGTCTGACTAATATCTGTCACATTTTTCCCTCATCCTCTTCCCCGTGTGAGAAGGCTATCCAGTGGAGTGTTTTGTGGGTTTTTTAAAAATAATATTTGTATGTACACGTGTTGCTATATGTCTGTGTTAGAGAAGGCAAAATCAAAGAAATGCACCTTGCATTTAGATCAGAAAGTGATGAGATTCGTGATGACCCTTAGTTCCTGAGGAAGTCCTCCTGCAGTTCTGAGCCCTCCCTGAGAAAGTTTTGTCTCCTGCACAGACATGTTTTACTCTTTTTATGGAAAGTTCAGTTGTGCCAAGGCAGTGGAATTGTCAACCACAGTCTTCATCCCAGGCTTTAGTTGGTCTTTTAGATACCCTGGTTCCAGGACATTGAAGATAAGGACCAAGATCTTGAACTTGATATAGAATCATAGAATCATAGAATATTAGAGTTGGAAGGGACCTCAGGAGGTCATCTAGTCCAACCCCCTGCTAACCTGCTAACCTGGACTAACCTCTGCTATATCATCCCAACCAGGGCTTTGTCAAGCCGCAGCTTAAAAACCTCTAAGGATGGAGATTCCACCACCTCCCTAGGTAACCCATTCCAGTGCTTCACCACCCTCCTAGTAAAAAACTTTTTCCTAATGTCCAACCTAGACCTCCCTCCCTGCAACTTGAGACCGTTGCTCCTTGTTCTGTCATCTGCCACCACCGAGAACAGCCTAGCCCCATCCTCCCTAGAACCCCCTTTCAGGTAGTTAAAGGCCGCTATCAAATCCCCCCTCACTCTTCTCTTTTGCAGACTAAACAAGCCCAGTTCCCTCAGCCTCTCCTCATAAGTCCTGTGCTCCAGCCCCCTAATCATTTTTGTTGCCCTCCGCTGGACTCTCTCCAACTTGTCCACATCCTTTTTGTATTGGGGGGCCCAAAACTGGACACAATATTCTAAATGCGGCCTCACCAATGCCGAATAGAGGGGAATAATCACTTCCCGTGACCTGCTAGCAATGCCCCTCCTAATGCAGCCCAATATGCCATTGGCCTTCTTGCCAACCAGGGCACACTGCTGACTCATATCCAGCTTTTTATCCACTGTTACCCCCAGGTCCTTTTCTGCAGAGCTGCTGCCCAGCTCGTCGGTCCCCAGTCTATAGCTGTGCATGGGATTCTTTCTTCCTAAGTGGAGGACTCTGCACTTTTCTTTGTTGAACCTCATTAGATTTCTTTTGGCCCAATCCTCCAGTTTGTTTAGGTCACTCTGTATCCTATCCCTACCTTGCAGGGTATCTACCACTCCCCCCAGCTTAGTGTCGTCCGCAAACTTGCTGAGGGTGCAATCTACCCCATCCTCCAGATCATTAATAAAGATGTTGAACAAAACCGGCCCCAGGACTGACCCCTGGGGAACTCCGCTTGTGACCGGTTGCCAGCTAGACATGGAGCCATTGATCACTACTCGTTGAGCCCTATGCTCTAGCCAGTTCACTATCCATTTTATAGTCCTTTCATCCAACCCATACTTCTTTAACTTGCTGATAAGAATACTGTGAGAAACCGTATCAAAAGCTTTGCTAAAGTCAAGGTATATCACATCCACCGCCTTCCCTACATCCACAGAGCCAGTCACCTCATCATAGAAAGCAATCAGGTTGGTCAGGCATGACTTTCCCTTGGTGAATCCGTGTTGACTGTTCCTGATCACCTTCCTCTCTTCCAAGTGCCTTAAAATGGATTCCTTAAGGACCTGCTCCATGATCTTTCCAGGGATTGAGGTGAGGCTGACCGGTCTGTAGTTCCCCGGATCCTCTTTCCTCCCTTTTTTGAAGATGGGCACTATATTTGCTTTTTTCCAGTCCTCAGGGACCTCCCCCTGTTGCCACGAGCTTTCAAAGATAATAGCCAATGGCTCTGAAATCACCTCAGCCAACTCCCTCAGCACCCTCGGGTGCATTGCATCCGGCCCCATGGACTTGTGAATGTCCAATCCTTCTAAATAGTCTTGAACCTGTTCCTTCAGCACTGAGGGATGTTCGCCTCCTTCCCATTCTGTGCCACCCAGTACAGCAGTCTGGGAGCTGATCTTGTCTGTGAAGACAGAGGCAAAAAAGGCATTGAGTACCTCAGCTTTCTCCACATCCTCCGTCACTAGGTCGCCTCCCTCTTTCTTTAAGGGGCCTACACTTTCCCGAATCTTCCTCTTGTTGGCAACATGCCTGTAGAAACCCTTTTTGTTCCCCTTCACGTCCCTTGCTAGCTGCAACTCCAATTGTGCTTTGGCCTTCCTCATTTCATTCCTGCACGTTCGAGCAGTGTTTATATAATCCTCCCTAGTCATCTGACCAAGCTTCCACTTCTTGTAAGCTTCTTTTTTGCGTTTAAGTTCGCCAAAGACTTCTTTGTTAAGCCAAGCTGGACGCCTACCATATTTGCTATTCTTTCTGCACATCGGGATGGTTTGCTCTTGTGCCCTCAATAAGGTCTCCTTAAAATACAGCCAGCTCTCTTGGGTTCCTTTCCCCCTCATATTAGCCTCCCAGGGAATCCTGCCCATCAGTTCCCTGAGGGAATCAAAGTCCGCTTTTCTGAAGTCCATGGTCCGTATCCTGCTGTTCCCCTTTCTTCCTTTCATCAGGATCCTGAACTCGACCATCTCATGGTCACTGCTGCCTAGGTTGCCACCCACTTCTACTTCCCCTACCAAATCTTCCCTGTTTGTGAGCAGCAGGTCAAGAGAAGCACGGCCCCTAGTTGGTTGCTCCAGCACTTGCACCAGGAAATTGTCAGCGACACTCTCCAAAAACTTCCTGGATTGTTTGTGCTCTGCTGTATTGCTCTTCCAGCAGATATCAGGGTGATTGAAGTCTCCCATGAGAATCAGGCCCTGTGAACTGGAAACTTTCCCCAGTTGAGTAAAGAAAGCCTCATCTACCTCATCCTCCTGGTCTGGTGGTCTGTAACAGACACCCACCACGACATCACGCTTATTGTTCTTGCTTCTAAGCTTAACCCAGAGACACTCAACTGACTTATCTCCAGTTTCATACTGGAGCTCAGAGCAGTCATAGTGCTCTCTTACATACAGTGCTTACATACATCTCTCTTTTCAGAAAGTATATTAACATAGGAGCATCAATATTTGGGGTGTTTAAAGTAAATCCTTTGTTTATGGATTTTCTATGGCTGTGATGAGCAGCACAGACCATTTGGTCTCCACTCTCTCGGGGTACTCCCATCCCATTTCACTAATAGAGGGCCCTGTTAACCCACTTGATTCAAGAGTAGCCCTCTTACTACACAAGTAGTCCTAAGGATTGCAGTGGGGTTATTCATGAAGTAACATACTATCAAATAAGGGCGACGGAATTATGTCCAAAGTGCAGTCGCATCAGCCTAAATGGTGGGAAGCCTGGCACCAGGGGAAGTTCGGACTTAGGAGAGTTTCTTTCATAGTTCAGGGAAACAGAGAGAAAACACCTGAATCCTTTGGGAGTCAGGCTCCCTGTAACAAGCACCCCAGTGCTGCATTACTGATACAAGTACTTATTAAGAAAAGGTTGAGAGAACTTCTGTTTATTTTCCCAGGAAGCTTACTTTGGCAGACATGGGAATAAAGCTGCATGCTGTAGATCAGGAGTTCTCAGACTAGGGGTCAGGACCCCTCAAGAGGTCGTGAGGTTGTTATGGGAGGGTCACGAGTTGTCAGTCCCCACACACATGACATGACTGCTGCTCTCAGCCCCGTGCTTGGCTGACAGCTATAGCCTTTCAGAGCTGGGTGGCCTGAGAGCAGTGGCTACTGGCTGAGCGCTCTGAAGGCAGCACCACCCCCCCAGCAGCAGCGCAGGAGTAAGGGTGGCATGGCATGGAGGGTCAACACAGCCTGAAATATTTTCAAAGGGGGTCCCAGAAAAAAAGTTTGAGAACCCCTGCTGTAGGTTGTTTTTCTTGTTATACATATAATTTGGTTTGCTTAAATAGTCAGCAAAGAGACAATGGGCAGGGCACAGTAGCTTGGTTGTCTTTGTTTTGAGGTTCTGTATACTTAATAAATAAGGCATCTCTGAGTAGAAGACTTCTTTGTTGCAAGCAGAGATCCTTCTAGACATTTGTTGTGGGGAAGTGGATCTAGCTGCCTAGCCACAGTTGCTTCCCAGCAGACTTTTTCTGCCTTCCTTTCTTTGCACATCTTGCTCTTTGAGTAATACCTTTGATTTCAGTGGGGTGACTCTGGAAGACACCATTCAGTTTAAGGATGGCAGAATTAGGACCTAAAGCAATACTGGTTTGCCTATGTATTTAGGAGGCAGATTTCTGTTCTGGAGTAAAATTAGATATCGGCTGCATTAAATATAGCCATAGCCCCATAATGAGGTGGGGTTTTTTTGTAGGTCTATATGAAATGGACTTTGTGATACATTATATATTCTTTATGTGATACAACTAAGAGAAAAAATCAGGTCCAAGGGAAGCCAGAGGATATAATCTGTCCGCAGGGACATTCCACTGCAATTAGAAATTTACAGAAGCAATGTACCTGCTAATTAGCAGCTTCTTTGTTATTACCATACATACAACATTCACTGTGTCTTATATCAGAAATACGGTAACTTCCCTTTGCCTTTTTGTTTAGGGAATTCATTGCATTTTGAAGGAGGGGAGGGGGAAGGCAGGTGGTTGTTGGGATAACATTTCCATCCAAAAAAACATGCCTCTGACAGGAAGTACAGCACAATGATGCCACAAGGGAAAATGACACTTGTTTTCTGTTATTTTGATATTGTGGGGGTTTTTTTAACCTCTGGCTGTTATTTAGAAAGACAGAACACTTTCATTCTAAATGCACCAGAAAGTACCAGGAATTCTCCCCAAGATGCCTCCCATCTCTTTCCACTGCACCAGTATGACAGGTTGAATAACAGTAAAGAATATTTGTTGCCTTGATAGTACATGAGAGGCTCATAAGAGGAGAAAAGAGTAGGTGAAAATAACTAGCAATGATGTCTACTGAGCATGCTCCATTAATACAAAGCTCCTGAGTTAACTATAAAGGTTGCATAGATGCTTGCTGCTTCAAAACAACGTAATGTATAATTCAGTGACAAAAAAGTATGTTTATACAGCGTTAAGGTTGCTTGGTCGTATGTCATCCCCTTGCAGAACACTGAGTTGAGCAAAACTCAAACTTCGGAAAACCAGGACGCGCCAGGACTTAAGTCTGCCCTCTTTTAGCAACGCCCCAATACATCCCATTAACACACATATCTTTACTCTGCCAACCCCACAGTTGTTGAAATGTACAATCTCTTCATCTCCTTTTACAAACCATTCGCTCTCACCCACAGGATTCCATCAACAGGGAAAAAAAAGTACAGGGGTGAAAGATTGCCCATGCCACCTTCCCTCTGCGCCCCTGGAGCTAGCAGTATCCAATGGGAATTATCTGCATACTCTCCAGGTGCAGTAAGTGTGTTAGTTGTACCTATACTAAACGATGGAGGCAGTAGCTGTGCCTGCTTAGTAAAGGAGTGTTTGTGACAAGAGGACTTGTGTGGATTACTTTGATGTGTGTGACAGAGCTGTGATTGTGATATAAGGAGATCTATGTTTTCCACCCTCTTGAGTGTGAGGAAAGGGAAGAACTGCATGTGTACCTCCAGGATGCCAAATGTGTAGATTATGTCAGTAGTGAGTATGTGCATGCTGAGGCATTGCTCAAAGAGGGTAGAGGGAAAGTAGTGCAGGCAACCTTTTATTTCCCCCATTCCTTTTATCCTTTAGATGAAATCCAATGGGTGAGAGTGAATGGGTTGTAAAAGGACATTAAGAGCTTGTATATTTCAGCAGCTGTGGAGTTGGCAGAGTGAAGGTGTATGTGTTAATGTGTAATGGGGCACTGCTGAAAGAGTTACAGTTATATAGGTGTGGTGTGGATTGGCTGACGCTTCTGCACCACAGTAGGGCCATGTGCATTACCACGTACACCCTGCGTAGATAAATATCATAGGAAGTACCACTTTGGAAGCTCAGACCAACAGCTTCCCTCATGGCCGCTGTTTGGCCCAGGCATGCTATTTAAGCTCAGGAGGTGTTCCAGGAAGTATCTGTGCAATGAAGTGGATCCCCCTGTCAATTATAGTGACAGATCAGTATTTCGGCTCACTCTCAGACTCCTGACACCATCTGTGATCCCTGGCTTGACTCTTGACTCCCAACTCTCATTCCAATACTTGGTTTGACTCCTGGCTCCAGTTCTGACCCCTGGCTTGTCGTCTGACTCAGGCTCTGACCACTAGGCTTGACTCCCTGGTCCTAGGCCAGACTGCGCACATCCCAAAACTGAATTTTCTGGTTTTCAGAAGTTTGAATTTTGCTCCACTCCACATTTTGCAACGGTATGAGATATCATCAAGCAACCTTAATGCTGACTTAACATGGATTTTTTGCCATTGAATTTCCTAGTTTTTTTAACAGGAAAAGATAGGTTGTCGGTATGAGGTAGTAGTCATTTAGGCAGTTGTTTATATCATGTCCTGCAATTTGCATACCCAGCCAGCCCCCTCGTCCCATCCCACAAATAATTTGGGCCCCACCAGGCCTGCTTCATCATACCTCCCAAGACCTGCCTCTGACTCCATTCACTGTGTTCCCCCTCCTACCTCTCCATCACTGGACTCCAGCTTCCCCACTGCACGCACCCTCCCAATGTACAAATGTTTCTATTGCCATTACTTCCTCCCCTCCTGTAACCCGACTCAGAAGCAGTGCCGGGAGGGTGGAGTTTGTGGCAGGCACGGTGCAAGAAGTCACAGGCAGGGCTTACGTTCCAAAACACTGACAGTTTTATGTTTGAGAGAAAGATTTCCTGGACCCCTATCCGATAGATGTACCCTATATATGCGAGAGAGTGAGGTGTCAGAGCTTATAATGTTTCTGTGCCATACAGTACACACGTTCTGGTCAGCCATGAATCCTCCAATATCCTGATTAGTGTTCTTCCAACAATTATTAATAGTTTTTGTTGCAAGGGTTCAGACTCAGCCACATCAAATAAAACTATCACAGCTCCTGGACACAAATATCTGATGTGGTCCAAAACTGTTCTATTACATTGTATGAGATAAGCATCAGGAATAAGATCCAGATCACTTCTGCCTGAGTGAATCACCACAATCTCTGGTAGATCACCTCTTAAGTCACTGGGTAGATGCTGTGGAGTGGGTAAAACATGATGCCAATTGAGGCCCCCTCTCTTCACCCCAATCAGCTTGTAATTAGCAATCCCCATGGCATGTTGTACTCCTTGTTCTCATGCAAATTTCTCTAACATTGTGATCCAGGAATCAGCCAGAATCTACATGTTGGCAATCCTGGCAGTGCCTATATTTGATTTCCTTCAGCAGTTAAGATATCTGCACTGTCAGCTCCAAACATTTGCTCTACGTGTCTTAGAAAACATCACATTAATCTGCCCAGGAAGTAACCACTTGCCTTCCCCCTAAAGGTTAGTAACCGTTTGTCAAATAATCAGTCCCAGGCTTGCCTACCACCTACACTCTCCACCCCCTCCCCCCAACCCACATACACACACACACACAATGTCCTCTGGCTCTGGCTCCTCCACACCTGATGTAACAAAAAGTTTGGTTAGATCAAAACTGATGACTATTCCGTTCACAGTGGGTATGTCTACTCCGCAATGTAAACCCAGGGTTACTGGAACTGAAGTCAGTGGATCCTGGATCTGAGAACCTAAGATTTAAGTGCCTACACTGGTTGTCAACCCTAGGTTAAGAATTTTCTAACCTGGGCCCGAACTTGTGTCTCTGGCATCCACACTGCAGCATGCAGACCTGAGTCCAACCAACCATATCCCAGCTTTCTAGAAACCTCCCAAACTATGGCCTCTCTAGCCCTTGGCTGGTGGTGAAGTGTGAAACTTGACTGTCCACCCCACAGATTACAGGAAGTTTGAACAGCCCTTAACATAACCTGAAGAGCCATCATTTTGGTCTGTATGCTCCCAGCTACCGGAGACAGCAACATGGTGGAAGCACCATCTGAAAATCTTCTCTCGCTTGCACTTTCACTTCTGTTTCAGAAAACAGGCAAAACTTCTGTGAGGTGCTGGTGGATGTTTCGATGATGTTGCCTAACCCACCAAAGGAACCTGACAGAGCAAATGATGGAGCAAGGGAGGAGAGGGGGGACACAAACATGGCAGACTCAAACTGGTTGATACTGCTCCCAGTGCTCACGATAGCTGCTGATGGCCCCTACATAGACCAGCTCTTCAGAACCAGGACCATAAGCACAGATTGGTAGGACCACATCATCTTGAGGACCTAGGATGACTAGCAGTGGGTCCAGAACTTTTGCATGAAGAAAACTACATTTCTGGATCTTTGAAAGCAACTTGCCACAACCCTCCAGAGTAAAAACACACACATGAGGGTTGCCATGCCAGTCCAGAAGCAGGTTGCTGTAACTGCCTGGAAGCTGGCTACCCCAGACTGCTGTAGATTCATTGCCAACTGGTTTGGTGTTGGAAAGTCAAGTGGTGGTGGTTTCTGATGCAACCCGGCATGTGGCATTATTTCCACCAAATAACATTGTCATAAAAGAAATTATTGTCCCCACTGTTATTCTGGCCCTGCCTTTTGCCTGGGCTTATGAAACCACACACTAATATTAGAGGCCCTGGCTAAAGAAGGTTTAATTAGGTGTAGAATGGTTATTGTATGTGCATTTGGCAGCTCAAAATCCCATTGGAGATGTCTACAGACTTTGGATTCCAGTGTCTTAAATGCCATGTGCTTTGGCTTGCTGTGCTCTTTACAATCCTTGTGAAGCCATTTCCCTCTGAATGGACCTAGGACAACAAGGGATCACTGAACATGTATACTCGGCCAGAAAGTGTATCCAGTTCTAGCTGTGGGAGGTGTACCCAAGCAATAGAAGTCAAGGATGCTTTGTGAACCCACATTATGGAATTGCATGGGCCAGTGGAAGAGGGAGAACAATACCTTTATGAATGTGCTAGGGAGAGAGTATTCAATGCTTGCGGGAAATGGGGGTTGATTGCCATGCAACGAATTACCTGACCACTTATCAAATGGGGCAGAAGGGGGGACTGATTCACAGTATGGATTGACGTGAGGAAGTGATTGATGTATGCACTAATGCAGATAACTGTATCAAGAAGTAGTGTTTGCATACAAATTCCCAATTGTCCCTATCACATGTTTACCTTTATTATTTTAAATGTATACAGTAGAACCTCAGAGTTACGAGCACAATAGGAATAGTGGCTGTTCGTAACTCTGAAATGTTCATAACTCTGAACAAAACATTATGGATGTTCTTTCAAAAGTTTATATCTGAACATTGACTTAATACAGCTTTGAAACTTTACTATGCAGAAGAAAAATGCTACTTTTAACTATCTTAATTTAAATAAAACAAGCACAGAAACAATTTCTTTACCCTGTCAAATCTTTTTTTTAAATGTTCTCTTTATTTTTTTTGTAGTTCATAATTAACACAGTATTGTGCTGTATTTTTTTGTTTGTTTCTGTTGCTGCCTGACTGCGTACTTCTGATTCCAAATGAGGTGTGGGGTTGACCAGTCAGTTTGTAACTCTGGTGTTCATAACTCTGAGGTTCTATTGTATCATATGACATGAGGCAGTGATAGCAATAGCATTTCTTAATAAATTAAGAAGCTCTATTTATAAACATTTATTAGAAAAGTACAACATTTAACCCATTGCCAGGCAGGCCAACTGCTATTACTTCAGCAACATACCAGTAACAACAAAACATTTTAAAAAAACAGACCAAATTGCATGAACAAGTGCAAACAGTGAAACCATGTACAAGACAGAAACACTTACTGTTGTATGTCCCTTGGACCTCATTCTCCTTTCCCTTCCTTTCCCTTTTGCCATGCGCTTGGCACCAGGGCATGGAGTGGAGCCATCCACAGGAGAGGGGTTCAGCATGGAGGACTGCATGGGGCACATTTGCTCTGCCCAGCCACTTATAGGGCCCAATAGCCTTGGCAATGCAGCAATGGAGTTGTCCAAGCTGTTCCTGGCCTGCAGCATAAGTATAACAGAGGGTATCAGGCCATGGTGCGGGTGCAGCAGGTGCCTGTACTGTTGTGACCATTAGAGATAGCAACCGTTCAAACAGTTCTTTCTGCTAATCTCAATCATCGTCCCTTTAACCACCGTTCCTGTTCCAGGAGCTACAAAGCAAATGTCTGCTCCCACGCTGCAACCCTGTCCTTAAGCTGTGCAGCCAGCCTAAGCCTTTCTGCTTGCTTCTTGCCATGTGTTTCCTCTAGCCATAAGTCCCTGTCTCTTTGGTACTGGACCAGCTTGTTGGCCCTGTCCAGCACCACAACCATAAGTTCATCAGGGAAATATTTCTTCTTGGAACAGTCCATGAAGGTATGTTGGTCCAGGCTTCTGCTGCAGTGTGGGTGAGCTGTGGAGGTACCACAGCCTGTAGAGATCCACAGGCCTGCAATAAAACAAGACACAGTGGGTTATTTTCTCAAATAACTCAATGCAGGAGCACAGAATAAATCCTTGTGGAATTTCAAGGACATAAAATGTTACTTTTCCAAATTGAACTTCAATACAATATGAGAGGGATGCTTCAGACCACAGAAGCTCCCTGGACACAGCTGGGTTAATCACAGTGAAAGAAGTGCCAAGACAATGGTAAGTTAAAAATCATAGCTGCTCATTTTTCTAAAAACTGCTGAAAAACTTGGGCTTCGAGGGGGAGGTTGGTGGCCATGCTATAAAAAAATTCTCTGTCATTTCAGGCATTCCACATTTTGGAGGACATAACAATTCTTGTGTTGTCTGTGGGATGTTATTTCAAGCTACCTGTGGGAAACCAGCAGTGTGTGTGTAAAACTTTGTATCTGAAAACCCCACTCCATAAATCCCATATTCATAAATGTCAAAAAAATTATGATAGGGTTTATACAAAGTATGCCTTGTGTGGTATTATTTCAAAAGTCTTGATCTACTAAAAATTAATATCCTGTTGGATTGTATGTGATATCATTGCATGTGAAGTTATTAAATATTTCTGTTAATGTTATTAGAACATGTTGTGAGGTGGAAGAAACCTAAACCAACTTTTTAGGTACAACAATGAAGTTGTTGAGTGCTAATGGGCCATTAAGGAGAGTCCACTCTCCCAACCCCCATCCCTAAATACTTCACCAAGAAAGCACATACTCAATGGGATACTGCTTGACCAATGGGGAGCAGCCCCCATGTCACATGCATGGACTTTTCCAGCAAGCTAGGATTAGCTATAAAAGTGGGAGGTGACATCATCACTTGGCTTCTCTCTCCCCCCATCTCAAAATCTGAAGGAGCATTGGGAAGACAAAGAAGTTTGGACTGAGGTAGGCGTGGTCCCGGGGGGGGGGGGGGGGTGGGAAGCAGTCTCTGCCTGTGTACTAAAGATCTGTAGCCTGTTTGTACCATCTCTCAGGGTGAAATATTTCTAGATTCAAATCCTGTTAGTGTGTAGGATTTAGACTGTGATTTTATTTTTATTTCTTTAGTAACTATTTCTAGTCTCTTTACGCTTCCCACTTATAATCACTTAAAATCTATTTTTCTGTAGTTAATAAACTTGTTTACTGTTTTTTTGAGTGGTGTTTAGGCACTATCAATTCAGGTTAACAGGGGGTGGATGCATATTATCTCCACATCAGGGCGGGGGGGTCAGAATTATTAATGATCTTGTACTGAAGACTGGAAAATAGCTGATGTTCTGCCAATGTATGAAATGGGTAAATGGGAATATGTGAGTAGTTATAGGTCTGTCACTCTAACACTGATCTTGGACAAGATACTGGAGAGGCTAATATGGGATTCAAATAATAAAACATTAAAGGAGGGTAGTATAATTAATGCCAATCAACATGGGTTTGATCTGGAAAACAGATATTGTCAAACTAACTTGACATCTTTTTTGATGAGATTACAAGTTGGCTCATAAAGATAATAGTGTTGATGTAATATACCAACACTTCTGTAAGACGTTTGAGTTGGTCCATCAACATTTTGATTACAAAACTATAACAATATAAAATCAACATGGCACATATTAAATGGATCAAAAACTGGCTAACTGAAACATCTCAAAATGTAATTGTAAATGGGGAATCAGCATTGAGCAGTTGTGTTTCTAGTGGGGTCCAACAAGCATTGGTTCTTAGCCTTATGCTATTTAACCTTTTTATCAATGGCCTGGATGAAAACATAAAACCAACTGATAACGTTTGCAAATGACACAAAAATTGGAGAAGTGGGAAATAATGAAGAGCACAGGTAACTGACCCAGAGCAGATCACACTGGATCGCTTGGTAACCTGGGCACAAGCTAACAATATGAGTTTTAATGCAGCTAAATGTAAATGTATGCATCTAGGATCAAACAATGTAGACCATACTTGTAGGAAGGTGGACTCTATCTTAGGAAGCAGTGACTCTGAAAAAGGTGAATAATCAACTGAACATAAGCTCCCCGTGCAACATTGTGGCTAAAAGAAGCTAACGTAATCTTTGGATGCATAAACAGGAGAATCTCAAGTAAGAGTAGAGAGGTTATGTACCTTGAATTTAGCCCTGGTGTGACCACAACTGGAATATTGTGTCCAGTTTTGGTGTCCACAATTCAAGAATGATATTGATAAATTGAACATGGTTCAGAGACGAGCCATGAGAATAATTAAAAGATTAGAAAACATGCCCTATAGTGATAGACTCAAGGAGCTCAATCTATTTATCTTAACAAAGAGAAGGTTAAGGCGTGACTTGATTACAGTATATAAATACCCACACGGGGAACAGATATTTAATAATGGGCTTTTCAATCTAGCAGAGAAAAGATCCAAAGCCTGGAAGTGGAAGCTAGACAAATTAAGACAATTTTTAAATCAATATTGGAAGTTTTTCTAAAAGATATTCTCTAGGAATTATTTTGGGACGTGTTATGGCCTGTGTTATATAGAAGTCAGACTAGATGATCACAATGGTCCTTTCTGGCTTTAAAATCTATGAATCATTCTTGTCCTTTGAACAGGACTCACAAGGGGCAAAAAGTCTCTTGCACCGTCTCCTCATTCCACTGTGCCTGTCCCCCCTCTACTTTCACGTTAGGTCCAGGGATGTTCTGGCCATGTGTGTGTGTGAGAGAGTGAGTGACCATGGTAAAAAATACACATGGACTCCTAAATTCTAATCCCAGATCTCCCAATGACTGGGGCAAATTGTGTAATCTCTCTACCTTGGTTTCCAATTTGCAAATTAGGGAGATATCTCAAGGGTGTTATGATAATTAATGTTTAGAAGGTGTTGTAATTATGTGGTATATCACTGCCCTGGAGTTAATCATTCCCCTAACTAGCTGAGCTAATGACACTAATCCTTTAGCACCTACAATATTAACCTGTGAGTTTTGAGCCATGATTTCTACCCTTCATGTTGCTGGTATGCTGTTAGTAGAGAACTAGCAATGTCGGTGCATGTCTTAAGATACAGATTCTCACCTGTTTACACACACACTGTTTTGCATTTACAAGAGTGCAAAGTGAATATAAAATAGCACCATCTAATTTGGAAGCCATTTACAAACACTTAGTATGGGTGTAAATGACAACACAAGATGCGAGGCAATGGAGAATCAGGTCCTATATAAGTTAATCAGCTTTCCCTTCCGAAACTACATGTTACATATCCTGTGGTAATGTTAATGAGCAAATTCTGAAATAAGTACAGGGGCTTTGGGGGCTTCTGCCAATCTAAAATCACTTAAATTCACACTTGTGGCATCCAAGTCATTAAGGCATATAAGAGGATTCTTTCTTACAAGTGTGTAATTGAATAGAGACTCAATTTATTCTAAATAATGTTACAGTAAGAGTATCTTTAAAGGCTCAGAAAGGGGAGGAACTTAGTTTACAAGAGAACAGAAAAGTTAGCAGTGGAGGTGAAGAAATGAACTCTTTTGATTAGCTCACAAATCATGTACTCCCATCACTGATAATTTGGTGCAGATTCCACCTGTCTGGTTGGAAAGGAAATAAAATACAAATAAAAATATTAAGGATGTCAGGTGCTTGTTTATAGCAAGCAATCTTGCATGCTCATCTGCACAAATGCAAGGTTTAGCACTTAATTTTGAATTAAACCACTGCTGATGGTACAAACACCTTCATTTGCTCTGAAAGGCAGGAGAAGAAGAGAAAAGAGACAGTACTAAATTATACCTCAGAAAAATTAATTCAAGTGATGTAAAAAAATTAAGACTTCATGTGATAATAGCTAAGAAATTCTAAGGTAAAGCTAAAATTCCAACCTTTGTCCATGGTTTTAAGCTTATTTTATTGCAGCACATATAAAGTATTTATCATTAACAGCTACTTTTTCCTTATGAATCTTCATTGCATCATTACTGGTTAAAATAATGGTACTGTGTGTGTACTTTACAATATGTTTTATTCTGTATATGTCATCACGGTGGCATCAAGCCACAAAATACCACCATCCGATATTAAACAACGCAATGGGTTTTTTGTTGTTTGTTTGTTTTTGCTAACTAGTGGTGCACTTTTTGTCTTACATGAAGAGTAAAACTTAAGAGTGTAGATTCAGCCATAAGAGATGTTCTTCTCTTCAGTATCTCAGTGTAAACAAGGTTAGAGGACCCCTGATAGCAGAAAGCCTTCCCAGAGGGAGATTTTGTTGGTAGTAAGTCAAATTCAAGATCTCAGTCCTTATCTTTAAGGTGCTCAATGATCATAGAATCATAGAAGATTAGTGTAGGAAGGGACCCCAGTCATCTAGTCCAACCCCCTGCTCAAAGCAGGACCAACCCCAACTAAACCATGCTAGCCAGGACTTTGTCAAGCCAGGCCTTAAAAACCTCTAAAGATGGAGATTCCACCACCTCCCTAGATAACTGATTCCACTGCTTCACCACCCTCCTAGTGAAAAGGTTTTTCCTCATATCCAACCTAGACCTCCTCTGCTGTACCTTGAGACCATTGTTCTTTGTTCTATCTTCTATTACCACTAAGAACAGCCTAGCTGCATCCTCTTTGAAACCCACTTCAGGTAGTTGAAGACCACTGTCAAACCCCCCTCATTCTTCTCTGCAGACTAAGTAAGCTCAGTTCCCTCAGCTTTTCCTCGTAGGTCATGTGCCCTCCCCAATCATTTTCATTGCCCTCTGCTGGACTCTCTTCAATTAGTCCACATCATTTCTGTAGTGGGGGCCCCAAAACTGGACACAATACTCCAGATGTGGCTTCACCAGTGCTGAATAGAGGGGAATAATCACATCCTTCGATCTGCTGGCAATGCTCCTACTAATGCAGCCCAATATGCAATTAGTCTTCTTGGCAACAAAGACACACTGTTGATTCATATCCAGCTTTTTCGTCCACTGTAACCCCCAGGTCCTCTTCTGTAGAACTGCTGCTTAGCCAGTCGGTCCCCAGTCTGTTGCAGTGCATGGAATTCTTTCGTTCTAAGTGCAGGACTCTGCACTTGTCCTTGATGAACCTCATCAGATTTATTTTGGCTCAATCCTCCAATTTGTTTAGGTCACTCTGTATCCTATCCCTACCCTCCAGCATATCTACCATTCTCCCCAGCTTAGTGTCATCCACAAACTTGCTGAGGGTGTAATCCACCCCATCCTTCAGATCATTAATGAAGTTGTTGAACAAAACCAGCCCCAGGATTGACCTCTGGGGCACTACGCTTGATACCGGCTGCGAACTAGACATAAAGCTGTTGATCATTACCTGTTGAGCCCGATGATTTAGCCAGCTTTTTATCCACCTTGTAGTCCACTCATCCAACCCATACTTCTTTAACTTCCTGACAAGAATACTGTAGGAGACCATATCAAAAGCTTTGCTAAAGTCAAGGTTTATCATGTCCACCACTTTCCCCACATTCAGAGAGCCAGTCATCTCATCTTAGAAGGCAATCAGGTTGGTCTGACATGACTTACCCTTGGTGAATCCATGCTGACTGTTCCTGATCACCTTCATCTCCTCCAAGTGCTTCAAAATGGAATCCTTGAGGACCTGTTTCATGATTTCTTATAATATTTATAAAATGGCAAAATAAACCCCATGTTAATGCAGAATTATGATTGTTTGGCAGTATATTATCCCTTTACAGAATTTTTGAATTGAGAAAAAAACCTCAAACTTCTGAAAACCAATAAATGCACTGTTAAGGATGCCCATGCAACCTTAAAGTCTGCCTTCTTTCAGCAGTGCCGCCCCCCGTACTTCGTGTGAAGGTCCAGAAGGAGGTGAGAGGCAGACCAGTTGAAAGTCTCTGGGTATAGATAAGAGGGCTCAAAAGAAGGGGTGACATCACAGTGAGGGTCTACTACAGGCCACCACATCAGGAAGAGGAAGTGGATAATGCATTTCTAAAACAAACATCATAAATATCCAAACCACAAGACCTGGTAGTAATGGGGGGAATTTAATTACACAGGTAGCTGTTGGAAAAGTAATATTGGACATTTTGTGTTTTGCCATAAATTCTTGGAATGTCCTGGGGACAACCCTTTATTTCAGAAAGTGGAGGAAGTAACCAGGGAGACAGCCATTTTAGACTTGATTCTGACCAACAGGGAGGAACTGTGGAGCAATTCTTAAAGTGGAAGGCAGTTTGGATGAAAGTGATCTGGGGATTGAGGTAAGGCTGATGGGTCTGTAGGTCCCCGGATCCTCCTTCTTTCTGTTTTTAAATATGGGCACTATATTAACCTTTTTCCAATCATTCAGGACCTCCTCTGATCACCATGAGTTTTCAAAGATAATGGCCAATGGCTCTGCAATCACATCAGCCAACTCCCTCAGCACCCTCAGATACATTGCATCCGGCCCCATGGACTTTATACTTCTCCCTAGTAATCTGTCTAAGTTTCCACTTCTTGTAAGCTTCTTTTTTGTTTTTGAGCTCACTGAAGATTTCTCTGATAAGCCATAGTTCCCTGGTCGCCTGCCATATTTGCTATTCTTTCTGCACATTGGGATGAGGATGTGGGCTCAGCATATCTAAAAGATCACCTAATGCTCCGGTGTGGAAGAGCATGGCTGAAAATTCCATTCCACAGGCTCAGTGGAACTTTCTACCATAAGACTATGTGCAGAGACAGAACTTTCTTGGGGATTGGTCCAAGACTGTGGAATGAACACCCAAAGGAAATGGGCAAAATACAGTCCTCACTTTTTCTACCTTGCCTTCTCTAACATAAACATATAGCAATGTGTATGCTAAAATAAATGAAAACAAAAATACTACTGAAACAAAACACTGTATGCACAGTTCTCTCATTGGGGAAAGGATGAACCACATGTGACAGATGTTGTCATGTTGGTTCTCAGATACTATGGCGAGAAGGGCTGATTATGTACATGTACAGAATATAAGAGTGGTTAAAAGTAATCTCTCTCTTTCTGAAGGAGCCTGCATCCAGCTAATATGTCCCCCAAAAGTGGATACTACTAGGTAGAGAAATGGCATGAACAGGGCATTTGGGGAACGTATTGATTCAGCACATTTCCTGGTATCGTCCACAGGAAAGATTCCTACTTAAGCACAACTTACATCTGCACTTCTCTAAAAGAGGGTGTTGGTACAAACATCCCTTATGCTTTCATGGTTGTGGGCAAAGTGGGCATAGACCTCAGCTTTCCTGAACTGTGGGAAGAGACCACCAACTTCTTGTGTGGATTATAGTGTATGTGGTTGAGTAAAGTGTGGACTAGTTTAGCTATACGCGGAAAAAAATATAGTAACTTGGAGAAACCTGCTGGCAAATAGTGACATTGTGTGATCACAGTATGAGTTCTTATTGGCTAGAAAGTGTCATTAATTTGCTCTTTATTCACAAACTGAAAGAAGGAAACTGTATTCTTCCCATTTGTAGAATAGCTATATGGATTAATTATAAAGTAAACTATAAGGATTCAAAACCTATAGATTGGCAAACCTCACACTTTGTGGTTTTGTGAACCCTGCAAGCTCCAAAAACTAGTTCAAGTTGACACCTCATTGCCAGTAAATTATTTGTTTTTTCCAGTGTAATTCAACTTTTTTAAAAATGCTTTCTTAAATCAGTGGGAAACCTACACTATAAATTAATAGAAAACCAACCCACAAAAGCTGATGAGTACTGTACATGATCTATAGGTTTGAATTTCTTTTTCTTCTCCCTTCTGTGCTCCTTTCTTTCCACTGTTTGTATTATGTTTTTCTTCTCATTGTGCCTGTTTCTGGTCCCATTGTGTCTTTTGCTCTTAACACAACAAACATAATGTGTAGGAACCACATGGGCACAGTGGGATTCAAATAACAGTGTTTACTAATTATACACAACATTAAAGGCCTACATACATCTCTCAGCTACTTTTTCACTATTTCTCCTTAGCACAGTTTTAACCCACTAAGGCCCCAACTCCTGAAAACACTTTCAAATGTAAGTAACTTTATTCATGTAAATAGTCTCAATGATGATGATAGAGCTCCAGGTCAATTCTTGACATATAACGATTCAGCAAACACTATTAATCTGGTCCCTTGAACTCAATGAGACTACTCCTAAAGCTATTCATAGGTGTAAGTGTTTGCTTGGAGTCCTTGAGTTGGGTCAAATTTTTAAACTTGCAGCCTTCAAATAGGTTCAATCAGGCAAAATGAGTTTCCCTAGCCCTCTCCAGAACAGTGGCGCATATCCTTGCCGACATTGAGTCTCTTTGCACTGCTTCCCTAGTCTGAAAGAATACTTTGAGTGGCAAATAACCAGTGTAAATGACCCATTGGGAATGCTGTTGGTAGAAGTCCCATACAGCTGATCTATAGCAGGCTAATTTAGGCTGTAGGCCAAACCATCTCCCAGGTTCAGAGAAACACAAAAACCGCATCAAGTCACTTTTACTCTTTCCTCTGCTTTGGGTACTGCACTGTTCAGAGCTTGGCTGGACACAAGGATTATCTGTAGTAAGAAAGCTAAAGTAAGGATAATGAAATCTTCTGGGTCAAGGTGTAAACTGCCTGAAGAGGTGGGGATTCAGGAATTAATTTTATCTCTGTAATGCATTTCACAATTAGCTAGATGTACTATATGCAGGCAGGAGGAATAACTTTCCATATGAAACCTTAAGCACTGGTCAGTGTCAGAGAACCAGGATGCTAGACTAGCTGGACCAATGGTCTGACATAGTAAGTCCAATATACCCATTATCATGGCTCTGTTTCCTTTTGTCTTATCAATCGCTGTCTTAAAGCAGACTAAGGGGCACAAATAACGTGTCAAAATGTAATATATTTGTTTTTGTTTTGATGCCATCTCGCTACCTTATTTGTATTTCTAAAGAGGATCATGAATAGTTTTGATAGCCCCCTGGTGACTATCTTGACAAGAACTTTTGTTCTTAATTAGATTCTGCTTACAAATAATAAATATTCCCTTACAGACTTTTCATTCAATTATGTTACCCCAAAGTATATGTAAATTTAGAATAAAATCCAAGCAATTTGCTTTAACCCAGCATGATAAATAATAACCAGAGGTTTCATCAGAGATCAAACACTAGCTGCTGAGCATGGAAATGAAACTAATTACAATTTTGATGTTTTTGAGAAGAAGAAAACTGCAGTCTCTCCCTTCTGAAGTCTCTCTCTTAGGGACTGGCTGTAATAGATCCTTTTGACTTCTGAGCGTCTACATTCACATGTCCTGCAAATCTTCTACACAGCTCAATGGGTACATGCCATGCAAAGCAATCGCCTTTTTAGGATGTCAGAAATATAAGGGTACTTACTGGTATGTGGTAAGGATTATGGAAGATGTGTTGAAGAACAAGAATTTAATATGGTCATAAGGATTTAGTTTTCTTTTATGTATTTATTTTATTTTATCACTTTCAGATAAGTGAAAAGATCTGCCTTTGGAATTTGCATTAGGAATTAATCTGAAAAATGGTTAGAGTAAATAAAACAGTAATAACTTTCTATTTCGTTCTATATATATCTTTCTGATAAATTGCAACAATAAATTGCATATAGTTTCAAGGAGAGTTTACTCCCACTGAATACAGAAGCATAACAATGGCAGCGATGTTGATACAAGACATCACTCACAAGTGTGAATATCACCTTCATTTCAACATGAGAGACACCCACAAATACATTTTTCAATTCAATTTGAAATATTCCACAGACATGGCAAACTATATAATTGTTACTAAAGTATTAAAAAGACTTTTTTTCTAGTTTCATTATTTCATCTCATCCCAAATTTCAAACATTGAATCCACTTAGTTTCACAAGGACCTTGTTTAACTGCCTGTTGGATGTAGTTGATGCTTCTTTAAGCATTGTTTGTTCAAATTCACATAACGTTGTGCTTTATTGAGTAAATGAGTAAAAAAGATTATGGTCATGAATATGTATGAATTTATGTATATGAATACATAAATGTGTCATTGCGTGTGCATGCTGAAGAGAGACTAGGGAGAGCACTTGGCTAATGAAAAAAGCAAGGAGTTACTTTAGCAACATAAACCTATATGAATATTTTCCTAGGCTATATTAGACACATTTCCAGATGGATACTTTTGTTGGAAAAGTGTGTAAAAGGGCAAAGTGATCAGACCACAGGAACTACTACCAACAATATTTTGCAGTGGCAAACTTTGTTGATGTTGACTGAAATTTGCTCTTTATGCCCAATGCCTTAGTTCTTCCACCCTTTCAGAGAGTACTAACTTACTGCACAAGTAGTCCTAGTGATTTCAATGGGGCTACTTTCAGAATAAGGTACCAGTCAATATGTGAAATAGTGAGAGCCCCATGATAATATTTGGATGTTGGTGATGCCCCTATATTAACATTGCCTAACACTTACCATTCCTATTTTCAGTTGCTTATATACTTGTGTGACAATGTCAGATCAGACAGCTACCAGAGAGTGGCCCTATTGGGTTCCAAGAAGTGGACGGGCACGAATCCACCCACAGCTGAAGGCCCCTCCCCAACCTAAGGAGAGGAACTGCTGAACCTGGGACTCAACTAATTATAGGGGATAACAAATGAAAAAACATGAACAGGTGTGAGGGTCAAAGGGCTAAACAGAAGAAACCTGAAGGGGACACTGAGCAGAGAACTCCAGACAGCACCCACTGCTCCTCAAAGGTGGCTAGGGAGCCACAGATGTGGCCCAGAGGAACTCTGCTTGGATGCATGAATGGATGGAGGAATGGAAATAGGCCCCACAGTTGCAGAGTAATCCCTCAGGCAACATCCTCTCCCTGGTGTTGTAGATGGAGACTTTGACCAGTGCTAGGAGGAGGTTGATGAGGAGGTCTTTGTGGGGCCATGGATGGGGTTTGCATAAATCAGAAGGTGTGGGGAGAAGTGCAGCCAGAACCTGAGGAGAAGATGGAGGAACCGGAAATACCAGAGAGTGGTGGAAAGCAGGTATATTAGCCCTAGAATGCTAAAATCCCTTTTCCCTATGAGCCAAAAAGGTCAGGTCAACTAGGAACATCGGAGTCTAATTAAGGGCTGCTTGTGACCTTTAAAAACCCTCTTCTCCTGAGAGAGAGAAGAGAGATAAAATTTAGCAGGGTGTATAGGTTCCTCCTGGGTGGAAGGCTCCTTTCCTCTCTATAGAGGATGCAATAGAGCTAACTGATTGTCTGGGGAAGGACTGGCACTCAGAGGCCAGCATAACAAGGCAACATTCCAAAGGGAGCAGGGAAAGGTATTCCCTTTTTGTGTTTCTCTCTTTTTTTTTATTTTTTGGCTAAAGAGTACTGCTTGGGCCCACCTTGTAAATACTGAAAAATAAAACCTGACCAGGGAATAAAAGCTCTCTGGTTCACTCCAGGCATCCAACATGAGAAGGGGAAATGTAGAGCCTGGTGCCTACATCTGACACATGCCAGATTCTAACTATTTGAGCTGTAATTTTGCATGATCACCAGCACTCTCAAAGTGTCCACTCCTGCAGTCCTAGTGAAGGAGAATCTCCTACGGACGTCACTGCAAGGATTTGCCTGCACAGAGATTCTGGAGTTGGGTTCCTTAGAGAGAGATTTCCTTCTTTCAGAGAGTGAATTTTTCCCTAAGTGGATTTACATGGTACAAGAAGCTACATGCTATTGATTTCACATTGAATCCAGCAATTTCAAGTGTATTAGATTTTACAGGATTGTAAGTATCTCTGTTGGATCAGGTTCACTGCTCTGCAGCACCACCAAGTCAGGCAACATTCCCAGATGATAAAGCGAGACACACCATACAAAATACTCTTTAGCTAATTGAAAGATCATCGGGATGGGTGTCAAGAGATCTGAATGCAAATCTCACTACTCTTCTTTGCTGTTTATTTTTCTGTGTATGTCACAGTTCCTATTATTGAGCTAGGCTTAATACACCCATCCTAGAAAACAGTCAAAAGTTATCCCCCTCATTTTAAAAATATACTACCTGAAAGGTTACATAAAGTCATGACAGAGCTGGGAACAGAACCTAAGGGTCTATCAGACCCAAGTCTCATCAACTCAGCCATGCTACGTTTCAAAATGTCTTACAACTATATTTGTTTGGTTATACTGGCTAACTGCTATTCTAACCACGACATTACACTCCTCTGCAAGATCCAGGAATAGACTCCAAGGATACTGTAGCTCAACTTTGTTTGCTCAGCAGGACTGGAGTTGTGTAATCCTCGAGGAAGCGTGCATCACATCAAGTCTGCTCTAGTGGCTACTGCACAGAGTGGCTAACACTTGTTCCTTTCGCTTCAGTGGTGGTAGTCTGTGGTACAGATCTGACGGTCCAGGATTCATAGCCAACTGATGGTGAGAGGTATTTGAGAAGTTTTTGACTTTTTTCTTTTTTGGAGAATTGAAAAATGTTGATTCATCAAAACTGAAACTTTTTCCTGAACATTTCTCTGTGGCCTATATTATACAAGAGGTCAGATTAGATGATCATAGTGGTCCCTGCTAGCCTTGGAAACTGGGAATGTACCATTTTCAATGAGAGAGCTTTCTCAGGTCTAGGGTGGAATTTGTGTGTGTGTGTGTGACAGAGAGAGACACACTCCACACTGGTCAATTGCTTGGTGATCAGGGCACTCACCTGGGAAGTAGGGAATTCAGATTCTAGTCCCTGATCTGCCATTCTCAGACATTGTAGGTAAGTGTCCTAATGCCCAGGCTATTGTGGGATGAGTCTCCCTCAATCTCTTCTGTTGGAACTGTTCTACTTTGTATAAATTAAATTCAATGGTGCTGGGATTCAAACCTGAAACACCCACATCCTAGGGGAGTGCCCTCAGCACTAATAAAGTAACTTGCTCAATCAGTGAATATTTAATTACTTAAACACAGTGGCACAGTTCTAACAGCAGAGCTTGAGAACCCCCTACCTCCACCCCAGAATAGCCAGGGCAGGGCACCCACCTGAGATGTGGGAAACAGAAGTTTAAGTACCTGGTCTAAACAGAGTAAAGCAGAGTCCGCAGGGACCCACATCCCAAGTGAGTGCCCTAACCACCCTACTATTGGCATTTGTGGGTAGGGGGTGGGTTGGGATGTCTCTCTCATTCTCATTTTTAATGAAAAACTTAAGGCCTTGCATTCATCCCAGTGCAAAATAGGAAGAATTTCTTGAAAAGTTTAATGGGGCAAGAAAACCATTCCCTACCCAACTCTCCTGATGACCCAAATAGAGGTCCCAATGTCGCACATTATGGAATTTTGTTTTCTAGTTTTCTTTTATTAAAAATATGATTTAATTTACACAGTGGAAAAAATGTCCCTTAAAAACAGGTTTAATGGTTTAAAAACATACACATTGTCAATGACGACACAGCAGGTAACAAAGCAGAAACAAAACATCGCATATTTTTGTTGTTTGTCAAATTTTGCCTACTTGTGTCACACATTGGCAGGTCTGAAGATTAAGGGGCACAATAAAATCAGATACAAACACACTTCACTGGCAATAAGACTCAGCAAGTTAATTGCTGGTGCAAGCAGGGGGAAATAATGGGACTGGCAATGCTTTTAAAAATAGGCTTATTAAAAATAATTAAAATGCCAAAACAAAATTAATTTTTAATTTTCAGTTGCAAGCTCAGCGTTCCATAGAAAAACTTCTTATATTAGGGAATACCAGTCAATGGAACAAAGTGTGTGAAATATATTTGGAGCCACGTCATGTACATAGTAATATTCAAAAGCCATTTAAAGCCATTAATAACATTACCTAAAGAATAATTTTACAAAGGAAAGGAAAAAATACCCTGGAATACTTCACTAGCAAATGGCTCCACTATGCTCATTTGATGAGTCACCACTGTAAGTAAGAAGAACCTCAGAGGAGAAAACCAGAGAAATCAATAAGCTTTACCCACATTATCTAATCTAATGCACTGAAGAAATGGCTATCATGAGAGAACACTAAATAAGCAACTAAAAAAGTAACGTTGTTCCATAGCTGTTAAAAGTGCATGTACTTTTATTTCCCTAATCAAGAGGAAACTAAATACTTTAATGGAAGACTGCATGACACAGAGAAAGCAAAAATAAATTTCAATTGCTTTCTGCAGAAGGCTTAGTTAGTGATCATTTGAACAGCAGGCATTGTAATCATCCAATCTAACCTTCTGCATAATCCAGGTGGTAGGACTTCCCTGAATTAATTCCTATTTGAACTAGAGCAGGTTTTTTAGAAAATCATCCAATCTTGATTTTAAAATGTCCAATGACAGAGAATCCATCATAATCCAGAGTAAATTGTTCCAATATTTTTTTTTATCTCAGGCTGACAGGAACTTAAGTACCCAAGTCACCCAATTTGCCCTTTTAAAATACTGTCACAACATTAGCTTTCTTTCAGTGTTCTGGAACTTCCTCAGTGTTCCAAGACTCATTGAAAATCAACATCAATGCTCCAGAGAGCTCATTGGCCAGTTTCTAATGCATGTGCACTTTATATGTGAGCTTTATTTTTTACCAGAAAGCCTAAGTGCCTGATTCTCCACTTAGCTATGACTATTTTACACCTACAAAATTGAGCCATACTGGTGGAAAAAGTGGTAAAGTAAATTAACTGGTTTTGCATATGTATTTTCAGCAAACATTTCCTCCCTCCCCCTCCAGTGCCATTAATGTTAATGGAGAAAACAGAAGAAAGGGAGGAAATCTCTGAAAGGTTTTCCTCAGAGATTTCTCCTCCATCATTCTACGACAGGAAGGTGTGTGGTATATGTGGAGAGAGAGAGGGAGGGACGTGCCAATTCCCCATTTGGAAGAGAATTCCCATGGGGAAAGAGTTGTGGCCTTGTACTGATCCCCCTGGGATCCTTCTGCATGGAAGCTCCATGTCCACACACCAATCCTGGAGCAGTGGTTCCTCAGGAGTGCTGCATTACTAAGGTTTCCCCTAGTTGGTGGCTTCCCCGCCATGTACTTAAATGCCTTGCTGAAAAGGGGTGTACATGCACATAATTGTGCTGTCCTCTTTACTGTTGCAGTATTTCATGCATTTGACCTGTCCCCTCTTCCTACAATTTTACTTCCTGAATGATCTTGAAATAATTATGCAAGTGTCACCTCTGTGCATTTTTTCTGCTGCACATACTTTAAAGCCTTCCTGCCATATTATGATGTTCTCGTCTCTGAATGCCAGAGAAAAGTGGAACAGACGTGCGGAATACAAGATTCCACAGAAGGGATTTCCCTTGCAGCAATAACTATGTGGAAACTCTCAGAACTTCATCCCACAGTAATGGGGTTATTTTTAGCCCAGAGTATATAACACAGATGGTAGATTTTTTTTATGTTAAATCCAAACTGATCACAGTGAGTAAAATTGGACTGAAGGCAAAAATGTCAACAATGAATGGAAACACACAAAAAATTGCTTCATTTATAGCCCTCCTGTGTGTAATATTCAGAGGGAGCTGATTCTGTGTGCATGTATTTGTATAAAGTGAACAGGGTGAAAGGGTGAATCTAGATCACAAATCCAGCTGGATATTGTATGTATCCAGTATAATCACATGTAGAGATACACAAATCTATTGTCATTTTTTAAATAACATGCAAATTGGCTAAACATTTGTTCTATTAGGGTGGCTGACTGCCATTTTCTTGCCACAACCAGTGCATGCAATTCAGTTGATATAACTTCTCATCATTTGTGATGTTCTGAATGTACATATTGAGCCAAACTCTGAGTCATGTGATCTCTGTGTGCTTCAGCTCCCCAACTATCAAAAGGGGATAATGTTATTTCCTTTCTTCCACTCTATAGGGCAAGGACTGACTTTTTCTATGGTATGTGTTTGTACAGTACCTAGCACAAGGAGTCCGTCTGGAATCAGGACCTCTAGCCACTACTGTAAAAATAATAAATAATAATAATAGTAATTAATAATGAGAGCTACTGAGTAATTGCAGCTTCCACTAAAGTCAATGGGATTTTTAGATGCTCAAAATCTCTCTTGCTTGGACCTATTATTGTGTATTCTAATGAGTGAGACAGTGTGTGACACCAAGTGATCTGTAGGCAGCAGCTGAGCACTGACAAATTCATAGCTGGAAACCAGACCATCTCACTTCTATGTTAATATTGTTCGAGATAGGTGTTGAACATGCAAGAATGTGTTTAGTGTTTAGACTCTGTAAAATGCTTGGAAGTTGCTGCATGTATTACTCTTACTTGTAATGTGTGTATCCCATGCCTTAAGGTATATATATTTTGCTTTATAATTGTAAAAATGCCTGTTCTGAACTTGTGAAGCTAGGCAGGAAAGGTGGTTCCCTCACCCATCCAGAAGAACTATCAAGACTAAATGGGCCATTGTAGAACATCACAATGCAAAGGCTGGTTTAATGGCCCTTTCACACTCATAAACGTGCTATGTGCAAGGAAGCTCATTCCCTCAGCTTGAATTCCAGAAGAGGGAAATAGATAGCTGACATGAAGATATTTCATCTCTTTTCTGTTTGAACACTTACTTACAAGGGCTAAAAAACAAAGAGCAGAGATGTTCAGGGTCAACCTGAGTTACCCTAAAAAACCATTCAATTCTGACAGATTACTACATCTCTGTCACCTTTTCAAACCAGAGACTGAACTCATTTGTGTATATATGTTGCCTGCTTCAGTCTGTAAATAACTATTTCATTCCTTTTTCCTAGTTAATAACTCCTTAATTAGTTAATTTTATGATTGGCTACCAACATTGTCTTCAGTGTGAAATCTAAGGTGCAAATTGATTATTTGCATGGTAAATGATTGGTCTCTTGGGATTGAGAGTGCAGCAAGGCGCTGTGGCCTTCCTCAGAGCATGGGCCCGAGGAAGGATCAAGACTCCCCTGCTGGGCAGAACAAGGCCCTACAGGCCAAACAGCCTGGAAGCAGAGGTGTGAAGCCAGGGCAGGAAAGGGAAATATAAAACGCTTGCCCTGCAGCTCAGTGAGGGGGAAGCTGTTGCTGGAGGCAGATGTGTCTTCCCAGAGGCTGTGGTCTAGGCCTGACCCAGGCCCTGTGCCTGTTTGGAGCCTCCCAAGCCCTCCTGGATTGCTGGGTCCAAGTGACTAGATAGGGCTGCCGAGCCCTAGTAGCTGGGAAGAGCCACCCAAGACTAACTGGCCTAGAGGACCTGCCTGATGTTGGGGACCCCCTGTAGCTGACTGAACTTCATGGACTAGAGGAACTCCTGGGACATGGGGACCTGGAGGAGCTGCCTCCGCTGATGACCCCAGGAAGTTTCAAGACCTGTCACCGGTCAATGGTGAGGGACTTGCAGGATGCCCGCTCACCGACTGCCCAGCAACCCCGAGGGAGATGAGTGGAGACAGGTACCCGGGGAAAGGGTGGGAGGAAGTAGCCCAGGGACAGCCGACTAGAGAGTGGCTGAGTCAGGGGTTAAACCCATCACCTTGTTGCGGCTGGATCCCTGCTGACCCAGTGGCAAACTGCTTTGCCACCGATGGGGCCCTGAGCTGGGACGGAGTGGAGTCGGGTGGGCCTGTGCCCCCCTCCCCCCTTCCCTAACCACCCCAGGAGGGCCTGACGTCTTCTGAGCTTGCCTTGCAGAGGATATTGAGCTCTGCTAGTCCTGCCTATGGGAAGGCTGGAGGCTATAAACTGCTTGCCTGCCTTGCCTGATTGTTTGCTAGCCCCACCTGTGGGAAGGCCAGAGGCTAATCCCTTGACTGTCCTGCCTGTTGGAAGGCTGGGGCTAAAGACTTGTAACTGACACCGCTTATTCTCCTAAACCAAGGCTCTGTGGCCTGCCTCGGAGCCTGGGCCCGAGGAAGGGTCACGAAGCCCCAGTCAGACCATGCCACTGGCCTACAGGGAGCAACATGAATATTTTGTGATTTTTGGTGTAAGTGACAATTTATCACTAAATCCAGCTTGTCTGGTGGCAAGATATACTGGAGTGCCCAAGGGGATTATCTATAACTCCATAGTAAAACTGTTAGAGTGATCCAGCAGTTCACATTTGTTACTGAACTGGTGAAATCTAATTACAGAACATGCATCAGTTTGGTGTCTGCCCTGCTTTTGACAGGCTACCCTGAGGTTTCCACTCTCGGTCATGAGCCACACACAGTGTGACATGTTGGTTATTCATTTTTCATTCTAACCCCCACATTTACAATTGCTTGTAACTTTCTCAAACAAATTTCTTTTGTGCAGGGATTTTTCATGTTTTGTTTCAACCCAGAGATTAATTTTTTGAAAGCAATATTGTGTTACTTGTGCAAGTAAAGAAAAGAAAATGTCTCCTGGAATGACATTTTGTGAATGGATATCAGACTATAGAAAGTTCAAAACTGGCTTGCTTTGTTGAACACATCAAGATCTAAAGCATAAACAAAGTTTTATAATTCTTTGAATTTTTAAATTATGATCATATGGGGCTAAAGCAAAGTCCAATGACGACATTAGAAAGACACCAATAAATTTCAATGGATCCCTCTAAAATATAAATAGAACAGTAAAATATCATAGCCCGAACTTCAGGGTATTCCGAATTTGAAGTGATCTGAGTTACGGATAGTAAAGCTGGATTGAATTAAGCAATGCCTTTTTAGCTTAACGTTGGCTGAGTTAAGGGTGGTTTGCATTGTAACAATCCTGACTTTCTCAAATTTTCTTTATGCTGAAATTTTCCACAGTTGATCTCAGCCTAAAGGTTAAAGTTTGAGCAAAATTGGTTAACATGCTTTCGAGATAGAAAAGTGAAGAAAAAATGTGCTCTTTTCCATAGGTTCAGATCACAGCTTCATTAATGTCATATTTTGAAACAAATAAACCTTTTGAGGGAGAAAGTATAACTAGTAATTTTGGGAAATCTCTAAAATGACCTGGATTTCTGATGATATAAATCTCCCATTGTGCTCTGATGGTCAACAAGATAATGGACCTGAAATATATTGTTCTTTGGGCACTAAATATTGCCTCCCCTGGGCAATTTTGGTGGAAAATTCCATACTTGGAAAGGATATTAGAGAAAGAAAAACTATATATTTTAAATAGAGACTGATTTAAAACTACTCAAAAGTTTGGCATATAAGAAGTAGTCCTGTCACGATCACTTGGTAGGAGGATTGCAGATATGTGGGAGGACTGCAGATAGGACAGGCAAAGGTATATGATAAATGCAAGTTAGCACAGTCTTCTACATTTTATCATTTATTATCTCTCTATCTCCTGGCTCCATTGAAATCAATTTTCAAAACTCCCATTGACTTCAGTGGGACCAGGATTTCACCATGCACACACAACCTATGTTAAAAGAATGCTATTAAGGTTGCAAAGCCAAGCAACAAGTCAGGAAACTTCAGAATGAAGCTAATCCTGTGAAACCTTAATTCTGTCCCCTTGTAGATAGGATTTTGATACTGTCTTTAATTACATGATCACATTCCACTTTTTCTACAGCACCCTACCACTCCATACCCGTCTGTGGGGCTGCTTCCCATTGGAGATGCTGATGGCTATGCTCTCTGATAGGGAGTGTGTGGTGTTCAGTGGATCTGAAGCATGCTTAATGCAAGCAAAATATTCAGAGAATTTATCAATAAACTGCATCAAGTTCTGCAAGAAGACTGGAAATGGTGATTTATAATGGTTTATAATCCAGCAAAATCTGAGCAGACTTTCTTAAGGACAGAGAAAAGCACCTCTCTGATTCCAGGACTAGAGTCTGTTAAAATTTCAGATTCCTGGTGTGGATCAGGGAGGCATTAGAATTCCTCAAAAGTGGTTTGAAAATGTTTGTAATTGGAATTGTTAGGCAATTTCAATATAAGAATTGCTACCATTCCCCCTATAGCTTCTTTCTCACATAATAGAGAAGGAATTACAGCAGTTGTGAAAGCTTCTGGTGTTATTATCATCATAGTAACCATGAGAGAGCAACTTTGAATACTGGCTAGTGCTATCAGTATAGCTTTCTCATAGCTCCCCTTTAAAATTTGTCCTAAATTATATCACTGCGTGTATTTTTGTAACTAGAATAATGCTTCAGTTATGCAGCTTCAGTTCTGGGACACACGGGGTCCAACCATAAATTCCAGATGTGAACGAATACACACAAACATCTATTGTGTGTAGGTTCTTATACTATGCCTACTCTCGTTGTTTATGCCTACCACTGTAGTATCTAAGCCCCTTTCAGTAGTACATTAAATGACATGACTTACATCTGTCACATATTATTTGTTCTTTCATCTTCTGCCACGGGGAAACATGCAGTGGAGTGTTTTGTTTTGGTAGGATTTTTTGTTTGATTTTTATTTTGTTTATATACACACATATGGCTATGTATTTTAGTTAGAGAAGACATGGAGATGACATTGCACTTGGAGCAGAAGAGCAGTGAGGTTTGTGAAAGTTCTGTCTCCCACACCAAAGATCTTTATATTTATTATTGAGAGTTCCATTGTGCCAGACAAGTGAAGTTATTGACCACAGTCTTCATCTTGGACTCTTAGATGGTTTTTTTAGATATCCATGAAGCACCTTGAAGATAAGGACCAAGATCTTGACCTTTATTTGAAATTCTGTAGGAAGCTAGTGTAAGGAGTGAAGAGCAGATTTAATGTGATTGCCATAGCCTGTGTTTCTGTGGAGAAACACTGCAGTGTTCTGTACTAGTTGTAGTTTCCTAAGCTCTGAAGATTTCATACACATATCCTTATAGTAGTCCAGGTGACAAGGGTGTGAATAACTGAGGCCAAGTCATCATTCACTAGGATGGGAGGGAGTGTCCTAACCAACCACCAATTATAGAAAACACTGCTCACAGATGTTGCTATGGGAGAGCTCAGCATCAACAAGGAATTCAAGAGTACTTCTATCTAGACAGATAGAATTGACCAATTATGGATATATAGCTTCAGGCAAAGGAAATTGCACCATGGCTCCAAATTTTTCCTCTATCTACCAGTATTATCTCTGTTTTGCTCAGGTTCAGCTTCAGCCAGCTGTTGATCATCCATGAGCTGATCTTGTCCAAGCACTATACGATCTTGGTTGGTAGTGGTGTGGTCGTATGTGGTGAAGGACAGGCAGAGCTGTATGTCATCTGTGTATTGCTGTCACTTGAGTCCATAGCATCTGACTACTTTACTTAGTGGTGCATAATGGGGTATATTACCAACTTTCTCTCTATTTAAGTTAGAGGTATTTGCTATTTTGATCAAGAGTGGCATCAGTTGCTCATGATTCTCTTTCATATGGCAAGAAAGGCATGGGTTGTATTTGTAAATCTTGGGTTGAGATTCTTTTAGGTTGTCCAACTTCTTGATGAGTGAACGTACTGAATTTTGGGAATGCTGGAGGGCTGTTGGTTGGTAGATTCAGGTGAGGTGGATAGAGATTGTTTGGAAAGTCCTCCCAAATGTGCCTGATCTTTTCAGTGAAGTAGAATGATAGGTCTTCACAGTTCTTCACACTCGGTTTGAATGCAGGATAAAGGCACTCAGTATTTCTGGATAGCTCTTTGGGATGGGATTTTCCAGCTTCAATAGAGGCTGATAAGAAGGGTCTCTCGACCTGTCAGACAGCCTTAGCATAGACTTTGAGTAATTCATTATGTTTCATACTGCCTGTAAATGTCTTTGTTCTCTGCCATCAGTGCTTGAGTTTCTGCATCTCTCCTCTGGTGTAGGAAGCCAGCAAATCAAAGAGTTATGTGTGGCCAATACAGGGGGAGAGGCCATCTGAGCACTAGTGTAGAATGGAAATGATTCACCAGGTCCTTGACACCTCACCTTGTGGATGGGGTGTGCTTTAGCAGACTTTGGAATTTGTTGGCATCTGAGTTTCATGGGTGAATCAGGGTCACAGGTCTTTCTTTTTGTCTGGGAGTTGGAAGGTCTGACACCTAGACCAAAGATCAGGTCCAGGATGGGACTGGCTGCATAGATTAGACCAGAAATGACTTGTGAAAGTCCTAGGGAGTCAAGTGAGGAGATAAGCTTTTGGGCTTTTCCATCTGTAGCCTTGTCGATATGCATTCTGAAATCTCAGTGATCAGAGTTGAGATTTCACAACTGTTGCCCACAAGGTATCAGTGAATGTCTTAAGGATTCTTGTCATCCATAAGATCCAATATGTTTAGATGCGGTGGGGTTATTTGTTATATAGATGGATCTGAACTTCCTTCTGGTCTCTGTCTGAATATTCTGGACTTTGGGCTTGAGACCATCTTCCATGTAGGCAAGTCTCAAACCAAATTAAAATTTTATATGGAAAAACCAACATCTTTAAAACTCCACCTTCAAGCCATCAGTTAGACAATGAAGATCATAGACCACTAGTGTCATGTTCTCCCAACAAGAAATGTTATTTCGTAATGAAGTGGCCACATTATGCTGGGCCTGTTAGGATTTCTATAGCTTTTTCCTGTGGTAAGTAAAAATGTGGTTGCTTTACTGATTTGATTTTAAAGAAATAGTTTTTTTATTTTGAGTACAAGTAAAACTTAACATTCAAAAATACACACAAGCTGCCAGGGCAAGTCCCACTACTCTATTAACTTTTCTTTTTTCACTTTCTCTGAAGAAGTTATTTCTGTCAATTTTCATTGCATTTCATCTGAGGAAAATGGGAAGGAAGAAACAGGTTGACACAGATGGTTGTCAGCAAAGTGATGACTGCAGCTGAGAATAGGTTTACAAAAATATGCAGCTTTCTGAACTGCATATTGTTTAGCTTCTCTGTGTATAAAATGAAGCTTGGACAATATTTTTAGAACTTGTATTTTTTTAGTAGATTACTGTTAACAATGGAGAGATGGTCATAGGTTTATAAAAGAATTATAATGCAAAAACTATACAAAGAATAAGCCTTGAGATCAAGATTTTCAAAAATAATCCTTATTAAAACATTTTAATACATGGTCAGTTTTTCAAAAGTGATGACATCAGCTGCTTCGATAGAGGTCAATGGGGGGTTTACTGGGTATGTCTACACTCCAAAAAGAGACCTGTGGCAGCTACTGGGCTAAAAATAGCAATGTAGACATTCAGGCTTGGGCGGGAACCCAGGCTCTTATATTTACCCCTCCTCCACCCGCCTGCCACATTTCAGAGCCCAGGCCTCAAGGACTATATTATTTTTTTTACCCCCGTGGCACAAGGCTCTGTGTCAATTGACCCAGGCTCTGAGACTCACTACTGCATGTCTTTCGGGTTTTTTTGTTGTTGTTGTTAAAGTGTAGACATACCCAATGGGTGCTCAGTTGCTTTAAAAAACTGGCCACTTATTTAGTTTCTTAAGTACCTACCTTTAGGGTCCTATTTTTCAGAAATCAGACCCCCAGCAACTCAATTCCACAAATGACCTTTAAAATTAGAGCTAGATAAACTGAAGGAATTTATTGGTAGGCAAACTTTCTTTTTTAAGCTGCCTCAGGTTTGTTAAGCTCTGTGTCAACTTTAGGGGAAGGGGGGAAAAAAACAGGCCTTGTCCATACAAGAAAATTGCATTTTAATTAAATGGATATAAAAATCTGTCACTTAAACTGGTGCAAAATCTGATGTAGATGCACTGAAATGGTATTAAACCTTGCTTAAGTCAATTTGGCTAATTTAAGTATACCTGCATTAAGGTTTGTACCAGTTTTACTAATTTAATTTTTAAATTATTTAGTCTAAAGTGTACTACTTTCTAGGACAGTACATTTAGCAGACCTTCCTTCCAGTCAGTATGCAGTAATGTGGGTATCAGTCTATTCTCAAATCAGTTGGTACTAATCTCATTGATATAAAAATATCTGAATCTTCCCCACAGAGCTAAACTCAGTGGTGTAACTCCAGTGAAAACATTTGAGTTTCACCAGGGATAAATTTGGGCCATTCTTCACAGATGCTATGTAAAAGGTACACTTTTTATGTTAAAGGTATAGACAAATACATCTGTGTGGTCATTCAAATGTTTGAAATCCTTCCTTTCTCTAGACTGCACTCTCCATGAATTCCAGAGCAGCTCAAAGAGCAAAACAAAAATTCATTTTAAGTTATGTGATGTCAAACCATGTTTCTGTATTGTGTGAGCTCCTGCTTCATGCTAGTGAAAATGAAAAAAAAAAGTTCAATTACAGGAAATAAGTGTGAGAGAATGAATTTCTCTTACTTTTCCAAATCATTAATAAATGAGGTTATTTTCCCCTGTGGCTCCTGGAATTAGACGTGACACAACACCTTAACACAATCAGTTTGTTCCAAGACCCTGATAATAGAAGCCCATCTGCTTGGAGACATAAATGAGAATTCATTATATGCCTGGTAATTACTTTCAATGGAACATAAAGAGATTTCATGCACAGCTTCTTAGAGTTAAACATGCTGTCAGAGAGAATACTTTGATGCCTAGGAATAAGTGAGGTTCAAAAAGGTGATTGCTAATAATGACATTTAAGCATTTCTACAGAAAAATGTATATTGTGCTTTTTCCACTGCACTAACTGAAAAGAGACCCAAAGCTTTGTATAAGACTTCCTGCAGTCAACTGCTGAACATCTCCCCTCAGGTCTATTCTTTTCTATGCCTTGTCTAATTATGATGGACAATAGATAATATTAAGTGCATGTTCTCTTGTAAAAGAAGGAAGGAGAGAGACAAATTTGGAAACCTAGGTTTAATACTTTCACCTTATGGCTCTCTCCCAGAGCTGGCAAGCAATATTACACGCTAAGCACTAATGAGGAGATTCCCTACAGCGGAGGTAGACAATTATTTTTTGTCAAGGTCAAAATTTCTTGGTCAAGGTATAGTCAAGGTCCAGACTATAGAGAAAATACAAAAATAATAATAATGATCATAAGAAGTAAATAAAAAGATGTCATGGTCTGGTCAAAAGTGACTGACGGTCAGATTTGGCCTTCAGTCCACCTATTGACTGCTCTTGCCCTACAGCATATAACAATGACTGCTAAGACTCAATAAGGAGTGGCATTGACATACTCTGGAGTGAGTCTCCTCCAGCTCTCTATTTCTTTATCACGGTGACAAACAGCTTTGAATGGAGAAGTGAAAGCAGTAGGATCCGAGGAAGATGGTTAGGATCTATTGGGGAGATGATAAGGCAGGAAAGTGAACTGAAGTGAAAGGTTTAATTTGGTTCTCCTGATAGTCCATCCTGATGGCCCTTGCCGAATTTATTCTCTCCCACACTTCTAAGTGCTAAAATATGTACAAATATGTATAAAGGATAAAAGTCTGGGTTTTTAATTTTGATGGTTAATCTTTTATTTTCTACTTTAACCAGGTTTCAATTACATTTCCACATTGGGGGGGCAGGATTCCTCCAAGATTCTCCTCCTCACTCCCATTTAATTTCTTTTTTCTTTGACGTGAGTGAGAGCTTCTGGGTGTTTCCTATTTCTGAAAATGACATCCCATTTTTAGAGGCTATATCTCCAATAAAGCAAAAGCACATGCTTACATTTAAGCATAGGAATAGTTCCACTGAAGTCTGTCGGACTCCTCACATGCTGAATGTTAGACATGTTTAAATATTTTGTTGAATCAGGGCCTAAATATGGACTTAGGAGACTTTATGCACCCATTTAAATTTAAAAAAAACACCCACAAACTTGGCCAGAGGTTTCTGTACGCAGTAGCAATAGAGAGAGGGCCTCCTCCAGGTGACAATCCTAACATTGCCTGCCTCTGAAGGGTGCTGCAGTGTTCTGCACCCATTGGATTTGACATAAAACAACATGTCCTAAACATTAACATCTCCCATCACTTGAGTGCCTACCTATTAGCCAAGTGCAGAATGCAAATATTGCTGTAGTCTTAATAGAGCTCCCAAGATGGATGTATTCCTTTTTTTTGTCATATAAAATTGAAGGCTTTTCCACTTGCTGTTATTTCTAAAACAAATAGGAATATCAGCCACAGATTCCTGGGCAAATTATGCATGAAATCCTGGTCCCATTGCATTCAATGGCAAAGTTACTATTGACTTCAGTGGAGCCAGGATTTGCCCTAGTCAAGTCAAGTAATTACATTCTGCTTATATAAATATTCCCCATCTTTACAACTGGATACTATTCTTCCTGTCCCAGGGAACAGATCAAATTCCCATTAGAACTGTCAGAAAGCCAACTCTTCTGTAAACCTACTGCGTGCAAAATGTTGTTTACAGCGTTGTAGCCAGGTTGGTCCCAGGATATTAGAGGACAAGGTGGGCAAGGGGATATCTTTTTACTGGACCAGCTTCTTGTTACTAAACGATCCGTTCCACCTTGTATTTAGTTGTGACACTGAGTACCTTTCCCAGACTTGAAGAAGAGCTCGGTGTAGCTCGAAAGCTTGTATTTCACCAACAGGAGTTGGTCCAATAAAAGATATTACCTCTCCCACATTGTGTGCAAAATGTTACTTTATTCCATTCCAGAAGTGGCAGATAAGAGGATGCTTATGTATCGTTTGTATTTCAGTGTAAATGTAAGCTGGTAAAGCACTTTAGGACCATGTGCAATATAAATATAAGGGATTATTATACAATTACTTTATGTATAATTAATAACATTGCACTTGATGTTCTTTTCACATATTGTTCTAAGAAATTCAGAAAGTAATTTGCTTGAAAGCTACTAGCTAAATTAATTGCTACTTTTCTTAACACTGTTTATTTTAAAAGGGTTTATTGTCACTTCATTTAGTGTGTTCTACTATTACAATCTGACTGAAAGAAAGTGCTATTTAAATGTGAGTGAGGGACATTTCTTAATCAGGGAATAAACTCCTAGATATTAGCTAATCCAAATTGTCTAGCACATCAGTCTTGAAACATGATGAGTGCCCACTGGGATGCACAGAATGTTGGGTATGCAAATTGCATTATCATCCATTGTGTTTAGTTCTGCCTTGCATACTTCTGCATAAAATACTTCTCTTGTTAGCTTCTCTAAGACTATTTCAAATAAAAATCTCTCAGAACACTATTTATTGCACCCATCTCAATTAGAGGTTTTTTCCCTATCAGAGACAGAAAATAGTTGGCTAAATATTATTGACTAGCAGCAGTTCTGCTCTTTTTATTTTTTTATTTGCAACAACAGAAAACAAGACAGAACCTAGTAATTAGGCATGTGTATACGAATTGTTTGAAGGATGCCATATGTATCAGATATTTCACTCCAAATCCATCTCTACGTCAGTCTTTTCTTCTCTGTCTGATATCAAAATGACCCAAAAAAAGAGAAAGGGAAGGAAAACCAAAGCTTAAAGTCATTCATGGCAAACTGGATACCCACATGATGAAACATGCAATTTCCAGAAAATGTGTCCTCTGGTGCCTGAGACATACATGTCACATCAAAAACTTAGGGAGGCATTTTCAATTTACTGCCTTAGGATATAATCTACTAATTCCATTAAAAGGAGTCAGTCTTTTAAATCACCATGCTGAATATTTACTACCTAAGGTTGGTTTCCAAAGGTAAAACAACGGCCAAGTGCAGGTTTCCTCTTCTTTGGGGGGAGCAGTGAGGGAAGAGGTTTACAACACCAAAGAGGGTGAGGCATACTTTAATAGATTTGTAATGGAGCAAGGATGATGAAGATGATGCAAGTGAGCTCTTTGGGTTCTGTGTGGACCAAGTGATTTGCATACCAAATCATGATAAACTAAAAAGTCTCAAAATAATTCTGAAAATGAAGGTAAGACTGTATAGTTTGATTAGGCCAATTTAGTCAACTAATGACTCAAATCACCAAAACATACATCTTGTTCTATGCTAAAAGAAGTTTTTGTTTTCTGTAAATCACCTTGGCTTGTATACACAATTCCAACCTGCCTTGTGTAAACAATAACCTGACCCTTCCAAGGTCAGTTGAGTTCAGCAGCCTGAATCAGGGATGCTAAATCAAGGTTTCAGGGAAATGCTAGGAAAAACAGTGAAAGTAAAATTAATCAAAAATGTCTGTTTTGTACTGGACCGAGACGCCAGATTTGCAAATCCCTAAAAGAACCTCACTACACACCATTCAAAACCTCCTGAACGTTGCTGATCTTGTCAACCACACTTGATGTAGCAGAGGTTTGACTGGCTAAACTGGCTTTTCTGAATCTCACAGTGAGAACTGAAAGAGGCTTTTCTCTTATTCTGAGGCTATATTATTTGTAACATCTAGAGCTAAAAACTTCTTAAAATAATAATGGAAATAGCAATGATCTCTGTGCCTTTGCTGGTCTGGAAGCAATGCAGAGATATTTCAACATGTATCCCAGATTCATTAAGGGAAGGCTTCTCCCACAGTTAGGTTTGAGGTGAGTCTTCCATTATGACCCTCATTTTTACCACATCTCTAAATTTGCCAGACCAAATCATTACCTGCTTGGAACTTTACATGGGGGAAATTAGTCTGAGGTAAACATTTCCTGAGAAGCTAGAGAGAAACTGGAAAAGATATTTGGGTTATATGGGTGTTTTTTGCTTTTAATAGGGCTTCCTAAAATACTTATTAATGTTGAAATAAGGATCTCCCCTTTGTTTTATTGTGTTGTGTAAGGTTCCTGGGTCTTAGGGCTAGGGGCACCCACTTTGACAGCAGAAGAGAATCCGTGCTCATGCTGGGTTGGTCAATCAGGCATCCTGGAACATAGGAGAGCCACTGAGCTAGTGGTAGCTCAGGCCTCCTGGATGAGAGCAGAGCAGACAGTCAGTGGCTCTGGTCTTCTGGCTTAAGTACACAAGCTGCCTGTGTCTATGTGTTCTACCTGAGGGCTAAGCAAATAAACAGCCAATGGCTCAGACCTTCAGGCACAGGGCCCACCTTGCTCCACCAGGTTCCCAGCCCATGGCTCTAGAAGCTATGGGTGGTTGTATCACAGGATCAGCGGGGAAGTGTGAGGTTGCTGCCTTGCCTCCTGGCAACACAGCCAAGTCAATACCTCACTTCTCTGGGCTACAACCTACCAGCAGCTGGTGGGGCTGCTCCATGGCTTGGTTCCTCGTCTCCTTGCCAAGCAGCTCGCTCACCGTTTCCTCTCTGGGTTTCCATGTCTCCCGGGGCAGCAGCTGGCCTTCTCTCCAGAAGGCTCAGGTAGTCTTTGCCTGCCACAGCCGGTCATGGGATCAGGGTGACCAGATAGCAAGTGTGAAAATTAGGGACGGGGGTGGGGGATAAGAGACACCTATATAAAAAAGCCCCAAATATCAGAACTGTCCCTATAAAATCAGGACATCTGGTCACCTACATGGGCTCCACAGGCAGTTCTGCTCCCTAGGAAGGATGTCTGGCTTTTTTTCCTGGTTGCCTCCAGCTCAGCTGAGCCCAGCAAAGTGAGTTAACCCTCTCTGTGCTGAAATGAGGCCACTCTGCTGCATTACAGTTGTCCCAGGTTAACACTGGTACTGTTAAGTTTTTTTGGAGTGAAGTACATTACTTATTAGGTGGCATTTTCAAATACTTAGAACTTAACTGGAGAAATCCTGGCCCCTTTGAAGTAAATGGGACTGCTCCTATTGACTTTAATGGAGTCAGGAATTAATTTCTAGCGTGTTAAGATGTACACACATACTTTACAAAGTATACATTGCCCTGAAGTGCAGGAACAGATGGGGGTGTAGCCTGAGCTTCTCTGTTTGGAGAATAGAAATAGGGTTGAGCAACTTTATGGACAGTGAGAGAAGAGGCATAGAGGAAATTTCAGTCTGAGCAACCCTAGCAACCTAGGGGTGAGTTGTCCACGTGGGTATGGCAAGAGATAGTTACAGATTATGCTGTAGGAATCCTCTAAGGAAGTAAGGGCCTCCAAGCCCAAGGAGAACAATGGATATGCACTTTGACATGGGGTAGGAACATACGCTCACCTGTAGAGCATCTTCCTGTGTCTGGGCATAGTCCATTCAGTCTAACAGTTCTTCCAGCTCTTCTGGCATCAAGACAGTCAGTCATTTTATGTGGCCTACCTCTTGGCTAAGTCCCTGCTCAGTCTATCCCCTTTCACAGTTACAGAAAAGTGCGAAAATAAGGACCTGAAAGTCCAAAAGTGTCAGAATCTGATCTCTGTCTATCACTAACAATCCTTGACCATTTTCCCTCTCACTTCTTTGTCTGGGAAAGAGGTAAGGAAACTAGGCTCCCCAATGCCATTGGGTTCCAGTTCAGATACCTTGTTCAAAGCAGCCAGAGTTAGCCCTTCTCAAGTCCTTTGCAGTTCCCTGAGCTGCTTTTTACCTCTATGGACCTTCCAGCCTCCTGATGTTTTTTCTCTCTCTCTCTGAAGTGTTGGCTTCTTACCAGTTTTTTTGGCAGAAGCTACTTTCCAGAATCCTTCTGTCTTCTAGTAGCCACCCTGCCTGCCTATCTTACAGTCCTTTTTATCTTCACAGCTGCATTGGGGCTGCCAGTCAGCTCTGGCTGAGCAGGCATGGTGTTTCTGCATTAACTCATTGTTGCCAATAAGCCTAGGGTGTATAAACCCCATGACACATGGGCACGGGCTGGTGATGTATGATTATCAATGATGAGATCAAATTTCAGAACCCAAACACCATGTGTTGCAGAGACTTGCTTAGGAAAGACCCCTTTCCCCAATAGTTTGCGCTCTGGATCTAAATGCCTTATCAGCTTGCAAACTCTACCTAAGTCCTTACTGTAGACCTGTTAGTTCTAGATACACTCTCTTTTACCACCTAAAACAATTGTTTTTGATACATCCTTCAGATACTTATTATAAGGTACAGGAGGTCTATAACCTGGGTTTGGAGATTTCCTGGGTACCAATCACTTTCACCCCACCACCTAACAGTTTTAGCAAGGGCTATGCTCAACCAATCATGAGCCCTAGACTCTACACATACCATACCACCCATGAGGGCTGGAATGACAGGACATTCCTGATTGGTCCATACATCCTATTTAAACCTGGGGAGGCCACAGGAAGTTTGTCTGTACAGTTGGGCAGAACCTCAGCTACTTGCTGTTACAGATCCTGTTTTCTTGTTCTGCTTCTTATTCCTGACCCTCTCCATTTGTCTCGGAGCTCTGATACCTGGTTTCTGACTTGGCCTTGTTTCCACTTCTGGTTCCTGATCTTGGATTGGCAAATGACTTAGATTCCTGACATCTGGCCATAGCCACTAAGTGAGCTGCCCGTGACTTGGCCTTGATACTTTTAGACAGTTCTTATGTTTAGCTATGTTGTGATGGTGTGCCAGAAGGTATGCTGCTGAAATACATTTTGTTGTCTCATGTTGTCAAACAGCATAACTCATCATGATTAATTTATGTGACTTTAAAATATTCATTAGTGCATAAAACTTATATCTGCTGGAATTTGATGCAAATTCTCGTATTGTTAACTCCCTAAAACATCTTAATTCTGTCCCACTAATACTTCCAGTCTGCTATGCACTTTTTGTGGGGAGGGCCAGTCTTCTATTACTTGCGTCTTCTCCTTTTTCAGCCAGATTCCAGTGCTTCTGATAGAAACTTTACAAGGGCTGCAGGAAGCCTGGAGTGGTTGCACTCTTGGAAAAATTTTTATCGATTTGGGTTTTATAGCCAGTTTTATTCAGAAAGGGCTCTTCGATTACTGGAATTGTACTATCTATCAGGTGTAATCTGAGCAATTCACTTAATCTTCTTACTTTCTAGTAATTTAGTTTTTGAGAGGGGCAATTTTAGAAAATGGTTTCTCTCTCTCCTCCACCCCCCAAAAGAGAGATTCATTATAAAACACAGTAACTCTACCAATAATCCTCCATAAATATGTCCATATATCAGCTGCATTAATTACAAATTATGTTCTTTGAGCCAGATTCTAAGATTTTGTCATTCCTTTGAAATCAATGGAGCTATGCAGCTGTGGATTTGTCTCTGTAACCACCCTCTCTCTGTCTTTCTCTTACAAAAAGCATAGATGTGGGGGCAGGGGAAAAACAAATTCAGTATTTATGCCTGTCCTGTAACTTCAAGAGGAGTAGTAACCCTGCAAGATAGTCTGGCATTGTATATTGATTCTTGTGGGCAGAGGATACATGTTATGTGATAAATGCTACAATTTGAATGATTTCACTATTACACATTGCCATGGAGTTATAAATCTAACAAAAAGGGCTAGGTTAAAATACATGCAGGGCTGTGGTTAAGCGCTAAAAATATGAGAAATGCAGAGTAAAGAGAATTACTCCACCCTAATGTTTTCCTGGAAAAAGCACAGGGAAAGATCAGACTAAATCAGAGCTCCAAAGGGATGCTACTGGGGTCATATGGATTTGCTGCTCCCACAAAAGATGCCATTGTTAGTAATAAGAAGTATGTTGTGATTTAGTAGTGGATGACACTGACACATGAAAACCAGTCTGAGGGGAGTGCCAAAAAAAATAGTGCTAACATCTGAAAAGTACACTTAAACCGTAAGATCTGGTTAAATCAGAAACTTAACTAAACCCAGAAAATGCTATGTGGTGCAGATATGAAATCAGAGAAACACTGCAGCCCAAACATTTAAATTATAAAAATGACTGCATGCAGTTGATTGAAAGGGATAACTTTTAGTTTGGCAGTAAAAACTGGAAAGTGTCCATTACAGTCCAAATGAGCAGGTGAGAGTGCCAACAAGCACAGGAGGGCCAGGTGAGCCTCACTAACCCAGACAATTTATCCAGTGCCAGCCATCTCCATCCTAATGAGGTTAGATTTAATATTTCTAATGATATTTGAAGGTGTAAAGCAGATCCTGTGGTGACATGACCGTTCAAATGCAAACTCAATCAATGGAACTAAATATGCCGTGAGTTGAAATGGTTGATTTTTAACATGAGCAATGTTACATAGATACCCTAAGCAAGGCTGCATCATTCTCCATTACATCCAAACCATCAAGACTCTATTCATTCTACTGATCAGCAGGAGTCAGCCTCTTGCTTATACTCATCTTATCCTAAAGCTCAAGCCTCTATTCTAGTGAGCTTCATTGACCTCTTGAGTGACAGACAGTATGCACCTAAACTCAATTCACTCACAAAGAAACACTCAGTGAAGAAGTCATGTGACCAAACTGTTTGAGTAAGTTTCAAAATACATTTAAAAAAAAACCCAAGCTATTTGTTTTGTTTTGGAACAATGTTATGTTTCTACAGACATTTCCTCATATTTCCCTGCTGACACATTGTTCCATCGTGTATCATGCCAATATCCAGTCCTGTAGATACGACTTTTATCAAGAATGTGACACATACAAGCAATAGATGTCAGTTGGTTTGAAAAGCTGTGGATCTGCATAAAAACGTTATGAAGAGAGTATTTTCTCCTGCACCCTAAAAAGATACATTAGAGTTTAGACATTAAAATATATATAAATATATAAATTAAATTGCAGCATTTAAAGAGATTTCGTTTTGGTTTTCTAGCACAGAGATCAGCGTTAGTGGAATTCATGTGAAAATGTATGGAAGTATGGGCTACAATCACCAAAAGGGGAGGTTCCCAGAAAATCCCTGGAGAGTTGGCAAATATCCTGGTTTGCAACCTAACAAACAAGTGAAAAGACTGTGTGAAATCCTGTCCCCATAGAAGTCAATGGCAAAACTCCCATTGACTTGAGTAGGACCAGGATTTCACGCATGTTATCTTTGATAAGAAAGTTAGCGCTGACACCCCTCTCGCTTCCCCACCCCCCGCCTCCCCCTCCTTGCTTTTTGTGTTTATTGATTTGTAGTATTTCAAGACTTGGAGGCATTTTAAAAGGCATAGTGGTATTACACTAGAATGCAAAACACACCCCAAAGCAAAATAAAATATTTTAAAACCAGCCTAATCAGAGTGCTATTTTTGTCTTAAAAAACATACATTTTGTTCAACCCACATGGTTTTATTGTTTAATGTTTCCAGATCAAAACTGACACATTTTAACGGCAGAGTTGCACAACCTGACAAAGCAAGGTTCTAAATCTACTGAAGGCTTGTGTGGGGGCAGGGAGAAGCTCATTCTCTTCACGCCACTGGATGAGCAGAAAGGATATTGGTCTCAATGTAGCTCTTAGCAGTAATTTCATTATGTCTGTTTTACTATCCCTTCATTCTCATTCCCTCTTTTGTGAATCCAATCAGTTGCTCAGATATCTGAAGCTGAGAAATGCACTTTGCACTGTTACTCAGATGCATTTCATAATGACTGACAATACAAATCGCAGCAGGGTGAATTCTGAAGCTCCAGTTCTTTTCTGTGCTTCAAGGGACCATTATTACTAATGGCTTTTTATAAGAAACATTTTAAATTAAAAAAAATAACAGGAATTTAATATGGGGGAGGGAGGAATTGACGTTTCTCTGTATCATTAACCTGTGTGCATAAAAGAATAGGTATTAAATATCTTTTATGAGATGTCCTTTCAGGTTACAGCTCATTGCATAATACTCTCATAGATCTTTTGCTCAGAATTGTCAGACTTGGATGCCTAAAAATTAGCCTCTTAAATCCATGCTTTTGTATCTAGGGTAGAATTTTCAAAATTATCTAAGTGACTTAGGTGCATAGTTCCACCTTAAATGCTTACAAATGGCTTAAGGAGGCTAATTTGAGGCAACGAGGTTTGAAAATGTTGTCCTTTGACCTCATTACTTCATGTGAAAGGATGGTTATGTGGGTTAATGGACTGGAATGAAGAGATCTGGGTGTTGCTCCCAGCTCTGCCTCAGATATTCTCTGTAACTTATTGTTTGTATTTCAGTAGCACCAAGAGGTCCTAGCTGAGATGGACCCTTATTGTGTTCAGCTCTGTAGAACACATAATTGGATACAGTACCTGTCCTGGAGAACTGACAGTTTAAGGCTGTGTCTTCTCTAGGAAAAATCTATGTGTTCTTAACTTGAGTTTGATAACTTAAGTTAACTAACTCACGGTAAAACCCTAGTGAGGACAAGGCTGTTTATAATTTTCACACAAGTTAGTAGGTCAAGTTTAAAGACCATGGGTGAGCCTGGGACTTATCTTGACCCACTAATTCATATAAAAACTACAAACTGCCTTGTTTTCATTAGTATTTTATCTCAAGTTGGGTAACTCGAGTTAAGAAAAAAATACAAGGCCCAAGTAAGTAGACAAGACAGACAGTGTGTGGGAGGAGAAAGTGACTTTTCTGACGTCACACAGTAGGTCAGTGGTGGAACCAGGAATAGAAATGAGGTCTCTGGTCTCCCACTCTAGTGTCCCATCCACAAGGTCATATAGATCAAAATTTTCCAGAGTGACTTCAGATTTTTGGAATGGGTTACCTAGGGAGTGGTGGAATCCACCCTTAGAGGTTTTTAAGGCCCAGGATTGACAAAGACCTGGCTGGGATGATTTAGTTGGGGTTGGTCCTACTTTGAGCAGGGGGTTGGACTAGATGACCTCCTGAGGTCCTTTGCAATTCTAATCTTCTATGATTTTGGTGTCTCCATTTTTGAGTGTCCAAACAGAAAATTTTCAGATTTTGCTGAGGAACAAGATGGGCGAGATAATATCTTTTATTGGACCAACTGCTGTTGGTGAGAATGGAAAGCATCTGAGCCACACACAGGTCTTCTTCGGATCTCAAAAGCTTGTCTCTTTCACCAACAGAAGTTGGTCCAATAAAACTTAATTACTTATGGAACAGCATAATTTGGCAATTAACTGATCTTTGACTACTAGTGGTAAAAATGCCCAATGGCCTGTGGCCCAATGGCTGTTTGATGGGGTGGGTTCTGAGTTACTACAGAGAATTCTTTCTTGGGTGCCTGACTGGTGAGTCTTGCCCACATGTTCAGGGTTTAGTTGATCACCATATTTGCGGTCGGGAAGGAATTTTCCCCCAGGGCAGATTAGCTGAGGTCCTAGGGTTTTTTTCACTTTCCTCTGGAGCACGGGTCACTTGCTGGTGGATTCACTATACCTTGAAGTCTTTAAACCATGATTTGAGGACTTCAATAACTCAGTCATAGGTTAGAGGTCTATTACAGGAGTGGGGTGGGTGAGGGTCTGTGGCCTGCGTTGTGCAGGAGGTCAGACTAGATGATCATATTGGTCCCTTCTGACCTTAGACCTATGAGTCTACTTCACCCACCTTGTCTCTCTAGTATCCTGGGACTGATATGGCTACAACTACACTGCATAAGGATTTTGTTGAAGCATTCACAACCTTAACTTAACAGAATGTTATCTCAGCAGTAAGAGTTACAGTGTAAGGAGACTTCTTTAAATTTGGAAACCAATTTATAGGTCTGGGTGGAGTTATAGTCTCTCTGGTACTTGCATATTTAAGAAACATTAAGCAGAACAATCCCTTATCTATCATTTGTAAACGTTTCCATAGCAATCTCAGCCAGAAAATTGATAATCAATTCTCTGTACGAATTTTTTATATAGTGGCTATACAGAGTTGATGTGCTGCCACTTGGACAATCAACCAAAAATATCTTTCCAAGACTTTACTAGTTGTATGTCATTCTGCTGTCTAATTTTCCTCTGAAAATAAGGTGGGAAATTGTATCTTAGTATTAGATCTTTTCCTTACTATGTGCAGAAATATTATTAGAACTAATCTTGGATTTTTTGCAACCATTTGCACACATCTTCTTGTCACTTTGGACATACATAAAATGAATAGAGTTGTATTTATATCCTCCCTCTTGCCGTTCAATATACCTACAAAATACTCTTTTAGGAGAATGTAAAGAACTTGCACAAGTACATGAATCAGATTGATGTGATTCCCATTTGTAGATTCACCCTCTAGGCATGTTGTACAGGTATCTAGAGAACACCTGCTAAGCAAAGAAATCACATTATCTTATGCATTATTTTTTATTCATGGGAAAAGAGAGAGCCATCCATCGCTTGTTAAGAGTCTCCAGAAAGCAATCCAAGAATCCTCATCCATATCATTTCAGCAGCATTTTATCTACAGAAGTTGCTGTTAAGGGCAGCATTAAATTAGTTTGTCCCTAATCTCAGGTCTCACTATGTTAACTAGAAGAAAATGAATTGATCACTTAGAAGGAACTAGACTTCAGAAAAGCTCACACAGGTGTAAACTGTACAGTGTGAAATCTAGCCTAATATATGGGCTTGATCTCCTTCATATAGTTTCAACATCCTACCTATAATAAATAATATGTAAAATCAGAAGGAAATTACACACTGTCTTGCTTAGAAACCTAGAGAGACAGCTATGATTAATAGGAACATGCAGTGACACCTAACTGCAGAAGAATACTTCCACAATTTAGACAATACTTTATTGATCATAAGGTTTTTTTATAATTCTTATTTGGTACTGGCAAGTGAATTGAACAATTCAGTTCCTAACAGAAAAAGATGAAAATAACTATTTATAAAGTTTTGGGAAATTTTAAAAGGTAATATATGTTTATATTATTTGTGACTTAGCATTTGCATGAAAATGTTCCTATTTGCAAAGATTCCTGCAACATCAGTGCAAGTGTACACTCACTCTGCTTCGCAGTTTGTTATATATCAGAAAAATTGTTTTCTTAATTTGCAGAGGTGAAAGCAGAAATACCCTTGAATCTATTTATTTTGTGGATTTTTCAAGTGATCTGGTGTTTTCATCCATGATGTGAGCACCTTCAATAACTTGCATCTTCACATTTGAAAATGTGACTGTTATAAATGTAAATGGTGAAGGGTAATAACATATTTCTGGTTAGATGCATAGGGACAGCTTAGAATGCTTAGGGTAATTGATGCCTTCACAATGTGATATCACTGAGCTTGGAATTTTCCACATTGATGCTATTATATGTTTTCTTATGACCACTTATTGGAGTGGTCTGAGTCATTTTGCTTCTCCAAAAATCACATAAAGTCAGGATCCTGTGAAATTCTGAATGCCTCCTGTGAAGTGCTGAGCACCTCTGTCTCCCATTATAGTTGATGGGAGTTGAGCATGCTTAGCAATGTGCAGAATCAGACCTTGCAGTACTGTGGCGAAAGAGGCACTGTCTAAGTGGCCTCATGACCATAAAGCATAACTCACGTTTAACAATGTGTGCCAAACCAAATCATTGTGACTGTTTATGTTGTGTTCTCTCCTCCCATCCTTTTCTTATCTGTCCTCCTTTGGGGGATAGGTTTGCTAGAATGTAGAGACTACATGTTTGATCTAAAGAACAGGGTCAGGTTTGACCTTAATTTCTACTGATGAAGACTCAATGATTAAAGGGCTATTGTCCACTTAAAATCACATTCTGTCTGAACATGTTGTACTTAGTGTGGTCAATTTTAATACCTAATGACTTGCCTACACAAGAGTATAGTACAGGCACTGCAAGTGTAGCTACATGCAGCTGTCAAAGCAGTCTGCGTCCACACCTATTACTGTGGTGTGTAGCTAAAAGTGGCAGCAAAAGGCTCTAGCAATGAGGAAAGTCTCCAGCAGCAGAGACATGACGGTGCCTTTCTCCATTGTTTCCATCATGCAAGAGCCTTTCCCTGCTGTTGGGGCCTTTCAGTGAGATGGGACACTACACTGCTAAAAAACAGGAAATGGTATATACACCCTAGGATTCAGATCTATAGGGCATTCTACTCTACTCGCCTAAGCTGTGCCTCAATGTCTATGTTGCTGTTTATACCCATGATAGCTGGGCACGCAGTGTCTGTAAGTCTACATGTTGTCGTAGGTATAGATGTAGATGTAATCTTCATTGATTAATATAACTGAACTGAAACAAAAAATGTTCCCATTTTTTTCCTAATCTGGTTACCTTGTGCATTTGACAAATACTGTGTCTATATTGAGGCTTGGCCTACCCTGCCGCGCTGGATTGACATGAGCTATGCTAGTTATGTAACCTAACTAGTGTATCTCACATAGACTGTCTACGCAGCGCCCCATCTTCACGACACTGTGTCAATCGGAGAGCATCTCCTGTGAACACTATTTTTCACCTTTCAGGGAAGTGGAATAATTCTGTCAACAGAAGAGCACTCTCCCATCAACTGAGTGGGTCTACACAGACCCACTCAATCGATGCTACTGCATCGATGCCTGCCACCATGGCAGTGTAGACCTTCCCTGAGGTAGCTTTTTTTTTTTTTTTTTTGCTTTAAATGTATAATTAAGTAGTTTAACCTGTTATGTTTGTGGGTCTTTCACACAGGCACAGAGAAGAGAAATAACTAAATATACATGAGATCAAGATTATAGAACCTCAAAAAATGCCAATAGCAGATGTATTTGCAACCACTTTTAAGTAAAATTTTATTATACAAGTGTTATTCTGCCTGGGAAGTTGGCTAAGTGTGTGAGTATATGCCAGGATCTGGAACTTCTTGAATCTTAAAAGGCCAAGGGCCAGTCTGCGTGTGTGAATACTGAGGTATTCCTTGAAGAGGGTAGAGGGAAGGTGGCATGAAGTGAATGGGTTGTAAAGGGAAGTAAAGAGCTTGTACATTTCAGTAACTGTGGGGTTGGCAGAGTCAAGACATAGAATCATAGAAATGTAGGGGTGGAAGGGACCTCAAGAGGTCATTGAGTCCAGAATCCCTGTGCTGAGTGAGAATTAAATAAATTTAGATATCCCTGACAGGTGTTTGTCCAACCTGTTCTTAAAAACCTTTAATAATGAGGATTTTACTACCTTCCTTGGAAGCATATTCCAGGGTTTAACTACTTAACTACTAGATAGCTTTTCCTAATATCTAACCTAAATCTCCCTTCCTGCAGATTAAGCCCATTACTTTTTGTCATAGCTTCCTCTTTTTATAATAGCCTTTAACATATCTGAAGACTGTTATCAGGTCTCCCCCTCAATCTTCTCTTCTCAAAACTAAACATGCCCAGTTTTATCATTTCCTACTGGGTCAGGTTTTCTAAACCTTTTATTATTTTTGTTGCTCTCTTCTGGACTCCCTCGAGTTTGTCCACATCTTTCCCAAAGTGTGGTACCCAGAACTTAACACAGTACTCCAATGGAGGCTTCACCAGTTCTGAGTAGAGCAGGACAATTACCTCCTATGTTTAACACACAACATTCCTCTTAATACACCCCAAAATTATATTAATCTTTCTCAAAACTGCATTGCATTGTTGCTTCATATTCAATTTGTGATCTACTATAACTCCCAGATTCTTTTCAGCAGTACTACCACTTAGCCACTTATTCCCCATTTTGTAGTTCTGAATTTGATTTTTCCTTCCTTAGAGAAGTACTTTGCACTTGTCTCTATTGAATTTCATCTTGTTGATTTCAGACCCATTCTCCAATTTGTCAGTGTCATTTTGAATTCTAATCCTGTCCTCCAAAGTGCTTCCAACCCTTGTCCTAGCTTGGAATCATCCACAAATTATAAGCATACTCTCCACTCCATTATCCAAGTCCTTAATGAAAATATTGAATAGTACAAGACCCAGGACTGACCCCTGCAGGACCCCATTAAATACACCCTCCCAGTTTGGTAGCAAGTCATTGATAACTCATAGAATCATAGAGTTGGAAGGGACCTCAGGAGGTCATATAGTCCATCCCCCTGCTCAAAGCAGGACTAACCTCAGCTAAATAATCCCAGTGAGGGTTTTGTCAAGCCGCATCTTAAAAACCAATAAAGATGGAGATTCCACCACCTCCCTAGGTAACCCATTCCAGTGCTTCATTGTTCCTTGAGTATGGCCTTTCAACTGGCTGTGCACCCATTTTATAGTAATTTCATCTAGATCACATTTCCATAGTTTGCTTATGAGAATGTTGTGTGGGACTGTGTCAAAAACCTTACTAAAATCAAGATACATCATGTCTACTCTTTTCCCTGCCTCCCATCCACCTCATCAGTAATCCTGTCAAAGAAGGATATTAGGTTGGTTTGACACAATTTGATCTTGACAAATCCATGTTGGCTATTCCTTATAACCCTATTATCCTATAGATGCTTACAAATTAAGTGTTCAATCATTTGCTGCAGTATCTTTCCAGGTATCAAAGGAAAGTTAATTGGTCTATAATTCCCTGGATCCTCTTTGTTCCCCTTTTTAAAGATAGGTGCTGTGTTTGTCCTTCTCCAGTCCTTCGGGATGTCACCCATCCTCCTCCTCCATGTGTTCTCGAAGATAACTGCTAACAGTTCCAAGATTGGTACAGCTAATTCCTTAAGTAACCTAGGATGAATTTCATTAAGTCCTGCTGACTTGAATACATCTAACTGATCTAAATATTCTTGAACCTGTTATTTCCCTATTTTGGTTTGCATTTCTTCCCTCTTGTTGTTAATATTAATTGTTTAGAGTATCTGGTCACCATTAACCTTTTTAGTGAACACTAAAGTAAAATAGGCATTAAGCACCTCAGCCTTCTTGATATAGTCAGTCATTAGCTCTCTTTTCCCACTAAATAGAGGACCTACACTGTCCTTCCTCTTTCTCTTGCTCCTAATATATTTAAAGAATCTCTTCTTACTGCCTTTTATGTTACTTAGTAGGTGTAACTCATTTTGTGCTTTAGCCTTCTGATTTTGTCCCTACGTGCTTGTGCTATTCTTTCGTCCTCCTCCTTAGCAATTAGTCCATGTTTCTAGTTTGTGTATGATTTCTTTTTGATTTTTCAGATCATTAAAAAGCTCCTATTGCAGCCATATTGACCTCTTACTCCTATCTTTCCTTCACATCAGAATAGTTTGTAGTTGTGCCTTTAATATTGCTTCCTTGAGAAACTGCCAGCTGTTCTGAATTCCTTTTACCCTTAGGTAAGGTCCCTTGGGAAGAAAATCTATCTGTATGTTTGTTAAAATCTGCTTTTTTGAAGTACATTGTCCTTATTCTGCTGCTCTCACCCCTTCCTTTCCATAGAAACATGAAAACTATCATTTCATGATCACTTTCACCCAAATTGCCTTCCACCTTCAGATTTGCTCCCCAGTTCCTCCCTGTTGGTCAGAATCAAGTCTAAAATGGCTGTCTCCCTGGTTACTTCCTCCACTTTCTGAAATAAAGGGTTGTCCCCAGGACATTCCAAGAATTTATGGCAAAACACAAAATGTCCAATATTACTTTTCCAACAGCTACCTGTGTAATTAAATTCCCCCATTACTATCAGGTCTTGTGGTTTGGATATTTATGATGTTTGTTTTAGAAATGCATTATCCACTTCCTCTTCCTGATGTGGTGGCCTGTAGTAGACCCTCACTGTGATGTCACCCTTTCTTTTGAGCCCTCTTATCTATACCCAGAGACTTTCAACTGGTCTGCCTCTCACCTCCTTCTGGACCTTCACACGAAGTACGGGGGAGAGGGGGGCACTGCTGAAAGAAGGCAGACTTTATGGTTGCATGGACATCCTTAACAGTGCATTTCTTGGTTTTCAGAAGTTTGAGGTTTTTTCTCAATTCAAAAATTCTGTAAAGGGATAATATACTGCCAAACAATCATAATTCTGCATTAACATGGGGTTTATTTTGCCATTTTATAAATATTATAAGAAATCATGAAACAGGTCCTCAAGGATTCCATTTTGAAGCACTTGGAGGAGATGAAGGTGATCAGGAACAGTCAGCATGGATTCACCAAGGGTAAGTCATGTCAGACCAACCTGATTGCCTTCTAAGATGAGATGACTGGCTCTCTGAATGTGGGGAAAGTGGTGGACATGATAAACCTTGACTTTAGCAAAGCTTTTGATATGGTCTCCTACAGTATTCTTGTCAGGAAGTTAAAGAAGTATGGGTTGGATGAGTGGACTACAAGGTGGATAAAAAGCTGGCTAGATCATCGGGCTCAACAGGTAATGATCAACAGCTTTATGTCTAGTTCGCAGCCGGTATCAAGCGTAATGCCCCAGGGGTTAGTCCTGGGGCTGGTTTTGTTCAACAACTTCATTAATGATCTGAAGGATGGGGTGGATTACACCCTCAGCAAGTTTGCGGATGACACTAAGCTGGGGAGAATGGTAGATATGCTGGAGGGTAGGGATAGGATACAGAGTGACCTAAACAAATTGGAGGATTGAGCCAAAATAAATCTGATGAGGTTCATCAAGGACAAGTGCAGAGTCCTGCACTTAGAACGAAAGAATTCCATGCACTGCAACAGACTGGGCACCGACTGGCTAAGCAGTAGTTCTACAGAAAAGGACCTGGGGGTTACAATGGACGAAAAAGCTGGATATGAATCAACAGTGTGTCTTTGTTGCCAAGAAGACTAATTGCATATTGGGCTGCATTAGTAGGAGCATTGCCAGCAGATCGAAGGATGTGATTATTCCCCTCTATTCAGCACTGGTGAAGCCACATCTGGAGTATTGTGTCCAGTTTTGGGGCCCCCACTACAGAAACGATGTGGACAAATTGGAGAGAGTCCAGCGGAGGGCAGTTAAAATGATTAGGGGACAGGGGCACATGTCTAATGAGAAAAGGCTGAGGGAACAGGGCTTATTTAGTCTGCAGAAAAGAAGAGTGAGGTGGGATTTGATAGCAGTCTTCAACTACATGAAGGGGAGTTCCAGGGGGGATGGAGCTAGGCTGTTCTCAGTGGTGGCAGATGACAGAACAAGGAGCAACGGTCTCAAGTTGCAGTGAGGGAGGTCTAGGTTGGATATTAGAAAAAAACTTTTCACTAGGAGGGTGGTTATCTATGGAGGTGGTGGAATCTTCATCCTTAGAGGTTTTTAAGGCCCAGTTTGATAAAGCCTTGGCTGGGATGATTTAGTTAGGGTTGATCCGGCTTTGAGCAGGAGATTGGACTAGAACCTCCTGAGGTCCCTTCCAATCCTAATCTTCTATGATTCTATGATTATGAGTATCACTACAGATGTCCAGAACTTTGGAGAAGTATAAATGCTAAATTTATTGTTATACTGATATTAAATGTTGCAGAGAGCATATACTTCATTATTTATTATATTTCTTTTCACATTCATAAATTAGAATCTTTAATACCTGCATTATCCAAACCATCTGCTTCAATGCATAAAGAAAGAGTAGGTGGGAGAAACTTCTGAGTCTTTTCTTCATTCTTATTGCTAGAGAAACCCATCTTTAAAAGTATGTTTCTATAATCTGGAAAGGAACCCATCATGCTCCCTTTCTACTGCAAATGAACTAAACTGTATTCTATTTTATGCTGGTTAGTGGTTAGCATGGAGGACTTGGGAGTCAAAGGGCATTGTTCTTTTTCCAACTCTGCCAATGAGTGACCTTGGGCAGCTCAATTAAGGCTCTTGAGATTCTGAGCCATATTAGAGGAAGGGGAGGGGTGCACAATTTGAGAACCAATGTCAGAAGTTTAGTGCCTCCTGAACACAGAGCAAGGGAACATAGGTGGAGAAAATCCTTATACAACTTCCCATGCCACATTCAACCCTGCAGCTGGTCAGTGATACAGGCTGTGCTAGCTGGTCCACATCTCTCCTACACTCCCTGGGCTAAGGCAAGGATTATACCTGCACTCCTACATAGGTGTGCTAGAGGGTAAAGGACTTCCTTTCCCATCTCTTCAGGCTTGTATTTTTATGGAGACAGGGATAATTGAGCCTTTAACCCTCTTTATCTGTTTCCACATCTGTAAAATAGGATTAATAGAATTTATATTGCAGTAGTTTGTTGAGAATTAATTCATGTTCGCAACGTGCTTTGAGCTCTTTATGTAAAAGGCCACTATAGAATGGCAAAGTTGTATTATAACTTGTGTTATTCCGTGGAGAGTTTCCTTTCCAACTCCCCTATTCATTTCCAATGGCATTATATCCAGTTCTAGGGTGGTCTAAGAATATTCAGGCTCACATTCCAAATATTCATTTCACCTGTACCTAGCTGTGCTGTTCAAAAAGATGATCCAGTAAAGCAAATTAATATTTTCACTTATTTTATTTCATTTTTTAAAAGTACACTCACTATTCACCAGTTCAGTTTTCCAAGCTTAGGCCATTGCTTCTCCCTCCTCACAACACCAGCAAAACCGTTCTTCAAATTACAAAAACAAACCGTGTATGTTTCCGAATGGCACAGCTGTCAGGTGTACTTTCAAGGGAAAAGGATACTGAATGTAGAGCCGTTGAGGAATTTTCAACTGGAATGATTTTCAATAGAAAATGTCCTTTTGGCCGAAATGAAATTTTCTACAGAAAAATTGCTCTTTTGCCAAAAAAACCTATATTTTCCACTGAGGAAATCAAAATGGTGTCTGCCCACATAGAGAGCTCTTGTCAATTTCACTTTCTCCCTTCTCAGCCTCCCTGCCATCCCCACAGGCTAAGACTGAGCGTCCTAGTTTTCTCCCTCTCCAGCTCTGTCTTCTTACCAGCTCTGGCTGCTGGAGAGGAAGAGACCTAAGGTGTTCAGCCTACCCACTTCCCTCCCCAGCTTGGCTGCTGAAGATCAGAGGACCAAGGCAAGGCAGATAGGCTGAGAAAACAAAATTGACAACAGCCTCCCAGATAGGCAGCCAGAAAGCCGAAAAATTCCATTTTGGTTCTTCCAAACTGGAATTTTTCTGGAAATCCCTTCCAGTGAAAAGTGCAGAAATATTTGCAGGAAGAGATTTCTATTTTCCAGCCAGCATTAACCAAAAGTATTGCAGTTGAATTGGAACCCTCATTTTTTTAAAATCTTAACCTAACTCCCTATTAGTTCTGCCCAGGAATTTCAATACAACTGGAAGTCATCATTTCTGTTTTCATGATTGCACTGATGTATATAATTATTTCATCATGGCAAATCCAAAAGGAAGTGGCACTAATCAGAAAATCTGGTTTCAGAAAGCTTGATTTCAGCCAACATGCACAACAACTTCTTTCAGCTATTGTAAGACCGTGTGGGAAAGAGTTTAACGCTTAACTTTGTTATATGTTTTGATAGGCAGGGATAGAATCTTTGTCACATTAACCTCACAGTCTGTATCAATGTCATCCTGCAGAGAAGTGGTGTTAGGCAAAACAGCTCCTATTATATATTGCTATAAACATTAGTTCCTCTCCAAACCAACAATTCAGGGTTTATTATTGCCGTCAGAGACATGTCCTTTATAACCTTAGCGATCCTAGAAAAAAAATTTTGAGACTGGTGTATGGGCTGTGGCTTAGGGACTGTTTCCACTTCAATTGTTTCTTGGCCATAACTATATTGGCAGAATTTATCAAGCAGACAAAATCATATTTTTTTTGCTCTTGCCATTGTTCTATCATGACCTTCTTAATACTTTTGAAGCATATGCTAGTGGGTTGATGTGCTACAGTAACACTACTTCTAGGCCATGCAGACATAGACCCATTGCTGTTTAGAAATTCCTGGAAACTTGTTTTGGCACTTCACCCCAATACCAACAAGCATTTTGAATAGTATTCTCATCTATGACAGAGTTAGAATAAATGTATGAAGATATGTGATTATAAAAAATCAATGCTTTTTTATTCTCTTGTAATGTTACCATTTCAAAAATAGCTTCAAACTTTTGCAGGTCAGATTTAACACCACTGCACTCAGGGGCTGATCCAATTTCCATGCAAGTCCATGGACAGACTCCCATTGATTTGAAGGGGAGTTGGTCCAGGTCCCAATTAAACAGGATGAAATCTTCAGACACACCCACTCTGGCCCATCTATGTCCAGTAATAGGGCCAGAGTGGTGTAAAGAAGCCATAAAGGCCCCACCCAGTTCCTGCTGAAGGAGGATTTCCCTGGCATAGACTCTGTGGAAACTGCCATAAAGCTACCTCCAAAGACCTTTCACAATACCTGGTATGGGGGCAAAAGGGCCATACAGGGGTGGGCGCCCTGAAGTGATTCAGTGTAGTTCTGTGACCTATAGGGCTACCCAGGGAGGTTGCTGTAATTTAGGGCAGTTCACTGGATTAAGTTATGGCAGTGATCTCTCCAGACCCCAGAGCAGCCCCGGTTAGGGAGGGCATAAACGTGCCTTAAAACCATCATAGCCCTTCCCCCATCTGGGCTGTGAGTTCTGTTTTGCATATTTTAGAGGCACAGGACAGAATCTCACCTCTTCCTTATGGCTGACAAAGGAGTCTTCCTTTAGGTCAGCTTTTTTTGCTATGCTTTAGTCAGTTGTATTTCTTGTGTTCCCTTATTTTTGCATAGCCCTTCATTCTGTGTGATGTCTTTACTTTCCATATTTACAAGTATTCTGCAATGATTTCTATTCTCTCTAAATCCTTTGATATAGTCTGAGTCATAATCTGTAATGAGTCATTCCTGAGTTATCTCTGAACCTGAGCCTACTTAAACCTGATGAGTCAAAGCCAAAGAGTGTAATGCATCATCAGAGGTCTTCTGCAGATTTTTTGGTAGGCCTCACGCCATTCAATCTGGGTTCAGCTAATAGACCGGTGATCCCAAAGCAGGTATTTAAACACCTAAGGGAAACAGTCTCTCCAGTCTGCTCAATAGCTGTACCCGGCTGAGAATACTCCTGATACCTAGTAGTTCTGACAGGTTGCTCATGCTCCCTTCCGTGCTAGTCAGTCCCTGCTCCAGCCTGTATCTACTCCTGTCTCGTCCAGACATTCTTGCCATTCTGACATAATCTGATAAACTTCTGGTGATGATGCAATGCCAAACGGCAGTTTTTTAACCATAATAACTTCCATATGAGGTGATAAATGTATGCAATCCAGCACTTTCACAGTTCAGTGGCACTTACTAAGAACCATGACTGGCATCTATAACCAAGAACTGTATTGATTTGGGAATTATAGAAGCAACATTTCAGTAGTTCTCATGGGATACCCTTTGCTTCAAATTGCTGTTTAAATCCTTGAGGCCAAATTCTCCTCTCCATTACATCAATGCAATCCCATTGAATTCAACAATTATGCACTATCATAACTGACAGTAGAATTTGGCCCTTCAGATCCTCAGAGATTGGCATTTTATTAGGACTTCCCACTGTCACCATACTAACAACCTAATCAATAAGGGTTGTTAAATTCAACTGCACTCTCATTCTATGAAATCAAGTTGTTTTTTAATAGTTTGCCTTAAAGCTATTAGAAAGTTTTCTTGGTGTTTTATATGGTGGAACTTTTAGGGTTCATGTAGACATGACTCTATACTCTTTATGCAATCTAGGCTGTGGGGCAAAATAATCTTAATATCCCTTGGAAGGGGTGTTCAGGTAAACTATTTTCAACCTTCACGATGTGGATCGTCTTAAGCAACATAACTTCTATACCTGCTGCATCCCGGCAGTGAGTGATTATTTTGATCTCAGCATCTACAAACTAACACTACCCTTTCTGTTGTCAAGCCAGTGTTGCTTTCCCAAATCGTTGCGTTTATGGCACCCTAAGCTACAGTTGTAGCTTCTGATTTCTAGAAAATGTAATTGTCATGCCTTTATAGGAGACCCTTCCAACTGGATCAGCTTAAATTATTAGTAGTGACAAATGTAGCCATTTTTTCCTGTTCATGAATTGCCCACGAACAGTGATAGTTTTAAAAATCTGCTCATTATTCATTACTGTTCATTGAATCATTTGTGTAAACAAATTGCAGCCTCTAGATAGTCTGTGAATTGAGTGCTATGATTATCTATCTGCTTTATTAATGATTTATTATTGATTATCCTTATTTCACTTGATGATTACCCATTCTATTCATTACCTTTGAAGCACCTTGGCCATTGGCCACTGTCGGAAGACAGGATACTGGGCTAGATGGACCTTTGGTCTGACCCAGTATGGCCATTCTTATGTTCTTATTTGTTTTATGTACTTGGTGATGTAATTTATGTGGTATTGTTTCCTTTCCCCAACTGGACAACCAAAATTTATAATAATCTTTGAGTCTGTCATGTCAAGGAGAAGGCAGATGCAGGGAATTTTAGGGTAACATTTTAAAACTTTTCCTGTGCCCTTTAGCACAAGAAACAGCATTTTATTTGGCTATGCTCATGAACCCCAAGTTTTAAAATAGTGCGTTCCTTCCTGGCTGAGAGGGAAAGAATCACAGATGTCTGGTTTATTGGATGTCTAGCAGCCTTCGCATTCATTCTTCTCTTACCAGTGACACCAAATTATTATTACTAAATTATTATAGTGTGGTAGTGCCTGAAGGACACGTCCAGGTTGGGCTCCATTGTACTAAGCACTATACAACTGAAAGCTGGGATGATGATGTGGGTAGAGCACTAGCCTGAGACTCAGGAGACCCAAATTCAATTCTTTGCTTCAGCACAGGCTTCCTTTGTGATTTTTGGCTATGCCATTTCTCTCTCTGTCTGTTCCCCATCTGTAAAATGGATGGTGTGAGCCACTCAAACTATGGTAATGGGGGGCTGTAAAAGTACCATAGATAGGTAGAAACACATAATAAATTACAGTCCCTGCCCCAAAGAGCTTACAATCTAAAAGATAACTTGTGAATGCACATGAGCACTCCTGTATATGAAGGTTGTGGACTGGTCTCCATCCATGTAATCCCATTGCTTGAGTTACAGATTTCTGAACAAGGGGATTTAGAGATTTCTGTGCACTCCGCTAAAACATGTATGTTACCATAGGACCATATAGGTTGTTTTCAGGGGTTAATTCCATAAAGTGTGGAATTGTGTGCTTATCTACTTACCTCCAGTATTTGGAAACACTTCAGATACCTTTCTCCATATGCTGGAGGTAGAATGTGAGGAAGAAACTTTCTGCTGCTCCTCCTCTTCCCTGCTGGTCACTCAGTTGGTGCTTTGAAACTCACTGGCCTTATATTGCCTCATAACCCATTCACTTCCAAACACTCTCAGCTTTTGTCTGTGTGTGCAATGTATATAGGGGCATGCTACAACTTTTGGCTTGAATACCCATAATTGCATCATATTCATTCACGCCTCTGTACCTATATTTGTACAAATAAAAGATCCTCCCCCAAACGCTAATACCAATATAAACAAATAACTCGGTGTTCATAGAAAACCAAACCAAAAGGGGCAGGATAGAACTGCCAGATTGGACTGTCATGTTTGTGAATGCGTTTTCCGAGAGATCACCCAGCTCAGTGGGTCATATTTGGATCCTACATCATTTTGGAACGATACAGATGTGTTGTTAAGGAGTAGTTTGGTAATGTATCCTCTCTGATTTTTTTGCCTGTGGCCTCAGTTAATCTTGCATTTCTTTTATTGCATGGGCACAAACCTCCCGGGAGTAGCCCTTTTTATCCTTAGGCTACATCTACACTACACACCACTGGTGGAAACATGTAGTGAAGGGGTAGCTACACCCTGCAGTGAAAAGCACGCCATGTCTACACCGCAGTGTGTAGCTACACGTGTGAGTGGAAAGCCTCTGGCAGACAGGAGGCAGGGGGACAAAGACTGAGCCTTTCCCCGCTGGCTCCCCCCCTGCCACAGCCTTTCCCCAATGCCAGAGTTTTTTCCAAGGACAGAGAATGGGGGAAGGGCTCCAGCAGTGGGCAGCTGAAAGAGCCGCCCCACCTTTCCAGAATCTTTCCCTGCAGAAGGGGAAGGCTCTAGCAGCGGGGAGATGATGGAGCCATTCCCCACTGCACCCTTCCACACCTGCCCTGCTGGAGCCTTTCCCCTGCAGTGGGGGAAGGGCAGGGCCCTTCCCTGTGGCAGGAAAGGGCCCTGCAGTGAAGAGCTGCCCAAACCTTTCCCACAGGGGGAGTCTTTTAGTGCGGCAGGGAAAGAGACCAGCAGTGAGGCAGCATCAGGACACTAAAAATAGCAGTATAGATGGGGAGGTACGGCTTGGGTGAGTAGAGAGCATGTGCAGCATGTACTCGCATACATACTCAACCCTGCAGGCGTGTGTCTATTCTACTTGCCTAAGCCAGCCTCACCAGCGACACTGCTATTTATACCCGTGCTGAGGAGGAGGGGGGGGCCTATGCAGGTATATACAGGGCCCAAGCATGATTTTTTCAGGCCCAGTACAAACTTGTAACATGGGCCCCCTCCCATATACATACCACAATCCCTCATCCCATACATACGCTCTCATGAGCCATGAACATTTTTTTCTTCATGGTAATGGGGGTTGCAGCCTGGGCCAGGCCCCCCAGGGCCTCTGGGCCCCAGTAAAGTGTAATCTTTTTTCCCCCCATGTGGGGGCCCTGGGTATATACTCTATATGCCACCGAAAGAAGCATAAGTGTAGACGTACTCTTAGAATGGCAAGTTTTTTAAAAAAATTATTAGCTTTGCTGCATGTTCTTCATCTGACAACATGCAAAGACCATGTGACTTTTTCATAGGGCTATTGCCACAGCCACCACAGAGTACTGCATTATGTGCTGACTTTTGTGCTTTGTAAACCTTGTTGAATGCGGTTTTACAGTGCAGCGCTGACCGTTGCTAGGAGCCTGAACAAATACTTTACTACTTCAGCTTTCCTGTTGTCATTTGCTTGTGGTGAAGTTAAATTAGGTCCTCCAATTAGCATTGCTCTTACTTTTTTTATGCCTCCAACAATTCTGCCTTTAATTAAACTGTCTGAGTTGCTCAAACTCTCAGGAGGCTGATTTGCTTCTCAGCACAGCTATACGCTGATCAGTTGTTTCACCCTTATGATTTCTGCTAGAAATCTTATGCCTTTCCCACATCTGATATCTCATGAAATTGAAATTGCAGCATTTCAATTATTTTGTCACTTTTTAACTCTTCACTTTCCTAATCTCACTGTATAGAACTACTATTTTTAGTCTCCCCTCTCCTGCCATGCGCAGCAATGCTAAGGCTCTGGCTGCTTCTGGTTTCTCAGTCCATTGGCTAGCGCACACACACACACACGCTATTTTGTTATACCTTTTGCAGCCTCTTTTCCATTTTTAAAAGTAATATAACATTTGCTTCAGAACCAAAGCCACTTGGTGACTTCAGAGAATCCACCTCAAGTCATTTGAACTTGGATGCTGGGGCCTGGTGTACAATTAAAGTTTAGATCAACCTAGCTACATCTCAGGTCAGAGCTGTGAAAAATGTTACACCCTGTACAGTGTAGTTGGGTCAACCTTACCCTCCCCTGATATGGCCTGGCTGGCCAATTCAGTCTGGGAGCATGTGTAATTCTGTGGGCAAGTTAATGGTAGAAAGCTAAGGGTGGTATCATTTGATTCTTGAAAATCTACAGAATCATAATTTCAATAGTGTTGTCCTCTGCGGCCTGGCAGAGACTCACTGCTGGCCCCCCAGCCCAGCTCCTCTGGTTGGTGGCAATTTTGATAATACATTGTTGTTGGAAATGGTTAGAGGTGGGTATCAATCAAAAGACCTTTCTCCAACAAACAAAATGGTACCAAATATAACAAACCTTGAACAATTATGTAGATATGAGCATTTTTTAAAAATAAACATTTTTAAATTATATTTTAACACATGAATGTCAAACATGCAGCCCTGACAAAGTTAAACTGTGGTCCTTAACTGCCAGTACTATGTTATCATTTAATGCTCAGAACAAGATACCTCATTAATACTATAAATGGAAAGAGTGCTTCAAGGTGATTTATCGTAATTGGAAAAAAATAAAAAAAAGAAGCCGTCCATAGGTATTGATGAGCAGCTTTGTTTATTATGTCAAAAGAGTTGTAATGAGGCACAGATTAAGACATCAGCATAGTCAGAAATTACTGGAATCCATCTGCAAATAGTATGCACATAGTTACATAACAAATTACTTTGGGACTGTAATTAATTATCACACAATCCTTGTTTTTAGTTTGGTCTTTCATCAGTAGGCACCATGGGAGACGAAGAGCACTGACTAGTAGTGAATCTTTGAAACACACCACTCGCAGAAGACCTGATTAAACGCAGTGCTCAGTTGAACCTTACATGCTGATAAGAAGTGGACCCACAAACTGAATTTGGCAAGGTTGGACAGGAAGTACATGAGCACCAGGAAAAATTTGAAGATGCCAGAATAAGTGCTAGCTGTGGGCAAAACTACCCTTATACTAGGTTTTGAGAAAATAACCTGCTTCTTCTGCCGTAAGCAGGAACCCCAGAGGCATCCATTCAGCATAGTTTCAACATGTGAGACAGGTTTAGAAACTGTATGAAGCAGTAACTATCAGTGAGAATGTTGCATGGAAAGTAAAGTGGATGCATTGAGTGCTAACCCAAGAATGTTTATAATGTGTTGAATCAAAAAGTAAAAGCAACGAAACAATACTGATTTTACGACTCAGCGACGATTCTGCAACTCAGCTGGAATTCATAAAGTGCCTGGAAGAGGCTCTAATGGATGGGAATATGGTGCCAATGGCCAATACAGAGGCTAAGGACAGAGAAATAAATGCTTTGAATAGAATTGAAGAACAAATGCTTAGCAGAAAGGCTCTTAAAGTATTTATTGAAGATGAACTGTTGGATTGAATGTAGTTTTTAGTCTTCCTATCCGCAGAAATGAACCCCGGTGCATATCTTTAAAAGCTGCAAAAGATGTGGCGCTATCAGAAGTGGAAGAAAGCACTGATGTCAACAGTACTATGAAGACTCTGCAGCTGCTAAATGTTTACAGAAAAGCATTTTGTCCTGCAGTACATGTGAGTTTCAGGATTCCATAGCTGGTGCCAAACCTGAAAAAAAAAATACTGCAGGATCTGTACAAACTACTTTTAGTGGTGCATCAGTGGCAAGTATGACAGCAAGCAAGTGGAGCACAAGGCTGCCATTTTATCATAAAGCCTCATGTATGAGTGCTTGAGTAGAGGAAGGCTTCCAATATAGACACAACCTCTGTGTGGCATATGCATAATCTACCACTACCAGTGGCTGATGGTTTACCAATTTATTCCAAAATCCAAGGCAAATTCCTCATGCAGTTTATGCACAGCAGTGTCTCCTCCATTGACCATAACAAAGTACTCTGTGTGGAGAGTGCAATTGCAATTCACTGTGTGGAATTGAATGAAGGGTTGTACATTCACCCAGACCTCATCCTGGGTAGGTTTATGTTTTTTCCTGCCAATAACTTAGACTTCCTTGAAGATACAGCAGATGGCAAAATGCTACCATTATGGTCTGCTATCAGGAGGGTATTAATAGGGACAAGTCCCAGCCTCAAGTGCTGTCTGGACCAGCAAAGAGCCATTCCTTGAAGAAGCTTTCTGACTCCATGACTCACTCACTTTCCTACCAAGTTCCAAATATTCTGAAGCTATGAAGTTGTCCAGTTTTCAGTGAAGCAGGAGTTAAATCGACAATGGAGTTTTCTATATTAATTAACTTTGACCTCACTTGGTTACTTGGTCATTGTGAAAGGTGGGATGTACTCCAGAAGCAAAATAATCACTGAGTACAGCTGAAGAGATAGAAGATGTACCCTCATATGATCTGGACACCCAAGACATACCGTACCACCCCATTTCAGGAGAAAGGTACATTCCAACATGGTCAGCCTTTAACTCAGCACCACACGAGGTGCCAGACTGAAAGACCCATGTACGCCTCCTGCCAATCATATTCTCTCCTGGCTCTGACAGTGCTCAGAATAGCTGAGAGATGGCAGGGTCCCAGAGCTCAGGCTGCAGCCCAACCCCGAACATCTACACCTCAATTAAACAGCCCGTTAGCCTGAGCCCTGCAAGCCTGAATCAGCTGGCAAAGGCCAGTCACGGATTTCTAATTGCAATGTAGACATAGCCAGAGAGGTGGGAAGGGGACAGAGATGCAAGCAGATCCATAAACGTAAGAGGATCCTTAGTTAATTTCTTCCCTCCCAGCATCCAAGCAGGCTAACAACCTCTCTGCAGGGTCCCACTGCTGCGTATTATCATATTTGTTCAGGCATCTTCTCCTTTTGCGACAGCCCAGGTCATGCACGTCAGAAGCTCCAGGCTCATTTGGGTGAAATGGGCATTTAATGCTATGACATTAGAGTCTGATTTGTACCAAGTAGGTGTGGTATAATAGTCTCCTTACTTTATTTGCTATTTACCAGCCCTGTATGAATCCAGTAAGCTCTTTATTCACTAATATGGTAAGTCGCTTGGGGGAGCTGCAAATGCTTTCAAACAAACAAACAAAAAACTATTTTGAAAGATTACTCAGCAACCCTATGATTTAGCATTAAAAGCCTTATCTGTGTGTCACATAATCATCAGTACTTGGTACTTAGAGTGAAAAGATGTTGGGTCAAATCCTCACCTTATGTAAATCAGCATAGCTCCATTAAAGTAGCATCCAGCCCTATATATCTTCTGATATCTCATGTAGAGTAACTTCTTTTCCAGTTGAGCTTTGTCCTGATCATTATTACCAAGCCTAATATATCTTTACAGAGAAATGTTGCAGTACGGAGGAGCAGCACATTTTACTTGGCAATGGGGGATATTTCCTTCATGTTAGACAATTTAGACTCTCTATTCCTCATCTTTTCAAGTCTCAAAGGGTTTTTTGTTGTTTTAGTAATGTAACCAATAGAAAAGGAATGATGTAATTTACAGTAAGAGTTTTAGCAATAGTTTTAGCCTGAGTAAGGAAAACTGTAAGTTGGCGCATGACAACTGTGGGAGGGGTCTGATCTGGAGTTCATGAAGGATGGATAGTTTTTTTGTGCATCCTCAGAGCTCATTCAATGAAAAATATAATCAATTATCAAACAGTTGAACCAATACTTGTTATAGCTTGGCTTTCCAACTCTAGTATGAGCCAAATGGTACATCCTACTCTACAAAGATCATAGTATTTTACTGATGTCTAAGGAGAAAATTTGTGATGTCTGTCTGTTTTCTTGTAATATTTATTGCTTATAACAATTGATCTGAGAGAGAATGTATGTGTTCCAGCAACTATGTCAACTGCAACATCATATATAATAATCTTGGTGCTTTCAGAGGTTCTTGCTCTACCTCCATGCAATATGCAAAATAAAAAGGGGTGGGGTTGGTGTGACAGGAATCTCCTGTCCACTTGTTATCAGAACAATACCTCTGTTGAGTTACAAATGAATAGAAAAATCAATGTATATCCTTAGTTTGAAAAAGTCGGAATCTTTGATGTAGAGAGTCTTTAAAAAGAGAGGTCTCACAGCTCTTTAAAGACTAGTGATAACATGACCCTAGTTCTGGTGTGGAAAAAGCAGTTGTTCCAAGCTTTGCTTGCCGTCATTACCAGTTAATATGGGAGAACCTGGGGAGACAGCAATGGAGTGCATAGCCTTTTAAGGATAGCCAGGTGAGCTGACTCTCAGGTGAACTACACGGTTCAGTTTGCCAGTTTGGTTCTTTGTTTATACTCATAACTTCTTGCCTGCTGGGTTTCTTCCTCAAGGTCTCCTTCAAAATCATCTAATCATTGTACCAGTGAAATCCACTTGCAAAACTGTGCATGTGCAGCTGTAAGTATAATTTATATACAGGGTAACTCAGTAAGGAACTGAAATCCCATTGCAGTCAATTGGGGTGTGTCCACAGATATCAATGAGCAGGATCAGGCCCTTCATGAATAATAAGGTTGCAGTGTGAAACCGGAGGAGTCAGGAATAGCCAATGTAATGCCGACCTATGTATGGTGTTGGCAATGGGGATCAAACCTGGGACTCCTGGAGCCTAATGCAAGAGCTTCTATTTCTTGAGCTAAAACGTACTTCTCTATTAGCCGTGGCTGTAGCAGAGTCATCATTCTCTAGGGAGCCTAGCCACCACGAGAGGGGGACAGAGCACCACTCGAAGCAAGCAGATGTTGTACCAAAGTTGAAGCACCTGTAGTAATACTGTATTTTGCATTTATGTTTCTGTATTTGAATGTGAAGCTTACAGTGTACTGCTCATTTTCCCATTACAGATGTACAATTTTAAGCTGCAGTCCTTTAAACCCTTTGTTCAGATGCTTAATTTTATGCATGTGAGTAGTCCCTATGGAAGTCAGTGTGACTATTCAGGTGAATAGTTGTGCATGTGCAATAAGAGTTTGCACGATCAGGGCCTTGGAATGAAAAAACTGAAAATGAATTTGTAAGTGAAGCAGTCATGCCTATTGTGACTGGCTGAGAGACTGCTATTGTAATCCTACATAATGAATGCTGTTCTGTAAAAGCACACAGTTGTCTTTATTTATTTCTCTAGAAGTTTGGGGATAACATCCCAGTCCAGGAAACTATCTCCAACAGGGCATCAATGCATCACTTTTATGTGGGGACTAAAGAAACATAATAGGCCAGGAACAACACAAACCAACTGCTACACTTCTTGCTTCAGCTTCCCTTGCAGATCTCTGCCAAGAATCACTTCAGAAAGTTGAGCTGCACATTTTACAGCCCTGGAAAGCCCCATGTGCCACAGAGGGTAGAAATTAGTATATTTCACTTATGAAAGTCAATAGTGAGAGTCAGAAACTACTAATATGTAACAATATACTTCCACTTTGATGTTGTGTCCTGACATTTCAGTGTAAATTGTTGATGCAATATTTCCACATAACATCTTCATGATGCTGTGAGACATAAACTTGTTCTGTCAGATATACTTACATTAGTGGCAATCTTAGCTGTGTTAGTCAACATTGTTTTTGAGGTCTGACTTAAGTTTATTTTTACAGTATAATTTAACCCATTTGAATGGTACATTCATGAAAGGTGTCCCTTCAGTGTAGCTGGACAAAGCAATCTTAGCCAGTAAACCCACGTGGGGTTTGTGAAGAATAAGATAATGTTTATAAAAGCACTTTGAGAACCTTAGCTGGAGGTATTCTAGTAGTGCAAACTGTATTGTTATACCATACAAATGTTCCATTCATTTGAATAGACCACCAATAGAAAACCTCTGTTCCATTTAGATTGTAAACTTCTAGGACAGAGATTGTGGCCCCGTTGAAGTCAAAGGGACTTTTTTACCATAGACTTCAAGAGGGCTAGTATTTCACCTTTTGTGTTCTACGTCTTGTGCAGCATCACACATATTGTTAGTGCTTAATAAATACGAAATATGCAGGTGGTCAACATTCTTCAAATGAAGAGCTTTATTGTCCAAAAAAACTGTTGTTTATTTTTAATGAAAGTCACTGCAAAAATGCTTTTTAAAAAAAAATCCACAAGCAAAATAAAATAACATTGCGATTTGAAAAAATCATGAGAAAATCAGAGCTGTCCAATTTAAATTACTCCTGGGAGAAATATGCACCAAAAAATTAAAAATTCGGTGCACAATATTTTGAAATTCTGCAAAATTCTGCATATTTTGTTTGTGAAAATAACACAGTATGATCCTGCCAGTTTCAATTATTTTGGTCATTTATTTCAAAATACCCTCTCCCCACAGAGCCCAGCCACAGGGTATCCCCAGCACACACACCTGAAACCCCCTCACCCCCTGCACTCCCAGAGCCCAGGGATCCAGAGGAAGAAACTGCTTGATGCTGGTCAGACCGGACTTGTATTGAGTTTCCTGTGGTGATTTCAGTATTGGGCTGGTGCAAGGCTGACTGCACAGGTCCTTCATCCCCACCAGATCAGGTGCTCCACTCACTGTAGGTCCGCAGCCCATGCACCACCTCCTTTCTTCAGAGCATGCTGGGAACCGCAGCTACCAGGAATCCTCCAGTACCCCCTCTCCTCACAATGGCAGTGTCCTCTACTTGCAGGCTGGGGAGCTGGGCTCTGTGAGGTCCAGCAACCTTAGTGGCAGCCAGCAGCTCTGCAGCACCAATTCTGCAGAAAAAAAATGAAATTCTGCCAAATTCTGCATTGCACAGTGACACAGAATTCCCCCAAGAGTAATCATTTTGAAACCTGAAAATGTTAAAAAGACCCAAAAAAATTGTGAACGTTTTTGGTATTTTTTGCTACCAGCTCTAAAACTGGAAACAGTACAGTGGTTGGGGTAACTCTTTTTCAAGTCTTACTAATGACTTTCATTTTCCCGTTTTTGGGCCCTGATCCCATGATGGGTTCTGCACCCTTGTGCCTCTGCAGAGCCCCATTAACTTTGATGGTACTGCGTGCAAGCCCAGAAATCATTGCAGAAATGGTACTTTGGAAGTAAAATATTTTCAGAATAAAATAAATAATTACCCAGCTCCTAATGAAGATGCTATTTTGTGACATTCTCTCATGGTGAGAGAGTCAGAGTGAAAACTGGAAAGATTTCTTCAGGGACCTACTTTTCTTAGAGGACAGGTGGGCCATGAATAAACTAGTTAATGATAAGAATGTAAAAGAACTAGGAACACATGTCTTCTTCAAGGCTAATAATGCCTTTAAACATGTTTTAAATATTTTTAATGCCTGTTGTTCAGAACTGCCTGAAACTAGTAAAACATCTCCCCACGCACACATCTCTCCTCCCAGGACTGTTTATCTGCTCTTGTTAAATTGTAGTTTTTATTTCTCTTAAATTTTATGCATGCAGCACAAAAACATTTCTTTTCACAATCTGTAGTAAAACCCACAGGGGAAAATTAGTGTAATATAGTGCTGTTCCAGGAGGTTGTGGGGCTTTTTTTGGAGGGGTGAGGGGTTGTTTTTTTATTTTTCACCTAAAATCCATTAACCCACATTATATATATTTTTCGTAATGTTAACTGAGCCACAATGATGGTAGAAAGCTATAAGGAAACAATAAATCTCTTGGAATTTATTCCCCTTATGGAAAAGCCCCATATAATTTAATAGAGAATATTTGTATAGAATTTAACCAATCTATAGAATTCTACAGTGGGGGTATAAACTCTGATCCTGCAATCAGATCCTTGCAAGTGGACCCTGGCAGCCATGCAGAGTCCTATCAAAGTCAATTGGCCTTGGCGTGGGCAAGTCCAGGCAGTTCCGATTGCAGGACTAGAACCATATTTTGTAAAATTCCATGGATCTTTAGAATACTTTCCATAGCAGCTTATCAGTTCACCCTGTAGCGGAGTTCACTTATGGGCCGGCAGGCCTAGTGGGCAGGCCATGACTCAACAGTCTCCAAAGTCCTGGCAGTGCAGGGACTTGTTGGACAAGCTGGGGACCTGACCAAGTTAGTTTGTCCTTCTCTGAGTTCCCCTGGTCAGACAAGGGGTGGAGGGAATGGCAGGAGGGATCCACGCTCTCCCTCTTCACTGAGTCCCAGCCCAGGGACTACAGGGGAAGGGGTGAGAAATGTTTTATTCCCCTCTAGCTGATACCCCAAACAAGCCTCTCCTAGGCCACTTCCTACCTTCCCTGTGCTCTTCTCAATTTGGAGCATGGTCACAGCATTCTGCTTCCTTCCCAGCAGAAGGCTGCTCAGGCAGTCCCGGTAATTCAGTTCCCTTCTCAGTGTCTAGCAATTCCCCTTTCTCAGGGAGAGAAAGGGAGAGGAAAAGGGGTCAGGCCCCTGGCTGGCTGGTTGGGCCTTATCCACAGTCCATGTCCTTTCCCTGTGGGTTCCTCTGTCCCAGAAGACACTAACTGGCTTCATTACTGTGACAACCTCTGCTTCACTCTCCCCCTGCTTGTCTGCAGAGTCCTGTTTTAAGCATGATCTCCATTTGGAGCATGCTTTGCAGCTGGTGAGGAACGGGGTTACTTCTTGGCCCAGTACTGGTCCATCACTCCTTTAGTCTTAGTGAGGGGTCTGTAACCATCACAATTCATCATTGGGCTGGACATTGCAGTCTAAGTCTGTGCAGACAAGTTTCCTCTGTCCCGTGAGAAAAGTCTGCATTCTTGTGGTCTCCTCTTGCTCAGTGTAGTACCTAGAATCTGTATGGCTGTAGTGAGTTACCATCACATGATCTGGGGGTTATGGCATTTCATGGCATGCAGCCACTGAAGGAGTGCATGATCGGTCACCAGATGGAATGGCTGGCCCTATAAATAATAGTGGAGCATTTAGATAGCTCATTTCAGTGCCAAGACCTCCTTCTTAATTACAGAGTATGAAACTTCTTGCAGGAACAATTTTTGTCTGAGGTAAAGGATCGGGTGTTCTCCTTCGGCCTCCTAGGGGAAGATGGCTCCCAGGTCTTCATTAAAGGCATCCATTTATAAGATGAAGGATGCCGAAAAATCTGGGAGGAACGGGACAGGCTGCCAAGTTAAGTGTCCTTCAATTTTCTGAAGTCCGTGGTGCAGTCTTGGGACCACTGGACCTCCTTGGGGTGGTGAGCCACATCCTTCACCAGATCTGTCAGCAGGGCTTCAGTTGTGTCAAAATCCAGCATGAACAGTCTATAATCCTAGGAAAAGTTGTATCTGATTCTTTGTGGTGGTCTTTTCTGCTAGTATTTGTACCTTTCCCACCAATGACCTTAGGTGCCCCTTCCCCACTGTACACTCTATTAATTGAGTTAGCTGTAAATCCTGCAGTCTTGGGGACCTATAAGACCACAGTGACATGTTTTATATGTTCATTCCAGGACTTGACATTGTCATGAATGTATGCAGCTACATAATGGTCGTGAGGTCACAGCACCTTACCCAGTAGCCTTTGGAAGGTGGCTGCCACACCATGTAAGCCAAAAGGCATTGTCTTAAATTGGTACAAGCCAGAAGGCTATCTTCTCTCAGCATTGTAAATAACTCCTGGTTAGATTGAGGATGCTGAGAGAAATGGCAGCCCCTCCCGTCTCCAACTATTTGTCAAACCTTGGTTTCAAGTATCCATCAAATTTTGACACTGTGTTGACCTTTCAGAAGTTGATGCAGAATCTGGTAGACCCGTCCTGTGTAGGCCCCAGCACTATGGTGCTCTGCCATTTAATGTGTGATTCTTCAACTACTCTGAGGTCCAGCATAATTTGTAGCACCTTCTGCAATGTTTCCCACATGTGACTTAGTAATGGTCAAAGATCTCTCTTGGTTTTTCCTGGCTTGGTAGCTATGTGATGAAACACCAGTAAGTCAGTCCAGGCACCATGGAAAAGACTGAAGATAAGGACTGTGCAAGCTTCCGGATCTGCTGCTTTAATTCCTCTTCCACTGGAATTTGTCAGGGCTCAGGAATATGGGGGCCTGTGGCCCAAGTTCAGGTTCTGGGGGCAATGACATTACCAAGACTCCATCCTCATCTTTCCAGGCTTTTAGCATGATGATGTGATACACCTTAGTGCCCTTCCTCTTACCTTGCTGGCGAATCGCATAGCTTATTACACTGATCCATTTGATTACATCAAAGGGACTTTGCCATTTGGCTAACAGTTTAGATTCCAAGATGAGGAGCAGACTCCCTTGCTGTAGGCTTGTGGTTACCCTGTTGTGCCTTCACTAGCTTTGCCCTTGCAAACTCGTCTGTGGGCTTTAATTTCTGTAACATATTATACCAAGTTAATGGCCTTGGAACTCTGTTCCTCTCAGGTCTCACAAATAAGGTCTTGTATTCTCCTCAGCTATCTTCCGTACAATAATTTGAATGGGATTCCCACCCCAGCAAACACTTCCATGAGTTCTTGGGCAAGGGCCTTCACCTTTGTGGAGCAGAGGGAAATTCTGGAGTACCCTGTGGTGTAATCTAGTATAACTAATATGTTCTGGAAATCCTTGGCACTCTTGTCTAAGGGACATCCATGCTAATTCTCTCAAATGGTATCCTCACCATGGGGATGGGTATCAGCAGGGCCTGGGGTATCTCCCCTTGACTTGTCCACTGCCATTCTGGGCAGGAGGCACAGGACTCTTGTACCTCCTGGTGGACACCAAGCCATTAACAATGATTCATCACTCAGTCGAGTTTTTCTCCCCACCAAGTTGTCCCCCACACAGTATGGCATGGGGCAGCTGTAATATTACCCGTGGTACTTCTTTAAAATGAGAAGTTGCATTTTTACGTCACTGGTCTGATCTTTCTCTGCCCTATGCACTTTATCCTCCTCTAACTCAAAATGTAGCCCTTACTTTGAAAGCTGTGGCTCCTCCACCCCACCATGAACCTGAGCGAGCTGTTCATTGGCTCAGCTTAACATTGGGTAACTTCTTTGTTCCTCCATGAAGTAATTTTTGTCCAACCAGATCAGTCTCTGTCAGCTTGCCTGGTCCCTTCTACTGTTCATCGCCCTAAGGTATGTTCAATCCACCTTGATGGGGACATCATCCATGGGGGCCAATGTTTCTTCCCTTGGGTCCTCCTCATCTTTGCCCACCATGTTTTGAGGCCCCACTGTCCCCACATCACTATGGGTTCTTCATTCTCAGACTTTATTAGGTCCTTTAAAAACCTCCAATCCTGCCCAATTATACCAGGTAAGTAAGGTTGGGGTCTACATCCATGCAAAGTTCCTCAGCATCATTCTGCACCCTCAGCTGCACCTTCCTAAGATGGTAGGGGTGCACATCCCCATGGATGTACTGCATGTAGATGTGCACATGGAACCATCACCAGAGTTTGACAGCAACCTGAGTCTATCAACTTTGAACCTCTATACTGTTAACTCATGCAGGCACCAGTAGTGTCCTCAGTCCCTTCAGCCACCCTTCCCCTGTGGATTCCTCTGTCCCAAAAAGTACTAATTGGCTTCCTTGCTATAGACATCCTCTCCTTCATTTGCCTGCTTGATTGCCAGAATCCCATTTTAAGCATCTCCTCCATTTGGAGCATGCTCTGTAGCTGCTGAGAGGCAGGGCCTTCTTGGCTCAGTACTGCTCCGTCACTCTTTTAGTCTGTAAACCCATTCACACAGTCCTATTCAGTTCCACAAGGGACAGAATTTTTTACATTGAACCCTGCTTTAAAAAAATACAAATACCAGCTATATAAAATCACTCACAATCCATTACAAAGTAGAAAATACTAGCTGGAGTGGAAAGGCTAAACACCAACTGGCATTTTTTCCCACACTTGATTCACATTTGATTAGGTCCCTAGAGATTCAGTATTCCCCATTTTGTCCACTACTAAATGCTACATTTATCACCAGGGAGAAGAGATTCAACCTTCCCTCCCCTATCTTTTCCCCTTCTAGAGATGTTCATGTACCAGGGTTGGGAGGTAGGCAAAAAGGATGAATTTATTCTAGTTCCTGAGTTTTCTAGAGGTTATTTGTTTTGTGGGGGTTTTCTGTTGCTCAAGGAAGCAAATATTTCTTCTCTGAGCTTTTTTCAAGACTGAGCTATTTTTTATTCAGTTTGTATAGCTCAAAAATAGATACAGCCACAGGCTTCACCAAGCAATTGATGATAATTGTTGCTTTCACAAGACAATCACTAGGTCATACACCTTTCTCTATATTCACTGTAGTGTGATCCCCTGGTAAGAATGAGCATCTTGTCCAAAGAAAACATGAAGAAAGTCCTTAGCAAAACGCTTTCTACAAAGGGATGGTCTAAAAGGCCCAGTGAGGCCGGGGTTCAGAATAGTCCTGGCCCCCTATTACACACTAAAACCACCTGTTCTTCTGTTCTACACAAGCAGTCCATGGTTGCAACTCCTCCCTAAAACTGGGCAGCATAGTGACTGTTGCTGAACCCCTGCACATCAGTTGGCAAGATGTAATTCTGGTTTATTCTGTACTCTAACCTCCTTTCCTTTCCAATTCCCTCCTCACCACCCCCCGTGACACCCGGTATTTGGCAAATGAACAATACTGATATTCATTATGATGTTTTCAATTTTTAAAAAAATTAAAAATTATGACAATTTTTGGAAGTGGGGCATCATTGAACCTTTTGAAATGAACAGCTTCAAAATTTGTTGTGAAACTAGTTTTTCGCTTTCCAACCAGTCAAATTCCTAGATTTTATTGATTTCACCTATATGTGCCACATGGAGATGGGACAGCGTTTTCCTGCATGTTCTTTAATAGTGTCCCCTTCCATCTGCCATAGAATAACTACTGTGTAATTAATCTAGTTTCAAAACATATTGGACTAAATTGTAACTGAAGGGAAAAGGATGAAGGGAGCCCTTCCCCCACCCCCTAAGTACCATCTGATATATCTAGCCTAATACTGCTTGTACTCTCAGCACGTAAAGGTGTGGGTAGGAAGGCTTTGGTAGGCCAGAGTTACTCCACACTCCAAAGTGTATTTGGAGTGCACTGGGTAGTCCAAGATATTGCCAGACAAGTCAGGTCAGAGGCATGGTCAGGTCTCTGCACACCTGCTAGCAGCTGGAGGGTAGCACTGGGGGAAGGGAGGGCACTTATAACCTTGTCGTGCTGTAATAGTTGCCCTTTGGAGTATATTCTCTACGCATCCCTGTTGCATTCTGTCTTCCTCTGTCCTCTCTGGGTGGAATGTGACACATGAGTCCTCACACTGGCTCCTGCAGCGCATCGCTGGTTCTCACAGCCAAAATGCAGACTGTTGCTTTTGTGGAACGGAATTCAACTGATCATTCTCATCCTTTTCTAAACATCTAATTCCTAAAATCTGTGTTCCTTGCATCTGGCGTGAGAGCTGCTCTTATAATGATAACAGTCTAGGAGACAGTGGTACACTGACTGAGGAAAAGGTACCATTTATCAGTTCAGTATTTTTTTTCAAAGGCAACTTGTGAAGCAGATTTTAGGGAAGCCGAGGGGGGAAGGAGGCATCTGTGTTGCTGTGGCAACTCTTTAAAAATCAGAGCTGAACTATCTATCCTTGGGGTGCAGTTTACTTTAAAAATAGCATGTGATTTCCTCAGTGAAGGAAAGCAATTAGCCAGTTCTGTAAAGAATTATGCCTGCTTTCCCTGCCACTGCCGCCATCATCTCCACCAATGTTAGAAAGTCAGCCTCAAATGAGGCCCTTTAAAAGCACATTAACTTGAGAATTTTAAAAGGAAGAACCAAAGTGTATCAAGTTGCTTTGGTGATTAGCATGCATTACTGCTTGTACTTCAGACAGCTCTCAATCCAACCAGAAGCCCTTCTGTGGAAAAAATGCTGGGAATTTCCACCACTCCGTTTATATTTTGGCACATCTCATGATGACCAAGCTGCAATCTGCCAATATGAAGACTGAATTATCTCTTTCCCCTGGAGCATGTTGCTTGCAAATCAGTACTGAACAGAACAATGGAGAGAAGCCTGTTCTTCCCCCACCCTCCCCCAGCATGGTATTTGCAATGCAAATGTCTGCAGTTAGTAAAACACAGAAAAAGGGAATCTCCATTAACTAAATAACTTCCAAAGCAAAACCATGTCTGCAAAACCTTGTCCTAAAAAATGGAAAACAAGTGTGCACAATTGTTAACATAATCTATGATTTTTGAGAGATTAATTTTATGATTTAATGTCATAGCGATTAGAACCAGAAAGGACCATTAGATCATCTAATCTGACTCCTGTATATCACAAACCATTAAATTGCACCCTAATAACCCTCTATTAAGCCCAATGACTTTAGTTAGGCCAAAGCATTTCAGTCTTCAGGAGACTAAACTGCTGTGTGCCACAGGCAAAGAACAAAAAAGACCAGTACCTGAGGCCCCAGCAATGTCAGGGAATTGTTTAGGTGAAATACGCCAAGTGTTCCTGGCAGGCGATTCATGTCCCTGCTGCAAAGGAAGGTGTGGGGAAAAACCCCGAAGGTCCCTGTCAATCTGACCTGGAGGAAAATTCCTTCCTGATCCCAATTTAACCCTGCGTATGTGAGCAAGACACACCAGTCAAGCATTTAAGATTGAGGATTCTCTGTGCCACTTCAGAGCACAGGTCCACCTCATTTGATGTTCTGTCTCTAGCGTCGGCTAATCTCTGGTGCTTCAGCAAAAGGCAGAAACAAAATCCAGACTACATCTGGCCAACTGTGCTTCCAGGAAAAAAAATTCTTCCTGATTCCTATAGACAATCAGCCGAAGTTCTGAAGCGTGAGAATTGAGTATAGTCATCATCTTAATGCAGAGCAGCACATGTTTTGACCATTTTGAGGGCAGTTATTTAAAGACAATAAATATTTTTAAGTGATGTAGTACTTTACATTCATAAAGAAGATTTCTAGTTGTACTTTACATGAATAAAAAAGATATGGTCTCTGCTCAAAAGAGTTTACAGTCGAAACGACACAAGACAGACAAACACGAAAGGAGATAAAGGATAGCCACCCGGGAACAGGAGGAGAATTATTAATTATAAGCAAGAAAGAGGGACTGCTTAAAAGGAACACGTGAAGAAAGAGAGATGATGCCCAGCAGACAAGGCAATAGTTTCAGATGTAAAGAGCAAAATGAAAGAAGGCATGAACATGGAGATAGAGAAGGAGAGGAAGAGGGAAACCAGGTGAAAAAACTCAGAAGAGCATAGAAAATAAGAGGATGAATAGAGGGGAATGAAAACTAATTAAAGCAGAGAAGGAGGGGAAACAAAATTATGTACATCCTCCTAGGTAAGATCAAAGTGCTTGAAGTTATGCAGAAAGCAGTAGGAAATAATTAGAGTGATTCAATGAACTGAAAAAAATGAAAAGGACAGAACAGAAAGTAAAGAGGTCTTTGGCAGCAGTATTTTGGACAGAATGAGTGTAGGGTAAGTTTAAAAAAAAACCTGATGACAAATGGAAACTTACAGTAAACTTGTGAGAGATGACCAAGATATGGACACTTGTTTTAGTAGTGAGAACAATGAGATGAGTTTTGTATTCTAAGGTTGCTAACATTGTGTAGAAAGAGAGAAACTGTACAGAATAGTCTTACACTGGCCCATGGATGAAAAAAACAAATCTAATTGATCACTTACCATCTCTAGTTTCTATGCCTATGATTTTTTTTCCATTTAGATCTGATTTATGTAGATATTTTGACCTGAACCATTTATCCGTCTACCTCACAGGTCTCATGGTTAAGGCAGTTGAATGCAGTGCTGGAGAACTGGTTTCCACTCTTGTCCCTGCCACAGATTTCTAATGTGATGCTAGGCAAATCACGTAAAACAGTTTTTTCACAGGTGGCCATTAATTGTGTGTTCCTCATTTTCTGGGTACCCAGCCTGAGACTCTGGATTCACACTTGCAGAAGTGCTGAGCATTCACAACTACAACTAAAGTCAATGGGAATTGTGCTTCAAACTTAGAAAGTGCTATATAAATCTAAATACTTTTAAAAATCAGGACCTAGAAGTCTCATATTAAACATTCAAAAAACAGTGAATACTTTTGATTTTCACCTCTCTGTGTCTCAGTTCCCCATCGTAAAATGGGAATAATACCTCTCCCTCATCTCACAAGGGTGTTGTGAAAATGAATGTGTGGAAGCACTCAGCTGCTACTATGATGTTCCAAAAAAGAAGGCCAATGAGGAAATCAATAATTCTGTCTTCAGAGTAGGGTTTGAGTAGTATGCAGTAGATAAAGTCTGGGGACATTGAACAATGAGGAGAAAACAAAATATTGAATAGTTGCTCATTTAGTGAACATCCTCCATCCTATGCATTGAATGAGGCAAGAAGCCTGTGGAAAAAATAGTATATTATCATGTAATTAAAGACCGCATCATAATGCATATAGACAAGGGGGCTGAATTAATATTACACCAGTACTTTGAGTTCTATTGCTGGAAAGCATTATATAAGAACTAGACAGTATTATCTATGCAAGCTTAGGCTGGGATCGGACAATCAAGCTGGATTCTTTCCTTCATGTGCTTCATCACTAAGAATACAATTTCTGTAGGCCCCTTATGATAATTTTGTGTTTCCAGTGCCTTAAATCTGAACTATTTTAGAAGGATAGAACTTCAGAGAGAGTGCTAAGTAGAGCAACATTGTGCAGGACAGGAGGTACTTAAAATGTTAATTACTGGTAAGTGTTTAATATGGTCTCTGGTAGAGAAAGATGCTCATCTGTTCCAATATATTATATGTAGCTCTAGAGCCTAGAATTAAAAGAACAAAAAACATGTATACACAGTCTGCAGTTTGGGACAAATGTGTTAGGAACAGAGAATCTTCATTTTACTTCTTAGTTGCATGGTTTTTCATTGCAGAGAACCTCAAAAGGTTGTTCACTGTTAACAGTGGACAGCGTTCAGGCCTTGCTCATTCCCTTAGTTGGAACACTATGTTCCTGAAACAGCATTGCTTTCCATAGAGCAATATTTCCAGCACATTCTTTCTCTCCTTCTTCCTCCAGTGCCACACAGCCAGGTTCATGGTATTTGGCTTTGCTTCCCTGTTTGGAAAAGTTACCTAAGGATAAAACAAACTTGCTTGGAATTTGTATTATATATAGTTTTCTTTTGAAAACCAATATTAATTCAAAGTTAAAAAGACATAGGATTTATTACAGGGAAAAATCCTTTTCTTTCTTGGCCAGCAAGTGCATTGGCAGATATTATGGTCTCTTCTGATGAAGATCAGCTGTTTTTCAATGAACAATAAACCATTTCCAGTTAGCATAGTTACTATTTTAATTTTTTTCTATTGTTAATGGGTTTTTTTAGTTGAGTTTAATTATATCCCTGTGAAAACGAAAGAAATATCCTCTTTCCTCAATATTTCTTTCTCACACACATTTTAGGTTCTTAATTACTGAGTAAGGCTATTGCTAATGACAACATAATCAAGTGGCAGAAAATTAATCTTTCCCGTGCATGGAAAAACACCATCTGTATGTATCTTTCACATGAAGCATTAAAAGCAGATCCTGTCTGCTTGGTGAACATTAAAAATATGTAAGAGTGAAGGTTTGCTCTGGTGTCTTTAGTCAAAATTTCCCCTTATTCCCACTATTGTGCAATCTGTTCCATTCAAGTTTCAAGTTAGTCATGGTATTTGACCTAACTTTTTCTTTCCTTAATTTCATGCCATTACTCTTAATCATGTATCCCTCCTTGGCATTTAAACCCTTCAGATATAAACTGTTATTATGGACCCCATTTAGATGCAGCATAACCACCTTTTTTATATTAATCTTTTCATCTTTCCTCATAAATCAACCTCTGTAGCCCCTGCTTCTGCCCACTCCAGACAAATTATTTTGTTTTCTCTGGCTCTCCCCATTACCCAGTTTGTCAGTGTCTGTCTAGTAATAAGGTACGCTGAACTTTATGGTATTGTTACACAGAAAGGGAGTCTTGCCTTCCTGTGATATACCTATGCATATGCAGCCCAGAACTACATCATCCTCTGTTACAGTCCTATCACACAGCAGCCATATCACCTGACACCCAAAGTCATGTTTAATTTGCTATTCACTATCACTTCTAGGTCTGTTTCAAATCAGCATGTATTTGCTTTTTTCAAAATGAATCTTGATCTATTTTCTGTCTATGTTTCTGTGTCTCTTTAGGCTCTCTAATATTGTATTTGTTCTGACTGGTGTTTGTGATTCCTCCCAACTAAGTATAATCTGCAAATTGCATTAGTGAGCATATAAATAAGACTGGTCCTAATAGAGATCATTGTGCTGCTCTCCGCCTAACCAGCCCTAAACTGTCCCATTTAGAGTCTGCTGTATATTACTGAGTTCTCAACCAAACCAAATTGAGTCAATTTTCCAATTATGATTTTTGTAGGTGCTTTACTAGGAATATAGGATCTGATCCAGTGCCTAATGAAGTTAATCAGAACCTTTCCATTTATTTAGATGGGCATCAGATCAGCCTTTTACAGAGAAAGAGGAATCATACAGGCTCTTACTGGTCACAGTTGAACTATTCCCCTTGATATTAAGCTCCAAAGTGAAGTAATCAACAGGAAAAACACCAACATAATATTTAGCAGGGCAATAGCTGTCTGATGAGGGCTTCTGACTGGACTGGGAATGAAAAGAGAAGAACAAGAATACATTTTAAAAAATACAGATGCCTGGAGGACCAGCACTAAAGTTGCTGGAAAGTTTGAACTGCTCCTCTCAGTTTTTCTTTGAATAAATTTAATTTATTTCTCATAAGAAATTTTTTCAAACCTCCTAAGACTACAAAATGACTTCAGGGATCAGCTAGAACTTTGCACAGTTCTCATCTGAGAAAGTTTTAGCCCAGTGACTAATATTTCATACCCAAAAGGGAAAATAAATTAAGAGAGTTTTTGTAAATGAGCAAAAAACATCTTTTCTGTTTCTTTTCTATTCCATACCTTGGCTTGCAACCAGCATATCAGTGACTTTCAACATGCAATATGCTATGTGTTTTAATTACATTGTGAAGTATGCTGTATCCCAGAAAAGACCAATATTTTAAATGAAATAATTATCTGAAGGTACCCATACTAAATGTATTTTGCATAGCAGCAATTAATTATTCTCAAGACAACCATCTTTTCCCCTGTAAATTAAGACATTTCTCTCCTAATTAGTTGGAATTGCCTGTAGGAGATTATCACTACTGAGCTAAGGAACTTCCTTCAGCTTGTCATTCCAGCCACCAGAGAGGAGTTTTTAAAATAACAAGAAAAACAACTGCTTCCTCTGTACATACACCTAGTGAGCTAGAAATGAAAGAATCTTTTTTTTTTTTTTTTTTTTTTTTTAAATGACAAGATTTTCCACATCTTTGGACACTTCTGCATCAGCAAGAATAAGTCATCTGCATCCTCCAAGGAAGAATAAAGTGCAAGTGCTTATGACAAATATTAAGCATCATATGATTTGAAAGGGCTGATTCTATTTAGGGACTGAATGGTAATATTGTTAATGTAGATTTGTTTTCCTGGGTAATAATAATAATATTTTCTGTATCTTCTTTACAAAGTTGCTATTTAGCTTCATTAATTATTGTTTGTAAAGTATGCTAAAATCACATTTATGAAAGCCAGGTACACATGGAAACCCACAGTTGGGCTGTGCATTTTCTACGTAATATTTTATACCACCGATTATCACTCAAATTTAGCTAACAGGAATGTCATTTGAAAGTCAGACTGAATAGTGAATTTTTCAAGAATGTAAATTAAAAACCTTAAAAGTAACACAGGAGCTTTTCTTCCCTTAAAAATCTCTGCTGTTTTCCATTCCTTTATACAGAAAGTTCACAACAACATTCAGATTCTTCAGGTTGAGAACCAGTGATCTTGTCTGGCTACAGTGATGACATAGGAATTTCCACTAGAGGCCACTACAACCTCAACCTCTTATCTATTCCTGATTCCCAAATAAGTCATTACCCCCTTTACTTGGATAGTGACTTTGAACCTAACTGAGAACTGAAACTGTTAATAAGGAGAGAGATGCAGTCTATGGAGGTTCAAAAACGTGGCCAGACACGCATGCCCATACATTAGCACAGACACACATATACACTCACAGGGGAGGATGATGAAGAGAAAATACAATCGATAGGAAATAATTTTCAAACTAAACCAGATAGACTGAACTTATGCTGTGAACAGACATCTGTTATATGAGTGGCCATTGTGGTTAGCTGGAGTACTCGAAAGCTTGCAGATATATGCTGGCATCTCGCCTACACTATTATCTAGGGGACCAGTTGGTTTCTGAGGTCCAGGGTAACAGTGAAATGGGTGGTTCACCTGGTTTCCTGTCTTTGGCAAAAGCAAGGCTATCCAATAAATACATCTATGACAGCTTGAGTTCACTGTTCCTTGTTATTTAAGTTTAATTTTTTGTGGAATACGTGTTTACCTTGAAGGTTCAGTGCCAGTGAGCAAGGGAAAATAAAACTTTTTCTGTTTATTTACAAGCCAGTTCCTTTCAATGTCCATGCTAACGAACTCACTCCTTACCTCGAAATGGGCACAGGCAAGTTAGATTGGAATCAAATCCCTCCCTACATAGACTCCAAATCTTATTTAAAGCCATTTTAGAAGCCCATGCCAAACTAAAAAGAAGCTGCTAGCATATATCTCTGATTCTATTTCAAAACGTGTCAGCTCTTTAACTTGTCATTTTGTGTTTGTGCAAAATCCGTAGACTATGGTAATGTACGCCAGACATAGAACGTTGCTGCTTAAGCTCCAGAAATAATCGTATATTAAAGAACAATAATAAACAGAGGCTGGCACCATAATTTAATTTCTTTTGATGGATGACGGGTTGTTTTTTTTGTTTTTTGGTTTTTTTTTGTTTGATGCCACACAGAACCATAAATAGATAAATAAAAATGCAGAGAAAATGAAGTTAGACTCATACTTGCCTCCATTCTTCGAATTTTTCTTGCTTCCCCGACACATCCCAAATAAACCAAAACAGTTCCAAAATAATAGCTTCCAATAGGCTGCTATATGACTCTACATGATGGTTCTGCTGACTTACCATGGGGGGAGGGGCAGAATCCACCCACCTAATTGTACTTGCAATTACTGAATTTTCAGGTTGTCGATGACTGGGAATGACTATCTAAAGGGTTAACGCATCAGTGCTACAGACCTGTCTTTCCAAGGCAGAATGATTTGAAATTGGTACAGGTATCATTAGAGATTCACTGCTGTCCTATCATAGGACTCCTATGACCCCTTTGTGCTGCCTATGACAGCACAAAGGAGTCCTAAAGACAATGTTGGGGAATGTCAGCTGGCACAGAACTGTTGTAGTTGGCTCTTTTTCATTCCTTCTCAACTCTCCCCATCATAAGGGTGACCCAGGAGCACATCTCAGGAGGCTGCTGTTACATACCAATGGAAATTAGAGCAGCCCTGATGTTGTGTTTATATTAGGTGACAAACCAATTCCCACAGAGCACAGGCAACCTTTGCCCCCTTGTATGCTCCACAAGCACAGAGTCAGAATAATGGACTAAGAGGATCAAGCAATAAACTAAATTTGTTGTTAAAGTGTATTGTTTCAAGCAAATGACAAAAAAACAACATATACTCAGATCTTCCTGGTTACCCTGCAGTGTCTTCATGTAGCTCCATCTTAATACAAGTCTGGAGTCAGATATCACCCTGATTCTGCTGGCAGTCTACAGTGGGCTCCAAATCTCATAAAAAAAAAAGTAAGGCCAGGTTCCCATCTATTTAGATCCTTATAGCTTCCAACAAAACCTACCTTACTACGGCCTTCCATCTGCTGTGTGAGAAGCACTACGTGGCTGCTAGCAGATCAGCATTTTAGCAAACAGCAATAAGGAGAATGGAAATGCTGACTACCAACATATTAGCCTCTGAAAGTAAGCCACAGTATTTCTCCCTCTCACAGGCTTTACTGGGTTTTTGGTGCCCCGTGAATAATTAGTTAGTTGTCCCCCATCATGTCTCTGGAATTTAGGGCAGCGATGAAGCTCCTCCACTCCTGTCCATTTCTGGGAAGTCTTTCAATGACTCCCATCTGTGCCCCCTGAATAGGACCGCCCAATAACCTGTTGCATCCCATCCCAGTTGTGTCTAGGAAGTGCTCTCCTCCTTTCACCTCCTCCCCCCACTCTAAACCAAACATCAGTCTTGTGTTTCAGCGATTAATTCCCAGCTGGGATCAGAGGCAGCTCAGGGAAACACTCCCAGCAGGGAGTTGATTAGGTGCAATCTATTTGGGCTCAACCAGTGGCATACCGAGGGGGCCAGGCGCGAGCTGGGGGGCGGGGTTGCCGCTCGGGCCCTTCACAATGCACAGGGGGTGGAGGGTGCAGAGTGCAGGGGGCTCTGAGGGGCAGCTGGATGGAGCCCAGGAAAAGGCGGGGGACATGGAGCTATAGGTGACCAGGAGAAGGGACTCCCCACCTCCATGCCCTTCCCGTGGTCAGGGGGGTGAGACCACCCTGCCTGTTGTGGGAGCCGGCACCAGATCTGATTGGGCTGTGGGGCTGGTACGGCAGAGGCAGGCACCGCGCAGCTGATAAGTATGAGGGGGCAGCAGCAGAGCCTGGCCAGAGTCAGGCTCCACCACTACCATGAGTGCCAGAAAGCCCCAGGGCACAGGAGGAGGAATGTGGCATGTCTCCCCCACGCAGGTAAAGGCCCCCCCCGTGGGGCATCTGGGGGGGTCGGCACCATCTGGTGGGAGGCAGGGACCCCTCCTGCCCTGTGTGGGGGGCATGTGAGGCCGGGGGGGGGGGGGGGCGTAAATTCAAGCATTGGCCCCCGGGCACCGGAGACCCACAGTACGCCACTGGACTCAACACCTTAAAATAAGATTGTTTTATGCCCAGAGAGAGGGAAATATTCAGGCAGACAATTAATTGGGTTGTGCTGACTATAAGCTAAGGCAGGAGCTCTCAAGAAAGTGGAGGAGTGATTTTGCATGGGTTGTACTTTTGTTCTGTGTGTTTGAGTTTACTGCTTGTAATAGAAGGAATCCAACCAGAGACTTTTGCCAAACTGGTGTCAGTTTGGATTCATCCATTAAAACCCTAACCAGAGAGGGTGATTAAATGTTCAAACCCAAGCCTCATTTTCTTCTCTTTTTGTTCCACCTGTGGCTTCACAATGATCCCCAGAAAGGCCCCCAACCATTTAGAATGTACTGTCATCATCACATCCCTTGTCCACCATTATATCTGTTTGCAAGTCCCAGATACAGTAAATCAGGGGAAAATGCATAAGAACTAAGCAGTGTAGTCATAAAGTCAAGGTTAGATCTGCTTTCATGCCAACAGAGAAATCATTTCACGGCCCTTTTAAAATTTTCTTAAGTTTTTAGAATAGATTAGAGAACACTTGAAAGGCAAAATATATAGTTAACAGAGCCTAATTCTGTTCTAGTACAAATCACGCCACTCTTTGGGTCTGTTTTGTGTTACAGAATAAGCACATTGCTTCCCACAACCATCATATCTCCAGCTATACAACTTCAGTTTGAGTTGAAATATTCCAAAATGAACAACGTGAGCAAGATCCCCAAACATAAAGTTAATAGTACCAAAAAGAGAAACAATGGATAAAACAAACTTATACTGATAAGTAGACATGTATTACAAGAAAGGTAGTTTGAAATGATAATATGAGAGGAGTTTAATCACTGCTCAAGACCAGCCAATACTAGTAAATGCTTTATACACTATTTTAATAAAGTTTATACTATTAATTTTTTTAGACCATAAACTCTTTGGAGCGGGGACTGTAATTTACAATATATTTGGACAACTAGCACACTGGAGCACCTAGCACAATGGTTGTGTCTTGTAGGCACTACTCCAATATATATATATCAAATAATAATAATACTTTACAACTTGAGAATTTTGTGCTTCTAGTCCACACATAGCTCAGCAAAGGGCTGCTTGATTTGTTCATCTATTAATTCCAACTTCCAATTCCATATGGACAAAACTCTGATTTTGGTCTTTGAATGATTCCATGAAATCTGTGATGGACCATTAAGTGAGTTTCCAGTAATTTAACTCCTCTGCTCGGCAAGACAGGTGACTTAGAGAGGCGGATCTACTTCTTACAGTTTAAAAACAGATAAAGAATTTTTTATTTTACTTTCACCCAGTAGCTTGATTAAACTGTTGGGTTCCTTTTTTACTACTGCAACCATTTATCTGTAAATGTGCCCTGGTTAATGTATTACACTATTATGTTAGTTTTTTTACATCCTTCCCACTCCAATGTTGGTGCAAAGGGCGGAAACGAGTCTCTCCCACCTCTCTCTGTCTTCAGCTGCTCCTGCTTCCATCTGCTCTATCATATTGAGATTAACCGCTCTGCCGTCCCTCATAGGGGTTCTTAAGGTTTTTCTTGGGTGCCCTCATTGATGTTCACTTGAAAGCTTCATGTGAGAATCTGTGTTGGCATCCAAAGTACCTGCATCAAATGTGTCCAGCGCTTATTTCTGATTCTGATAGAAAGAAGCTTCTGGTAGGTGATTTGTCAGATCTCTTTATTGGTGATAAAGTTTTTCCAACCATCGCCCAGAATCTTTCATAGGCACATATTTTCAAAGGCATCTAGTTTTCGGTATAACATTTTAATAGATCTCCAGCTCCCACAGCTGTATGTTAGCATAAAGGTTACCTTTGAATTGGAAGTTCTCCGTTTTGTTCTGGTGCTGTATATCTTCGATTTCCATATGTTGTTGAGTTTAGTAAATGCCGTGGATACCTTTTCTATACCTGATGTCACTTCCTTCTTGAGGTCTCTGTTGGCTAATATGATGCTCCCCAAGTAAATGAACCATTCTACTTTCTTGATATTTTTGCCTTCTAATGTGATTTTACTGCTTGACATCTGGTTTTTAAGGCTGTTTGTTTTAGCACAGCTAATTTTTAACTCCGCTTGACCTGCTATTTTTGCCAGTTTGTCTGTCTTTGTAACTTTTTGAGGGTATCATTCAGTAGTGTAATAACATCAGCAAAGTCGAGGACCAAGAAACAACGTCCGATTACTTCTGGCATTCACGGCTGTACATAGTGCACCGTCACTTTTGGGTGCATGAAACAAACACTGAGTGGTGGGATCGCATCGTTATGCAGGTCTATGATGACGAACAGCTGCAGTGGAGAGTAGGTGCTTCGTACATTAATGGAAGGAGGTTTTCTGTTGATTTAGTTAATCCACATCTCTGAGAGGTGGTAGCTAGGCCAACAGAAAAATTCTTCCATTGACCTAGGTGCAACTACAGCAGGGGTTAGGTCAACCTAACTATGTTGCACAGTGTGGAATTTTTCACATCTGTGAGAGATCTAGCAAGGTTGATCTAATTTTTAGGTGTAGACCAGGCATTTGCTGTCTACCCATATGACATGGGTGTTTGTGTTGCTAATACACTTCTTCAACATCCAGACTATGGCAATTCCAAACAGTGGAAATAAAATGCATTCCTGTTTCACACCAGCATCCACTGAACTACTCTTTCGTCTGGTTGTTTATCCTTACAGAGCACTTCATATCTCTGTATGTGGTCTTGATGATATTGACTTCAGTTGGGATGCCATGGGACTAAAAATATTCCATAGTGTAGGTCTGTGGGCTGTCAAATGCTTGTTGAAAATCAATGTAATTGATGAAGAGGGGAGCTTGCCATTCTATATATTCTGCAATGATGGTCCTTAGTGTGAATATCTGATGTAACAGGATCTCTTCAACCTGAAGCAAGCCTGTGCTCCCCTAAGCTTCATATTGACTGCTTCTTTCATCCTATATAATATTACACTGCAGAAGGCTTTCTCTACAACAGATAATAATATAACTCCTCTCCAGTTGTTACAATCAGTAAGATCACCCATTTTGGGTATACTGACAATGGTTACATGTTTTCACCGGTCAGGAGGGTGTCTCTTTTTCCCAAACTTCACTGAACACTTAGTGTTGTCCTAGCATATTCCAGCCACACCCATTTTCTTCAGGAAAGCAACAATTTTGGCAGATGTTATATTTTTCCGAGTTAGCTTAACTAGGATGCATCATTTGTTTCTCATAAGGACATTTCTAGGGGAGGGATGTTTGGCTCCTTCCCTAGTCTGACTAAAAATGACTAAAATGAGTCTGACTGATAATGAGCTGCAGGGTCCTGCTCTTATACTTATACTTCTTGACCCATCCTCACACTTCCTGGGGGGAGGGGCCTAACTAAGTCCAACCAGGTGAGTTAACCCCCTCTATACTGGTATGAGGCCACTTTGCCTCATTACAACCATGAAGATAGATGACAAGCACCATCAGGAGTTGAGGTGTTGTTTTCAGTAGAGGGCAGGCAGTCACAGGGAATGAAGTGCGCTATTTTGGTCAGTTGCTCTATAGTGGTCAAGATCACTGGGTGGCCATCAGAGTCAGGGAGTTCCAATATTAAATTCAAGGTGATCAAGATCTAGGTTCTAAGTGGAGTTTCCAGAAGTACTACATCACTGAGGAGTTTAGCACAGGGCGTCATGGAGCTTGCACACAGGTCACAAGAGTCAACGTATTCCTGGATTTTGGCTTGCATACAGAACCACCAGAAGAAACGGGAAGCTATGCAGAAAGACTTAAGGTGACCACAATGGCCTGCAATAGATTGTCATGGCAGAGATGAAGCACTTCTAGCTGGGGGCATCGCAGGGAAATAAATATGCACCCATGGAGGTATGTGATCTCATTCTGTGTGGAGCATTGCCATGAGATTTTAGGAGACAGTGCAGTTTGTGGTTAGGCTTCTCACCCTCTTGGTAGTATTCCCCTTTCAGGATAAGGCATTGGCTTTTCCATTCCTGGATCCCAGGTGATAGATGATGATGAAATCAAGCCAAGAAAAGAGCAATGCTCACCTGAGCTGTCTTTGAAGGGTCATGGGAGCATTGGTGAGATCAAATGGCATTACTAAATAGTCAAAGTGCCTATAGCAGGTTCAGAAGGCATTCTTCCATTCATCTCCTGCCCTAACTCCCACTAGGTTGTAAGCCCTCTGAAGATTCAGTTAGGTGAAAATTCTGGCAGACCACACATGGTCCAGCACCTCTGAGATTAGGGGCAGGAGATGAATGGTTTCAAACTTTCACCTCGTTTAGGGCTCTATAGTCTATGCAGGTGCATAGTGTTCCATTCTTGTTCTTAATTAAAAGGACAGGAGCCCCCCCCGGGAAGGTGGAGCACCAGATGAAGCCCCTGGCGAGGTTTTCCTGGATGTACACAAGAAAGGTTGCCAGTTCTGGCTAAGACCTTGCATAGATCCATCATTAATGTACCTTCGCCCCAGGTTGCAGGTCTATGGGGCAATTGTAGCCCTGGTGCAGAGGTAGAATGTCTGCGTTCTTCTTTTCAGAAATTTGCACATAATTCCAATACTTATCACGGAGACGGGGACTCAGGCTTGGGAGTGGTTCCTTCTGGCTAGTTGCCATCATCAGTTGTTCCCCCCACAGGTGCGGTCACTCCTGATTGGCTGCTGGAGCCCAGGACTGGAGGGTTGGAGCCGGCTGTATGCAAGCAGACTCTTTGGCAATGTTCAGAGGGGAAGCTGATCCTCTTTTCTCACCAGAAGATGCAAGTATTATGCTGCTCCAGCCAGGTGATGCTGAGAATCAGGGGGAAATGTGGAGAATGAATCTCATTGAACTGTAGCACTTTCCGATGAACCTCGCCCTTAGAGGTATTATTTCCTGCATCACTGGCCCTGGGACAGGAGTGACCCATCTATCATTTCTACAAGAACTGATGGAGGCTGTAAAGGGAGGGAGAATCTGTACTGCTTGAATGGCTTCAGTGTCTATGAAATTATCAGCAGCCCCAGAATCAATTAGAGCCCACTGAGGGAGAATGGGTTTGGCACCATCTGTGGTACATAACTGTATCTGTACTTGGAAGTGTGGGGAGGACACTCATATCCTGGACTGGGTTTCCCTTGAGGGCTGGGGGCTAGTTCCAGAACACAATGCTCTGATGGTACCTATGCTGGCCCTCTCTGCATATGGCCTGGGCTTGCTCATTTCCCAGTTCCTTGCTGGTCAAAGCCCACGATGGGGCAAGAGGCGAGGACATTCTCTGATGCATCACAATAAAAGCATAGTTATTGCACCATCTCTATTCCTTTTCTTCCAGGGTCAAGCATTGGCAGACTTGGTCAACTTGCATCAGTTCATGGTTGGGCCCTCGGGTTTTCAGCATGGGTTGTTGGCAAGGCAGCAGCATGATTCCCTTCCTCTCTTACTTTCACTCACACTGCCAGTTGTTGATTCGGAAAGATTGGTCAATAAAAGCATCCGAGCGGGTCAGGGTCTCAACAAGGGCTAGCATATCCTTTACCTCCTCAGCAATTCCACACTAAAATTGGTGCAGGTGGGCCACCATGTTCCACGCAACGTTGTCCCCAAGTCGCCAGAACCCGGCAGGGTACGAGGCAGATGGCCCTCACCCTAGCTGGAGCCTTTATAGTGAGGCTTCCACTGATAAGGGGTCATCACAGTTTGTGGGAAATGTTTTTTTTTTTTTTTTTTTTTTGTCTTTGAACACATTTAATAATAAAATAACAATAGAGAGTGAGCACTTCCCTGAGGCAGGAAGCTGGATCCCCTCCCCCGCCAAAAATCATTGACAACAGCCCCGCCCCCTCAGGGTCACTTTCCCCCAGGCAGGGGAGGGGCCTATTTTTTTCCTATTCATTCTAGTCCATTAACATCGAGCTGTCCTGCTCCAGCAATGGAGAGGCCCAATCCAGGGCTCCTCCATCTAGCAAACTAATCACTATTCCCACACTGGCCTGATTCATGGGATACACTCGAGGGCAGAGTAAGAAAAGAAGATTAAAACCAGAATCAAAAAGCAAGAGTCAAGGTCAGAGTCAGGCTGGGATTGAAGGATGCAGATTAGAAAGCAAAGTGGTATCTGGAGTTGCAGCTGGCCCAAAGTCTGTATGATTTCCCAGACAACTTCCTGGGGCACCCTCCAGGGTTAAATAGTGAGTATGGGCCAATCAGATGGCCGCAAGGTGGTGTCACTCTGGACCCTTTGGGCGGTACTTACTGCAGCTCCTAATCTCCCCAGTGGTCCTGGAATATATCTCTGCATGGCCTCCTGGTGGCAATGTCAAGCTGTTGCAGGCATGGGTTCTAGTCACACAGACCCTTATATTAATCTTATGATTTTTAAGCCAATTGTATGATTTTTGGAGGGGCCTAACTCATGATTTTTGAACTCTTAAGATTGTCAATACTGAATGCTTTTTAAAAAAAAAAGTGAAAATGGTAAAACAGTCACAGAAAATGTTGCTCTCTTCTAAAACAGGACAAGGGACTTCTTTACAATTGGTATTATCTTTGTAGCTACTCTGACCCTATCTTTGCTTCACTGCAGAGCTTCTACCTGGAACCTTTATCCAGTTCTTCCTTTCCCCAGCCAGCTTCCTAGCTTTAAAGAAACAATACACATCCCAAAATCATGTGCCCTTTGCCAATGCCCCTTTGATATCTAAAGTTGCTATAAACCGTGTTATAGCTGAAATTTTGAAAATAGGGATTCGAAAAACATCCTGTTTCTTTTTCCTGCTTGCTCCCCCACACTCCATTCTTGAAACCAAATTGCATGTAAATGATGTTTTGTCTAGAGGCAGGCTTACTACTGTATAATGAAGCGTATGTGCAGGATGCTATTGTTAGCATTCTTGCATCAAAAAGAACAAGACTAATTACCTGTAACAGAAAACAATGCAATGATTTATCACCTGTTTATGTTCACATGAACAACATTCAGCTGGTGGGAGGGGGAGAAATGCTGGTGTGTTGGGGAGACTACAAAATACAGATTGAAACACTCTTGCCCTAGGCGTTTAATATACCAAAAGGAGCTGGGTTTGTTTCAGGAAGAAAATGTTCGGAAAGGCCAAGCCACTGTACACAAGCCAACCTATTAATCTTGACGAAGAATTTTAACAGTTCTAAGAAACCATGTAAATAGGTGCAGCTGTACAATAAAACGGAACGCTTACCAAGGGGCAAAAATTCTAGCCACAGAGTAGAAAACCAAATTATGTGATTCTTTTCATAATACAGTGCTTCTTTTACACCAAAAAATTTTGCTGGACTTTTTCTCTTGGATTCTCTGCTGAACTAAGGATGCTTCATCATTGGGATTCGGGTTTTGTTGGGGGTTGGCTGTTTGAATTTGAAGTAGTCTTTGGGGGGGGGAACCTCTGTATTTAACAATAAACAACAAAATACTTAGATCATTAGGTTTCTTTTTCTTTTGTTAGGGTGGAAGGGAAAGAAAGTTAATTTAAGGAGACTGTACAAAAACACTGAACCATTATTGCTCCTGCGCCTGGAATTGTAATCTTACACTGCTCCATCTCTTCAATTGTATTTCTCCTACTACAGTTTCTTCCATATTAATTCAATGTCATTTGAATATATAGGGTGTATTTATCAGCCTCCCTAGTGCAAATCCCAAAGAAGGGAGACAAGAGGTCCAGTAGACTTGGTGCATAGATACTAGAGTGATAAATGTGTTAGAAAGAGAGAGAGATTCCAACCTAGCAGTGTCTGCCATTCTGTTGCCTGGCCTACTCCTCCCCTCATAGTAAGGTGACAAAGTCAGAAGCTGTGTTGCGGCTGTCCTCTATCTGTGCCTCCTAAAACACCGTCTTTGAGCAGGGTGCTGGCACCATGCACATATTCATGTTGCAAGGAGCAGAATTAACCTCTGTGCAGCTACTTGCCAGAGCCAGGGGATCATACCACACAGAGCGACTGCTCCCTGGCTCTGTCTCCATTGTACTATTTTCATTTAATATTAAGTGCCTATATATGTATTAAAATTATAACATTAATATACTATAGTTTAAATATTAGGATTGGACTTTTAAAATTGCAAGACTTTTTATCCTTTTATATTTTATTGATTTTATTTTTGCATGAATATTAACTCAACCTATTTTCTATTCGTCCTCTGTCTTTCCTCTCTGTCTATAGGATTTGCTGTAGTATCATAGAATCAACATCTTAAACAGAATTTCCATCCTCTTATGCATGCTCCGAAATTACACCAGGGAAAAACAGAAAAAAAGTTTCATGTAGTGCTTTATTGCTTTCTGTCTTGGAAAAATATCTGGTTCTGCCTTATGGTTGCTAACTGTACCATGAGGATACAGGACATCTGCTAAACTCACTGGATATGATCGCTTCCTTCATGTGAAGGCACATATCAGTCTCATATGCCTTAGTTTGTGTGAAGCTCAATAATAACGTCAGCATCTCAGTTCTTTGGCTACAACGGAGAAGACAGACAAAGATGACATGGAGTTTGCTGCCAAAAATGAGTTCTAAAAAAGCCCTGAGCTCTATTTAAAATATCACTGAGGTTCAGTGCAATCCAAACTACTATTAGAGTTAGAGTATGTAAGTCTGCCAACCACTGGTAAATTTATTGAGTGTCAGGTTAAAAAAAGAAAAGTCGGTCATTTTTATTTTAAATGTCAGTTACAAAGGTAAGATATTTTAGAAAAAAAAATCTTCCCATGCCTGGCATATATTTCTAGACTACTTGAATCCTTTAGTTACTGTTATTTACAGCTTGTGTTGTGTTGTCAGTGCCCATGGAGCTGCAAAAAATGTCATATGGGAAAAATAATCCAGATTTATGAATTTTAGAATTAGATTTCTGTTTCAAATAATTTCATTTTACTTTGAGAGGAAAGGATGGAGAGAGGAAAATCACAGGAGCATATTTAAATGCCTGTTTGGTGACACCAGACACAATGTATAGCAAATGAGCTCAAATTTAGAGAGAGAATTCTTCAAGATACATATTTTGTGGGTTCAGTCTTGCTCCTAGTGAAATCTATGAGAATTTTATTGTTAACTTAATTGAGAGAAATGGAGTGGACCTTATCAAATATCCTGATAGTTTGGGGTGTAACCCAGAATGGTGAGAGGTTGTGTCCCCACCTGCTTTGTAAACCTGGATGCCTCAAATTCTCTGCTGCTGCGGCTCGCACCCCAGTCACGAATAACCACCAGACAAGCATGCAGTTTCTTGACAATCTGTATGCTATGCAGCCCTGATTCATCACTCTCATCCCAACAGCCTGTCAACAACACAACAGCCCACCCTGGTCTCCATTAGCCTTGGTTACTACTTGCCGGATAATCCCAACACACCCTCAGTCCTGAATTTCCTCAAAACCATCTGCTCAGAAATGACCAGTCCTATCCTGGAACATTTAATAAGGTCTCTTTCTCCTTTAAAAAGCAAAGCACAGTAGCTTGTTATTTCAACTGGAGTTAATAATCACTTCAAATCAAATACTGCATTGGGTTGAATTAGAATAAAAGAAAAACAAGTTTATTTAATCAAAAAGACAGGTTTCAAGTGAGTTCAAGTGCCAGGTGTAAAGACGAAATGGTTACAAGCAAATAAAAATAAAATACACTTCCCAATGGCTAAGACTTAACTCAATAAACTACGGCCTTTGTTCAAGGTAGATTTCTTATCAGTCTTTTTCTTTCCAGCCATGGCTGACTTTGTCTCAATCAGTATCAATTTTCCTTGTCTTCCTAGTGAAATATCTTTGCATAAGCAGGTTTATCACTTATATTCAGTTTCCAGAGCTATTAACCCTCTTGGCTGAAGGACCCATTTTTCTCAGCTTGTGAGAGCTCTGGTCCCTTGTGTGGATGCCAAGATGGCATCTTCTCTCTCCTTATACGTTCCCAAACTCACTGTTTTGACCCTGACTCAGGATTACCTCATGCTGTTCTTCTCTGCCTGGGGACTTCCCATTCCCCAACTGACACAGATAAGAGAGAGGAGGAGTGCTTAGGAATCATGTATCAGCCATATGGCCTACTGGAAAACCTACTGGACTGATACTATTCCTAGCCATGACATTGGCCTACTTGGGGACCTTGAACAAGTCATTTTCACTTCTCTGTGCCTCAGTTTCTGATCTATACAATGGAGGTAAAAATCTTTGAGACTTACTGATGAAAAGCACTATATAAAAGTTAGGGCTTCTGATTATTACCTAGTCATAATAGGATATTAACTGCAAAACTAGATGAGAACTACAACTGACTAAAAGGCCACTAATTTCTACAAACAAATAATTTTCTTTTTGTTTAAAAAGCAAGGAAATTAAATGACAAAAAACTTGTTAGTACAGATTTAAGGTTGCCAGGTGACAGCTCTTTCCCTTCCAGATTGTGGGTGTGTATCTTAACTCCGTACTTCCTTGTTTCCACAAGTTTGAGTTTTGCTGAACTCAGCATTCTGGAAGGGTACAAAGTGTCATCCAGCAAACTTAATTCTTATTAAACAAACTTATTAAATTAACAAAGTTCTTTGCCATTTAATAATCAGTAATGTTATGTTGCAATATGCAGCAAATATTGCTGCAGCAAAGTGCCACTATAACACCATCTTGTGTTTGAAAGGGATAAATGTGAAGCACAGATTCCTTTTTGTGGCTTTTGCTGCTATGGCTTTTCTGACTGATTGTAACTAATCAATGTGCTACTTTTAACTGCACTTTTAGCATCCACAGGGCCCAATTTTCCATTGATTGACACCAGACTTTTACTATTGTAATTTCATTGACTTAAATGGAATTACTCCTGATATACATCAGTGTTACATGTGCCAATGATGGTTTCATTAAAAACAAAAAAAAAGAAACCCATTACCTAGAATTGCCCACAGTTATTTTTCTAATCTAAGTACAGGATATTCTGGGTATATACACATGCACATTGAATTAAATGTATTTTTAATTGCAGCTACTGCATTTTCTTTTCCATGTTCCTTGCTTTGCCTCTTCATTTTTTCCTGTGACCCTGTGTAGTCTCATGGGAGTATTCCAGGAGAAGTTTCTGCAGATTTCTCCACAGCAAACTCTAAATGATCCTATTCTGATTTCAATAAATGTTTCAAGGTCAGCTGGAAAGTCATCTTCCATTTTTCCAATTCACAGAAGTCCACAAGGTCAATCAAAGCCATAGCTTTCTGTGTGAGCTGAGAGCCTGAAACTACCATCCACAGCTTCAGGGATGCATAAATGCCATAGATGAGGCAAATTCACATTCTTCCTTTAGCTGCCATTAGCTCTTCTGAAGATCTATACCTACACAAAGTTATGTCACATGCTTTTTAATGTTTCCTTTCTCACAGTGTTTCTTCATTTCTAAGAATGACAACCAAAGAGATCAAGCAAGACAAATGGGCATGTTTTCTATGAAGAAATCTAGTGCTGTTTATGTTGTCTGAGCCAAAACGAAAAGCTAAAGCCACTTCTAGGTGCAAAGTTGCTGTTTTCCACCAAATTTACACAGTAACTCTTATTACAAAGTTTAGTACAGTTTTTGTTTTTTAATTCTGATATTTTTGCTGGGTTATCTCAATGTTCGTCTTTTGCTAATACTGCACCAAGGTAGGCACAGCAGAGAATGCCTCCCAGAGGCTCATGGTTAGATCAGCCAAGGAATTCATCTATGCTGTAGCTTTCACAAAGGAACCATATGATAACCACTCCCAATCTGCCTCTTCTTCAGAGCTGGGGCTATGTGGTGTCAGATCCCACAGTGGGGCCAGATTTTCAGAAGAGGTCAGTTTCCATTTAGGCACTGAAATAAGGATCAGATTTTCCAAAGAGCTAAGTACCACATGTCCTGCTCTTCTGTCAATCAAGCTGTTGAGCCCTTCTGAAAATTCCAGCCATAGCATTTAGACAATGCACTTCTAGGTCCTTGACTTAGTTTTGTGCTCTTTATTTGTTTTTTGTTGCTTTTGTTGCTCTAATTGTTTTGTTTTACAGTTCTTTCACATTATCACAGCTCTACATTGCTGGGGGGAGGGGGGGTTAGAGGGGGAGACCTATAATTATATCTTTATAAGCAAATAGGTAGGTAAACCATGAGGAAAGGAAACAGAAATATTTGTTAAAATCCTCCAGGTTCACCACAGATCTCTTTGGACTATGCTCACAGCTGCACATATGATTACTATTGGGGCTGAAAATCAAATTGAAAAGAGGTGCTGATTGATCACTCTCCAGTAGCAAAATGTTGGCTGGTAGAAGATTCAGAGTACCAAATATTGTCACATATATTGCATTCATTAATTTAGGCAATGACAGAGATGCATAAACAGTGATCTTTGAGTTCTTAAACAGTTTGGAACTGTCTTAAAGCTTATTGTTAGCAAAGGCTTCATTCTGTGACTGTGTCTGTTTTGAATTAAATACAAGAGGCAACGTAGCAATTGTTAAATCTCTATAAGATGTACATCAGCCTCTTTCTTCACCGCAGTTGTGGGGTTTTTTGCCAAAGTCTAAAATCTAAACCAATGTAAGAAGTCACTTGAGCAGACAAACACATTTCAAGAGCCAAATTCTGCTCTCAATTACAGCCATCCAATGTCATTGACTTCAATGGGATTGGACAGATGTAACAAAGGGTAAAAATTGGCCCTGGAAATGTTACATATTTATACACTTTGTCTAAAATAATGGATTAGAAATGTTTTTGAAACATGTTTCTGAGTTTCAGTTGTGCCACTGAATTTGGCATAGTTTATATATGATCCCCCAGATTTGTCTTGCCAGTAGATAGTTCATGCTCCAGTTGTTGATTAAAAAAAAAAAAGTAAATTTTAAGTTCATTAAAAATTGTAAGAGAGACAGCACTGACAGCTTGGTTTCTGTATTTGACCCCAAGGCAGGTACAGCACAAGCAGCAACAGAGTCAGCCATTCTGCACACCCTTCCAGAGTGTCAGAGGTGAGCACCAGCTATCTATCTCAATGGTTAGAAATGGGGCCAGGAACTGGAGCCAGGGGCCAAGGGTCAGAACCAGAGTCGGGAACCAGAGCCAAGGTGTGGAGCCAAAAGTCAAGAGCCAGTAGTGGGAGCCAGATCCAAGGAAGGGAGGACCGGACTGGAACAAGGCTGGAGCAAGGCAGGGGCAGGACTGGAGCAGGGCTGGAGCAGAACAGGAGCAAAAGCAATCTCAGCTGCAGGCAGAAATGTTGAGAAACCAGGGACTGCTTGCTGCTGCTGAGCTTAAAAGCAGACTTGCTGGATCACTTCAGCCAATCAGGTGGGCCAGCCAATCAGGTAATCCATCTGAGCTCATTAATCAGCCTGGAGGTTGGCCTAACTAGTCCTCAGGGTCAGCTGAAGATGCTCCTTCCTAAAAGTATCCCTTCTCTAAGGAACACCTTCTGAGGACGTCATCCCAGGCTTCTCAGGATGAGCTCAGTGGAAGTCCTGCAGTAGATCTGGTTCACAGACATTCTCTGCCATCTCACATAACTGGTCATCAGGACCATCGCCTTCCCAACCCACTAGTTAATGAAGCTTACCACACACTCCACTGGAGTCCAGAATCTGTCGCAGTAGGTATCCCTCTTGTCCCTGGACCTTTATGGGTGGCAGTGGTGGGTTGAATTGATTGGGAACTAGGTTTTCCACATAAAGTTTTAGGAGGGAAATGTGGAATACCAGGTGGGTTTTAATTGACTCCAGTAACTGCAGTTTGAATGTCACTGGATTGCTTTGCTCACTGATCTTGAATGGACCTATATATTGGTGGTCTAATTTGGCTGATGTTTCCCTTGACCGGAGGTTTCTGGTTGACAACCAGACCCTTTCCCCCATGATAAGGTTGGGTACAGCCTGGCAGCCCCAATTGCCATAGCACTTTTAAGCCTTTTTGGCAGCTTCCAGGTATTCCATGAGTTCTCGCTTTACATGATATGGGTAGGTAACCAGATCTGCTACTGCAGGGACCTAGGAAACTGTGGGTAACATTGGATGGAAACATGGATGGAAATCATAATTGGTGCAGAACAGGCTCTGCTGAGTAGGGGCATGGACCAAACTATTATAGGCAAATTCTTCAGAAGGCAGCGGGGAGACCCAGTTGTCCTGATGATAATTCAGAAAGCAATGGAGGTACTGCTCCAGGATCTGATTTACCCACCCTGTCTGCAACTAAGAGTTTAAAAAATTCACGCTAGAAGTGGGCAACAAATTGTAGGCCTCAATCTGACACAATTCTGGTTGGAAATCCATGAAGCCAGAAGATATGTTCTAAAAAGAGGTGGGCTGTCTCTGGAGCAGTAGGGATGGTCTGAGAAAGGAAAAAATGTGTCATTTTGGTCAAAATATCAACCACAACTACCACTGTGGTGCAACTGTGGGAACAAGGCAAATCCACAATAGAGACACAATAGAGACAATATTGACAATAGAGACAATAGAGACACAATAGACCAAAGCTGGAATGGGGTAGGCAAGGGCTGGAGGAGGCTGAATGGCTTCACACATGGTTTTTGGTTCAGGAGCAAATGTCACAAAAGCCACCATATTTCTTGAAAAAGTGCCTACCCAACCACCAGAAATTCAGTGAAACCAAGCTCCATGTTTTATTCTGGTCAAAGTGACTGGCAAGCAGCATGTCATGGAAAAGTTTCAGAACTTCAAGCTGAGTAGACCATTCAGGACAGAAATGCATTCCCCATGGTAAAGGATCCCATCCCACAGTTGAACCAGGCTGGGTATTTGAATTTTCCAAGGCCTGGCAGATCCAGGTAGCAAATGAATCATGAGGCAACAGGGACCAAATGATGGATATTGGTTCTTGTCCATCATTCCATTGACAAAATGGGGTAGATTAAGGATTGTCAGAAGAGGTTCTGTGTAGGATTCAATGTACTCATCCTTGTGGGACAAGGTATTTGCTTTTCTCCTTTTCATACCCAGGCAATAAGTCATGAAAAACTTGAACTGGATGAAAAATAATGTCCAGTGGATCTGATGCTGATTTAAGTTTTGGGCCATGCAGAGATATTCTAAGTTCTTGTGATCAGTAAGGACCTGAACTGAGAACTAGGCTCCTTGCAAGAGTTGGCACTATTCAAAGGCTACCTTGATCACCAGTAGCTCCTTATCCTTACTATCATAATTCCTTTCTGCTCGGGTTAACTGCCAAGAATAAAAGGCTCATAGGTGAACTTGATTATATGGATCCATTAGTTGTGACAGTACAACTCTAATGCCAAAAATTGATGCATCAGCCTGTACAGTGAATGGCTTGATGGGGTCCAAATGGATGAGGACGGGAGCTGTAGCGAAGCCTCTCTTTAACTGGTTAAAGGCAGATTGAGCCTCAGGAAACCAGACAAATTGAACTACCTTCCACAGGAGTGCCATCATTGGGACTACCAATAGGAAAAACCCTTTGATAAAATGCCAGTAATAGTTGGCAAAACTGAGGAATCATGTCCCTCATAGTGGCCCACTCAGCGATGGCAGATACCTTACATGGATCCATAGTCAGCCCTTAAGATGAAATAAAGTATCCACAGAACTTGATTGTGCTCTTGCTGAATTCACACTTCTCCAACTTAGCATAAATATGGTTCTGGAGGAGCTTTTCCAAGACATGGTATATGTATTGATCATGCAGGACCTGGTTTTTGGAAAAGATGAAGGTATCATTCGTGTAGGCCACAAAGAACTGTTGCAACATGTCTCTAAAAATATCATTGATGAAATGTTGGAACATTGCAGGGGGTTCGCACAGTCTGAAGGGCATTACCAAATACACAGAGTGCCCATGTTGGGTGTGCAAGGTAGTCTTCCACTCATCCCCTTCCGAATGTGGCCACGTTATAAGTTCCATGGAGGTCTACATTGATAAAGATCTTAGCAGAGAGAAGTGTCTTGAAGAACTCACTGATGAGCAGTAGAAGGTATCAATTCTGGATGGTTACCTTATTCAAGGCTTGATAGTCCTAAGCAGGATGCATCTGCCAGAGCCCCGTACTTTGCCAATACAGCTGGGCTACTGTGGAAGAGGCAGGCACTGATGGAGGTTCTGATGACCTGATCCCCTCTGTTCTGAGATCCCCAAGGGTTCCAGGTTCCTTGGGTTTAAACTATAGATGGCTTCTGGCACATAACTGGGTTTGGGGAGATGAGCCTGCTGGCAAAATGGCAAGCAAAAATGGACCAAGCTTGCCCCCACAGTGAATATGTGAATTGTGCATAGTGAGCCAGGAGTTACCAAGAATAATCAGAAAATGCAGGGAGCCAACCAGGTGGAACTGCAGAGTTTCGCAATGACCATGAAGGGTTGTCACTTCCAAGTGCACCGTCTTTCACGTGACTGGGCCCAACGAGAGGGAGGTATCTGTCAATGGATTCCACAAGGTGAAGGATGGCCTTGTGCTGTGTTGGGATCCCATGTACACAGGTGAAATTAAAGTCCATGAAGTTACCAGAGGCATCAGAATTGGTCAGCGCTTCTAGACTGACCTGCATGGTAGGGTGCTGCAGACGAAGTGGAAGCTGGCGAGGGGAAATGAGGGGAAGGGAACTGGTCTGGCCTGGACCACTCTATCAGGGCTGTGGCGTGGTGTTTCTTGACTAAGTTGTGAGTCAGGCAAAGCAAAAGCATGGGCAAAGCAAAGGATGTCCACAATTCAGACAGAGATCCCCCCACCCAGCATCAAACCTTCTCCCCTTTGAAGAGGTGGGTCTGAGCTGTATCATGCAGCCTGGGTTCAGGCTGCATGATGGGCACAGAGAACCATCGAAATTGGTGGCGATCTGAGTGTCATCATCCTTTTCTGGCAGCATTTGGATAGGAGGTTGTCAGCTGATGATAAGCCTTAATTTAGTCTTTTTGGTGGGAAATATCCATGAGTGCAGCAGAAACAGGAGGAGGTACTCATTGAGAAACCCATGATACTTCCTCTGGTCACCACTGAGTTTGCTGGCTAATGGTACCTGTGGCCATGGATAGGTCTGGGTGGTAGGCAGCGCAGCTTACACATTAAGCTGGGTCGGTGGACTCTGCAAGGTACCCAATAACTCCATCAAGGAGAGGTTGGCTGTAGTGGGGTCCATTGTAGGAGCTGAACCAGGTTTTGCAGACTGCTTAAACTGTCAGGGTTAGACACCAACAGCCTGACACAATGGTTAGAACCAGGCTGAGGCAGGCCAGAAACCAGAGCCAAGAGCCAAGGGTTGGACCTGGATTCAGGAGTCAGGAACCAGAGGCAGAGGTCAGAACCAGATGTCAGGAAACAAAGCCAGGTGATACAGTCAAAGTCAAGAGTCCAGAGTGGTCCAAAGTTCTCATTACCCAAAGCATCCTAATGAATATTATGCTATGCTGGGAGAACTCATTTCTGCTGTTGCTGTCACTTCACAGCTGAGATTTAAAAAAACAAGGGTACCAACCAAAAACTTGCAGGGGTACCAACTAGAAAGCTTTCTTTCATGATATAGACAAATAGACACTTGGAACCGAGACCTTCAAATGGACCATCAAAAGTCTTTAGATGTTGGATTTTGGATAACTATAAGTATTCTGCTCAAGGTCCAGATTTAAAAGATCTAGAGGTGAAAAGTTCTATATCCCATTACCAAATCTATAATTTAGACAATATTATATTGTCCATGATTGTACCTAATTTATTAGCAAATATTCTTTATCTGAAAATACTAAAAAGCAACTAATATTATAGATCATTTATATTTAGAATAGCAACAGCAGCTCATAAGCTTCAAACAGTAAATTGGCTTCATGGCATTTTGTTAAGGATTTTGAAGATGTTTCATTCTCCCTTAAAGCAAACCACATTTGAATCTACATAGTAGTTAAACTACCTAGCAAGATTTGTGATCAAAGCAAACGTGAAATAATTGCTAGTGGTTTGTGCAGCAAAGTGCCTCATACAAATAAAGGCAACAATATCAATGGAAGTTAATTCAGTTCAAAATGTAAGGAGACAGACTTCATGGGGGGGGAAATCAAAAATATATACATTCATATTATCAATTCACAGTTATTTTTAAATCTCAGCTATGAAGTGACAGGAACAGCAGAAATGAGTTTTCCCAGCATAGCATAGCATTCATTACAATGCTTTGGGTAATAAGAACTTTGGATCACACTGGACTCTCCCAGAGTTAACCTAAAGGTGCAGAAAAAACAAGAAGGTTTGCCTTACACAGGGTGAAATCCTGGACATCAATGACAAAATTCCCCTTGATTTCAGTGGGGCAAGAAAAATCTATGGCCAATAGAGTTAAGGACAACAAGGAGTTTTTTAAATATGTTAGAAACAAAAAGAATCCTGACAATGGTGTTGGTCCATTACTAGACGGAAATGGTAGAATTACCAATAATAATGCAGAAAAGGTAGAAGTGTTCAATAAATATTTTTATATATTTGGGAAAAAACAGATAATATCGTCTCATCGTATGATGATAATACTCTTTTCATTCCACCAATATCGCCGTAGGATGTTAAAGAGCAGTTACTAAACTTAAGATATTTTTAAATCAGCACACCAGATAACTAGCTCAAGAGTTTTAAAAGAGTTGGATGAGAAGCTTACTGTACCGTTAATGTTTTTTTTCAGTAAATCTTGGAACACCAGGGAAGTTCCAGAAGACTGGAAGAAACATAACATTGTGACAATATTGAAAAAGGATAAATGATATGACCCAGGTGACTATAGTCCTATCAGTCTGACATCAATGCCAGGCAAGATAATGGTGCAGCTGATAGAGGATTTGATTAATAAAGAGTTAAAGGAGGGTAATATATTTAATTCAAATCAACATGGGTTGGTGGAAAACAGATCCTATCAAACTAATTTGATAACTTTTTTGATGAAATTACAAGTTTGGCTGATAAAGGTAACAGTGTTGATGTAATATACTTACATTTCTGAAAGGTGTTTGACTTGGTGCAGCACAATATTTAAAAAAAAATAGTACAAAATAAAATGAACAGTCATTATTAAATGGATTAAAAGCTGGCTAACTGACATGTCTCGAAATGTAATTGTAAATGGGAAATCATCATTGAGTGGTTGTGCTTCTAGTGGGATCCCATAGGCATCAGTTCTTGGCCCTACACTATTTAACATTTTTATCAATGGTCTGGAAGAAAACATAAAATCATCACTGCCAGAGTCTGAAAATGACCAAAAAAAATTGGAGGAGTGATAAATAATGAAGAGGACAGGTCACTGACATACACAGTGATCTGGATCATTTGGTAACCTGACCACAAGCAAACAATATGAGATTTAATTAAACTCATTATAAATGTTTATATTTAGGAACAAAGAATGTAAGCATATTTACAGGATGGGGGACTCTATCCAGGATAGCAGTGATACTGAAAAAGATTGAGGGGGGTGAGAGGTGGATAATTAGCTGAAATGCATGCACTCCCAGTGCAATGTTGTGACTAAATAGGGCTAATGTAATCCTTGGATGCATAAACAGGAGAATCTCAAATAGGAGTAGAAAGGTTGTTTTACTTCTGTATTTGGCAGTGGTGTGACCACTGCTGGAATACTGTGTCCAGTTCTGGTATCCAAAATTCATGAAGGATGCTGATAAATTGGAGAGAGTTAAGAGAAAAGCAACAAGAATGATTAAAGAATTAGAAAACATGCCTGTCACCATGCCTAAGTGCGTCACAGCTGAGGATACAAGATTCAGGACAAACTGCTGAGAAATGGGGCAGACCAACACCCTCCCCCCCACACCGATGGTTATTCTTCCATAAGATATGCCAGGCCAGTAACACAAGTAAACTTCAAACAAGTAAAACCACACTGGTTAACAAGTAGTCAGAAATGCAGTCTCCTTAGGTATCCCAACCCTTGTTTCACTACCCAGACACTAGACTTTATGATAAGTGGTTATTTACAACCAATTTCATGAATCAAATGGTTCTTCTGATCCCAAGAGATCAGCCACACGGCCAGGCCAATATATAACTCAGATTTTATCCATATATCACGCGGCTGCCAATCCTTTAGTATCTAATATCAAAAAGTTTATTTATAGAGAAAAAGAAATAGGAGAGAGTTAAAATGGTCAAAGAATCACATACATACAATGATTGTAAAGTTCTTGGATCAGGTTTGTTGCAGTGGTGGAATTAACTGCTCATTTGCAAAGACTCTGGAAATTACCCAAACTGCTTGGGGTCATCAGTCCTTGTTTAGAGCTTCTTTGTTAGAAATCCAGTCCAGAGAAATGAAGCAGGAAATTAAGACCAAATGGAGATGTTTCTATAGTCTTTATCTTCTCTCATGTGGGTGAATGCTCCAGGCTCAGTCTGTGGAAATTTACAGGCACAAGATGGAGTCCAGGGACACATGAGCAAGTCACATGTCCTTGCATGTTTTGTTGATAGTCATATGCATAATTTCAGATACAAAGATGATACATGCATATAAACAGGATAATCATATTCAATAGATTGTAACTTTTCCATTGATATCTTACATGATATACTTTGTATAAGAATTGTTGCAATTATATAACAGTGGTAGCAACAATGATATACATAGTCATATTTTAATCATATTTTAATCCTTGGATGCATAAACAGGAGAGTCTCAAGTAGCAGTAGAGAAGTTATTTTACCTCTGAATTTGGCAGTGGGGTGACCACTTCTGGAATACTGTGTCCAGTTCTGTAATATAATTCATGAAGGATGTTGATAAATTGGAGAGGGTTCAGAGCAGAACCACAAGAATGATTAAAGAATTAGAAAAACAAGTCTTAGGGTGATAGTCTCAAGGATCTTAACCTATTTAGCTTAACAAAGAGAAGGTTATGGGGTAACTTGATCACAAACTATAAGTACCTACATGAGGAAAAATATTTAATAATGGGCTCTTCAGTGTAGCCAAGAAAGGTATAATAAGAAGATGAAGCTGGGCAAATACATACCGGAAATAAGGCATACATTTTTAACATTTAGAGTAATTAACCATTGGTAAATCTCCATCACGGGCAATTTTTAAATCAAGATTGTATGTTTTTCCAAAAGATATGCTCTAGGAATTATTTTTGGTGAAGTTCTATGGCCTGTGTTATTCAGGAGATCAGACTAGATGATCACAACCCCTTCTGGCTTTTGGAATCTATGAATCTGTGAATAATCCTGCAGTGTGTTTTAATGCCTATACGGATTTTTTACAGATTTTTTTGCAGAGGAAGAGTGGTTTGATGTGTTCCTGACATTTTTCAAATACTATTTTTTTTAATCAACCAAGTCTGTGTGTAAATAGTTTTAAATACAAATGTGTCCTTATCATCAGGCAGGAAACTCAATGCTTTTACTTTTCTAGATAGCACTTCTACTTGTCCCATGGGTTTCTAGGAAATGGGTTTTTTTTCCTAGCCTGCCAGTGGCTAGAGATCTGTTAGTCAGGTACATTTCACAAGAATTAAATTAAGATGGGTAAAAAATTAGCAAATGGCAGCTAAGAGACTTTGTTGTCGTTGTTGTTAAATTATAATTGTTGTTATGATTGCTTGAATGTGCAGAAAGATTTAGTCATCAGGTATCAGTCTCCTGAAGTATTGGCTACACAGCTAGACTGTATTAACTGACCCAATTTGTCCATCATGAGCTAAGCTGTTAGCATTTGGATGTCTCCCTCTCAAGGAATAGAATGCTGTGTTCTTTCTGCTCCTGAGAATGAAAGGCAGGTTTCATGCCACTCATCAACAGTTATATGCAGAGTTGTAGCCATGTCAGTCTCAGGATATTAGAGAGACGAGGTGGCTGAGGTAATATCTTTTATTGGACCAACTTCTGCTGGTGAGAGAGACAAGCTTCCGAGCTTCCACAGAGCTCCCCCTCCCATCTTACGGGGTCCTAGAGCCAGGGCTCCAGCCTAAGCCCGAATGTCTACATTGCAATTAAACAGCCCCTTAATCTGAGCCCCATGAGCCAGAATCAACTGCATGGGCCAGCTGAGCATTCTTAATTGCAGTGTAGACATACCCAGAATATCACAGCTAAATACAAAGGTGGAACAGATTGTTTAGCATAAGTAGTTAACACATATTTCAAGAGACCGGTCAAGATGAAGTGGCCCTTTAACTCACCACCCCACACTGAAACCCACGCTGGGTATCATCAAACAACTACAGCCCATATTCAATGGGGACCCCATCCTGAAAGAAATCTTTCCTGAACCCCCTTTTCCGGCCTTCACACACACATTCAACCTCTCCAAGCTCATCATCAGAAGCAAGCTCCCCATAGACAAGGACACACCAACTCAATGTGGCACCAGAGCCTGCCAGAACTACAGGTGCAAAACCTCACCCTGCTTGTCTGCTCATCACCAGTGGCGTCTGCAAATCACTCGGAAGCAACACTAACCAAAGGGATATACAGAGTTAAATCTTCTGTGCAGTTCCCACACTGATTCTCATCATAAGCTACTCTTTGCTTTCATCTCTATTTAATTCCTCCTTGCTCTCATGTAAATGTATTCCAGAAGCAGCTCGTGTATTTTCAGCAAAATGACATGGTAAAGCTGCCAGAATTCTCCCTGTTGTCATAGTGCCTGACAGACATCTTTAGCACTACCATTAAAACTTAGGCTAGCTCTGGAGAAAGAGGTCAGTATTGTAGCAGAATCGTTTGAGGAGCTACAGTTACAGCTTTGTCAGAGCTTCCATTAATAAGCCCCAGTTTTCCGGGATTACAACTCCACAGTACATCCCACCAAGTCAATTAGATATTGTATTTATTTATTTGTGTGAGCTGAAATTACTGCTGTGGGATGCCTTGGGTTAGAGCCTGAGCTATGGGTGAGGAGCTCTAGAGATGGATGCCAAGCTTTGTGCTCTCTGATTCTGAGTCAGTTATAGGCTGGTGTGTAAGGAAGTTCAGGTCATGCCCCTCCCACCAGCAGTGGGAGGAAAGCAACAGAAGCTGGTGTGGTCTTCCCTGGCTGGCTGCTCTGCAGCCCAAGGTCAGGATCTGTTATTATGAAAGGCTTTGCCCAAGCCTTTGTTATTATGAAAGGCTTAGATGACCAAGTTCTATTCAGTATTCCCCAGAAGTCCAGAATGGCATTTTTCAAGTCATTAATACATGTTGTGGCTTTGTCCGCACTTGGAAACTGCACCTTTTCAGCAATGAGGTTAGCTGAACTGGTGCTGGTCACAGTTTAGCTGTAAGTGTTGACAAGGGCAAAACATTGTCAGCCCTGGTTCAGCTAACCAGGGTTAACCTCTGCTTACAGTCAACGTTAATCCCAGTCGCTGAACCAGGGTTGACCATGATTTTCATTATCTACATTAGAGCCTAATTGTGGTGAGCACCAGTTCAGCTGTCTGATTACTGGCAGCTGACCACTGAAACAGTGCTGCTTCCAAATGTAAACAAGGGGCTAGTATGTTTAAGAAAAAGGAATTTGGAGGGGAAAAATAACCAAAATGACTGAATCACTCCAGGTAAACCCTGGAAATTCAAAAGAAAGCTGCTACTAAATCCTTATCTTGCACTATTTGCTGTCTTTATATATATATATATACACACATATATATATATATATATACATATAATCATGAGCATTAACTTCCAGTTTCCAAAAACTGTCAGTCGAATTATTTATACTTATAGTTATTCTCTTCTTTTGTATTTCATTCATCTACAGCAGAGGTAATCAATAAGCGGACCACGGGCCAAATCCGGACTGCCACACACTTTTGAACAGATGCCAAAAATCTTTTTATTTATTTATTATTATCATTATTGTTATTTTGGGGGTGGGTTATTTTCCTGGAGTCTGAACCTTGACTATACCCTGACCGAGAAATTTGGACCTTGACAAAAAATAATTGATTACCCCTGATCTACTGTCTCCTGGAACATATGTGATCAAATTAATATTCATAATTATAACCTTTGATGTCCTCCTTCAGCTTTCAAAATGTTGATGGGTGAACTCCAACACCAATGACTCAGTCTTGCTTCACACCATGTCTGTATAGTCCAGACTGATGGTATATACAGTATCACAGAAAAGTGTTCTCTTTTCTTATTCTTGTTGCACGGACAATAGATATTGTAACTTTTCACCACATCACAGCAAACTAACAAGACATCACTCAGAATTTAGTTATCACTGAGGCAGCGTATCAGTAGTTTTAGAGGATGCATTTCTTTCAGCTTGCACTTCTGATATCTGAACCAAATTATGATAGACTGGTAGTGGAGCATGTGTCTCTATAAAAGCAGGTAACTAAAATGATCCATGGGTCAATACTCAGATATCTGTAATTTTAAATTGCAGCGGTGGTTGCTGCACATATTTTATAGATCAGATATTTTGCCTTGCATTATAAGATTAACAAGCAGATGCAGCAGCAGTGCCAGCACAGTTAAGGATATCCCTGGAGCTTTTAATTTTAGATTGAAAGTGGTTTTTGAAGCTTTTTAATATCACTTGTGGAAGATAGAAACACCATATTTTCAAGGTAAGGCAATGTCAGAGCTACTGTTAAGCCCCATTCTGTCTAGGGTTAGACCACTAAGTTCCCATGTCATCTGCGGATGGGGTTAGGAGAAAAAAGCCCCACCTATCCTCTCACTATACAGTATGCACAAGGGCCCAGTGAGGTTGCCTGCGGGTAAGTAGTGACAGAATAATTAACAAGATTATTATTTCTTCCTCTGTTTCTATAGCTATGGGGAATGACAGGAGGGGTTCTCTGCCTCTATCGATTTTGTTCAAATCTCCTCAGAAGAGCACTGACTATAAATAAGAACCATAAAAGAAAAAAGAAGAATAGCAAAATCCTACAATGCATCCATTTTTCTTCTGAATGCACAGCTTGGTTCGGGGTTTTTCTTGTTCAGTTAAACATATACATTTCTAAGTCTGGCCAGTAATGTTTTGCATTATGCTCTTTGAGAATTTTCATAGTGTGTGCAAGTTTTTGGACACATCCCTGCAGTCCCATCTGCTGAGGAGTCTAAATTGTTTCACTTAGCTATAAAAGCTATAGAGGACTGTGTACAACTCCAAATGGATTTAAATGCATTCCAGGATTGAACAATGCAATGACAGATACAAATCCATCTTGGAAAAGTGTTTGGTAAGATGATGAGGCTCTCAGATACTGTGATGATGGAGGCTCTATGAGTACCAAACATAGAAAGATAAGGGCCAGATTTCCACTTGGTGTAGCAGAAAGATGTACGTTATCATAGCTGTAAACCAGTTACAGCTTCTTGATTATCTGAGCACCCTGGAGATTGCTCTCATCTGGCCATGAAGCTTCAAGGACTATACACCAGCTGGGGGTAGCTGGAGCACACTGTTCTCTGGGCAACTCCTCCTCCCCTTCCTGACATACTCTCTGCATCATCTGTATGTCTTCTGGGGAGTCCCTCATACCAGGGAAATCCCCATCAGGGGCACCAGTCTCCATCCACTATGTGCTATTTGAGATTTTCTGCCCTTATATGACTCATATACCCAGATGGACTCCGAATTTGTGGCAACCTACTGAGAGTTGGTTGGGAAATTTTAAAATTTTCATCAAATGGGGAATGAGGGAAAGGAGGTTTAATATATCACACACTAAATGTTGTATCTGGGTTTCTTCCCAACCTGCTATACTAAGGGGGAAGACTGGCTACTGTCAATACTTCATTTGAGATAACTTTCCAGTTTGCAGCAACAATTGTAAAAAAAAAACGAGAGTGCTTGGGATATAATAGAAATGGAACAGAAAACAATGGATCCACTCCCCGGTCTTCCTCCAATCCCTCCCACAACCCATTTAGGGCCGTACCCAGTCTTGGTCACCTCTCCTTAAGGAAAATACACCTGAGTTTGAAAAAGACTAGAAAAAAGCCTCCAAAATGCACACGTTAAGAGCTCCATTAAAGAAGCCATTAGCAGTGCACACAACAAGAAGTTCTATTGATCCTGCAAAACCCAGGACCATCGCTACATATTCCTGTGCACCATCTACTGGCACTATTAAATAACCATTTACATGTTTACAGGCATCTCTTTTAACACACAATAAAACTTAGTTCCTTTCTTTTGCATCCCTTGTTTTCCTTTCCCTCTTCCTATCCCACTGTTTGTTGTTTTCACTGCTTCTTACCTAAAATGTAAATAAATACATTTTTCAGGGCAAGGACTGTGTGTGTATTTTGTTTGTAAAATTTGTAAGTACACTTTGGGGTGCAATGTAAGGCCATGTCCATATGTACAGCACTGCAGATGTGCTGCTGCTGCGTGTCTGGTGAAGACGCTCTAGGTTGACGGGAGAGAGAAAAACCACCTCCGTGAGCAGCAGGAGCTATGTCGACAGGAGAAGTTCAGTCGACATAGTGCTATGCACAGGAGCGCTTATGTAGGTGTCATGTATGTTGCTCGGGAGGGACATCCCTGAGCAATGTACATTTTGTCGACATAGGCTGTAGTGTAGATATAGCCTTAGTAACAAGGGCAATGAAGATAGATGGTGGTATATATATATAGTGGGATAGTTCAAAAACTAGAAATATTCATATTGGAAAGGAGAAGAGTTAGAGAGAATTTGACTGACTTATTCACAATTGTACAGGGTATAGCAGCTTGTTCCATTTTTCCTTTTTACATTGTGACAAAATAGGACACAAAGGATCACTCAATGAAATTTATAGCACATGTTTAGAACAATTAAAAGTAAATTGTTTTTCACAAAGCAGGTAAACTATTTTCTCAGCTTCAAGCTAAATACTGTGGCTGGGTTTTAAAAGATCTGGATAATGTTGTGACCGTTGGTAATGTTTGCAGTATTATACAAGCAAAAATAAGGTTTGCCAAATATTAACTGGGCCCAATATTCCACTGTCTGAAGGGGAGAAGCAGCAAACATTACTGCAGACTCTGCAGTAACTTCACTGTTTTCCCCCACAGAAGAAGATCAGGCAGACATCTGCTAGCCTGCATAGTTCTGTTTTGCCCATTTCAAAAGCACAAAGCTGAAGAAAGCCAGAGGGGGTCTTTTTCAGGGTAAAGCATGCCGTGAGGGTGGCATATCCCTTTCCATGCCCTCCATGCATAAATGTTGAAGAGATAGCTATTCTTGGAGTGCTGGCCCTTATGTGTATTCCACTGTGGATCACATGCCCTGCATGTATTCAGAGCTGGAGAATTCTTAAAAACAGTGTCGGTACCAGATCACGCTCTGGTGGCAGTGGTGCCTCCAGCACCAATCAAGCCTAACCTTGAGAAGGGATGGCACTGACAAATTGCAACCATAAAGACCTTCAGCCAGTGACAGTATTAGCTCTGCCTTGCCCAACTACAGCACAAACAGTAACTACTGTGGCCCCTTCTGTTCGGGCAGACAGGACCCATTGCACTCCAGAGACAGCAGAGTCTTACGCTCCACCCAAAAGCTCCACTCTCTCGGATCCCCAATCTTCATCAGATCCTTCCCTTATAAAAGAAGCTCTGACTCCACCAAAAGATGCAACCTATGGAAGGATTCTGTCTCCTATTCAGAGAATCATAGAAAATGAGGGTTGGAAGGGACCTCAGGAAGTCATCTAGTCCAAACCCCTGCTCAAAGCAGGACTAACCTCAGTAAATCATCCCAGCCAGAGTTTTGTCAAGCCCGACCTTAAAAACCTCTAAGGATGGAGATTCCACCACATCCCTAAGTGACCCATTCCAGTGCTTCACCACCCTTCTAGTGAAAAACATTTTCCTAATATCCAAACTAGACCTCCCCCGCTGCAACTTGAGACCATTGGTCCTTGTTCTGTCATCTGCCACCACTGAGAACAGCCTAGCTCCATCTTCCCTGGAACCTCTTTCAGGTAGTTGAAGACTGCTATCAAATCCCCCCTCACTCTTCTCTTCTGCAGACTAAATAAGCCCAGCTCCCTCAGCCTCTCCTCATAAATCATGTGCCCCAGTCCTCTAATCATTTTTGTTGCCCTCTGCTGGACTCTCCCCAATTTGTCCACATCCTTTCTGTAGTGGGGGGCCCAAAACCGGACACAGTACTCCAGATGTGGCCTCACCAGTGCCTAATAGAGGGGAAAGTCACTTCCCTTGATCTGCTGGCAGTGCTCCTACTAAAGCAGCCCAGTATGCCATTAGCTTTCTTGGCAAAAAGGACACTCTGTTGACTCATATTCCATCATCCAGACTTGGTTTTCCTTTAGCAGAACCACTGGTACTGTGGATGGAAAATTGGTGTTGCTATCACCCCCGAGTCTTTACCCAGGTCTTTTTCGTAGTAACAGCCCTATCAGACTTTGTGGCTTCACTGTGTTTCCCTATCATAACAACTTGCTTTTCATTGCCAGGAGACATCAAGAAGACCAAGAATCAACTTTGTCAATGCTCTAACTCCTGTCTTCCCTAGTTGTCAGTGTAAATTTGGAAAAGTCTGTCCTCACTCCAACACAGACTATAGCAGGTGTCATGGCCATGTGGGGGCCATCATTCCTAGTGGTCAGGCCATAGCCGAACAGTCTTTCCAAGCCTGGACATAGCTCTTCCGGCAGTCCCATGATCTGGTGGCCAAACCACAATTTGTTGCCCCCACAGAATCCTCCAGGATCTCTCAGGAGGCTCTGGGATGAGGGAAGGATAGGGAGACCTGGGCCCTCCCTCTCTACAGGGGTCCTGGCTCAGGGCCCAGGGGACGGATTCAAGGCGTGTCTCAGTCCCTTCTGGCTGCCACTCCAGATCAACATCCCCATGGGCTGCTTCTTGTCTTCCCTGTTTTCCCTTCAGATCAGGGCATGGCCCCAGCCTTCTTGATCAGTCGTGGTAGTTCAGGGATACAGCAGGTGGGGGAAGAAAGCTTCCCAGCTCACCCTCAGAATCCAGTTGTCTCCCGGCCCTTCATCAGGGAGAAGGGGGATCCTGGCTGAGTCTTACTCACAGTCCCAGTCCTTCCCCTGTAGATTGCTCTGCCTCAGAGGCTGCAGTCTGCCTGCCTGCATGCCTAACTGCCAGAGCTCCCTTTTAATCAGGTCTTCCATAGAGAGTATGCCCAGCAGCTGCTGAGGAATGGGACCTTCTTGACCTAAGGCTGCTCCAAACCTCCTTTAACCTTACCTGTGGGCTCTGTAAAGCCCATCAAAGAGACTTTAGACTTCATCAGAGGGTCTCTAAATTCAGTCACAGCAAGGGCTTATCTGCCAAGGGTCAGATTCCAAACGATGAACAACCTCATAGATAAGATCATGAGCAACTCTTGAACACCAATCAGAATTTGCCTCTCTATCCTGGGATATATGGCTTCATGTACTTATATCATGCCAATTGCTAGACTCTGTCTTTGTTGCCTACAAGCGTGGCTTCAAAAAGTGTAGATGCCAAACAAACAGTCCATGAATGCCATAGAAACTGTGCCCACTGAAGTAACATCGTCTCTACTATGGTGGAGGAAACCCCACTCCATTCATTTCCCTCTCACCAGGCAGGACGATCATTATGGATGCATCCCTTTTAGGCTGGGGGACTCACAGACAACCACACTTGGGTTGTCACACTTGGACATCCCAAGAGACCAGGATCCACATGAACGAAAACCTTGGGATTGGTCAGTCTATGTTAGTCCAAGGGTTGGGAGAAGAACAACGGGAAAAGAAGATAAATATACTGAAAGAACTAAGCCCATTTGTACACCATACACACAATGAATTTACCATAGCCTGGGAAAAATATTCCCCAAAATAATTTTTGAAAAACAAGAGTCTAAACAATATAGAAGCCACCAGCAATAGGGCATTCATCCAAAATTAATCAACTCAAAATAATCCAAGTTAAAATGATAATAATAAAGTTAGCAGTCTGCATACATAGAGACTCTATCTTACTGTGTAGTTTCTTAAAGAAAAATTATAATTAAATCCATCAAAAGAATTCTTAGAACCTTATTGTATGTCCCTATCTTACCAACTTGCTTATTGCAAGAGAAAGTTGTTCTTTCACAAGAAAACCTCAAAGGGACAAAACAAAGACACAACTCAATTTCCAGATGTGTCAGTTCAGACAGGAACAGTCTCCATCAAAAACAAACAGTCCAACAAAGAAAGAAAGCATCAGGATTCAAAACTTTATAGTGGAGTCCCCTGCCGCTGATATATATGAAGTTTTTTTTCCCAAAGCAATAAACAGACTCAGCTCAAAGAACTATTAATTCATAGGGCCATTTAATGCTTTCCAGTGTCAGAAGATTAATCAGTCTCTGCACATTTACTCTGCAAGTTTGAATATCATCCAAAACCCAGTTCTTTGCGTAAGCTATATTTGCAATAGCATTTCCTGGTCTAATGTGCAGTTTCAATGGAATATTAGGAAATGTTCACTGCTGGTATTCTGAATCCTTTACCACATTGGGGAGACCTAGTTTATCTTCAAGAGGGGAGCCTCATCCAGCCTACCATTTCAGTTGTGTGAAGGCTCAAGTAATTGAGGAAAAGCTAAATATTTTCTGTACGGTGTATGAGGACACCTGTGAATAACTGTGGTAGCCTCTTTAAAAACAGTTCATCTTTATGCAAAGTTTACCTCATTGCTGCTGCCAAGGTCAGCAAGTCCTTGAGGTACTTGCCACATAAGTGCTGGGCCACGAAAATTAATGCCAACAAAGATAGATTCACTTTGTTTGCCTAATTTTATTTAATAAGCTTTTGAGTTTGTGATTTAGCATGTGTGTGTCAGATTCTCATTCCAATTTCTTCTTCTCTAAGACTTGTTCTCCTGCTCTCTCATATAGGACTTACCACGATGTGCTGCACAGTGCATAACCAGCAATTGATTTCTGCTACTTTTCTGTCTAAAGTCCATTGAAAACACCTCTAAGTTCCACCAGAATAGTTCCAGACTTAAAAGTCTTATGAACATCAAGGGTTATAGAAATACACCAAAAATGTGTCATTTTACAGATTTTTAAAAAAATCAATATGCCTTTTTTCAATATATAATAGAGGAAAGGAAAAAGGGACCGAAGGAATTAAAGCCTAGTAAATGTGACATAATAGCTGGTATGCAGTGTTGTAACCATGCTGGTCCCAGGATATTAGAGACACAAGGTGGGTGAGGTAGTATCTTTCACTGGGCCACCATCTGTTGGCATGAGAAAGAAGCTTTTGAGTTTACACAGAAATTGGTAAAAGATATTACCTCACCCACCTTACAGCTGACCATTCCTCAATACTCCTAGCAGCTACCATTAATAAGACTGTCAATTTGCAAGCACCCAGATGTTTACAGAAGGTGATGATAAATGGAAGTCAACATGATTTGTCAAAAGGAGTGATACCAGACTAACCGAACTGATTTCCTTAACAGGAGAATAGATGTAAGCCCCGTTTCTGTACTCTCATTGAGTAGTTCTTTCCCGTAGTAATGTGGCGCAAGCTACGTGAGTATTTAGATAGATTAGTAGTTCTACTTACTGCAATGGGACTACTTGCCTGAGTGTATTCTCTATAGTGTTAGTCAGGGCTGCAGAAGCAGGCCTTTAGTGGATAAAGGCAAAGCATTGGACATATTGAGCCATAATTTCAAGGGCTAGAGGCCCACTTGCATGCTCAAATTGCAGCATATTTGTGTGTCCATGTTTACATAAATATTTACCTTGACAGCGTGTGCAGTGACCATAACTCCATGCACAACTGTGGTAAATACATGTATAATCATGCTAAATGCACCTGCAAATGTAGATCCATATGTGTGCCATTAAGACCAGTTATTCAGTTCTACCACAACTCAGGAATGTGGTCTGCATGACTCACTAGAAGCCCTTTACAAGTTAAATGATTCTCTGCTTATATATAAAATGCCTTATGCAGTAGTGGAACACTTCCAAGAATTCCAGCTTAAAAAATGTTTATATTATTTCTATACCCAAAAGACCTTAGGCATTCCAAAATAAATTCAAAGAGACAAAATAATTGAAAATTATGAACTCACACACTGTAACGCATTGTTGCAAAGAAAACAAATATTTGAAATTTATCTCTTCACAGAGCATAAGGTTTTTCTAGGGGTACATAAAAACTGTGTTGTTTCTTGTTATTTACAATTGCAAATGAGCCCACGTCCTTGAAATAGTTCCAGTAATTATAAGCGGGCTTAACCCCAAAACCATGTGGATCCGATCTGGATTTCTGATCTGGGGGTGTTGAAATATAGACATTGGTTTGGTTTGGCCAATTGTAGAAAGAGAATTCACTTGAAAACTCCAGAGCCCTTCCCCCTCACCTCCAAATTTCGGAGGAGTTCAGTGATAGCTGTCTGGGTCAGTCTCTTCTCTGCCTATAATACTGTAGAAATAAAGAAACATCTGGGTTGTAGCAATATGTACAGATTATCTGAGACCAACACTGCCATTCCTCAACACTCCTCGCAGCTATTGGCTTGGAGAGTGTAAGCAGTCCCATAGGATCCTGAACCCAGGCATTGATCAATTGTCACAGTTGCTCTAACTATCGGCATTCACCTCTGACATAGTGCCACCTCATGGCACCAAAATCCAAAGTGGCACAGCTTGGAGCAGAGTAGGAAACTCATATTATTGGCAGCATAGGAAAATATGGAGTGGAAAAGTGAAGTTGGATTCCTTTCCACCTGCCAAAAAAGCATTTGATGTGCACTTAAAATCCTCATTGCTGATATCCTGAAGCTGAAAATGAAAACTGGTCTCAAGTCTGTTTCCATGTCAGTATCACCTAACAGAAGACAAAAATGGATGATTTCCTTTCTTCCCGTTTGCCACCAGCAACTGAGCTGCTAACTTGCTCGCTTCCTCCGTTCGGCTGTTGCACCTCACATTGCACTGTGAGAGGTGTTCAAATGGCTAGGTATGAAAAAGGACAAGTGATAATGATTAACAAACCTAGTCAGAAAACCATAGCTCCACACGAACAAAATACACACCCACTACGCAATGTGGAAACAGTATATCTTAATTTTTAAAAAGAGCTCATTTCAATTAGAAAGCAAACAAAAAAACCAAGGAAACAATATTTTATTGGCTGACTCAAATATGATACCCATGTTATTCTTGGACTAGTCAGTCACCTGACATTTTTTCCCCTCATCTTGCTTTGAACACACAGAAACAGCTGATTACTCTTCTTGAATAGCTTGAGACCTCAGCAACACACGCACACACATTTCAGTTTCCAGTAAAGTACTGGGCATACACAGATGTTTGCTACTCTGCTGGAAATTGAAATGCTGCACATTCCTTAGATAGCAAATGAATCTCCAAGCCTGTGTGACTGGCGGCAGGTCTCAGATGCAAGGAAGTGTGACCGCTCCACTTCCTCCAGACTCTGGGAAACAAAACACAGTCACACAGCTGACAGGAAAATGAATCTGATAGACTTGTCCTCTTTTGGGTTTCAGCCTCCCTGCTCTCAGAAAAGCCAGGCCATGCCGCCTTGGGAATAAGACCCATTGTTTTTAAGCATGGAGAGAACATGCCAGATGTGCAGGAGGCAGGGCAAGGGATTAATTCTACTTGTGCCCAAATAGAATTAATCATCCCTGTTTCACACTTGCAACAGGAACTGAAAAACTTATTTTAAAGAGGAGCTACCGGTTCCCTTAAAGAATACACACTGACAATTTGTATAATAATATGCTTAGCAGCTATTTAAAATGTAAAAAAGCAGGACATTCTGTAAGATGCTTCTCATTCACCGTGATGCAACAATTATTTACTGTTCTGCACGTTGGAGAGGCAGGTTGGCTGTGCCTAAAATAACCCTTCACCCTGCAAGGGTCCCAGACCTCGCAGTCATTGGTCCAGACTTAACTAAATATCCAGCCTAATCAAACTGCATTCCATCTATAACACAGCCCCCATGTAACAAACCTCTGTCCTCTAAAATGTAATGGATCTGAAGTCAGGGCGTATTACAAAAGTTATCCTGCTTTTTAGAGGGATGGTTTAATGTGGGATTAATGTCAACATTATCTTCATGATCAGTATTTTTCACATGCATTTTTCTGCCACGTACAAGATATAAGAATTGCTTGCTTTGGTATATTTCTCTCGGCTGTACAGTATATACACAAGTAAGTATATTTATATTCCCATACAGTTTCTCTTATGGCAGGTAAGGAAGTGTTTTGAAAGCACGGCTGCAGAATATGAAGCACCCAAAGGGGGGGAATCTCTTTACAAACAGCGGGCACGCCTGGGAAAATGCACCAACTTTACAGTGTACATTAAATGAATGTGACATTTCCCCTGGTTTCAGAATTTTAGTTTTGTTGTGTATATGAAGTCTCCTGAGTTGGCTGTGTCATTGTTGTCCAAGAACATATTACAAATCCCCATGGTTTGCAATAATCAGAATTTTATCATAATCAAAAACGCCTTGTTCAATCTTCCAGGCATACTTTCCCTTCCTGTTCCAAGCTGTCTAGAGGTTTTCAGCAGCAGGCCTACAGACATGACTGGCTCTGTAATGTTGGATGACCTCATCTGCACACACCACAACTGCAGAGACAAGCTGTGTGCACTCTGCTTGAAACAAACAGATTTCTGGGGAATGTATTTGTTCACACAAGAACAGTAAATCAACATTCAGAACTTGGAAGTTGCAGAGGGTTTTTGCTTTCTGAGAAATGCCTAAGCACAGGGTTTCCATTGCACTGTTAGGAATGAGGAAGAAAAATGCAGAGACCATCTAACAAAGGTAGCTAAGAAATAGCCTAGAGAAAGCTAGTGTATTCCTGCTTTGATGCTCAGCTGCACTTTAAAGGGAATCGTGCAGTGCTAGAGCCAGACATTACCCTTAGAGGGCCACACCCTCCACTTATGTAAATTGGTATCGCTTCACTGTAGCCAGTGGAGCGCCACTGATGTACACCAGATGAGGATATTAAAAGATCTCCTCCTGATTTCTATACTTGCTACTGTTTAATTATGTTTTACTGCTAAAATAACCTCCTGAATTATCTGAGATGGTTATGGATAACCTCTGACATCCCAGCTGGGTTTGCGAGAGATGACTCTCTGCAATGGAACCAGTGGTAGCAGTGGTGGGTGTGCTAGTGTAGACAGGGTTCCAAACAACCACTGACTTTTTTTACTATTATTATGACATCTACTTCTGGTAGGAGTTGTAGCAAATACAAAGGCCAGATGCTCTGGTCTGATGCAGCTGCTGTGCACTGCTTTGGTGGCACAGCGCAGCCGTAAAACCAACTTGCCTGGGGAAATGCTTCAGTGGTGTAGGAGTGACGTGGCTGCTTTTATGCTACCCCCTCCTGGGCTCCTGTGCAGGGATCATGTCAGAGGGAAACGCTATTGTGACTTAGTTTTTCGCTACACATGACTTCTTTCCAACCCAGGTAATTACCATGTGTTAGAATCATAATATAGATCCATAATCAAGCCATAGTATGATTCTAGAAGAATCTTTTTCATGTAACTCAGCTGTTCCCTATATAGGATAGGGAACATTGTTACATTAGTGCCCATGCCCATCTGGGCATAAGAATTAATTCGGTCCCCAAACAGAGAAGAGGCACCCTTAGGCCCCATCTCTGGAAACACAGATGGTGGTTTATGTTTCCATTACTCCTATACCCAGACTAGACACAGTTCTGAATCACATCTGGTGAGGACACTGCATCATTCCAGAATAGTGTGGATACAGCAATCCATGTTAAGCAAAACTGTGTCTGACAACTGTTTTCAGTACAAACTTGCAGCTCCCATGGTTTACTGCTGTAATTCAGACAAGTCTTTGATGCTGGTACTAAGGTGAAATTTCCAACTCTAGAATGCAAGCTCAGTGTTATGATCATTTAGAAGCTCTGGAAGAGGACTGGAGGCGTGAGCATACTAAGGTAGGAGCAATACATCTAAGGTACAAATGTTTACACAAGGTATAAAACTCACTGACCTCTTCCAGCCAATCAAATCTAAAACCACTGCAAGAAAAAAATAAAAGCCATGGAATTTGAAGCCCCCCCCTTCTAGAACTTTGTGATGACATATCTGAGTGCCCTCCATTTTCACCTCACCGCCAGCTCTTTCCTTGGGAATTACGATGACGGAGTTAGGGACAGCAGTGAAGAGAAGCATGAGACCGAATGCTAGTGACCTTCAGATTTAGAGCATTCCCTACTACGCCATCTGTTAAAAAACAGGAAACTAAGTTAGGTGTGAAACTGCAAAATTCAGATTCAGATTTTGAACACCCCAAAATTCAGGATTGTTCAGTTCTGATATTACAATTTAGCCCATAAATGGCTATTTACCAAATTCTGTTCTAGATCTCTGAATTTTGAACTCACCCAGAAAATGGGAGGGTTTTGGATCTGAGATTTTAGTTCAAGTTCATCTCTGATAGGAGGTCAGGTCCTCAGCTGGTGTAAATCAGCACTGTTCTAGCGTAATCAATGAAGCTAAACTGATTTACCACCCCGCTGAGCAGCTGGCCCAGAAACTTAATATAATTAACTTGTTCTAAATCATGTCTTCCAGTGTTTCATTTGTGTATAGAGGGACATCTCCCCTCCTTCCCAGCATCTTCTCATTGTGTCCCTTCAGACCTGGAATGAATGGTTGCCAACTAAGGCCATGTTGGGGTATGTCTATACTGACGGCAGCAAAGTCGCCGCCGTCATATCGACCTGTCTGGATCGATTGAGCAGTCAGTGAAGACCCATTCAATTGATCCAGAAGTCGACGCTGGTAAACCACCCCCTGAAGTGGTGTAGCACTGCTTCGATGGGAACACAGTTCCCGTCAGCGCAGTGCATTGAAGACGCCGCTCAGAAGGGAAGCACAGCAGTCAACGGGAGTTACGCAAGCTACTCTGCGTAGCTTGCATAACTCCCATCAACTGCCGCTGAATCGCCAGGTAAGTATAGACCACGGCTTAGTTATGCTGCATTGTTCAACATTACATCCCACCAGCCTGCAAGAAGAAGTGTAAAATAATCATGACACCCAATGATAAGTAGATCCCTGTTACATTGTGGATTGCTTACAGCTCTGACCTCTGCTCTATATAAACTGGTTTTGATTGCAAAATTGCTCTGCTCCACAGTACAGCTGTGCGGAGGATGTGCAGCAGAACTGTACTCAGTCTGACAAGCCGTTTAGCTATAATATTTATAACCACTGAGTAGAAATGAAGAACAGTACTTTCAGCACCTCCAAAATCTGATTTCTGTAATCAGCTCAAACAGCTAGGAATGTTGCCATATGTCATAGTAACAGACTTCCCTAATGGCACATATTTAATGAAATGGAATAGGAAAAGGGTCCATGAGATGCCAAGAAATAGTTAGCATCATTTATTTCAACTACTGCCTTCGCAATGGACCTCTGACATTACAGGAGGCACCATCCCAGCCTCCTTGATACTATTAATAAAGGAGGAAATATGCCAAAAAATTGCTCTCTTTGCAGCAGAGAGCATCTAAAAATGTGAAGCCTTTGGACATTGGGCAGGGCCTAAACAAATCAGTGGCAATGTGCTCCCCTTTCCTCTGCAACGTTTTCTCCAGGCAATGAAAGACGTGATGGTGCTAGAGAAGAGTGATGGCAGTTATGCAACAGAGGAAGCAAAGACATTAGTTATGGAAGAAAGTTAAAGAACTAAGAGGTTCTTCAACTTGAGTTAAAGAGTGAGTGACACAGGAGAAAGGGCAAGGGTCAGAAAGTTCAGTAGTCAGGAGGACTGAAGTTCAGCCATGAATGGGAAGAAATTGAACAGAGAATTCTTTGTGTCCATCCTTTGCACTGTATTTTGCATAGTATACGTGGTTTCTGCTGCCATGATAACATGCCTCCTGTCTGTCATTTCTGTATCGAGTAGAGTATTGAACTATAGTATCCTCATTGTAGTACAGGGGGTTGCATATTGAAGAATATCATCATATCTTTCTACTGCAGCACTGTAGAGTCACTTATTCTGTTTCTTGGTGTGTCAAACTAGAATGGAGGGCGAGGCAAAGGCTAACAAAACAATATTAAGTGTACATAATATTTTTAAATACAATAGGCCAAGTTCTACCCTGGGATGCATGCAACTCACATTGACTGCCAATGGGAGCTCTGCACACACATCTGAGGGCACAATTTGGCCTAATGTTCTAATTACGTTCTTTTTAATACTGCTGCAACAATCAGATGTTTCCAACATATGGTTTACCAAATATATAGTATATATATATATATATATATTATATAGTATAGTATAGTATAGTATAGTAATAGATATATAGTATATATATTTGGTAAAACCTTGCAACTCAAAGTAGAAAAGTAATATAGTTAGAGATCTACTGGAATAAGAACAGCTCTTTCTGGCCTCATTCACACTAAGCAAACACTATTTCTTTTGGGAGACCCCAGGGCATCGTGAATAAGGGACTTGGGAGAAGTGGCTTCAGTTTCAGGTTCTGCCACTGCATTTGTGAATGACCTGGGGCAAGTCACTTCACCTGTGTACCTCAGTTTTCCCCATCTGTAAAACAGGAATTATGATACTAATCTCCTTTGTAAAGTGCTTTGAGAACTGCTGATGAAAAGCCCTCTAGAAGAACTATGTACTATTATTATACAGTAATCCAGGTGAGCAGAAGACACCAAACCCAATGAACCATAAGTTAATTACAAAACTCTCAGAACTATCACTTCTTCGACTATAGTTACCCCCAATAACTGAGCAAAATATGTATCACAGCTGCTAGTTTTGGATTCCTCACAATAGATAGACAAACACCACTTCTCTGGTAGGTATTTTTTACAGATTGATAATTAACCAATAATCATATCTGCAGCTAGCACAACTGGAGACAATATAATGCAAATCCCAGAAGCTGCTCTGACTACCTGCTTTCTCATCCCTGCTACAGCAGCTCCCTTAGTGGTCACCTGCACTATCCCAGGGGAAGGAGGAGAAAGGAGCTGTGGCTTTCCATTGCCTGCTTTGCTGCCCAGCAGTGGAAGCCCCAGGAAGAGTAAATTAGGAGCTTGACTAGATCTGAATGAGCCCAGGGAGATACCTATCGAAGAAAGGCTCCTTTCCCCTCCACAAACAGCCTGGGCAGACCAGGAGAAGGGGAAAAAGAAGGAGCATGTTCCATCTATTCCTCCTGTTTGCCCCCAACATCCCTTCTGCTCCTGGTGCTGATTATTTTGGCTACACACTCACCAAGGATTACCCCGTGCTGAAGGAACTGTCAGCAGGAGACTTGTGGGTCTCTTCCTCTTCCCTTGAGACACCCAAGCAGTGCAGAAGCAGCAGAACAGGGCATGGAATCTGTCCCAAAGGGTGAATTGTACAGCCTAGCTCTTTGGGAACTATGTTTAGTACCCCCCCTCCCCTCAAGCTGAAAAGGCTGGACAGCACGGACATATACACTGAGGGATCTAGAACACACAGTGATAAAAATGCCAGTGGCTGGCCTACTCCAGCAGACTCACTACCATTGGTGAAGCTGCATCAATAGTAGCAACAGCAGGGAACTTTAAGGAGAAAAGTCTAGCACAGACACAGTCTGCATCTTCCTTATTGCCTGCTGTTTAGTCTCAGTTATTTGCATGTTTTCGTGTATGAAAGTAAGCTGAAGAATCAGAGATCGTGGTGCAGGAAAATCCAGCACCGGCACAGTACAGAAAGGTGATAATCCTCTAGATTTCCTTTTACAAAACGGAGACAATCCAGAAGAAAAGTGACAAATTCAATCCATTTCAATCTATAGTCTGTTTATTATTTGCATTAGAATAGTGCCCACTGAATCAGGACCAACCCCCTGTGACAGGGTAGTCTGCCCCTTAAGGGCAGTACAGCCTACTGGTCAGTCCTTCTTGTCACATGGCATTGCCCTTTAAATTTGGGATGCTCTCATACACAAAGCCTGAGAAGATATGGGGGGAGAGGAAAGAAGTCCCTGGAAGAAGTACCATTTAGATGGAAACCTGTTGTATCTTTAAGGAGTCTTGCAGACAAGCCAGGGCATGGCTCCTCTTTCAACTGGAGGAATGAGCTGGGAGAAGGGGCCATCATAAATGATGACCTCTTTGTTCATAGTAGGGCAGATATTGGCATATACTGAAAGCAATGAGAAGGCTCCTGCAGGGCTTGGAGTTAGGAAGCATCAGCTGAGAAAAGGCTGCCAAGCCCTCTGAACCTGAGGGCCAGCTGAGGGAGATTAAACTGCAGTTCAGCTCCAGGAGGAGAGCTGAGGACTCCTGGTAGGGAAAGGGAAAATAATTGCTTGAACTCCACAAGTTCCAGGAGGAGAGCTGGGACTCTGCCATGAGGAGAGAAACTAAAACTGTGAGAGAAAACCTGAGGGGACTGGGAACAGCTTAGATGGCAGCTTCAGAGGAGCCCTGAAAAGTCAGAAGAACCTTTTGTTTATTTGGGAACTCTTCATTATGGCCCCTTTTGTATATTATGGCTTGGTAACAAACAAACTTGGTATTGAGTCAAGCATCAAGAGTGCTTAAAGTGAAATTTTTGGCTTCCTGGGAGCATGTACAGCACCCAGGGCCAGATTTAGGGGCAGGTGATCCAGGGCACTCAGGGTGCTGTTTTTGTTGTTGGCGACAAAAGGGAAACTAGAATGTTTGAAGTAAAATGTTTCAGGTATGTGGATTCATTTTTCACTAATCTCCTAGAATGTTCTGGACCTTTGTAGAATCTCGTGGAACCTTCCAGACTTTCTGAGAACTACATTTTCCTTGAAACTCCTAGAATGTTGTCAGCCGGGCCCTCAAGGATTTATAAGGGGCAGGGCACCAGTGAGATATAAGAATGAACTGGAGTGAAGTGAGAGCCCAGCTGCAATAAATCATGCATGCAAATCATGCAACAAAGTCGTGACATGAGCTACAAATGCAATACAAAATAAGGTATCCAAAAGTTTAACAAATGGAGTGGGAGGACACTGAGGGTGCTCTTCTCCTGAGTGCCATTTGGTCTGGGGCCAGTCCTGACAGAACCCTACTAACTCAGCAAGGGGTGCTACAGGGTAGGGTAGGCGTGCCCTATGGCATCCCATCATGCTGAGTGCTGTACAAAAGTACATTAAAAATATCCCTATTTAGTCTAGCTATGAATTTGAGCACTAAGAGTAAAAGTTTGCTCCATTCAAAATGCAAGTTTTCTACAAGCATAACTAAAAGATTTTTGGGGCCCAAAATTGCCACATGGGTTGATTCTTTAAGAGCTGCATTATGCATAAGGAAATGTTAAAAACAGAACTGTGTGCTCTTTTTATTTTTCTTCTCTCATAGCTGCTGACTGCTGATGTATGAATGTATTCACACTGATAATCAGCCACCTCCTCTTCTTTCTCTCCCCCTCTTGCCTTATTCCTTTCACGCTGCCACAATCCTTTACTGGCAATAATCACACAATTAGATCTGAATGAGAAATTTCAGAGAATAAAAATAATAAAATCTTTTTGACACTTTCACAAAAGCATGAAACCTCAGGTTTTGGGAGAGGGATTTTTTGGAGGAGGCGTGGTTGTGTGCGTGCTATGACTCGGGGTGGAGGGAATTGAGAAATTTTAGGCAAAACTGAAATGTTTAGCCTGAAAGAAACATGGAAATGATAGTGATGTTACAAGGACTGGGTTGTGAAACCACTTCAAGGCTTAGTTATAAAATAGTTCCTTTTTTTTCTTTTTCTTCACACAAGTACTCTGGTAACGAGTAATGGATATACCAAAAAATTTAACAATAGTTATCTTTTTTAAAATATATTCTTTGATATCTGCTTAAAGTTGTACAGGCTTTATCTTCAGTGAGGATGGGACAGGGTGAGAACAGGCCAACCCATCCTACAGGAGTTCTGACTAAATGGATCACCGTTAGAGTCAGTAGGGCCTGGCTACATGGAATTCATGGCAGGGTTGGGGCCTATCAAGGTTGTTTGGATTGAGGTATTTGAACGGGACCCTTCACTTCTCCCTCCAAAACTCTAAGGTGTTCAAAGGGCCTGGGTTTGACATATATCTGGTAGTACTACACAACCTAATTCAGATAACTCATTACTGCTCTCCATTCAGGACAGGATAGGGGGAGAATCCATTGATTACATGAGCTCAGTTCCTCAGCTCCAGTTGGAAAAAGGCTTTAATAAAATCTAAATTCTTTATTTTAAAAAAGACAGAAATCCCACAGAAGCCTTCACAATGATGTAAAAGATGACAAAGAGCAAGGAAAAACTCCAGCCCTCTTTGTCTATGATGTGGCTTTTTAAGTAAGCAAAACTAATCTAGGCAACTGGGGAACAGATACAATGGCAGATCAAATTCAATGTAAACAATTGCAAGGCAATGTACATTGAAAGAAACAAAATCCATGATGGGTTCTATGTTAACTGTAGGGACACATAGGGCGGAGGGGAGGCGGAGGGAGAGAGATCTGAGTGCAGTTCAATGTGGTTGCATCTTCTTTTACTACTTTTTGATGGAATAATTCAAATGGTTGAGAGCAGCGATTTTGGTGTCGCCATAGATTTTATGTCTGGCAGCTTTCTCTTCTTCTTTCACACGTGTGTCTTGGAAGGACACAATGTCAGGGTAGCCCAGACATCTTGTTTCCTTAACTAGGGATGTAAAATAGCAAATGGTTAAACGGTAAGTATTAATTTTACCGTTTACAAGTTGTGTTAACTATTTAACTTTGCTGCATGGAGGGGGGACTGTGCACATGGGGGGTGAGTGGGGACAGGGTGTTGCAGGGAGGGATGATTGGAGAGGATGCTGGGACTCGCACATGTGCAGGGGTCATGGAGAGAGCCCTGGCAGCTTAGGGGTTTGGTGGCGCCAGCTGAGCAGGCAGCAGAGTGAATGAGCCAGGAGGCAGCAGCTGAGGTGCGCCCGGGTGAAGGGTCTGGGGGGTCGGGTGGGCACAGGGAGTGTCCCCGATCCTGGGGCAGGGCCAGGAGCGTGGCGGGGGGCAGATGGGCTCAGGGGGTGAGCAGGATGCAGAGGTGTTTTATTGCCCTCTCCTGCAGGCTGGGGGGCGGCAGGTCCTGTGTGCCCGGGCAAAGACTGAGAAGCTAAGGCGGAGGCACCTCCTCGCTCCAAGCCATACAAAAGAAGAAGAGGATAGAATAATATGTACGTTATAACAACTTGTCATAGTTATCTGTTAGACATTTGTTACTTGTATTTGCCAAGATGTTTCTTAATTAGTCATTAAAGAATGTTGCTGGTTTGTGGTGGTCATTTAATGACTGCTTATGGAATTTATATAGGGTACCTTAACTTAAAGGTACACTTTTTATCTTAACTTGAAGGTACTACACTTGGGATGCCAGCAGGAAACTAAAAAATGATGCTAGCAGAAAATCTAGGTAATAAGGAGAAAAAACCAAAGACTGCAAGAGTTGCTAAACATAGTTTATGTTAGACCTACTGTGCTATTCCGCTACGCTTATAGTCTGTCAGCGAACCGTAAGATTCCACGGGGCTTCCAAAGTTATTAATAGGGGTGTTGAAGCAATATCTCAACTCTGTCATGTGCTTTAAGTTTTATTTTACTGGCTATTACTGTGATTAAAGTTATATTGAAGTATATCATTAGGATCATTATAAAATATAAACAAGTTAGTATTTCTGTAAAACTTTCTGGCTCCTCTCTTTTATTTCCTGCCTTTTAGATACATTTTAGTAATCTTTGCTGTGTCTGGTATGTATTGGTAGTTCTGATTAGCTGCTTAGACCCAAGCATGCTCTTCCTGTGCAGCTTAGCTAAGCATTTTATTCAAAACACATTCTACATGAGAAAATGAACCTGTTGACTAAAATACAAAACCAAAACCCATTTAGATCCCTCTTATAGGCAATACACAAATTGCTGTTTTAACCAAACATTTAAAATAGGTATAAAAAAAATGACATTCACAGACCCAGATATACAAAGGGAATCCCCTTTTTAACCATTTAAGGTAACAGTGAGCAGTTGAAAAATTAACGTCTCTTAAAAACAACCAGCTCAAGAAAGCTGACAGGAGAGATTAACAGTATGAATAGTGTGACTTTTAGGGGAATTTCAAACACAGACGGAGAATGCTAATTCCTTTGCATTAGCCACGAGAATCTTTTGTGCTCTTTTTTTTTTAAAAAAAAGACTTGCTTGTTTGAATAGGGAAGGGGGAGGAGTCTATGCCACACAGAATGGAAATGTTTTGACCAGCTAGAAGGTTTGAAGGCCCTATCCCCAATGCAGGAAACGACAAGTTGAGATCACAGAATGGGGCTTCTCGCTTGCCCGGATAGAAAAATTCAGAGCCTGAATTTCAGGCACACTGCAGAGATGATATAGTTGAGCCACACATGGTGAGGATGGTGATGAAAGGTGATCTAATAGTACTTTATTGGCATAATCTCCTAAAGGGGTACACACACCCCCTACTATTGTCCAAGAAGGAAAAATTAAGGGGGAAGGGGAGAAAGGTAAGAGCCTGTCTGGACCACAGTCACCTGGGAAGGAATTTTCCAGCACAAAACCAAAGTTAAAAATTGTCCAACAGCACCTGATTGTAGTAATGATGCCCACAGTGCAATGGGGCGGGGAGGAGAAGTGCCATTTGCGGAGGCTGGATCTGCTAGCTGAGTGTGAAAGTTTTGCCTGATATTTCTAGTTATTAGGATTAATATTTATGAATCTCTGCTAACTTGCATTAGTGTAACTGAAAGCAAAATTTGGCCCTTCATGTTTGGTATAAGTGCTTCCTTTTATGCAAATTCTTATCCTTTTTTCTCTTTTGCTGATCCCCCATCCTTGCATTGCCACATCGTCTGCTACATGCAGCGACACACAAATAACTACTGACACAGTGACATTGCTAAATAAATTGTATGACAGTTTCTCCTACCCTTTGGAAAAAATATAGATAAATGAATGCTTAGGGCTGGTCTGCACTACTGAGTTTTGTCGACAAAAGTCAGCTTTTGTGGACAAAACAGTGGAGATGTACAGACTGAAATGCTCCTCCCACTGATATAACTCCCCTGCTATGCTGACATAATAAAACCACCTCAACGAGAGGTTCAGGGCTTATGTTGGCCTAGTTAGGGTGACACAGTGTCAATATAGACACTGTGTCCCTTACATCAGCTGTGGGGCTGTCATTCTTGTCAATTTCACCACTCCACTGGACAAGAAAGCCCCCAGAGAGCCGAGCAATTGGTCTCTACTCCCAGCTGGGAGCAGGGTGAGAAACCCAGGTGCTTCTCCACCTGCTCCCCATCAGGAGTTGGGGCAGCCTCGTCAATTTCATGGCTGAGCAAGGCAGGCAGGAGCAGGGTCAGGGGCAGAAGACCACAACCTTGCCCAGGTAGGCTGATGTAATTTAGACAGGCCTCTAAGTTATGTGAGAGGTTTCTCCAGCCCCTGGAGCAGTGCAGGGTAGGGTGGATGCAAGAGTGGCTTAAAACTATCTCAGAGTGGGGTTGTATGTCCAGTTCTGCCAGTGGCAGTTTGGGTGACCTTAGGCAAATCATGTACCCCTCTATGCCTCAGTTTCCCACCTGTAAAATGGGGATAATAATACTGACTGCCTTTGAGATCTACTGATGGCATGTAGAGCAAGATTTTATTATATAGCATAAGGAGCTTCTGTGCACTACCACAATACAAATACTGATAATTAATGGATACAAATACTTTCTGCTTTTAAAATATTAATTTATTGTTTATCATAAGGAGGGGAAAGGGAAACAGGGTGGAAGAGAGTTAGGCACCAAAATCCCTTTGAGCATCTGGGCCCTTGAGATCTACTGATGTGAAGCGCTATATCCAAGTGAGATATTAAGTTATTGCAATATTACCATAAAGTACACAACTATCACACTACTGTAGGTTCAATCATGCACCACACATGGTCTGATTCTGCCAGGCCTCCACTCACATAGCTAGTCATAAGAAGACAGGGTTCAGAATGCTCACAGGATCAGGCTCAAAATATATCTAAAGGTATGTCTATACTGAAGGTATACGTTCCAGCTTGAGCAGACATACCCACACCATCTCTAATCAAGCTATTGCGCTAAAAATAGAACATAGAAACAGGAGGAGTTAGCTGCCCTGACTGCTGGCCAATCCAAGACTGTACATGTACTAAAGATGGCTAGCCCCTCCCACCGCTCATGCTCCTATGGCTACACTTCTATTTTTAGCACGCTTGCTCACTTAGAGCTAGTATGGATATGTCTCCTGGAGCTGGAATTTATACCTTCCAGCTCCCTTGAAGACATACCCTCAGATTAAAAACCTTATTTCTTTCTTTATAACCTACTTTTTAAATATAGATACAATTAAAAGTGACTTTCAAGACTTGTTCACTCTGCCAACTTCCAAGATATAACTTATTTGCCAATTTCCATTTTTGTAAAATCAACCTCTTTTCTAAGGCTTAATAAAAATTCCTTTCCAGATCAATATAGTTCTGCTGTTTGCTGCTTACCAATTCCCATCTTAGTTCTTAGTTTCTGTGCATGTCAGAACCATTAGACCGGTAACTCTAATGATTATTTTGAGCCATATGTGTGCGTGGTGCTGTATAGATATAAAGTCAAACCAGAACCTTGCCTTGAGGCATTTGCACACCAATTGATGTGGAAACAAATGAAAATATCAGCAACACAAAGGGAAGCAAGGTGCTGTCAGTGCAATGTAGGAGAGGTGAAAAAGTTATTTTGTTCTTAGGACTAGACTACATGGTTTGACACAGCCCTGAAGTTGAGCCAGGCCACACCAAGCGAAGAACCAAAAGGGACTAAGCCTTTCTGAGATACAATTCCTCCCTGAAGTCTCCCTTGGGACTGGGCCCACGGACTCTCCATTCCGCCAACCCCAGGGAAGCTTAGTCCTACCCACTTTCAGGACATATCTGCTCCCAGAGTTGACTCAATGTGGTTCTTAGTTTGGTTTGCAACCAGCTATCTGGTAATATTAACATTTTGGGGGCGAGAGGAGGGTTAGTATTTTTCCCCCTGAAATGCTGTTCTATTTTGTGGCCTAAGGAGGAGAGTGGCAAAGAGCAGCAACCAAGTAGAGATTAGTGACGGCAGGCAGGCAAAGGAAGTAGATTCTGAGGAGGGATTTGCAGGAGAATAAGGTCTCTCAGAGCACTGGAGGAGGGAGGCATACAGAGTGACATGAAAGGCATTGCCAAGTCATGAGTGAGAGAGAGAGAGACAAAGAGGGCATGAAGGTGAAATAGATTACATTTAAACAGGATTATTTAGAAAGAACATGTGCTTCAAATCTTCCTTTCAGTTCCATAGGGTTTAATATGAAGGTATGTGGCTTGGATTTTCTCTGCTCCAAAACAGTGGGTTATAACAGCCCTGTATGTTTCCCTGTTTTTTCATTCAGGATCCTTTGACATGAATGAGGACAGTGCTGATTAGACCCAAACAGCTGGTAACCCTATTCAGAATTTTTCTTCCCCCTTTAAAAACAAAATAAAAAAGCTGATGTAATTCCCTAGAGCCCCTGCTATGGTATTCCTATTGCATAGCTGCATAATCTCGCTGAGTAATTGTGTTTTGAACATCCCAGTCCCCTGGGTTGAGGGGCCTTTTGGTTAAATTATTTTTCATGTGTGTATTTTCTTTGTGTTTTCCTTAGGTAACTAAATGGGTAATGGGGGAGTGAGATAAGGAAAGGTGATGAAATTGTCAGTTAAGAAGCTGAAGCTCTGCACAGTATTAAATGACACAGAGGGAAATTGGAGACAGTAGCTTTTGTGCTCCAGCCTCCGAGTTTTCCATTGATTAGGTAAAACTGAAGTAGAAGGCATTAAATGACAAACTGCTGTTTCTCTTTGGGAAGGACCCCTCCCCGGCTGTATGAGCAGCACAGGGACTCGGCTCAGATCCTCTGCCTCCCTCTCCTGCACACCAAGTCATCATTTAATTGATTCTTGAAAACCTGCTTGTTTAAGCACACCAATCAGTATCATAAATGCTTTACAGCTACATTCATCTTGGCTTGAGGGCTGAAGGATCACATAACCAAGCCCTTTCCTGATCCTTTCAAAATATGAGTCTGCAACAACAAATCAGCCTTCAAAGAAACAGAAAAACACACATGCTAAGCTTTTCTTTAAATGAATTAGAACAAATGTGGCATGCCCCTTAATCTGTGGCCACGCTTCCAAAAGCAACATCTTAGAAATCAAAGGAGAAATTCAAGTAGGGAAGGCCAAAATAATTTGAATACAAATAACTGTTTATGCACTTGTGGAGAAAAAAAAATCATTTTTAGTGTGTATTACAAAACAGCTTGCTATCCCTGCGTCTCTTTTTCTTGCTACCTGAAAAGTAGGTCAACAATTTTCCTAGCTTTCAAAAGAAAATGAGCAGGATTTAATTTGAGCTGTAAACAGAAAGTCTCGTCCTTGAAGTTTTTTCATAGTACTGTAGTTAGAAATAAAGTTAGAAGTCAGGTTATACTGTATCACATGTAATGATCACATCAGTGGCTGGATCCCTAGATGCACTCTGGATTTTCACTGGCTTATGTCAATGTAAACATAGGTAGAAGACCATTCCAGTGGAAAATATGCCATAGGGAGCTGGAAGTGACATGAAATTGCAGCTTTTCTTGCACTGGAGGGGTGAAGCCAGGACAGCCCCAAAACTGAGTAGTACTAGTTGGGAAGGATGTGTGAGGAGGGTAGCCAGAGAATTTGCTTATTTAGTACATCCCCCATATAAACTTCGACTGGTGAGGATGCTACAGCGTCTGGTCATAAGCTGGGTTTACATTTCCACCCCATGCAAGCAGAACCCCAAAGGAATGTCAAATGCCTCATAGGGCACAATGCATCTCACTGCATCAACACTAGTGAATCCCCAGAAATATATATTTTCCTTGCTACCAAAAAAAAATTAATAATAAAAACAAAACAGATAGATATGCTTCAAAAGACTATGATGACTAATTAGAAGATTTCAGTTTTGTTGTCAGGGAATTTTCAGTAAGCGAGCTAATCACTTTATCAGTTGTAGCCTGGCATAAAAGTTCTCTACAAAACTTGAATGAATAAGGAGAGACACAAAGAAAAATCTGATCTATTTAGTAGCAGCTGCAATTATGAAGTTTTTAAAACCCTTCTTGATAATCTGCTGAAAGAAACTTTATCTCACCAAAAAAAAAAAAAAAAGTGAGAATGAGAGAATCTTTTCCGCTGCAATCTTTCTTCAAGTTAACTTACTTTTAAATCTCAGTTTTTGTGATACACTAGCATCATTCTATTATACAGTAACTGCTTAGAAAAGGTACTGATTGGAACTGAGGTTTATGTTTATTTAGATTAGTTACAAAAATTGTATATGTATTAGTGAGGTCAATGGAATACTAAAACCCAATAATGTGGGATAGAATAATTACACTCAGTCTGGATACACAAGGAATTTTCAATGGCTTTTTATTATTATTATTATTTTATTATTTTATTATTTCCATTACAGACGTGAGCATTAGGAGGATAGAATTATAATTCAGAACAATCTGGACAAACTGGAGAATTGATCTGAGGTAAATAGGATGAAATTCAATAAGGACAAGTGCAAAGTACTCCCCTTAAGAAGGACAATCAGTTGCACACGTACAAAATGGGAAATGACTGCCTAGGAAGGAATACAGCGGAAAGGGATCTGGGGGTTATAAGGGACCACAAGCTAAACATGAGTCAACAGTGTAATGCTGTTGCAAAAAAAGCGAACATGATTCTGGGATGTATTAGCAGGAGTGTTGTAAGTAAGAGACGAGTAGTAATTCTTCCACTCTACTCTGCGCTGATTAGGCCTCAACTGGAGTATTGTGTCCAGTTCTGGGCGCCACATTTCAGGAAAGATGTGGACAAATTGGAGAAAGTCCAGAGAAGAGCAACAAAAATGATTAAAGGTCTAGAAAACATGACCTATGAGGCAAGACTGAAAGAACTGGGTTTGTTTAGCCTGGAGAAGAGAAGACTGAGAGGGGACATGGTAACAGCTTTCAAGTACATAAAAGGTTGTTGCAAGGAAGAGAGAAAAAAATTGTTCTCTTAACCTCTGAGGACAGGACAAGAAGTCCTGTTTAAACTGTTTAAACTGCAGCAAGGGAGGTTTAGGTTGGACATTAGGAAAAACTTCCTAACTGTCAGGGTGGTTAATCACTGGAATAAATTGTCTAGGGAGGTTGTGGAATCTCCATCATTGGAGATTTTTAAGAGCAGGTTAGACAAACACCTGTCAGGGATGGTCTAGATATTACTTAGTCCTGCCATGAGTGCAGGGGACTGGACTAGATGACCTCTCGAGGTCCCTTCCAGCCCTATGATTCTATGATTAGTGGTGTTTGTAATGTGTCCAGTGTTTCTGGTGGATACTCAGCAAACTGTAAGCAGGCTTTCCATTTGGATCTGCTCCATTATTAGGTCCTGTTTTCCTGCCAATTTGCCCATTTTATCATGAATTTTTTTCAGATGACAGATTGAGTCAAGTGCCTCAAGCAGCAAGAGATCAAACAGACTGTACAAATAAAAATCTGCAAGATATGTATTAATAGCTCTTACTTTCCACAAAGAATGGTTTGTAAGAATTTTTACTATCAGGGATAGATTCTGTTACGACCTTTTGAGTTTTCAAATTGTTGCTGCATCAAATGGGGTCTCCTCCAACACACATTACTTTGAGAAATTTTCCATCCTAGAAAGAGTTCTATTTAGTGCTATTAAGTTTGTGAAATAGGTCAACAAAAGGTAACAGGCCAAATTTAGCAGTGACACAGATTGGGGTTTAAGTTACACATCGAGTTTAAATTGGTCAGAAAAGCAGGATAAACTGGTGTAAATGGTAATGTATTTTAATTTGTGCCAATATGGCATTCAATTTAGTACAAAATGAGTGTAATTTACACTGGTTTGATATTCTATCCAGACAAAACATATCCCCTGGTATACATGGATGCAGCTACAACTGAAGTGAATAAGAGTTGTATCTCATAGACTCATACATTTTAAGGCCAGAAGGGACCATCCCATGATTAAGACTGTGAGTCACAATTCGATGGTCGTGGAAGTCAAATCTGTGATTTACAGAGACCTCCTTGAAATTATCCGCTTCAGCTTTCACCCAGTGCACTGGGGCAGCGGGGCTGAAGCTGTCAGCTTCTGGGGGCTGCATGGACCTGGGAGCTCTGAACCGCCACAGGCACTGAGATCCCAGAGCTGTCAGTGGGATGGGGTGAGCTCTCAGCCACTGCAGGGGGCCTGTATCTCCAAGCCACTGCTGGCAGGGGCCCCCAGCTTTGAGCCACTGCAGGGACCTGGCGGCAATGGGGATCCATCAGCTCTGAGCTGCCGCTGTGATGGGGACCCCGCTGCTATCCACGGGGACAGGGAGCCCAGGCTGGAAGACACCATGGGTGGTGAGGAAACCCCAGAGCCCCCCAGCTGCTGCAGGTAGCGAGGAGACCCCAGACCGCCGAGCCGCAGTGGGTGGCCAGCCCCTGCAGCTCTCAGCCACTACGGGTGTCAGGGGTAGCGGAGACCCCAGGATCCAAGCCACAGTGGGTGGCAAGGACCCCACAGCTCCGAACCACCAGCAGGGGCTGGGACCCCGCTGCTGTCTGCTAGAGTGGGTGACAGGGACTCCCAGATGTCAGCCACCACAGGTAGCAGGGGGGACTCCAGAGTCCCCAGCCGCCCCTGCAGCTCCCAGCCGCCGCGGGGAGATCCCGCAACCCAAACCCATCACAGGGAGTAGGGGACCCCACTGCCTTCAGCCGCAGCAGGCTTCCCTGGGCAGGGATGGACCCTGGAGACCCAAGTCACCAAGGGGGAGCTTGGTGGGCCAGCACTGGGGGAACCGGGCTGGCGGCAATTGCTAGACCATCCCTCTCTGGCAGTGGGGCTAGGGCTCTCATCTCACCTCAGGCTTCAGTAATGCCCTCACTCTCCTGCCCCCTTTATTTTTAGTAAAAGTCACGGACCGGTCACAGGCTTCCATGAATTTTTGTGTATTGCCCATCACCCGTCCGTGACTTTTACTAAAAATAACCATGACAAAATCTTAGCCTCAATCATGACCTGCTAACACCAGGTCTGGAATTTTGCCCCCGTGCTGTTGGGGATGGTACAGCATCTGCATAAGTACTGAATTGGCTTCTTTATATTACACCAGCGATTCTCAAACTGTGGGTCAGGACCCCAAAGCAGGTCCTGAGTTCATTTTAATGGGGTCGCCAGGGCTGGCGTTAGACTGAAACCCCGTGCCCCACCATGTGGGGCTAAGGCTGAAGCCCTAAGACTTAGGCCCTGGGTCCTAATGAGTCTAATGCTGGCACTGCCAAAGCCAAAGCCCTGCCATGCAGGGCAGAATCCAAAGCCAGAGCAACTTAGCTTTGCAGGGCCCCCTGTGGCGTGGGAAGGTGTAGTAATTTTTGTGTTCATACAAAAGTTGCAGTGCAATGAAGTTTGAGAACCTCTGTCTCAGACCATCCTTCACTTGCTTTTCCTACAATTCCTCTTTCACCACCTGAGGGCCAAATTCTCTCTGGTGTCAATCAGTGCAGTTCCTTTGAAGTCTATGAACTTGCATCAACGTACATCAGCAGAGAAACTGGCCCTCAGGGTGTAAGTTAGACTTATTTTCCACATCTACCAAATGCCAAATAGTACATTCCTGCAGTGTGACTTTATAAACTGTTTAATTCACCACACAATTTGACCAGAACCTTCCATGGGATTTGCACCTATTTACTACAGCCTGTGTTTGGAAGAACTTACTCCAATGTCTTTATTTTAATTTATTGAACATTTAAATGAATTCGGGGGTACACAAAAGGTGACAGGTTGACATCATTGGAAAATGAAGTCCTCTTCTTATTCACCCAAGTGCAGAAGATAGCACAAGGCCCACGAAGCTCTCCATGGCACAAGAGCCCTGTGATATATAAGCACAGAGAACATGAGTTAAAGAACTGTCAGCCTGAATTTATGTGGTATTGTAGGATTATGTCCCATTACTTTCACCAAGTTTTCCAGTTTCCTCCCTCCTTTTTTCCCCCCATCTCTTAACTGGAATTTAAAATCTTTTTAGAAACATGGAGAGTCTACCACATAAAAATGCATATGGATGGACACAAATGCAGGCAGAGTATTGACCCAACAGCCTATCGTATAAAGGCATACTTTATTTAAAGCATTTTTATAATACCTCTTATTTATATGCTAGACGGTAGGGGCACTAGGAGAGCTATTATGGCCAATTGGAAATAAATATGAATTTACACTGTTTTTAAAACACACAGCATAGAGAATTAAAATGAGGATACAAACATATGGTTATTTCACTTTGAAAATTATCTTAACCATTAAAAAGAAATAATTAAGGGTCAGGGTGAATAAAAATCTTCCTCAGCCTCTGCAGCATGGTAGCCCACACAAGAGCAGGAAAACAAACTCAGTTTGAGAGGGTGCTTGCTGGCACAGCAGTGTGAGCTTTTATTGAACTTGGCCTTAAACAATTAAAGCAGATTATGGACTAACCCTTTGCCTTTTTGTTTTTAAATGTCAGAGTTATTCTGAAGTCATATGAGCACAAAATACCATTTAAAAAACTTAAACAACTAAATAATTGTCTAGAAGAATAGCAGAATCAATGTTGTTTCCTATTTGGGGTTGGAAGTGAAGGGGGCTGCCTCCATACCCCCAAGATGGTACTGTAGATGTGCATTTACACTTCAGCCTGAATTTTCATGATCGTTTCATGGCACCCTGAAACTGGTGCTTATAAACATTTATAGTAGCGATGACACCTTAATTACAGAAGTGCAGGGTGAATACAGTCCTGGGAAAAAAGTAGTAGCCCCATGGATTCAATATTGTGGCATGAAAAAATCCATGTTTATTTAAAAAACCCTTAAGCATTGGTTACGTCTCCACGTTTTCTTTTTCAAATAATCTGTATTTCATGAAGGATCCTCTTTAGTAGTGGAGATCTCGCTCTCTCTTTCTTTTTCTTTTTCCTTTTAAATCTCCCTTCCCTTCCCTCTCCCCCCCCAACATTTGTCTATAAACCCTTAATTAGGCCTCAGCAGAGATATCCCCCGTTTGATTTGCAGTCAGAAAACCTAATGTGTTTTAACAATTGTCTGCCTGAGCTGAAAAGGAAACTGTAAATTTATAGTCTGGTAAACATATTTGGCATTTGCATCTTAATGAATCTGTGGAATGAGGCTGGGCTGGGCTGGTCCCTTCCCCCCATCTTCCCCACTAAGCTCCCAGTACAGCAGCGCAGTGTGTGAGCTGCCTGCTCCCCTCCCCCACCGTCACATATTACCATCCAAATTCTGTGCTGTCTAGAAAGGTCATGTGACCCTCATCAGTCTCCTGGGGTGGAGGAGGGGAAGCAGATTGAACCTGTTCTTTGTTAAGAGGTCAACGTCAGCTCCCAGAGCAGGAGAGGAATTACCAGCAACTCTGGAAAAGCCGGGCACTCTCTGCTGCCTGCAAGCAAAATGTCTCTCTGTGCTGGAGGAGGATTAATCCTCGGCTCTCTTTAATGTGATCCTCCTGATGATACGTTTCTAACCTAAGAAGACCTACAATTAAAACTGCAAGGAAGGAACCAGCAAATTCAGAGTCTCAGCAATGCACTTTTGCAGCAGGGCGCCTCCCCCACGTCTGAGATGTACAGTAGCTGGCATTTGGGGAATGCTGCTTTACAGGCAGACTGGCAGAGAGAATCTTGATTTAAAAAACAGATTCAGGGCTGAATAATAATTCTTCTGACTGATGTCCTTACCAGTGTTGTGTGCAGTGTCGTTGTAGCCCTGTCTGTCCCAAAGTTGGTTCAGTAAAAGATATTACCTCACCCACCTTGTCCTTACAAAAGTGCATCTAAGGGCCCATGTTGTTGTGACCTTATCACATTACAAGAGGAGCCAAATGCATGGCCAGCTCCTGAAGTTCTTACCCAGTCATTGCTCACATTGAAGTGAATGGGAAGTTAAGGCAAAACTCTGTAGTATTGGGAATAAGTAGGTGCACTTCCGACCTGTCAGAAGCACTCTGTACCACTCTGTAATGTTTACATTGCCTTGAAGGACTCTGGGAAAGCATGGGAAGAAGTGGCCCGGGGTTTGGTGCCATGGCCCTGGCCCTCTCCCAGCTTCTTTGGGAAAGCTCATGCTGCAGCCAGCATTGGTCTGGAACAATCCTTGCATCCTGTGGTCCTGTCTACAGCTGGGAAATTTTCGTAAATGTCCCACCAGCTCAGCTTGGTGCTGGCAACAGGGACTGCTGCTTCCATTTTATCCACCATGTCAGTTAAACTCTGAGCAGAATCACATGCATGGGGTTGCATCCCAGTCAGATGCAAAGACATTAGCCTTGTCTGCACATGCAATTAGCCCTGATTTCCACCCTAAGCCTACTGTAGAGAGTGATTTTTATTAATGGGGCTTGCTCCAGTTTCAAGCAGATTTTCCTTCTCTTCACTGAGGGTTTGTAGTTAGACTGATGGCTGAAATCCGGGCTACTTCGAAGTGTAAACAAGGCCTGGGATTGTGTCTGGGCCCTGCACAGGAACGCAACTGTAGAGCAATCCCTGTGCACTCTTTCCTACCTCCACCTCTTTGTACTGCATCACAGGGATAGACACAATCATCCTGAGTATCACAGGATTTGACCTGTTGAAAATAGCAGAGAAAAATATTATTATATCAATATCACTACATAAAGTATTCTAATCCCCGTGATTTCCTTTGCCTGCAAGAACATTTTCTTTGATTTTTCTATCCTATTCCAGGCTTAATGATCAATTAAGTAAAGACTAGCTTGAAGACACCTTTCCCCCACTTCCTCTTTCTCCCCTCCCCCAGTCCTCTGATTGTAAGCTGTACAGACATCTGTTTCTCCCTGCATCAGTTAAACTCTCCTTTTTCTGTTTGGTATGTTCTGGGCTTGAAGTAGAAAATGTTGTGGAGGGGGAGTGGGAGGGGATGCTAAAATAGAAGCTGATTCTTGGCCTTTGACCTCTGTTTAGACTGAAGAGTGGGTTAAAAGGTCAAGGAAAACAATTGAAATGCTTCTTTTGCTTGAATAGCATGCCAAATAAACTTATCCAGGGGATTTAGAATGATCCTTTTATGGGAATTTCTACCTCCCTCAGGATTGCACATGCTGACTTTATGGGAGCTGAGGACATTCTAAATTTATTTGAAGTGGTGCAGGGAATACTTGAGCTCTTCTAGCTGGAAGAAGCAATAACATTAAAAATAAATAATTTAATAAAGGGATCCACAGCACTGAGTCTCTTCTCACACCAATTTGACACCAGTGCGCCTCCATCAGCTTCAATGGAGTTATGGCTGGTTTACACAAATGTATGGGGCTGCAGATTTAGGCCTAAATATATGCTGTCTTAAAAAATATTTAATTGAAGATAATAGCATAGCTGATTGCACTCTGTTCTGCAACTTTCTTATGGCGGATTCTATATAAATGTATTTTGTTGATGCTGAACTGTTCCAATTTCCACTGTAGTGCAAGCTGAAAAATCAAGATCACTATAAAGAAAGAAGTCTCTTCAAGCTATCAGGCCATGTATGCATTAGAGTTGATTGAAAATTTTCCATTTAAAAACAATTTTTTTTTTGACAAAAAATGGACTTAGCTTTTTATTGAAAATTTTCACAGAACATTTTTGCTTCATTCAAATTTTTCTTGTTTCTCAATGAAAACCAGGGGAAAAATTGATTTTCAGAAAGCATTTTGGGTTTTTAAAACTGAATATTTTCAGATTTTGATTTTAGTTTTTCATTGAAAATCCAGAACACTGTATTTTTCTGGGAAGCTTTGGAAAAACATTTTTGAAATTTCCTTTGTAAAACATTTGGCAATTTCTAACCAGCTCTAGTCTTCATTAGTCTTTTCACATTGAAATTTCCCATCAATGCTAACTAACCCTTTTGCAGCTGTGCCAGTGGTAACAATTGTGGGCATGCCAGTAAAAAACAAATTGTTGGCACTCACAGTGTTTTTACTGCTGTTGCCATCTCAGTTTGCTCAGAGCAGGGCCGGGTCTACCCTAGAAAGTTTTATCAGCATAGCTATGGCAGTTAGGGGCGTCGGGGGGAAAATCACACCTGTAACCAACATAGTTATGCTGGCAAAAGCTCTAGTATAGATAGTTATACCAGCAAAATAGTTCTTTTGCTAATATAGTTTATTTATTTTGGGGAACTGGTTTAAGATATACCGGCAAAAGAACTCTTTTGCTGGTATAAGCTGGTTCTCTGCTAGTCGGGTTTGCTGGCATACCTCTACATATATACCAGTAAACCTTTTTAAGTGTAGACAAGGCTCAGGTCTTGATTATATGATCGTAAAATGCCAGTGGCCACGAGGGGATGGTCTGCACTAGCGCTGGTGAAACTACATCAGCGTTAACAATAGATGGAGATTTTAGGGGAAGAACTATAGTGTAGACAAGGCCTCAGAGTCTAAGGGTGAGTCCATACAAGCTGGGGTATAAATCTAGAGCGCTCCAGTGTGCTTCCCACTAAGTGTCCATGTGGACCCTGCTGCTGCGCAGTGGAAGTTTCACTTGGACAGCACAGCAGCAGGGTCCACATAGACAGTTAATGGGCAGCACCCTGGAGCACTCTGGATGTATGCCTAGCTTGCCATGCACTACCTTGTCAGATAGACAAGCCCTTAGGCCTACGAAAACACTGTCCCCTCAAATCCAGAACTGTATTTTTTATTTTATTCTTTCTCATGTAAAAAATGCAAGCATGATTTCCTCAGAGGGTCAAGTTTCACAAACACCCCACATTTTTAAAGAGCCTCACTTTGCAGACCTTGGGCCAAATTCAGCTCCCACTTAAACCTCTGTAAAACTGGATTAACTCTATTGACTCCAGTACAATAATCTGGATTAATACTAATGTAACTGAAGGCAGAATTTGGCTCCTTGTCTCCATGACAAGATAAGAATGCATGTCAAAATGTCCCTAAACTAGGGGTACACAGGAGAGAAGAGGAAGCTTGCTGAGTTCTGCTGCCATGCCTGCTTTATATTTTAATTTATTGCCTCAGATCACAAAGCTTGATAAAACAGCTGTGCAGGGAGTTATATCATCAGCATTATCAAGTAGAGATGTGCCTAAAACTAAGCTTTGTGCATCTACATGAACTTTTTTTTTTTTTTGTTAGATAAGAGTATCAAGATCCCCAAAATAATGACGCCATGTCTCCTGCTAGCAGTTAAGAGAATATTGGGCAAGGCTGCAAAATCTGAAGACTGCAATAACTAAGACTATACTTAGTCAATGGCTGGGAGGAAGCAGGTCCCTCACAACTTTTAACCCTCTGGCTAGGACACTCACCTGGGATATAGGAGATGGTCTGCCTGAGGAGGAGAAAGCATTGGACAGGTGACTGAAAGAGAGAGGGATCCCAAAGTCTCTTGTGTTGAAGCTGTTCCACTTTGGATAAATACTTAAAAAGTTAGTGCTGGATCCTGGGTGACTGGGTGTCACTAGGCTAGAGAGTCTTTCCCATGCATGCTTCTACACACATACTATCTCTCTCGCTCTCCTCTCTCTTTGGCCCAATGACTCTGAGTGTTAATACACATTGAAACACTCTCAGGCACTTTTCTGAGAGATGACAGATCCCTTTTCAAATCCCTTCTCCTCAAGCAGAGGGAAGACTTGAATGGGGAGTGTGGGGATGCGGGGGGTCTCCCACATCCCAGATGAGTGCCCCCTAAGCACTGGGCTAAGAGTTATGAGGGAGGTGTTGGTAAACCTAATCAGAGCATGCCTACCAGATTGGGCCCCTTAGGTGAGTTAGGCAGAGGAATGCCTGTCTTCCCCTGGTTCATGCATCGCACTGGGGTTTAGGCATCCAGATACCTAGAAAGAAGCAGCAGTGCATATGCTCATAGGCAGAAACACAGGCACTTAAGCAACTTTTATTGCACAAACTTAGGCGCCAAGTGTGTTTAGACCCTTACAGGATTTGATGGCAGCTGAATGGGAGTTTTGTGTATCCTAATGGTGCCTGATTCTGGGATTTAAGTGCTAAAGTGGCACTTAGGTGCCTAAATCCCTTTATGACTCTATCCCACTGTTGCTATGGGAGCTTTTTCAAAGTTCTGGCAGTTCTCATGTCAAGGCTATTAGAACAATAATAAATATTGGGCAAAGAAAGTTAATCTCTAGCCAAGGCATTTTAATCAAAAGCAAGTTTTATTTAAAAGTGCAGAACCATTACCTCTTGCCAGCTCTTGCCTAATTACTGTTGCACCGAATATGGTAGCTTTCCAAGAATTTTGCTGAAGTTCCCCGTAGTTCTGCTGCTCATGTATTTGGGTCATCTACCAAGTTACATTCTGTCTTATAGTAAGGCAAATTCCATGTGTGTTTCCTCATGATCGTGGAATTAATTTATTTACTAAAGCAAGATGCTGAAACATTAGAATAGAAAGGCAGATGGTGTGAACTAGATAAACAAGTCACAGTCAATTTGTTACTTTCAGCAGTGGTAAATCATTAAACTTGATACATTCAACTGATTTGGTTTCACCTCTAATTCTCATAGCTTTAATATGTAAGCCAAAAGGCACTTAGGTTTTAAATATTTACACACATGTAGAATAGCACTAGTGGATTTTTGGAAGCTATGCAAAAAAACTTAGATGAGAATCTGGCCTGAATTCCTTCTGCCCAATGAAACAAGGTGGGTGAGGTAACAACTTTTACCAGATCAATTTCTGTTGGTGAAAAAGAAAGCTTTCGAGCATCCAGAGAGCTCTTTTTCATGAATAGAAACTTTGAAGAAGGGAACTTTCTCCCTTCTTGGACCTCCCTTAATACTGTATTACAAAATTCATGATGTCACTATTGACATGAGTTAGTCACAGATTCAGATCAGACTGAGAATTTCTAAAGTTTGCTCAAGGGGAAATTGAAATCTATCTTAACCATTTTTTCCTATCTATCCACTCCTTATGGCAAAACTATCAGAATTATACCACTTCTTTTCCTTAAAGTTGGAATTAGTACTTAACTGTGCTCATAGTTTGACTCTACCAGCACATCTAAGTATTTTCACCTACATACTGACCTATTCCACTAAAACATATACAGTTTTACTGTTTCTTTCAGCAATGGAGAGGAAAAGGGAGGTGTTTGTGTTTTTACTTTTGGGCTCTTCCTTTAAGAAAAATACATTTTTTCATTTATTCCCCTGGCAAAGGCTTTCTGACTGCCTTGTGTTATAGAAGACAGGAAAGAAGCAGCTAGGGAGAGTGATTGAATGTGACACTCATGGTGTTGCTAACACTAACTTCATGAGCACAAGTGTGAAAAAATTTTCACACTGCCAGAATCAAAATGTATGTGCATTTTTTAATGAGTGAAAATGGAAGCTTTATATTAATGCAAATTTTTGTAAGATTCTACTTAAATGTACAGTATATGCTTTTAAGCCAGTGGATACTTGAAAAATCATTGTGGCCTACTGCTTAGCTAGGTTTTTTAGGTCTGAGCTTGTATAAGGGGATGCTGTGAAGATTAGAAAATTAGACCCACTGGGGCAGTGGGGGGGTTGCATAGGAGCACACATATTATTCCTCTGCTTTTTGCCATTCTTAAATGCAGGCATATAATGAAATACACTTCCCTCCTGTTGTTTCTGGGAAAAAAAGACTTCTTATCCCTTCTGTATCTGTCGACTCACAAGTCACAAGCATGAAACAAAGGACTTGATTGGATCCGGGAGGCAGAGTCCTGTGCTAGATGAGGTGAGGACCTGTTCTTCCCTAAGTGAGGTAGAGCTGCACCTGGGAATGCCTTTCAGAGTTCCCAAGTACTAAGATGCAGTGTGCACACTGCTACAACCCTTTATGGCAGGGGTTCCCAACCTGTGGCCCCAGGGGCCAAAAGTGGCCTGCGGGGGCTTTCAAAATGGCCTGCCGCGCCCCTCCCACTGGCTGCAGAAAGGAGCTGCTGGCCAAGGACCCAAGTGGAGCGAGTTGTTGCGTGGCTAAAAGGCTGGTGCAGATTCCTTGTTGCAGCCAAGGGGACGGGAGATCAGCGCTCCCTCCCCCTGGCTGTAGCAGGGAGCACGGCAAAGCGCTCTGCCTCGGTCTCTAGGCGCTAGTGTCCCTACTGGAGCCAGAGGGAGGAAAGCACTGATCTCCCATCCCCCTGGCTGCAGAAGGGAGCCACTGTCTAAGGACCCAGATAAAGTGCACAGGGCTACAGAAAACCTGTGGTTTCCCTGCTGCAGCCAGGGGGACAGGAGATCAGTAAGGAGGGAGGCAGCCTCCACGCTGAACTCCTTCTGTCTAGCTGCAGTGGGAGGACTGGGAGGGCTGCTGGCAGAGATCGGTGGCCCTTCAGGGTTGTAACAATGATATCTGTGGCCCTCGAGCCAAAAAGGTTGGGAACCACTGCTTTATGGGGTCCAGATTACTACCTCTCCACGCCATGCAGCTGGACAGTTTTGCAGGCCAGGGCATAGAGTAGATGGAGGTATGCCTTTGCTTACTGTCTGCCTCTCCTCATTTTTGTTGCAGAACCAGATGCCCCAGAAGACTTGGGAGGGAGCAGTCTACTCTATCCAGAGGCTGCATATTTGCTTGGCCCTTACATAGACTAAGGGTGGATATGATGGTTGGTAGTCCATCGCTGACGATGATGACAATATTGTCGCAATTCTCATCTCTGGCTATGCACATGACTTTGAAGTCTGAACTCTGATGCACAGAGGCAGCCTCACTGAGGGCATGGGAAGTCTGTATCTCTGATGTTTGATGATGCAGCTCTGTGGCACCTTTCACATGCAGCCTGGAGATGATTTCATCAATCTTGTTCAAACCTATTACATGCTGATCTTGTCAGAGACCACCAGAGAGTCCTGTTCTGAGCCACATGCTCGAGTTCTTTGAGATGGATGCCAGCCCTCTGAAGACTACTCTTCAGGTTATCTTTGAAGCGCTTATATGGATGACGCTTATTTCTTTTGCCCTGCCTCAGCTCCCCATACAAGATCTTTTTTGGGACATGGTCTTCCATTGTGATGACATCTCTAGTCCACCTACCTTGTGCTCTCAATAGCATTTCCTCAATGCTGGTTGTGTTTACACTCTCAAGGACCTTAATATTGGTCACTCTCTCCTGCCAGTGAATGCTCATTATAGAACGGAGGGAGCACATGTGAAATTGCTCATAAAATCATGAATGGTGTGGAGAAAGTGAATAAGTGTTATTTACCCCCTTCATATAACACAAAAACCAGAGGTCACTCATTGGAATGAATAGGCAGCAGATTTAAAACAAACAAAAGGAAATACTTGTTTTAACAATGCATAGTCAACCTGTGGAACTCATTGCAAGGGGATGTTGTGAAGACCAAAAGTATAACTGGGTTCAAAAAATAATTAGATAAATGCATGGAGGATAGGTCAATAGCTATTAGCCAAGATAGTCAGGGACTCAACCCCCGTGCTTTGGGTGTTCTTAAACTCTGAGTGCCAGAGGCTGGGACTAGATAACAGGGGATGGCTCACTCGATAATAGCCCTGTTCTTTTCATTCCCTCTGAAGCATCCAGTGCTGGCCATTGTCGGAAGACAGGATACTGGGTTAGATGGACCAATGGTCTGACCCAGGATGGCCGTTCTTATGTATTTAAGTCACCTCGCACTCTTTTCACCTTCACCTTGTCCCCAGCTGGAGCTGGCAGCAGCAAGAGGTCAAAATTCACCCTTGAACAAAGGGGGAAGAAGCTCTTGTTTACAGCTGAGAGGCCTTCACTCTTGCCTCAGGACAGCTCAGATTACTTGCATTGCTTTTGCAACTCCCTGCTGTTACTTTGACTCAGCAAAATGAGTCAAGTGAGAAATGCCCAGGGGATCTTGAGGAATGCTCCAGGTATAATAAACGGGTGAAAACAAATTTGCATCTATTCTATATATTAAGAAATATCTGCTGTATTCAGGATGCACTGTTAGAAATGAAAGACATTTCAGAGATTCTCCAGATAAGAAAGAGATTGTAGTTCAAAGAATAAACTAATTCAAGGGCAGACAGATGTTTTTAAAAGTAAAATATACACAGAATTCTTCCTTCAGCTATTAGACTAAGCATTAACTAGATTGTCTGTTTGCAGTAACTTTTTTAAGTAACTTTTTATAATGAGCTGAACGTATAAGGGGAAAAATCAGGCAAGTGTGGGATTGCCAGGCATGGCTGGATTCTGTGGTTACAGAAACTGCAAAACTAATTAAAACAGACAATTGTCAAAGAGTTTAAACCACAATTTTGGAGCCAGTTCTGATATCACTTACAACAAGATAAATCTGTAGTATTTCCACTGAAATTATTTACTCCAGATTTACACTGGGCTAAGGTCAGAATTTAGCTTGTAGTCTCATGCTTATCTCAACAATGGGTTTTTTAAATTCTTTTGAATAAGAAGAGATCTTGACTTGTAAAAAAAACCCAAAAAACAATTATTATTTATAATAATATTTTGTTCAAGGCAGAATTTCTGTGTATTCAAATAAGTTTTCAAAAATCCCTAGCCATGCAGATTAGTTGATGAAGTCACAAGTCTGAACCTGAATGTGATTTCACTAAAATAAACAGTATCTGTTCTCTTTCATCAATCACTTGTCCTCACTGTTGTTTCAGCCTCTCCTTAGTCTGCATCTGACACAATTTTTGGCCCAGCTCTGTATTTATGGAAGTAGCAATATCTGGATTGATCTGAACACAAATTTCTGAAGACTGAGCTCATAGGGATTTTTTTTTAAACATGTAAAAATACATAGTTATTTTAATGTCTATTTATAGTTTCCTGAACATTTTTTATTGATAATTTAAAAAGTACTGTAACTATAGCACTCCCATGGCCAAGATGGAGTCCGCTCTGCAGGCAGCTCTGGCCAAGAAAAGGCACATGCAGGAACGCAAGAGGCAAACTCCCTTCCACTCCAGGAGCACTTCTTCCAACCCTCTTTTCTCCCCCCCTCCACCCCAGAGTAAATACACACACACAAACTGGAAGACTACAATGAATATAGGAAAGAGAAATATTTATTTACAGAGGGATGAACAGAGAAAAACAACAGGGGGAAAAATAGGGGGAGCAGTAAAAAAGGGTTACATCCAACATGAGGGCCCACAGGCCCAACAGTATCACAGTGTGAAAGGTCAGGCACCAATCAATGTGTCTACACTCAGTGTTCAGGAATCTGGGCGGAGCTCCAGTCTGGCAGTGAGTGTTGGGTGCCTCTAACCATCTTCAGAGCCAGTGAACTTTCCCCAACAAACCCCTCCGGTGCCCTCTCCTGCTGCCTTCTGCAAACCCACACAGAGCGATAACCTTCCCACTTAGCTAGCTACAGCCTCACTCCTTATTTGCAATGCAAGGTCACAATCCCCAGTACATGTGGCCCCATACAGCTCTGGGCAACAGTGATACTGTGTCCAGCCCTGATTTGTCCTTCTCGGGTGATTCCTCCCATCCCTGGCATGGTGCTCCTCTTGGCTCCTGTCTTGGGCTGTCCCTGGACAGCCGCTCTGTCCCTCCTGGGTTTCGGGCTGGTTCTCAGCTGCTTCAGTACACGAGGGTCTGCTCACTGTAGGCCCTCTTGTCTGGAACACCAAACACACACACACCCCTGTCATGCTCCCTCTCTCCATTCCCCTGGAGCAACCAGCATGTCCTCTATCTCAGGGCCAGGTTTTAAAGGGGTCATGCTCTCTAAACCCCAAGGAGGTTACACTACCATAAGGTCCTTCCTTTGTTCAAAGGCCGTAATTTATATCAAATGGATTTGGTTTTATCATCATTTTGGGGTCTATTCCCCTGTGCTTTACACCCTCAAGAACAGAGTCATTGCAAGATGCTGTCTGTCTTTCTCAGATGTTCCCAGTGGTTTAGCCATAACACTGATCCCTAAAAGCCTTGAGGTTACTATAGACAAACTGACCGATTACTTTCTTAAATTTAAAAATGTTCAGCCAAAGCCACTACAAACAGAGGGTTATAATAGCAGAGGAGGGGGCAGGTGCAGTGGGGACTACTCAGCCCTACACCATCAGAACCTTGAGGAACCTATTTAGGGACACTGGGTCTTAGCAGTTCCCCATCCCATACAGCTCTCCCACAGAGGTCCCAGCACCAGGTTTCCAGGAGTGGAGATTAAATGTTAGGGTGCTAGGTTGCAACTCTGGAGACCCAGGTATAATTCTCTGCTATTGACTCCTTGGGCAAGTCATGGAGTTTAAGGCCAGAAAGAACCACCAGATCATTTATGACCTCCTTCATTTCATGGGTCACCAAAATGACCTAGCACCCATACACTACACCGAACAACTGAAATTAGACCGAAGTATTACAACCCACAGGAGACTAAACTATTGTGTGCCACAATATCCTTTAGTAGCTCTGTGCCTCAGTTTCCCTATCTGAAAAGTGGGGATAATAGCATTGCCCTGGCATAGCAGGGTGTTGTGAAGATAAATTCAATAAAGATTTTGCAGTGCTCAGACATTATGGTCATAGGGGCCATATAAGTATAATTGAAATGAATAGAACTTCTTAAAAAGCAAGAAGCCCAAATGGACAGCCCTTTAAAAGTTTCTCACTGACAGAATCAATGAGATAAAAGTGTTATTTCTACCAGAGTTCGCCTGCTTCTTTAAAGACCTCTCTATTTTGCATCAAAAGCTTTTTGTTAAAGAGCTCCAGTTGCTTACATTGTCATTCCCATGTGTCAACAAAATGCTAGGAGTTGATTACAACATTCCTCTAAGAAAGGAAGGGGCACATGTTCTCCTAAACTTCCAATTACATAGCTTCTGAGCTGCGGTACTTTTGTTTGTGGTTCAGTGGCTGCTTAAACTCCCCAGTGACAAATTTAAACAATATTTAATTAGCCCAATTCTACTGTGGTACTCCAAACAACCCACTTAATCAATTAAGACAAAAGTTACATAATCCTACATACAAATCTTCAGTGTAACAGAGACTTCCAGTTGGAAAATATAATTAAAAAAAAATTCTCCTTACAACCCTTAGTCTGGCTACATCCAGCAGTACCAATTTGGTCCAAGTAATACAAAGAAAATGAGCACAGAATAAAAATATTAATGGTTAGATTAATTTCAAAACAGATTCAAAACACTCAAGCAATGCAAAGAAGACTCATCTAAATAATGTGAATTATAACCTGCACATTCAAGTTCACAATATATTCTATTGTAGCAATTTAGAGAAAGTATAAGAAAACATCAGTCAAAATTTCAAATGGGAATTGAGTTCTCTAGGAATATAGCCAAAGAAAGGTCTCTCCAAAATAAATTCCCTTTTCATGAAAAGGGACACAAAAAATGTTAAGAGTGAAGCAGGCCTGAGCTGCAAGTCTTGATAGGAACCAGGAAACAGAATAAAGGATGTTATGTTGTGATATTAAAACCAGGGTAATACATGTGAAACCAAGACAATCTTAATGTGATTTTTCAAAAGTGTTCAACATTTGCCTAACTATGCTCCCATTTTTCTACCAGCAAAACTCCATTGAGCTCAATAGGGTAAGGATTTCACCCATAAAGTATAATTTTCTGTTATTGAAATTGTAATTTCAATTACGTTAATGAATTTCCCTAAATCTGAAGGTCTGCATGTACAGATGTAAAAATGTTTGGAGTCTGTGGAATATTCTACTATTTAAAGGAACATTGATAAGTGAAAAATCTACTCTTCTGAATCAGGGCCTAGAAGTCTACGGTCCAAGAAAGTTTTGCATTTATCGAGGGAAGCTTTCTGCACCTGCCTGCATTGTGTCTGGCTACAGCCAGTGCCATTGTCCCTCAGACAAGTGCTCAGTGTCCCTGATAAACACATATGTAAAGATTTGAAAAGAATTTTAAACAGCTTTTAAAAATTACATTACATGTTTACATCCATTTCATACTTCAGTTAATACCAAGGACACCCAGAAATGAACTAGTGTGCATTTTCTTATGGTGCCATGGTGTTTCACTGGAGTAATAGCCCCTGAGCTGGGCTCCCTGGCTGGACTAAATCTCTGAAGAGGCACTCCCATGAAGCACCATGAAGTTTGGTCCGAGGGGAGACCACATTGTATCATGAGAGATGTTGTTCAGCCAGAAAGCCAGCTCATAGGGCAGAATGGGGAACAGAACTACAACTCCCATGAGACAATGGGGCATCATAGAGAAATGAAGTTTAATGTTAAACTGATTGGAAAGGAAATGTTTCATGGCAGTTCAACAAGCCAGGGTCACACTGTATCTCCCATATGAATGGGAGCTCTCAGATGAAAATCTAGGTGGGCGGTAGTGCTGGGAATTCAATAGATGGTTCTTTAGTAAATGGTACTTCACCCCAGTGCTGCCCCAGAATGGTGCTAAAGATTTTTCAATAAGATTCAATTCCTCTTGTGCTCATTAAAAATACTATAGCACTTTTCATAATAGCAGGGATTATCATCTTCAATATTTTGACTAAATACCATATCAGCAATTATATTCTGACTACTTGTCTAAAGGTTTTAAGATGGATATGATATTGTTCTTTATGCTCCTAAACTTTTGTGTAGTGTCGCCCATATAGCTCTGGTGACAGTGATACTGGATCCAGTTCTGGTTTGTCCTTCTTGTGTGATTCCTCCCTGGCATGATGTTCCTGCTCGCACCTGTCCTAGGGCGTCCCCAGACAGCTGCTCTGTCCCTCCCAGACTTCGGGCTGGCTCTTGGCTGCTTCACTACTTGAGGGTCTGCTCGCTGTAGGCCCTCTTGTCTGGAGCTTGAGACAAACACACACACACACACACCGCATTGTCAAACAGTTGTGGTTCAGCCTAGAGGTGGCTATTTTTCAATGGTGGGGAATTTATATATTATATATACACACACACTTGTACAGTCCTTTGGGATGAAAGGTTCTAGGTAATAGAAGTCACCAATATCTGTCCTTAAGAACAGACATTATATTAAGACACAAACACAGTCTCGCAACAATGAAGAGGTTAAGAGGAATTAGGGTGACCAGATAGCAAGTGTCAAAAATTGGGATGGAGGTGCAGGGGAGTAATAGGCACGTATATAAGACAAAGCCCCAAATATCAGGACTGTCCCTATAAAATCGGGACATCTGAGCACCCTAAAAGGAATATAGTTGAATATGGAATGACTGAGTGTTGATTGCCAGTAGGGACCCCACAGCACAAAAACTGTGCTTCTGAAATTTTCATAAAGAAGGGAAACACTTAAACTGACTGGGCTTGTCCAGACTCAGTGGCTGTAGCTCAGGAAATGTGCTTGAGGACAAATGACAGAACCTAAAAGGACACAGAATGCCCAGTTTTTAGGGTATCCAGACGTCCTTGAAATAAAAGTGAGCTATTAAGATACTCGTTATAAGGTTTTATACATTCTAATGAAATTCAGAAATAGGAGTACATTTTAAAGACTTTCTCCAGACACTACTCTCTGTCATAAACATACTTTATTGCCAAATATTTAATTATCTAATGCATAAAGAATGAAAAAGTATTTAACAGCTGATTGAAAGGTGATGTGAAAAGAAAAGAAAACATCATTTCATCAGAACATGCTGAATCACATTATTAGCTGACTCGGGCACATCTGCACACAATTGTTTTAAATCTGAATTAAGTTAACTTCATTGAATTTAGGTCCTCTGGATGGCCAATGCAAAACAGACATTGGCTTTTCTTGATCAATTCCCTCATTGCAACACAAGTAGATTAAGATTAAGGTTAAAGATAGAGAGAGATGAGCAATTCTCCGAAAGCAGGAGGAAAAACAATATATAGTTATATATATATAGTTATATGTTATAATATAATATATGTTATATATATTTTTTAAATATATATTTTTTTACAGTGGAGACTGAGCATGGAGAGGGTCTGTAAGTTTAAGTCTCTATATGAGTCCTTTGCTCTCTCAAGTGCTCAGACATGATGGTAATTAGAGCAGAAACCTAGACAAAAAAATTCTGTAGCTGGGAAAAGCTTCTGAGGCTTGGTCTACATTACCAATTTATGTCAGTATAACTATGTCGCTCAGGTGTGTGAAAAATCGACATCCCTGCGTAATGTAATTATACCAGCCTAACTCCCAGCATAGACAGAGCCATGTCGAAAGGAGAGGCTTCTCCCATTGACATAGCTACCAACTCTTGGAGAGGTGGATTAACTATGTGGATGGGAGAAGCTCACCTGTCTTCACTAAGCACTGCAGTGGTGTCGCTGCAGCTCTGTAGGTATAGACAAACTGAATAATCCATTATTATTTTATTTTCTCCCAGGTTTTCCCCCACATTATGTGATTACCTTCTAAGGACCCTCCCCCCATATTAACCTGAAGCCTCTCATATTCCATTTTCCCAGAAAAGGAGTTCTGAGTTGGACTCCCATGATTTTGAAGCCAGTCATTGTTGCTTCTTTGTAAGCTCCGGAGGTTCCTGTTGAATGATGTGGGGCAATCTTTCCTGTGTTCGAGAGGCTCCGTCAGTTTCACTACTTGCCTTCCATGATGCCCTACTTGAGGAGTCTCTTATCGTATTTTAACTACTAACGTCCTTGGGGTTGTTTGACAGCTTGACATCACACTGTGTTTATTCTTTATTAAAGAATAGAAAGCCCTTTCTAAATGGCCACTTTTCTGCAACTTACACAAGTATATACTTGAATTTCTATGAATAATCTTACTGTGCATTTTAATATATCCATTAGCAATGCCACGTTGCCATGTGAATTAGAAACCTAGGTTCATGAGTGAGTTGGTTTCCTGGGACCTCCTGATTTGGAGTATGAGTCAAGAATGTCTTTTATAACATCAAACAAATTGTTGTGCAGGGGCCTTGAAGTAGATCCTGAAGAAAGGTTCTTGACTTCTGAGTCACTTGGTGAATACAGTGTTCATGCAGAGAGTTAAGAGAAGGCAGTAAGGTTAAGAGAGTCAATAGAAAAGCACTCCAGAATGAAACATTAATTAAAAATGCTAGTCTACTGTTTTGGGGTCTAGTAATTTCTTTTTTCTGGTGTAAGCCTCAAGAATAGGGAAAGAGGATTAAAATGCTTTCAGGACCAAAGCCAAATGTCCAGCCTAGGCCTCAAGGCCTTCCTGATTAATGGGAAAGCTTTCAGTTTTCAAGGTTCCTGATACAAAGGCTGCTGAAGATGGGAGAGTGGGAGCATCATTTTCTCCTCTCGTTATGAATGTTTGAGAGAAGCTAGCCTTTCCTCCCTTTAGGAGAAACACTCCTCTTGTATAATGAGATGTCACAGTGTCATTTTTTTCTTTCTAGGTCTCTGTAACAAGGTCAGCTGCCTCCTTAGCCTCCCAATATGGCCAGAGGTCACTTTGCAACCCCCAGCCTCCATTTCCACCTTCTCAGGGCCCCTTACAGACTCCACACACTTTTTTCTGTGGTCACCATACCCCTCCTTGGGATCTGGGTTTATTCACAGAAAATAAACTCAAAGTCCCTAGTTAAAGTCAAACAAATATTTTCTCTTCTTACTCCCAGGCATCCCTGCCAGGACACTTTTTGCAGTCTTTCCCCCACTTGCTCAGGGTTTCCTCAGCCTTGGCAAGCTACCCCAGCCCTTCCTTGCTAGAATCTTAATCCCAAATGACTAGATTCTGCTCAAACCTATCCACTTCTAACCATCCCCACTAACTGCAGCCTCCTGCTGCTCTTTATAGGGCCATCACCTAATTCCTAGCAGACGTGCCTCTTTCAGTAACCAAGACTGGCTAATCCAAGGATCCAACCCTTACAGGGCAAGCCACCCTCTTACAATCTCTATCTAGCTAAAAGTGTTAGCTAAGGTACTCCCATCTAGTTTTCTCTCCTGAGAATGAGGGCAATCTGTGTTGAGGGCAATCACCTTTGAAAAGAGAGTCATAAGGGGAAAGTGGTGAAATGTTTGTGCCTGCTCCTAGGACAGAAGGACCCTCTTAATAACAAGGGTAAATGAACCAGCAGGTTTCCACATCAGAGGCTTAGGAATCATGGCTTCAGTGGAGGAAGCATGGGAGTTGGAAATCAGACCTACATAAATGACTTTAACGAGATCTGACCCAAAGTCCTGAACCAAAATTGGTGTCTCAACTTCAGGGGGCTGAGTCTTGTATTGATATACATCCTAACACATATGGGGGTAAAGGAAAGATTTCATTCAAATGACTGGGGTATGCTTATAAAAGATGTTCACACCTGTTCACATAGGTGAACATTTTAAAAACTAGATGTCTAGTGTTGGGTTCTAAGGCCATATCTAGGTACATAAATAAGTGACCTAATTCTAAAAAATGCTTAGAGTTCACAGATCAACTGATGTCATTGGATCCACTTGTTAAAATTGTAGCCTGTAAATATTCCCAAGTACTGATTAGTAGACAGAAGCCTAAAGGGTTTGCTTACAGACTTTTTCTCAGAAGACTAAGCAAACTCTGGAAAGAGCTTTTCCTGTGCTTACTTGCTAGCCTGAGTCTGATAGACTTTGCTAGCTGGGCCCACTCTGACTAGGGAAACAGGAGGATTAGGATGGGAGCAAAAAGGTGAAATCATATTTATTGTCATAAGAACAAGTAAGTTTTAAGCTTTCATCTGCCATTTGCAAGTAATCAAAGATGTCAGTGGCAGCAGCAGCAGCTCTTTTAGTTAACCCAGTGCATGTTCATTAAACAGCAGGGGATAGCCAGAGTGTTTATTTCAATAAAAACAATTAAGCATATATATATATATATATATATTTGTTCAGCGTTAATGATTCCCTGTTGACAGAGCTGAAGAGGGGGTACTTCTTAAGTTTCGAAGTGTGATTATTAAATAGAAATGTCTATCAGTCTAGTAATTTGGGAGAGTGTCAAGCAGACCAAAGGTTAAAAAAAAAAAAAAAAAAAAGACCTGATTATCAGCAGAATTTCTTTTACACTGCCACAAATAAGCTTCACAGCTTACCCTCTGTCATCAACCCAGCTGCCATAATGCAATCCTTTCTGTAACACTAAAGCAGCACTCCAACTACAACGGAGATGGCCTCTCCATCCAAAACCCTGCCCTTGAGTCATTAATCATTTACTCTATAAAACATCTCCTTTTGGGGTGACATTCCTCAGCACTGAGCTTTTGCACAAAGTTTGAACAAAATCCATTCAGCAACTTTTGACTTAGTGAGTATATCTTAAATAATTGTTTATAAGGACAATTATTTATTTTCCTCTGTACGTGAATAACTCAGTTGTTTTGGGGGAAGAGTGTCACAGTTCAGGTACCTACACCAGTATTCTCCCTCTGGGCACCCTGGGCACCCCTCTCAGGCTTCCAGCACCACAGCCATCACCTCTTCTGGGCAGAGACCCTCATCTCTCTCCCTGTCCACCAGGTTATCTGCACAGTTCTCTGCCTACACTGAATTCCCCAGGAAGGCCAACTTGCCTAAGGCTCTGCTTTTCTCCTCAGAGGCTATAAACAGCATAAGATACCCATCAGTGTAAGATACCACCCAGCTCTTTTGAAGCAGGCCTATTTATTCTGAAGGTGAAAACATTACAGAGAAAGTATATTCAAACCATTAAAAAAACTCTATATGCATGCTAATAACTTTACCAGAGATCATCCCAACTCCAAGGGCTCTGGCTGGTGACCAGTCCTTCAAACGCCGCCAAGGGTTTTTTCTATAATCATAAGTTCATAAGAGCTGTTAGCTCAAAACAACCATGCTCATGAATCTGTGAGCCCTGCTTTATACATTCTGCATCTCTGATCTAGTCCTCGTGTAACAGGTGATCAGCGGACAAAGACGTCATCCTCAGGATGAAACTTCAAAAGGCTGAATTCTTGCATAACCAGAGAGGGTAATTTGTTTCAAATAGTCCTTTGAAGCTCATAACACTTCCCAATGTTTACATGAGTCACGTCTCCCCACTAGAGACATTATATGCCATTCCACCATAATACATAAACATTTGCATTTTGAATACAATGAGTTCCTGAATTACATAAACTTAATTCAATAAGGTGTGTCCAGGATATTGCTCGAGATTGCCATGTTTTTACAGAGGGGTTGTAACTTTAAACATGTGATCTGACTAGGCTTCTATGAAGAATAATCAGATTCCTAAATCTGGAAAAAAAAAAAAAAAGATATAATACAGTGATAAGGAACACAAAATTGCATATTGAGAATGTATGTGCAAATACGTGCTGGACATTTGCCAGTGAAAGAGTCAGGTTCTTACCTACGCATCAGCATCCTTGACTGATTTGCACTGCTTTGGTGGTGCAAAATAGCCATAAAGATGGCTTAACCAGTTATCTGAGAATCTCTTGATGGTACAGAGCTGGCATAATTGCTGTACTCCAGTATTCCTTAGCTCCTGGAATGGCCTCTGGGGCCAAAAGTACCTAGGCATAATTTAAAGTAATCTTAAACCCTTAAAGGCCAAGCCACCCACAGCTTGGTCTATGATTTGAGAGTGTTGAACGTGATCTAAGGCCATGGCCATAGCTACAGGTACAACCTAAAACTGAGGAGAAGTGTGTGGGACAGAGAGAAATGAAATGACATATTGACAAAAATGGGAAACTATAAAGAAAAAGGAAGCTCACCCAGAATATGGATGGATCCGTCACCTGCTCCTATTGCCTCTTTTTCTTATGATTAGCATGGGCCCATAACAAAACCCCTATTGCGAACATAACTAAGGAGGGATAGATGTGATCTTGCTGAGGTCACAGGACTTGGGTCTTCTGGGGATTATACTTTGCATTCCATGGAAAGAGAAGCAGGGTCTGGACTAAACAGATTCAGGGTGTGCCCACATTAGCACAGAAGGGATTAACAAAATCTAAGCTATTACAAATGGCATTACCTGTTGGGTTCATCTATATTCCTGGGGATTTCCAGACATATGCCTTGGCTGTAACCCCTCTAGAATATAGGGTGCAGGTCAGACAACTCCAGGTGGGGAAATGTTGCTCATTACCCTGGTAAGTTGTCTTAGGGTATGTCTACACTGCAATTGGGAGGTTGATTGCCATGTGTAGACATACCCAAGCTAGCTTTAATTGACCTAGCTTGCTAAAAATAGCAGTGTAGCCATGATGACATGGGCTAGATGCCAGAGTACAGTCCTGCCCAGGATTTGGGATATATATGATCCAAAGCAGGCATGAGTGACTCTTTATCAATAGTTACAGACCTCACATGGGATGTGGAAGACAGTGTTCAGTGTTCCAACAGCTATTTAATTACTTATAAAAAGTGGAACAATTTCAACAGGAGAGATCAAGAGCAATTCACCCCAGAATATCCTTTACACACTGATTGTGAGGGACTTGGGTTCCAATCCCTGCCTTGCTCTTCTACCCTAGGCAGGAGACTGGAACTGATCTTGGGGTCTCTCATATTGTGGGTTAGTGTTCTAATCATGGGGCTAGAGTTACTCACATCACTTCCTTGGTATTTTGTACTATAGAGGATAGGCACCTAACTCCAGGAGATGGTTCATGACTGTGAATCCCAAGCAGCGATAGGTACCTCCCTCTAACCCAGAGATAAGCACCTAGACCACACCTCCTCCTTGGCATTTCCTGTTGGCTATCTCAGGCACCTCCTCACTCAGTTTGCTGGTTTAGGTACCTAACTTTCCCCACTCAGGAAGCCTGGACACCTAACTTGAAGCCATGGATTCCATTAGGCAGCAAGGCACCTAAAGTTAGGCTTAGGATAACAACACAAGTTCTATTTGTGGCTGTAGCATCAAGATGAGCCATCTTCAGGTTAACACATAGGAGACTTGGAACGCCATCATGGTATGTTCAAATCCCCAGCTGGGGTTTCAGCTCAGCTGTGAAAAGGTGAGGGTCACTGAATAAAGGATATAATGAGTGCTCTTGGCCACGTTAATAAAGTTATAGTGTTCTAACACAGTTATTATTCATTTGAACATTTGCAGTCTGGAAGTCAAAATCTGAGTTTTACAATGCATTGACCCTTTGTCCGGGGTCATTTTAGCAACCAGCTAGGTGTCCACATCATTGCCAATTATTGGGATGGACTATCAATTATTCTGCTTGCTGCTTTTAGCCATTTTCAGGCCTTTGCAAGAACTTAGCATAGCTAGGCAAACTGGGAGGGGGAGGGGGCAGACAGTGAACATGTGAAGTGGACTTAACTCTGCATTCTTTCTCTCTGGATATGCTGTGAAAAACAGAAAGTCTGGATATATTTTAGAATTGTCGGTATGGGGAAATTTAGCTATCAAACTAACAATCTAGAACTGCTTGCTTAACTAATTCTTTTTAGTGACATGTCAGCTATATAATATTCTTTTGATTGACATGTCTCTATAACTTTTGGGGTATAAGAGGGAGGTAGTGAGTTTGAGTAAGGCAGATCACTTTGTGGACACATTGAAAAGATTGCCAGGCACAGATAGAAGGACTGGCCATCTGGAAATCTATGACTGATTCACCCAAAGACTGCCTCAGACCTGTGGGGTAACTATCAAATTTTGGGGTACTTTAATAACCTATTGTATTGGTAAGTGCTTAAGACTAATAAGTAGAGACTTCCAGTAAAGGTAATTCCAATGGGAATTTCTGGAGATCAATAAAGTAAAGCTTTATGTTCAGAGCACTTGGTTTTGACTTGTCTATGTCAGCCATATAGCAGGCAGAGGTACTGCATTTCCTTTGGTTTATTTCCTGATATTGACTCACAGAAACTAAAAGCTACTGGGTCAAGGAACCCTAGGTACACCTTCACTGATTATATTATGAAGAAAGGCTCCTAACTGATATACAGACCCTGGACCAAATTCTGATTTGTCAAATTGATGTAAATCCAAAGTAAATTCAGTAGGTACTCCAGTGTATCTAAGATTAGAATTTTAGCCCCCTGGCTTTCATATACTCTGTACCCTGTATGTGAATATCATATAATAATTTTTTTAAAAAAACTATTAAATTGTAAGTTGTCAAAGTCAGAAATATGTGGCAAAAGCAGAAATATATGAAGGGATTAAATAAAATATAAACTAGTTTTGCTAAAATTTTGAAATATACTGGATACAATCCAAGCTAAAATGCTCCCATTTTATATAAACTTTTGACACTATTTCATTTTACGTGTTTAAAAAAAAAAATATTCTGCATCAAAAATTTCCGTGGATATTTATTTCAAAGTGTTTCAGGTTTCTGGTAAAATAATTGTTTTGGTATATGTTTTAAAAGATTCTTCCCCTATATATTTTGTCTGCTGCAATGTCTTTATAATGCATTTTTCAAATGTGTTGCCTAAATTTCATGGGGCAATTTTGTAGCCAAATATCATTAGTAAGATGAGTTCCATAGGGGTAGCCATGTTAGTCTGTTTTTAGCGAAACAGCAAGAGTTTTGTGGCACCTTAAAGACTAATAAATTTATTTGGGCATAAGCTTTCGTGGGCAGAAACCCACTTCATTAGATGCATAAAGTGGAAACCCAAAGCATGGAAACACTTCATGCATCCGACAAAATGGGTTTCTGCCCACGAGAGCTTATGCCAAAATAAATTTGTTAGTCTTTAAGGTGCCACAGAACTCTCTCTGTTTTATTAGTAAGATGATAGCCTTTAGCTAAAGTCAACATTCTTTATGCCCGTGAATTAAGATATATCAAGTGTTTTAAAGGAGGTAGACTGACTTTTTGTTATTGTGGAATTTTAAAAAATTATTATTATTATTATTTAGGGGCTGGAAACAAATCCCATGCCAACTAAAATTGATAGGATTTTTGCCACTAAATTTGATAAGACTAAGATTAGAATCTCGATCCCTAATATATGATGTCAGGGATGTACGGCAAACTAGCCTGCTGCCTACGGCAAACAGCAGACTATGAGTGAGATGCTATGCTGGGCTCCTTGACAACACAGCACAGAACTTTGCACCCTCCCCATCTGGACTATTCTGGGAACTGAAGCAGGCCCTGGCATAACACAGAGAGCCCTGAACGTGTCTAAGTTCCAGCAGTCTCCCCAGACTGCCTTATGGATCATGGACCTGTATGGAATCTCCACTATTCTGTGTATGGCACCTGAAACCCTGCTGCTCTTGGCTCAACTCCTATGCTTGTAACAGGGCCCTGGCAACCATATGATTTTCTCACACAGTGCCTGTGCTGGGGGGATTCATTTCTCCTGCAGCCAGAACCAGGGCTTTTCAGGCATCTTTATGCTGCTCCAGCTCTTTTAGTTGGTGTAAAGGGGCTCAAACAGGGGTGAGATTTTCATGAAATGTGTTTAATCTCCTTTGAGACAAAGACAATGTTGTCCTCTCTATATAACATGGGAGCTACCTAGCATTGGTTCATTAGAAGTAAGTCTAAAAAACCTGCGGCTGGCCTGAGTCAGGTGACTCAAGCTCACAGGGCTCAGGTTCCAGGGCTGAAAAACTGTTGTGTAGCTGTTTCGGCTTGGACAGGAGGTTAAGTTCTGGGACCACATGAGGGGGGAGGGACCCAGAACTCAAGCTCCAGCCCAACTGTTTACATGACAATTTTTAGCTCCTCAGTCCATTCCTGGAAAGCCTGAGTCATCTGACTCAGTCCAACTGTGGGGCTTTTATCCCTTTGTAGACATACCCCAGGTATCACAATAGGTACAATCAGTCCACTAGGGGAAACCAAGGAAATTGTTCTCCGTTATCAGGAAACTCAGAGGAGGAATTCTGAATCCCTGTGATCCTACCTTGCTGTTACTCATCCTTTCCCAGAGTGTGAGGGTTAGAAGGAAAGACAGTTGAGTCTTCTGACTAAGTCACCAGGTATAAGTACCAGAGGGGTAGCCGTGTTATTCTGTATACAGCAAAAATAATGAAAGTCCTGTAGCACTTTAAAGACTAACAACTTTAATTTCTGCAGGCATTTGTTAGTCTTTAAAGTGCTACAGGACTCTCGTTGTTTTTGCAGGTATAAGTAGCGATATGAGCTGTTGTTCTGGTGGCACATTTTCTGCAGCATAGTTAAGGTTATGCTGCTTTTTCCTTTTAATGGGATTTTTGTAACGTTCAGGTTCCATTCTGACCAATTTTTTTTATGAAAAATATAAATCTGAGCATGTTTGAATTTTCTCATGCAGTTTTGGATATCTAATCTATGTAGTTGTAAAGTTAGAGGTTGTTGGATTTTTTTTAAAATCACTGTTTTCAGATATTTTAGAGAGGGTGTCTCGTTTTTCTGTTTTGTTTTTTAAACACTCTTGAGGAAAATGCTTTATTTCGGCAAAACTTCATTCAGTGCCCATAGCCTTTCCCCACTTTCCACTAGTCCTACATCTGTTTGATTTTAGGAAAATCCTTCCTTAGCTCACACCCTTAGCCCCAACACCTGCATTCAGTTGTCAGAAAGAAAACCATCTCTGGTTCCCTGCTTACAGACCTAAACAGCACATTCTTTGCGTTGGCCTACTTTGATTTACTGAGTCTCACATTATCCCAAGGATTTTTTTTCTCTCCTTTGCCTTGTTTGGGCCTTTACTTTTTCATATTGTGTCAATCACAGCAGTGCCAAGAATCAAAGATTAAACAAATGGAGAAACTTCAGAACATTCTGAGGCTGACTGTAGATCCTCTCCTATCCAGGGCTATGTAGCAATAAGGAAATTCTTCAAAGTGTGTTCTGTTTTCACTCTTCGCTAGTGTTGAGTGTTAAACATTTCTTTTTTTCCTGTGCTGTATCATTAATGCTGGCTCTGTTTGATTCATGGGGAGAGCAAATTTCCTGCATCTGCCTACTGCCCACATGAGAACCTTGTTACTAGAGCCAGTGAGAATGCATTAGCATGAATGCTAACAAAATAGAATAAGAATAAATTTTGTTTTTACATAGTGCTTTTCATATTCAAAATGCAGTGTGCCAAAGCATTATATAAAGCAAGTGGGGGTAATGACAGGGCAGTGACACTGTTCTAAAGGTTCATACACCATGTCCATCATTTGTGATATGAGTGCCTTCATTTTAAGTTGTTGCTAACCATGGCCTGGCATGTGCTAAGCAAATGTGTGTCATTATGGTGTAAGAATGTGAGTGTGGCTGCAGGGATCAAAGGTCATCTTTCATTTTGGAAGGCAGGGCTCTGGACTGCAGCAAACGGAACAGTGTAGCCGGCTGCAGCTTTCAACAGGCTTTCATGGCTGTGTTACGTAATGTTTAAATACAAATCATTTAGTTCTGCCTTACCGATAGGCAGTGTGTATAGTGCCGCCTGTAGTTAATATTGCCCAACACTTCCCTTTATAAGACTCTGGTTTGAGTTGCTAATAACTTTGCCCAGCATTAATTGTTTGGGCTGAAATTTTCCACGCTGGGTGTCTGTCTGAATAATTTTGCTAGTTTCAGCTAGAGCACACGGCCATTTCTGAGACTGAAGTTAGGGGAAATGTGTTGTTTTGTCCATGTTAAAAAACATTCTTACCCCTGTTTCACTGAGAAGCTCTAGCCCCTCCATGCTTTGGGGCAATGACTTGTGTTAGCCTTGTGCCCTGAAGCCTTGGAGAGTAAAGAGCTCTTTATTGTCACCTGTTGGTGAAATGGGAAAGGAACAGCCTAGAACCGCTTAAGAATTGCAGATGGGCAGGGGCTTCCCTGAGGAGGGAGCTCTCTGCTGGCATCTGTTGGAGAGCAAAGGGAATTGAGTGAATAGGTCAGGCCTCTTTTGCACTGCAGTTTTATGTGACAGTTTGGGGCATTTTGGTTACATTTTGAGTTTGGGGGAAATGAAGTGCCAGAGGCCTTGTTGGGAAGTACCACTAGGACAAGACATTGACATCAAGTGTACCTGGTGTCATACTGACCAAGACTGATCTTAGGCATAGTTGGGTAAGGGAGCCTGGCCAGAACTAAAAGATGGAGAGGAAGAAGAGATTCCTGCTTCTGTGGTGATGAGAACTCTGTAAAGGGTCTGAGATATCACTGATTCCTCTCTAAAGAGAGGAGCTGAGAGTGCTGCAGAACAGTGTGTACTACAGACCTGAGAATGGCTTTGAGGCAATTGACAATGTAGAGCGGTAGCTATGAGTTAATGGATGGCACAGAGCAGCAGTGACTGGAACAGAGCTGACGTAGCTTTGGCTGAAGCCCCAGAGAGAACAGCAGTGTACTTAAGGGACTCTGGAGAGGCCGGCCTCCTTACCATCAATTAAAGCTAAAATCTCCCCAACTGGGTCCCCTGGGGGGTTAGGCATCTAACATTATAGAATTGGTTGATTTATTAATTGCTAGTTTTCCAAGTTTATTTTATTGTTCCTTCCTTTTCCCCACTAGTCAAGTTTGGTTTGTTTTAAATCTCTGCGCTTTGTGCTTGTGAGTGGGAAAGTAGTGCACATCGGGGTGCCCCGGGGGTAGATACAGTTTCCCATGTTTCTGGGTGGAGACTCGAGCCAGTGTTTGTTAAATCTTTAAAGTAACCCTTAGAAAATTGAACTTGGTCCTTTTTAATGCTGTCAACACCAAGTTATAAACCTCTGGAAAAATCATGCCTCACGCATGTTCAGAGGAGACTCTTTACAGTTTGGCACCTACATTTTTCTAAGATTTTATCTATACTGGGCGTGGTTCCATCCCATTACAGGGCCTATCTATGACCGGACTGTGGACACACCATCCCCACACAGCAGTTGAGCATGCTTTACACCAGGGCTTCAGGGGCTGAGCAGGACTTGCCCTACAATTACTCATCCCAGCTGCCAGATGCTGTATATGAGAGCAGGGAGAGAGCCTCCCCTGCTGGCACCCAACAGTGTGAAGGAAAAGAAGGAGGTTGCCTGACTCAAAGGCAGAGAGGTGAGGAACAATGGTGGAGGAAGGGGGGCAATGAAAGGCAGGGGGTATTCAAGCAATGATGGGGGACAAGAGATGAAAAAGCAGGGATGGGAGTAGGGTCAAAGAGTAATAACAAGGGATACAGAGGGAGACACTGAACAGAGACTCCCCAGCAGCACCCACTGTTCAAAGGTGTGTAATGAATGAGGCAAGGGACTGCAGAAGAGAAGCATGGTCTTGTGATAAAACTAGTTAATTGCCACCCTGAAGAACTGGATTTTATCCCTGTCTCTGCCACAGAGTTCCTTTGTTACACTGGGAAAGTCACATAAACCAAAAATTTCACACATGCCCATTGTGTGTTCCTCTTTTTCTGCATATCCAACTTGAGACATCTGGGGTCTGATTTTCAGAAATGCTGAGCACTCACAGCTGTGCAGCTGTCATCAGTGGAGGCTGTGCTTGAATATATAAAGTGTTATAAAATGCTAAGTACTCTGAAAAATTGGATCCTAGACTTCTCATATTGGTCACCCAAAATTAGTTCACACTTCTGACTTTAATCTCTGTGCCTCAGTTCCCCTGTGTAAAACAGGGATAATAAAACCACCTCACCTTACTTTGGTGTTGTGAAAATAAATTCATTAATATTTGTAAAGCAATAAGGTACTATGCTACAAGCAGCGTAGAAATGTCAATTATTAAATTAACAATTCTGTATTGAGTGCAAGGTTTGAATGGTGTGGAATATATAATGAACAGGGTGACACAAGATGGTGAGGATAAAAACACATATTAAATAGTTCTGCATTCAGTGAGCTCTGTCTGTCCTTTGCTCTGAATGAGGCAGGGGTCCTCTAGAAAAAATAGCATGTGATCATAATTAAAGTCTGTCTCATAATGCATTTGCACATGGGGACCAAATTAAGGCTGCAGGAGCAATTTTAATTCTGGCGTTTTCTAATTTTTGCGTGCTTGACTTTGCAACTATAATGTTCTTTTAACATAGGCTTTCTGGGACTGTAATAAGAATACCACCACTAATAGCAGTTGTATAGACTTGGATATTAGAGGCCAAATATTCAAAATTAAGTTATTTGTCAGTAGGTAATTTGTGCAGAAATCACTTACCTGCAAACTGTTTCTAGCTTTTCATTTGTATATTATAGAATGTACACAATCAAAACCCATCTAAGCACATGAATCAAGTACAAATGGGGTTTGTGAATACACACACAAATAGTACAATGTGTAAGTGAGAGTGTGCAGGAAGGCGTACAAAAGAGATTTTTAAGCATACAAAAGAAGGCTGTATTGGAACTTTAAGCCTACAGCTTGTTTTATAGAGAGGGAGAGTATATTGGCAAGAACATCAGGTTTATCCTCTACTCTTTTCAAAAAGTTCCACAAGGATCTTTAATTCCTGCCTAGATCTTACTTTAACAGGTTATTTGGAAGAAGTCAGCTCCCACACTGCAGCACAGAGTTTTGTTCTTGCATAAAACTGCCTCATCCTGCGGAAATAGCACTTACCAACTGAGCCAAACTCAAAAGAATAATACATCACTCATAGTAGCACTTAACATTTTTGCCCCCAAATGGATAATCCGAATGGGGTGGGCAGAGGAATTACAGAAGGTGAGAGTCAAAATGAACACTTGGATTTTCAGATGCAACCTAATATTTACTGTGGAATTAAGAAATGGAAAAAAAATATAGAAATTTTCTGACATCTGAAATAAAAGCTGTGAAAACTTGGAAAAAAACACAGCTGGCAAACAAACTCACTTTTAAAAAACATAAAGTCTAGATTTACAAACCAAGGAGAGCATTAATATGATCTAGTTTCAAAATGGTCACCGGAAACCAATATTAAATCCATAACAAGAATTATTCCCTCCACCAGATATAAGTGTGTTTGGCAAGTGTTCTTAATCACATAGATTGTAAGATGTTGGGGGCAGGGACTATCTTCTTGTTCTGTGTTTGTACAGCACCAAGCACAGTGGGTTCCTGGTCTATGACTAGGGCTCGTAGGCACTACCACAGTACAAATAATTAATTACAATAAAGGACAGAGGGTTTTTTTTCATTTTTTGACTTACAGGGGAATGGGAGTTAAGACTGCTGGGTTCTCTTTCCAACTCTGTTATTGACCTATGCCCATATCCTCAAAGATATTTAGGCTCCTAACTTCCATTGATTTAAACAAAAGTTAGTAGTCTAAATACTGTGGCAAAACACCCCCTTAGTTTTGCCAGGTAACGGCCGTCTCCAATCGCGGAACGGGCCTGAGGTAAATCTGCCCCACCCTGGACAAGTCCTTGGCCTTGGTTTGTCCTGTGGAATGCCCCTCCATCCCACGAGCAGGGGGTGAGTCAGGGAGTCTATTTGGCCCAGACCCCAAGGAGTACCTTTCTCCCGCTCCTTCACTGGAGCTGTAGACCTGGCGGTGTCATCCTGCAGCCAGAGCAGTCTCAGTCTTCCTCCAAGCTGGTGTCTGGGGTTTGGTTTTTTTTCCCCTCTTCTGCTGCTCCCCTCCAGGGGAGAAGCATTATCTCCTATTTTTTGGGGAAGTCTCTCCTCCTGCAGCCACAAGCCTTCTGGCAGCTTGTGTGTGTGTGTGTCTCTCTTTCCCCTGCCTGCAGGGAAAAGGGCGTTTAACATTCTAGGGCTGACATACCTGCTCTCATATACCCTTTTGTAGCCCTCTGGCCTGACTTTATCACAGTACCTTTGAGGATCTGGACATTACTGTGTAAATTTGAGCAAGTCACTTTACCTGTTGGTGTCTCAGTTTACAATTCTCTAAAACCAGTGTAATAATTAAAGCTACAATTTGGTCACAGAGGTCGTGGATTCCATGACTTTCCGGGACCTCTGGGGCAGGGCTGGAGCAGCTGCCAGCCCCGGGGTTGCCACCAAAATGCTGATCAGTGGTCAGCCATGGGGCGCCGAACAGCTGACAGTTCCTCTCGGGCTGGAACAGCCCTGGGCCCACCAGAACAGTTCCCCTGGGGCTGGAGCAGCAGCCATCAGCCCTGGCTGCAGGAGCATTGGCGGGACTGTATCATCTGCAAGCCCTGACTGCTCTGTTTGTCCCCTCTCCGCCAGGGTATTTTTAGTAAAAGTCAGGGACAGGTCACAGGGTTCCATGAATTTTTGTTTATTGCCTGTGACCTGTCCCTGATTTACTAAAGACAACCATGATAGAATCTTAACTTTAGTATTGTCGAAGGTTGGACTTCCTCTGACCCACTGCAAGCGCAGCTACCCAAGTAAACAAAGAAGCAAACTCAATAAAGTTATCCTTTTCCCCTTTCTACTTTGTCATCATGGGGTATTTGTTTGTTTTTAAAGAAGGCCCTCTCCTCTGTTCTTTGGGGTACAAGCAGAAAAAAAAACCAGCCACATTTCCTCCTTTTCAGGGTTCAAGCAGAAAGCAAAATAGAGCTCACCAAATTAAAAACTGGGCCTTCCAGTTTAGCACCAGTACTCCCCTGTGATATAGAGGCCATTTGGCAAAGGGTCCCCTGCTCTTTGAAAAAACTCTTGTTTCAGGCCTGACAAACTCACTCCACCAAACGTGTGTCTTGCAGGATGTTTATCCATAAGGGGTAACATGTACGATATATACAGAAAGCTTGTAACTTACCAAGATTCATAATCATTATGAGATGTATGCATGGATAGTGTTTAAGGAATAAGGTAACTATATTAAAAGTATGCTGTATAGTCTTGATGTAAAAGTTAGTCACCAGGGGATAATATACCTTGCTGATGGCCCATTCAAGCAGGAGGGAGTTGTCATCCCTCCCTGATTAGTCAGTGACATAATGCAAGGCTCAATGGTCTAACCTTGATCAGTCTCAAGGCTATTGATGGAAAACCATCAAAGACAACTGCAAACAATATCATAGGGGAACAATTCAAAGGGATTCAGGTACTGGGATGCACCTATGGTTAACCTGCAAAGTGAAGGCAGAGCTGACATAGCCAGAGGGGAGTGCTTGAGTGACTGAATGGCTGGTGGTTTTAGGGAGCCAACACACAGCCACCATGGGCAAGAATCCCTCTTGCTGGAGACAGGAATAACAAGGAGACTCACACTCCTAGGTGCCCTGAGAACTACCACATCCCCCATCACCAGCCACACTTTCAGTCTTCTTCCTTTTTATATCTGGGAGCTGGGATTTGCAGCTTAAATGAGCCACAGCTGCATTAGCTCTTCAGTCATTTAATCCTAGTCTGGTTTTGCAGCCTACAGACTGCTTTGGACTGTATCAGTTGTCTGTGTGTCCCACTGCACTACCTCCCAGAGTCTCTGGGAAGTTCATGTTGGTATTTGTAGAGCACTCTGAGGGTCTCAGCTGAAGAGATCTGTATCACTACACAGCATTATCAGTTAGCATACTATTCTGACATTTAAATTAATCTTGGTCTTTTAGTCAGTCTCCTCTTCGTGAGGAAGTTCAGAGCTGTTAATTGTGACTAGATTATAGTGCTAAGAATATCTTACATTTATATAGTACTTTTCAACTTAAAGGCTCCAAAGTTCTTTGCAAACTATTGAAGTCACTGTCAAAACTCCCTTTAATTTCAGTAAGAGTATGACTGGGTGTGGGACAGGAGTGAAATTGTTTCATCCATCATTAAAAAGCAGCAACTCAAATTAGCGTTCAGAAGATTTCTTTTCAATATTTGGAGCTTTTTCTTGTCTCCTGCGCTTCTATACCACTCACCTCCATCAATGTCCAAAGCGACATCAACAATTGCAGTAATGTATACTGGATAAATGAAAATACATGAATCTGCTGTGTCAGAACATTGCTGGTGATGAGTAAGTGAAATGCTGGATTGAAGGGAGAGATTGTAAGGAAGATTGATATCGGGGGAAACAAACACCCTAAAAATCTGTTGAGAGAATCAAAAGACACTGAGGCCTGGTCAACACTTAAAATGTATACTGGCATAATTATATATTCTACATGTTCTACATAACTATGCCAGTAACTGTTCTATAACAAAGGCGAGGAATTTTAATATATTTTCTATGTATTAAAGTTCCTGGGTTTTGTCTTCAAGACCAGCATAAATCACTAACTTTAACAGTTACGACAGATGATGATTATAAAAGAAATGAAGTGGGATTTAATATGTCTGACAGTCAGGGAAATGTACTCCTCTGCTCAAATTCTAAGAATATTTTTTTTTAACTGGAATACTCTTTATCTGTGTTCTAATCTGTTAGATGAGTGACTTCTATTGCACTACAGATGGCTCTGACTGTGTGGAAAGTATGGGGTGAAGTATTATGGTCTAATTTACTGTCTTTACATCAAGATTCCTTGTCTCTTATTCTTTGAGGCTTTTGTTTGTACAAATTAAAGGTGGAAGATATTGTAGACTAAAATAGAGTGGAAATGTGTGATTTCCAGACAGCGTCAGGTGGGGCTTGTGGCTTCCCTCTCTATATGCCTATAATATGTATGTGCAGGCAGGGGTGGAAGTTCTGGCTAGTACAGAATTGGGAAAGCAAGCCTGTAAGTCATGAGGTGAGAGGAGAATGAAATGCTCATCACTGAGGCATTTTGTGTCTTCTACCACTTAGAGAAGTAACCACACACAAAGCAGGAGAGTCTCTGCTATGTATACAAGGAGGATGGCCTTCTGATGACAGAGAAAAATTAGATGGTGTAGTCACCCAGGAAGGGTGGAAAACAGCAAGGTGAAACTGTCTTCAGTTATTATTATTTGTTAATTATACAGAATCAAAAAATGTACTAGACACTTTACAGATATGTAATGAGGTGGTGTGGTCTCCCTCTGAGCCAGAGGGAGAGGAGCCATCCGCCCTACCCACGTGGGCGGAGCTAGACCAACTTTGCCCCTCCCACCAGAAGTGGGTGGGTGTCACAGGAAGTATAAAAGGCAGGGCCTCCAGCTTAGTTGGGGCTAAGACAGCGAGGGAGACAGATACATCTGGATCTTCCAGGCTGCTGCCTTTGCTGACATGCCGAGAGGCAGCCTGCCCGCTAAGGAGTCTGTGCCTGCAGGGGAACTGCCGGGAATGCCACTGGCTACCTATCCCAGGGTAACCGAGGAAACTCTGTGGACCCAGGTACAACCTGGGGAGAGGATAGAAAGAAGCCCAAGGGCGGCCGACTGCAATTCAGCTGTGTTGGGGCCCAGTCAGTATGTTACAGTTGGATTCCCCACTAACCCAGTGGTGGAGCCCTCCCCCACTGTTAGGGCCCTGGGCTGGGATGCCGTGGAGTTGGGTGGGCCCGTGTCCCTCTCCCCCTACCACTCATCCTGAGGTGGCAGCAACCCCCTACGTGAGCCCTAGACTGCAGACGTGCTCAAACCCCTGCCGTGGGCTATAGACTGCTTGCCTTCCCCGCCCTGCTTGAGGGCCAGGGCCAACCCCTTTAACTGCCAATTGGCTCACCCCCAGTCAGTAGACAGTGATCAAATGAGGTGGTGTGGTCTCCCTCTGACCCAGAAGGGGAGGAGTGACTGACACCCCTCTACAAGATAATTCCCCAAAGAGTGTACAGACTAATTATAGAAATAACTATTGTAAGAAATAGGAAGAATGGGGAAGGGAAGGAGAAGGATAACAATGAGATTGGGAGGTTACTTAGATTTCTTACGGTCATGCCTTGAAGGTTCAACTACATTTCTAAATATAGAACTTTTTCAAGGATATTGGTGGGACAGGGAGATGAATGTGAGAGGGGAAATGGAAGAGACAAAGAATAGGAAGAGGAAGGCAGGTAGAATTGTGAGACAGTGCAGTAGTGTAAAATCAACCTGGTGGCAATAAAAATCAAGTGATTCGAAACAAGTGAAAATAGATTCAAGAAGCTGTGATGATGTCTGAAGTCATGGGAGTTAAGTGAAGTGAGCTGAAACAAAGCTTCTGTAGTCCACCCAGTGCCTCAAAAGGAGTGACATTGTTCAGGGGGTGGCAGGAGAACCTCTCTTTCACCTCTGTTGATAGCTTTTCCCACAGTCCCCTAGCTCTGCTATGGCTCTTTGAAGAACCATATCAAGGGTAGGGATAGATTATGCATGAACAGAAGAAGTGTCAGTATTTTAGCTTAGAGAACAGACCGAACTATGCCAGAGAGCATTACAGACAAAGATAAAAGTAGTGAGCATACAGTATGAGGCACATTACACTGAAGCAAACAGAGAGAAGGAAGGAAGAAGCTGCTAAAATTAGAAGACAAGGGGAAAATAATATTAAACCCTGAAAGAGATAAAATAAGGTTAAAAGAGAAGTAAATAGAGAAGCATGTTTTTAAAAATCATGTAAAAGAAAGAAATAAGGTCATTGGGGGAAGGTTAAATATACTATAAATGCATGAGGCAGGACCAAAAAAAATAGAAGAAATAAAAATATATAAACCCAGAGTGGATTTGAACATCACAAGCTTTACCAAATGCTGAGAAAACAAAACTTAATAGCTAAATGTGAAGATTGATGTTTCAGACAAGACTGGAGTGGGAGGAAGGAAGGAGAAGGGAATAAATTGTCTATAAAGAAAGTTTTGCAAATCACTTTAATAGGAGCTACAAGTGGAGTAGACTGATAATAAATAATAAAGACAGTGATCCAGGTTCTGAGCTGGATTTCAGATCTTTTACTCTGCTTCTGTCCTGTAAAGAGGTAAAAAGCAGCCAGATCTCCCTAACAGGAAATTCCCCAGAATAATAGAGATTCTCCACTGACACTGGGGGCTTGTCTACACTGCTCAGCTCCATTGATGCAAGGTACACAAGTTACATTACATAATGTAAAGTAAGTAATGTAACTGATATCAGAGTCTCTTGCATTGAGTAGCTGCACTGTCTTCACTGAGTTATGTTGACATAGCTTACGCTTCTCATTCTGGTGGAGTACCGGCGTTGCCAGGAGAGCTCTCAGGTCTTCACCAGACCCACTAAGTTGATTGTCACTGGACAATCAATGGACCAATGGAGCCCTCAGTGTAGACAAGCCCTCAGTGGTGAAATGGCTCTGATCACCCTATCCATCAATGTAGCGCCTGTTAGAGATGGCCCTATAGGCATGAATAGATGTCTGTACTGCACACCAGCTTTGCTGGGCATCCCTTGGGGACCATTTCAGCGCGGGTGTGAATTAGAGAAGCTGAAAAAAGAGACTTGGGAGAAAGATAGGCCATGCAGCATGACCTGAAAGTTAAATGCTTTGGCAAACCAGCACATTTGCGTCCTCCATGATGTAGAAGACAATGAGGAAATTTTAATGTCATCTTCAAAAGGCAATAGACTGTGGCCATGATAGAAACTGAAGTCTCTAAGGAGGAAATTATGAAGAAACTAGACCTTTTCGAGGGCAGTAAATAACCAGGATTGGTTAGTATTTATCTGAGGAATCTGAAGGAAATAAAGTTAGAAGTAGTGATGAGATATATGCAATATGGGGATAATCCGGGTCTCACTGAAGTCACAGGGAGTTTTGTCATGGTTTTAAATGGGACTAGGGTTTGGCCATATATCTTTGATCTTGAAAAGTCCATAGCATGGCCCTTACTTGCTGCTGCTTTTTTAAATAGCAGGTAAGAGAAAACCTGGGAACGGCAAACTCATATGTACCCAGAGGGCAAGGGGGAAAAAAGCTATCATAGGGAAATAAGAAATCAAGAAAAAAGGCAATGGTGAGTGTGAGAGGGATACTTTCTGCATCCTTGAATTTTTTAATGATACTTAGCACTTCTGTTCAGTTGATGATTCACTACTATCCCTTACTAAGCACAATATATATATTAAAAACATATGGCCAGAACCTCAGTTTATATAAACTGCCATAGTTCCGTTGACATCAATGGAGCTATGCCAATGGACTCCATCTGAAGATCTAACCCACAGTCACCCAGTTAGCCCTACCTTATTCCCCAATCTTTATTAGATTTTAGTAAATTGTTCTACTGACTTGGATAGGTCTAAAGGGTCAAAAATAAATCCATGTGTCATTGCATGCTAAAGACACTATAACCTATGTTTCCTTATGAACACTTCTCCTGGCCCATATTCACTTGAGCAAGAGAATCAATAAAATACACCTCTGGGGAAAACCCAGCATGAGTAAATCTGTGGATCTTTTAGAAATAAATAAGTGTAGGTAGGATCAGCAGGCATGTCAACAAGACCTTACAACCAATGGTATAGAAGGCAGCTGATAGATCTAAGAGAAGCAGCCTGGACATCTGATTCTCCTCCATGACCAGGAGAAGATTATCACTCATCATAGCCAAAGCAGTTTGTATTCTACTTGAGCCTAAAATCCAATTAATTAGGGTCCGATACATGAAAATCCAGATGGAGCTGTTTCATCACAACTTCCTTGATAATTATACCCAAAACTGAGAGATCTATGAGTGGGGGCTAATTAGGAGGTTTGTTTATGATGATGGGCTGTTTCTTCTGCTAGGGTCTAACCATCTCTCCTTTAACACAAGCTAGCATCTGACCCTCTGTGACCCTGTCTACACTTACCTCCAAGATTTGGCAGCAGTCGAGAGGAGTTACGCAAGCTATGCAAAAAACTTGCGTAACTCCCATCAACTTCTGGGCTCCTCTTCTGCGTGCCATCTTCACTGCACTACTGCACTATGCCATTTGTGAAGGTGGTCTTGGTACGTCGATTTCTGGATCAACTGAGCGGGTCTTCATTGCCCATCAGTCGATCCAGAGAAATTGATCTGACGGCAGTGACTTTGCCGCCGTCAGTGTAGCCGTAGCCTCAGACAATGGGCCCTGCGTCTCCCTGCTGGCTTTCCTTAGCAGCTGGTACATGAATCTAACTCAGAGTAGTAGCCTGTAGGTTTCCTCAGCATCCCTAAAAGATATATAAGCAGCATGGGCTAAAATGCAAAAACTATGTGCCACTACCCTGCAGACACACAACTTAGTTCAATCCAAGCAAGAACTTCTTATAGTGGGAAAAGACTCAGCTTTTGCCACCAGACCCAAACAAACTGAATAGTTGTAACTAACACTTAGTGCTATTTATTTTCAAAGTGCCTCACAAAGCCCCTGGAAGACTGATATCTGTGCTTTACATTTAATGAATAGGAAAATATCAGAAATTACTACAATCAAGTCAATGCTGTCATAAAAATAAATGAGTTGGTGAGAGTTAGTTGTAGTATAAACACTAAATAGTGCCTCCATTGTACAGACAGGCAAAAACAGAGGCAGAGATGTTAATTGACTTGTCCACAGCTACAAAAAACATGTTAGGAAACAAGACAATGGCTACACTAGAGAGCTTACAGCGGTGCTGCTGCTGCTGCTAGTGCAGATGCTCTAACCCAACAGGAGAGAGCTCTCCTGTCAATTTAATGAATCCACCCCCAACAAGCGGCTAAAGCTGTGGTGGTGGGAGAAGCTCTCCCACCGAGAGAGTGCTGTCCACATCGGTGCTTAGGTCGGTGTAACTTACATCACTCAGGGGCATGGCTTATTCACACCCCTGAGCGATATAAATTATATCGACCTAACCTGTAGTGTAGCCTTAGCTCCAATTGAAGAGCTAACAAAGTTCTTTGCTTTTTCAGTCACTGGTACCTAAGTTAATTAAAAGGCATTTACATCCTTTGGGCTCATGTGTCACATGTACTTTCTCTCTCTGAACCTCAAGACTCACTACACATAATTTATTTTTTTAACATGTGTTTAGATCCACATTATGACTCCATGATTTTGTCCTGACTATCACCTTGTCATTACAGCAGCTCCCCTGGCTTTTGTGGTTGGATCAGATTGAATTTCCTTACTGACTTTCTGGCGGAATTTTAGACAATTTTTTATAGACTTTCCTTTTCATCTGTTGTCTGAGAAGCAGCTTTTTATTATTAGTAGATTTCTTAAATTTGTTCTTTTATCACAAGCCTGATGTGGGATTCATACACCAGAATAAGAGGAAGTGACTGTGTATGTATGTTTGAGGAGGGAACCCAGTCAGATTCAAATAGTTTGCTTTCTCATTTTATCTCTACAGAAGAGCATGTTCTTGTCTGCCTTACAATCATGTCATTATTTTTTGTTTTCCTATATATTCTGCACTCATATTGAAGATGAAGCTATATCCTCTAGTTACCCATTATTGGATTAGGCAAAAAAGAATACTTACAATCTGTATGTTTTGATGACTCATTTTGCATTGAAAAGTTGCCAGATATGCATCAATGCCTTTTGCTAGGAAATGCTGTTTTAGTCAACTTGATTTGTTTTTGATCTAGTGTGGGGTCTTGAATATACAGGCAAATGGACACCACATGGTAATTATCCTCATGTTGAAGCAAAAGCCAAAAAACAAAAACAAAACAAAAAAACCCCGCTTTGATGAGATAGCAGGAAAAAAAAGCAGTGTTGTTAGAATCTGTTTATATCTGGAGCATAATGAAAGAGATGTCAAACAACCACAAAGTAGATGGGAGGAAGTAAGAAAAATTAACACTTTCCTACTATAAATGATCAAAAATATAGCCAATGGTATTGAACCACCTGAACAGCAGTAACATCCTCAGCACCGTATTACTATGCAAAATTCTGAAAAGGTAATTCAGTTAGCTAACAAACATCAGTATTTTCTGGCTTGGAAGAAGTGTGAGCATTTTATATACCTTCCATTCTCCCAGTCATCTTATAGATGCAGACTGGATAGCAGTCCAAAGATTACAAAGAATTTTTGCTGTATCTTTATCACACTATTTTTAAGTGCTGGAACTGCTAGTGATTTATAATGGAAACACAATAATCTCTCAGATGTTTCAAATCACAAAGGGCTGAAACTTAGCCCATGAGTTGTCTTCTGAAAAGAACCTTATTTCTTAAAAATAAAGCAAGCTATGACCATATCAGCTGAGATGAAGAACAGTTGGCAGGAAAACCAAGGCAGTGGTTGTATCACCCTAAGGACAAGGAACAATGTCTATGACATTCAGATGAGGGACAAATCTAGTAAATTTTGAAACAAAACCAGTGGCACTCTCCCAAATACCCCCACCCCACAATAGGCCATGCTCCATTTTATTTCCTACATGAAATAGAGGCTCAATGGTCTTCTATGTCTTCATGGAGCTGACTCTCGGGCCAGTCCTTGAGGGATAAACAGGTCGCACTTACTATCTCCATTCAGTTAGGCACATGGCAGCCCGCTTTACAAAGGTACTTTTGTGCCTAAAATGCAGATAGGTGCCTAGTGGGATTGAGAAAAGCACTCAGATAGGTTAGGCGCTTGGTGCCTAACCAGCCTGGATTCTTTTCTGAATCCCTCTAGGCACCTGTCTGCATTTTTAGGCACCTAAATATTTTTATAAATCCGTCCAAAGATTAGTCATGGTATGGAAATGAATGTATTTGTATTCCAATAGTCATCCATTATCAAAACAAAAATTAAAGGCAAAGGGTTTCTTGATGTGGGAAACCCATTTCTAAAGTAAGAGCTGGATTATCTGAAAAATAAAACTTCACTTCACATTCCTACTTCCATCATTTAAAGCTGCCTATTGGAGGTGACTTTAAAATAATGCCTTTTGCTACATATTGGAGGAGACTTTAAAATACAAAGCAGAGTTATGAAAAGAAAAAGGTAGCCTTGTAGTTATACTAAGTCTATTTTTTAGAGCTGCCTTATCACACAAGGATATGCTCATCAAATTGTTCTGCTTGGCTCAAACCTTTTGAGATGCATGTTTGTGAACACTCCACTGAAAACAAATTTGATCCCTGAATTCCCTGCACCTTCAACTCCATTGAAATCTGACCCAATGGTACAGGTGGAAATGATTCTGACTTGATCGTATGCCATGCTGCTCTTCCTCTGAGAGCTGTCCAAAAATTAATTCTTGTATCCCTAGCAATTTTGGAGACAAGAACCAGTGAATTATTTAACACAAAAATTGATTAATTATTAAATGAAAGTTTACAAGGAATTTTGCTATTCATACAGCAAGCTAAGCTATAATTACAAAAATCTAATACATTAAAGCAGGCCCTTGACATCCTCACTCAGTTAGGCTGTAGGAATGAATCATAGCATTAGAGATTTGAATGATATATTTGATCACCTAGTCTATCCCCTGCCTGTGTGGGATTATTCCCTATTAAATCACTGCCCAGAATAGTGTTAAATATGAGCCTTAGAGTATTGTCATGAGTAGACAGCAGACACAGGAATAATAAATAGTTCCTAATTTTCTTTTATTTACAAGTGCTTCATTCCTACCGATAGGCTTGGAACAGAAATGGGGCTTAATAGAGAGAGAAACACAATAAGACTAACAGCAAAAGGTTACTCTCAATGTTATCTTTGGACAAATTTTCTGTCCTAGTTTCAGCACAACTCAGCCAATTCTCACCCCCTGTAAATTCTAGCATAAAGTTAAGCTTCTCTGTGGGCCATTTTCAGTTCTCATTTAATTTTGTGTAAATCTAGAGTTACTCCAATGAAGTTAGTGTACGGAGTTACTCTGGACTTACTGCTGAATAACTGAGAGCGGAATCTGACTTCATACCTCTAATTCTTTCTGAAAACCATTGGACCAAGTCCTGAATGTCTTCATACCAGCAAAACTCATCTTTGTCATCAGCAGAAATTTTGATTGAGTAAACACTGTTGAGTCTGGCTAGTGAACTTCTCTTTACTTTGGTAGCTTGGCAGTATGCTTTCACCAGCTATGTATGTCAGATAGCCACTATGTTTATAGGCTGAACAACACAATGTAAACCTTTGGTGACATTTATTTTATAACAAAGCCACGCCTTCCAAAGAAGAGAGGTGCTGGAGAGATCTAACAAACCAACATTTGTGAACACAGTTTTTCCCTCAAATGTCTCCATAATAATGTCAGCTATTTTTAGAGCATTCATCTCCAGCTCTGAAAAACTGACTCCTCATTTGTATGTCTTTGTTACTTCTGCCACTGTAGTTAAAACTTTTATCTCTGGCAATGCTGCCCAGTTGTGATACAACTGAGGCTACCTGCAGAACAGCACACCCAAAGTTCAGTCATCCCAGCAGGGTTTAACCACATTAGCTGACACACTATTGAACATGACTGTCTATACTGACCATTCAGTTGGGATCAGCCACATGTCGGCTAACTCAACTCTTCACCTTTCTGACTAAACACAATAAGATTTCTTAATGGAGACAAGTTCTTAGATGCTTCATGTCTGAAATTAAATTGTTAACTCTTCTGAGGACTTTTTGTAATTGTAGGAGCTCAAATAAAATGTTACATATTAGACTATACGTGAATTTATTGATATATATTCCTCTCCTAATAGTTGCATATTATTTTCCTCACTTAACACCTGAAGTATGATGGGTTCTTCTTTCTTCTTTGTTTTAATATATAAAAGTGCTCTTATTGCTCTAGGTCAGTGGTTCTCAACCGGTGGTATGCGTACCACCAGTGGTACGCGGAAGACGGCTCGGTGGTACGCGAGGCAAACCTCGCCGCCAATTCCCCCGCCGAATCCCCCCCCTTGCCGCCGCCGAAAAAGCTCGTCGCCGCCAAATCCCCCCCCTTGCCGCTGCCGAAAAAGCTCGCCGCCGCCAAATCCCCCCCCCCCTTGCCGCCGAAAACGGTCAAACGGTGGCAGGGTTTCGGCGGAGGGTATTGATCCCTCCACGCAACCCCGCTGCCGCCGAGAGTGTTCCCCCCACTTATTTACCGAGTTCTATTCGGGCCAGGTACAGTCAGGTGAAGCGGTACTTGACCTGACTGTACCTGACCCAAGTGGTACTCGGGGAAAAAAGGTTGAGAACCGCTGCTCTAGGTAATGGTAATCAGAGCTAAAAGTTGGCACAAACTGACAGCCACTACCCAGGAAATCACAGCATACAGAAAAACAGAAAAAAAGATACAAAATAGGGAGAGATAGAGATGATACAGTATCTAGCATGCTAGGTGTTTGCTAGACCTACAAAAGGAAATAGAAGAGGAAATTATAAATCACAATTATATCTAGTTATTCTCTTTTCTATGAGGGGAGTGTTATTACCATATGAACAGAGGACAAACCAACGACAGTGATAACCTACCTTAAATAAATGTCTTTTTGAATGTCTCTCTGTTTCTCAGGTGTGAGGTGAGACAATGAGTCCTAGAAAATAGATCAAACAGCTGAATGAATTAATTGACAATAAACTCAAATCGCTGAATTTGCTGTGACCCTGGATTTACATACATGTGTTAAGATTCCTCTTTTCTCTGCCTGTTCTATTTTTTTTACAAAATTATAGAAATGTAGCGATGGAAAGCAATTTAAGTCACCTTATCCAGTGTTTCTCAACTTTTTAAGTAGCAAGTACCCCCTAACTTCTGAAAATTTTAATAAGTACCCCAGCACTCAATTTTCCACAGGATTTTATATTTACAGACTAACGTGAGCCGTATGTTGGAAGAAGGGCTGAGTATATAAGGCCGTGAGATGACAGATGTCAGATCTAGTGTGGGTAGGGTTACCACCTTTACACCAGAGGTGCACAACTCAAGTATGTACCTGGGCTAGAGGTGATGTTGGCCGAAGCTAAAAGGCTTTGAGCGGCATGCCAATGCTGGGGAATATAAAGCACCACACCAAATTTTTTGCCATAGATTTGAGAGGAGGAAGGGGTGAGAGAGAGACAGGGAAGGAGGGCGAGAGAGAGAGAGAGAGAGAGACAGGAAAAGAGGGTAACTGGTGAAATCTGGGGCTGTCATAGTTGTCAATTTCACTACTCAGCTAGAGCAGTGAAATTGACAAGTTTTCTGGGCACTGGGCTTTGAGCCAGGGAGGGGGCTGCCACCTGGGAAAGTTGCAGGCAGCTGCTGCCTGTCTGCCTGCCAGCCCGAGAGGTGGGCGACTGCCACCCAATCTGCTGCCTGCCTCACCCAGAATCTAGCGGCTGCCGCTCACTTCCCAGCTGGGAGTTGTGACCGGGCGGGAAGCTGGGAGCTGGGACTGGGTGGGAAGCGGGCTGCTGCCGCCCGCCTCCCCCAGAAGTTGGCAGCTGCCGCCTGCCTCCCCTTCACTCTGTTTCTCCCTGGGTACCCCTTGCCTGTGTCTCGTGTACTCCCTGCCTGTGTCAGGGGTACGTGTACCATAGGTTGAGAAACTATGACCTAATCCATGCCAATATCAGTGCAGGATTGCTGACTGAACTTTTTGAGTATTTTATGCAGCCTAGTTTTAAATGATTCAGAAGTAAAGGTATGGGAAAGTTTTCTATTTCTGTCATCCGTTTTGAGGGTATGACTACAGTAGACATGTATGTCGACCTATGTTAGGTCGACTTGCAGCCACCACAGTAATTACTGTGGTGGTTCATGTCCACACTACCCTCCTTGGGTCGGTGGTGCGTGTCCTCACCAGGAACACTTCCACCGACTTAAGAGGGGTAGTGTGGGTGGCTGACAGCCCGGTGTCTCAGATCCATTGGTATCTTCCTGCCAGGAGCCCAGCTACCCCACGGGCTTCTGGGATCCCGGCGGGCTGCCCCCCATCCAGTATCCGTTCCCTGTGGGGAGTGGAAAAAAGCCTCAGGGCTTTCCCCCTCTTCATTCCCCATCAGGAGTGGAGGGAAGCCACCCAAGGCTTCTCGCACCCAGGGAGCAGGGTCCAGCTGCCCAGCTTCTCGCCTCCCCACCACCACCTGCTCCCTGTGAAATTGACAAGACAGCTGATGTAAGGGATGCATTGTGCAGTGCGTTGTCCTAACTACACTGACGAAAGCCTTACACCTCTCCTGGAGGTGGAGTTATTATCTCGGTGTAATGGGGCACTTACATCGGCAGGAGGAAAGCTGTAGCGAAGACCTTGACATAATGAGGTCGACATAAGCTGCCTTATGTCAACGTAACTGTGTAGTGTGGACCAGCCCTGAGACTTCTTGCACCGAAGACAAGTTTCAGACCCTACACCAACGTCACTGTACCTCTAGCTCAGTAAGTAAGCAGGGAGAGTGCTGAAATCGATAAGGCAGAGTGCAGGAGTGCATCCAAGATCACAACAAGCTCCATCCTCTGGTTCCTTCCTTGGTAGGTTTTATACTTGAAGGATGCAGTTGTTTTGGAGAGATGAAATTTCTTTAACTATCCCTCCTCTCTGAGGTCAGATTCCACAGTTCTTACTCATGTTGAATAGCACCATATCCACAGGAGTAGTCGTACTGGTGCTAGACAAAGCGGAGAGGGCCAGCCCATGGCTTCATACCCCCACTCTGCACCAGGGTTATGAAAAGACCAAAGCTGGTGCTTGAGAGAATACATGCTGCAGCATCTGTGTACGGGTGTAGCAGTTGCTGCTGCTAAATGCGTTTCCCCAGCATGCTGGAGACACTTTGCCTACCTCTCTAGCACAAGCAAAATGCCTGCAACCACTGTCTCTTCTGCACCTCCCTTACCACAATACTGGTTAGAAAGACCACAAAGTAACTTGTTTAGAATGCAGACAAACAAGTGCTACCAACTACAGAATTCCACTGTGACGTTAAAAGCCACTTATAAATAGATACTGAATTATAATGCTGTTAATTTGCTCTACAAACAGGTGACTTAGGCACTGCAATTTCTGTCTTCAATTTTACAAAAGCCAGCTGGAGATTATTTTGTTTATATATCTGCTTTAAGTATTCACTATTATAGAGGACAAATGAAGTCTAGAAAGGAACATGAGATTTCATTCTTTTGGCTTCACCCTGGTACAAACTAGTTTCAAAGTTGCATTTAAATTATCACAATGTCCCGTTAGACTCTTCGGCAATGCTAGCACTAACCTGACATCACCAACAAATGCCGATGATCATCCAAAGAACCTTTTATATTTCCTTTCCAAATTCTCCATTCCTGGAATAAGATCTGAGACTTGCAAGTTAAGTATGGCATTTGTTAAATCTGACCAAATGACTTGATTGAAGTAACAGGCACTGAATTTCTGTGGGTGGCTTTGAAACAATAGTTTTTATTAGGCAGAGATAAAGAATGTAGGTACTGCCTGAATAAGTTTTTTAAGACAAACATTTGTTTACCAACTTTTTGAGATATCAGGAAGAAATCTGGATGGCTTTTTATAATCAAAAGGAGAAAAGCATCTGATTTACTTATTGGTATACATTTTAGGGAATGCTATATATAGTCCTCCTGCTGGCTTCAGGTGCATATAAAGCCCCCTTGAAGCTTTAGAGAGCAGTTGTTTCTCTTCAGAATCCCCTTCTGTCCTCTCTCATTTCTTCCAGATTCGCATGTCAACCCCTCACCACAATCAACTGCTCTTGGGGAAAGACAGATTAGAAAGTTGTTGAGAGAGAGACATCCTGCATAGGTCTAACTCTGAAGATTAGCCTTTCTGAGGTATATCATTCCTATGAAGTTCATCACCTAATTCATACCTGTTTAATGAAGTGTTCAAAATCTATTGCACAAACACACCAAGCTGTTCCAGCACAGTGTGTATGTCCTGCGGTATACTTGCACTCCCTGAAGACATACACAAAACTCAGGTAAAGATTCTTAGAAGAGATCATCAGTGACAATTTTTCAAGATGAAAATAATTTTATATTATAATTTCAAGGGAAATAATGTCAATAAAAATGGAAGAAATTTTTGCACAAAATGTTTTCAGTTATTCAACAATCGTTCATGGTAACCACCATTTGCCAAATATGGAATTTGAGTGGAGCACTTTAACACACTAAAGTGTTTATACTAGTTGAACTGAAGGAGAATTTCCATTAGCTCTTACCAATAGTGACACTATTTACCCATTCAGGACTACAGAAATAGAGAATATTACCTGCTTTCCTCCGGTTTTGTGATCAACTACCATGTGTACAAAAGCACAGAGCTGTTTTGGTACCTTATATACTTGTCTTACATACCATTCCAGTGGGCTTTACTACAGGCTTGTCACAGAAGGCACTCAAGACACTAACTGAGTCTGCAGCCTTTAGATGACAGCTTCAGTTTTTGTTTTCATGGTAGAACTGCAGGTCATGAGTTCTATTTCCAGTGCTGTATGTATGTGGTTGGCTGACAGCTGTGGTGTGTGTACCTATGTGTGGCTCTGGCTCATTACCCTGAGACAGACCAGTGTGACAAAATATTGCTAACATAACTAGCTGCAGTGAAAGAACGTTATTTTTGTTCTTCAGATAGCATTGAACATTTGTAGCTGATATATAAATTTGGCTCCTACTCCCGCTACAATAAATCCAATAAGGAACGTAGCATTTCTCTGAAGACAGCATATTTATCATCAATATTATTTGACTTGTAGACAAAGATGGCTATAGTTTGCATTAGAAAGGCACCGAAAGCAGTTCTGCATTAACTCTCCACGACTGCTGTGCTCAGCAGGGTGCATACAGCTGCTGGTCCTCAACAACCTCTAGGTTCTCCTAACATATTTTTGGATGAGTGGGATGCGTAGTTTTAAAAAAGAAAACATTTGCCAGACCACACATAATTTCATTTTTGCAGGCCTCATGTTGAATAAACTATTACTTCTTCCACAGCACTGTAATAGTTTCCACAACACTCTCCTTTTCCAAAGCATTGTCCAAATCTCCTCTGAGCTATGCAGCAACCAGTATTCAAATCTTCATATGATTTATTTCCCCAGCCACCTTTAGTTTGCCTATAGCTATCTAAGGGGTGAGAGTTTTATTGATTAGACTTTAAAACTAGCACGATGTTTTGTAACTGTATTGTGACTCGTCTGTGCCTATGGTAGCCCACCTGAAAATGCCCAGGCTGCAAGAAGGAAAGCAGATTCTCCCAAACTGGGGGCTAATACTGAAGTTAGGTTTCCCCAGCCAGTCACAAGCAGTGCTTCAGATTTCCCACCCTGTTTATCAGGAAGTCCCAAAAAAGAAATACATAGTCCCCTTTATTGCATTTCAGTCTGTGGCTCCCAGTCAGTAACTAGATCCAATAAAGAGATAAGTTATTTAAAACTCTATTCCCTTTACCAAAATGTTCTCCTGATTCCCAAAGGGTCAGCCACATTACCAAATCAATACTGGTTTGATTCTTACCCAAAATACCACGCTACCAGCAAATCCTTTAGTAACTAAAACTAAGGTTTATTATAAAAGAAACAAACAAGAAGAGAGATATGAAATGGTCAAAGCAATCAAATACCTACAAATGACTTCAAAATCTATATATGTCAGATTCTCAGTAGAATTGTGAAATTTGTAGGCTTATAAAGTCCCTCTGGAGTACACCCAGTACCTGGATGGGTCTCAGTCCTTTGTTTCACAGCTTTAGATGCAGAAGAGTTGATCCAGAGGTAGGAAGCAGGAAGGAAGACAAGAAGATGGTGCAGCTGCATTTTATAGTTTCTGCCATAAGGCTTGTACTTTCCTTCTTCCAAACACAGCCCATGGCACAGAAAAGACTCAGAGTCCCCTGTCCATAGGCATGTTCTTACATGTCCTGGTGACTCATGAGGTGTAGCCTCTGGGTTCTTTCACTGGATTCATTGATGGGCCATTAAGCAGCTTTAGTGCTGCTGCCATCTTGTCTGGGGGTGTCATCCAGAAACACAGCGTAAGTTTGAAATACAAATATACCATCCATATTTAGAACTCATAATACAACAATGATACATACATATAAACATTCTTATCATTCTTAGCAAATTATAACCTTCCCAATGGTACCTTACATGGCATATCTTGCAACAATCATTGCAATTTCAGCATATTGACATTAATAATATTATAAATGGTCACTCATATTCCAGACAGCATCACATGTATAAAAAAATCTTTATGAAAGCATAAGGTCAATTTAAAATCTGAAGGGTTCTCAATTGTGGAACTACAACCTACTCTTTTCCTCAATTATCTGAAAGGTGTTTACCATCTTTAATTACTATAGTATGGTTCCATAAATTGGTGACTCTTAATGCACTGGATGATGTATATAAGCTAATTTGTCTGCACGTCTTGAATGACCTACCAGTCACAGAATGCAAAAATCAGATTCTAGTTTTATAGTATAATTTAACTTTAAACATTTTTAAAACTCCCTAAATTGGCAGGAAAATCAGAATTAGTGCTCATCACTTATAAAAGACACTACAGATAATTTTTGATGTTACAATCTGCCATGCATTACATATTAAGGCAAACAATTTAAATCTTGGCACTTGAATCCATACTTAGTCACAGAAATAAGTGTTCTGATTTCTAGAAGCATTGAAAACCCATATCGTCTATTGACTTCAGAGGTATCTGGGGCTTTTAGCACTTCTGAAAATGGGGACTCTTTAGGTCCCTAAATACGTTGTTTAGGTACCTAAAGCTTGGATACCCAAGTCTGAAATTTTTTGACTTGTAAATATATGATATGTTATAGTATAACATATAGAGGACAGAAGCAATGGAAATACCTTGATGACTGAAGTCAAATTTACTGACTGGCTTTAAAAAAAAAAAACAAAAAAAAACCCAGAACATGGAGCTGAGTCAGCAATAGCAAAAAAGTACCCTCATCATGCATATTTTGTTGAACAAATCACAGAACTTCCCCTTTGATATGGAAAAGGACTTGAGCTGCAAAGTTTGGAAGTGGCTCAACATATTTTCTTGGCACAGTCCACACGCTTGCCAATACTTGGGGTGTTATTTCACGGCCATGAATTGCTGTGAATATTTCATAGATTTTATTTTTAAGGCCAGACGGTACTATTATGGTCATCCAGTCTGATCTCATGCATAACATAGGCCATGGAACCTCACTCAGTAATATCTGCATCAAGCCTATAATCTCTGTTTGAGCTAGACCGTATCGGTTAAAAAAATATCCAGTCTTGATTAACGACTTCAAGTGTTAAAGAATCTACTGCACCCCTACGTAAATTATTCCAATAGCTAACTATTCTCGCTGTAAAAAATGTGCACCTTATTTCTGAATAAATTGAATTTGTTTAGCTTCAGCTTCCAGTCACTGGATTTTGTTATGCATTTGTCTGCTAGATTAAAGAGCCTTCTACTCTCAAATGTTTTCTCCATACAGATAACTATATACTGTGATCAAGTTACCTTTTAACCATCACTTTAAGCTATATTTTCATAAGGCAGTTTAATAACTTGTAGACTTTGAGGGTCATTTTAATTTATTTCTACTATACTGAATTCTTTTGGGGATTTTAACTGCTTACTATAATGTAAAGTAGCTAAGAATAGAAATGACATCTAGAACTCACACACACTACTGCTTGTTTTAAATCTCATTTTTATCTTTCCTTGCTCTTCAGATTTACAGGCACAAATCCCACAGCACTGACTCAGGCACTCTTCATTTTTCAGTCGGGCTAAAGCTCACATAACTTCATCAAATATTTTGTTTTGCCCAAGAAAGGGATGAAGATGCAGATTATGCTTCAGTGAAGTCAGGGGAAGCTTTCCTGTTACATTCAACAGGAACAGGATTGGGCCCAGAGCGAGTGTTGCAGGGTTTGACCCAGAACAATTGGCTGCACATTTTAATAAAGTATCAAATTGACGTTATACTTTTACTATCCGTTGTTTAAACAATATGTGAAAGAATTTACAGCATGACATTGAAAAATAATTCAGAATGACGTATGTTAACTGATATCTGCCATGCTGACTCAACTGGTGTCTAATGACCATTCAGCTATCATGGTTAAATGGCATAATACCCAGATCATTCCTTATAACTAACTTCTGCTACATGCTCACACACGTTATCTTTTACCATCTCCTTAATCTTTTTAGAAGAAAGGCTGATTACTGTTTAAAATAACCCCAAGGAGTATTTGTATGGCATTTTTCTCAATCTTCCAAGATCCAAAATGTGACAAAAGGCCAAAATGAGGAATGCAACAAAATTAATAATGCAGGAAAACTAAAGTGTGATGGAATTTATTCCTTTAAAGTAATTAACTTATAACTTCAGTGTCATCATTTTCATTTCTGATGGAAATAATTTTCAACAATAAAAATGAAACTTGTGTAGAACACATGTAACATTGGATTAAACTAAATAATGTCCCTCAAAGCAAGGTACACTTGAGCAGTATGGTCCTTAGGCCTGACCTACACTTAAAATTTAGCTCAGTCTAGCTACGCTGTTCAGGGGTCTGAAAAAGTCACCCCCCTGAGCAAGGTAGTTAAGCCAACCTAATCCCTGGTGTAGATGCTATTAGAGCAATGGAAGAATTCTTCTGTCAGCCTAATCACTGCCTCTCAAAGAGGTGGTTAACTACAGTGACAGAAAAACACATTTTGTCAATGTAGGAAGCGTCTCTATGGTGCTACAGTGGCATAGCCTCAGTTATATGGGTATTAAGTGATTTACCAAGAGGATTCCTAGGAGTCCTACCCAGGTAACTAAAGGCAGAACTGGGACAATGTCTATTGATAGTCCTTAAACTAAGTTTTTCAAAGGTTGCTAATGATTTTGGATGCCTCGGTTTTTGACTCCCCAACTTGAGACATCCTAAAAGTATTTTTACCATAAAGGATTTTCAGGAATTTCTGAGCACCCGCCCTCTGAAAATCAGGCCTCCTTAAAGTGTCTCAAGTTGGGCATCCGAAAACTGAGGCAATTAAAAATCACTGGTCAGTTTTGATAATCTTGGCTTAGTGTTTTAGCCAGTGTTTGTGAAACACATTTTCTATATACTACACCAAAACATAAAGGTTGAAAACAGTTCAAGGGCTGGAAAAGAAACTGCAGATGCAGTAAGTCTGGCACTCCACAGTAAACAGTTCATGGATTCATTTGAGCTGTGGATACTACTTTAACACAAGGCAAACCAAAGTGTGTACAAACATCAAATGCCATTAGCCAAGTCAGTTTACTAAAGGAAAAGTAGGCTTGGATGACAATTTAGAAGTGGCTTTTTACAGGAGCTTACATGAATAGTGTTTTAGAGTTTTTTGTTTTTTGTTTTAAAAGGAAAGGGAAAACAGATTTAGACACTAATGCTTTGATTTTTATCCTATGTCACCTTGTATTAATTCCTTGGCATGACCCTGAACAAAAGTAAAAAAACCGGATAGCAAAAACTATACTATTTATCTAGGACTGAACTATGTATTTATCAGATGTTTTTTGCTGGCATCTTCATTTTTGTTTTTTGTTGTTCAATGGAAACACAAAGTCTTTCTTCCATATGCTGAGGTCAAGTTTGAAATCATACTAAAACAGGTATTTCCGGCAATTCCTTGAGAGATAAAAGTATCGTGGTGGCACAAAACATGATGCAAAATCTTAACTCTAATATCACCAGGCTGAGGTTGCAATCTCAGATTAAAGCCTTGTCTTCTGCTAAGGAACTGTTTTAGTTTCCTATCAATATTAATCCGCCAGGGATTGCTAGAATATAGCACACTCTGGCCTTCCCACCTCCTGCACTAAACCTGTGCCAATATGGGCCAGGAGGAGTTTGCATAGAACTGGCTATGCTGGTTCTACAATAGTGAGGGATTTCCCCTGCTGAATCAGTTTTATGTTTCCTTTGTGCCACTGCACGTCACAAAGGGACATATCTGATGGTGAGGATCTAACCTTAAATATGTCTAAGGCCATGTCTACACATACAGTGCTGCAGCTGTACTGATACAGCTGCGCTGCTGCAGCATGTCTGGTGATGAAGATGTTTTATGCTGATGGGAGAGAACATAAAAAATCCCCCCCATGAACGGCATAAGCTATGTCAATGGGAGAAGCTCTCCCGCTGACATAGCACTGTACACACTAGCACTTATGTTGGTGTAATATTCACACTCCTGAGCGACATAAATTTTCCCGACAGTAATGTAGACATAGCCTAAAGAGTTCAGCCTCTATTTCTCCCCTGTTTGCTCAAACAATTCTGTATTTTGGCCCTATTCAGTAAAGTCCTTAAGCAAATGGCTAATCCCATTAAGTTGAATAGGGTTATTCTCATACTTAAACATATGCACCTGCTTCAGCACCTTGCTGAATTTGGGCCTTTGTGACAAGCTTGTTTCAAATAAGTGCACAAGCTATTGATTATTATTATTATTAATTGATTGTATTACCTGTGACAGGGCCAGACCTGATGGCTACAGGAGAGTAGTAGAGGGGGTCTATATTAGCCCCAGAATGAACAAATCCCTGTTCCCTGGGTGATCCAGCTGGGGCTACTCTGGGGCAATTAGGCCAGCTGAGGCCAATCAAGGAGCTTGCCCCCAGCAGTTAAAAGCCTCCCTGTCAGGCAGACAGGGGCAGCTGGAAGGGAGTTAGGAGAAGCAGCAGAGTGGTGTGGCTACAGGACTTGGTGTAACCACTGCCACATACTACAACCCCAAAGGTACCAGAGACAAGAGGGGGTACCTGTCTGGCTATGGCCAGGGACCCGAGGCACAGGCCTGAGGGAGAACCCCTCCCCACCCAGTTCCAGGAAGCAGGCTGCGAGCAGGGGGGCCAAAGACAGGTGAGCCAGGGAAGAGAGTAAGTCATGGACTGGGCAGTTTGAAGACTACTCCACACAGGGTCCCTGGGTTGGGGCCCAGAGCAGAGGGTGGGACCGGGCTCCCACCCAAGCACATTATAGTTGTAGCTGAAGAGGGCACAGTACCCCTGAGAGGGTTGAACAAGCTGCCCTCGGCACATGCCATAGTGTCTAGGAACTGCAGACCTGGACCAGGACCCCATCATCTTGTACAAACACAGAACAAAAAGACAGTCCCTCTCCCAAAGAATTTACAGTCTAAGCAGCTGATCCTTTGCTACTGGCCTGAATTATAAGCACCCTCAGCTCTTTGTAGCACCTCTCAGGAGACACTCAGCAAGTTGGGCTTTAAACCCATCACCTCCCAAGGTCGTTGCACACAGTACTATAAAACAGAATACAAATCACTGACATTACCTAATAGGCTGCACCTTATAAGATCAGTTCCCTTGTGTAACTATCTCCCAGAAGGTGCTGAGTGCACACATTGTATGCAATGGCAGCCAAGGACACTTGGCACCTCTGAGGAGGTGCTCAAATCCTACCAGGATATGGTCTCAACAAGGCAGGTGTCATTCAAGATGGCAGCATAAATAATTAGCTAGCAGACTGCTAATAAAAATCCTAATGAAGAACAAAAAGCTCTGCTGCTACATCACTAGAAATGCTGTCCCAAATCCTCAGCTGTTGTAAATGAGTGCAGCTCCCTTGACTTCACTGGAGCTATGCCAGTTTACACCAGCTCAGGATTTAGCATGTTATGGTTTGTGCCTATCTACACCTACGCTTCATAACAGACTGAAAGCGACTTCAGATGAGTGCATCCTTCCTGAACATCAGAACACCTCATGAGTTTCACTATCACATCAAGAAAACTGTGGGAAATTCCCCTGCCAGTGAAAGGATATGTGCAAATAAAAGAAATCTTCACACAATGTTTTGCCAGCTAATAGCCTTCAAACCTTTTCATATTTATTGTTTTCACCTAGGACACATCCCACTTCTCATCTCCGCATTATTTAGTTTGCTTGCTTTTAGAGAAAGCTGCTGTGTTCTGCAATTTCTCTCGCAGTTTAAGTAATTCGTATCCTGGCTGCTCACCTGACTCCCATCTCCTCTCCCTTCCCCCACCATCCTGATTTCAGATCTAACCAGCTTTCACCTTTCTCTTGAATTTCATTTTCTCTGGCTTCTTTCCCCCCCCCCCCGCCATCATTTGTATAATCCTGGAATGGGATGCTCCTAAGTGCAAAACAGAATACCTGACTTTTATATCAATCTGTTCTCAAAAATAAATCTTCATTGGGGGTCACACCTGAAAAGTTTTGCTAGGCTTAGTTCATGATTATTGTAGGCCAAACCAGAGGAACTAGTTAAATAAACATTTAAAGAATTCCCTCTGGCGATGTTAGAGGCCAGACTTTCAAAGGAACCTTGTGATGAACCTCATGCAGGCCCTGAAGGCCAATTAATATACCTGGCAGCACCTGTGAGAGAGAGCAAGCCAGACTTCATTGATGATGAAGCCCATTATGAGAGGGGCTGTGTGGAGTATAAAGCCAGAAAGTTTGCAGCAGACAAAGGCAGTTGCTCTTTTGATGATAGAGAATCTGCAGTTGCTCTTTTGAGGATAGAAAAGCTAGGAAGTGGTCCAGGGAAGCAGCAAAGAGTCTGAGGGAGTAGATCTTGGCTGGAGGCAAGGGAAGACCTGGGTTCCCCTGCCAGCCACTGAGGAAGGTGGAGTGAAACCTCCTGAGGTAAGGGACATAAGGACCCTGGAGCCCAAAGACAGCTAGAAAGCCTGCTGTAAAGTCATTAGACCAGCAGTTCTCAACCTTTTTTCCCCGAGTACCACTCGGGTCAGGTACAGTCAGGTCAAGTACCGCTTCACCTGACTGTACCTGGCCCGAGTGGAACTCGGTAATTAAGCGGGGGAAACACTTGCGGCGGCGGCGGGGTTGCGTGTAGGGATCAATGCCCGCCGCCAAAACCCTGCTGCCGTTTGACCGTTTTCAGCGGCAGGGTGGGTGGGTGGGACTTTCGGCAGCAGTGGGCTTTCTTGTACCACCGAGCCGTCTTCCACGTACCACCGGTTGAGAACCGCTGCATTAGACTATAGTTTGGTTGGACTCGCTGTTATCCTGGAAGGGGTAGACAAAAGAGTGACCTGGCCAGAGGCCTAAGTTGCAGGAAAAGAGATCACTGCAGGGGGCAACATATGGGGAGTTGCTATGCCATGTCTGGGCACAAGCAGGTTTTCTTGCAGTGAGTGAACCCTTTACAAACCCTATCACTTGCAACATTTTTAAACATTTTTCTTAAGTTAGCTAAACTTGTTAGCATTACATTTAAAATCACATTAACCTAGAAATGGGCAATTATAGAGGCAGGTACCTGCCAGTAAACACCAACATATGGTTGCCTTGATTTGCACCAGTTTGGTTTCTGAGTGCTGTCGTACATGGAAACTGGGGATGTGCAATTTAAGTGGTCACTCCTGGTAATTTTTCCCTAGAATGCAGAGCTCACTAGAGATATATGGGTGTAAAAGAGGGAAGAATGTCATCCTAATGGACTATGAGCCTGTTTACACTAATGAAACAACCACATCAGGGACTTGAACACAACATGGCTGTCCCTTGTGTTAGTTATAAAATGGTTAACATTTGCACTGTGAATGAGACTTAATAATAATAATAAAGTCCTAGTTAGACGTGTAAACAGATCATGTAACTGGGCTAAAGCCATGACTACGTCCAATGCATTACCCCAGTCACATATTTCATTAAATGCTGTCCAAACTACATATTTTAACCCTGTAACCAGGACACCTGGCTCAAGAGCGTTTTATAATATGAATAGGGTCTATCTTAAACTAGAAACAAAGCAGGAAAATTTGTAGTTGATACACTTTCATCTTTAACTTGTAGACTTAAACACAGAACTCTGGCATTGAGGAGGTGGTCTGAGGTATTAGCACATCTGGCTAGGACAACTGTGAAGTGCCCTATGATATTAACAGGGAGTTCATCTGTTCCTTAAAAGAAGGAACGTCCCTCATCCTGTGCCTGATGTTTCATGTACTAGTTCAAGTCCAATATCTTTATCCAACATTTCAGATTAGTCAGACAAAAATCTGTATTATAAATGCATGGTTTGATACCACAAAACAAATTGAGATAATGTCTCTTAAAACAAAATGTTTGTCCTGCATTTTTCATGAAGCTGTTGTATTTCACTGAAACACAGGTGACCATCTCAGGTATCATTACGCTGATCTGTGGCACTGTGAAGGTGCCACGGAGCACACAAAACTGTGGTAATGGTGTTATGCCCTAAAGTATTAGGGTCTGACTGAAAGCTCATTTAAATCAATAGGAAAGGCTCACCTTGACTTCAGGGCTTTGGATCAGGCCTTTAGTACAGCAGGGTTGTAATATAAAATGTAGGGATATTGATTGTGGGGACTTGACCCATATCCCATGGGAATAAATTGAGTGATTCACATTTACTTCAATAGGTGCTGAATTGAGCCCTTACTAATACCTGCTATGATCAGTTGTGCTTTTTGTGCTGCTTTGTTAACCCAGAGGTGTTTATATTTAGTGAATTTTGGAAAGGGACCGAAAAAAAGTTTCTTCAAGACAAACTGTGAATGAATCTCCCACACAAATCCATTCAGTTATGAACAATGATTATCTTTGTAGTCTCTTTAAATTAGAGCTGGATGAGCTGAACCACAGTTATAACTCCTCTTTTCTTTTATTGCTTCACATAAAAACAAACTTGAATATCAATATTTCTTTTCTCTTCTCTGTTATTCAAGCTTGTTTTATGTAGGTTTCTCAATGGGCTGATTGAGGATGCTGGCAACAGCATTTTGCCACTAAGACAGTATTATGAATTCTTTAAAGGTATTCTGTGTTATGATGTCTATTGGTGCTAACTAAGATGACCAGAGAAAGGTTAAATGAAGGTAAAATACTCCTAAAGAAAAACCGATTTTTCCAGTTTGAAATTGAGAGGGTATGGCTGAAGCCGAGTGAGTAGTTCTTCAAGGATGAAACAGTCACTAAAGAATCCTAAATTTTCAGGTTTTCTTTCAGCTCCATTGCAAATATTGACATATTTTAGCTACTTTAAAACTTTCTTTTTACTGTGTTTTTATAGCAAATTAGAGAGGATGCAGTGATACAATTTTGCAAAGGCAGAAATTAAAGGGGGGCAGATTCTCAGGTAGTGTAAGCTGGTGTCACACTACTGACTGCAGTGGATCTCCATTGATTTACACTTGCTGAAGATCTGGCCATAATTTTAAAATATCCAGAATCCGGCCAATAGCTTCATTAGAGCCATGTTGCAGCTAGCATGAAGGATGAGAGGAGGGTCTATTTCCTTGTTTAGCCCATCTAAAAAGTTCAGCCACAGGCTATGTCCACTCCCCCCCCCACCCCAACCCCCAAAGTGTGTTAAACTAATGCAGAGGGTTTTCAAACTGGGAGGCGCGCAACATTTGGGGGAGCAAGCAGTGACGTGAGGCTGGGGCTTGGGAATGGAGCACCACCTCCATCCCCTGACTCACCTCAGTGAACCACCCAGCCTGTGGATCAGTATCAACACCTCCAGGCCCAGTGTTGGCTCTGCCCCCAGAGACCGTCGCACATGCCTTCCCCCACCCTGAAAACTTGATGGGGGAAGGGCAGGTATTCCAGGGGGGCCGCAACCAAATATTGTAAATCAAAGGGGATGCTAGGCTCAAAAGGTTTGCAAACCACTGAACGAATGCATGTTAGCTTTCTCTCTGTGGAGGCAAGGGCCTACAGTTCTTTATCCCAATATAGCTAGTTGAGGTTCACAGTGGGTGGGGGAGATATGGTGTTGATCTTGCCTAGCTGCATCATGCTAAAAACTAGCTGTCTTGTCTCCATTAGGGTTTTATAGCAAGATAAGTAATGCACCTGCAACTATCTCACTGTTTAAAAAAAAAAAAAAAAAATCTGGCAGTGAAGACAGGAAATGAGATTGTAGCATTATTCTTGGTCTCATTTGTTAAGGCTCATGGAAGTGCACAGTGCCCCCAAATGGGTTGGAAAGGGTAGAATAGAGGTGGGTCAATGGCCCCACTCCCCCTGCACTAGTTCAAAAATACAAATAAGGAGGTTTAAAAAAACAAAACCTAGATGTGCAGCCTTTCTGTGTCTTGGTAACGTATAAAGAGGGCTGAAAGGTTTTATAAAAGGGGTTTTGTTTTGTTTTTTACTTTGAAAGTATCAGGAATGCTAAGTTTGTACCATCTGCTTCTGTTATCGAACTCTTTGGAGGCCTCATATGTGCACTTTGAACTTTATCTGCCCTGAAGGAGCAGCAGAGTGACCTATTTTCTCATGAATGGTTCTCAGCACTTGAGTTAACAGGCATTAACCAAATTAAAAGCACCCACTCTGAATAAAACTCACTTTTCCTCTCAGTTAATCAGGGTCCATTTGCATGGTTTCTCTGAGGTCACAATCCTACCTGGTCTTCCTTTGCCCGTAGAGAATTCCATCAGAGGCAGGGTAGACATGACTAATATTTCTAACGTTAAGAAAAACAAACAGCAAGTCCCCTTCTCTGAGAAATAGAAACCTTTCACTGTCCGTTCTAAATCAAATAGAAGCAAAAAAGAGCTTGCTTTCTTTTGAGGGTCATCATTAATAACAGTATTTGGTTCTACATGGCTTCAGTGTGCATCCTTGCTTATACTTAGTGAATCAAGTAAGATTTGGCTTGATTTATCGCTGACACTTTTTCTTGATGCACACTCCTCCGACAAAAAAGCTCAATCAAACACTTTTGTTTAATTTACACCAACCAAAATTTGTGGAAAGCATTTCCAAAGGGAGGGTACAATAGTTACCATAGCCCCAGGTCAGCAGCAACGCTGACAAGTTATTCTGGTTTTATGTATCTATTCACTTTCACATTGAATCTGTAGACCCTGCATCTCATACTAAATGTGCTCGTGCCGGACAGGCTTCTTTTGGGTCACACAAATCATATCCTTACATGTAAACTGAAATATCTTCTGCTAATTCTGTATTGCCTATTTTATAAGCATTTTTAAAAAATTCTGCACAACAGCCTACTGTGACAGTGGCCTCTGCAACTATACAGGGAACTAAGGGGCATAAGACTTGGTCTACAGCTGCCTTCCATCAACCATATGCATCTCCACTGCCAGGTTCATTCCGCCGACCTCACTCGGCGGACATATCGCTTAATAAATCTACCTCCACAAGCGGTGTAGCACTAAAATCAAAGTGGATGGGTCGAATAAAAGTCAGCGTAGGTGGAGCATTGAATAAATCGACATCATTGGCCTCCGGAAGGTGTCCCACAATGCTCTGCTGTGACCGCTCTGGGCGAGTTTTTTAACTGTGCTGCACCGCAGCAGTGTGCACAAGGAAAAGGCCATCCACGACTCAAGCCCTGGGAAATTTTGAATTCCCATTTTCTGCTTGGTCAGCATGGAGACAGAACTAGCACAACTGATGGCGACTGAACACCCCAAATACACTCTAGCCTGGAGTAGACCTGAGATGCTGGATTTCATCCGTCTGTGGGGAGAAGAGTCTGCTCAGGCACAGCTGCAATCCAGCAGAGGAAATGTCAATATCTATGGAAAGATATTGCGGGGCATGTTGGAGAAGGTGCACAACAGGACATGCAGCAGTGCTGTGTTAAAATCAAAGAACTCAGGCAGGCGTATCAAAAGACAATGGAGACCAACGGTCCTTCTTGTTCGTCACCAAAGACATGCCGCTTCTAGGATAAGCTGCATGAAGTTCTCAGCGGCGACCCCACCACTGCCCCCAGGCGCAGCATTGATACCTCGGGGAATCTGAGTCCAGGGCCATTTATGATGAGACTGTGGACGAGGAAGAGGAGGAGAATGGGAAGCAGGCAGGGGTATCCATTCCCCCAAGAGCCAGGAGCTGTTTATAAACCTGGAGCACCCCAGCCAGATGCAGGACAGCATGTTGACTGACCAAGATGCCGGAGAAGGCACCTCTGGTGAGTTTGGAATTTCAATCACAGCATTGGGTTTACATCCTCTAAAGTGTTCTGTTTAATACGAAACATTTTTTTAAGTTGTAATGGGGATAGGCTTCCCTATAGGTGCTTCAACTATGCAGAGGGTTACCCCCAGAAAAGACTGTTTATGTGAACAGGGATGGCCTGAGAATCCTTCACAGGTATCTCCAGGAAATTTTCATGGAAGTATTCGGCAATCCTTTGCAGGAGGTTTCTTGGGAGGGCAGCTTTATTTCTTCCACCGTGATACAACACTTGGCCATGCCACTCCATTATTAAATTTTCTGGCATCATCACAGAATACAGCATAGCAGCATGTATCCAGACGCTTGCAGTAACTGCTCCCTTTCCGCCTGTGTCACCCTCAGGATACTAATATCACATAGGGTTACCTAGAGTGCAAATTTAGAATACATGTGCTCATACCAAAAACAACAGTGCATGTGGTTCCTCTCCCAGGCCAGTTTCTGGCTCACTCAACCAAAGTTTTCCTAACATGAGGTTGCTCTGGACGGCAGGGATCAGGGATTGCGTGTTAATGTGTTTTCTCCTGCCCAATTTCTCCCCCCTCCCAACAGCTCCTCTAGGTTCAAAACCCGATTTTTGGGAAGCTAAACAATGTTCCCTGGTCATGTTTCTGGGGGGAAGGGGACAAATGTCCCAAACATATTCTGTGCTCCAGGGATTTCCAAAAACTGGAGGCACGAGCCCCTTACTCACCACACAGACCCATGGAAGAGGTGGTGAATGTGATTCTAGGCTACTGTTCACGTCAGAATAATACGGGGAGTGATTTTTACATGGCAACCTTGCATTTCTCTCATGGTATGCACTAACAATGGTTGCTTTGTGTGCCTTGCAGTGGAAAGCGTGGCCTTCAGTGCATCCTCTACTCCTGCGGAGAGGCTGTCGCAGATTAGAAGGCGGAAAAAGAGAACCTGGGATGACATGTTCAACGAGAGAATAATTCTACAGGGCAGCTGACAAAGGGCTCAGAGCCTGGAGGATTTCATGGTCCGAAAAACTGGACATGGTCATGGAGAGCAGCCCAGGAACATAAGCACGCAACGCAGGGCGAGATGCTGCGGATAATGAGAGACCAAATCAGACACGTTGAGCCATCTTGTTGAGCTTCAGGAACAGCAGTGGCAGGATAGACTCCCTTTGCAGCCCCTGCAGAACCTGCAGTAACAATCGTTGTCTTCCGAAGCTCCCACCCCCACCTGTTCCAGGAGGAGGTTGGGCAGGGTGCAGTATGTACTCCATTTGACTCCGGAAGGGGTGAATAGGAGGAGAAGGCAGCCATTCTAAGAACTTTCAATCTGCAGGCTTTTGTGCAAGCAGTGTTTGTTTTCTCCCTGCCCTCCAATTCCATGAGAATGGTTGCTAACAGTTACATTATTTTCCTTTCCCTCTATTGTTATGTATGTGTAATAAAAGTCAACTTCTTTGTAATTAAGTCCTCTTTATTTATTAAATTAATGTGGGTGGTGGGGGGAAGGGAAAGTGCTGTGACAGTACAGTAATGGAGAGGATGGTCTGGGAAGGCAAAGCACAGATAAGTGGCGTCCATTGCTATGGCTCAATACAAAAGCGGGTTTTCAAAGTTTCCATGAGGCACAGCGCTCCCCGTTGGGCTCTCAGCATTGCGCTGGTATCTGGCCATTCAAAGTTTGCGGGCAGCCGATCTGCCTCCACAACCCAACCCAGTGGAAACTTCTCTCCCTTTGTCTCGCAGACATTATGGAGCACAGAGCAGGCACAGATAACTACGGGGATATTGCTTTCACTGAGGTCTAACCTGAGCAAACTGCATCAGCGAGCCTTTAAACGTCCAAAGGCACATTCCACCAATATTCTGCACTTGCTCAGCCTATTATTGAACTGCTCCTTATCGCTATCCAGGTGCCCAGTGTACAGCTTCAAGGGCCATGGGAGCAAGGGGTAGGCTGAATCTCCCAGGATCACTACTGGCATTTCAACATCATCAATAGTTATTTTTTGGTCTGGGACAAAAATCTCCACTTGCATCTTTCTGAACAGACCTGAGTTCTTACAGATGCGCACGTCATGCACCTTCCCAGACCACCCCACCCTGATGTCGATAAAACACCCCCTGTGCTTGCCAACACCATGGGAAAGTATCCTTTTCCGTTTATGAACTCTGTGGCAGGTGGTCTGGTGTTAAGATAGGGATGTTCATGCCATCTATCACCCCATCAGAGTTAGGGAATCCCATCGCTGCAAACCTATGTCCTGAACGTTTCCCAAACTCACTGTCCTTGTTAGCAGAAGTCTGTTAATGGACCTGCACACTTGTATCACAGCAGCTTCCACAGTGGATTTACCAACTCCAAATTGATTCCCAACTGACCAGTAGCAGACTGGTGTTGCAAGTTTCCACAGACCAATGGCCACTCGCTTCTCCACTGTCTGAGCAGGTCTCAAATTAGTATTTCAGGGTTCGGGACAGCTCTACACAAAGTTCCAGGAAAATAGCCTTACACATCTGAAAGTTCTGCAGCCAATGCTCATCATCCCAGATCTTCATAATGATGCAATCCCACCAGTCAGTGCTTGTTTCCCGGGACCAGAAACGGCGCTCCCTGGAGTTCAGCTGCTGTGTGAAAATCAGCAGCAAATGGGAATTGTTTCGTTCTATGGTTTGCAGCAGGGCGGCTTGAGTAACATCGCAATTTTCCGCTCTGCAGCTCCTCTCTTGGCCTTGGAAATACTGCAGGATAAGTCACAAAGTGTTTGTGATGCTCACAACAAACTGAGCGGGCGCCATGCTTCTTGGGCAATGGCGTACGCACAGTTGATGCAGGGTTTCAAAAAGTGGCACAAAAAATGTTCATTTGTTTGCTGTTCACATCAGGGGAGGGAGGACATTTCAGAAGGGGGAAAGGAGAGTGCAATTCGGGGGAAAGGGAGGTGCGATTGTTAGACAAAAGTCCACAGGGGGGCTCCATTTAAAAAGTTTGAGCACCACTGCTTTAGAGGTTTGATGTATCACAGCACTAGCAGCTGAAAAAATTACAAAGTTAGTGCACATGAGCAAAAGATAAGTGACTTTACACCATGACACAGCACTATTGTATGACACTATTAACTGACTGTGTGCTGCTATTTGGTGGGTTAGTCAAGTGGATACCTGAAGATAAAGGTCGTGTTTACACTCTAGACACTACAACAACACAGCTATGGCACTATAGCTATATGCTATAGCACTGAAGTATAGATGCTTCCTACAATGGTGGAAGGGTTTTAATCCATATCTCTGAGCCGCGGTAGCTAAGAAGACAGAAGAATTCTCCTGCTGACCTAATGGCATCTACACTGGAGTTTAGGTTAGCATAGAGATGTGAATTTTTCACACCTGAACGATATAGCTATGTTGACCTGACTTTTAAGTGACGACCAGGCCAGAGTAAGAACATATTAGTAGGAAAGCAGGAGAGAGAGAATGTGCAGTTATAGGAAATGACAGAAAGACAGAGGAGAAATTAGAAATTGAGGATGGACTATGATATAATATCTTATAGAAACTCTGAAGACAGGAGATTTATTTTCCCCGTGTTATTGTTGCTTGAGAGGGTGATCTCCTCCACGATAAGTAAAGAGCATACCTCCAAAGATGATTATCTTTAGGTTGTATACACTGAATTAATTTGTTTGACAAATGATGCTCAATGTGTGTATGTTTATGGGGTAGTTTTAGTCTGTGTTAAAATATAAATAAAGTGATCTTTTTTCCTCTTTTAAAAAAAAAAGTCAGAATCTGGTTTTGAAGATAAATGCATAATAAGATACATGCAACAGCAGCTGCAGTAGCAGAGTGGGGGTCCTTGCCTTGTCCTCAAATTGGCTCTCATTGTTATTACTGTGTAGCCATAGCCAAAGCATTGCTATATCTGATCTGGGCCTACGCAGGCACAGACTGAAAGGGAGCACATCAGAATTTAATCAAATAATAAATTCAGGCAGACAGCTGCTGCCAAGTTAAGCTTTGGAATCCCAGCAGGAACCCACTGTTAATGCATCAGCACTAGTCTTCCATGTGAATAGGGCACTTTATCACTATCTTACTGATTGGGGCTGAGTCAGGTCTCTCTTACCCTAGTGTAAATTAACAATAATTCTGCTGAAGTCCATGCGTTTACACAAGTGTGAAACCAGTGTGGGGGGAGACACTACTGCCAACTTTTATGTGTGTGCAAGCAGTTAAGAGAAAAATCTGTCCCTGAACACTTCACACAATGTACTCTTGAACAATTTAGTGATTGAGCTTTAATAACCTCATCATTAAACTATTTTATTATTTTAATTGGTCTCATAGGTTGAATGGAATCATGTTCATTCCCAAAGCGCACACACCTCTTATAACTTAAAACAATCAACATCAGCATTATGGGTGAAATCCCAGATCTGTTGAAATTAATGGGATTTTTGCCACTGACTTCAGTGAAGCCAGGATTTCACCCTAAGACTTAACAATTATTGGGGGCATTTCCATAGTTAAGAGTTCTCCACAAGTATTTTTTAGTGCACATTTTGCAACAAAGCGTAAGTGCATGTGGTTTTTGCAGAACAAGTGCTAGTGAGAGGATGGCAAGTGAGCTCTTTCAGTGTATTTAACCTGAAAATGCAAGATTGTCCTGTTGAAATTCTTGCAAAATGGGGGGGGGGGGGAGGAACTTTCACAAACAGAGCCAAATTCCTAAAATATTTTCTAGTGATTTATTAACTACACTGTGTGCTACTTATTGATGTGCTTCGTTGCAGCTGAAATTTTGTCAGGGACAAGTAAAATGAACCCAAAGTAACTAGCTGTTTTGTAAATGGGTTATGGGAATGTGCTCTGTGAGAGAGTACTTCATACTTCTCATCATAAGCATTTTGTAAGTCACTATTTTTTACTGGCAACACTTCTCAAATATTAGCAAGCCATTGTAGGAACAAATGACCTCTGCCATTCATAGTCATGTTCACTACAAGGAATACAAAATTTTCAATTTGAAGAAAATGCCAATGAGAAATTACCTACCAGGACTCCCTAGGAAGACAAGTGCTATATCTGACTTCTCTTCCCAGATCAGTATCTCATTCAGTGTGCTCTAGATTTTTGAGCACCTCAAGAATTTTTTTGGCTAATCTCTTTTTGTCAAAAGCGGTTTGTTAAAATGGAGTTTTTTTTGTGTGGAAACGCATGAGTTGCTATGAAACTTTTTCCTTAGGAAGGTCTCTGAGGTCCAGGATGGAATTTCTGACCAGATGAAAGAAAGTAACATTAACCCACTATTGAGTAATAGCCTGGTGGCTGGGGTGCTCATTTAGGGTGTAGGAGACCCACGTTGAAGTCCCTGTGCTGCTTGATTCACAACCATGGACTTGAACTTTGCTCTTCACGTCCCAGGCGAGTGCACTGGACAGTTGGCTATGCTGGGATGGCTTCTCTTCTTCATTTCAATAGGTCTTTATTTTGTTCTGAATCAGAATAGAAACAAATGTCAAAACATCAGAATTTTCATGAAACAGAAGTCTTTTTTTCCAGACAGTCCTAGTCTTTTTCCTATTCCCCTAGAGAGTCTGGTAATCTTAAAGCATGCCTGTCCATTTTTAAAAATGCACTGGAAACATTCTACTTCCCACACTCCTCCTCAGAAAGAAAGGGGGGGCCAGATCCTCAACTGGTATAAATTGACAGAACTCCACATGCTTTAATGGAACTCTGCCAATTTACACCACTTGAGTATCTGGGCCTGGGTCTCCTCACTCCAATTTGAAAAACCTGTTGTGGGCAGTGAGGGGGAGAGGGTGTTGTCACGTGGTTAGAGAACGGATTTGTAACTCAGATGTAGTGGTTCTACTCCTGGATGGCACTGGCTTGATATGTAGCTCTGAAGAAGCCATTTTGGCTTGGCTTTAACTAGAAAAGCTTACTATGTTGGTTAAAGGTAGGATTTTTTTTTGTGTCGATGCAATTTTACTGTTATGGCTTATTTTGCTTTCTGAAACAGAATAAGCTATATTGGTATAACTGCATCAGCACAAGGAGGGGTTTGTCCTTTAACTATCCCACTAAAGTTAAAGTTTCAAAATTTTCTAGTGTGGACGGGTCCTTAGATTATCTGTGCCTCAGTTTACCTCTTTGAAAAATGAGCATGGTACTGCAGTAATTTATTAACTCGTATTTGTAAACTGCTTTTGAGATCCTTGTATAAAAGTGCTAAACAAGTGCAAAGTATCTTTATGTTGTGTTGGATGATCAAATAAGGGCCTCGTCTACACTGGCGACTTAGGTCGACTTAAAGTCACTTAAGTCCACTTTATTACACCCGTGTCTACACTGGCACCACTGTTAAGTCAAATTAAGGTGCCTGTAAAATCGACTTAATAAGATCACCTCTGCACATGGCGTAGCACCTAATTCAAATTTGTTAAATCGATTTAGTGTCAGTGTAGACACAACGGAAATGTACAAATAAAGACTTTGCTGTTAACCATTTGTAGTAATGCAGGACTTCCTTACAGTTGGCCTTAGCCTCCAGGAACACCCTCCTTTCTCATGGATGCCTGTGGATCTGCCAGGTTTGGAAGTGGGCTCTGCTGTCTAGTCTGTGGGAGGACTTCTGCAAGGAGATGCCTGTGAGTGCATGAGATGATGCTCTTAATTACAGGTCCCAGATCATACGGAGTAAACTTAAGGTTTCCAATTTTGTTAAAAGTAAAATTAGTTGATTACAATCTGAACATGCACTTTTTCTTAAAAAAAATATATTAGAACTACAAGTAAACTTCTTCACATTCCTTCAGCATTTTGAGACTTGACACTGAGTACAACATTTACACTGCTCCCCTCAAAATGAGCATTATAGGACACATAAGGAAATTATTGTAGGCTTTTGCTCTGTTTTCTACTTTCAGGTTAGTTCTGGGAATGAACTCAGATTAATTCCAAACCTCAAGGCTTGACTAATACCAAAATGTAAAGAGCACTTTATGCCATCTCAGGCCCTAGAATACATCCATAAAGCTAACCAATACAAATGCTGCTATGTAGCTGAAACAAGAGTATTTCTGTTTGAATTATGAAGATAAAATAGAGGGCCAGTCCTGCCTGCACATTAGTCAACTGGGTTCCTCATATGTGTAAAAGCCACAGGATTGGGTACTGAATTCGCTTGAACAAGAAGCACTTTCTAATAGTACATATATTTTCTAACCGTCTTTCTTAATAATGCTGCAAAAATAGTGCAGTTGTTTACAGATGCTATTAAGTTGTTTCAGTCTATTAAGATCTTTTCAGTCAGAATGGCCTTTAGGTGTTTGTTTTTTCTTGTCTCACTTTAAATGAAGAATCAATGGAAAAGCACACAACAGTCTGCAGGAAGCATGATTGTTGCCTGTCTCTACAGACTGCAGATTCCTTAGAAATATAAAAGTGTTTCACACAGAAAACAAAAACATAACAGCTACCTAGCTAAATCCAGCACTGATCTCACAACTTGTGTCCTCTTCAGTGAGTAGCATGAACAAACTATTGGAAATTCCAGTTGCAAATGTTCAAATGGCTCCTAATGGCAGCTAGATTTAAGAACGGAGTAAAAGATTAATTGAGCTACTGGTTGCTAGTGCTATTACAGAAATAAATGGTCACCAGTAAAATATAGACTGTTATTACTAAGTTGCTATGACACTTGAAAATCTTGTGCCTGATCTCACTCCCATTTTGCCAGGTGTCCAGTTTTTGACCAGAAAGTCAAGTTGAAAAGAGAACCTAGAAGTATCTAGTCAATACTGTGGGGAGTGGGGAGGTGCTGGGTCATCAACTGGTGCCAGCCATGGGTGTAGTTTGGGGGGGCATTGCTCCCACTGTCCCCCCACCCCCAATTTCTGCAACCACAGAGCAGGGCTTGCACTGCTCATCCTGTGTGTGTGGGGGGGGGGCCTCTGTACTTCCCCACTGTGCACTGGCTGGCTTGGCCACTCTCCCCAGCAGAGGAGGGCAGCTCCAGGCTGCTGCCTCCTGGGTCCTAGTGCCTGTAGTCATCCTCTACTCTGTGGGTCCTGTTTCTGTATGACGGTGAGTGACCATGAGGTGTGGGGAAGAGGCAGTGGGGAATGAAGGGGAATGGGATAGGGCAGGGGGAAGGGAAGAGAATGGGGGAAAGAGGGAGGGTGATGGGGGAGTGGGATGCAGCTGGGAAGAGAATGGAGAGGAAGGGGATAGAGGGATGCGGCAGGGGGAAAAGAAGGGAATAGGGTACGGTTGCTACTCATCCAGGTTTTACCCGGGCAGTCTGGTTTTTGGCTTCTGTGTCCTTCAGGTGCCACTTAGGATGGCCAGGTGTCTGGTTTTCAGGTGTCTGGTGTCTGGCCAGCCTAAATGGCGCTAGAACCAAAAGTCTGATTACTGTGGGGCAGTCAGAGGCACCGGGTCATTAACCCGTGCTAGCCCCTGCAGGCAGGGTACTTGAGACAATCCAGTAAAGAGGGTGGAAGGGAAGGAACGAGTGACAGGAGCCAGGAGGCTTTGGGGGAAAGAGGCAGGGCTGGGGCGGACCTTGGGGGGAAAGAGAAGGGGCATGGGTGGGGCCTGGGGTATCCAGTTACCAGCATTTAGAAAGGTGGCAACCCTAATTAACGACAATAGATGTCTTGCCATCCACTTCTACAAGAACATGATCAGGCCCTAGTTATGAGCCTAATTCTTTGTATGCTTAGGCAGTGTAGTGCTGAACATAGATATGAGGAATTTTTTACTTGATATAACTTTTAACCCCTTCAGCAATTACATAAATTAATTATTATTTTTCAGTGTTTTTACTTAAAGAGATAGTTGTGCCAGTATTGGGCCTCTTATGAGAAAAGTGTCTATCATTTAATAGGATCTGAGTAGATAAACACCGAACACATAATAGGCAAATTTTTTAAAAATATTGGCTGCATTCTTGTTAGTTTGAATCTTTTGTGCTTTCAGTGGTATATGGAGAGGAAGTTGAAACATGTTTTATATTAGATCAGGTCTAAACATTTTGAATTTTCAGCTTATACAGTGATCAAAATTTTTCAAACACATTTTAGTGATTTTTCCATCCAGTTCTATTTTACAGATTAATGTATAAATATAAAGGTAGCATTCCAAATATCCATACCTGATTTCAGTTTCATTTTTGGCATATATATATATATGTAGACTCTGAACTTTCCTCATATCTTGGTTGTGCTTTTTTCAGTCCTGCCTCTCTGCCAGAGTTAAAGAAATGTAATTTATCGACGGCAGAATTAAAGATTTACAGCCCAAATAAAAAAAAAAAAAAAAAAAAGTCTTTGCATGGACTGACGAGCTAATCCTGTTATAAGGGTCTTATCTGATCTAAGTATAATAACTTTAAAATCAGGAATTCTATTTAAAATGACCCACGTAATTTAAAATTGGATCCTTCATAAATCTAAAAATGCCTCCTTTGTGTCCTTAAGCGGAGTATGTTTGATTATAATTCAATTTAAATGAAACCCCTGGCATTTGCAGAGACTCAAAATTAACACTTTAACTTGAATACTGTATTTGGTGTAGAACATCACAAGCAAAAAAATAATGGAATTACATGTATCTCCTTAATATTACTCCTCTTCAGTATTAAAACAAAGCACATTTATACAGAACAAATTGCACAGGGGAATTTTAAGTAACTGCAGCCTGTGAACATACTGCCAATCACAAATTTGCCATGACATAATGCAAAGGTAGCGATAATTTTGGCTTCAAACTAAAAAGTCTTATTTCTTTGGAAGGTTCAGTAACTGTATGGGTTAAACTAGCAGACACATTTGGGGAGACATTCTAGGAAGATGGCTAAGAGGCACATGGGAATTCCCTTATTATCTTCCTTAATTGTTGTTTCAAATATATAAATTAAAGGAAACATTCAAAAATGAGTGACAAGAGACCTGCATCATGGAATACGCCAGGCTAATGCACCAGGTGGTTCCCTTTGTAGACATTATTCGAAGCAATCCCCAACTTCACATGCATAGGGTTCTCCTTCTTTATATATATATATAAAAAAAACCACAATTGTATTCAAATCTGAAAATCTCTCCTTTTCATGCTCCTGTCTCATTGAGTAGCACTGACAGCTAAAAGGAGGATACAGGGAATACTAGATTAAAACCTAAGGACTATGGAGAATTTGGGAATCACCTTTGTTCGAGGAGAGGTTTAAACTTAAGCTAGTTTCTCTTTCGTCACCCCACCTCTACATATTACTCATTACACTGTTTAGCAAAGGGTCTGTAATACAATCAGGCATACATAAAGACGTAAATTCATCCCTGTTGTGTCATGAATATTCATTTTTTCTGGTAGTTGGATTTTACTTTGTTCATGGGGCCTATCCTGTTCCTATTGAAGTCAATGGCAAAAACTCCCATGGGTTTAAATGGAAACAGCACTGTGCCTTAAAATGTCCTCATTTGTAACCAGAATTATTTAATTTCCTTGACCCTGAACTTGTCTATTTAAAGTAAGACCCATCTTTAAACATAACTAATGGTAGCACAGTATTAAAGTACCATATGTATGTACAGCATTAGCAAATATTTAACATTACCATACATGTCATAATGTTAAATATTTGCTAATACTGTACATATATATGAATGACCATAAAAATGAAATGAATCTCTTCTCACAGGCTCCTTATTGACATCATGGGATATGCACAGCTGCCGATGAGAATAGAATATGGCTCATCAACTACAAGTATGGGAAGTTTAAAACTGCAAAGCAGGACAGATACATTGGCCTAAGCATAGTGCTTCTTATTGCTATGCAGAAGACTTGGGCTCAATTTCTGCTCCCAGCCTGTCTCCTTGGGCTGTGTAGGGCTGAAAGGGCTGAGAAAGGCCTTCCCTAAAAGTACAGAGTGCTTCATGTTCAATGGTGCGGCTGTCCGAATGATTGAAGAACATCATTCTTCTATGATGAGGTGACTGGCTCTGTGGATGTAGGGCAGGTGGTGGATGTGATATACCTTGACTTTAGCAAAGCTTTTGATACTGTCTCTCACGGTATCTTATCAGCAAGTTAAAGAAGTATGGGTTGGATGAATGGACTATAAAACGGATAGAGAACTGGCTAGAGCATAGGGCTCAACGAGTAGTGATCAATGGCTCCATGTCTAGCTGGCAACCGGTCACAAGCGGAGTTCCCCAGGGGTCGGTCCTGGGGCCGGTTTTGTTCAACACCTTTATTAATGATCTGGAGGATGGAGTAGACTGCACCCTCAGCAAGTTTGTGGATGACACTAAGCTGGGGGGAGTGGTAGATACCCTGGAAGGTAGGGATAGGATACAGAAGGACCTAAACAAACTGGAGGATTGGTCCAAAAGAAATCTAATGAGGTTCAACAAAGAAAAGTGCAGGGTCCTCCACTTAGGAAGGAAGAATCCCATGCACAGCTATAGACTGGGGACTGACGAGCTAGGCAGCAGTTCTGCAGAAAAGGACCTGGGGGTAACAGTGGATAAAAAGCTGGATATGAGTCAGCAGTGTGCCCTGGTTGTCAAGAAGGCTAATAGCATATTGGGCTGCATTAGAAGGAGCATTGCCAGCAGGTCGCAGGAAGTGATTATTGGTAAGGCCACATTTAGAGTATTGTGTCCAGTTTTGGGCCCCCCACTAAAAAAAGGATGTAGAGAAGTTGGAGAGAGTCCAGCGGAGGGCAACAAAAATGATTAGGGGGCTGGAACACAGGACTTATGAGGAGAGGCTAAGGAAACTGGGCTTGTTTAGTCTGCAAAAGAGAAGAATGAGGGGGGATTTGATAGCAGCCTTTAACTACCTGAAAGGGGGTTCCAGGGAGGATGGGCTATGCTGTTCTCGGTGGTGGCAGATGACAGAACAATGAGTAATGGTCTCAAGTTGCAGTTGGGGAGGTCTAGGTTGGACATTAGGAAAAAGTTTTTCACTAGGAGGGTGGTGAAGCACTGGAATGGGTTACCTAGGGAGGTGATGGAATCTCCATCTTTAGAGGTTTTTAAGCTGAGGCTTGACAAAGCCCTGGCTGGGATGATATAGCTGAGGTTAGTCCTGCTTTGAGCAGGGGGTTGGACTAGATGACCTCCTGAGGTCCCTTCCAACTCTAATATTCTATGATTCTATGATTCTATCACTAGCTGGCTCTGAAAATTGTTCCTTCTTGTACAATTCATCTGGGAAGATGGTGGCCATGATGAGGCTTTGAAGGAAGTGGGGTTAAGATTGGAAACCTAATGTAGGATAATGTTAATGGATTTGATGTGAAGATGGAATTTTGGAACAGGAGAAGAACTGTGTAAAATCAATCTCTATATATCTAAGAATCATAATGCAAAAATATAAGAACTTTAGCAATTTGTAAAAATATTTTGTAATATGAAGTATTTTGTAATATGAATCAGCACTGCTAACATTAGCATCAATGTTAAGCCTTTGTGAAAGTTTACATCAATTCTGACTGTACAGCACCTAGCACAATGAGGTCCTGATCCATTACTAGGGCTCCAAGGTGCTCTGGTAATACAAATAATAGTAAATAATGTCTGAAATATGCCGATTTCTATGTCAGTTATCTATTTGTAACTTCCATCATTTGTAGACTTCAGAGAACTTCATTTGTATGTATGAGTACATTTGGACAAGGTATCAAATATCTAGCATGCAAATCTTGAACTACATATTCTGCATGTGACACAAGGAGAAAGGCCATATAATTATATCACTAATGGGCCCACTTTTGCCACCTTTACTCATGCTGAGTAATACCTTACACCATGAGCAATCCCGTTGGCTTTAATGGGACTTGTCATGGAATAAGGCCCAAATCCTCAAAGGCATTGGGAGCTAGGCACCTAAATATCTTTTGGGGAGCTGGGCTCAAGCTATAACTGGGCCCTCTAGTAATAGATATTGGCTTGTAGTAAAACTTCCAGCTTACTACATCTTACACGTGCTGTTCCCATGTAGGGGACTAGAAATTCTCATGCTCTCCTGACCAATTTTTCCACTGGATCATTCCCTGAAATATACAGCGTTTGTACCACCTAGGAAGCACCAGGAGCTTTGATACAAACCCCTTCTCCCCCCTCCCCAACACTAGTGGATTCTTGGATCTGTGGATGTTCGCTCCTGGCTAATTTTAGTCATATCCAGTTCTTGGACCAGTACTACTAGGGCCACTCCAGCTTGTAGCTTCCCTTAGAACACCCCTTTGGAAAGGGATGTTGGGGGCTTCACAACAAGGAGGGAGACAAAAGGGTAACTTTTCAGAGGGTCAGAATTAATGTACTTAATGTGAAAAATGTACAAAATGTGAAAAATTAGGAGAGACAGACATCCTTATCATCCTTATCCTATCAACCCAGACCCTTGTGGAGCACACAGGGAGGGGCTTCTGGATGGGAAGTGGAATGATGTCATGGAAATAATACCTCTATTTTCATGGCCCTTTTGCATGGCTCTTTGAGTTTCTCACCTGGTCCCTAGTTAGAGCTACTCTTTGTTTTAAGGCAAAATGTATTGCACTGCAGAGAAGAAAGTAGGCCAGGTATTCTCAGCTATGTTGAATATTAACATACCTGAGGCCACATAGGGCAAGGCTGGGGGAGGGAAGGGAGAGAGGTGGCCCAGTCGTGGACTGCCTGGGACCAGAATGACTCTGGAAGTAAATTAAAGCAAACTTGAGATCACTGCACCTGCTAAGGATGCAAAGGGGCCAATAGGATCCAATGTGAATATGGAAGAGCTAGCTCCACCACACCCTCCGAAGCCCCCTACATAGAGCAGGGAAGTGGGTGATGTAGCATTAAATACATTAAAGAATATGTTCTATTTACTTTAATTAAAAAATAAATATATACATGTACATATATTACATTCCACATATTACATGTGAGTATTTTCCTAAATCATTCAAGTCTGAGATTTTTGCATGTAGTGTGAGAGAATTAGTCCATATGGGCTCATCTTTTTCCATTTAGAAACAAAAATCATCATGCCTTAATTTTCATCGGATACACAAGTGTCCTTTAGTCAGCAGTGGGAGCTGTGCATCGATTATATAATGGTAACAGAAAGCAAGTGTATAGCACATACCTCTGTTTGTAACCCCATTTAAAATGTAAAAGCATCAAAATGCCTACTAGAAGCTAGAAATACAGATCTTCACATTTTTAAATCTGGCTGAGCAAAATACCAGGGCAGAATCCACATCTTACAAGTAACAGGTAGCGAACTTTGGTATATATACATTTAACTCAGACATGAGATGATAGCCATGAAGATAATAAAGAGGTCTTATCCTGTCTTCCTTATACAACCAACACATCGACTTCAACGATTGCAGGACCAAGTCCACAACTTTTTTATAGTTGTTTTTCCTATTTCATAATAAGGGATGATAATGAACAAAGGGAGAGATTGTAGAGCTGCCCTTCTTGATATTGAGCGCTTACTCAAGTGAGTTGTGCCATTGAGTACAATGTCCAGTCCAAAGCTGTCTGACAAGAGCCAATGCTGCTTTCAATTCCTAAATGGTTTCACAGTTAAACAAAACTTTCTTTTTAAATTAAAACACCTAAAGTTTATGAAGGACTGTGTGAGGAGCTCTTCTTCATATTAGTGAGCAGTTACTCACATGAGTTGTCCCATTGAAGTCAATAGGAATACAACTGTGAGTAATTATAAACAGGTAGAAGCAAGGTTTTCATGATCTGGCCCTAAAAAAAAGGCAAAATAAGGCCCCAGTCCTGCAAATTCTTATGCAAGTCCTTGAAGTCAATGGCACTACTCATGATAGGAAAGATAAGAATATGCATGAGCATTACAAAGGCTCAGGACCTGAGTAATATATCCTGGCTTCAAAACGTAGACATTTCTTCGCATCACAAGACCACAGCTGTATATATTTTCATGGCAATGTCCAAACAGTCATGGGGATATGAACTATGGCCAAACTATGTGGGGTTGGCTTGATTTTATTTTTCACTGTCACATGTATTTATTCTGTTAGAAACACTGAAATGTTTTTTGTGAGGAAAACACCAAGAATTAAAACAAAAAAATTATTTAAAAATGACTCATAGCATTTATGCAAAGCAATTTCATTTCCTTTGGAGAACGAGAATACAGGAAAATATGGTGTGGGGGAGGCTATAGCTTGAAACCCTTATCATATAAACAACATATGAGAGTAATGAAGCACTTACAAATTTGCAACGACTTTTAATATTTTGAAATTCAAAATACCATGTTCGGAGCTCTTTTTATGTACACAAGTCTTAATATTTTCAAAAGCTTGGGTATCCAACGTGTGACACCTTGGGCTTGACTTCCAGCAGTACTGAGCACCTGCAGTTCCCGTTACCATCATTTGGAGTTGCAGGTGCTCAGCATTTCTGAAAATCAAGCTCAAGGTCGCAACTCCAGCAATAAGACTTTCAAAATCTGGTGGTGCTTGATAATTTGAGCACAACTCTCTCAGTTACCCAAAGGGCCCTGTGCAAATATTTAGGCAATGCACGCTATTAAGGAGGAAGCTAATGAGTTCTCCTGGGCTCATCTAGCACTAACCAGATGCAACTTTGGGGCTTGCTCTGCCTGGAGGGTGTAAGCTTAAAAAAGGGAAAGCTTGCCCTAAGAAGGCAACTAGGGGAAGATTGCTGTGCCTCAGACAGCTGGTTACAGGATTAGACGCAAAGAGGGAGATAGTGGCAGATCCTGCTGCCCCTGAGACTGCCTGAAGCTGGTACAGAATGGGTGTTACAAAAAGGGGGGTATCTAAGAATGGCCTTTCACCCTGATCAGGACACTAAAAAGCTTACAGACCAGCTGGGCCCCAAAGGGATGGCCAAGAGACTGAGCACTTTCTTTTCTTTTCTTTCTTTACTTGATCCACCCTGTCTGCGGGGAGGGGAAAGAATCTTGTTTGTTTGGAGAAACTCTGTTATCCTCTGAGCAGGAGGAGGACTCTGTGAGTGTCAGAGAAGGGAAGCAACCACCACCATAGTCTGGTGGGAACTCAAAAGGCTCCCACCCACCAGAAGTGGTGGAGAATGCGGGCAGCATACTCCTGACACAAGGGTGAAAGAAAAGAACAACAAACAAACAAAAGAGCCACAGAGGGCGATTGAGCTCAGTAGCTCTGAGCACGATGGAACCTGAGCAGAGGTATAAGCATCTTCAGCAGAGCATCTTCAGCTGAGATGCAGCGGCAGAAGCAAGCAGCTGAGCAACAGCAGTTCCAATTGCTGCAGCAGTGGACTAACCAACACCAAGTCCAAGTGATGCAACAGCTGCTGAGGGAGCTGATGACCCAGCAGGAGGAGCTCCACAAGGAGATGATACAAAAGATATAGTGCCAACGCTTTGCTCCCCAGGACTCTCAGCAGGGCAAGCTTCCACTGAAGTGTGTACCCCACCAATACCCATGAAGCTAATAAAGATGGAACTTGACAATGAGCCCAAATTCTTTTTAATTATCTTTGAGAGGGTAGCACTAGCATCCCGGTGGCTCCATAGGCTTGGATTTTTTGGCTCCATATTTGATAGGTCTTGTAGGGGTGGCTTACTTTATCCACCCTTACTTATCTCACCTGGACTTGGAATAGGTTAAGAACTATAAGCAAGTAAAGTCCACCATTTTGGACTATTTGGACATTTCTGAGGAAACCCACCACCAATGTTTCAGATCCAAAACCTATCTAAAGGGGGCTGCACCCTGGATAGTAGTTAGGGTGACCAGATGTCCAGATTTTATAAGGACAGTCCCAATATTTGGGGTTTTGTCTTATATAGGTATCTATACCCCCACAACCCCTGTACTGATTTTTCACACTTGCCATCTGGTCACCCTAGTAGTAGTGCGCCATTTGAAGGAAAACTGTTGGAAGTGGATCCACCTTAAAGAACGGTCTAGCCCAGGTTGCCAAGTTGATTGTGACTGAACGATTTAGAAGGATATTACCCCAAAAGGCAGACAGAGGGTATTACTGCACTGCCTCTAGAGGCTGAAGGGACACTAGATTCAGAATTCCCCAGGGCCTCAATGCCATGCAGGTCAGATCTGAGAGGGAGGGTGACCTCAAACCGGTAACACTCATTCTGAGGGGTCCACCTCTGAAGAGTCAGACTAGCTGCTAGACTGTAAGAAATCCAGGTGGGATAAGCAGGGGTGTCAGGCATGGAAACAACTCGGCCAGTGGGACAACCAGGCAGTGCAAGCACCTGAAGTAAGACCTGCAGAACTGGGGCCTGACACTACTGAAGAGCCAAGTTCATCCCCAGGTGGGCAAGTTGCCATCAATGCCAGCCTGGTAACTTGCTACTTCTGATGGCATCTAAAGAAAGGATGCCCTCTGAGGGACTGCGAGTACACGCAGGCCTGGACTGCAGAAACTCATGCATGGCAAAAGGCTCCCCCCAAGTTGATGGTAGCAGTGATGGTCCGAAGGAAGAGAGTTCCTAAAGGTCAGTTCACCTAGCATGCATAAATGGTGATATGAAAACCTACCTCAGGCAACATTTACAACTGAATAGGGAGACATATACCAAAGTGATAACTATAGCTCTGGCTGAGAAATTGACCTAATTATAGGCCAGGGCTGGCCCTTCTTTTACAAGACAGTAACAAACAGGCCTGCTCAGTGAATTGGGTCCAGGTCCATCATTGCCGAATGAATCCCAAAGCCTGGTAAACCTCAGGGAATTGGAAGACCACAAGGAGGGGACATCATGAGCAACATTATCATCTTCCCCCCACAGGGAAGGAGGGACCTGGAAGCTGTCCTACAGGGTGGGAGTCTTGTGCAGTGGGAGAGGAGCACCGGACACCTGGGAAGAAAAGACACTGTCACGGGTACTAGCCTGATTCTATTAGCTGGGCATGCATCAGGAAGTGAGAGAATACCGTTTCTCCTGCCCACTGTGCCAGCTGTCTGGTGACAAAGGGACTCTCAACGCTCCGTTGGTCCCTCTGCCATTGATTGAGACACCCTTTGAAAGAATGGGATTAGACATTGTCAGGCCCCTGGAAAGGACCACATCTGGGCACCAGTACATATTAGTAATTGTTGACTATGCAACCAGGTACCTGGAGGCTCTTCCACTTCTCTGAGCAAAAGCCAAGCGATAGCCCCAGAACTCCTGAAACTCTTCTCACGTGTGGAATTTCCTTGGGAAATACTAATTGATCAAGAGACTAACTTCACCTCCCAGGTGATAGAATCACATAAGATTAGGGTTGGAAGGGACCTCAGGAAGTCATCTAGTCCAACCCCCTGCTCAAAGCAGGACCAACCCCAACTAAATCATCGCAGCCAAGGCTTTCTCAAGCTTGGCCTTAAAAACCTCTAAAGGATGGAGATTTCACCACCTCCCTAGCTAACCCATTCCAGTGCTTCACCACCCTCCTAGTGAAAAAGCTTTTCCTAATATCCAACCTAGACCTCCCCCGCTGCAACTTGAGACCATTGGTCCTTGTTCAGTCATCTGCCACCACTGAGAACAGCCTAGCTCCATCCTCTTTAGAACCCCCATCAGGGAGTGGAAGGTTGCTATCAAATCCCCTCTAACTCTTCTCTTCTGCACACTAAATAAGCCCAGTTCCCTCAGCCTCTCCTAACAAGTCTTGTGCTCCAGCCCCCTAATCATTTTTGTTGCTCTCCGCTGGACTCTCTCCAATTTGTCACATCCTTTCTGTAGTGGGGGATTCAAAACAGGACACAATACTCCAAATGTGGCCTCACCAGTGATGAATAGAGGGGAATAGTCGCTTCTCTTGATCTGCTGGCAATGCTCCTACTACTGCAGTCTAATATGCCGTTAGCCTTCTTGTCAACAAGGGCACACTGTTGACTCATATCCAGCTTCAGATCCACTGTAACCCCAAGGTCCTTTTCTGTAGAACTGCTGCCTAGCTCGTCAGTCCCCTATTTGTAGCTGTGTATGGGATTCTTCCATCCTAAGTGCCCCCCCCCCCCACAACCCCTTCTGAGCCCCATCTGGAACAAATCAGCCCCAAGCCTTGGCCTGTGCGCTGCAGCCTCGAGCCCTGGCTGGCGCCAGGCTGGAGCAGAGCAGGTCTCCCCCCCCCACAAGTCCCGGCCGGCATGGAGCAGCCCCCACCCCTGAGCCCTGGTGCCAGAGTGGAGCTGGCTCGTTGGTGCCTGGAGCAGTCTTGGCTAGCACCTATATTACCCACTGCTTGCCCATGAGGGATGAGAAGAGATGGAGCAACCATGGCCCATGGCATTTGGCGGTGTGGCAGCAGTGGCTGCGCCAGGGAAGGCTTAGACTTCCCTGGCCTTTGATACCCGCTGTCTATGCCTCCAGCATATCTACCACTCCCCTCAGCTTAGTGTCATCCGCGAGCTTGCTGAGGGTGCAATCTACCCCATCCTCCAGATCAGAGGTTTTCAATTGGGGGTACGTGAACCCCTGGAGGTACTTCAGAGTATCTAAGGAGTACACAGGAGGATTGGGATGACCACACTGGGTTCCATGTTTTGGGGCCCCCCGCTCCAGACCTAGTGGGAGGCAGGCAGCTGCAGCCTGCCTCCCAGCTGCGTGCCAGAGGCGGGGAGTAGCATACAGACGGGACCAGGCCCTTCATGACACGCAGTTGGGAGCCTCCTGCGACCCCATCCCCACTGCATGTCATGAAGGGCCAGGGTGGAGGGCATGGAGCCTGGTGAGTAACTGCGGGGGCAGGGGAGAGGTGGAGCCTGGCACACAGGAGGAGATAAGCAGCATGTTCCCCCCCCACCACAGATACAAATCTCCCCCTTCCCAGCGTGAAAGCTGGTGGGGGAGGAGGGTAAAGGCCAAAATGCAGGCTTGGCCTCCGGGCACCAGAGACCCAGGCTATGCGACTGGAGCCAGGCAGGAAAACCATGAAGGGGTACTTCAGGTGAAACCTTGAGACTGAAGGGGTACTGTTTCTAAGAAAAGGTTGAAAACCCCCGCTCTAAATCATTAAAGAAGATCTTGAACAAAACCGTTCCCAGGACCGACCCCTGGGGCACTCGGCTTGATACCGGCTGCCACTAGACATCGAGCCATTCAGCACTACCCAAAAGACTGAGCCTTCTTTCTTTCTTTCTTTACTTGATCCTCCCTGTCCTCAAGGATGGGAAAGGAATCTTGTTTGTTTTGACTTAGTTATCCCCTGAGCAGTGGAAGGACTCTGTGGCCCTGTCTACGCCTACCTGTGAGATTCGGCGGCAGTCGACGGGAGTTATGCAAAGTACGCAAAAAACTTGCATAACTCCCGTCGACTGCTGAGTTTCTGTTCTGCGCACTGTCTTCACTGTGCTGCACTACTTGTGTAGCTGGTCTTAGTATGTCTGCACTGACCGCTCAGTCGATCCAGGGAAATTGATCTGACGGCGGCGAATTTGCCACCGTCAGTGTAGCCATAGCCTGTGAGTGCCAGAGAAGGGAAGCAACCCAAACTGTGGTCTAGTCAAGACTCAGGGGTTCCTCAAAACCCACCCATCACCAAAACTATTATATGTACACTGTTCATATCCTCTTCTGTGCCCAGCCCTCATCTTCCCTCTTGTTTTGTAATGTCCTGAATTGTGGAGACTAAATGTTTTATATTGGTTATGTGCTCTTCCTGTCTGCCAAATGTGGCTTGCAATAAGCAGACACAATTCTCAGTGGACCCAATTTTCAGTAATCGCCATGCTATCCTTGGCACAAGAACTGAAGGTTGGTGGTGGAAAAGATGGTTTTACATCAATTTGGAACCTCCTCTATTCAGGGACTGACTATTGGCCCCCAGTATAAGTTAGAACAGCCCAGAAACTGCTTTAATGTAGACTCAGCTGTTGAAGCAATAACTAAGGATAAGGTCGCAAGGAACCATTTCAGCCGCTAGGAATAGCTGGAACACTTCAGCACTTCACCCTTGCTCTCTTTTTTCTGGCCATTCCCCACACCCATGTACTAGAGATGATATTGAATAGAGCCACTAAACTGGCTCTATTCTACCAAAGAGATCCCCTTGTGCTGCAATATTCCCCTGCTTTACAGCCCTAAAATTCTTACTGTTGGAATGGTATAACAAAGCTGTATTTCAATGGACAGTTGGGCCCATAACATTAATGAGAATTTCACCTGCTCCTACCACTGCTGAATTTTAACTCACCAGAATACAAAAGCAGTGTGAATTACTCATTTACACACCCACTGAATGCCCAAGCAGTACAAATTACATACATTGTCACTTACACTCATTTTCTGATCAATTTACACTGTTTCTGTCTCTGCTCTTAGGTCCTCAATAACAGAAGTGCAGGAAGTTGACTGGACATCAGAAACATAGGGGCTTAAGATTTGTGTATTTGGTTTACATTTAGTCTCAATATATTAGCTTTGATGGGATTAAAACTACACTGGTATCAATAGCTTCACTGGTATAACTTTTTTTTTTTTTTTTTTTAAATGGAAGAAAACAAACTGGGACCCGTCAAAATGGGAAGATTTTTGCTTATCTTTCTCTATTAGTAATAATGATTTTGCATCCTATAACTAGATGCTGAATATGAGTCACATTAAATTTAGGTTATCATATTTCAGAATTTGTTGGGTGTGTGCATGTGTGTTTGTTTTGGTTTGGTTTGGGTTTTTTTTTTTTTTCCCCCCATTTCATTATCATGTTTGAATGTGCATGGAGATAATCTCTATGCAGCTTCTATTCACAGCATCCTAATCCTTTACCATGAGAATTCTCAATGACAGCACATGGAGGATTTATCTAAGTCTGCAACAGGAACTGAAAATATAACTAGCATAACATTCTCTGTAATGTAAAAATAAGTCAGAAGAACAAGGAGACTGACCACTTGGAAAAAAAATATGAATTACAATGTAAAATAAATATCACCACCAAAGGGATTAGCATATCTAAACAGACCCTCCATGAGGCAACCTATTTGCATGATTTTCACATTTGTGTGGGATAAGGTACCAGACCAAAACACTGACTTACTTTAACCACCAGAAAATTGCAATAAATCACTTATGCTTATAGGTTGATTATAGACAATTTCTGTTTCATAATAGTAAAATAAAGATATAGGCCAACTCCAGAGCATTAACTAGATATTATCGACACTGGATTTGCATCACTGATGGGGAACCAGAAAGCTGTTTTTGCCTATATTTTTTATATATAATATAATACCATGTTATAATTTAAAATATTGACATTGGCTAAGCATTTTATGTTCAAACATGGCAGCATACTTATTTACAAAGTTCTATGCTGTGTCAGAGCAACCAACAAAACGCTGGAATTCCAGCCTTAAAAGAGTGGGTTTTGCTGCGCAGCTAATAGACAGTGTGTGGTAGCAGAGGAATGTGTCACAGTAATGCAGAGAGCTGTAATGATGTCAACTTGTTATTTACTTTCCAAAGCTGAATGACTGAGCAAGGCGAAAGGAGAATCAATCAACCACGATGTGACTCTACAGGCGGAAAAAACACAGCACTCTCACCAGGAAGAGGTTGGGGGAAGGGAAGCACATGTAACCAGGGCAATGTTGCATCATTTACTTGCATCGGTTTTTGTATTGCTCCCTTCTTTTCTCGATTGAATGTAATATCTCAGTATCAAGCTATACAAATCCAGAGAAAAATAAGAAGGGCATGTTCAAGGCAAAAGAACAACAACATATTCGGGGGTGTTGAATGTCAACTGATATATAATAAAATCCATTCTGCTGATTCACAATTATGGAGACTGTGTAAGTCCATATTTTAATGTGCTCTAATAATGTTATAGAAACATTAGTGTTACATCACTCATGTTTTATAATAAGATATATAATAATTTATTTTTGCTTATGTACTTTTTTGATTGGTAAGCTCCCAGCTATTTTAAAATTTGAAAAACACCCATTGTCTTTTGATCAGATTGTTATGTTTCAGATTACTGAAAATTAGGCTCTTGCTATCTGGTTTAGTATAGAGGAAAACATTTAAAAAAAAAACTAGAATAGGTAGAGAAATAGAAGGTGATTCTGAAGTATTTTTCCAATTGGGTTAACAGATGAATGATCTGGTGTTCAATAACTATACATTATTACCATATACACCTCCTTGGAGGATTGTGGAAATGTAAATTAGCTTTATTTTAAGGTGACTTTTTCAAAACTGATTTTTTGTGAACATTTTTGGATTTGAAATCTGAAGACACTTCCAGCAGTCTAAAACTTGCAAAATAATAGTGTAAATACATAATTTAATACAATTAATGCGGACTAAAGTCCCCTGACCTTAATGGAAATATAATATATACTCATATCTATATACACACAATCACAGACAAACTGTGAGTGTATGTGTGGGAGGGAAATGTTCATGCATGTTTGAAATTTTTTTATTGCTGAGTCCACAGGGTTAATATCTCATTTTTCTAGTAGATGGCTGAAGGTTGATTTTTTTTAAAAACTGGGATTCAGAATAATGACAAAAATAAGCCTTAAGTGATTAAATAAGTTACCTAGGTATTTAGAAGAGGGAAAAAAACATTTGTTTGATGGGAGGGCTTTTGTTGTTTGAAGTTTTCTGGAGGGTGTGGAGACTGATTTTGGAGGAAGGGCAAAGGAGAGGTATTGAGAGAGGGTTTTTTGCTATCTTCCCCTAGTTCAGGTCAATGATGTGCCTGGTTGATTCCCCCTCCCTCCCCTCAGGTCACTGACTATCTGTGTGTGTCTTTCTCTCAGTCCTCCTCCTCCTGCTGCTGCTGCTGCTGCTTGTTGTCTCTGGAAGCCTTAGACACACACACTCACACCAAACACATTAACTCTGCTAATGAAGTAGTGAGCAGCAGCACCTCCTGACCGCCATTCCGCACCAAAAACTTTCCATTTTCCTCTTCCCACTTTCTGGGACTTCCTTTTGATTTTGCTGTGTGGAGGAGGAGTGTGTGTGTGTGTGTGGTGGTGGGATTTACAGTCTCCTTTAACGCTTGCTGGGACCTAGGAAAAGAAGAGTTACACCATGTACTGCAAGTGAAAAAAGTCTCTGTGTGTGTTTCTTGCAGAAGTTGAGGCTTTTCTCTGCTGCTTCCAGAAGTGAAAGCTGTGCCTTTAATACACGTTGAGTGAGGTGAGTTTGGAGGACTGATTATTCATCATTTGGACCTTTTTGTGTGCGTGTATGTGACAAATGCAATTTAGTGATTAAAACGGCTTGCCTTTGCCATATTTTTTAGTGCATGCAATCAATTTCCTCGTGTTCCCCTCTTCTTCTTATTTGTTTCTTTTGTATCTGATTCTGTTGGATTTATGACGGTTTCTTTTAGGATTTCCCACATTTTGCTGTGTCTCTCTCAAGTGTGTCATGATTTTGTGCGTGTGTGTTTTAGCCTAAAGTCACTGGAACAGAATAGAAAGTCTTGCACTGTTGGAAGGTTTATTATCAATGTTGTTAATTCTGCTGGAGTTTCTACCCTGATTGGTTTTTAGGGCAGAGAATAGTAACAAAATGTGGTGGCTTTAGAAGTGTTCCTCTGAATGAGGGAAAAGAGACTTGTTTATTTGGAGGGGTTTTTTGTGTTTGTGTGTGTCTTCTTTCGATTTGTGTAAAGGGAGGGTAAGTGAGTTTGAAGGGGGGGCTTTGAAATGATAACTTAGCCTTAATATACTCACATTTCCCCCCTGTATTTCACTAACAAAATAAAAGGTATTCACACCACACTGTAGAGAGTGTGGAGTTTGCACAACGCAGGGTGGGGGAGGGGAATCCCATTCATCTCGTGTTTGAATCAGCAAACACAGGAGTTGATCACTCTTTAGTAAATCGAAGTTTAGCTCTAACTTAAGTTAAGTAAACAATTTAATTTTTGTTTATGATTTGTAATACTGTCATCTAATTTAAAAGGAATCCTTTAGCAAAGTGATGGAGCAGTGCTGGTGTTATGGGAAAAGTGTTCAGTGTGACTTGTATTACATTACAAGCAGAGTACTGCAGTGTTTGCAAGAAAATAAAATTGCAGACCTGTTGCATATGTTTTGAGGCAAAAACAATCAGTGCTTGATAGTTTATCGTTAACACATTAAGATAACTAGACACTGCTTCTAAGTTAGTGTGCCCAGTATAGATACTTAGCAGCACAGGAGACCAGTAGGCACCTTTCTCCCAACTATAATCCTTTTTATTGATTCTGCTTTCTGTTTTGTGTTGCTGTTTTAATCTCAGCAGTTGGTTTATTTTGTTTTAAAAGGGTGTGAGGTCACCTAGTATTGCAATATGTCATACTAATGACCCTTGGCCTATTTAATTACACATTGTTGAATTCTCAAATAGGTATATTGCACACAAAACCACACCCTAAAATTTGGACTTACAGTAAATACTACTTTCTCTGAAAGTCTGCATTCATTCTGAATAAGGCCTCTTCGTATTGTCTTAGAAGATCTTTCACCTTCCCACAGAAGGATTTTGTATTATTAATGTCCCCCCCGCACACATGCAATTCACTTTTAAAGTAGGAGGCGGAGGGACAAGCAGTCTATTTCAGAGGCCACATAAAATAAAAAGGAAAGAGCTTTGGCATACTATACCAGAAAGCTAAAATATTCCATCAATAAGATCATTCCTGTGACAGATTGTGATCAGAGTGAATGCTGAGTTTAAAATAAAGATATCAAGATTGCTAGGTTAGTCTAATAACATTTTTTAAAAAAGTTCTTTATTGTCCTTGGAAAAATTGAAAGTGGGTAACAAATGCAGGGCTTACACTGTGTCAAGTGTAATGTCACATCTTTCTTCCTTGACCCATTTGTTAGTGAACCTTTAACTGAGACTGCTCATTCAGCATATACAAGATTAAATACAGTTAAACCTTGCGTACCACATGACAGCACATGGTGGATGTAGGCCTCGTGGTTGGCCCAGAACTGTATGGATGAGGTGTTAACAAACCTAGAGACATCTCACAGTTTTCAAATTAAAAAAATTCTTTTTCTGTGATATCAAACAGGATCGGAGCAAGAGCAGCATTTCAGATTTCTTAATTTTTTGTTGTTGTAAATGACAGTTAATAATTGCAACATCACAAATACAGTCATATTCAAATAGGGAACCCTTCCCCAGTAGATCTGGCAGTGGGGGTGGGGTGGACAGAATGAGAGACAGACTTGCACATATTAAAAGTGTATTAAACCTTTCTTGGGTAAACCTTTCAGTAATAATAAAATTGGCAGAGATTTAAATAGAGCTACTGTATCTCAGTATAAGTGCTTCAGAGGACTAAAGAACAGCCAGGCCTCGTTTTTAAGATTAAAAAGTCTGTCTTAGTACTAAAGAGGATAAATAATTGTACATGCATATAAATATTGGCAGCTGCACAATAGTCCAAGTGCCCTGAGGAGAAGAAATCTCTGAAAGTAAATTGTCTTCTGTATTTACTCCTCCTTTTCCCCCAAGTAATTTAACTTATATATCCTACATTTATCATAACTATATTGGGACTTCTCCTCCTTGCTCTTCCATTGCCTGCATCATTTCTGAAATCTTTCATAAAGCTAGGTATTTTATACTCTGAGTTTGGAGGATGGAGAAGAACTTTTCTTTCTTTCAGAGCTCTGAGACGTCCTCTCCTCTAGTTTTTCCTGTTTTCCATTCTCCCACTTACTTATAAATGAGTTTTTCCCCATCTCTGTGGTAAAAGGGCCAGAACCAGACCTATCCTTCAGAGGTTCATAATTTGGAAGAGTTTCCTGAATTGCTGTGGCTCATTAGGCTGCAGCAGCTCTCAAAGGCCCACATTCTTGAGGCTGAAAAGGACTAGATGAGACGTCCTTTGGAGTTCAGTAACACTGGCCCTTAATGGTCCAGCTAGGACAGTATTAAAGTAAGCTAGAATACACAGCAGTATTCTGAGCTCTGGCCATCTGGGGAACGAGGCACCAGGCTTGGAAGATTGACCCAGGAATTCTGTATGGTAATGCTAGGTCACTGGGTCAGCCCACTTTTAATATTTTCTGTTATTTCCTACTGTTTTCAAATTGAGTGATAGAATTTACACTCTAGCTGATTTTGCATTGATGTATGTTTGTCTGGCCCCAACTTAACACATAGTAGGAGATAGTTTCCCACCCTGAACAGTTTATCATCAAAATAGACAAGGCAGACAAAGAGAACAGAGACTAAGCCCTGGTCTACACTTACCTGGAGATTCGGCGGCAGTCGACGGGAGTTACGCAAACTACGCAGAGTAGGTTGCGTAACTCAGGTCGACTGCTCTGCTTCCCTTCTGCGCGCCGTCTTCACTGCACTGCGCTGATGGGAGCAGCGTTCCTGTCGACGCAGCGCTACGCTACTTGAGGGGGTGGTTTTACTCGGTCGACTTCCTGATCGATTGAGTGGGTCTACACTGACGCTCAATCGATCCAGAAAGATCAATCTGGCGGCAGCGACTTTGCCGCCGTCAGTATAGACATACCTACAGAGAGAGGTGAAGTAACTTGCCCAAGGTCATAGAGGTCAGTGGCAGAGCCAGAAAGAGAAACCAGACAGAGCTCCTGACTCCCCTGTGCAGTGCTCTGTCCATTGGAACCCATTGTTTCTGCATCTGTTTGTGGGATGATGTTAAAACCACCATAGAGTTCCACAGTTAATGATAAATAAGTCTATTCAGCATGGGGAAGGGGTGGAGTTCCCTGCATCTTTGCTGTACATTTTGTGTGCCTTGAGTTTTCATTATTTTTTATTATTTTAATTGGTACTACTATTTTCAATTATGTACGGGTTATACTCCAGCCAACCTTGTAAAATCACAAACAATTTTTAACTCTTATGGTGAGCAGGCTCAGGTTATTTTTCATGACTTCCCTGTTGCCTCATGATGAAAATTATTTTGTAAACGTTTTTTTTTTTCAGCTGCTAAATTAAACTTCACTCCCTTTTTCCTCCCTTGACTATTTTTAGTTAGAAGGAAATAGCTGACCTCTTTACAGCAAGAACAGAGAGCCCTTGGGTACCATTTATAGGTTTCTACCAAATGGCCTACTTGGACAAGTTGGTTAAAATTAAACAAAAACACTGGAACTACAGCCCTGCATAGGGATAACAGCCTCTTCTGAATAAACGTAATTTTAACTTGAGTAAATCTGAGAGAAATATCTGAAGATGAAAATTTGGCTTTAGGGCACTCCTTTCCCCTTTGGTAGATGAGTCAGCATTGTGGGGTGTTTGTGGCAATCTGAAAATTAATATCGTGGGATTTCATTTAAAATTGATTTATGTAATTTATATACAGTGTTAAGAATGCTAGAAGTCCCACGTGCACTGTACCTATGTGAAAGGAAGGATGTCTGCTTTCATAGGGAAGGATAATATTTCCCTTCACCTTCTCTCATATCAAACAGAATGTACCTAAACTGAGATTTCGAAGTTGTACTATTAAAACATGGAAGTTACACAAATGCATGAAACCTGATTTTGCAAGCTGTTTGTCTTGGCTCCTACAGACTCAGGTCTAAACTAATATGTAGATAATCTAGATAATGCTTGGTCCTGTCATAAGTGCAGGGAACTGGACTGGATGACCTCTCGAGGTCCCTTCCAGTCCTATGATTCTTTGAAAGCTTGGAAGAATTAGATTTTTGTTAGTAAATGTAGATTTCACTGTACACATGCACACAAAGATGAAAAAATATCTCCATAGATGATAGAAATTTACAGATGAGAATTTTTTTTTTACTTTTCTTGAGAACTTATTAGAGTTTATTGTAAGGATGTTTACTTTGTATATTTTGACATGTGATGTTGCCAATTTGTGTTTTAATGACTATGAAACTTCATCTTTTTGCATCTCAATGCCTCTCGTCATTAAATAATTATTTTCTACTCCCCTGTGATTTACCACAACTGTAAACATTTAAATAGATAAACAACTAAAAAAAGCTTAAAAATAAATGTTGATACTATAAATAAAATCTAATTATGCCAGTCCCACTTATATGTAAGAGAGCCCACAGATCATTTTGTCCCTCATATTACTTTTCACTCATGTATCTGCTTTGTCCTTGGTTTCAATGATGTCATGGCCTCAATAAATATTGCATTGCATCAGTATTTGGTGATGCCTTCATTTGCTGAGGATACGGCTGTGAGTCCCTTACTCCCCTCCCCCCCACCCCCAGTTCCCTTGTTCAGATTAATTATGTTGCCTAAATGACACAGGCTGGGTAAAAGATTTGGGTTTAGGAGCATCTGATAGACTCAGATAATCTTTATTTTCTGTTGACTTCGCACAGGTCTCAATAGAAGGTGCATCACAAAGTCAGTATTGCAGGTAGAGGAGGTCAAGTAATGTGTCTGAACAATCAATATATGTCTGGTTTTTCCTATTTAAATTGAGACTGGGGTATAAATATTTAGAATTTTATAATAATGGCCAAGTATTCTGCTGTTTAGGACATAATACACTTTTATTTCAAGTATGGCATTCATGTAATTTAAAATGTGTGTATCTAGTAAAAGTATCCTGTGATAGAGGAGGGGTAGTTATTTTGAATGCCTTAGGAAGATGCATTGCATAAATATACATTTGCTTGGGCGTTGAAGCTAACTAATTTATTATCAAAAAGTGCACTAGATGTGTTAATCATAGATTAGTAGTACTAATGGGGTACAAGAGTTAGATGATACTTGTCAAAATCTTTAATCTCATCAGGTTATGAGTTTTACTTTGCCACTGTGTGGTTACGTTTGTCGTCTTCCATTGGAGGGTAAAATGAGGTGTTGTGTTTTTTTGTTTGTTTTAAGCAGCATTCTTTTACTAATCGCCAGAGTCGTACTTATTTATTAATCTAAATTAGATTTCATTTACTGACCTGCATTTCATTTTCTGGCACCTGGTTTTAGTTGTAATCTACCCCGTAGCTTGTCTTCACACCTTAGAAGGCTTCAAGTATGTTTTGTAACATGTAAATGTTACACACTGAAATTTCTTCTATTGGAAAATATGGTAACGTTGATGAATTCTGTTTTTTTTAGTGAAGCACAACGTCCCACACTGGCAATAAGTTATTAATTCAATGAAGCTGCAAAGTCATTTCAACCATTTAAATGACATTTAGAAAATACCATTTAAAGTTTTCTATAAGAAAACAAACAGGAAGAGGGTTTGCTTTTAGTGCACAGATTCTTAATCTGCAGGGTGATGAAAATACATTTTTATACTCCTTTTTGGAACTCAGCAAACTACGCGCTGGACACTTCAATTTAAATTCTGCTGTATTTTGCAATGCAGCATTATCAGCTATTCATTAATCCTAAATCATAGAAGAGGCAGGTGTAATAGCACTGATGAAAGGACAGTATCATATCATGATTAGGATGTGTGCAATTTTTATTACATAAAGTTTATGCTTGAAAAAGTGCGCTGAGTTTATGCTGATTTCAACACATTCCAGTAGCCTACAACAGAATGATTCAAAAAGTCCTGCCAAAAAGCACTAACCTTCGTAACTGTACAGTGAAAGGTACACACATGGTTTTTGGGGTTGGTTTTTTTTTTTTTTTTTTTTTTGGTAACATTAAGTAAAAACATGGACTCAGTGGAAGTCAGTATGAATTAAAGAACAATAAAAAAAACAAATTTCTGATTGTTGCAACTATTTGAGGTTTTAGTGTATCTCAGCAGTTATAAGTTGGTTTACAGGTGTATACCAGTTGGTTTCAATCCAATTTTAGTGGACGGAGCATGCATACAATCCCCGCTCCCCCCAATCGTAATTAAGTCTCTTGCTGGCAGTCTCAACAGAGGCCAAGATCTGAATAGGTATAGAAGCTGAATTATCCTCTTACCTGGTGCTCCTTCATAATTACGGTTGAAGCTCACTGACAAGGGTAGAGTGGAGAAGCTTAGCTCAGACTGTACCTCTGCTGTACCCACATTGTAGAGATTAGTTTCCAAGGATATCTGTCTGGTTCCTTTGACAATAACAAAACTCACTTAACCCCTTCTGCCCACACGCATGTGCACACATGAAATAGACCAATAATAAAGCAGTTTGTTGATGAAATTGCTTGAAACAGGGGCCTATTCAATCACACCAAATTCTTTGTCATTTTCAGAACTGGTTGATTATATGCTTCCAAGTTTTTCAGCTGGTTTCTTATCTTTGACTTTTTCTTCCTCTTTTAGATTAAGGTGTTTTATTAAAGCCTTCTTTTTGTTAATCTTTAGCAGGCAAGATAACATAGCTGAACTTTTTTGTTTTGAATTTCTAATGAAATAACCATTATATTTTTTAAAGGAAAAATTGTTCCAAATAACCTTTACGAGACAGTAGGTAGGGCACCCCCTTTCACAGTTTGATCATTTATAGTGGACTTTAAATGATTTAATTTGTCTCACAGGAGTGCTATGAGGATTAGTTAATTCATGTTTGCAAAGCGTTTTTAAGATTAAAAAAACCAAAAAAATGCTAATTGTTACTTCCAGTTTATTAAAAATGTAAAAGTTTATATGCAAACACATACTCCAGATCCTTTCCCTGCCAAGTTGTAAACCATTTTATAAAGATGTAAAAAATAAATAAAACCATTTCTATCTCCTTTAAAGGTTTTTTAATAGGTTCTGTTGCTTTATTTTGTTAAACTCTATCAAGATGACATCTTAACTCTGTTAGCCTAGGAGAGTATTCCATCTGCTAGGACCCTAGAACTGGGGCTAAACGGTTACTGGCACTCCATCATAAGGGGAAAGTTCATTTTAGCAGACTTCTCTGCTCCAAAGTCTTTTTTTCTGCCACTTCCACAAGGTGTGACTGATCCCATCTTAAGTAGAACCCAGGGTGTAATGTGTGAATTTGTGTTCTAATCCTGCAAACCCTTAATCAGCCAAGTAGTTCTGATATATGTAAGTGATCCCATTGTAGTGATGGCCCCAAGTCTGCAAAAACTTGTGTGCATTTTTCACTCTGTAGATGTGAATAGTTGCATTGGCTTCACGCATAGAAATCTTTGCAGGTTCAAGGCCCATGTGTCCAAGGGTTTGTGGTACAAGCTCTTGGTTGGTTATATGAACACTTTTTTTTCTATTTTTTTTATTAACTAGCTAAAGACTCCTGATTTCTTGCTTTAATTCTATAAATCCTTCATTCTTAATGTTTCATTTCAGTTTTCAGCTATTGCTTCAAAAACGTATCTCCTCCAGATATGTGCATATCACAGCCTCTTCTGATCTCAGGTGGTAGTTAAGCTTCCCTGTTTGGAAATGTGTGATTATATATACATCTTAATGATTTTTCTTTCTTAATTTTTCTTTTAATTTACAAAGTAAAAGTAGAAATCTTAGCCCAGACTCCATTTTTGTACATTATCCTTTCTTTTCCCGTAGAGATGTGCTTGCAGGTGTATTTACATACAGTGTATGTGTATTATGGAGCCATGGTAGCCAAACTATAAATAAAGCTGTAGAAGTGTCTGTATCAACCCTACAGTCTATTCTTTCCCATCTCTAACAAAACCAGCTTCTTTTATCCTGAAAATTCACATCCTTTATCATGAGCTAGAGAAGACTTTTATTTTGATACTTAAAGGTTAATCAGGCAAGCTGTTTTCTCAGTTATTGGCCATAGCAAAGTAGATATTTTTGCTCCCCCTTGCATAAGCTCCCTTTCATGAAGGGAGCATGAGGTTCATATATTATTTAACCTCCATTAACTGTTTTGCAGATCATTCTTATTTATTTGCGTGCCAGCAATGTACTTTGAGATTTATACAGTAGACAACACAAGATCTGTACCTACTGTATTTAAAATCTATAGAAATACAATGCTTGCCATTACTGACATTGTACAGGCTTAATATCAATAAATATCAATCGAGAAAATTCAGGGATAAAAATCTTCCTTAAGGGAATTAAGTTTGTTTATGCAAATGTTACCAAAAATATTTTTGCAATAAATTCATAACTAAGATCAAACCATTCACCTTAATTCTTCTGCCACTAACTCATGTCCAACCAACACCAATGGACTGAGAAACCCTTATAGTCACAGAGAATAGATCATTACTCTTGCAATCACTGTCAGGATCCTACCATCATTGTCCCCCTGCACTTTACATGCTGTATGATCTACACACTTTTCTGCCAACCATGACCTAATGGATTAGTAGCTGCACTGCCTGGTGCCAGCCATATTGTTTAGGGTTGTGAATATTATATTCTGTATACAGGCCAGATATCAACCATCCCATTTCCATGCACTGATATATAAATCCTGTGCATCTTGCTTCTATAGGAAGTAAAAAACTACATTTTCTCGGATACATTTCACTGTAAATCTGATCAGCCTCTAACTCATCACTTTGTACTAGCTACTATACTAACCCTACCTTATTCACTGACCCAATATAATCAACATATAGCTCCTTTGACATACCAACTATGACCCCGATTCTGCAGTGGACTCAGCATGGGTGGAGCTCCATGGAAATCAGGGAGACTCCATGCAGACACAGAGGTCTGACTCTGCAGAGACCTTTTCAGGATCTAGCTTTTTTCGTAATCACTCTGCTAATATTAGGTCTGGACCATAGAAGATCCAGTTCTTGGTGATAAATTTTGACAGCTCACTAATTCCACATGCAGGGGAGACAAGGGTCAGAGTGTGCTACAGTGATTTCATTTGAAGGATATCATTTACTAATGTTCTTGGAATAGTTACTCAACCAATATCACTGTTTGGTAGGCAATGGGCTGTGGAACAAAAGGAGGTTTAAAGTTGTTTGTCTAATCTTAACACTGAATTTCCTGATTTTAAAACATTTATTTTGATAACTTGAACGTTCTTCTAATAATAGTACTAAATTAATGTATAATTATTTACGTCCTTAGCTCTGTCTTAATGAACTTTTTTGTTCATGAATATATGTGTCGTTGCTTACTTGTTCTCCTATTCTTTGGAATCCAGGTCAATGGTGTCTTTTCCAGTCTGTTTAACACACTTAACTGTATATGTGCCCCGTGACCTAAAACATCTTTTGCCAACGTTTTATCCTTCTCACTTCTGCTTAAATATTTGCATGTTAGGCTAAAGTCATTTCAGCTTTCAGCTTTTTTGGAAATATTCCACTGACAAAACTTAACCTTCTCTCATTAGAACCAGAACTTAACCTAGAATGATCCATGGATGCTTTTTGGGTGGTAGGCAACTGCATTCATGAGGCCAGCAAAGTTACAATGGTTGTCTGAAGGTCTGAAGGCTAAACTTGATTTTGATTAGATCTGTTTCTTTAGCTTGTAAACTACTGTCTGTAAACCGCATGATGATCCTCCCACTTGTGTTCAAGTCTGTGGTTTTTTTAGTTTGGGTTTGTTTTTTTTAAGTTCTCCAATGTTCTTTTGCTGCTTTTTTTATTTATTTTTTTAAATTTTCTGATCATATAGTTTAACCAGTTGTTCAAGTATTGTTTCATTGGAATTTTCTAGTCTTGTATCAGCTTCATGGAGTACAGGTTATGCTTTCCTAGTTTTGTACACTTGTAGGCCTATGTAAATTATTTATATTATTTATATAATATCTATTATCTATATACAGTTATATAATAAGCTCCACAGGAACCTTGTCTTGTTGTTATATCTAAGTGCTATGCACACACATGGCACTGTGTAAGTCATAAACTTTGGTTTTATGTAGTGCAATTTATACCAAGACTTACGTGACATCAATATTGTTACATTCTGTAGATTTTCGCAGAAATACCCCTTCTCTTTCATGGGTTGGTGGACTGTCTTCACTGTTAACACAGTCCTTCTGGTTGATCTTTATTTAGGTGCTCTGAAAATAATGTAGAGATGATAATTTGGAATCCTTTATCATGTGCATATCAGGAGGACAGTCACTTCACTGGCTTACTTAAGCGATCCTTTTTTGCCTCTTCACTAGCTCTGATATCAGTTTATCAAACCTTCTAAATTGGAGAGTCCAGAGGAGAGCAACAAAAATGCTCAAAGGTTTAGAAAACCTGGCCTATGAGGAAAAGGTTAAAAACACTGGGCACGTTGAGTCTTGAGAAAAGAAAACTGAGGAGGGACCTGATTCAAGTACGTTAAGGGCTATTATAAAAATGACTGATCAATTGTTTCCCATGTCCACCAAAGGCAGGATAGGAAGTAGTTGGTTTATTCTGCAGCAAGGGAGATTTAGGTTGGATATGAAAAACTTTCTAATTATAAGGGTAGCTGTGTATGGTAATAGGTTACCAGGAAAAGTTGTGGAATCCCTGTCATTGGAGGTTTTTTAGGACCAGGTTGGGTAAACACCTGTCAGGGGTAGTTTAGGTATATATATGGTCATATTCCTGCCCCTGGAAGGGTAGATGGGGAGGGTGATAAACTAGATGACCTCTCAAGGTCCCTTCCAATACATTTCTATGATTCTATGCTGTAGCCATCTCATTTCAATAACCCCATGTGCCCGCCCATGTGAAACTTTTAGGGGATTTTTTTTTTTTTTTTTTTTTAAGTTTCTGAAGTTCCTATTTCCCCCTGCATGATAGGAGTTACACTATTTAATGTTAATGGGAGTTACACAGGGGATCTGAGTATGTGCTATGTATGTGAGAAACAGGCCCCTTGGTGTTTACACATTCCAATCAGCAATGGTCCTGGTCTCTTTGAGGCCCCAAATATTTTCCTTTTGACTATCCATCTTGTGGATTTGGGGCATTTGGGCACCACTCCAATGCAAATAAATAATCTGTTAATCACTTAGACTGAAAGTAATAAACCATATCTTTTTGTGCCTGTACATATGACAAAGAGGTTAAATTCACATGGAAAATAGAATAGCATACAGTTATTAGCAATGCTCTAACTATGATACCTTCTTCAGGAATTGCCTATAAAAGGACATAGCCACATTTGACTCCTTCTTTCATACCAGATTATTTCTGAAAGAAAGCCATGTGGTCAAAATACTGTTCTAAATACATTTTCTGTTTTCAGTGTGATAACCATTTAGTTCAAATAGCTGATGCCAAATCCTTCTACTTGATTTCCACATGGTGTGTGTGTGTGTGCGCGCATGTGTACTTTTATGTTTTTAATCTGTTATGCAGTCTTTTCGTCAGACCACTGTGTTTTCAAGCACTTGGAATTCAGAATTCTGATGTCCTATGTAGAATCAAATATATCAAGCTTGAGTGACCTATTTATTTTATTCTGCAGACTGGGAGGAATTTTCTGCAGGCAGTACTAAAAGTCAGACTGAGCGTGAATTCTTCCAGAGTCTCTCTAGTGTAATGAACAGAGTCCTATATATTATTTATTATAAACATTTTATACATACCTATTTCCTTGTCTGGTATCATTTCCTAAAATCTTTTAAAGCAATAGGTCATGTATACAGTTACTGGTATTAAACTTTTTAACTGAAGTAGTAATGCCACTTTGTTGTTTCAGCAACTTGTTCTGTCCCCTTGAAAGGACATATCTCAATTTGCTAGTATATCTGCTTTCTAGAAGGAATTTATTGTCCTCCAGAAATATTAACATAAAATTATGGTACAAGAATTAAGACAATCCCATTGGGCTCCCAGCTGTTCCCTTAACTCTTAAGACTTCTCCTAATACATGGATGTGAGATGTAATTCAGGCCTTACAGTTTCTCTAAAGGGAGTTAATTGTTTGGAATGTGCCATGCTGTTGTGCCTTCCATTTAACCAGCAGTTAGAGGCATTAGACAGAGTTCTCAGAAGTGTGTGACTGTATCAACCAGACCTCCAGCAACATGGCTAAACACACGGTGGTATTCGTCTTAATTTCATCTCAAGGAGCAGGGTATTACTCTGTCATGTAGTGACCAGAATCTAAAGGCAGAGTTGGAGTCAAAGGTTATTTTGTGCTGCTATCAGACAGGATCAGGCCTTTACCCTTAGTCTAAATGGAAATAAAGAGTAAGTTTACCCGCACCTCATTATTACTGTTCTTTTATGACCAATAGTCAGGACAGTTTGTGCATTGGTCATGTCTCACACTGGATATGTTGCTAATAATTTGTGTCCCTACCATGTGTATTTGTGATGATCTGAAAGCTTTAAACCTAAAGGCCAAAATTTTCAAGCACTTCGGTGTCTGAGTGGCCTGACTTTTTTTCAGAAGTTGAAATGAGTGGGAGCTACGGATTCTCAGCCCCTTTGAAATACATTTTTTGTTAGGAACTTAACATCAGGCAAATACATTTGAAAACTCTAGCCAGATAATTTCAGTTCCATTTTGTTTTGGCCAGTTAAATAAAGCCAGATTGGGAAAACACAAACAAACAAAACAGAACACCGCTCTGCCCGTGAAAATCACTGAAAGGTATGTTTTAAAAAATTGTAAAATTCCTTGCAAAATGTGGTCCTAACCCTCCAAGCTGCTCTCCGCACGCTGTCCAATTATGTGTAGGTGAAGAGGACCACTAGTGGTTCAACTTGAAGCATCAGGCCCTTTTCTGAAAACAAGTAATGTGACCGTATTGATTTTGTTTAAAATAATTTTCTGAAGCTGCACTAAGGTGCACTACAGTTGTGGTGTTACTTTTGTTTATAAGTAGCCGTTACAAAGATTTCCTTTATGAGGATCTTGAAATGTTTAGAATTTGTTGCTATTTGTATTCCTGTAGTGTCTAGGAACCTTTTTAAATTTAAAAACAAATAAAATAAAATACAGGCCAAAATGACTGGATGCAAACATTTTTTGTGTAACAGGATGCGAGAATTAAACAAATTTGAATGATAAGAATTTGGAATTCTGCAGTATTAAAGGGTCAGGGAAACTACAGAGACACAATGGCATCACAGTTTTGTTCTGTTCCAAAAAAACTCAAACACTCTTTTGATTAGGAATTTCATATGCTGTTGACTTGAAAGAAAACATTGGTTCAGTGGATGCTATTAAAGTGAATTTAATACAGGAAAAGAGAACGTGATGAACTGTTGCAGTGTGGAGAGGACCTTTATTCTGTACCTTCAGTCATATAAGACTTGAGCTTAGGCTCTCTCCTTTTTTCTTTATTCCTTTTGTTTAGGAAAGTATGTGTATGAGACATACTCTGTTTACATGTATGTCTGAAATCTCAATTCACAGCTTACATTGCTTTAAACTAATTGTACCATGTTTAAAACTTGAAATATTGACATTTCTTTCTAGCAGTAATAGTCAGTAGGAAACAAATTTACATTCTAGACCTAAAAGCCAAGGTTTTGACGTAGTTGTATAAAAGTAAAGATAGTAATTCATTAAAATATTATTATTACTGTAGCACCTAGGAGCCATTGTCAGGGATTAGAACCCCATTGCGCTAGGTGCTGTACATACACAGAACAAAAAGATGGTCCCTGCTCTAATGAGCTCACAAACTTCAATAAAGAAAGAGGCCATTTAGCAGCTAAAATTATCTTTTACCCAAGCCATTTTAATGTTCATTTTATAGCTATGCAACTTTTCATACATTTCCCCCTCCCCCAAGAACAACCGTGACCCCCTCCAACCTAAGACCAAAGAGAGCAGAAAATTACACACTGCAAATGTACAATTGTCCCACCCACTGTTAGTCAAACTCCTGTTTTATGAGATCTTTCCACTGCAAAGTAACCCCAAACGAAACGAGTACAGTTCTGTTTCCCCTTATAAGAGAGACAGAGTTTTGTCCGTCGTTTGAGTTGTTGCTTAAGACAGGGCTTTCACTCTTGGAGGGTTTCACAGCACTTTGACAAGACAGTGTCAAGTCTTATTCTGAGCCAGTGTGCTTCCTGTGAAGAGTAAATGTTTGTTGAGATGTTAATATTTGCGTCATCAGACTGCTATGAGCTAAACTGCAAAGGTTTCCGATACTGAAAATCTTGTATAATTTTTAGATTATGTCTTTAGAGCAGCGAGGGATAATGATGGTGCAATGGTGTTTTGTAGAAAATAAAGGTTTGGGCCAGCTTTTGGCTATGTTAATTCTTCTCAGATCGTGTTCTTATCGACTGTAATCTGAAAACAGTTTTGTACCTAAATAGTGTGTTAACTCTCTCTAGGCTTTTCCTAGTTTAAGGGGTCTGTCATCTTTTATACTGTGGCCACATGTTTGAGTGACAGTGTTAAGGATTTAATTGATATGTGGTCTTTTTTAAAAGAGGAAATTGGTTCTATACGTGTTTAATAAACTGCTACAAATAATTTGTGGAGTGACACATCTTCAAAACAAAACACTGCACTAAACTAATATTAAACAGATGAAAGATTTGTTGTTGTGCACTGAAGGTTATCTCAGGACATAGGGTGCTTGCATTTAGAATTGATCATAAATTGTCAGTTTGATGTGTATAGGAAGCAAAGTGAACTAAGCATGAAAAACATACCTATTAATGAAAATTGAGAACATTTAGTATTGACAGTTGCCCTGATATAGTTACTGTTGTGTCTGAAGGACGGTAAATAGGATGTTATGTGCTATGGAGAATGGCTGTGCTTAGATCAAAGGATAGACATGTTTATCTTCACCATTCTGAAACAGGGCTGGCTTTTTTCCCTTTATAAGTATTAACAAAAAACAAAACGCCAAAACAATCACCAAAAACCCCAAAACAACTACCAAAAACCCAAACAACAAACAAACGCCACCTATTCTCTGATATATCTTCCTGTGTTTTTAAGTATTAAAAAAGGGCACTGTTAGTTGTACGTTTGGTGAATGTATTTCAGTTAAATATTAGAATGTTTGTTTGACTAAGATTTTTTTCTTGACTTCCTTCCTCTTCCCCAACCCCCCACACTTATAGATATGTTTACCTTTATGGACAACTATAGTCCCGTGGAATTCAATAATATTACTAAGGCACCTGAAGTTCAATGTGTTTTCAGGATTGGGGCCTTAATTGCTAGCTGTATTCTTTCACAGTTTAGTGGATGGAGCCTTTTTATAGGGTATAGGTTTATGTTTGTTTTTATAAAATGCCTATCTGTCTCTCAGATATCTTTAAATAGGAAAATTGTTAGTTATTAAAAACTTTAAAAGGGGATGGGAAAAAATTGTTGCTGGCCTTTCAGTACCAGTGACTTTAGTTTGGAGTAAACTGCATGTTTTATCATGGCGTATGCATCTTAATCTTTCTAGAAATGACGCTTGTGTGAAGTATAAATTTGGCTGTAGTCTACAATGTCTGTGTGTGGAGGAGGGGAGGTCAAGAGTGCTGCTTTTGTGTAAATGTGTCATGGAAATATCACATGGGAGAACATAAGTAGCTTTGTTAGCTGTGCAGAGAAAGACCAGTATAAAATTGTGTTTAAAGTATGAAATTATTCATCTGTTCCTCCCTCTCGCCTTGAATTCCAGTTTTCACTAACATCCATTCCACAGCTATTAGCAAGAAACAGGTATCGTAAACATTACAGTCAAGGTAGCATTTATTTGTCGACTTAGACAGTCTGTCTTCAGAAAACAGAAGCAAAGTATTGATGTCTTTAAGGACTTATATTGGAGAGACTGTACCTGGGCCCATATGTGCTGGAACTAGGGGTGTTGCTGGAAGTGGTTTCCATCATATACAGGCTTTACAGTTTGGTTTAATAGCTCTCAGCATCCCAACTATAAAAATTGTTCCAGCACCCCTGCCTGGACCTATGCACAGGACGTATTAAAAAGACAATACAACAAATAACAGGATAACTCAAATGAATCTTTAAATAGATTAGCTTGCTTTCATTTTTAGGCCCAATCTACACTACAAAATGTGCTATTACTGAGTTGCTCTTAAAATGGTTCAGATCCTTTGCCACACATGTGGTTGGAACACAAATGTTTGTTTGAAAGTTGTTCTCACAACAGATCTATCTAGTTTTGAAATATTTTCCAAAATCTTTCAACAGAATTATGCCCTGTACGTGTGTGTGGTAAAACTGTCTTAAGTGAAACTGTTTTTTTGGTTTTTTTTTAAAACCTGTTCTGATGCACAGCACATTTTTTAGTGTCAATGGGGACTTCAAAGCCTTTAAAAATAGATACATGTGTGTACATGCAAATCTTCTATAATATGGAATAAGCATATTTTACGGCAAAAGTCAGCGTGAGTCTCCGTGCCTTTGTTTGTGTGTGGGGTGGAGTTAGAGACATTTGCGAATGTGTTTACTGTGGTCAAATCAGTCTGTCTGGGGATGTTTAGGAAAGCCATAGAGAAGGTTAATAGCAACAGTAATAGCCCTCAAAGCCAAACTTCAGCTACACCACCACATGGCTGTTGAAATATTGTCAAATTGCTTCCTGTCACAGAGGCAAGAACACAGGTGTGTGTGTTTTGGGGGAGGGGAAAGAAAAGAGGAGGGGTTGTTAAGCTGTTACACTTTTTAAGTGATTTCAGCATTTACTGAATGGTTGGGACATCACGTTATGACCTCCTCTTCTGCTGTTCAGAAGCAAAGATTCACTGCTCTTGGTTGATGCCGTTTGGTTCTACTGACTAAGACAACCTTAATAGGTTTCATTTATGTACCTTCGGTTTATTGCAGTTTAGCCCTCTAAATGCCTAAGAGGCTGGTGCAATAACAAAGATATTATTAATCAAGGGTGCCCCCAGAATTTTTTCCCATGGTCAGTCCCTGTGGAGCCATCCTCTGGCAGCCGCTGGCTCCAGCACCTCACTCACCAAGTCTGTGCCTTGCTCAGCCTCCACCTTTCAGCCTGGCTTACTCAGGTGAAGTGTCACTCCTCATCTTGAGAGGGGATGAGGGCTGCTGGAAGAGAGGCGAGACTGGGTGGGGCCCCAGCCCAGGGCTGTGGCACAGGAACCCTGGCTCCCCGACAATAGCGAGGAGAAGCAGCGCTGGCTGCCCTGTTGCCCAGTGTGCCCACTGAGGCGTGGCCCCGCACAACGCTTTTGTAACAATACTTTGTGTTTAACTATTAGAAAAAAAAAGTCTTTAAAGGTTACTCAGAGTCACACACACAGCTAAAAGTGTGTTTTCAGGTAATATCTAAGATTACTATAAGAGAGTAGACACAGAGATAGTTCTCTTCTTTTCATTTTGCTTGTTCGATGGATTTCATGGACTCGTCGACCTTAAGGTCAGAGGGGACCATCATGATCATCTAGTCTGGCCTCCTGCAAGATCCTCACCCTGCAGTAGGCCCGTAAGCTCTGGCTGAGTTTCTGAAGTCTTCAGATCTTGATTTAAAGACTTCAAGTTACAAGGAAACTCTAGTTCAAACCAGCAAGTGACCTTGCTCACGTTGCAGAGGAAGGCAAAACCTCCCTCCGGGTCTCTGCCAATCTGACTTGGGAAAATTCCTTTCCAATCCCAGAGATGGCGATCAATTAGCTCCTGTGCATGTGGGCCGAGAAGCACCAGTCAGACACCTGGGAAAGAATTCTTTGTAGTAAATCAGATTCACTGTTTTCCCCTCCAGTTTGGTTGTTTCACACAGCTACAGGGAGAGCATTTTTTTTAATAAAAACAAAAACATGAAATGCAATTGTATAACCCTGCAAACTGACAGAAGGGGGCTGAAGTAGTACCTGAAACCGCTTTTAACTTGCTTATTTAAAAGTGAGTAGCTTTCAGGTTGACAGTGTCTTTTTTTAAAATGGTGAGGAAGAAAAACTGTTGCAGCTAAAAGTTTAATGTGTGATAGATTGTGCTTTTTTCCTTTTGATTATGATAATGGCAGAAGTGAAAGACTGTCAGTGGTAGGCACTTAATTGTTTTGTGTGCTCTGGTGCTGTGTCGTTGTCATCTTTCTTGCTCTGCCTATTCGGGGCCTTCTTTCAAAACTTGTGATCATGTGCCAGGCTGTCATGCAGATCGATTTCTCTGAGGTCCACTGATATCTGGTCTGTGTACCAAGTCTTTGGTCTCCCCCTTGGTCATTTCCATCCACAGTCATTGCAAGAGCCATCCTACCAATAGAGCTCTCCAGTCTCTGTTTTGTATGCCCATATCAATGGAGCCTAGCCTCCCTCAGCTTGTCTTCAATTGGCGCAACTCATATTTGGCTCCTTGAAGCCTCATTTGGTTTCCTAATATGAAGTATCCAACCATTTGATCATCTCAACATCTTCGTGTCTGTGGTGAAGAGCATACTGATTTCCTTTCTTGGAACTAGCCAAGTCTCTTCCGTACATTAGGATGGGTTGAATTACTCTATCTTTCAGTGAAGAACTGGATATAAAATGCTATATTATTTCCTGCTTGAAATGTCCCAAACGATTTCAGAAATGGAAATCTGAAGTTCCTAGGTATGCTATGTGGCAGGTCAGATGACAAAAAGTTTTAGTATGGCCCGTTTTACTTGTTAGCTCTTAAATTGGGCTGTTTGTACTTATGACGATTAAAAGGATGAGAGGAACTAGAAATTGAATTTTCTCTGTGTACACCACACATGCATGGGATAGACAGCTGCAGGGTGACCTTTGCTGAATGGTTTCAATCTTCACCAGTAGGAGCCACAGTTTCTAGGGTGAGGGCTAATGGTAGGTCAGTCGAGAAACCTCCCTAAGGCAAGGACGCCAATCCATTTTTAATTGTGCTGGAGTTGGCATGGAATTGTGTTTTTGTTTTTTATTGTTTTGGGGTTTTTTATGTGGACTGCAGTCTGATAGGGACTAGACTCACTGACGTAAGTGCAGATGGCTAGTTAGAGAAGGGTGATGAGTTGATTTCCTTCCCAATATGCTTTGAAAGTAATTGTGAAATACACATAGATGGGAAAGTAACACATCACAATCAGCAAACTGTCTATCTCTTGAGTCTGTCTCCCTTCCCCCACCAGACCATTTTCAATGGATTATTATTTGTTCATAAGCTCTGTTTTGAGCCATGGATTTTTTAAGTGGAACTCTACAAAAGAATAGGGAATTCCACTTAAAAACCCATTGCACAATTATGGCCCATGATTTTGGAACTGCGTTATACAGTAGATTGTTTTTTCCTTTATCAAAAGTAGGAAAGAGAAATCCACTAAGCAGAAGCCCCAATACACACATAACAAATGAAATTTACTTAAACTTTCTGGTGGCTAGAGTGTATTATGCATCATTTTCCCAATTCCTTTTTTTTTGTTTAGGAAAAAATAGATTTGTGGATGCTCTGCACTTAGAAAATAATTGTTTTATATACAACTTCACATGGTTTCATAATGCAATATATTGCAAGCAATAACGTGTATTTTTTTTAAACTGTCTTCAACAACCTGAAGTGATGCTCCTGTCCAGAAATTCACGCCAAACTCTTGAAAAATCAAGTGGAATATAAAAAAACAAAAAAGCTTATATTTTTAAAAGCTGATATTAATAGCACTTCAGCAATTGTCACATCCATTTTAGATGCATGAAAGCATTTTTAGCTACATGAGAATTAGCTTACATAATACATAGGGATGTTAATTAACTTATATAATACATGCGGGTATGAACCAGCTTTAAGTTGCAAGCTTTAAAAACCATGTGTTTACAATGTGATACTTTGAAAGCTAATGATGTGGTGTACTTGCAATATATCATTACAGAAAAGTCATTCAATTCTAAATGTTTTAAAGATATCCATTACTTGCTGAAATGAAAAGTCTATCAAAGATATCTCAATTTATTGTTTCAGATGACTAGAAAAATTAGCAATATCAAATATTAGCACTTCTTACTTCATTTACTTGATGTAAAACTTATATTGGGAGTTCCTGTATACTTTACTTTAATATTGAGATTTTGGTGTCCTATACAAACCATTTAAGGATTTTCTTAGTTCATGATAAAAATACATTTTAAAAATAAAAATGTTGCATGCTTTGATTTTGTTTGTTCTGTATACATGGCCTCTGAACTATTAGAAATACAATCTTAGTACAACCAAAATGCCTATGTCTTGTGAGCATGATGAATATATACAGCCTTTCCAAGTTGGTATGTTTCCCATACAATATGGGGCTTTAACCCAAAAATTCCTGTTAATTATATTAATGTAAGTTGCACTATTTAGTGCCTCACAGATCAGGTTGAAAGTATACCTATTGCCATGTAATTGTTTTATGGAAATAAGAAAATAGGAGTTCCTTTTGGATTGGGAATTCTGTGGACCTATATCTGCTGCTTTTTAGCATTGGGATACAACAGTACAGGCACTTTCCAATTTCTACTCTTGGCAGTAAATTCAAAGTTTATTACAGACACAAGAAGCCTTGTGTTTCATGACAATTGCTACTACTTTAGTGATAATACTGCTGTTGCAAAGAGCAGTTCTGTGATGGCCCTGTAGGAACAGTACTCACCCGATCCCTGTGTTATCACGTAACCGTACAAATATGGCTCAGTGCTGGTTAGCTATGGGTGCTGGTTTTTTCATTCTGTTGGCCTCTGCTTAAGATGTGATATGTAGTGAGCCAGCCAGTATAAAGTGGTTTAACTAGAGTTGCATTCTTACTGTAAATCTTTTCCTGTAAGTAGGAGTTGTTTATGAACAGTGATTATTATTATTTTTAGTAATTGATATAGAGCAGAAAACATAACTCTCTCACCAGGACCAGGAAAAAAAGATTGGTCAAGCAGGGATACAGTGCTCAATTTAGCAACTAAAGTGGAACAGCTATTTCGATCCTATTTGCAAAGAGAAAGGTGGATTGATTTTTAAGTGAGTATTTTAAATTGCTAATGTTAATCATGATTTAAATCAGCAAACAGACAGCCTTGATTTAAATCATCAATTTTAATATTGTTGTGCATTTGTACTTTTTAGTTATTTTCCTAAAGAAAGGTTGATTCTCCTTTGGTAATTTTAGAAAACATATTGATTGACAACTAGATATAGTCTTTATGCTAAATTGGTGCTTGCTTTTGCTAACCAGGAGGATAAATTTTATTTATACATATTTATTTAACCAGTTATGTAGCTTGACTTACATTTATTCATATTCTTAATTTTTACTTTATTATGGTGGAAAATGATGAATGAGGCATTTATTTATTAAATTAATTTTTATTTGTGATTTGTGTAAAGCTCTGGTTGCATGGAAATTCAGTTAAATGAAAAACGCATAAAACATTTTTTAAAAATTAAATACGTCTATCTTTAAATGTCCTGGATACATAAGGAAAACAAGTTTATCAAAATAAGTTTTTTCATTTAAAACTAACATGTTAAAGAAAGTGTTTTCTGTAGTTGGTGGATTGAACTGATTGTTTCCGTTCACAAAGTCCTTCAAGATTTTAGACCTAGTAGATCTCATCCTCACATCTAATTTTAATTCATAGAATGGCAGTAAACCAACTTTTCTGTTTTTTCAAATCCCAGTTGGTTTCTTTACCTTGAATGAGTTAGTTATTGAACTGAACAAGCTGAATAAACTGAAATGAAGAAAAGATTCTCTTGCACTTGCAGAATAAACTATTGCTGTCAAAAGCTAGTCTGCACTTCAACCAACTCTGGTACACTTCCACCTGTTCAGTGGTTTGACTTTCTTTAAATCCTCAGCAGCAAACATGTACTGCTTAATATTATTTTTATATTTAATTTGAATGTTTTTAATATATTGTCGGTTTCAAATTTAGTTTTAAATATCTGGCCTTTTACATTTTTTATTTTAAATCATTGCTTTTTATCCATTGACACAGAGCAGTGCCTTATGCAAGATATTTAAGGCAAGTGGCAAAGATTGCAATGAGCACAGGAAATGACACAGCAGAACTGTTTTTGAGACAAAGGTCATAATTAGTTTGAGGAATGGAACAAACCTTGGAGGAAGAATGGATGTGGGGGGAGAGGGGGGAGGAGTGTTAAGATCGTTCTCTCTGATAGTGTTCTTCCTTGGTACCTACTTCAAGTATGTCTCCATTTTCTGCTTTCAGATCTAATCATCTGTGTTTGGGAAATGCAACTTCCTTAACTGGAAAAGCAATTCCTTTAGGATCCTTTTCCAAGTATACTCCCACAGCAGGTATTTTCCTCTTGCTAGGCATCGTAGAGAAGCACGGCACTTTCATTTGATGACCCTGCACATAGGTTTGGATGGGATGTCATCCATATCCTCTGATTAAGTGGTTAAAACTTGCAAAATTTATTCCGCCTGCTTCTCTTCTTCTGTCCCCCTCTGTCTCTCCCTGCTTTGAGCAGGGGGTTGGACTAGTTGACCTCCTGAGGTCCCTTCCAACTCTCATCTTTCTGATTCTCTGATTCCCTGAATAATTAGCAAGTGCTGAGAGCATAAGTGTTGCGAGCCACTGAAGTCTCAGAGTAGAAGTAAAAGATCAAAGAATTAAAAAACAAAACAAAACACCCAAGCTGGGGCTAATTGTTGTAAAGGAATAGCACTGACTGTCTTTAGTAGATGTGAGGTGGGAGGGAAAAACTGTAGCTGTTACAACCACATCAACCTGTTTGTGTTTTCCTGTCTGTTTTCCATGTACTACAACGGAAGAGAGAACATGTAAAGACAGGATGAGGAGAGACCACGAGAATATTTTATGAAATGTTAAGCACACTTGGCTGGGGTTGCTGCACTGCGGGATGGTCCCCGACACTCCTCCAATATATCTAAGGCCTGGTTAACACCAGTAAATTGGGTTGACATAACTCTGTCACTCAGGGCTGTGAAACATCCACACCCCTGAACAATGCAGTTAAACTGACCTGACCCCTGGTGTAGACAGCTCTGTGTCAACAGGAGAATTCTCCCATCTACCTGGCAGCTGCATTTCGGGGAAGTGGATTATCTATGCCGACAGGAGAACTCCTCCTGTTGGTGTAGGTAGCGTCTTCACTGAAGGCTATGTGGTGCAGCTGCGGGGTTTTAAGTGTGGACAAACCCAAAGATTATTTTCCCCTCTTCCTCCACCTTTCACCAGTATTCAATCCTACCCCTCTCCCCTGCCCCCACCTCATGCTGTTTAAGCTGCAGATTTCAAAAAAGATAATATTTTTTCTTTCTTCCCATATCAAGATCTTGATCTCATCTGTGTTGACATTTTAGCTTTGAGAGGGAAAATGCAGTCTGTAAAGTTTCCATTAGTCTATAAGGTATTTAATAAGCGTTGAAAACATGAACTGGTTTCTTGGCTGAGTTAAGCGGAGCAAGCCATTCATATGGCTTTGTCCTCACCAAAAGCAGGAAAGATTCTGTAGGGCAAATAGAGAACTTGGCTGCTATAACGTCCCCTTTCCTTCCCTCCCATTCTCCACCCTTTTCCAGAAAATGAAATGTTTATGAATAAGGGCCAAGTTCCTAATAAGGCAAGTGAAAACATAGCTATAATTTGTAGTTGAGAATACTGTGTGCAGTGTATGTGGCCACACATTCCTTTGGCAAGATGTTATTTGAGTTCCCTTTAAGCATATAATTATTATATCATTGCTTATAAAGAGCACTTTTTGTCAACCATTATACTGGAGTGTTAACTGTAGATTTTAATGGACCTCTTCTGAAGTTCTTAGAAGAATCAACTATTGTCATTCACTTTCTTTTGATTTAGGACAGCTTAAGTCTTACTATAGCAGCAGTGTAGGTATAAAATAGGTAAAACATATAATATGCAGTATGTATGTGTATAGTAGGTGTAGAGATGTAAATGAAATCTGTCTTGACATGCACACATGATTACATTTTTCCTGCTTGTTTACAAAATGAAAGATTTTTTTTTTTAAACCAGAGACAGATTTTCAGTTTAAAGCAGTCTCCCCAATTCTCTTTGAAGTGTTAAATCCTCCTAAGGTTTCATTTTTTTTGGCACAGGAGGAGTGGATGTTTAAGCAGCCAACAACATAAGCTTGCACAGGAGCATTCCTGTTTTATTTTTGTTTCTAGGTCTGTTTCCTGTGTTGGGGGAGGGGGAATGAGAACACAGCTGTTCCCAAAGTTCAAGATGAAGCTACTTTTCACTGTGTGTGTTTTAAGCTTTGGTCATACTTTCTTACTGATTTTGTAAATGGGCTTCAGTCTAATCTTCCATTGCTCTTTTATGGGAATGGTGTAAAAATATGTCCAGAATATGTGCAAAACAAAGAAACAAAACCTCATATGCACAAAATGTCAATATGATCATTTCTTGAATGAAATTGATATTTGGCATGACGTCAGCCTGATAGGGTGACAGGTTAATATTAGTTTTTACAACTGATTTTTCTCCTCCTCCCTCTTAGTTTTGGTGTTTGCCAACACAAAAGATGAATGACCTCTTCTGGACCTCAAAGGAGAATCCTTATGAAGCTTTATTTCTTTGGTAAATTGTATAGAGAAGAAAGATCAAACATTCATACTGGATTAGGTGGTTATTGCAGTAGAAACCATTATAGTTAAGGTTGAAATACAACAACATATGCTCTCCTTCCCCTTTTTCCAGTTACTCCTTACTCTTTTTTTTTTTTTTTTCCTTTCTTTTTTTCTAATATCTTTTGGGACTGAAATTTCCCATGCATACATACTCCATAACCAGAAATAACTCTTTAAATGGTGTTCTGCTTTTTATTTCTTCATAGTTTTAAAAACATTTGAAAACAAACTCTTGTCCCATATGTCCCATCAGGATTTTACACTCTCACTCTACCTTGTTTTGCAGATCACAGTCAGATTAAAAGAACAAGTTAAGATTGGAGCAAATGGATTCAGAAATTTTCAGTGTTTAAAATATTTTCCGTGCATGTGTGGTAGGATTTTCTATTTGGAATCTTGGCTAATACAGACTTTAGAACATTGGGGACATACATACACAATAGACTTCGTTGTTGATCTTTTCTGCTTAGGCATGGGTTTGAATGTTGTGGTGCGGGAGGTGTGCACTATGTAGATTTTTTTAGGATATATAAAATAAGAGGCAAAGATAATGGCGCCAGTTCTTCAAGAGGCATTAAAACTAGGAAAATGAGCATATAGCTGGAAGCCCAGAACTCCTGGTGCTAATCCTGACTGATAGAATAATGGAGTCCCTTAGCTCTGTTCCCAATTGTGCTAGGTCTTGCTAATTTTTACGCATATTAAAACAGTTAATGAACTTCATATAGCAGGCCTTACAATTCTTCTATGAAGTAGATGAATATAGTTCTCCAATGTTACATTTGGGGAAACTGAGACAGTCTTTTGCTGTTAAATATGTAAGTTAGACAAAGTTAGACCTGATAGCATCCCAACATTTAGGTTTTGCATAAACAAGCATTTAGAAAAGCTAAGACCAATGGAAACATTTCCATAGTCTTTCAAAATTCCAGTAAATACAGGTTCTTTAAATGAGGATTTGCCAGTAGTATTTGTAATCTAAATATTGCAGAATTGTGTTAATGCATGAGAGCCTGAAAAACTAAAAACTGACATAAACAGAAGTGAAACTTACAAGTCTATCTTTGTTCTCTGTTATGATAAATACAAAAAAGTGAAAAGACATCATGCACAGTGGAAAGTAAATTGGATTATTAAAGGATTTTAACAATCAAAACTCTTGTTACACTGGTACGGATGATGTGGTTTTTAAAAAATTATTATTTTAAACTGACAATTTGTCAATAACAACCAAATAGTTAATAAGGCCAATTCAGTGCAAGTTATGCCTTAGTAAAGAGACCACAACAGATTATTGTGTGAAATGAAGTAGGTGGACATATGAGGATGTGTATGTAGATTACACAGAGAATCAGACATGGACTACTGTAGATAATACAAGGGAGAGCTGAAAGAGCAAGTCAAGGAAAAGAAGTATGCAGGAGAGTAAAAACATACGGGAAGGATACCCAGTAAGGTAGGTAGTGTTCCCTTTTAGCTCTTAAAATACATCCTCTTATTTATAATGATATCAGGATAATACCAGTTCATTACATCTAGAAGTATTTGTAATCCTTGTAGTAACATAACCTCATCTGGAAATTAGAAAAGAGCGTTCAATTTTTTCTCAAGTATTGAAGTTTTAGAAAAATGGTGTTGCAGCTGATTTTTTTTTTTTTAAGTTTGAATATCCATACCTTAGCAATTGTCTTGCAGGTGAACAGTAGATCATTATTTTGGAGATTAAAAAAATAAAATTCTCCCCAGACTTAGTAAGAAGTGAATATTTAGTTTTAATGATCTGTGGATCATTTCTATCTTTTTGCAGTTTAAATATAATTTGGAAGGGACCATATCATCATATAAGTAACCTAAGTCACAGGAGTTACATAATATAATGTTGCTTCACTATTGAAATATATATAATATAATATAATATAATATTTTAAAAAGTGATTCAGTCCCCAAATCATCTGCAATACTTTAGGTACTCCATAAATATTCATCATGCACTGACAATATTTTTTAAATTATGTGCAGTAGTTAAGTAATAAAGATAATAAAGTATGGATAGATGCGTCTCAAAGCTTATGTTTACAGTGATATAACACTGTATAATTAAAAAAGATACACATGAATTAAAAAGACACGGTAGAAGAATAAGAAATGTATATGTAATATCAATATGTAAATATATTTTTACACACACCCACAGTGTAGCTAATTATTCCTCATTTGAATTTTCTCAAGGAAGTCATAGTACTTGCCATACCATGTCAAACCAATTAATTTTTGTGTGTAAACTTGTCAGCAGATGTTCTAAGGATCTCCAGTCTGCCTCCACCCTCATGATATGGAGGGGTGTGGTGTTTCAAATCTTGGCTACAATGGATGGTGAATCAGCTTTAATAAGATCTTTCTTTTGATGCTCTAGTCTTCCAGAGCAGGGGCGTAGCCAGAAGTGATTTTTTGGCAGGGTCTGTGGTTGACACAGGTGGGTCGGCCAAAAAACAAGCACTTCCTGAACTTCCGGCTTCCGGTCACGTAACCGGACGTAGGAAGTTCGGGAAGTGACCAGCCGAGAAACTAAGCTGCCGACGCTTCAGTTGCCCAGGTAGCTTAAGCGGAGCGTCGGCAGCAGAACTTCCGCAACTGATTGGGTGGGCCTGCTTTCAAAGTGGGTTGGCAATGGCCCACTCAGGCGCACCCATAGTTACACCCTTGTTCCAGAGCCCCAGTGAATGCATGACAGGGTTGAGGCAGAAGTTACACCATTGATACTGCCGTATGCATATGTACATGTTCTCAGAGTTTTAGTTCTTGGGAGAGTAGATGCAGCTTGGGAGTCAGTATTTATGTAAACACACACAGCTAACAGAATAATATGAGTCCTGTTATCCCTTTGGGAATGCTTAACAATATGGTAAAAAGTCTAGAGGAACTTATGAGATAGTGATGGTGATTTGAACTACAATAAATATTTGGCTGATATGTATCTAAAGAATGAAAGAGGACCACATTCAGCTCTGGTGTTCGCTGATGCAATCCTACTGACTACCACATGAATTGCATCTGCTTGAACTTGGGCTAAATATAAGGGATCCGAATTCTGTTCACTGTTACATGCTTTTGTAGAGCATTTTAGCTGTAATAAATGATTGAAATAAGGCCCCACCTTGTTAGCTTGGTAGCTGTTTTCCAAAAAACCCCAAAACAAAACATGAAATCTACCACCGTCTGTCTTCCTGAGATCTCTCTGTGATATGAATAAACTGGAAAATTCCCCATGTATAATTAGTGCCTGGCACGGTGTATGAAAGATGTTTGGGACTGAACTTGACTGCATTTTGTGATAAGTACTGTGCATACTACATCACTGTGTACAGTAAGCACTCATTAGTTATTGTAGGTGGAACATATCGTGACGCCTATGGTTGCACAAGTATTTCCACTGTAAAATGTCATGGTCAGTTGCATAGCCTTTTGAATGAACTTTGGTTTGGATTGTTCTCAGTCCTGGAGCAAATTTTTTGTGGACAGTTTGAGAAAAAATGATTAATGTATCTTTGAAAATGAAGAGAATGGTGTGGACAGGATAGAATATAATTTGCACCATTATTTAAAATAAGGAAAGGAACTTTTTTGTTTTGAAAACACATTCTAGTGTCCCAGCAGAGGCACCCTGAACTTGAAATAGTTTCTAAGTGATAGTTCTGCGTTTTGTTGGTTTAGTGGCAATCCAGTATTCATTTGAAGTTCTAGAGGTTTAAAAAAGTGCATTGCTCTTGTGCAGTGATATATTTTTCAATACAATCTACTATGTTCTATCAGTTATGTTAACCCCACAGGTATGTTTTCTAGGAGAGTCTGTAGGGAGTTCTGCCTAGTTTTCAATGATCCGTAAAGGGGTGTAGGGAGGGAACCAAGGAATGTTGCCTCTTCCCCTACGAAGCTGGAAGGTGCATAGAAAAAGTGGTGGGGCCTCATTGTGCTGTACAGTATGTGCCATCGGAACTCCACTTCTTCATCACTGTGTCCCATTATTCAGGGTTGGTGGCTTTTGTTCTTTGTCTCCAAGTGTTCTTGTCAAGCATGTGTTCCATCTTCTTCATGTCTTCCTTCGGCGTCTTGAACCACCTTTTTCTGGGCCTTCCTTTTGATCTTTGTCCCATGACTACTAGCCCTTGAATTCTCTGGCCAACATATCCCACATCTCATCATCTCACATGACCTAGCCATCTCAGTCAGTGCTCCCTTAGTTCTTCTGTCAGCTCACTAGGATGAGAGCGGTCTAGCCTCGTGGCTGGAGCAGGTTGCAGGCCTTGTGGCTGGAGTCAGAGCCGTAGTTAGTTGCCAGAGCCAGAGACAAAACCAGAGGTCAGGAACTGGAGCGAGCAGGGTATCAGGCAAGGAAGGGCTCAAGGCAGGGGCAGGACAGAGGCAAGGTTGGGTGCAGGGCAGGAGCTGCAGGAACAAGGTAACATACGAGTAGGCACAGTGGGCATGAGTGTTGAGAAGCTGCTGCTATTGCTGGCTTAGGAGCCTGCCTTCTGGCCTTGGCAGCTAATCAAGTTGCATGGCTAATTGGGCGGCTGCTTCAGGCCAGTTGTACTGATGAGGCTGCCTGGAGACTAGCTCTGCTGCTGTTCCTGATTCCTGACACTACCTGCATCACGGCTTAGACTGTTTTATTGTGTAACCTCTCAGCTCTTGTCTTAGCCGGAGCCCAGCTGCGCGTTTCCATTCCGACAATGTGAAGTAGTTGTTCTCTCTTCCTCATTAGGCAGCACTCCAATCTGACCCGTATGTCACGGCCGGCCTAATCATGAATTTATATGCTTTGCTCTTTCGTTTGCTTGGCATATTCTTTCACAGAAAATTCCCGTCAACTCCCTCCATTTACGCCAAGCTATCTTCATGCGGCTCCTAACATCTGCATCCACATTCCCTTACGGCTCAACGCTGAACTGAGGTAAGGTCTGTGAAACAGTTTAAACTCAGTGCCATCTAGTTTTATGGGCTTCTCATTGACCCTCTCAATAAAGCATCACTTGTATTCCATTTCTTGTTGGCTGATTCTTAAGCCATTTTCTTCTAAGGCAGGCATCCATAGTTCTAGGTCCCCCTCTAGTTCGTATTTATCTTCACAATGCAACATAATGCGAAACGTATGCTCCATGTAGCCTCTCCCCTAATCTCCTGCATCAAGGTGTCCATTACAGTCACAAATAGGAATGGGTTTAAGGCTGATCCTTTGATGTAGACCACTTTGATGAGTGAATGACTCCCTGCATCCGCAGTTGCTGCTCCCTTGTGTTGTGCTACCCTTGTGCATGTCCATGATAATCTGAACATCTGTGTCTGACAGATTGCGTCACTATAAAAATTCTCTAGGGACTATGTCATAAACCTTCTCAAAATCTATAAATGCTGTGTACAGTTCCTTGTTGTACTTCTCCTGTATTATTTCTCCCTGTACTTCTCCTGCAGTATCTGGCCTGCAAACACTGCATCCATTGTTGACCTCCCTGGCAGAAAACCAAATTGGTTGTCACTTACTTGGATGCTTCCACTCTTTCCTGAAGTCTTTTCTCAATAATTCTTTCCAGCCATTTCATTGTGTGACTCATTAACTTGATGGGTCGGTAATTACTGCATTCTTGCAGATCTCCTTTATGCTTGAAGATAGGGACCAATGTGCTCTTCCTCTGCTCATCAGGCATTTTTCCAATATGGAGAACTGAATTGGTTAAGTTAGTCATTACCACTCCCTCGTGGCCTACAAATTCCTCACTTGATATACTGTCTGGCCCCACTACTTTCCCTCATTTCATAATATTTAGCACTGTCCAAATCTCCACCATGGTGTTAGATTTTGTGAGGCTGTTGCTTGTGCAGACTTCCCTCGATAATTGCTTTGCATCTCTTCATTAAGCGGTTTCTCATAAAACCACTTCCACCTCCTAATTTCACCATCTTCCACCAGTACTCTTCTGTTTTTATCCGTTACACACTTCCAAGCTCCCAAATCCTCAGTGCTTCTTGGCTAATCTCTATATTCCTTTTTCCACTTCCTTCATTAGTAATCCTACATATAAAGCTTTGAAAGCATGAACTTTAGCTTCCACGACTTTTCCCTGTTTTTCTTTCCCAGCTTGTATTCCTCATAACTTTCCACTATTCTTATTTTCTGCCATTGCTTGCACCTTTCCCCCTTCGTGGCCTCCTGCACCTCGTTGGAACATCACCACCTCTCCTTCCCAAGAAATTCCTCTCCTTGCTTTTGACCACAGGCAGCATATGACATTTCTGTAATATATTGGATATTTCCTCTCAAACCTCATTGGTATCATTGTGGCTGGTTTGGTCACTGTGCAGCCTTCATAGGACCTCATCCTTAAATCTCAAACTAATTTCCCTATCCACATCTTTTTTCCCACACTAGACTTTTCACCCAGAAGTCCATTACAAGCAGTCTGTTGCTCTGCAGTCTGCTGTGTCAGGATCACTTCACATTCCCTCATGTTTCCTTTTATCAGGAAGTAATTGATCTGGGCCTTGTTTGCAGTACTCTTGGATATAACTAAGTTGTCTACAAAGTATGTACTGACAACAATCAGGCTCTGGCTAACTATAAGATATCCTCGCTGACTTCATTTCTGGTTCCAAAGCCTTGTCCTCCATGGCGATCATCATAGCCCTCACTGTGTTCTCCCACAAGTCTATTGAGGTCTGCTGCTCTGCTCCGATAGTCAGTTATTCAGCTTGTGGTACTTCACACATCATTTGGTTCAATGCTACCTGGAATTCCTCCTCAGTCGTACAGCCACCCTGCACTGCATATTTGCATATAACATTAAATATTTGTTCTCTGTTCAGTGTTATTCTAACTTTCATCAGCCAGTCACTCTTCCTTTAGTTGTCCACTACCTTATTCTGTAATATTTCTGCTGTGATTATTCCTGCTCCATTCTTTCTTGCTACTCAGCCATGATACATTATCTTGTCACCCTTCCCATTGTTCATGGAATCAGAATTCTACTGCTGTCAAGCAAAGAGTTACACATGATGGGATCCTTGTAGTTCAATATAACTTTCTAGTCATGTTTAGAATTTTTATATTCTTTGCTCTAGTTATTTTTGTTACTCCATCTCTTCTCTCTTTTCTGGCCCACTGGTTTGTCTCATCCCACTGTTGTGTCTTGTCTTTCTATTCTGCACATTTTTTGATGCAGGGACTGCCATTTATTTATTTGTACAGCGCCTAGCACAATAAGAACCTAATCTGATTGGCCTCAGGTTGCTATTCCAGTTTAAATGTTTAAAAATAATACTTGTGTTATCAAAGTTAATTATCACTGGTGAAGTCTGTTCAAGTGCTGGCTCAAGTGAAAAGTTCCTCATTTTCTCTATACTTTGTCTTCATCCAATTACTTGATGGATTACTTGAAGAGTTTAGATCAGTTTACTGAATCTGACATGGAAAAGACATACATTTTTATAGGTGCTTTTCAAACTTAGTGAGGCAGACTAGATGTTTATACCAAAGCCCTTTTTAGTGTATGGAATTAAATATAGGTAATGTATTTACTATGTAGATATTGTACTGGGCATCTCAGTTGACGCTTTTCGATTACTTTTGATTTCCATTGGCCTGCCTTGACTTTGTCACCTATCCCATAAATTCTTGCTATAGGAAAACTTCAGACTGAAGAAGTTCTCCTGAGTGAAAAGTCCTCCGTCCTACATAAATTCTGATTCCTATTACTGTGTTCAACTCATCCTTCCACTCTGCTTCCCAAACTAGAAACTGTAGTCATCCTGAATCTTGAGGGCTTTTCCCTCCCACCTCTCTTCTATGTGTTTTCTATGTCACTATCAAATTTCATTATTTTCTTGAATATAACTTAATTGGGTGCTATTTTAATTGCTTCCTTATATGATTTACCTAAAGTCCTATGCTCTAAATATCCAGGGATCTAGAATACTACAGACAGATTGTTGCTTTGATATCTGGAAAGTTGTGCGATATCACCCTCTTCCCAAGAAACCTCATTGACTTTTATTGATTTCCTAGCCATCTCAGAATCCAATTAAATCCAGCTCCTCTAACTACCTTCTAGGTAGAGCTAGTCAGAAACTGGAATTTCTGTTCAGTTGGAAATTCCAACATTTTGCATTATTTTAGTGTCCCATGAAGCAAAAAATTCAATTTGAGATTGATGTTTCATTTTGATTTATCACTTTATCACTTTGATTAATTTTGTTTTGCCTTATAGTATCTAATATTTTAATATAAATAGTCAAAACAATGTATCAGAATGATACAGTTGAAACAACCTTTTGTCAGCAAAATGAGATGTGAAATTCAGATTCATTATGACTTTTCTCACCCAAGTTTTGTTGAAATTGACATGTTCCCCATTAAATGTTTTGATTTCGATGAAACTGCATTTTTTGATGGAAAATTGTTTTAACATCTCTAATTTTTAGGTATTTTGTTAGTAAACTACTATCTAGAACTCTCATCCAAATGGACATTGAGTAACTACTCCTTTGTTTGATTTTTATTATGTTAAGAACAAAAATCAAATTTTCCTTGCAATGGAAACTGCAGTATATCATTCCTCTCTCTTTCCCTAAAACCTCCCTGTTTGTATACTGAGCTCAGATGCCATGGAGGCCCTTGCTTATCATGTTGATGAGTGCCCCAGATAATGAGAATTATCTTGTGATACTCTTTTACTCAGCATTTCAAAATGCGTTACAGAAAGGCATTGCATAAAAATGAATTGTATTATGCACTTAGCTTTCACGCAGCTGTGGATGTTATTGCTATGGGCAATGCCATGAAACATAGGTTCTAATTTTGTGCACGGAGTTACATGCACACAGAATTGAATAATGAACCATCCTAATTCTGGAGGTGGCTTGCTGGATGTCTACATGCGGTTCAGGCATTTGGAAAAATTGGCAAAATTGTTCCTGGTTGCTCTCACATTTGTCCACTTTTGTTAGCGTATGTTCATATTAAAGTACGAGGATCTGATATTTAATGGCTAATTATTTTTATTTAAACATGACATAATATGGCAATGAGAGCTTGCTGTAGGTTTAAGTCAGCTATGGTCTTCTTTTGTCCCCTGCTGTCCAAAACAGATGATGACCTTTGGTGTCCATAGCACACCCCCCATCATCACACCAGAATGACATGTATCACCTCGCATGGTGCCATGTTTAGGAATTCACTGGACACAGTCATTATATTAGTCACTCCTGTCTGAGCACTCAGGCTACCATGTAGCATTCTCCTTACTAAGGCACATTTATTTAACACATTTAAGGTATTTAACACTGATATTATTTAAGCATTACATAACTTGAACACAACTACAACCAAAGTCTGCTGTTAACAGAATCCTCAGGGAGTTCAGAACCCCACCTTTCAAAATGGAGGATGACCATTGGTTTCTGTGGCCATACCCAGGTCCTTGCATACCAATAATATCTGCTCCACCTAGGATTAAAGGCTTAACAGAACGACAATCCCTTCAGCAATGTCTTCCTGGAGCTGGAAAGAATTGTCAATGCTGCTATACACTCAAGTCCTGGTGAGGACCTGGGTGTTCCTGAACTACTTCTGCACATGCAAGGGTGCTACCCACCATAGTGCCTATAAAGCTACCTGTAACATACAGCCCTTTTGGGTCCTACAAACAGATTTTTAATGAGGCTGCCCCTCCCCCCCACCTCCAAAAAAATTCAACAGCCCTGATCATCTTCCCCTGAGCCCCCAAACTAGAGATTCCTGAAGTGTTTAGAAACACTGCAGAGCACTGAAGAAAATGCTGGCATACTTGAAGAGAAGTCAGTTATGAAGTGATGTGATTTTTGGCCCCTGCTGGAGTCAGGCTCGTGATGACATGAGATAGTCCACTCTTTATGTAAATTTGAGTGCTTACCTTGGGGATGAGACACTCCCTCTGATTGGCTGCCTTCCCCACTTCCCTACCTCCTGGGGAAGAGTGGCCAATCAGGGCCACTGCAGGAATCAGATAGAGCTCTCTTTTCCCATCCCATCAGGATCCAGGAGGAGTTTTCAGGTAGGGGAGAGTGAAGAGAGGGAGCAGTTTACACCATGGTGAGAGGACGGGAGGGGGAAGGAAGGAGCAGAAAAAGCCTGGCAGCTGTAGGCAGCCCTGCTCACTCCACACCTTCTGTGAAAAATGGGTCAGCCCCTCTCCCTTTAATCCCTGACCCGGCTCCCCCAGGAGTGAGAAGGGGAAGGAGAGGACCCTGCTGTAGTTACCCGCTCGAAAGCTTGTGTCTCTCACCAACAGTAGTTGGTCCAATAAAAGATATTATCTCACCCGCCACGTCTCTCTAATATTCTGGAACTGACATGGCTACAGCCTGACATTTTTCTTGAGAATCAACATGCTTTAAAGTGTCTCACATTTGACACCCAAAAATCACTAGGGGGTTTTGAAAATTTTGGCTCCTGTGTCTTAATTCCTTTAAACTAGTGGAATTTATAAAATCTGCCAGACTATTGGCAAAGACTATAAAGTCCACTGGGATCCAATGAAGCTGTCAGGAGTGATTTAGTGTGGGTTTCAGAATATCTGTCACCTGGCCCTTTTAGTTCTATGCACAAGATCATAGTTTCTCAAACTGTGATATGCGTACCCCTGGGGGTACATGAGACACAGGCAGGGGATACCTGGGGAGAAACAGAGTGAAGGGGAGGCAGGCGGCAGCTGCCGACTTCTGGGGAAGGCGGGCAGCAGCAGCCCGCTTCCCACCCGACCCCAGCTGGGAAGTGAGCGGCAGCCCCCCGCTTCCTGCCCGGTCATAGCTCCCAGCTGGGAGGCTGGCAGCAGCTGCTAGCTTCTGGGGGAGGCAGGCAGCAACCCCCCGCTTCCCGCCCGGTCCCAGCTCCCAAGTGGGAGCCTGGTGGCAGTTTCCTGTGTCTCGTGAGCGAGGCTGACAGCTGGGTGACAGCCACCCGTGCCCCAGCTCCGAGCCAAGGGACAACCTCCAGCACCCCAGCTTGAAGACCGGCAGCAGCTGCCTGCCCACATCTCTGGGTCCCAGCCGACGCGGAAGTCTCTTCTGCCTCAGCTCGGATTGGGTGGCAGTCGCCCACCTCTCGGGCTGGCAGGCAGGCAGCAGCTGCCTGCAACTTGCCCCGGTGGCAGCCCCTCTCCCAGGCTCAAAGCCCAGTGCCCAGAAAACTTGTCAATTTCACTGCTGTAGCTGAGTAGTGAAATTGACAACCATGACAGCCCCAGATTTTACTAGTTACCCTCTTTTCCTTTCTCTCTCGCCCTCCTTCCCTGTCTCTCTCTCACCCCTTTCTCCTCTCAAATCTATGGCAAAAAATGTGGTGTGGTTCTTTATATTCCCCAGCATTGGCATGGCGCTCAAAGCCTCTTCGCTTTGGCCAACATCACCTCTAGCCCAGGTACATACTTGAGTTGTGCACCTCTGGTGTAAAGATGGTAACCCTACCCACAGTAGATCTGACATCTGTCATCTCACGGCCTTATATACTCAGCCCTTCTTCCAACATACGGCTCACGTTAGTCTGTAAATATAAAATCCTGTGGAAAATTGAGTGTTGGGGTACTTATTAAAATTTTCAGAAGTTAGGGGGTACTTGCTACTTAAAAGGTTGAGAAACACTGCATTAGATCACAAGTGGGATTATTCAATAAAACAAAAATGAAGTTTCTAGTCCAAGCTGGCTTTATAATTTTTTTGATGGTCTGATCTTTCCTAATTAAATACTTTGTCTAATTAACCTTCAGAATTAAAAAGAAGGAAAAAAAATCCCTTTGGCTAGAGACCACACATGCAAAATTTCAGGAAGAAAGGAAATATATTTTTAGTGATGGTGAAAATCTGTCTTACAATGGAAAGGAAGTGACACTCTTTGTTATGGAGGTACCCCAATCACAGTAGTACTTAGGCTATGTCTGCACTGCTCCATAGTTTGGACTATAGTCATTCCCCCATGTGGAGAAACCAGGCTCAAACTAAAAAGTTCCTTGTTCACGTTAACATAGTCCTCTTCAAACAGGACTACGTTAATGGGAACTAGGACCCTTTTAGATTGAGCCAGACTGCAGGGCAGTGTAGACATGCCCTTAGTATATGTATGTAGCAGCTTTCATATTCAAAGCCCTTTACAAATATGAATGAATTAGAATGAATTATAACTGTGGAGATATTACTTTTGCCTCCAGAATGTATATGTGCATGTGTGTGTCTGTGTGAGACAGAGATGCTTGTGTTCATAGTACTAAATAATATGGTCAAATTGATTTTGCTTGCAAAATAAGCAAGACCCGTCTTTCATCAGTCATGCTTATGGGAGTTACTAGCTGTACTTTCTATGGCTGTTATTCTACAAACTCTAATGCATGCCACTGAACTGAATGAGACTAGTCCTGTGTAAACAAGTGTAGGGTCAAAGACTGTGCTGGCAGAAAGTATGTTGTAATTTCCACAAGTCTCTGACCCCGTTACCAAGAAATTCACGAGCTTGCATCTAGTGTGAGCAGAGCAACCTAGGTGACCTCAGAGAAGTTACCAAATACACGGAAAATACCTAATCTACAGAGTTTTTAACTGCACTAAATCCCATGTTTCAGCCTTCACTGAAGTTATAGACTCTACCGTTTCTTATCTTATGGTATCACTGTTATAGTCTAAAGGGGCTTTGACATTTCCTTAAGAGTTAAAAAATTTAACAAAAATCTACACTATTCAGAACAGAGGGTGAACCAATAAAAGCCCCTACTCCTCCTCTTGCTTGACTCTCAGTATTAGCCAGTGAATCTAGAACCGTGATCCTAGGAGCCAAACTTGACCTCCCAGTTTCAAGGAGAGAGAGAGGGAAAATGCCCTCTTTTACCATATTTCCCTTGAGGAATAGTTTTTCATCAAAAATAGCAGTAGTAGTAGTTCATTTTAACCATCTTCTAAATCTGGGTGCATTGGTTTCTGTGTCATTTTATTTAAGTACACAAGGAGCAAAATCTCCAACTGCCAGCTCCCACCCCCTGGTGGAGGCCAGTTGCCCAACACGGGCTGTGATGCACTGTTGATTTCTCTTTCATTTTCTCCAGTATGCTTATTATTTATTTGTGTAACTGTAATGACTGAAAGCTGCCACAGAGATCTGCATCTATGGAGGCTCTTGCTAAGCCTTATGATGTCAGCTAAAGTCATAACTATGACTTCATAATCAGGTTCTTTCCAGAAATTTCAGTCTGTAGCTAGGGCAAGGGTTGTTACATTTTTTTAAGTTAAGCAGACCAGAACATCTGGATGTTCTCTTGAACAGTACAGTATGAATTTTTTATTATCGGGAAGTTTAAATTTAGAAATTCTCTTAGGAAAAAACAAAAAATAGCCAATGGTGCTAAGATAATTCTACTACACTTAAAGAAATGTATTAATATAAATATTCCTGGCATCTCCTTTTTCCAAAGTCTAGCTTTCAACAGTTTTGTGACCTAGTTTTAATTTGTTACGGAAAATGCCCAGTATAGTTAAGCAAAAATCCCATTCATTATTACTCAAATATTAATTATGGTCAGTGGTTGGATCTATGTATAAAATATTCACTATATTTCAAACTTAAGTTTTGTCGTTTTAACTGTTTCCAATGATTCAACCTAAAATCTATCAAAACAACTTGCTCTTCAAATCTGAAATCTTCTAGATGACCTTATCCTCACAAAACTGAAAATCTACATTGTAAAATGACTTTTCTTTCCTATGGAAATGCAGTTGTTAGAACTTTGACCTCAGAGTAATTTCTCAACCATTCAGTTCTGTTGGTAATTTTTCTAACAATATGTTTTTTGTTTATTTTAAATCTCCTTTTCAATTAGAGCGAGACGTTATTAGGCCAGGGCAGGGCCAGTGTCCCTTAAATTGACACTGAAGCTCAAAGTGTAGACTTAATGGCTACCTCAAAGCTTTGTTTCATGCAGCATGGTTTTCTGCATGATGTAGGAAGAATAGTTTTGCAGGCCTGAGCAACATAAACAAAGCACACATTCAAAGCTTTTTACTTCTGCATTGTGGAACAATGGCAGTCACTTTTTAGTTAAGGTTGCAACTGAATTTCCGTTTCTAGCTTAATTTTGGTTCCCTCTCTAAAATCAAAATGCACTATCAATTTCTTAATTGGATGTGGGGTCTAAGTGACGTTATTTGCAAACTTTTGAAGTAAATCCAAGAAGAAATTCCTGAATTAAATCACCCTAAAAATAGAGATGATAAACACCATCCCACATTCTTCTATTTTTGTCTCTATGTAGTAAAAATTAAAATAATAAAAAATACCAGAGAGCAGTCCCTTAGCAGAGACCTCATGACCAGGCCCAAACTTAATTGATTGAAGTCTGATTTTAAGAGTTCATAAATTTGAATGTAGTCATACTGCCAAGGAATGTCAGCTGCAGTGATTTTAGCCTAGCTAGTCAAAGGGTGGTCTGGCTGACGTTTTCTTTTCGAATAGAAAACAGCCTAAACCTTTAACTTGCAGCGAGAGAGCTAAAAGTGTAATCCAACCACTAGATGTGTCAATCCCCAGTCAGAAGGCTCACAAAATGGTTCTCCCCTTCTGCAACCCCAGGAGTTCCACAGAAAACCAAAGAATGCCTCCTGCTCTCACCGTGTCTGTCCCTCATGTGGACTTGTTGAGGTCAACACGAAAAGAACCTCCGATCCGTGGAGGGGGAGCGCCTAAGATCTGAGTCTGGGGACAGCAGGAGGCCCATCTCCCATCTGTTCCTCTTTCCATGAATCCACTGAGGTTTGCAGGACGGGAGAACCCCTAGCAAACAGTAAGATCATTGATTCCCCCTCAAACCCTTCGGTAGCTTGTTGTGGGCCCCCTTCCACACAAGCCTTAGGATCATTTAGGGCCCACCATCACCCCCTTTAGGCCACTGGGAGACTAATTAGGGGCCATCCCAATCCCCCCCCCAAACCTATTCTGGCTACGGGGAAGGAGGCTAGCTAGTGGATTGATTGTAGTTTTCAAATTCCCCTGCTATATCCTTCCTCTCTTCAGCCTTTCTTTGTGTCATCTTAGACAGTCTCCTCAGAGTAGTTCTGTGGTACCAGGTTTATTCAAAGTCTCTCTTCCCAATCCCCCTGCATGTGAAGTCTCTCTGCAGGTGGACCCTCCCACATGCTGCAGTTGTGTTTATTTCTCCCATGCAAGGTAGAAAGAGGCGTTGATGGGAGAGATGGAACTTGCCCTCACACAGGAAAAGCCCAATCCTTTTCCCACTGAAGCCAATGAAAATACTGAGCAGCATGTCTGGATCTCCTACCAACCGATAATGACGTTTCAGGTGCATTAGCCATATTGTTTGTATCACCTTCGGAGTGTGATGTAGGCTATTGCGGCCATTTGGAGTACTGGGTTGGATGGATCATCAAGCGCTTCTTGCAAGGAAACTTTTGTATTCCTACAGAATATATTGTGAATGCTTTAAGGTTTTTGTTTTTCTGGAAGGAGTGGGAGGAGAATCTCACACTTTTACATAACATTTCTGAGCAGCTATTATTTTCATCTTATTGTTCTAAGTACATACTTTATAGCAAGTGATGCTATTTTATTTCTTATGAGTTACTTTAAATTATTAGCCTTCAGTGTGTTGTGGTTTATTCACTATAAATACATAGTAGCAAAGTTAAATTCTTATGTTTTCCCCTCTGTTCTGTACTTGCTTTGACCTTCTATTTATTGACCACTTAAGAAGTTTTCTAGAAAGGAAAAAACTAAGAATAGGCTTTAACTTCAATGTGTCGTCTTTTCCTGTCATCAAACATTTGATTCACAATTAAAGGTTTATGTATCATCCCCTTCCCATTCCTCCTCATTCTAATGCTACAATCTTCTGCTGTTTTTCATCCCAGGGAAGATTGGAGCAAACTGAAAGTGGATTTAAAAAAAAAAAAGAAAATTCTTTGTTGCATGAATATTTAAACATATTTCTAAAGACTTTCATCTGCAGCGTTTGTCTCTCTCTTTTTTTTTTAATTAAAGTGGAAAAACATGTATTTGGATAGCTACATTATTTTGAGAAAATCATGATGTACATTGTCTACAGAAAAAAAACAAAGTCTTTCAGCTGCGAATGTGATTTAACTTAATCTTACCATGTTATGATTGTGCTGGAAATAATTTTCAGCTTGATGTAGAAGAAACTGTATTTAGAACTGAATTAAAAGATAATCCTCTGATAAAAATCCCATGCCAAATTGCTCTGATTGTGGTGCATGTGTTGTGTGTGGGTTTTCTGTTTGTTTTTTCCTTCTTTGAGGATTGATTAAGTATTGTAATAAGCAGAGAGGCCTAATACTTCAAAATATCCAGATGAGATAGTAGGGGAGGAAATCAAGGAATGCAAGTCGAGTTAGCATTGCATTAACTCTTATGTGACACTCATTTTCCAGCCTACAAAATAATGCTGTTGGCTTTTTTTCCGCTTTCTTAAATATTTTGATCAGTTAAAGTTGGTTTTGGCATCATTTCTATACACACACCCATTCCTCTGTTAATTGTATGGCCACCAGTTTAGTGGGCCTTTCATCTGAGAGAACTGGAGTCAGTCAAAATTCGCCACTATAAGCAGCTCTCTTGAGGAAACCGCCCTTTGAGATAACAGAAATGTCTCTCTCAGCCTGGGATGTTACATGCCGTCAGATCACATTTGCAAAGTAAAAAAAAAATCTCTTTTTTGTTAATGACTTCCTCGTATTCATCAGCGCTGGATTAATTAAGTAGGTGATACCATGTTAAGGAGATGAAGCGGTGGTATTATTGAAGGAGAATAAAGGATATATATTTTCCGTGAACTCACAATATTAATATACTGGTATTTTTATTCAAGGAATGAGTTTGTAGAGCTATAACCTATAATCAAGGGAAGTTTTGCTATTGACTTAATGGGAACAGGACTTGGCCTACTGTGAATGGGGCAGGAAAAGAATGTGTGTCTGTGAGAGAGAGAGATCATTTACTACAATATGTGGTGCGCTAGCCTGAGTTGCTAGTTTTTCCGTAGAGAATTAATATTTTAGATAAAACCGATTTGGTTTATAAATCTACCTAACAAATCTTTATTTGCTTCTTCATACGCTAGCTTGAACTCTTTTCCCTCGTATCCAACTTTCTCATCATTATGAAGAGCTAGAGTTCAGACGTTCAGACTTGTATTATTTTGTTCTTATGCCCTGTATTGTGGTGTCTGATGACCTAATGAGCTAATAATGTCAGAGACTACATATATTCTATGCAACTTACTATTTTAAATAAACATTTTGTTGAACATGTACCATATTTATGTAAAGCCTGGTCTACCCTACTGAATTTTTGCAGTTAGCTAGGGGGTGGGAGGCTATGTGTGATTTTTTTTTTGTTTGCCAGTGCTCCTGGCAGGCATAGCTATGCTGGCTGGACTCCCATTGCAGACACATCTAAGCTGAAAGAAGAGTGTCTGTCAACATAGCTAATGTAGTTTGGGGAGATGAACTCTTTCTGCTGGCATACACAGATCTTTATTGGGGGCTCTGTCAGCTTAGCTATGCCAGCATAGGCTCTGTAGTTTAGACATGGCCTAAGTTGTTGGTAACTTGCCTGATTCATTGATTCGTTGTACTCCTATAATACATTCAGACACAGAGGAGCAGATTGTCCCCTTTGTGTCGGGGAATGGAGACTGGCCGTAACTCCTCTGCTGATTTCCAAGCTGCTTTCCCTGCAGATCCTGTGGGAGGGGTTTTTGAAAGGGAATGGCTGGAGCAGGATGAGTTCAGACAGTGGATGGTCCCTTGGTGGCCATTGCCGGCTGATACATCTTAAACCACATAGGTGCTCCTCTTCTAAATTCTTGCTCAGGGCTGGGCAGAGAATTAGAATGCTGTAACCAGCTCCCTGATAATGTGTCTGTGCTGCTCTCCACACATTCAGAGGAGAAAAGATGCAGCAGGGAATCCTGCTCAGAATCTCAAATCATTTTGTAAACGTTAATGAATGAATTCTCACAACACCTCTCTTTAAGTAGAAAAGTATTATCTTCCTTTTAAGGGTGAGGAAACTGAGACACAGGGAAGGTACATTGCTCATCCAGGGTCACAAAGCAAGTTTGTGTTGACAGCAGATGCTCTGCTTGCTGACTATTTTATTTAACGTCTTATTTGGATGTAGCGTAGGGACAATAATCTGCAGAGGGCTGGAAAAATCTCTCATTGTTTTTGTTAGGAAAGTACTGTAAGGCAATGCGAATAATATCAGTTCTCAAAGATTTAGTTTCAGAAGGCCACATTTCAACATGCTGAGCTATTTGAAAGTAGTGATAAAGTGGTGCCACGAACCAATAAAATGGAGGACTTTCAAAGCAGAGACACTCTGTCCTTGACTCTTCCTGTTGAGCATTGATATGACTTGTTGCTGAAACCCAAGGTTTATCATCAACTCTAATTCTTCTGGATTTATTTGTCAGGTTTATCTGTATGCCATCTCTTTCCTTGGTTTCACGTATCTGTTCTTCACTGGTTTATTTCCCATCTGCCTACTCCATCGTTTCATTTTTGAAATGATTTTGTTTTGTTCGTATGATTAAGTGGAAGGTGCTCCTTGGGATTCAGACCTGGATCCTTTATTACTCTTTAACATCTTTCCTTTGGCAAACTGATTAAGTCTTTCAGGTTTGAGTAACATCTCTATGGTGGGGATCATACAGATTATTAAATACCCCATAATTAAGAACATAAGAATGGCCATACTGCATCAGACCAATGGTCCGTCCACCTAGCCCAGTATCCTGTCTTCTGACAATGGTCAGTACTAGATGCTTAAGAGGCAATTATCAAGTGATCCATCCCCATCATCCACTCCCAGCTTCTGGCAGTCAGAGGTTTAGGGATACCCAGAGCATGGGGTTGCATCCCTGGCCATCTTGGCTAATAGCAATTGATGGATCTATCCTCCATACATTTATCTAATTATTTTTTAGCCCAGTTATACTTATAACCTTCACAACGTCCCCTGGCAATGAGTTCCATAGGTTGATTATGTGTTGTGTGAAGAAGTACTTTGATTTTTTGTTTTTGGGTTTTTTTGTTTTTTTGTTTTAAGCCTGCTGCCTATTAATTTCATCAGGTGACTCCTGGTTCTTGTGTTATGTGAAGAAGTAAATAACACATCCCTATTCACTTTCTCCACACCATTTGTGGATTTATAGACCTCTATCATATCCCTCCTCAGTTGTCTCTTTTCCAAGCTGGACAGTCCTAGTTATTTTAATCTCTCCTCCTATGGAAGATATTCCATACCCTTAATCATTTTTGTTGCCTTTCTCTGTACCATTCCTATTTCTAATATTTTTTTTTTGAGATGGGGCAACCAGAACTGCACTCAGTATTCAAGATGTGGGTATACCATGGAATTTATATAGTGGCATGATGATATTTACTATATTATTATCTATCCCTTTCCTAATGGTTCCTAACATTATTAGCTTTTTTGACTGTTGCTGCACAATGAGCAGATGTTTTCAGAGAACTATCCACAATGACGCCAAGATCTTTTTCTTGGGTGGTAACAGCTAATTTAGATCCCATCATTTTATACGTAAAGTTGAGATCGTTTTCTAATGTGCATTACTTTGCATTTATGAATTTCATCTGCCATTTCGTTGCTCAGACATCCAAGTTTGTGAGATCCCTTTGTAACTCTTTGTTGTCAGCTTTGGACTTAACTTTCATGAGTAATTTTGTATCATCTGCAAACTTAGCCACTTCACTGTTTGCTCCTTTTTCTTTATCATTTATGAATACATTGAACAAAATTGATCCCAGTACAGATCCTTCGGGGATCCCCACTATTTACCTCTCCATTGTAAAAAGTGACCATTTATTCCTAACGTTTGTTTCCTACCTTTTAACCGGTTACTGATCCATAAGAGAATCTTCTCTCTTATCCCATGACTGGTTAAGAGCCTTTGTTGAGGGACCTTGCCAAAGACTTTCTGAAAGTCTGAATACACTGTATCCACAAACATCCATAAACCAGTGGGAGAACACTTTAATCTCCCAGGGCACACTGTCACTGACCTGAAAGTCACGGTACTTCTCCAAAAAAACTCCAAAAACAGACTTCAAAGAGAATCTGCTGAGTTAGAAATGATCTGCAAACTTGACACATTCAAACTGGGTTTAAACAGAGATTTGGAGTGGCTCTCTCATTACAAGAGGTAAATTGTTTTGCTCACCCATTCTCACCTCCTACTCAATGACTGTCATTAGCCCTCAAATACCCGGCTTTCATCCACCTCCCCCATGTTCTCTATGCACTTGTATATCTATGTTTCCTATTTACTGTATCATTCTACCTCTGCATCTGACGAAGTGAGCTGAGTCTCACGAAAGCTTATGCCTACAAAAATTAAATTTGTTAGTTTTTAAAGTGCCACAGAACTCTCGTTGTTTTTACTGTATCCACTGGATCACCCATATCCACATGTTTGCTGACCCCCACAAAAAATTCTAATAGATTAGTGAGGCATGATTTCTTTTATAAATGTTGTTGACGCTTCCCTAACATTTTCACCAGTATGACTGATGATTCTGTTCTTTACTATAGTTTCAACCAACTTGCCTGGCACTGAAGTTAGGCTTACCGACCTACAGTACCTTCAGTAGTTTTGATAGTTGTTGTTATTTGTTCTCTCTTAGTTAAGTAATTAATAGTTCAATAGTTAGGTTAGGAATAGTCCCTACTGAGATCTTTGCCCAGGAGTGGGGCATGGCCCAGTCTCCGGGTTTCAAGCCCTGTGTCTCCTGCAGCAAACCCTTTCCTGTTAACAACCACCGCAACAGCTGCCTGAAGTGCCTGTGGGAATTTGTAAGATCTATAAGGCTTTTAGGCTGCGGACCCAGAAGGAGAGGTAAAGGCCTTACTGATGGAGGCAGCGCTGAGACCAGCCTCTGAGCAGGCATTATCCACCTCGGTGCAGAGTATGGCGTCGGAACAAAGCGCCCAGTCAGCATCATCGGCCCTAACACGGCATCAGACCTCTTCCTCTTCCCCATGATGGAAGAAACAGAAGAAGCAACATGCGGAGAGAGGCCACTCCCCCGCATCGAGAGAGTCTGGAAACAGGGTCAAGTGTGGGACCCATACCAGATCAACTGGCTGAGGGTCAGCAGGAGAGGGGATCGCCGCCCATAAGTGTGACCCCAATGAGAAACCAACCCCGACTCCTGGGAGTGGAAGGGGGCTTCTTCAGATTGCAGTGCCATTGACGCCAGAGGCATTCCATGCAGTGAGGAACCTGATGGCCCTGCTGTTGCTGCCTTCTCCTTGGCTCCCAGTACCATCGAAGGAAAAGGCTCTGGTTTCCCAGGGGAAGTACACAATGGGTCCCCCACAATGGCTGCACTGCTCCTCCGAACAGAGGCGCCCATCCCTGAGGGCCAGGTCACCACACAAGGAGTCGACGTAGCGGCACCGGTGCCCGAGAGGGCATTCCTGATCCCTGTCTCTGGGGCGCTCCTCAGTGGAACATCAGAGGTGGTCGCTGGCCGCCTCGCAGCACCAATCATGATCTCTGGCACCAAAAGCCTCATGCTTAGGAGGTTGGCACCGTTCCCGCTCACCCTCCTGCAGGCGTTCTTCGTAGGGGAGTCGACGTTGTTCCCGCTCCCTGGCACCGAAGAATTTGCCCATGCAGGCACAAGTCTTCGGTTCCCAGGCACCGATGTTCAATGCAGCACCGGTCCCACTTATCCTCGGGCCATGGATTCTCGGCACCCCAGCATTGGTCGGGGGAGCAGCACTTCCGGTCATCCTCTTCGTGCTCCCCAACACTAAGGCAGCAGTCATCTGAGCGCCATGATACTCGGGGCGCCGATCCTCCACCCTGCGGCACCGCACCACAAGGGAGCCAGCTACTGCCCCCCATGGTCGTCTGGCAGCAAGTCCGTTTCCTCAAGGGAGAACAGGCAGTCTGCTGCTGTATCGGGGCATCGCCACCCCTCAAAGACACAGGAGCAAGTCCCCTGCTCTGTAGCTCCTGGTTGGCCCTAAGGCCAGTGGCCAGCACAGTGGCTGTATTGGGGACCCTGGGGGATCCCAGTGGCCCCAGGCAGTCTCTCAGCACCAGAGGCCCTGAAGAGGGCGCATGAGTTGGCGTCAGAGGAGAACTCAGACCCCCAGGAGCGGATGTCATTAGTGGCTCCACGTCAGCAGGAAGGGTTGCCACTGCCCTTTGTGCCTGCTCAGTCCTCATCTTCCTTCCCAGACGAGGCGGTTGCGTCGGGGCCATCTGTCCCTCTGGACAATTTTTGGGCCCACCAAGAGCTCCTTAAGAGGGTGGCCTCAAATTTGGGTTTGGAGGCAGAGACACTCAAGGCTTTGGACAACCTCTTTGATGTGCTGGCAGTGGCGGCGCCAGCCAGGTCGCCCTGCTCGTACATAAAGGGGTGCTCAAGGTGGGAAAAGCTGTGTGGCAGACGCCATCATCTGTGGCCCCAACATCAAAAGGAGCAGAGAAAAAGTACTATGTTCCCGCCAAAGGATTTGAATATCTATTCCCCCACTCCTCCCCGGGTTCCCTGGTAGCGGCGGCCGCTTACGAGTGCGATAGGCAGGGCCAGCCTAGCGCGAGTCCCAAAAACAACAACAAAAAACTGGACCTTTTGGGGGGGGAAGTTTATTTGATGGTAAACCTGCAGTTTCGCATTGCTAATCAGCAAGGGTTCCTGGGCAGGTACAGTTGCAATCTTTGGGACTCCCTCAAGTGTTTTGAGGAGTCCCTGCCCCAGGAACAGGCACTGGACTTGGCCACCATCCTCAAGGAGGGTATAACGGTCACTAGAGCGGCCCTGCAGGTGGCTTCCGATGCAGCAGACTCAGCTAGGAGGGCCATGGCCACAGCGATTTGCATGCATCAGTGTTCATGGATGCAGTCGTCCGGGCTGTTGCAGGAGGTACAGCAGTCCATTCAGGACCTCCCTTTTGATGGGTCGGCCTTTTTCTCAGACCAGACTGACACCAACCTGCACGGTCTGAAGGATTCGAGGGCCACGCTGCGTTCCTTGGGCCTCTATACTCCCCAGACCTCGAGGCACCAGTTCTGCTCTCAGCAGCAGCAACAGAGTTATCAGCCTCCTTGTTTCACCTCCTACAGATGAAGGGACAGAGATAAGGGGTCTAGGAGCCACCAGACAAATGCGGGGTCCGCCCCAGCCGGGGCTTTCCAGGCACTCCCCAGCACCATTCCTTCTGAGGGTGCGCTTGAGGACGGCGTTCCAGTCCCCATACAGGATCCTCCCTTCCGTCTGTTCCTCAACCGTCTTGCCCCCTTCCAGTCTGAATGGGCCAAGATAACATTGGACCGTTGAGACCCTTGGCAAAATCTCGGCGGGATATATCCTGCAGTTTTCTTCCTCCCCTCCTCACAGCCTTCCTCCCTGTCCCTCTTCAGGGACCCCTCTCATGAGCAACTTCTCGTTTGGAAGGTGGAGAACCTTATCAGCCTAGGGGCTATAGAGGAAGTACCTTAGGACATGAAAAGGAAAGGATTTTACTCCTGGTGCTTCCTTATTCCCAAGGCGAAAGGGGGTCTCAGGCCCATTCTAGACCTGCGTCGTGTCAATAAATATCTCAAGAGACTGAAGTTCCACATGATCTCCCTATTCTCCATCATCTCTTCCTTGTATCCAGAAGGCTGGGTTGCCACTCTCCACCTAAAGGACATGTACTTCCACATCGCAATTTTCCCCGGCCACAGGAGACTCCCACTACCAATTTATGGCGTTACTCTTTGGCCTCTCATCTGCCCCAAGAGTGTTTATGAATGTATAGCGCTGGTGGCGTTGCACCTAAGATGCCACGGCATGCACATTTACCCGTACCTAGACGACTGGCTGATCAAGGACAGGTCCCAGTCTCAGATCCGAAGCAGCCTGGACCTCGTATGTACCACCTGCCGCTGTCTGGGCCTGTTAATAAATGAACAGAAATCAACACTAATTCCGGACAGCGGATAGAATTCTTTGAAGCGATCATGGACTCCATGTGGGCCAGAGCGTTTCTGCCCCAACCGTGCTTCGAAGCCAAGTTGGGCATTATTACTCGCCTGCGTGAGTGCCCCATCACGGCAGCCAGGTCTTGTCTGCAGCTGCTGGGACATATGGCAGCTTGCACATATGTAGTAAGGTTCACACACATAGGGTTCAGGCCGCTCCAGTCATGGCTGGCCTCGGTGTACGTCCCGAGCGGGCACTCATTGGGCCGAATGGTCACAGTCCCTCCCCACGTCCTCTCCTCACTGGAATGGTGGCAGGATCTCGCTCGGTGCTGCGGGGCATGCCATTCGAGGAGCTTGCCCCCTCGGTCATATTGGTTTTGGATGCCTCGAATGGAGGCCCATATCAGCTCTAACCACAGCATGCAAAGGGTTTGGTCGTGGGAGGAGCAAGACATTCCCATAAACGTGAGGGAGCTACGGGCGATATGTCTTGCTTGCAAGGTGTTCCTTCCCTTCATTGCAGGCAAGATAGTGTGGGTGCTGACAGACAATACCGCTGCCATGTACTATATTAAAAGGCGGGGGGAGGGGGAGGCCCGCTCCTTGACCCTTTGCAGGGAGGTATTATGTCTGTGGAACCTGGCAGTGAGCCACGATTTTCACCTTATAGCCTCTCACCTTCCGGGCATCAGGAACAACACAGCAGACCGCCTCAGCAGGTCTTTTTACCCCACCATTACTGGTAGCGCCACCTGAGGGTAGCTGCTAAGATCTTAAAGAGGTGGGGCTTTCCCCAAGTGGACTTGTTTGCATCCAGATGGGACAAGAAGTGCCTGCAGTTCTGTTCTCTCTGCGGCCTCGAGGAGGGGTCCTATCTGACGCCTTTCTCTTACAGTGGAAAGGGGTTCTGATGTACGTATTTCCGCCCATTCTGCTGTTACACAGAGTTCTCCTGAAAATCAAGAGGGACAGAGCAAACATCATCCTGGTAACGCTGGCATGGCCCCGCCAGCATTGGTTCAGCATACTGCTAGATCTGTCATCGTCCCGCCACTGGAGTTGCTTCGGTGGCACAATCTCCTCCCCCACGACCAAGGCTGCTTATTGCACCCGGGTCTGGAGTCTCTGCATCTCATGGCATGGAGACTCCATGGTTGAACCCAGAGGAATGGGCCAGTTTGTTGCAGGTTCAGCAAATTCTTCTGGGTAGTAGAAAGCCTTCCACTCAGGCTGCATATCTGGCCAAATGGAAGCGATTCACCTGCTGGGCAGTGTCCCATGGAATTCCGCCTGAACGGTCATCAATTCAGGCTATCCTGGAGTACTTATTGCACCTTATGCTGCAAGGCCTGGCTATGGCTTTGTTGAAAGCTCACCTGGCGGCCATCTCGGCCTTTCACCCTCCGCTAGAAGGGAAATCAATTTTTTCCCATGCCATGATGATTAGGTTCCTGAAAGTAATAGAGAGGCTCTACCCTCAGGTTCGAGATCCAGTGCCTCTTTAGGATTTGAACCTAGTTCTGTCTTGGCTCACGGGTCTCCCTTTTGAGCCTGTCCATTGCTAGTGATCTCCTGGCAAGGTATCCTTCCTGGTAGCGATTACCTCAGCGAGACGAATCTCTGAGATTAGCGCGCTTACCTCAGAGTTGCCATACACAACCTTCTATAAGGACAAGGTCCAGTTGTGGCCTCATCCTGCTTTCTTATCCAAGGTGGTGTCTCAATTTCATTCTAACCAAGATATATTTCTCCCAGTGTTCTTTCCCATGGCTCGGAGGAAGAATGGAGGTGGCACACACTTGACATTAGGTTGGCATTAGCTTTCTACATTGAATGCACTAAGTTATTTCGGAAAACTACCGAACTCTTTGTTACAGTGGTAGATAAGATGAAGGGCTTACCTGTCTCCACCCAGCGCATTTCCTCCTGGATAACTTGCTGCATCAACTTTTGTTATGAGCAGGCGAAGGTTCCTCTACCGGGTGTTGTCACGGCCCACTCCACCAGAGCGCAAGCTTCCTTGGCAGCCTTTCTGGCGCAGGTGCTGGAGCAAGACATCTGTAGAGCTGCCACCTGGTCATCGGTGCATACCTTCACGGCCCACTATACCATTGTCCAGCAGGCGTGGGATGATGCTGGGTTCAGCAGAGCAGTGCTTCAGGCAGCTCCTTGGTAACTCTGGGCCCACCTCCAAGGTATTGCTTGTGAGTTACCTAGAATGGAATCGACATGAGCAAACACTCGAAGAAGAAAAGGCAGTTACTCACCTTGTAACTGTTGTTCTTCGAGTGTTGCTCATATCTATTCCATGACCTGTCCCCCGTCCTCGCTGTCGGAGTGGACAGCAAGAAGGAACTGAGGGAGCATAGGGTCGGCGGCACCTCATATACCGCGGCAGGTGTGTAGGACTCCAGGGGGCACCGGAGCTGGCCCTACGGGTACTCCTGAAGGGAAAAAAAATTCTGGTAACAGTGCACAGAGGCACGCACACACTAGAATGGAATTGACATGAGCAGCACATCTTAAAGAACAACAGTTACAAGGTAAGTAACCATCTTTTCTTCTACTTTGAGTAACTCAGGCAGAATTATCCGGTTCTGGTCTGTGTTGAGTGTGGGAAGCTCTGCCATCGCACCATGGTCTGTTGCAGTTCTAGGGTAAGAGCTTCATTTTACGCTTAGAATGTGGATTATGTCTGAACATTTTAATACCAATCCAATTAGCTTTCACTCTTAATTGAAAGACTATCTGAAAGAAACTCTGGAAAGAACTTCCTTAAATATTTAAGGCCTTCCAACATGGCCATTTGAAAGAGGGTGAAAAGGAGATTCTTCGAGATGAGATCAAATGAAAGCCCTGTCTATTCAAGCAATGTTCTATTTTTATTTTTCAATTATAGCCACTTGGTGATATTGATTCTTGTATTATGCAATGGGCTAGATCAGTGGTTCCCAACCTTTTTGGCTCAAGGGCCACTGATATTATTTTTACAACGCTGAAGGGCCACCAGTCTCCGCCAGCAGGCCCCCCCCCACTGCAGCCAGACGGAAGGAGTTCAGTGAGGAGGCAGCCTCCTTGCTCATCTCCCGTCTCCCTGGCTGCAGTAGGGAAACTGCAAGTGTCTTATAGCTCCATGGGCTTCCCCTGAGTCTCTATGCAGTGGCTCTCTTCGGCAGCCTGAGAGATGGAAGATCCGTGCTCCCCTCCCTCTGGCTCCAGCAGGGACCCTGTTGCCTAGGGACCCAGGCCCTTCGCCCTGCTCCCTGCTACAGCCAGAGGGAGGGGAGGGCTGATCTTGGCTGCAGCAAGAAGCCTGCACTGGTCTTAGCCCCATGGAAACATGAACCTCCTGGGTCCTTAGGCAGCGGCTTCCTTCTACAGCCAGCAGGAGGGGAGACGCAGGCTGCTTTGAAAGCTGCCGCGTGCCACTTTTGGCCCCTGGGCCACAGGTTGGGAACCACTGGGCTATATCATTCATATTTGTATTTTATACAGTTAGAATGTGTAAAATATATATGTGTATTTTGATGCTATTGAAAAGCAATCAGTTTGCCAATAAGGAGTTTTTGAGGCATTAGTATCTTGAAGTGATCTATTTTAGTTCATGGACTATTTACAATCAGTAATAATAATAAAAATAGCGATTTGAGTAGGCAAAATGTTAGGCATGTTTTCTGACTTCTGAGGCCTGGTCTACGCTACCCGGTTAGGTCAGCTTAAGCTGTCTTGTGTCAGTCAACATACCTGTGGAAATGTCTTCGCTTAAATTTAGCTCCCGCTGACGTAAGTGCTTCTCTATTAATAACACCACCTCCCCAAGTCACAGTTGATGTAATTAGTGTCAGTGCAGCTGCTGTTTTGCTTACGTCGACTGTTACTTTCAGGAGCTGTCCCACAATGCCCCAAACTGGCAATACAATTGATACAAGTGCTTTTGGTGAGGATGTGTATTGCTGACACAAGGAGCCAAGTGTGCGCCCACACAAGCAATTTAATAACTACGGTGGCTGTATACTGATGTAAGTTAAGTTGACATAATTTTATAGTGTAGACATGATCTGAATGTCTTATGTGTCCATTGACTGCACCTGCACTAACATATTCCTTAAAGTTTCTCATTGTTGTTACTATTGCAGCTCTTCTTGGAGTGACAAACTTCATGGGGGAAATGACCAGTGTAAATAAGGCTGTTGACCTGACCACAAATACCGCCAAACACACAGCCTGGTCCATCAGCTTTAGAAGTAAATCTTTGAGAATTGAACTTTTAATGTGTAATATTTCCGTTATAGATTTTGGGCTTTATTATGTAACTGAAATTGATGTGGTCAGAATATATTAGCCTACAGCCTAAGATTAGAAAGGGGGACTATTTCATTGGCAAAATATTTCAATAATGTCTACTTAGAATTTATAATTCTGAAGAAAATTAATAACATTGAATTGCAAGAGTTTATTCCTGTTGGCAAAAAAACAGGAAATCAAGAGGACAGACGCTAACAATTTGGAAATTTAGAAACAAAAAGAAAATGGTTCAGGAAGAACAGTAAGAAGTCATAACTAAATGGAGCATGCTGACATAGATTCATAGATTCCAAAGCCAGAAGGGACCATAGTGATCTGATCATCCTGTATAATACAGGCCTTAAAACTTTGCCAAAAATATTTCCTAGAGCATATTTTTTAGAAAAAAAAGAATCTAATCTTGATTTTAAAATTGCCAGTGATGGGGAATCCAGCATGACTCTTGGTAAATTGTTCCAATGGTTAATTATGCTCACTGTCAAAAATTCACACCTTATTTGCAGTTTGCATTTGTCTAGCTTCAACTTCCAACCATTGGATTGTGGTAGCTCTTTCTCTGATAGATTGAAGAGCCCATCATCAAATATCTGTTGCTCATGGAGTTACTTACAGACTGTAATCAAGTCACTTCTTATCCTTCTGTTTGTTAAGCTAAATAAGCTAAGCTCCTTGAGTCTAAGAAATGTTTGCTAATCCTTCTCATGGCTCTTCTCTGAACCCTCTCCAATGTATCAACATCCTTCTTGATTTGTGGACACCAGAACTGGACCCAGTATTCCAACTGTGGTTGCCTCAGTGCCAAATACAAAGGTAAAATAATCTCTCTACTCCTATTTGAGAATTGCCTGCTTATGCATCCCAGGATACAATTAGCTCTTTTGGATACAGTGTGAGCTCATGTTCTGCTGATTATCTACCTCTCCTCCCCTCCCCAATTCTTCTTCAGAGTCACTGCTTCCCAGCATAGAGTCCCCCATTCTGTAAGTATGGCCTACATTCTTTGCCATGTTAAAACACATTTGTTTGCTTGTACCCAATTTACCAAGTGATCCAGATCGCTCTGAATCAGCGATTTGTCATCTTCATTATTTATCACTTACCCAGTTTTTGGGTCATTTGTAAACTTTATCAGTGATATTTTTATGTTTTCTTCCAGGACATTGATAAAACTCTTACATAAGGTAGAGCCAAGAACCAATACCTGCGGGACTCCATTGGAAACACAACCCCTTGTTGACTAATCCCTGTTTACAATTACATTTTGAAATGTATAGACAGACGGATTTTAATCATAGAATCATAGAGTTGGAAGGGACCTCAGGAGGTCATCTAGTCCAACCCCCTGCTCAGAGCAGGACTAACCTCAGCTAAATAATCCCAGCGAGGGTTTTGTCAAGCCGCAGCTTAAAAACCTCTAAAGATGGAGATTCCACCACCTCCCTAGGTAATACATTCAATGTGTGCCATGTTTATTTTATATCATTCTAGTTTTTAAATCAAAATGTCATATGCTACCAAGTCAAATGCCTGACTGAAGTTTCGTCAACACTATTACCTTTACCATCCCTACTTGTAGTCTCATTAAAAAAGATATCTAGTTAGTCTGACAGGATCTATTTTCCATATACCCATGTAGATTTGAATTACATTATCCTTCTTTAATTCTTTATTAATCAACTCCCCTATCAGCCACTCCGTTATCTTGTCTGAGATTGATGTCAGGCTGCCAGGCCTATAATTACCCGGGTCATCCCATTTACCTTTTTAAAAAATTAGCACTTTAGCTTTCTTCCCATCTTCTGGAATTTCTCCAGTGCTCCAATACTTATTGAAAATAAACATCACCAGTCCAGCGAGCTCTTCAGCCAGGTCTTTTAAAACTCTTAGATCTATGTTATCTGGACCTGCTGTTTCAAAAATGTCTAACTTTAGTAGCTTCTGTTTAACACTCTCCAGAGATAGCAGTGGAATGGAAGGTGTGTTTTCATCATCATACGATAAAACCAGATCATCTGTTTTTTCCCCCAAAATACAGAACAGAAATATTTATTGAACACTTCTGCCTTTTCTGCATTATTATTGATAATTCTACCATTTCCATCTAGAAATGGACAAATATCATGGTCAAGATTCTTTTTGTTCCTAATATATTTTGAAAAATTTCGTACTGTCCTTAACTCTGCTGCCATAAATATTTCCCTATGTCCCTTTGCTTCCCTTATCAATTTTCTAAAATTCCTAATGTCTGATTTATATTCATTACTATCAACTTCCCCTTTCTTCCATTTGTTATATATTATTCTTTGTAGCTGCCTTCAATTCCCCTCTAAACCAGGCCTTTTTTTTTTTTTTTAATGAGCACAGCCTTCTCCATCAGTCTGGGATTGTGACTTTTTGGGTAGCTGGCAATTATTCCCAATTATTATTCATCTTTTCCTGATTCAGTTCCTCCTCCCAGCTGATTTGGCTCATAATTTTTGGCGTTGTGAAACTGGCCCTGTTAAAGCACCAAGTATATATATTAATGGTCTTTATTCTGCTTGCACATTATACATTTGATCAAGTTATGATCACTTGTATATAAGTTGTCATTGATCTACCATGTAGAATATAACCTCTTTAAAAAGATTTCCCTTATTACACTCTTTTGTCTTGAGACTCCATCCCCCGCACCCCCCAAAGTATCTTCAAGTGGAAGGTGTAAAATTCTGCTCCACCTTTATTAGAATGCCACCTCTGTCAGCGACCCCAGCCACCCTTTTGCCTCAGGTGATTGACTGCTCCTTCCTTCCCACAATAATAGATACCTGAGGTGGGGGATGGAAGTCAGTGTTCATGTTTTGCTCCTCAGCAGGCTTTTTGCAGATGCTGGGAGTGCTAAATCTTTCCCTCCCCTTTTCCCGTCTGAGTTGTAGTGTAGTCCTTCACAAGGCTTCCTCTGTTTCACAGTGGTAGCTGTTCAGCTGCCTGCCCCAGCTGCTGCCAGGAGAGAGATCTAAGATGTTATAGCAGAGATGGGGGTTGTTCATGGTTTAAGAACAGAGCCATCCTCCCAAAATAAACAAACAATGCCAGATGGGGCACTAACTGGCCCTGACCTTCCTACCTTCACTTTTATTTATTTATTTTTTTTGGCAAACTGTAAATCAGAAGAGAGCAGCAATAAAGGAAAAGATTTTTTTGGTCCCTTGAGTGGTCACTGAAGACAGGTGTCCCTGTATTTTGAGCAAGTTACCAGAAGTCCCTGAAGCAAGAATTGGCAATTACATTTGTGAGCACTAAATTAGAGCTTTTAAGGATGAAAAATGTGGGGATTAAATTGGTAGACACGCTATGTTACTTGGCCTGTATGGATTTCGATGAGGAAAATGTAGTGTGTGTGTGTGTGTGTGTGTGTGTGTGTGTGTGTGTGTGTGTACACTGTATATTTAGGGTGCTATAGATTTGATTTCATTAATTTATTTCTGTTTCTTTGAAAGTTTAGTGAATATTTTTGGTATAGACTTGCCAAAGTTCATAAGAAGATTCATACTTTATAGATAGTTAACATTTATCTATTTTTTTCTCCTTTTAAGTTGTCTGATTTTCATTACACCTTGTGGGCCAGATCCTCTCTTGCAGTTGAGCTCTGTTCAGTGCAGAAGTGTGTGTATGCACAGAGGAGGAGTCAAGCCAGTTTTATAGCTCCCTGCTGTACACTGGCTCTAGCCCAGGCATAAATCAGAGCAGCCTAAAGATTTCTCTAAGGGCTGGTCTACACAGGAGAGTCAGCATTTGTCGACAAAACAGTGCTGGTGTACACCCTGCAGTCACCTCTCTGCCGAAAAACTGCCCTGTTTTTCAACAAAATAAAACCACCTTGATGAGACACGTAGGGCTTTTATTGCCTTAGTTAGGGCAATGCAGTGTCAGTGTAGACACTGCCTCCCCTTACATAGGTGGTGGGGCTGTCAGTCTTGTTAATTTCACGGCTCTGCTGGAGCAGTGAAATTGACAAGAAAGCTGAAGCCAAGGCTGCTACAAACCTGGGCAGCTGGTTCCCACTCCCAGTGAGAAGCCCGGGCGTCTGGATCCAGGCTCCTGGCTGTGACCGGGGAAGGGAGAAGCCCTGAGCTTCTCCATCCACTCTCTGCTGGGAGCTGGCAGCCTTGTCAATTTCACAGCTCAGCCTTGTTAATTTAAAGGCTGGGGTGGGGGCAGGGGCATGTGGGGGAGAAACCCAGGCAACTGGACCCCACTCCTCAGGGGCCAGAAGCACCCAGCTGGGAACGGGGAGGGGGGAAGCACCTGGTGGCTTCCCCTGGCTCCTGGTGGGGAACGGGGATGGGAGAAGCCTGGGACTGGTTCCTGGCAGGGAATGGGAAAGGGGGCCCACCGGGAGCCAGCCTATGGGGCTCCCGGCTGGGAGCTCAGAGACCTGGCTCTCAGCTCCCCACACTGCCCCTCTTAGGTTGGTGGAAGTGCTCCTGGTGAGAACGCGCAAACCGACCCAAGGAGGGTAGTGTGGACATCAGCCTCTGCGGTAATTGGTCTGGCATGCCCTGTACACCAAAGCCCGGGTATGGGGGCAGGGGACAGACAGCTGGCACAGGAGCCAGCTCCACCAATTATGTGCCAGGTGAGGGTCCCTGGTGTTATGCCAGCTACTCCCATAATCAGGGGAGGTCTCAGCTGGCCAGTTATAGAGAACATCTCCCTTTTACTGCTTGAGTGGCACCAAAGGGTGAGATCACATTTGAGATTTTGACCTGAAGTGTCAGCCACTGAATTTGAAATACCTGAAGTGGCTGCAGTAAGTTAAGTGTATATATATCTGATCTAGGCTTCCTCCAGCACTGAAATAGTACAAGTTGATCCAGCAAGAGCTGCTAAGGAGGGAGGATCAGTGAAAAAGGCCATGTATGTGTTTTGTGTTCCAGTTTCCCAGAGTCCCTGTGCTTCTGGCATACAATTCATTGCCAAAACAATTGAGATCTAGAAATGCTTCACTTAAAGTCATGGGACAAAAATGTATTTTTGCATCAATCCTGAAACCAGGATCAGGGGGAACAAAGGGTCAAATGGATACAAGAGGCCTTTTTTTTTTTTTTTTTTTTAACTTTCACCATTCAAGAAAGTTGCTTTTACACAGGGTTCATTTTGAGCTGCCCTTTTTAATCTCTTGTCCCCGGGATGACTAAAAATAGCGAAGTCAATGTAATATTTATGTTACTGTGAGAGCATGTTAGGCCTGATCTGTGCACAATTTTTGTATTAGTATAACTATTTCGGTTAGGGATGTGATTTGTTTTTTCTTTTAAATGATATACTTCTAGAGTGAAGAGTTGTACTGATGTAGCAGTATAACGTGAGAAGGGGAATAAGCTATAACTGCGTCCAGAAAAGATGGGCTGTGCTGCTTTAACTATACTGGTGTATGTTTAAAGCAGTGCAACTTTTGCGTGTGGACAAGGCCTTAATGTTCAAACTCTCACCTCCTTCCTGGAGATAGTGGCTTTGTTGATAACCAACATAACACTTCAAAATCCTCAGCCTAATCTTCCTTCCTAATGTATGGCAACCCTTGAAGTTTCCATCCAGGACCCACCTCTTCCTAAGTCTATATAGTTTTAGAGAGCCAATAACTAACTAGCTGCAACTTCCCCACTGAATTAGGCTTCAGCAGTTTTGTGCTGGGGTCTAACACTTGCTGAGAGAGTGGGTCAATGCAAGAGCCTTCTTTTTGTAATTGTGACCTATGTAAACCTTGGCCATGTCAGAAAAAGATGAAATCTCAGGTTGATGTAGTGCTGTGCTAGATCTACGGTAGAACAGTTTGATGAGGCCTGCTGAGGATGATTTACTGCTGAAACTTTTTGCAATTCTAACCATCAAAAATAATCAGAAATTTTCACTCTACCTGTCCAGTGAAATGTTAGCCAAAATATTTTTCTGCATGGAGAAGTCCAAGTATAGTTTAAAAAATAATGTAATATGATGCAGGGTTTATGTGTGTGCTGTTTCTTATGTCTTTTATTGTTAAGGTGATGTAGATTTGTACTGCAGCCTGGACAAGGGCAGAATGGCTGATGGTTAAAATGCAAATGTTCTGAATAGGACTGTTTGACAAATGGTGTAAATATTTTCTGGGGAAAAAAATTAGAACTAAGCGGAGAACAAAACTTTTTCGGGAGTTTTTTATTTTTCAGCTAATGGAATGGAGTCAGAATGGAAATTGTCATTTTGAATTGAACTTTTTTTTTCCGTTCAGTTTTCAGGTCCCCTCCTTCCCCCATCTCCCTTTTTTTCAGTAGGAGAAAAGGGAGAGGAAAGGGGGGGGGGGGGGGAACCGAAAAATGAAATGAAACTGAACAAAAATATTCTTTTAGCTGAAAAAGGATTATTTTTCTTGAACAGGTGTACACTGCCACTTAAGTCGATCTAATTTACATTGCTCAAGAGTGTGAAAAAGACACCCCTCCCCCCCGAGGAGTGAAAGCCACAGTGACCTAAGTGCTGTCCACATGGGTGCTATGTTGGTAGGAGATGCTCTCATGCTGACATGGCTTCCGCATCTCCCAGAGGTAGAGTAATTATGCCGAGAAGAGAGCGCTTTCCTGTTGGCATACAGCATCTTCATTAGAAGCGCTAGCACTACTAGTGTAGACAAGCCCTCTGAGTACCTGTATAGCCCCCATCATTCTAGGATCTGACCCAGTGTCCATGACTGACAGTATTTGATTTCTTTTCAATGTCTATGCAGAGGAGGAGCCATTAATAATCAGTGCATATGTCATTTCGGAGAGAATAAAATCGTTCCTTTTGAACTCTAAATATTGAGCACTCAAAATTTTTAACTCTTAAAGGTGGTAGTTTGATGGATTCCTGTCCTGTGATTTGTAGCCTTTTCAAAGCTTTTCAGGCATGGTTTGGGTGCTTTGTTTTATTTTATGTTCAGCATTCAGCAGATCTCAAATTACCATTACCATTGCAATTTGCCATGAAGTCAGAGAGGTTCTCATGTAAATAACTAATAGTCATGGAAAGAAATTGTGAATTAAAGACTGTGAATAATCTGACAAACCCAGGTCTGATTTGTTTTGAGATAGGTGATTGAGGTATAGAAAAGATCAGACTATTCCCCAAAGTCTTATCAGCTATATTTCATTTAACCACAAACTAAGGGCTTGGTCCTGCAAATTCCTGCATGTGAGTAAGGTGCTCAGGTAAGCAGTTCTACTGACATAGGACTGTCAAAATGAATAAAGTGTTTGTGGATTCAGGCTTGAATGCAGTAGCTATATATTAAGAAATCTGTGAACAGTCACGTCTGTCAGAAAGCATAAAGACTTCTTAAAATTATGCATTAAACTTTTTCTTACTTTTTATATCCAGATATCCATCTGGAGAAAAATGGCATAGGAATGAGTATTGAAGCAATAAAAATTCTTCAAATATTCCCTTCCAAAAGCCTTTTAAAAGTCACTCTCATCATACAGAACGTGACATTTCTGGTGTCTAGACAAATGTTGTGAGGCCTTAAATGCTCTGTTTAATCAAACATGCACTACAACTACAAGAGTATATTAAATAAAACTTACATAGATTAAAATTAATTTGAAAATAATTGCCTTTGTTACCAATAATACCTTAGATTATTAAAACTAAATTAGAGTTTTAAAAAAAATCTTTAGTTCTTCCACACTTGATGCAGAAGAATGAAAAGATGTGCTTTTCATTTAGAGAATGCAAATAGGTAGATTTGTTAGTGCGTGAGAACCAAAGAGTGAAACTAAACAAATACTGCATTGTTTGGGCGGCAATCACTTCAGCAAATATTTAATTCCAAACAGACGGTTCACATTACGATTTTTTATTTTTATTTTTTAAGTCATGGAAACATTTTGGTTGATCTCTCTACAAAATCTTAACTTTGTATCTAAATTGACCATTAAAAATATCTGATATTTTATTCAGTATAAGCTTCCCCATATTGGTCCCACTGCTGTACCTCATCCATTGGTTTGGAAGGATTAGATTTTTATCAGTAAATGGTGATTTCACCACACACTCCTAAACCGATGAAAAAATATTTCCATCCATAATAATCCAAGTTTACAGATAGGCAAAGTAAGAGAAATGTTGCTGAGACTTATTAGAGTTTGAGGTAAAGATATTTGCTTTGTTTATTTTGACATGAGGTGTTAACAATTTGTGTTTTAACATTTATAAATCTTTAACTTTTGAATCTCAGTGTCTACTGTCATTAAATAATTGTCTTCCCCCCCCCCCCCCCCCCCCCGATTTCCTGAAGTTGTGAAAAATTTAAATAAAAAAAGAAAAATGCTTACAAATAGGTGTTTATCTGTCAAAATGATTTTAAAAAAATCAAATGTTTCCAAGTCTAGAAATCCATGACCAGAAAGGCCTATCTATAAGGGCGTGAGATAAGCTATTTTGTTCCAGTCTTTGGCCAGGCAGACTTTGCCATTCGGTGGCAGTGATGGTTCCTGTAATGTGAATAAATCCACTGGGATCACATGGGTGTTCTAATAAAGGTATATTGTATTACCTGCCTTTTATTATCCACTGCTATAAAACTCAGTATCTGAATGGCCAAGTTTTTATTTTGTACATAGATTTACTGTGTGTGTAATTTTGGCATGACTGGTTTTGGGGAAATCTTGATTTTTTTTGTCATGGAATTCTCTAAGCTACCACTTGGGTACAAAATCCAAGACAGTGAACTGAAGGAGATAATTCTGGGTTTGTGCTTGTTTGGAACATGTAAAACAAATTTCAATTTACAGTCGATTATCAAGGTTTTGATATATGAATCAAAAATATTATTGAAATCATGTCCCCAGCGAAACATAAAATCTAGATGTAACACCATTCCAACAGCCCTGTTCTAGGTGTCTTGCCTCCTTTCATATTTTGTTCTGTTTGTGGATCATCAATTATCACATACTGAGACATCCCTATACATGCTCATATACTTTATTTCTTACACACATGGACATATTGTCTCACTAACAAAATATATTCATCACAAGATGCACATGTGCATTAGTTGGAAAGAATATGTTTTTTTCTTTTTTACTGATGGCTTTTCAAATGTAATATATTTGGAGTCTAAAAAGATTAAAATTTAAAGAGATGAAGTGAGGGTTAGTCAGTGAGGTTGGATAAGGCAAGCTTACTAAGTGAATGGAATTGATGCAGAAACTCTACATGTGTGTTGTCAGTTTTTTAAAGGAAATCTAGTCCCTTTTTTTGCCATTATCCAAAAAATTAAGTGAAGTTAGTACTGAGAGAGGTGATAAATTGATACCCTTGGAAAACTATTGCAGAGATCAAATATAGCAAGGCAGTGGCAGTGCAAGCTTCTTGACCTTGTCTCACAATGGTATATCAACCCTGAGTTGTTGGAGTAGTTTCCTGCAAACCCCTTTAATTTGTGCCTTTTTTGATACCACTGCCAACAAAATGTCAACTGTGAAACACCTGCCCTAAACCACAACATTTGGTTAATGTAAAGGGCCTGATTTTCGAGTTTGTATATGTACATTGATGTATGGACAAAACACATACCTACATTGCATGTCTGTTGGGTTGTGTGTACATGCAAACTAGGAATTTTAATACATACAAGTGGTGTAGTGCACGTGCTAAGTAAGCATGCATTTGCATTCAAGCAAACTACATTCCTAAAGTCGTCTTGAAAAACACACCAACTCTGCATGAAAGTTTCATACTTAGACACATGAAATCTGCAGTGTAAAAAGTTTCTCCCTCACTCCAACATAGATCACAAGCACAAAAGTCAAGGGAATAATTTTGCCGTGGCTGTCAAATTAATCATTTTTGTAGGAGTGTTTAGTGTGACCGTACATATTTACATTTTTACTTCAGATGAGCGTTGAAAGTCTCCGAGATCTAGTTTGTTCTTGTACAAATACTCGCCAAAAACTAATTGTAATTGTACCTAGAACTTGTCTACAATTTCATTGAAATATAATCTTTGACAAGAGAAATATCAATTAATGAAGGGCCAAACGGTAGCTCTGCGAGCTGGTGAATGAATGTGCAAGGTGCAGGTATTGGAGAACAATTCCTGAATAGTGGCTGGAGATATTATGACAACATAAAGGCAAAATCCTGCTTCAGTGTCTGGACTCTTTTGGAAGTTGGCAGTTGCTGCATCTGCAGCAGAGGTGTAGCGAGTGTACTTTTCTCCCAATGCTGTTCTAACATTGCTAGCTGAAAGGGTAAGCAATATCATATCTTGGGACTGCATACCAGGCTCATATCTTGCCCAAACATGCTTCAGTTTTACTCAGCATTACTAACATATTGGCTTTTAGTATACAGCATCATGGTTGCCTCATGCCTGGGTGACCTTTCCCCTTACTACTATTCCTCTCACTTGTGGAGGGCAAACAGTGACAGAGCTCAACAGCAGACTTAAAGGATGTGTATACAATAGTTCATGTAGAAAAAAAAAACCAGGATATTAATTTTCTTAGTAGAAGTAGCTGTGTCGTGTTTGGCTGGAATGCTTGCATGATTTAAATAAGATTCCCTTCACTAGCTCTGAAGAAAATGATGGTTCCATTTATTGCTTAGAAGAAAAAATGTATCCATCATGATTATCATTTGTACTCTAATTTTACAGTCATTCCCTGTGACGTGTGACTTTCGGTGGGCCCTATTATTTTAGACTGAACAAGAAGCTAAGAAAAGGAATGTCCAAACAGTCCATGGAAACCCTAACAGCTAGTTTAAATATCTGATTCTTGAAAAAAATTGTTCAGGAGAGTTCAGCACTCTAAACAGTGGCTTTATTAAAGACACATAGTGTAGCAAGAAGTTATTGTGAAAGTGTTTAATGATGATAAAGCAGTTTGAATGTGAAAAATGCTATGTAAATTCTTCAATTCCTTTAAACTCTGTTCCAATACAAGAAGTAGCAATGCGGTCATTCAGTAATCCAGATGAGGTACCACATTCTTTCTGCTCTTAATGGCTTTGCTATTCTGTGCAAGATGTCTCTCTCCCTCTATTCCTCAGATAACAGGAGAAATACATACTGTTCACATATAGCTCAGAAAGGAATTAAGTTAATATATAGATAGCTTATGGCCCTTTCTGTCCTTCTCCCACCTTCTCCTCCCAGAATCTCTATGAGAAAATGGACTTTCAGGGACTGAAGTAGATCCACTAAGACCCCAAGTTAAAAGGGGAAACTATGGAAAAGAAAAGAGATGTGAAATTCTTTCAAAGCACTTCAGAATAGACACTACCTATGCCAATGGGAGGGGTTCTCCCGTTGGTGTAGATAATCTACCTCCCAGAGAGGTAGCAGCTAGAATTCTTCCATCAATTTAGCGCCATCTACCCGGGAGGGGTTATGTTGGCTGAACTACACTTAGGGGTGTGGATTTTTCACATCCTTGAGTGATGTAGCTGGGTCGACGTAACTATTTAGCATAGACCTGGCCTTCCTGTTGGTATTGAATTAAATCATGAGAAGGTAGGCAGGAAGTGGTGTGTGTGGAGCACTGGAGCAGCACTTCCATTAGCTCGTCTGGTCGTTGAAAAACCACAGCAGCTCATAAACTTGTTGGTTTGTTTACAGCTCATTTTTGACATAGCTGCTTCCTCTTTGAATGTACAACAGGAAGAAGCGTGGTTCCTAAATTAGTAGGTTAAGGTCTCAAGGAAAGCAGACGGTAATGGATGGTGTAAAGCTTTCTAGTCTTTATACAGTGCAGGGTTTAAAGAAACAATCCCTTTCAACCTTTCATTAGTGATCCTAGTTAAAAAGAAGTTAAATCCTTAAATTAGTATTTTCTAGCATCGGGAATGCATTATGTTATAACATTTTGTTCATTATCCTTTTATTTATAAGGGAGGACTATCTTTTATGTGTGTGGTATGGCAACTATCATTATATGGCCTGATTGGGGCCTCCTGGGCACTACTGTAATATAAATATAATTATTTATAATGTAGTCAGTGGAGAATCCACAAGCGCATGAGTTAGAAGACCAGACCTCTATTCCCAGCTTTGCCAATTAAGTGCTGTTTCATTTTACACAAATTATTTGAAAAAGTCAGATTTTAAAAAGAGGCCAGTGATTTTGAATGGCTTTTATGGTTTTGTCTCAATGTTAGATGACTTGAGTCTGACTTTTTTCAGTGGTGCTCAATACCTACAATGCTTGCTGAAGTCAATTTGAAATGTAGATACCCAGCACTTTTGAAAACCAGGCCAAGGTGTGTCCTGTTTGCCACCCAAAGTCAGTAGCCTTTTTTGAAATTTTTGGCCCAAGCTATTAGTTTGGCTTTGGTTTCCCAACTGTTAAATGGGTGTAATTGTTACCTCTCTTGTAATGTACTTTGGAAATCTAGGGAAACAAAACACTATATAAGTATTTATTAAATTGTTGGCACATCCTTTGTGGCAAATCTTTTTCTCTCTTGTTTAAGTAACATGTCACATACAGTAAAGCAGAACAAAACTGCACCAGTAACTAGTGTTTCATGGTGTGGATTTTGTTTCCAATATGTAAGGAATTAGATTGTCTTTAATACTTTTGGATGGTTGGAAATGTACTTCTGGAGCAGCCCTGCGTGAAGTGTTGCTGTGATGAATGGTTACTGAATCTAGCAGGTGTCCTGTGCTTCCTCTCCTTTCTTGTCACCCCCACTTCCTCCATGAACTGTGAAGTTCATAGATCAAAGAAACGTTAAATGCAATGGCTTTAGGCAAGCATAAATATATAAGTTGTGTTTAAAGGTTTGCTGAGAAATTCTAGGGTTTGTTTGTTTACATGGGAAAGATACCAATATAAGGTAGAGTGTGTATTTAAATTGCTATATTTACACTAGTATAAGGTCCCACATAGACATTCTTTTCCAGTATGAGTTCCTGTTAATTCTTTCGCTTACGTCACTCTGGGAAGAAGTTTAAACTAACCTGAAAAAGTCACATTATTCTAGAATGTCAAGTGTCTTCACAACATCATTATCCTATAAAATGCGTGATTATACTAAGTCCATCATAAACTAGTGAAAAAAATTGAACCCTGGCATTAAGATCCATGAGGCTTACAGAGCCAGTTCTGACACATGCTGAGCAACTGGTAATGCTGAGGTCAGTGGTGGGTGCATGTGCTCAGCACCACTTAGGGCTTGTCTGCACAGCAGGGTAATGCGCTCTACAGGGGTGTGTATTGCCAAAGTGTACTCGTGTTATGCATTAATGGGGCTGGGTGGACCCTTCTGGTGAGTTTCAACATAGTTCCGTTTGAAACTGTACCATGTTAAAGAGCTCGAGGGAAACTTTTCGTGCCAACAAGCAGGATCTGTACAGACTAAATTATTGTGCAACACATTAGTGCGCTTTTGGAATCACACCCTCACAGTGTGCAGCATCCCACCATGTAGACACGATCTTAGTATTTTCAGGACGGGGTCTCAAATTCTTACTAGTCTTACTAAACGATTTGCAAGAGAGGGTTTGAAGGTTCAGGCCCTTGTCCTTCAGATAGCAGGAAGGGACATAATATTTGGGACATATTTTAATCACTTCTACTCTCCATCTGTTAGAGCTAAGCTAAATCAGAGAAGAAAGACACAATACAAACTCGTAATACTGTCATAACTATTTGAGACAAAAGGATAAACATCATCATAAATTATGGATGCTGTTGAATCATTAATGAATCCTATTTTCTCATTTGTATGTTTTGAATGATTTTGGTCATGCTGATAGTTTTAAACTTCTCTTTCTTCTCCTGTGGAATCATGGAGCTCAAGTAAAAAAGATTTTCTGTAATTATATGTCATTGCCAGTATTTAACATATAGCTCACCACTAACTGCACAAAGAAATAAGTTATCTGAAGGCGATGTGTACATTGGCGACACTGTATATTGGGGGGGGGGGGGCGGATTGCAAGCATTAAATCCTTGTCGTGGTCTGTTACACATTAAACATTAGTTATTTATAATTTAATATCAAAATATAAAGGTGACTAATATCGGTGGACTGTTTTCATTGTTTAAGATAGCTTAGCTATTTTGAGTCTGATTTTAACATGGAAATAATTTTTCATTGTAATTGAAGTCCACTTTCAGCCCATATCTCTTAATGTTGAAGCAACTGTTTGTACACATGAGTAAAGTGCAGCACTATTAAATGGCAATTCATTGCTGAAGTAGCAAAACATGAAAGACGTGTGCTTTCCCTACGGAATCAGTTTTGTTAGACTGAGGTTGAGAGTGTAAAAGCTAACTAGGGGATTTAGCCACATTTAGTAATTCCCACTACTTGCAATGGGAATTGTATGGCTAAATCCCCTAGCTGGCTTTGAAAATCTCTTCTTGAAGTGACTTTAGATTTTGGCTGGCATATTGTCCTATTGCTGACCATTCTGAATGTTATGATGTGTATTACATGGTATCGGATCAAGGGGTCAACCTACTCACTCGCTTGGGGTGAGTCGGAATTTGGAGCAGCACTGCTGTCTCCATCCTCAACGGATGAAGTCAAGTCTGCCAGTTAAGCAATCCAGAGTCCACTGCTCTTTTTAGAGGGAGGGGTGGGTGCAAGAGAGTGCTTTCAACTTTCATCTTGTTTTATCAGCCCAGTGGCCTAGCAAAAACTGCAGAAAAGATTACATAAGCTTTTCAACTAGTAACAAATTCAACTCTGTGAGGAGAGGGACGCCTATGCACTGGGGTGAATTTCATCCCTGGTGCATAAAGCAAAATTGGTGTGTGGAGTCTATTTAAAAAGAATATTTGTTTAAAAATAATTCTTTTGTTCCGAATACAGTGGAAAAAATTAAATGCCCAAACAGCAAACTCTGGAGGGCAATAATAAGATCTGTTTGCATAGCAAACGTTATCACATAGATTTATATTCTTGCTGCACTCCTGCCTTCTACTCCCTCAGCACACAAGTTATATCACATTAGATTCAGTGAGCCAACTGCAGAGGTGATGTGGAAGGTCCTGTTAGTTTAAGGGAATCCTAAGAGATTCTAAATTGTTTTCATTTACACCGATTTAGACTCCTCCTTCAGATTCATCTCTGTCTTTGACCTACAGTCTAAAATACACAGGTCTTGGATTGCACCCTGAAGCTAATTGAAAGCTCATGCAGTCTGTGGAGCACATGTGTAACAGATTCCCTGAAGAAGTACTGATTACACTAAGCAAAAAGGCAGCTGTGTTCTGCATCAGCTGAAATTTGTGTGCTGTTTAGGTGAGGAAAGTCTGGATGGCTGGCAATTAAAAGGAAGAGGCAAAACGTTGGGGAATGAATTGATTGGAGTGGAGGAGGAGCAGTCAGGGTGGAGGGAACAAGGTGTAAAATGTGTGGCATGGGAAATAGAGTTAGAAAAGCAGATTTGTGGGGGAGGCTGGTGTACAGGGTCATGGAAGCAGATTTATAAGTCCTTAATCAGAAATGTCTGGAGTATGGACTTATAAATATCCTTCCTTCCTCAGCTTCCTTCCTTATGGTATCAGATAGCTGAAATTGCCTATTTTATATTAGGATTTATAAACCCTAATTTTACCACTTACATTTTAAACCCTTCTCACCTACCTTTGAAAGACCAGTCCCCCCTTGAAAACCTAAGTAATATAAAGCAACAGTGACCTCTTGTAAATTCATCACACTCCTAAGGTATCTTTTTAAAATGGGCAATGTACCCTCTATAAATAATGATCTAATAAGGTAAGCTGCATGAGTGGGGATTGCTCCCAAGATATTTTTGTGTGCAACTTGAATTAGAGGTGGGGTAAACTTTCATCATGAAACTCTCATGGGATTTGAGTTTCATTACAGACTTCTCAGTTATGGTTTGGTTCGTTGAAAGCCACACTCTGTTGATGTGAACTCCCCTATTGCCAACCTCAGATGTTTAAAATTTGGATTGGTTTAAAAAATAGGGTTAAAAAACCCCAAAAGAAATAAATCACGTTGCTTTTTTTACTATCTTTTTGGTTTCCCCTCACCCCATACACACACCTTTTAGGGGGGGAAAACACTGATCCCCCTTCCTCCACCACCTTGTGTGAGATCATCTCAAGGTCAAAATTCAATCATAAATACACAGACAATAAATACAGTTCAGGAAGAGACAGGAACATGTTCTTGGGAAAAAAACACAAACCAACCAAAGAACATGTGAAGTTATGCTATCAACTGCTTCTCCTCTCCCTGGAGAGAGATGGTCCAAGCTCATCCCTAGGGGGAAAAGGCAGAGGGCGAAAATTCCACTCCGAATTAAAAGTTGTTCAAGAAAGAAACTTATTAATTGAAATCTAAAATGTAAGGACTGTATCAAGGGCCATGTTATGTTCAGGGGTCCAGAAAATGTTGGAAGCGTGAGCCTGCTACTACAAATATGCCTGTAGCAAGTCAACAGCTCTGGTTGTCATTGAAAGGCTATCATTTTTGCTTTGATTTAAAATAGCAGCTGAAATCAATTTGGAGCCTTTATTTCCCTTATCTGGTGTTTATGCATAAGACCCAATTCTGGGCTCAGCAGCATTGAATCTGCCTCTATCTATGGTACTTGCATGGCCCTCATTTATTGTAGTATCTTCATGTTTCACAATCTTTAATGTAAAGATACAGCCAAGACCCAGTGAGGTAGCAAAACACTATTATCCCCATTTTGCACATAGGGAACTAAGCACAGAGACTATGTGATTTGTCCAAGGTTAGATAGGAGGTCTGTGGCAGAGGAGGGAATTGAGCACTACTTTAGCCCATTCTTCTCTTCAGTCCTGGCTATGTAAGCACATCTTGATTGTTTTCGGATCCATGAGGTGAATATGTAATGCTTACATGATAACCAAACTCTTTCTGGACTCTGCCCCGCTTGGCTCCCATTGATGACCATTAAGTATTCAAGAAAGCATAATGGCTATTAGTAGAGGGGGCAACGAGCATGCATTCTGCCTCCATGATGTCCCAGATGGAGGTAGAGGGTCTAGTGAAGTGAGTAGACACTCCATGGCTTATAGGGCCTGCCCTAGAGATCCCTGCATGGCTGACATTTCTGCAATGCAATGTAGCGTTAATGGGTCACTCTACCTTGAATGGACCCAACAGTATCTGCTAACTACTTATACTAAACAATCTGTTCCACCTTACATTTAGCTGTGATACTGGGAGTACCTTTCCCAGACTTGAAGGAGAGCTCAGTGTGGCTTGAAAGCTTGTCTCTCTCACCAACAGACGTTGGTTCAATAAAAGATATTACCTCACCTGCCTTGTCTCTTTAATTTCTGTAGTGGACTTACATGTCAGGGAGTTGAGATGGGGGACCATTAGGTTTAAGATCCCTTCCTGCACTGTGAGACAGGTGGTACTTGAAGAGGAGTCCTTCTTCATTCTGTCTGGAGCACTTGTGGCCCGAGGGCGGAAGTAACCTCTTTGTGCCCATTATCACCATATTATAATGGGGTCAGAATTTGGCCAGTCCATAAACAATTGTATATTTGTCATGTTTTATTCAATAGGCTATTTGTGCAATTAGAATTTGTATATAGAATACTGTAACTCTAATGGTAACAAAAAATTCACCCTTCTCTTGTCTTTTACTGGTGGCTTCTTATCTTAAAACTATTCTACAATTAATAATAATAATAAAAGAGAAATTTAAAATGTGTCGTTTTGATGCAATTACATTTTATAGCTGCCGGTAAACAATTGTTTTGGGACTGCATAAATTGGGACTTATGTTGATGTGCATCTGCATTACGATACATTCTTTAGTTACATGTTTACTTGCTATTTTTTCCATAGAATTCCAGCCTCATTCAGTGCACAGATGGGCAGAATTGAAGTTGCACAAGCAACCGTGAATCTGGGAGTTCCTAGCTTTCAAGTGCTTGATTTTGTTGCCTAAATAACTTTCTTTTAATGGTGGGTGGGTAGGGGGATGAGGGTAGAGGAGGGTTGATGCTGCCATGACTTCTGGATGTTTTTTTCTGGAAAAGCCTGGATAGGACAGTGTGAAAGAAAGTAAGACTGGAGAGAATATAGTTAAAATCTTATTTAACCCTTTTTTTGAATTTTGACATACATTCAACTCACCACTGTTTTGAAATTTTTAATGGCTTTTCTCACATAAATTCAAACTTATATTACCTTTGTTCTTTTTTTCACTTGCTATCTGCATTTGGCCCCCTGTGCTCTGCACATAGTTGAAAGTAATTTAGTAGTTATTGCTTAGTGATGATAATTTCAACTGTTATGTGATACTACCATAATTGTCAATATTTTTCATTGGGCCCTACCTTTATTAAGTAAATAAAAGCACAAAACCTCTCATGGTTTGTAAAAAGGTAATTTGAATCTATAGGATTTCTGCTTCAGACAATAACAATTTTAAGGTAAATTAAATCTGTGGCCAATAAAACCTTGACCATGTCAATTTCAGTTAATACCCTTTTTTAAAATAAGGATAAAGGATGACTGTGTCATAAAACTTGCCTTTCAGTAGTCTGAATTTACACTGGTTTTCACTCAGAAAATCTTTTATTTTATGTTCTGTTGATTCTACAGACAGAGTAATTTGCAGAACTGGTCAAAATGAGAGCAGTCTCCATGCACAGAGAAGTCCATTTAGCCTTTTTTCTGGTCCAGTAAATTGATGGGAGAGAATCCTGTTATCAATCCATATATCTGGAACTTTTAGTTGTTGATGTTTTTGGGTCATGGAGCATAAGGGTAAACTCATGAACTCTTGAAGAGGACTCATGTGAACTTGGTGTTTCCTTTTTTGTTGTTGTCATTGACAGGTACCCAAGGATTGGAAACTGGCCTTAAGGGAAAATCTGGGGGAGACTGGGAATTTGGTTCATTTGCCCCTGAGTAAGTAAATGTTTAAATGGAAATTCCTGTTACATAATTAAAATACTGTCAGCTTTTTTTTTGAGCTCTTCTTTGCCTGAAAAATAAATATTAACTGTATTGGCTTTACTTACTGGAAACTATGCAGATGACTCAAGGTTTCTTGGAATGAAACAGGGCAAGAATATTTGGGCTTGCTTCTTTAAGATCTTGCATATGACTTTCAATACATCATAACAGGCCGTGTTTTTTATTTCTAACCTCAAAGCATGTATAAAGTTAAGTGAAGAAAAAGATTATTATAGTTAAAATGTCTTTTGTTGTTGTTGGCATTTTTTTTTTTTTTTTGCTGGTTCGGTTTACTGAGAATAAATGTTGGGTGCAATAGGACTGCTCACTTGCTTAAAGTTAAGCACATGCATCACTGGATTGGGGCCAGGTTGCAAAGCACTTTGTAGGATCAAGGCCTTATAGAGGAAGATTAGAGTGTAGAAGCTGTCAAGCACCAGCGAACAGAGATAGGCAGAGAAAAGCACATCAGAGAAGACTCTGGACTAGCATCCACATCCCTGAGCAATGTAGTTACACCGACCTAATCTTCCTTCCCCCCCTCCCCCCCCATGCAGACAGCACTATGTCAATGGGCGAGCATCTTTCATTGGCATAGCTGCCACCTCTTGGGGAGGTGGATTAACTACACAGAGCTTCTCTCGTCGGCATAGTAGTGTCTTCACTAAAGCACTGCAGTGACTCAGTCGCACCGCTGTAGTGCTGTATGTGTTGCTCTTTGCCATGTTGACTGGTGGAAAAGCTGCCGTGAAGTCAATTAAAAGAGTCGCCATTAAGTAATGCCAGGGTACTCCCTTCCACAACAGGACTGAAGGTGCTGGCAGCTTCCTAGGAAAAGAGACTCCAAGAACCAAACATACATTTCCCCTATGACAGCACAAAAAATTACCACTAAACCCTGGGGCCAGCCCTAAGACTTTTCATTTTACTGGGGAATAGATAGATACTCTTTAAAATACAAACGCATCCCTTGTGAATGGGTATTTTGAATGAGCAGATAAGCAATCTGTAGCATTGACCACTTTCCCCCTCCCCCCCTTCTTGCCCGGTACATATTCTTAATATGGAGGCAAAGTTCACTGAGTTTTTGGAAATGAATACCAAAATTGTAGCACTTCTCCATGCTGGGAATTTATCCTTTCCTTAAAAGTTATTTTTAGCTAGGGAAGGTTTATCATTGTTTATGTAAGATGAAGATTCTTTATTTCTACCTATTTTATATTTTAGAGAAATTGGCTCTTGCAAACTCCATTGCTTTTGGTTCATGTCTGACCTAGACTGATATCAGGGTGTTTGATTTGAAAACATTGCCATGGCTTAATCATATTCCTGAACTCAATGAATGAAAATAATAATTAATTGATAAATGTGTTAGAGCTGTGTAGGCAAACATATTTTAGTTTACAGTGGTATTAAGTGATTATTTTTTATAGTCAAAGTATAAATTTTTTTGCCTTTTTAATCATTTGTGCTATAAAGAAAGACTTAAACATGAAACCTCTTATAACAAATCACTAAGTTTCATAGACTACACCATGTACGATTTTAAACCAAGGGTTCTCAAACTTTTTTTGCTGGGACACCGCTTGGAAAATATTTCAGGCTGTGATGACCCCCCCCTCCCATGCCATGCCATGCCATCCGTACCAGCATGCATGGGGGCTGACAGCTCGTGACCCCCTCCCCCCAAATAACCTCGTGATCCCCTGAGGGGTTATGCCCCCCAGTTTTAAACTCATTGCACATTCCACATGTACATAGCATACATCCTTATCTTTGCTCTGAAATATATTAAGACCCCATTGAAGGTCAGTTTTTGTTTTGTAACTCAAGTAATCTCACACTGTCATTTACAGCATTAAAACTGACTGGCTGTTTTCATGTGCATTCATTGTTCATGTTTAAAGGCTGGTTCCTCAAATGCATATGTCTGGGCACACTCTTGAACCAATGAATATCCAGGATCTACTACAAAGATCCCAGTGTGCATGTGCGGGGTTTTTTAAAGGAGAGAGATACTGTATTAAATAATAGATGCATATTTTAAAATCAAAATTAGTTTGATTTCTGTTTTCAATCTGATATAGACTATTCAGAGATGTTTTCTTGTTTCTTTGAACTTTTGTACTAATACACACAAAAAATTTTCATTTTTTAAGCCCCACATTCTCTGCCCTTCTCTTCATATTTGAGTCTGTTGCTGTTGATAGTGATGACCGACAAGGCATTTCCTGGCCTTTGGTATCTTGGACCCTGTATAAATTCAAGCATTCATTTTAAGATTATTTTCTTCCTCTGCATTGTTCACTTTTTTTGGGTCATTTTTAAGGGCAGCAACAAAGGCGATTTCTCTGGAATTAGAGTTTAAAATTTTCAGTTGTTAACATGACAAGGAAGCTTGTTGGCGAAAAGGAAGGTGGTTATTTTATGCTTTTCAAAGACCATGTAGTTGTATTTGTCCTGCATTGAAAGAGAGATAAGTAGATGTTGTGATTCTTTTTACTAGAACAGTAGGCCCATGAAGGCCATATATGTCCTTGGTTTGTTATGAAAAGGCAAAAAGTTAACCATATAATTAAAAGATGAAGGCAGTCTAGTTAAGTTACATAGTTTATCCGCTTATTGGCGCAGGATTTTTCCCTGTAATAATTTATTAAGTGGTTTATCCGTCCTACTTGTATATTTGACATTCATTTGTGATTATTGTGAGTCCTATGCTTTTCCTTTTTAAAACTGAAATGGAGTGCACTGGGACCAGGTTTTCCCTTTTAGGCACATAAATGAAGGGTGAGGGTTTTTTTGTGCATATGCTGTACCCAAGTACTCCTGATGGGAACGTTGTTCTGAATGAGAGCTGCAGTGTTCTGAGCTCTTTTGAAAATCTGACTCTTGGTTTGCAACAACATAAAAATACATTTGTGCAACTTTGTGTTTGGTATTAAATTATACAGTAGTCCCTGAGAAATAATTTAACAAAATTTAACGTCTGATTTTTTAGCTAATAGGTACAGATGAAACCAAGCAAAGCCTGTTGATGCTGTAGCACGTAAACACAGCTAATTTCAGAGGGATTATTACTGTTGTGAGCTACAGTCAATGGTTTATGACTGTGTTACTGCTTTTCAATGAGTATGATGGATAATCTTTCATTATCTGTGGACTTAGGGCTGTTTGTTTTCTTTCTTATGGAGATGAACTAAGTTTTTACAATTATATTTATATCAATTTATCTACAGAAATCCTTAATAAAACTGACATTTTTAGAAGTTATTTCTAGAAGGTCAGGATAAGGGTTGACCTATCTGAAGTTTAATTCACCCAAAACTTCATGAAAATTAAACAAATTAGTTTATTTAAACAGTTGCAGCCATTGGAATTATTGCTTTTTCAGAGACTAGAATTGGATAGGTGTTAGGAAGGCTACCGTTGATCTTCAGCATACAATCCCTTATTTTGATCCAACCTAAAAAATTAATGAAATTAAATCTCCATTTTATTTCATAGCCTGAAGCAAAGTGTTACAGCCTTTCTTTGGGGTTTGGAAAACTATCTATCAAGCCTGGTCTACACTGCCGGCGGCCGTTGACGGGAGATACACAAGCTACATTCTGTGGCATCTCCTCTGTTCTGTGTCGACGGAAGATGCCCTCTGGTCGATGCAGCCTTAATCTTTTCGGGGAGCGAGAAGGGGGGTGGATTTATTGCATCAGCCAGAGAGCACTTTCGGGATGGATTGAGCGGGGCACCACAGCCCACTCAATCAGTCCTGCTGCATCGATCCATGCAGCCCCGGCAATGTAGACATACCCTCACTAAATTTGAAAGGCACAAAAGTCCCTTGTTTGTCCTCAGCATTAAAATATAGAAACACTGCTGCTTTACGAGGCTGTAAATGAGAACTGATAACTAATAGGGGACTTGGAGGTGGATGTTGGCTTTTAAAGAACAATACGTTCTATTACAAGTTCCTTTAGAGGGAGAATGTTTGTTTTTAATGATTCCTGGAGTGGAGGAGGTGACATTATTATGATACTGTTGTATGTAATAAATTATATAGTTCAATATTTGTCTGGATTTTCTTTTCTTTTCTTTTCTTTTCTTTTCTTTTCTTTTCTTTTTTTTTGAGAACCTAACTCTTTTCAAACATACTGGCTATATGAATTCCCAAATATTGTTTACCTATCACACAGGAAAAAATGGCTCTATTTAGAGCAGGTGCAGTTTTCTCACTAACGGGAAATGGAAATGCGAATACAGTTAATGTGCAGTACACATGAGCAGCAATGCTGTTCCACTGTTGTCTCGCCAAATGTTGGGAGGTATTGGAGGAAATGAAGGGGGAGATGTTTATATGTAGGATGCTTTGTGATATGAATGAACATTTTTTTCATCCACCTACAGAAGATTCAGAAGACTCATTACAGAACCTGACTCGTTTGTTTTGTTAATCTTTGATATTTAGAAAGCATCTTTACTGATCCTTTTTGCAAACCATCTCATGCAATAACTGGCAAAACAGAAGCAATTAGTGGTGTGGTCTCAAAGGGAATCTCAAGCTTCACTTTAAGTGTAATGATTAAATCCTTTAAAATGGTAACCAATGCTGCCAAAAACTCCTGTAATTGGTCACTAATGTATTTTGTTCCAGTAGTCAGTAGCTACTAGATTTCAGGCACATAATTAGTAATGTAGACACGTTTGGTCAGTAAAACTGAAAATCTTAATAACCATGGCTAGAGCGGGCAGAAAAGGAACACAGAACTGGAAAACTGAAATAGTGTTCTGTTGATAGAACCTAAGTAGAACTGTATGCTTGAATGAAACAAGTGTCCTACTGTGCTGGAATACAAATGGCCTGTCTGTGGCAGGATACAGAGAAGACATTTGGCAGAGAGGGATTTGAGAGCTTCTGGCATAATGTAATTGAATTGGCCATTTCTTTAAAGATACAGCAAATTGTTTGTTGCAGCATTCATCATCATAAGGAAGGTCAGACAGCTTGCCAAGCATATGATATTCATAATAAAAAATAAAACAGTGACTCTTAGATTTAAACACAAATCATTTTATTGTATTTGTAAAAGCTGTAGAAATTAATGATTTTTTTTGAGGTGTTGATGCAAAGTAAGACTGTAATTTGAGAGGGGGAGAGAGTATTAGTCAGTGAAAACAGCCCCAAAGGAATTTAGTTAGTGTTCAATGTAGAGATCCCCTAACTTGCGGACATAGTAGATATTTTGCCAGTGGTACTGCTGATTGTCGCTTTGAAAATGCTTTTATAGAGGGTAATCACAGTTGCTCTATTTTTAAAAAAAACACACACAAAATGGGGAAGGGGATTTAAAATAACAACTCCTCCCTTTTTACTAAAGCATTGCTGCTGCTTGTTAGCACTGTCTGTAGTGTGACAGAGCCAAATGATGCAACAAACTGCAGCATATTTAAAATCTTATATGAAATGCTCAATATCAGTACATTGGGAAAACCTTCTCAAGTCCCTTCCAGACCACTGAACATAAATTGTATTATGATGCGGGATTTGACCACGCAGTGATGCCTCCGGAATGAATAGCTGTGTTAGCTTTTAGATCCTAACACATCCAGGAGTCTAGCATTCGGATTTCTTGCACTATTGATAGGATTGGAAATTGCAACCAAAATAATTAGATTGGATATACAGATCCCAACAAATCAGCCTATGAAATTGGGGGGGGCAGGGAAAGCAAGGAGATGCTTTGAATTCTAAAGCTTGTCTTGCTGTTTCTATTATGTAAGAAGGTGAAGGAGGGGAGGTAAACTAGAGCATAGATGGCTATTGTTAACATTCATGCCATATAAATTAAATAATGATAGGAAGATTTCTTCATATTAAAAGCTGTAAGAGAGCTGCTATATTAAAACAGGTAATAAAATACATAATTTTAATTATATTCAATAGAATAGATGTATAGATGTGTCTATTTGGGGAGGGGAAGGGGCGGTAAATTTTTGCTTAAGATGTGCATAGCTTATAGAAATAAGAGATGGAATAATACCTATTAGATTATCCACTCCATTCCTCTCTGCCACTGCAGGATTCTTCCTTACAATATGCTTTCTAATACTTTGTCCAGCAATAGCGCTCCACTATTCCCCTTGGGAAATTATTCTGCAGGCCAGCAGACCTTTCTGTCCAGAAAGCCTTTCTAGATATTGAGCCCAGATCTTCCATTTCTTAATTGTATATTGTTACTCCTATTTGCACTTTCATGTATGAAAAATTATTTGTCTTCCTCCTCGATACTTGAAGACTGTTATCATGTTATATTCCCTCCCTTAGTTGCCACTTAGCCAAATTATTCACCAAGGGAAAGTCATGCCTGACCAACCTGATTGCTTTCTACGAAGAGGTGACTGGCTCTGTGGATGTAGGGAAAGCGGTGGACGTGATATACCTTGACTTTAGCAAAGCTTTTGATACGGTCTCTCACAGTATTCTTATCAGCAAGTTAAGGAAGTATGGATTGGGTGAATGGACTATAAAATGGATAGAGAACTGGGTAGAGCATAGGGCTCAACGAGTAGTGATCAATGGCTCCATGTCTAGCTAGCAGCCGATCACAAGCGGAGTGCCTCAGGGATCGGTCCTGGGGCCGGTTTTGTTCAACATCTTCATCAATGATCTGGAGGATGGGGTAGATTGCACCCTCAGCAAGTTTGCAGATGACGCTACGATGTGGGGAGTGGGAGCTAGAGATAGGATACAGAAGGACCTAAACAAACTGGAGGATTGGGCCAAAAGAAATCTAATGAGGTTCAACAAGGACAAGTGCAGAGTCCTGCACTTAGGACGGAAGAATCCCATGAACAGCTACAGACTGGGGACCGACGAGCTAGGCAGCAATTCTGCAGAAAAGGACCTGGGGGTAACAGTGGATAAAAAGCTGGATATGAGTCAGCAGTGTGCCCTGGTTGCCAAGAAGGCTAATAGCATATTGGGCTGCATTAGGGGGAGCATTGCCAGCAGATCACGGGAAGTGATTATTCCCCTCTATTCGGCATTGGTGAGGCCACATTTAGAGTATTGTGTCCAGTTTTGGGCCCCCCACTACAAAAAGGATGTGGAGAAGTTAGAGAAAGTCCAGCGGAGGGCAACAAAAATGATTAGAGGGCTGGAGCACAAGACTTATGAGGAGAGGCTGAAGGAACTAGGCTTGTTTAGCCTGCAGAAGAGAAGAATGAGGGGGGATTTGATAGCAGCCTTTAACTACCTGAAAGGGGGTTCCAGGGAGGATGGAGCTAGTCTGTTCTCAGTGGTGGCAGATGACAGACCAAGGAGCAACGGTCTCAAGTTGCAGGGGGGGAGGTCTAGGTTGGATATTAGGAAAAAGTTTTTCACTAGGAGGATGGTGAAGCACTGGAATGGGTTACCTAGGGAGGTGGTGGAATCTTCATCTTTAGAGGTTTTTAAGCTGCAGCTTGACAAAACCCTCGCTGGAATTATTTAGCTGAGGTTAGTCCAGCTCTGAGCAGGGGATTGGACTAGATGACCTCCTGAGGTCCCTTCCAACTCTGTGATTCTATGATTCTATATTTAACTCTTGTAATTTTTCCTTATAAGATAGTTTCTCTAGCTCCCATATCAGCTCTCATTTTCCTCTAGCTCCTGTTTTGTTGCCAGTCACAATCTCCAACTAGCCAATTTTTTTTGGGAACGGGTCCAAAATTCCAGGTGTGGTCATACTATAGACATATATAAATAAATATAAAGGTGACTATTATCTTCTCACCCGATGATGTGATGTCTGTGTGTATGCTGTCCAAAACATGAATTTGTATTTTTCTGTTGCCAGATTCTACTGCAAGCTCTAGTATAGTTTGCTGTCCATAATCGCTTCTATTTCTCTGCCAAATTTCTCCCTTCCATTCAGTACATTGTGAATTATTTTTGTACCTTTCATTTTTCAAAATCAAATCTCAAGTTTTATTTTTTGCACATTTTTATCTGTCTAGATCACTTTGCATTCTTTTTTCTGTCCTCACTTGTATTTGTGACTTCTTCAGTTTAGTACAATCTACGGATTTTATTAACATGCTCCTACATATCACTGTAAAGCTGTTAAATAAGACTATCGTAGACTTTAAGGCTAGAAGAGCCATCATGGTCATCTAAGCTGACTTCCTGCACATCACAGGCCACGGAACCTCACCCACCCACTCTTGTAATTGGCTCATAACCTCTGTCTGGCTTACTGAAGTCCTCAGATCTTGATTTAAAGACTTTAAGTTAAATGGAGAATCCACCATATACTCTAGTTCAAACCAGAAAGTGACTTGTGCCCCATGCCTCAGAGAAAAGCAATTCCTCCCCACCTCCTTGGGTCTATCCAATCTCACATGGGGGAGAAATTCCTTCCCGACCCCAAATATGGTGATCAGTTAGACCTTGAGCATGTGGGTGAGACCCACCAGCCAGACACTTGGGAAAGAATTCTCTGTAGTAACTCGGAGCCCTCTCCTTCCAGTGTCCCATCTCTGGCCATTGGAGGTATTTGCTAATAGGAGTTGCAGATGGGCCATGTGCCATTGTACGAAACCTCATTGTATCATCCCCTCCATTAATTTATCAAACTCAATCTTGAAACAAGTTAGGATTTTTGCACCCATTGCTGCCCTTGGTAGGCTGCTCCAGAATGTCACTCCTCAGTGGTATCTAGGTAGGCACTCCCCATAACCTCAGTTTCAGACAGTGTTCATATTTTTTAACAAGATATCCTGTATAATATGCTACCTTTTTAATAATGCTTAAAGATTTGGTTGTGAAATGATCTTTAAGGGTCGTTTACAGTATTTTAGGATTTCTCAAGCGCTTGACCCATGTTCTGGTCTCAAAACATTCACAACCAGATTTTCAAAAAGAGCCCACAGCTGCATTTGTTGTCAATGGGAGCAGCTGGGCGTTAAGCTTTTTTGAAAGTATGACTCTAAGCTTTTTAGTAGATATTAGCACAATATTTTTACAGTAATTAAATATGCTAAGTGCTTATATTTGTGTTGATTATTTTTATGGTGGTAGCGCTTGGGAGCCCTAGTCATGTAGCATGATTCCATAGTGCTAGGTGCTGTAGAAACACAGAACAAAAAGATGATCCCTGCCCAAAGGCCTTCCAGCGTAAGTCTAAGACAACAGATGGATACAGACAAATAGATAATACAAGGAAATAATGAGACGTGATTAGGTCAGCATGAATGGCAATGATCTCCGCACACCAGTAGTCTAACCGGTGTCAAATTTTTGTAGGCATTATGGGAAAGGAGAGTTTTAAGAAGGATTTTAATGGAGGATAATGAGTTGGTTTTGTAAATATTGATGGGGAGCTTCTCCAAAGCATGAGGGGCAGCATGGGAGAAAGCATGAAGGTGCTTGTTTAAAACTTAGTAAGTGGATGATTGGAGTCTGTCATGACTTGCCGATCAGAAGTGAGTCAACATCTTGATAGTGTTATGAGGTAAGTTAGGGAATAGGCCATAAAGGAATGTGACAATGAAGGCAAGTAGATTATGTTTCATTCGACAGAGAAGGAGGAGCCAGCAGACAGATGCAAGGAGAGGGGTAACATGGTCAAAGAGATGGGCTAGGAGAGTCTTTGCAGCAGCATTCTGCATGGATAAAACTGGGAGAAGATTATTTTTGTCAAAGCCCGAGAGAAGGATGTTGCAGTAATTGAGATTTGAGATGATGAGAGCTTGGACTAGAGATTTTGCTGTGTGGATGGATAAGAAAGGTCACATCTTAGAGGTTTATGCAGAAAGAATTGGCCAGGTTTAGACATAACCTGGATGTGAGGACCTAGAGAAAGGTTGGAGTTGAATATGACAGCCATTTTATGGGCCAGAATGACAGAATGGTGGTCATGTCTACAATGTTTGAGAAACAACTCGTGAGGGTGGAGGTCAAGTGCTCTGTTTTGGCCATGTTTATCTTGAGCCAAAGCCTAGACATCCATGAGGAGATGTCAGAGACTGGCTAAGGTTTTATTTGTACAGAGGGAGATGGGTCTGGAGTAGAGAAGTAGATCTGTGAGTCATTAACATAGAAATGGTAGTTGAATTTGTTTTTGCAGATGAGATTACCCAAAGATAAGGTATAGCGGGAGAAGAGAAGGGAACCAACAACAGAGCCCTGTGGAACCCCCACTGAGGACAGATGAGGAGGGACATCCAAAAGACACACTGAAGGAGTGACCTCCAACTTGAGTTATTTCACATTGGTTATGTTGAATTATACAGATAATAGCAAAGAATAACAGAACAGCATTTCTCTGTCACGATCTTTTCAGCCCCATTATGTTAAGAGCTCTGAATGCGTCCTTTCCGAACTTCATTACTAATTTTTTTTGTCCTTATGTCATTTGTGCATAATAAAGGTAAATCAAAGTCTTGGTGGATAACCACCTCAAGATAAGCTCTCTGAGCAAAGCTGTGGCTAAAACAGCTAATATCTTTGGTTTTATAAATAGGGACTATCGAGTAAGGAGTAGGAGGTAGTATTGACTGTATATGCAGGACTGGTGATCCTAGAATAATGTATTCAGGTCTGGCACCCATACTTTAACAAGGATGTTTTAAAAAAATAATAAAATAAAATTGTAAAGTGTACTGAAAATAGTTCAAGAAGGATTGAGAACCTATTCTGGAGAATCTGCCTTATCATGAATGGCAAATGAAGCTCTAGTTACCTTATCAAGAAGAAGATTGTAATCAACTCACTTCTCAATCTTTGGGTACCTAGGTTAGTATTTCTGACTGTAGAGGGTTATTTTATCTTGAAGGCAAAAATATAACAAGATCTTGTGGTTTGAAATTGAAGCTAGACAAATTCAGACTGGAAATTAAGGGCAAATTTTTCCAGTTTTCCACTACTGAAACAATTTATCTAGGGATGTGATTGTTTTTCCATCACTTTAAGCCTTTCAATCAAGTTTTGATCCTTTTCTAAAAGTTATTCTTTGTTCAATCAGAAGTTTGGGGCTTGATGCAGGAATCACTGGGTGGAATTCTATGGCCTGTATTATGCAGGAGGTCAGGTTACAATGGTTCCTTCTGGCCTTAAAATATATGAAGGTCTCTGATTCAGGGTAGATATATGTGTATATGTATGTATTCTTGAGCTGGGGTGATGGCTTATTTTGGTGACAGGATATGTTACCTTACAAGAGAACTTTAGTATTGTAAGTACTATATGTAAGACGAGAACCAAGTATGGTAACATGCCAGGGAACATTGCAGAGCTATCTCTCGGACCACAGGATTTATCAAGTGCTTGTCTTGAAGCATCGCATGGCAGATATGCAATTTTCTATAGAGTCCAGTTAGGTGAGAGCCCCTTCCCCTTAGTATATGCCCATGTGAATGACATGTGAATGCTTGGTGCTATTAGTTTATAGTTTATAGAGATAATTTGGAAATTCAAACCAAACAAACTGTTTCCAGAATTGCAGAATTGTTCTCTCTGTGTATTTACTGTGGAAGTTGCCTGGTAATGTTGCAGGCACTTCTAATACAAAGTTCAATTAATACTACTGCTTTAAATCCCTTGGAGCTTGAGGGGAGGAGAGAGTGAAAAAATTTGAGCAGTTTTTAGATGGAGAATTTGTTCAATATGAACCTATGCAAGTTTACAAAAGAGATCAGATGAAATACCTCTCACGTGTTCTACGTCTGTCTGAGAAGACACACGGCCCTTTATTTCTCATATTTTGACCACTGCCATTCAGAAATGTGGATATTGCTTAGGTTTGACCAATGTAGTTGTGTTTCTTAGATGAGTTATTAACTAGGCAATGTTGACATAGGTAGTATTTTCTATACCTGCTTTACAGTTAAATGTACTGTGGATGCTGTTAAAAAGTAAACATTTGCCATGCATAGTATAAATACCTCACTGCAGTATGCATATAGCAAATACTTTCATCACATCAATACCATAGGATGTCATTTGTTTTAATGACATATCTGTTTGGATTAATCTATTTTTTAAAATATGCCACAAAATAAACAGGATGTGTCAGATGGGTGACTAGATTTTTGTTGCAACTGAGAGCAAATATGGCTAATCATATATACTTTGTCAGAAAGGCTTGTCCATCTACATCATCTTCTTATCCCTGGGTATTGACAGAATCCCAGGCCATGTGTATGCCATTTTTGTAGAGTAGTCTTCAAAACTGATGATGATTAATGACCACGTTATGCCTGTTAGTTCTTCATGATCAGATTGGTGTATATTAGACTGGACTTTGTCTTTTGCTATATGATCAATCAGTTCCTATTTATTCCATGCTGATTTTGTCCCTAAATACTGCATATACATTTTTTTGTTGGCATAAAGATCTAGGCTATTCTCTTGTATGGTCAAAAGAGAAAAAAGAAAAGACTCTATTGGACTTAGAAACATGTCTGGCAAATCCATCTCATGAGACAATGTGTGGTCATGTAGATTGCTGGTTTCTTTGCAGCTTAGCGGCCATGGCCCATTTTATTTGCCCTGATGTGCACAAACTCAACAGGAAAGAGAAGATGTGCACGTTCTGTTTTTTTGGTGGTTGTTAGTTTCTTTGAAAGCTGGATGAGAGCCTCCCATTTAGATCTGAATTTGACTAAAAGGCGTTAAAACATGTTGGCGTTGTATGATTTAATTAAAAGATTCTTAATTCTTCAGATTGGGGGAAAAATTCAGGAACCTGATCCATCGTCATAGCAACCTGTTGCTTCTCTACTTTCTTTAGTGAGAATTTCAGAATTATGTAGTATTTTAAAGCATTAATTCTTGAATTAGGCAGCACCTCCTCTCATACAAAGATTTGGGAGACGAATTTAAAATGATTTATGTGTTAGCAATGTTAGCAATAACCAACTTCTCTCCACAGAAGAACTCTCTTTTTCCCCTTCCTGTGCCTCTTCCCAAGAATACAAAACAATACAAAAATACAGATGTGGAAAGGCATGAAAATATGTTGAAAGTATTTTTCTTCTGTCTTGGAACAATGGTTGCTGACAGCAGAAGGCTTGCTTGCTTGTTAAAATTAGATTTGAATCATCAGTGTAATAGCTGTAGGAAAATTGTTCTATGGATAGATGCCAAGAAGTCTATGTAGGTCTGCTCCATCCTTTGAGTAAACATGGGGTGGTCTCTGTATGATCATAGCTGGCTTCTTTAATTGAGGGAGCTTCTGCTTTCTATGACAGATCCTGGATTTTGGTTTAAGGACTTTAAAACCAAGATGTTTATGAACAAAGGGAATTTAATGTAGCTCCAAGGACAAACACATAGCACAAGTTTTCAAATACACAAGTGGGTACTATAAGCCCAGGCTTCTCATAAAAGGTAGCTTTACCATCAGTTCCTATTTCATATTAACTGGGCCTAAATCCAAGAACTTTTTCCCCTCTCCTGATCTAGGGTACAACAAAGGTTCTTTCTGCCTGTCCTTGAAATAGTACTGCAAAGTCTCAACATGTTAGCAGCCAGCTAGTCAAAAGGGCAATGCCCTTTCCAAAGCTGCTTTGAAGTCAGCATCATTTTAGCTTTCTCTTCTTCTGTTTCTGAGCTGTTATATGATGGCTCAACACCCACTTGTTTCCTAACTGTAGTTATTATCCCCGCCTTTACTGTAATCGAATCTGGAGATGACAATTACTTCTCCATGGGGCTTCACCTTAAGACCACTCAGAAAAACTCCAGCTGGTGCAGAATACAGCTTCCCATTTAAATGGTGTTTCTTAGGGGGAGCATGTGACATCTGTGCTCTGTAGTGGCTTCCATTTCATTTCTGGTGCAATCTAAAGTGTTGTTTTTAACATACTGCCCTAAGTGGCTTGGTTCCTGATTAATTTTCAGACACTACTTAGTGTGACACAGTGGTAATTGATATCATCTGACAGTCCCCTAGTTTAAATTGGTGGGGGACTAAAGGTAGGACTTTGTCAGTGAAAAGTCCCTTCCTTCAGAAATAGTTTACCTTGTTGGTGTATCAGAGCCAGAATGACTTGCTGACTTTCCAGACACACTGCAAAGTTTTGCTGTTCTCTATTCCTGGATTGGAGGCCAAAAGTGGAAGAGAGGGAGTAGTTAAGGGAAGGATTTTAATTTGAATATTGGTCTGGTTGTATAGTGTATACTTAATCAATGTTGTGTGTGCAACAAGAGAAGACATTTGAAATAAGTCTAAACAAATAAAGAGCTAATGGTTATTCTATATTGATAACCTGTGCTTGCGTTTACTCCAATTAACTCTGCATTACCAGTCCCTGTCTCCTTTGGAATTGGTAAAGTCTCCATAAAGTTTCTGGATTTTTTATCATTATTATTTTATTTTACTGAGGCTTAAGTAGTTCCACACATGGATTGGATGTGTGAACAATTATCAGTTGTCCATTGCTGGCAGATAATCAGGGGACACAGGACCACCCCAAGTGGCTCAGCAAAGACTGTACAGCAAGCCTGGTATTACCCAATTGGGCATGGCAATGTACCACTTGACTGTGAGGGACCACCTTAAGTTGGTGGGATTTAACCTAGTGTAGTTAAAACTATGTAAGAAGGAGAAGCTTTCAGAAGAGTTTTTGCTGAAATGTATCTGCTATGGTATCATTTGGATTGAAAAAGATATACTATGGTTAATCTAATCAGTCCCCTTTCTTCGTGGCAGATTGATCTAACTATTGCTAAATCATCCCTGGCAGGCTTCAGGTACCCATGTGATGGTGTTTCTAATACCTCCCTTGGTATCTTGTTCTGTTGTCTAACTGTTCTTACAACATGTTTCCTAATATATAGCCTACATTTTCTTGTTCCATCTTTGCTGACTAATGTATTTAATTGGTCCCAGTTCTCGTTATAACATCACGTGGCATATTTGTAAACAGTTGTGTTTCCCCTTAGTCATTTCTGTAGCCAAAATGTGCTTTGTTCCTAAATTTCCTTCTTCCTTACTTCCCAAGGCTTAGTCATTTATGTTGCTTTCCTTTCAAATTTTTCCCATTTGTCTGAGCTTTCCTCTTTTTTTTTTTTTTTTTATTGTGTTGTCTAAATTGGAATGTAGTATTTTTAAGACCTAACTGTGCCATCATAATTTGACTCATAGTATACTGCTAGGTAGCATATACTCTTAATCATACTACTATTCAGCCAATAATCTTCAATCATATTCCATGTCCCGTGGGTGTCTGCCATCTGTTACTTTGTGCCATTAGATTTCCACCAGATTTACTATATTCTCCTCAACATACTATGCTGAAAAATAACTTCCTTATCTTTTTATTGATCTCACAGTTTAGTCTTAATTACACACTTAATCAAATGATGGTCACTATTTCTATTTCTCACTATATCCAGTTTTCCATTTTATCCAAAACAAATTCAAGAATTGTTCTTGGCTTACATATCTGGGACCTGATCCTCCACTGCCTTGCACAGTCATTTATACCTGTGCAAAACCGATATAAACTGGTGTTAAAACACTACTGAATCTGCATTTTACCTTCACTCTGCTCTTGTATTGCATGGCACTTGTAAATGACTCTACAAAGTATTAAGCAATAGAGAGTCAGGTGCCCTATTTAAATATTGTGTAAGGAATATGTTTGATGGTCATGTAGGGGCTGATTCTGTATTACTTACACAGGCAGTGGAAGGACACCAGGCCACACCAAATGATCATAGTGGTTTCTTGTGGCATCTAATAATCAGGATCTTTGTGAATTACCACAAAGGAATATATTCACAAACATCTCTTATTTCTCTTTTATCTAATATTTTGGAAAGGTGGCCTATAGAAATTTTCTCTTCTTTTTTGTCAGATCTTAAAATGACTGCCTGGACCACAATCTTACAGATCATCAGAGCCCAATTTCGTTATTTGCTAAACAGCTCTATGAATACCTTTGTTTTTGTTAGTATGACAACCTAAGAAGAGTTATAAATTATTTTCCCATCTTCTAAAATAATCTTCAATTACTTATTCCCTCTAACTGCAGGGGGAAAACTAAGCTGATAAACTCCAGGTTTCCATTGCTAATAACGTGGCCAACAAGTGGTATCTGATCATGTACTATAGGAAATGGACTGTATGGGAATAGTATTGTGGGACGTTTGTTTTTGCTTGCAAACACATATGTTTATGTATGCAAATTAGACGCAGTCTGAGTTAACTCAGAATCATGATGATATATTCAATGGCAACATTAACACCCCATTAGGTTCATGGGACAAGTTACACCTCTCTTAGAGGTGTATTTTTTCTGGCAATCTGTAGACTCTGGAAGATAGCACTGCATATATTAACTCCTTCAAATGTGAATTGAAGATAAACGTCCCAAACGTAAGATAACAATTTTTAAATGAAAGCTCAGACTCCAGAGCACACTTCTGCAGTGGGGGTGAATTTTGTGGTAGCTGAATCATGGAATAAATAGACTCTATTTCCCTTAATATTTAGGGTGGTGCGGCATTTTTCTTTTGAATCGTCATTGCATTTTACCCTCGCTAAGCTGACCTGGTGAAATCTCAACAAAGTGCATAAATTTCAAACACCTTAAATACTTCACCCTTTTATTACTTTATGTATTCTGCCCTGTTTTTTGTGTGAATTGCAAATAGTTGTATAGAATGGCTATATAGCTGTATAGAATTAAATATTTTAGAACACTGTATATCAGTACTGGAAGGGGTGTCAGTATTAATTTTTGATGACTGAATTATCTTTCTATAGTGGGGGAAAGAGGGAAGGTTTGCATTAAAATAACTGCTATTGAGAGGGGCACTTGTCCTCTGGGCTTGTTGCACACCCTCCAAATGGCTGATCTGCTGTGACATGGATATCACAAAATTATTAGTGAAAGCACACTTTTTCTTTGGCTCCTGCACCACACTGTGATCGATAATACAATATGTGTAGGTTTATCTCAATTCAGTTTATTATGCTGAATAAAAAATGTTTGGGCTCCGGCAATATTTCGGAGAAAAGACCCCCCTACAACAAACTACCAGTAAGGATCTCTTCTCAAGCTTATTTCCGAATTCCTCAAACCTGCTTACAAGACCTCAAGCCCCTGCCAATATCGCTGGTTCTGACTGGAGCTGTGCAGACCTTTTCACCACAAAATCTGATGCCTCAAAAAAGATGGTGGGTTTCAATTTTTGTGTGAGACTTTGTTTTGGTGAAGCTTGAGCCAAGACCAGCCCCTGCTGCTGTACACGCTTCCCAGCAGGCTCGAGTTCCACACTTACCCTATATCATCTTCCAAAGACGGGACCTTTGTTGTTCTAGCCACCCAAACCACTAACATCTTCAGGAGCACCTTGGCTAGTCTGCTCCATTTTTAGCTCCCAGGGGGTGTGGAGACTGTTCTTCTGCTTTATCCAGTCTGATTTGGTTTGTTTGTTTGTTTGTTTAAAGGGGCCAATAGTAGACCACCTCTTTCCTCCTTCAAAATTCAGGGTGCTGGCAAAAGGGATCCTCATGAATGAAAGGATCAAACCAGATGATACCTTTACAGGATCTTGCTCTCTGACTCTTAAAAAGATTTCAGTTTTATACTTCAAGTACATACAACATTTTGCATGAATAACACCTCATTCAAGCTGTTTAGGCCAATAATACCTCATAAACTGTAACAAGCCCAACAAAAATCTAAAAGGGAAACAGCAATGAAACATGAAGTAAAGGTTGCTAATTTAGCTGCAACAAACAATTGGCACTGCTAGTAGCCCAATTAAACTCCCTAATTTGACAAATAGAATATGCAGTCTTAACATTAGTTTGTACAAATTTAATATTATTATAATGGACTCTGATGCAGCACAGAGCAGAAACAGTAAAATGTGTCCACACCCACTGAAGTGTTACTGTAATCTTATTTTCCCTACTTGGTGTAATACTTCAGTATTCCCTTAGATTTGGCAGAGTAAAGAATGGACAAATTGCATAGTCCTCTTTCTTCTTGACTATCAAAAATTGAAATGTAAACTTGAAATGTTCTAGTGAAACAGGTATGCTCTTACAGGTTTATATAAAATAACAGAGCATCAGGGGTGCGTACATATGCCTGGGGGGAAAGGAGTGGTTGCTTATACCAAGTAACTAAACAAGATGTAGCGGAGTACCCCTAAATACAGAAGTGCTCAGAATCCCATAGCTGTTCTGTTTTTTATTGGTCCCTAATCCTTTCATGCCTCTTTCTTATTCTTCTTTCTTAGGGTATGTCTACACAGATGGCAGCAAAGTCGTCGCCGTCAGGTCGACCTATTTGGATCGACTGAGTGGTCAGTGTAGACCCGCTCAGTCAATCCAGAAGTCAACGCACCCCCTCAAACCACCCCTTCAAGTGGTGTAGCACTGCGTCGACGGAAAAACGGTTCCCGTTGGCGCAGTACAGTGAAGACGCCATGCAGAAGGGAAGCACAGCAGTCGACCAGAGTTATACAAACTACTCTGTGTAGTTTGCATAACTCCTGTTGACTGCCGCTGAATCACCCAGTAAGTGTAGACCAGGGCTTATTCTCCCCTCCCCTCTTGGGAATGTCTTTATGACACTTACCATTGCAGGGTGTATGGTTATAACAGCTTTGAAACTGGTGCATCCTAGAACAATGGTTCTTCAGTGCTCTTCATTGGATGAGATTGTGAGCTGCACCTTGTAGAGGCTCAGTACAGAATTCACAGTTCAGTGAGGTGGGATATGGTGGGTTTAAGAAGCCACCTTTGTGTCCTTCCCAACTTGGACTGTTCCATGGGTCTTGATGTAACAGACAGCTGTGGGGACCAGTCTACATTATAGGATCCTCCCCAGCCTACCTCGTACTGCAGCACTGCCTGGAATCATCGCAGTGTTGCATGCTGCCGCCCAACCCCTGCCATTGCTCCTGCCCAAATCCTGTCCGCAGCACACTCCCTATACTAGGGCCTGCAAAGGAGTCCTCAGAAGGCAGCCTTATGGCAATCTCTAGAGTTCCTGAGCTGGAGGAATCCTCCTCCCCTGGAGATATCCAGGCTTTTAATGCCGTATTGTACTGCTCCAGACCTTTTACCCAGTGTAAAGGCTCTGGACTCTGGGTGAGGATCTCCCCTGTGAAAAATAGCATAAGGATTTAATGTATTAAGATCATGGTATGAAAATGCCCAAGCTGTATTGATCTTTGGCCCATTTCATGTTACTGGGGTGAATAAAAAACAAGTGAGTGATTTTATTTGCGTCTTTATTTTGTTTTTAACCACCTTCATGTGGTGCAGTAATAGCTCTGTGAAAAAGAATGGCGTTTCCAATCCGGATGACATGATTGCTAACACTGTGTGGTTTTACATATTTTGAATTTTCATGGAGTGAGTATATTTTGCGCCGTATTCCTCCCCAGAAGTGACATGTTGAAGGTGTATTTGTGTGGTAGACAAATCTTATGCATTGACCCCAATGGGGGGAGGGCGGAGCCATGGTCATAGTTAGTGAAAACTTTCTTCATTTACTAATCGGAGCAGTCAGCTATGTTTCAATAACTTTTAGAATCGGTGATGGAATTTGTGTGTTTGAAATACAAAGACCCCACTTTCTTTTACTCTGACTTTCCATTTTAAAGAGAGAGACAAGGTGGGTGAGGTAATATCTTTTATTGAATCAACTTCTGTTGGCGGAAGATACAAGGTTTCGAGCCACACAGAGCTCTTCTTCAGGCACAGAAAAATGATAAGACATACTGGAAATCCCTAAAATAGCAAGCTTCATCCTTGGCGTAAAGCCATCACTTATAATCTGTCTGATCCCAACCACAATACAAAGGAATGTTGGGATATAATTAAGCAATCTCCTGAGGAGGGAGGGCAATCTATGATCGTGCAATTAAAGGCTGTCTGTGAATGCATACACAAAAGGGTGCAAAATTAAGGTTGTGTGGGCAAACTAATTCTTGAATTTCCTAACACTTGAGTGCTTTACAATCTTAATAACATCTTTTAGATTTTTATATCTAATCTCCTAAGTGGCCTTTTTCTATAAAGAAAAAGAGAAAAAGCCATTTTTATTATATGCAACTATACCATGTGCTGTCAGCAGGACTGAAACTTTAGACCTTCAGCACTGTATCAAAGACCTCTAAATCTTGAGCTAAAAGGCTAGCCGCAGTAGCTGGCAGCAGGATTAGGCTGTTATCTTTCTGTGGACCAGCCACACTAGAGAAGAATGCGTAACTCTGAAACAGTGAGTTATGTATACATTTTGCTAACTGAAGAGCCAAACGTATAGATTTGGCAGATTCTTTCTGAGAGGTAGTGTGGCTAAGTGAATGAGGCATGGGGGTCTGCAAGATTATCTGAGGGTTTTATTCCTGTTTGTGTAACCTTTCAGTGGAGTATAATGCCTTGCTCATTAATGAGGGTTGTGTAGGCACAGAATTATTACCAGCCAAGGGAAGAAATGAGACTTGAACTAATTGTCTCCTGGATCCAAGTCCAGTGTACCTTTCCTTAGACCAAAGGGGGAAAGTAGCAGGGTGAGGAGGATGACAAGGATCCATTTGAGGAGGATCCATTTAGCCTGTGTCCTTTCTGGAGCAGTTTTGTGTGCTTTGCGTGCTGAAGAAACCAGGGCAGTACACGTGTAGTGCTGACGGAATGCTGAGGAAATTTAGCAGCCAGCTTCTAGTAAACTCCACTAAGCAAAACACGAGTGGGAAGTGGTGTTTTTTTCAGTAGCTTACAATGTGGTTAAATCTGCACAGATTGACTATGGGGATTGCAAAGGGACCTTCCTGACTCCAGGTCTGCCCACTGCCAAATTTCAAGGTCCTGCTGCAAACTAGAGAGATGTTATTGCTCTTAAAAAATGGCCAGAAAAAGGTTTATAAAGGAAAGTGTTAGACAATGTAAATAACGGGGTTACTACTTTTCACCCTATAGTTAGAGAGAGGGTGTGGGTGTCTATAAAAACACACACACTGCTTAAATTTTCAGAAGTGACAAGTGGTTTTGGATGCCCAATTTAGGCTCTGTTAATGGAGCCTGACTGCACAACGCTTTTTGAAAATCAGGCCTCTTTAACATGTCTCAAGCTGGGCATTGAAAATTCCTAGGCAAATTCAATGCACATGTATACATATGTGTATGGGTATAGAGTATGTATTAATAATTTTCTTTCCTTACCTTTTTTAAGGCTTCTTTAAATAATGTTTGAAAAGCGTTTTGAGAGCCTTTATTGGACAATAGGGTGTGTAGGAGTTCAAAGTATTTATATAATGTTAAATTTTTTTCGAAAGACAAGCGAGGCAAACATAGTGTAAAAGGGAAATTCAATTGCTAAGGGATTATAGGGATAAACTGTAAAATCAGTAAATCACATAATGCTGGAGTGCTGCATGCATATTGATTTGTTTATATTCAGACCTCCCTTTCCTCCTCCCTCCCCCCTCCTGGCCCCATCTGTGGAGTTGTGAGTCATATCAGGCAAGAACAAAAATGGATGTGGTTGCTACCTGTTTGTGGTTGATTGGTTGTTTTTCCCCTTCGATTGCTGCAGGCTCGGAAGAGAACAGCGGCTTATCAAGCACTTCAATCTGCTTTGCTGAGTGTAACAGTTTAAGAGAAAATGGCTGCCTTGTTTTCCAGAGCTGTCCTACAGATGACCATGCAAGAGAAAATGAGGATCTGAGCATGAGAAATCTCAGAGTAGTTTCCCGGGCCATTTAGCATTTATAAATACACTATGAAGGATTCTTTTTCTTTCCAGGTAGCTGCATGATTTAGTCTTCTAAGATTTACCATTCAGCACAATGATTCCAGCCCAGCTGTTTGAAGGATGGCTTGTTCTGAATGTAGGCGGAAGGGGAGCAATTTCAGAGATGTCATAAATACTCTTTGGAAACCTCTCTTTCATAAATAGATCGAGACTTTGAATTTTGTATTTTAATCTAAAATTCTAGTAGCGTAACTAAAAAATTCAAGCATTATTGTAATGAAATATTTTATAAAAATGTCTTGCACCTTACTTCTTAAAAATAGCTTTACTCAGAATGAAACAAACATGAAGGATGTAGCATCATGTTATAAGCAGACGTGATGTGACATAATATAGAACTACACATTACAGGTACAATTGAAGTACGTCTGGGCCAAGAAGCTTTTGATATTAACTCACATGTGATCTATATAAGGCACCATTCCCAATTCTTATTGAATAAATATCTGTGAAACTCTAATCCGTTCTCCCTGTGTTCTCACACAGTAATGGGATTACAAAAAGAAAATGGTTAACAGGTTGCACTATTGCTTTGCAGTGAGAGAGCACCTTCCATCAGAGAATCGTGCTTTCATGAGTTGACGTCCTTATTCCAGTTTTATTGATGGGGAAACTGAGGCACAGAGAAAGGACATGATTTATGCAATGGCCCAGAGGAAGTTTTTATCAGAGCCAGGAGCAGAACCCAGAACTCCTGTCTCCTTAGTCTTTAACATAACCATAAGTCCAAGCATTCTCTCCCATATATAAAGTCATAGGAAAAAAATCACTAGATTTTGTCTTTGAATTGCTGGGCTTCCCTACAGTATTTTCAAAACTTTTTATTTGATTTGATTTTGATTTGATTTGGAAACTCTTTTAAATGGAAAACTGGCTTGTCAAAGGAATTTAAAAATTTAATTTCCTTTTTTTTTAGCAAAATGAACAGACATTTTAATGTCAATTGGAATAAAATATTTCATTTTTGATTTGGAGTTGCTACTGGCAATGTCACTATTGCAGTATTGATGTATATTGGTTTCTATGAGCTTATTTCAACATATTGGTATAAGGGTTCTTTTCTTCCCTCAGGTAGGGTTTTCCTCCTCCTCCTCCTCTTCCTCACCTCTTGAATTGTGTTGTTCAATAATCTTTTTGGGAGCCCTACCATTATCTCCAATCATCATCAAAATGTGTGTAATCTGGATCAGTTGAAAATGGAAGTTAGTATTTCGTGTTTTATTTTGTAATGGGAAGCCTTAGGGAGAGTCATTCTGGCCCCCTCTTTTTTCCGTTCCACATACTGTTAAACCTTACAGCAAGTGGAGGTGTTGCAGGTGATGTCTACACTAAAATTCCTCTGAATCCATCCATTCTATTGTGTGGATCGGCTGGGAACACTAGCGTGTTAATATGGCTGCTTCCCTCATCCAAAGATCAAGTGTGCTGCTGTTGCTGCCACCGCCAACCTACTGGATACCAGCCCAGGGATTGTGTTTTGAAAACTGCTGTCAGTGGAGATCAGTGGACATGTACCAGTGTCAAATGGGAGGAATATGCTGGTGAATCAAACCCTAAATATATTTCAGGGAGCTGGTCAAAAACTCTTTTAAATGGAAAACTGGCTTGTCAAAGGAATTTAAAAATTTCATTTCTTTTTTTTTAGCAAAATGAACAGACACATTTTAATGTCAATTGGAATAAAATATTTCATTTTTGTGTGGCTTTTTGCCCATCCCGATGGAAAAAGGGTGCGAGGGGGAGGGGAGTAGGAAAAAAAAGAAATAGAAACAAAACTTAAATTTTCTGGTTGAAATCTTTTTTGTGGGAAATACCTACATTTTTTTGACCAATTCTAGTCATTTGTTTTGTGAGCACAGAAGCTGGCTACATGAGACTCAAATTCCTTCTTCCACTGTCCTCTGAGAGATGTTCCAATGGAAACAGGTGCAATGCCTTCCCTCATACCACTAGATAGGACGGTCACAGAAGTCTGTTCAGAACCCTGCACTTCTTAGTTTGGATAGGGACAGCTGTGGTAATGTGCAGGGTGTGACATTCTTTTCTCATAAGATGGAAACTTGGAAGTTTTCTGAAAACTCACTTTAATGTAATGTAAAATATACAGCAAATATTAAAAATCTCATTTCTACTCTGAAAAATGGCAAAATGGGGCACTATATTTAATTCGTGCTGGTGATTTCCAGATGAAATATACTCAGTTTGCAATTAATAGGTGTTTTTTCTAACAGTTTGCCCTGGAAACTCAATTTGAAAATCAGTTCTAGGTTCTTTATAGTTCATGCATCATTATAAATAAGCCAAAATCTACCTTCAGTTACCTCTTTGCTACCCCTTTGAAATCAGTGAGGTAGCACACATGTAAATTATACAATCTGGACCGCTGTTTGCAACTTCAGTAGTAATTGCTAGGCTTTGTTTGTGGTTGGGGGGAATCCATCATGTTAGAAAATGTTGAACACTGTTTGTTACAACATAATTTTGCCCTTAGTGTAGACAAGGACAGGTGGATGTAAAAATGAAGTAGCCATTCCTCGTTAATCCTAGGGCTAAGCATATTTTTAAACACACCTATTCTCATCCACACTGAGTCAAACTTATGTTGGACATCATGCCAATTATGTTCTCTAATATGATGCTTTTCCTTCAGAAAAATGCTTTTACTCCAGTGGTAAAAGGTGTGAAAGGTGGTAGAAAGATGTTTGTCAATAAGGTCACCTGATGTGACTTTAAGTAGATTGTGTAAGCAGGAGCCATATTTACACAGTCATTTTTTCAAAGTAGAACCACAGTTTAAGAAGAGCTCCCCTGTAAACATCCACAAAGTTACTTCATTGTCCTCCTTCGAATCCCTCCTTAGAACTTGCCGTGATGCCTACAATAAACTTGATAGTGGTTAGGCTGCTGGTGCAGTAACTCACTGCCTATCAGTGCAGTAGATCACTGCCTATCAGTTGTTTTCTTGTTTCCTTGTATTTTCCCATCCGTCTATATCCCTCTGTTGTCTCTGGTCTTATATTTAAATTGTAAGCTTCTCTCTGGGGCAGGGACCATCTTTTTGTGCTGTGTTTGTACAGTGCCTAGCACAAGAGGTCCTGGTCTGTGACTAGGAATCCTAGGCACCATGGTTATACAAATAATAATAATGATTTATTATTGATCACGTCTTCATATCTTTTTGTATGTTAAAAACAAATTGATGGGGTGAGTGCCACGTGCTTTGATGATGAGATATTTTGCGCATCTTAATGCACCAGCTGTCAGTTCCAATAAGAGGAAAAATAGTTATAACGGTTAAAGAGAAATTCCCATCTTGTTATTATTTTTATCATATTGACTGGGAAAAAAACAACCCCACTTTGTGATGTTACCATAATGCACATAGAATCCTTCTAGCCTCAATTAAATCAGGTTGATTTAACAATATATGATGATATTATACTGATGAGTTATTTAATCAAAAGCATTAATCCATTGAAATGATTTCATGTCAAGCTACTTTCTGAGAGGTCTCTGGTATTTTTATAACACAGTACAAATGTTAAAGACAGACTGTGAATGTTTTTTGTAGGTCATATATTGGACCTACTGTCAAAATGTTACAGTATGGTTGGCTCTGTATTCAAAATATTGTGCAGTTTTAGTAGTCTAGTTTTTTCATATTATGCCTTTCCATTTCTGAGAAATAAACACAAATCTCACACCATCAAAAACCAGCCATTTGGTCTTGTTGTTCCATTGAGAACTCTGTACCAGTAGATACCCTTTCCCAGAGTGGTGGTATCACTGATAGTGGTGGACAAACTGTCTGAAGCCTTTAAAAGCTGGTGGAGAATCTTTTCCTAGGTTCAGTTTCATTCAAAATTCAGGAAATAAATGTTTGAGTACCAAACTGGTCCAATACAATCATTTGCAAGGCGAAGATGTTATTACAAATTGTAGGCCAGATGGTGCTTTCCCTTACACTAGTGTTGCTCTGTTGACTGCAATGGCATTCCTCCTGATTTACACCAGAAAATCTATTAAAATCACCCAGCAAGTTCCAGAATCCCACTCACATTACACAATGGGGCTGCCTGAATGAGTAAGATGAGCATGATTTGGCCCAGTATCTTCAAGTTTCTGTATATTTCATTCTGCTTTTTTATATATATATCTAAACAGTAAACGAGGCATCCTACCCCATGGTTTGGTCCTGACTGGGGTATATCAGTTGTAAAATCTGGCCAGATTTGGACTCTGCAGTTGAAGTGTTTTGTGCACATTCTGACCCTTATGGAAATTCTGTACCTATAGAGTATAGTAGGATTTGGTAACAATTAATCTTAACTTTTTGAATTTAATAAAGAACGACAACCTCTCTGTTTGTTTGTCTTAATACCTTGTTATAGAATTCTATAGCATGCTCCCTGGTGATGATGACCATTCATTTGAATGTTTGCCCTAATACTGTTGCAAGAATATAATTCTCTACTAGTTTATATAGGATGGTATTTAAAAAAAACCCGTAGAAATCCTATGCTCTTTAAATTCCATAAGACTTATTCATCAGGAGAAACTCTCTCTCTTCTCATGCCTCTCCAGAGCTACTATGCGCAATATGCACAATATGTTCGGGAGCTGCGGCTAATGTTGGGATCGGTGGACGGGGAGGGGAGACTGAATGAATGATCTAAACACACTGTGGTTCACATTTCCGACACAGCCCAAAATGCTGCTTGTCTGATAAAATTAATGAATATACCTGCATGTATAAATTCTGTCACTGATTTTACCAGTAATGATCCTGGAGAATATACATTGAATGGATATTCTTTCAGATGAAGTTCCTCTGTTAATTATGAGGTTCTGGACTGAAAACCCTGGTAACAGGTTGCTTTCAAGTTTTATCTATCCTTATTTTTTTTTTTTTTTTAAATATGTGATCTTACAGCTGTAGGTACTTTTTGTTCCCATTTCCTTTCATTAACTTGGTTGTTCTGTACTACCTTGTTAGTCCAGTGTTCGAGACCCACGGAAAATTCACTGCTCTTGATTTTGTGTCTCTGCATGGCTCATTTATTGTGAAGTTTGGTCAGCTGTTCTCTAAAGTGCATTGTACTCTGAGTGACTAAATAAAATGGGCACCTTTTTACTCAACAGATCCACTCAGTGTGTCTGTCTGCTTAATTTAGTGACTAACACCTACTTTTTACTCTTGTTAGAACTGCTGCTATGAGAAAGTGAGCTGGGTTCTATTCATTCTCTTGCATCATAACCAAAATCCAGTTACTGAGCTAAATTCTGTCCTCAGTTACACCTAAGCCACTATACTAACTATAATGGGATTATACGGGTGTAATTGATGGCCTTGTTGATGAAGATGATGGTATTTCACAGGTGCAACTGAGTGCAAGTATAAGGCCAGCGAAGTAATGCAGGAGAAGAAAACTGTGCACTTGACTTTCAGATCCCAGGTTTAGTTGACAGGGTTGGCAAATGGGAAGAATGTGTTTTTACTTGTAAATTGAACAAATTTGCTTTGGAATCAGTGAGACACCCCATAATGTCATTATTAGTGACTTTTTTTCTGCCTAAGATTCTGCACTTTAATATTTGCAGAGGTGGATTTGAACCTCAGGTACAGCAGCGAACATCTGGAATAGCTTCATTTGTAATCAGTGGACTCTCCAGATTGACACCGTTCTGAGTTTAGAATCCAGCCAACAAACTAACAAACTCGGGAGAAAATCGTTCACCTGCACAGTCGCCCACTCACTTGCCCGCAAAAGATACAGGCACATTTTACAAAGCAGGAAAACCATGAATTCATACATTATGACAGCCATGAGAAATAAACGCTCTTATCCGTTACCAATCCCCTGAGTTATCGAGCCGCCTCCTCACTTTATGGATCTTAATGTAAGATTTTAAATCAATCTCCTTTTCACTCATTATTTGTAATTCATAGCATTAATAAGAGCTCACTGCTTTACTCTTTTTTCCTTCAGTATCTTGGGTTATTTAACATGGTAAATATGCTTATATATCTCCTAGCTGTAGCATTCTTTGTACTGCTCTTCTGGTGTTTTCCTATTCTACAATCTGGGAATGCTATAAAAGAAATTGTATACCTTTTCTTTATTCAGAGACATGGTGAGTCTGTTGACCTTCAGAGCACACTGGATGAGCCATCTGTTTTTCCAGGCTTTTGGAGGGTGGGGGATAGAAAGGATAGGGGAGGATCTGAGGCATAATGAGAGATTGGTTTGCTTTGTTATTATTTGATTATGGCTTGGTTTTGTTCAGGGATGAGGATAATTGATGTTTTATTGTATTGTGTAATTTGTAACTGATTTTAACGTGATGTCAGGACACCCAGAGCTTTTGGGTGGGTGCCTTTGTGTGTGTTAGAAATCAAAATAAATAAAATAGTGTGGGTTCAAACTGCTTGCAAGTCTCTGGCCAAGTCTCGTTGAAAGCATGTATGTTTGCTGCTATCATGTTAAACAGAGTGGTTTAGAATGTAATTGCAGCTAGAACATCTTCAGTTCTAATATGGAGAAGACCTTAATTATAAATGTGGAACTTGCTGAATACGATACTGTCCCCAAATAAACTTGGAGTACTTCAAATCTCAAAAAACCCTGTAATCTGGAAACACACTGTTCCCCTTAATTTATTTCCAAGAGTGAATTTGCTATGCTCACCTGCACATATAGCTGCCCAGTTGCGTTCATTACTAGCGCCTGTATAGGAGACATTCTCTCATTTCTACTGTGCTGTTGGCTGTCTCTCAAGGACAAAATGATTGAGATATTGATGTGGGTGTGAGAGGCATAAAGGGCAGGAGGAGGAAGATATCAGTTGACAATGTTCACCCTCCCTTTGTCTTTGTCAAGAATTTTTTGAGAAAGATAGTGGTGGCTCTTTAGCATTTTGAGATGTCTTGAACACTTCATTCTCTACTTTCCTCCCCTATCACACCCCAAAGAAATCATCTGATTTGCAGCACAAGATACTAATCAGTCAGATGCTCTGTTTGCATTTTTTAAATATATTTTTCTGCATTTTCTTATATTTTGTGCAAATATATATCAGACGCTGTGAAGTGTGCCTTAGAGCCTAACCCCTCCCTGCCCCCGATTCTCAGGTGGCATACATCAGCGTAGCTCCCAGGGGCTACCTTGATTTATGTGAGCTGAGAATTTGGCCTACCTCCTTTTAAAAGGGAAAGGAAAGGGTTGGAGTTCTCTCTAATAGTAAAATTGTAGGTGGTGTAGTTGCTTTAAACTGAATACAGAAAATAACTGAGTTTATAAGAGAGAAGCCCAGTCTCAATTTTAAGATTCAATCTTTTCTAAAGAAGATTTTATGGCAGAATTTATGACAGCAAAGTAATATTGCTGGGTACTGTTATGTCAAGTTCAGTAAAATCAGTAGGGTTTAGTTAGAGGTTAATTTCGGTCTGTCAGTGAAGAGGGTTCCTCTCTCAATCTTGTTCACTGTAGTTTAGGAAGGAAATAGTCCAATTAAGCAGTTTGTTTTCCTTAAAAATAAGTGAGGAAAAATGAGTTGGCTTTTTATGGTTTAATTAATGAGTCTGTTTGGAATCCAGGACAGTTTAGTCTCAGGTTTAGTTTACACTAAAAAGTTAGGTCAACCCAGCTTTGTCACTCATTGGGTGTGAAAAATCCACACCTCTGAGCAACGTAGTTAAGCTGACCTACCCCCCAGTGTAGACAGCGCTAGGTTAATGGAAGAATTCTTCCGTCGACCTAGCTACCGCCTCTTGGGGAGATGCATTACATATGCTGAAGGGAGTATCTATACTGAAGCGCTATAGTGGTGCCGCTGTAACTTTTCAAGTGTAGGCAAGCTCTTGGAGAAAGCATGAATTTTAGACAGAAAGAGAGCCAGAATAAAGATCCACAGATGTGACAGTTTACTTCGCTACCCCTGAGAAATGCACGGATATTTCGTATTTATCACCAGGGTTTCAGACTGACAGTTTATATTGATGTGCCATATCGTATCTTTTTTGTCCGTTGCTATATTATACAGGCTCTAAGTTTGAGAGTGAGGCAAATGAAAATTTTTGGAAATGTGCTGCCTATTCTAAAAGCTCATTTTGATTTCTTGAAATGTTCTTGTGATTCAGAACCTACTGTAAACGTTTCATGAAGGTTTGGTTCTCTACCGCTGAGGGGTCATGCTTCTTTTTGAGCATCAGCCCAAGTTTTGTTGGGTGTTTGTGGCCACTGCAGGACAAGAAGCAGTTAGCAGACTGTTGTTTTTGCCCTGGGGTTTCCAATGCTTATGATCAAAAGGCTTTCTGGTGAAGCCTTGCATGGCTTACCCTTACAGAAATTCCCCCAAAGGGATATAGGTCTTTGAGTTAAACATTTTTCAAGACTATTGCAACTCTTTTCAGGGAAACATGTTAAACATAAAACATCTGCTAAAAAATGTTCTTTCTTTGGAGGGTTCCTGCAACTGTGGTAGGTTAAACCTTGGCCTTGGAATTTCCTCCCTTGGTGACAGTGGTTATGTATAGTAAACATGAAATAGCCTGGATGTTATGTCAGCAGAGTGTAAGATTTGCAGACTATGTGAGGGTGCTAGAGTACCAACTTGCAAGTGCAATTCTTGGCAACATGGAAACAGTGTCTGGCCAGTCTATTCCAGCCCTTATCCCTGTGTGAAATAAAATCTGAGATGATGAAAATATGAACCATCAATGATTCAGGTAGCTTTGAGGACAGCATGAAGTACAAAAAATGCAATTGGTAGAAACATCCTGTTTTATTACTGTGAAATCCTAAACTCTTTAGGTCAGTGGTTCTCAAACTGGGAATCGTGACCCCTCAGGGAGTCGTGAGGTTATTATGTGTGTGTGTTGGGGAGGGGCGTGGGGATCGCAAGCTGTCAGTCCCCTGTGTATGACGGTAAAGATGGCATGGCATGGGGGGGAGTCATCACTTTTTTGTGGGGGGTCATCATAGCCTGAAATATTTTCAAAGGGGGTCCCACCAAAAAATGTTTGAGAACCCCTGCTTTTGATTAATAGTGGGTTAGTTCCCTCTGTATACTGAGTCAAATTTGATGAGTTTCCTGTCAATTTAGTGTTTACACCTATATGCGTATATATGTGGTCTGTGAGCTGGATTCTGTTTTGGCTCATACATCAATTAAATTATTAAGTAAGTTCCAATTACAGAGCTAAATTTTGCTCTGCCATATCTGTGCATTAGAGAGACAAGGTGGGTGAGGTAATATCTTTTATTGGACCAACATCTGTTGGTGAGAGAGACAGGCTTTCGAACCACATAGATCTCAAAAGTTTCTCTCTCACCAACAGAAGTTGGTCCAATAGAAGATATTACCTCACCCACCTTGTCACTCTAGTATCCTGGGGCTGACACCACTACAACTACACTGCCTATCTGTGCACAAGTGTGGTGAGAGTAAAATTTGACTTACAGAATCTATTACTAGTGGGGATGCATGACCGGGGGATTTGGGGGGGGGGGGGGGCGCGGGCGGGCGGGCGGGCAGCGTGACTTTCAGATCCCCAGTTGCGTTTGCAAACTGGTAGACTAAATTTGGTGGAAAGCCATTGAAACTAAATATTGATCCCCAAGAAAGTCATTGTTTGAAATAGAACCACATTTCAAAGAATGATAAGGCTTAACACTTTGATTAATTAAAAATGTAACTCTTTTAGGTGGTTTATGTTATATGGAGCAGGTCAAAATCTTTGTTTTTCTGCCAAAGCACAAATTTTCAAAGGAAATTTTCATTTTTAAAAAATTGTCCTATTTTTGTTTGTTTCCAAACCCAATAATTAGGATAGGAATGAGGAAGTTGGTTTTTCCCATTCATTTATGCTTACACACACTCTCTCTCTCCTTCTTTTTTCCAGTTGTGGGGGAAAGATGAGGAGAAAAGGAAAAGACGACAAAGGGGGAATCTATAGGATTGAAAACAGTAAAATGTTTCAGTTGCTGTTCAATACCACGTCTGCTAATCTTTCAAGTAAATAACTAGTTGAAATAAGCAATTGTTTCACCATGCTGAAAAGCAAGTCTTGAGTCTTTGGTTACTGAGAGGTTGGCAGGTGAAACCTAAGTCAGAATTTCACTCTTGCAGTGTGTGTAGATTTTTTTTTAATTGATGTTTTAGTGAGTGTTACTCACTCTCCATTTTATTTTCAGTTTTCTAACTTAGGGGACAGATTTGTAGTTTTCCCCTTAATATAGTCCAGAATGCATTTTTCTCTCTAGACATGTATGCCTATCTGCTTTTGTATTTAAAACAGAGAAAGAGACAATTCCCTTCAATTAATCTAAACCAAAAAAAAAAAGAAAAATACTCACAAACTTTATCATAGTGCTGGAGGTTAATTCCTGCCTTGAATGTAAAGAAGGAAACCCAAACACTGAAAAGATGTTGGCCTGGGTTAATGTAATTCACCAGACGGTTGTAGATTTGCCAACAGGCAGTTTTTTGTTCTGTTTTTTAGCCACTGCACACACTTCCCTGTTTGTTACATTAGGATAAAAAAGGCCTAGTTAGTTTAATGGTTACGACTAGATGATTTTTTTGTTCTATGATAGTGTTAAGATTTAGTGTTCAATAAGTTATGATTTGAATTTGTCATGGGGTGTTTGTAAAAATTAGTCCTATGACAGGGTAATAAGGACATAATAAGACATTGTCTTCCAAAAAATGTGAAGGAAAATGACAATAATGAGTTTCAAATTTAGGCAATAAAAAGAAACCCTCTTATTAGATGCAAATCAGTATTCTGGTAAACACGAGAATAGTTGGGGGATGGGTAGAGGATGAGAAGCTAACCTACAGTATGAAACACCTGTTACATCTGCAGTTTAACTTGGTTGTCGAACAGGAAGAAAATACATTGTTTTACTGTATATTGAGTCACAGACCCAAACAAAATTGGGGAAATTTCCTGTTAAGAGGAAAGACTATGGGCTAATTCTTGCTCAGTGTACTAACACAAGATGTCCAGTTGAACCCAATTAGTATGAGGCTTGGTCGACACTTAAAACTTATACCAAGATAGCTATGTGGTCAAGGGTGTGAAAAAACACACCCACGACTGACATAGCTATGCTGACAAAAACCACAGGGTAGATGCAGCTATGCTGACAGCTGAGGGCTTCTGTCGACTCAGCTAATGTTGTTTGGGGAGGTGGGTGTGACCCATCCATACCAGGGTAACCCACCTGAAAATGCCAAGGTCAGGACAGGCTGGAAAGAGGAGGTCAAATTCTCCCAAACTGGTGGCTAACGTTGAAGTTAGATTCCCCAACCAGTCACAAACAGTGCTCCTGATTCTCCACACTAGTTAGTTATCAAGAAGCTAAAACAAGAAGTCACGCAGCCCCTCCTTTTATTGTATTTCAGTCTCTGACTCCCAAACAGCACCTAGGTCCAGTAAAGAGAGAAGTTATTTAAAACTCTATTCCCTTTACAAAAAGTTCTCCTGATCCCCAAAATGTCAGTCACATTACTAGATCAATATTAGTTTGGATCTTACCCAAAATACCACACTGCCAGCCAATCCTTTAGTAACTAACACTAAAGGTGTATTGTAAAAGAAAGGAAACAAAGAGAGATGTTAAATGATCAAAGCAATCAGATAGATACAAATGACTTCAGAATCCTTATATATCAGATTCTTGGCAGAATTATGGAGTTTGCAGGCTTGTATAGTTCCTCTGGAGTACATCCAATACCTGGAAGGGTCTCAGTCCTTTGTTTTACAGCTTCCGTTGTAGATGAGTTGATCCAGAGGTAGGAAGCAGGAATGAAGACAAAATGGAGATAGTAAAGCTGTATTTTATAGTTTCTGCCATGTGGCTTGTACATTCCGAATTTCAAACAGAAGCTCAGAGTCATAGCACATGGGCAGAGAAAAGCTCTTCAAGTTCCTGTCCACAGGCATGTCCCTACATGTTCTGATGATTCATAGCCATAGGCGTATTCCCTGGACTCATTAAATATATGATGGCCCTTGATTGGCCCTCAGTGGAACTGGACTGTGTTCATGCTAATCTATTGGGGGCATCACCCAGTACCACAGCATAAGTTTTAGATACAAAACCATCACACACATTAGACATCACACATCATATAGTTTACAATACAAAGATGATACACACATATAGAGCTTATCGTATTCAGTAAATCATAATTTTTCCAATGATACCTTACATGGTATATTTTGCAAGATTTGTTGTAATTTTGCAATATTAATACCCATAATATTATAAATGGCCACCCTTAATCCAGCCAGCATCACAGTAGGGTTTTACACCAGCAGAAAAACTCCTTTTGTTGGCATGATCTGTGTCTATATTAGGGACTGTGCCATCATAGCTGTACTATCATAGGTTGTGTAGTGGGCTCTCAGCTGCCTACACTGCCCCCTCACGTTGATGGAAATGCTCCTGGTGAGGACGCTCTCCACCGACACAAGGAGGGTAGTGTGGACATCCGGCACCACAGTAACTAATGCGGTGGCTGTAAGTCGATCTAGCACAGGTTGATTTATCTTTGTAGTGTAGACAAGGCCTTAGTCTTTTTTATAGTTGGCATCAGTCCCAAGTGATGCTAAAATGCCTGAAGAGATGGGCAGCTGTTTTAATTCTCTGCCTCCCAGATTACAGAGTACATACATTGTATGTAATTTATCCTCCTCATATATCTGAGAATGTACTGTTACCATATTTTCTATTTTTATCCAAGCATACTATCTATGTATACAAAAAGGGACAGTGCTAGATGTCAGGGGTGTTCAGTGGAAGTACATTCATGAAATGTAAAATAAGTAAGCATAGCAGATAGTGAAAGAATTTGAATAGATATAGATTACACTACAGACACTACTGCAAATATCAAATAGAGGTTGACAGCTGGTAGTTTTTTTAAAATGCCATACATGTACAGACAGCCTTTTTGCATGAAGAATTGGCATCTTGCAATGTAAGGGGGTGAGGGGCGTATGGGGGGATTAAGGCAGCTGAGGTCTCGTGCATACTGGAGGCAAACAAGTGGGACTTTGAGACAAAGAAGACTATAGTAATAGCTCTGGCAACGTGTCTTTGTTGATTCATAGCATAGCATTCTATGTTGGTTAAAGAAAGGTCTGTTTACTGTAGCTTACTCTCCCGGTCAGAGGCACAATAAGTTGGAGCAGTGGTAGATGCCAAAAGGAAAAATAGTCTGAGAGTGGAGAGAGATGTGCAGAGCAGTCTGTCATGTAAGTGACATCTCACATTGGGGTCGGAGAGAAATTATGTCTTTGTTTCCATACTTAGCTATGTCATTCCCCTTCATTGCGGATTGGGTTTATGGGAAGAATTCAGAGAGGATCCCTTTATAAGAAGTAATTACTGTTCCTATTGAGCATGATTATTATGCCTCCCTATCGAGGCTTCACTTGGAATACTGGTAGGAAATGGAGCTTTGAAGAGGGCAGCGATGTGTCCCTTTAAATACTGCTTCCAATCTTTTTTTTCCCTCCTCCTCCTCCTCCTCTTCTTCTGACTTCAGTTTAGATTCCAAATGCACTGCCATTGGGCTGTGACCCTCCTGAGGGAGAGATTAGTTGGGTCGTGCAAGCTATTTTGGGAGCTGAGCTGTGCATTTATTTATGGAGCTCTGTCTTTAGACTCGTATTATTATTCTTGTGTTATAGTTACATTCACCACTTCTAGGTTTTTTTGGGCATGCTTTTAAATAAACACACTGTAGAAGACTGGCATTGTTTGCCTGGAACACCACATCCATTTGAATCCTACTGCAAAGGGGTTAGAGGGCTCTGAATCTTGGGGACACGTGTGTTGTTATCCCACAAAAATATAATAATGGAGTGACTTTTTCTGCAGAAAAGATCTAAGTTGTGGCCTGAGCAGACCTGAGGAAGGGACCCTAGGAGCAGCCACGTTGTCTTACTGTTGATTAATAAACGTGAGTTTGCACTTTACGTAGCATGTGGAAGGTATTTTTAGAGACGATTGGAAAAGATACTAGGTCAACACACATGTCTTGGAGCTTGCTGAAAATCTTTTTGATTTGTGAGAAAAACCATTGAACTATAATACAAATTATACACACAATTGGCACACAGGGAGTTTGCCATGTGACAGGAAATATGATAAAAGGGAAAAATGCCATATACAGTTAACTCACTTTATAGCAACACTAAATGTCAGCTAAATAACTGATCAGAAAGCACAATATTAAGAATGCGTGAATCACTTAAATATCAAGTAGTGCATGTTTCCCGTTAAACTACTATCTGCTTCTCAGCACTCTGGGGGGCATTCATTTTACATTCTATGTGGGTCAAAGTTGATTTACTTTGGTTTGTAAATATCCGAGCATTAAACATTAGAAACTTGGGAGGCTGCCCAGTTCAGGGGATTGGAAAGGAATACAGAGCCTTTCACCTCTCCGGCTGCAGTTTGTCCATATTCCTACTTTTTTTAATCACCTAAAGTTGCTACCCTCTGCTAGGTATCTGGTTCAGCGGTTGGCCTCTTTGAAGGTCATGAGTGCTCTTGATTCAATTCCTACTGGACATATGTCAGCATTTCAATAATGGCCATCTTAGTTGGCACTAATTAGAATCTCTTGGCAATATCAATAGAAAAGAGAAGAATTTAAGTGGGCAAGGAGACTAACTAACCACTTACCTCTTAGGTCTGTGTGCTCCTTCTAGATCAGGGGAAAGACTTTTTCACAAAGCAAAGTAGGGGAAGTTGGCACTGTCTTTTCAGGTATTTTCTGTTCTGAGTACTTCAGTCTCCAGGGCTGTCCATCTCGTATCTGCTGCCAGCACTATATTCCCTCAAGAATGAGGAAGGAAGCTGAGAAGAGTTCAAATTTCATTGTCATATTAGAAAATCTTGGAACTAGCTTTGCATTGCAGAAGGTTTTATTCTTCTTTGAGTGCTTGTTCATGTCCATTCTGAATCAGCTGCATGCACCGGTCCTGGAAATGTTTCCCTTAGTGGTATCCGTAGGCCTGGCTCTAGTGCCCTCTGCAGTGGCGTGTGTACGCGCTCGTATATAGGGCGCTGCCAGCCCCCATTCCTTCCAGTTCCTTCTTACTGCCCATGACAGTGCTGGAACACTCTCTTGCTCTTGCAAGTATTCATAGTCCTAGTGGTTCGTTGTTTAATCTTGTGTAAATAGTTGTTGTTGTTCTCTTAATAGTTTAGCAGTTAGTTTAGCGAACTCTATCCCAGGGTTGAGGCATGCCTTGATCTCCGGGGTTTAAACCCTGTGCTTCTTGTAAGAAGCCGATGCATCTTAGTGACTTGCACCAAAGGTGTTTGAAGTGTTTAGGAGAAGCACATGTGCGGGAAAAGTGCAAAATTTGCAGAAGTGTTCATCCCCAAACAAGAAAAGACATATGAGGAGAGCATCCTGGCTCCAGTTGTCAGGTCTCTCAACAGAGGTCTGGCAGTCCATCCGGGACCTCCCCTTTGATTGGTCAGCTTTGTTTGCTGACCAGACAGACTCAAGGCTGCATGGGCTGAAGGACTAAAGGGCCACACTGTGCTCCCTAGGTCTGTACACCCCTTCTTCCTCCAGGAGACACTTCAAGACATACCAACCGCAACATCAAGGTTGCAAGTTCAGCACGCGATGGAAGGTCATGCGAGACACCTGTCGAGCTCTCGGCCTACTGACAAATGAGCAGAAGTCAACGCTCATACCAGTTCAGAGAATAGAGTTTATTGGGGCTGTCCTAGACTCTATGCAAGCTAAAGCACTCCTACCAGTGGCCAGATTTCAGGCCATTTCGGATCTCATAGCCAGTCCGTCAGCCCATCCGCTTACTACAGCGAGACTGTGCATCAGCCTCTTGGAGCACATGGCAGCCTGCACTTACGGGGTTCAGAACTCCCAACTACATCTCAGACTGTTGCAGATGTGGCTAGCATCAGTATACTCCCCGTCCAGAAATCAGCTGGACTGGATACTTACCATTCCCCCATGAATACTTACCTCTCTGTCCTGGTGGACAAAACCTCTGCACGTAAAACCCCAGTTCGGAAGGGGGTGTTGCAATCATCACGGCCATGAACTCCTACCTGCCTCCAGAGGTGAACATGAGCAAGCACTCGAAGAAGAAAGAACAGTTACTTACCTCGTAACTGTTGTTCTTTAAGATGTGTTGCTCATGTCCATTCCACAACCCACCCTCTTTCCCCTCTGGAACTGGAAGGGAGGGGGGCTGGCAGCGCCCTATATATGAGCGTGTACGCGCATCTCCTCAGACGGTGCTAGCGCAAGCCCTACGGATCCCTCTAGGGGAAAAATATCCGGCACCAATTCACACAGTGCATGCACACCTGATTCAGAATGGACATGAGCAACGTACCTCAAAGAACAATAGTTATGAGGTAAGTAACTGTTCTTTCTAACCTCCCTCTCATTTCAGATTCAAGCAGGATTCAAAATAATGCTTATTTAGTGCTTTCTTGTTAGTGTTCCCTTATTGTGACCACAGGGTTAAAGGCTTAGTAAGGGCGCAAGCTAATCTAATTTACCTGAATATCTTGAATGCTCTAAATGCTTTCATGCTGAGTGTTTGCCTCAGACACTGGAACATGTGAAGAGCTGGAAGTTAGGAAATAATGAAATGAGAAGTGGCTGTTGGTTGCCATTATGATGAAATAAAAGTTTTAAGTCTTTGAATTGAACTTGACTTTTGCGCTGTGTGTGTGTGTGTCTTGCACCTGTGCATGCACTTTCAGATACATAGTAAAATACAAAAAAAATCAGTCTTTGTACTCTAAGGCTCCCTTTTACACCAGCTTGATCCAATCTGGTTTGTGTTACAGTTGCCTAAGCATAACTACCTTTTTATGTGATGCTGATTAATAGCCATGCTAAGGCTGGGACTATAGGAACAGCTAACGGTTTTTAAAATATTCAACTGGAATGAAGTAAAATATACTGAGTCAGCAACTGAAATCTAAGGAACTGTAGCCATTTAAATGCAACATTTAATAATAAAGTTCAATAATAATTTAAATGGATTCTGTCAACTGGTTGAGGGTCTCAGTGTATTTTCTTTAAAAGGCATAGTTTTAGGTAAAAATGCATTGAGAATATATGGGTAAGGTTGTACCTAGGGCATCATTGCATGATTTGGGTATTTTCTTATGCAAAAAGACCAGAATCATATAAACAGAGCAGCAGGCACCCAGAAATGCAGTGCTCCAGGGCCAGATTTCCAAAGGGTCAGAAGTTTACATATGCAGTCATGCACCTAATTTTCATACACAGGTACCACCACCGCGCATGTAGATTGGACATTTGCCCATACAAATAACCATTTGGACATCTAACTAATAAATACCTGGAAATTTTTTTCCAATTTACATATAAAACTTAATTACCTGTGCAATTTAAGTATGGAACTGTGTAAACATCTTTGTGCTATCCTGGTCTTGGGTCCTTTTGAAAACAGTGTGGATCCAGTTGTAGGGCTTATGCCTTAGTGCCTTATTAAGGTTTTGAAAAGAATAATAAAAAATGAAGGGAAATAGGAGTATGTTTAGTTAATGTCATATATACAGGTAAAATCATAGTTTTGTTATGCAACATTTTGTTTGTGTCTAACTAAAAATATGTTACTAGGAATTGTTTCAGCTGCTGAAGGTATGCATTGATAGCCCGATAAACATAGTCTGGTATGTGTCTCAGCTGTTGTGATTCATGTCTTTTAATTTAAAAAATTCATTACAATATTATAAAAAAATAGAGTAAACAGCGTGGCCTTATGGAAAATGGTTCACAATGAAGAATTTGAAAATGCTAGAGTAAAGGGTAAGCATTTTTTCTTTTAAAATGGGGAGACAAGTAGCTCGCTTTTTGATGTAGGAATATCAGTTGTATATACATCATGATTATACAGTAGGAATCATCTATTTTCTTTTAAAAAGCTGTGAAAGGCCAGTGTAAATTGTCAGTGTATTTGGGAGTGGGGTTTATGTTTTTTGCTAATGTGTTTTCGTTTAGCACAAGACAAAATGATAGCCACACCAGAGAATCCATCTTTATTCTCTCCTTATTGCCATGGGCTTGGTACAATGCCATTCTAACATCTCTTTACTAAAATGGGAGAGCCTAGGCTGCTGACAAATACCTATGTGTGGGTTTTGTTTCTTTGTGGTTTGCATATGCGTTCATACACTGTGCTCAGTGGAGCTTCTTTAATTGATTAACTTATTGCAAAGACTTTTTATTCTATTGATGTAAAAAAGCTAAACTATCCCTCAGTTGTTATTCACATAGTTCATTGTCTCTTTTCCCTTTATTTGTTTTTGCACATTTTTTGAAGTTATGAAACCTAGTGCAAATAGGTTCTTGAAAGAAAGTTTCTGTTTGTTTTTTTACAGCTCATTCACTATAAAAAATTGGGAGCAACTTTGGGTTACCACCAGGTTCATGTTGCAAGAAAAGTGGACCCCACTGGCTTCTGTTCTTCAAATATAAATTAAGCCTGCTGTGCCCCCAGCAACTCAGGGTTTTGTGTGAATTTTAGCATTTAAAAAGCTTAGCACTTCACAAACAACTACTCATCTCAACCTGCCTATGAGGTGATATTCATACCATTTTACAGATGGGGAAGCATCACCGAAAAACAGTTAAGTGTCTTGGCAAAAGCCATTGAATGAATTGGTGTCAACATTTGGATTAGAATGCAGGAATTTCTTGCTCACACTGCATTGCACAGTGCAGCCCACTAGACCAGGCCGTCTCTCCTGCTGCTGAGTGCCTCTGTTCATCCTTTATCTTTCAGCCACATTGGCTGCTCTGCAGAGAATGTAGTTGAGCTTAGGTAGCTGGCTAGGCGCAGGGGTTCTCATGCTGGGACCCCCTTTGAAAACATTTCAGGCTGTGATGACTCCGCCCCCCAAAAAAACCATGAAACACCCCTCCCCCTCCCCATGCCATGCCACCCTTACTTCTGCACTGCTGCTGGGCATGGCACTGTCTTCAGAGCATCCAGCCAGCAGCTGCTGTTCTCTGGCCACCCAGCTCTGAAAGGCCCCACACATGGCTGACAGCCGCAGCCTCGGCATGTGCGGGGGCTGACAGCTCGCAACCACCCCCATAATAACCTCATGACCCCTTTAAGGGGTCTCAACCCCCAATTTGAGAACCCCTGGGCTTGGAGGTTGCTATGACTTGGTTAAGCAAGCCAGCAAAGTGTTTGATACCTGGACTAAACGGTTGATGTTTCAGCTACATCATTAAGTGGGGAAACTGATTTTGTGGGATACCGAGTGCTCTACTAGCAGTTTTATAATAAGACATACAAAGCTTAATGGCCATACAATCTTGTGATTAATGTGCTGAATCTGTTGTATTATACATGCTTGTTTTGGCATCTCGTATGTCTGATTTTCCTGTATTCAAACCTGCTAACACAAACATAGTGTTTCCCATGGGAGTGGACATGTTGGATCACTCACCGCAGTGCAGGTTGCAGTAAACATTAATAATGCTAAATAATGACATACTTACTACCTTACCTGGCCCATGTTTCCACCTGTAACAATTTGTTCTTAGTGTGACGAGAACCTGCAATTGATTATTCCGTGTCGACAGGTGACAGGTAGCAGTAGAAAGAGTCACAATGAGCCTCATGGGAAGTGGACTGAATGCCAATTAAAGGCAGTCTGCCACATTTGTTATTAAAGAGGTGAGCTTTATTTTGACTTTGTTTAGGATCAGTGACCTATTACCCAACGTCATTGTTTTTCTCGTTACACTTAAAGCAGCTAAGTAAATTAAATGAAGCAGTTGCAAGGCATCTGTGTCCTCACTCAGTTTCATCAGACTGGTATTAAGAAAAATAAGCGAATGAACTCTCCTTTAAATTAATTCTTCATTGCTTTCACAAATGGATATTTGATTAGGATGACAAAGATACTGACACTGTCTCCCCCTAAAACGAGTAAACATAATAGTGCAGGTCAGACACGAAATCTCCAAACAGTAACGCTTTTTACAAGAAACGGACGCTGGCCCACAAGTCTGTGGGCAGACATGTGGTTTTACAAGCAATGGATGGGAACGAAGGGGGTGCAAGATAAAATCTTTATTTAATTTTTTTTTTTTTTTTTTTTTTTTTTTTTTTTTTTTTTTAATTTGCTTCAGAACTATATTGTGTTTTCGTTGCCCGTCAGTAATGTCAGGTTAATGATAATGCTCACTGAATGCACATACATGGTGTCTTGTATGTATAAATTCCATCTCATAATAGTAATAAGATACTCAAAGCTGTGTATTTCAGTATGATGATTATTGCATTTAGTGGATGATTAAAGTTACTCAGTCTTTGGCCTTATACCTTTGTGGCATGCCTCAGGTGGTGAATAAATTGCCTACAAATGAACTGGCTGTCATGTCTTACTGTTTAATTTGTTCTATGGGATTAAGTATGCTATCATAATATACACACCATGCAGTGAATAAGCATTATACAGGGACAGCATTCTAGCCTTGCAAAGCCATTTTCAAAGTTGAGTCATTCTCCTCTCACAGAAAGTAATAAATACCAAAATTAATATCCACTGAAACTATGGTATGTTTTTGCTCTGAAGAACTTTGCAGAATGATTGGATATCTCAACGGACTGATAATATGATAACAAATTCCTTTACTGCCTGGTCAGGGGTTTGCAGCATGTGGCCTAAATTGCTAGTGCATTGAAAGTCATTGTCATCCGATGACTGCTTGATTGAATCTATTAACTGAAAGAAATAGGTGTGGGACAGTTGGTAGACGGTGTCCACATCATGAAAAACGCCAGTGAAACGGGAACTTATTCATTACCCTTAACGGTAGTGCCAACAGACAGTGCATTTTCCCTTGGCACCAATGAGCACATAATTTTTTATGATGGTCTATTTTTAATCTGTGATATTTATTTAAATTTATGCTAGTGCCTCTCTTAGAACCAAGATTTTTTTTTCCCCTCCAGAAGTAGTTCAGTACATTTCAGTAATGTCGTTTTGAGTAGCTGAGCAGACCCGCAGAGGCACAGGAAGCAAAAAGCCTTTCTTCATTTAACTTTTCCATAACAAACTTTGTACATCCAAAGTATTTATTACAAAAGTTTTATCTCTAGCTTCAAGTGACAAAGAAATTAGTCAGTCACCCCGGTTTATGTTGCTAGAACCTTTTAATAAAATTACCCAGCCATATGACAGAAACTTAACAGATTATTCTTCTTATAATGTTTTGTATTACATTACAATATATTACACTATGTTACCTGGTGCTTTATTGTAGAATGAATAAAGCTACAGTTTCTGATGGGATAGAATTATATTATTTATGGCCCAGGGGGTGGTAAGATCTTTAGTGAGAAAGTACTCTAATATATTTTGCTTTGTTCAATAACATTAAAATGTATTTGTAAGTCTTGCATAGATGATAGATTTGTTCAGACTAAGACAGGAAATTTGTATTACTTTTCTTTATTGTCAGACTAGCAAAAGATAGTACTTAGCATCTGTTGGTGTCCAGCCCTGTACTAGCAGAACTTGAACTATGAATAAACAAGATGCTATTAAGAAAGTAGGAGCAGAGGTTAGATGTTACTTCAATTGCGTGGCTGCACTGCTCACACTTCAGAGCTCTGAGCTCAACTCACTTTTTGGTTGTTCTCATTTTATAACAAACGGTTGTATGTTTTGCAGTAAGCAACACCCACCAGGATGGTGTTACCCATCAATGAGGTGCACCTAGATCTGGCTAAGACTGTGTGCCAGACACCTACCATGTATAAATGTTCAGATAAGAGTATTGTGTTTCCTCTGAGGATTCTGACTTTTTGTTCTCTCACCCTCCACATAACTCCCTGGTGGGGGGATGCGATAAATGAGTGGGGTAGGCAGCACTTCTCTAAGTCTACTGCATATGAAAAGTACCAGAAAGGCTGGATCTCTTTGGGAGAAAGGCTTATTCATCAGCAACCCTGCAATTCAGGATCACAAATTATCAGGTGGTCACTGCCAAATATAATTTTACAAATTATAGCAGATTCATGTCTTTTATTGACCAATGGCCATAACAGCTTGAGAAATTCTAGTCCATCGTCCCAGAGGGACAATTGGTGGCCAGAACTGCTCTTCAAGCTTCCTTAGATGCCATGGACACTGCTGCCAGGTCCATTTCTGTGGTGATGGTTATGTGCAGGACACCATGGCTGCATCTCTCGGGGCTTCTAAGAAAATAAAGAACACTATGGACAACCTTCCCTTCAATGGTCGTAAACTGTTCTCTGAAACCATAGCTGAGTGCTTCCATGCTCCAAAGGATCTAAGTGTACTTTATGATCCCTGGGCATATATACACCTACAAATAAGAAAATGTTTAGTAAGTCACAGCCTACCCAGAGATTGTGTCCTGCTCAGTTTTCCAGGTTCCATAGATCCCCCAAACTCCCCAGAAAGAGACATAGATTTCAGAGAAAGAGGGCCGCACCAACACCTAGCCATCTTCGAAGCAATAATTTTGGTGGGTTGGCTGAGGGTTTGAATCCTCCCACACCTCTGGATTTATAGCTGCATCCATTAGACTATCTTTGGAGACTGACTTACCTATGTCCAACATGCTTGGAGGCAGTTCATTACAGAGAGGTGGGTCATAAAGGTCATAACATCAGGCTATACCATCCATTTTACCTGCCTCCCTTCCTTCCACTCCCCCTTTCCTGTCCCTTTTCAAGGACTCCTCTCACGAGCTTCTTTTGAGAGAAGAAGTGAACTCTCTCTTTCGATTAGGCGCAATATAGCCAGTTCCTCCTCTGCACAAGGGCAAAAGATTTTACTTGAGCCTTTACTTCAGCCTTTCCTCAGCCCCAATGTTCTCAGAAGTCCTGGCAGTAGTGGCTGCTCACCTCCAACAAGAAGCAATCCGAATCTTCCCGTATCTCAATGACTGGCTACCTAAGGGCCATTCCTATGAAGTAGTACTAACGTTCTGTTCCAGGAGTTGGGTCTGAATGTAAACAAGTCCACACTAACCCCTGTACAGAGGATACAGTTCATATGGTCATATTTGGACTCCTTGACAGCCAGAGTCTACTTTCCCTTAGATAGATTCATAATCTTGTCAGGTCTGGTATGGGCAGTTCAGAGGAGTCTTTGAACCCCAATAAGGAATTGTCTTCAACTCCTGCAACCTTTTGACCAATTACGCAAGGCTACGTCCTCTCTGTTATCTAGTCAGACATGTCTTGAACTGACAGGTGATGGTTCCTCTGCAATTGAGAAACTCCTTAGACTGGTGGAAGGATCAGCTCAATATCTGTGCAGGTATTCCTTTTTGTCTCCCAGCCCCATCAGTGACTTTAACAACAAATGCATCGCTCTTGGAATGGGGAGCCCATTTCAATACCCTCACGACTCAGGGCAGATGGACAACTCAAGAAACCAGTCTCTACATCAATCTGTCGAGGCTCAGGTCTGCCAGGAACACTTGCCTTCATTTCCTGTCCCTCAACAGGGACAAATAAATCAGGGTCATGACAGACAACATATCCTGCATGTTCTACATCAACAAGCAGGAGGGAGCAAGATCTCCCTCTCTGTGCGCCAAAGCGACGAAACTATGGAATTGGTGCATAGCTCATCAGATCCAAATTTCAGCAGTCTGTCTCCCAGGTATTGAAGAACACCATAGTTGATGTCCTCAGCAAACACTTCTCACAGGATTATGAATGGAAGGTAGGCGCCCAACTTCTCCACAGCATATTCTAACGATGGGGACTGCCAGAGGTGGTCTAGAAGACATGGTCTTCCTCATGTCTAGGAAAGGGGAGTGTCCATTTTTCTGCTTAAAAGGAGGTGGTGAGGGCTGTCTCTCCTTGGGAGACGCCTTTTTTCTATCTTGGAAGAAGGGTCTGTTCTTTGTGTTTCCTCCAATGCTGCTGATACAAAGGGTAATAAGATCACAGAGGACAGGGCCAGGGTTATTCTTATACTGCTGAGACAAGCTTGGTTACCTGTACATGCTTCATCTGTGTCTCCAACTGTCATTCGAGCTTAGGGCCGTTCCTCATCTCCTGTCACAGTACGTGGGTCGTGTGGTTCATTCCAACCTAGAGATTCTCTGCCTCAGGGCGTGGATCCTTAATGGATCCTTAATGTTAGAATCCTCCTGCTTTACGCAAGTACAACAGGTGTTATTGAATGGTAGAAAGATATCAACATATATTACTTACCTGCAGAAATGGAAGGATTCTTCCAATGATGTCGTCATCGCTGCCTCCTGCCTGATTCAAGTGCCACTTCAAGTCAGCCTGGATTACCTGTTGGATCTAAAGGAATCACAGTTATCAGTTAGTTCAATTGAGGTCCATTTGGCTGCAATATCAGTCTTTTGTTCTCTGGTAGGATTCTCCATAGCTGCTTATTTGATATCATCTAGATTTATTAAGAGTTTGGGGAATCTCTATCCACAGATTAAGAACTCTACCCTGAACTGGGATCTCAACACGGTACTCAGTTACCTTATGAAACGTCTATTCGAACCAATGGCAAACTGTTCTCTGCATTTATCTATGAAGATGGCTTTTTTTAGTAGCCATCTTGTCAGTCCATAGGGAGATTGGAGCCTTGATGGCAGATCCTCCCCTTTATGGTGCTCTTTAAAGACAAGGTTTCTTTACATCAACTCCCTAAATTCTTACTTGAGGTTCAATCTGAGCTCCACATTAATCAATACATTCATCTTCCAGTGTTTTTCCTAAAGCCACATAGTTCTCTACATAGGAGTCCAGTTTACATAGCCTGCATGTTAGAAGAGCATTGGCCCTCTACTTAAATAGGACCAACCAATTTAGGAAGTCACCTAGGCTTTTCTTTTCCTTTGCGGATTGATCCATGGGGTCCTCCATCTCTAATCCGTGACTATCAAGATGATATCTGGATGTATTATTTGTTATGATCCTATGGGTGCTCATCTCCCCCCACAAGGGTAATAGCACATTCATCTGGATTACAGGCAACATCAATGGCATTATGAAGAACGTACCAGTATCTGAAATATGTAGGGCCACTACACGGCTTCAATACATGTTTTCAGAACATTACGCCCTGATCCAGGCTGTCAGATCTGACGTTGCACTTTCATTTCTGGATTCTGTTCTGAAGTGCTCTCCTCCATCTGGGGAAATTGGGAATGGGAAATGTGCAAGAGAGAGAAACCTGGAGGGCAGCAAATGGGCAGTGATGACAGAATGTCTTGAATCCTGAGAATGTTGTTTTGATTCTAAGCTGTTTACCTTCCACCAGATACATTTATAATTTTAATGTTATGAAGACATCTGACAGAGATTTCATTACCCATTTACATACCAGTATTTGTATTTTTCTTTGTCTAAGCCTATCCCAAATAAATCGAATTACAAAATCCTTCATTAAAATGAAGCAGTGAAACCAAAGCAGTTTTGCCTTAAGGTTGCAGAGGTTTCCTTATCTCCCCCAGCTGCGTCTAGGTATTTCAAAACATATGGTTCACTTTTAGGGGGAGTCTCCAGCCAGTGGGAGATGTTACGTACCATATGTGCTGCAATAAGCGGAAGTTCAATGAGAAGGTGAACTGAGGACACCAAGGTAACCATAATTCAAATTTGTTAATGCTACAATGTCAGTCTCTCTCTCCTCACCTCCTCTCTTTTTAGAAGTTAAAGCATTAAAATATGACATTACGAGCATTACTAAGCATTAGTAGTGTTTATCTCATTATTATTACGATGAGTGCTGCTGCTGCAACTGTTGTTTATACTGCACTGATGCCTAGGAACCATGATCTTGGACCAGGACCCTGTTGTGTTAGGCGCCGTACAAACACAGAACAAAAAGACAGTCCCTGCCCTGATGAATGAACAAACTAGACAAGTTAAACTTCCCACTACTGCCCTGATGATATCTTTTAATTTTGATGCCTATGCTCCAAGACCTCTAGCTGGTTTAATGAAAACACACTGAGAACATAAGGACTTATCAACGGATAACTCGCCCAAAGAAATTCAAGAGCTGGCCAAATAAAACAGCACTGTCTGACCCTCAGCCAAAAAGCTGCATGAAAAAACCAACAAACCAAAGCAGAGACAAAAAACAAAGTTCCCAACTATTCTTTTAGTTGTCACTGATGCTGTGGCTACGTCTACACTATGAGGTAGGGGTGTGATTCGTCTCCTAGTGTACACATACTTGCACTGTCTCAAATGTAAGTAGCAATGTAACTGTGGTATGACTGGTAGCAGCAGCAGACGCATGGCTGGCTGAGCCATGCTGACTACAAACCTGCCTGAAATCAGTGGGGTGTGTACTAGCTGTTGCTGCTACCCGTTTCACTGTGACTACCCTGCTATTTATACTTGTGCCAGCTCAGTAAGAGTGTGTGTGCGTACACGAGCCAGGGTATCACGCCCCTAGCTCATAGTGCAGACACAGCCTATCAGCGTGATTCCCATTCGGACATTGGTGACCTGTTGCCACCAGGGCCAAAATCTCCTGTTCATGTAATGGAAGCCATTCATTTGTAACAAAAAGCCAAAATGTTCTACTTCCTGTAGTACAGTAAAATACAGGTACAGATCTTCTTTCTTCATGAAAAATCAGTAGTGACTTATTTCACTTTCGTAATTTTCTGAGATACAGTACGGTTGCCCACCTTGAGACGCCCTGTTTCAGGACTGCAGAGCACCCACAGCTTCTGCTGAAGTGAACAGTAGTTGTGAGCAGTCAGCCCTTTGCAAATCAGGCTTTAAGTATCTCAAGTTGAGAACCGAAAACAAATCTTGAAAATTTAGAGCTAAGCAACTTAAGGGTGCCGTGATCTGATAAATCATAAAAATATAGGGCTGGAAGGGACATGAGAGGTCATCAAGTTCAGCCCCCTGCTCTGAGGCAGGACCAAGGGAACCGTGACCATCTTTGACAGCTGTTTGTCCAACCTGTTCTTATAAACCTCCAATGACAAGGATTCCACAATCTCCCTTGGAAGTCTTTTCCAGAGCTTAAGTAGCCTTTTAGTTAGAAAGTTTTTCCTAGTATCTAACATAAATCTCGCTTGCTTCAGATTAAACCCATTACTTTTTGTCCTACCTTCAGTGGATATGGAGAACCATTGATCATAGTCCTCTTTATAACAGCCCTTAACATATATGAAGACTGTTATCAGGTCCCCCTTCAGTCGTCTTTCCTCGACACTGAACATGCCTAGTATTTTTTAACCTTTCCTCATAAATCAGGTTTTCTAAATCTTTTATCATTTTTGTTGCTATCTTCTGGACTCTCTCCATTTTGTCTACATCTTTCCTAAAGTGTGGCACCCAGAATTGGACACAGTACTTCAGCTGAGGCCTCGCCAGTGCCAAATAGATCAGGATAATTACCTCTTATGTCTTACATACAATGCTCCTTTTAACACACCTAGCCTGATGTTAATCTTGTTTATAGCTGCATCACGTTGTTGACTCTCATTCAATCTGTGATCCACTTTTACTCCCCAGATACCTTTCTGCAGTTATTTGCCAATTATTCCCCACATTGTAGTTGTGCATTTGATTTTTCGTTCCTAAATGAAGTACTTTACACTTATCTTAATTGAATTTAATTGAATTGAGACTAATTCTCCAATTTGTCAAGGTTGTTTTGAATTCTGATCCTGTCCTCCAAAGTCCTTGCAACCCCTCCCATCTTGGTACCATCCACACATTTTATAAGCTTACTCTCCACTCCATTGTACAAGTAAATAATGAAAATAATCAAGAGTACCAGACCCAAGACTGATCCACTGTGGGATCACATTTGATACACCCTCCCAGTTTGACAGTGAAACATTCATAACTACTTTTAATATGGTCTTTCAACCAGGTGTGCACCATCTAACAGTAATTTCATCTAGATCCCATTTCCCTAGTTTGCTTATGAGAATGCCATGTAGGATAGTGTCAAAAGCCTTACTAAAACCAAGATACATCATGTCTACTGCTTCTCCCTTATCCTCTAGGCCTTAAGGTAGGAAAGTAGGAATTGGGAGACCTGGGTTCTGATTCTGATCCTGACAACCTAGGTAAATTGCTTAATTTCCAAGTTTTACTTCTCCTTCTGTAAAATAGGCATAATACTTACTGAACAGAGTTGTGAAGGTTATTGGGGCGAGGGGGAGGGCGGGTCGTGAGCTGTCAGCCCCTATGCATGCCGGGGCTGTGGATGTCAACCCTTCATATGACTGACAGCTAGACCCCTTCAGAGCTGGGTGGCCAGAGAACAGCGGCTGCTGGCTGTGTGCTCTGAAGGCCGTGCCATCCCCAACAGCAGTGCAGAAGTAAGGGTGGCATGACATGGGGGGGAAGGGTTGTCACAGCTTGAAATATTTTCAAAGGGCATCCCAGCAAAAAAAAGTTTAAGAAGCCCTGGTGAAGCCTATTTTTAAAAGGATTTTGACAGAAACTCTGACAAAGCTGCCCTATATTTTATTGCTGGCTTAAAATAAAAGGTGGATCTATTCAGATAGAAGTTATGTACAAATACTCGAAAGATATTGAATTGACCTCAAGAAGAGATGAATGAATTCCATGCCAAAGTAGGAGACAGAAATACAATGTAGTAAGATTCCTCCCACTGGGTTTAAATGAAGATAGTGATACAATATATTGCCCAAGACAGCATTCCACTTCTTTAAGTAGGTAACCATGAATTGTTTTGTTAAAAATGATTGTATGTGGAAGCAACTTTTTCTCTTTGAAATTTCAAGCTGTATCTCAAATTGGATTATCATGTAATTTACTCTAAATTAATCTGTCATTTAAGCAGTGGTTGGGGGGAGGGGTTGGAACAAAGAGTTTCACATGAAAATACCTGAAACTGAGATTTCTGCTGCTGGATTCATACAAGTAAACCTCATAACATTCAGCTGGCTAGTATTTATTGCCCTGCTATGTACTTTACCACACAGTCTAAACACCTGTAAACGTTTTTATTGTTGTTTGTTGGAGGAAGAGAAATTCCTTGTCACATCAGGGCTCAAAACCGAATCTAGTGCTGTTCTAATAGCCTGCACTTGTTAGTTGGATTCCAAACTACTGGTAGGCAATGCACGCATATTACTTGGAAATTGCTTCAGTGACTAGGTGTATTTTTCATGCCTTTTCACTTCTAGATTCACAAACCAGATCACTTGAAACTTCATTTCAATGGCCTTTTCTCTTGTTAAATATTTAACTATACACTTGTCTGTGTGACTGTTTTTTTAAAAAAAGGATTATAATTGAATCTAAATTAATGCTTTTCCTTTCACAGAAAAATGAAGCAGTGTCTAGGAGTGAGGAAAGGGGCAAAACTGAACTCTTTGCCCTATTCCAGTGTTTTGTTTTGGGTGAAGTGGTGCATTTTGCATATTATTAGTACGCCAGCTCAACTAGCCATGTCCCTGTTTACTGAGGAATTTAGCTGGCATTGAATCAGATTATGTAAAATTTCTTACTAAGCTTTTGAGCATATCCTAATGCTTAACTTGAAGTGAGGAGCCAAATCATTTCCTGCTGAGGGAGTCAGGCTCCAAACTAGCCACAGGCTTCTCTTGTGGGTCTAATGCATCCCCTTTTTTCATATTGACCTACAGCCAGAACAATCATAACTCAAGTATTTAAAACATCCAAAGGTTGGTTTGAAACTTTACCTATTTTAAAAAAAAAATAAATTCTTTTATAGGTAGCTGGACAAGTTGATGAAGAAAAAAAAGTTGTAGGTTCACATTCACGCAGGTCTTTTTAACAGATCATGAGCGCTGAAATTCAGCTTCTGAGTAAACAAAGGACTCTGAAGCAAGGTCGTGTTCTAAGTTATGTCTTTTTGTTTCATTGTATTGCAACATCTCCATTTTCCATTATTTGAAAAAATAATAAACAAAACAATGTTAGCACATTAGCTGGATCATGATGATTCCACGCACAAGCTGAGTTATTGACCTAAAGTGTAATGGGCCTAATAGAAGAGAAATTGTTTGAACAACCTCTCTCTGTGGTGGCCCATTCCCTGTTCTATCCCATCTCAGTCTCTTTTCTACACCCCAATTATACAAGATATAAATATGTCATTCTGTAGTGACTTTTGCTTTTATACCAGGAAAATAGTCTTTAAAAATTATTTTTTAAAGAAATTTATTTAAGAAATATTCCTGCTACATTTAACAAAGCTTATATTTTTACAAGTAAAGACTCTGATCTTGCAATCTGGTCCATGTAGGAAGACACCTGCAATCCTTGTAGTCTCATTGACTTAAATATGTACAGGGGTCCATCAGAGAGGATCTGAATGCAGCATGAAGCAACAGCGAGTACAGATATTGTATGTCATTGCATCTATCTCACCAAGGGTTGAAACATCCAGAGATTGTCTGTCTGGATTTTCAAACAAACAAACAAACAAAAAAATCATGTAATTTCTCAGAACCAGTTGTTCTTTGGTGGCACACTTTTACCCTTCTGAAGTGCATTTGTGTACATGGTCTGAGCATTTTGGATTTGCATTGCTGTGTATTATACTCAAAAGTACTAATAAAATTCAGAAAGTTCTGCTTGAGAGCAATGGTGGAATCCTCCGCAGGAGAGAGAGAGCCTAGAAAACCATATTTTGATCCACTGGAGATTTTTCATTTTGTTCCAATACTTTAATCACTATTTATATATTTTCCCATTATTTTTAGAGTCACACAATTCCATAGTATGTGTGCACTAAGTGTTTTCTGTATTGCCTCTCCAACATTTATCTATATAGCTGGCTAGTTAATCAGATCTAATTATTCAGTGGTGCTGAAGAAGCTGTGGTATTGTGGGGTTTTTATTTTCCTCCTCATCCCAAATAATGCACATTTTCTTCTAAAAAATGTACAGTATTAGTAGCAAGCTGACATTTTGACTTGAGAAATATTAATAGAGTGGGACCCACAGTACCAATAATTCTGTCATCTGTCAGCCTGATAAATTCCAGTGAGGGAAATGTAGCCCATAGGGCCTCCAGCTAATTATATTTAAGTTGTTTAGTACTGCTGGGAAGCAGCATCTAGGCAGTTGCTGTAAGCTTTGATGCTGTGTGCACCATTCGAGTGTGTGTTCAGAAACTCATTACCCCTTTGTGCTTGTGTTAGATGGATTTTAGGAAGCTGACATGAAATAGAGAGCAGGAATCAATATCTGAAAAGACATTTTAGTTAGCTTCTGATCCATTTCCTGATTCAGCAGCTGCTGGTCTGTAATGTTTTATACAATATATTATATATAGTAGGGAAATGTTACTTAATAGCACTAGCTATTATCCCTACAGATCTGTTTATAATGACATGTGCATCAAAACAAAACAAATTAAGCACCATCTAAGCCAAAATTAAAGGGACTAACCACACCCAGAATGCCTAGTGGCATCTGCGGTCCAAAGTGCCTTTTTTATCTTCATCTAGTAAGTTTATTGCAACCATTTCTATCAAAGCCTGACTTTGCAACTTCTGGATTAAAGTCCTCTCGTGCATGCGGCCCTTTAAGACCTCTTGGGAACTACAGCTTGTACAGAACGCAGCTGCCTATCTGCTGGGCAGCGCTAGCTACTGGAACATATTAAATCAGTTATCAGATGACTGTTTGTTTCCCAGGTAGTCAAGATGCAAACTTGTATGGAACTTTATAGATCATTGTCAATAATGTGAATTGCATCTGGAAGCAAACTCTCTCAGCATGTACCACCCACTGGTTGGTTGCAGCTGAGGTGTTGCATGCTAAAAGTCCTTCTCAGCATCCAAACTTCCAGAGGCCAGACAGACAGTTCTCAGTGGTGGAGTATTCTGAGGTGTCAAATTCACTTCACTGGCTGGGGTGGCTATCTATGCACAGAAATTTCCTGGATTTAACTAACCCATTTTCTACATTGATTTTGTTAAATCTGTGCAACTTTCTTGTGTGTATATTCTCTTAAATTGTTGTAATGGGCAGCTAATAAGACACACTTAAACCAACTTAAGAGTGTTCACAAAAGGAGGTTGCAGCCATTTAAATCAATTTAGAAATGGATTTAATTAAATCTGTGTAATTTCTATGTGTAGACTGGGATCAAATCTTCTAGTCTTTTGAATGAATGGTGGTGTATCTCTTTCTTGAGGTTTTTACTTGAAAGTGGGGTTCAGTGGAGAATATCCCTGCCTCCCCCGCCAGATTTTTAATGACCATTTTGTTTCTTTACTTTTTCTTTTATTAACTATCATACACTGTGACTCTTAACAGGCATTTAAGTTAGGAATTAAATGTCCTGAATGAATACCAAGAACAGAACTGGTTTTGGAGCTAGATTTTTTAAGCATAGAAATTAACATTTGTTTTACTAACCCTGAGACTGTGAACAAAATACAAATTTGTCAGTGTATATGTTTATATCTTTCTAATTTAAAAAAAAAAAAAAAAGTTTCCCAGCACTTTCAAGATATGTAAATATAATATTCATTTTCCATGGTTTCTTGGGGTTTTTTTGTTTTTGTTTTTTTAATTTTTGTTCCTGTATTTTTTTTTTTTATCCTCTTGTTGATACAATCCTAAATTGATTGCGTCAACAAGAGGCAACTTCAGCTCAGAATCCTCATGGACTTTCTGTTTCATATTTTGAGATTAGCCTTATTTCCATCTTCCAATTCCTTTTACATGCTCTCTTCCTCCAGCGGAGACCAAGTGCGTGCGCATGCGTGCGCAATACCACCCATCAACCCTTGCGTTGCCAAAAATCTTGGTTCATGATTATTGCTGGAAGTATTGGCTTTCCAAATAATGTTATATGACTCATTTATTATCTTTCCTCCCAAATATTCTGTGCTACAACAGATACAATATTTATTACATAAAGATTCATCACAGGCAAGAGAAGGCTGGACCTATTACGTCTCCATTTGGACAAAGTGTTGAGCAGAATAAGTATTTAGTCAAGAATAGTATCCTACCTGGTTCTCCCATTCTGCAATTAAGATTGCATAGCTCTTTAAGAATTGGGATGTTGAACGCCTATTTTAGCTCCTGTAGGGCTCTTGTGTAAGAGGGAGTCAGAATAAGATACCCAGACTGGGTCATGATATGACATTGCTGTGAAACTGATCCTCTTAATTACAGTTGTCCCCTGCCTTTGAGGGAGGCTGTTCAGGTGAAAGGCAGAAAGACTTCCCATTGGCAATAAGAGTTTCAGATATAAGATTTCTTTGTGGTAGACACATCTGCCTCTGGCTCAGCAAGACTCTTTTGACATCTCGGCTGAACAATGCAGAACAGAGTTCTGCCGCATCTCTCGTATAATTGAAACATGAATAATAATTCTCTCAGCTATACATGAAAAAAGAGACCGAATGAGTTCTTTATGATGGGACCTTCATTCCAGTTCATCTCTTCTGGCCCTCAAGATTAAGACTAGCATGTTTTTTGCTTTTAACCTGTTTATTGAGGGGAAAGCTTTTATCCAGTCATGCTGTAATTATTTGTCTCAAAGTTGATTTCATGATTTGCTTTTATTTAGCTGACTCATGTCTACTTTATGTTGCCCTCTTCACCAGATGTGACTTTGAAGATGTCTCTTAAGTGCAAATCTGAGTCAAAACATTTCCAGACTCAGTAAATGCACAATTTAGGGCTTGTCTAAGGGGCTCGCAAGCCAGGGTGTGGATGTATAGCGTATTAGCATGCTGCAAACTAACTGGCCATATGGACCCTGCTACCACACACTAAAACAGTGTTTCTCAACCTGGGGGTTTAAAGGGGTCGCAAGTGCAGAGCTGGTATTGGGGGTGGCAAGAAAGGCAATTGCCTGGAGCCACAGGGGCGCCATGAAACTAAGTTACATGCCTCAGCCCCGTGGGGGTGGGACTCAGGCTTCAGGGGTACAGTAGTTTGGAAAGGTTAAGAACCACTGCACTAAAAGTTCTGTAGTCCACTTTGACCTGCTGTTTCAAAGCACACTACAGAACTTCTAATGAGTGCTAACAGTGTTCACATGGCTATTTCGTGCCCGGCAAACTAGTGTGCTATATAGTCATACCTCAGCTTTCTGCACACTAAGGCTCCATGTAGATTAGCATTTAGAGGCATGGGTGCTATGACGATGGGGCAGTATAAGAACCTAGACACACAGATGACTAGTACATCAAACCATTAAAGGATGGTTGAGCTAGCCTTTCATCTGTTTTAGGTAAATAAATTCAACACCGTGCAGTTTAGTGGCAGCGGGGTGGGGTGGGGGAAGAGGGATTTTTAACTGAGATGTTAAAAAACCCAGTTCTTGTCTAGCCTGGGTATAAACTTGGAAGGATCCATTGCTCTTTTTGTAAGAGGAGCGGCTCTGGCATTGGCCAAAGCTTCCACCGGTACTGTGCTGTGTGCAAGTTGGTTGCTGCCTGTGTCCCAGAGCTGGCTGCATTTTAGTGGTCCTGGTGTGGTTCTATGTAAAATGTTAATCCAAAAAAGAACTTAAAAGCCCAAATCACTTTCAGCAACTTTACAGATGGCAGCACGGTCAGTCTTTTTGCTTGATACACTTTTTAGGAATCGCTTCATACATTAAAGCATCTTTCAGACAAGACATCTTGGTTTTTATTTTGCTGGACTGTGGCATGTTTATCAATTGTATCCTGCAGTTTGCCATGTATTCTGGTTTTTCGTACAAGTATTAAAGGTTACCCCTCAGGGACTGTTTGAAAATATTAAAGCTGTTTATCACTTTGAAAGAATACAAAACATTCATTTTATGTATTAGGTAGACTGCATGTCTTTTTCTAGAGGCTGAAAGTTAAATCCCTCCTGATAGGCTTCTGCAGTTTTGCATATAGTACTACTGAAAGTGGCCACATAAGTTTTATATATATATATAAAAGAAATAAATCAAAGCCACTGCTGGAAGGCAGAAATATAAATTAGACACCCCCCTGGCCCCCACCTTCCGCCCTCCAATGTAATGTCTTAAAGAACAGTGCTAGGGAAATGTATTTAAATACAATGCCAATAAAACCGGCACCTGGATTGCTCCAGCCTGTGATGGCTGGTCAAGCCAGGTTAGATAATGGTTTGGTTGGAACTGTGTTGAAATTGTGTTTAAACACTGTTCTGAAACAAGAGGCCAGATTTACAAAGGTATTTAGGCATCTAAATATGCAGACAGGTGCCTAATGGGATTTTCAAAGGACCTAAGCAGGTTAAGTGCCGAACTCTTACTGATCTTTCAGTGAGTGTAGGCACCTAACCTGCTTAGGTGCTTTTTAAAATCTCATTAGGCACCTCTCTGCACCTTTAGTTGCTTAAATACCTTTGTAAACTTGGCCTGTGGTTCTGGTTAGACAAAGTTCAAAGGGAGACTAGCTTAGGAGCAAGGGTGCAGTAGATAGATGTTACTTATCTTTCACTTCTGAATAAATACAGACAGGACCAAATTCAGACTTGGGGTAAATGGGTTTAACTTCATTGACTTCTTGATCAAAGGCTCTCTCCATAGTTTGGCCCAAGTTGAGATTTCTGCTCAGTCATGACTAGGATGTGAATATCTGATCTGGATGTCGGTACAATGGTAGAGGTAAATACACTTTCATATGGTCAGATAAATTACGATTTTTAGTTGTAGAGAACTATGTGCAGTGTATCCTGCGCTATACTAAATCTAAGCTGTTAATACTGGTCCCTCCCCAGAAATTCCCTCCAAATATTTAAAGCCAAAATGTGCCATCTTTTATGCCTATGAAGGCCATGGGTAAAAGAATAGAGAAATCAAACTGATGTCTTCATGCAAACTTTTCCATATAGGGTTTATAGCCATTGAATATCTGTGTCCTTCTCTCTAGCAAAAGGTTAGAGTTCTTGGATGAAATCATGGAGTCACTGGAGTCAATGGAAATTTTGTCATACATTTCAGTGGGTCCAAGATGTCATCTCTTGACTTTCTTCTTCTGTTATTTTTCATGGTAGTGCAGTGTTGTGTTATACACATGAACTGAAGATCGAGAGTGATGATGGATGACAGTCATGCCTAAGCATATTCTGATAGCTGATTTTAATATTTTTAGGAATGGGGCAATGTCTAATTCCAAACCACAAGCATCAGAAATACGATTAGAGAGTATGGGAGGTGTATTAGAACCGCTCTCCTTTGCTGTTCACATGCAGTCAACTTCTTTGGAATTCTAGCCTGCACAATATGTAATAATGACACAAAAGAAAGTTAAAGCCATCCCTCTGACGTTTATCTTTAAGCAGGAAAAAAAATTAAAACTCCCAGGCTATTGTTGTATGGCCATTTATGGCAGTTAAAGCTAACATTTCAATCATTTCTTTTTGTTTGTTTGTTTGTTTTGTTTTAAAAGGAGATGCCAGTATGCTTTGGGTGCCAGAAATAAGAATTTATATATATATAGATAGAAAGTATGATTGTTTTATTACCTGTATCAGTGTTCCCTAAACAATGGGTTGCAAGAAGGGTCTAGGTAGGTCATGTATGCCCTGGAGGCACTCCCTGCCCCCTGCCTGATGCTCTCACTTCGGCCAGGCATAAGGAAGCAGCGAAAGCTGGCAAGTGGACAAGCAGCAGCCTGGCAGTGGCCGTAGCCCAGCCACAAGGTGAGAGCAGCTGGCTGGGGCTGTGGGGACAAGGGAGGTAGGAGGGCCAGGGCTGGAAGAGTGAGAGCAAGTGGACTGGGAGGAGTGGAGTAGAGGGCTTGGGCTGAGATGAGGAGGGGAGATTGGGGAACAGGGGGCACGAGGGCTAAGCAGGGGTTGCAGGGAGCAAGGATTATGGAGGGTCCCCCAAAAAAGAGAAAATGCAGTTGGTGCATTGCCTTTATAAAAAGTTGGTGAACCACTGACCTGTATTACTAGATGCCAACTGAGACTAGGGTCCGTTGCGCGAGGCACCAGACCGAGACCTAATAAATGGTCCCTGCCTCAAAGAGTTTACCATCTACTTAGACAAGATTGACAAAGAGTGAGAGAAAGGAAGCACTAACTGTCACTTTACAGATGGGGAGCCCAGGCTCAGGGTGTGTTAGAGAAAGGCAGTGCCTCTGTAACCTAAACATATAGCACTGTGTGTGTGTATTATAAAAAATATTCCAAAACAAAACACTCCACTGCACACACTTCTTCCCCTCTGGAGAGAATAAATCCATGACAGATGTTAGTCATGTTACTCACTGTGCTACTGAAAGGTGCTCAGATACTAAGGCTACGTTTACACTGATGGCGGCAAAATCGCCGCTGCCAGATCGATCTTTCAGGATCGATTGAGCCGTCAGTGAGACCCACTCAATTGATCAGGAAGCCGACTGAGGAAGTCCACCCCCTCAAGTAGCGTAGCGCTCAGTCGACGGGAACAGCTCAGCGCAGTGTGAACACCGCGCAGAAGGGAAGCTGAGCAGTCGACATCAGTTATGCAAACTACTCTGCGTAGTTTGCATAACTCCCGCCGACTGCCGCCGAATCGTACGGTCAGTGTGAACCAGCCCTAAGGTAATGAGTGCTGTATAAGAACCTATATAGAATAGAACAGAGATTAAATGACTTGCCCAAGATCACATGGCAAGTCTATGTCAGAACCAGCAATCGAGCCCATACCTTGTTATTCAATCCAGTGTCCTAACCACAAAACTAGACTATAGTCTCTGTCCATAGGAAGTACATAGATTCATAGCATTGAAGGCCAGAAAAGGCATTAGCTCATCTAGTCTGGCCTCCTGAATATCACAAGACGTTAAATTTCACCCTGTCACCTTTGTATCCAGCCCAACAACTTGTGTTTGACTAAAGCATATCTTCCAGAAAGGCATCTCATCCTGATTTGAAGACATCAAGAGATGAAGAATCCACCACTTCATTTAGTAGCTTGTTCAAGTGATTAATCATGCTTTCTGTTACAAATTTGTGCCTAATTCCTAATTTGAATATGTCTGGTTTCAGCATCCAGCCGTTGGTTCTTCTTGTGCTGTTCTCCACCCAATTGAAGACCCCTTTTAGTACCCAGTATTTTCTCCCCATGAAGGTACTATACACTATCATCATGTTACCTGTCACTCTTCCTTTTGATAAGCTAAAGAGATTGAGCTCTTTAAATTTCACACTGTGAGGCATTTTCTCTAGCCCTTGAATAATTTTTGTTTTCTGCACCCTCTCCAATTTTTCAACATCCTTTTTAAAATGTGATCCCCAGAACTGGCTGCACTATTTCAGTATCGGTCTCATGAATGCTCAAATCACCTCGCTACTTCTGTTCATTGCTTCCCCTTTTTTACATCCCAGGGTCACATTAGCCTTTTTTGCCACAGCATGTGATCTGATCCCTTGATAGGGTGCCTGACACTGCCATAATGAAGTCCATGAAAATGTTACTCCTAACAGCAATGCTGCAGGATCAGTCCCCTGCTATGCTTTCAGGAGTGCACTGGGTCATCTCCATAAAAGATTTCTATAACACATTACTAAATATCCAATTTCAATTTACTGTTAATACTTGACAATAACTGTTCTCATAACTGCAATTATCAAAGTACAAAGTACATTATCTTGTGATTAGCACTTTGATTTTTCTTATTTATGTATTCATAAATTAGATGCAGGCAAAGGGTTAATATAACTTGGCTACATGAAATATTTATAGAGCTAAACAGAGATGAAGGACTCCGGCCTTCTGCTAATATCATTGAATTATGACTGTTCTACCTGCTTTCATGTCAGCTAAAAAATAAATAGCCTCCCAACTTTTTACAGAACTGGCAACATTTGGATCCCAAACGTAGTCAGTAATATGGCTGAAGTGTTCAGCAATAACCTCTCTCTTCCAGCAAAAGCTTGGTTGTTCATTTATCAGTATGTATTGCCTACTATATTAATCTGTTAGACCACCAATCCAGTGTAGACAGACCTCCATTGAAATCTGCAAGGCTCTACATGGGCTAGGGGATCCATCTGTATCAAGTCTATTGCCTTTATTAATAATAATAATAATAATTAATTAATTAATACCTAGTTTATATAGCAAAAGTGAAAAGATGAATGGCCTTTAAATGGTTCTGTTGCTTTGCTAGTAGTATTTTTGAGAAAGCTATTGATAAAAGCTGGCAGTGATACAATCACCAACATTTGTCAGAAACCTTAGTCTGACAAATTTATGAGTATAATAAGAATGGAGAGGATTAAATATGCAGTCAAACAATATTTAAATAAATCAGAGCTATAGTAGGATCCTTTATATGATGTGTTAAAATCAATGATTCCTGCAGAGGGATAGAACGTGGATCTGTAAATTGTTGTCTAGCACCATTATAACTTATCTTTTGTTGCATGCACAAGTTTCAGGGTATTGTGAGCTAACTTTACATTTAATTAATTTTTAATATTTAATATTGTACTGGTTTTTTCAATAAAGTATGGAAAGAGGGATTATAACAGTACAATATTACAAAGATATAATGGTGCCACATTCCATATTTACAAAGTCGTGTTTCTTGGAGCTCTTTTATAGAGGGGGATCATAACACTCAGAAGAGGAGAACTGACAGAAAAACAGCTTAACCTCAAGCTGTCAGGATGGCTTGATGGCATGGAATAGTTTAAATTTCTCATTATTCTATAAATATATAGGAGCACACATTTATTAGACAAACTCAATACTAATAGCTTTGAATTTTAGTTAGGGCTACTGTTTTATCATGGTGGTCACAGAAACTGTGAATTTGAATGAAGTCAATGAAATGCCCCCAAACCGAGTGACATGTCTAGAAAGTGAATGGTGTTGTGACATGGGGCAAGTAGGTTTGGCCCGTCTGCTCCTCCATCTCCATCTATGCTCCATTCTAACCTGAGTGGTGTTACTATTTTGTGCAATAGGTTCCAACACCCAGAGCGAGGAGGTGGGCTCTGTCCCAGAGGACACTGCTGCGGAGTGAGTGCAGGGTGTGCTCACTCTCCAACCCCATCCCCACTGCCCCCTTTCTGACTTGTTTTTTTACCCACACCTCTGCTGTTAAGTTTATTAAAAATTTCTGTGACAAGCATAGCCCTACTTTTGTCAGTTCATGAATAGTTCATCTGTTGTTCATATCAAAGTTAATTGGAATAATATGGAAGGCCTGATTTCCCCATGGTCTTGTTCTTTGTGGAGTCATTTACACCTGTGCAAAATGGATGTAATAAAACGGTATGCATGTGGGTATAGAATTTGGAATTTGTTGTGTTTTATAGTCACCTTGTACTAATGAAAATGAGTGTTATAATACAAGACAAATGGAAAATCAGGACTGGATTGGTGAAAGCTAACCTCTAATGATTCTTGCAAATACCTTACTTTATAAACTCATCAAGGAGTTAAATATTTTCATAAAAAGATGTTTAATGTGTGGTTCTAGAAGATATTAGAAATCTTTGCAGAAGAATATATAAAGAATATATATTTAAAAAATTAAATAAGTCATTTCACCCTGATACATTTTATTGTTTTATTAGAGAGGACATAAGATGGGCAGAAGACTCATAGACTTTAAGGTCAGAAGGGCCCATCGTGATCATCTAGTCTGTCCTCCTGCACATTTCAGATCCCAGAACCTCACCCGCCCACTCCTGAAATAGACCCCTAACTTCTGGCTGAGTTACTGAAGTCCTCAAATCATGGTGTAAAGACTTCAAGTTACAGAGAATTCACCATTTACGCTGGGTTAAATCTGCAAGTGATCCGCGTCTCATGCTTGAAATGTAGATTGGGGAAATATCAAGACGTAAGTTAGGCATATGGAGGCTGTTCCAGAGGGGAGCTATGAACTACTGGGAAGACACAAAGCAGGGCACAGAAAAGTCTGGTATTTGAAGTGTGCAGGAAACAGGCTCATGTGGATATAAAAATTCTGGAGTACCTTTCAGGTTTGATTCCATAAAGATTTCCTGACCTTCCCAAAGACCAAAGAATGGGTGCTTTGGTCTCCCAAGCTCATTTTGTTCCACTTACATGGCACAGAGTGAACTTAAACCATCTGGAAATTCCATGTATAGGGGGAATTTCTGCATGCAGTAGAGTGAACTGAATTGTCTGCATTCTATTCAGCTGCAGCTCTGTTGTTACGCTTGAACAGGTGCAAGTGACCAATACAATTACAGAATTTTGTGCACCAGTCCAGGTTATCTTGAGGCTCCTGTTAGCTTCCCGAGTTCCTACCACTTGCCTCACAACCTGACATGCACCGATTGAACAGCATGAGTCCTTGTGTGTCTCGCTTCTATAACTTTTTCTATCACAGCTTTATCCCCCCCCCACCCCTTGGTTCAGATAAGCCTCTCATCTCAGAGAGTATTACATATGGTTGATAAACTGGAGAAGGCCAAGAGGAAAACGGACAAGTGCTCCTCTTTTGAGGCCATGCAACCCGGTCTGACTGGGTCTCTTTGCCTCTCATTCCAGACTTATCAACTGTCGGATGTGGTGATCTCAATGATAACTCAAACCCCCAGACTCTCGACAGCAGCCTGCGAGGAGCAGCATTCAGCAGCTCAAAGGTCTCACGACCAGGTAAACCAGAGCTCATTCCAGAAATGGACTTACCTTGAGAATGTGATTCTCCCATTCTCCTCCCTTTTCAGACTTTTCTCTACTGACGTAAGTTCTTGTCACAGCTGGAATGCAGCAAGATAACATCTGCATTTCGTAGAAAGAGTCCTGCTGTTAAATCTCCACTTGCACCATCATTCAAGGCTAAGACAGTTCCAACTCCTTCAGTCTCATTTGATAAAATGTCTATCAATATTATCGATCATTTTTTAAATACCTTTTTATAAAAGCCTCCAAATTATAAAAATTGCCAGGAAACAGAGCAAAGAAGTACGCTATCACTCATAAAGTGGATTATTTGTTAGCTTAGCTGCTCTAGAAAATTCTTTACAATAGAAGTAATCTGCTCTCAGGCATCTTCTATTAATTTTCTTACATCTATTTAGTACTGTCTATCCATTTACATTAGGCTAGAGCCTTACAAAAATATTTGCAAAATTGTTTTTCTCTCAGCATAAGAGCTGTCTTATTGTGTCCTGGAGAGTTTCCATTTTACTCAGTATTGAATCAAAATGTTTGCATGACACTTTCCAAGACTCATACATCTGTCTGCAGGGTTGGGGTGATGCTAACTAGAGTCTGCAGGGTACTTTGTCAATGATCTCGTGCAGAATTCTTGAAATTTTGGGTTCTTTTCTATGTTGGTGGACTCCTATGGAGGGAACATGTAGATCAAGGCCTTAAAGATCCATTTGGGAAAAAGACCTACATAACTTCTGTACAGGGGAAGATCAAAGCCTTTACATACAGAACTACTCCTCATCCCAAGCACATTGGCTCACCATGTTTTACGGAAACAAAGGATTGGCTATCATGTGCAGGTATAGTGGTTAATATATTCAGGGAATTCTGATTAACTCTCTGGCAACTCCATAGTAGGGGCCAGCTGATTCCTTTTCAACATCAGTGTTACTGCCTCATCATCTCTAGCTTCTGGGTAACATTGTGATTGTAGTTCTTTTGTAAACTTTCTGAAGCTTCCTTCCATCCCCCTTTATTCCCTGATCGTTGTTTCTCCTTTCACCATTGCCCAGAAATTTTTTTCTTCCCCCTTTTCTCTCCTTTTCCTTTGGGGGAAGAAAGAGAAAGGGATGGGGAGGGACAAAAGACAAAATGTAAAATTTTTAATTCAAAATAAAAATATTTGCTGTAATTTGTTTCACTGAAAAATTAAATTTCTAAAGAATTTTTAATCAGGATGTCACGCAGAAATAAGTCAACCCCATTACAAAAGTCTAGGTATTTTATAACCACTGTTTAGCTGTATCAACCGAACTTGTAATCTGACCAAATAATTAAATCAGATTTGATTGACAAGACTTATTTTCCATAGAACCTTGTGGTAGGCCTTAATTATATTCCTATCCTTCAATTTTTTTTTCCAGTTGAATCTCATCAGCTTTTTCCACTATTTTGTCTGGGATTATTGTCAAGCTAATCAGCCTATACTTAGCTGTGTCATTTCCTTTCTGACTATTGGCACACCATTAGTGCTCTTCCACTCTTTTGCAATGTTCCTGGTATTCCTAGCTTTACTTAAAAAAAATGGACGAGAAGTCTCCTCAGCCAATCTTTTTAGAATTCTTGGTTGCAAGTTATCAAAGCCTGCTGATATAAATTCATTTATCCATATTGTTTTTATCCGGATGTTGTCTAGCATCCTTCTTAGTTACTAATAGACAGGAAAGTACGAGGTCCCTTGATATATCTAGAGGGAAACCATTCCTGCTAGCCTTGATGCAAGCTTCCCCACCTCGGTACCGATCCCCAGAATCAACGGGTACTGCTCCTTCATGCTCCTTGGAGGAAGGCTCATTGTCGGAATCGGAAGTGGAGTTGTAGGCCCAGCTGAGGAGCCTCTGCTAGTATCCCTCCAGACAGCCCAATTCATTTGTGGATCTGGGGACAAGGGTGCCTCCAGACACTTGGCCCAGTGGATATGGGCCTGTGCTGATGCAATGGCCTTTTTGGAACTGTGGGGTTTTCCAGGCTGTCATATTTGGTGGTGTTAGAGAGAAGGGTGCCTCTGTCCCATCGAACAACATCAGACCCGGATTCCAATACTGAGCCCGGTACCAATCCTCAAGATCTGGACCCCGGAATCCATTCGGTGCAGAAGGAGAAGAGGAGGAAACTCTGCCTGTTCAGGCCTCCTCTTCCTTCTCCCTGGATGAGGCGTTAACAGGGGCAGGCGTCTGACCTCTCCAGGATGACTTCAAAGGTCATCGTGAGCTGTTGAGAAGAGTGGCCTTGAACCTTGGACTGGAAGTGGAGGTAGTCAAAGAATCTTCCCACAGCCTGGTTAAAATTTTGGCCGTAGTGGCCCCAGCGAAGGTGGCTCTGCCTCTCAATGAGGTCATACTGGGTCAAGTTAAAGCCCTATAGCAAACTCCATCCTCCTTTCCTCCCACCTCAAAGAGGGCAGAAAAGAAGTACTTTATTCCCACCGCGTGGTATGAGTTCTTGTACACCTCCCCTCCCCCGGGGTCTGTGGTGGTCTCAGCAGCCCATGAAAAGGACAGACAATCTGCAAGGAGTAATCCCCAGGACAAAAGAATCAAAGAAATTAGTCCTCTTTGGTAGAAAGTTTTATTCTATGGGGGTTTACAACTGTGCATCTCCAACCAACAGACTAGGGAGGTGTAATTTCAACAGCTGGGACTCAATGTCAAAGTTTAAGGACTCGCTTCCCCAAGAGTCCAGGCAGGAGTGGTGGAGGAGGGGAAGTTGATAGCTAGAGCTTCCTTACAGGCTGCCCTAGATGCGGCAGACTCGGCAGCTAGATCCATGGCCTTTGCAGTGGCCATGCACAGGTGCTCTTCGCTCCAATCCTTGTGCCTGCCTATAGAGGTCCAGCAGTCCCTTCAGGATCTTCCATTTGAAGGTGCTTCGCTATTCTCAGAGCAAATGGATGCAAAGCTCCATGGCTGATGGACTCCAGAGCCACCCTCAAGTCCATGAGTCTCTACACCCCAGGAAGCTGAGGAAGCACTTCAGGCCCCAACAGTCCACCCGTTTTTATACCCTGCTACACCGTCAAGACCTGCAAAAGAAATGAAGTAGGGGCTTTAGGAGCAGGCAGCTGCCCCCATCCACTTAAGCATCCCTATCCGACCGAGCCAGATACTTAGGGGAATCTAAATAGAACTTTTGATGGGACACCTGAAGGTGTTCTATTAGTTCCAGTGTCACCAGATCCTGTCTCTCTGTTGTTTTTGGACCACCTGTTCCACTTCAGCTCAATGTGGTCTCTCATCACCACAGACTGTTGGGTCCTGAGCACTGTGGAAAGGGGTTATGCACACCAGTTAATTTCCACCCATCCTCCACACCCTACTCTGCTCCTCCCCCCATCCCTCTTCATGGATCCTCCTCCAAGTAGGAGCCATGGAGAAGGTTCCTCAGGACTTAAGAGGGAAAGGGTTTACTCCCGCTATTTCCTAGCTCCAAAAGACAAGGGTGGTCTTCAACCTATTTTAGACATGCATCATCTCAACAGCTACCTCAAGAAGCTAAAGTTCTGCCTGGTCTCCCTTGCCCCCCTTTTTCCCTCCCTGGATCTGGAGGACTGGTATACTGCCCTTGTTTTGAGAGAGGTTTATTTCCACATCTCGATTTTTCCATGGCCTCGTCAGCACTGGTTCGACGTTCTGCTAGGTCTTTCAGTAGTAACTCCGATGCTGCATCCTCTCCTCCCAGACCTGATTTCATGGTCAAGTGCTCCACCCAAATCTCAACTCCCTCCATCTGACTGCTTGGAAACTCCATGATTAAATCCCGAGGAACTGGCCTGTTCAGAGCAAATCCGCCAGGTCCTGCTAGGTTCCAAGAAGTCCTCTACCAGAGCTACAAACCTTGCCAAGTGGAAGCATTTTTACATTTGGTCTTCCTGGCAAGGTCTCTCCCTCGCTTGGTCATCACTGCAGATCGTCTGGAATATTTGCTACACCTGAAACAGCAAGGTCTGTCAATTTAATCAATTAAAGTACTCCTAGCAGCCATTTCAGCTTTCCTCACCCCAGGTGGTCGGCCAATCGGTTTTCTCTCACGAGATGTCTATCTGTTTCCTCAGGGCCTAGAAAGACTATACCCACAGATTTGGGAGCCCATTCCCCCATGGGACCTTGGCAAAACTCACGGACCCCCCCAATTTGAGCAGCTGGCAACATGCCCCCATGTTGTACCTTTCCTGGAAGGTGGCCTTTGTTGGTGGATATTACTTTGGCCAGGAGGGTCTCAGCGATTTGGGCTCTTACATCAGAACCCCATACATGGCCTTCTTTAAAGACAAGGTGCAGCTTCGTCCTCACCCTGCATTCCTCCCAAAGGTGGTTTCGCAATTTCACAGTAATCAGGCCATTTTCATGCCAGTTTTTGTTCCAAAATTGCGCACAAATGGATGTTAGAGACACACTGGCATTCTATATAGAGAGGACAAAACCGTTCTGTAGACCCTGCAGCTCTTTGTGGCAGTAGCACACAATGAAAGGCCTTCCCATTTTGGCTCAGAAGGTTTCATCCTGGATCGCGTGTATTTGCACATGCTACGAGCATGCAGGTGTCCCACCACCCACTATAGTGACTTGCCCATTATACCAGGGCACCAGCTTCCTCAGTGGCATCCCTAGATCAGGTCCCAATCCGAGACACTGGTCATTGGAACATACATTTTCTTAACAGTACGCCATCACCGAGCAAGCTAGAGATAATGCTGATTTTAGTCAAGCCGTGTTGCAATCAGTATGTTCATGAACTCCAATCCCACCCACTAAAGATATTTCTTGAGAGTCACCTAACGTGGAACGAACATGTCCAAGCACTCAAAGAAATTAAAAACGGTTACTAACCTTTCCATAACTGTTGTTATTAGAGATGTCTTGCACATGTTTATTACACGCCCCACCCTCCTTACCCTTCTGTCAGAGTTGGCTGGCAATAAGGAACTGATCGGGTGCGGGGTTGGCCAGACCCCTTACACCAGCCAGAGGATTCTAGAGGGATCTGACACGTACCACTGAGGGGAAAAATTTCTGGTGACTGTGCTCACAGCGTGCACACACCTAACTTGGAATGGACATGTGCAACACATCTCAAAGAACAACAGTTATGGAAAGGTTAGTAGCCGTATTTTTTTTTTCTTGCTTTTTTCCCCCAGACTCCTAGCATTAGTATATATGAAAATTTTCATTTGGTTCTCTTCACATTATTTGCCACATAGGTTCAACTTGTTTGCAACAAGATGTGTTTGAGTTCTACTGAATTTGCCTCTTTAGAAAAGCTCTCCTTGTGTTGTTAGTTAAACGCCTTCCTGGCTGCTCCAGCTAGTCTACAGCCCAGAAGATTAGCATCCCCTGCCCCCTACTTGTGAGATGCAGGCTGCCCTGCTCATACAGTGGAATGTTGCCCAACAACCTTCACACCAGTCAAACAGCCAACATTTTGCCTTTATCATTTTTTGCCTTCTCTTGATCATGGGACTGGAAGGATACGAGAAGATCACTTGGACTTTTTACTGCTTGGAATGGGCAGCTGTTCTTTTACTAGCCAGAACTACTCAAGAGCATAACTTCTTGCATTGATAATATCCTTCTGTGGATCTTTCCATTTTGTGGTAGCACCAGGACACTAATCTGTTAAATGGAATCTGTCTGCCCAATCTATATTGACCTATTTTAACAACAAAAGAGGCGGTATAATTTAATGATAGAATGGCTCAGGAAAAAAAAACCAGTTCTAGTAAAGCGTCACATGATTTTCCGGAGCCAAAATCTGTAAAAAGCGCTTTTTGTATTCTAGTGGGTTTTAACAAGTGAATCAGTGTAAGTTTGGTAAAAAAAAATTCCATACCAGTGGCTTACCTGAACCAGTAAGAGGGAAATCAAAAGCCACAGACTTCTGTCTGAGTCAGGCAGGCAGCTTCAAACGACAGAAAAAAATCTCAGTGGTGATTGTTACTCAGCTCATGGCACGGAGAAAGATTAAATCTGCTCACAGTGTGAGCTTCTCTCTCTGCTACTGGAAAGCCTCTGTCCTGCACTTGTGAAGATGGCCCCTCTATTGCAGATCTCTTCATCTCCCCACATCATGTTCCAGTCAGTCAGGCGGGCATCTCCTCAATTATATTGTTTAAGGGCCAGTGCTGATTGTCTCCCTAAATCATCCTGTGCATAACATGGTGATAAAGAGTTGAGCCAAAAAAGGCAAGGTTAAAGGGGTGACTTGATTACAGTCTCTGAGTATCTACATGGGGAACAAATATTTAATAATGGGTTCTTCAATCTAGCAGAGAAAGATATAATATAATGCAATGGCTGGAAGTTAAAGCTAGATAAATTCAGACTAGAAACTATTACGAGTGAGAGCAATTAACCCTTGGAACAATTTACTGGTGGTGGATTCTCCATCACTGAGACTTTTTAAATCAAGAATGGATGTTTTTTCTAAAAGGTCTGCTCTAGGAATTATTTTGGGGAAGTTCTTTGGCCTGTGTTATACAGGAGATTGGATTAGATGATCACAGTGGTCCTATCTGGTCTATGAATTTATGACAAATGTCAGTTTCATAGTTCTTATATGGCCAAGAGAACCTTGTTACTAGATTTGGTCCAGCTAGCCATTAAAAGAAGGTTCCTTGCACCACACATTTCCGGCTGTATCAGAGGCTGGTTCTCAGTCTCAATTCCATGACCCTTGGATGGAGCCGTAGAGTAAGACTTCAGGTTCCAGATATGTAGATATCTGGCCTGTTATGGAGAGATAATACATTTTACATGGCCCATGTAACAGGCAGACACATTAGCAAAGATTTTAAAAAGTGATTAGTGATTTTGGGTGCCCAATTTGTGATGTCTTACACGAGGCCTGATTTTCCAGTGCTGAGCATCACGCCACACTGAAAATTAAAGTCCCCCAAATCATTTGTCATTTTAAAAAAATCTTGGCCAATATTTATCATAGATATGGCAGTAGTGCCAAGTGGCCCACCAGATAGCAATCACAAAAATGATGAAGATACTTAAACAGAAATTTAAAAGTACAGTGCTAAAAGTTAAATCCCTGCAAGCTGCATAGAAACTTTTAAAGACACCATAATAGAAGTTCAATTTAAATGTATACTCCATATTAAAAAACATAGTAAGGGGACCAAAAAAGTGCTACCGTGGCTAAACAACAAAGTAAAAGAAGCAGTTAGAGGCAAAAAAATGGAAGTTAAATCCTATTGAGGAAAATAGAAAAGAGCATAAACTCCAGTAAGTGAAGTGTAAAAATATACTTAGGAAGGCCAAAAAAGAATTTGAAGAAAAACTAATCAAAGAATTAAAAAAACCAGCAATTTTTTTTAAATACATCACATGCAGGAAGCCAGCTAAACAACCAGTGGGGCCATTGGATAATCGAGATGCTAAAGCACTCAAGGAAGATAAGGCTATTGTGGAGAAACTAAATGAATTCTTTGCATCGGTCTTCATGGCTCAGGATGTGAGGGAGATCCTCAAACCTGAGTCATTCTTTTTAGGTGACAAATCTGAGGAACCGTCCCATATTGAGGTGTCATTAGAGGAGGTTTTGGAACAAATCGATAAATTAAACAATAATTGGTCTTCAGGACCAGATGGTACCCACCCAAGTGTTCTGAAGGGACTCGTTATGTGAAATTGCAGAACTACTAACTGTGGTATGTAACCTATCATTTAAATCGGCTTCTGTACCAGATGACTGCAGGATAGCTAATGTGACACCAATTTTTAAAAAAGGATCCAGAGGCAACTACAGGTCAGTAAGCCTAACTTCAGTACCAGGCAAATTGATTGAAACGATAGTAAAGAATAGAATTATGAGACACATAGATGAACATGATTTTTTGGAGGAAAAGTCAACACAGTTTTTGTAAAGGGAAATAATACCTCCCAATCTACTAGAATTCTTTGGGGGTGTCAACAAGCATGTGGACAAGGGTGATCCAGTGTATATAGTGTACACATTTTCAGAAAGCCTTTGACAAGACCCCTCACTAAAGACTCTTAAGCAAAGAAAGCTGTCTTGGGGTAAGAAGGAAAGTCCTCTCCTGGATCAGTTGCTGTTTAAAAGATAGGAAAGAAAGGGTAGGAATAAATGGTCAGTTTTCAGAATGGAGAGAGGTAAATAATAGTGTTCCCAAGGGTTCTGTACTGGAACCAGTAGTGTTCAACATATTCATCAATGATCTGGAAAAAGGGTTAAACAGTGAGGTCGCAAAATTTGCAGATGATACAAAACTACTTAAGATAGTTAAATCCAAAGTAGACTGTGAAGAGTTACAAAGGGACCTCACAAAACTGGGTGACTGGGCAACACAATGACAGATGAAATGCAATGTTGATAAATGCAAAGTAATATATATATATAAGTATTAATGTGGTTTATGTTATATAGGCAGTGTAAAATTTACCATGTAATTCACTGTTGTCTTGTTTTTAAGTGTTTGAGTTTTGTAAGTGAGGTGATACGTTAGTGCACTGCTGTTACTTAGGAATCTCAATGTTTTTTAAACAAAGGGTAACTGGGGTTTGCTGTTGGCATGTTTGTTTTATTTATTTAGAACACTAGTAGTGCTATGGCATTGGCAGTTGGGGAAGCTTCCAAAATAATAGAGACAACTTGGTTTAGCGCTTCGGTCATTCATGTCTATATAAACATGATGAAATAGAAATGGTCAAATTACTCATTTGTAATGATATTCATTATGAATGTAATCCCTTTTTAGTTAATGAACCATTCATAAATTGATTTTGATTTCTGAAAATGTATTTGTCAGCAAGTTTCAACAAGTAATTTTAAAGCCTATGTGACAGTTCACGAACTGCGCACTTTGGCTATTCAGTATTCATTATTCAGGATGTGTGGTTACTCACAGAAGTCACATTACATTGTTTCTGTTCAGTGGCTGGAAAGTAATGAACTTCTGGTATGAACTTCTGGAAAAATAAACATTGAAAATAAACAGTTTAAACTTTCATCATTTTCAAATATTTCAGGTATATATACTGTGACACTCCATATAATCATTAATACTTCTCATGCAAGCCCATGAATCATAACTTATTGAACTCCTGTTTATTCATGAAGTATTAATGGATCAGCGTTTTCTTTTAGCATCCAACTACCTCTTGTAAAAATTTATTTGATTAGACTTTGAACATCTCCATCAAAGAAACAATTTTTTATTCCTGTTAATTGCACTGAAGAGATGAAATAGAAAAGAAACCCTACAATTCCCATTGTTAACAAATTACATAATTTTTATCATGAGTCTTATGATATATGGTGTTTTTCTTAAAGCCCCAGCTATTGGAATCACATTATTACTTGAGAATCTCAGCTTTAATTAAAAATAAAAAGTAATTTTCTATCCCTCATGGTTGCTGAGAAAAGCTTGAAAATATAAAGAGCCCAAAGTTTATTATTTTAAAACGTTCATGATGTTTAAAACTAAGGTCATGATTGTTTGCGGCCTAGCCCATGATTTTTTAACAATGTGACTTAGCAATATTGTTTTGTACATTCTTTTTGATTTGTAGAATTCATGATTCAGAGTTCAACCTGTTGATCACTTGCAAGTTGTGAAATTTGACAAGGAGAGAACAGTGTGGGAAAAACAAATACATAAATTGACCTTTAGGATAGAGTTAATAAAATGATAATTTCCTCAACTGGAGAGCCAAATTAAGGCATCGGTACTATAGGTCTGTGCCTAGGATCCCAACACTGGAGTCATGGGATAAGAACAAAATCTCGGCTTTCATTTTAAAAAAAATTCTTTGTTAGCCCTCATGGGGTATGTCTACACTTCACACAAAGCCTGATTTGGTGGGACCCAAGTTTGTGGTCTCGGTGTTTCCAAGCATCCGCACTGCATTGTAAACCTGAGTTTACAATTACTGGACCCGGGTCTTATAGGCATGCTAAAACATCCATACTGCACTGCGTAGACCTTCTGACTCGGGATGTATCCATACTGCAAATGCACAGAGCTTGGACCTGAGTCACAGCAGGACTTGGGTTTTTACCCATTCCTATGGCAGGACCTGGGTCCAGAGTGCTTGCTGACCTGAGTCAGACTGATTTGTGTGTGTCTGGGAGGTGGGCTTGGGCTGAAACCCAAGTCAGAGTCTGGGCTTAGTTCACAGTGTAGACCTTCCTGTGAATACACAGAAAATCTTGAAAACATGAACCAAGTGTTACTAATGCCTGCCTGAGTCTGCAGATAGTGTGAACCAATAGCTCCAAAAAGTGTGAATTGCACCATGTATCTGAATTCTGAAACCTGCGGCTGCCCAAAGGAGGGTGTAGCCACAGTATGGAAATAAGGGAATGGGTGGAGCACCTTCTTGGGTGTGCCTCAGTTCCTAGTTTGCCCTAGAGAGATCCGAGAGATTCAGCCCAGGGTGGCAGGACTTGGGTTCCAGCCCCCTCCTCTCCCGCGGTGGCAGGGCTCAGGCTCTGCCCTCGCCACAGGGTCAGGCAATAATTTTTTGTCGTCAGAAGGGGATCGCGGTGCAATGGAGTTTGAGAACCACTGCAAAAACACTCATGTTATCCACAAGGGGGTGTTACAGGGCCGCACGCTAGTGCGCATTCAGTTCACGTCCCCGTATTCTGAACTGTGGGGCCATGTAGACATAGCCTTAGTTAAATATTTTCCTTCCTAAATGTAAGCCAGAAAAGGAAAATGTCATGTGAGTGCATTGCATTATTTATCTTTAAAATAGAGATTGGGTTGGGAATTGAAAACAAGCACTCACATTTTGACAATGGCAAAATAAACATTTTGATCAGAGGTTTTTTAAGACCACAACTGAAAATGGATTTTCCTTTCGACATTTTTAAAGGCTTTTTTAGTTTACTATTAGGGCTACTCTGGGTTCCCCCTCTTTTCTCTTCCCAGACTGGATTATATCATGGATTATATTTTCTCTATAGCAGGTTTTTTGTCATTTTTATCTATTTTTTGCATAATATATTTTATTATTAAGAAAATAAAGAGAAAACTGAACACCAGAGGGGAAGGAAGGCAAGAGAGCACATCATCTAAATGTAAGGGTCTGAAATATGTATCCTCTGAAAGAAGGACTTGTGACTGAGTAGATGGACCTCCATGTAAATCCAGGAATGTGAGAATTATGTTGCAGGAACACACTTTCCTATGAATGAATGCTTGTTGGAGTGTGTGTATCCTAGACTATCTCAGCTGCCTATTTTCACAGAAGAACATGATGCTAATCATACTGTTACATAGTCCTAGTGTGCATACATACTCTGTGTGTGTGTATGTACAATTCCTATACAGATAGATCACACGTTCGTATAGATTATTATATCTTAAGTCTCATTAGTATAACTAATTGGAATGGTTTAAAAAAAAAAAAAAGGAATATTTGGTTTCTTTTCAGTTGTGTTGCAGGTAAGGTAAGGACCGTAAATCAAATGTCAGATGAAAATCCTCACAAGATGGTTGAAGATAGCAATTATTGAATACAAGCTGATAAAAATCCAATTCTGGTTTTATCATTTATCTCTGCACAAACCTATTACTTTTTGAATTCCTCCCATGCACTTACATACCCAAAATCTGCTTCTGAATCTTTACAATCGTAGCATCCAGCTCTTCTTTTAAAAATATGCCACTTAAAAAAAGTAGATATATTTAACAAGCTACTTGCTATCTGCAGGTTGTACACCTAGCTATCCAAATTCACAGAACTTTGTAATGAAGTACCTTAGTCTAAGTCTTTTCCTTCATAGAGGTGATTACACTGACTTGGCCAAGTGGAATGAATGGTAGTACTGTGTTACCCTGAAAAAACTGGGATAGCTGGTGGCACCTTGTGGTTTGGACACTCTAGGTCAGGACAAACTTACTCACATCACAAGATTGACATTCAGACCTTTAGAAAGGGAACTACTTCCTCTATCTACCCCATGCAAGAATCTTATGTTTTCTTGATAGTTGATTAAAAGCCGGTGGATGGGATGCTGTAACTGAGCAACAAAATGGAGGTGGAATGCAAATAACATATCATAGAGTTGGAAGGGACCTCAGGAGGTCATCTAGTCCAACCCCCTGCTCAGAGCAGGACTAACCTCAGCTAAATATCCATTGTAATAAAACAGTTCCTCCTTGCATTTTTTTGGGGGGGTATCCTTAAATATTAACATGGTTAAAGTTTCGTTGTGGTTACTATATAGCATACAGAGTAAATTAACAAATGTGCCAAAGCTCTCTAAACATCAACTGTATTTACAGTCTACTTAAGTCAATTTAAGTAAGCTCAGCTCAACTGGTGCATACACAAATTCAAATTAATTTCCTTTTTATCTAGTCTCCTTGCAGATCCAATAAACAGAGTAATCAATTTTATGAGCCCTCTTTTGTAACATGACTGTGCCTCTCTGATCAAGGAAACTTAAAACAATCTTTTTTCCCCCTCTAACAATCTCATCTATCTGGATTTATTTAATTATTCAAATTAATCTTTTTAAAAAATCAGTTACTGAAATCTAGAGAGAAGTATTACTTAATTTGGGTCATAATTGAGGGTTCACATGTTTAAAGGAAAATCTTGTTTTACACTGTAAGAATAAAGATGTGTGCAATGTATCCTATGGCTTTACAGAAGAGATGAGGAAAATGGGTATCAGTCTGACTTATAGATTTATCCATAGGCAGGAAGCATAGAAATTCTACTCTAAAGAGCTTGTTCTGTATTGTCTATATTCTTTATAGATTATGGGTGAAATCCTGGCTCGGTTGAAGTCAATGGCATATCTACCATTGACTTCAGTGGGGTCAGGATTCCACCCAGTAATTTTCTACTCTTGTAGCGTGGTACTAAAGTGTTAAGCTCCTTTTAGGAAATTGTGGGTTAGCACTAAAAGAAAACAAATCTTCCTGCAAGATATGCATTAAGAACCTCCTGAGCAGGTTAACCATACTGGTTACTAAGGCTATGGCTACACTAGAGAGCTTACAAGAGGCGCAACTGCAAGCTGTCTAGTGGAGCCCCTCTAAGCTGATGGAGAGAGCTCTCCTGTCAATTTAATTAATCCACCCTCACCGAGCAGCAGCAGCTATGAGAAGCTCTCCCACCGACATCGCACTGTCCACACCGGTGCTTAGGTCAGTGTAACTTATGTCACTCAGGGGTGGCTTATTCACACCCTTGAGCAACATCAATGATAGTAGAGTTCCAGAGGGGTAGCCATGTTAGTCTGAATACAGCAAAAACAACAAGAGTTCTGTAGCACTTTAAAGACTAACAAATTTAATTTCTGCAGGCGTAAGTTTTCGTGGGCTTCAGCCCACTTCCTCAGATGCATCTGAAGCCCACGAAAGCTTATGCCTGCTGAAATTAAATTTGTTAGTCTTTAAAGTGCTACAGAACTCTCGTTATAAATGGTAGTGAGAAAAAGCCTGAGTGTACACGTGCACACATTCACCCCTCCCCCCACTAACTCACTCATTCACTGACTTAATACATTGGAATTGGCCGGCTAATGAAATAATACATTGGCTTTTATGCACAAATATTTGTAGTAGAAAATGTTATGAATTAACAATCTATTTTCTAACCCTCAGATAATGAATGACCATATTTTAATTATGCATCTGTATCAACCTACATAGTTATTTGTGCCTACCTTTGTCAACCTACCTTTGTGCCTACCTTTAAGAAATGCTGCGTGCATGCCATATAGAAAATATAAACTACATGCTATATGCTTACAACATTATTTTGCTGTTTCTGAGACAATCTCACTGCCTGCATCAGCCCACATGTCACTGTTGCTACCATGTGTGTGATTCGCCAGTGGTTGCAATGGTGGTAGGACTAATGCAGACTAGCCCACCAATGTTTTAACTTCTTTATCATCTAACCCAGATTTGAGCAGGTTTTTATGACATGGTGACTATTAAAAAGCTGGCACCTCATCTGCATTAGAGCTCCTGCATTGGTGATAGTAGTAGTGAGAATTTTTAGGAGGGGGTAAGAAGGCTAGTGTAGAAATGGCATCAAAGTAAAATACCTCCCTCCCCTTTCTCCATGTAACTTTATGATAGGATTTTCAGACATGCTTAACATTGGCTGATTTTGGTCTTCTTGAAGTCTCTAGTAAGACTCCCGTTTACTTAAGTGGGAACAGAGTTAGTCCAGTGATGAGTTCTTTTGAAAATCCCTTCTTTGGTTTTTATTTGCCACGATATGTCCTGAGGAGAGTCGAATTGAGAAATGGATTAGCTGAGTGACTAGCTTTCATTTCTGGAGGAAAGTTCTGCATCAAATTGTTTCATACTCAGTCAAAATCCAACAAAGACCTGGCAACGCCTGGAGACGCAGGAGTTAGTTTCACTAAGGAAGTCAACATTCTAATTAGAATGTATACTCTCCTCTTAACTGGCTGAACATGAGCTCACAGTGCAATGCTGTGGCTAAAAGGGCTAATACAATCTTTGGATGTATAGACTAGGGGAATATTAAGGAGGAGTAGGACTCTTAATATTACCTTTGTATTTGGCATTGGTGTGACCACTACTGAAATACTGTGTCCAGTTTTCTTGTTCACACTTCAAGAAGAGTATTAAAAATTGGACAGGGTTCGGTGAAGATCCACAAGAATGGTTAAAGGATTGAAAAATGTGCCTTATGGTGAGAGACTCAAGGAGTTTGATCTATTTAGCATATCAAAGAGAAGTTTAAGGGGTGAATTGATCATAGTCGATAAGTACACATATGCGGAACAGAAATTTGACAATAGAGGACTCTTCAATCTAGCTGATAAAGTTATAATAAGATCCAATGGCTAGAAGATGGAGCTAGACAAATATAGACTGGAAATAGGGTGCAAATGTTTAACAACGAGGGTAATTAACCATTGAAACAACTTAACTAAGATTTGTGGATTTTCTATCAAGAGTGGATGATTTTCTAAAATAAATTCTCTAGTTCAACCTTGGCAATTGGACTTGAAATTAATTAAGAAAAGTCTTATGGTCCATGGAGGCCAGAGTTGATCACAGTGTTTCCCCTTCTGGCCTTGAAATCTATGATTCCATTAATCTTATGCAATTGTAAATGCTTTTAACATTAGGGATCTCCTCTATATATAGAAAAATGAAATTTAATGAAACTGGTAAGAACCCTTATTTGTCCTGTGTATTTGTGCTTCAAGTTATGGGACTTCTTCTAAAAGAGAATTGACATGAACTTGCTTTGATATTATAACTTACAGGAAAAGTCCAATTTAAGACTAAACATCATGTAACATTAACCCTTTCACTGGCGAAGGAAGGGGGTGGAGCTCTCTCTTCTGAATGATCACTGCAATTTTGGATAACTCAAAGCAGAGACAGTGGCGGTTTCACTTGCACCATTTTGTTCCAAGAATAGAAAAATCAAAGATCTCCAGCCATTTTAGACTTATTTAGTTCCTTCAACAAATTTGTCAACATCAAAGGTAAATTACTTCTAATTTTTAAGGGGTTATTGAAAAACAAGGAAAACAAAACCAGAAAGCTTTAATTTAAGTTTTAGCTTAGTAACTTTGGTTGACACTGAAAGTTGCATCACGGTTTTTTTGGAAGTCCTTTCTTTTCTGAGTTTAAAATTCAGCCATGGTAATGGTTTTCTAGGCTTTACTTGGTATCCAAGGTCCTATTCTGTGAAGCCCTTCCTCAGCCTCATTTTCCTAAAATATTGCTTTGGACGTTTCTCAGTTATACAAAAACATACCATAATTTTATTATTCCTCTTCCATTTTTTTCTATTCCCTCACCATTCTTTTTTAAGGTCAGAAAACTAGAAGTAGTTTTTATTTAAAACCCAGAATTTGGATCTGATTAGTCTACAAATGGTGCTGAAGTAGGAAAAAAAAAATCTAAATTTTAAACTGGCTATTAGTACTTCTGCACATGTACATAGTTACTTTTAATTTTTACTCTGGATATCAGTATGCCTTTGCTAATTACCTATTTAATGATAGGCCCAATTATTTTTTAAGGATCTATTGTAGTCTTAACTGCATAATATACATTTTAAAACTGTCTATAGATATACTGTTATAAACCCCAAATCTACAAAGGGATCTCCCCAAGCAGAAATAAGTGGAGTCCCTGTGCATGCATATATACATTTGAATAATTAAAAAAAAAAAAAGAAAAAAGAATAATGGAGAAAAATACAAAAATATCTGTTTTTTAAATAAAATAAGGCTAGATTGGCTCAAGGTCAAAGTAGCAAATTCAAGGGAAGTCAGAGCTATCTGTGCTGGCACTGATGTGCTGATTGTTCTCTGAGGGATGGAAAAAGAGGATCAGTAGCAGCAATTAGGTCAGTGACATTGAGAGGAAGGGGAAGAGAGAAGGGTCTGATTGAGCTGCAGTTAAAAGGATGGGAAGCAGAGATGGGGAAGAGCACATTCAATTCAAATCAGTGTTTTAATGCATTAATATTCTCTTGGCAAGTGCTGCCAACGTATAAAAAGGAGAGACACTTTGGGTATCTATCAGAGGTAGATTAAGTGCTATCCCCAGCTTCACAGTGTTTTACTTCCTGTCTTCAGCTGTTGTGACTCCTGATTTTGTGATAGGTGTGATGATATTTCTGCCAACCCCTTTTCCTCCAAAAGCTATGCATGTTTTCCTTTGTTACTTTTTTATATTAAATCTTTTATCATTTCTGATAATTTGTGGATGTATTGTATCTTTTTTTTGTACTCCTTCATACTTTGGATCTGGGAATAGAAAAGGTCTGCTTCAGTCTCTCAATTCCTTCATTAGGTTTGAAGTCATTCTTCCAAGGTTGTGCTGTGCTATATGTCTCCCAGTTTCTACTTTCAGTTGATGGTCACCGATATTATATTTAGTAAGAGTTTGCCTTGCCTTTTTACATTACACTGTGATGAAGTAGCTTTGTTGAGGGATTTATAGAAGACTTGCTTCCTTTCTGGATCTGTTCTTCCCAGTAACTCGTACATTGGTGTGTTATGTTGTGTTTAGTACAGACAATGCTAGTACCTTGAGCATTTTTTGTTTTTTTGGTGAGGATGCTTACTTCAATATATTGTGGCTAGTGTGGCTGATATCTGGCAGTAGTAGTCTGCTGAAGTCAAGCAAGTTTTTGTTTGTATTTAGATTTTGAGCCTCTAGGACTTTGTAGGGGAAGGAAGCGTATTCTGCTTTGTTTGGGACAGTACAAAAGTTGAATGCTCTTTCCTCTGTAATGATTAAGAGCAGAATTCCTAATACTGCTATGCTCTTCGGCTTCCAGGGTTGATGTACTATTTGCTAACAGGGTCTAAGTATAGGATTTTTGTTGTGGTTTTGTCCCAGTTGCTGTAACTGACTATTAAAGTCGATCTCAGGCTTGCTTAGGTAATTTCAATGATACTTTAAAATCGATTTAGAGAGAGTAATCAGTGGGTTATATTTCTAAAGTGGCTTCTCTATGCCATAGAAATCACAAAATTTTTGTTTTTCTTGAAGAAGTTACCAAAAGTTTGAAATAAGTTTCTAAAGATTGGGGGATTTAGCTAAATCTTGGCAAGGATCAAAGATCTCTCTTTTGTATGTGGGCCTCCCTGTGAAAGGCAGATGCTGAGCCACTTACAAGTCAGTAGTGTTCCACTCAGTTCTAAATTAGGTCTAGACATGAAGGTCAGCATAAAGCTAATCAAATCACCTACACCACTTGATCTGTTTCCATTGGTTTTAAATTATCTTTGATAAATGAAACTGCTGTACACTTGAACTGAACTAATATGACCAATAGTTCATGTAGCTATTACTGTTTTATTTTGTGTGGTCTAAACCTAAACTAATAGGGCCTAAAATATTAATTTTAAAAAGCAAAACCCAAAACCAGAATCTGGATATTTTTGTTTATGAGCCATATAGAATATTTGTTAGTTAACTCTTTGAATGTTGTACTGATACCATGATGCCATGTAAATTTCACACTGGAATTTACAAAATCTGTGGGAATTGTATGTTGATGACTGTCTCTTCTGTGTTCATCTAAGGTGGTAGACAGTAGATTACTAATCTTTCAGTCATGACTTTAAAGCTGCAGTGAAATTTTGTTCTTAATTCCAATTTAACAGAAATATCAGTTGATAGCATCCATCAAGAAATAATACTTGGTATCTAATCCAACATGATTTCTCAATGTCTGGTATTCAGTCCATCACAAAAGCTTTCTAAAATATTATTCTTGATGGAAGTTTTTTTTTTTAAATCAGTTTGTATATGTATACGGTAAATCTGACTCCAGCCAGTGTAGTCAAATATGAAAGTTGACCTTTAGTAATGGAAACAGATCGTGCTATGGATGGCTTTGATAAAGAAATCTATCATTTTTGTACAATTTATAATAGATATAAACATTAGTGTAGCCAAGAGGTGTGACCAGGAAGTCTACCCCCACCAGACCGGAAGCAGAGGGGCGGGATAGGAACCAGAAATATAAGAGGCAGACGCTGTACCTTAGTTGAAGAGGAGATAACGAGGGAGACCGATGTCTTCTGCCAACCCCTGAGCCTGCCAGTGCCTCCTGCCATTCCAATGACGACCCTGAAGTAGAGTTGCTGGAGATGCCCAATGCTGAGGAACTGCTGGATTTACCACTGACTTTGTACTGTGAGGAGGTGGAGGATGACCTTGGGACTCCGGTACGCCTTGGGGTGGGTAGGAAGAAGTCCAGAGATAGCCAACCATGTTCCAGTTGTGCTCATGCTGGAACACGGGTTGATGCATTTTGGCCGGAGCCCTGCTAACCCAGTACTGAAATGCTCCACCACTGTTAGGGCCGTGGGCTGGGACGCGGTGGAGTCGGGCAGGCCTGCATCCCCCTACCACTCCCTGCCATGCCACCCCTGACTCAGCAGACACCCCATTGGGCCAGGAGGCCTGGATTCATGCTCACCCGCCCTGCCTGAGGGCCAGGGGCTATAGACTGCTACACTTGCCCTGTCCTGCCTGAGGGCCTGAGCAATAGACTGCTTCACTTGCCCTGTCCTGCCTGAGGGCCCCTGTCCTGTCCCACCCTGCCTGAGGGTCCGAGCAATAGACTGCTGCTGGTCCCATCCCACCTATGGGCTGGGGCCTGCAAACTTGGAACGGTCATATTCAACCGTGGAATCCCAAGGACTGCTAATCTCCCTTCTGAGATAGGCTGTTCACTCAGGGTGCAGTGGCCAGGAGGTGTGGCCTCCTTCTCAGATTGACCCTGAAGGAGGGCCACCGCCCCTCTGTGCACACATAAGCTCGTCTACAGTTAGACATAACTTCCTTATTAGTTACATTTAACTGTTTACAAGTGTTTAAGTTTTGCTTGTGCCTTGCGGTATAGTTGCTTTTGACCCTTGCAACTAAAGAACTTGCAATGTTGAAGGGAAAATAGCAATTGGGGACTTGATTCCAGATTGTTTATGTTGGAATTCTTATTGCCTGCTCTTTTGATTGGCAAACCACTACTTCAGTTGGGCTACCTAGAGGACAAACTTTAGAGAAGGTTAAAAGGATGTGGTCAGGACTTAACAACAAGATGTGGTTGCTCATTGTAGAAGCTACAGATGCGACTGGACTTTGTGGAACCTTAGGGCTTGGGAAAGTGACGTGAAGGTGCATCTTTTTCCTAGTTGTTTAAACTAGTTTTGAAATTTTTTCGCTCCCATAACTGATAGAATAGTATGAATTATTTTTAATTGTTCAAAGATGTTAGGAGTTATTTTAAAAAATGAGTCGCATGCTTTGCTTTATTATAGATTTTATTTTGAAATGTTAGAATTGGGTGTTTAAACATTTAAATAAACTATTATTTCATGTCATGTTTAAAGGCTGCTTAATTATGATAAATGTAAGGGTCAGATTATGGCCTTTAATATGCTTTGTTCTCTGAAAAGTGATTGTATCGATGGCATATTCTCTCTTGTCAGACATGTTCCCTGTGCCTATTCAGGGCCAGTATTGATGAATTTAGTGACAAGTGACTTTTCATTGCTTTTTTATGACTATTAGCCATATAGAACCAGCACAACCAAGAGAAGTGAGCTGGATGCTAATCCTCCTGGTTCATCAATAGAGTTGATTACTAAATTCCAGTCAGCTGCACCTATGCAAACTTGGTGTTGGCAGTACTGTTGCACAGGTGTATGCTGAGGGCGTAATTTGACGGAGAGAATCTTTATGACTGGTGATGATGCATAAGAATGAAAGGATGCAGACTGACTCTTAGTTCCTGGTTTTTTTGCAGAAAACAAAATTAGCACATTTGATACAGAAATAATGAAAAGCAATCATATCAGAACTCCACACCTGCAATTTTCCTGCATAAATTTCAGCATAAAAGCTGAACTGCAGTTAGACTCTTGGAGGAATTCTAGCGATCTGCACCAGAATTCCCTTTCAGGAGTACATACTCTGCCACACAGTACACGATATATTCCCTATTACAACCATCCCCTCTTCAAGGGCACTATCAAGGGAAGTCACTGTGCTCATTGATGAAATGGTGTACTTCCCATTCCAGCCCATGCCCTTATACATCTGTGCAGATCTGGCACCATTGAGTCTTATTCTTGTTCCTATTATGTTACAAAATCGTTTTTGCATTCACTTATATCATACAGCCCTCTTTGTAAGATAGCAATAGAAGGTGGTGTGATTCATTCAATGATAGAGGCAATGTGAAGTTCTTTGTATAATCCTGTGACCTGATTAGAGTGAAGAGTTAAATTGTAGTACAAATCAGCCACTGATTGCTACTGATCCTGTAAATATCATTGGACAACTGTAGCTTGGTGATGGTGAATCACATAATCCATGCCTTTCTGAGGAGCCGTGTTCTCTCCCAGTTTCACTTCTTTTGTCCATATTTGGCCCCCACTTATTGTGTCATGTCTGGACTTGAGCCCCAGTCCTGGAGTTGGATCCATTCACATGAATTGTAACTTCAGTGGGGCTCCACACAAGTACAACAGTTAGCCCAGGTGACACTTGGTGTAGGAGCAGGGCTTTAGACTGTAACTTCTTGGAGACGGTTCTGTGTTGAAAACGATGTTAAAATTACAAGTTGTCATTTTATATTGTAAGGGGTTTCCTGATCCTGTTTGCAGAATAGGGGGCTCCTTAGGGAAGCGTGAAGTCTGGGTCTTTAGCAATGAGTCTGCGAAAGAGCCAGTCTGGAGCAAGGTGAGTTGAGTTGTGCCGTTCTGCCTTATAGTAGGAGAGTGTTGTGTTGTGCTTTTTTTTCTGTCCCTCTCTTGTGTTAGATTTTTGGTTGCAATATAGTTGCAACCTCCCAGGAAGAGTATAAATGTTTTTTCTAGTTGTGTGTGTGTATGCCATAAATGTAACAGAGATAGAGGGTGGGTCTTTACTTTTTGAGTGGATGATTAGATTATAAAGTACATAGTGTTAGTGATGATGATGATGATGAAAATGGGGGGGAGGAAAGAAGGGAGAGATGTGCAAGGGAAGATGAAACATCTCTGTAGTTAGTAAATAAGATTTTATTCATATTTCTGTACATTTATTTAGGTTTTTTTTTTCTGGGAGCTAAAAGGCTAGAAGGAATGAAGAGAGAGTTTTATTTGTGTACCTACATATACAAATTAGGTTTTCTCTGCATGTTGTAGGTTCATGCCAATTAATAATTTGTGTTAGCAGCAATCTGGAAAGTCAAGGATGCAGCAAAATTCAGTCATCCTTAAAATCAAAATCAATGCCTTTTTAAATTACATTTCTTTTATGGAAATTTTAATTAAAAAATAGTGGAGGTGTGTATGTCCTGTAATAAAACATTGTATTTATATAGCACTTTTCATTTTTAATATTGTTTATAAATACTAACCAGCTAATCATCATCATACTTCAGCAAGGTTGGCAATCCTGTATATTACTATAATCCACTTTACAGAGGGGAGAAATGGAGACCCAAAGGAGAAGTGACTTGCCCAAGGCCACAGGGGATGTCGGTGTCAGAATCAAAATTAATATTCAGGAGCTTTTGACCTAGCTCAGACTACTAGCCTTCCCCTATTTCATTATTATGAATTATAAACCACAGTACACTTAGATTATTTGGAGCAATTTTGCAAAATTTCAGTCTAATTATGTTTCATATAAAAATAAATGAGATTATTTCCCTTAGCATATTATCGTTTAAAACAATATTAACATGGCCCATCTATTTTCTCTGACATTTAGGAAGGATTAGAGTTTATATAGGAAAGTGCATACTTTGAGGTATTGTGGAATAGGAGTTTGTCTTACTTGAAAACTGTTTTGGAAAGGGGTACAGCTGTGTATTATTCAAGATCTGCGTTTTAAGGAATGGCAGTGTGACTGGGTATACCTGCCCCACATTGGACAAGAAGGACTTAATCCTACATTGTTGAAGGAGGAAGCTATGCCTCCTTGCCACTGCTGGGCATGCTCCAACTGGAGGCTCAATATAAAAAGAAGCAGCTCAGCTCAATCGGGGATGACCACCAAGGAGAGAGGACATACATTGGAGCTGCTGAAGCCCCAAATTGCAGAGGCCAGGTGCATTGAGACCCAGGCGGATACCCATCTGTCTGCAGTCTACCTGCCCCATCACAACTGGTGGAGAATGTGGGGAGCGACTGGGACTTGCTGAAAGGGCCAACTGGGGGAAGACCAATGGCAGAACGCCTCACTTCTCCCATTTGTCAGTCACACTGAGCAAGGATGGAAAACCAACTGCAGCAAGCGACACAACAATAAAAGCACCAGACACAGCTGTTGCAGAGAGCACCACCCAGCAACAAAAATTATACAAAAGCTGGCCAACCATCAGACACAACAGGAACGTTTCATTCAGCAGATGGAGGCACTGATGCGACCAGAAGAGTCACCTCCTCATCCAGTGCCAGCTTTATGTATTCTGCTGCACTAGGCAAAATAAAAACATACGGCTCCCTCCCAGTGGAAAAAATTGAGTATTACACTCTGCCGTCTGAAACACAAACAATAGTCCTAAAACATTCAGTTTTACCATGAATCCACGATAGAGTAATAATATAATAAACCATCCTCAACAACTTATTGACTATTTTTGTAAGAAAAAACATCTTACCGATTATGCAGACTAGGGATGTAAAATATCATTTCATGAATTAAATTTAAATTTTAAAAATAGAACGTTTACGTAAAACGTTAACTTAACCTGCAGTTGCTGGGACTGGGGAGGTTACAGCCTCTCGGCTGGGACCAGGGAGGGAGACGTCCCCACGCGGCTGCAGCCCAGCTCCCAGCTGAGACTGGGGAGGAAGAAGTCCCCGCATGGCTGCAGCCCAGCTCCCAGCTGGGACCTGGGATTGGGGAGGGGAGAAGTCCCTGTGTGGTTGCAACCAGGCTCCAAAAGGAGACACGCATCTACCATATAAAAGTACTAGAAACCATGGAAGGCCAGAGCAGGCCTACTCATCACCCCTTACCCTCTGGAACCTGAACTGGGGCCTCTAGTCTCGGGACCATTGAAGTTGAGACCAGTCACAATGGGACGAGAGCTTAGCCCCAAGCAGCAGGGACAGATGCAACATCTAATACAGGCTTTCCCAGACGTCTTATCAGCTTCTTCATAGGAAGATATGGGACGCCATCCAGAAGGAGTTGGAGACAATGCTGGGTCTGGGACTGGTGGAAGAATCATGGAGCAAATGGCGGAGCCCGATAGTCTTGGTCCCAAAACTGGACGGGGCCATCTGATTCTGTATCGACTTTTGGAAGGTCAAAGCCATTTCCCGATTTGACGCCAATGTGATGCCGTGGGTAGAAGAGTTCCTGGAGCAGCTGGGTGGGGCCAGGTTCCTATCTATCCTAGACCTGACAAAAGGTTATTGGCAAATACCCCTGATGCCAAACTTGCGGGAAAAACAGCCTTCCCTATGTTGTTTGGCCTGTTCTAGTTCGTGACGATGCTGTGTGGGCTACCGCCACATTCCAGAAGTTGATGAACCAGATCTTGCAGCCCCATGATTAGTATGCAGCAGCATACGTTGACAACATTGTGATATACAGTGCCAGTTGGAAATACCACCTCCAGCACCTCTCTAACATGCTACGGGCCCTTAAGGAGGCCAGACTCACAGTGAATCCAGCTAAGTGCCACCTCGGACAGAGAGAGTTAACCTACTTAGGGTACACAATGGGAAGGGGGAAAACTATAGCCCCTGGTAGGTAAGGTGCTGGCCCTATCCCATCCCGACAACAAAGAAACGAGTGCGGCAGTTCCTCAGGCTAGCCAGATATTACTGCCACTTCGTGCTGGGCTTCATCATGCTAGCAGCCCCCCTGTCGGACCTGATTAAGAACTCGCAGCCCCAAAGGTCAGTGGTCTGAGGAATGTGAGGCGGCCTTCCAGACCCTGAAGGAGCGGCTAGCTCAGGAACCGGTCCTGGCACACCTAGATTTTACGAGGCCCTTCATCCTACAGACTGATGCCTTGAAAGTAGGGCTTGGAGCCGTCCTATCACAGGAGGCTGACGGGGAAGAGCATCCAATCCTCTACCTGAGTCGCAAGTTGTTCCCTAGGGGACCTAGTATTCTACCATCAAAAAGGATGCTCTCAGCATAAAGTGGGCAATGGACATCCTATGATACTACCTACTGGGGAATACCTTCTAACTGATCACCCACCCCATACCCCTCTAGTGGGTCCACAGCATGAGAGACACCAAAGCCTGGATCATGCAGTTGTACCTTTTCCTTCAGCCCAACAACTTCAGCATACTTCAGATAGGACCAGATAGGACACATGATAACGTGGATTTCTTTTAAAAAATGGACAGGGAGAGGGAGGTGGATGGCACCTTTGAGGGGAAGGGGGTGTGGTGGGGGTATACCTACCTCACACTGGACAAGAAGGGGTTAACCCCATATTGTGGGCGGAGGAAGCCACACTCCCTCGCCACTGCTGGGCATGCTCCAACTGGAGCCTCAGTATAAAAGGGAGCAGCCCAGCTCAGTTGGGGCTGACCACTGAGGAGAGAGGACGCAGATTGCAGGCTCCCTCCCGGGAGCTGCTGGAGCCCCAGATGTGGAGGCCAAGTGCACTGAGACCCATGGGTATACCCGGCTGTCGGCGGAAGCCCAAGAAGGGACGGAGTTGTTGGGAGCTTTGCAAGCTGATGACCTCAGGAGATGTGTGGATGGCAACACTGGAAAGCAAGGTAGGAAGTAACCTGGGGAACTAGCCATTGATCCGGTCATGGAACTGGGACAGAGGCAGCGTGTTTCGGACAGATCCCCACTGACAAAGTGGCAAATCCATTCGCCGCTATCGGGGCCCTGGGTTGGGACCCGGTGGAGCAGTGAGGGCCCAAGTCTTTCTACCCTAGCTGCCATCCATCCCTGGGTGGTGACCCACTCCCCTTTGGCCACTAGGCCACGCAGCTCTGCATGGAGGGTAGCCTTATTGACTTTGGCCACTAGGCCCCGCAGCCCTGCATGGGGAGGGCAGCCTTATTGACTTTGGCCATTAGGCCATACTGCCCTGAAGCTAAGGACTTGCTATAGCACCCCTTCCCCCACCCCGAAGGATGATGAGGTATACCTGCCCCGCAACAGGTGGATTACCCAGAGTGTGGTACAGAAGCCTTTTTCTGTTTGTTTTTTATACATTGAAATAAACATTATATTAATTAAATAAATATTAATAACCTACAATTGGGCCATTAGCTGTCCTCAGATTCACCATGGACCTCTCTTTGATTTCTAATGGTTTTCAGGTGATGATATTCAGGTTGGTAGAGAGAGATGGTAGAATTACAATGAAACTCTGATGACGGTGGCATTATTTCTTTAAAGAAAATAGAGAAAAATGAAATTATTTGCAGATGGATCTTTTTATTGGTCTGTGTATACATTTTCCTTTTATTCGGAAGATGTGGGTTGCAGCCAGATTATATGAAAAAGTAGTTATTCAAAGGGATTTTCTGCTTGGCACAGATTGATGCTCAGGGGAATGTTTTCAGTTTAAGCTGAAATTCTTGTAATACAAACTGTCCTAACTGATCATTGCCCACCTAGTGAAGGTACGGTGGAAAGTATAAAGATCTTGGAGTAAAACTCCGCATACTACAAAAAGGGTTACCTGTGGTTTTGAATAAGACCGATGACCCTGAACATGTAGGGCTGATTCAATGAGACAACCTTGAACCATAAAAGAGCACCTTATCATATTAGCTATTAAGCTTATGTTCCAATTTGGTCTATTATGGTGCAGGATGGTAAACTATTATTTTCCCCTGTTTTACCCTGGCCAATATATATATATTTAAGCAAATAGGCTAATACCAGTCTTCTTGGAAATGTGGTGCTTTGAACTGCCACCAAGTAGTTAATGGGAACTGAATTAATTTAGCTTAAGCAGACTGATCTGATAGACAAATAACAGCTTCTTGATAGTATTTTTGTTTTTCCGATGTATACACACCCCAGCCAATATAGTAATAATATTATGTATTTCTATGGTACCTCTCATCAGATGATTTTAAAGCACTTCTTCAAACATGAATGAATTTAGCCTCGCATCACTGGTGGCTTAGTTGTTATTGTTCCCGTTTTACAGATGGTGAACTCTGACGCAGAGAGCTGCTTTGCCCAATCCTGTGAGATGCTATGTCAACTCCAATTGCCTGGAACTGACATAACTCCGGAAAAATTTGCGGGCCACAAGTGACTTGCTCAAAGTCACAGAACAGCTTTATGACAGAGCCAGAACTAGAAGCCAAGTCTCATACTTTCTGCACCTGTGATTTATCTCAACTATTATTATTCTTTCTGTTTGTAGTAGCACATAGGTGCCCTAGTCATGGAGCAGGACTCCATTGTACTAAGCAATGTACAAACAGAACAAAAAGATGGCCTGTGCACCAAATGCAATGGTATACCTTTATGACTCATTTTAAATCATTACAGTATACTGTAAACTAAAAATCAAACAAACTAAATCTATAACGGAAGTCCTTTGATAGAGTACTTACTGCTGTGTGCTTTTGTGATATTCAAATATCTATAACTAGTGTTTATAGTCTTGGTTTATTCTAAGGTTTTCTGATTTTGATGGGCAGATGCTATCGTGTGACTATATTGGTTACCAAACTCGCTTTTTTAAAACGTAGTGAGTTTTGAGCATATAAAGGCAGCTTCTAAACAACCCTTTGAAATATAGACAGACTGTTTACAACTTGAAAATATAATTTGGAAAAAAACAAACCAACCCTGTATTTTTAGTCAGAATGGAGAGGGAACAATGTTTGTTTCCTGTGGAGTATGCTGTAAATAACACAGTATAGAAATTGTTCTATAAAGGACACGTTGCATCCCTTGTTTTGTTTATGTCATCTGGGTTTACATGTGCTATAACTCAAAGCACAGTTGCAATCCCCATCAAATATTTCTCAGTTTCTAAACATAAACCTATTTGATACAAATATGCCACCTAGGGTAGTTGGAATAGCTGCTTGTAGAGGAACTGTTATATGCTGTCTTTGTGTGACTCCAACTCTGTAAAGCTTCTTCTGTCATATGTCAATATCGTTCATTGATGTGTAGTTTGGTTTCAGCTATGGCCTGCAGTTAGGCAGTAATAAGATGAGAAGAGCATTTGTAGCAAAAGGGACACTTTTCAAACTCCTCACCATAGCGAATATTTTTGTTTTGGGTATACATCCAACCTCCCCTCTGGTCTCCACACCCGAGTCCTCACTTACTCTTTACTGCTCTATTAGAGTCTCTCTATTAGAGTGTGAAAGGAGCCTTTCAGATGCTCTGAGCTTCTTGGTTTTATCAAAAGCCTTGATACATTGTGTGGACCAACACCATTTCTGTCCATTGTGTAACAATTTGTCTAAAGGATGTGTTGTTATGTTAGGCAAGAGTCTGTGGTGGTAATTTGACCATCTCCAGAAAGAAACATAATTGTGGCGTGGTTTGTGGTTGTATTGCTTAAGGTAGCTTCAGTTTTGTCTTGTAATTTATGCAAACCATCTTTATTAATGGGATGGCCATGATATTTGAGTCTTTAAAAAATTCACGTTTCCTTGTTTGCTCTAAGACCATGCTCCGACAGCCTCATCAGTACCTTTTGCAGGTTCCCAAGGTTCTCTTCATCACTAGCTCCTGTGACCAAGGAACACTGAGTACCAGTAATGTCTGCAGCATGATTAGAGATAGGCAATATTCTTGAACACTCACAGTTAAGATATTGAAATCAACCTTATTGACCAACACTCTTATCGCTGGAAGAAGCAGTTAAGGAAATTAAAGTGGAACCAATCAGTCGGTGTGATATCATAGAATCAAAGAAGATTAGACTTGGAAGGGACCTCAGGAGGTCATCTAGTCTAACCCGGTGCTCAAAGCAGGACTAACCTCCGCTAAATCATCCCAGCCAGGTCTTTGTCAAACCACAGCTTAAAAACCTCTAAAGATACAGATTCCACCACCTCCCTAGTTAACCCATTCCAGTGCTTCACCACCTTCCTAGTGAAAAACTTTTTCCTAATATCCAACCTAGACCTCCCCACTGCAACTATATATATAAGACAAACTGAATTCTTGCCAGTGACAAATAACATGGTAGAGTGTGAAACTAAAAACCGATCCTGTGCTGGCTAAAGTGTTTGACATTACTACGAATGGATGGATTTCTGCACACACAACTGTTTCTAGTTCTCCTTTCTCAAAAAGAACAGTTTAGTATATGTCAAGGTTGCCTAATTTGTGGCACCAGAGCAGTTATTGCTGTTACACTCACATCAGGCATATTCCATAAATTACATGAAGGTTATTTAGGCATTGTAAAAAATGAAAGTCCTGTCCAGAAGTTGTGTGGAGGCCAAAGATTGATATTCAAATAGAGGAAATGGCAAAACATTGTCAAAGTTGTGAACAAATACAATACATGCCCAAACATTCTCTGCTGCACCCTTGAAAATGGCCAATTATATCCACATAGACCATTTATAGGATATACATTTTGATTGCAGTTGATGCCCATTGTAAATGTCCGGAAGTATTCTGTATGGATTCCACTAGCTCAGCATCGATGGTACTGGTGTTTAGACTATTGTTTTCAAGGACGAAAGATCCTGAACAGATTGTGACACTGGAACTCCATTTACATCTGCAGAAGAAATGGTATCAAACATGTCACATCAATTCTTACCATCCTGACACAAATGGATTAATGGGAGGGTTTATGTAGACATGCAAGCAAGAGATTTGTGCTATGACTCTGGATAGAGAGAGCTTCCAACACAAGATTATTAATTTTCTATTGACATGTAGACATGCAGTATATGCTACTACAAATTAGAAGCCAGCAATGTTGTTTTTGGGGTTTAAACTCCAATCTACAAAAGGACATTTTAAATAAATGGTGTGATCAAATGGCCGCAAAAAGTCACACCTGACTGTACAGTTTTCATGTAGGAGAAAAAGTATTAAGAGACTACTTAAATAATTCATGGAAACCTGGATTGATTGTCTCAGACTGTTCCTCCCATCTTATCAGATAAAAGTGACATGGAACATGTCAAGAGGATGACACACAAACCAGCTTGCAAGCACAAGTTTGGCAGGATGTCCTTCCTAAACTAGTGACACACTGAAAATACCAAGCCTACAGTACAGCTGCGGACAGTGACTTGTGGTAGTACCAGTGAGCCTTGTGTCCCTCTGACAAGCATCACTACAGATCAGGAAGTTGTTCCTGATACAGTTACACAAGAAACTACAGACACTATTCCAGATGCTGTTGTGATGCCTATGAGTCGTTATCCAAAAAGAAGTCATAATCCACCGCTCAGACTTCATCTGTAGCATATTGTGAATGCATATATAACATAGTAAAATATCTTTTTACATTAAAAGGGAGGAATATGTAGTGAGTGGGACTGGGCATTATCCCTTTAGTTTGTGAACCTTTTAGTGGCCTTCTGTCTTTTGTTTATACACTTGCCAGCACAGCAGTGGGTGTAGGGAAGTTGACCTGGTATATGTGTATGTTTAAAAACATCGTTATTTGGACCCCACTATGCTCATGTGGTTCCATCACATTGTTTGTTGCGTAAAGAATAAGACCTATCCTCTCTCAAACAAATGAACTCCAAAGTCCTCTAAAAGAAAAGTAGGGCATACCTGTGTGCATATATTCATATCAGGAACCTTTAGTTACATTTCCTCTGCGTAGGGGCAGCTTTTATAGTGCTATGTCTTCTTTCAGGCATAAAGACTTTGAAAGTGTCTCTCTGCAAGAATAAATTTGGTCATTGGAAACTTGTCTAGTTAATAAATTACAGTATTAACTGGCAGAACAGCAGCAAATCTTCTGCCAGGTATAATATAACACTCTATAGCACTCCTTTCCTCCTGAAAGATCTCAAATCTCTTTATAAACCACAAAAGAATGAAACCTCTATTTGAAGCAGAAGGTGACAGCCAACGAGTTCATAATGTGCACATAGCAGTAATGTTATCCAAAATGTGTAGGACTGGCAAGAAGCTAAGATGTAAAGTGTTTCTCTACTTGTTTATGCAGCACCAGTCCAGGATGTAACACCAGAGCCAGTCCACCATCTGGGCATTCTTAGTTTTATCTTGTTCCATAACAATAGCACAATATTCCCTTAGCATCTCATCTCTTACTAGAGTTACTATTAAATGTAGAAGCCTTCTGTCTGCCTTCCTGGATAGGAGGACAGTTTATTAAATCCAGACTCAAACCCCTTCCATACAGCAGGAGGTGTCTAGTTCAGAAAGCCCTGAGATAAAAATACTTGTGCTAGCCAGTCAGAAGATCACAAGATCTTTGATGTTTCTTGTGGCTGTAGTATATCTGAACCAAGCTTTTTGTATTCTTGTTATGGTGTACTGACTGCTATAGAAAATATTCCATCTACCTTTAACTAGGAGATGTCTTGGCATATAGTCCCATTCAAGATATTGACTTTCTCCCTGTATGTAGTTTTGAAGGTAAATCCACCGTGGTTCTGACCTACATGAGGTTCCATCCCTGACCCAGGTTTGTTCCATAATTTGTAGACTGACTTCTCTTATTCCACATAATATTTCTTGTTTCAATCCCCAGAAAAAAACAGGGATTCTTAGCTTCAGTAAGCCATTTGCAAGGCATTCACTCAGTTATTCTAGTGTCTTCAGCCAAATAACTGACGGGTGTTTGCTCTGTTAATTCATTGTATCCAAGAAGTGTGAAAGAGACCATGCCATCACAGGCTTGAAATGGTTAAATCAGTATGTCCTTTCCCAAGAAATATAATGTACTTGATGGTTGTAATTTTAGTGTTGGCAATGGCTTCACCAGGAAAAAAGGTGTGTGTGTTTTTAGTGAACTATTTACAATGTACCTTATATAGAGAGAGGGGAGCCTAGGGTGTACTTTGACCTGTTAATACATGTTAAAATAACATTCTACCTCAGGTAGTTGCCATGTGTTAGCTAATATGTGGTAAGAACAGACTTTTCCCCCCCTAGTAAGCACAAGGCCTCAGTAACTGTATTTGTGGACCTACAGTATGATTACCTCCACCACCAATGACATTTCAGATTCTGCCATGGGTATTTTTACCTACAACATTGTTCCCTCCTGTTCTTTGTTCAGGTAATATCTCTGAGTTTTCAAAAAAATGGAGGGAGTGGGCAGACCATTTAAGGCAGGACAGTCTGGTGGTTGTACCCTTCTTGGGTGGATGGCTTTTTCCAGCTACAAGTAGAAGTGTAGACAGTTTAGATGATACTGGTACTATTTTACTATAATAGTCTGATGGTGATTGAGTCCATAAGTCTTCTGTCCCTGAGGGGAGGGAGGGGGGAACTTTTGACCAGAACAAGCAGGGAGAATCACAACCAAAAGGGTGAATGTTTCAGAAAGCTCTAAATTACTTAAAATGGACTCATAATGGAAGTTGTTTTACAACCTTACATATAGACTGTAAATGAGTGTACAATATTGTTACCCGTTTTGGCCTGAGTGGTTAGCCAAAATTCAAGGTCCTATGGGTTGTATCCATTAGGAGGAGAAAATAATGATGGAGAAAAATATTTCTTTGATGCAATCCTGTTTCTTTACTAAGAATGTACAAAGTCCTGTTTCCTTGAATACCATAGGATTTAAATAACAGGAGATAGCTTCTTTGCTTATTGTACCAAGCTTCTTCAGCCAGCACTGTATCCAAAAATCTCTCTAGCCCTTTTCCCAAGTTCATGTTCCCAGTGCTTGTTCTGGTTGCCTGCTTGGCTTTCTGCTCCTTCTCTGTCTATTTCTGTGGTATTTTTCACTGCTTCTATCAAACACAGCTCCATCAGTCAATGTCCTCGCCCCAGCATTTGCTGTATCAGTCACTAGGTAGGGAAACTCCTTTGACCACATGGCTCAGCTTCTACTCAAGCCTTGCCAAGTGCCTGTGTTTTGGGCGGTGCTCCTGTTGTTTCAACTATCTGGTTCCATAAAGGAACTCAGCTAATTTTAAAACTTATCCTGAACAAAAGGCAGCTGTTACACGCACCAGCTTCAATGAGGTTTAATCTGACCCATAATTTATCATTTGTTTGCTTTTTTCTTTGTTTCTTTTAAAATTGTAATAGTCCTCTCTCGTAAAGCATCATGAGATCCCCATGTGAGGGAAGTTATATAAATGTCTTGTTGTTGGTCAGTGTGTTTGTGTCCTCTAGTTCATAGAGAATCGAGTGAAGTATACAAAGTTCCCTCATTCAGTCTCCCCTCCAGAAATTCCAGCAACTTATTATTTTTAAATACTTTTGGATGAGCCCAAAATTTAAAGAAAAATATTATTATTTGCTGTGCATCTCGTGTTATGCTTCCTGTCTCTTTTTACCCTAGCAGTAGCACACACATGCTGGGTTGATTATAGTGGAGCATAGGATAAGTCTTTGAAAAGGAAGAAAAAAGAACTTGGGTTAACCTTTTTAAAAAGATTTCTGCTACAGCAAAGTCTTTTAAAAAAAAAAAAAAAAATTACGAGAATTGATGCGGTGAGACCTAGAGTGTGAAACTACTACTTGCAAGATTAGATTAGTCCAGGTTGAACAACTTTGAGAAGCATGCATTTAATAAGAATAGACAGTCGTGTTCTTTGCAAGTTACATAACTTTAGGTTATACAAAAAATGCTTTATAAAATTAAATATCATAAGATGATGAACATTGTACGATGCCATAAATAAAAAAAAAAACCATGGTGAATAAATTAAAGCATCCAGTCATCGGACTTGTGGCAAGATGTCATCCCAGAGCATGCCTTCTCAAGGCAGGGCATGGCCCTGCAGCCAACCCATCCTCAATCCTGGACCTCCCAATAACTCAGTCATAGTCCAGAGTACTTATAACAAAATTCTCGCGCTTGCCCAATCCTTACCTCTTGGGGCTTCCAGCTCATGGCTTGTTCTAGAGTTTCTGGTTCCCAGATCCCCTTCAGTTCCTTCTGGGCCAGGGAGCTCTCCCAGTCCCAACAAGGCCAGGGGCTCCAAAGGAGACTTTTCCCACTGATCTCCTTCTGCAGTTGTCTCTGGACTTGACTGTTTCCTCTGGGTTAAGGGATTCCACAGCCCTCCTTCCTTTTGGTTCAAGGGCTCCGCAGCCCTCCTATTTGGGGCTGTGCTGTAATTCAGGCGGTAGCCCTAAGCTAGTTTCTCCCAACTGACCCATTTAAACTGTTCCCACCTTGTTACACCTGGACACACTGCAGTCTTTCAAACAGACAGAACTCAAAACAACACCTTCATAACAATTCCTTTCCTCTCAGGTGTGTCTGCTGGTGGGCAGTTGTCCTGTTATCCTCACCACTTGGAGTCAGGTCAATGCATCTCAGTCCTTTGCCATAGGCTGGGAGAGTGCAGCAGGTATGCAGTTCTTCTCCTGCTAGTGCCTCTGCCGTTGTGAGGGAAGAAGCAGATTATATGCTGCCCTCCTTCCCAGAACTTGTCATGGTTGGCTGAGAAAGGGGAGTCTTGTCCCACACTACACTACCAGTCTTCTCATCCCTGGCCCTTAACCAAACAATGGTATAGGGGTTTTTCCTCCACAGACACTATCCTTTACCCCTGGACAATTTTTTCTGTCCCAGCATCTTCCTCTGCTATTTCCTAGGCCTTTTTCTGCTCTAGAACTCCTGGAACGTGGAAGGGGCTTAGTCATGGAACGGGGGCTTGATTGGTCTTGATCTCCACTACTCCTTACAGGGGACAGAACATCCTTTCACAGGGGCTGTTTGACACATCAGAGTTATTTGGATTTAGCGATATGTTTGTTAACTTGTTTCTAGTTCCCCTTTTGGGTTAATTTGTTCTACTCCTCCTCCCCAAGTCTTTTCCCCCTCATCCTCCCCTGATTTTTGTGTTCAACAGTATAAACCTCAGTTCAGAGATCATTCAATCAACTAGAGATTATCTAATTCTAATCTCTGCCCAGAGCATATCAACCAGCCGGTATGCTAATTAACAGGTGGCTCAAAGAAATTCATTGGTGAAGATATCTGCAGCTGCGCCTACCAGTGTTCTTAAATTGCTATAATGGCATGCAAAATCACTCAGGGTTGAATGTCAGGATGAAAACAAGGCTGTTGAGAAAAAGGAACTGTTTTGACACATGGGTGAATGTTTCTGATCCTTTTAAATACTTAGTGACAGATGGGTTACTAGAAATCTTCTAAAAGGCACGCTTATCACCATTATTGGTAAATTATATTACTGTACACCTTACTGACATAAGATGAAATTATAAAAATTGTACCTGGCTTTGTTGTTTCAGTATCAGAATCACATTGTATTTATTACTATAAATTAGAGAGCTGAATCTGCTAAATGTTTGCTTTACATTTTGGTCAATCACAGATGCATTGTATTTCCTCATTTTGAAGGAGAAAGGGTTTATTCCTTTTTCACCGTATCCGTTAATGCAGCATTGAATTCTAATGTAAACACGATATACTCTGTTATGATTAAAACAAAAAAGTTATACAGAAATGTCCCACATGTATTAGTTAATGTTTGTTGAGCACTTTGAAGATATAAAGCAATATGGAACCATTATCTGGGGGTGGTAATAATTAATACATAAGCCCTTATTTCCCTTGCCCGAGAGAGAAATCTGTATACCCCAAAAAAAAAAAAAAGGGGGGGGGGGAGCATATGATGTACTTCCCTTACACTAGGATCATTATTATTGATTGAGTGAGGTCATGAATACTTCCTTTCGTTGTAGTAAAAGGGGTATATTCTTCCATCAAGCTTTCCTTTTCCAAGTGTTACAGTTTTCTCCATCCAGAAAAAAAAATTACAAATATTGTTAATGAACAATTTACTTTTTTTTTCCCATGAGGTATGCTGAAATAATTACTCTAAAAAAAGTCTAAACTGCTTTATTCTGGTTACTTGCCAGATGAAATTGCCTGGCTGTATTCACTAAGATGACTTAGGATGTTATGACAAACCCAAAAGCTTTTAAAAAAAAAAAGAAGAAAGAACATTTTAATGAAGTGATGCATTTTATACACACAGATCTGGATTTAAAATATCCTTAGCCCAAAAATGAAATTGACATTACAGAATATTTTTAAGTTTATTTTTCCTCCAGAGTTTCTTAAAATGAAAGATCACTGTTTCATTCTGGAAATAAGAATATACTGAAACAGAAAATACAAATTGTGAATGAAATAAAAACTTTCAAATCTATTTACACTGTCCTTTGGATGACCAAGGCTATTTTGAAACGCAGACCACCATCTTGGTTGTCTATTTTTCTTTTTAAAGCATGGTGCTTACACCAGTGCCCCTTTATAGTCTGGATATCACAGAAATCTTAATAATGCTGAGCGGAGCCCACACAAAAAGTGTACTGTTATTTTCCCTTCCTTCACTGCTGTTTCCCAAGATGGTAACATTGGTATGAAGAGTAACATTGGTGATCATCTGCACCACTAAGCAGGGTGACAAAAATCAATGGGAACTACTAGGAGCTCAGTACTCTTGAATGTCCCTCTTCTAGGTCACCAGTTCACATCTTGCCCAGCTCAGTAATGGATGACGGTTTAAGTGATGACTCTTCAGTGGCCTATTTGAAATGACTTGGTTGTCTCAGTCCAGTTCCTAGTGGGAAAACGTGCTGCTCAGCAGTGTTCAGCTGACCGAAATGAAAGATGCATATGTTTTTTTCAAGTTGGTGAGAAATTTTCTGCATGATAAAAGAGAAAGGAGGCTCCTCTCCACTTTCTGCTGTAATCTGACCCCTTCAGATGATCACACATTTAGCAATTCACATTTGGAGCGTAGACTATTGCTAAATGTTCAGAATTTGTGTTGTTTTCAAACTGTATTTCCCAACCGGGGAAGTGCAATGCATCATGGGAGATGTAGTCTTGACCATAGAAGAGAAAAGGGGGCATAAGGTACCTGAACTAGGACCTCCATGAGGCATAATAGATGCATTTCTGAATCAAAATTTCAGTTTTTGTGTGGAAATAGTTTGCCTTTTATTTATGTGATGAAACTTGACATTTTTGGGTGGTAACCCAGCAATTTGTAATTATCCTCCTCTGCTCCTTACACCACAGCATGTCCCTTTCCATAACCCCCACTGCAGTTAAATCACAGTTCTGCTTCTTTTGCCTCTATGGAAAGTCTGGCTCAGCTCCAGCCTTTGCTCAATGCACACAAAATATTCAGAAAATTTAGCTGCCAGCCTCTAATAAACCTTTGGTGAGCAAGTGCAAATGGTACTCTTCAAAGGTTTATAACTCAGCCAAATCTGGGTGAATTTTGACTGCAAAGCAAAAGTACTTTGCCACCAGCGTGAACCCTCTAGCACAGGGGTGTCAAAACATCTGGCCCGCGGGCCAGATACGGCCCGCCAACCTTTTTGGTCCGGCCCCTGGCAGCAGCGTGTGCTGCCGCGACAGCTCGCGGCGTGGTACTCTCTGGCAGTGTCGCGCACTGCCGCCAGAGGGTACAACGCCGTGAGATCTCACGGCAGCACGCACTGTCGCCGGAGAGTACAACGCCGTGAGATCTCGCGGCGTCGCATGCTGCTGCGAGATCTGTGTACTCTGGCGGCAGCGCATGGAGCGCTGTGTGCACGAGACACAGCGCTCCAAAAGTGCCTCGTATTTCGATTTATGGTATGTATGGCCCACTTGACGTACATTTAATTCAAATCTGGCTCGCCAGAGCAAATGAGTTTGACGCACCTGCTCTAGCAAATATTAAGCCCCTGCTCCAAAGCATGAGGGAGCTACAGCTTCTCAGTGAAACAGTTATATAAATATCAGCAAATTGGTGTCTCTTCCCCTAACCGGGTTTTTTGAAATGACTGAACTGATTTTGCTTAAGTCTTCCAGAAAAATATAGTCTGAGGCAGACACCTGTAAGGGAGCATTACAGCCTGAATAGGCAAAGTTGATCATGTTATAGGCAAGTGAAAATAGGATCTTATAATGAAAAGTATTAGTCATCCTTAACTATAGGTGTTGATGCCGGCTTCCTCTATAACAAAAATCTTCAGTTTGTGTTAGCAATAGAGGAAAAAAAAAAAAGATGTAATTCCTAGTGAGGAATTACAAAACCTATCTACAAGGAGAATGATCAATGCAAATTCATCGTAAGCAAACAATGGATGAATAATAATACTTAACATTTATGTAAATTTTTTCACCCATGTTGAAAAAGAACAACACATACCATTTTGTATTCAACTGCAAAAATTCTGGTAGAAGTAAGCTCTGAGCAAAAGCTTCTTCTAAGAAATCATTTGCATCTATTTCTCTTCCCCATTGAAGTATTAAACTCTGCCTCAAGGACTGACAAAGGGTTTGTTTGTGGTTAAGACACAGGTCTGTGAATCAGAAGACCTGAAGTTCCGTTCTTGGTTCTGCCCTTACTATGTGATCTTGGGCAAATCATTTAACTTTGCTTTATCTTAGTCTCGTCATTTGTAAAATGAGGATTTTAATACTTACCTGACTTCATAAGAGGCCTGTCAAGCTTAATTGGTTATTATTGTTAGTAAAGCCCCATTAAGACATTTGAATGGAAGACCAAGTACAAAGTATTGTTATTAAAAACATTTAGTTCTTTCAAAAACAAAACAAAACACTACTATAGTGGTAAACTGGAACTGCTCCAGTGTGCAAAAAGGCATTCTTCATGATGAAACCGAGGCCTTTAAAATTTCTTTCAAACAAAGAGACAGAAAGACACCCCCCCCCCCCCCCCACACACACACACACACACACACACACAGTTGTCTGTTGGTTAGGGCATTCGTGAGGGATATGTGAGAGACCCAGGTTCAGGTCCCTGTTTTACCTGATTCAGAACAGGGACTTGAATGTGGGTTTCCCAAACCCCTAGTGAGTGCTCTAGCTGCTGGGCTATTAAGTAGGACACACACTCTCTCTTTCCTCCCCAGACTGGAGAAAGTTTTGCTGAAACCAATTCTTTTTTCTCCCACAAAAAGTTTGTTTCAACTAACTGGCATTTTCTGATGAAAAAAGTTCTGTTAAAAAATTCCCAACCTCCTCTAATTGCAAACCAGATTAGGGAGTAAGTGGACTCACAATACCACTGTTGTTGAGACTGTAAGGCAGTTAGGCACCTAAATCCCACTGAAATTCAGTGAGATTTGGAGTCAAAGTCCTATAGGATCCTTTGAAAATCCCAGCTGTAACAATACATGTACCACTTCTTATCCCTGAATACCTCCTTCCAACTCTGCCAGAATCAACACAATTGGTGCAGAAACCAGAGGGGAGGTCAGAGTCTTAAAACCTTGTCAATACGCAGGGAAAGAATAACAATTCTAAGCCTCATTAGTTTCAAGCCTTTAATAATGTTTCTCAGGCCCATTTATTTATAGATTTAAAGCTTCAGTTTTATTCTCAACGTCTAGGCAGGTTTTTTACAAGAAAATATTTTCCTATTAATTAAGCTAGTTCTTAATTATAGCATTTATAGTTATCATAACATATTAAAGTTCTTCCAGAGAAGTATTCAGCTTGAAAATTTTCATGAAAAACTTCAGTTATATCTATCTTAAAAACTCTTGGGGAGTCAGAGTCTAACTTAGCTAGCTTCTAGGGCAGCAAATGTATAGAAAGTAGGTTTCAAAGAAACTTTCCCTAACGTTGCGCCTTTAACCATAGATTTTCCAATTGAGGATAAAACTGAAACTAATAGACACTCAATAAAATCTCAATTGATACAGCAAAAGATTATGAAGAATTTTCAAAAAATAGAATTTAAAACTCCTACCTCCCCAGTCCAGCTATCCAAAGATCCAAGGAAAAAAGGAACGTCACACTGAATGAAACTGCAGCTAACAAAACAACATAAAACCCTTGAAATCTGTCCCCATATTCCTGCTCACCTTTCACCTACAAGCCAGAGACAATTGTCTTACCCTTTCCATTCTACATCTAATATACATTTACAGTATGGGCCACGAATCACTGTTATAACCACATTGTCTTCATTGACCTGTATACCTCTTGCAATAAATGGGCCAGAAACTCAAAACTCCAGTCTGTCCTCCTTTTAGAGGTCATAGACACACATCACCTGACTTTTCACATACAGCCCAGACTCTCCATCACTCACCACCATATTATTAGCCAAAACGACTAATCTTGCAGAGAACTACTTCTTCTTCTCCTCCTCCCCTCCCCTCCCTGCCCCCCATTAGTCCAATATATGAGTGGAGCATGGAGGTGGGTGTTAGTATCATACAACTAAAGGTCATGCTACTGGAATTAATGCACCTAAAAGATCAGACTTAGCTTTTGTGTGGCATCTGGTGAGGATCCCTGCTGGAGGGTGGAACAAAAGAGTAAGTTAAGTATGTTGTTGGAACTCTGAGTCCATAGTAAAACTTTCATTGACTTCTGGTGAATCTGGTTTTCACCCTCTAACTACAAAATTATTCAATTTCTGAAGTTGCAGCTTGGGGTGTTTTTTTGTTTTGTTTACCAACTTTAGCATGAGAGAGGCAATATAGTCTCAGTCTCAACTCTACTTTAATGGTGGCTTTTGTAAGGGAATTATCTTGTTTTATTTAAACGCTTAGAGAAAATCAGAACATGATTAACGGATGAAAAAAAACTGGTTTATTTAACAGTCTGGATTTTCAAAGAACTAAGTACATTTCAAAGGGATAAATATGCATTCAGTACACACATTCTTCTATCTGAAGCTGCAAAATCCACATGAAGCAGTGCTTTGGACCAAGTTATTTTATGAAATGTCTAGCAATTTGCATATGGAAAATATAAATTAACAATATTCAGTATCTGATCAGTAACTACTTAGAAGTTTCTACAGAGAGACCTTTTGGAAGGGAATTATCTGTTTTCCTGACTTGAAGAGAAATAGAAAATAAATCTTAGGGTATTTCGTCACTGATGGCGGCAAATTCGCCGCTGTCAGATCAATTTATCCAGATCGATTGAGCAGAAATGAAGACCCGCTCAATCGATCTGGAAGTCAATTCAATAAAACCACCTCTCCGAAAAGCGTAGCACTGCATTGACGGGTATGCATTTCCTGACAGCGCAGCGTAGCGGAGATGGCGTGCAGAAGAGAATTTAGGAAGTCGACGTAAGTTATACAAGCTACTCTGAGTAGCTTGTGTAACTCCCATCAACTGCTGCCGAATTTCCCAATAAGTATAGACCAGGCCTTATTGTTTCACCCATACAGTCTCTAAGAAGCAGTTGTTGGGAATATTAGAATGGCAAAGAGGGACTGTCATTTTTACCTGCCTTGACAAGGACAGATAAATAGGCTGAGCCCAACTGAGTCTGAACCTATCTGAGCGTGAATTTTGTTCTCACACCAATGTAAATCAGGAGTGACGCTAGTGAAGTCAATGTAAAACCTGTGGAAATGAGATCAGATCCTCTCCAGTACATGGAATAAATAATGAAAGCTATAAATGCTTACCAACAGTAATATATCTTGATAGATGTTTATTTTTGATGTCATTACACTGATAGGCACCTATTCTGTGCACTGGTTGTCCTCACAGCAGTTAAAATTGATACTCTCTTAACTGCCTATTTGTTATAATGGATAATGTTATTTATCTTGCTCTGATGAAATAAGCAAATGCTTTCTCCCCCTCCAAATGTTTCTAATGGTAAATTTGAAGAAACAGAGATCTTTATGTATTTATAATTATAGCCAATCTGTATAGTATAAAAATAGTAGGTATCAAATGGTGTCTGCCCTATTTAAGGTTCCAAATAGTTTCCATTATAAACTAGCGCTTTCACATATTGCTCATTTTCCAAAATACTTATTTTGGGGGCTGAAATTTTCCATGTTTGTTGTGTGCCTGAAGAATTTATTTTATTTTATTTTATTTTTAACTTAGAATACAATCCTTTCAGTTATTTTTGAGTTATGGGAGAATGAAGAAAAGAATGTTCTGCGGTGTAATAATGATAAATTAATAACGATAAAATTATTTTTAAAAACATCCAGTCACACTTTTTAACTGTACTACAATGCTTAAGTTTGAAGTATGTGGCAAGACCTACTGCCTTAGCTTGAGATGGGGGAAAAAAAAATTAAGTTGTAAAGGACGTAAAAATAACATCTAAGTGTTCTCAGTAACATCTGCTATGCTTATTAGCAGAGGCTAATGAAAACCCTTAATGGCATCAGTGCACATTCCCTTACTGGATGCTACCCCAGACTTTGACTGGCCCCACAGGCTGCTTCTCACAGATTTGGTCTCTACCACTACAAACCGATAGCATAGCTGTAATTCACTGTGCCATCATACAGAGCTTGCAATGATGCACCATTATTGGGATTGTATTTGATCTAAGCAGGGCTAATCACTGTGATGTCCACTACCGTATCACTCTGCAGTAGAGCAGAGGTAATGTAGGCAGCAAATGTTGGCATAGCAGCAGCTACAACAGTGCCAATTTATTTTCCCAGTTCAATCTCATGGTGTTTCTGCCCACCTTTAGTCAGAGTTTTGACAACACAGATTGCTGGCTCTGTCCCCTGTCAGGTTGGCTGTGAGCAGCTGTGGCGGAAACTGGCTGGTCTCTGTCCCTTACCTGCTTATAACCCACCAAGCAGCAATAAAATGTACCAAGATCATGCAAAATTCAACTTCACCAAAACTTGAAACATGTTTATTTATTTATTATATCCCACAGGGATTCACCTGAAAAACACACACAAAATCTACAGGCACAAAGACGTACAGGCACATCTACCCAGTGCTATTTCTTGTTAGGGGTGTCAAACAGGAGAATCAGTTAATGGATGCACAGATATCTTAATCACTTGTATTGACCAAACAGACAATATGCTCTGCACCTATGCATTATGGGGTAGCTGCAACAACACACAAGCCTGCAGTGCTTGCAGGGAGAGTTGTGTGTGAACACAGTGCTTTGTCTGGATCCATAACACAGAACCTACTGTGGACATTCCCCACCAGTGCAGTTTGCACAAGTGCAGTTCCATCCGTTCACTTGGTAGCAGCGCATTCTGTTAGTTTGGATACACTTGCTGGCTGCTGCAGGAGCCAGTCTGTATAAGGAACATTGTAAATGTCTGGCTAAAAAATGCAAAGCCATATTCTTCTATCCCTCCCCTCCCAAGATAAGAGTCTGAGGGCTAGACTACACATACCACACTGTAGCACTTAGTGAAGATGCTACGTGAGCTGACAAGAGAGCTTCTCCCATCGGCGTAGGTACTCCACCTCCCTGAGAGGCGGTAGCTGTGTCGACAGGAGAAGCTTTCCAGTCGACAAAGCACTATCTACCCCAGGAGTTCAGTCAGTATAACTGCGTCGCTCAGGGGTGTGTCTGTAGTGCAGACCAAGCCTTAATGTCAGGAATTGGGGAAAATCCTGTATCATGCCCAACTTTTAGGTGCCTAGAAACTCACTGGGATTTGCAAAGCCTGAGTTCAGCATATAGGCCCCCTATACAATGCATGGGGAGAGATTGGCCCTTAGGCAATGGGAGGTGCCAAGCGAAGCTTAAGCCACACCCCTCTCTGAGATTGGTGCTTAAATTTGGGCTATAGGGAGGTGCCTCCCTCTGTTTGGGACTTTCAGCTGCAAACCCTATATTGCTGTTCAGCGCTTATGCCTCGTTTTGCGAGGGGGAGGATGAGGACAACCTCCATCATAACTTCTAGCCCAAGGGTGAGGTTACTCACCAGGATGTGTGAAAGACCCAGTTCAGACCCCCTCCCCCTATTCCACTTGAGGAAGAAAAGGGATTTGAATTGGACTGTGCCATCTCTCAGGTGTGCGCCCTGGCCACTGGGCTATAGGTTATTCTGATGTGGGCTCCCTCCATCTCTCCTGTTGAAGCTGTTCCACTGTGGATAAATAATGTTAAGAAAAAAAAAAAGTCATTGGAGCCGGGGGACTGGATCTTGAGTCTCCCAGGAGACTGCTCTAACGAACAGGCTACAGTGTCATTCTCATGTGTGCGTGCTCTCTCTCTGGACCATGATTTTTTCATTATTTATTCACAGTGGAGCAGCGTAGTGGTTAGGGCATTCACCAGAGAGAGGTGGCAGATCCCTGTTCAAATCACTTTCCCCGCTTCAGATAGAAGGGGGCCTTGAACCAAAGATCTCACTCATTCTAGGTGAGTACCCTAGCCCTGGGCTAAAAGTTATGAGGGAGGTCCTTCCCTGGCCATTTTCTATAGGGGCTCAATCCGGTAGGCGAGCTCTGAGTATGTCGTGCACAGAACTTGCTTCTACAAGAATTTTTGCAGTTGAATACTAAATGATATATGGTGTTCTTTTTCAGTATGGGTGAAAAAATGTACATAAAAGTGATATATTAACTACTTTTAGTTAATACTTAACTTTTAGTTCAGGGACAACACACCCTGAGTGTATGATAGACAGAGGAATGCCTGTCTTTCCCTGGTTCATGCATCACTCTGGGGTTTAAGTGTCCGGACACCTACTAGTGTGAGGTTGCAGTGTGCATGCCCACAGGCCGAAACATAAGAGTCTAAGGAACTTTTAGTGCAAAAATTAAGGTGCTGAGCGAGTTCAGATACCTACACAGTTTGGTGGAAGCTGAGCCGTAGTTTTGTGAATCCCAGTGCGGCCTGATTCTGGGATTCAGGTTCCTAAGGTGGTGGTTAGGTGCCTAAGTCCTTTTGTGAATCTAGCCCTTTGTGTGCATATAAGGAGTTAAATCCTGGCTCCACTGAACGCAAATGGGAGTTTTGCCATTCAGTGGTGCCTAGATTTTACCCAGTATCTCTGTTCTCAACTCAAACCCAATAGTGTAGTCAATGCTTAATGCCTCTAATTCAGACTCCTTATGTACAGATACTAATTTCAGCTGTGAGCCCTAGAGCTACCATCAGCCTTCTTTTATCCTGGTTTCCTACAGCTCTTCATATAGTGTGTGCATGTAAACATTAAAGTTATTTCTGTGTATTTAAAAAACAAGCTAATTGAAGTTGCCTCTTTTCAAAGTAGGTCATGAAAGAAATACAACACAATCGCACTAATTAAGAAGGGGTTTTTTTCTTAGCAAAGTGCCAAGAAGGAAAGATCAATACAGCAAAAACCCTTTTCACTTTAGAGCAGAGGGAGCTGGAAAAGATCCTCTTGAGCTCTCAGAACTGCAATGCTGGAGGCTGATGTCATTAAGAAAACCAGCTGAGGACTGAAAAATAAACCAAGCAAACTAATAGGTTTTAAGTGTAAAAATGCGGAGAAAGTTATACACCAATAACGTCCTACACAGAGGGACAGGCTTTAATCTTGGTGGTGCACAACATTGCCTCTTTTGATATAAGAATAGAACTGGCTGAGCATTTTTCCGTTAAAGGTTTTTCTATTGAAAAATGCTGATTTGCTGAAACGGAAACTTTTTTGCAGGAAAGGGTCAGTTTTGATTAAATTTCCTGTTTCAAAAAAATTGGGTGGAAAATAAAGGTCCAAAGCATCCCATTTTGACATTTTCTAAACAAAAAGTTCATTTTTCAGTTTGAAATGACATTTCATTTTGAATTTTAAGGTAATTTATGTTTTAAAAGTTAAAAGTTTATTGGAAATGAAACAGTTTGAAATGATCAAAATAAAACACTTCCATTGACCCAAACCAATTTTTTTTTTTTTTTTTTTAATTTTCAATTCACAAAATTTTTTGAGATTTTGATTTTTTATCCTGATTTGAGACAGGAAAATTTTTTGAAATCCCCCCCCAAAAAAAATTTCGGAGAGAGGAAAACCCTTTCCTGTCTGGTTCTGACAGGGACCTTGTACTGTGGCAGATACTTTTAAAGGTATGCAGTGAACATGTCCTGCACATCAGAGATTAGTCTGCCCAAAAGTAGGTCATTATCGATATTTCAGAGTGTTATGACCCTGTTCCTGCATTAAGATACATATGGATGGATCATTGGTTCCAGAGGGAGTCAGTCCCCTTGTAGTTGCTGGGACTTCGGATGAGTGTAGTCTTCACCCCACACAAATATGATTGTCGGCTATGAGCCATTATTTCCTATCATCAGGAGTGATCTCTTCAAGGCAAAGTGGAGGTTTATTTTCATTAAGTATTTCATTCTCACCCACTTCCTTTTCCTTCAAAAAACAGACTCCAGATTTTGAACTCTGATATCTGACCTCAGTGACTAATTGTACAAGATACACTCCAGCATGTCAGTATCAGAGCTGGACCATTCCTTGTTTATATCGGGGATCTTGAGGAATAATTGTATAGATGATAGACCTGGTTGTTGGCCCCAGTTCTGAAAATCTGAGATTGTGGGTAGCAGTGAGAATTTAATGAAGGTGAGTTGACTCTTGTTAGTTGGATTTTTATTTGTTTGTTTAATGTTTGTTGACCGTCATTTAAAAAACAAACCAGAAAACAGAAGGCTCAGGTCAATATAATACCTGGGGTTTTTAAAAAACTATGTCTTAATTTTGGGCTGTTTGGGATCTCCGAAAGTCCCATTGCCTTTTCTTTTGGAAATCTGTGCCCTTGCTGCTATAAACATCAGTGAGAGGCCCTTGACTGAGCCAGTCCATAGGAGTACAGCACGTCAGCACTTATTTGAAGCTGTTCTCTTCTTCTCCAGAAACGCAACTTGAATTTTAAAACAGCAACTTGGTTTCTAGATGATATAGTTGTGAGGAAAACCGCAAAACTATTAACTGAGTGTAAGCGGTGCAGAGACATCTGTGCAAGTCTGAACAATAGCTCTGACAGGTTTAACCTGCTTCGTTCATGTTACTGAGGTGTTAAATTATATGCCCAGTGATGATGATTTAAATATCAACGTAGGTATCTATTTCATTCCTCAAGAGGAGGAAAAAAGAGGGAAGAGTCAGAGATCTGCACAATTTATTGCGAATGACATCTCATTTTGGTGCCACAAATGGGTGGCGTCTGGAAGATGGCACCACTTATTTATTTTCCCCGGTCAAGAAGGAATCAAGTCCAAGGAGCTCAGCAGAGGCCATGGGCAGATTCAAGTCTCACAAAGGGAAGCCCAGTGGAGTTCAGGGAGTGTCCATGGTCCATATTATAAACAATTTACTCTGAGTTGTATCTCATTTTGGCAACTCATGAGTGTAGGTTGGGAAGAGTCCACCACCATTTTTTTTTTCTTTTCCCAGTTTGACCCCTGGTCATAAGCAGTACTTGGCCTATTATCAGAGGCTATTGAAAAGAAAAGGATCATCAGGAGCGTATGAGGTGAGCAGGAGAAGGAAAAGTAAAATTTCTTGCCCTCCAAAGATAGCATGCGAGAGGAACAGGATAAAGGTTCCTGTTCTGAGCATAAATCTGGAATGAAAGACAGAGAAGGGGCAAGAATGCAGAGTGCGGGACAAAAAAAATTGCCAGCCTCTGGGTGAGAAAGCTGTTGATTAAACACTGTGGTTACAGACAGCCTAGAAATAAGTAGTAGGACTGATTGAAATTTCATGTTGAAACTCTTTTTTTCAACAGAAAATTTGGGGGTTTGAATATTTTTTCATGAAAAGTAGCTGCTTTCTGCAGGAAATTTTGTTTTTCATCAAAAAAAACTGAACACCAGAAAACCAAAATATTTTTATTAGAAAATGCTGCTGCAGTGCATCACAGGAGTTCTAATTTCGTTTTCTCAGACCCTGTTCTATGAGATGGACTTACTGGCCAGACTACATTTCCCATGATGCACTTCCTCCTCTCCAAGAGAGAGGAGATGAGGAACATTATGGGTGTTTCTGGCTCTGGTGCATCATGGGAGGTATATCTTGACCGGGAACCTGGCCTGTAGAGGAGAATGGGAGCATGATGCACCTGAACTTCAACTCCCATGAGGCACTAAGGCAGTGTTTCCAAATCAAAATATTTTGGTGTTTGGCTGAAATTCTTTGGTATTCAGATTTGTGTTCAAAATCTGAAATTTTCCTTGAAAGATTTAGAAAATGAAAAGATATGTTTTCAATGTTGTCATTGAAAGTTTCCATGGGAAAGAAAACCTTTTTCCAACCAGCTCTACTATGTGGGTAGATAAATATTATAACCCCTCTTATGAGAGAGGGAGAGAGAAAGAGAGAGCCTAAACCTGTTCAGTGTGCATTCAAAGCACCCTGGAACTGCCATACTTCCTCAGTGGGCAGTGCAAGTGCCAGCCCAGCTTGTCTACTGCCTCACCCCTGCCCTTTGGCTTTCTGAGTAGCCACCAGCAGGGAGGGAGAGGAAATAAAATGCCTGTATTTCTGAGTCTTCCTCACCCACTGCCCCATCGCTCTTCTGCTTGAGGCAATGTAGGTGTATTATCAGTCACTGCAGATATTTTGTGGGCGGGGGAGAAGGTTAGCTTCTCCTACGCTGTGTCCTACTACCCCTTAATAGGCTGCTGACTCTGCTTCAAACTGCAAATCCCAAATCCTCTCTTCAGGCAGCCTTTGCTGCCCCCTGGAGCTTCCTGGTCACAGCCCTGAGCAAGGGTGCAGCCCTCAAGGATCCCACCAAAAAAAAAAAGGAAAATACAAATTTGGAATTGAAAAAACCAAAGAGAGAAAAGAAAAGAACCAAACATGGCACTTTGTTTAACCCCAGCTCACACTTTAAAAGAAAAAAAGTGATAGCCACCCTTTTAAGTTCTATAGTTTAAATAACTGAACGTAGTTAAATAACCCTGCCTGATGATGAAGCAAGGTAAGTCCCTGATCTTATAAACACACTCATGATTCTTAAATGCTTGGGGTCAGCAATGCTGTGGCTTAGTTTTAAGTACATGACAGTCCCATTGACTTTATTGGCACTACTCGCATACTTAACTTTAAGCACTTGCATGCATATTTGCAGGATCAGGACCCAGTTTTTTCTGTGTAGAACTGGTTATGAGAAAAGGTGTTTCAGGTTAAAAAAAAAAAAAAAAAAAGAGTTTGGATGTGTTTTCACCATCTGCCTGTCGTTGTGTATTGTGAACCTAATTATGTCACAGTGAACTCAAACGTTATCCCTTTAGCTTAAAGGTGAAACGGCCCCATAAGCACATCAATGTTGTCTCTGAGCTATACTTTAAAAAAAAAAAAAAAAAAAAAAAGAGAGAAAATGAGTATTAATCTAGACAATTGATCTCCACTAATAAGAAGAGAACATCAGGTTACTACATACACACCTCACCCCACCCCATACCACCCCAGCTAACAACTGGAGGCTTTGCGGGATTTGAGAGATGGACTGAGTTTTGTTGTGAGGGAGGGTTTTTTTTTTGTTTTGTTTTATTTCTTTGTCCCTTCCTTCTGAATCAGACTTAGAGCTACACAAGAGACAATTATGTTCCTCTCCTCCTGACTCTCTTTTCCACAGTCTGATATCAGGTTTGGGGTATTTTTGTGTGGGTATAGGGGAAGTCAAAAGGCAGGGTTAATGAAATTTAGTGTAGTCTTTCATGGCTCAGCTGAATTTCTGATGAATAGATTACCCTGGGGCAGAGCCAAGATCTCTGGATCATTTCAGATGGATGGAGCCCTGTGGTTGTGTATCTTATTGCTGCATTGGCATCCGCAGGACGGGGGGGAGCTTAAATGCATGAGCGGGGATCATCTGGTTATTTATGGGATGGTAACAATGTGTATAAAGATATGATCTGACACATATGTCAAAGTAATTCCTGCTCACTGACTTCAGGGAAAATGCATTATAAATTCAGCTACTTAGTGTGTTTGGAATTCTAATACAAAAGGGAGAAAGGTAGCTGCTGTGGAGGTTTTCTCTGTAGTTGCCAAACTATTTATTTTGCAGTCAGACTGATTTCCTCTGGCTTTTAATTCATTTAACAAAGGTGTTGTCTGGAAAAAAAGAACCTCTGAGTGAGGGAAGATTATGATGCTAATAACGTAACCTAATAAGATGCATCCCAGGAGCAGCACTTGTAATTTCTTGAGATTTTATTAATAATGCTCTCAGCAGCACAATGTACGTCAGCACTGAAACTGTAAGAGGTTTTAACTTTACCATCTTTCCTACCACCAAGGAAATGAAAGTGCTATTTTTAAGATACTAAAAAAAGAGTTGTTTTTTTTAAAACCATAGCTGTCAGAGTTTCTTACCTTATTGTTATATCTGCTGTAGTAATGAACAGCTGTGATAGGAATATATGTTTAAATGTAATCAACTAGATGGAGATAAAAATGGCTTTGACAGGCATCACTAATGTCTTTGGTGGGTTTGATTGTTTTGTGAGTATTATACAAAAGGGACACTTGGTGAATTATTCAGAAACCAATTCTATTTACTCTAGTTATATTTAAAGGTTGCCTTTTAAAAGTAGCCTCTTGGTAGGGATTCATAAGAAGTGCTCTCTGATTGTGCATTTTGGCCATTTAATACAAAATGCTGTACTTCAGAAAGGTGGATTTATCTGTCTCTTATGGGATCTATCACGATAGTACCTGATTTCCTTGCATATAGTAATGAATTTATCCTCTCAACATAGCTGTGGGTAGAGAAGTTTTACCCCCCACTTTACAGATGGAGAACTTGAGGCACAGGGAGACCAAGTGACTTTCCCAGAGGGACTCAGGGAGCCTCCTGTGGTAGAATTGGAAATTGAACCTAGATGTCCGGGTCCCAGTTCTGGGCTTTGACCACAAGATCATAGGAGGAGAACTTGCCATGCTTTGTGCTATCTATTTTCTCTTTTGCACAAGGTGCAAACTCCTGTAATTTAGAACCAAATACTTGAGAAGAACTTCTGCTAAATTACCCAGGTATTGGTTGTTGTGGAAATACAGCATCTGAGCCATTGCTGAAATAGAGCAGAGAAGGGAAATAAAAGGCATAATGAAGTTCAGAAGAATTCTATTTACATAAATATGCAGAGACATCTGTTACAGTCATGAGCGACCTGCTGGTTTAGATCATCAGTGGGGGGGAACTTGTACTTCATCAGCACTGCCTACAGTAGCAGGTGCAACTCTAGGCAACAGGAATTACTGAAGAGGTTTACAGTGAACAAAGACCACCCTGCATGCCAAGAAGAGACATTCGATAGATTCAAACAAACAGCAGACTCCTACAAAATTCTCCATTTATAATGTGTAAGCATGCTCTTACCTCCAAGCCTTTACACGGTGGTTATGGGTTCAGTGTGGAGGTCAGAGCTGTAAGACTCACTTCAAGTACTTAAAGCTGTTACGGTGAATTTTCTGAACCAACGAAAAATGAACAAAAAAAAATTGTCATCAAGATTTAGAGTGACAGAGTCAAATACAAAATATGATCTTAATATGTAGAATTTGGCTTCGTTTTCTATCACAAAATATACCCAAACTAGTCACGCGAAGCTGTCTTTCTTTTTAAAGGTTATGGTTATTTTAGTAAATCATCCACGCTTGACTCTGGTGCTGTATTAACTACCGAATACTTCAGACACTTCAACTTTTTATTATGCAGAGGTGTATGCATATACAGTGTTCTGCACAAGGTGTTCTGCAGCATTCCTTATAAATATATATTTGCCATTTGTTCTTTTTTTTTTTTTTTTTTTTGAATTGCTTATAATTTTATTGCTATTTTATTTAAGTTCTCTGAGCAACATTGTGCTATTTTTTTAGGGAACTATCTGTTTCTCACATGGATAAACCACTAGGCAAAAGACCAGATTATAAATTTTGGGCTGGAAAAGATTAGGTGTGGTGTGGCATACTATGTATTGACTGTAATTGCCAGCAATGCTGATCGGAGTGTTCTCAGACACTGAAGGGTGTTATCTAAGAGAACCGTAGTAAATCTATTTAAGAAAATTGTTAACTTTGGTAAAGGGCTTTCAAGATTTAGAATGCTCTCTTTTTCTCTCGTATACATAATGTTAAGCATTATTTGTAAATAATAACAACAAAAAGTACAGCACAAATTGAGTGCACAGTATGCAATGGATACTTCACATGGGGTCATCAGAACTGTAATAAATATAAACATTTTAGATTTAAAAAATATTAACTGTGTCCCTTTAAATAATGTTCCTCAGTTCTGGTAGCAAATAAAATAGTAAATCAAAATAGAACAAAAACTCTTTTGTTTTCTTCCCCTCTTTGAACAGAGCGTGGATCACACTTCTTGTAAACCTCATCATATTGAGGTGGGGCTAAGATGAGCATAACCAGTGACGAAGTGAATTTCTTGGTGTATCGCTATCTCCAGGAGTCAGGTAAATTACTTGTCTTTCATCACAACATGGGTCATAGTTGGAGAGACAGAGAAGAAAACCAATTTCTTGCATTGTGTTGTGTCAACAAAATTGCATTGAGCATTAGAGAATGGAAAACCCCGGCTAACTAGCCCCTGCACACAACCACATTTCTTTGAAACCATTCTCCATGGTAAAAGAGCCTACATATGCAGGTACAAATGTAAATATTGTTGTGAGGCAAAACAAGAAAATAAATAGCATTATGTTAACAAATGTCTAGTAGAATTATGTCACACTAGCCAAAGTTATTTTGGTAGCATATACACAAAGCACAACTACTTAATCCCTTGAGTTTTTTAGCCACTTACAAATATTTCAGTCAGATACTTGTCAGATGAAGAGAGAGTTTCTTTAAATAAGCTTTGTATTGCGCAGCAAATACATAAGCTTCTGAATGGTTATTAGTTTGTGGAAATATCTGATTTCTGTGCATAATCCATGTAACTGTGTATGTGAATTTCATTGTGCAAGTGGAACTTTGTTGTTGATCCCTAAACTGTGGGTATACCTTTCTCTTCCCTTTCCCCTGCTCCTCTGACCGCTCTTTTTTCAAAAGTAGGAGGGGGTCTTTTAGAGTAAAACCGTAAGCTGTGCTTTTAAAAAATACTTTTAGATGGCTGATTCATTTTAGAGGCTCCATTTTGCTTTTTCCCAGCCTGCTTCCACTTAGTGGCTAACAGCAGTGGATTGGACTGTTGCTTTCATGATGTGTGGGGCAAGTGCATTGCCCAGGAACTGACATCAAGTGTCCCAACAGGGCCTAGAATTGCTCTCTCCAACTGGTCAGAGATAACTAGAGCGGGTTGAAAATTTTTGAATTTCAAAATTAAAACAATAAACAGACTTCAGCAAAAATGTCCTTTTTTTTTAAACCAGCTCTAGAAAGAAACCTTATGGCTCCATTAGGCTAGGCAGATGGGATCAAAATATTAGCAGCTATTTGGTGTGGAAACTCAAATCTGGATCTCTGTTTGGAGAGGTCAGAGTATTTTTGCTATTCATTCCAGCCCGGATGTGTGGATGCCCACATCCATGTCCGTGTCCGGCCCTCACAACCCTGGAAAATTCCATTGAAGCTCACTGGATGTGGCATGATGGGTGGCTTGATGGGTTTTCAGGATTTATTCCTCAGAGAGTCTAGCACAGCCCTCTTTCCCCCATCTGCACCACACTCACTGCCTGTTTCCCCTCTAGTCATCTGGGTCATTAGGACATGGCTGCTGTCTGTAGTCTGGTGATGGAAAGCAGGGGCTGAGAAAAATAAAATTGGATCTAAAATTTCATTTTGAAAAATAAGCTGATTGGGATTTCACTCTAAAAGGCTTTTGAACATCTAAGAAAGGTGCATGGAGAATATAGCCAGACCTCTGAATCCTAAATTACTTTCTGTCATATATTTGCACACATCACAGTGTTTTGCAATAGTTTTTTCCTACAGGACAGAAAAAAACAAAGGTAGCAATCTTTGTATTCATGATTAGCTGTCAACAGTCTCACTGATGCTGTGAAATGATTCAAAAGGAAACTTTATGGACCTCCCAATGAATGGCAAGATCTAAAGGATTGTGGAAAAAGGCTCTTTTGGATGCTTTTACTTTAACATTTTCCAGTATATTTTATCCATTTGCAGGGAGAAAATATTGTTTCTACTTCATATTCAGCTTTTAATTGACACTGAAAGCTATACTGCCCTAACTTTTTTATGCAAAGGGTCAAATTTGGCTCTCATTTACATCAGAGTAAATACAGAGTAACTCCACTGACATCACTGAATTTACTCCATATATAAACAATATAGTTGAGAACAGAAGTTGGTACTAATAATTTAAAGGAAAAACAAACTCAAACCAAACACATTTGGGCCTGGATAGTCCTATGCATAGACTATGCATAGTCCCAGTAATGGTATCTGACCCAGTTGCTGGACAGATAGAATGTTGTACCATAAATGGGAACTATAAGTAAAGCTGTGCAGGCAAATCTGTTTTTAAGACGCGTGTGCTCTACAATTGGCTTTGACTTTCTGAGCCAGGCTTAGACTGTTTTCTCTTATGGAGTTTTTAATTGGCTTTTTTTATAACACAAATAGAGAAATCTCAACTTGTAAGATGTTGTACCACCTTCTAGCATAAACAATGTAGAAAGACAAGAGAGTAAATTAAAAAGGTCTAAACAAGGGTTTCTAATTATTGTAAATTTGATATCCACTGGGGGTTTTTTTCAATATAGTTTGAATTCAGGCATCTAGAGTTGATGGAATCTGCACAACCAGGGATTTTCTAGATTTCCATCATTGATACTGTATATTGGAATGTGGGCTGAGGTTTGTGAGCCTCAGCCCCGCTCACAAAACATCAAGAAAATAAATCAAATAGCAGCATCAAAGTATTTTAAGAAGAAAACAGGTGCTCACTTTTCCCTTTCTCTCCTTTAATGTACTCTTGGGAGAATTCTAAGCTTTTTCCCTTAAAATGTGCATGAGTAGGGAAAAACGACAAAAGGAATCATGCACAACACAAGTAGGAAAAGCCATACAAAGCAGGAACATTCCTAGCTCATTACAAATATTTCACAGCTATGAGGCAGCAGGGTGCTTGAGGTTAATTCAAACATTGTCATGGCAAAGGTACCTGTGGGTACTGTGCACTTCCTCTGGAAAATACTCTAAAGACATGATTATGTCACTATGATTATGCCTTTTAAAATTGAAAATTCATCAGTAAACCTCAAAGGTTACTTTCTCTTTCTTAATATCCTACTGGACTGGAAATATTTGTACCCAAGAGAATTAAAAGTATTGATTGAGGATCCCTCAACTTTATTGTTAATTTTTAACATGTTTTGGAATACTGGGAAATAATTTAAAAGGGTAAATGGGATTGGTTGACAAAGGTAACTATGTTGATGTAATATATTTAGGCTCCCGTAAGGCCACATGACTTACTCTTACATGACATTCTAAAAAAAAAATTAGCACTATGCAAATCAGTGTAGCCCATATAGATAATTAAAAAACTGGTTAGATCTCAAAAAGTAGTTTTAAATGTGAAATAGTCATGCAATAAGGGTGTTTCTAGTCAGATTCTATAGGGATCTGTTCTTGGACCAATGTTATTCAAGATCTTTATCAATGATCTGAAAGAAAAGGTATTACATGAAAATTGGTGTAGTGGTAAATAAGGATGTGGTCAGGCCAGTTTTACAGACTGATCTGGAGCATGTGGTGAAGTGGTCTCATTTAAACAACATGCGTTTTAGGTTAATAAGACAAAGTCAAGGTTATAGATCTGGAACAAAGAACGTAGGTGGTCATTCTTCAAAGATAGGGACTGTATTCTGGAATACTGTGACACTGAAAAGAATTTAGGGGGCATGGTGAATAACCAGTTGAACATGAGCTTCCAGTGTGATGCTGTAGCTAAGAAGGAGAGCACAGTTATTGGATGTATAAGAAGTGGGAATATCAAACAAGAGTTAGAGAGAGGATATTACTGCTGTATATGGCATTAGCATGCCCATTACTGAAATATTGTGTCCAGTTCTGATGTCCAGACTTCAAAAGAAAATTGAAAAATTGTAAAGGGTTTAAAAGAGCTACAAAAATGATATGACATCTGGAAAACATTCTTAATAGCGAGAAGTTTAAGAAGCTCAATCTTTACCAAAAGAAGGTTGTTCACTGTCTACAAATACCTGCATGGGGAAGAGATTGCTGATAGTAGACAGTGCTTTAATTTCGCAGAACAAGATATAATGAAGCTAGGGAAATTCAGGCTAGAAGTAAAGTACAAATTTTTAATACTGAGGACATTGCAGCAATTTACCTAGGGACATGGTATATTCTGTTTCACTTGAGGTCTTTAAACCAAGACTGGATAGCTCTCTGAAAGATGTGCTATAGCTCAAACAAAAGTTATGGTCTTGGTATAAATATTATTGGGTGAGGTTCTATGGTCTGTGTTATGCAAGAGGTCAGATTAGATGATCCCGTCTGACCATAAAGTTTATGAATCTACCTCCCTACCTCACCCCAGGGAATTCCAGTTATGTTGCTTAATTCGAAGCTTCTTTTTTCTGCTCCATCCTGCTCCCCCCATAACCTTCTCATCTATAGTATAGTTATACTATAGTATACTATAGTATCTATAGTATAGTTGCAACAATCAATCCTTTGGCCTGAGGATCAGCAAATATATGCAAAATGAGGCCATTCTGTAGTTTATTATTGTTTATAATTTATACTTTGTATTATCAAAGTGTGTAGGAGCCCTTGGGCCATACCTCACTGTGCTAACTGCTGCACAAACACAGAACAAAAAACAGTCCTTGCCCCAAAAAGCTTATGAACTTAGTATAAGAGAAGAGACAACAGATGGTTACAGTCAGATGGGGGAATACGAGACAATATTGCTCAGCATGATTTGCAGTAATATCAGCGAACCAGTGGCCTAACCATTATCAGGATTTTGTAGGCATCATGGCAAAGGAGGGTTTTGAAGGAGGATAATGAGTTGGTTATATAGATGGTAGTTGGTTGATGATGTTATCTAGATGATAGTTATGTAGTTAGTTATTTATAGGGAGCACCTCCCAAGCATGATGGGTAGCATGAGAGAAAACACAAAAGTCATTGTTTGAAAATTAACAAATGGGCGATGTAGGCCGGCATCATTGGCCAATCAGAGGTGGGAGTAGACTTTCTGACAGTGAATGAGAGATGGTAGGTACTGCTGGGAGAGGCCATAGAGGGTCTTGGCGGTGAAGACAAGTAGCTCTTGTTTGGTGCTATAGAGAAGGGGGAGTCTGTGAATGGATGCAAAGACATGGATGCCATGGTCAAAGCAATGAGCTAGGATCTTTGCAGCAGCATTCTGAACAGACATGAGTGGGACAAGATAGCATTTATCAAGGCCAGATAATAGGATGCTGCAGTAATTGAGATATGAGATTATATGGACAATAGCTTTGGCTGTGCGAATAGATTTGAAAGACCGTATCTTAGAGGTGATATGCTGCTTATTTTTTCTTATAAATATGAAAAACATATAGGTCTTATCTACCCTAAAATTACAGTGGCTACCCTACAATAAACACCAAGGCACTAGATGCCTTAAATATATAACAGGTGTTTGATGGTTGGTTTACCAAAACTTAAAAAATAAACTTCTGTGAGTTGTAACATTGCTTAGAAAATCACATTTTGACATTTCAGTTCTTTTTTGAAAGAAAGGTATCTAAAAATAGAGCATAAAGTGCTTCTCTAAGGGCTGTCTTGTCAATGTTGCATCTGTGAGATGGTTCATCAGTGGCATAATAGTGTTGGTAGGACCAATCTTGTTATGAGTTTCTTATCTTTACCAGAGGACAGATTTTATTAATAGGCCCCTCAAATATTTGTCTTTCATGGAATCCCTGGTTTTTTAAATATTTAATAGGTATCCCTCTTTCCCCAGAATGGACAATGTTTGCTTAATCTCTCTGTCACACAGATTCCAAAAATATTTAGCTACAGCCCTGCTCCCCTCCAGGTACCCAGTAGATTTCTGGTGCTCTTCCACACACCTTCATTACTTTTTCCCCAAGTGTAGTATTGTGAGTATATTTTTCTCCCCTCCTAACCAATAGAAAATACTTCTGAGAACTGCCCATCAGAAAGAAAAATCTTAGACCAAAGTTTTCAGAACGCCAAGCTTCTAAATCCATATTTAGGTACCTTAATTAAAGGCTTATTTTCAAAGGTGCTGGGCACCTTTTGCCCTGATTGAATTCAGTGGGATTTGTGAGTACTCAGGACCTCAGAAAATTGGGTCACTTTATATTTAGGTGCCTAAATATTGATTTAAGAGCTAAATTTGACATACCCACGTGAAAATATTGGCCTCACTTATTTAATTAGACAGCCTTGCTATTGGTTTCCTCGGGATTGAAGGCATCGCACGCAGAATATAGAGTTCCCACATGCTGCCATGACTCGCCAACACAGAACAGATAATTCTTTGCATTCCAGAAAGGATATCAGAACAATGCAATGAGAGACGTGTGTTGTAATTAAAAGAATTCCAGTGACAAACTGAAAGATGAGTAGAAGTAGAAATTGAAAATCCAGATGCATTGGTATATCTGAGACTTGCATTAATTCTGTCTCATATGTTTAACCTAAATACTCTAAAAATGAAACAAGCCTTCAGATATGAGCGACAAATCCATACTTGGCACAAATGCAGCAAAATAAGACTTTTTTGTCTCTACAGCCCAGCGATTTGTCACTTACCATTTCTTAAAACTATTTCAAAATTAATAATTTGTATTTATTGATTTATTGTGTTCCTCTTATGGCTTCTAATGCTCTTTTCTGATGTTCCTTCACTTCAATTTGTTCCACAATATGCTTTCACTGCCCTAAAATTACCTCCCTTCTTCTCTCTGGCTTATACTGCTTAAAAAACAAACAAACAAAAATCATAGCGGCTGCCTGGCAGTGACTGTTATATTTAAGGTTGCATAACAGTTTGAATAACTCATAGCTTTCTGAAATTTTCACCTTTCAACTTGAAGTTTTCTATGTTCTATCTGGCCAGAGGTTGATACCAGACTCTACAGTCAATATCTGCCACTGCGTCCAGCTTGGTGATGGGATAGAAACATTCACTGGATGATTTTGCTAAAATGATCAGCAGTGAAATTCTAAGCTTCTGACGTTTGAATATTTACCATTCAAGAATAGTTATTTGCTTCTCCTCAAAGGTGGATTGGGCAGCTTGTGTCCTATAGCTGTTGCTTCCAATGGTGTGTTTGGAAACTCAGGAAGACAGCAATGTGTTGGTGTACGTTTGGTTCATGTTAGAGAGATTTTCTTTGCACTAATAATGGCTAGGAATTTCTGTGTTATTTAAAGCTAAGACTCTGAAGCAAAAGTTATGCAGTAGAAAGGGGATTTTGCAGAATCACAGAAACCACAAGCCCCTGTTATGAGTTTATACTTGTACATGTGGGAGAAGGGCTCCTTCCTGTTAACCTTCTAAGGTGCGCACTTCCCTCCGTGGAGTTCCTAAGGTGCACAGAAATATTTTCTCTGCAGATCTCAAAGTTAGTCAAACAGGGAGTTCTAATGTTGTCAAGTTAAATATAGTTCTAGATTATAATATTAAAACCATCAGAATTTTAAAGTCTTGAAGTGGGAAGTACCTTTTAAAAATTCTTTTAATTTGATTTTTTATGACATTTTATACAAAACATAAAATGTTAAGCTTGAATCGATAAGATCTCAAAAGTTAGGAAATACTTAAAGGTAGGCTAATACGCTGTCCCTTTTGAGTTTTTCGTATGGTACAATCTTTAATTACGTGATCACATACAATTTCTCAAGTAAAAAAATGCATTTTTTCTGTATGCTTAGATACATATTTATAACATTTAGAGTGCTGTGAACTACTGTGTATACCACAGAGTTCAAATCATTTTTATGAAAAGTACATACTTACTCAAAATACTTCAGATTAAGCATAGCATAGAGTAATAAAAAAAATTGGTGCATGTAGGTCAGCTAAATTTGCTTCATAGTCACCTGCCTGACCCTTTGCATATCATGAAAACTATGCTGCTAGTTGAAAAGGAAACATACAGTCCATGAGTTTTGATAAAATTATTAAAATACACACCTTGAAGGATAATTAATTGTATAAGAAGCAGAAGTCATTTAAGGTACTGAACCAGTGTGACAACAAAAATAGTGCACTATTCTCATACTTATGGAATCTACTGATGATGAATTTTTCCTCCTACTTCTACTCATTAGCTTCAAAGACCTTTTAAAGAGCCTCTATAAATATGCTTTTAAAAAATGTCACTCAAGTGCTGCTGAATTTACCTGGTGCATGTAAAAAACTCAATCAGTTGCTACACTTCAACATGTTCTATACATGTATTTTGAAGCCTCCAAATTACAGTGAAAAGGACAAAGGAGCTCAGCAGAAAAGAACTTAATTACATATTGTTTTCAAAGTCACTTAGGCCTTGTCTACACACAAAAGTCATACCACTTGAACTATACCAGTATAGTTAAAGCAGTACAGCCTCCCTAGCATGAGCATAATTATGCCAATATAAATGTGCTTATACATTGGTGTAGTTTATTCCATCTTTTTGTTCCACGTTTGTACAGTGTGCAGCACAGCCTCTTTCTGGTCCATGACTAGGTCTCCTCGGCACTGCACTAATGCAAATAAAATAATAATATAATATACCAGTATAACTGTGTCCACCGTAGGGGCTGGGCTGTGTTTATTATTTTGGAAAAACAGTACGCATCTTACAAAGTACAAGCTATATAAGTACAAAACCTGTGTTTAGACCAGAACCAAACTGCTCTGTGTCTCCATTTCCCCATCTGTAAACTGCGGGTGATAATATTAACCCTACCTCACATGAGGTGTTGGGGTTTTGTTCATTAGTATTTGTAAAGCATGTTGAAGTTCTCAGGTTGAAGGCACTGCAGAAATGTTGAGTAGCTTTTATTTTATTATATCAAATGTGAAGTAAGGGTGCAGAACTAGGTAAGGGTGCAGAGTGGGCTAGGCGTTAGTTACTTATTCTGAATATCTGGACAACAACAATGAGGTAGTGAATCCAACTTTTCAAGCGTTAAAACTAGCCTTCATGGCAATGTAAAGTCAACTTTTAGTTGTGATTTTAGCAGAGATCTGGTCTGTGGGTGAACAGGCTTATTTACATGATGTCTCATTTTCCATTGTCCCAACCTACTCAGTGAAAAGAGAATTGCTTCTGCAGATGAGCCAAATTTCTGATGAATAGGCAGCTGGTGTAGAGCCAAGATTTGCAACTTTCCAGGGGTTATTTCAGATGCACAGAGCCCTTAGTATTCTTAATACAACTATTACATCTACTATATTGGAAAACAGTGCTTGAGAAATTTAACAAAATCAGCATTAGTTCAAAGAGATATGTCTCCCAATAGCTGACATGATTATGTAAAGAGAAACTGTCAGTTGGATTTTATAAATTGGCTAATTTAAAATAAATATATTTTCTGTTGGATTATGCTTTATATAGTTGTCTTTTTTCTAACTACTTTGAAAACATTGATAAACCTTTCCTCCTTCCCCCACCCCAGTGCCCTTGCTTCTAAGTGTCCTTTTTTAAAACTAAGGGGAAGCTGACTATACAGTACATGGAAGACAGTGAAGCTGACTGTAATAAAGTATTGTCAAAAGTACATAGTTAAAAATGAAAGTCTCTAACATTTTTTCAATATAATAATCTTGGGTATTACTTGGAATAGTAGCAGTGCAAAATTTTCAGACAGAAATGTGATTTTTTTTCAGTTGATGTCCCTTTTACATGAAAAGAGCACTCCATCATAAAACTGCCCAATAAATTTTGATCTAGTGTTTCTTATACACATTATATAGCCTTTATAGCTGTATTATCATTCTAATTTAGAGCTTATTTATTTAAATAATGTGGAATAAACACTATTTCTCAGGTTAGAACCATATTACCATCCATAAATCCTCAGTCTGTTTGCCACTGTCTTTGACTTTGACTTATTCACTCTGAAAATACGAAATACATTTAAAAGATCCAGAAGTGCAATGAGAAGTCAAGCTCATTTTCACCTATGATCAAAGTCAAATTTGGATCCAGATGCAAAAGGGTTTGGGTTAAACATGCAATTTTTCTCTAATGCATTTTGCCAACTTCTTGTACCCAAGAAGCAATTTGGCTTTTCTGCTGAAGGTACCTTTGTCTATTGACTCATGAGGACAGTGGGCACTTCTTTCATAGGCTGACAATGGAGAGAGGCAGTATTCCGATAGTTCTGTTATGAAATCCAAACCCCACTTGCAACAAAACAAATGACAATTTTTTGTCTATAGATGCAAAAGCATAACAGTTATAGACACAGAAGCATAGCAGAGCCTTGTTCTGGTGAAGTTTTCAGAGGAAACTAATCAACTCTCTACTCATGACATCTTGTATGTATTGGGGTGAACAAAAAATCAACATTATATATGCAAACTGTTACTTATGTTCCCAAATACTTATTTCATATTCACAAATGCCCATATGTGTAAATACGCATTTTGCAAATTTTGAAAACTTGTCCTTCTGTATGTCTGCCTTCACTCTTATCCATTTGTCATCAGGAACGTATATTAAAATATAGTAAGGAAAGCAAGTCTCAGTTCAGAATTTAGCAAGTTCTTGTAAAGGAAAAAAAATACATTGAGTATCCTATTCTTCTGCTATTTGCAAAGCTCTGCTTAGTCAGTATTTCCTTCTAAATCATTTCACAGATTTATAAACTTAGCTGTTTTAAATTCTCTTTGGCCTGTGACTTGGCATACAGTGTTGGATCTGAGCATATGTGGTCATTTTAAAGTTAGAAAAACATAAACAATTTTACTCTTTTTCAGATGTGCTTTTTTGCCCCCTAATTCCAGGCAAGTTTGTAGATGTTCTTAAATTAAATTTTGTAAGTTTAATTTAAAAACGCTTTTAATTTAAAAATATGGGTCACTTGTTAGTGGAGTCTCTGTACCTTGAAGTCTTTAAACCATGATTTGAGCACTTCAGTAACTCAGTCATAGATTAGGGGTCTATTACAGGAGTGGGTGGGTAAGGCTCTGTGGCCTGCAGGAGGTCAGACTAGATGATCATAATGGTCCCTTCTGACCTTCAAGTCTATGAGTCTAAGTCATTAGTTTGGAATGCAGATACATTTATTGTGTTCTTTTGAATATATTATTGACATGACACATTTTAGAAGGACTTGTTGAATAAAAAGGAGGGTTTACTGAATATCATAGGTGTGGGGGGAGGAAATGACTGTGTCAATTTTGGAGGGAAAGTTTTAGGTCAGGTCTATACTTGGAAGGTTTTGCCAGCATAGCTATCCTGTTCCAGCAAGGTTCTCTTAGTGTGCATGCAGCTTATATTTGCAGTAATGCACATTTACCAGTATATCTTATTCCAGCTGCCCTGCCCTGCCCTGCCCTTCCCTGCCCCTCCCCTCCCCCAGCAAAATAAGATGTACTAGGAAAAGCACAGTTTTGCTAATATAACTACAGCTATAGTAGGGGTTTTTGCTGGCCCAACTGTGTTGGCCACAAGTCACATCTCACCACATCTCTGCTATGCCAGCAAAAGTTTGTAGCATAAATCTGGCCTTACTATCTTGGGAACTGAAAAGTCTATGGTGACCATCTGTAGAAACCATCTCCTGTTGAAAGCCTTGCTTGTTCATTACTGAGTGTCAACAGTGATGTCCTTTTCACTGCTGTTTGCAGGTGGTTATTGTAACTGACAGAAGAACACAGCTTAGAGGAAAACCTGCAAAATATGATCTTCCTTGCCTAAAAATGAGTCTTGAAATGATACACATCCTCTCCTTTAAACTTTGGTTCAGAGAATGGGTCTGGAAGATAATATTCTTATTAATGTAATGAGAGGATGACTTTTTTGCAGTGGTCATTAGAAAAGATTGCAAATCTTGCTGAGCTGCATAAATAGTTATGTTAAAATGCCAGATCAGTGCTGACATTTAATTACAGATCGTCAGGCTAATTTATATGGTGTGATTGAAAGAATTATTTCAAGACTTATTTTTTAAAACAAAACAAAAAAACCCTCTTTGCATTTTTCTTGTCCTGCCTTTTCCCTGTATCATATTTCTCAAATAGATTTAAACAGAAAAAGCCAAATACTGCTCATCGAAAGATCTTTTCCAAGTTTTATTAATCTTTTCCAACATATTTTCTTGCTTGAGAAAGACAATCCCTGCCCAAAGCATTCTTTGGCACATAATAAAATAATTTTGGGTTGCAGAGTTTCACTCTGAATTCTTGGCAGATCCTGAGCAGAACAGCTATCCAAGGAAAAGGGTGTAACTTTTAATATTTATGAATAATTGCTTCTACAAAACTTAGTAGGCAACCATGCACACTGTAATTTTGGCAGCTGACAAACTACAGTGTAGGATCCTTTCTTTATATTTCCCAGGGACTGTGAAAGAGCTTGTAATACCGGACCTATTTCCCAGGGTTCTGGAAATAATTGTAATGGTTCAGTAACCCTAATCTTAATACAAATGTGAAGGCCCTATTGTTCAGCTGATTTTCTAAAAATATATTTTGACTGCAGTTCTTATTTTACATTGCTAATGTGTGTCCTTGTTAAGTCCTTTATATAATCACTAAGGTAAGTCTTCAAAAATAAGCAGGCACTGCCAAAAAAGAGAGAGACACTCTAGGACATATTACCCAGAATGAAAAAGCTCAGCTTGGAGAAAAATCTGAGTCTGCTGTGAATAATAAACAAGATGCGGTTTAGGATTTGTGCCCACCTTTTAACTGTCTGTTGAGTATTGCTGCATTAAAACAGAATGCATGCAGTAACTCTATGCAGCAGATGATATTAACTGTATAATAAATAGTCTTTGAGAGATGCCATTGTTCCACTTGTGATGCCACCAATTTACTCACACTCTGCTCTGTAAGAAAGTGTATTCTATGCCTCCATAATTGCCCTGTGATAAATAGAGATTTAATCAGAATCAAAACCACACTTCTGCTCGTCAATGTCATTGATAACACAAAATACGAATGGGTCAGGGAAAGAGAGCGAATGATTATCACCTGGCGGTCAGCTCAGTCTTCTGGGAACACCCGACTTCAAACCCCTCCTCCACTGACTCTTTAATTATTTATAAATAATGGAACAACTTCACCAGAAGAGATGAAGGGAGATTCACCTGAGAATACCCGTTAGGGCACTCACCTGGGTGGGAGAGACCTGGCTTCTGGTCCCTTCTCCTGAGCAGAAATTCTAACCCTGGGCTCCCGCATCCCAAGTGAGCATCCTAATCATGGGGCATCCTCCTCCAGCTGTATTGTGAATCTGGCACTTCAAAAATGCCTGGAAGCAAAACATTTTGGATCAAAGGACATGTCTTGTTTGATCCCCAAATAGACTTTTTTAATTTATTAGCATTTTTGGAATTTCCAGTTCAGGTCAAACCAAACTGACAATGGAAAAAAAAAAAATCAGAACTCCCAGCAAACCGAAAAATCAGTTATTTCCCCAGCTCTGATTAGGGTCCTGGGTTGTCCTTTGCGAATAAGTAGTTGATAATACCTGCTTTTCACCTCCCTACACCAGTAAATCTAGCCCTTCAAAATACTTACTCACATTTGTGCATCACTAATACTTATGGAAAATGATCTTGTTTATGCTTCTATTTCGTTTTTCTTTCAATGCCTCCCCCCCACTCCCCAATTTACGGTAGCAAGACTCTTATTTATTTCCAAGCATCACATCGCACCATTCTTCCTTCCCTTCCTTCCTCTTAGATGTAACTTCCAAGACCCAGATGTCAAACCGTGGAAGATATTTTTCCAGAAGTTGCATCTGGGCGCTTGGCAGGCTCTGCAAGCAGTTGTGCTGGCAGCTTTGGAGTTACTCAGGATTTGGGGGCACGGTTAAGCTGCAGATGGGACTGTGTGGGATCTCTTGTCCTCCCAAATGCCACTTTCTTTGGATTCACTTAGAATTCTGCAGAATGCCTCTACTTTATATGTCTAAATCCTTGCACATAGGCCTATTTATGGAAATAAAGACAGCTCTTTTACCCCCTCAAACCCATATCTTTTTTTTTCTGCAGCTCGTGGTACTAGCCAGCTTCCTAATACACATTCCACTGCTGAACAATTTTTTACAACACTTAAATTCATAGTCTTGGTGATTATGCTGCTTTAAAAAAATATTCATACACAAAATCCCCAAATTGCCAGGATCATGCAAACCAGAGCCAGGAGTCATTTTAATATCATTTGATAACTCTGCTCTTTTTTGTATCCCTTACCTGTCAAATAGCTTTTAAGGGAACAAATATGCTCTTTGTGGGAAGAGGAAAGGAAGAAACAAAAACCAAAAAGCGCAGTCCAGTAAATAAATAAATTTTTAGAATCTTGGCTATTTTAACTATGATTAGAGTGGGTTAAACCCTGCAAACAGGGTAGGGAAAATACTCATTTATTTTCCAAATGGCTGCTCAGTTTGATAGAGTTAACGCTCCCCTCCTCCCCCCCTTTTATTAACAAATGTAACAAAATCACAGGTTAGGTGGTCTGTGTAGAATGAACCCAGGACCTTTGGATCTAAAAGCATCAGTCTTTACTGTTTCAGCTAAAGGACTAGGATCACTAGTTCAAAAGCAGTAACAGCCACATAAATCTCCATATGTGATCTAACCACTAAAGGGGACAGTGTGCCCCCTTGTGAGAATAGGTTTTTATTCCCAAATGTTTGGAGTATGATTACCCTTCATACAAACACCTGGGATTTGGTCCATCAGAAGCAGATTCAGTAGATACGACTCACAGTTTAGTGGTTACAATTCCTTGTTCTCAGTGTCATCTACCCAGGGAGCAGTAAGGCTGCTGAGGTAACAATTCACACGTTGTGAATAATTAAAATGAACAGTTTGCAAAAAAACCTAGAGGCCGAAACTTGATTTTATAAGCTATCTGAAAATTGTAGTAAATCAATTTAGCCTGCTCAGGAATAGTTCACAGACAGAAACGAGAACTAAACTAAGTAAATAATTGAGCCAACTCTAGCCAGGACCGCCAAAATCACTGACCAGGCCGGTGATGTTTCAGAAGCTACTGCTTTCAAAGAGCAGTTTTGTTCATCCTGTACACCCATCTAAATGCAGCAGAAGGTACAATAGCTGTTACAGTGTAAAATAGTAATTCACACAAGACAGCTATTTACAGAGTTAAAGGAGTCAGAAAGAGAAAGGAGCTCTTAATGTATGTCTGCTACTTGAATTTATGATTGCTAGACCAGGTAGGACAGATAATATTCAACAGCACCTCATTTGTATGTTTATAAATAAAAATCAGCTGAGACCTAAATCCACAGAAGGGAGGGAATTCTCACTTAAATTGCCATGGCAGCATAACTCTCTCCCACAGTGTGTCTGTGTTTTGGAAATGTATTGCTGTTGTTCTGAAAGTGTGCTAGGTGCATTACAGATAATTAAGATGACAAGAACTTTGCCCCAAAGGACTTACAACATAGACAGTTTACAGATGAAGAACAGAATTGTGGTAATTAAAAAAGCTAATTGACATACCTGATCCCTTTAATACTACATACAAAAACTGTTTTAAGTAGTACCATATTCAATGAGGTAATGTATAACGAATTTAGAGGAAAATTTGTGTTTATCTCACTTTCTTTGGATGAAGCAAAATGAATAAAACAGAAGTTTCATGAAAGTGTCAGACATACATATTTTTGGTGTGAGTTAAGGAATATGAATTGTTTCAAAGTAGCCCTTATATTAACATTTTTCATTTCCTTTGAAATTCTGTTTCCATTACATTCATTCTGCGCCCATTGTCGTGTCCTCCATCAAATCCTTTTTCAATGCCCAGTTCTTCTATGATTCCAACAAGACATCAGCTAACTTACAATGGCTATATTAAAAGGTTATATAAGGTTTGTATAAATTGCACATATTTTGATCATTTACCTTTTCTCCTCCTTTCACAATATGGCAAAAACAAATTTAAAGAAGAGTCTGCCACCACTCCAATGGGTCTGTTTTCTGCAAGCAAACAGTAATAGCAAAGTAATGAATTGGAAAGTGTCACTCACAGATGATAATCCAGTTCACTTGGGAGGTGAGACAGAGAGAGGAGGAAAGAAACCAGTGTGTGGCATCATATTCCCCCCCTCCTCCATTTTACTGTTCTTACCTCTTTATTGATAGTAAGTACTTCAGAGGGTCCACAATCTCTTGCTATGTGTCTGTGTTGGAGTTAACACAACAGGGTCCCATTTCCTGGGTGCTACCAGAATACAAATTAATAATAATTTGTGAAACAATATGGAATTACAGCAATGATGAAAATTAAATCAATTTTATGGGAAATAATATACATGGAGACACAGTGCTTGTCTACAAAGGGACGCTCAAGAAAATTAATCCAAATTAACTAAAGGTATGAATTTTAAGTGGTTTAGTTAACATGCATTAAACACCTGTATGGACACTCTCAGATCTGGTCTACATTATAGAGTTAGGTTAACGCTAGACATCTTACGAACGTCGACCTAACTATGAAACTGTCTACATTTACATTGGCGGGAGTGAAATTTAGCTGCCCCACTATGTTGACTTACCACCGCCACCTCCAGGAGTAGGGAGGACGTGCACCGCTTATACAAGAAGCAAAGTGTAAACATGCACAAGTGATGTAATTACTGGGCAGCTGTATGCCGACGTTAATTAGGTCAACTTAATTTTGTAATGTAGACATGGCCTCATAGAGAATTTAAGTGACCTTAATTTGTTTTAGTTTGATTTAAATTACGCTAAACCAAATTAAGGCTATTTATGAGTATGTCCACAGGGGTTTAATGCAGTTTAAGTAATCTTTACATTCACACCTTTAGTTAATTTGGATTAATTTTTTTGACTGTCATGTAGACAAGCCACAGATTCAAAACTTTTCTCTCCTGCTTTATTCAGTATTATTGCAGTGTTTCTGGTTTCAGTCCATTACAAATTCACATTATCCCCATCAAATCATATCTTAAGGTTCCCATTTGCAGAGCACATTCTGTCTCTGCTCTCCCCCTCCCCAACTGCCTCAACAGTCTGCACACAGTAATCAGAGGGGGTGGTGTTCTAGTTTCTTGGCTTTTAGTTCCTTAATGTGGGTTTATGAACCTTAGAAGAGGGGCCAAGTTAACTCTCCATGTAACATGACCATTTAAATAGCTAACCTTTGAAACTTGCCTTTGTTTAATGGAGATCATCTCTGTATATGGCTGAAATACAGAGAGAGACAACACTGCTATGCAATACTGCACACAGACATCAAAGAGATCTGATGACATCTGGTAACGATAAAAGCAAAGCTCAAGTGATTTACGATGTCATTGGAACCCTGACGTGTGTGCAGCTTCATTCAGGTCTCCTGTTGTGTGTGTTATACTTTAAAAGTATATATTGTACAAAGTGTCCATTTCCCTATTGATTTTATAAAATTTTGCTGGAGAAAAACAGAAATCTCGAAGATAGCGTTTTTTTTTTTAAACATACAGTTTAGTTTCAAGACAGCTCTAAATGGAATTATGACATCAGACATCTCTCAGCCAGCCAGCCTTTGTTTGATAAACTCTGTGATTCTCACACTGCAGTCTTATTTGTTAAAATGTTATGGAAGCTGTCTTGATTATTTAATGTGGCTGATGCACAAAAGATTGAATATTGCCTTTCAGTGATGCCATAGCCATGACTGTTTTGTTTTGCTATCTGGCAGTTGCTCTTGTAACGGTATGTCACTTAAACATCTGCAGAGATGCTATATATTCATATAACCTGGAAGCTAAACATCTGTTTTTAAATCCATGTTTCAAGTCCCTTCCCTGCATAATATTTTCAGGGTGTGAAATGAAAAACTGCAGCTGTCTGTATTCATGTGACTGTTGCATGCTGAATAAGTGCATTTTCATGTTCAAGCAGGTGATGATGAGTTAGCAGCCTTCGATGAGGTGTCATGTCCCTCAGAATTGAGCAAGGTGATTAGCTGCAGGCCTAAATTATAACCTACAGTCTGCTGGCTCAAGATATAACCCACAATCAGCTAACAGCCAACTGAGAAGGGGATGCAATAGCAGGTGCAAAAGTGTAGTTAAAATGAAACCTAGTGTACATCTACACTATTAGTTTTACATCCGTTGCGGCAGTAGTTTGATGATTTGGAGTTTTAATGCCACCAGTCCTTTGATTTAGCCAGAGACCACTTACAAAATCCTAACCTTTCAGTTCACAAAGTAACTGCTGTCTGAACTTTAATGCTTCTTGAGCCACAGCTTAATCACCCGAATACTCTCCATTTATGAGTGCATGAGTAGGTCAGCCATGATATCAATGACAACATCCTGAAAAGGGCTAACTTTAAAAATAATGTTATAATGTGCACAAATTTAAAATAAAGTAGGACCTGTTCGGGTAACATTGGATAAACACACCCAAGATATGGAGATGTTAGTGTTAAGCAACTCTGTTATGAGACCAAGGCTCTGGATGGACACATTCCAGCACAGATTAACTATGTTCACTTTATTTATTTACTTATTTTTGTACCAGCCAGAAATGTGCTTTACACATTTTACAAAACAAATTTAAAAAAAAGGTCCCTGCCCTGCAGAGCTTACAATCTAATTTGGATGTGACAGGAGGTCAGGCAACAAATAAACCGAAGAAGGGCAGGAGCGGGTAGCGAAGGACCAGGGCGACATAAATAAGATCTCACAGTTACTCAGTTCTGTGTTTTACTTCACCCATTATTCTTTTTCAGAGCTGGGCTTGTATTCAGAGCTTAACCTCTTCAGCATACACAGTGACACCGGATGTATGGAGACAGTGGCAGAAGTCAAGATGAGGGGGAAGAGAAGACAACTAACCGAAGGGTGGAGGGGGGTGGAGGGAAGGAGAGGAACTTAGAGAAACAAATATTTCCGTTTTAATGGGTGTGTGTCAGGGGAGGGGGTGGGGAGATTATATTTCTGAGTTTGTTTTTGCTACTGATCCAACTAACTGTGATCATAGTTGGAATGGTTGCCAACAGAATCTTTAAAAGAGAGAGAGCATCCCTCTTAAAATTCTGGAATAACTCCATAGTCCCCTCCCTTTCCCCACGCATAGTTGGACAGAGTATTGATGGGGGGGGGAGGGGGAGGGGGAATCCCTTAACGGACAAAACTATAAATTAAACCGCTGTTGACAGGGGGAAGAGGTGTAGATATGTATATAACGGAAGTCTTTTCATTTGAGAGCTGCTGTTCTCTTCTCCCACTCGTCTAGTCGGTGGAGAGTGTGAGGGTTTTCCTGTTTGAGGCATGGCGTTGGTGGTTTCCCCAAGGCTTTTAATGTTAGATTAATGCTCTGGAGACAATGTGGTGATAAATGGGTTCCTACAGTTATATCTACATCCTGTTCTCCCTTCCCCCTCCCACATGTTCATTCACATGCACAGGCCAGGTTCTTTTCCAAGTTGTAAGACTGGTCTTTTCACAAAGCAACAGTTCTGACTAGTTTCCCCTAGTGATTTAAACTGCAGCTCCTTCTTTCAACGTTTATCCACCTAATCCCTTAATTTGAGATGCAGAGTGCTTCATTATCAGCTGTTTCCGAGGAAGATGACAAAAATGAAATGGGGAGGAGAAAGGCTTATGGTTAACAGAGGAGTGGTGCCAGTGAATTGGCTTATCATCTGTGATGTGATACATTCTAATTCATTATTTTTGCTATTTCTGTTCACTTCCAGAAAATAGATCCATGAGAGTGGCCTCTGTCTTTTTGTTGTTGTTTCATATTATAATGACTAAGCGCTGCATGTCAGATTAAAGCCAGTAATCAGAGCTGTGGGCAGAGGATTGACTATTTCTTATCTTCTGTAAGAGAATGTCTCCCCTGTGTGAGCTGCAAATATGCCTTGGCCAGATGCAACCTGTGCATTGATTGAGATTTAAGTATTTGGCTTCTGAAAAGCTTGATGCTAAATTAGAGAGGAAACAGAAGATTTGAGTCAAATTTTATTAGCTACCCTTGCCACCAGCATGAGTTTCTTTAATAGGTATAGTTTTGCTTGAACACTGATTGTGTGGGCTTTTCATTTCTATATAATTTTTGTTTACAAATGAAATGGGAGGGGAGAGGAGAGGAGAGGAAGAAGAAACAGCAAGATGGCTCTGTTAACCCAACTGACCCAATCCAATTAAACTGTATTCTTCTGTTTATGTTTCAGTGCATTTCACCGGTTTAAACAGTATTATTTTTAGATTGAAAAGGGTGCCTATCACGCTGATGAGTTCAGATTTCATATCATGGCTTCCTTTCCTGCTTTCAGGTTTCTCCCATTCGGCCTTTACATTTGGTATCGAAAGCCACATTAGTCAATCCAACATCAATGGAACACTAGTGCCCCCTGCTGCCCTCATCTCTATTCTTCAGAAAGGCCTGCAGTATGTGGAGGCTGAGATCAGCATCAACGAAGTAAGTACACTCATTGCCACAAGCAGAAAGTGCACTTTTGCAATTTACAGACGTGCTAGAAGTTGGCGTACAAACCACACATTTTTGGTTGAACTAAACAGGTCCGATGAACATGAGACAGCTTCTGAGATGTCTGGGGATTAGCTTCATTTTAATACGTTTCCCGTACAGAAGCACCCAAAAAGATACTTTCAGTGAGGTCAATTACAGGTTTGAGGATTTTCTTTACAGGACTTAAATGGATTTCTTTGATGTTACTGGTGCCTAAGTAAACAAGTTAAAAATACAGGGAGCCTTATAGTGCATGAGAAAATATGTCCTTTTATTTTTTTTTTTAAAAAGTGTTTGTTTTCAAGACCACAGAAGAATTAAAAGGGAAAAGTCTGCAATGTAACTTAAAACTTCACTTGTATACTCTGTTAGTAGAGAGTACTCCTAGCAAGCTCTAAAGGGCCTGATCCAAAACCCACTGAAATCAAAGGGAATTTTGCCATTGACTTCAATGGGCTTTTGGATCAAGTCCTGGAAAAGACGTGTGTGTTCAAATAGTGCGGCTGAGCAAAGGACTAGAGTCAAGGCATTCCTGAATTCTAATCCTGGCTCTGCTGTTGAATTGTTCTGTGGACTTGGGCATGCTATTTATATTCTACAAGCTCCCAACAAGGTGAACTGTTTGGTGAAACAAAAGGACTGCATAGGAAAGTCCAGTAGTTCTGCCCTGCCTAATTTAAGAACATGATGCCATAGCAAAAGGAAGTGAGACAAGCCAAATGCACAATTACTATATTACAAAATACTCCCCAATGATACTTTTAATTAAACAAGATCTTGATTCTAAATAAGTCATCATAATTTCCCATGTACATGCTCACTCTCCCACCCCAGCTAACTTGAGTAGGCATGGAAAAATCCATTATAATACCCAAGCTAATAAATATTTAATAAAAACACAAAGGGAGGGGAACATTTTTACCGCTGAGAGTCAGGTAATATGTGGTTGGTGGGGATCTTTAATGTATATTAATTCATATGAAAGCTGTTATCTCTTTTGATTGTAAAATATTAGTGCCTGAGCAGTAGGAGTGAGAACAAAAGTATGGGGGAAAGAGGGTGAAGAAAAGCTTGTATTCTATAATATAGGATATGGTTTTATATTGCTCATTTGTAGAGGTAAAATTTTATGGGTTTTTTTCTCTCTGTGGAACCAGCAATATTTAGTGGTTTGTTTTGGTTTTCTTTAATATTAAAGCAATGGCAGCTGAGATTAATGCCAAATTACAAGCTGATGTATTTGTAATAATAAAACACCTTTGAGGATTTTTCTTGATTTTCTGCCACTTAACATTTTGCCCCCATGTTGCAATTGGATCCAGGCGGATAGACCCTTGCACCAGCACACATTGCGACTGACAGTTTGGCTTCAATGCTGATGCAAAAGTCATTCCATGTGGATCTAATTTCAGGATCACAGCCCAAATTGAGCAAATGCTTTAAAAATACATACACTGTCACTATTAAGATTGAGGATGCTTTTATACTTTTCTTCACACTGATAATCACAATTTTTTATGCTTCACTGTGTTTCAACTTATTTAAACTGAAATTCATTATGAATTATCTCATCTAATTGTGATATTTAATTTAATAAGTTTATTTCCAATTTCATGTCCCTTAATATAATTGTGCTTTATAATTGCAAATACAATTTTTGCCACCTTTATTTTAAAGGATCGTTCTTGCACTCCATACTTAAACATGCACACAAAGACATTGAGTTCCGAAATGACCAATGGAAGACAAAGCTTAGAGGGAATTGGAAGCATTTCCTTACTAATTATGGCGTTCAAAGAAGGTTAAGGCTAGACCTAAATGCCTCAGCATTTTCTTTCATGCCAGCAATGATCACCTATCTTTTCTGGTGGTTGTTTTAAAGAGAGGGAGCTTACAATCTAAAAACAGGCAAGACAGGCAAAAAGTAATAAGCAACCAATATGCACTTATTCTAACGTGTGGTGGGCAGAAATATCTCCCTCCCAAGCCAGCATGCCTCCTGTACTGCTTTGTGTTCTCCAAGGACTCCCCTGCACTGAGGGGAAATCTCAAATCCTTGCTTGTTACAACTTTTGAGTCCCTTCTGGCACAAAATTAGGGCCAGGGATCTGATTTTAAAATTCTATATACAATAACAAGCCTGAGTTTTATATTCCAACTTCATTTTTTTTATGCCTGCAATTATGTTAACATACATCTAAGTATCTGACTGTGTCAGCAAGTATTTAGTAAGTCCTTAGACATCTACAGTAATGACCATAATTGTTCCCACAATATTCTGAGTGCAAAAACAGAGGCCTGGTTAAGACTGTGGTGATAATTTGTCCCTCTTAGCCCCAATCCTCCAACATGAAAGTTAATGGGAGTTTTGCCATTGCCTTCAATATAGGATCGAGCCCTGTGTGCCTTCAGTTAAAAGTTTCATATGCCACTTATCACAATTCAAGAAAACTGCACCTGTTGTTCCCCTCACTAGTCCAGCCAGAGCACCCATTCTCAGGTCTTCAGCTCCCCAGCTGTTGCCTGTCTTGAGTGGAGACCCAAGTCTCTCTTGCCTTTTGATAGGGATATTTTAAGGCTGCACAGTTCCCTGCCTACACTGTGTAGTTCCCAGCAAGACAGGTTGCCCAAGGACACCAGCTTGCTTTCTCTTCAAAGACTGATAGCAATTGTCAACAGATAAAAGTATTACAAAGATATTTCTAAGGAAGTCTATTTTATTCTTAGGGTAAAAAGCACTACAGAGAAAACATGTTTAAAAACAATAAAAGAACCTACATGCATGCTAATAAGCTTACCAGGAACCCCAGCCTTAATGTGGTGTAACTCCCAGAGCGCACTCACTTCACATGAGTGCCCCCCGGTTGACTGTGTGCGTGCGTCCAGTTTTTTCTTGATTTCTCCACTCACAGTGCCCCTTGTGGGCCGCTGCACTCGTCAGGTGGGTCTTCAGTGCCTCAGCCTTCCGGCCAAGTCACCCACAGTCCATGTGTGAAAATAAAACAAACCCCATCCAGGGTATACAGTCCAGCTAGGCCTATTTCAATGCCCTCAGTAATGTTCTGTAGCCTCCCTCAGGCTCAGTCCTTTAACAGTCCAACAGACCCAGGCCCACCCACTATTCCAGGCCCCAACCCAGGGGCCCTATAAGTAGCAGCTGTGTGCCATATCCCTTTAACAAACTACATTTCCCTGGACCACTTCCCAACAGCCCTTATCTTACTCAGTCCCAGCAGCCAGCCAGGAGCACCTTCCTGTTCCCCTGGTCCCTTCCAGCAGACAATTTGCTTTGGCCCTTGCAGCCAGCCAGGAGCACCTTACTTGCTCCCCAAATCCATGCCAGCAACTGTTCTGTTTAGCCTTTCAGCTCCTGCAGCCAGCCAGGAGCACCTTCCTTGTTCCCCTAGTCCCTGCCAGTAGACTGAACTCACTGTGGCCCTGCAGCTCCTTTTATATGAGCCTGCTGGGCCCTAACTGGCTGCTTCCCTGCAGCCTTTTTCTGATTGGCTGCACCCTATGCAGCTATGCTAGGTAGCTTGGAGGACTCACCTCCATTACTGTTTCCTGGGGTGTGGTAGGACTGTGAGGCCTCTAGCACATTGTTTCTGGCCGGATAAGTCCTTCAAACCCCCACCCTAGGCATTTCCTTGGGGTTACATGTTTGTAACAGCTTCAGCTCAGAACAAGGACCCAGTCTTATGGGGCCTCCGTAGGCCAAGTCTCTCCAATCCTTCCCTAAGGATTGGGGCCTCCATGGAGCAGGAATCTTGTCCTTTTGCTGGATCAGGACAGACTGCCTGACTGCTGAGTCAGTTTAAACTCAGGCTATTTATCCAAAAGTCCTTTCTTTGTCTGGAAAATCCAGTTTGAACTAGTATATGCATGTATCTGGTGGGGTGGGGAAGGAGCGTTAAAGGCTGAAAATGGAAGAAATACATTAGCATCTCCCTCTCTACTAGAGAAGCATGGGCAGCATGTATAAGAGGCTTGGGGAGGCTAAGCCAAAAAAGGCTTGCCATGCAGGGGTCATATGCTGGATGCGGGTCACCTCCCTTTGGAGGCACATCACTGGTCTGTCGCCTTTGTGGCCGGAAGCTCCCTAGAAGTGGAGAGGGCCACTGGCACCTCGACCATGGTCCTGCTGCTCCTCAGGGTCCCACCCGTGCTGCATCCCAAGGCCCCGCCCTCGCTTGGCCTCTTCCCGCCCCTGGTCGTCCTCTTCTCCTGAGGCCTCGCCCTCTGCTCATTCCTCTCCACCCCCTTTCCTCCATCGCTCTCCCTTAAGGCAGGAAAAAAGTGGAAGGGCATAGTCTCCCCAGACGAAAGACTCATGTGCTGCCTCTGTAGAGAAAGTAAACACAATACCACAATAGCACATACAAATTACATTTGTAACACAATGTATCCCAAAGATATTAATCCTAATTCAATATGGTTTAATTTAATGCAGTAAAGTTTACCTTAATTCCATAAGGTTCAGGATTTTGTCAGTCTGTCACGCCACTGGTAAACTGCTTGGTCACAGATAGTAACTGACTGAAAATGTTTCTTCTGATGACTAATCCATAAATGTGTGTGTGTGTTTTGAATAATTAAGAACTCTCTGAATGTTTTTAAAATCCCAGTGGGATCTTTGGAAAGAGCAAGTTTGTTTGTTCATGGAAATATTCTAGTGAGGAGTTTTACAGCTAAAATTCAGCTGCCAGGATCCATCTGCCAAATGATTCCTTCGTTGTGCAGCCAGGACTTGAGCTAGCATCCAAAGAAATGTCTGTGCAGGGATTTACATGAAAACCATTGAGGAGCGGGAACGCAAGCTTGCTTTTGCGTCTTCTCTAATAATTCATACATTTTCTCCAAGGAGGTATGAATAAATGTTCATTACATTATTTTTTAAAATTATATCCTTTAAATTAATATTAAAAAATGATAGTTCCAACAAGTGCATACTAGTCCATCCAATTGTTATCGTTAGATTTCAATTTTTAATTTGTTGTGGTGGGGCTTTTTTATTATAAAGTGAGAATTGTTTCCCAACTACTCATTTTACCACTTCCCAACCAATCTCTCTCAACTGTATATTGCTATTTTAGAAATCTTTCACTGATGGGTCACCTCTATTTCCAAGAGTCAAACTGGGATGGCTTGCAACCTTGCTTTCATATTGAAAAAATTAAATCTCTAGCACTTGTGGTTATGAAGATAACCTGCAAAATGGGAACCAAATGTAAACTGATGTAATGATGTTTGCCTGAGTCTAAAACAATAGTTCTAAGAGGTGTGAACTTTTCCATTAACTTGAATGGTGCGTTAACACTGAAGCCTAATTATGAAAATATAATTGCCAACATTAACTATTTCACTATTTATTAGAGTGCATACAGAATAGGGTTGATCATACTGCAGTTCAACACAATCTGCTGAAAATGATATCTCATTTGAGTGCCACAAATAGTTGGAGTTTGGTTTCTGAGTGGAGTGGGTGAAAACACCATTTTTTTTTCTCAGTTCGACCCCTGTCTATTTCTCTACGTAGCCCTTGCCTCTTTTATTATGGAATGTAAAATCAAGGGGACATTTTCTGGATTTAGATAATTAACCTTTGCATAACTTCATTTTCTTTCATAATTCAAATCGCTTGTGTACCTGAATTTACATACCCTTTCAACGAATTATCCATCCACATAAGATATTGCTAAGCAAAGCTGGGACACCAGGGTTGTAGACATTATGCAAGAGATATCTCCAGTGTTCTTATACTTATCATAGTCCTGTAACCTCACACTATCCCTATGTTTGGTTTCTCTATGATATTCCCCTCTCTACAGACTTTTCTCCATTGTGAAGATCCTAAGTCTGCAATTTTCCCCCTGTTTATTTTGTTCCCCAGGATGGTACAGTATTTGATGGCAGGCCGATAGAGTCACTATCTCTGATAGATGCAGTGATGCCTGACGTGGTACAGACCAGGCAACAGGCATTCAGAGAGAAACTAGCTCAGCAACAAGCCAGTGCGGCAGCGGCAGCAACGGCGGCGGCAGCGGCAGCAGCGACGGCAGCAGCAGCGACGACTGCTGTTTCCCAGCAGAACACACCAAAGAATGGAGAAGCCACTGTGAATGGAGAGGAGAATGGGGCACATGCAATAAGTAAGCTAAAGTGTAGAGCATATTTTCCTGTATTCAGATGGCCTTTGGTTTGAATAATGCTCTTGCAGCGGCATGATATTCACCATTCACCAACAGTTGTAATATGAGAGCACTGGGGGGAGTTGTTCCAGAAAGCTATTAAAGTGTGGGCATAGCCAGAAAGGACCTTACAGATTGGAGGTACACGTTACAGTGCTGGTGTATTCAATATGTAGTCTCCCTTTATGAGGCTAAACAAGCTTCTCGGAACTGCTAAGCTCAGCTAGGCATCATACAGTTGAGTTGTGTGCCTTCTGCTTTGAGCACGGTGCCCAAGATTTGCCCACATTACCAACTTGCCAGGTGCCTTGAGGCAGCACTCAGTTAAGATACATGAAACAGAATGCGGCTTCCCTGGTTTAGAATATCAAAGCTGTCTAGGGGATTTAGCAACTCCCTCTGAAAATAATGGGAATTTTGTGGCTAAATCCCTTAGTAGAGTGTACAAATCTCAAACCCCATCTTTAGTGTGGAGGTGTGGTCTGAAGAGATTATAGATCCTCTCATGCTACCTCCTGGCTCCCTCTTCATCTGAGAAGAGAACACATTATTTGTATTAAAAATGAGGGAAGCCACAAAAGTCACATAGTAGCTCTCTGCAGTCTGCGTTTGGTCTCTGAGCTACAGCTTGTCCATTTCTGGCTTTTTAGTGGCACAATCATTGCCGTGATTTTAAACTGAGAGATTTTCATTAACAATTGTGGACTTTTCTTGGGGCACCAAAGAGGCAGTCATACAGCATGTCACATGGCCATTTTGGCTTCCTCTGTGTTGGAGGTGGTAATACCTGATATTGTGCTCTCCAGTGAAATTTCACAGAAGGAGGGAAGAGGCAGCGTTGGGGCTGTATCAACCAATGGGGCATGGGTGTAGCACGCCGTAAATTTGGGGGCTTGGTTTTGGATAAGCAGCCAGCCAGGCAGACAGTTAACAGAACTGGCAGCAGTTTGGGATTTGGGACGGGAGAAGGTCCCTCAGGAGTAGCTGGCCAGCTGGCATGTGTGTAGCAACTGCTGCTGTGCCAGCTGCTCATTCTGGAAGAAGAGCTGAGGCCTGAAAGTTAAGAAGAAATAGGCCGTGGGGAGACCTTGCAGAGAAACCCGGGAACAGCTGTGTCTGTGAAACAAGTGTTTGCATCAACTTGGGATGCTGCAAACTTGCTCTCTCCAAGCCATTCACAACATGTCATCTTAGTGGTGCATCAGATCTGAATGTGGAAGAATATATGTGGAAGAAGCACACAAGACTTTCAGGTCCCTGTTTAGTTGAACTACCCCTGTCAGTCATCTATGATTTGTTTAAACAACAAAAATCAAGAGATCAAACTCAGGACTCCTGTGCTAAATTACTGCTTCAGTAATTACCAGCCAGCACTAGAAATAAAGGTTCTATAATGAGATTCTAGCTGTCAGTTTTATATATTGCAAGAGGCTAAATAGCACTTCTACAGTTGTATTTGTCTCTGTAGTGATAATGGTGACAAAAAATTATTTCTGCAAGTGAAATAACTAGAGAGTCACATCCTTTGTTGCTTAGGTAGGCCAAGTTGTACACCCAGCCCTCACTATAGCCAGGCCCCTCATCCCCCATCCCATTATGGCCTGGTCTACACGAAAGACTTTGGTCAACCCAAGTCAGCTTTTTATGTCTAAACAGTGGGTTTACATACTGCAATCACACACACACACCTCCACCGACCCAACTCTCTTGAGTTTGTGACAAAATAAAATCACCTCAACGAGAGATTTAGAGCTTTTTGCGTCATACTTTTAGCAACAAAATGTGAATGTAGACACCGCGCTTGGTTATGTCATGGTAAATGGCCTCCAGGAAGTGTCCCACAATGCCCATCCTGACCTCTCTGGGCATCAGTTTGAACTCCACTACCTTGCAGCCATCTGTTCCTTCCCCTTTAAAGTCCCGGGAATTTTTGAAATTCCACTTTCTGCTTGGTCGGCGTGGAGAGCTCACATCTCATCTTCCCAGCTGACCATGGCAGCTCCACACACCAAACAGTGTCCTGCTTGGAGCATACTGGAGCTTCTGGATCTGATCGGCATTTCGGGAGAGGAGGCTGTGCAGTCCCAGCTCCACTCCGCTGAAGGAACTATGGTCAGGTTTCTCATTTCATGGTGGAGAAGGGCTCTGAACGTGACACACTGCAGTGCCATATGAAATTTAAGGAGCAGCGGCAGGGGTACCAGAAGGCTAGGGAGTCAAACCATCGCTCTGGTGCAGAGCCAAAGACCTGCCACTTCTATAAAGAGCTGGAAGCCATCCTCAACGGCAACCCCATCTCCATGGCCGAGAGAGTGAGGGATACTGGAGGCAATGGACCCTGGAGTCAACCCCAATGAAGAAGTTGTGGATGAGGAGGTCGAGTTGAAGGACAATGCGGAGCAGGGGACCAGGTCGTTTGCTGACATAGAAAGCCAGGACCTCTTCTTTACCCAGGAATCCCAGCCCTCCAGCTCTTGCATGCAGATGCAGGAGAGGGGAGCTCAGGTAAGTGATTATTTTGAGCTGATGCTGCTCGGTTGCATGAGGTACAGCTGTTGTTTGCTTTGTTGCATTATACAACTGGTTGAAGGGATAAAAGTGTACAAGAGTAGCTGTGTTGCATGTGCTTTCAATACCCCTGTTCAGTGAGGCAGTGCTGTGGAAAAGTGTGTTAATGCACACCGAGATTTCACGGGAATCCTCCAGAGAGATCTCTAGGAGCTTGTCTACACTTACCTCCGAGATTTGACGGCAGTCGACCAGAGTTACACAAGCTATGCAAAAAACTTGCGTAACTCCCATCAACTTCTCTGCTTCTATTCTGCGCGCCATCTTCACTGCACTGCGCGGTTCCCATTGACGCAGTGCTACGCCACTTGAGAAGGTGGTCTTAATATGTCGATTTCTGGATTGACTGAGCGAGTCTTCACTGACCACTCAGTCAATCCAAAGAAATCGATCTGGCGGCGACGAATTTGCTGCCGACAGTGAAGACATAGCCTAGGAAACTTTCCTGGAGGTACTTCTCAATCCTCTGCCAGAGATTCATCGGCAGAGCTACTTTGTTTCTTCCCCTGTTGCAGGAATCTTTCCCGTGCCAAATGAAAGTCACTTGTGCAGGGACCAAAGCAACACACAGGTGAGCCACATAGGGATTTGATTTCATAGAATCATAAAAGATTAGGGTTGAAAGGGACCTCAGGAGGTAATCTAGTCCAACCCTCTGCTCAAAACAGGACTAACCCCAACTAAATCATCCCAGCCAGAACTTTTTTGTCAAGCTGGGCCTTAAAAAGCTCCATGGATGGAGATTCCACCACTTCTCTAGGTAACACATTCCAGTGCTTCACCACCCTCCTAGTGAAAAATCTTTTCCTAATATCCAACATAGACCTCCCCCACTGCAACTTGAGACCATTGCTCCTTGTTCTGTCATCTGCCATCAGCCTAGCTCTATCCTCTTTGGAACCCCGTTCAAGTACTAGAAGGCTGCTATCAAATCTCCCCTCACTCTTCTGCAGACTAAAGAAGCCCAGTTCCCTCTCCTCATAAGTCATATGCTCCAGCCTACCTAATCATTTTCATTGCCCTCCACTGGACTCTCTCCAATTTGTCCACATCCTTCCTGTAATGAGGGGCCCAAAACTGAATACAATACTCCAAACGTGGCCTCACCAGTGCCGACTAGAGGGGGATAATTACTTCCCACGATCTGCTGGCAGTGCTCCTACTAATGCAGCCCAATATGCTGTTAGCCTTCTTGGCAACAAGGGCACACTGTTAACTCATATCCAGCTTCTTTTCCACTGTAACCGCCAGGTCCTTTTCTGCAGAACTGCTGCCTAGCCAGTCGGTCCCCAGTCTGTAGCAGTGCATGGAATTCTTTTGTCCTAAGTGCAGGACTCTGCATTTGTCCTTGTTGAACCTCATCAGATTTCTTTTGGCCCAATCCTCCAATTTGTCTAGGTCACTCCGTATCCTATCCCTACCCACCAGCATATCTACCACTCCCCCCATTTTAGTGTCCTCAGGGTGCAATCCACCCCATCCTCCAGATCATTAATGAAGATGTTGAACAAAACCATTCCCGAGACCGACTCTTGGGTTACTTTGCTTGGTACTGGCTGCCAGCTAGATATTGAGCCGTTGATCAATACCCGTTGAGCCTGATGATCTAGCCAGCTTTCTATCCACCTTACAGTCCATTCATCCAACTCCTGCTTCTGTAACTTGCTGGCAAGAATACTGTGGGAGATCATATCAAAAGCTTTGCTAAAGTCAAGGTATATCACATCCACAGCTTTCCCCACATCCACAGAGTCAGTCATCTCATCACAGAAGGCAATCAGGTTGGTCAGGCATGATTTGAAGCTGCTTGGATGGTGGAGATGCACCCTATCATCCCTGCTTGCTCTCAGAAGTGAGATATCGGATATTATGGCCGCCACCTTTTTAAAAGGGTGACACAATTTTAAATTTTGTTCCTATCTACCTGCATCAATACCCCAAACAGCCACCGAGAACCTTTTCCCCAGCTTGAGTATCCCCTTCCCCTGGGCATAACTCACCATGCCCTGGTTGATCGTCGAGCTGTGCACTTGCCAAGGGACAGTGTGAAAGAGATGTATTTTAAAGTAATGCATCAATGCTGTTATTGCACTCACAATAGTGCTTCTATTCATTTTTATAGTGTTTCTACAGACATGCCCTTGAGGGGAAATCCCTCCACAATCGCCAAGTGCCTGTGTCTAATAAGAAAATGACCATGGAGAGGCAAAGAGATGTTCCAAAAACTCCTCCAGTCCTCTGAGGCAGAAAAAAAAAAAAAAAGGGGGGGGGGGGGGGCATGGAGACACACAATGTCTGAAAACCAGAAAATTGATAGGCAGGAGAGGAGGGAAAACCAGGAGTGAGTGATAGCAGGTCATGAGCACATGATAAAAGCCATGGAGGAGCAAACGGAGCTGCTAAAGTCACTCATAACATTGCTCACCCGCCCTTATAACCAGTACAGAACTGCATTCCATGCCCTCTCCAAACTCCACTCACACAGTCCTACCAAACTCCCAGCCCATCTCAGTACACGGTTTACTCCACCACTTCAGACAGCTTCCAGAACGATAGCTGGATTTACACCCAGCTGCCATAACTCGGACTTTCCCTCACTGCTTTCTCTCTTCCAGCCCTGCTTTTCATGTGTGTTATGAATAATTGTTATTTAAGAAAGATATACTTTCTACAGAATAAACATTCTTTATCTGTGTCATGTACACAGTGGTTACACCTCACATTGATACACAGTGCAAGCTATATAGCAGTCATAGTATGGCACAGTGCTGTTTATAAAGACACATTATTGATGCTCATTGTCAAAATAGTTCCTCAAGGCCTCTCTGATTCGAATGCTTCTCTTCCCCCTGCTCAGTCCCCATTGTGCCCCTCCAATAGCCCTGACATCTGGCTGTTCATATTCAGCTACAAGATGATCTGCCTCTGCACTCCACCCGGGGGGAAACTTTTCACTCTTAGCTTCACAAATATTATGGAGCACACTGCAGGCGACTATAACCATGGGAATATTTTCCTCATTTAGATCTAACCTGCCATAAGGCATCGCCAGAGAGCTTTTAATCTGCCAAAACGCAAATTAAATGGTCATTTGGCATCTGCTTAGCCAATAATTAAAGCGCTCCTTGCTGCTGTCCAGGTTGCCTGTATAAGACTTCATGAGCCCTGGCAGTAAGGGATAGGCTGGATCTCCCAGGATCATTATGGCATTTTAACATCCCCCATTGGAATCTTTTGGTCTGGAAAGAAGGTCCCTGCTTTCAACTTTCTGTATAGGCCAGTGTTCCTGAAGATGCGTGCATCGTGCACCTTCCCTGACCAACCCATGTTGATGTCAGTGAAACGCCCACAGTGATCCACAAGCTCCTGCAGTATCGTAAAGTATCCCTTTCTATTGATGTACCTTGTTGTAAGATGGTCCAGAGCCAAAATTGAGATATGCGTGCCATCTATCACCCCGCCACAGTTAGGGTATCCCATTGCTGCGAAGCCATCCACTATTTCACGCATATTTCCAAGACTCAATCCTTTGTAGAAGAATGCGATTAATGGCCAGTACACTTGCAATAACACAGCTTCCCAACTCCAAAATGATCAGCGACCGACCGGTAGCAGTCTGGAGTTGCCAGCTTCCATATAGCGATCGCTACGTGCTTCTCTACTGAGAGGGCAACTCTCATTCTGGTGTCCTTGCACCGCAGGGCAGGACCGAGCTCTGCACAGAGTTTCATGGAAGTGGCTTTGCTCATTCAAAAGTTCTGCAGCCACTGCTTGTCATCTCAGACCTGCGTAACGATGCGATCCCACCACTCAGTGCTTGTTTCATGTGCCCAGAAGCGGCGGTGCACCATGTGCAGATGCTCCGTAAATGCAAACTATAATCCAGTGTTGTTCATTTGCATGGGACACAGCAGGTCAGATGCCTCTATTGCGACTGGGAGCTCATGATATACTGCATGACCAGCCATGATGTGTTCAGGACACTGACAACAATAGTTGAGAGCAGTGAAGAGATGGCAGGCATCCAAGAAACTGGGGCCATTGAAAAATGCCTCAAAACGCAGTTGGAAACCCATGGAGTGATGGGACAGAAATCACCGCATCATGGGACATTGAGCCTGCACCCACGATGCACTGTGATCCTCTCTGCCTTCCCACAACTCCTAGCAGAACAAGGTGGCAAGTTGCACAATGGGATAGCTGCCCACAATGCATTGATCTCACTATCGATGCTAGAGCATCAACTGTAGACAAGCTTCAGTGACACAATGAGTGCTGTGTGGACAGGCACAAGCATTATAATTACCGTGCTTTTTGGTCATCTCTGTAACTTGCATCGACAAAACTTGCTAGTGTAGACAAGGCCTTGGACGTTCAGGATATAAGGCGGGGGGACAAGGATAATGGCTGGGGGACTATTTTCTTCTTTGGCAGTGAATGTGAGGCCACTTGCCTTCCTCCAAGCTCTAGTGGTTGCTGCTCTAAACTCTGCTGGAGTCTGTCTGTAGACTCAGGTAGACACTGCTTCACTAGTAACACTTGAATCATGTTTTCACGTTTTTCTTCACAACCATGAGCACTAGAAACATATTTTTAAAATGAAATCTGGGGTTTGGATGTCAGCACGTGACTCTCGAACCTGGGGCCCTAAGCACATGCCTACTGTGTCTGCATCTCCATGTGATCCTGTTCACAGGTATATCTGTACCACACTGAAAAGCAGCCAAGCCTGAAGAGCCCACCACGGAGAATATGTTCATATTTTGAACATCTGCGCAATCTACTAAGAGAGGCATCCCATTTTATTCTCTCAAGTGGGTGGAGTTTAGGAAAGTACCCCTGCTTTTTTTTCTTTTTCTTTTTCCCCCCCCTGAATGGGGAACAAACAAAATGAGTTACCATCATACTGCTGCTGCTTTCCACCAGCAAACATCCTTTGACTTAGATGAATATGTGCTGTGTTGGCTACCAGGAGAAAATGAAATTACCCTAGAACCTTTCTAATGACTGATTTTAGTATTGCTTTGCCTTTCACAAACCTTTGCTGGGCGTTATAGGGTCCACATGCAGGGTAGAGAACCCAGATCTCCAATGTGACAGACCAAATCTCAGCCATTTAGTCATGCTGTCTCTCAAAGAGAGTCTGCTACATATTTGTTCTTGGCTTTCTGTAACATATGCAACATCTTTATCCTACTATTTCAGTGTATTGCATATCATTAGTTATTGGCTAACGCACGGTGGGTAACAGCAGTATCCTGTTACCAGCTAATATACTTAGTCCTTTAATTTAAGTGGTAGAAGTCTGTGCAGCAGTGCTGAAGATTTGGGATTAAAATCCTGCTGATGACACATGATGGCTGTTACAGTGACACATAATATAATTTGAGTTTTTTGGGGGGTGGCTTGATTAAAAAAAAAAAAACAAAGACCAAGAAATTACATATAAAAGAAAGTTCCAGAGGGATAGCCGTGTTAGTCTGTATACTGAAAAAACAACGAGAGTCCTGTAGCATCTTAAAGACTAACACATTTCTGCAGGCATAAGCTTTCGTGGGCATCTAACAAAGCGGGCTGCAGCCCATGAAAGCTTATGCCCGCAGAAATGTGTTAGTCTTTAAGGTGTTACAGGACTCTCGGGTTTTTTTATATAAAAGAAAGCTATTTAGTGTGCAAGGTCAAGTACTCAAAAGTTGGAAAACCAGATTTAAGGTCACCCATTCTGCCTTAATTCAGCCCCCACATGCATATGCATTATGATACAGCCTTTAATTATATGATCAGAAACTGTTTTGTCCACTGGACCCCTGCCTTACTCAGTGTACAGCATGGACAGTGCTCAGAGAATGAGGCAGCTATTCAATATTTCCTTTTATTTCTCATTTTTCAGTGTGTGGCCTCAGGTCTTATAACTGTTGTATACCATCCCAGAGAAGGAGTGTACAACATATTACTCTTACAAGGAACAACACAACGCTTTTTTTTAAATATAAATGTGGTAATATACTGTTTTCTAATAAATCAGCAAAAGTATTTTTTATAAAGCCAACTTCAAACAGATGGAATAAAATATCAATATATTTGATAAAAAAGTAGCAGGATTTTATTCAGCATGGCAATGTTATTTATGTGGCGGAAAAGTTAAATACGTTTTAATCACAAATAAAAAGGCAGAACGGTGTGGTCAGTGACACACAATAGAATGTTTGATCTGTGAAATGTTGAGAGCTTCAAGCAACAGGGCAGCCTACAGTATCAAGTCATGTGTTGTGTGGTCTGTAACAAAAACTCACGGAGCACTTGTGTTCTGATTTACAGATAATCATTCAAAGCCAATGGAAATCGATGGGGATGTTGAAATACCTCCAAACAAAGCAACAGTCCTTCGGGGCCATGAATCAGAGGTGTTCATCTGTGCCTGGAACCCTGTCAGTGATCTACTAGCATCTGGGTAAGGCAATGACTGAAACCACTTCCAGATGTATAAAATACAGTCTGTTACAATTAGGATGTATTTAGAGCTGCAAAAAACATGAGAGACCACTAGAGATTGATGAACCGCTTCTACAGTTTCTCATCCTGGTATGGTATCAATGCACTGTTTGAAAAAGTTGTGGGGTGATCCAGAGCTTCAAGCACTAGCAGAGTTAGTATGTGCTGGGTTTGAGGCAACTCTACAATCGTGCATACCATGTGGCTTGCTTTACTGTAGTACATTTTAAAGATGTCTTTGGAAGATTCTCACTGAGCTCATGTATACCTCTGTCTCTCTCCAAGCATGAGCACGCTCACTACTCAGCCCTGCGCCAACGAGTTTACAATCTAAGAACCAAGAACTTGGTAGAATCTAAATACGAGGGACTGGTCTACACACAGTGTTTGTATTTTTCTAACTTTATCAATTTAGAAACCAACATAGTTAAATCAATAAAACCTTATAACCTGGACACAGCTATACCACTATAACAGTTCTAATAGCAGTATAGCTTATTCCTATAAACTGTAAGTAGATAAGCCATAAGTATTGTTAAGTTTGAGATCTTGAATTCTTTAGGAAAGAAAGGTTTTCAAGAGGTTTCTGTGAATTCCTCAAACTTCATAGCTTCTGAACCTTGGAGAAGTCTCATAATACAAATGTTTTTCTGCCTGGATCTAGTGTCCAGAGTGATCCTTTGTGGAATATGAATGAATTCAGAATATTACTGATACCAATATTACAGAAAGTGATTGAGGCCATTCCCCCACACTGAAGAGGGATAAGAAGACAGGGTTGGGCAAAGGACCTCCGTCAGGCCAATTACCTGTCCCGGAGTTGCTAGAGCCCTGAAAGGAAAGCCTTCTGCAGGAGCCACCCCTGACTCCTGGGAGTGGAAGGGGGCGCCTCCGCCTAATGGTGCACCTGATGCCAGAGGCGTTTCAAGCAGCCGGGGACTTGTTGGCCCTCCCAAAGCCTCTCACTCTGCTGGCCTTAGCCTTGGCACCGGAACTACTAAAGGGGTAAACTCACCATGGGGCCACCGCAGTGGTCAGTCAGCCAGTCTGTTCCCCATCTTGGCACCGGTCCACAACACTCGTCCAGATCTCCACCACCACAGTGAAAATCTATGCCATCTCAACCCCGGTCCCCGTCACCATGCTCCCAGTCTGCGACCCAGAGGAGAGACTCGCTGGCTGAGTATCACCAGTCTCAGTCTCCCAGCTACCAGTCATCACCCTAGAAGCACCATGTGGCCCAACACATATTTGCACACCCAGTCTCAGCACCACTCCCTTCTAATGCTCCCTCGGAGTAGGAGGGAGAGCCCAGTCACTGGCCTCAAAATCATAGGTCGGCGAGCATGCCACCATTCAGTGCCAGCCCAGCAGCGGGTGCCTGGCCTCAAGGACAATGGCCTGTCCAGTGGCCATACTGGAACCCGTGTGGGATCCTGGTGGCACTGGGACCCTACTCGTTCCACTCCTCAAGAAAACGACTGACTGGCCCAGTGTAGGACATGGACTCGGGATCTGTTAATGGCACTGACCTATGGGACCCGGAAGCAGAGACAGCTCCCCTTGAAGAGGAGGAGGTGCCACTCCCTTCCCTGGATGAGGCAGTGGCTGGCCTGGCTCCCAACACTGCCAGATGATTTTCAGGCACACAAAGAACTCGTTAAAAGGATTGCATCCAACTTGAGCTTGGAGGCTGAGGAGCTCACAGAGCCTACGGACGACTTCCTTGATATCCTGGCAGCCACGGCACCACCTAAAGTCACATTGCTGTTGCACAAAGGAGTGCTGAAGGTGGTCAAAGACCTTTGGCAAACCCAATCCTCCCTGCCACCAATACCCAAAAAGGCTGAGAAAAAATATTATGTTCCAGCCAAGGGATATGAAAACCTGTTTTCCAACCCACCTCCCGGATTCCTGGTGGTGGCTGTGGTGTATGAGCTGGACAAGCAGGATCAGGCAAGTTTGACACCTAAATACAAGGATGCTAAGAATCTGGACTTGTTTGGAAGAAAGATTTATTCCACAGCCTGTCTTCAACGCAGAATCTCCAACCAGCAGGCATTGCTGGGGAGATACAATTATAACATTTGGGACACCATAGCCAAATTCAAGGACTCTGCCACAAGACATCAGACAGGAGTTTGCGTCCATCTTGGAGGAGGGCAAGAAGGTGGCTAGAGGCTCCCTCCAAATGGCACTGGCACTCAGCCAGGTCAATGGCTTTGGGGGTATCCATGTGATGGTGTTCCTGGCTGCAATCCTCAGGATTGTCTCAGGAGGTGGAGCAATCTATACAAGATCTCCCATTCGAGGGGAACGCCCTATTTTCGGAGCAGACTGATACCAGGCTTCAGGGCATGAAAGACTCCAGGGCCACTCTACGATCTCTTGGCCTGTATACACTGCAGGGGTCTAGGAGACAGTTCTAGCTGTCATGGCCACTGCTTAGATATTCAGGTCAGCAATGGCAAGGAACCTATAAGAGAAGGGACAAAGATAAAGAGTTTAAGCACCGCCATCCCACTTCTTTCTCCTCTGCCACCCAATCAGAGCCTGCACGCCATCAGGGTGGCCCACGGCGGGTGTTTTGAGGGCGCGCCCGAGGATGACACCCCAGTCTGGCCTCAGGATCCCTCCCCACTCCCTGCCGTTTATTTTTGACCCGACTGTTCCCCTTTCTTTCTGCATGGGCCCAGATTACATCAAACTATTGGATCCTCAACACCATTTCAGATGGCTACCCCCTGCAGTTTTCTTCAGTTCCCCCCACCCATCCTTCTTCCCTGTCCTTCTTCAGGGACCCTTCTCACAAGCAGCTGCTCATTCAGGAGATAGAAACCCTCCTACGGGTAGGGGCTGTGGAAGAAGTTCCTCAAGACATGAGAGGGAAAGGGTTTTATTCCCAAAATTTTCTTATACCAAAGACCAAAGGAGGCCTCAGACCCATCCTGGACCTGCATCACCTCAACAGATATCTCAAGAAGTTGGTTCACATGCTCTCCCTAGCCTCCATCATCCCTTCTCTGGATCCAAGGGACTGGTATGCTGCCCTTGACTTAAAGGATGCATATTTCCTTTTTTCCGAGCCAACAGGAGATTCCTCCAGTTTGTGGTAGGCCAATGACACTACCAATTCATGGCGCTGCCCTCTTCTGTCCCCAAAATCTTCACAAAATGTATGGCAATAATAGCCGCTTACCTGAGGTGTTATGGGGTGCAAATTAACCCATACCTCGATGACTGACTCATCAAGAGCAAGTTGCAATCTCAGGTCCAGCATAGCCTCAGTCTTGTGAGACCCATCTGTCAAAATCTGCCTGCTTGTGAAAGAGCAAAAATCTACTCTGTCTCCTGTTCAGCGGATAGGGTTCATAAAAACGATTCTTGACTCCAAACAGACCGGGGCCTTCTTTCCGGAGTCCCAGTTCCAAGTCATGTCGGGTCTCATTACAGACATACAATCCCACCTGATCACAACCTCACAATCATGCCTCAGATTGATGGGACATATGGCAGCGTGCACGTATGTTGTCTGGCATGTTCATCTACCTCTGCAACCCCTACAGTTGTGGCTAGCGTCAGTCTACACTCCCAGCAGGCACAGTCTGGACCTTGTGGTCACAGTACCACTGCGTGTCTGGTCATCCCTAACTTGGTGGACAAACCCGCACTCATTTTTATCCTTCACAGTGCTTTCCCCTTCAGGGACAGTGGTCTATTATGCATCAGAGCTGGGGTGAGGAGCCCACTTCAATGGCCACAACACACAGGGATTCCCGATGCAGGAAGATCGCTCCCTCCACATAAATGTCAGGGAGCTCAGAGCGGCTTTTCAGGCATTCCTTTCCTACTTGGCTGGAAAGGTAGTTCAAATTCTGATGGACAGTACCGCCAGGATGTTTCATATCAACAAGCAAGGCAGTGCTCAATCGTCACCCTGTGCCAAGAGGCTATCCGCTTATGGAACTTCTGCATGCAGAACACCATCTATATTGTAGCTTCACATCTCCTGGGCACCAGGAATGCACTAGTGGACCTCCTCAGCAGGTCCTTTTCATCTCACCATGAGTGGTCATTCCATCTAGAGGTTGCCAGCATGATTTTCCAGAGGTGGGGGACTCCCCAAGTGGATCTGTTCACTTCCAGATGGAAAAGAAAGTACCACTAGTTTTGCTCCATCCTCGGGCTGGGCAGGGAAGTTGCTGTACGCCTTTCTGCCGGTACCACTAGTCCACATGGTCCTGTTGAAGAACAAGTAGGAGAAGGCAAAAGTGATGCTGATAGCCCCAGCGTGGCCGCAACAGCACTGGTTCGGCACTTTGCTGGAGCTCTGAACAGCAACCCCGCTGGAACTACCACGTTGGCCAGACCTTCTGTCCCAGGACAGTGGTTGTCTGTTGCCTCCGGACCTAGCATCCCTGCACCTCAAAGCGTGACTGCTGCATGGGTGAATGCAGAGGAGGAGGCTTGCTCAGCGCAAGATCAGCAGGTTCTCATCATCAGCAGAAAACCTTCTACCAGAGCAACATACCTGGCTAAATGGAGGAGGTTTTCCTGTTGGGCCTCAGACTGGTACCTTTCTCCTCACCAAACCTCAATACAGTCCATATTGGATTACCTGTTACATCTCACGCATCAAGGCCTAGCCCTTGTCACTTGAGATTCATCTGGCGGCTATCTCGGCCTTCCATCCTCCGGTCAAGAGTAGATTGGTTTTCTCCTATGGCATGATGATCAGATTCATAAAAGGCCTGTAGAGACTTTACCCACAAGTCAGAGATCCTATTCCTCCCTGGGACCTGAATCTAGTCCTTTCAAGACTCACGCCCCGCCTCCCCCTTTGAGCCATTAGCATCCTACTCTCTGCTGCTCTTCTCTTGGAAGGTTTCCTTCCTGGTGGCGATCACCTCAGCACAAAGGGTTTCCGAGATCAGAGCTCTCACCTTGGAACTGCCGTACACAGTGTTTTATAAAAACAAAGTCCAGCTGTGGCCCCACCCAGCCTTCTTACCAAAGACGGTATCTCATTTCCACAGTTACCAGGATGTATTCCTGCCTGTGTTCTTCCCTAAACCACACAGATCCAGTGAGGAGCATAGGTTGCACAGTTTAGATGTTGGACGGTCCTTGGCCTTCTATACCAAAAGGACTAAACCCTTCTGAAGTTTGACACAGCTCTTCATCACAATGGCAAAAAGGATGAAAGATCTACCAGTCTCCTCCCAGAGGATCTCCTCATGGATAACCGCCTGCATCAAGTTTTGTTATGAACCAGCAAAAGAGCCACCTCCAGCAATCATAACAGCTCAATTGATCAGGGCACAAGCCTCATCAGCAGCCTTCCTGGCACAGGTGCTGGTCTAAGACATCTGCAGAGCTGCTACATGGTTTTCAGTTCATACTGTCACGTCCCATTAAGCTATCGCCCAGCAGGCCCAAGATGATGCCAGCTTCAGTAGTGCAATATTGCAAGTGGCACATCCATGAACTCCGAGTCCACCTCCAGGGATACTGCTTGTGAGTCACCTAACATGGAATGGACATGAGCAAACACTCGAAGAAGAAAAAACGATTATTAACCTTCCGTATCTGTTGTTCTTTGAGATGTATTGCTCATGTCCATTCCTTGACCTGTCCCCCATCCCTGCCGTCGGAGTTGACGTCAAGAAGGAACTGAGGGGGCACAGGGCTGGCAACGCCTCATATACTACGGAACAAACGAGCGGCTGCAGAGGGCACCAGAAACGGCCTTATGGGTACCACTAAGGCAAAAAATCTCCAACAGCCATGCACGAAGGCATGTACACACCTAACATGAAATGGACATGAGCAACACATCTCGAAGAACAATAGTTATGGAAGATTAATAACAGGTTTTGTCTTACAGTCTAGGTTTATAGGCTTTTGCCAGCATAGCTATATCATTCATGGATATGAAGAGATGTGGTTCCTGATCAACACAGCTGAGACAGCAGAAGTCCTTAGTGTAGACTATATTGGCAAAGCTGTACTTTTTCTGATATAGCTTGTTTCGCTCAGGAGGGGTCATTTTACTATGCCAGTATGTAGCAAAGCTTTGCCAACATAGCTGCATCCACAGTAGGATGGCTTTGCCAGGATAGTATACCAGTATTCCTATACTAGTATAGCACTCCTGGGGTAAACTTGGCTATTCTTAGATTTGGGTCAGGGACCATCTCTTGTTCTGTGCTATACAGCACCTTGCACAATGGGGTCCTGGACCATAACTTGGGCGCCTAAGCACTATATTAATAATACTAATAATAAACTTTTTAAAGTAGGTAGGGGCATTTTGCAGAAGACAGCATTAAAAATGTTTTTGATGTACTATTTGAAATGCTAAAAGAATAGCATTCTGAGGGCTTTTCTACATGATTGGGCTGGATTGTGAATCTACCATCTATTTCAGTCTAACTGTGCATGTGCGTCCAACTGACAAGTGTTAACGGTTTGTTAGCGGACTTTGATATAGTCCTCTTTGAAATACGACCAGCTCAGAGTGTACTAACAAACTATCCATGCACATCAGCAGCGTGTACACGGACAGTGAGACCATAGCAGGCTAGACTGGGGTAGATTAACACCCCAATTTGCCATAATCTAATTGATCATGTAGAAGAGGGATGTGGTTGCAGAATGAATTTCCAGAGATTAGACAGATGCAAAATCTGGCCACCTTTAGAAAACACTGCAAAACGTCCCTATTTGATAAAGCTTTCCCACCGTATCAACGTTTATAGCAGCATCAATTGCTCCCCCTTCCCCATTTCTCCCCATCCTCCCAAAAAAAGAGATCTACCCCATGCAGAACTTTCTATAACCCAAACAGGGAGAAGAGCCAGAAAGAGTCTATGCGTCCACTAGGAACTTTGCTGTTTTCAATCTATTTTATGAGGAAGGCACTCAGATATTCTGGTAGTGGGTGGCAATACAAAATCCTAAAATAATTACATAAAAGGATTAATTGCACATCATGGAGCAACTCAAAATTCCAAATCAAGCTAATTGCATGTTATATTTTGGGCCAGTAAACAAAACTTGGATGCATGGCCACAATAAGCTCAAGTGATCCCCAGTCCCAGCTCCAGTAATTACCATCTGTTCTTAAAACCCATTTTACCAATTTCCGCGGAGGCTAATTTATTCTGTACAGTATCTTTCAACGTCTAAGCTTCAGTTCTGTGACAGGACTCGTTTATTATTTATATATTTGTATGTATGACAAATGCCCCAATTGTAATCAAGGCCCCACTGTAGTGATGCACAAACATGCTAAAAGATGACCCTTGCTCCAAAGAGTTTACAGCAGGGGCGACATTTAGGTAGGGCAGGGTATGGCATTTGTCCTATTCTGATTTTTCCTAACAGCTAAGAGCAACGTAGCTTGCTTGGCTCCTCTTCTCCCCTCCCATTCCCTCACCAGCCAGGACTCAGAGCAATGCAATTACTTTGCTTGCTCCTCTTTCCCCTCCCCTCACTGGCCTAGTGTTTGCTCAGCCAATAGGAATGCAGCCTGTGGCAGAGCCAAGAGCAGGGCAGGGAGTCTCTGCAGCACTTTTCAATCTTGAAACAAACACGCTCAGCTGGTGGAAGCAAGGCAAGCTCTAAGCAGTCTCTGTGCTTGGTCTGAAGATTTCACTATGTTCTGCCCCTCACCTTCACATTGACATGTTACAAAGGCAGAAGCAAACTCCTTGTGACACCGATAGATACAGCACAATAGCAGCAGCCCCCTCCCCCTCTTGAGCAGCAGTCCCAGGCACATTCAGGTGATAATTATCCTCACAGACAGCCCAGCTTTGGAAGTTCCAGGCTGCAGGAGCAGCACTGAAGAATGAATGACCACCTGGAGTCTTTCCCTGCTGTGAAGAAATAAGTGAATGCTGTCACACCACAAATACTGTTTAAATTACACTTAAAACTTCCCCATTTTTTCCAATGCTCAAATTTTTTAGTGAATGGCAGTACCCCAATATGGCCATTTATTCTGCCATTTAATCCGACTCATGAGAATCTTTCCTTTGCCTCCAATGGGCTTTGGCTGGGTCAGGTTACCAGGTAGGTCCACATAGGCTGTGACACACAAATGAGGTGAATGCCCAGATCTTACCAAATCTCCCCAGGGTTGCACTTTTCTAGGACCTTTTTCCCAGAATACCTTCTGAGGAGTTGCTGGTCATTTGTATGTGCAGATACAAGCTACTGCTGCCCTCAAGCAGCCATTTTGTAGCTGTGTGTCTGCTGTGCTGTTTGTCCTTCTCTTCCCACCGCTAAGTAGTCTTAGTTCCTCTTGTACTTACTCTTTAATATTTCTGAAGGGGCCAGAGTCTTATTAACTTGAGTATCTCAGTGAATTTCATTGCAGTTTGATGTTTGTTCTATCAAATCCTTACAGCTACACACTAGAAACCTCCTTCCAACTTAATCCTTTTTATTTATCATAATTATCTGTATAAAACTTTCAGTGCACATAAACCCAAGCCAGTCTGAACCATTTGCAAGATATGGCTGCCAAAATGTATTCATTATAGATCCATGCTGCTAAGATCCATCATTTAATTACACACTAGAAAGTAATTTTTTAAAAGAGTTTTTTTTTTAAAGTTTGGTATCTCAATTACTTTTGAGCTATCATTAATTTATTCTCCTCCTTTATTTGTTAATTAATGCGCATACTTTCTCTCTAAAAATACAACTTTCCCCCTTGACAAACTTTTAAATGTTCATCTTAACCCTGTAGTTTAGCATCAACTCATTTATGTTAATGGTGAAAGATCAAGTTACAACCCATAATCTGAAAATTTCTTTCATGATGGATTAGAAAACTCTCCAAAAATATCATGCCCAAGAATAATCTAGAGATCATACAGCTACTGTTCTGGCCCTGTATATAATGGAAACCACTTCAAGCCAGGGGGTGCTGTATCTCCAGCCCCGTTCGTTTCAGCACCTTTGACTTACTTTTAAAAAAAAAAAAAAAAAAAAAAAAACCAAAGTTATAAAACCATAGACTACAAAATAATTCCAAAATCTTTTTAAAAGGCTATATATCAACTGAAAATAGTTCTTAGACCAAGATTCCTGTGCAGTGTTTGCAATCCAAACATTGGAGCATTTACTAGGACACTAAAAGTGTAATGAATTACAAGTAGTAGAACTGATTTTTTTCGTTGTCTACACTTAGAAAAATGCAGAAAGTAAAGCACATGAGTAGTTACCAACTGCATTCAATTTTTAAAATTCTTTCATTTGTAGTGGCCTAAATCAGTGTTGTCATTATTATCTGCCTAGTCAAATTTGGGATTGGGAATATTATTATCTCCTGATTGTTCTAAATTTACAAATAAACTTAAAATATGGCTTTAATTGGTGTTTATTTTTTTCTTTATATAGGAATTAGGTACAGTATTCTTGTCAGCTAAATTTGTAACTTATTACTTGCAAATAAACATAGAGTTTTCAGTTGCCTAAGTAGCCCCTGGAATAATGGTTAAAAGTTGCCCACCCCTACCAAAATCTGAAATGGCGCCCCTGGTTTACAGTGTAAGAGCCAAGCCCTGATGTTGTAGTCATGTGGCTGTAGGGGTCTGCCCAAGGACAGATAATTGCATGATCAGGGCCTTAGGACCAGATACAGCAAAGGTTATAACAGGCAGCTGGAGGGGAAATGAGAGTAGGGACAAGGAAATGACAGGAATATGTGGTTATATACTAGCTATGGGAAAACGTAACTGTGAGTATTAGTCATTCCTAGATATAATTCAGTACATTTTTTCATTGTTTGAGAAGCATCTGTGTTCCAGTTCATTTTCACACTAGATATTTTGCTTTTAGAAAAAGTTGTATATATTTATTTATTTATTTATTCTGTCTTATTTATTTATTCACACTTCTACTGAACAATAGTAAAAGAGCATCCATCCAATGATTGTGGGCCCCTTAATAATATCTTTAAAATAAACTAACAAGTAATTTAACCTGTCAATTAGCACAGATGAAATTAAATCAGATAACTCAGGAACAATATAAATATAACAAAAATTATCCTGAAACTTGCATCTGAAGATTAGCAATAACAAAATCTGAAGGGGTTTGGCAAGACAAGTAATCAGCCAATTTCTTCATACTTCTGGGGCTATTTTAACCACCCTTCTGACAGCCATGGAATAGGGATTTTATTTGCCCTATAAATAAAATTCTGGAGAGATCCTCTTCCTTGATTTATAATGATATGGGAACTGGAGACTATGCAATTTAAAAAAAAGAAGACACAATATTTCTGAACTATGTTTCTGTAATGTCTGGCAATACTCCACTCAAGTGAAAAACAGTACTCCTATTACTCAAGCGTTCTTTATCATGCAGATAGAATGCTTCAGAGAGTTAAGGAGAATAAATATCTTCCCAAATTGTGCTTGACCCATGGTCCTCTAATAATGCAGGGTTCACTGAATCATTCAGCAGAAATCAGGATACTTTTCCAGAGCAGAGAATACTTTTCCCAACAACAAAAGAGAAGACACACAAATTCCCCTACCACACACTGATAGGCCTATAGAGCTTCTCTGCAGGGACACATAATAGCTTCTGTAGCCCTGGGAGGAACAGAATAGAAAAACAAAATTAAAATACTGGAAAATAAAATTACCGAAGCGGAGCCTGAATACTGAATAAATAAAATCACTGAAAGTGAAAATACAGCTCTTCTGGAATTAGCAACTAGGAAACTGAGTTTGATAGCGAAATTGCTAAAAAATTGATTTCAAACATTGGTACAAACTGGGTTGTTAAAATTAGGACAATGTTGGCTGTGAATCTTACATAATAGAGAAGCCAGCAGGCAATTTCCCAATTAGTTTGCATGTTAAACCATTATCCCATTCTTATTAATAAAAGATTTATGTCCTATAAACAATTATAAAACACCAGAGCTAAAAATGATTCTTATCTTTTAAACTTCATAAAATAATCTAGCCAATCTTCCTAAACTTGATTCTCAGTTTTCAGTGTCTCTGTAGACATGAGAAGTTACATTAGAAATTTTTGCCACAGCAATCTCAGTTTTTTATGGGTGCAAAACTCCTGACCCCAAATTTTTATTAGTCACTAATAGAAACAAAAAATGCAAAAATGACAGCTGGAAATGTTCTGTTCTATCAGTGGCCCAAACTTATAGGACTTGATTGTAGTTGGCCTTAACTTGGCCCTAACATAGCCATATAATGAATTAGAAGGAGTAAAACATAGATAGCCCTTCTGTGTAAATCAAATGTTAAACAAAATGTGAATCTATAGACTAACTGCATTCGTAAACACTGACCTAGAAATTAGGGCCAAAATGATTACAAAATGAATAGAAATAACGATTAATGTAGCAATTGATCTAGATCATTCTGATTTCAAACCAGACAGATCAACATCGGTCACTTGAGACATCATCTGAATTTAATTTGGTACTTTATCCTTTTTTTAAAAAGAAATGTTGAAAATATTTTAGTTATAGACTCCAAGAAAGCATTCTGTTCAATTGAGCAAGACTTTCTTTTCAATGTACTTAAAAGCATGGGTTTCGGAGAGAAGAATTTTTTCTCAAGAATTGGATCATGAAAGAGACACACTTTCTTTCTCTGGAGCAATATATCTCCTAACCTTCATTACTAAAAAATGCAGTAACACATGAAGTACAGACTGGAAATAGATGCAGTAAGATGTTAATTTATATCTATAAATTCCTGAAAGTATAAGAAATATTCTGTCTCAAATTCTACTTTTTGTATATAAATGAAAATATAGTAACTCACTGGATAAATATGAGCAATTCTTTGTGCAAACCATTTTATTGATTGCAAAAAGGACAAGTTCCAATAAACTGGAAAGTGGAATCTCTACCATCTTGTTGTCAATTGATTTCCAATCTCAAAGACATTCCCCCCACTGGAAGACACTCTTATGTAAAGCCAATGCAAATATAAGGATTATGATAGAGTCTGACTTCCTCTACATGCCTTTCTCAAGACAGAGAGGTCAAGACCTCAACCTACAGGAAAATGACCAAATTAGATTAGACTCAATCCATCGAATGAATATTTTATTCCTTACTTTGGTCTCTAGCAAATACTATGAGTATCCCTAGCTTGCTGTCCATCCCTCACCAAGGAATAATACACTATTATGTCAGTACCTGTTTTACTGTTCCAATTTATGGACAGGTCACCGGGTCTGTTCAAGCTGCACTCGGTGGAGAGAGGAAAATGGAGCTAAACTACCTTTTAGCTCCCCTAATTCTGGGACCGATATGGAGTTTGCTTGGTCCATGGCTTAATTTAGAGCAAATGGAACATTCTGCCAGCCAGGGATCCCTGCAGCACAACATGATTCTGTCCCAAGCTGCACCCTGGAATGCCTTATAAAGGGGAAGAAGAGTGAGTGGCATAAAGCCAGTTGTGCTGGCTCTATATCACCAAGTTTCCCCTCTTGTATAACAAGGGAATCTCAGATACTACTTTAAGTCAGCTTTAGTCCCCTATAAAGGGAGCTTACTGCAGACTGAGGAGCTGACTCCCTCTCCCCCCATGTATTTGCTTTTAGATAAATTTTCACCAATTGTTACTTGTTTGTTATATAATTTCTGCTCGATTATGTGATATGTAAGCTGATACAAAGGTGAGCTGCACTTGAGTTGCAAAATACTGAGGGTGAGAATGCATGCAAAGGGTTTTGGAAATATTGGTGACATGAGAAGTTGATTCAAAAGAAAGCTTTCTTTACTTTTAGTTTTAGAATTTGAATGAGGATTATTTTCATTAAAAGCAGAAGAGATCACAAATGTGAATCGGGTGCGGGGCGGGGGAGTTGAAGAGCAGAGGAACTCAGCAGTTGTTGCCTTTTTTTTTTTTTTTTTTTTAAAGTGTACAGTGTTCTCTCAGTCGATAGTGTGACCAGAGATTCCCACCTCCTCTATAAGATCATCTCATTACGAGGTGTTCATCTCAGTGTGTTTGTTTTTGTAGATCTGGAGACTCAACCGCGAGAATATGGAATCTCAATGAAAATAGCAACGGTGGTTCCACTCAGCTAGTTTTGAGGCACTGTATAAGAGAAGGAGGACATGATGTCCCCAGCAATAAGGACGTGACTTCATTGGATTGGAATGTAAGTTAACGTCTAGGGCCATTCACAGTTTTTAACTGAATAAACTTAATTCAGATGTAATTATAGCTACTATGTCTATATAGTTAAGGTGGTCTGAACTTCTCAAACGTACTAACTTCCTTCTTGTTTTCAGAAACACATAATAGACTGAACTTTCATCAATCAGTCTGAAATTTTCTAAGCCTGTTGATTTCCTTGGTCTTAACAGTTAATGTATTTATATATTTATTTGGGGGATTGTGAGTAAAAATGGCTCAACTGATTTTAAGAATGAGGGAATATCAGCACAAGATCCCAACTGTCAGATCGTGGTCTGAGTCTGCTGGCTAACCATGACTATTATTATTGTGCCCCAGTGTGAGTTAGGCACTCTACAGAAGAAAAAAGGGAAGGCCCCTCCCCAAACAGCTTGCCCTTTAAATTGAAGACTTGACATTATGAATGAAGGTGATAAATAGTAGAGGAAGTTCAGGGAGTACAAGGTTAAGAAAGAAGACAAAGATGAAAGATAGTAATATTCTTGGTTCAGATGCTGTGGGCTCCATGGTGAAGGGGAATTTTCAGGAAGGATTTAATAAGGAGATAGTGGTGACTTGATAGACCAGCATAAGGATATAGAGAATTCCATGCATGGGGGCAGGAGCAGCATGAAAAAAGGTGCAGGGACAATTATGGGAGAAGCAAGAGAAATGGATAGGAAGGGTCATCCTTCAGTGCGTGATCATCTTATTTAATTCTCAGACCTATTGTGATAATAATATTTATCCTGAAGTTTATTCTAGTATTTTTGTAAACGAGCATTCCTAATGAAACACACAATGTGATCCCAAATTGTTATAGAGTTTTTCAAGGCAAGGGAAAACAAAGGAAACCGGTATTTTATGAGATGCAAATTTGGACAATATTTGTGCATCTTCCACCTGACCTTTCTTTCCCCTCACTCATGTTCCCTTTTGTAATTATCATTTATGCATTAGCCAGCATGCAACATGAATAGACCTAATAGTCCCAATAGACCTTATCTAGGCTTTTATTCTTTTCTACATATTTATATATTTGAGTTTAATGCACAGCTACTCTGTCTCACTCTTTTTGGAGGATAGGAATGGACACATCTGTTGATGGATTATTTTATGCTTTTCTTAACAACGTTTTATTCTTCGTGCTAATAAAGCCATCTGCCATCATTATTTAATTAAACCCATGATATTCTTCATCATCCAATGTGAAACTTTCACACTAGTTGACGTATAAAAACCAGTTGTTATTGTATTCTGTTTACATATGGATTAAGTTGTAATTAGAAACAATTATCAAGAAACATGCAGAGTAGAAATTATTTGTTAAATGCTCAAAAATCCATATTTCCCAACTCAAAGACTCCCATAAAGATAATTATATCTCAGTTTCATCTCAATCCTTTTGGATAAGTTATTCTGTGTGACAGTGCAAGTCGATATTTAATGGTTCATTTGTTGTTTTTATTCTGTCGTTGGTGCCAGCAATACTAACCTCTAATTTAGGGTGATACCTAGTAATGATATTTGCTTTCTCTCCGTGTGGGTTGCCAGATTTCCCTTACTTCAGAAAACACTTACTGAATTCAATAAAATCTATATTTACCTTTTGTTTATATTGTCTTTTCCACATACAACAAACAGAGTGATGGAACGCTCTTGGCTACAGGGTCATATGATGGCTTTGCAAGAATATGGACAGAAGACGGTGAGTCATTTAACAGTTATTGTTTTCAGCAATTACAAATTATTAATAGTACGGTATTATAATTATTCTATCTCCCAAACAAATAGTAACTTTAACATCTTTGTTTTTATTTTTCAGGTAACCTTGCAAGCACCTTAGGTCAACATAAAGGTCCCATATTTGCTCTGAAATGGAACAAAAAGGGGAACTACATTTTAAGTGCTGGTGTTGATAAAGTGAGTATTAAAAATATGCAACTTTGATGTGTGAATTTGCAGATTCTGTGAGCTTGTATTGTTTGAATTTCAACATCTCCTTCTCCTGCTTTGGGAATTCAGCAAAGCTTGCCTAATTTGTTTTGTTGGGTGTTGATTTCATCAGACCAAGCAACTGACTACTCTTCTGTGGCTGGCTAAATGTGTACCATGTGACATAAGTTTTAAACAAATCCTCATTTTGCTGTCTGTGTCACATTGAATTCTAAGCACTGCTCATACAAAGGAAGTGAAAATATCATCCTCCAATTTATTTATATACATTTAGTCTAGCAATTATAAGTACCTCAGGAGAGGGAATCTGTTTTAAATAGTCTCAACAATCAGACAAAGAAATCTGAGTCAAGAATTTATGGTTTTGTTTGCATACCAAGCAAAGTCTGGTGATTTCATCTCAAATTTGAACCGGACACTCAGCCGAAACTGTCACATTGTGCCTGATTTTGAGACTGAAAACAAATTACTACTCAGAGGTGAGCACAAACCTATTTGAACTGAAACTGGAAAGTAATCTCCCACAGATCCCTGTAAAGCAGAGGTGTTCAAACTGTGGGGCATGCCACGGGGCACAAAGCTTATTTAGAAGGTTACATTATCAGTGAGATGAGGCATTCCATATTTATTTTCTGGAAATATATTTTTCTACTACATTTGCAATTCACTCAAAAGGTAGTGCTTAGTTCTTAGGGATTTTGCTTAAATTTGCTGTAGCTATGGATTAAATCCATAGGAAGCAAGTTCTACATTCATCTGGCCCACTACGACAACAGTAAACCATTTATATTTTTCTGTTAGATTAATGTCTCACATGGTGACTTAGCAATGGAAATATACAATATCTGTTGGGATTTCATAATAGAACTCAGTTTCCATCATATAAAAGGGAGGGAAAGCCTTATCTAAAAGAGATGCTAATTGAAATAGCTATAGCAAGATGCTCAGAAAGATCCGTGTCATAAAATTGCTCAGAGCTATCTTGTAGCTAACACATTAAGAGGGGACATACCCCATGCTCATTGGTTTCATTGCTTCCTCTGAAGTAGTGACAGTTCAATATCTACAGTTGTATTATTTTCTCATCACTCTGTATTGGAACAGATTCATATTTATACAACTTTGCAATAGCTAAGGCTCTCAGCAGTCAATAATGTTATCAGGGTGTCTTCCAGAATTATTCTGTGGTATGCTTTCTTTTTTTTCTGTTACTTTCCAAAAGGACTGGTCACTAATCTTTATTTCTCCCTCTGTACACAGACAACAATAATTTGGGATGCTCACACAGGAGAAGCTAAGCAGCAGTTTCCTTTCCACTCAGGTAAACACCATTTAAATGTTTTAAAAAAAAGAAAGAAAGAAAGAAATTCCTGAAGCCCTTAATTTTAGCAACTGAAAATATCCCCCGTGCAACAAGATATGTATCAAAGTCAAACAACGTCTAATGTACACTTTGTGCCTTACTTTTCATGAGCATCAGTGCCCTGGTTTTGTCCTCTGATCAGGAGAAGAAGGGATTCTGTGAGAACCAACCCTGTAAGCTAGAATGAATTTGCCTTACTGAAATTCTAGTAGAGGATTATTTGCCAGCCATAGCTACCTAATGGGAATTATTCATTTAGCTTCTACATGCTCGAGCTGGATCAGGGTTAACATGGGGGCCCTATCTTTTATCAATTGTCATTTGTTTGTTTGTTTTTTGTGGGGACCTCCAGGATTTCTTTTCCTTCTGCATCTAAAGTCCCGTGCTGCAGTGACACTCCCTCCAGCTGCAAAGCACTAGGTGTAGATCCCTCCAGAGTTTGCAAGTGCTATTCCAAGCACTGGCCAAAGGGGTTTCTCAAATGATAAAACTCAGATCGAGGGCAGGAATTTGATCACCCTGAAGTTTGACCTGGGATTTTGGTGTGGCCCATTTTTAGAGATTAGTTGCTAAATCCAAGTCTGGGTTGAGATTCTGAAATCTGCCACCCCCAAAAGTTTGATGGTGTTCAGGTCTGGGGTTTTGGCCCTGTCTGTACTGGAAAATGGCAAGAGGTGCTCCCTCTTCCACAGCAATTGACCGTGCTACCTAGCAGCCTTGGGCATCAAGCAAGCTGTGATCTAATCTTGGATCTCCACATGACCAGCTCTACAGGGTGATATATTTGGGTTCAAAGCCTAACATTCAAAAAATATTTAAAATTAAATATATTTAAAATATTTTATGAGGCAGAATCATATAGTGATATCTCTTGTTATCAAGCTGGCTTTATAATTAGTAACAAATCCAAATTCTGGCTCTAGAAATGTTATAGTTTCCCTAGGGTTTATCCACAACTAGCTAATACATTTTTAAACATCAATGTCTTTATCTAAAGTAGGTGCTAAGTTTATGTTTAAACACATGCTATTTAGCACGTTTAGTTTGCGAAATAGCTAACGAGTAGTTTGCTAATATATTTAAAACATCATTCATTTTCCCATTGTAAACAAATCTAGAAACATTTCTGGTATCCAGTGCAAGTAAAAATAGTTATTCAGCAGAAAATATAGAGTATTCTGATAGTCGGTGTTCCTTTCTCACTGTTTTTTGCCAGTCATCTTCTAAACCATGCACCAAGCTGCCTGCATTGAGAAAGCAGTCTCTGTTTGCAAATTTGCTCATGCTATTCATTGTGGAATTTAATTTTTTGTTAGGAGCTATTCTGTAGCATCACCCTCTGCACTATAAAGTAATGTACTGATGAAAAATATACATCCTTTTGCCTCCCTAAAATAGTATTCTCTCTGAATAGGAGCACATTTGAAATATAGCCATCCTTCAGGAATGATGTGCATCTACACACGTCATTGTGGTTCCTTTTATACTAATTGGTAAATTGATTAAGTTTTCCAATATAATGTAATAATCTCTATCTGCATTACAAAGAGTTCAGGACATATCTTCCACCATATGTACTATGTTTTTCATTGGACTCATGAGGTGTGAATGAATTACGGTGTGTGGAAGCTAATATTATTGTTCCTTTCAGATTGATTATGTTACATTGACATCAGTGGGATTTGGATCAGATCCTTGTGTGAGGCTTAGGTCCGGTCTTGCAGCCCACCTTCCCCAGAGCAAACTATTCTGTGGCAGGAACTTGTGTCTTGTATAGGGAATGTGTTATATCACCACAGGCCTTGAGTAGACTAGGATTTAAAGGAGTGATGTTACTAATACACACATTTTAAAAGTTGAGTGTGAACAAGGCACGTTGCCTTTAACGTCCTAATCAAGACCATTTAAAACCTTGCGTGTAGCCTAGGCTTTAACTTGACCTGCTTAGCATGTGTTAAAATTTGTACTGCCTTGCCTATGCTAGATTTTTAAAACATGTTAGTTAGCAAGTTAGCTAACATATCCTAATTAATACAATTTGTATCCTAGTCTATTACATTTTGAAACCTGTAGTTCTTGCTTTATGTTAAATGTTGTTGTAATCTCTTTCTTAAGCAGTTGGCTAATAACCATTGTGGTCATTAGACATCTGTTTTGATAGTCAAATTACTCATTTTCATACAGTGTACTTGGCTATTATTGCCAATACATTTTATTTACTTATTTTCTGAGTAAACATGACTAAATAAAATAAACCACACTAGTGAATATGAAATTCTACCAATATTAGGGGGTCACCCCAGCAACATTTTTATTATTCAAATGACACTTCCTTTGCAATTCCATAATTTTTGGTGGATGCAGCTTTCTGAAAATTACTTTTGGACCATAATTCCTCATACTTTCTATTAGCCCCTAAAAAGGGTATAATATTGTTTATGATTCATCTTTATTGACTTTAAAACAATGATGCAAAACTGCAATAGAAAAATAATGCCAGAGAATCAGTGGAAACAAAATTCTGGGCTGCTTTGTGATATCTTCTCTGACCATACAGAGCCCACATCTCTACAGTGATATATCATAAACATGTGTGCTTTCCTTGCCTTTAGCTAAAACAGAAATTTCTCCCCCTGTCACTGAATTCCTCAGTTTTGTCATTAATTCTATAAATGACGTTTTTATGTAAAACATTTCATCCTTCCCAGTATAGCAGAACTTCTTTTTTAACTGAGAGGGTTAAAGAAAGCCCCATGAGGGTTCACAAGCATGTTCTCTCCTGACATTTTTAGACACTACACACATTTACTCTAAGGCGCTTAGGTTCATGAGGATAAAGCCAAAATAAAATATATTAAATGTATTAGTTATTTGGTTTTCCAAAGGAGATATGCTTCCACCTCAATGCTTTAAAAACATTGCTCAGAACAACTCTGGATAAAGAATTTACATGGTCTTGCCACCATTTTAATGATAAGCCTACATTATATCCTCGCCCCAAATAAATTCCACTGTAACCTCTTTCTAAATCCTGTTAGATTGTCATTGTTACTGACACATACGTAATAAGTGTCCTGAGAAAGAAAACTAATATCTTTGTTAGCAGATCTCATTCCATCCTTTAGAGGGCAGCTAAAATCTGTCTTTGGCAACAAAACAAAGCAAATGTGTTAGGCCTTGTCTATAATCAAAGTTGCACTGGTTTAACTTTAAATTGATTTTTTTTTTAAATTTAGTTAAAGAAGTGGAAAAATCTTTGTGGAAATATTAATTTGACTTAAGCCAGTCTTAATCAATTTATTTTAAATTGGTTCCTTACCAAATTAAACTGCATCTATATATAAAACAAGTTGGAACCAGATTAACAAAAGTGCGCACAACTATAGGTTTAAATCTGGCTATCACTTACGGAGCCTCACAAGAAGGTGCCATAAGAAGCTTCCATAATACCTGTTGCTAGGTACATCATAAATTGAGTCCCTAAAACAACTGCTGTATATATTTTTTCATACCTGACATCGACATAGCAATGAACTGTTCCAGATTTATAATAGGCCAGTCACTATTTGGTTCCCTTGGTCAGGTTGGTGGCCTGGGGAGAATGATTTGGGTAGTTGTTTCTTTGCCCTGTTCCCTAATGTTCACTCTTTTGTTTTTGCTTCACAGCCCCTGCTCTGGATGTAGACTGGCAGAACAACACTACTTTTGCCTCCTGCAGTACTGACATGTGCATTCATGTATGCAGACTCGGCTGTGATCGCCCAGTCAAAACCTTTCAAGGACACACAGTAAGTTTAAATAGTTTGCATTTTTAGGACTCAGAGTCATTACTAGTATGTGACCCTGGTGGTAGCTGGTGGTGATAAACAGTTTCTGTGTTCTAGGACCAAAGGTGTTTATATCCCTTTCCTTCCCCAAAGACATCATCTGCAAAAATGACTAACTGTCTTTGAAAAGAGATTCACTGTTCTAAATCAAAACGTGAGGCAAAACCTGCAGCTTAAACAGAGAAGGCATTTACACGTAACTACCTCTAAAAACTCAGAGTCATCATTAAAATTTCCTCTTCCACTTTTTTAATCCCTTTTACCATATGCGTATTACAAATGAAGGGAACAATTTACTTTTAACCATTGTTCAGTTTTAGAATTAATTGGGTTGAGTCGAATAAGATCCGTTAATATGTACTTTCCTCATCCTTCTGCCCATGCCTATATACTGAAATATATCCCTCTTTTTTTCCTCTTCTTGACTATTCTCTTTGTGGTTATTTAATGGTAGGTAGAGGCTAATGTTGCTGACTTTCTTTCACAAGAACACTGCTGGCCTATTCTACCTTGTAAAATCACTTAGTAACTCCCCTCAACTGGCCACCTCCCCCTGAGGGAGAATTGGTCCATATGGAGACTTGTTATTAATCATGATGGCTACAATCCTCAGTTAAGCTGGTCTTTTCTCAAAAAAGTGCTACTGCCTCCACAATATGCCTTCATCCATACGTTGATGTTTTCTGTTGAGTGGACTGACTACTGCAGTCTGCAAATTCTGCTCTCAAATATGCATATGCAACTCCTGTTAACTACAGTTGAAATTGTGTGTCTGTATCTGAGGGCAAAATGAGTTAAAAATAGTTTCAGGTACTATCTCTGCCACTGAGCGCTCCTCCCAATTACAGTGTTCTGATAACCACAATTTCCTCTTTTAAAAATGCTTTTCTTCTCCCGTTGCCATGTGAAAGACTCATAGGAAGCGGGTGAAACTGACTGACTATATACGGAAAACAGTGGGTTTGATTACACAAAGTGTTATCAAAATACACAAAGTAAGCTGGAAAAAAAAAAGAAAAAATTGTTTTCCTCTCATTTCATATAGTTACAGTCATTGTAGATGTTAATTGTATGAATAGTGAATAACCATTTTTTCAGACTGAAGGGTGGTTTTGAAGTTGATCCAGTTTTAAATGCCAATAGCCAGTGAATGCTCCAAGTTGCATTATGTCTTAGCACATTAGTATACACACTGGTATCTTTTGATAGAGCAACTCCCCAGAGGTGCAGTGTCAATGGAATATTTGGGAATAGTCCATAAAACTTTGTATGTGTGAGTATGGGTGTGTGTGTATATATATTCTTTAAGAAAAATATTTGTTAGATGTACAGAATGTAAACCTCACAAGCTGTTTTAAATTAATTAATTGTTGCACCATGAAATAGTCTGGGACTAGGTTTTATTGAATATTCTGTCGTATGTGGGAAGAACCTGATGATTGCCAGACTTTATTCCTTCCACCGGTTGTGTCAAGAACATGGTAAATAATTGTATGTATCATTCACTGATGCACACAAAAAATTGGTCTCCCTTCCTAATATGTATTTGGATAGTGGGATGTGGAAAGAGATGTGTTCACCTTTAAGGAAATGAAGAATGTAATGTTATTTTCAATAGTTTCACTTGTTGGAGTGCTAAAGCTTGAGTGCCCTCTTCTGGGTGCTAGGTACAATGCAGGACACTTGAAATGTTCACTTAGAAAATCAATCTGTATTTCAGAATGAAGTCAATGCAATTAAATGGGACCCTTCTGGTATGCTACTAGCATCCTGCTCTGATGATATGACATTAAAGGTAATTTAGTTTGATGGCTTGCCTGAAGACTGTTTTGTTTTTTTCCCCTATAGAAATTTACTTTATAAGGTTTTCCATTCATGTTATTTTAAAAAAGACCTTTTTGTGTCTGTTTACATTTTTCCCCAGCATGATGCTACCTTTTCACTAAAACTCTCTGCATGAATGCTGTTTGCATCTTACCATGTATTATTGAGTGTTGTGATTGAAATAAGAGTGAACAGAGAGAAGCAGACAGAAAACTGAAGCATATTATTTCAATTAGTATCTACTGTCTAATATGTCATTGTCATGGAATTATAGCAGTTTGAACTGAAGACCGTATTTTAGGTCATCCTGTCTCCCTGCCAACACAGGATTGATCCTCACTGTACATTAATAAGTGTTTTAACCACTGTAGTTTACAATGAATACATTAATGATGTTTTCACCATTTTGCTTGAAAGACTGTTCCATAGGCTAAAGCCTAATCTACACTTCATAGTTATACAAATATAATTATGTCAGTAAGGAATGTGATCTTTTGCTGATGTAGTTATATTGTAAAAGCCCTAGTGCAAATGCAGTTATACAAGTGTAAAGAATGCCTTACCCAGTATAGCTTATTTTGGTTCTCAAACCAGAATAAACTGTACCAATACAAGCATCAGTATAGTTAAAGGGGCAAAACTTTTAAGTGTAGACAAACCCTAAAAGGATATCACCATTATACATTATAGACTCAGAGACTTTAAGGCCAGAAGGGACCATCATTATATTTCATATATATATATATATATACACACACACACACATATCTCAGTTTCACCCTCTAAATCTTTGGTGCTTTATACACTTCAGGTATTTGTTAGATGGTTATACTGTCCACCCACAGCCACGCTATCCATATTTATACATATTGTTTATTCATTTCTCATAATGGTTTTCTCAGAAATCAGTCCCTTTAGTTCCTTAATCATTTTTGTTGCTCGTCTCTGAATTTCACCCAATTTCTCCAGTTTTCTGTTAGTGAGATGTCCAGAAGCATGTACTATTTCCAGATTGTAGTCTCACATTCCTCATTAGTGATTCTACACTGCTGTATATGTGGCTCAAAAGCACATTGGCTTGTTCTTCTGCTGCTAATTTATATCCAATGAGTCTGCATTATTTCTTGTCCAGTATCTCTCTGCCATTGAATATCTGTAATTTTGGATTATTTTTCCCACTAAGGAGTAGTTTAGGGTTTTTTGGATTGTCAGGCTGCTGCAGAACAGTTTGACTATAAAACATGTCATTTCCATTCAACTTAGTCTTTGTCTGATATTGAAATATTGACCTGTGTAATGCTGCATAAATTATTGATTTGATTCCATCATTCATGTTATTAAAGACATCAGTAAAACAAAATCAGAATACCAGCAGAATGCTTGGAAAAATCAAGGTTCAATTAAGACATACTTGAGATGATTTTGACAAATTCACACAATGATTGAAATATAATATAACATAATATAAATTCAGGTTAGATTCCATGGCCAGGGCAACAATTGTCAGCTTCATTTGATCTGATGAATAAATTTAGTTAAATTTGCAGGGCCTTTCTTTCACAATATATAATGTAAAGTGTGTGGATGTATGTGGGGCAATTATCAAATTGCTATGTTAGTAAACTAAATTTAAATTCCTTTGATATGCTGTGAGTGTGCTCGCAATATACACACAATTGTCACGCGTAAGATACAAACAGAATAGGAGGGATTAAAAACCAGTGTTTGAGAAAAGATTGCAAAGTTTAGATACCTGGCTGATTTTTTCCTGATTCACCTCATGTAGATTTGGAGTATGAAGCAAGATACATGTGTACATGACCTTCAGGCTCACAGCAAAGAGATTTATACTATCAAATGGAGTCCTACAGGACCAGGCACCAGCAACCCAAACTCCAACATCATGTTAGCAAGGTAAAAAACAAAACCTCCTCTTGCACATATTCCATCAGTCTTACTGATAGTTTTGCTAGGCTATCTGCAAATAAAACTGAAAATCGTTTCTGTTAGCAGCTGAGAGGGGATGGACCAAAGAGGAGAAATCTTATAATAAACATGGAAAATTAAGCCATATAGGGCTTAATTTTTAAACCACTTTAGTTAAAAGGTATAGTTGCCTCTGCACCCAGCAAGTAGGCATCTGGTTTATATAAATGAATTTATTTAATTGAAGCCCTGTTGAATAATGTGTGGATCTGGCAGTCCAGTAAACCAATTGGATTTGCCCTAATGAGGGACATCAAGCAAAACTACATGGATATTGATTTTTTTTATATAGTTCTCTTAAGTGATGTAGAAAAACCCATGTGGTTGTTAAATTTTCACTTAAAGAAATCCATTCAAAAAACTTCATCTAGTTTTAGACATCTGTTTAATCTTAATAATGTCAATAGATGAGTGGACAACTAGATTAATTGGCACATAATGACTTTATCTTTTATGTGATATTATAACAGAGTTGCCTTTGAAATGTATATATTTATTTTGTTGGTCAAGTAGTTTTGTTTTGTATGGAGAGGAGGTTGTTGGATATTTGTATGCAATACAGGGGATTTCTCCTGTCTTCTCTTAGTCCACAATGTTGGATTTAAATGAATTTTGGCAAGAAACTATGAGTGACTTCTGGGTGGAGAGTGAAAGAAGGTAAAGGACCATTGCGTTAGAGAATATGAAGCAAAATTCATTCGTTAGATGAGAGACCAAATCCAATTAGGAAGAAACTTTCCTTGGGGCAGGTTATCTTATAACTGTCCAGTACAGAGTTACTTCAGCCTTCCTCTGAAACAGCAGGTACTGGCCACTGTCAGGGTATGTCTACTCTGCAGACTCCGCAGCGATCAATGCAGCGGGATTGATTGAGTGGGTCGTATAGACCCGCTCAATCGATGGGAGATGGGCTTTCCGGTCGACGCCATTAGCCCATGAAAGGAGTAAGGCTACGTCGATGGGAGGGCATCTCCCAGCGATGCAGTGCCGTGAAGACACCACAGTACGTCAACGTGAGTACGTCGACAGGAGGATATGCAAGCTACGTTATGTAGCTTGCGTGTCGACCACGTCCCCCACCAGTGTAGACAAGCCCTTAGAGACAAGACACTGGATTAGATGAACAGCTGGTCAAATCCTATAAGGCATTTCCTATATTTCTGCTGCTACTCACAGAATCCCCCAATGAAGCCAAAGGCTCCAAATACACACATCCACCATAATAAATTTCTTTCACTTAAGTGGGTTTGATAGAAGTATTGGTGCACATTTGTTTGTAGGTGGGAAGTGTCCTCACAAATTGTTTACAGTATCTTTGCAAACCGCTGATAGACAAGCACCCAGTCTAGCACGCACTTGTGTTTGGCTCTTTCCTATAGTGCTTCATTCGATTCTACTGTTCGGCTGTGGGACGTTGAGCGAGGAGTCTGCATTCATACATTAACCAAACATCAAGAACCGGTCTACAGTGTAGCTTTTAGTCCTGATGGAAAATACCTGGCCAGTGGGTCCTTTGACAAATGTGTCCATATATGGAATACTCAGGTACTCGTTTGATTCGGAGGCTCTAATGAAAAATGTTTTATAACAGCAGAAATTATAAATGGAAAATGTGTGAATCTATATTTACTGAATTTGTTAACTAAGGTGAACCTGATTGTAGCATGAAACCAGTTTGAGCTGATAGTGTGAGATGGTGAGATACCTGTCCTTCATGTTTTTATCAAAGGTTCATTGAACATGGAACTATGCCAAGAAAATCAATTGTCCCAGTTTTATTTTAGTGTGTAGATGAAACTGCACTGGGCATATGAGGCATGTCAAGATGTTTTGCCAGTGCGGTAGCCTTAGGGCTTGAATTGGTTCTTAGATGTGATTGATGCTCCTATTAAGCAGCAAGCTGGGTTCATGTGAGCTTCAGATGTTCATGTGAGCTTCAGGACTAATTTTTAGAGTACTGCATATTTGTACAGAGATCATAATCACAAAGATAAGTGGATCTGATGGTTGTACAGGATAAGGGGACTCTGAGGAAAAGTGGGATACTTCTAGTTACTCCTTTCCAGACTAAAATCCAGAAAGCTCCTTGGACAAAGTGTCTTCTTAGCAGGGCTTGCTCCAGGAACAAGCTGAATGATTTGAGCTATGCTTGTTCGTGCACAATATTATTTTTTCCTATGGAGTAAAAATGTTCAGGACATGAATTTTACATTCTTCTTTCTGTATTAGAAACCGCAGGGACCCTCCTGGCAATGAACTGGTGTGGTTCCACCAGTCGGTGGGGATGGTGGATTTGGGACAGGGGTACAGACAAATATGTACACTGCATGGTGTGGATCCCAACTCTGCAAAGGGCAACTGGGTGAAATCCTGGTCCCACTGAAGTCAATGGCAAAACTTTCATTGACCTGAATAGTTCCAGGATTTCACCCTCGGTAATTGTGCCTCACAGCAAATTCACAACCACAAGTGCTCACGTAAAAATACAATAAAATGTCTTAAGTGTCAAATGTTGCAAATGGATTTGCTTTCTAGAGCGGAACTCTAGTACATAGCTACAGAGGCACTGGAGGGATCTTTGAAGTCTGTTGGAATGCTAGAGGAGACAAAGTGGGAGCAAGTGCGTCAGACGGCTCGGTAAACATCTTATGCATTCGTTGTAAATATTTTGGGGGAAATCCTGTGGAGAGAGTCAACCCAATGGCTATGCACTGTTGCTCTCTTTGAACAAAGTTCAGAGGTGGGTTGGTGGGTTCCCTTATTTAGGACCCAGTTCAACGCTCCTGGAAGTAGATGGTGTCTTTCCATGTACCTGAAGGTGCTTTGGATCAGCCGTTGAATGCCCACTTCCCTGATTGCCATCCCTGAAATATATTTATGATTAAATGACAAACACTACCATTTCTTTCTCCGTCATGCCCATTAAAGTGCAAATCCTACAGATTGTCATGTAGAACCATAACAAGTAGAGATGAGAAACACCTTTTACATCTTCCAGCCCATCAGCTGGTGAATGGAGAATTCTCTCCCACTCAGTATTCCATAATGTATTGTCTAAGTTACTGGTAAATTGCTTTATTACATAATTAGAATTTGAGCGCACATGTATTAAGAATCCTTCAGAAATGTTTCTAAATCTTGGGTCTTTTCTCACTGCACCTCTAGGTCTGTGTTCTAGATCTGCGGAAGTAAAGGTGAAGTGTTTTAGGAGAAATTTCAAATGGACCAGCAGTGAATGTGTGGGGAGAAGCACTCTTCAAAACTATTCTTAACAGCTCCAGAACTGTACAAACTTGAAAAAAGTTAGTGTGTACAATGAAACCAACCCTCTCTGGCCACAGAAGTCCAGTATTTTGCCCGTAACCTTCATCAAGGAGTAAAAACACAGTCACTTCAGAGGGGGAGAGGATGGTTTTCACCTGGAATATTCAGCCTTGGAAGCATGAAGCCACCAACTAGAGACTGCATTGTTTGGTTTGCATCTGAGAACTTGCTTTGATGGCTGGAAAAAAAAAAGCTGTGCCAAAAAATAATAATAAACAAACAAACTAAGCAAAATGCTGTGATAAACCAAAAGGGAAAAAAAATCCTCCTCCATGTGGTGTTGTATTTTTTTCCTTCCAATTTGGACACTACAGTCGCTCTCCCAAAGGACATTCAAAGACCAGTTTGTACTGATGAAATGCGCAACTTTGTAATCACAACACTTTCTATTTTCTAGACTACTTTTTTTGTTCAGTGGTTTTTCTATCAGCTGGAATATTGTGTCCTGGAGTATCCCAGGCTTAGGTTGGAATGGATTTTTTTTCCTTTTTTATTTTTCCTTCCCTTCTCTTTCTTGTCTCTCTCTCTCTCTCCCTCTCTCTCTCTCTCTCTTCCTCCCCTCCTCCTCCCCCCCAACCCCCGTGCCCACAGTAGATGCAGCCAGGTGGACATAATAACAAAATTTTTGACAGTCTGCTTCTCCTCTTTCTCTCTCTCCCCACCCCCTCCCCCTATTCTTTTTAAATCCTCCATGCTTCAGATCTTAGCATCTCAAGGGCACTTTCAGCAAATTGTGTAATAAGTGCTTTATATAAGAATGCAGTGCTGGGGAAGATTTTTACAGGCGAAAGATGACTTTTAAGAGAAAGAACCCAGTGTATTTTTGGAAAAAAATATTTTTTATGTTAAACATAATTTTAAAAGCCTGAAATAGCCACCAAACGTAGTCTGCTTTGTGTAATTCAAGGAAAAGAATGACTCAAGTGGAATCCAAGGTACATTAAAGATGCAGTATCATTTTTATCTCCTTTATCTCATAAAGTGCTGTAAGAAAATATCATTTCATACAGCAAATATCAGGTTTGAAAAACAACAACCACCTCTTCCTCCAGCCAAAAGTTTACATAGTCTAATTTTCTTTCAGTAGCTGTATGATTATGTACATTTATTAAAAGAATACAGAAGTTTGCGATAATATATACAGAATTCATATCTTTGGGGCCATATACCCAAATACCTGTATTAGTTAAAGAAAAACAATTGCATATGCTCTTTCCTACAGAAATGGTCCCAAATTCATATTAAGGCTTTATTTTGTCACTCTGTCATGTTGACTAGTATGTCACTCCACTAGTCATCCCATTGGGCTAATTCTCTTCCCATTAAGTCAATGGAACTTTTACCAGAGATTTAATAGGACCACTTGCAGTGGGAATCAGTGCGTCCCTAGAAGCTCTGTATCTGACCAGGAGAGGATTCCCCTAGTGAAAGCACTCCAGAATGCAGCTATCCGATTGCCTTCTAAGAATGCTCTGCAAATTATTATGACAGAAGGGACAGGATTGGGGGGGGCAGCAGAAAAGGTGTTCCATGGGTAGGGTCACAGCATACAGTGCTGTGGAAATTCCCAGCAGTGCTGCAGAAGATGGGGCCACTCAGGGAGGCTGCTGTAACTTAGACAGGTCCTCAGAGCTAAGTCATGCCAGGGTCTTCTCCATTCCCTGGAGCAGCCCAGGATCAGGACAGTGCAAAGGTGGCTTAAAGCCACCATAGCACCTCCATAGTCCCACACTGTGAATTCAGTGTACCTCTCAGATGTACAGCACAGAATTTCACCCATTTATTTCAGTGGGGCTGCCTAACGAGTAATTTGTAAGAACCTGTCCCATAATGCTTAAAGTGGGGCGAAAATGCCCAAGTTACTCAGGGCAGATCTACACTAGAAGACTACAGCTGCGCTGCTGTAGCTTGTCCAGTGAAGATGCTGTATGCCGATGGGAGAGCGCTCTCCTTTGGACATAATTACTCCACTTCCATAAAAGGTGGAAGCTATGTTGGCGGAAAAGCATCTCTTGCCGACAGAGGGCCGGTGTGGTCAGCACTTAAGTCATTGTAACTTGTGTTGCTGGGGGAGGGGTCTTTTTCACACCCCTGAGTGACATGTTAGATTGTCTTAAGCAGTAGCATAGACCTGCCCTTAGTATATGGAATTAATATTTCATTTTATCTGATGTTTTTCTCTTTTTACTATGACATACTTACAGTATCTTGGTCTTTTCACTGGAACTAACCACTGCTCACTCATCGCAAGCCGTGTGATGTAAGATTGTAGATCAGAAAGTAATTAAAATAATTAAAACTATTAAGATTTTTTCAGTCCTGAGATAGAATAATTGATGTTGAATTTTGGTTATTAATTGCTATCGCTCTCTTTTACCCCAAAGAGTGGAAGGTGGGAAGAAGGCAAGAGTTATTTTCCTTGAGGTAATAAATTCATAGAGAAATACACTTCAGATGACATTTTTTAACTGTTTTATAATAGCTGCCTAGGCTGACCTGTTAAACTCATGATAGGAAAAAGAGTACTTGCTAGAAGAGAGAACTGAACTTTATAACAGAAGTTCAATGGGGTTTTATAAAGGACTGCTGATTTGATTACTCAATAGTGCCATTGTGCGTGTGTTGTTAGCATTTTAAGCCTATGCATATGATGCATGGGAGCCTGGGGTTGAATTTCCGAGATTAACAGGAAAGCAGCATCTGTTGGGGGATTGCAGAAGACATGCTCAGAAGTGTGCTGCAGCTCGGGTTTGCGGTTTGTCTGACTCTTCAACAGGCCAAACATCAAGACGTGGTGATATCAGGATAGGTAATTTTAGTTCAGTTGCTTTTGTTGCCTGGCTTTCTTGCTACACAGATGTATCTAAATCTGATGGAGCCTGTTCCAGGAATTTTAACTTGGAAATACTTTGTGGGTATCAAAGAAGTATGTTCCGTTTTTGAAATGATCTGAATTAACACTGTCTTCCCTCTGCTGATGTACATAGAAGGAAGAAAGCAAGTAAAACACAATTTCAGAATTTGGCAGTATCAAAGGCACTGTTGTCCCAAAGAAGAATTCTGTATATATACACATTTTGTTAGCCTTCTGCAGACTAACCCATTCAACTTTCTGGAGACTTACAGGAATTTTACCTTTACTGGCTGCATGGAACTGGCCTTGAGATGAGACAGCAATCTTTGAGTACATGCCCAAGCTACCATGTGTGGTAGAAGGTTATTGCATCTTTAATGTAGAAAACACTGAGTCCCTTATGGGGCATTAAAGGGCCTGACACTTACAGGGTTAAACACGCACTAACCCCATGATACATCTTAGGAATTTCCTTTTGATTTGTTTTTAAAAAGAAAATAAAAAATCCTAGGTAATTTTAGAGCCAAGTGAAGTGCACTTTGTCAAATGTAAGGGTCTGCTTTGGTTTTGGGGTTTGTTTTCTTTTTCTTTTTTCTTTTTTACCTTTATGTTTTTTTAATTGTGGTTCTTTGTCAATTGCAGAAATGTTCTTTCAGCCACTCACTGAAATTTTGAATTCTGGCTTCTGCAGTTTTTATTGTCTGTGTCAGACTTGCAGCCAGACTTGGTTCTCATTTCAGCATTTCCCAGATTCTGTTGAAACAACATCAAACCCCTATTTTGTTTCCCCTCCACCTGCACTCTCTCAGAAATCACCTTGTGTATTGTAGCTCATTTGTTTCAAGGAGAGAATCAACAGATCATATTCAGTGTCTTGAATAAATTGCTATATTTTGATATTAGAGAACTCTGCGCGTGTTGTTCCTTATTCTTTCTTGGCCATTAACTTTTTGCTTCCCACATTCAGGAGCTGGGAGGAATGTGTCAGAATTCAGCCAAAAAAAAAAAAAAAAGGGGGGGGGGGGGGGTAATAAGTAAATATTGACCAGTCCAGGTGGTAAGGAATCAACTTAAGGAAAATACATATAAAGCACTTTCAAACCAAAATAATTGTCCATGCAAAGGGGTTAAGTGTCTAAACCGATTTAGAGAAACTACAGTTTTCTCCCATAGACAAGGCCTTGAATCCATCACATTGCTTGAGATATGGCACCTTGACCAGTGTAGGTGTCATAAATGCAGATGAGGCATGCCCTTGTCTACAGGTGCTGGTTGAGGTTTTCATAGCTCTTTAGAAGATTTAGATGCACATCTTACATTATTTTTAATGTATGAAATGTTGTTGTAGCAGCCATATTGGTCCCAGGATATGAGACAGATATGGTGAAAGAGACATGATTTCAACCTCCACACATCTGAAGAAGAGCACAGTGGTGCTCGAAAGTTTGTCTTTCTCACAAACAGAAGTTGGTCCAAGTTGGTCCTCACCCGCCTTGTCTCTCTCATGAATTGTAATAGAATATGTGTATAAATTTCCTAGGTTCCATTAAAAATTGTAACCACAGTACTTAAGTTCATGCACTAAGGATGTAACTTCTTTCCTGTTAGCTATATTCAGAGGTGGTTAGCAGAGCTGTTTGTTAATCCACCCCTCCCCCCACTATGTTAAAAGCATTTTGGTGCTCAGCAGCAAGCAGAGTGGAGTTCCTCTCATCCTCTTATCAGTTTTTCCAGTGGTTCCCATAGCCTGTGAGGGGCCCTATATGTTAAGCCATCTGGCTTTTCTGTATATGTGGAAAGTCTTAAAATGTATATATCATAGCTAGAGTTGTGGGATAGCAAAAAAGCTTTATACCAAACAAGTGGTATCTGCACTGCATATAAAATGCCTCTGGGTGGCATATGAGAATGTAATCAGTGAGAGATTTGGCATGACAGCCTCACTGCACTGTCTGTTGACTCAAGCAAAGATTAGGAGATTGTCAACAGCCTGCCAAATGAATTAGTTGCCTAACTAATTAACTTCAGCACCAACAACTCACAACCATCTCTAGCAGCCTGTTCTCATATCTGGTCTGTCCTCGGTTACTTAATACTCTGTGTTCTCAACACATTGCCTAGTCACTGGAGGAGGCTACGCTTAGTGGACAAGATATGCATCTTTCTCATAAGAACGAGAGTTCTATGGCACCTTAAAGACTAACCAATTTATTTGGGCATAAGCTTTTGTGGGCAGGAACCCACTTCGTCAGATGCAAGTGGGTTTCTGCCCACGAAAGCTTATGCCCAAATAAATTGGTTAGTCTTTAAGGTGCCACAGAACTCTCGTTGTTTTGCTAAAACACGGCTACCCCTTTGAATCTTTCTCATAGTCCATCATGACTTCCATCTTATCCCAACTTTCATGCCCAATGACCTCCTTTCACAAGTTACAACCTTCCTCACCTCTGGTTTTGTTATGGTGTATTTTCATAGAATCATAGAAATGTAGGACTGGAAGAGATCTCGAGAAGTCATCAAGTCCAGCCACCTGCACTGAGGCAGGACCAAGTAAACCAAGAACATCCCTGACAGGTGTTTGTCCAACCTGTTCTTAAAAACCTGCAATAACAGAGATTCCACAATCTCCCATGGAGGACTATTCCAGAGCTTAGCTACCCTTATAGTCAGAAGGGTTTTTTAGTTACCCTGTAGATGCCAAAAAATAAGCATGACCCATTAATAACTTTTCGTTGGCATCCATTTACCCTTCATCCCATCAATAGACACTAAAGAAAAGGCAAGCAATGTCATCATTTTTTTTGTTACATTGTTTTTCAAGCAGTTTGTTTCAACTCACATTATGAAGTATGCTATCAGTTAAAATTCTAGAAATGTATTAGTTTGGACTACTATTGAAAATGAGTTCAATGGGTTTTACACAAGTCTCTTTGCAGCCAACAGTCTACTTAATGAACACTTCTCCAAAAATTAAGTATAGCTGCCATTCTTGATTCAAGAGAGGACTGGGAAAGCAACATCTGGGTAGAGGGGAAAGTTTGGTCTGAATCTGTAATTGACAGCAGTATGGAAAAGATTGTCCAATGCCTGTTTGCACTATAGCTGGTTCTTTAGTCAGCACTGTGTTATATTAGTACTTTTTTGAGCACCAATTTCAGACAAATTTTAAGAACATTAATTACCATTAAGCTAAAAATGTAATCTGTTTCTGCTTTTCTTTTTACTTAACAAGAAAAATGCCATTTTGCAAGTAGCACCTACAACAATGTGCCATCATAAAAAAAGGTACTTCTAACAGTTGCTCATATCTTTAGAGCAATAGAATAAAAGGTGTAATTTGCAATACCTATGGCTTGAAGATGTAATAATGCAGCTCACTCATTCAATGTAACGGCCTTTCCAGAGCCACCTAAGTTCCTTCCTATCTCTGTAGATGCATCTGTTTTCATAGCCTACTCACACTAGCTATAAAAACACAAGACCATCTTCACCCATTAAGGAATTATGCAACTTCATAGAAAAAGATCCAGGCTCCCCCAAAAGATCTTTGGGGTCCCATCCCAGGTTTTTACATGTGTAAATGACACACTTGGCAAGGAATTTGTCATCCTTTCTGCCTCCCATTCTTCCCAACAGGGATATTTCTCTTCATGTAGGCTGAGACCGAAAAGGGAACACCAGACAAGAAAAGAGACCAGCCTCTGATGTGAACAACTAAAATATCTCCAAATGATGACAAAAATGTTTACAAAAAAGGCAAAAGAGAACAAAATTTTAAAACATCAGGAAAAGAGCTAAAAATCTAGCTAGGTCCTCATATCCTGCCATTAAGTCCAACACCTTTCTCCAGAAAGCAGAACTTTTGGCTTCAGATCATAGTAAGGCTGAGAAGAGCAGGAGGAGGTTTTCCACACATGCAGAGATGTGTTTGAAACCATGTGGAAGAAAAGTGATGGGTGCTACTGTGATATAGCCAGAGAGAACAAGCAGGCTAAAGCCCATTGCAAAAATATCCTATCAAGAACTGAGACAATTCGCCATCCATGCTACATCTTCAAAGAGGTCTTTAGAGAAGAGTGTATAAATGCACAACAAAGGGTGAGAAGCCCTGAAATTCTAGCGTCCTAGAACCCAAAGATTCTCTCTCCATCCTAACAGTGCAGCATAGCGGTATTTCCCCCCTCAAAAAGCTCATAGACAGTAAGATAGAGGTCAACCAGATAAGGCACTTTGAGATTTCAGGAGGAGCTTCTAAAGCCATAATGTCTTGGTGCAAAGACCTAAAAAACCTGGATGCCCAGAACCAAGTCAGCACTGTAAAAAAAATTCTGATCTACGGCATTTGACATGGACAGATTCATTCACTCCATGAAGCAGGCAGTGAGGGCCCCAACAGAACATTCAGTGGTCAGGTGTCAGCTCTGTTTTAAGCCCTGGACTGTGGATAATTGTACAATGCCTCAGTTCTCTGGTAGATCCTGTTTTGGAAGAAATTTGAGAAAATGTTGCTCAATAACACAGACAGGCCAAATCATCCATTCCAGCAAAAATTCAAGGACTACAAAGCGCATATACACAGATAGAAGATTCTTTTGTTCCTACCCACAGCAAAGGCAGTGGAGAAGGGTCTCCTCTTAGTCCACGGTTATGACCTGGACGTGCTACACCAGAGGACAACCCAGAATAGTTACAGAGCTTAGGTATGGGTCCAATCACCGCCTCCTAAACTGCAACCAGACCTGTTTCCATCCAAGTATAGGTCTGTATCAAGAGGGTGAGATATCCCATTTCTCAGATAAGAAATAACACATTTTCTTGAAGGAAATCTCACACCTACTAAAGCTAGGGGCAACAGAGCTTGTCCCTCAAGGCAAAAGATACACAGGGTTTGACTCCATCTTCAGAATCAGAAGACCAAGAAGGGTCCAGGGTATTTCAGTACAAGAAAGGGTGAGTTGGAGTTGGAGTTGGAGAATGAAGAAAATAAAATTCGAGATGGGAAACTATATTCTGCTATCACTACAACCTCTTTATGAGACCTAAGGTTGATGGGGCTGACAAAAGATTAGTTGTATATGCCACTCAGCACTGGCATCAGCAATTTCTTTGGTTCACCTTCGGAAATTGTCACTATCAGTACAAAATGTTACTCTTTGACCTGTTCTTTGCCCTATGATGTTCACAACAGTGCAGATGATGACCACAGCCTAGCTGAGGAAACCAAAGGACTCTTCTATATCCATTCTTACACGGAGCATGTCCTCAGAGATTTAATAGGAAATAACCCATAAGACTTTCTCCATGCTTCAGGCACACGGAGTTGTGATAAACTTACAGAAGAATCCCCCTGATCCACTTCAGAGAATTGTCTGCCTGCTGTTCTATAAATGAAGAATACCAGCGACTGGTAGACTGATTCCAGAAGAGACCAAATTCCCATAGAAGTATCCCTGGCAGAAAGAGCATCAGTCACCACAGAGGAAATGTTTGAAGCTGCCATCAGGCCATCCAGAAACATTTTCTAAAGCAAAACATACTTGACATTCATTCTTATGCAGAAATATCCTTCAGCAGAAATGTATCCAAAGCAATGCCCCCAGAATAGATTACCACTAATTTTACAGAGGGATGCATAGTTTGCCACTCCCTCCCCATTAATATTTTCTTCCTCCTTGCTGCGCTGCACATGTCATCGTCTAGGGGAATGGTTATGATCCAGAATGAACAGTTTACCTGATTTATTTTCTGGGACTGATCTCTTCTCTTGAGATAAGTTCCTTGGGTATCTTTAGAATGACCTCTTCAGGGACCACATATAAGAATTGATAGAAAGCATTTTTTGTTAAACAGTGGCCTTTGTTTGGAAAATAAAATTTTTCATGATTCAGCATCAGGAATGTTACATAGCTCACTTCATCTGTGGATTTCAATGGTGCCGGCATCAGAAGCTAACAGCACCAAAAAGAGAGGTCTGTGTTTTATTGAGAGGTATGTGAAAATAAATTTGTCGTTGACTTCATTGTTAAAAAAAATAATTGGACAAGGTGGATAGGGTGATACTGTTCCTTCAAGCAACCATTTTGATATTTTTATGTCAATCAAAATTTCGAGTACAAAACTGAAAAAATGGCATGAAAATTGGCATGAAAAATGTGCCATTTTTTCAATCTTTTTCCTCAAAATTTTGATTGACATTATCAAAAAGTTTATTACATTTTTCTTAACCAAAAACTAGGGTTTCAGTCAAATATTTATAATATGCTCAATAATATTTTTGGTTAAAAGATTAAATCTGAAAAAAATCATAAAGCATTTCAGAGAAACAAAACACTATAAAATGAAACCAACTTCAAAATTTAGAAAATTTGACCATCTTTTGCTAACTGAGTTGAATAAGGTTGTTATGGTCATATATAATGAAAAATAAATGATAATGTGCTCATTCAGCTTTGGCAGTACTCATCTTGCAAGGAAGAAGAAGAGGTGTGCCCAAGTTCTTGAGCACCATGGACAAGTCTGAAGTGTCTTGGTATTTGCACAAAAAGAGGCATAGTCCAAATGTCCTGTGTTGAGAGACAGCTGAGTTGCACAAAGGAAATCATTGGGTAACACATTCTCCATTTTCCACTGTTCTGAAAAACCTTATTATGCACCATTGCTGAGCTGATTTCTTTTGTTATCTTATAAAAATGTTGTAAATGCTGTATAATTCAATGGCAAGATTAGCTAGAAGTTTTCTCCCTACTCCATGCACCAAAGGCCCAAATGAGGAAATACTCTCCCTTTATATAAATATTTATTCAGTTATTAAACAGCACAATGGTCACAAGGATAACAACTCCAATGCATGTTTTTTAAGAAGATGTTAGATGATTTATATCCGGCACTATTTATCTGAATAATATGGTTATATGAAGTTTTTGCTGCTTAAAACCAATCTTCTGCGATTTTCCAAATGGTGTTAATTGTCTTCTCAGACTCATTTCTTTTAGCAGGCCCAGCAGACAAAAATACCTTAGAATCACAAAAGATTAGGGTTGAAAGGGACCTCAGGAAGTCATCTAGTCCAACCCCCTGCTCAAATCAGGACCAACCCCCCAACTAAATCATGCCAGCCAGGGCTTTGTCAAGCCACACCTTAAAAACCGCTAAGGATGGGGGGCCCCAAAACTGGACACAATACTCCAAATGTGGCCTTACCATGCCGAATAGAGGGGAATAATCACTTCCCTTGATCTGCTGGCAATGCTCCTACTAATGCAATCCAATATGCTGTTAGCCTTCTTGGCAGTAAGGACACACTGTTGACTCATATCCAGCTTCTTGTCCACTATAACTTGCAGGCCCTTTTTTTTTGCAGAACTGCTGCCTAGCCAGTCGGTCCTTAGTCTATAGCACTGCATGGGATTCTTCCATCCTAAGTGCAGGACTCTGCACTTGTCCTTGTTGAATCTCATCAGATTTTTTTGGGACCAATCCTCCAGTTTGTCTAGGTCACTCTGACCAGACAGACTTATAGTCAGAGAGTCAAATGTACAAACTTAGGTATGTATCATTAAATTCATATTTAAATAACCAGTCTATCACTTTTTCTTTTTCTCAGTTTAGGTCCTTGTATAGCCCCCATTACTATAGCATCTGAGGACTTTGCAAATGTTAATGAACCAATTCTCACAGCACTCCAAAGAAGTAAGGAAATGTTATCTCCATTTACAGGTGGGGGACTGAGGTACAGAGGGGTTAAGTGATTTCCCCAAGACCATGCCGGAAGCCTAAGACAGAACTGGAAATAAAGAACATAAGAATGGCCATACTGGGTAAGACCAATAGTCCATCTAGCCAGTCCCAGCATCTGGCAGGGCTTAAGAAAACCCAGAGCTTGGGGTTACATCCTTGCCCATCTTGGCAAATAGCCATTGATGGACCTATCCTCCATGAACTTATCTAATTCTTTTTTGAACCCTGTTATACTTTCCCTGGTTCTTGTGTTTTGTGAAGGAATAAATAGCACTTCCTTATTCACTTTCTCCATACCATTCATGATTTTATAGACCTCTATCAGATCCTCCCACCCCCTTAGTCATCTCTTTTCTAAACTGAACAGTCGCAGTCTTTTTAATCTTTCCTCATATAGAAGCTGTTCCATATCCCTAATCATTTTTGTTGCCCTTCTCTGTACTGTTTCCACTTCTAATATATCTTTTTTGAGATGGGGTAATCAGAACTGCATCCCATATTCAAGGTGTAGGTGTGCCATGGATTTATATAGTGGCATAATGACAATGACTGTCTTATCTATCCCTTTTCTAATGTTTCCTAACATTCTGTTAGCTTTTTTCTGTTTTTGTAGCCTCTCTAATCTCCGGGAGCATTTCACAATCCCTGTCACCCTCTGGTCAGGTGGTTGGTAGTATATTCCTACTGCTATACTCTTATGGTACAGTTTGATTCATTTAACACTTTTACTATATTTGACTCTATGCTCTCTTTTACATATTGTGCCTGTACTCCACCAACACAACCTACTCTGTCATTCCTATCTATTTTGTACTTGGTGTATATGTTCCATTGATTATCATCATTCCATCAAGTTTCTCTGATGTCTATTATATCAATATTCTCATTTAATTCCGGGAAGTGAAGTTCACCCACCTTAATATATAGACTTCTTGAATTTGTACAGAGGGCCTTAGAAAATTTGTTAATATTTAGTTGTCTACCTTCAGGTGCTGTAATTGAATGGGTCTCTTTTTTGTTTGACTGTTTAAACTACCTGTACTATATCAATTTCCATCCTTTTCTCTTTACTGGGAAATAGGGCATCCTTTTTAATAACTGCTCCCCTAAGGGATGTGTCTGTCAGAATCATCTGCTCCTCCACACCTGTCAGTTTTCCCCCAGCCCTTAGTTTAAAAACCCCTCTATGACCTTTTTAATTTTATATGCCAGCAATTGGTTCTGTTTTCATTTAGGTGGAGCCCATCCTTTTTGTGAAGACTCCTCCTTTCCCAAAAGATTCCCCAGTTCCTAATGAAGCTAAATCCCTTCTCTGAAAACCATCATCTCATCCATTCATTGAGACCCTACAATTCTACCTGTCTAACTGGCCCTCTGAGTAGAACTGGAAGCATTTCAGAGAATGCTACCATGGAGGTCCTGGACATCAACCTCTTACCTAACAGCCTACATTTGTCCTCCAGGACCTCTCTCCTACCTTTCCCTATGTCATTGGTACCTACAAGTACCAAGACCACAGTACTGCACATAAACCTGTCTAGATGTCTCAAAAGGTCCATGACCTTTGCGTCCAGCAGGCAATTCACCGTGCAGTTCTCCCAATCATCACAAATGCAGTATCTATATTTATAATAATTGAATCCCCCATTACTATTACCTGTCTCTTCTTCATGACAGAGGTCCCCTTCCCTGGAGAAATATCTCCAGTGTGAAAGGTTACCATGACATCATCTGGATGGAGAGTTCCAACTATGGGATTGTTTCCTTCTACTCCGGCTTGATGTGCTCCTTCCGAGACTTTCATCCTGCTCAACAGCATAGACGCTGTCAGATTAGGGGTGGGACCATTCTACAGAGTCCCTGAAAGTCTCATCTATGTACCTTTGTCTCCCTTTGCTCCTCCAGTTCAGCTAATCTGGTCTGAAGAGCCTGTACTTCATCTCTGAGTGCGGGCCATGAGCTGCTTGCACCAAATGCACACACATGCCACCTACCCAGAAGGTGGGTAATGATTCATGCAGCATTCAGTGCAGTAAACTGGATAGCCCCCACTCTGCTGCTGGACTTCTGCTTCCCTTATTTTTACTTTTGAAGGGGTTTCATTTGTTTGTTCTTTTTATGTGGGGAGTTTTTTTTGGGGGGGAGGTTATTTGCATACATTTGGAGAATGTTAATTAGGTGTATGTGGCACTCACACTCCCTCGCTAAACTCACTTACAAAACTCCCCTGTTCGCTAGCTCCTCTGGTCGCTTAGGAACTGACTTTTTTAAACCCTAGTTCTCCCTGAGTTAGCCTCGCCCCCTTGTCAAGGGATCCTAAAGGGATTAGGGATCAAAGGATGGCAGGCTAGAGCCTCGTTAGGAAGCTCTCAGCCTTGCAAAAAAAAGGCTGTTAGGCTTAGCACACAGCTCCCCCAAACAGACCACATTATAAACTTCAGTCAAGCAGGCACGCCGCAAGCACACAACAACAAACCCACTAACAGACAACAAACCTACCCCAAGGGTCACGTAGTTGTTCCTCCTTCACCTGGAGAACTCCCTCGCAAAACTCCCCTGGTCACTAGGTCCTCTGTTGGCTTGGGAGCTGGCTTTTTAAACCCCTGGTTCTTCCTGAGTTAGCCCCACCAGCTTCTCAAAAGGATTTCGGGGTCAAATTGACACTAAGCATCCCAGCTAGTCCAGTGCCTATAGAAAACCATCTTTCCTTGAATAGAAAACCATCTTTCCTTGTGCTATAGTGTCTAAGTGCTATGCAGGTAAATTGAAGTCCTGTACAAACACAGATGAATATACAATCCATGCCCTGGAAAGCTTGAAACGTCTGCCATTCTGACAGGAGTGTGTTGCAGCATGCCTCAAATTAGGTTTTTACTGGCTTTCTCCAAGGAAGGTCATTGGTAGATGATCTTAGACTGTCTTGTGCAGCCTTTATAGGGTGACTAGGTGCCTATTTAAAGTACAATTTGTTGAAGGGAAGCTGTGTATTGTTTTTCAATCTGTGGAGGTAAATTACTTTTACTCTGATCTTCCATACAGCAGTGGATGGATTTCTTGATGATGAAATACTGCTGTTGGTGCACTGTGAATCTGAGAATATTTTATGTCAACCTATAGTAAGATTCAAGGAGAAGAATGTCACTATTCCAGTTCAGTTCAATATTTCTTTCTATAAAGCACTGCAGGGCTAAAGTCAGATGCAATTCCAATGTAGATTAACCTTCTCTTCCAACCCACTGCAAACACTGAATACCCAGATCTTGGGAAAGGTCTATTTTCTCCTGTGCCTACACCAAGAAGTGTTTCTCTGAAGAGTTTTTTCTAACACCACAAAGTCATTTCAAATACTTGTATGGTTGGTTAGGGATATGCTGCATTTGAAGTAAATGAAAGGCAGCAATTGGCTTTTTCAATTCTTCCTGAATCATCCTGTCCAGAAAGGAAACAAATGTCCCTTCTACTCAGTCAGAAGGCTGGTTCCCGTCATAATTTGAAAATATAACTATCTTTAAAGAGGCGTTCAAACACAGGATATAGGGCCAAAATTTGTCTCTGTTACACTAGTAAAAACAACAAGAGTCCTGTAGCACTTTAAAGACTAACAAATATGTTACACCAGTGTAATTCCACTAACTCCATCAACTCTACTGATTTACACTGGTATAACTGACAACAGAATTTGACCTATACTTTATTCATCTTTATGAGGTGCAAAGACTTAGTGTGGACATTACAGGACAATACATACATAAACATTTATTTTATAACTACTAGTTACAAGGACCTTAACCAGACGGAAAGTCTCATATGACCAGATCGTCAGTAAACTGCAATATTTTAATTGACTTCAAGATGAAGAGTTTGCCTAGGGTGTTTTAACAAAACAAAAAGAAGCAAAACAATATCAATAAATGGCATTTTCTACCCCAGGAAAGGTACCATACCTACAATGCATAATGTACAAATTCAAAATGATCAGATTCCTCCCACTAAAAATACACCCAGCTGGTACCAGAAATGTGGTTTGTTGGGTTTTTTTTACATTCAAACAGCATGCTGAAGTAACCAGTCCCCCTAAAACAACCTAGGTCATGCTAATCTGGACTTGACTGGAATTTCCATTAAATTTCTTTGAGTATACAAAAATAATGATAATAATTACATTCATCAGTCTCAACAGAAGGCCTTTGCCTAGCTTTATTTATTTATTTATTTTTACAAATGAATGATCTGTTTGGACCAAATGATTCAAAGTAAATGAGTTTAAGTAAATGAAGAGGGAGTATAAATGGACACTTTATCCAGCTGTTCAATATGTATGTTACACCAACTTAGATTCCATCTAGACTCCCTTGATTTACTTACTTGGACTCTCACCACCTTATTTGCACACCACTTCAGACCTTGAGTCGAAGGTAGTCTAATATGTATAACTCACTGTAATGGGGTGTGCACTGCACATCAGCCCTGACAGGGTTATCAAGGGCCTGAGAGGCCAATTAGTTACTTGGCAACACCAGCAAGAGGGAGGGTCAGGGTTAGTTAAGAATGAAGCCCTGCTGGGGAACGGCAGGGACAGCACTATAAAGCCAGGAGGCTGAAAGCAGAAAGGAGCTGCAGGGGAAGGAGTTTGCAGTCACTCCCTGGGAGGAGGGAAACTATCACAGACAAGGAAGAAGTCCAGGCAGAGAGTAAGCGTGGAGATCCTGCCCTGGAGTAATGAGTCTGGCAAGAGGCATGGGGCAATGAAGTAGCCACCAGGAGTAGAATACGCTTTAGTGGTAAATCTAGAAACAGGAAAGAACATAGGGAGTCTGAGTATGAAGGAGCCCAGGCAAACAGCAACAGGGACCAGGACTGATCTAGATTGCTGGTTGCAGAATCCCTAGGCTGGAACCGAGTGTAATGAGCAGACCCATATTCCCCTTTCAGCTGCTGGCACAGTGGCATAGAGCTCCAAGCTTGGGCTGAACACCCTCTGGAGATGGCATTTGGACTGGTGTCCTGTTAGATTTTGTAACCCCAGAAGAGGTGGATTAAATAAATAGTGACCTGACCAGAGGACCACGTTACAGACTATCACAGAGCGACCAATGAGCAATAAGGGGGCACCTAATGCAGCAAGAGCGACATTCCCAGATCTAGACGCAAGGAGGCACGATAGCGGTAAGTGGCAGCCCTGTATATTCACATAGTGAGGGGGTGAGAAGAGAGATCTGAACAAGGAAAGTAACTCATAAGAAGGTCTAACTTGAAGGTTACTCCCTATTTTAACTTACCCTTTCTAGTCTTCCTAGCTATGTTCAAGGAAGAGTGAATGTAAAGGAGCCTAACTCACACCATCTTAAACTTTATCTCTGAATCTAGCTCTCTGTGTCTACTCCACAGCTCAGGCCATTTAAATCTATCAGAAAAGTGCTCCTTCAATTTGAATGTTAGAAAATTGTCAAGAGCAAGTGAGCTCAGCTATCAGACATGTATTGAGGATGTCACTGGGGGCAATGGAAGAAGATACATGCATCATAAAAGAGGGGAAACAATCAGGCAAATCCTTGAGAACATCTTTGTGTCTCCAGATACCCAACTTATGTCTCTGATAGTTTTCCAGTTATTCACCATCAGCACCATTATCATCTAAGTCATGCAGCTCACTTGAGATGCGGATTTCAATGGTGCTAGCATCAGAACCTAGCAAAACAAAAGAGAAAGGACTGTGTTACTTTCAGAAATAGGTGGAAATAATTATTGACTGAGTCGTTTTAAAAAAAATAAGCAGGAAAGGTGCTAGTTCTGTTTAACCAATATACAGTAGGAGTGTTGGTACATAAGCTTTCAGACCACAGAGCTCTTAATATATAAACCTTCTGGCCAGACTAAGACACACACTATGTGAGGCCATATCTTTATCTTTAAGTTGCCTTTATCTAACCTGTGCCTTGTTGCTTTCAGTGTAATTGCATTCCTAAGGAAATGGTTGATTGCATTACACAGTGAGCTATTGCAGAGCTAGGTTATTAAATTTAGAGTACTTAACATGGTTGTGGGAGAGCCTGTGAGTTTTGGCCAATAATTTCTGGTGCCTTGAGCAAAGGTATTTGTTAAAGCAACAAGAATGCAGATCTCCCTGTCACATGGGGGCACATGATCGGGGGTGAGAAGTCCATGACATTTCCACAGAAAATGTGGTATTTTGTTGAACACTGTAGCCTGAAGGGAGATAGTTGGCTTTTTAAAAGAATGCTCATGCAAGATCTGCTGTAGTAGGCACATTTCAATCAGCTGCTTGTACATTTCCCTAGCTGAAATTAATGTCCACCAATGTTTAGATATTGTTGTGGGTGCTACTTGGGAGTGTGAGAGGTAGGGCAAGAACACTCCATCTAGAGCAGGTATGATGGAATTTATTATTTATGTTTAATGAACAAAACCCAAAGCCAAGTGGTTTTAAAATGCTACCTTATTTTTAAAACGAAAGGTTCTTTACATATTTCTATGGTTTCTCAGGATCCTGCAAAACAGATGTACAGGGATCTTTGTCCTAGGCATCAGTGCTAGATTCTGCACCAGCTTCAAATAGGCCAGAGCAGACAGGAAAGAAGGTTGGCCATTGAGGTGGAGATAGGGGACTGGAGATTGACTGTGTTTACATGGATCCAATGGCCACAAGTCCAACTTTAGGGAATAGATAGATGTTATGATTTCTATTGCATGGAGCATGCATGCCTACTGCCAGTGCTGCCCAGTGCTCTGCCCACACACTATAACGGGTACAAAAAAGAATTAGGTAAGTTCATAGAGGATATTCACAATAGCTATTAGCCAAGATGATCAGGAACACAACCCCTGCTCTGGGTGTCCTAAGCCTCTAACTGCCAAAAGCTGGGAGTGAATGATAAGGGATGGATCACTCAATAATTGCCCTGTTCCATTCATTCCCTTTGACACACCTGGCATTGGCCACCATCAGAGGACAGGATACTGGGCTGGATGGACCATTGGTCTGACCCAGAATGGCCATTCTTATGTTCACACTTTTCCCGCTCAAAGTCCATTAACTCATGGTTTGAGGTGAGGTAAATTTCACCCAGATGGAACACTCTCTTTAGGTAAGCACTACAGGTATTCCTGCACCCTCAAAATACTATGAGCCTCTTTCTCTAGCATATGCCACCTGAGTGGGGCAAAGTAGTTCTAAAGTCAACTAACCTAGCCACTGGAAGATTCCTGCTCTGTTTTGTTGTATTTCCTTCTACTAGACAACTTAACAGTGGCATTGGAGTTACAATATTGCTACTGCTAAACCTGTAGCAAAAATGTATTTCATGGTGTGTAGAGTATGATAACATTTGATCTTTGGCTACTGAAAAGGAGGGCAGCATCTTGCAAACTAACTCCCTAACCTAGTTGATGTTTTACTGTTGATCTTCACATTTATAAATGGAAGATGGAAGCTCCTTTCATATACGAAATATGAAATAAATCTTTCAGTGGCACTTAACAGTGTTGTTGCCTGAGTACCATAGAAAAACAAGCTGTTGGGGTTATTTTTATTTGACAGTTACCTGATAATTGATATAATTTCTAAATCAAGCCAAGGTTTTTTTATCATCATTTTTACCATTGACCCCAAAAGGCTAAATCATTTCCTTTATCCAGTCTCTCTGCACCAAATTCATCCTGGTGTGATCCTTCCTATGTCTCTAATGTCTGTTGTGGTTTGATGTTTTACTCAGGCTAACGGAATACCATATTTTAACTTGAAAATCTAAGTAGTAGAGTGGTTTCCATTCAGATGAGAGAGAGGCCCAAATGTATGTTAGGAACATTATCTTTATTAAGAGAATGCAGACCTCCAAGACTTTGTAACAATTAAATACTTCCAGTTCGAACCACAGTAGGAATTCCCCTTAATTCTAAGGATTATGTCAATCAGCTTCCCCCATGTGACATAGAGCAAAGCAACATTATCGTCTGTTTAAGTGAATTTAGTGCTCATGAAGTCCCCAGATGAACAGCTTGGAGACTGTTCTAATTATCTGCAGAACAGGTATAACCTTGGGAACAACAGTGCAAATTTCCCCAATTTTTCCCTGACCCAAAGGGCCAGTGCATAAGGGTGAGAGTGTAGATCAGACTTTTCAATTCTTGGTCTCTGCTGAAACTTTCAATAAAGATGACAATGGATTACCTTTGCAGTGGTAATTTTTGTGAAGTTGATACTTGTGCTCTGGGAACTGGGCTAAGGCCACAGACTTATTTCACAGAGGTCACCAAAATGCCATTAGAGAACAATTGCTTTTGGTTATTACCGACCTGGATTTTGATTCATACCACTGTTTTAGAGGGCTGAAGATCTCAATAGCCCATTCTCTTGAACCATCGCTTTCCTCCACGCCTCTGTCTAACCTGCAAAATCTTCTTCCTGTTTACCCAAATGTATATCTGAATGCTCCCATGCAATGTCTCTTGGAAAAGCTGCATTCTTTTCTCAAACTTTTCCTTAACAGCAGTGTTAGGATGAACTCCTAGTTTAATGACTAGCTGAAGTCTGTTGTGGGAGAGAAGCCATTGATGCGTGGTTGGATAATTAATCTACTTCTGCTAAGGAACTGCAAAAGATCAGGTAATGTCAACCAATCAATTACCATTTTACAATGCTTTATCAGTCAATGTGCTGACACAGTTGCACTAAATAGTCTGACTAAACAACCTTATAGACAAATCATGTTTATTGTTGTGGTTGGGAATTATTATTGTTATTTTAGATTCATAGCTTATAAAGCCAGAAGGGACTACGTTAAGCATCTAGTCTGACCTCCTGCACAACACAGGTCACTTCCCTGAATTCATTCCTGTTAGAATAAGAGCATATATTTTAGAAAAACGTCAGTCTTGATTTAAAAATTGCTTATGATGGAAAATCTATCACAGCCCTTGGTAAATTGCTCCAATAGTTAATGACTTTAAAATAAATAAATTTATGCTTTATTTTCAGTCTGAATTTGTCTAGCTTTAAGTTCCAGCCTTTGGGTCTTGTTTCACCTTTGTCTGCTGGAGTGAAGAGACGATTATCAAATTTTTGTTCCCCATTTAGGTGCTTATAAACTATGACCAAGTCACCCCTTAACCTTCTCTTTGTTAAGATAAATAGATTAAACTCCTTGAGTCACCTTATAAAGCACGTTTTCTGATTCTTTAATAATTCTTATGGGTCTTCTTTGAACCCTCTCCAATTTGCCAGTGTCCTTCTTGACTTGTTGACACCAGAACTGAACACAGTAGTACAGTAGCGGTCTGCTTAACTCTATTGCTATCTGAACCTGGGGTCTCTCCAGAATATGTCCTGTATTCCACATCTGTAGGAAATGCACGAGATGTGAGGAAGGTCATTGCACCCTAACGGGAGCCATTGTATCAGTATGGGAGGATATCAAAGTGCACTATGGAGTAGGAGGACAGTAGGAGGGCCCACATGGCCAGTTAGTGCTCAGCGAGCTAGTATCTTGTATGTTCACACCTCGGCTTGCCGTGCACTAGCTAGCTATATAGACAATCCATTGGGGAAATTCCCCATTCTAAAATATTTGTTTCCTGACTCTAAACAGATTAACTTCCCAATGAGGGAATGCATTCTCTCTGGGGTTTTTTTTGTTTTGTTTTTTTTTACATATATTTTTTCATGACTAGCATTCTTATTTTCTAAGCATTTGTCACATCACTTCAGCCTGCAGCTCTGAAACGTTTATGTAGCCTTTTCTCCTTCCCATCAACACAGTGGATTTTCATAAGAAGGTCACTTTCCACAGTTAAAAGTTGGTCCTGTTTCCAGCATATATCATACCTTCTCCTAAAAGTAAAGTAAACCATTTCATGTGGTAAAGAAGGCACCTACTATAGCGTAGAAGAGTAATAGGCACCTTTTTCCAGTAGCTTTTTAATTCAGTATATCAGCCTCTTCACTTCCCATTCTAGCTCTAAATTTCTTAAGCCTCTTAAACACGGAGTTAGACCTGGTCTTGCTGAAGGCAGAGTCAAACCAAAGTTGAGTCAAATCACAAGCTGGCCACACACAGATGAAAAGGAAAATACATCCAACAGAATGTTACGGTCACACACTGATCACCTCAGACTCAACTCACGAAGGCTTTGTCTACACTAGCACTTATGTCAGCAAATCTTGTCGCTCAGAGGTATGAAAAAACACAGCACTGAGTGACGTAAGTTTTGCCAGCATAAGCGCTCATGTAGCCGTGTTATGCAGATGGGAGAGAGCTCTCTTGTTGACATAATAAAACCAGCTCAGTGAGCAGTGATAGTTATGTTGCTCTGTGCACATTGCTCTGTGCACACAAGTGCTTATGTCGGCAAACTTCTGTTACTCAGGGTTCTTTTTTTCACACCGTTGACTGACAAAAGTTTTGCTGACATAAGGGTTGGGGAAAAAGGCCTTTGTCTTAATGTCTCTGCTGTTCCTTAGCCCATACTAACTTGAAGACACACATTGGTTTGCAAATCAAAACCAGTTTTGTTTCATTACCAATTGACCCCATCATGATGGAAAAGTATAGAATGAATGTTTTTCTTCCTCAAAATACAGAGGCCTGACCCAGTTCCCAGGACTCCAAATGTTGAAGAAGTTCAGATCAGGATCCAGATATGAGCTTTATTGTTCTCTACCTCCAAGTAATAAATGTTTTCTTGTTAATTTTCTGCAGTATTAATTAGAAACACGCGCTTTTCTTCATTTGGATTGCCACCCTTCTGCTCTTACTGCAGTTTCTATTGTATTTTCTTTGACCAAATTTCCACAGGGCCCTCTCTGTCTCCATGTGTTTTGGTGATCTCATGCATTCCATCTGCCTTTGAACACTCTAGTGATGCTATCAGATGTGAAATGTCCTCTTAGGAGCTTCATTTAAACAACAAAGGAAAAAAGTCTTAACACTTGTTGCTCCCTTCTTACAGTTGATCTTCTGTGGCAATTTACTGAACAGCAGGTCTTTTAGCAATTACATGTTTAAACATGCCCGGCAGGGGGCATGGGTAGGATTCAGGCTAGGAAAATATTTAAACCAGGCAGCTGCTGCTCTTGATATTGTTACATGTTTTTCTTTGTAGTCAAGAGTCTGATCTTTCTAGGAGTCCTTCCAATCTCTACAGTATCAGCATTCAGACAGGAAGGGGTTGGGGGAGGGGATCAGGTTAAGCATCTTTGGCTGGTTTCACAATGGAGATTGATTGAATGAGTTTACATTAAAAAACAAACAATCAGTGAATTTTTCTCATGCCTCAGAACTCCTGCTGGAGAAATCTTTTGAAAGTGTGACCCACAGACACTCCAGTGAGTGCAGCTTGCTTTCTGTATAAACAGAAATGTGTGTGATCCGTACCTACAGATTTTTATCCTGGAAGGGAGTGGGGGCTATCTGTTTATACAACTGGCAACATTCTAGGGGAGCAGTAACTGAGAGAAAAAAACCTAATCAAATGCCTCCAAAGGTTTGACATTCCTCAGTAGTTTGTTTTCAGGAAACCTAGTGCTTTCCCAACAAACATCCTATACATACGTGTATGCACACATGCTTTTTAACAGGTGAAGGCCCAAACCACCATCCTGATTCATCTGGACTTTCCCTAGATGAGGTTATCTTATCCACCCTTTGCCCTAGGCATCCCCATTTGTATCTGCTGCATATCAGATCTTGATAAACCCTTCCCCTGCTAAGGTCAACTGAATCTTGGAAGATGATGCCCCTGTCCTCACCTACATATCATGCTGTCTTCGGGACTACAAGTCTTGTATTATGGCAGATGAAGTAGGCATCTTAGAGCAAAGCCATGCTAAGCATTTTAGGTTCTAATGCATTTTCAGTGTAAATCGTCTGGGAGACAAGAAGAAGGAGTTAGTTGGAGATGCACAGAACACTTAGACATTTGAAAACTAGGGGACCTCAAATGTGTAGCTTTGATGTGCAAGATCTTTACTTCTGCATATTTCAGTCATGCAATTAGCATAAACATCTGCTCAGACTGAATACTAATTAAATGTATGAAACTGGAAGGTCAAAATGTAGCCCCACTCTACCCTGATGGATTAATTCAGGCTAGTCTGGGAAAATCATCCCATGGTAGCAGGGGATAGGATACACTCTTTTCCTGACAGTTTGCATTTTACTTTTATAACTAACACAACCTGAAACCAAATGTTGAATTTGTGCAGAGAACATATATTGTCATAGCTCTTGGAACATACATAGTTTAATAATATATCACTGTACACCAACACCCATATCATAAGGATTCCACTGCATTAATGGTTTTATATCAAATTATGTTCTAGCTTTGTTATATTATTTATATATTTTACAATGGTTATTTCTTCAAGTGTTCATTCAGCTGGGCTTATGCTCTGGTGTGCACAAAAAATGATCATGTACAATTAATCATGGGTATGTCTCTAAATCATGTTATCTGAGCTGAATATAACCTACTGGACAATTATTTTGAATGTATAAATGGCAGGTGCTCATTAATTCTGCCCTTTAGCCAATCACCATCCCACATCTACCTTATATCTGTGAGTCACAGACATCCCACTGTCCCAGAGAAAACTGTGTACTGTCCAGTAAACTATAGATATTACCATTAATTAGAGCCCAGACAGCCCTGCCCTCCCTCCCCCCAGTCTAAGGTAGAGGTCACATCTCATGTGTATTCCACCCAAGACCCTGACTCAATCTACCGTCCTACTGTGAACTGGATCCTCCCTCCACTCTCCCTGAGCCACCTTCCCAATGCTAATTTGAGACCAAACACTCTAGCCATAGGCCAGCAATGAATATTCACATTCACCCTGAACAGACTCTCAGTATGCTCCCAAATTGAGCTTGAGACAACCCTGTACCTGATACAGGCTGACTGCATGATTTACCATCATACTACCAAGACCATACATCTGTAATTCATCTCCAAAATGGGGAAGACAATTCTTTTATCATGTTATTATGTGGTAATTAGTAGGGAGTCTCTTACCCAGAAAGAGTGCAAAAGCGGAGTTAAGGTCCATGTTGGAAACATAACTGTATTTCCAGACTTGCTGTGAAGTGGGTATTTTACACTACTAGTCCCACATTCTAGCTTCCTGACTTTCAAACATTTGTTGTTAATGTTACCTTTGAATTTTCCTTCAAACTACATATCTTTAGTCATTTCCATAATCTATTGTTTTACATGAATAGTTATGCCTTGGCAAACGTAAGTATGTCTTATTGAAGATTTTCATCTTATAAATACATACATATAATACATAAGAACATAAGAATGGCCATATTAGGTCACATCAATGATTCATCTAGCCCAGTATCCTGTCTTCTGACAGTGGCCAGTGCCAGGTGCTTCAGAGGGAATGATTAGAAGAGGTAATCATCAAGTGATCCATCCCGTTGGCCGTTCCCAGCCTCTGGCAAACAGCAATCTCTGCCTGTCCTGGCTAATAACCATTGATGGACCTATCCTCCATGAACTTTTCTAGTTCTTTCTTTACCTCATTATAGTCTTGGCCTTCACAACATCCTCTGGCAAGTTGTTCCCCAGGTTGACTATGTGTTGTGTGAAGAAATACTTCCTTTTGTTCGGTTTAAACCTGCTGTCTATTAATTTTATTTGGTGACCCCTAGTTCTTGTGTTATGAGAAGGAGTAAATAACACTTCCTTATTTACTTTCTCCACACCAGTCATGATTTTATAGACCTCTGTCATATTCCCTCTTAGTATCTCTTTTCCAAGCTGAAAAGTCCAAGTCTTATTAATCTCTCCTCATATGGAAGCTTTTCAATACCCCTAATCATTATAGTTGTCCTTTTCTGTACCTTTTCCAACTCCAATATATCTTTTTTGAGATGGGGCGACCAGATCTGCATGCAGTATTCAAGGTGTTGGCGTAACATGGATTTATAAAGAGGCAATATGATATTTTCTGCCTTATTATCTATCTCTTTCCTAATGGTTACCTGTAGAAGGCTAAGGTAAGTTATGCTTAACAGTGCAACACTTTGCTTGTAATGAACTGATCTGATGCATGGTAAGGAAAGGAGAGAGATTTTTTTTATGGCCTGTATGCAGTAAAATTGAATGTTGAGAGGAATACAAATGGGCAGGACACAGTTAACCTTCCATTTTTTAACAATAGAGGAGTAGCTCAGGTACACATGCCACAGGAACTGGGAGAGTGATAACACTTTCCTCATTACTCAGTTTCTTTTAACATTAAAAATCACTGTTGCTTTACCCCCAGCATACAGTATATGTATGTGACAATGCACCAGACTTAGCCTTGTCCAGGAAACCAGTGTTGTCAGAGCAACAAGAGGCTTTCATTAAAGGGTTGGAGTTTGGTTTTGGTCATCTTATGATAATATCCCCACAGACCGGTAATGTGTTAAAGCACCACTCATCTCTCAAGCATGATTTTGAAATTTTTTTTTTGCCAGATTGTGCCCACCTTTATGTGGATGAACAAAGTGGGAAGGCAAGAGTGTGACAGGATCTTGCACATGGGCTAAACCAGATTGTAACTGGGGAGCAGAGCCATTGTTCCTTGCTCAATGTCTGCCGTGGCACGGGATGTGAGCTGCAGAGTGGAAGTGGAAGGGACTGTGAAATGAAATGTCCTTTCAGATGTGCTCAGCAATTTGTGATGTCCTGCAGTAGCAGAAGGAATGCTGGACTGGGTTTTAGGGCTTCTCACTGAAAACTGTCACCTTGCAAAGCCATCCTCAGCACATGGCTGTGTCTTCAAAGGCATAATCTGTTTGTTTATTTTATTTTAGGGGTTTGTGCTGCTGTCCGTGACAGGAGCATCTGAGTGCAGAATTGATTAACAACAATTCTGTCTACCTGTAATAGTCTTGTTTTCTTTCTGCTTCTTAAAATTACTCGTATTTAAATGAAAACATGATCTTCATTTTGTAAGGATCAATTTAAATCTGCTCCATCAATCTTCATCCTCTGTCTGTAACATCGCTATTAGCTTCAGTGGAAATGGTCAGTTTTACAACCAAGGGATAAGAACTTCTGGAGCAGAGAAAATTGATTCTTACACAACAAGGTATCTAGTTGCATGCAAGTGAGCCTGGTAACAAAACAAAACAAAAGGAAGAAAAAAGATAGACATGATTGCTCTTAAAGTGAGTGATTTTTAAAGGTTTTCTATAAGGCAAATGCAGTTCTTTAAAGATCAGTCCCACTATTTATCAATTTACTTTATCACCTTTTTATTGATTATAATAAACAGGCTATTTATTAAAATAACAAATCAATGTTTTTTTAGCCCCTACTAAGCCTGCTTCTCTGATGTTCCTGGAACTCTAAGCAGCATGGCTGTTACCATTCTCTTTACATTGAAAAGAGTTACACAGGGTTTTCAATCTTATTTAAGAATCTATTTATGCTTAAACATGGATGGTTGTGCCGGAACCGGTTATAACACAGTTTGGACAGCCAGTAGAGTTGGGCCAAACTATTTGAATTGACTTAAAGATTTGTTCTAATCTATGCCTGACTAGCATTTTTTTAAAAAACTGGTGTTCAGTTTGACCTTGTCAATATAGGGCTGTCAAGCCAGGTAGTAACCTAGGTTAGCCTCGTTTAAATCATGTGTAAGCACTATAGGCTGAGCCACAATTGCTTCTTAACCTTCAACAAGTTTTAACAAGTATTTGGGCACAGGTGCTTAGACACCACAATGCTGAGTGCAATAGTTAGGGAAGGAAATAAATAGTGCTGATTGAATTCAGTAATCTAAGATATAAAATACAACACTCCTAAGAGAAAGGATTGCAGGTTGAATCTCACTGTCTCTTGATGGGCTTTGGGCATCAGAGTCATTTAGATGACTCTGAAAATTACATTGGTTTAAATACCAGACTGCACTTTACTAAAAGGCTATATACCTATTCATTGCAACCACATTTAGATAAAAGCACACTTAAATATCCCACTAAAATTCAAATGGGCAGGGTAAAAGATTTGTTAATCAGGGTTCTATATGCAAACAATGTAAATCTATATCTGTGTCAAAGTTGTGTCTTTCCAACGTTTGACCATTGATTTAAGGATGACAGGTTTATGTCCCTAAGATCCTAGAGACAGAATTCCAGGTATAGAGCTGCACCTCTGTAAAGTCAAGGGGCCACAGTTAGAAAAACCCAACACAACAGTAATTTGTTTATTAAACAAAAGAATATTCTGCTGTAAGTACAGGTTACAAGAGAGGTTAAAACAAAAATGCATGAAAAGAAATCAATGAGGTTAATTAAGAAACACTGATTTTCAAAGAGACACTCCTGCCAACATAATGGAAAGTGATCAGGCATTTATCAAACATCATCTTCTCCTACACTCCCTACAAGGGGGCTGAAGACATAAATTGTAGTTTATGCCTCCAGAAAATGTATAGGATGTGACAGATGATAAGGCACCAACCAAGCCCCAGGGCAAATATTAATCAAGGGTCGTGGCCATGGGAGAGGTAACATTCAGCTTTATGCATATGCAACTACCAGCCCTGGTAGATAGGAGAGTTCCTGGATAACCTGTCATCACTGGTAATGTTACCTTCCGACAGCATGCTTATGGCCTCATCAGTCTGATGGCTGCCGGCCACTGTTGTTGTCTTTGCGTCATGGATGTTGTTTTGGTAGTTCACGGAGGATCCAACAGGCGAAGGGTAAGCGTTGTCAGCAACAGCTGATATGGACATTGATTCCCACGGTATTTCTCTGTTTTGCCACTTCAGGTGCAGTTTCCACCCAGTCCAGCCATAAAACGCTAGTGTGAAGAGAAAGCCTTGCATTGGATTCAGTACTCCCTGGAAAAGAGGAGAAAGAAGAATTGTGATGGGAATTCAGATCAGCAGAGTTACGAATCTCAAGTCCAGTGAAACCCATTCCTGTGCCTTAAAGGCACATCTAAACGGCAGTAAAAGCTTTGCAGCCCTGCAATTCAGAGCCTGGGCCAGCTGACATGGGCTTGTGGGGCTCGGGCTGTGGATTATATAATTTGCAGTGTAGACATTCGAGCTCAGGCTGGAGCCCAGGCTCTCTAAGCCCAGATGTCTGCACTGCAATCGTATAGCCCTGTAGTAGCCCAGTGTTCTTCATTGCAAGGCCCAGGAGCTAGTGGCGGCTCCCATCGACCCTAAGTGCGGCTCCACGGCCCCGCACTTTGGGGGGCCCAGCTCCATGCCTGGACCTGGCGGGAGCCGGGTAGTGGCATACCAAGGGGGCCAGGACCACGAGCGCTGGCCTGCGGGGGAGGGCGCTGGGTCAGCCCTTTATGATGCGCAGCTGGGAGCCTCCTGCACCCCCCGTCCCCACTGAGCATCATGAAGGGCCAGCCCAGCGCCTCCCCCAGGCCAAAGGGGTGAGGCCACCCTGTCTAAGCTGGCGCCTGGCTGCAGGACTGGAGCAGAAGTGGCAGGCACTGCGTGGCGAGTAAGTGTGGGGTGGCAGAGCCCGGCCAGAGCCAGGCGCTGTGTGGCAGGTGAGTGCCGGGCGGGGGGAGAGGGGCAGTGGCGCACAGGAGGAGGTAAGCGGCTCTCAAATTATAGGTTTTTTGGCAAAGTGGCTCCCACTTGAAAAATAGTGAAGATGACTGCTGTAGCCCAAGCTCCAAGAGCCCAAGTCAGCTGGCCTGACCAGCTATGGCCGTGCCGCAGGTCTTTTATTACAGTGTAGATACACAGACTTTCCTCACAGTGAACAATTGCTGCCTCCGAGAGAGACGTCGTAAAACACATCCATTTGCATCCAAATGAAAGTACATGTGATGTTTATTCTAGCCACAAGCAAATCAAGGGAAGAAACCAAAGGTCTTGTTCTGGTACACAACACCACTGGAAACACAAAGGGTCACTGGTTTGACTTCAGCTACTCCGTAGAGTTGCATCAGGAATAAATATACAGTTTCCACTATATCTTCTGAATTTTATTGTACATGAACAATGATAAGATTTCAGTGAAAGCCGAGCCAAACATACTGAGAGCAGCCACTCACCAATAACCAAACAGTGATCAATCAGTTTGTTTCACTGACTCATGAGTCAATGAATGTCCAGCATGGTTGGATTAAAAAAAACTGGGCAGCAGAGGTAATCTCTCAAAAATCACTTCTGTCCCCACTTCCTTGGAGATTTGGCAAGTAAATGCTTTGGATGTTTCTATTTTTCTCATGGGAAACCAGCACATTATTTTCATAACCAGCCTACAAACAGTTCAGTTCCTAGATTTGATCTCTTGCCCTCCAGGTCAGCAAGAGCTGAGAGCTGTGTCACATGAGTATGTTCAGCCTTTGGGAGAGAAGGAGGTACCATGTGAGTTGCATCATTTACCCGTTTAATACAGGATGAAACCTGGAAACTGAGATGTAAGCACTTGGGGGTGCCTGATTGCTTGTCAGAGGATAGCAGGGTTTGCTGGGAGAGTGGGAAGAGGAGTAATTTAACCCTTGTAACACTAAAGTAGGATAAAATCTGGAAGGAGAGAATTAGGTACTTGGAGATGGAGGTGCAAAGTATAATGTGTGTTCTGTAAGGGGGGGGCATGCTCCATGTACAGAAGGAGTACACTCATCCTTAATACTATAGCCCAGATTGGCCAGGCTCAGCTGCAAAAATGAAAAGGTTAATTCAGATGTTCTACTGACTGTCAGATTTAGAAACAATGCTTGTAAAGGAGCCTTGGCCAGTCCTCCCTGGGCAGAGGGTTGCAGTTAATGCATAGGGAAGAGAAGAAAAATTGGTGGTAACCTGAGGTTAAACTTGCAAGAGAAGCAGTGGATTCTCTATCTCTTGACATCTTCAGATCATGACTTGGATGCCTTTCTGGAAGACATACTTTAGCCAAACAAATTATTAGCTCAGTATATCAATAACGGTGAAATGTAATCATCTGTGATAAACAGGAGGTCAGACAAAATGATTGAATGGGCCCTTCTTGTCTCAATTTCTCTGAATCTATAAGAATCCCAGAAAGTGGGAAGTGAGGGAATTATTCACAACTAGAGCTATGCCATAACTCCAACTAAAAGAGTTTTAGTGCATTTCACATGTTTAATGTTCACTTAATTAAAACGCTCACCCAAATATACTCTTGACCCTCCTCTAGAAAATGTTTCTATTATTTCAAAAAGAAAAACAAAGATTGTGTTTTTACTGAGAGGCTTTGCAAGTATTTAAGGTCTCCACAGAGGGGCTATCTGCAACATCAGCTCCAGAAAAAATCCCCTTTTGACTATTGCAGGAACATTACACTTATGGGGGAGATGAGGAAATAACAGTCCAGTAATGGTCCAAGATGCTTTAGTAGTGTTCCTACAGTATTTTGGATCATTGCTCTGAAAGGCTAATATATTTTTCTCTTTAGTAGTAATTCTCTGTGTACACAGATGTTTTCTACGTAGCAGATTTAAAGAGCATAGAAAATAACCTCAGTTACAAATATAGGTTGGGATTGTTAGTAAGCCCCCAAGTTGTTAGCCTGTATTCAGGAATCACTGGTGAAAACTCTGTAGTCTGTTATTCAAGAAGATAAAGGTCCTTTCTGATCTTAAAAATGAACAAATCACTTTGACTTCAGTAGGGATGCACAAAGGGTCAGTCAGGGCAAAACGTATTTGTTAGTGCATCTTGCAGAGTTTCATATGAAGAATAGTTCTTGTGACTTTGAAAATGTTCTCCCATTATTTTTTGTATGGAGGGGAGATTTTATTTCCAAAGTAATAAACACTCATTACATTGGTGCTTCTGCCTATCATAAAAAACTACTTCCAAGACTAATAAAAATCATGGTTGACCTACCATTATAATCCATGTGATCAGTGCAGCATTTCTAACATTTTTCAGGGGACTTCCATTGATATCTGGCTGCATTTCAAGGTAGAACAAAAGACTCTCATTGATGATGTTCGATGACCAGCTGTTGCAGGGATAAAGAGGAGGAAAAGAAAAAGACAGATTTTTTTTGTATACATAATGGTTTCTTTTCAAAAGCATAATTGTGGTGATTGTTGGCAGGGAGAGGAAGAATTTTTGTGGTTTTGGTTTTTTTTAAGTGCTAATGCTTGTAGCCAACAATACGAAGGAGCAGCAGGTCTGGGAGAATATGATCAGGAAACAAAAACCTTTTCCTAATCTAGCCTGAGGCAAAGAAATAAACATAACCAAACAGAATGAAATCCTAGCATACCACCTTGCTGCAGGATGATAAAATGCAGAATTAAATCAAGTTGGTTAGAAAATACAAGACTAGAATGTACTACAGTCTATAGTGGGGAATGTCATCATTCTTATTTTGGCGGCCTGTGACATGGTGTTTCAAGCATTTGTTGCCTCTTGCCAGAGGCCCCGCTGCCTTGACACACCCTGCTCAAGAAGGTGTCCTGCCAGAAGGGAAGGGCAGTGAGTTCAGACATTTAGGAGTTGCCTAGAGAAGTCTCCCATGATCAGCTGCAGGCAGAACCAAAGAGAGTTGGTCCTCTGGCACCTAGAAGGACCAAGAGCAGGTAAAGGCCAATCAGGGCCCAGCAGGCCAGATAAAAAGCAGTGGCTGTAGCTATTAGAGGCCAACTCTGGGTGAAGCCAGAGAGAGGCATTTCCTGTCCTAACCCAAGTAACTTAGCCCAGTCAGAGACCCAACCTTGACAATGTTGGGTATCTATGAAGGGCTAGTGTTTATATTATGGGATTTAATGCCCAGATAGCTATTTTGAGTTAAGATTTCATTTGTGTTCTGTTAATCCCAGAAAGGGACTGGACTGAGAGCTGACCTGGCCGGAGGGCTGGGCAATGGAGGCACCAGACCATTGCAGAATCAGGACAACAAGGGGCCTAGAGAGGAGGAGTCCCTGCAACACTATGTCCTGACACAAGGGGGCACTCTGGTGTCAAGTGCATACAGCCTTTAAATACAGTTGCAATGTTCATACTTATAAACTAGGTATATATAGCACAGTTACATTACTGCACATCATTCCCAAAACAACCACACACTTCAGTGTTAAATTAAAATGGACTTTAAAAGTGACATCAAAAGAGGCTTACAGATTACTCTGAAATTGCCATACCAATAGTTCTTACCAATAAGGGTGACTCATGGTTAGATAACGAATATCAAGTTAAAAGAATCAATCATATTTAGCACCAAAGAGAGGGTACCTTAGGAAGCCCAGGTTTTAGCCCTAGTGAAAAGATGTTAGTGCAGTTTCTCTGGATTTCTCCTGTATAGTCAAATGGGTTAGATTGGTTTCCTAAGTCAAGCTTTTAAAAAAAGGAGTTAGCCATTTTCTTTCTGCAATTGTTTCCATGTGAAAACCTCACGGTTTTCTATGTGAAAACCTCATGGTTTTTCTCCCTCCACTTGCCCCCTTTGTACTTCGTCCTTGCTCCATTCCCCCCTGCAACTAGTCCACTTTAACAAGCTGCTCCTCATGTGACCAAAGGCAAGTCACAGCCCCTCTGTGACACAGTTTCCTTTCCCACCTTATTTCTGTCTTGTCTATTTACACAGCAAGCTCTTCATGGTAGGGACTGTCTGTTGCTATGTGATTTGTACAATGCCTTGCATGATCGATCCCCAATCTCATCACAAATGTGCTAGTGTAATACAAATAGCAAATAATTTCTTCCTCTATTTTTGTTTGGCAGTTTGCTCTGAGCATGCAACACCTGTCATTCCCAGTAGTGCTCCAGAATCTTTTGCACTAGCTGCAGCATGCTTTAAAAGGATGCTGCCACTTCAGAAAGGCAAATCTGTGGTCCAAAGAAAACTGTCAAAGGATATTATTTGGAGAGGGGATTAAGTGGTCAGAATTTTCACAACTAGAGCATATTGAGGCTACTCTGCTACGGAGTGACTGTAGCAGTCGTATTTTTCAGACATTGCTCTAGGCAGTTACCTACCTAGACTATGCCTACGCATCGTTTTACCATTTTTCTTTGAGGCTATTGTTTTCAGGTTGCTCAGACTTTTATTCTGGAACTTGTCTCACAGCTGCAAGAGGTGGCTTAATGTTTCAGCTAGAGAGTAGAATAATTTAGAACGTTTCCCTTTCAGGACAATCCCTCCCCTTGAAACTGTCAGCTTGACAAACAAATAGAGCAATCCCGCCATTGCCATTCACATCCCCCACCTTCCACAGCTGGGAAGTAGTCAGGGCTTTTTAAAATACATGCCTCCTACCATATAATGAACACCAGCATAATTTTGAAAAAGCGGATCTGAATCTCTGTCCCCAGGCGTCTTTCATTCTCCGTGTAGATTCCTTGTCTTCCTTTAAGCAATGAGGCAACTGGAAAGTACAGAACGGTGTAATGAGTACATGGCTATGTTTTTTTATTTAAAGGGATCCAGAGAGTGAGGAGTAGAAGCTGTAGCTCAGGTTCCTGCTGTGATGTGACTTGATTCGGAACAACAGAAAGGAATTGGTAGCAAATCAGAAGATGGAAGGCAATTTAGGTGAAAGCAGCAGAATAATGACAATGGACTTTTAAAAAATGTGGACTTTAACAAACTCAAAGAAATGGTAGGTAAGGTTCCATGGGGAAAAAAATCTAAGGAAAAAAGGAGTTCAGGAAAACTGGCAGTTTCTCAGAGAAACAATATTAAAGGCACAACTACCAACTATCCCACTGCAAAGGAGAGAAAGTAATCTGCAGGAAGGAAGATTTAGGTTAGATATTAGGGAAAATTTCTCTAACTATAAAGGGAGTTAGACTCTGGAATAGGTTTCTAAGGGACGTTGTGGAATCCCAATCAATGGAGGTTTTTGAATACAGGTTGGGCAAACATCTGCCAGGGATGGTCTAGGTTTACTTGGTCCTGCCTCAGTGCAGAGGGCTGGACTTGATGACTTCAAGGTCCCTTCCAGGCCTACATTTCTATGATTCTATGCAGGGTAGTTTAGAAGATGGAGGAAGCCTCATTAAATCATCTCTTTTATCCATTTAATAATTAAAGTAAAAAGCTCCATCTAAAAGGGGGTGATGGCATCAGAACTTCACACTGGCTCTCTATCAATCCCATTCAAAAAGGAAAGTAACAGGAAGGGTCATAACTGTTTTTACTTTTTGAAAACATAAAATGAAACTACAGCTTAGACAGTGTGTTTAACTATGCAATTGTTATGCCTTTGTTTTCTGAGTTCTGCACCTTTAAGTCACCCACGACTCCATCTGCAGAGGTGGGCAGCTATGGTGTGTGCAGTACAGACAGTCATAGGGGATGCCGGCACGCTTTGTGCTCTCTCATGAAGACTTTAGTATTGTTTTTTCTTGTTTGTTGCTTTTGATTAATATGAAATGCGCAGACTGAAAGTGTATGGCTGTTCTAGTAATCAATATTTGTTCACTTTACAGCAGGGAATCCCAAGGTGCAGGCAGAAGCAACCCTTATTCACTGAAGAGAAGATGGAGAAGTGTGGCATGTATGCCGATAGAACTATGGGTACCAAGGCAACATTAGAATAGCCTTCTTCATTGGCTATGGATAATGTACTGCATCATCTTGAACAACATGTAGCTGCTTCTGGATGCCCAGGTTGCTGCAATTGCCAAGTCAGTCATCTGTGCTTGGAAAGAAGTTTGTGTCCTTTTATTTGCTTATTATCCACCTGTTTTCATTTCTAAATTAGATTATTTCAATGCATTCAAGAAATGGCTATACCTTCAAACCATACAGAAATAGCAGCTAGTCCAGAACTTGGCTGCCAACATGTTAAACAGTGTTTCATGCAGACAGCAATTTACATCTGTGCTCTGCTCGGACTACCAGCAGATTTCTGGGAGAAGTTTAAAGAATTTTTGACCTTATAAAGCTGTAAGTCATTTAGGTTTTTGCTGTCTGAGAGAGACTCCTTTTCTCATATAGTACCGTGGCAGCTATGATCTAGTAAAAAGCTGAGAGGCCCCTCCTTGTCTAAATGGAGTGCGTTCTTAGCGAGGGCGTTTGCCTCTGAAACTCACTTCCTGCCTTGGTTCACCAGACTCCTGATATGACAGGACAGACTTTTTGTTGTGTGGATGTGGAGTGCCTAGCACAATGAGGTCTTGGTTCTGACTGGAGCCTCTAGGGTATATCAAAATACAAATAATAATTATTAATTAATAAAAAGCCCATCTGTTCTTCCACCTTTTTCTTTGAAGTGGGGCTGAGGGATGGAAGGGATGATGGGACAGAGTGTGCATTTGAAATGGGCTTGTGGGAGAGGGGGTTGACGAGTCTTTATATGTTTTATTATGTATAAATTTTAATACAAGTTTGTGTATTATGTAATACTCTTAGCATTGGGTGGATATAGTATTAAATATCAAGTCTGGGATTGTTTGACTCCCAGGCTCTATTTCAGACTCCTCTCTTCAATACATGTAAAAGAAAGTTAGGTATGGTCATCAGGGCCCTGACAAAGTTGAGTACAAGCCCGATTTCAGGCCTTTGTTCCCAACATCAAAGTCCTGAGTAACTAAACCCCAGTCATGTGTGACCACACATGTAAAACTAATATCTGACTCCATGTGCACTTAATGAGAGGGCTGCAGAGAAGCCAATGGAGTTTGCATTTCATTACAATATCTCAGTGACTTAGACCTTTTCAGCACTGGAGAATAACCCTGATTCAACTCTCAGTGGCAAACTATAGCTGCACCAGTTTGAACCCCTAGTAGAGAGTTTAGCCTGCCTAGTAGCGACAGCTAGTTTTGCTAGATTTCAAGGAAAGGCAAAGCAGTTTTGTCCATCTACCATAGTGGTTTGTACCAGCGCAGCTACATTGATAATGTTGCTGGCCACCAGTGTCCGTACCTGGGGCAAATCCCCCATGTAGACAGAGCCTGTTCTGCTAAAAAATACTGGTTTATTTTTTCCCCCTGACTAGCTGCATCTGTGCGTGGCTTTGTTCATAAGGGACTCTCTCACAGAACAGGATATACAGGCATGGCTTTTACATTACTATTGTTTTTTTTAAAATCACATATACTAATTAATGTTGGCATTTAGGAACTTACCTGCTGTTACTGTCCTCCTAAAGATGATTGGATTGGCCACCAAAACTAGCAGAAGTGGGGCATAGGTAGTGATGTAATGTGGAATTGCATGCTGCAGGCCATTTTCACAACTGAGAAGAGATCATTAAAAGATTAATCCTTCACGTCTTATAGTCTTGGCTATTCTACTCATATCTCATTTAGTTCAAAATATGGAACAAAATAAACAGATCCAGAAACGTTCTGACACATTGGCTCTGGCCAGCTCAAGTGATTTCTTTGGCATGATCTTCTTCCTCTTTAGGAGCCCATGCAAGCCTTAATGCCCTACGTGCATGTCAGGGATGGGTTATGGGGCAGGTAAGCACCTGTTTTATGTGGCATGTTTACCTCTAGTCCTAGCAAATATCCAAGTAGATAACTACAGGGTCATATTAGGTACATCTACGCTGCAGCTGGGAGGTGTGATTTTTTTCCACACGGTGGACAAATTTGTGCTAGCTCTGTTTGAGAGAGCATGCTAAAAATAGCAGCATGGATGTGTGCCCATGCTACAATGTCTACACTGCTATTTTTAGCATGCTAGCTTATGTCTGTCTACCTGCACTGGACATCACACCTCCCATCTGCAATGTTTACAAGCCCATTGATTCTGAGTTATGTGTATAAATTGTTTCACTTGGTACTTAGCAAAGTTAAGTTATTTCAGTGATCAATCAAACCATACACAACAAGTATAAGAACATCTTTGGGATGTTGTGGTTTGTTTTTCAGTGGTTGGGAACCAAAGTAGGAGTAGATGGTGCTGGTGCATAATTAGTGATTGAAGGAAAAGTGAATTTTGAGGAGGAATTTAAAAGAGGGAGGTGTCACAGAAGAAGAGGGAGGCTGTTTCAGGCATTGGAGGTTAGCCTGATGCTAAAGTGGGGAGTCATGAGTAGAGGAGTAGGATGGACAGAGGATAGGATGTGCGAGTAGCAGGATATGACATTTTTAATTCACTCAGGGCCAAATCTGCTCTTATATTCCTTACTGTAAATCCGGAGTAACTTCATTGACTCCAATATAATTATTTTGGATTTACACTTTTATAGTTGGGGTAAATATTTGCCTTCCTATCCATCTTCAAAGCTGACAGAGACATGCAGGTAATCACAAAGCTCAATTTTTTGTATTAAAGTCTTGCTTACCTAGCAATGGAAGGGTAGTAGAGCATGACAATTCCCTCCACACACAGCAGGATTGCCAGTCCCCATGTCATCATGTGGTACAGCACAATAGTACTGGAAGAACATTAAATGGAAAAGAAGCTGTTAACGCCACTCATCATGTGCATTTAGAAATGCTTTAGAATTTCACACTGCAACATAAGAATAGAGTCCCCAGTCAAAAGGATTGTACATATATCAAGGAGAATGGTACAACACCCCACTGGCAGCACAGGAACTAGGAAAAGGTAAAGCAGGCTGGGAAGAATAAAAGTTGGACTAAGTCAAAACAATTGTTCAGGTTGAAGTAAGGGGGCCCTGCCTCTGTCTCTCCCTGTCAATAGAGCCGTGTCTCTTGCCCACACAAGCCTCTAGTTGTCTCTCAGGTTCCCTCCCTTCCTGTGACCCATGGGGAGGGTGGGAAAAACTACAAGGAGAAGAAAGAGGAGATCCCCAAACAGTATGAACAGTCAGATAAAACGTCAGCCTTTTTGGGAATTGGGAAATCACAAACTTTAACAGTTATGATCACATTCTGCTCCCATCTGCATCCACAGGAGCCTGATCCAAACCCTACTGAAGTCAATGGGAGCTTTTCTATTGACTTGAGTGGGCTTTGAATCCAGACCTGAAAGTTTTGCCACTGATTTTGGTGAGAGCAGAATCAGATCCATATTGCCTCAGGCTAGAATGTTGTGACTTATGTATACATGTCTATGAACACTTGAATCACTGCCCACAGGAAATAATATGAATGTCATTGCACAGCAGAGCCTGGTCTGGCATAGGAAATTTAGATAACCTATGATGGAAATAATTAGGGTAAAATATGTGAAGAATTTTCATAATATACACTAGAAATCACATAGTCTAGCTTGTTACTTCTTAACAGTACCCTAATTCCTGGGCATCAAAGCTTCACTATTCCAGTAAAATTCAAGTTTGTCATGTACAGGCTAGGGCTAATTCTAGTTTAAATCAGCGATTTTTTCCCTTGTTTTGCAGAAACGCATAATAACATCTGCCAATTGAACCATGTTTCCAATATCCGATTGCTCAGTATTGTCTAAGTATCATATCACATAACTCTGTGCTCAGCTCTGGCAAATGGAAGGTCTTTTTGTTCTTCTAACTCCAGAAACTGGCAGCCAATATAGATAATCTTTATATTTTGTCTCTAGCATAACAGCATGGCCATTGTACTCAAAGAGTAGTTATTAATAGTTTGCTGTCAAATTGGGAGGGTGTATCTAGTGGAGTTTCTCAGGGGTCAGTCCTACATTCGGTACTATTCAATATTTTCTTTAATGACTTAGATAATGGAGTAAAGAGTCTGCTTATAAAATTTGCAGATGACACTAAGCTGGGAGGGGTTGCAAGCACTTTGGAAGGCATGTTTAAAATTCAAAATGACCCTGACAATTTGGAAAATTGATCTGAAGTCAACAAGATTAAATTCAGTAAAAACAAGTGCAAAATACTTCACTTAGGAAGGAAAAAAATAAAATGCACAACAACAAAATGGGGAATAAGTGGCTAGGTAGTAGTTCTGCTGAAAAGAATCTCAGGGTTATAATTTGAATATAAGTTGTCAATGTAAGTCAGCAGCAGAAAAAAGGCTAATATGATTCTGAGGTGTATTAACAGGAGTGTTGCATACAAAACACAGGAGGTAATTGTCCTGCTGTACTCGGCAATGGTGAGGCCAGAGCTGAGTACTGTGTCCAATTCTGGACACCACAATTTAGAAGGGATGTGGACAAATTGGAAAGAGTCCAGAGAAGAACAAGAAAAATGATAAAAGTTTAGAAAACCTGACCTATAAGGAAAGGTTGAAAAAACTGGGCATGTTTAGTCGTGAGAAAAGAAGACTGAGGGGCAACCTAATAAGTCTCCCAATGTGTTAAAGGTTGTTATATAGAGGATGGTGATCAACTGATCTTCATGTCTACTGAAGGTAAGACAAGAAGTAATGGGCTTAATCTGCAGCAAGGAAGATTTAGGTTAGATATTAGGGGAAAATTTTCTAACTATAAGGTTCGTTAAGCTCTGGAATAGGCTTCCAAGAGAAGTCTTGGAGTCTCCATCCTTTGGAGCGCTTAAAAACAAGTTGGACACACCTTCAGGGAGGATCTAGGTTGACTTGGTCCTGCCATAGCACAGGGGGTTGGACTCAAGGACTTCTCAAGGTCCCTTCCAGCCCTACATTTTTATGATTCTATGGTTGCCAGAGTGTTTAGATACTCCAGTGATGGGCACTGTAGAAGATGTATAATAGATAAGGTTATATTTTACTTTTCTGAAAAAAAAATGTTCCACAAAAATGAAAACATCAACAGGACACTAACAACAGCTTTGAAAAGTAGATAAAACAGAAAAACCTCAAATCCTGAAGCAAAAATTCTAGATGCATTTCAATACCTTTCCCCTCCCCCTCCCTCCCCAGAACAATATTTTATTGCTACATGGCTCAATTCAAGGTGTAGATTTGGGTCTGGGGTGAAATCTTGGCTCCATTGGAATCAATGGGAGTTCTTCCATTGACTTCAGTGGAGCTAGGATTTCACTCCAGATTTTCAAAGTTTAGGTGCATGTAATTGCATAATCAAATCAATACTGGAGCATATTCATGGCCCTTTAAGCACCTAGCACACCCTGCACCCATACCAATACCTGGTTTGCATGTGCACATCAGAAGTGTGTGCGTACTTCATCTATGTGCCTAAATACATGCACACAAACATGTGCAACTAATGTAGGAAATAAAGCTGTAGCTCTTTAATTAGTTAAAATAAAAAATTAGTTAATTTCACTTTGGTACCTTAGCCCAGCTGATCTTCTAACCACCAAGTAGGAATCTACTGCGTAGCAAAACAGCCACCAAAAGCCAGCAGTGTACAAGAGCTGGATCCACATCTGCAGAAGGAAAAGATTCCATTGTGTCACAGCCACTGATAAAGTCTTTAAGTGACCAGGAAAAAATAAAAGTAAAACTCTCTGTTACTTCTAGCCCTGATGAGGCCTCATTCAAGCATGTTCAAAGAAATGTGTGTGTTTTTGCAACAGAGATCCAAGAAAGGCTAAACCTTGCTCATAATCACAGAAGTAGTCCAAGAGAAGCCAACTGGTCTAGTCACATGAGTAGGTTGAGCAGTATTTGGCCCCTTTTGGTAAGCTTACTTTACTCCTGCCTAGAAGAGAGATTAACCTTGTCTAACCTTAACTCTGAATTTTACACGTGCAGCCAAAAGTAAAACGTCTTTGGCTACATTCATAGAGATTTAGAGTGAGAATGTTTGAAATTGCTACATTTGCACATTAGTGCCTCTCCTGTAGCTGAGCCAGGAGAGAAGGACCAGTGTCTCTTAATCGTTATAGCTATACTGCACCTCCATATTCTGGGAACTGAATGTAAAAGGGAATTGTTATGTATAGTTAAGAACCTCTGTTCCCAAGAGAAACAAAACAAAAAAAAGAGAGCAGGGTGGTAGTGAACTGTCCACACTCTAATTCCAATGATTTTTTTCAGTAATGACCAGAAGCAAAGGGCTGTGCACAGGTTTAGGTCAAGATACATTCCACAGTATTTGACAGTTTCTCATGAGTGTACATAAAATGTCTGACCTTTTCCTCTGTGTTTACAAATTCCAAAATTCTTTCCCCTAGGAGCTGATTCTTTTACAGCATACTTTTTTTCTTTTCTTTTTCATTTGTCTGGAACATTTTTACTATTCAATTTAATGTTCTTCTGAGTCCCTCTTTCAGTTTGGCTCCATTCTCATCTGAATATCCTTTGCCATGAGTCCATAGTAGCATCCCTTTATCAGGTAGAAACCAACATGTTTGCTTGCTATTAAGCCAAACATCAGTGATGGCTACAGCTCTGAAAATAAATCCCTGGTATTCCCTCCTCCAGAAGGAAAACTAATCTGAGAAATACTCCCTTTCCCAAGAGATGCTGATCCTTAGCCCAGCCACTGAAGTCATCAATACACCTGCAGGCTCTCATACATTCATCACTGGAATCCACTTTACTCACAGAATTCAGTGTATAATTTGAGCTTAGTTTTACATTGTTTTCTCCGTAAAATGTCCATTTGAAAAATAATATTAAAAAAATTCTATTTAAAAGGAACCTGTGGGCTTGTTTTGCTCAAGGGCTGTCCTGACTTCCTCCTCTTCATTAGGGAAGATGGGACTAGTCAATGCTTCCTCAAAAAGATTTGTGCTTCATCTCTCCTCACAGATAAGCAGAAGAAGGGGTAATAGTAGGTGTCTGCTATAGACCACCAAATCACACTAGGGAACAGAATGACTGGCTCCTTATGCACCTATCTATAATGTGTAGGGGCAAATAGCTGCATGATCCTGGGGGAATTCAATTTGAGTGACTTATGCTGGAGGTCCATGCTGCTAAGAATAAAACATCCTTGGGATTTCTAAATATTATAGATGGCAAGAAGTGTGGCATCCAACACAGGGGGATTCCATATTAGACCTCGTTTTGACAGATACAGAAGAACTCACCACAGAAATAAAAATGAATGGTAACTTAGGTTCAAGCCATGATGACTTGGTCACATTTATTAAGTGCAAGCAGAATAAAGTCCAGATCAATTATATTTATGATTGGTGTTTTAGAAGGGCCAGTTTCACAAAGCTGAAAACAATTATGAGCCAAATCAGCTGGGAGGAAGAATTTAATCAGAAAAAGATGAATAATAATTGGAAATTGTTTAAGAACACCTTATAGATGGCCAAAAAGCCACAGTCCCACAATTGAGGAAAAAGACCATATTGGTTGAAAAAACAACCTGTTTTAGGTTTCTAAAAAATGAAGGCAGCTATAATAAATAAATACCATATATATATATATAACTGGAAGAAAGGGGAAGTTGATCATAATGAATACAAATCAGAAGTTAGGAACTGTAGAAAGTTGATGAGGGAATCAAAGGGACACAAGAAGAAATCTATGGCCAGCAGAATTAAGCACACAAGGAAGAAATATTTAAAATATATTAGGAACAAAAAGAATCATAAAAATGGTATTGGTCCATTACTAAATGTCAATGGTAGAATTATCAATAATAATGCTGAAAAGCATATTTGTGTTATGTATTCAGGGAAAAAGGAAAATGTAGTCATATCACATAATACTCTTTCCATTCACTTATATCTCTGGAGGATGTTGAACAGCAGCTAGTAAAGTTAGATATTTTTAAATCAGCAGGCCCAGATAACTAGCATCCAAGAGTTTTAAAATAGTTGGCTGAGACGCTCAATAGCCTGTAATGTTTATTTTCAATAAGTCTTGGAACAGTGGGGAAGTTCCTGTAGTCAAGAAGAAAGCTAATGTTATAATGTTATATAATGTTATGGAATGACCTGAGTAATCAGGCCTGTCAGTCTGACATCAATCCCAGGCAAGATAATGGGGCAGCTGATACCAGACTCAATTAATAAAGAATTTAAGAAGGGTAATATAATTAATGCAAATCAATATGGGTTTATGGAAAATAGATCCTGTCAAACTAACTTCATCTTCTTTTTTGATGACATTGCAAATTTAGTTGATAAAGGTAAGAGTGTTGATGTAATAAACTTAGACTTCTGTAAGGCATTTGGCTTGGTACCGCACAACATTTTGATTAAAAAACTACAACAATTTAAAGCAACATGTCACACATTAAATGGATTAAAAACCAGCTATTGGATGTAATGAATGTAAATGTAATAGAAAATGGGGAATCATCAACCGCTGTGATCTGTTCTTGGCTCTATGCTATTTAATATCTTTATCAATGATCAGGAAGAAAATATATAATCATCACTGATAAAGCTTCCAGATGACACCAAAACTGGGGAGTGGTAGTAAATAATGACTGTGACAGGTCACTGATTCAGAGAGATCTGGATTGTTTGGTAAGATGGGTGCAAACATACAATATGTGTTTTAATACGGCTAATTGTAAATGTATACATCTAGGAACAAAGAACTTAGGTCATATTTATAGGATGTGGGACTCTATCCTGGGAAGCAGTGACTCTGAAAAAGATCGAGGGAGGAGGTGGATAGCCCGCTGAACGTTGACTCCCAGTGTGATGCATAAACAGGGGAATCTCTATTTGGCACTAGTGTGCCTACTGCTAGAATACTGTGTCCAGTTCTGGTGTCCACAATTTAGGAAGAATGTTGATAAATTGGAGAGGGTTCAGAGAAGAGCCATGAGAACGATTAACAGAATAGTGTCTTTAGTGCCCTGCCTTATAGTGATAGACTCAATGAGCTCAATCTATTTAGCTTAAGAAAAGAGAACGTAAGAGGTATCCATGTGTGGAACAAATATTTGATAATGGACTCTTCAGTCTATCAAAGAAAGGTATAACACCATCCTCTGGCTGGAAGCTGAAGCTAGACAAGTTCAAACTGGAAATTAGGCATACATTTTTAACAAGGAGAATAATTAACCATTGGCAAAAGTTACCAAGGGTTGTGTTAGATCAGTGGTTCCCAACCTTTTTGGCTCAAGGGCCACAGATATCATTTTTACAGCCCTGAAGGGCCACCAGTCTCCCCCACTGCAGCCAGATGGGGACTGCCTCCTTGCTGATCTCCCATCTCCCTGGCTGCAGCAGGGAAACTGCTCTGTGCGCTCCACCTGGGTCCCTAGGCAGTGGCTCCCTTCTGCAGCCAGGGGGACAGGAGATCAGTGCTCGCCTCCCTCTGGGTCCAGCAGGGACCCCAGTGCCTAGGGACCAAAGCAGAGAGCTTTGCCGTGCTCCTTGCTACAGCCAGGGGGAGAGGAGGGCTGATCTCCCGTCCCCTTGGCTGCACCAGGGAGCCTGCACTGGTCTTTTAGCCCTGTGGAAATGTGCTCTGCCTGAGTCTTTAGCCTGTGGCTCCCTTCTGCAGCCAGCAGGAGGGGAGCCATGGGCCACTTTGAAAGTCCCCATGGACCACTTTTGGCCCCCGGGCCACAGGTTGGGAACCACTGTGTTAGATTTTCCATCACTGGTCATTTTTAAATCAAGATTGGATTTTCTTCTAAAAAGATTTGCTCTATCATGGTCCCTTCTGGCCCTGGAATCTATTTAAAAAAAAAAGAAAGTCAACCGGAAATGGACGTGTCCTCCTCATCCCCTGGGTAGCCTCTGCTGGCTGCCAAGTAGAACCGCCATCCCTGGTAGAAAACTCTGGGAGGGGGGCATTGCAAACACAATCTGTTCTTTCTTGAGGGTGTATCTACATGGGAGACAGCTCCCCCTGCTTGTAAAGGGGGGCTCCCAAGGGGATGAATCAAAGCCTGACTATTTTGTTTAAGGCCAGAATGTATGGCATTTTGTTTTTTAAACAAGAATAGGATAAAAAGAAACTTTACATGACTTTAAGTGGTTTCATGAATTCTAATGAGAATGGGGTGGGAGAGGGGAATGGGAAGAGAATTATTTGTCATTTTGTTTCCTGAAATGTAAACATTCTCCTGCACTGTTGCAAATCCAAATATTGCAGTATTTTGCTAGTGCAGAAGAGCCAGAAAGTGAAATCTACTTGAACCAACCCTGACGTTGGCCAGTCATATTTTATCATACAAGCTGAGATCAATACAAAAAATAAATAGCATCAGTGGTGAAAAGTTCTTTTAAAGTATTCACTCAATGTTAACAACATAAGTGAAATTAAGATGTTTTCAGAATTGCACTTTACTGCTTCAAAATTTTTGTCTTGGCGAGTTCTCTTTGAAAAAAATCAAGCTTGTACACAATGAACAAAGAATAATATTTTTCTCCTGTTTTTTCACTGGTACCTGGCGAGACTCAGAAGTGTGTGGTGAGAAATAGAGAGGGATTAAAAAAGGCTGTAGTGTGATTCATTTTGTCTCTCTGGTACCTACACCTTAATGTGGGAAATTGCCATCATTCAGATTTGTAGCAGTTGGTTGCTGTCATCTGTACGATGCCATGATATAACGGCTTTTGAAACCGAATCAGATTTTATTTTTATGTAGAACATTTAGCAACATTTAGATTTACAAAGTACATCACTCAGTTTAGACTCATTTGCTTTTGTCTCATATAAACGCCAGAGCTCGATTTTGTCCTAAGTCACTATCCACCTGAATTACCTTATTAACTTCAGTGGGGCTTGTGGATTTTAGCACCTCTGAAAATCAAACCATTCATTTACATGCCTATATATGATTTAAGCACCTAACTTTTAAGCACCCACATTTGAAAATTTTCTCCTCAGCTTTCAGGAAATAGCTATCACTTCCCACCCTAAGCTGGTGTTGCACAGCAGGGCCTGTGAATACTTGTACCTATTGAGCAATTCATACATTTCTCTCTTGTTTTTCACTTGTACCCTGCAAGATTTGTATGGTTTGGGGAGAGGCAGAAATCCATTATACTTATACATCTGAATGGTAGTTCAATTTTCTTTAGATCAGAAAGGGTTTGTCCTTCAGGCTTCCTTTACCAAATTAGTGTCCCTTGCAAATCAAAAATAGACAGAAGTTTTCTACTTACTGCACTTCCCACACAGAAGACAGAAGGCCACACATCCGTTCCATTCACCACAGAGATATTTGCTATGAAGTCTGGAAAGCCTATCCATACTGTTGATCTGAAGATTATACCTAATGGAAAAATTCATTAATGTTCTGAATGTGTTAACATGTTTTGAGTTACATACTAGCACAGTTACATTTTCATGTGAAGAAAGCAAGGACTAGGCATGAATTGAGCCCAAGACAACTCAATTATTTAAATTTCACCATAATCTATCAGCTAATGGTGTCCCAAAATTTAGTTGCTGTGATCTAAAATGTTTCATTCTATTAAAAAAAACCCTTCATTTTATTAACGCTGACACACATTTCTCTAAAATGAACTGGATAGCATCTCATAGGCTGACATCAAATGATAGTAATCTGATAAGCAAAGCATTTTCTTTTTACTTCTTTTCACTTTACATTTGCATATATCGATGTTCTTAAGTTCATTTCTCTTTAACTCTACATTTTAGTATTAAAGATATTTTTATATTTTTAATCTATTATCATTTTTGCAAAAAAGTCTCTTCCTCCTTGTCAAATAAATGAAACAAATAATACTTCCCAGTACGGCTTTAAAAGACATTATAGCTTTCATAAGTGAAAATGCCCGGTCTTGTTATAGTGATAACACTACCTATAATGCTTCATATAACATTTAATGAGAATTGAGCCCTGCCCAGGAAAGATTATAAAGCTTTCTCAGACAAAGATGATACAGCACAATTGGTTCTGATTTGTCAGTATAATTAAAACAAAACAAACAAAAATCCAAACCTTTTCACACATTTTTGGTCTCATCAAATTAAAGGGACACTTTTCGGGCTCTGTCTGTCCATCCAGATTCTTATATAGGTGCTCTTTACTGTCTCATTTGAGCACGTCTCAAGAGTAGAGAACAATACTATAGGTATCTTTCCTTTCCTTCCAGCCACAGGACTTCAGATTATCATTATTATTATTATATCATCATAATAATAAAATGTGGGAGTATAAATATCATTGCAGCAAAGCCTGGATGAAGAGGATGTTCTGCATTTAACTCTGAACAGGGCGAGATCAGTGTTCATTCATACTTTGGCAGTACATTCCATCATCTGGCAGGTTAGAATGAGACACCACTTTAGTTTTGACACATGCGTGTCCATGCATGTTGCTTCACTCTTTCACTTCCTCAGCCTACTCTCTCCTGATGAGCAGGGAGGGTATTGGATGAGCAAGGTTCTTATAGTTTTCAATACCCTATCGACAGCACAATCTGTGTATAGTCACAATCTAAACCAGCACTCTTGGATTTATTGCTCATGCGATTCGCCCAGTGGAGTAGCTGGCATTTTAATAATGCTACAGCCTTTATTCTGGAGTGTTTCTGGATCAGAAGAATGTTAGTTAGTCTTTAGGGACAGTTAAGTTTTGGATCTATCAGCCTTGGGGGGGAAAACAAACTTCTAATATCTGTCTGATTGGATTTTGTTAGTTTTAGGTGCAGATTTTGAAGAATGGTTGATTTTAATCTTGAACTTTTAAACCTAACATTCAAAAAATATATCTTTTCCATCAAGACCAATTATTTCCTCGCATCCCTTCACTCAAATCCACCAGCAAAAGAGAAGCAACACACTTCCGTCCCAGACTCTTTAGGTTATAAAATGAGTCTACTTAGCCACACTGCCTCAAAGCAGAGGGAGTCTACTCTAAGCCAAGGCACAGCAGGCTGGTCCTTACCTAGGCCACCAAGGATGTCACAAACGGAGATGAAGAGAAGAATGGTGGAGGAGGAGGAAGTTTTTGGTCTCTTCCAGGGGCTCTGTCCCTGTTTGGGGAGGAGCTGCAGGATGCTGAGCAGCAGACTGACTGAGGCACTACCAATGCAAACACCACAGAAAACCTCGGGCTGGAAAGTCAGCACCAGCTGAGTGGCTGTATCCCGGTTGGGACAGCAGTAGGTCTCTAGCCGAGGAGAAGCCATGGAAGGTCTGATCGGTGGTTGAAGATGAGGAGCAGAAAAATTTGCTGTTGCTTCTGCAAGACAGATTTAGCTTTTACTTCATCCTTCCCATTAGCCTTCAGTGCTGAGAATCACACGACTGATGGATCATGTGCTACTGCTAGTGATGTCTAAATCCCCTGAAGCCTTTCTCAGGCTCTGCTAGAAAGGAGATCAGATCAGAACAACACCATGCAGTATAATCTGAAACATACCCTTTCCTTGCTCTGAGCCATTGGCAACAGTTCACTCAAATATTTCTGCTTGTACAGTATGTGATGAGGGAGGGCTAAGCTCTTCAGAGCACTGAAGATGGTGTAAAATGAATGAGAATAGAGGCCCCCAGGTAAGAGCATTAGATTTTAACTCTCTCATTTGAGCCCCAAATTAACGCCATCCCACACATCATACTTTAATTATGGCAAATTAACTTGAGTTATGGGCCCAAACCCAAGCACTCCCAGACTTTTGGAGGAGGAGGAGATAGTTTAAATCCACACCCAACCCCTCAGATCTACTTCTGTTATTAAAATCAGAAATGCTAAATCACAGAACCAGGGAGGTAAAAACAAGGCTAAGGATATTATTCTTATCCCATTTAAACTGTGAACGTGGGAACATTTTAGCATATATGAAACTTTATATACACCATGTGATAAGGCAGCAGTGAAATATTTGTGGGCTATAGATTTCTTATGAGCAGTATTTTTTGCAAGGATTTGACATTCCAGCTTCAGAATTTGAGCTGCATTATTTGGTTTTACTTGCATACGTAGATTACATAGTACAATTATGTTCCTTCATTATATAATTACTGTTTCAAGTGCAAATACTCACATCTATGAATTCAGAATTAGCTTTCCATGAATATTTGCTAATATTTGCTTAAAATTCCCTGTGTCAACCTATATCCCTGTCACTAACATTGTTTGTTAGAACATATGTAAAATGGAAACACTGAAGCACTACAAACACACCTGAAGTGAACTGGATTTTTAATAATATGAATAATTGTGGATTTATTTCCAGGATGGATGCCTTAATATTTCTGAAGTCATCACATTGATATCCTTCATCTACACTGAAAATTTTTTATTAACTTTAGTTGTATATGCAAAAATACAGGATAAACTTGCATGTTTTAGACACCACATTAAGGAAAACAATTACTGAATGCATGGTGTAGCAACTTCGTGGTTGTCACTACCATACATACAATGGCTACTCCAAATGCACATGGGGGCTGCATGGTTATAATGCAGAACACTCTATTCCAAAAACAGAGACAACCTTCTAGTGAAGCTAAAGGAGACTCTTCATTAGCTGTTGACAGTAGAGGGCCCATGTTCTGATGCCATCTAGCAGAGGGTAGTGGTGCACATTGCTGCTACCCTGTTCACAATGGTATGAAATTGTCACATTTGGTTGGCAATAGTTTAAAACCATAAAGTTCCAAAACCAAATGAGTAACTCAGACACTGCTCCCTATTCTCACCTCCAAATTAATATCTCGCTGCCAAATCCTGCAGTTCCTTAGTTAGCCAAAGCTTCCACTGAATTCAGCGAGTTTTGATGGAGCAAAGACTGCTGGATCTTCCTGAAAACATCAGTATCTTGTGCAATAGTGAGTAGGGAGGCAAGTTGGAGACATTACAAGGAAAGTTACTTAATCTGCATGAACAGAGGAGCTTGAATGTCTGCTAAGTTAGGCAGAAACACGTAAGAGCTGTCCTACAAAAGTTTCATTCCAACCACAGTTTCAGGAAGGGTAAAAGACCAGCCACTGAAGTCAATGGAAAAAACTCAAAGACTCAATTCAGGTGGATTCTCACTTGAACAAAAGCCAATTTACACCGTACTAGCAATATAAAGTGGCCTTAAGTTTAGTGTAAATATAATTTGCTCTCACTTTAGGCCATTTTGCATTGCTCTGGCAGTCTAAGGCAGCCTGAATGTAAATGAGAATCTGACCCTTTTTTTCTTTTTTTAAGTGATGCAAGTTCTGGCCCTAACTGACGAGTATTGCATAACCAAAATGAATCCTCATTGGCTGGTCATACATTAAGGGCATAATACAGGAGTGGCCAAACTTACTAAGCCCTCAAGATCCCCTATCCCTGTTGGGTAGAATCCTCTAGCTCAGGGGTGGGCAACCTTTGGGAAGTGGCGTGCCAAGTCCTCCCCCCTGCCCTTCTCTCACGTGACGTGGGCCCAGCGCCCTGGCCAGGAGTCACTCCCGGCCCCAAGCAATGCCACACAGCGGCCGCTCCCCTCCCTCCTCCCAGCCCTGCTCCTCCCCGCTCACCCCCCCGTCTCTCTCTCATGTGACGTGGGCCCAGCGCCATCCAAATTCTACAACCCTGACGCATGCCATTCAAAATCATCTTGCATGCCACATTTGGCACGCATGCCAAAAGTTGCTGAGCCCTGCTCTAGCTCCACCACCCTGCCACAGGGCAGAATTTCCAAGCTCCCTACCCTAGTCTGGTAGGTAGAGAATGATGGGGGGAGGTGCATGGAAGGCTCAGCGAGCCGCACTTTACCTGTAAAAGAGCCTCATGCAGCTCATGAGCCACAGTTTGACCACCTCTAGCATAATACTTTTGTCTAACAACTTCTTGGAGTCAATGTTCACACTTTCACTTTTGTGGATGTCCTATACACCACAAAAATGAACAAGGCAAAACAGATGCATTATTTGATTAGATCCCCCTTCAATATAGATAAGCAGCTTTCCTGTCAAAGGAGCAGCAAAAGGCAAACAAAAGAAATTATCCAGAGGAAAAAGGAAATTTCAAAAGAAAGTCATGTGATTCATGTGTGTCAATGTACTGATAATTTTTACAGGCAGAGATCTACAGTATATTCAGTGTGTTTGTGTGTGTATATATACACACACATACAGTATACAGAATGTTGGATATCGTTAGGAAAGGGGTAGATAAAAAAAAAAAGACAGAAAATATCACATTGCCTCTATAAATCCATGGTATGCCCACATCGTCAGTACTGTGTGCAGATCTGGTCGCCCCATCTCAAAAAAGATATATTGGAATTGTAAAAAGGTACAGAGAAGGGCAACAAAAATGATTAGGGATATGGAAAAACTTCCATATGAGGAGAGATTAATAAGGAAGTGTTATTTACTCCTTCTCATAACACAAGAACTAGTGGTCACCAAATGAAATGAATAGGCAGCAGGTTTAAAATGAATAAAAAGAAGTATTTCTTCACACAACGTACAGTCAACCTGTGGAACTCCTTGCCAGAGGATGTTGTGAAGGCCAAAACTATAATGGGGTTCAAAAAAGAACTACATAAGTTCATGGAGGATAGATCCATCAATCGCTATTAGCCAGGATAGACAGAGATTGCTCTTTGCCAGAGGCTGGGAATGGCCAACGGGATGGATCACTTGATGATTACCTCTTCTATTCATTCACTCTGAAGCACCTGGCATTGGCCATTGTCAGAAGACAGGATACTGGGCTAGATGGACCATTGGTCTGACCCAGTATGACTGTTCTTATGGTCTTATTCAAAGCTAGCTTTGTCAAAAACAAAGTGAGTTTCTTGATCTCATTGTACTTTATAGAGAAAGGCTTCTACATTATAAAATGACCTTAAAATTATGTAATTGTTACACTTATCTAAAGAAAGGCTCAGACCTGGATAAGCAGGATTGGTACACTGGCAGCGCTGTATGAAGAATTTTATAGAACATCCCATTATGCCACGCCGGAGCTTGTAATATTGATCCCATGCTTTATTGTAGGCCTGATCCTACAGTCCCTGTGTGCACAAAGCTGCCATTGTGTTTAATGGGAATTATGTATATGTAAAGATGGAAAGAACAGGATCACATGAATTTTGGATATCACCAGCTTATTAAAGAAAATGTGAAAAATAAAGACATTGGCTACTCTTACACCTGTTTGATCTTCTTAATTATTACATTTTTCATCATTTTTTCCATCTGAGACTCTTGGAAATATAGTGGATACTGTTAAAGCAATGGATAGGTGGGTCTTGTACCAAAGTCCAGCTCTCAGCACTCTGGAATGTGTTTGAATCTGGAACCACATTTGTGGCTGGCCATTATCTATATATTAGAGGCTGTGACAATTACAGGAATCTGTCTACGTACAATTTGTGAATTCTGGTTGATGTCATGACATTGTTCTTATGAAGTTGTTGTATAATGGAATGCTTCTGTGGGTATAAAATCCACCATTTGCTGACAGAGGCTGTAGCGCATCTCTGCTAGACAAGTCAAGAGTCGGTTGTTAACCTTAATGGTCACATATTCTTAATGGTCACCTTGGGATAATGGGTAGCTGAAGATGGGAAAAGCTAATTCCTCCAATGTCTCTACAGAGAGGGAGACTGGCAAATCACCAGCAGCAGAACAAAGAAATCAGGAGTTGGTAAGCAGGCATGTAAACTCAAAGAACTCATGTGGCACACAGGAAGCTTTGGGAAGGAGGTGGGTAAACTTTGTAGCTGGGTGTTCAGTTTAACTGTGGCACCAGCCAAGGTTAGAGAAAGTTAGCTGATCTAGAGAGAGGAGCAAGGCTCCATGCATCTGAAGAGAAGCCATGAGCAGTAGGAGATGATTCCTGGACTCTGACCAAGACCAAAGTGCTCTCCAGAATGATGAGGAAACTGAGGCAGGGAAACTTGCACCGGTATATTATTTTGTCTAGATCTGTCTCTCTCACGCTAAGTAAAAAGTAATTGTGTTAAGAATCTTGTGCAAAGTCTGTGTGTCTGTTTGCTGTCACTGCCATGTGCTCCTGAAGAGTTAAATGCTAAATCCATTGCATATGGATGTGGCTGGAGTTCTAGGGGAGAGGCGCCTAAGCTAAGTGTGAGGGGTCAGCCCTAATCACAGGGGCTAGACTGGGACATTGGGATCCCAGCTTTTAGAAGGGGGTGCTAGATGTAGGATCTGCATCCCAGGGTGTACCTCTAGACCTCAGCAAGGGGTAGTCCCTAGGATCAGATTCAGGAGGCTTAAGGAATGTCTACACAGCAATATAAGCCTGGGTTTGAGCCCAGGCTCAAGCCAGACCCCTATTCCCCCCTTGTATTCACACACTAATTGTGCTAACCTAGGGCTCTGACCTAGAGTCCCAGGTCTCTGAAGGGCTGGAGGGCCTGAGCCACTGTTAAGCTGGAACTTAGGTTCTGTGCCCTATTGCTTTCCTGTATGCAAGTGGCTCTGGCTTGACTCAGGTTCCAGAAGTCCTCTGGATGTATCCCAGACTTCCTGGCATCAGAGGAGCAGCGCTGCAGGCAGCTAGCACTGTGACCGGAAGTGCCATTACTGCCTGGCCAAGCGTGCTTTCCCTTCCTACTCCAGCTCCTTCTCGCTGCTGTGCAGGGCTTTTCATTCGAATAGTTCGACAGTCCTGGAGACTGATGTCCTAATTATCCTCAGAACAGGTGCACACAGGGGCATTTTCCTGCCAGTGTGACTCAGCCTAGAGACAGAGAGCCCAATTCTCAGATTAGATGGTAGTTCAGTATATAGCCCTCTCAAACTGCAGTCATTCAACTGAGAGTCACCAAAGGAGCTAATTATGCAATTCATGTACTTATGTGCTCTTTGTGGACACCTGAGGCCCATCAATAGCACCACCACAGTTAGGAAACAGGGTGGGCAATAGAGTTTTCTCACAGTTCACCACATTCCTAGGCTAAAGTGTCAACACTGGGGGGAGGGGGAGGAGTGGCGCTAGGCACTTTGGATAGGTTTACTTTGACTCGGGTCTCTGCACTGCAGTGTGCATGCCAGAGCCCTAGGTTTGAGCACACGTCAGAAAATTCTTAAGCTAGGGTTGAAATGCAATGTAGACACACAAGCCCAGGGTTCCCTGATGCAGTTCAGTTGACTTGAGTCCCACTAACCCTAGACTTACATTGCTGTTGACCATTGGTTCTCAAAATGGGGGTCGCGATCCCCTGATGTGGTTATGTGGGGGTTGTGAGCTGTGAGCCCTGACTCTGGCCAGGTACGGGGCTGCGAGCCTCTCTGCTTCCTCCCGGCAAAGGAACATGGGGGGGAAAATGGCGAGTGGTGACACACAGATACTGTTTACCACCAGCCCCAATGTTCCTCCACACACCCCTAGGGGACTGTGTGTGGGGGGAGGGGAGGAGCGACTCCAGGACTCCCTTCATCCAGGTCACTTTCCCCATCTGGGCTGTGCTGTGAGGCGAGCACCAAAAGCTGCTGCTTTCTGCCCTTCCCTTACGCAGCCCAGGTGGGGAAAGTTTGAGAACCACTGTGTAGACATGCCCTTAAAGGGCACATGGGGTCCGGTAAGGTGGCCTCCAAACACAGCAGGTTGGAGAGTATCCAGCCAGTGGAAACTCTACCAGAGTTGTGTGTGCATGTTTGTGAGGGGGAGGAATGAGCTAACCCAAAACTCTGGCTCTTGAATACTAGGAAGGGTTTTGTCCAGATCCATATGCTGATCATCGGGCCAGTCCCTTGATTTAAACTCTAGTTACATAGAAGGAAGCTGTATTCAGTAGAAGCCTGTTTTTTACATTTTCTTACATAACATCCTTCATTTTTTCCCACTGCCATTTTCTTTTCCTTCACATGTTTAGGAAAGGGCGAACTGTACAGCAGTCCTGATGTACTGGCTTTCTAGCTAGGATTGTTTCTTTGTATTCTTCTTGCTCTTTCTGTTTCCCACTTGATTTCTTTCCTCCTGCCTATGGATATCCTTTTCCTCTGATGGATTTTTCCTTCCTCCAACTATTTTTACCTCTTTCTCCCTCCACCCTATCACCCTGGGATGCTATTCACATCTTGACAACATTTTCCTCCTTTTGTTTCTCTCCACAATAATGTCTGCTATGCCTCTCACTTTCATTCTTTTATTTCTTTGGGTGCCTTGTAGGATTGTTTTTAAATCCTCCACTTCCCTGAAGAACCCAAGAATAGACATAGTGGGTCAGACCAATGATCCATCTAGCCCAGTATCCTGTCTTCCAACAGTGGCCAGTGCCAGATATGTCAGAAGGAGTGAACAAAACAAGGCAATTTATCGAGTGAACCATCCTGTCCCAGATTCTAGCAGTCCACGATTTAGGGACTCCCAGGGCAAGGGGCTGTGTCCCTGACCATCTTGGCTAAGAGCTATTGATGAGCCAATCCTCCATGAACTTATCTAATTCTTCTGTGAACCCCGTTATATTTATACAAGAATTTAATTCAATTGAACAATTATTTCGAAATGTTGTAAATGATTTCTCCACTGAATCCTCCCTGCTGGAGGCAGGACACATATGGCATTCCTGATTTACAAAGAAAATAAAGTGACTCATTGGTATATGGATAGCTGCCAGGACACAGGCAGAGGTGCCTTTACACAGGAATGGTTGAGGCAAGCTGGGACAGAGATCTACCAGACTTCTGGGGCCCTCACAATCCCAGGGAAATTCTTAGCTGGCAAGATCTAGTCAGTTTCTGAGCCCCATGCACCAGTCTAGACGTGTAGAGGAGCCACAGCAGGCCAGAGAATCCAACTCAGTAATGTTAAAACAGAGAATAATTTGTTCTGTTGTGTTTATGAAGATAGGTACAAGAGTTAGGAGCCTAATAAGGCAGAAAAGGGAAAACATGAAGTGAACAGCTAGGTGTTTTTGCCTGTAATTGAACAACATGTGGTGTATCAGTAAATGTGAGGTATTGTTGCATGGCTCACTGAAAACTCCCATTGGATTCAATGATGCTGGATCAGCCCCATAAACACCAAATGCATCTCTTCTTTCTGCACCTTAGCAGTGTCATAAATAGGCATATGCTATCGTGGGACCATCGAGAAATACAGTTGCAAACAGAGAATCAACCCACTACATAAATTGTGTAGTAAAAAGTGAATTAGTATAAATAGGACAATAGGACAACTTTATAAAGTATAAATAGGACATTGCATGATACTAAAAATCCCAGTTTTGTTTTTATGCATTTACAGCTGTATATTGAAATGGAGAAGATATGCCTCATAAGCTCATTCTCTTTATACCTGTATTTCAGAACTCCCTCCTTATTTTCTTTTGGGACCTGGAAAGCCAACCTTCAGTTCAATCTACCTTCATCATTAAGCTGAAATATCGGCTTTTCAGGTCCCAACAGAGAATAAAGAGGCTTTTAAAAATATAAATGTGAGAGGAATGCCTTTTACTATTAATGAATGCAGCATGGTTTATGCTTGTATGCACAGCAGTAGATATTTTAATTATGGTTTGAAGGGACCCACAATGTCATGGACTATTGTAAAAAGAAAATGTGAAGGGAGCACCTTCCTTACTCAATATGTTTTTATACATTATTCATAGCATCTTGGCCAGTACTTGAGGCTGTTCCATAAAGACCGTTATTAGCTTATAAATATTAAAGCTGGTGTGTTTTTTTCAATTGATTCATGATCTCTCTCTCTCCCCCATCTCTTGGGCTCATTACCTGAGACAGCATTTCCCAAACTTATGAAAGCTGAACTTCCCTTCAGGAAAACTAAACCAACTGCACTCCTCCCTGTAGCCCTGCTGTGTGATGTTAAATGCCTACCCATCTAAATTTATACATCTTTTAGGTACCCCAGCTAGCCCTTAACCACCAGCTCTCCATGAAGGTGTTCACTCACTGCAGGAGCTCTTCCTCGTGACTAGACATGGCATAGCAACTGTCTCCCTATATGGTGCCCACTGCCAACAGTCACTCAGTCGCTGCAGTGGTGTCTCTTCCCACAACTTGGCCTTCCGGCCATGTCACATTTTAATTCACCCCTTCTGGGGTAACACATAATCCAGCCAAACTATATTCCAATGACTTTACAGGAAGGTCTTTTGTCTGTCTCTGGGCTCCATAGTCCTTATGCCCCTTACCCCACGGGGCTTTATCCCAACCTTCCTTGGTGGCTATTAAGGGAATCCAGGCCTTCCTTCTTCTCTGCATTCCAGCCTACTGTAGCTGACAGTCAAAATCTATTCCCTCAGACTCCTTGCTGCCTCTCTAGACAACTTTCTACCTCTTCTATCCCCCAGAATGACTGCAGATTCTCTCCCTACAGCCTCTTTCTTTCTTTCTTTCTAAATAGTGAAGCAGACTTGACTGAACAGCTATAGCTGTCACCAACTATAATTCCTAAATATTTAATTATTTATATTCTTTCATTCCACCCTACGTCCTTTAAGTAATGTAACAATGACTTTGTAATTCTACCTCATTTCCCTGATTGTTTTACTGAATAACATAATTCAAGATATTTGAATTCCTCAGAAAGCCTTTCCCTTTCTTTAGCAAATCCCTTGCATAGCCATAAAAGGTGATCAGTTGTGTACCATTAGCATGTTTTCTTATCCACACCTAGCCTAGTCCCGGCAAGACTTTTAAGTAGGTTAATCCTTCCTGCACATTTATCTTTAACATAGTTTATATGATCTTTCAAAAATAATTTAGTATCAGATGTTAACCCTAAGAATGTGAACCTTTTAACGATATCTGTTCGCCATACAGATACAGTTAACATTCCTTTGTAACTTTCCTTTTTGTAAAGATCAATCCTTTGGTTTTAGCAATGGAAAACATGAAACCCCATGTATTTCCACAGGTAGAGGTAACTCCTCATGCTCTGTTGATTCACTTTTCTGCCATCTCTATATTCCTGCTCCTAACCCACAGAGCCCAATTATCTATGAATAGAGTGAACCTACCCCAGCACTTATTTGTATTGGGAGATCATTTATTATATTAAAGAAGGCTGGGCTGATAACATTTCCCTGTGGTGTACCATTTTTAATATTATATATATTTGACATAACCTTCCCAACTCTGATCTGCATGGTCTTTTATGCAAAAAGTCTCTAATCCACCCATACGTTCTTTCCCTTATCCCTAGTGCACCTCTTTTGTTTAATAGGCCTTCCCTCCATAGCATGTCATATGCCTTTTCAGTATCGAGAAAGACAGCTATCATGAAACTCTTGTGCCTCATACTTTTTTGTATTTCAGTTTCTAATTTAACAATGTGATCAATGGTGCATCTTCCTCTCCTAAAACCACTCTGTACTTTAGATATAATTCTATTGTTTTCCAAATAGGAAACCAATCTTTCATTCACTATTCTTGCCATAATTGTATCCAGGTAGGACATGAGGGCAATTGGTCTGTAGGCATCCACTTTTGTGGATAAGTTGGCCTGCTTTTCGTATTGCATTACTATTTCACATTTCCACCCTATTGGTACCACACCTTTTCCCCACATATGCTAAATAATTCCAAGAGACCGCTCAAACTGCTTTCAGAGAAATAGTTGACATTATGTTACATATATGATTGTTATCTGGGGATATATTCTTCCTGATATCAATAGCTTTCTCAAGTTCTCACATACAAAACCATTCATTCAGTATAGTATCTTCATGTTTACCCCCAAGTACATCATGTATTATGGTTCTCTTCAATGAATTGTCTTTTAATCCTGTGGAAAACACCTTGGTTTGCAATATTACTCACCCATCTGAAAGTTTCTGTTAAAACTTCAGCTTTCTCATTATCAGAACTTCTTCCCTATAAGATCTGAGGTATGGCTCTTATTCTGAATTCCATTCATTCTTCTAATTTGCCTGTATATTTCCGATGTCTTGCTATCTTTATTTATCCACCCACAGTACTTTCTACAACTTTCTTTCTTTGATTTTTTTTTATAATTCTTTGTGCTGTTGCCGTACTATTTTTAAACATCACTATTCATTGTTGTTGGGGTTTTTTTTTTGTTTTTTGTTTTTAATAGGTTTTGCTCCTTTCTTTAACTGTCTTTTTGCACTCCCCATTCTATCATGGAAGTGAGTTTTCACTTTTGGGGTACTTCAATATTCTAGGTATGGCTACAGTAGCTACTGCTGCTGCTTTTAATTCCTTTATTACATCTTTGTATCATCGCCCCCTTCCTGCTACAAATTTCCTGGCTTTATAATCACCACCCAACCCCTCCCCAGTTGAACTCCATCATCAATGAAGCCTGGCTTTCCCTCTCTTGCAGGTGCTGCCAGGTATGTTAATTGGCCCCATCATAGCCTCCACCCGCAAACGCACACTTTGAGAAACACTGGTGTACACTTTCACAATATGATACTACTTCTCCTTAATTAATAATTCTGATTTTAAGGTATCATAACTGGTTTCCCCATTAGCACTCACTGAAATGAATGAGATAGTTTGCACTCCAGTGCTATTGTTTCAGGCTTTCTGCAAACTCAGGAAATGCAGCATTTATAGTCGTTTCATGTTTTCTTCACAGCAATAATAGCTAGAGAGTTACTTTAAAAATAAATAAGACTTTGGCGAACAATTTGAGGTTTATCCATGTTCCCCCTTACCCTCTCAAGGACCACATATCACACTTTGCTAGACATTTACCTAAGAGCGGCAGGATGAATTTGGTCCCTTCACATAAAAATAAAGAACAATTTTTTTTTTAAATTGGGAGGTACACAAATGCATGAAATGTGTGTGCTTTTACACACCTTAGGTGAATGTGCATGTGTTCTCTTATGCATCTAAATGATTGGGTGCAAATGAAAATATTGGACTTGTGTGCATTAACAAGGGAATTGCATACATGAACTAGTCATGGAAATTCATGCACATCTTGTCTGGAATCCATAATTGGGTTTTCTGTGGGTAAAATGTAAAGGAATTTGGGAGGCATAAATTCTTCCCCCACTCTGAGGATTAGGCTCCTGCTTATGGGCTGGGATAGCTAGTATATCTTCATGGCAATTGTGTGGAGTGATTTCCTGTTGACCCTGCATAAAGATGGGTTTTGTGGTCCTTATCCCTGAGCTTCCTCCATTTTTTTGCCATTGCCATCCTCTGCATCAGTTTGTGGACTGCCAATAGAGACACACCTAATCTCAGCACACATGAGGTAAAGAGGCCACCTCATGCAGCTGTTCAGACATCAAAACCCTGACACACCATGTGACTCAAGCGGTGTGGCGGGACTTATGGAGTATATCTTTACAGCAAAGAAAAACCTACAGCTGGCCTGTGCCAGCTGACTCAGGCTGTGGGGTTGTTTCATTGCTGTGTAGACTTCTGGGTTTGGGCTGGAGCCTGGACTCTTGGATCTTATGAGGTGGGAAACACCTAGAATCCAGCCTGAGCCTGGAAGTCTACACTGCAATGGAACAGCTGTGAGCCCAGGTTGGCTGGCATGGGCCAGTCGCGGATGTCTAGTTACTATATAGACGTACTCATGGATGCCATCATCATTGGGGTGAATTTCACCATTTCCACACTCAAACTGTTGAAACCTAGGCTTTAGGAGTCCATAAATAATGGGGGAAATAATTTCCAGTGTGGTAAGAATACATACGTAATTTCAGGTGACCTGTAAAATGGCGTGATCACCATCCCGTAACCTGAAAACCACAGCACTGCTGTATGAGAGTACCCCAGGCCTTGTCTACCATAGCACTTATTCTGACAAAACTTTTGTCGCTCAGGGGTGTGAGCCCCTGCGCAACATACATTTTGCCGGCATAAGCACTTGTGTGGACAGTGCTATGTCGGTGAGAGATACTCGCCTGCCGACATAGCTACTGCCGCTTGTTTAGGTGGTTTTATTATGTTGGTAGGAGAGCTCTCTCTCGGCAACATAACACAATTACACAAGCACTCTTACAGCAGCACAACTGTACCGATACAGCTGTGCCACTGAAAGCTTTAAGTGTGGACTAGCTCTTAGTCTGGTGCATGCACCTGAAAATGTTGTTGACTGTTGGAGCTCTGCAAATAAAAAATATTAGCCCTGCACCTGTGGATATGTTTGGATTCCCTACTATATTCTGTGACTGTCACCTGGCCACAGCTCTTGTTTTGTGTGATTGCCCTATATGGGCGGTGAGCAGAAGATCAGCTCATAATGAGAGAACTGTGACTATTTAAAGAATCCATTGAGAAAAGAATTTGCACAGTGCTGATAGGCAAAAAAGACGAAGGTCTGGTTTGAGATAACTAGCAAGAAATGGAGTAAATGAGCACAAAGTCCAACAGGAAATAAGCTTAGCAAGCTGCCTATCAACAGATGCTCCATGAGCATTTTGGCCTCTATAGTCATGGTTGTATCCTGTTCTTAAATCTATTCCAAAGCACAACCACCTTCATGCCCCTTCCTATTTTGTGTCAGCTTCTCTGCTCATCCTAACTACAATGGCCGCCTTCACCAGGGGCAGCATTTAGCTCCTAATCAGATAGGCTTAAATGCATTACAAAGAGTCTGTTTGTCTGCTTCTAGCCTGATTTGCAAAGGCTCCCAATACAGGAAGTGCATGGATATAAATAGTTGATACCCACATACTGTGGGCTGAATTCATCCTGGCGTAACTTCACTGACTTAATTGGAGTAACAGTAGGGATAAATTTGACCACTGTCTGAGGACACCTATGCGCTCATTACAGGGACCTCTTGCTTTGTCAAGTTGTCTGCTTTCCTCTGACTCCACTACCACATAAAGAGTCTCTAAACTCTTTGTATTTGAAATTAAATCTTTTTTTAATTATGTCCAAATGTTGCCAGTCTGGTTCATCTTCTGTGTCTATAGGTCTAATAAGTTATATCAGCATCAAGCTTTGAGTTGAGATTTGAGCTTCTTTTCATGTGATTTTAGCATCTGAAAACAAGAACATCCAGTATTATATGACCAGACAGCTCTTTGTGCATCACAGCAAATGCCCCATGGACTACAGACTGGGAACCACTACTCTAGCCAGCCTGTAGATATCTGTGATAGAGTTTACAGACTTCAAACTAAAGTTAAAGAAGTGGTGGAAGATTATTGGGACAAGAAAGCCCAAGCCCTCAGCATGCAGCTGCTGGGCATGCTCACTATGCAGAACCTGTACGTCGTTAGCTCATGCTGCTACTGAACATACTTCGTATGCTACACTGTGCTTTCCTCCACAATTGCTGCATTTAGGTTCTGTTCCTTCTACACTACTAATATGAGTGATTTCCTCCACATTTACTGCACCTCATTGTTCCCTTACAAATGGCTGCTGCACGTCCAAACCTATGACAATTATAACACCTCCTGGGGGAGGGGGAATATATGGTTTAACCCCCATTTGGATCCTATCTGAAGTGTCCCACCTTTTAAGTGACATGTATGCAGCCATAGATGGCTGGTTTTTCTCCCCCTCTCCTATTAAGTAGCCATTTAACAAACAATACTTCACCTATACGCTTTTTAATATCATCCTCACATAATCCTAGCAGCAATCCATTCATAACCACTCTGGCTTCTGTCAAGAATGTAGGCAGTTGGCAAGTAACTTCCATTTTCCCTAAGGTTAACCATTACAGTTTTTAGAAGTTTTTCAGCTTGCTCCTTATGTGTACTCTATCAATATATCTTCACCCTGCTTTCTTTTAGTTCTTTGTATGTCACCAACACTTCACATTACCCATTCCGCCATTTTCATGGGGTTAACAGCTCCTGAAAATAGCTCCTGTTTTCAAATCTTCTGTCATTGATCTGAGAATTATGTAATGTTGACTTTTATCCTGTTTGTGTGTTTTCATTTCTATGCATTCCTTCTTCTTCAAATCCTGATATATCTAGTCTTGTTTTCTTTCTCCTGATCTGGGACCATTTCTCATCCCCTGCTGCCAGCCCACTGGGGGTCCTAAACAGGAATATTCCCCCCCCCAACACTTAATAAAAAGTGAACAGGGAGCCCCCTTAGGCTGCTTCAGTGTTTGGGGTCCAAAGCAATTGCTTAGTCTGCTTATGCCTACTGCCCGCTCTGCCTGCTGCTTCTCCTTCACAGTCCAAGGCAACTTTCTCTGCCACCCCTGGCTCCTCCCAATGTTAGTTTCAATGTTCAGCCTTGTTTCCATTGGGTCCTCCACCCAGCCTACTTCTGTAGCCCAGCCTGACTCCAGTTCAGCCACCTCTCTCCAAACTCAGGCCAGCCCAAACTCTCTCTTTATCTTCCCACAGCCAGCTCAGTCCCAGCCGCCTCAGCCAAGCCTTCCTCCCAGCCCTGAAAGAGCCAGGTTCTCTCCTTTTCTTCACTCTCCAGACCTGGCACTGGCTGCGGGTATAGCATGTAGGCCCATAGGCTCTCTTCAACGCTTTTTATGCTGGTGAGAGGTTTGTCTGCTCAATTACAATCACCATTTTGGGTATTCTGACTATTATTCCACATTTAACACTATGCGTACCGATAATCTCCACAAGAGAGAGGCAGTGTGACCTAGTGGACAGAGATCCACAATAGGACTCAGAAGAGCTTGGTTCTATTCCCAACTCTGCTACTAGCCTTCTGGATGAGCTTGGGCCACTCACTTCACCTCTCTATGCCTTGGTTTCCCCATCTATAAAATGGGATTGTGATACTGATCTACTTTGTAAAGCATTTTGATATCTACTAATGAAAAGAATCATATAAGAATAGAGTATTATTATTAAGTGATGTGTTATCAATAGACTCCAGAATCAGCAATCATCTTGGTCCTAGAGGATGAAATCCTAGCCTGTCTGAAACCAATGGGAATTCTAGAATTGACTTCAATGGGGCCATCATTTTATCCAGAGAATCTATATGTGGTGGAAAACCATTTGTTCTTACCTTTCTTTCTTATTTCCTGCCTGCCTGCTTCTCTGATTGAATGTACAGCTTTATTACATCAGCATATGCAAGTAGTGACTGCTATAGATAAGAGGGCAAATCTATTTTAGGGCTAGTCTACATTTAAAACTTACAGCAGCACAGCTGTATTGGTACATCTGTGCCGCTGTAAGAGCGCTTGTGTAGCTGCGTTATGTCAACAGGACAGAGCTCTCCTGCTGACATAATAAAACCACCTAAATGAGTGGCGGTAGCTATATCTGTGGGAGAGCATCTCCTGCCAATATAGTGGTGTCCACACTAGCGCTTATGACGGCAAAATGTATGTCACTCAGAGGTGTTTTTTTCACACCCACAAGCGACAAAAGTTTTGCTGGCATAAGTGCTAGTGTAGACAAGGTCCTACTATTTTGCTGTATATATAGCGTTAAGTGGCAATAATATATCAAATTTGGTGAGAGCTGAATCCTTTTTCTTAGCATATCTCTTAGCATGAGATATTCTGTAAACTTAAGTTGCTATGTTACTTTGACATCCTGATGCATCTGTCACTTTTACCTTAAATCAATACGATCTTTTATACTCAGTCAAGCAAAATTTGTAAATCAAAAGAACTGCCTGGGAAGAAAACAGGATGAGTCACTGGGTGTTTTGGTAGACAAATACAGGTGATATTGTGTTAGATAAAGATTTTGCTGTCAAGAAATAATTTGGAGGAAGTCAAATTGTAGATTATATCTACTTAGATTGTAAACTCCAGTAATGTCCATTTTTTTTTCTGAGTTTGTACAATGCCAAGCACAATGGAGTCCTGGTCCATGACTAGGGCTTCTAGGCACTATGGTATTGCAAACAAATGGAAGAGAACTGGTAAAAATCACCAAGAAGTTTTGGCACTTCTACCGATAGCAAGTAGCTGATCCCACAGAGACATTATGTGAGATGTGGGACTGAATCAGACTGATACAACAAACTGGCACTGAGGTCATCTCCCATTCAGCTCAGTGACTGAAACTATATGCCTTCTTGATTTGGGATAGCAGATAAAACTTAGATGTATGAGGAAGTTAAACTGTAAGTCTCTTGGTGAAAACAGAAAATTCTTTGCTTTCCAGAGTTAAGGCTAATGGAGAAGTTAGTAGAAAAATATCACTGAATCCAGGGGCTTCTTGATTTCTGAGCTAGTGACTACAGAAAAACAACTGAAACAAATTGAGCATCCATCTGTGTTCCTAAAGGCTCACTAGAACAATAATCAGCAGATCTGGGTTCTAGAGAGATTCAGCATTAACTGGCAGATTTGTTTTCTGCTATCTTTTAAATGATCTATATTTTGTTATATTTCTGTGTTACAATTTCTGTGTTACAGTTTCTGCAGGCACAGTGCACAGAACAGAGGTTTGGCCACCCTGATAGGACAAGACAGAGGAAATTGTTAGATTATATTTATTTTTCTTCCCCTTACCCTACTGTTTCATCTCCCTCTTATAAAATATTGGAGGCAGAATGCATTTGGGGGCATCATGGAAGAAATGAGAGGGATTTGTCTGAGAATCTGCCAGCCACCCTAGGCCTTAAGTAACCTGGCACAATACACAGTTTTGGTTTCAGTATTAAATTGGATCACCTGGATCCCTGCAGAGGTATGTGCAAGTTTGTGCCGTTTTTCTCCCTCTTCCATGCCTCTGAACTGTACCTGACCATGAGGTACATCACTCATCCTAAACCCATATTTATCTCCACCCCAAGGAGGGTTGGTGCAGAGATGTTGACCTGAGATGTGCCCAATCTTGAAATCTAGGGGTATATTTTTAATAAACATTGTGTCCGTTAGAGAAACGAATCTTATTTCCATCATTTGGAGTCTTTGAATGAGGACTGGATGCCTTTCTAAGAGAGATGCTCTAGCCTAAACAGAAGTTATGGGCTTGACACAGGAACTGTTGGGTCGGTTCCATGAAAGTGAACAACAGGCTCAAGTATCTGGCTGAACTATAAGTACAATATTTATATTCCAAATGGATTTATTTGATGATATGGTAAAAATGAGAGAGTACGCAATTTTTCAGTAAGAGCGCGCTGTGACACGTTCGTATGTTTATGTCTGATTTTGTAAGCAAGTAGTTTTAAAGTGAGGTGAAACCTGAGGGTCTGGAAAACAAAACAAAAGGGGGGTACAGTAGTCCGGAAGGGGGTCCTGATTGGGGCTTTGGCTGCTTGCTCCTAGCTGCCCCCCAATACATATAATTATCAACTGGAGGGGGGCCCTGGAGCAAGTAGCCAAAGCCTGTAGGTATCTGGGCAGCCACCTTGGCAAGCAAGGGCCAGCTCCTGGGTGCCCAAGGGAATTTTGCCACTGGCTTCTCCTCAGGCAGGAGTGAGCCCCGCCCCTGCGCGTCTCCCTGGCTGCCGCTAGAGGGGCTGTGAGGGCGGAGGACGGGCAGAGCCTGGCCAGCTGCCCGAGGCGAGGCTCCGCCCTCCGCCAGGTAGGGGATTAGTTGTTCCCGGGCGGGGGGGGGCAGCGCGGGGCGGAGACAGAGACGGGCTGGCGTGAGGAGAGCGAGCCTCGCGCCGCCCCTCGCCCGGGGCAGGGCGCTGCTCACCCGGCTTTGCGGAGCCGACCCCGCCCGGCCGCAGCCCCCTGCGCACAAAGGCGTTAACCCTTCCCTCCCCGCACCCCAGCGCAAGAGCCGCGGGCGCAGCCTCCCAGACCCCCCGGGCACCAGGCAGCGCTGAGTGGCTGCTGCTACCCCCCCCCCCCCGCTGCTTTGGGGGAGCGGCGGGTGCAGCAGCAGCCGCTGCGGGCGGCCCACGGTCATGGCTGGTTGCCCAGCGGACCCTGCCGCTACGCCCGGCCGGGGATGAGACCTGGGGTAGCGGCGGGGCTCCTGCAGCCAGGCGGGCGCTGCCATCCCCGCGTGCGGCCCGGCTGCTCCCCCTTCGTGCACCTGGGGAGGCCAGGGGCCCACCGCTGACCCTCGCTCCCTGCCCGGGGAAGAGGAAGCGCTGCCGCCTCGCCCTGCCTTTGTTTCAGCCCCTGCCTCCACCCGCCCCGCCCCCCGCTGGTGTGAGCGCCCGGGTCACCCCCAGCAGCCTCCCCTTGTTTCTATAGAGGGGTGTGTGTGTGTGTGTGTGTGGGGGGGGGGTTGTGACTTTGCTCCCCTGTTCTGCAGTTGTTGCGCCTCCGCACAGACGCACACATAAACACAAACACACACACGGCCCGGGGTGATCGCTGCTGAACTCTGCCTGCCTGGGGGCTGCCAGCAAGTGTCCACAAGTTAGGGCACAGACAGAGCTGTTTCGCAAACCACCCCCCCTCCTCCTCCATCCAGCCGGCTCTTCCCCTTTGCTTTTGGCCTCCCCCCACCCTTGCTTGCAACGCTCAGAAACTGGATCCAGGAGGCGGCGGCGAGGGGAGCGTGCATGCAGCGGCAGGGGGTGGATTATTTATTGCTCGGAGCAATTTGCTCCCCACCCCCTTGGGACCACGCTTGGAACTGCTGTTAGGTATGTGGTTCCTAGGTCAGCCGCAGCGCGCTGGATCCGGCTAGGAAGACGCTGGGACGGGAGCCTGCCTGGCAAAGTTGCGGCGGCTGCAGCAGCAGCAGCGGCGGCGGCGGCTCAGAAGCGCCATGGAGAATGTGGAGCTCCGAGGCGGCGGAGCCGAGAGATTCCCAGACAAAGATCCCCGGCTGAACGCAACGATGTTTGTGGATCAGGGGCAGATGATGATGATGATGGTGGTGGAGCAGAGGGGCGGGGATGGGTACAAACTGGTGGAAGTGTCGCTGACTGGAGGGGCTCCTTGGGGGTTCACCTTGAAAGGAGGAAGAGAGCATGGGGAGCCTCTCATCATCACTAAGGTAAGATATCTTCACAGGAGAATGAGGGCTGTTAAGTGGCACGTCTCCCCCCGCCCCCCGATTTTTCTTATCTTTCGTTGTATGTAATCTCTCCTCTCCCCCACCCCTCAGGTTATCTCTATAGTAGTTACACTACCCAAACAATGGGCTGGCATAATGAATGACACTCCCGGGAAAACTAATTGGGGATTTCTTGTATCGATCCTTTTCTGGAAACAGTAGAAATCTCTTAACCAAGCTCCTGCTACCATGGTGAGACTTGGACGCCGGAAAGTTGCTTGACCATTTTGAGAGAAGTGCATCACAAAAATATGTGGCTTGTAATTTTTTGTTGTTGCTTTTAGTAGTAATATGAATTGGCGTGCCTGTGAATTTAAGGGGGATCTTTCTCGGGTGGAGTTCTCTTTGGTGGAAGACATTAGTCTGTTGCTCGTGGTTCCGGCTTGATCGCATCATGGGTTCACAATTTCCTTAAACTTCTAATAGTTCCTTGTCCAACTGGTACAGTTCCCCTATCTCTCTCCCCACTAGTGCTGTTTCTTGTCTCATTTCTCCTCTTTAGCACTGGCCTGCACCTGTAATAGAAGAACAACGTTGAAGGGAGGGGGGGAGAGGGCGAGGGAGGATGTAAATAAACAAAGCAATAAACTATTAGGCTGTCATGTTATTTTGCTTGTTGGAAAAGTAAACCTGGGTGCACATGTGCTTTAGCTATATTTCCATAGCTTTAGTTTATTTATTACTTATTTAATTTTTATAGCGAATTATTTAATTCTGTCAGAACACTACAATACTCTTAAATTATATATATCAATACTGCTACTATGTATATTGGACAGGATTTTGTTTGACCTATCATTGCACCTTCATGCATGTTCACAGAAACGGTTCTTTCTGTTAAACCTATTTATAAGGATGTACATAATAGCTGTTTTTTGGCTACAGCATGTCAGTTTTACAACTTTAAACATGTTTTTGGTTTAAACTTCTAGAAAAGGGTTTGTTGCATTTTATTCTTCCCATCCAAAAACCTTTCAAATCATTCTGAGTCCAATCATCGAAATGTTGAGAAAGTTAGTGGAATGAAGGAACATTTTTTTCCACCATCCATAAAAGAAATTCCTTCAAGTTTTTATATTATTGTATGAAAGTTCTGACACCAGCCTGGAAAATTCAAAGTAAAGGCTCTGAATGCTGAGTTTTCCCTGGGGATTTTGTTAATTTCACAAAATATTTATTTGGCATAGTATTTTTAATCTGATTTAAAACAAAAGTTCTTGTGGAAAGTGATTAAACATGTTGTTTGAGAGAAAGAAAAGACTCTTGGGTAAAACTGTTAAGTATGTGTATGTTGTTTCACTATTATATATAATGTATATTTCAGTGTATTAGCCACACTTTACTTACTTGACAAGGGTGCATTGTTATGTGTTTTCTAAGAAGCTGACAATTGTGGTATATATTATGACCCAAGCATTCCCTCATGTTTTCTTAAACAAAACAAATAACTACATCAGGGTCTCACTGCTGGTTTAAAAAGACAGTTGTCTTGTTATGCAAACAAAAAACAAAAACAGACCCTTAGTGTTTGTGCACTACTTAAAAAAAAAATCAAAATAGCCAGAAAATATTTTTTCTGAAACTTTGGTATGGGAGAAATATAACTCTTGGCCTGCCAGCTCCAGGGACATTTGCCTGTCCCTATTTTACAAATATAAAAGGAATGTGAGAAGTCAGCAAATCAGTGAACATTCAGAGTAAGACATTTTTTGTTTTTATTGTCATATTACGCAGGTTTTTTCTCTCTCTGGGTTCCCAAATTATGTATTCTGGATTTCCCAAGATAGGTCTTATCTAAACAGATATGAATTTTTCTGTATCCCCCCCACTCCCTTTCAAGGTAGGTATCCACTTTAGAAGATACTTCCCACAGAAGTGTGATTTTTCTATCATCTGTGTACCTGCCCTCCAACTATGTACCCTGAGTTTTAGGGCCTAAGAACTCAGAAATTTCAGGATCCCAAAGAGGAGGTGGATTTTTTGCCTATATTTGATTATGATACGTGGCCACTGAAGTAGTTCCTATTCTGAAAATTTTCACATTGTGCTACAGACAAGGGCATGACCCTGCAAAGATGCCCTTCCATAACTTTGCTCATGTAATAAGACAGTTCTCAGAAGCAAAGATCCATACCTGCTTAAGCGTTTGGAGTCTTTGCATGTCCCAAGCTTTTGGTGTTTGAGAACCAAGAATGACCAGACTTTCATGGCAGTTGCACTCACATATCTTATGGAAGAATTTTGTGGCCTAAATCCCTGCATCCTGTTTATCCTTACCATACACAGGACTACTACTACATAAAGGGACGCTGTTGGCTTAAAAATCACACCTCTGTCTGAAAAGTAGCACCTATAGCTGAACAAGATTAAAAATAGGATTTTTATTTTTTTTTTTAAACAAAACCCCACAGAAAGGAGTAGGATGATTCTCGGGCAAGGGTAATTTCTAAAACTCCTGATTTTCTTTTTAAATTGACTAAATTTCAAGTTAACAATGTTGTTTTAATCTTTCTAGCTACCAGAATTCACTGAGGGAAAGGCATGCTAAACTGAAGGAAAATCTATGTTTAAATCTCAGCAGGGAGATAAGCATGTGTTACATAAGCATTGGAATGTTGGGTGCAGGAAGTGTTTTACTCATCCAGCATGGAAAGAAAGGTCAAACTAGAGTCACCTTTCTAATACCCAATAATAGTAGTAATAGAGTATCCCACGTAATTGGGTGGTTAAGATGGTTCATTTCAATATTTCTCCTTACCCTGCAACTGAAACAAAAGACTTAAAATTCTACCTACCTACTTCAGGAACATACTTCTGTCTAAGTTCACCCATCACATAGTTTTTTTGTTTTTGTTTTTGGATGCAATGAACATGAAGAAAAATGGTACATGATACAGCTTGTTCAGGCCTTGAACATAGTTGGTCTTCTGAAACTCACCCCACCCATATGCAACTGCATTGTTGATTAATACCGAAATATATTTTTTCAATGTCTATTGGTTTTAGTATCCTTATTTGACAATAAAATCTTCCACAAAGAAAAATAAGGGATTTTCATTCTGGTTTTGCAAATCTGTACATTAAAAAGTAATAGCGTTGTGCTTTGTATTTCTTCCAGAGCTCTGCGTGTGTCTTCTAAAGCATTTAAAAAACTTGTTCAAAAGACAACTTATTTTGCCTAATATGGTAACTTTAAACTTTGGGGGAGGGGATTGACTTTTTTATAGCAACTTGCAGAATCTCTACTTTACCTGGACCATCAGTCTCTGTATTGGTATGACTTTTAACTACCTCACTTTCTTTTATAAAAGCAGCAAGCAAACTCTGAATTGGGATGTCTTGTTTGTTTAATAAGGAAAACCTTAATATTGTCATGGGTGAACCTTTAAAAAAATCTCTTTATTGACAGCTAGCTAGCTTACTTTAAATATATAGTTAACTTTCTCTTTTAAAATGTCTTTTTGATAACATGCAGAAAATTTACCTGTCATTACCCGGTTTTGTTGTGGGGGATGGGTAGATGGTATCAATATGGAATTCAGTTCATTTGCAATACTAACAGCATGTAAAGAATCAGAAATCATCCTGGAATTAACCTGATCAAGATAACTTTACTAATAATGTATGTGAAACATTTGCAGTGTATGCTAAGAGAGTTTGATGCAGTGTAATGCTGATACTACTTAAAATAATTGCTTTAACAAGTGCCTACAGCCGTACCTCCTCAAGCTATGATCTCATTACAAGCTAATCAAGGTTCGGCTTGGTTGACATTTGGATGAGAGACCTCCAAGTGAAACCTGGGTTGTTGCAAGAAGTGTGGCTGATTCAGTATGTGAAACTCTTTCCTCTGAATCAGAGATGAATCAAAGCCCCAGCTGTAGTTGCCACCTTTCAGATCAGAAGCAAATTCAGAGTCCAGACTACTTCTTTCCATTCAAAATTCCACAATACTTTTCGAATGGTAGTGCATGTCTGGGGTTTTGTCTTTTTCTGTGTTTGTATAGTGCTTTGTACAAAGGGGTTCATGACTGGAGCTCCCAAGTGCTAGGAAAATACAAATAATAAGTTTAATGGGCAAATTGTAATGAGGATATCTACATTTGATGTAAAATTCCTCTGTTCTAACTAGATATAGTATTCTCCCATACTTTTTGGCTCAAATTATTACCTAGAACTATTTCATTTCAAAAGTAGCTGTATTTCAGCAGTAGGGAAGTGACTGCTGTTTTTAAAGAATTTTTTAGTGTTATGGCATTACAGACATGATATAAATGTAAATAATTACTATTTGTTTAATAGTTCAAGTATATCTAACTTTTAAAAAATATTCAATGGCTGTCCGTTTGTATAGAAATCTGTAGGGAGACTTTTCTGTGTTTTTTTTTTTTTTTAAATACTTGAGCAATCTTTTCATCATTTTGTACAAATTAGTAATTTGACAGACTGGCTAAATGGCTTTCATTGACACTACAGCTAGGTAAAAAGATAAAGAATATATATGCAAAGGATTTGGCTTGGTTGATTTTGTTTTTTTCATATATGTATATAACTTTAAAAAAATTTAATCCTGTCAGCTGACATTAGGATACTGAAGTTTTCTTGTTTTTGTGAGTTCTAGCATGCATGTGTCTTCTGGAAAAGAGAGAGCAAGACCCTGTTGTCCTATCTTTATGCTGTATTGGACCACTGTCTGTTGGTAAAATAAACAAGATTTCGAGTTACACAGAGCTCTTTTTTTTTTTTTTTCCCTAACGGTGTTGTTTCTCTTAATGAAGGCTTTTTGTTGAAACAAACATTTACCAGTAATACTTTTCCAAAATAAAGTGCAGATTTGTTAGTAACTATAAATCTAACTCTACATTCATAGGTGAAATGCTGCATTAGCACAGAAAAAGGACCAGTAAAGTAAATAGCTGATTCACAGGTTGTTAATATTGTGCTTCAGCACAAGTAGCACAGAGTTCAGTATGCTTTCTAGCTAGTGAATCTTCCATTCTTTGTTAATGGAGATGCATAGCTTCAAACCACATCCTCCTAATGATAGTCAACAGCTGTACTGTTCATTTACATAACCTCATCTCTAGGAAAAAGCAGTAAACTTTAAAAACTAATAGTTGAATCCATGGAATCACACCTGAAATACTTCATGCCTCATAGTTCTCTTTAAACCCTTTATATTTGGGAATGGTACTATCTAAATCAAACTTTCTTTAAGACACTATTTTTGTGTGTATTGCTCTCCAATTTTACAGCAATTTTTGGGATTATTTACATGTTAGAATGAAGATTCTGTATATGGACAAAATAGTAGATTGTTGTGGGGTGTGGGTTGTTTTTCTAGCTGTTTTTCTCAGCAGGCAGAAGTTTGCCATCTTAGAGGTTTAGGCTGCGTTTACACTACAGTTTGTCAGCATAACTTAAGTTGCTTTGGGGTGTGAATAAACCCATAACTTAAGTTGCTTTGGGGTGTGAATAAACCACCTCGTTGAGCGACATAAGTTACATTGACGTAAGTGCTTCTACCATTTTATTATGCCAGTGGGAGAGCTCTCTCCTGTTGGCATAGAGCAGGGGTCAGTAACCTACAGCACGCATGCTGAAAGTGGCATGCATGCCGACTTTGAGTGGCATGGGGCGCCCTGGCTGGAACCGCGCCACTCCGTGTTCCCCGCCGACACTACTGCTGGCACAGCCCTTTGTTAAGGTTGCCGACCCCTGGCATAGAGGGTCTTCACCAGAGATGCTGCAGCGGCGCAGGTGCATCAGTGCAGCTGTGCCACTGCAGCGCTGTACGTGTAGACGTGCCCTTCGAGAGACAAGAAGGGTGAGAGATCTTTTTATTGGACCAAGTTCTGTTGGTAAAAGAGACAAGATTTTGAGCTACACAGAGCTCTTCTTTACTGTGCTTTTTCTCTTAAGCCTGTCTGGTATGGCTTGCCCCAGGATCTACCCATTTTATTGTTCTTCAGATCCCTCCTTAAAACTCTCCTTTGCTGTGATGCCTACAAAAAGCTCCACAGTGGTTAGGCTGCTGGTTTGCTGAGACCACTGCCTATCATGCTGACCAATATTGTCTCACTGTTCCCTTGTATTCCTCCATCTGTCTATATCTGTCTGTTGTCTCTTGTCTGATACTTATATTGTAAGCTCTTTGGACAGAAACTGTCTTTGATCTGTGTTCATACAGTGCCTAGCACAATGGGCTCCTAGTGCTATAGTAATAGTGTAATAAAGGGGATTCCACAGCATGAAAGGGAAAGCGATGCAAGTGAATACAGTTTTGGGCTGTATTCACTTTTTGTTCTCTGCCCCCTGTGGGTTGGGCTCAGAGAATCTGGAAAAGATGAGTTGGCTCCCCTGTCCTTCTCTAGGATCCCCATTGGTACTTCAGGTAAGGGAGAAGCATAATAATGCCACATTGAAATTCTCTCTTCTGTGAAGGTTCCCACACAGACGAGTGCAGAATGTCTTATGTTAAGTAGAATGAGTGTTTGGTTTGTCTATCCGCAGTCTCATTTAAACAGCACTGCCTTGATTTACTAGCAAAGGCTTTCTTACCTTAATGTCTAGAACAGCTATGGCACCCCTAGAAACTTTTCCAGTTTCTATGTCTTGTCATGTATGAAACTGATGGTGAAAACTTAACTAGAAATTCATTATAGTTCTTCAAACTGTGCCAACAGCAGGACTGAGATAAGAGAGAATGAATAAAATTGCTTGCGACTTTCAGGAATCCGTGTTTAAGCTTGGCTCAGAAGAGACACTACAAATTCCCTTTTCTCAGAAGTTCCAGCATTCTGCTGTCAAGATGTGTCCTTGAACTGGTGTGCATGTAGTTTTATAAACTGTGTGTGTGATACTGAAACAATACTTAATATTTCTTTTGCCTTAGCACATATATCACTGTTTTTAAATGTGTGAAAAAATCCAATCTGTCACTAGCAAAATGCAACCCTTTTGGATATACTAGCTTTTGTTGCCTTGCTTTCCTCCTCCCTCTACACTCAGTGCACTCACAGTTATGTGGCCTGATAGATCACTAGTTCTTTAAAATAAATACGCAATCAATCAAATAAAAATACCAAGGTAGCTGGGGAATTAGCCACCCAGTTCCCACTTATAGGAATTGTGTGCTTAAATCCCCTAGTCAGCTTTGAACATATCAGTTGATTATTTTAGTTCTCTATCAACATAATAAAAATAGTTTTGTCTTGTGTCTGTTGCCACTATTTTAACAAATGTATCATGTTACGGTAGTGGTACTAGTTACAGACAGAACAAAAATTAAAAAACCAACAGCTTTTTGGTAACCTACTGCTTTACAGGGTTGCTAAAATATGTTGTTAACTAACTGAGTATTGTGTATGTGCGTGCATTTATTTATTTTTTTTGTAGAGCTTGGGTGGGTCAGTTATATTTGTGTCTTTGCAATTCGTTGTGTGTTTGCCACTTCAGCTGTATGTGTTTAAAAGGTGGGTGTGGGAAAGAACAAGAAAATGGGAAGTGAAATTTAGTCATGAACAGATTAGAAGGATATAACCAGCTTGTTGTCATTGCACCAGTATTACCTCACTCCTTTTGAGTTCTCTCAGCAAGTCATCAGGTCCTTTTCTATGTATTCTTGTTCTTTTTGCTAAGGTGTGCTTTGTGTCATCATGCACGTGACCCTAGCTCCATGGCTTATTCATTAAAGAAACTTGAGACAGGCCCTAGCAGTTGAGCAGAACTGTTACTCATTGTACACTTCATGATCTATGCAGTTTTGTTAACATTTTATTAAAAGATACCAGGTAAAAACAATAGCTGAATTGACTTCATTTATTCATGAATTTGTGTGATGCTTGGTAGGTGTTTAATTCATATCAAAGTGGTCTTGTTATCAGTCTTTTGAGCCAGTTTTTGATTTGGGATTGTGGATGAGATGGGGGTCCATGTGGAATATGTTGGGTAGAATCCTGTCCCTACTGAGGCCTGTGAGAATTTTTGCCATTAATTTCAATGTCAGAATTTTATCCCATTGTTTCTGTAAAAAAGTTTGCAGTCTTTTTAAAGTTACATGAAAGATTATGAATTGTGATTGGATCTTGAAAGGGTAGTAGTACCATTGTGGTGGGTTGTCAGTTCTGGAAGGAACTAAATTCCTATTAGCAGAACTTTCATCAAAAACCAACAAAGTTCAATATAGTGAACAGCCTCAAAAAGAGGAGGCTTTTTATAATGGGTTATTGAAGGTGGTTTGGCAAGAAATGAGGACGAGGGAAGGTTTGTGAAATAGATATTTTGAATTTTTTTCAACTTTTGAAATTTTGTCAGTTTTGAAATTCAGAAAAATTTGGTAAAACTTGTACAGCAGATTAGTGAAAGAAAAGTAAGTACATAAAATTAGCCAAACGTTGTCTTTGAAAGCAAGTTTATTTTCTCTCTTCCTACACTATAATTTTTAAGTAAAGATTTTTTAAAAATTCAAAACTCTATATTTATTGTTAATGTGTTCAAAAAAGAATTTAGTGTAAGTTTCTGAATTGTATTTCAGCTTTGGTCATCAGTTTAACTGGATAAGATATTAGCATTTTGCATGAAAACCATAGTTACAGTTTTCCCCATCAGTATTCAACCACAGTATCTGTCCTCTACACCTAGATTAACCAGAAAAATTTTGTTTAAAAAACCCAGGTTAGGTTGGAAGTAGAAGGCAAAGGTAGAAGAGTAGTTTGTGGAGGGAATCAGAAAAAATGGGGAAAAGCCATTAATATGTTTCATCAGACTCGGAAAAGTAAGGTACAGTAGAAAGAGAGCCTGATTACCCAAAACTGTATAATCCCACTGTTTCTCCAGTAAATGGCAGAAAAGCAAAGGGGAGTTTAAATAGAAGTAGGCACATAAATAAAAAATAAAATAAATAATAAAATAAAACTATAAATGTCTGTATAAGAATGTGTAAAGTTTAAAAGCAAACACACCATGAACTAGGACAAGCATTTCTGAAACCTGATGATACCTGACAAAATTCAATGAGAATCAATAAAACACTGGATATATATATTATATGAAAGGGATGGATTAGGTTACAAACCTGGAGTAGATTTATATTGAAGAGAGTCCATGGAAACACATGAGAAAAAACTTTTTATTGGAGAGGAACATATGGGAAAATCGATAGTGATACAAATCCCAAGTCTTAGGAACACATATACTGTTATTTCACTATATAATGTTTATTATTTCCTCTTCCTCAATACCTTTTTCTGCCTCTTCTACTTTTCCCTAAAGTCTCTTTATCTCCACCTCATAATTTTCTAAACTAGCTTTTTTAACCTGTCCTACCTACTTATTCATGCCCATCCACTCAAACATAAGGCTTGAATATTTTGACAGATGTATAATAGTCTGATGATTGAACATACTAACGAAAGACCACGTTGAAAGCTGGAAAGAGGCGCAGGCTTCGACGGCAATGCCCAGCAAAGCAAATACCTTTCAATTGCCTGTTGTTGAGAAGGGAGAAGTAGGGGGAAGGTGTGAGGATTTCTGTTAGAGTGCTGACCCTGGACCTTGCTTAGGACTCCAGATTTTGTGTCAGCCTTTGACTAGTAGCAGTCTGATAAATTGAAGCCTTCTCTTCCCAGTTTTCTTTGTGCACATGCACACCCTCATCCCCCTGGATTCTGAAAGAGAGCTGGAGCATTATTTCATTTTTCCTTCTACCTTAGAGCCCCCAACAGTGGGTGGATTGGTGAGTCTCTGCTACTCTACCCCTTTATCAGACTTCTGTTTGCTATGATGAGAAGGTATTCCCACTATTCTGTCTCTCTCTCTCTCTCTCTCTGAGCCTCAATTTTGAATCCTCCTCCCTAGAGACAGGGACCAGGACCATCTTTTTGTTATGTTTGTTGGCTCCCAAGTACTATGGTAATACGAATAGTAGCAATAGTGAGACTCTCCATAGGCTCATTGCTCTTCCAGCAGCAGCATAGAAATTTACCTGATTCTTGTCAGTTTCACTGTTGCCCACAGGATTCTGAACAGCTGCAATTATCATTTATCTACACATTATCAAAACCCTGATTTAGCAGCAGAAGCCCGGAGCTGCCTGCGGAGTCAGGCAGACATCACTGCATCAGTTACATTTGGCTCATAATTGCAAGAGGTTAATTGTGCAACCATATGTGCTAGAGACCTGATTATTTTTAAGAGAAAGCTCTGATTTGGTGAAGATTGGCAGCACATGTCCTCATTCTGCATTGTATTTTTAGGGAGGTGGGGGTATCCAAGCCGCAGTGATGATTTTTAAAATAAAATCTTAGCCTCCCTAAATTGTGCATGGTTTTAAAATACTCTGCTTCTTTCTTTTTGGAAAGGTAGGTTCTGACTCATTCCAGATCCTGGTTCTAAATCTTCTGTTCTGCAGCCTGTAGTACATTCAGTCTGGGATGGATTGCTTGTTATACTGAACTCTGAATGATCCAAGTAAGAAAGTATTTTTTGAATGGAAGAGAAGAATTGGGTTGTTTGTAAATGAAAATGTAGTACCCACTGCTATTCTAAAGATTACAACTGTCACTGTTCTTTGCCACTCTAGAGGAAAACCAGGTTGTCTTAAACCCTTGTAAAGGGATTTTGAGAACCACAGGGGCTTCTGAATGTTCAGTCTTGTGTGTAGATGCTGTTTTATTTATCATCTAAAATACTTTGTTAGATGTAAATTTGTTTTGGCTGGCTTCAACTTGGAAAATGATAATGCAAAGATCAACCGAGTCCCTGGAGATCCTTCAATTATTTTTCTTTTACTCCTAGCTAGATACACATAAAACATTGCAGTTTTCTTCCTGAAGTACGCTAATGACTATTAGTAGTGCTGGTGCAACTAATGCTTAAAAATGCTTAACATGTTACTAATGCTTATTTTATGACTACATTCCTTTACTAGCAGTTTAGAGTTACTCAGAACTCTTCAGAAGTTATGTATTATAGTGCTTCAGGGTGCTATTTCAAAAACATGGTTCTGTAGTAAAGGAAGCAGCAGCACTTCCTGCACAGCAGCATTAATGTACCATTTTATTCATTATCTTATACAAATAACATGCAAAAATGAGTTTTTGTAGATATGCCCTACCTAGCAATTGAATCCTGTACACCAGGTCATGGTGAGTGTTTGGATCTGAGAACAGGCAACTCTGTGGGGTCATATACAAATTTCTTTGTCTTATAATTAAATGTATTTTTCTGAACTTACATTTTAATTGTTCGATACACTTACAAAAATTTTTACAATAGTTAGGCTGATGTGTGCTGAGACCACACCTATCATGCTGATCAATATTGTTTCATTATTTCCTTGTGCAATCCCTCAGTTTGTCTGTCCAGCTGTTGTCTCTTGTCTTATGTTTAGGTTGTAAGCTCTTTAGGACAGGTACCATCTCTGTTTGTATACGGGGTCCAGACCCGTGAGTGGGGCTCCTAGGTGCTGCAGTAATAAAAATAATGAAGTTAGGTAAATTTACAGGAGACATTGTGTTAAGTTTTAATGTGCAAGAAAATTTCAGACACAAGTGTGGTAGAGAAGAGGTGATTGGAAGTCCAGTTCTGTAGGCTATTTTAAAGTTATTTGGAAGCTAAAAATGGCATGATTTTTGTTAATGGTGAAATTCAGGTTGGAAATGTGTTCAAACCATTGGGGGAAGCAATGAGAGAGACAGCAAGAAGTGAATAGGACCCTAATCCTGCACACACACAACAGTTACACAGCACAGGCAAAAGACCACTGCAGATGTTCATCATTTCTGGCACTGTCACCACCACTATTGCCCCATACTCTTTCTAAAAGAGGGGGGGTTATATTTTAGAGAATACAATATAAAATAGGAAGGAAGAATATTATTTGTATAGTGCCATAGGTATGCCTGGCACCTTCCAGACAGGAAAATAAGGTCCCTCCCTTGAGAGGTCATCTGTCTGAATTACACAGACAATACAATGGCACAATGCAAGAGGGGAATCTTCAAATTGTGGGGAAAGAGGATTGGAATGGTAAGGAGATAGAACAAAGTGGGAGGGATGAAGAAGAAAGCTCTAGGGGTTATTTGTTCTTTTTTTGGGGGGTGAGGGGAATGCATTTATCTTAGGGTTGTAGATAATTGAGTTGTAATATTATGATGAACTCTAGGATTCTTAAATTAAATTGTTGTTCTATGAATGGTGATGGGAAGCACCTAAATGTAGATTATTGATGGAACGCTAACTGAAAAAGCTTCAATATCTGTGCAGCCTTACAATCTAAAGGTTAGCAAACCCTGGACATGGTATGGTTTTTGTATGTGATATGTAGCTACTAGTATGTAATCTGTTGTGGTTTTATTTGTTTTTGTTTAAACTGGTTAAGAAAGAGAAAACAGTATAGAAATTTCTCTTCCGTGTCACCTTGGGGATGAAATGCAGGAGTAACTGGTTAGATGTTTTTGCACTGCATCTTGTTTAGGAAAACATTTGAAGCAAAGAATGTGGCGTTTCTGTTGTTGGTTAAACACAGCTTTGAAATTCAGATGTTTCCATGTTCCTAAACTGCTTGATTTCATATCTTATATAAACAGATCTCAATTGTACAATATTTTCATCAGAGAGATATGCTTCGCATAACTTGAGTTGGAGTGGGGTGGAGGGGTGTGAATCTTCCCCCCCCCCCCCTAGCTACATTTTGGCCTTTATAATTATAAAAGGTGACCAAATCCTAAACAATCCTAGACCATTTTAATTAACTAAAGTAGTGCCATTCAGTTGTTTCCTCATATTGCCAATGGTTCGTAACTTTTCATTAATAATTTCCTTACTTTTCAGAGCTATCGCCTTTTATATGTCTCCCTCTGATGCAGTAGAAAATTGTTAAACACACACATCCCCTTTTTCATGGGTCTGTTGCTATAGTAAAACAAAGCCTTCTTTAAAAGAGTGCTTAAATGTGGTTTGGTTTGGAAAACAGAAATGTATTCATTTCAGAAATCTAAATTAGATAAACTCAACTCAGTTTTTATTAGTTACAACAAGCAGGAATTAATACTGGTTTCATAGATTCCAAGGCCAGAAGGGAATACTGTGATAATCTATTCCAGGGGTCAGCAGCCTATGGCACACGTGCTAAACGTGGCATGTGAGATAATTTTGAGTGGCACGCCTCAGGGTTCTATAATTTTGGTGGCTCTAGGACCATGTCATGTGGGAAAAGGAGTGGGGTTGGCAGAGGGGAGGGGAGCGGCTGCCATGTGGTGCTGTTTGTGAATGGAAACTGTTCCTGGCCAGGGCACTGGGCCCATGTCATGTGGGAGAAGGGCGGGGTGGGGAGGGGGCGGGAGAAGGCTTGGCACACCACTTCCCAAAGGTTGCTGACCACTGGTCTTTTCTGACCTCCCTAACACAGGCTATAGAACTTCTCCAAAATAATTCCTAGAGCATAGATTTTTAGAAAAATATCCAGTCTTAATTTAAAAATTGTGAATGATGGAGAATCCACCACGACCCTTGATAAATTGTTCCAATAGTTAATTACTCTCATTGTTTAAAAATTTATGCCTTCTTTCCAGTCTGAATTTGTCTACCTTCAACTTCCAGCCTTTGCATTGTGTGTTATGACTTTCTCTGCTAGATTGAAGGGCCCATTATTAAATATTTGTTCCCCATGTAGTTATTTATGGCCTGTAATCAAGTCACCCCTTTGCTTTCTCTTTGTTAAGCTAAATAGATAGACTCAAGGAAATCAATCACTATAAGGCATGTTGTATAATCGTTTGATCTTTCTTGTAGCTCTTCTCTGAACCCTCTCCAATTTATCAACATCCTGCTTGATGTTAAAATTGGGCATCATTTATATATCATCTAATTATATTTAAATATCTAATTATCTAAATATCTAATTACGTTTAAATATGTAAGGCCACATCCTGCTCCTGCTGAAATGTGTAGGAGTTATACCATGGACTCCAATGGGAGGGGAATACGGCTCTTAGGGTGTGTCTACACTGCAACCAGGAGGTGCAACTGTAGCATTTATAAACATACAAGTCAAAGCTAGCTGTGAAGATATGGCAGCAGATGCGGCTGCACAGGCTAGCCCTGTCTGCCCCGGGTACGTACTCGTGGCTGCTGCCCGTGCTGCTTCAGCTTCACTGATATTATCACTTGAGCTAGTTTTGATCTAGCTATATCAAAGCTAGCTCAGATATGTCAGAATAGACAAACCCTTAGTTCCGATGCATAGTAAGTCTGTGTCATCACTCAAAGGTGTTCTTCACATAGATAGAATCTGGCACAGTTACAGAAATCTGTTAATGGATATGATACATTTTCTAATGTCTAGAAGACCTTTCTTCTTGGCTATAGGGTAGGGTAATGCTCTAGCATCTGAAGATAGTTAAAAGGGGGAGATTTTCACAGGCACACAGCGGAGTTATGCATCCAGCTCCAATTGACTTGACTTTCAGTGGCCGTTGGCCACCTAACTCTTCCTTGTGCCTTTGAAAAATCTCCCCCAGAATCAGAATTTTACTAGGCTATTATCACTGATCTGTCTGTAGGAATCCATCTTTTCTGCTCCTGGGAGAGTGGAAATACCTTAACAATGAAATCAAAGCCTCTTAAGCGATACAAGGAAGAATGAGAGGCTAAAATTGTTCATCTCCCACAATCAAACTGTGGAGAATCTCACCCTCTTTTTTTTAATTCGAGTTTCCGAATATCATATTGATCAAAAGTTGTACTTAGAAAGCACTGCCAATAGTGACACAAAGGCATACTTCAAGTGGATTTATAGCAGCAAGTCAAGACTATACAGTATCTGATTCAACACCAGGCTAAACACAGACCACTTTGATGAATCTATAATGGAATTAAGACTGCTATGGAAAATATAACTTGGTTGCCTGACCTCTGTGTGCTTAAAATCTCAAACATAACATTACACTAATGTAATTTTTTTGTCCATGATATATTTTCTAAGAGGAAAATGTCTGTAGGGTTCTTTTTTCCTTTTTAATATTGATGGACAATTATAGCAATTTTTATAGCTCCTGGTAGGGCTGAGCAAATATTAAAATTCCCTTGTATCTGCTGAGCTGAGATCAGTAGTTGGTGCAGTTTGGCTTCTGGGACCCATTTGTAATGTGGTAGCATCAATGTGGTGATGAAAATGTTCTGTTCTGTTCTCTGCAGCCAAAGAGTGGGGAGAAATTGGGGTGCTCATCAGATGAACTTAGTTCATAGAGATTCTGGCATGAGACTATGCTGTCATGGTCTGCACAGGTACCATTGTGTACTACTATTTGATTTGGAGCTGCATCGCCTGTACGAATAACAGGCCTCCAGTCAACTGGGCCTGCTCAGAGTCCCCCTGAAGTCAATATGGGTCAATCTGATTGCAGGATCAGGCCCTTACAATAAATAGGTTTTCAATCTGTATGCCAGCGTCAATTCTGATACATCATATTTATCCAGACACTCCCATTGATTGTATTAAACTCAAATAACATCTAGACATTAATCATTTGATTTTCTTAGATTCATGTAGTACTTCTACAGTTATTCCTTATAGGGATATTTCACCATATTGTCACCATAGCTTGTATATTGTCTCCTCTCCCATAGTTGTATTAAAAAAAAGTTAGTAAGAAAACCTATTTAGTGGGAACCACAATTTCCAGTCTGGAGAATTGCAGGTTATTCCAGTTTACATTGAAAATTTACAGGTGGTCATAGCCATTAGGTAGGATAACTCTGAATTGTTCTCTTTCTCAAGAGAGCTTATGAGAAATCTAGAATCAAACACAGTATATACGCTAGGAAGAGCTAAATGATTCCTCTTCCTTTGATTTAAATGAGCAATTGTGAAACCATCGTAGGCAAGATAATGACAGTGAAAAATGTGAGAATAGTTTTACTTACAAGAGCACTGATATAACTGGAAAGATTGCATCCAATAACTCAAACGTTGAGGCTGAGACTTTGAGTTGTGTATCCATTACAATTAATGGGACTTGGGTGTCCAAATTCCAGCTTAGAAAATCTCAACCTGAATTTTATCTCCTTAGAAATTATACTGACTTCATCAGTGGAGCTGCCAGTGATATCTGTCTTTATCCACTTAGGCCATGCTTTCAAACAGTTACTCATCTAAGCGCCACCACTAGTGTTATTTTAATGGAGAGTTCGAGACACTAACAGCAGAGCACTTTCAAATCCTCCAGGGGAAAGAAAAATATCTTTTTCTTGTGCATCATTTTCATGGTGAGTAATATTCACATAGTACACTTGTAATAAACAGCTTTTGCTTTTGTCAGTAGTCTGCTTGTCTTCAACTTTTAACTGCTCCTATACATAGTGCTTCATGTGCAATGCTATCATAAACTGTTGTACTTCTCTCAAATACCCTTAATTCTTAGGACTTTTATAGCTACATTTTCTGTACCTCTGTATCCTTTCATGCAATCTACCTGCTCTGAGTCTGAGAGCCTTGCGCTTTGTCGCTCCTGCCACTTGGGCCAGCCTTACCGTGTGTATCTGCTTCACTGACCCTTCATCTTCTTTCAACTCATTTGAAAATCTGTGCTCTTTTGCAAACACTTCATTTCTTTTTCCCTCTACTATTATTTATTACTTGAAGTGGCACCTTCAATTTAAAAATTGTACCTCTTTGCTTTACCTATCGTTGTTATAAGTGTCATCTTCTGGATAGTCTAGAGAAGGGGAATATTTTTTCTCTATTTTTTTGTTTATGCATTTTACAACAATTTGTGGATTGTCAGTTTCTGTTTGGTTTTTTTTGGTTTTGCGCAGAAACATGGGTAGAGAAAATAGGTAAATAGGAAAATGTAATTATAAAACAAATTGGGGGGAAGGGGCGGGAGGGTGGTCAGGTGTAGTATAGTTATCTGAAACTACTTTTTGCTCTTTTAAAAATTGTCTAGAATTGAAATAGTACAGTTAAAGAGAAATTTTCTAATGCTAATGTAATCTGTTGCTTTGTGTATTACATATCCCTTTCTGTGCCCATCCACTTAGGAATGATGAGTCTGTTGTTGCCCGAGCTACAGAGTGGCTCTTTAGCTCAAACTGTAGACTTATGCTTTGATCTTTAAAGTCCCTGGTTCAATCTCTGACATTGGCTAAGGTGACAGCTGTAACACTCATTATAAATAATTTTGGTTTGAATTTTGTAGGAAAAGCCCTATACAAAATAAAGTTATACGATGCTATTTCTCTTTAGAGATGTACAGTACATTGAAATAAAATGTATTTGGCTATGTGACTGATGTACTTGACTACGCTGATGCCAGCATAGTTGTATTTGCTACCTATTGTATTTCTTGTTTCATAATATCCAAACTTACATTGTCATATTATAAATGACAAGAGCAAGATTTCAATCCTGTTAGATCTTCTTTACTGTGCGCTGACAGACAGGCTTTGCTTTCATTTTCATACAAACTTACAATATGAAAGATTGCCTGTAGTAACTTGTAAAGTAAAATTACTAGGGAAAACAGTAACTAAGAATGGCTGATGTTTTATCTATTAGATCGACTTCTTTATTTAGGAGCCGTCTGTAGTTCTAGATGGGGGTAGAGTTTACTCACAGTGTGTGTCCTTCAAGCTGAACTTTTTAAAGGATCTCTGAAGCCCTGCTTGTAATACAGTACTAGATTTTTAACTTCTGTCTAGAGATTCTTCTTCAAGCTTTGACATTTAAATGGAGTGTGTGCCTAAAATTCTTTACAAGTAAAATAAAAGTATTGACTTATAGAAGAGTCACCATGTTCTTGCGTCATACCATCATTATGCTTAGGTGTAACACTGTCTGTTTTATTTCCTGGTTTTTAAGTGCTGGACAAGTAATTCAGATTGACACAAGCATTGCCCCCATAAGGACTTCACAGTAATTTCTGCTTGCTCAGGTTTTTGAAAGCTGGTTTAGCACTGGATGGAGTTAGTTTTTGTTTTGTTTGGTTCTTCTTATCACTTTCACTTGTGCTTATTTTTTATTTCTTCTCTTATGGCGAGGAAGGCTCTGACAAATAAATCTGTTGGTATCCTGAAAAAGGTGAGGTTTTGACTTAGTCTTATCTTCCCTTGTAGCTTTTTCCAGAACTGAGTCCCCTTACTCCACATGCAAGACTTCATATGCTCTGAGAACCTTGCAAAATTCAGGCATATCAAAGTACACTGAGAATTAGGTTGTAGCCAAAAAACCCTGATCCTTCTTCATGATCTGTTCATACAGACTACAAAGGAGACTGCCTTGAGGAGTCTCATTTAAGTCATTTAAGTCAGAGAGCTCATTTAAGTCATTTAAGTCAGAGAGCTCCTGATCCAGGATCAGAGACTTCATTTGAAACTCTCTTGGTATTTTAAGCCACACCTTTATTTTAGGCCTTGTCTACACTAGAAAAGTTTGTTGATGGTATTACATCGGTGATCAAAAAGCGCTCACGCCTGTCCATACAGCACTCATTTTGTCGCCAAAATACGTCCCCCGTTGGTGCTGTAGTATCGACAGTAAGAACAATGCACTGTGGGCAACTATCCCACTGCAACTCGCCACCTTTTGCTGCTAAGAATTGTGGGAAGGGAGAAAAGAGCATGGTGAAGCATGGGTACTGGCTCAATGTCCCATGATGCATTGATTTTCGTCCCATCATTCATTGCGTTGCTGGCAGTGACTCTTGCCATTTTTTCAACAGCTCTCTGCCGTTTACTGTGCCCCTGCCATCTCTATCTGAAAAGATGGATCCCACACTACTCTCCCTGTTGCTTTCAGTGTTCTGAGCACATCGCAGCTGGTCACACAGCATATCATGAGCTCCGGATCGGAACAAGAATCTGAGGCGCCTGAATTGTTGTGTGACATGCAAACAAACAGCACCGCATTACTGTTTTCATTCATGGCGCATCTGCATATGGTGAGTGGTGGGATCGCATTGTTATACAGGCCTGGGATGACGAGCAGTGGCTGCAGAACTTTTGAATGCCAAAGCCACCTTCATGGAACTCTGTGCAGAGCTTGCCCATGCCCTGCAGCGCAAGGATACCAGAATGAGAAATGCCCTCTCGGTGGAAAAACGCGTGGTGATCGCCGAGTGGAAACTGGCAACTCCAGACTGCTGCTAGTCAGTCACTAATCAGTTTGGAGTTGGCAAGTCCACTGTTGGAGTTGCATTATCCCAAGTGTACAGGGCCATTAATCGCATTCTGCTACAAAGGACTGTGACTCTGGGCAATGTGTGTGAAACAGTGGATGGCTTTGAGGCAATGGGATTCCCTAACTGTGGTGGGGCAATATATGGGACGTATATTCCAATTTTGGCCCAGACCATCTTGCGACAGAGGACATCAATAGAAAGGGGTACTTCTCTATGGTACTTCAGATGCTTGTGGATCACCATGGGCGTTTCACTGAAATCAATGTGGGTTGGTTGGAAAGTTGCGTAACACTCGTATCTTCAGGAACACTGGCCTGTACAGGAAGCTACAAACGGGGACTTTCTTTCCAGACCAAAAGATTGCAATGGGGCTGTTGAGATGCCCATAGTGATCCTGAGAGACCCTGCCTATTCCATTGATGCCATGGCTCATGAAGCCTTATACAGGCAACCTGAATAGCAGCAAGGAGCGCTTCAATTGTGCTTCAAGGAGCACTTCAATTGTGTGAGCAGGTGCTTAAATGACTGTTGATTGTGCATTTGGCAGATTAAAAGCACACTGGAGGTGCCTTTGTGGCCAGCTGGACCTAAATGTGGACAATATTCCCAGGGTTATAGCAACCTGCTGTGTGCTCCATAATTTGTGAAGCTAAGGGTGAAAAGTTTCCCCCTGGGTGGACCGCAGAGGTGAATCACCTTGCATCTGCATATGAACAGCCAGATGCTAAGGGTATTAGAGGAGCACAACAGAGGGTCATATGGATCAGGGAGGCAGTGAGGGCCCATTTTGAGAATGAAAGCCTTTAAGATGTTTTGGTGTACAGCGCTGTTCCATTCTGCAGCCGCTATCCAGCTTGAGCTGTGTACCAGTGGCAGGTGAAAGTAGCGTTTGCAATACAGAAATAAAAAGTGCTTATTGTTCTCAGATCTTGCCTTTATTACATGTGAAACAGTTAACAACACAAAACAAACACAGGACTGGAGGGGAGAAAGCAATGGGGGCCACATGAGCTATGACAGCTTGGTGTAAGCTGTCGTTCTCGTAGCTGTCTGAAGGGGTGGAGTGTAAGGGGTAGTGAGATGAGCTGGGAATTTGATTGGAATGTGTGTGTGGAGTTTGGAGAGTGCAGGGAAAGCAGTTCTGTTTCATGCTTACCCCTTCCTCCCCTGCAGCCACATGAACTGTGTCTGCAATGACACTGTTGTCTTTAGCAGCTCCATCCGCTCCTCCATGGCCTTAATCATTCACTCATGACCTGGTTCTCCTTCCTTTCCTGTCTCTCCATCTTCTGACTTTCAGACTGTGATTGTCTCCGTGCCCTTTTTTCTTTTGGCTCCCTCAGAGGACTCGAGGAGTTCCTTGAACATCTCCTCCTTGCTTCTCCGCGGTTGCTTCCTTAACATCCGTAGGCGGTCGCTGGTGTAGGGGTTTTAGCAGTGAAGGTCACATCTGTGGAAATACAAGAAACAATGAACAGAAGCATTATTGTGGGTGCCCTAGCACTATAGATGCATTATTGTTAAATACACCTCTTTCACTGTCCCCTGGGCAGAGCATACCTTTGTGATCAGCCTGGGAATGGTGAGTTTTGCTGGGAGGAGGATGGAGGTGGATCATGCAACTGGATTGAGGTTCTGGGTGGGTTGTTGTACCTGCATTTATGCCCCAAACATAGGGGGAAAATTTCAAATTATGCCACCATTCTCCACAGGCAGGGGCCATAGAAGCTGATATCTCACTGATGCGAGTTAACAAGGATGCTAAGATGCATCTCCTCCATGCAAGCAGCTTCAAACCAGGTCCCTATGCTGCCTGTGCACTGCTTTGGTCCTTGCATAAGTGATTGCCGATTGGTGTGGGAAAGTGTCCTACAAAGGGGGAAAGAACAGAGTTGCTTTGCCAAGGAATCTAAGGCAGAGAATTGGAGCGTACTTACAGGAAAGCTTCCTAGCGATCTCACCGGAGGATATCTGTGTAATCTCTGCATGCATTAACATGCTTCTCAGCTGCACTACCTCGCTGCACAAGGGAATGGGGAAGCACATGGAAACACAGCTACTCCTGTGCATTTATATCCCTTCAATTACCTGTATGTTTTAGCAAAGCTTAGTACCCTTGAGCTGTACATAAGCAGCATCAGCTTCCAAACGCTTACCAGAGCTCCCCGCTCCGGCATCCTGAATGCCAGAGCTGTGGGTCTGAGGCTGGCTGCAACCTTCCGGGGTTGAGAACAGCTCCTGACTCCCAAACAAACCAGTCCCTACCTCCAGGTCATCCTCCAACTCCACCTCCTCATTGACAACTTCTTTGTTGGGGTTGATTCCGATGTCTATGGGCTCTGGGACCAAGGAGGTAACCACAGGTGTCTTGGGGGTGGAGGTGGGGTCTTCGCTGAGGGTGGTTTTCAGCTTTTTGTAGAAGCAGCAGCTCTTTGGCTCTGCACCAGAGTGACAGTTTGCCTCCCTGGTGTTCTGGTTGCTCTGATGCAGCTCCTTGATTTTCAGTCAGCACTGCACCGTGTCCCGTTCATAGCTCTTCTCTGCCATAGTCTGAGAAATCTGGCTGTAGGTATCAAAGTTCCTTCGGCTTGAGCGGAGCTGGGTCTGCACGGTGAACTCTAACCAAATGCTGATCAGGTCCAGTAGCTCCGATGTGCTCCAGTGGGAGAGTGTTTGGTGTGTGGAGTTGCCATGATCAGCTGGGAAGATGAGATGTGAGCTCTCCACCAAGCAGGAGGTGGAATTTCAAAACTTCCTGGGACTTTAAAGTGGGAGGGGCAGGTGGCTGCAGAGCAGCGGAGTTTAAATGGATATCTAGAGCAGTCAGGATGGATATTGTGGGACATTTCTGGATGCTGTTTGCCACGACATAACCAAACAGCAGTGTCTACACTGACGCTTTTTGACTGAAGTTGGGTGAAAAAAACTCTAAACGTCTTGCCGAGGTGGTTTTATTTTGTCGAGAAAACAAGGCAGTTTTGTCAGCGTGAGAGGGTGATTGGAGTGTGTACACCAGCACTGTTTTGTTGTAAAAACCTGACTTTTTTTGAAAAAACACTCCAGTGTAGATCAGGCCTTAGTCATTTCCCCCCGTCCCTCCCATGAGCTTATGGTTATATTTTACCCAGAAAAATATCTCCACCTTCAAAACAATGTTGGATGATTGATAGGAAATTGCCACACACTGACTAATTCTTTGAGTTTTGGGTTTGATCAGCTGATGTTATGCCTAAGTGGCCGTAATTGACCTTAAGATGTTATATTGTTTTCATAAGTATATTGTGCAAAGCCAGTTGCCTCCTGTTTAAGCTGAAAATTGCTTACAGATGGAACTTTTCCATCAGGCTGTTTGCTACAAATATAGTGATATAATGTTAACATAAAAAACTTGAAATAAAATGTAGAAAACGGACTAAACAAGAATTAATGCTTTTGGATTTCATAGCTTGTGTTGGATGCGGCTAATCTTTTACTAGTCAAGTAAAGTTTCAAATCAAGTTAACTACTTTTTTACTAAACAATCACAAAGACTGTGATTTGTGCCCAACTAGAAATGCTTATCAGTGGATTAGGAAAAGAAAAAAGCCATGGCAATAAATATACTTTTGGTCAGTGACTGGATAGTAGCATGGGCTCTGCTGAATCCTGATACAATGGTAACCAATAAACGTTAATATTTCCCCAAACTTACCACGCAGTGATATTTGGGATACTACAGTTTTCTCTTTATTTAAAATAGGAGATAACTGTAGTGTCTCAGTCATTGCTATGTGGTAATTGTTGGCAAGGGGAGATGGGATGGACAAAAGGATCTTTTCTGGGATATAAAGCCTGTTTTCTCTAACTGGTGTTGTGGTTGCCAGTCTTCTCAGATAGATCAAAGATTAATGGGCGTGCAGGGCATCTTCTCTCCTGTCCTCTTTTCTGAACCAGACTGATTGTGGGGGAAGCTAAATCATATACTTCTGCTAGGCATCTGTTCTGAAAATAACTGGAGATTTTGGTCTCTGCGGCTGCCATCTGACATAAGTGCTAAACTTCCCAGCTCTTTTAATGTGTAACTATTGTTTGTTCATATACAACAGATGCAGCCAAACACAGGAGAACATGATAGCAGCCAATTGAACCAACATTCCTGCATGTTTGCACCAAGGTTCCCTCCAAATTATAGTATTTGTAAATGTCTAGTTTGCCTGTGATCTTTAGTGTTAGGAGTTGAAGTTTTTAAAAAATATATTTGTGCACATTAGGAAAATAAGTGTAAAATACCAACATAAATCAGAGCCCATTGCTATAAGTGATCAGTCATTTCTTTAAGGCTAGGGCACCTCTTGCATTCGTTATGCTTATGTTGCTATGTTATAAGAGCTCTCTTTGCCTTTCAGATTGAGGAAGAGGGAGGAAACTGTTCAACTTGAATAAAGATCCTTACCGTTAATTGATTACCCTAGACACCTCCATTTTAAAGAAAAAGATTATCACAGGTTAATTTGAAAATGTCTACTATGAAAGTGACAATTTGAAGTAATGATAAGATTGCCTAGAGATGGAGTTTATGCACACTTCCTTAGGGCTGAACTGCTGTAATTCTTAGCTTAACAAATATTGAGTAGGTAGTAGCACACCATTATGACCTATCAACAGTGGCTGTCACTCTCTTTTAGGTCTAAGCATTTAAGTATTTTTTTTGTTGTGAAGCTAGGCATGTAAAACTAGTTTTAGCCATTATGCTGTTGTGAGTACTGACAGTGAGTACTGACTAATCGATGGACTCTCCAGAAGAATAAATTCTCCACACTTCAATATTTCAGTAGAAATAACTTGCATGAAAATGGTGATCGCTTCTATATAGGATTTGAGGTTTATTTTTGATGATCTTGATAAGCTTGATGTGGTTATTCAGCAAACAGTTATATATTGGGCAAATTCTTCTTCCAGATCTGCCAAATTCTCCTTCTAAATCTGCATGGAAGACGTGGGCTTGGTCTACACTACCAATTTATGTTGGTATAACTATGTTGCTCAAGGTTATGGAAAATCCACATTACTGAGCAATGCAGTTATGCTGACCTAACTCCACAGTGTAGAAAGCGCTATGTTGAAGGGAGGGCTTCTCCCGTTGACATAGCTATCACCTCTTGAGGAGGTGGAGTGCCTACGCCGAGGGGAGAAGCTCTCGCATTGGTGTAGGTAGCGGCTTCACTAAGTGCTACAGTGGCACAGCTGATACTCAGCTCTAATTCCATGTCTATAAGAGGATAAGAACAGTCAAGTCTTTTTTTTTGGCTGTGACAGGAGAATTTAACCTTTAGTTTGTAGTATTAATTGTCTTTTGTATTCTGTGCCTCTGGATGAAAATGAATTGGGTTTGTGTAAATAATGCAAATGACAGTATTTGTCTTAAAGAAACTCTCACAACATAGATTTGAGTGATTCTCTATGGAATAAGGGAAGAAGGAACAAAATAAAAGATCAACCAAACAAGAAACTTTCAGTGTCTGCCAGAAACTGAGTAAGCAAAATAAGTCATTGTCCTTGGTCTGGTTTAATGTTACAGGAAGGAACACCTTCGGTGTCTGCAGATTCAGAACTTAAAGGGAAACTCTTCGATAGTTTAGGGGCAAAACTTAGCTTTTGTTTAAAAGTTTAATATTACTAATGATGTATTAATGGCGCTTTGAATGAAAACCTCATTGTTCCTTGCAGTGTTTGCAAACCAAGTGTTACAGCAGTGTGCTGGTGCTTGAGAACTAGAAACTGCAGTGAACTTTCACTCCATTTTCATCCAGTCCTAGTACAGTGCAAACATTAATTAAAAAGTGGCAAAAAGTTAAACTTCAGTTTACATGTTATATAAATGGCACCATAAATTTGTTTTAGTACAGCATAAGATATTGGCATATAGTAATTTGTAATACATGTTACCTTCAAACAATTCTCCAGCCCATTCTTTTGCTTGACCTTGCTAATACTTGTCGCATCTAGGACTGTCATTTATAGCGAGCTCTGGGGACAAGGACTGACTTCATTTTGTATCTTGCATTCTGCTGAGCACATTGTCCATCTTTTAAATAATAATAATAACAAATACAAGTAAGGATACTGTAAAAAGAAAATCAGTCAATGGCCCTTGAAATTTGACTTATTTCTCATATCTGTGTGCAGGGTCCTGTAAATCTTATGAATTGCTAAACATATTTTTAAATGTAATGGCCACATTCCATCCTACTGTAACCAAATGTTGTGCACGTGTGGTGGAAGCATTTAGTAAGGAAAAAAGATTTAGATTCAAGTTTTCAAGGGAACTGTGATAGAGCAAGAAAATTACAACTTTTAAAACGACATGCCTACAGTCTTGGCAAAAAAGCATCGGTAGCTTAACTTTATTTCTTCAGATTTGTAGATTACACTTGCTATCTGTTGGTTCTGTGTTTATTTTTTATTAATATTCTAATACCTAGGTGTCCTGGAACACTGCTGAGCTAGAGGCAATTAACCTTTATATAGTCTTGGTATTTTCTTGATAGTCTCCACTGTTGGTTTTTGTTTTGTTTTTTTCTTTCTGTGCAAGTGAACTACTAAATGTTTTGAGAGGGTGAAATAGAATGATTGTGAACTGTCCCAGTTTCCATGGCAGCAGGGGGAAATGGTGGTGTTTCAGGGGAGGATTTTTTTTTCTGTTGGCTATTTTGTATGTTTTTATTTTGCAGTTCTTGGTTGTGATTGGTCAACGTCTTTCTCACCCCAGCCCCCCACTCTGACACCGGAACAGCTCAAGGTCAAGAATCTGGCTGTTAAAGGAAACTGTTTTGTTTTGTGGGATTGCATTAAGATTAATGGAGCTTAAACTAACCAGGATAGGCAGATCGTTCTGCTGAGATTGTTAAACACACACACACTTTTTAGCTGATGGGTTTGTTCTTGGCTCTTTAGGGATGGAAATCAGTTCTTTTCATACTCTTAAATAAATTAGTGGCAATAATATATTTAATAGAAATCCTATACATTTGCAACAGTGTAAAGTATCGTATATTCAAAGCAGAGCAGCAATCAAAATGATTTAATAACTAAGAAGGCGATTAAGAACAATATTTAAAACATGATGCCATTCTACAAGGTCGATAACACATTCTCACCTGGAATAATGTGTCCTGTTCATGTATCTGAGTGGAGGAGAGGAAAGCAGAAATAAAAGCAAGATCGTTTAAGTGCATAGAAGCAGATGGAAGGTGTTGGGTGACTCCATACAAGGAGATGTTGAAAAGGTGGAAATTATTTACGTGAAAGAGAAGAGAAGATATGATATGATAGATGTGGTAAAAAGATACAGAGGCCAGATGAGCTCTCTTATTTGAGTCTACCCATAATGAAGCTGATGTTAGTGGTTTTGAAGCACTGTGGGTTTGGTTTGTTTGTTATGCACAAGTTGTTCTAGGGCATGTGGGTATCCAAGAAATTAAGGGCAAAGTGTGAGGACATGACTGCTGAGTACCTCCAGGTAGAAAGTGGAGAAGTGATTTGAACTGTGTTTTTTTGTTTTTTGTCTTGTAAATCATTCAGGCAGAGAACTGGACTTTGGATCACTAGACTCCAAATATTCAGATGCTCCTCTGGAACTTGACCTGAACTTTTGAGTCATTCAGCCACTCCTCTCCATAGACATAGTTATCTCTACATCTGGCTTCCCCAGTTTCTTGAGGATGAAGCCCAGAGCTCTCAATCTTTCACAATGATTTTATATCACGATTTTATATATCTGTATCCTTGTGAATCAGATAATTGTTTAATAATAATAGTAGACAGCCCACACGTAGAACTTTTCAAAGTGAGGTAAGCAAAACAAAACTGGTGTGTTGTGTCCATAATATGCTTTGCACATATTAATTTATAGCGTCTAGGTTTTTGGCCATCTAAAGAGTGTTTCTCAACTTTTAGGTAGCAAGTACCCCCTAACTTCTGAAAATTTTAATAATTACCCAACACTGAATTATCCACGGGATTTTATATTGACAGACTAACGTGAGCCGCATGTTGGAAGAAGGGCTGAGTATATAAGGCCGTGAGATGACAGATGTCAGATCTAGTGTGGGTAGGGTTACCATCTTTACACTGTGGGTGCACAATTCAAGTATGTACTTGGGCTAGAGGTGAAGTTGGCCAAAGCTAAGAGGCTTTGAGCGGCATGCCAATGCTGGGGAATATAAAGCGCTGCACCAAATTTTTTGCCATAGATGTGAGAGGAGGAAGGGGTGAGAGAGAGACAGACAGACAGGAAAAGAGGGTAACTGGGGTTTCACTGCTCAGTTAGAGCACTGGGCTTTGGGCACTGGGCTTTGAGCCAGGTAGGGGGTCTGCCACCTGGGCATGTTGCAGGCATCTGCTGCCTGGCTGCCAGCCCAGGAGGTGGGCGACTGCCACCCAATCTGAGCTGGGGCAGAGGAGGCTTCTGTGCTGGCTGGTACCCAGGGATGTGGGCAGGCGGCTGCTGCCTGGCTCCCATCTGGGACTGGGTGGGAAGTGGGTGGCTGCAGCCCAGCTTTCCAGGACAGTAGCGGCTGCTGCCCGCCTCCCAGCTGGGAGCTGTGACTGGGCGGGAAGTGGGGGGCTGCCACCCACCTTCCCCAGAAGTCGGCAACTGCTGCCCACCTCCCCTTCACTCTGTTTTTCCCTGGGTACCCCCTGCCTGTGTCTCGTGTACTCCCAGGAGTACGCATGCCACAGGTTGAGAAACTATGATCTAAAGCATTGTCCTTGGCTTTTGTGTTATCACTTGATTCCCTATCCCAGCTGAGAAATATGAAGGTGTCCTGCAGTGTGACTGATGCCTCTCTTCTGTTCAATTAAGTTTATCCATTCAGGTATAATAATCTATCAGAAGCAACACACTACCACCTGGATCAGGATTGACTGGCAAATGTTTGGTTAACTAGGATCAGTACTGTTGATTGCAACTAGCCATATTTTAGTTCTTGCAGATGTGGGGGTGGAGTTGGGTGGTTATGTATTGGAAGAAAACATTTAGTTTTGAGGATCAATATATAAATAAATGTGAAGAAAAAATCATTCACTGCTAAGAGGTTATTCTGTCTGCTAATGATGATTCAGTCACTTTTTCTCTTAACATATGTTTCCAAATGCTTTGAGGCCTTCCCAAAACATAGCAGAGATTCTTACATTTATGGCTCTTTTTTCCTGCTGTAGTATCTAGGAATGCTCACCTATTTTTCTTTCTCTAGAGAAGACAAATGATGGACCTGAAGGGGTCTGAGGCAAAGACTAACAATTGGGGTTGGTCTTGCAGCTGGAGGTTTCCACAGAAAGCAAATCAAATGTCTGAATTTGCACAGGAATGTTCACCTTACATTCCACAGGCCAACTCAATTTATTGCAAGGACTCTGGGATGCATTTTTCTCTCTTCCTTTTCAAATGTCTTTGGTGATGGAAAAAGGGAGGGGTATATGGCGGAAAGAGATCTGGGATTTTCCAGTGGTGCCAGGAATCATCAAGGAATGTTTAAGCCGTGCCTCTTGTGACTGCATTCAGTCTATTGGAAAAGCAATATATGCCATCTGGCTTAGATTTTGACTTAATTAAATGCATGCAGCCGTTTTTAACAGTTCAACTGCAATTCAGCTGTCTTGACATTTATAAAGAACTGGAGTTTGGTTATTGTTTGGGAAGCTGCAATATATTCACCTAATTTATTTTGTTTGGTTCTCTTTTGATATAGTCAGTGTAGTTTGCTGATAAATTTGAGTGACTGTTTCCTTTTAAATGTTCTTTAAGAGTTGCTGACTTTGCTCCTGGAAGTTGAATTTAATATTCTTCTGTTCTAGACACAATTTTTTTTTTTTTTTTTTTTTACACTGCAGTTATTGCTTTGGGATTGTTTTAAGTAATCAAAGGAGTTTTAAGTCCAGTCAGTTTATTTGTCTTGGAGAAAGGCAGGCTTCTGTGTTGGAAGAGTTCGATTGCCCTACTCAAAGATTTTGTATCAAATGAGATTTCAGCCATAAGTGGGGAAAATGCTTTCTTTGCATCTAGCTAGAGTACAAAGAAGAGCAAATATAGGAAACGGGTTTTTTAATGGACAATGGAGTCAGGGTTGCATGGGTCTGTTCTTTAATTCTCTCATCTATTGCTTCATCTTGCATCATGAGGCTTATGCTGACTCCACTGTACAGATTAAAAGATGCTGAAAAATATCTCAACAAATTCCTGAATAGGAAATTCAAAACATGTTTATGGATTATTTTTGTCTTCACCATATTCTTTCACAGCCCTCCTCTGGTGTTAATTTTCATTACTTTGATTTTCTTTGTCACCTCACTTTTTAAAACTTCTTTTTCAACCCTAAATCAGGGATTACACATCTGTATCTATTGCATGTTAAAGTGTTACTTTGACTAGGACTGGTCCAAGCCACCTTTACCTATTTTTCCAGTACTAAGAATCATCCTGTGACTCTGACAAGGTGATAATGGTAAAAATGTACAACACACTGTGACATGCTTTTAAAAAAACAAACCAAACTGTTCAGAATTAGTTTAAAAAAAAAAACAAAAAAAAGTGGGCATTTTTTTTTAGTAATTTAGGTGTGTGTGTGTTCTTCCTTTCTGTTGACACGTGGAGGATTTACAGCACTAACATCCATTTGTGTCAATTGGAGGTACATATTCAAATCCTCTTGAGCTTTTGAGAAAATAGAAGCTGATATTTAAGCATAAAGGAATATCTGTCCCTATCATAGTCTTAAATTGCAATAGAACTTTTAGTTTAGATTCTGTTTTAACCTTTCTAGATCCCTTTTTAAATTTATTTTTAGTAAGTTCTTGGACAGCTGCCATCTATTGTATGAATGGGGCTGTATAGCAATGACTATGAAAAATGAGTTTATTCAGACCTCTCTAACTGATTTGTTAAGTACGGTGTCCAGATACCTCCCTGCCCATTTCTTAACTCCTCTCAAGAGCCTTCACCCCGAAGAATTTATGGTGCCTGTGTTACATAGGCTGAAGTAAATGAGCTTTGTTCAGCAGGTGAGCTTTGAAGTTTCACTTTCTGGTCCCCTTCATTTTTTATGAATTTAGCCCTGGTGACTGGTCCTTTCTCTCTTTGAGCAGGAGTGCATGAAGAGACACATTGCAAGCTTCCTTCCCCATACTACCCTGCCTGTGTGCCTCAGCCCTGAACTGGAGGGTCTCCCTTCTAGGGGTGAGAGAGTACACAATAGCTTAGCTTCTGTGCCTATTGAATTCTTGTCTGCTGTGTTCAGAAAGCTAACAAGGGTTGCAATTAGTGTCACTTGTGATGGAGTTTTTTGTGATCTAGACACTTGTCCACTGGGAACTGCCTGAGATAACCAAACAAGGTCTTCCTTCTACTAGCTAAAGCCTAAATAATATAGGTCTAGTTTACTTGAACCAGCAGCTGTGGCACTTGGGAATCATGGGGTTGGATGTGCTGATTATCCATCGCTAGGTATAATCATAAAGGGGTGGGGAGGTTTGTTTCTGTCCAGAGCTTGGGACTCTCTGGAATGCTTTTCCACATGTAATTTACCAGTGCATGCCTTTCACATTCTTCATGGCAAAGTTCAAGACTTTTTTTCCTTCTTAGTTTGTTGTAATTTGAGCATAGGAAGCTTGATTTTTTGGACTTTCTCTGATGTGTGTATATTTAGGCATTTTGTTCTGTGTATCAAATTATTTCTCTTGAATAGTTTAGTGGCTTTAGGGCATGGGCACCTATACAGTAAGAACATTATAATTACATTGTGTATATACTCTGAAAACCATGCTTTCAACATTTCATGATAGCATTTATTCAATATTTTATTCATTTATTTTGATTCATCTTCTATTTTTGTGGCTGATGGGACCGTCAGATATTCAGATGGACACACTTTTCCTCACTCCAAGTAGGGTGCAAGCAAAAGTGTGGGCCTGATTCTGGAATTTAGGTTGTCCTATGAGCGTTCCAGCCGTTTTCCTGAGCGCTCAGTGCCCTCTCTTCTGGGCCCAAACAACTTGGAGGAGGAAGCTGCCTGATGTGAATGCAAAGGGGACAAGATCTGGACTTGCACGGTGGGGTGGGGAGTGGGAGGGCAAGTAAGTTGGGACCAGGAGTCTGGGGTGGAGGGAGAGGGAAATTGGGGAGTACGTGCATATATATACTGGGAGGCACTAACTTACTGTCAGTGGATAAATGTTACACTCCCAGCTTAGGTTATCAGACTTTCAAAGGAGCAGTCGCGCACACAGTTTTGGTGAGGTCAAAGAGGTGTGCACAGGGGGTTTTGCCTGAGAGAAAAGGAGAAAGATGCCTTCTTTGCAGCATGTTGGCTGCTGCTGCCTCCTTCCCTGCCATGGTGTGGTATTTCCTCCTGTGTGTAGGAGGTGTTGATTGGTGGATATGAGCATGGAGGAAGCTCCCTGGGAGGCATAGTGAGCTGGAGTATGTGGTATCCTATGGGACAGGTTACAGGAGGTGGTCCTTGAGGCACCTGCCACACTATCAGCATCACCAACCCAGCTGGCTGAAGGGGAATTTTATGCGCCCTTTCCTGCTGGGATTTACAAAAACTGGAGTAGAACTGACAGTGGGACATGTCCTGAAACCTGGACATTCCAAGTTTTCAGGGAGTGTATTTAGTTTCTATACCACCGATATCCGTATAAAAATTGTTTCAGTGTTAAATGAGTTGATATTGTGGATACCTGTTGGTTTTGAAAAGGATGGGCTAGATCAGCGGTTCCCAACTTTTTTGAGTGTGGGAACCCCTTTTCAACCTCCAAACATTTTGCGGACCACCACATGCTACTAGTTGTTTTTTACACTCTGTTTTTTATGGAAATCTAATGGAATAACAGGAATAATATGCACTCAGTAATAATTTCCTTGGCGAGGATGTTATTTTTCTTTTCACGGACCACCAGAGGTCTGCAGACCACAGGTTGGGAACCGCTGGGCTAGATCATAGCTGGGTCACTTGCTGTTGGATTCTCTGTACCTTGAAGTCTTTAAACCATGATCTGAGGACTTCAATAACTCAGTCGTAGATTAGGGGTCTATTACAGGAGTGGGTGGGCGAGGTTCTGTGGCCTGCATTGTGCAGGAGGTCAGACTGGATGATCATGATGGTCCCTTCTGATCTTAAAGTCTGAGTCGAAGTTGTAGGTTCCACTGGTTTTGGTATAATTATGTTAACTTACATCAGCTGATGATCTGGCCTAATATATTTAGCTGTTTCTGGAGATGTACTCTCCTGTCTATTATAAAACGCACGCACGCACACATGCATCCCCCCTCCCTTCTTTTTAGAAGTGGCCTAGAAGAAGCGGCCCTGGACAGTACTGTTTGTCTACGCTGAGAATTTGCTGTCTCTGAATACTTTGCATGGTGTAGTTAGGAAGCACTCAGTACACCGTTCTTTTTTGCACTGACTGCGTCTGTGTGGTCTGTCTGTTCCAGGAAATTCACTTTTCTAAAACTATGCACATTTTCAATAGAGGATATTTCTTCCTGCTGCCTGTTTCTGGTTTTCATTTCACTTAATGTTGGATGAATTGTGTAGCTTTCCTGTAGTGCTTAACTTGCAATTGGAGCTGAAGTCTCCCAGGTGCTTAAATGCCCTGCTTTTACAGATGCACTCAGATAACACACTGATGAGTAAAATTAGGCTTCCTTGGAATAGAAGCTAGTGTTCCCACATTTTAGAGCCAGCTCTTGAAATTTGGCAGGTGGGTGGCTTTTGTGTCAGGGTTGTGCCTTTTGCCTTCCCTATGAAAATCCAGCCAAATCTGGCCAAGTTATAAGTACAGCTCCATGAATTAAAAAAAAATATATATATATATTTTTAGTGTTTTTCATGTTATTTTGGCGGATTTCATTTATTCCCAATGGAATGAGGGGTAGTCCGGATGCAGGGTTGAAGGGTGAGCCTGTTCCAGCCTGGTGAGTAGGGCAGGCCTTGGCGGGAGGATGTGCTGCAGAACAAGCTGCTCTGCTCTCACCTTTCACTGGCAGTTCCCGTCCCGCGAGGCTGGGCCCAGCTCCCACTCCAGACATGGTGACGTGGTGCATGGTGTTGCAGCACCACTCAGGTTTGTCGTCATGAGAGGTGCTCTGACCTTGTGTGCCAGGGTTTTTTTTCATTGTCAACATTATTTTTTGTTTAATTTTGTGTCATTTTGCATTTGTGAAAACCAGAGCTGAACTGGACTTTTTCTGCACCTGCAGTGCTATGCTACTGTGGGCTGCCCTGGGTCCAGGTCCCTTGTTCTGAGAGCATGGAGACAGTTTTTTTCCTGAGCGCTCAGTGCCCTCTCTTCTGGGCCCAAACAACTTGGAGGAGGAAGCTGCCTGATGTGAATGCAAAGGGGACAAGATCTGGACTTGCACGGTGGGGTGGGGAGTGGGAGGGCGAGTAAGTTGGGACCAGGAGTCTGGGGTGGAGGGAGAGGGAAATTGGGGAGTACGTGCATATATGTACTGGGAGGCTAAGGTAAGGTTGCACAGGCAACCTTAATTCTAGCATTTGCTATCTTCTGAGTGCTTGATTTGCAACCTTAATGTTCTTTCAGCATACATCAATGTGTGTGTGTGTGGGGGGGGGGGGGGTGCGTGTGCGTGTGTAAAATACAAATACACATACACACCATATAATAATCAGAAAAGTATAAACGTAGTGAAGTAATTACTCACCCTGACATCTTTCTAAGAACAACCACTTTTGTAATGTTGATTTGAAATAGATATTTCTAAAGCAGCATACGCTGGCCACGTAAGCCAAAGAATGCTTATGTAGGACCTCAAGGAAGTCCAGGAGCTTGACCCTCGAAAACAAGCTATCCTTCCCCTTTCTGTGCCTTCCCTCCCCTGCCCCCAACAATTCTAGGGTCACTGGTGTGGTCATTAGAGTAATATATTTTATTCCCATACTGCAAAGAGCTTCTCTGTGACTGGTGTTAAGAGAGTCTGTCCAGAGAAATCTGTATGCACTTTATAAACAACTACCCGGTTTCCTGTTAATGACTTTTTTTTTTTTTTCTGTGAAGGAGTTCATTTGCCTGTTGTAGTGAGCAATTGTTAGAGGTCACTGAAAAATGCTAATGGTTTTACACAGGAAACTTACCCTGAAACTGAATATCAAAAGCTTTTTGGTTTTTGAAAATATGAAACCAAAAATTTCATTTTTTTCCTTTCCTTTTTCCCCACTTTTTCTCCACCCACCTCTTTTTAAGTGGCAAAAAAGGAAAAAAGGGAGGATATATTTTTTTGATTTTTCTTTGAAAAATAGAATTTTTTTCTTCATTTTGAAAATAGGGCATTTTTCTATTGAAATATTTTAAAAAGAAAAATTTCAACCAGCTTTAGTAACTGTACATTTTGGTAGTTGCTGTGTTTTTTAAATGGTGGAAAGTACATGGATTTTAAGGCCGTAGATATCCTACAAAAAAGAAAACTTCAAGTGAACTTCCGTTTCACATGAAAAGCCAGATCCAGCGTAGGTGTATCATAATAAATCTGGAACAAGAATTTCAGTGTAAACTTTTCAGCTGGTGTCCTGGGTGTGTGACAAAGCACCCTGTCAAGAAGGAAAAGATCTCCGGGAAGAAAAGGCAATACTTAATAACAAGCTAGACTTGTCCTTCCCCTGTTTTAGACCCTGAGGCTGTAGACCTGAGAGAAGGGTGGTCCAGGGCTCCCCTTTCCTTAGTATGACTAGAATAGCATAGTCTAGTTTCTAATGCTGGAAAAGATGAGAATAGAGGTGCTGGGAATGCTGCATGTGGGTTGCAAAGTAGGCTTTAGTCACTGGAAAAAGAAGAGAAAACCATATAAGGCTGTCTGAGCTAGTTTTCTTGGAAAATGGGGAAAGAAGGTTCTGGCTGTCATTCTCTTGGCAATGCACAGCATAAGCATACTAGGAAAGGGGAAGAGCCGGTGTCTTTTTTTTAATGTAGGCTTCTCACAGGCAGTGCCTGGTAGGGCTGTCCTGAGAGGAGGTTGCTGCCTGCTGGAATGAGGAGGTCCCTGGGTGTAAAGCCTGTGCAGAACTCCTGTAGGGGTGTGGAGGATGTGAGTTTATTGTTATATTGAAGAAACTGATGTCTGATTTCACAGAGCACTTTGAGGAACTGGTCTGTGCAGTACCTGTTTTATGAGGTAATAAACACCCTGTTTCTAAAAAGAAGAAAACCTCTGACCTCCTTTATCTCACCACTTCTCTCTAGGGTGTGCAGGGGATCCTGATACACTGAGCTGGGTGATGATAGGAACGACTGGCTTCATTGCTTTACCACCATAGTGACAGGTGTGGATGCCTATGATGCAGGAAGGGATGATTAAAAAAAATCAACGTGTTTAAAAGCACAAGCACTTGAGGTCTAAAAAGGCATCAGAAAATGTAAATTGTCAAGGGAGTTGGTGTGCTGGCACTTAAACTTATTAAGTTAACCAGGATTGTTTCTTTTGTCATCCCTTCCATCCATTTGTCTTCTCCACGTGGTATTTGCCATTATATGTGCAGATGGCTAGTGTTTTGCATACAACGTTTAGGATAGTGGAGCCTGGTCCCTCATCAGGACCCCTAGGCCTTGCTGTGATAGAAATAAATAACGACATAGGCAGAAGACATCTCAGTGCTTAGAGTGAAGCAGTCAACGGTTCAGAAAAGGTGCCACATCCAAACAGATAAAATATGGGTGTAGCCCTTCTGGGGGCTCTTAGCTGAGGGAAGTCACTTGAGTTATGTTGCTTAAATGAGAGAACAAGACTTCATCATTGGTGCAATGATGTACATGTATGTAAAATATGAATATTAAGTAAAGGCAGGGGTATGACCTTGCTTTCTCCTAAATCTCCTTTGGAATGTATCAGTAAAAGCAATCTGTAATCAAATTCTCTGCATCCTTCACAGAGCTTTTGATCTGAAATGAAGGCAGTGAATTATGTGAAAGTAGCCTTAGTACGGCACGAAATACACTAATTTATTGCATAGATTTGGCATGTGTTCAAATAGCTCCCTGTGGGGTCAGTTGTAAACCTTGAGTTAAAGGTAGACTGCTTGATAGGTTCCAGGTTATTTTTATTTGACCTTCTTCTTCTTTCTTTGGTTTATATAGTCTGTTAAACTTTAAAATATCTTACAATAAAGTATCAGAGCCACTTCAGATTGTTTGTTTGCAGTCCCATGGATTTGGATACATGATAAAAATTATGTATCTGGACCTAAGTCACATTAACTTCATGCAGTTTGAAAACTGGGCAACATCACGATGCTTATAAGCCTTGTTGATGATATCACTGTCATCTCTTGTGAGTCATAGATATTTCTCACCTTTGTTAGTCATTCTGCAAGGTATACACTGATGCCCATTCCTGTTAAGTGAGCTGGTGCACTAACACTGGATTGACTGTGGAGTAGAACTGGGCGAAATTTTTTGGCCAAAACTCATTTTTTGGGGAAGAACGCAGATTCAACAACACTGTAACATTTAGCAAATTCATGTGTATTTTGCTGAATTGTTTCAGTTGGAAAAACAAAAATTGTTGTAGACCATTTTAAAATGTTTTTTGTTTTTAATTAAAAAATTTGTTGCTTAATTTTAAGTAGTTAAATTGAAACATTTTGTTAGACCAAAAATGAACCCAAAATTTCAGAACATTTTGATTTTGGTTTGGTCTGATACATTTTTTATCTGATTTTTGTTTTGGAATTGCCAGTGAACTGAAAAATGCATTATTTGCACAGATCGAGTCTGAACTCTGTCAAATCATTGCTATATCTGAAGGTTTTAGGTGTAAGTGAACTGCCAGCTTTTATTAATATAAATGTGCTCTCATTTTAAATACAGTGGAAATGATTTTTGTAGCTGTTATTCCAAGCCAACACAAAAAAACCTAATGTAATGCACTACAGGTGTGATGCCAAAACAGATATTTACAATATATCAGGCTTTGTGCTATGGTGTGAAATTTCAGTTGTAGGACTGTTGTTTGTTTGTTGGATCTTTTGTTTTTTGTACTCTGTGCAATATATAAAATGCAATATATATTTTTTTTTAAAGTTTGCATTCCGGAGGTTGGGAGCTTTTTTTGTTACACTAATTTAACCCCAATAACTTTGATATACTTTCCACATGTTTAGGCCAAACTTCAGAATAATGCCCTAGAGCAGTGGTTCCCAATCCATGGCTTGATCTTTCAGAGTGGCTCGTGGCCCCCCTCCTGCTGGTGCAGGGTCTTTGCTGCAGCCAAGGGACAGGAGATCAGCTCTCCCCTCCCCCGGGCTGTAGCAGGGAGCATGGCAAAGCGCTCTGCCTGGGTCCTTAGGCGCTGGAGTCCCTGCTGGAGCCAGAGGGAAGGGAGCACTGATCTCCCAACCCCTTGGCAGCGGAAGGGAACCACTGCCTCGGAACCCAGACGGAATGCACAGTTTCCCTGCTGCAGCCTCATGGACAGGAGAGCCTCGTCGCTGAACTCCTTCCCTCTGGCTGCAGTGGTGGGGCGGGGGGCTACTGGCGGAGACTAGTGACCCTTCAGGGTTGTAAAAATTATATTTACGGCCCTCGAGCCAAGAAGGTTGGGAACCACTGCTTTAAAATATCAGTTGGACATTTAATATTTGAAAGGCAGATAGACCGTTTGCCTGTTCATCTACAGAACTAGCCCTACAAACACTGAAAGATGTGTCTTATCGTTTAGACTATTATGCCATGCTTCTTTCTCCCCAATTACTTTATTAATTTTGGCCACCACCTTTTCTGCTTAGCACAGTAAGAATGTCAAATAAACCTGTGTAAGCGCAAATAGAGTGTGCTCCTAAATGCTTTAACGTGTATACAAGAAAACAGAAATATTTTCATTTTAAACCATATGTAGGTTAACATATAAACCGGTCTTTTACATTTCTGTTCTGCTGAACCAGACTTGAGACCAGGGGTTTTGTATTTTGTTCTGATTGTTTTTGGGAAGGGGAAAGCGAAGGGTGGTCCTGGTAGGGAACTTTTCATTGAGTCTTTGAAATCTGGCAATTTTCAGAGTCTCTGGATAGAATCATTATTAAAAATTAAAATATTAATCTATTATGGCAACACCTAAGGGCTCTAATACCAAGACTTGTGATCCATCGTGCTAGGTACTGAACAATATACAGTAAGACCGTCTCTGTCCCAAGGACCTCACATGGTACCACTTTATGACCCATTTGTGGAGCAAACTGCATGGTTGTAGATCTAATTATCAATGAATATTTCAGTACAATTTAGTAACTTATAGGTTAGGTTGCTCCTGTAATTAATATAAATTTTATACAAATTATGGGATAGGATCATAGCACTTCAAAAAACCCTCTGCATGGAAGAAAATGGAAATAACCAGTTAAGGCAGTGGTTCTCAGCCTTTTTGGCTTGAGGGCTACAGATATTTTTACAACCCTGAAGGGCCATCAGTCTCTGCCAGCAGCACCGCCCACCCCACTGCAGCCAGACGGAAGGAGTTCTCCTCCTTGCTGATCTCCTGTCCTCCTGGCTGCAGCAGGGAAACTGCATGCCCCGTGCGCTCCATCTGGGTCTCTAGGCAGTGGCTCCTTTCTGCAGCCAGGGGGATGGGACATCAGTGCTTCCCTCCCATTCGCTCCAGCAGGGACCTCAGCACCTAGGGACCCAAATGGAGCGCTTTGCCATGCTCCCTGCTACAGCCAGGGGGAGGGGAGCACTGATTTCCCATCCCCTTGGCTGCAGCAAGGAACCTGCACTGATCTTGTAGCCCCACAGCAACGCGCTCTGCGTGAGTCCTTAGGCTGCAGCTCCCTTCTGCAGCCAATGGGAGGGAAGCGGCAGGACACTTTGAAAGACCCCATGGGCCACAGGTTGGGAACCGCTGAGTTAGGGCAACTTATATCTCATTGCTCTTGCAATATGTACATGCTAACGATGATAATAATCATAATATGTGAAAATTCCCTTTACACATTTCACAAAGAAACTCTGAACCACACTTCCTACTGTGTACTCTTTTCAACATCCTCAGCACGCTGTCTTTGAATAGGCAACATTTGTATATGTAATATTAGCACTGAGGATGTTAGAAGAGTAAGTATGGTGTTTGAGGTGACACTGATTTATGATCTGACTATGGTCAAGGTCCCCTGAACAATGTGATTATGCTACATTACACGCAGCTATGTAACTTACTAGTTTGCCAACATATTGCATAAATCATTTTGTGGCATATAAATCCATAAATTCACTGTATTTCAGAGCCCGCTCTCTCACTGCCACTGCCAGCCTAGAAAGGACAGAATGGGAGGCACTGAGATGGTGGGGGGGAGGGGGAAATGTGTGGCAGCTCAGGACAGCAGCAGTGGTCAGAGGGACCTGCGCCAATGGACTTTCTCTCAGAGGCAAATGGGGCTGAAGATTAGAGCTAATGGAGCCTTTTAAGCTTCTTCTTAAGACTGTAGATTTTTTTTTAACTGGTGCCTAGATACCATGGTTCTGTGTTTGGTGCCGTCATCAATTAATTGACACGTATGGATAAGGGAGGGGATTTGTTTTGTGGGGTTTTTTTAATCCCAATTTTCTCTGCACATCTGAAAGATTTTTTCCCCCTTCATTTGGGGATCTGACTGACTAGCTGCTGACTTGTAGGAAAATTGATCTAGGTTTGTAGATGAAAGATTATTTTGTTTGTTTTTGTGAAAGAAGGCAGGTTGCTGGAATTGGAGAGTGTCATTTGGTTTATCCACAGTGCTAGGAGCATCCGTGTGGCTTTGAAAGCAAGAGGGTTGTTTTTAAAAAAATATATACATTTTTAGTGTGTTGGAAAAACTCTAAGGTAAAAATAAATCCATATCTTAAATGGAATATTTGCACATCCTGTCTAGGTGCTTTTTAAAAATGGTGTGGGTATAAGTGCTTGAGTGAATGGGCTGATGAAGATATGTTACATAGTTCTATCCGTAAATGAGTGGAACCTCTTTACATATATCCTCACCAGGGAAGGCACACACTATTTGTTAGATCGGTATCTTTTTTGGCTCAGTGTTGCTTACAGTCTCAATCCTCCTACAAACTGAGCTAGTAGTGCTCTTTACTAGATATATAATTGAAAAGCTTCATCCATCAGTTTCTAATCTAGTTAATCATCCTGAAGAAGAAGTTTTCTTTTTCCACTAGGAGAGGAATGAAAGGTTTGAGTGTAACATAATGCCAGCACAGAAGAATAGTATTACCAATTCATAATCCTAGCAGCAGAAGGAAGCTTGCTTTGTGCTCCGGAACATAACACAGTTCTTTAAAGTTGCACAGTTTTTAAAATTAAAATATTTTCCCCCTGACACATTAGCTGAAAACACTTTTCCGTAGGTAGACTTTTTAAAATAGAAATATTTTTTCCTTAGGACCTTTTCCTCATGCAAAGAGATTCAGAATTTCAGCTCCACTTTTGGTTTATTTTTTTAAGCTATGGGAATGATAGATTTGTGAGGTTTTTTTTAAAGTCAGTATTAACCTATGTTGGTGTCAGGGTACTGTTCATAACTCTTAAAAGTAATCTGATTTCTCACCATTTTATCTTAAGCCCTTGGAAATCTGATGCTGAAATCTGTCGCTTTAACTTGCTCTTCCCAATACGCACTCAAATATTGGTAAAGTGTTATTCACAAGTGCTTCCTTGCTGGCAAAGTTCTTTTTAAATATTGTGGGCTAGTTCCTTAGCTGAGGTAGATGGGGCACAGCTCTGTTGAAGACAGCTGACTTCAGTGAATATTGCTATGCTATACCAGTAGAGGATCTAGTCCTATAATTTTAAAAGATCACAACAGAAAAAAATGTGTGTATAATATTGGGTATGTAACATGCACTCCTACAAAGATTTGTAAATTCACATAAGAAATGAACAGGTAGATTCTAACACATGATGGTGCAGAAATTTAAGTGATAGTTTCATTAGTCATATATACCTAAGATTTTCTATGTAGATTTCCCACCTCCCCATCCTAGTTGAGTTGCTACACAAAATAGAGGCATACGAATTGGTCCCAAAGTAGTGTGACCAGATAGCAAGTGAGAAAAATCGAGACGGGGGTTGGGGGGTAATAGGCGCTTATATAAACAAAAAACCCCAACTAGCAGGACTATCCCTATGAAATTGGGCCATCTGGTCATCCTAGCTCAAAGGAATCCTTCAGTAACTAGTTATTACTTTTAAACAGTAAATATTCGGACCATCCAGCTAAATAGAGCTGCTCCTAAAAATGTTGTATTCCACTATCCATCAACAATAAATATGAAATTCTAATAAGAATTAAGATGTGTGAATATTCCAGAAATAGCACCCAGAGACCATATGGGTCGCATATGGGAAACTTTTAAAGTTAATAGAGAGACCATTGTATGTATAGAAAAAGCTTCAAAATTTAAATAATGAAAAATTCAAGGAATTGGAATCACATGTACTAAAGGAAGAAAAATGATACATTGCTAATAAAGCCCTGAAAAGTTGAAAGCTCTTTAAAATACAAAAATTAACTGTAAACCAGTAATTTGAAAAACATATGCCATATTTAAAATCAAAAGGCTATAAATGGGGTCTGACGAAAATTTGTGGTTTAGATAACCAAATGGAAGAGTCAGCAAGATTTATTTTTGCATTGTAAATTGTTCAGACAAGAATAATCCCCAAAGTAATAAACAATATGTTGTTGCAATATGATTAAAGCATGTATGCAATCAGCCATTTTTCCAGTCCAACTTAACTAATGTCCAAGTCAAGGCAGATATTCTTGCCTGTGCAGAACCTGCAAATGACTGTTTAGAAACTTTAGAAAATGACATAAGTGAGTGAGAGAGCCCAGGAGACTCAACATACTTCCCTACCACCAGAATACTAAATTCCCTGGATTTGATGGATTCCAAAATATATTTACAATCAATCATTGGCAAGCCCTGAGAGACAGTCCCTTTAATCTGGCTGCCTCCTACAATTACTTAATTTGGCTAATGTTCTATCAATATGTAAACCCAGCAGGACTCCATTAAAATGTTCCTTGTATAGACCTTATAACTTGCCTAAACACTGAAATGGGAATCTTAGGTCTTCACTAGAAAGTTAACTTGCATTGTAATTTGAGTCTTACCTCTAATACCAAGTCCTGTCCGTACCCCCCCCCCCCCTTAACTTGAGTATGGTGGTCCTTTTAACTTGAGCTTTATCTAATAACCCCAACTGAACAGCCAACTCAAGTTGACACAAATTGTCAGCTACTAACTTGGCCGCTCTGTAGAGCGGACGAAGCTCGCTTCACTCAAGTGTCCCTAGTCCTGGTTGCCTTCCCACGATTCTCCCCATGTCCGAAGAAAGGACAGACAAGTTCTCCCACAATTCACTATGAAAGAATTCATAGAGTGGCTTAGCTTACTGCAGTGCAAAGAACATGGGATATGCCCCCAGAAGTCTTAGTATCAAACAAATGAGTGGAGTACCAGTGTGGACCCAGCAGCTTGAGTGTTATTTCACAGTTTGGTTGCTCTCACTTAAGATAGACTAACTTGAATGTAGATAACTCACGGTGACTCTCCAGTGTTTTAGCTAAAATTTTTGCAATTATACCAATATTTTCTCCTAGCCTCCGACCATGATTTGTAGTAGGAAAAATCTGCTTCTTCACATTGTTTAAGGCCCTGATGCTGCATGGAGCTCTGTGCAGTTTTGGGACTGTGGAATATGTTCTGGGCCCCCAACAAATGGCGGAACAAAGGGGAAACAATAGCAACAGTTATCAGTTGAACTGGGTAAAACAATCTCTTTTTCACATTAAAAAAAAAGACAGCCCAAAACTTTTATATAGTTAAACTGTTATATACTTGACTTGCAAATCTTGTGAAAACTAGAATAATTAATTGCTCTATATCGAGCAAAAGAGCCCAGGGTATTGCAGATCTAGAACCGCCTCCACACGCACACACCCAAATCAGTCTTCTATAAGGGAAGAGATGTTCAATAAAATCACATAGGTGAAAATCCTTGTCCTATTGAAGGCAATGGCAACACTTCACTGGGGCCTGGATTTTGCCATTTCATGTGTTGAGAGGTTTTTCACACTCAAATGGAGGTGGGAGCTCAACTCCAATATGTGCCTTTGGAAGTTGCAAGGGAGATTTTTCCAAACTTCTTTACTGGCTTTATTTTGCAAACTAGCAAATTTCTAGCTTAATGATCAGGGTTAAAAACAAACTTGGACAAAATAGAAAAGTTTGGCTATACGTGACACTTGCCCCAATAAAGAATTCCCTTTTTTCCTTTCAAAAAAAGCATAACATAGCTATTATTAGAGACCTACTATTCAAAATAATTAATTGGCGAGCACTAGAAAACATCTGTTTAGTTTTGGGCTAACTGGCCACATCTTCCACCAACGCTGCTTGGAGAGTTAACATTACGAAAATACTGTAGCATCAGGGGTGCCTGAAGGAATGAGGCGAGATCACATTGTCTAAAAATCCAACAAACAGTAATGCAGCCAGATTTCTAACAGGCTACACAGCAACATCTGCCTTTGCGAGAGCTGGCAGCAGGCAGCACCATGCACCAAAAGAAAAGTTGAAATTATCATTGCTCCAGTCTCTTTCTGAATCTACACCCGCCTAGGTAGTGGGGGAGGGGAAGTTCATTATACTATTAATCCTAGCAAAGATTACCTCTCTACCTTATTTGCTACCAGTGTTTTCTCTAAATGGCTTTAACTGGTTATTGTCATCCTTTCTCTGGATCAGTAGAGACCCAAGAATTGATGATAATACACTCATCCTGTCAGTAGAGGAAGGGAAACTTGCTCTTTACAGCTTCTACTATGGCGACTTCTCCTCTCGCTCTCTCTAACCTTTGTACTTAAGCATTGACTACTTGAGAAGCACAGATGATAAACTTGAAAAGGGTTTAATAAGCTGAGATCACATTTACAGCATAGTGTCACATAATTTAAAAGCAAATGCTTAGATGATTCTTGATTCAGTGATAAGCCTTGGAGAAAAAAAGCCTTGCTACTGGAAAAGATAAACACAAATTTCTCCCTAGGTTTCCAAGTCTGGCTACACCCAGAAGTATCTGACACTTTGGGCCAATGATATGAAGATATTAAAAATCGGGATAAAATCTACTCTATTTCAAAATTACAAATTCAAAACTGCGAACAATGCAGACAAGACTCAGCCCAATGCAAATTACCTTTATGTATAAATCCATGCGACATTCCATTCTAGTAACACAGGGAATAAAAAAGAATCTGAGTCAGAATTTTGAAAAGGTATTTGATTTACTGATAGCTGCCGAAAAAGCTCTCTCTATAATAGAAATACCGTGCTGGAAGGAACACACAAAGAATAGTTAGGCTGAAGCGGGCCAGAGCTGTAGCTCTTGGTATGTCTGGGAAACAAATAGCATGAGAGCAGTATGTGGTGGAATTGCTTAATAAATGTAAGAGACAGTATCTTTTTCCAGTATTCTAAAAGGAATGTACTTCAGCCTATACAGTTATCTACAAATCAGTCAAGCCTGAGTCAGAGATGCAAAATTCAGAAAGAGTAGCTGAGTGTGTCTGAAGCTAAAAAGCTATTAGAATTGCAGTACAAAAATTAAACTCCGAGGAATGCAAACCTCTTCCTCCCTTCCCTCCCACTACAACTATTTTAGTCTTAGTGTTTTCAGTACGTAGCAAAAACGTTGTGACCCAGTATCATAATGCTCCTAATTTATGATGTGTAAAATTGCCTTATTATGGAAACCTGTTCAGCCTCCATCAATAAAACAGCTGTTTTGGGATGTACAATATATTGTCTGTTGGAAAAACAAGAGGCGTTTGACCAAATTTTGACCCTCTTTCATCAACTAATTTATGAAGACTCCTATTAAATTCGGAACCTGGACTATACTGAATCGAGAGAGAACTTTAATAACTAGACAACAAACAAAAAAACTGTTAAAAATAGACACGGCTGTAATGCAGCACAACTTGAAGCATGTTTTAATATATAGTTCAAATGCAATGCATTGTATTCTTTTCTTGGTGCCGTTATGGCACTGCTTGATTTCTTTCTTTATTAAATTAAAAGTTATATATTCAAGTCAGATAATATTTTGCGACTTACAAACCTTGTAAGGATTTATTTAAGGTTCTAACTAAAAACCAGAAAAATAAGTGTTCAGAACTTGTGCTTAGCATAACTCCTTATGTTTTCCTTGGCACAAACTGTTGATTCAGATTGACTGTGTCTTGATGATTTTCAGACTTTCTTCATTTTGGAGTGTTAACTTGTAAAATTGTCTCTGTCATTTTCAAAGAGAAGACCATCTTTTTTTTTTTTTTTTTAAACCAAAAAAAAAAAAAAGAAAAAAAAAGACTTTCACATCATTCTATGTTGTATAGTAATACTTGGCATTTATATGCCACTCTTTTTGCTCCCTTCTTCAAAGCTTTACACAAACATTTAACACCAGTAATGCCTGCATGAGGTAGGTAACTTGGGCAACTCATTTGCCTATTTCATAATACTGTTGTGAGAATTAGTAAAATCATGTTCACAGCCCTTTACAAACATTAAAAGTGCTGTACAGATTCTTGCCACTTACTGTATATTATTATAGATGATAGCTTCACCATTGGCTTTAAAGTATTGTTTTGAAACGTGTCTGATTAACTTGGAACCAACAGCGTCTTACATTAGATGACACAGCGAGAGTTCTGTGACACTTGAAAGACCAACAAATTTTTTTGGGCATAAGCTTTCGTGGGCATAAATAAATAAATAAATAAATAAATAAATGTGTTAGTCTTTTTAAGTGCCACAGAACTCTCGTTGTTTTGCTGAAACAGACTAACATGGCTCACCCTCTGGAACTTGTTTATGTTAGATGCTTAGTGTTCAGCTTCCTTACTACGCATGCCATGTTTGCAGAGAGATCTCCTCCTCTTCCGTACTAGCCAATATGTTTTTTAAAGTCAGATGAGGGATTATGATACATCATTCATTTTCAAAGGAGGAAGACTTTTCATGTCAATTGAATTTATCCTACAAAGTTGTACTTTTTAGGAAATTATGTTTTGTTCAGCACAGTCTGTGCTTCTGCACTGTACAGAGCACAAAGGGAGACACTGCCTCTGCTCCAAGAAGTCTGTATTCTAAGGGTACGTCTACACTGACGGCGGCAAAGTCACCGCCGTCAGATTGATTTATCTGGATCGACTGAGCGGTCATTGAAGACCCGCTCAGTCAATACGGAAGTCAACGCTGTTAATCCACTCCTTCAAGTGGCGCAGTGCAGTGAAGATGGCATGCAGAAGAGAAGCACAGCAGTCAACGGGAGTTATGCAAGTTCTCTGCGTAGTTTGCGTAACTCCCGTCAACTGCCACCGAATCTCTGGGGTAAGTGTAGACCAAGCCTCAAGCACTCTGCACTGCAGGAGGGCCCAGGACTAAACTGCTAAATATTTTTAGTGATTTCTTTGGCAGAGTATCCAATTTATTAACTGAATATTTATCTATCTTGGAGTTTTATACTGCTATCCATCACTATTGTGTCTGAGTGTCTCTTGTGCAAAAGCAATAGCAAGGTTTTTAACATTATTTGTATTGGGATAGCACCTAGGAGCCCCAGTCAAGGAGCAGGAACTCATTATGCTAGGTACTGTACAGTCACAGAACAAAAAGATGGTCCTTGCCTAGTGGACTTCATGAAGTCTCTGGCATTTCTTCCTTTACGGGATCAGAACTCTGCTTGGGGTAGGTTATTTTTTGGGAGGGGAGAGGAGGGATGAATGTAAGGGCTCTTTGAATTGTGGATTTTGCTTATTCATAGATATAAGGCCAAAAGGGACCATTGTGATCTAGTCTGACTTCCTGTATAGTACAGGCCCTATAACTTCTCTGAATTAACTTTTCTTTGGACTAGAGCATATCTTTTAGAAAAACATGCAATCTTGATTTTAAAATTTCCGGTGATGGAGAATCCACCACAACCCATGGTAAACTGTTCCAATGGTAATTATGCACGTGGTTAAAAATTTGTCTTTTTTTTCTTGTCTGAAGTTTAACTTCAGCTTCCAGTCATTGGAACTCTTACATCTTTGCTAGACTGAAGAGGTTCTCCATTATCAAATTTTCCTATATGGGTTTTTACAGACAGTGATTGTCACCTCTTAACCTGGTAAAAGGTTTTCTCACAGAGAAAGGCTTTGCAACACTAAAGATGGTTAGACTTTGGAGCTCCTCTGGGAGACTGTTCCATAGCTGGACCCCCTTTACAGAGAATGCTTTGTCCCTAGCTCTCATGTGCTTTGGCTTGGGTTTTGTGATCTGTGTTGCCCCAGAGGAGCGCAACTGTTGCTGAGTTTCATAGATTATAGATACAATCGATCTTGTTTGTCTTCAAAACCATGAATTCAGCAATTTATTTGGGAATATTATGTACCCATTTTAGATTTTATAAATGGAAGGTGTACAATTTTTAAGCATGAATTAATTGTCAAGCTGTGCAACTTTAGAATTTCCTGTTTGTTGCTGTATTTAAACTTCCTTCAATCAGTTCCTTGGTGGCTCTGACATTGAGTCAAATACTAAAGCAGACTTACTGCTTCATTTTAATGAGAAATTTTAAACAGTTGTAAAAAGGAATTTTTGAGAGGGTATATTTGCGTCATTGAATACAGACTGTTAAGTGCTTCTTGGTGACCTATACAAAGGTAGTATTGCTTGTGAACTTCTCCAGAATTATTTTTAGCTTTTTAAAAGGTGACTAACAATAATTTCTTTGTATTAGATGTAGTACAGTGTGTTTGAACTAGCTGAAATGATTTTATAGCAAGAAGGCTCTCTGCATGTGGTTCCTCTTTTGTATGCTATACACCTGTGCTAGAAAAGAAACTGATTAAGGAATTACCATCTTATCACTCACATTAATGGTAGGTGTATACATTTAAAAAATTATACACACACAATGTATGGCTTTCCCCAAAGTGTGTGTAAACACAGTTATGTGGGCATGAAATTCTCAGCCACATTGATATTCTACAGTTATTGATGTGTAAATGAAGATTTTTTTGTTTTGTTTTCCACACTTATGTAATTCTCTACACATTGGTTGTGGATGTCTGATTTGCATAATCACGGTAGCTCTCTCAGTAAATGCAGTATGTGAGAATTGCTGTGCTGTTGCTGACAGCTGCTCTTCACCAATCAAAGTGCGTGTATTTGCATAATAACATGTAGCGTTGTTTCTTAATAAAATGTGTACTCTCTCCCCTAATCAAGTTGAGCAGAAATTTTCTGCCATTTTGTAGCAGTGTAGTTTTTTGATATTTCATAATGAGTCAGTTCAGACCTCCCAGGCTAAATTAAACACACTTAGTTCTAACACATTGGGCAAAGAATGTTGTTAATGGTTTTTTCTAAAAAAGGATTACAAATAAAATAGAAGATCATTTTGGAAAATGGCCAGTTAGAGCAACAAACAGTGTTATTTCAGGACATGGGGATTTACATGAGATACTAATAGAATTTATCACAAAATCTAAACAGAGTTTTTTTGGATGCTCCTTTTGTATATTTTGGGCAAATTTTAGTTATACTTAAAATGTGTCAAGTGATAATTCAGCCCTGATCCTGCAAATATTTAAAAGCAAGAGTAACTTTACTCATGTGAGTAGTCTCATTGAGTTAAATAGCTAATTACATGACCAAATGACAGCTATCTTAGCTAATTAATTACATGTATTTTGGGTATGTTCCAAACTTCAACTTTGCAGTGATTTCAATATGTCAGACTGTCACTGTTGATCAACAATACGGCCTTTTTGCTTTCATTATAGTTCAGTAGTGCCCAGGGCCCTGATTCAGCCAAGTACTGAAACTTGTCAGTATACTGCATAAAAATAGGCTATTTATTAGCATTCATTTGACATTCATCACCTTGACATCTTATGAGACCTACATTGATTACATTAAAGATTTCTGTAAGAAGAACCAATTAACACTCCTCACCTCCATTCTTCCTTAATCCCTGCAGCTATACCAGTCCTTCAGAAAACAAAAAATAATTTGAAAAGGCCTTCCCAAAAACATGCCTTGCAGTGTTTCTGAAAGTGGTCCTAATTAACCGTATTTACTGCTGTGTGCAGTACTTCCTTGGATCATTTTTAATGTTTATGGGCAAAAGTAAAAATGATTCCTCTATTCTACTGATCCAGTGGAGGAAGAACAAAAGAGTGAAGGGGATCAGGGGCAAGGTTAGAATGACCCTTGCAGTGTTTCTAAAGTAGAATATGTTCCTGTGGCTCTGGCTAGCTACAAATATATTATCGACAAATCATGTTTAACAAGAAAACATAATCAACAAACTTCCTTGTTTTTTTTAAATGAAGGGACATATGAGATTGTGTGTGTGTGTGTGTGTGTATACACATACATCTATATACACAGAAAAGGGGGGAGAGAGAGAACAATGTAAGAAAACAGTTAAACTGAGTCTTGTGATACAGTAATAATTGACAATATTTACACCAGTCAATTTGAAGTACTGGTTTTACTGACAAACAGCATTACAGGATTGTCTAAACTAATTCTCCATTTTAAAGCTTGTTTAAAATTTTAAGCATAATATAAAATGGGAAAAAATTAAACGAGAAAAAAAGCTTATTTTAACTTGGCTTTAAAAAACCAAGAACCAGTATAAGAACAAACCTGAACACTTAAGTAAAGCTAAGTCTGTTGCTGAGATACATCAAAATAGCTGAAAAACAATAGCGTAGGACTGAAAAGTCAAAGTTACTAAGAGAGTCAAAATTTAGTTCAAACATAACATTGACACCTCAACTTTTAATTTAACAAATGGGTCTCTTGTATTTTATAACATGCTTGTGGGTGCTCTGCAACTGCAGAGAAATAAGTTTCACATCCCCAATTGTTTTCCACTGTACAGCAGTGCTGTGTTTCCCACAACTTCATTCCCTATGCCCTAAAATTCACAAAGTACTATAAATATTAATCTTACTACTGTCATAGTAAAATTGGGTTGTTGGCAGCTGGTAAGAAAGAGTTCTCACCATGAAAAAATTGTGAGAAGTATTTGGAAGTTAACATTTTATTTACAGTTGACATTTTTTAAAGCCCTGCTATTCAAGTTGGGCATCTGTCTGCAAAATGAAATCATTTGTGAATCTGGCAAAAGGGAAGCCCCAAGTCATAAATGAAGGAAAACTTTCCACTATGATACTACATAATGCATAATATTGATTTTTTTTAACTACCATGAAGGATCAGATTGTGCAGCATTAGTCCCATTGGCAAATACTTACTCATGTGCACAGGTCCACTGAAATCAATGAGACTATTCATGTAAGTACATACTTACCAATGGGACGAAAGATTGCACAGTATAGTCCGACGATGATGCAAGTTTACAAAAATTAACATCCTGTTAAAATAGGAGGGAGGAGATGGTGGCTGTTGGGGAGAGATCCTGGCTCCACTAAAGTCAGTGACAAAACTCCCATTAATGTCAATGGGACCCCTTGTGATTTATTAAGGCCTGGTCTACACTACCTAGTTAGATTGATGTAAGGCAGGTTACATCAACCTAATCATGTCAGTATCTACACTTCAGCCTTGCTTCCGCTGATGTAAGTGCCGTAGTACACCATCGACATATCTCCACCTCCATGAGAGGCATAGGGCTTATGTTGATGTAGTTAGGGCTATGCAGTAACTGTATCATTCTTGTCTACTGGAGCTGTGAAATTGACAAGAAAGGCTGGTCGGCTCCCTGCTGTGAATCCCGCACCTGGTTCACAGCTCGGGCTGTCACGCCAGGGCGGGTGGGAGGCTCTAGCTAAAGCCCAGCTGCCCCCCTGGGAGCCCAGGCTTCCTGCTACGAGCTTCCCACTCCCTGCCAGAAGGACGGTAGCATGGACATGGAAAAACTGCAGTAATTATGGAGGTCGGCTTACAGCCATCGAACATAGGTCGACTTAAGTTTGTAGCATAGACATGCCCTAAGTTAACTATTTGTGGCTCCCTGGATTGTCTGCTAATGATTTCAAATGTCACTTTTTCAGAAAGATAGCCGACATCCATAGTAGGCTTAGAAGTACCCTCTGTAATTCAAAACTTCTAATTTGTTTCCCATTGGCGTTCTGCAGGTCAGGGTTGCTTTCTATGAATACTTTCAGATTGATTGGCCACGTAAAATGGGAGTTTTGTTTTTAGTATTATCTGGCACTTCCACCCGAGGATCTCAAAGCTCTTTACAAACACATTGTAAACAAGTTTAATGAAAGGTTAAAACCCACTCCATGCTTGCCTTCGATTGATTTCATTTTGTTATTGGATATTTTAGCAATGACAGTTGGTTTGTATTATATATGTTACTGTCCAGGGCATGTTGGCAAGATGTAACAATGTTTCCTTGGGATGGTCAGGAAGGCCAAAAGATAAGTTAACATTGTGGACATGGGTAGTAACTATTGATTAAAAATTTTGAACCTTGAGATCATTGAGATTATTTTATATTAGATCTAATTTATTTTTTTCAGTTTTCTTGAAAAAGAGAGAAAATACAAATTGTCTCAAATTAGAACCCTCCTTCTCTTCTGCTCTATTCTTATCAGCAGCTGTAACACCACAATGTAACATAAATGTAAACCTACTCTGTGGTGAAATGCTTAGTTGATGTTAACTGCTACAAGAAGTAATCACATGATGAAATTATCCTCAAACTTGGCAGGTGGAACTATTAAGAAGGTAGATTAATTTTAAATTATGTGTTTTGGGATGAAAGCCTTGTAAGAGTCCTCTGAGGCATTTTCTTGCATACCACAGGTATCTAACTTCCTTTTTATCCAGAAATATTTGAACATTAGTTGGAAGGAAAATGTAAAGGTCTTGTTTAAAACAGGCTTGAAATATCCACCAACTCAGGATGAGCAGGAGTCTCTCTTGGGCAAGTACTATCAGCTTCTGCAGAATCAACATTTAAAGTTTTCACTTAAAGAAATAGTTGCTAGTTCTTGTGGTTGCAAACGTAACTTTCCAAATGTGAAGTGAATATGAATGTTTAGAAAATAGTGTAAATGATGCAGTAATGTCTAATTGAAAAAAACAGAAGTTCCATCATGTATTGAAACCCACATGAGTCATAAGCAGAGTTGGAACCTTTAGACCTTCTTCACCGACCCTTGCACTTGGGCTAGTGGAATAACTGATCGAGGACGACAGTCTACTGCTGCTGTGTGAACCAGCCACTAGAAGAGATGAAGTCCACATTTTGCCAGTGAGTTTCGAAGCTATTTGTTCACAGCAGAGGAATGTTGAGACACAGGATTTCCAGCTTCAATTCCAGCTTCTGGGGCAGAGGTGGGGGAGTGTGCTCCATCCTCAGAAAGCTTGATCCCTTCTATTCCTGTCCCTCCAGTCTGTCCCAGTCTTCTTCACCTCCCTTGCCAAATCTCCCACACCCAACCCCTGCCCTCTCTGCATTCCAGTCAGTCTGCTGCCTCCTCCTACTCCACCTTGCTTGGGTGCCAGCAATGGGGCATTGAGAACACAGAGAAGACAGTCTCCTGGCTGTCAGTTCTGGTGCCCAGGAGACCAGAAGGAGCAATTGAACGGGAAGCTGTGCTCAGCCCTCTGGCCCTAAAATCGAGCACGCACAGTTGTTCTGTGGATGCACATGCAGTCCAATTGGCATGTGGTGGCTGTGAGGGGATGGAACATGCTCAGTGCAAATGGAATTTTTGGAGAATTTAGCTGCCAAACTATCATAAGTCTCTTCTGCACATGTGGAAACAGATTTTTTTTTTTTGTTGAGGATTTGTAACTTGGCCAGATTTGGGCAGGTATTTGAGGATGGCAAAAGGTACATCCCCACTTTTCTGTAAATGTTTAAGTCCGTGCTCCATACCCTGGAGATGCTAGAGCTTCCCAGTGAAAAAGCTGTAATAATGTTTTAACACGGGCAAAACGACATCTTTTTCCCTAGTTTATCTGAATGGCTGGGCTGTTTCTCTGAAACTTTTTTTAATAAAGAAAATCAGCCTGAGGCAGTAACCTGGCATGGGAAATTTCAGCCTGAGTGGTTAAAGTTTGGCAAAGGGCATGTCTACACAGCAAAGAAAAGCCTGCGGCTGGCCCGTGCCAGCTGACTCAGGGTTGCGGGGCTCGGGTCTGTTTCACTGCTTATAGACTTTTGGGCTTGGGCTGGAGCCTGGGCTCTGGCACATTGTGGGGTCATAATGGCAGGTTATAATGAAAAGTTTTAGGCAACCATAACTGTAGGTGCTGCTACCAGTGCTGACTATAGTGGTTTTTTTGTAATACTGCGATTTGATGTGAAACCTTTCCATGCTTTTTGTATGTTGCCTGTTGACTTAGATCATTAGTTTCTTAGGACAGGGATCATTTCATCTTTAAATATCTTAAATTATTTTCATTTTTCTTCTTGAATTTGCAAAGTGTTCGTAATATTCTTATTTAAATGATACAGGAAAACAGGGCTACACTAAAGAAACTACTGTCTGGTACAAACATAAGTAGTTATTGGTGGTTACATTTTAAAAGTCGTCTTGTATTATAATAGTAACATTGATCTGCACATTCTGTTAGAATAAAATATTATTTGTTGTACATTTAGAAAGGGGAAATAAAATTGTTTTTAACCAGACTTTGATTCTGGTTTGAGGAACTTTGAGTTTAAGTTCCAGCCTTGAGTCAGTTTTTAGAGCTGTAAAAAGTCCCACAGAAAAATGTGATGTTAGAATATAAATGATGGCAGGCCTTTCATCATAACAGCAGGTATGTCACAATTATAAACATTAGATAAATATGTAAAGAGCTGTATTAAAGAGTCCTATTCAATGAAAGCTTTTCAAAATACAGTTAACACTAAGCAATGGTTAGGCAAATGCCCAAATGCTTAAAGATGACAAACGATTTGAGATAAATGAGGAGCACTGACATACTCCAGGAACAAGAGATGGTCTCTTGCTTCATAATTTTTTTCCATATTGATTTGTAAAGACATTTGTTGATACTGCAGCCTGTTTCCATCCAAATTAGAAATTGGAGTGTCTGGATCTGAATTTGGATTTGATCTCTACATGATGATGGACATTTTGTGAGAGCAGTTCTGGTCCTGGGGTTCTCTGGGGGGAGGTCTCCGGGAACCACCCCCTCCAGTGCCTTTTGAGGAGCTTGTTCAAGATAGTTTATAAGGATATTAGGGAGAGGTTCAGTGGAGGCGGTGGATGGAGCTGTACACAGGTCATGGTGTTAAAATAGAAGTTAGAACTCTATCTCTCGCTCCATTTTATTCACCTAAAACCACAGGCCTGTCTTACACATTTCTCTCCTCTGTCTACTTCCTCCTTCCACCCTATTGGAGAAATATTCCTCCTTCAACCCTATTGCTATGTAACTAATGTCATGTCCAGTCTGAAGAGTTGGAGAGGAAGAATGGTCCAGTGGGTAGGGCGCTAGCCTGGGAAGCCAGAGACCTATTTTTGATTCCCTGCTCTGCCACAGACTTCCTGTGTGACTTTGGGCACTCAGTCTCTGTGCCTGAGCTCTCCATCTGTAAAATGGGGATAAAGTACTTCCCTACCTGACTGGGGTGTTGTGAGGATATTGAAGACCATGAGACAGTTGGATAGAAGTCAGTGCCATATAAGAACTTAAATAGAATTTGTACAGTGACACTAATTATTACAAATACACAATCTTCTCACCAGTTTGCACCTGCTGTAATTTACACCCCCAATTAGTCTTTCCTGAATTTGACCTGTAGACTTCACTGATAGATGTACCTACTTACTACCAAGTCTGGAATTAACCCAGACTGTGTATTCATTGATAACAGTGTGCAATAACAGAGTGTGGAATTTGTTGTGGTGTAGTTCCAGACCTAATAAACACATACGAAGCTTTAATTATAAAGGATTTTTTCTCCTCATTCTGAGTTGCATTGAGTAAATCAGTTTGTCACTGCTTCATTTTACTTGTCTGTCTCCAGATTTCATTTGATGGGTTTTTGTTTGATTAGCTGACTTTTTTTCGTGTCACTTTGTACTATGAGCATATAATGGATTTTTACAGATAATCAGCATGCCAGCCAACACAAACCATTTTTTTTTTTTGGGTGATGAAGTATATTTTTATTCATGGGGTCACTGCTGATAACAGAATGCTGGTAAATGGGACTATTTTCCAAGTGTTTGTCTGTTTCACTCTCCTCTCCCCCAAAGAAAGGAATCTCCAAGGACAAGAAGCTGATACAATGTCTTCATTCTAAACGAAATTAGATAGTGTGTGACGCTGCAGTTCCCCATCCTGCCTCCTGCTTGTTTATGCAGGTGTTTCTACAGGAATGTGGGTATTTAAAGTTAACCAATGAAAGCTGATAAACAGAAGTTGAGTCACATTCTAGGACTGCTGCATCTCTGTCATCCTTCATCAATTTAAAACTACTACATGATCTACTTTTTCCTATTCCTTTGTGTGTTACTAACCTTGGGATGCAGGTTTGTGAGTATCTTCTGAGTATGCTGTACACCTTACTGTGAATATTCCTGTGTGTGGAGTGGAATGAAGGTCTCCAAAGAAGGAGAAATACAAAGTACTCACCATGCTGTAATACACACACATTATCCATGCTTAGTTTGTTTGTTCCGTTGCCTGATGCTTCCTGAAATTCATTGCAGCATCCCTTTCTGTAGGGACAGACAGTATTATCAGAGTTCAGAAAATATTTTTAATGAGAACTTTGAGTGAGTTTTTCTACCCTCAGCCCCCTCACTCCATTCTCCATAGTAAAGTTTTTTGAGTGACATTGGGGGAGATTCATTTTGAAATATTTTTTTTTTTTTTAAAGCCTGTTGCCAGGACAATTTGCTTTTATTGCATGATTAGTTCCATGTGTCTCTTAGGCCTGGTCTGCACACACAGTTTGTACTGGTATTACTGTGTCAATTAGGGTGTGACTTTTTTTTGTTTGTTTTTTTTTTATTTTTGATTCTATACAGCTAAACCAAAATAGCCCTTAGGGTGGACACAGTTATACAGGTGTAAAGCACCTACCAGTATAGGAATAGCTAAAGCATGATAAAGCACCTTTTTACTGATATAACTGCATCCAAATGAAGAGGGTTTGAAGTTTTAGGATTTCCTTTTTAATTTATAGCGAAGTATAGAAGACACCAGTTGCCTTATCCTATCCCTCCTCTCTCAGGCTCACTGACAAATGTGCAATCACACAATACATGGAAGAATATTAAATTCCTGTGTATGTTGAGAGTGGAGAAAAGGGTTGTTATAACAGGAGTCTGCATCTCTCCCTGCTCTTACCTTGTTTCCCACCGCATTGTGGCTGTTGGCTGATTGTAGACTGAGATGTGTTTAATACTGTCATTGTTTTTGTTGGTTATTTTTGCAAGGTTCAGTCTTATAGCTCCCCACTGATTTTTTTTTTCTTTAAGGCTTTCTTGTCCAATATTTACCTTGTTTGAAATTTCAATAGAAGTTGGGCTTGATATTCATAGGATAAATTACATTTTATGTTTGGGGGGGAGGGCTAAAAATTTGGACCCAAATTCATAGCATTTAATGATTTCTAAACATTCTCCTGGGTTTACTTGCCCTGTTCCTCTTCAAGAAAATCTTCTTCCAAGTCTGACAAATGCAAACTCACTGTGCCTGTTGCTGATGCTCAACTAATGACGTGAACTGACAATGACAGTAACGATGCTGACCCTGATAGATTCTTTTAGTGGAATGAGCAAAAGTAGGAGGTGCAAATGAAAAATGCATTTTAACTCTCTAAATGTGTGAATGAGACAAATGAAGAAGACCTGCTCTCTGGCTAAGTTTTGGGTTGATGGTCAAAGGGGCCTGAGCCAGATTCCTGTCTCTGTTCTAGTGACAGTGCAAAACAAAAAGAAACACTATGTTCAGTACTGTGTGTAAATCAGAAATGGTTCCAGCCTTTTTTGTCCAGATGTTCCTAGTATTTATCAGAATGTGCATGGAGAGGTGTGAAAACATTTTTGCGTGTGTGTGTGGTATGAGAAACAATTGCACAATAATTTTCACAAGAGCACTTGGCAGTGCTGAGAGAGTTCTAAGTTTGTTTATTGGGCAGGGTTTGTAGTTCCAGTCTGATATAGCTGAGAGTACATCTGGTATATAGATAATATGATGAAAGTAATAAAATCAAAATTCACAGACAGGGAAATTCGAATGGCAATAGTAGGGGGAAAGAGGTATAATGTTTTTTGCACGTCTTCTCCTATGGATTTGTTAGCTATTTTACTTGCATTCAGTTGCCAGTAGAGCCTTTATTTTAGGGAGGTTTATGTTAGAGACTTGGTGGTTAAAACAGTTTCTCAGTGTAACTAAAATGCATTGCATTTTTCCCCCTAGCAAATACTCATGCTTGGACCAACAAATACATAATTGAATGGCATTGTTATTTACACACATGTTCTCTGATCTTTGTTAAAACCAGCAGGGAAGATTTATGCACTAATCCTTTTAGCTCAGAAGGATTCTTGCTGTATAGAATTTATAGGTTTTATTCTTTTTATCTGCAACTAATTTGGAAACAACATGTGAAGGCACCCACTTTCAGTATTCGTAAGGGGTACTTCAGCTCAGTCTTGTTTTTCAGTTGTGATTAATGTTGTTTTGGACAAACCCATAAGTCTCTTTGGAAGGCTTACGCTATGTGGAATGTGCAGTTCCCCTGCTGAAATGAAAACTCAGAGGGGGTAACTGAATACTCTCTTCAGTCAGTGTATTTCCAGCTCGAAGAAAAAACAAATAGCTTTCTTGAGAACAATGAAAATTCCTTGAAACCCTAGGAGACAGGACTTAAAAAGTGACACTGTCAAGGTCTTAAGGCTCAGACCTTCAATTTGCTTATAACCCAGTGGCACAAAGTCTTTCCAGTCCTCAGGGCTGAACCAGTACCTTGCCAGGAGTTTAAGGGCCATTGCTAATTTACATGTACATTTGTTGCTTAAAACTCCCCAAAACACAATATATTATGCCTCTTAATATTTATTCACCCCTGGTTGAGCTCCGCTGCTTTTCACCAGCATTTCCTGATGCTCTTTGCCTCACCATGCTTCAAGCTTCAAAATGCATTTCATTTAGAGGTAATCCAGAAATGCACTGAAGCACTTAAAGGACTTGAGAGCACTTTTTGGGAGGATCAAGATTCTTGTTTCCACCGGTGCTTATTCCCTCTCTTAGCTTTGATTGACTTGTGACTTTCTTCTATGGCTGCCTATCATCAACTCAGTTTTTCTGTCCCTGATCCCTTAATCTCCTAACCTATTTGCTTGCATGGAAGTGTGATTTCCATCTCTACTCCCTTGCTCTCCACTCCACCATACAATGAAGTGGGATTTCAAAATTTTAGTGAACTCATGAGATTCAGCTAATACCCTGCCAGGTCCGTTGTGGGTCACAGATTGTAACTGGATGTGGAAATTTACCTGAATTGTAATTTTCTCCATTGTTTTAGAAGATATGTTTTAAAAATGTACTTTACTGTTACCAAGTAATTTTAAAAATAACCATTGCTTTAGAATACAAACTATTTAGTGCATCATTTTTTACTTAGATATTTTTGAAGAGACAAGGTGGGGTGAGGTATTTTATTGGTCCAACTTCTGTTGGTGAAAAAGACAACCTTTTGAGCTACACAGAGCTCTTCTTCAGGTCTGGGAAAAGTACTATGTCACAGATAAATATAAGGTGAAACAGATTGTTCAGCTCCAGAGGGGTAGCCGTGTTAGTCGGTTTTGAGCAAAAGAGTGAGAGTTCTGTGGCACCTTAAAGACTAACCAATTTATTTGGGCATAAGCTTTCGTGGGCAGAAACCCACTTTGTTGGATGCATGAAAAAAAATGCATCCGACGAAGTGGGTTTCTGCCCACGAAAGCTTATGCCCAATAAGGTTGTTTAGCATATCTTTTAAAAGACCATTCATAAGACAACCCTCATTTTAACTCTGATCATTCCAAGAAGTATTGCTTTATTTTACCATTTTACTTACAATTATATTGTTGAAGCGTTGTTTTATTTGTTTTTTAAGAAAAGTTCAGTTTATAAACATGTTCTCAAATATCCACTCTTGAATTATATTGGATCCATATGCCCTCTTTGTTGATTGTATTGTTGAAGATAATTAGTGGCTACATTTTGTACTGATTCTGTAGTAAATGAATTGGCGTGCTTTTGCATACAGTAGAATGTAAAACATTATTATTTGTTTATGGTAATACCTAGGTGCGTTAGGTGTTTTCCAGCAATTTCAAGAGAGTATAGGCCCTGCTCAGAGGAGCTCACTATCTAAGAACCGGTAGACAAAATTATGGAATGAGGAACAGGTATTATGGAATTTTTACACAAGTCAATTAGACGCTCTGTAGGCAGCACAGCAGAAGTAGGTTTTCAAGAGGGCCTGGAGTGCGGCCAGGTTAGGGGCACTGCGGATGGATGGACTGAGGACAGTTGTACCATGCACAGGGGACTGTATGAAAGAAGGCCTGGGGATGATTGAGCAAGAAGCAGAGGAGACTGGGAACACAGGAAGAGTACAGGCTGTTTGGGTTGGAGAGTTATGACACAAAGCAGGGAGGGGAAGAGTTTTATATAGCACTTCAAAAGTGATGACAAGTGTTAAAATGTGGCGTGATAGTGGATGGTGAACTAAAGGAGGGATGGATACAAAGAGGGGAATGACACGATCAGACTTACATGCAAGGAATATGGCTTCAGTGGTTGCATTTTGTATGGACTGAAGGGGAGGCCAGAGATGTATTTTGAGTTGGGATGTAATGAGGACCTGAATGAAAGATTTAGCTTTGAGAATGGAAAGAAAATGGCAGATCCAGGAGTTGAGGAAGAAGTGACAAGGTTTGGATAGGGTGTATGAGCAGATGAGAAGGAGTCAAAAATTATCTCGAGATTGTGAGCTTAAGTGACTAGTGGGATGGTGATGTGTTGTCCATAAAAGAGAAAGGACGAAGTTAAGGAAGCCAAGGGCCTGATTTGCGGAAGGCCTTGTCTACATTACAAAAATTTGTCGACATGAGATATGTCAACTTTCAGCCACTAATAGCGATGGTTGCTGTCTACAGGGCTCTCCTTGGGTGGTGGAGTGCGTCCTCCCCAGGATCACTTCCACTGACCTAAGGGGCAGGCTGGGGGGAGCTGAGAGATCCGTCAGGCTTCTGGGCTCCCTGCTGCTCTCCCTCTCTTCCCCCTCTCCCCCTACTACCAATCCCAGAGAGCACACAGGGACTTCCCTGCTGTTAGGCCAGGAGCTGGCTGCAGACTCCTGTGGCCTGCCTGGTCCCAGCTCGCAGCCAGGAGCTGGGAGGCAGTCGCCTGTGCATGGGTGCGCAGCTGGGTGGCAGCCACCCATGGCTTCCCGACGTCCCTGGCTGCCAGCGGGGCTGCAGCCACCCGCGCCTGCGTTCGCAGCCGGGTGGCAGCCGCCTGCAGCTTGCCCGATCCCAGCTCGCAGCCGCCCGCGCCTGGCTCACAGATGGGGAGCCGGGCAGCAGTCTTCCCAGCAGGTAGCAGCCTTCCAAGCAGTGACAGTGAAAGCTCTAGTGAGCAGTGAAATTGACACATATGAGATCCCCTCCACAGCTCTAAGGAGACAGTGTCTACACTGATACTGTGTCGCCTTAGCTCTGCTGACAAAAGCCCTGTGCCTCTTGTCGAGGTGGTTTTAGTTTGTTGAAAAAACAGGGCAGTTTTGTTGGTGGGGAGGTGACTGTAGCGTGTACACCAGCACTGTTTTGTCGACAAAAAGCTAACTTTTGTCGACAAAACTCTCTAGTGTAGACCAGGCCGAAGAGCTGAGCACCTACAACTACCATTGAAGTCAGTGGGAGCTGCCAGGGCTCAGCAAATCAAGCTCTTTGTTTGTTTGTTTAAAGATTAACCATTTGTATAGTCCTTACTAGGTTTATCTCATGTGTGTCGATGGAAATTGTCAAATGCTAATTCCTCATATTTTATCTGCCTGTCTATTCGTCTGAATATTATGAATAGTTTGATTAAAATTTGACCAGTAACATTTTCTATAGTCAAGGAAAGGCACTAGCATAACAGTATATGCGTTCCATTGACAGGAATGGCTACGTTACCTGGGCATGTGACACATTCAATCTTTCCTTATTGGTTCTCAGATCTCCTTCTCTTCTCCCCACCAGAACTGCCGTGTAGTTCTATCAAGCACTGTAAAATGCTTGTTTTATTAAAGGAAATACCTTCTTCCAACCTTAGGAATTAGTTGTTACACACCTGATTGATTAAGTTAGTTCGTATTTCCCAGACACAACTAGTTTCATAATATTTTGGTTAGCACAGCATGTCGAATATCTTTTGGGTGGAATGTTGTTATGGTGTTGGTGTATCTGCTATCTCATCTGGAAATCTAGATTTTTAAAGTGTTTGTCCAAGGCTTTATTTTGCAAGCATGGTTAACTATATTGGGCAAGCATTGAACAGAGCTGAGATTGTCAAACTCAAGATCACAGGTGCCCTTGCCTTTCACACCAAGGACACATCTGTACTCATAGCAATACAGTGGCACAGCTACAGCACTAGAGCTATGCTTCGGTAGCACCATAGTGTAGACACTTCCTACAGCAATGGAAGGGGTTTCTCCATCTGTGTAAGCAAGCCACCTCCACGAGCAGCAGTAAGCTAGGTCGATGGAAGAATTCTTCTTTCAATGTAGATGCACATAAATGGGGGGGTAGGTCAGCTTAACTGCAGCACTCGGGTGTGAATTATTCAGACCTCTGAGTGCTGAAGCTATGTCAACCTAATTTTTCAGGCCCTAGATTGTAGTGTTGCAGTCTTCTACTCAGGTAGCCCTTCCTTTCCCTCTTTTGTCTATGTTTCAAACTTAGATCGAACTACCTATGTTGATACAACTGCTCTGGAAGGTGCATTACTTATGTTGATGAAAAAATCCTTCCGTTGCTGTAGAGATATCTGTACCATAGGTTTCAACTGCATAGCTGCTGCTGTAGCATCTGTCATGTAGACATGTTCTCTCCCTCATAATGTTTATTTCTGTGCTATTACTTTAGCACTTGAATGGCTTTTAACAAGTAAATAATTCTTTTTATTTTAACCACCTCAATGTTACTAATTACCCAATTGTTATATAGTACCAATAAATAAAATGAATGTTTTTCACTTTTTAATCTTTAAAAAAAAATCAAATAATTATTTGTTCTCAATCCTTTTTTCTCTTTGAATTGTTTTTTCTTCAGATTGAAGAAGGGAGCAAAGCTGCAGCTGTTGACAAGCTACTGGCTGGAGATGAAATTGTCAGCATCAATGACGTGGGCCTCTCTGGGTTCAGACAAGAGGCTATCTGTCTAGTGAAAGGTTCACACAAGACTCTAAAGCTTATAGTGAAAAGGTAAGCTTGTGACATACAGCCAGAGGGCCAGATGTGGCCTGACTCTGCTTTTCAAAGCAAAGGGGCAAACTAAATCTGTTAAAGAGCAGCAGCAATGATCTGGTGTTTTACTTTTTTCTTTGCAGGAGTCTTATTAGGTGGTGTTCACATTTTTATGTACAAACTTTGTATGTTACTTCTTCCACAGGAGCACAGAATCGCCATGAGATGAAATGCTTATGTAGGCATTGTATGGGGTGAATGTCCAGGGGCTCTGGGGTGCTGCAAACAGAATTATTTCATAACTTCAGTTTCTAATTCAGGAAGAAGGGAAGGGAGATGCCAGGCTTGCCTTGGCATTGTGGCAATAATTACTGTGTTGGGTGCAACAGTTGCACATGTGAATGTGATTGTGAGGAATTGGTTATATAAGGATGTGTTGGCAGCTCCAAGGTACAACCTGGAACTGTGAGACCATCGTGTTCCCTTAACTCACCAGCCCGGGCTTTCTTTCACAATGCTTTGCCAGTGACATGCAGCAAACCACTCCAGGTGCTGTGATCACTCAGCCATCAGCATGTGGAGATCCACACCCACCTAAATTGCAAGAAGGCTCTCCAAGCCACTCATATATAGAGAGAGAGCGGGCAACAGCCAATCACACTAGTCCCTAGCCTTGCACCCCAGAAATATACCATCTTTACACTGCTCAAGAATCCCTTGGACAGTGCAAGCTCATTAATTAGTTTGCCACTCCAACAAAGGGCAGTGGATGTGCAACAACCCTTGTTAACCTGACCTGAGTGTGTCTAACATTTCAACCTAAAACACACTGTTTTAGGAAAAATATAAAACATATTTATTAACTACAGGAAGATAAATTTTAAGTGATTGTAAGTAGCAGGCATAGAGATTAAAATTGGTTATATAAGAAATAAAAAATAAAATCGTAATCTAAATTCTACAGATGAAGCAAGATTTGAATCAAGCAGTTTTTGGATGTTTCAGGCAGTTTACAGTTCTTTTTACATATGCAGAATTTCCTTTTCAGCCTGGGGCCAATCTCCTCAGTCCAAAGTCTTTGTCTTCCAGATGATTTTCCAGGTGCTGGAATGGAGGAGGAGAGAGGCCAAGTGATGATGTCACTGTCCCTCTTCTATACTTCCTTCCAGCTGCTAGAAAGATCCTTGCTGTGTCACATGAGTTAGGCTGTCTCCATCATGTACATGCCCTCGAAGTAGTCTCTGGGATGGCCATTGGGAGAATGGATTCCCCTTAATGGGCCATCAGCCCATGTCTGGCCAGTGTTTGTTGCTCCTTTGTTGCCACTGAAAAGCTAGCTGTGGTCGTCTCCAACCTCACAACATATTTCAGTAACACACATATAGCTAAACTTGATGACATCACATACAATGATAGTACACACAATTCAACAGGATGTTCAACAGATCAAGACTTTTTAAACGATACCTCACAAGGCATGTGTTGTGCAAAACATATCATAATCATATTACAGTGGTGAATATGGAGGTTCCAAGGTACTATTTTGAGGTACAGAGTATCACAGAGGAGCTGAGTGAGAATCAGTTTTCTCATTCCACAAGAATTTTTGAGATTTAAAAAAAAAAAAAAAATCCCCATCCTGAATTGGGATGAGAAGTTAAAATCTCAAAAATTTCCGTTAATAAAAAATCGGGGGTGGGTGGGGGAGGGGAAGAGTTTCAGTCAGTTCAATGGAAATGTTTCAATTTCAGTCTTTTACATTTGTACTATAAATTAGCTCAAATTTGGAAACAGCTTTTTATATTGATTCTTAAAATGGACAAAGATGTTTTGACAATTTCAGTAAAATGTTGAAAAAAGTTTCAAAACAGGAAATCTGTTGAAACTGATTCTTTTCTGCAAACAGTTTCAGATTTGATGAATCAACCTTTTTTGAGGGAAAAACATCTTGTCAAAAAATTTCTGACAAGCTGTCTAGTCATGTGCATTGTGGATGGTTGTGTTTTGGAAGTGAAAAGTGTATTGTTGTACAGCCCAAGAGAATGAGAACTCATTTGAATAATATGATGATTGGGTGATACGGCACATGAATTTAGATTGGCTTGAATGTTAATATAGCCTTAAACGGTGATCCTTGGTTTTTGGAGATAGCATTGATAGGAAATGACCATGAACAGTCTTTACTTTTAGATTAAAAAGGATTTCTAGTGAGGAAGGAAGAAATTAGCAGAGCTGTTGAATCTATCACCCAGACATATGGTGCAATAACTTATAACTCTATGAATAACAGGTTCAGGGAGTTCTACCAAAATTTGTTCTGCACCAGGAATAATAAATAAAAATAAAAAATGGTCTTGCTTGTGATATAAATCGTACTGGTCTCCATCAATTTGATCCTGCATTGGCTCCTCTGTTGGAAAAGATTTCTCATTAGCAGATGTTGCATCAGCCATCTGTGCTCTAGATAAATGGTCTGCTTATTTGGTATCTATACAATCTGTAAAGACAGCATAGCATAAGTACCATGAATCATTTTCTACTCTGTCTAAATCTCCCATAATTTCCAGGCACATTAAATATTGTGATTATTAACCTACTGTGTAGAATCTATGGGAGTTCTAATCTGTCTGGGATACTAGTAGGTGTTTTTTAATATCCTAATGTAGGCTTAGTACAGCTTTAACATAACGTTGGGGTGAATAGAGAAAGTTCAACCCTCTCATAGAGGCAACTCCTGTCCCCTCCCCTATGCTGTAACAGGCATCTTTTTGGAGCCAATAAATCATTTATTCACTGGATAGGGTTTTGCACTTGGATGCACAGGAAATGCCCATGCCCTTCAAGCTATACAGACCAGACCCTAGGTATACCCTGTGATTATTAAGGTTAAGATTTTGGTAAAAGTCAGGGTGAAGAAACAAAAATTCATGGAAGTCACAGCCTGTCCCTGACTTTTACTAAAAATACCCCGGAGGAGGGGGGATAAACAGTGCTGCTGCGGCTTGCAGCTGCTCCAGCCCCACCGCTGCTTCTGCAGCAGGGCCTGACTGCTGCTGCTCCAGCCTCAGGGGGGCTGACCCAACCCCAGCTGCTGCTCTGGTGGGCCCAGGCTGGCCGCCAGTCGGCTGTTTGGTGGTCAGTTGTTCCAGCAGCCGCTGCTCTGTCAGCCTGAGGGCTGACAGGTGCTCCAGCCCTGCCCCAGAAGACGTCCCGGAAAATCATGGAATCTGTGACAGAATCATAGTGATTATTTAGCAGACATTTGGGTGCAAGGCTGGTGGATTCTCCAGTCAATCCCTTTCCATCCCTCTTTCTCCCCTTTCCCTTCCCCACTTCCATCACATGCAGAGGGCACAAACAACATGGCTGGTATTCTATCAATGAGGCTGAAGTAGCAGCTCTGGAATGACCTGGGAAGGAAAAAAAATACTTCTTCGACTCTTGAAGAACTCACCATATCACAGCCTGACTGTTCATTGGAGCTAGGATTTATCCCTTACCCAGTTCACACCTGTGTCATTTTGGGATGTCTGCATTTTCAGGAAGACAATAATGTGTTGTTTGTTCACATTCTGTGTGTGTTTGGAAGGTTTTCTTCATAGCCATATAGCTAGAAACATGATTTTTTTTTTAAATGAAAATTTAAATTATGCAAATATCTATAAATCCTCATTGCATACTTTCTATCAGAGGGTTCAAAGTAGTCAGGGTATTTAAAAAAAAATTAACTAAAGGAGACAGGTTCTGCTTTCTCTTATCCCATCGTCATCTCTTTTTAGGGGTGATGGCTACACAAATCCCTGGACTTGATCACTGAAAGAAAACATTTTTTTTTTTCTTAACCTGCAGATATTTCACTGATTTGCTTTAGTAGACCCTGACTCACCAAAAGCATCTCTGTATTGTTGACTTTTTGTTTGTTTGCTTACTGTGTATTCTTTGTCAAGCAACATTAACCTTTCCCTAGAGTGTCAGTTTCTAATACTCTATTTCCTGTGTGTCAAAATGATGATTTATTTTAAGCAAACAACTAATGTCCTATGTGAACACAGAGTGAGAGGCCTTTCGATTCAGCAACCAATTGCAGAGTTGGGTCACGTTTCTCTGTTTAATAATTATGTTTGGTCCTAATATCTATGGGAATTAGGTTGGGGGAGAAACTGGAAGGCTATAATCTGGATTTACATCAGGTTTTTTCTTTTGCTTTTTGTGATGTGTGGTGGCAAAGGATAACTCTTTCTGCAAGAATTAGAATGAATCAAGGCAGAAAAAATAGCTTATTTTTTATTTCATATAGAAAAACCTTTTTCTAAAATGATACTCCTCTGGAATAGAAAGTAAACGCTGTTCAAATGCTTTCTGGGTTGGTCCTACTTCCATGATCTCTTTACTATTTCTGAGCAGTTCACACATTTGAAACTATTCCATCCAAGTCTTACACTTTTATTCTTCACTTCTTTGCCTTATGCCATCATATCTTTTTTCCTTATTCCCAGCATATCTAATGTCTAAGTACTTTGGACATAGCAAGCACTAGGACTTTACTGTGCATTCTAAAAGTCCAAATTGTGGCTGAGGCTTAGATGGAGCTAAGGCTCAGGTGAAAAAGTTTTGCCATAATGTTCAGCATCCTTAATTCACAATCCTGAGAATAACTTTCATTTTCCTGAGGTTAAGGTGTAGTTCTCATTTTGCTATTGTGGATAAGTAGTGTCAATTAGCTATCACAGAATTATTTATTCTGCCACTTATCTTTAAATAATCAAATGTCTGAACTGTTTAGAAAAAATAAAATTGTTGGTATCTAAATAAAACTGTTTTGATACGGAATTCTGGCACAGATCTGCAGGCCACTAACATACTACCTTTGTTTGTTGATTTCTCTTTTTGAAATGCAGCAGGGTAGAGAGCTATAACTATATAAGCCAGCTACAAATATTTGCCACTATTGAGTCAGTCCCATAATACAGTCCTGTTTGAAAGTAGTTTACAAATATTGATGATTGAACAAGTGCAATGTTTCTTTGGTCTTGAGTTGAATGAGGACCCTGGAGGATACATGTTGCTTAATCAAGTGGGTTTATTGAAACAAAAACTGTTAATTACGTGCTAGTTATCCAGTGTTATAGTGAATCACTTCTTGTCAGTGTCTTTTTTGGAGAACTAGAGAAGAAAATCCATAAAGCAAATATTTCTTACAGGAACAGTCTGATTTCTCTTGATAAACATGTACACAGTAGTTTGTATACACATATGGATAAAATAGCTCAGTACCATTGGTACTAAATAAGGGATTGTGTGTGTATTTATATATAATAAAATGTGAGCACACCATGTTTAAATGTTATTTCCCTAAATTCCATTCTGGTTATGGGTTTATGACGCTTGCTTCCATTCAGTGTGTCAGAGGAGTAATTCTTTTTAATGTTCTGAATAATTGTTTTCATTATAAAGTGGTGAGATGATGATTATTATTATTATAACAATTAAACTGTCAAATAATTATAGTTTGTAAATCATGTTCTTCCAGTTGGACTCCTGTAGGAGAAAGGAACAATAGTGTGACCTCTTAAAAAAAATACCTAGAAACTTAAGTGGGGCTGAAATGCCGCTCTGCACTACACCCCATACATCTCAGGTCCTTTGGTATCCATCTTGTAGCCCACCTCCCCATGTACACAAACTTACACTTGTATACTGGGATGTCCATCCCATCATTCCCCACCTCACTCAGTTCCCTAGGAACCTGCATCCCCTTCCTTTGCAAACATGTCTGTCTTTCTCCCATACTGGGGTTCCTATCCCCAGCTCCCTACACTCACAGCGGAGATAGATCCAGGGCCAGGAGACAAGAGTCGTCCCCTCTATGGCTTTCTTTACACCCAGGTCCTGCATACTGTCATTCAGATTAACAGGGGTAAGGATGGATGAGAAACCTTTTTCCTGTTCCTTTGACCACTTTCCCTGCTGACTTGATTGGCTCCTGGAGCCATCAGCACAGTGCAGAGCATCTGAAGCTGGAGAAAGAGAAAGAGAAGCAGAAGCTAACACAGGCATCCCTTCCCTGCAATGACTTCTGGTGATAGGAGGCTGGAATTGCTGTTTAATTCAACCAGCTGCCCAGGACTTTGGCCAGAACTGCAGGTACCTGAGCCTGGCTTTAAAATCCTAGAGTATTACTGCAATGTGTGTAGGTGACATTTTTTCCTTGGAAGTATTGTTTTGATGACTCTTTAAATTGTAAAAATGCAAAATGTGCTCATTTTTATAAATCAGAAGATGGATATAAAATTTTAGAGCACATTCAGTTTCCTAAGTGCACTCTGACCGTTATAATGTATCTAATAAAATAAAATAAGGAAAAAGATCAGGATCAGAAAAAAACAAAATTACATATAATCTGAATTGTAAGTACACATGTGGAAATTTAGAGTCGTCTTTATTTGCATGTTGCATCATTTAAAGAGCCATCCTCTAATTGTGGCGCAGCTGTGACAGAGCAGTTCAGTATATGTTCAGAAGGTCTCCCAGATTCCACAACATGCTGTACAGTCTGCATCACATGACATTTTAAGATAAGGCACTAAATAAAAATTAGAAGACTTTCTTTTAATTCTTCTAGTGCTTGCTCATGTTGCTTCCATGTTAGGTGTATGCACGCCCTCATGAGTGGCTGTCAGAGACTTTTTGCCTTAGTGTTATCCGTAGGGCCGCCTCTGGCACCCTCTGGAGCCCCACACTCATGCTGCAGTGCATGAGGCGCCACTGGCCTTGCGCCCCCTCAGTTCCTTCTTTCGACACATGACAGTTGTTGGAATGGCTTTCTCTCGTGCGTTCGTAAGTGCCTAGTGGTTCTTTCATTGCTAGTTATTGATAGTTCTTGTAAATAGTTTGATTAGTTAGTTTGTAAGTTAGAGATAATAGTCCTGTTGGAGATGTTCACCCAGTGATGGGGCATGACCGGTCCACAGGCTTCAAACCGTGTTCTGTTTGCCACAAGCCTTTCCTGCTTAATGACCCTCCTGGCAGTTGCTTAAAGTGTTTAGGGGAAAAACACATAAGGGATAAGTGCAAAATTGCAAAGGCTGCAGGTCACGGGCTAAGAAAGACAGGGACAGTTGCCTGAAAGCCCTGTTAACAGAGGTGGCACTCGGACCAGTTTCAGAACCCTCCCGGTTGGACTCAGCACTGAGTACTTCAGTGTCTGTGCAGAGCACCCCGCCAGCACCGAGCCCTTCTCGATGTCATTTGCCTTTTGCCGGGGCTGAAGAAGTGGCAAAAGAAACAGCGCGATCAAGGCTATTCCCCTGCGCTGAAGAGGGATAAGAAGGCAGGTAGGGCAAAGGACCCATGTTGGACCAATCACCTGCTCTGGAGCGGCTAGAACCAGCCTCTCCTTCCAGAGCAGAAAGCCCTTGGAGGAAGCCATCCTGACACCTGGGTACGGAAGGGGGTCCCTCTGCCTAATGGTGCCCTCGACGCTGGAGGCCTTTCAAGTGGCCACGGACATGATGGCCCTCTCATAGCCTCTCACTCCACTGGCCTTATCCTCGGCACCAGAGCCAGTAAAGGCACCTGTCTCCAGGGATAAACCTGCCATGGGGCCACCACAGTGGTCAGTTGACTGGCATCGGTCCCGATCTTGGAATCAGTCCATGACACCTTGGCCAAGATCTCAGAGATCTTTGCCATGGTGCCGGTCGTCTCGACCCCCGAGCTGAAGAAGAGACTCGCTGGTTACATATTGCTAGTACCGGTCATCGCCGTCGCGACATTAGTCACCAGTAGCACGGCAACGTTGACAGGCCTCTGGCACTGATTGCCAGCACCATGCAGCCCGACACTTCATTGCATGCCGCCGTCTCGGTGCCACTCCCTTCCAATATGGCACTTCTCGGGAATCCCATCGCTGGTCACCATCTCCCTGGTAGTGCTTCCCGATTCCTGCAGCTGACAGGAGGAGCCACTGTCAGCTCCACCATGGCCCTTGAAGGGGGAACTGTACTCCTCGGAGTCAGAAGGAAAGCCCAGTCACCAACCTCAAAAACACATGTCGGCGGGCATACCACCATTTGGTGCTGGTCCAGCAATAGGTGCCTGGCCTCAAGAACAACGGCCTCTCCAGTGGCCATACTGGAACCCATGCAGGATCTCAGGGGCACCAGGACTCTACTCACTTCAATCCTCTGTAGCTACATCCAGAAAATGACCCACGGCACTGACTGGCACGGTGAGGGACTTGGACACAGGATCCGGTATCGGCACCAAACTACAGGACCCGGAGGTAGAGACAGCTTCCTTTGAAGAGGAGGAGGTGCCACTCTCTCCCCTGGCATTACCATAGACGTCCTCATCCCCGGAGGAGGTGGTGGCCGGCCAACCTCCCCCAGTTTTGCCAGATGACTTTTGGGCTCACCAAAACCCCTTAAAAGGATCATGTCCAACCTGGGCTTGAAGGCTGAGGAGCTAACAGAGCCTACCGACGGTCTCTTTGACATCCTGGCAGTTATGGCATCAGCTAAAGTCACATTACCGGTGCACGAAGGAGTGCTGAAGGTAGTCAAAGCCCGTTAGCAGACCCCATCCTCCTTACCAGCATTATCCAAAAGGACCAAGAAGAAATATTATGTTCTGGCCAAGGGATATGAACACCTGTTCTTCCACCCACCTCCAAGATTCTTGGTGGTGGCTGTGGCAAATGAGCAGGACAGGCAGAGTCAGGTAAGTTCAATGTTTAAGAGCAACGACGCTAAGAAGCTGGACTTGTTTGGAGGAAGAATTTATTCCACAGCCTGTCTTTAACTCAGAATCTCCAACCAATAGACATTGCTTGGGAGATACAATTATAACATTTGGAACTCTGTAGACAAATTCAAGGACTCTCTGTACAGGACACCAGGCAGGAGTTTGCGTCCATGTTGGGAGAGGGCAAGATGCTGACTAGAGCCTCCTTCCAAACAGCGCAGGACATTGCTCATTCCGTGGCCCGGTCAATGGCTTTGGCGGTATTTATGCAACGGTGTTCCTGGCTGCAATCCTCAGGATTGTCTCAGGAGGTGCGGCAATCTATACAGGATCCCCCATTTTACGGGAACACCCTATTTTCCGAGCAGATTGATACCAGGCTTCATGGCCTGAAAGACTCCAGGGCCACTCTGTGATCACTTGGCCTGTATACTCTGCAGGGATCTAGGAGACAGTTCTGGCTGTCATGACCACCACTTAGATATTTGAATCAGCAATGGCAAGGAATCTATAAGAGAAGGGACAAAGATAAAGAGTTTAAGCATCGCCATCCCACTTCATCCTCCTCTGCCACCCAGTCGGGGCCTGCACGCCATCAGGATGGCCCACGGCAGGTGTTTTGAAGGTGCCCCAGTCTGGCCTCAAGATTTCCCCCCCTTCTACTCTCCATTTATTTTTGAACCAATGGCTCCCCTTCCTTTCCGCATGGGCCTAGATTACATCGGACCATTGGATCCTCAACACCATTTCAGATGGCTACACCCTGCAGCTTTCTTCAGTCTCCCCTCCCCTCCCATCCTTCCTCCCTGTTGTTTTTCAGGGTCCGGCTTGCTCATCTATATCTCCGACCTCTATAGTTGTGGCTAGTGTCAGTCTACACTCCCCGAAGGCAAAGTCTGAACCTTTCGGTCACAGTGCCACTGCATGTCCAGTCATCCCTAACTTGGTGGACAAACCCTCACTCAGTTTTACAGGGAGCGCTCTTCGCAGGGTTTTCCTCCTCAGTGACGCTAATCTCTGATGCTTCAGAGCTGGGGTGGGAAGCTCACTTGAACGACCTCAGCACATGGGCTCTGGATGCAGGAAGATCGCTCCCTCCACATAAATGTCAGGGAGCTCAGGGCGGTATGCCTGGCTTGTCAGGCATTTCTTCTTCCCTGTCTGGCTGGCAAGGTAGTCCAAATTCTGATGAACAATACCGCAGTAATATTTCACATCGACAAGTAAGGCAGTGCTTGATCATCACCCTTGTACCAAGAGGCTATCCGCTTATGAGACTTCTGCATGCAGAACGCCTTTCACATTGTAGCTTCATATCTCCCAGGCACCAGGAATGCACTAGCAGACCTCCTCAGCAGGTTCTTTTCACTTTCGTCACAAGTGGTCACTTCACCCAGAGGTTGCCAGCATGATTTTCCAAAGGTGGGGGACTCATCGAGTGGATGTGTTCACATCCAGACAGAACAGAAAGTGCCACCAGTTCTGCTGCATCCTCGGGCTCACCAGAGGCTCTATGTCCGATGCTTTCCTGCTCATATGGGGCAGAGATGCTTCTGTACGCCTTCCCCCTAGTACCACTGGTCCACGGGATCCTGTTGAAGATCAAGAGGGACAAGAAGAAAGTGATAGCCCTGGTGTGGCTGCAACAGCACTGGTTTGGCACCCTGCTGGAGCTCTGAAAAGCAACCTGCTGGTGCTGCCACGTTGGCCAGACCTTCTGTCCCAGGACAATGGTTGTCTGTTGCATCCGGACCTAGCATCCCTGCACCTGAAAGCATGGCTGCTGCATGGCTGAATGCAGAGGAGCAGGCTTGCTCAGTGTGAGTTCAGCAGATTCTCATGGGCAGCAGAAAGCTTTCTACCAGAGCAATATACCTGGTCAAATGGAGGCAGGTTCCGATCTGAGGCCCAACAGGAAAACTTTCTCCTCACCAAACCTTAATACAGTCTATATTGGACTACCTGTTACATCTCATGCATCAAGGCCTAGTCCTTGTCACTTGAGATTCATCTGGTGGCTATCTCAGCCTTCCATCCTCTGGAGATCAGTTTTCTCCTATGGCATGATGATCAGATTCTTAAAAGGCCTGTAGAGACTTTATCCCCAAGTCAGAGATCCTATTCCTCCCTGGGACCTGAATCTAGTCCTTTCAAGGCTCATGCCCCACCCCACCCCACCCCCTCGAGCCATTAGCATCCTACTCTCTGCTGCTCTTCTCTTGGAAGGTTTCCTTCCTGGTGGCGATCACCTCAGCACAAAGGGTTTCCGAGATTAGAGCTCTCATCTCAGAACTGCCGTCCACAGTGTTTTATAAAAACAAAGTCCAGCTGCGACCCCACCCAGCCTTCTTACCAAAGGCGGTATCTCAGTTCCACAATTACCAGGATATATTCTTGCCTGTGTTCCTCCCCAAACCGCATAGATCCAATGAGGAGCGTAGGTTGCACATTTTAGATGTTGGATAGGCCTTGGCCTTCTACATTGAAAGGACTAAACCCTTCTGAAGTTTGACACAGCTCTTCATCGCAGTGGCAAAAAGGATGGAAGGTCTACCGGTCTCCTCCCACAGGATCTCCTTGTGGATAACCTCCTGCATCAAGTTCTGTTATGAACAAACAAAAGTGTTTGTACAGCTCACTCGACCAGGGTGCAAGCCTCATTAGCAGCTGTCCTGGAGCAGGTGCTAATCTAGGATATCTGCAGAGCTGCTACATAGTCTTCAGTTCATACTTTCGCATCCCATTATACTATCACACAGGAGACCTGAGATGATGCCAGCTTTGGTAGAGCAGTATTGCAAGCAGCACATCCATGAACTCTGAGCTCACCTCCAGGGACACTCCTTTTGAGTCACCTAACACGGAATCGACATGAGCAGGCACTCAAAGATGGAAAAAACGTTTACTAGCCTTCTGTAACTGTTCTTCTTCAAGATGTATTGTTCCTGTCCATACTATGACCCTCCCTCAATCCCTGCCGTCAGAGTTGATGGCAAGAAGGAACTGAGGGAACACAGGGCCGGTGGCATGTCATATATCGTGACATGAACACGGGGCTCCAGAGGGTGCCAGAGCAGGCTTTATGGACACCACTAAGGCAAAAAAATCTCCGACAGCCGTGCATGAGGGCATGTACACACCTAACATAGAATGGACATGAGCAACACATCTCAAAGAGCAACAGATATGGAAGGTTGGTAACTGTTTTCTATGTTCACAAACACTAGTAGGGTTGTTATTTATTTTTCTTTTGCTGATAGGAAATATGCTTGAAGCCAGGGGTAACCTTCTATATTGTGTATGGAATTAAATGCAACCTCCTTGGGGACTGAAAGCATTGGCCCTTTCATAGCACTCTGAGTAGTTGGTTGTGGTTTCAGAGTTGAGCTCAGTTTTCTGGTTGGTATTAAAAGGACTGTCATCCTTAAGGGCTCTTTTATTTTTCTTTTCTTCCCTTACAACTAGAAAATGGACATTCAATCTAGGACTGCATTCAGTAGTGTTTTTGTATAGAAGTGAGTACCTGATATAACTGTGGTTTTCTACATATTAAAATATTTTGCTTGACGATTGAAGGAACAAAAGGAACAGAGAATATGCATAGCTATATTTTAAGCCAGTATCATCCAAACAATTAGTCCATTATATTGTAGAGTACTGCTCAGTAAACCATCTTTAGTCACAGAAAGGTCAATATCTGTAGAAACAAGATATAAGGCCATTTTGGCATTAAATTCAACCCAAGTTTTCTTGATGCTTGGCTCATTCATATGACAGGCAAAAATAAATTGCAGCAGTTACTCTCCTTTGTTGCTCTGTAAGCATTCATTCCCCTGTACTGAAGCACATCTGTAGTCTGGACCGACTAAGAAAAGTTATACTTATTGCTTGCATTTTCAGCCAAGCTTTTGGAGTAGCTCACAAACCAGAGTTTATCATCTAACATCTCATTTTCTCCTTCCCCTCTCCCCCCTTCTCAATCCCATTGTTTTCACTTCACAGCAGTACACTCATCTTGTATGCAGCAATCCTTATGTTAATAGGTGCGCAGGCCCACTCTGGCACTTCCCGGCCTCCGTTTTACTTTCCGGAAAAGTGGTCAGGGTAGGATCAGGGCCCAAGTATAATTTTTTTGGGCCCAGTACAAACTTGTAACACAGGCTCCCTCCCACACACATACCACAATCCCTCATCCCATACATATAATCTCATGAGCCATGAAAATTTTTTTCCTCATGGTAATGGGGGTTGCAGCCTGGGCTGGGCCCCCCAGGGCTTCTAGGCCCCGGTAAAGTGTGCCCTTCCCCCCCCTGCCATGTGGGTGTCCTGGGTAGGATGTTTATGTATTATCTTGGAGTGTGAACATTTCCTGTTACGAGAGGATGGCTGCAAGAAGTGCGTACAGGCGTGCAGTTCTAGGCTCAGATCCTTCAGACTGGCTGAGCTGTGTTTGGAAGAAGGTTACTGGGGATGGTTATGCAAAGGGTTAAGCCACCATTACTTTCCCTGTCATGGGTTGGCCAGGGACTGCGCCAGTCCTTGGTTTATAGCAATCAGTGCTAGGGCTGGGTATGTCCCCACTGCTATACAAGTGCTAGAGCTAATGTTGATGGAGGCTGCACTCTATATTGGAATCAAGGTAGCTTGCAATGATTGATAATTAGAGAATTATTGACTTAAAACAAAGTTGTTTTTGAGTGTGAATGTATTTCACAGCTATGTTAGGATGTGTCCACTGGATCTCGCTGATGTAGACAGGGCATTGGACTCCTTCCCTTTCTTTTCATTTGCTCTGTTGCAGTTGGTTCCTGATTCCCCCATAATCCTGCTGCTCTTCTAACTACAGTCCTTCAGCTGCCCAACCTCACTCTCTCTCACCAGGATGCTTTTGCTTCTCTTCTCTTCCCTGTCTCCTCTTCCTTTCTCCCACTTCTGTGCCTCATGTCCCACAAATGCCCCGTTTGTATATGATAGGAATGAGTGCATGAAACAAACCAGATGAAGGGGTTTTTGCTACTTTGACCACTATCCATTCTATTACACTGTAATGATGTAGGAGATGGCGGAGAGCCACTGATTTCATTTACAAATTAACATCTAGAGCAAGTATGTTTTCTTAGTTTACATATGCCAGAATTAGAACAAATTTATGAGAAGCGGGAGAATTGTTGGAATCATTAAGGGGAGACATAACCTGTGACAAATGTATTTGAAAGGAGATTGTCAAGACTAACAATGTCCATTTTTAAATCACAGAAGTTCATATTAATTAATTGGTGGGGGGAAGGGGCATTAGAAGAAAAATAACTTCCATGTGGTGATACATATATGGTCAAACAAAGCGCATGTAATAGGCCTCCCCACAGTTTGTTTCTGGTGAGGTTTGTTCCCCCATCTGCCTAACCACTGGACTAATCGTTTTATTTCCTCAAATATGGAGTGGTAGCATTTCAGTACTCCCCTTGACTGTGAAGGATTCTGTTGAGACACATCACTATTTTCCTACCTCAGCTGTCTGGTTTTTTTCTGGGTTTTGTTCTGTTTTTAAGTTCTGTGCACTGTTGTTGACCCCTTACAAGTTTGTTCTGATTGTGGTGGGGCCATTGATATTACTTGGTAGGTCACGAAGGCTGCCTCCTGGTTCAGTTCCAGGAATCTGCTCAGCTTTAGGCTTTTGTTTTCAATGATACAGGAATGAGTCGGCAAGATGACTGGCTAGCACCACTTCCATGGACAGACCTTGCATTATTATTATTATACCTAGTTTCCGAGAAGGGAAAATGATTTGGTACTTTGAACCTGTTGTTTGCCTTTGTTTAAAAATACGATTTGATTGTGGAAACCCTCTCATATGTCATTGATGTGATAGCTGCCATGGTTAAAAAGCAGTGGCTTTTTGATTCCAGTTTCATAGCTTTTAAAGGCTAAAAGGGACCATTATGATTATCTTATCTGACATGTATAATACAGGCCACAGCATTTCAGCAAGTGAGCTATGTTATGGTGGTGTTTTGCGAGGCGCTTTGGGCAATGCACAGAACTTGGTCTCTGGGAGAGGTTTGAGATCAGAGTCATATACTCCTACTCAGCAGGATTCTTGTGGAAAAGAATGTCTCAGCAATTAATTTAATAGGTAGTGTGGCAGCTGTGAAATTATTCTTTTCCTCCTTGGCCTGCTGGTATTTTGCAGAGAGTTGATTAAACTGAAACAAAGCAGAGTCCTAGAGTTTAAGGCTAGAAGGGGCCACCAGATCATCTAGTCTGAGCTCCTGTAGATCACAACCACCAACACCACCCAGCACCTGCACACTGAACCCAACAACCAAAATTAGACCCAAAGTATTACAGCCTTTGGAAGACTAGACTATTATGTGCCACAAGCAGAGTATAGGAGGGACTGAGGTGCACCAGTGCTCAAGGCCCCCACAATGGCAGGGCAACAATTGAAATATACCTAGACAATCCTGGTAGGTGACCCGCATCCACATGCTGCACAGGAAGGCAAAAAGCCCACAAGGTCACTGCCAATCTGACCTGGGGGAAAATTCCTCCCTGACCCCACATATGGCAGTCAGTGAGACCCTGGGCATATGAGCAAGAACCAGCCAACCAAGCACCTCAGAGAGAGAATGCTCCGTGCTACCTCAGAACCCTGCCCCTCCCCCCCCATCCCATTTCGAGTCATGGCCATCCCTGATGCTTCAAAGGAAAGAGATTTTAAAACAACAACCAACCAGATGACATTTTGGCAGGGGAGTTGAGGGGGTGAGAATCTTTTCCTGACCTTTGCAGGTGCCCAGTTGAAACCCTGAAGTATGAGCTTTTAAGAACATAAAACAAACCAGAATTGAGCCCCAGGACTGTTCAGTCTCGTCTCCTATTATCATAAGCAACCCTGTCGTGCAGTCACACTCTGACATTTTTCCTGCTTTCTGCTAAAACTAATGAAGTGGGTTTCGTCTGGCCCAGAGAAAGAGTTCATATCTGAGGACCTTGAAACCATGTCTAGTACTGAAGAGTGGCCAGTCCAAAGTGCCCTAGTTGGATAATTAAATTTACAAAAAAGAAAAAAAAAGTTGTCTGATTCCTCTTATTTGAGAGCAAATAAGTTTCTCCATGTCTTCTCAAAATGCTCCCTCTCATCAAAAGCCAAAATGACTTGTATTTCTCATCCTGGAATGGGGTTTGTAAAACACTTAACAGTATGACTTGGGGGTCATGGTGAATAATCAATCAACTGAACATGAGCTCCCAGTGTGACTCTGTGGCCCAAAGAGCTAATGCGATCCTGGGGTGTATAAACAGGTGAATTTGGAGTAGGAGTAGAGATGTTGTTTTATCTCTATTTGGCACTGGTGTGACCACTGCTGGAATACTGTGTCCAGTTCTGGTGCCTACAGTTCAAAAAGGATGCTGGTAAATTGAAGAGAAGAGCCATGAGATTGATTTAAAGGATTAGAAAACATGCTTTATAATGATAGACTCAAAGAGTTCAATCTATTTAGCTTAGCAAAGAGAAGGTTAGGGGTTGACTTGATAACAGTCTATAAATACCTACATGGGGAACAAATATTTAATAATGGGCTCCAGGCTCACAGAGAAATGTATTACATGATCCGCTGGTTGGAAGTTGAGGATAGACAAATTCAGATGGGAAATAAGACATACGTTTTTAATGGCAAGTGTAAATAACCATTGAACAATTTACTGAGGCTCTTAGTGGAGTCTCCATTGCTGACGATTTTTAAAGCGAGACTGGATGTATTTCTACAAGATATGCTCTAGGAATTATTTTGGGGAAGTTCTATGTTCTGTGTTCTGCAGAAGGTCAGATCACAATGGTCCCTTCTGTTCTTGGAATCCATGATTTAACGGTTAAAAATAATTCAATTTTTCATTAAAGAGAAAGATGCTAAATTCTCTGAGTGAAGTACATCTACATTAGCTGAATAAGATACGGTGACAGAATAAGCTTTTAATTCTATTAAGTCAGAATAAGGGCTTGATAGATTGATACATCTCACCCCTGATTTGGCATATATCAGTGGTTTAACAGGGAATAACAAAGAAAGCTTGACACAACTTCAGGGAGGATTCTATGGAGGCAAAATATAATTACCTGGTCAGACCAGGTTGACATCCTTTCTACTCCCTTCCTTCACACACCCTCCCAAAACTTTAATGACTACAAGTGGCAAATAACTTGGTGTTACTCGGGAGGGGTGGGGGTGGCATCAGAAGCAGCCATGCCCTTCCTTCCCCTTTCACCCCACTACAGGTGTAAAGAATTACCAACAATACTTACAATAGTAATGTTCCATGGAGGTCTGCCATCTAAATTATATCCTTGTCTGACTTTGCGTAACATGTGACAGATGATGGGATCACAGCACCAGCCAGTGCGACTGTGTGTGCTCGTTGGTGAGTCATCTTTCCTGAAACTCACCTCCCACACATTCAAATGAGAGAGAGAGAGAGAGAGAGAGAGAGGAAGTGTGTGAGTGAGTGAGTACTTGTAAGCAAAGAGCTAAAAGTATCCCAAATATTCTGTCATACTATAGATGCTGAATAGGACTCTTTAGAAAATGGTTATAAATTGGTTGAGACTTAGGACAACATTTTTAAAAAATGGGTGCATCTAACCTTTTGAAAAAATTTGGCCTTAGTTTCTTGGTCAGTTTTGTCCTCTAAGATCCATATTAAGACTGATCAAAATATGGTGGGTTTTATTTTTAATTGAATCTGTGGGAAAAGGAACAATTTTTTTCATTAATTCAAGTTTTTGTATAAAATGTTGGGTGGTATTTTTTCCTGTTTTCCTGCCTTCCTTTTTCCTCCCATCAGCCATGTTTTCTTTTTCCATTTTGGCCTTAAGTGTGTGAACAGGGGAGGAAATGAAAAAACTATCCCCCAAAATGTTTTTGAACAGCTTTGGCTGAACATTTTTTTTCTTGAAATTTTTCCATTTTCTTAAAAAGACCATATTTTCAATGAATAATTTTTAAAAAACATTTTGACCAGCTCTAGTTCATATACAGGCAATGAAATACATTTGACCTGATTTTTCAAAGGTTCTGATCCCCTGATGCTCCTATTGACTTCAGATGTTCAGCATCTTTGACAATCAGGCAACTTATTTTGGTGCCTAAAGCCTAAATTTGGGACCTCTATTTTTGAAAATTTCAGTTGGATTTTGTGAAATTTCAAGCCATTTTTAGTGAATTAAGATGTATTTGTTTTTGCAGTTTATGAGGTCACCTGTAATGGTAAGATGAATAGAAGGATTTGAAATTGATCATGTTTTTACCCTAAACAAAGAACACAGAATATCCTTTCTTCAGGCAGCATTACTTTTTAGCTGTGGTGCTCAGCCTGTCACTTAAGTCAGCCCAGAAGTTCTTTCAATTGTAAATATGCCTCTTTCCTCATTTTTCTCATTGATTTTGAAACCTGTATGTAAAATATTTCTTCATAAAATTGGAGGAAGTGCCATACTGAACTTGATAGAACTGGAAAACCTATACACAAAAGAGAGAGTAAGTAGCTTTCTTTTTAGGTGTAAGATTTTCTGTACATTTGGAGTGAATTCTTCTGTGAATGAGTATGCTGAAAACATGAATCTTTCAAATATTTCCCTGTAGAGCAGACCACCAAGCGGATGGCAGAGACTTCATCATAAGCGAGGTCTATACAGCAACAATATGGAGCTTAGGTATTGCACTTGTCATTTGAAGTGCATTACAAACATTAAGCTTTTCAACACCCCTCTGAGATACACAAATTCCATATCCATTTTCAAGGTGGGCGAACTTAGGCACAGAAAGTTAAGGAATGACTCAGTGACAGAGTTGAGACAAGTACCTTGCAGTTCTGGCTCCTTGCTCCCTACTGTCACAACCAGACACATACGCCTCAACTAGTTCCCAAATGGCATATACGTGATTACTGAAGCTGAAGCACTCTTCCTTCACTGGCTCACCTGTGTAGTGTTCCAGATAGGCTATTGCTCAAGCTGATTTGGAAATGCTTTACATTTACATGGAGATAGCCAGCATTTGGAATGCAGTTGATAATGAAATACAGTTCATTTGGGCAGCTATAAACCAACAAACCCGTTATGCCAGCCACTCCAGACACCCAGCACACCCACTGTCTCTCTCACACCATTATAAACAAGCAGGCAAATTAATCAAGTTATTCATCTGACAGGTTGGGAGGGAAGAAAGCGAGAAAGATTGTTTTGAAATACTTGGGAGGTTCTCTAATACTTTGGTCATGAGAGCTAAATGGCTAGATACCTAGCTTCTGATGAAGACCTACAAACAATGTCAGAACTGTATCAATTAAATGTTTCCATGCTGGCTTTTTCAACTAAGGAAATGAATCTTTTTTTCTTTTTTTTGTAGACGTCTTTAAAAATCTAGTCATTTCATACATTTTCTTTTAATGTATTGGTTTTCAATTGTTTGACAAATTCTCTGTCTTCCTCCCCCCCCTTTTTATAAAGATTATAATTTTAAAAATTCAGGAAAAAATGTTAAAGTAACCACCATTTTACTTTGGTTGTTTTCAGACTGGATGCTTCAGGGCATAACCTTTAGCAAAGAGGTTTAGGAGGAAATTTCCATTCGAGGCAAATTATTGCATAATTGCCCACGTCATGGTTTCTTGCACCTTCCTGTGAAATGTTTGATACTGGCTGCTGGCAGAGGCAGAATACTGGGAAATGGGAGACCTGGCTCAGTCACTAAGACACAGACTTCCTGTGTGTCTTTGGGGAAGTCACTTCACTTCTCTGCCTCTGTTTGTTTCTTTTCCTATCCTTTGTTTAGACTAGAAACTCTTTGGAACATGGCATGGGTCTGTAGTGTGCCTGGGATAGCAGGATCCTGATCCTTGTTGGGGCCTCTAGGGAATAAAGTGCGATACTTTGAAATATGGGATGCTCTTATGTGGTTTCCTTTTTTAGTACTCTTACTTTCTTCAGTATTTTAGGGTTAATATTTAGTTTTCTAAGAAAAGAACACCCCGCCACAGCAAAGTGGGTGATAACACAATGGTGGTTTACATACATTCTCTTATTTTGTCTAACTCTATTGTAACACACACACAAAAAACCATAAAAACATTGTTTGTTCTTTTTTCCCACCCAAAAAAGGGTAATAGTCTGTGTATATCTACCCTGCCAAGAAAATCCCATGGTGCCAAAGCTTAGCGCCTGGGTCAGTTGGGGAGTGCAGATGTTCCCGCTTGGACTGGAATCTGGTGAGGGGTTAGGGTCTCAGAACCCAGACTCCAACCCAAGCAGGAACTTCTACAATGCTATTTTTAGCTCTGCAGCCTGAGCCCCACAAACCCGAGTGTCTCAGAGCCCTGGTCAACTTTCTTTGTAGATTAGACATACCTTTTATTCATTCCTTATTATACTGTATCACTACCTTCTTTGGACTTGTAATGTAACATTTTCTTTCAATACAAGCAAAATTAGTTGTGAATACAGCTGGAGGAGAAGTGGTAAGTCGGTTTTGAGAGAAACTTCAGAAATTTCAAGGTTTTTTTTTTTTTTACATGGAGGAGAAAGAGAAAGTATAAATTGTGCAGGCTTTGCTTCTGCCCCTCTTCTGCCCCCTTCCTTTTTCCTTTATTCATTTTGCCACTGAAAAAGGAGGAGAAAAGGAAAGGAGGTGAGAAAACAATAACTGAAACATGGAAAATAATTTTTTCACTTTTGTTTAAAAAAAAATTGGAAACTTTCAAATCCCCCCAATATGTTCATTTTTGAAATAGCCCTTAATTTTTTTAAGAGTCTTGAACAACATTTTTTGACCACCTTTTGTGAAATTAAACAAATTTTGTGAAGTTAAAACAAAACACAAATTGGGTGACCTCCTAAAATCATCCCAGACTAGTTAACTTGTAACTTTTATTTGCAACTTTGCAACTTAAATGGTGACAAATGACTTAAAATGACTAGAGTATTTCTGGGAGTCTGTGTAAAGATATACCTGTACAGAAAGCAGAGATTTGAACTGTTGGATGGTAGCACAGATCAAAGCTTACCTTGCTCACCCTTGTTTGCATTAGTACAGTTATGTCAGTGGTTGGCCGTCCCTGTTGCTGAAATTGGGGCAAATTCCCTCTGAGGCCTGAATATTACAAAATGTCAGAGCCAGTTTGTCTATACTGAGATTAAAAATAAATTTTTCACTTGTATACAATGACAGTTTCTAAACACTCAGTTAAAAGTAATACTTTCACAGCATATAAAAATGAAACCATTCCTTTCTAATAGATTAGTGGGAAATAATTCCAGTCCCCAAATATGCTATTGCATATGGAGGTTATTTTAATCCCATCTCTATTTACTACCTAATATGAAAAGTCATTGTTGACTCCAAAAGAAAGTAGCATTGTGGGTTTGGGGGGGAACATAGCAGCTATTCAGTTACAATAAGTATTTTAAAATGGTTCCCACTGATGTTGTTTTCTTGAGAGTATTTGTTTAAATTTGCATTACTGAACTTCTTGTTTTGAAGATAATATTATGTTTTCCCCCCACTGTCTGGGGAATGTTTGTGATCCATGTTTTCACAAAGTCCATAAATGTTGTAGCCATATCATCTCTGGTAGTGATCTCTTAAACTAAGCAGGGCTAGACCAGGTTACTCCTTAGATGTCACACCCCCAAAAAACCCCAGGGTGTTGTTGGAAATGGTGTTACTAATTCAGTTGGTGAGGACTTTTCTCTGAGGTCAGAATACTATTGTCGTTATGACATTCACTCTTAGTTTACTCATGCCAATGATGGCTTGTCTATGCTGGAAAAATACATCATGTCAGAAAATATATTAACCGGTATGTTTTAACTAACATTATGCTAAACATAACAGGACCTGCATAGGTATGTGTTAACTATTCTCCGTTTAACCTTGTATACTTTTTCTAATATATACCAACCCTGAACATGTAAGTAAGTACAGTTTTACAACCCTGCCCTCCTGCTTGCTTGGCATGTATCATTCAAAAAAAAAAAAAAGAAAACCACCACCACCAGGAGTTTTCAGGTACACTTGACCAATTTGCATTAACTTACCATTGCATAAGAAACACTATCATTTGCATAATTGTTTAATGAGCTGTGGTCTTTCAGATGAGATGTAAAACAGATGGCCTATTTGTAGGGGAGGTATTTTTCCTGATGTCCTAGTTACATTCCAGTTTAGATAGTGTATTCTGCTTATTTAAAGCCTACTTGAAAGGAGGCATTCTGGCCCCTTATATGTTGCAAGGAACCAGGCAAGTATTGCCCTACTGCAGGTACTGGGGTGGGAAGGCATAGGCAGCTGTGTATTGGCCCTCCTGGAAGTGTTGAAGGGGGCAGGCCAGGAATGACGATTGTGGACAGGAGATTTTGGGCCCATAGCATGAGCCACTATGGCTATTGTGGCTTGTGGTGTAAGCCATAGGCAGCATTGAAGAGGCTGCTGTAACTCAGCGTACACCAGGAATGCACTTCCTGCTAATGTGTAGTGGCAATGTGTGTGTGCTATTAAACAGAAGCCACATTCCACCCTGGGCATAGCTGCATTTTAGTGCTGAGTGAAGCAGTTTTAATATGTATGTTAAGGCTGGCTTGTACAACACCTCACTCGTGTGAATGCTTCTAGAGCCTTCTCAGGGAATGTTTGTGTGAGAAAGGATTGCTTGCTTTAGTAAGAATTTTCTAGACTGGCCCCCAGATTTGTAAAGCACTTGGGATGCTTCAGGATGAAAAGCACTGTAAACAAAAAAAATAGTAGTTATCCTTAAATATGTAATGTGATACCCTTGCTTTTTTTCATTGTGAGAAAAGAATGGCATGCAGCATCTTACGCTATATAGCTTGTGACGGGGGCAATCATTTCCTAAGTGCCTTCCAGCGGCTGGGTGTGATACTGTCTCTCTTTCCCATGCCTACCACCCTGAAGGGTACTGACCTCACTAGGCAGCTCTTCAGGGGCTCAGCCCTCTGACCAAGTCAATATCTACCCCTTCCACGTCAGCAAAAAGTCCAACAAAACTATCTTCCCTTGTCAAGGTCTTCAGCCCTGGGCCCCTTAAATCCAGCCCGTTCCTTGGCCTTCTGAAGGAACCTTGTTCCCTTCTCAGGACTTTGGTCACTTGGCCAGTGGGGGGGAACCCAAGCCCAACCCACTACTCTGGGCACTAACCCAGGGACCTGATTGGTTGCTGCTGCTTCATTCCCTGGGCCTCTTCCCACTTGGTCCTTTTACCTCTGCCCGTTAGTTCCCTTAGAGTTAAGTTCTCAGATCCTCTCCCAGGTCCAATAAATAAAGCCAGTCAATCTCCTATGGTCAGCGAGGAGCCTGCTTCCTCGCTCCCTCTGGTCCCAGCCAACAACTGATCTGTGCAGGCCTTGCAGCTCCTTCTATCTGAGCCTGCTGGGTTCTAATTGCCTGCTTCCACAAGGCTTCTCTAGGGAGGCCTGGATGACCCATCTTCACGCTCCTTCCTGAGGTGTAGTAAGACCATGGGGCATTCAGCACAGGGCCAAGAAGAGCCCCGATGCACCCCACCACATCACTGTTTAAAAATCACTTAGCTACCCAAACTGGAGAAAATGTATTTATGTATCTTGTTTTTTTTTTTTTTTTTTAAATAGCTGATTCCAGAATCAACACTGTTAAGTGCGTCATTCAGCTGTGTCCGTCTGTCTCACTGCAGCAGATCTCAGATGGAATGCAAAAGTTTTATCAGGATAGATTCTTGTGAGCTTGGCAGGCAGAAGGATTGATGGCTGAATGCCTCCTTGCTGAAAATAGATCATATCTTGACAAACTAAGTTACTTTTTTCCTCCTCCAGCTGGCACAGCTGGGCTGAGGTGTGCGGGAAAAGCGAATCTTTGCTTCCCCTTTATAAGAAAACATTTAGGGTGAAATCCTGCCCCACTGAAGTCAATGGCAAAACTTGAATTGACTTGGATGGGGTTAGGATTTCACCCTTCATTGCTCAATAATGCCTTGCCTATATAGGATTGATCACAAAACAGAAGGTGCCCAAAGAATTTTTAGCTATCCTGAATTAATTAATTAAAAATTAACATTGTGGGGTCATTATAGCTACAACCACATTGCACACAACAATAGATGTTATGTGTGTGTTTGTCGCCTTCCTCTCTACTGGAATTTTGAGGTTCTGCGCCCATATCTAATAGAATTTTAGTTATCAGCAACTTAGTAAGGACTAAGTCACTCTTTCAGTGTAGCCATTTTAAGACCTCTGTCTTGCTAAGAATATTGATATGTTGTGATTAGCTTTTTCTATTACAGCATTAACAGTAGTAACGGGGGTATGAGGAAAAATATTTTCGGTTTATTCTTTTCTTTTTTCTCCTTTCCATTTAGGGACTTGGACGGGGGAAATTAAACACATGGCCAGAGGTTTTTTTCCCCTTTTCAGATAGAAAGTTAGTTCTTTCTTTAGAATACTTTTTGGATGTCACTTCCTTTTTGATAAGACATTTGAAGTTGGAATACAGAAAAACAGGAACTCTGACTAGGCTGCTTGGAAAATACTTACTATTCTATTTGCTGCTCCTGGAAAGATGCACAATAACTTCTTTAACGGGCTTATTCTGAAAAACTAGCAACATTTTTATTTGACTGATTAATAAGACGGGAGGGCAGCTAGGTATTCAACCCCATGAGAGCTGAGACAAAACACTTCCCCTCTCCTCTCCCTCCTCCAAAAAACCCCCACCAACTGTCTTTATGAGGAGTTGGAGCATTCATGTGCAGCAACAGTTTTTAGAGGAGTCTATTAGAAATTTTGGTGTAAGGATATTGGCCCAAGATATCCAAAACTGACAAGCGATTTTTTTAGATGCCTTAGTTTTTGAAATTTCGTAAAGGACCCTGATAGTCCAAAAAGTGCTGCACATTCACTCTCTAAAAATGAAGCCCTTTTCAGGAGGTGTCAAGTTGGGTGCTCAGAAATTGAGACACTCAGTCACTAGTCATTTCTGAAAATTTTGGTAACTAAATGTCTGAGAACTTCTTTTGAATAAACAAGGGAGCTTGATAATAGTAGATGCTTTTTATTCAGTATGACTGCAAGTCCTGTTTTTTCCATGATCCTTGTAGTCCTTTGCTGCTAGCGCTCTCTGGTGGGCATTATTTTCATTGACCAAGTGAAGATGGATTTTAAAAGTGGAAGCATAATGTATTGCTACTTATAGGCCTGGTCTACACTACACAGTTAGGTCAACATTAGCTCAACCTAATTATGTTAGTGTACACGCTACAGCTTTCTCCTACTGATGTAAGTTCCATACTACACTGACATCATAACTCCACTTCCAGGAAAGGCAGGAGTAGGGCTTGTGTCGGTGTAGTTAGACACCATGTTAGTTAGAGGTGCACAGACACCATGTTACTTACATCAGCTGTTAGCTCTCTTGTCAATTTCATGGCTCCATGGAAGCTGTGAAATTGACAAGAAAGCTGAGCAGCTAGAGCCCAGCTGCCCCCCTCTGCCCTGGAGAGGGTGGCAGCTGGATCCCACCCCTGGTGGGGAGCCGTGCGTGGCAGGACCCTGCTCCCGGTGGGGAGCCGCAGGTGGTGAGAGGCCTGGGCAGCAGGACCCTGTTCCCTGCGGGGAATGGGAGGCGTGAAGTCCCTGACGGCGGGTCCCCGCTTTCAGTGGAGATCAGGGAGACATTCTTCTCCCCCTTCCCCCTCACCCTGCTCCCGGCTGGGAACCTTGGCCGTCTTGTCAATTTCATGGCTCCAATTGACAAGGCTGCCCAGCGGGGAGTGGGCGGGAGGTGGGGGGATGAGTGGGGGGGAGCGAGAAGCCAGGGCAGCTGGACACCCGGGGGAGGCGGGGAGCCAATGGGGAACGGGGAAGCGAGAAGCCCCAGGCGGCCCGTTGGGAGCCTGTGGGGCAGCTGGGCTCCTGGCAGGGAGCTACCAATGGAGCTGAGAGATGGGGCTCCCAGCTTCCCACACTGCCCCTCTTAGGTTGGTGGAAGCATTCCTGGTGAGGACCACACCTTTGACCCCAGGAGGGTAGTGTGGACGTGTACCTCTGCAGTAAGTACTGCGATGGCTGCAAGCCGGCCTAATGTAGGTCGACTTAAGTTTTTAGTATAGACATACCCATAGACAGAAAGAGATTTGCATACCAAACATGTACAGATGTGCATGCATTTGGTTTAAATAAGCAGTCCTTCAGGAAATGTAGGAATAACCTTCTAATGATGATGGAGGAATGACCGTTTAGGTAAAGGGTATCTAAGGGTATTGGCTCACAGGTCAGATGGTCCTCCATCAGCCTTCTGTTTAATAAGTCAGTGCAGCCTTCAGGGAGTACAGGTCTTGGCAAGCATTCTCTCAGAACCAGAGGGGAGAGAACTGTGCACTGGGATCTACAGCATCCATATTGAATGTTATGAGTGAAATTTTAATTTTTGTCTGCTAGATGTAGTGCTGACCTGGACTTTAAAATCCTGGGTACGTTGCCTGACCAACATATGTGCCCCAAGACTAATTATGTGAACTAGCTTCCTGCCTCAGTTTCCTTGTAGGCACAACAGAACAGCTGCAGAAGAATGATCTCATCTGCTCCCTCAGTTGTAGTGTGCACAGATGCTTCATTTTGGGGATATTGGAGAGAAAATCTTGTGGTTAAAGCGCTGGCCTGAAATTTGAGTTCCATTTCCAGCTGTGTCACAGACTTCTTCTGTGACCTTGAGCTAGTCACCTACTCTCTCTGCTTGTAATAATACTTCCCTAACTCCCAGAGGTGTCAAGGGTTTAAATTAATTTATCTTTGAGAGGTTCTCAGATACTATGTTGAATGGCGGTCATAGACGTATTTAGTGTATAAGACTAATTATTCACTATTTTTCAGCAGAAGTGCAGTGTGTGGCACTGCTGTTTTGTTTTATAAGCAAATTAAGATAGGAGCCCAAATTCCATTTTAATTCTCTGATATAGACAATTCGTTCACCCAGGATTTTTAAGTGTGGGTTAGATCACAGTAATAACTAATCCTTTAACGGGGGCTGGAAGTGGTCAAATAATACAATGTGATTTTTTTTTTTAAATCATCTTTTATTTGGCTACAAAACGAATATTTCCTTTAGCTAACCAAATTAGAGATTAAGATTGTTCTTAGATAAATTGCCTTAAAAATAAATAAATAAGGTAGGAATCTTTTACTGTCAAACTAATGAACTTTCAGCAATACCCTTATTTTTAGGGAGATGGACCCAGAGAAAAATAAAGAATTTCACTTGTTTAAACCAAATGTAAATCTTGTTGGAAATTTAATTCAGCAATGGATTATTATTAAGATTAAGATTCTGTCATGGGTATTTTTAGTAAAAGTCAGGGACAGGTCATAGGCAATTACACAAAAATTCACGGAAGCCTGCAACCTGACCCCGACTTTTACTAAAAAATACCCTGATGGGGGGAACCTAACAGAGCGCTGCTGGGGGCTAACCTCTGGCAGCTGCTCCAGCTCTGCCGCTGTTCCATCCTCAGGGGTGCTGACCCAATTCCAGCTGCTGCTCTGAGGTCTGGGGACCGCTGCTGCAGCGGCCAGCCCACAGGCAGGCTGCTGTTCCAGCGGCAGTGGGGGTTGACCCAGCCCCAGCTGCTCCAGCCCTGTCCCGGAAGAAGTCCCGAAGGTCCTGGAAAGTCACGGAATCTGTGACTTCCGTGACAGAATCATATCCTTAATTATTATTCTTGCATCAAGCAGGATTGGGGGGGCGGAGGAGAGATTTATTGCTAGAAATAAAAACTGGAAAGATTTTGTAATGCATAGGATTTTCTCGAGTTTTATCTTGCTGGGCTGGTGCTAAGTGTAGAATTGCATTTGGCTGATTGGATTTTGGTTGGTAATAGTATCCTTTTTCATGGGACTGATAAATACACTGAGCAATTATGTTTATTGAATTTTTAAAGTCTATACTAGGAAAATGAGATATCAGGCAAAATAAGTCTCTATATTTTTCTGATATATGTAATGAGGTAGAATCCATTTGACCTGAGTACTGTTGGTCAGCAGCCAAGGAATCATGCTAAGTTATTGTTATTCATGATACTTATAACAACTGCTTATACTAGTTTTAGAGCACCTGAGACCCTAATTCAGCTAAGTAGTTTAAAGAATGGCTTGGATGAACCGTAATTACAATCTGATTGGATAGAGAACCTTCAAACCCATATCATTGATCTTCTAGCAAGTTTACACATTGGAACTAGCTTCTTTGTCTACCGTAATGATCTATTATAATCAAACTTGTATTTATTAAACAGAAATTTTATTGATAATGCAAAATCTTAAATAATTCTTAGTGAGTCCCTTCCCATAATTTTATAGGTTGTATCAAATACACACGCACTGTGTTAATGAGTACGTGACCCCTTCTGTCCCTTGCCTCCTTCTCCTACTTCCTTTCTTCTTTCCACTGAAGTTTGGAGACTGTATGTACAGTACTGTTAGTATTTCTGATGTGGTGATGATGTATGTAATCTCTCGTGTCCCGTGGAAAGCTTTTCATTCAATGTACACAGGATGTGGGTCAGTCTGGTGGCGAGGAAACCTTTGTGAGTCATCTGTAAACCTCATGTGGTTACCAGCCTCTGTTATGTGATAATACAAAACTAGTTTGGTTATTTTCATCATGTGTTTGTGTGGTACGTCAGTGAACCTAGAGATAGTCTAGTCTCAGTCTAAGAATGTCCTACATTATGAGGATGGAACATTCTGTCCTCCCCCTTCTGTCTTATAAGTGGGTGTGACAGAATACATCCCTGTATTCACACCCTACACATGATTTGTAATAATATTTGTACAATATATACCTTGGAAGGTATCATTTGAAAACTCACAATTTGCTGTCAGTATTGTCCTGGTAAAAATGTGTGACAACATTGTATGTAAAGATATGATTCCCTTGTATGGTTGTATTAACACATGTTCCAAACCCCACAGTCTTGTCTAGGCAGAAGTCAGATGTGTTCTAAAGAAAGGAAGATATGCGTGCTTGCCTTTTTTCATTTAAGCAGTAAACAGACATGAAGCAGGGAGGGAAAGCAAAGGAAGTTCAAACAGGTGGAAAAACGCAGCACCAAATGTCTTTCCACATAGATTCTGCTGGAAATATTTTTCAAGAGGGGGACTGAAACTCTAAAAAGGAGAGACAAACTCCTCAAGAGACTCCTCTTTTTCTCCCTGCCCATTGCATTCACCGCACCTGAAGAGACAAAGAAAACAGCTGTTGGACTCTGAGGGAGGGGTCCTGACCTAAAGAGTTTGGTCAATAAGATTGCTGAAAGCATGTTGTGAGGAAGCTTTGCTTTGAATCGAATATAGTTTGTTAGGCACTGGTAAGCATTTAATAGTTGGGTTTTTTTGTAACCATTTCTGACTTTTATGCCTCATTACTTGTACTTACATAAAATCTCTCTTTGTAGTTATTAAACTTGTTTTACTGTTTTATCTAATTCAGTGTGTTCAAGTTGAAGTGTCTGGGTTACAAGGGATAACTAGTTGTGTGCATGTGTTTGGGGTAACAAGTTGTGTGCATGTCATTCCCTTAAAGGAGTGATGGACTTACGTATTTGTACTGTCCAGGAGAGGGCTAGGCAGTACAGGACATGCATTTCTGAGGGAAAGTCTGGGACTGAGAATGTGTGGTAAATTTTAAGGCTGATAACAGCCAAAGAGTGGTTGGCTGCTTTCAGCACACAGATAAAGTTGGGAGTGATTTACATGCTGGAGGTTGTTTGTGAGCAGTCCTGGTTGGAGGCTACAGCAGCAAGGTGTTGTAAAGGGCACCCCAGGTTACAGGGCAGGTATGACACAAGCTACTCATTAGTCTGGATTGTGTCTTGGTGTGTCACAGTGGGTAGCAATGGGACTTCAAAGCAAAAGACACAACTACCAGCTCTACCCTGTTTAGCAGTTCACTGGCAGTGCACGTTCAAAGGAGAAGCATCAGAAGCTGTGATGTCACCAAACAGCAGAGTAGGACGAGCAACTTTGCGTTTCAACTCCTTCTACCCACCCAAAAGCTCTGCTAAAGAAAAGCAGAAAAGGAAGGAGGATGTGGATGACTAAGGGTGAAAAAAGGAGGAAAAAGAGAGGTTCAGGTGCTCTTAAGGGAAACTTATTGTAGTATGTTGCATGCGATACAGTTACAGACTATGTAATTCCAGTTGAAAAATTCTGGATGTGGCAGAGAGTTGCAACTATTAGAACTGGTCAGGAAACAGTTTTCCCATCCTGCAAAAATTTGAGATTTCAGAAATTTTTTCCCATCCCGGATTGGGACAAAAAGTCAATTTTTTGAAAATTCTTACAAACCAGAAATCAAAAAATTTCATCTCAGGTCAATAGAAATATTTCATTTAAATTTCAACCTAATTTTTAAAAAGCCTCTTTTTAGTATAGATTAACTAAACTTTTGAAACTAAGAGCTGTTTCCGGTGGAAAAATTAAACTTTGTTTTTGAAAATGTCAAAATGGGAAACAGTTTCTAAATGATTTGAATCCAGAGATTAGTCAAAACTACCTCTTCTTTTTTGAGTGCTGGTCCCTGTAGTAGATTCCATATGTGGGGGTGCATGCGCGCCATGCGCCGGAACTGTTTGAAGTAGTCTCCATCGACCCGCGTGCCATGCGTAGTCCATGTGGTGTGTCTGAGGTCTTGTATGGCTGAGGGGTCAACGCCCCCTCAGTTTCCTCTTACCGCCTCATGACCAGAGTCGGAACACTCTCCTCTTCACCTTCGAACTACATAGCTTAAAAAAAGAAAAAAAGAAAGTTTTCATTCTTCATAGTTGTACTTAGAACATAGTTTTTGTAATAGTTACCTAACTTTTTTTTTTTTATGGTTAGATAGGTTAGTTAGTGACCATCACTGGACCGTACACATTTTGGGGGACTATGCTCTCGAAGTGTTTTGATTTTGATGAATCAGCATTTTCCATTGGAAAAATGTTTAATTCATAGCTCTAGCAACTATAATGATAGAATCTGTAGTTGTATCAAATAAGCACATTAAGTTACAAGTATTTTCTTTGGCAGAGTAATAATTATAATACTTAATGCTTGCAAATTGTTTGCTTTTTCAGTTAACCGCACACTAAAGAGTTTGGTAATTAGCCAGTGTGTGCCTTAGCATCCACAAGATGGCTGATGAATGTGCCCTGTTGTGTTGTTGATTATTCGCATTCAGGTGAATAGTTATTGATGAATTGTAAATCACTTATTTTTAATTAATGACATAATTAACCAAGAGTGATATTATAACTACTTCCAGGTGTATTCGGGGCTACTTTTAGTGTTTTTTAATCTTTGATATAAAGTCAGATACTGTCCTCACTACAGGTGCCAAGTTGTTTGTATGACGCATGTGTTGTAGTTTGTATTCTTACTTTGTTCTGAAATTTCCAGAATCCAGTGCAACCTGATTGCCATTCTTTATTCTTTTCTTGGACAATATACTGCTAGGTGCCTTGTCAACGTCCAAGATGGTAATTTCCCTGACCCTATCTGAAGAGGCAAGGTTCAATACTAGGCTGTAGTACATCATCCCACTCTATGCCTAAACATCTGTGTCACCAACGATACAGCTTTACACGTACTTTGTTTGCATAGTATTCTGTTTATTATATAATGTGTGTTTTGACCATCTTTAAAACATACAATGCAAGAACATTGTAAAATATAATGAATATACATTACACACAAAAATCCAAAGAACATCCTGGAGCCCACGTTTTCCCAATAACTAACATGTTACGTTTATAGCAGACACACACTTGGAATTCTGCCTTGTAGCAGAGCAGTACTCTTCCCACATCGGGCCTTCCAGTGATATTTTTCTCCCTAATAACTGATTCAGCTATTTTATTCATATAAATCTATATACATTTTTATTTATAAATTTTATATATGGACTAGCAATTAACAAGATCCTGGAAAATGTAAATGTGGTCATGTAAAAATGTAGGTTTTAGTTTAGAATACTGCTAAAAAGCATGAACATTTTATTATTATTATTATTTTATTTTATTAAAACTGCTCCTTTCCTCCTCACGCATGTGTAATTCCCACTGATGTGCATTGGCACTTTGTCTATAAAATGACTGCGGGATAGCAGTTTCACAAATGGGTAGGACAATAACTCCTCCAGCCCCTGCCATTCCCCTCTCCTTGTATTATCAGAAATTGCACTTACAATGCAGGCCTCTCTATCTAAAAATATAGCTAAAAAAGTAAACTGTAAGTACAGTAGATCACCTGTTTTGTGAGCTAATTGAACATCTCAAAATTACAGCAGGTACAGTTCAAAAGTTGCAGCCTGGTGCCCTGCATCACATTCTTCTTGTTCTTCAAATCAGTGCAAAACTATATCCAGTGCATTGAAGGCATTGAAATGTGAAAGGATGTCAGCTTGCTCTTCATCAGCATCACTTTCATTATGCAGTTTTATCCCCCCTGAAGGGAAAAATGGTTCATGTATCACTGGCTGTTTATGAGACTCATGTTTGTAAAATCAAGGTTCTACTGTAATCCCTTGTTCTATGATTCTGCATGGTATATCTCAGACCTGAAACTTAGTGCAAAATTTTTCCAGGCTGCCTCCTGCTTTTGTTCTCAGTTAAAGGTCCAAGTGCCATATTGCGTTCAGAGGAGTGTGAGAACTATGCGAGTTAATGTAAGGCTAGTGCTGCTGCCACTGCAGGCCTCTCCAAAGGGGGCAAGGTCATAGCCCAAAGGCCTTCCTCCACAACGGTCAGCAGTGCTGGCTGGGCGCAGAGGGAGTGGATACTGAAAGTCTTCATGTGCTCCCTAAAACCCACCGCACGGAACCAGCACAAAGCTATTCTTTGAGGGCACAGTAGCACGTTCTGTTTCTAGACAGACCCAGAAGGAACTCTGACAGGTACAGTGACCAGATTCTTCACATCAGGAGCAGTGATCATACCTTAGACAATCTCGCTTGAAGAGCTTGCGTGTGTTAATTTTTTTTTATTTATTGTAGATAGTGGTATGGAAGTAGGCTAGTCTCTCCAAAGGTAAGGCTGAAAGAATCCTTCCAGTATAAGCCATGGGGGAGACTTTCAAAGTCAATCTCATTTCCTTTTATGTCTCCCTCCTCCCCCTTGTTCCTTTATCGCTTAAGATCATTTCTGTGTAGCTTCCTGTCATTGCTGCTGCTCTCACTGGCACTGCTGAGGGTGGTAATACGTGCAGGGTCACCATCACCACAAGCCAGCTTCTTTTCTGGGTCAGTGGCTCCAGGAGAAATTTTTAAATGTGGAAGAAGGCGTGTGGGAAAACACAGGGTTCTTGTGATTCTCGAACCAAACTGAAACCCTGCAGTGGCAAACCTTGATGGTCCCAGGGGTCTTTTGGAGCCAGTCAGCATTGCTGCATGATCAGCCAGAAGGCATACTCAGTTCAGTGAAGCAAGGAAGTGAGCACACAACTTTCACAGAACTACCAACATGAGGAATCCAGGCTTCCTGAGTGGCACGACAGAGTTCCCTCTGTCACTGGTCCCGTTTTTACCCCCCTGTTCATTTAGAAAACTGTCAGAGCAAGGAATGGATTAGAAACGTGGCACTTAAGTTGTGTAAGAGGGAGAAAACGCGTTACAAATGTGCACCCTGGAAGTAGCCTTTCAGATTAGTTTTAAACATCACTATTTAAATTGGTGATCTAATAATTCTCCAGAACTGTCCTCCAGTCTCTCGTCACACTTCTCGATCAAGTGCAGGAAGCCTGGTTCATGAGGAATTGTTCAGCAGAGTCATACGTATGACTAATCAAAATCACTGCTTGCCTCTTAGTTCAGTGCAGTAATAAGACTTCCTTCTGAATCTAATTATACCCACTAAGCTTGCACACAGGCATAGATTGCCACAGGAGGAGAGCAGTCTTTGTTTAGAAGGCTGCAGGGGTTTATTCTCTTAGGCTAAAGTGTGGCACGTCTTTGCCAGAGGAGAAAATTAAGTTGTGCATTGCCATAGTATGGTCACATCATAATCCTCAGAGGTAAATTGTCAGTTCACGTATTTTTACATTCTGTGGATTATTAAATAGATTATTCAAAAATTAAGCACCAAGCTTTTCTATTAAGCCCTTGCACCCCTCCAGAATTAGCTCTTTGGAATATTCCATTGACAAGGTAGTCCCAAGCCAACAGCATTGATTAGCAGAGATGTTACTGGAGGCCATGTTAGATCTTTAATCAAAGGCACTGATATTTGGAAAAGATTGAGGAAGTGACCTGACATGGCATATGTTTTCACCTAGGCAACTGTAGACTGGCAGACATATCTTGGTTCTGGTAGAGGGTATGTACCTGTACTTGTGAAATCTGTGTCTCCGGAGAGGCTGTTTTGCCAGTTTGTAAGAGGTTACGAAGCAGGGATGCTGGATTAATTTTAGAACCTTTTAATGCAGTGGCAGGTGGTGGTTATAAATTCTAGGTGTGACTGTTCTCAGGGATGCATTTTGCTGTCTTATTGTATATTATTAATATGCCTATAAATGAAAAGCGGTGCAAGGCTTTTTGGTTCAAATATTGTTTTGTTTGATAATAGAATTGTCCAAATGAAATCAACAGGTGAAGGCAAAGGAAAAACATAGGATTCAGAAACTGAGGGAGCTGTTTTCTTACTGATTGCAAACATGCTTCCCATCTGTCACTCTGGTCTGACCTTAGTGTGTTATGTGCCATTGATAAAGCACTTGCGGTTTTTGGGGAGTATGTTGGGTTGGTTTGCAGATGAGAATTTTTGAAGAACTCTGCAGCTAGTTTTTTTGGGGATCTCAGTTAGTCTCTCAGTCCAGTCTGCAAATGCTAACACTCTAACCAATCCTCATGACAAATTGAGTAAGAGAGTTAGTATGTTTGTGACATTAAAGTGTTAAATCCTGGAAATGGTTCAGTCTCCAGAATTTCTTGAGATAGTGTGAAAAGGGAAGAGGTTTTTCTTTGCTATTAATTGTTCACCGACATGTACAGCCACAGAGAATAGAGAGGTTACACAAGGGCTCAAGGGGATTTATAACAAAACAGTATCACAGGGAACTAGCATGTTGCTGCTGATTGTTGCTGCCAAACTGGTTTCAACCAGAAATGACGTTTAAAAAAAAAATATTTTTTTAAAGGACAAATCTAAAAAAGGATTTTATGCCTTTAAAAATAAGAATGCATTCTGTGGAGGACAGAACTGAAAAAAACCATGTGGACATCCTTTTAATAAGTATTCTAAATGCAGTTTTTTGGGGCAAAGGTCTTATATTTGACAGTATAGCATCTCTTTCTAACCACCACCATTACCATTGCCTCCTTTCCTCCTAGAACACGTGGTGTGAGGGGTGGGATGGCAAACAGTGATTCAGGTTATGAAACTTTGTATCTGCTGACTGGTGACCAGATAAAGCAAGACAGCCCATTAGCAGAATCCTTAATCTAGTAGGGTGAGTGGAGCTTCCTTTTGAGAGGAGCTGAGATAAGTTTGTCTCAGTTGGAAGTTGCTTCTTACATATCGGAGGCAGATTCCATATGTCTTGAAGTCAACTTCTATGAGTTACTATTATTTATATAAGCAGGATGCAGAATAAAGTCTGAACCAAATCACATTGAGTTTTCCTATTGGCTCCAGTTGGCTTTGGACCAGGCCATAAAAGATTATCTGTGTCCTTAGAGGCTAATTAATCCACAGCATTCTATTTGGGGGAAGTTTACTGCCCCAGCATTCAGGAATGCAATTCCTCTACATTTAAATCCCATGTCTTTATTTCCGTAGCCTAATCAGTTGTCCATTCTAACCCAATAAAACTCATCATTGTCTGTGCTGGCTTATGGACTGCCTCAGTGCGGGGCGGCTAATGCCAGGGTCTGCTGTGATTTCAGTTTATCTGAAACCTGAACTTAACTACCTCGTTACGCAGGTGATGTAGTAGGATAGTGGTTGTCCCTCCCCCTCTCCATCTCAGTGCTGCTGTGGGGGTCAGCCCAGTCACAGGGGAATTAGCGAATCAAGAGCTACAATCTATGGGGGAGGAGGGGCGGTTCTGGCTCTCAAGCAGGGCAGAGCAGCAGGGGGTAAGGGAACTTGGGCCCACCTTACTCCACCAGGTCCCAGCCCAGGTCCTTGACAGTGCTGGAAGACTCTGCCAGTAGGTCAGTGGGGATCCCACTGATGGCAAAACCGGACCAAAGTCTGGTTCCCCATGACTACTTCCTACTGCAGTCTGGGGAGAGGACTCCGTCGTCCAAGAGTCCTCCCGCCTTATCGGGGTATTCAGTTGCTGGCAGTCTCAGTAGCTCGTCTCTGGACTCAGTCTCCTCCAGGGTCAAGGCACTATCCAGTTCAGTAACAGAGCTGGCAGCCTGCAGTAAACGAGATGTCTGCCTCCTTCCCTGTCTCTCTCCCAACTGAGCTGGAGGCCCCACCTTTTATACTTCCTGTCTTGCCTCTCAGCTTCCAGCACAAGGGGCAGGCCCAGCCTGGACTCAGAGAGTTGTCCTTCCCCCCTAGCTTGGAGGGAGGCCACACCACTTCACTACAGTAGTGCACTACACAGTGCAAACAGCTGAGAATAAATGGAAAGACGGGCAACCATATTAAATTTTCCAAGTAGAAAAACAGTATTTTAATCATGTTGTATTAGCTTTTATTTTGCATCTCTTGTAACCACAGAAGTTACTTGAAGATCTTAAGGAATCTATGTCCATAGAGACTTTTAGGCCTTGTCTACATTTGCACTTATGTCAGCAAAAATTTTGTTGCTCAGAGATGTGAAAAAAACACCCACTCAGCGACATAAATTTTGCCAGCATAAGCATGTGTGTGGACAGCGCTATGTCAGTGGGAGGCGCTCTCCTGTCAACATAACTACCACTGCTCGTTTAGGCGGGAGAGCTCTCTCCCGTCACCATAATGCGACTACACAAGCGCTCTTACAGCGGCATAGCAGTACCAATACCGCTGTGCCTCTGTAAGTTTGAAGTGTAGACTGGCCCTTATTGTATAAGACTATTCACAGATGCTTTTCTTAAGGATTCATAATGTTTGTCAGTAAGATGGAGTGTTAGAATAAAAAACAGTTAAACTAGTCACTCACTTGGGGAATAATGTTAAACACTTGCTCTTTTAAAAAGCCACTCCTACTGAGCATGTTGTTTATCAGACCGTACTACTCAGAGTTTATTTCCTGATTCCATTGGGCACTGTGGCCGATGACTTAGGTAATTTCTGATTTATCTCTCACTTGGAATCGCTCTGACTTCACCCTCAGACATTTTAACTTCAGTTTATTAGATTTATTTTGCCAGATGGAAAGAATCGCAAAACTGATTGTGACTGGTGAATGGGGCAGCTACAACACAGATGCCAGAGAGTGGGTATTGTATTTTGGAGACTATACGGTGTCATTTAAAGTAATCTTTTCTTCATTGTTATCTGGAAGGTACAGATGTGCATTGAACATCATTGAACCCAATTTTCAAAGTGCTGATTAAATTCCCTAATTAGGTATTCCCATATTTGGGTGCCTATCTTTAGTCACCCAGTTTCTGAAAATTAGGTGTGTAGAAGGCTGGAAGCACCAGTCAGATTAAGCAAATACTGGCCAGAAAGTAATACCAGCACCTCTCTTGTGACACTATTAATTTCTGCAGAATTTGTTAGTTTTTCTTTTGTTTTTTAAGTTTCCAACCTCTATCGTGTTGTAGATGTTTTAATGGGAACAGGGTTGTGGACATCTTAATGCATGATGTCAGTGCAACCAATTCAAGGGAACTGGTTAGAATACAGTTGTCTCAAACCTGGTTAAATACAGTTGCAATTAGTAGTGTGGATAGGATCTTCACTATACTCTCTAGCCAGGCTAAAGCGGACTGTTGACTCAGTTGTGTTTGTATTGCAGTTGTCTGTCTGCAGAATTAGTAAGGTTCCAAACATCTCTGAGACATGGGAACTAATCCCATTAATGTTCATGAAATAGTTAGTTGGTATCCTAATGTTAGTTTAAATAGGGACATTATTTCACTACTGACCATTTCAGAAAAGACATCTTGTTACTCTGGGACTATATGAAATTTGAGATTGGGAGTGAAACTTTAATGAACATTACCATTTTTTCCCTCCAAATTTAAATCCTTGCATCCGTTTTTTTTTTCTTTATTGAGATGGTGGTCTTGCAATATGTATATGTAATTAAACACAGCTGCATATGCAGACAGACATTGTCATTAGTAGGAATTGAACCAATGGCCTCTAGGTCTTTAAAACATAAGCCTCTTGCTTTCAGAAGTGATTCAAACAAATACATAAGTAGAAAATAAATTATACTGTGCAGTCCCCAAAAGTTGACTTAAATAATTGGAGAGTAAGAGGTGGGTAGGCGCGCGTGTGGGTGTGTGGGTGATAGCTGTCCCTTTGTAACTAAAATTTGTGTGCTAAAATTTTGAGGGGTTGCTGATACCACAGAAGTTACACAGTCAAACTTTACTTTCTTATGGCTTAGCTTTCAATATGTTATGACACTTGAAGTTCCTTGCCAAAGTTTATGCCAGTTCTGCAGTGTACCCAAGGCTCTGGATTCAATGTCAGTGTTTTAAGATGAAGTGGTTACTATAGTAGCACAGATCCATTGTGGTTTTTTTTTTTTAAACTCTGAAGACAAAGCTTTCCTGCCTGCAGTTGCATAGGTAATGGCCCTGAAGCCATGCTTCAACATGTCCCAGGACTATCCTATAAATACTGCGCTCTGTGTGTGTGTGTGTGTGGGGGGGGGGGGTACATAAAAAACAAGCATTTTGTTTTCTACCATTTAATAATCCCCAAATGACTCACCTTCCACTTAATCTCACGCACATGTGATTTTTCTATTCATTTTATTCATCTTCAATAACGTACAGCTGAAATTATTTTAATCAGTTTATTCCCAGTGAAGGGCTTCTTTTTTCCTTTGGTTTCTCAGACATTACTCTATAGATGATACCGTAAATTTAGCAAAGGAAGCAAGGAAAGGCTTGTGAGGGCTTATTCTTAGATTCTATTAATTGACTGATTTGTAGTGTTTGCAGTTTTGAAACCAATACATCTCTTGTTTTCAAAACATTCACACACTGGCTGAAAACTTATAAAATCTTTCTCTGTCCCCCATATCTCCTCCCTCCACAAATACACACAAACATGTGACTCATCTCTTTGCTGTGTGACATGAAAAACAAAACTGACAGATCACTAAGCTGCCCACCTGCCAAGGTGTCTTGTTACAAAATAAATCTATCCTGTTGAGGCACATGGATACTTCAGGTTGATAAGAGAGAAACTCTCCGCATCTAAGCACTGTGGATCAGATATCTAATAACTGATAAATTCAAATGAACAGTTGCTAGAAGCTGGGGTTCTTTGCCTGTAAGTACCATTCTTTTGTGCATGACTTCAAGGAGAAGATGGCTTTTTGGCCTTAGATCTCAAATATTCTTCACTGATAGTGCAGCTCAGTCAACACATGTATATCCATGATGTTATCTTAGAACACACCTACTTAACTATGGGCTGCATTGAAATCCGTTTCACATCACACTTACAGCCTTGACTTCATGACAGGGCAATTGTTTTACTTCAAACAAAAAAAGAAGAAAAAGCGGATCTAGTCTGAGAAATGCATATTCTTTGTAGAGGCGCTGTTCTTTGACTGGAAATATGTCTGAAAAGCCATCTCACTGAAAATAGATGATTTTTGCTGTGTTTTCAAATAGATAGAAATAACAAAGCAGATGCACTATGGAGAAAGCATGTTTGTACAGAGCGTAGCACAATGGACTCCTAATCTGTGACCAGGGCTCCTAGGCACTACTGTAACAAAAATAATATGTTGTTCGTACCCAAAACAAACTATATTGTGTGTCAGGTAAGCTAGTTTGCACGTAGCATATACCAAATTAGAAACAATCACAAAAGCCAGGAAAAGAAAAGTTAGCAATCTAAAAATACACATCCTCAACTTCTACACCAACATATACAGACTGATAACCCATCCACACCATAGAAGAGCAGAGGGGGACACATCCCAGACTTAACTCCGCCCTTATGAGGATGCCAGACTTTCTAAATGCATAGATTTAAAAGCCAGAAGGGACCATTATGATCATCCAGTCTGTTCTCCCATGCTCCTTATCTCCCATTATGATGACCTAGTCTGACCTTCATCTCCCCTCTCTCCAAACTACATCTCTCTCCCAGGAGAGCAGATGTTGCAATGTGTATGGTGGATGTGCTAATGAAGAGGTCTGTGTCTCTTGGTGGAAGAGTAGAATTAGTGTGTGATGTTAGATGCCTTAACTATTCATTTTTTTTATTTTGTGTTAAACGTGTTATATGTCAACTGTCCTTAATGGGTACACAGCGTAAAATGTTTGTGTATGAATTTGTCCAAGTTTTCTTAGTTTTAAAAAAGTCCTGTTGTTGTGAAAGGCTGAGGGCCTGTAAGGTTTTGTTTGTATTCAAAGCTACACCATGTCTCTGTTCAACAAACAGTTCTGTTGTACCATTGTAAAACCCTATGTGAACACTTCCTGAATTCAAATTAAACCTGATTTATACCAAAATAATTGAAATTGAGTTTGCCACAAGGTTTCGCTCTGGTTTAACTAAATCGACTTAAAATCACATCTTTAGTTAAACACATTTGAATAAGGGCCTGGAAGAGCAGTAGCTCCTTCCATGAAGAGCAGAATCATTGTGGAAGAGCCCAGGTGCTGGCTAAGGATGAAGAAGGAAAAGAGCAGAGGTTGGGAGAAGGCTCTTTGGACGTGACCTGGGGAGGGAGAGGAAAGGAGCAGGGAGAGCTCTTAGAAAGGGGGCAGAAAGTGCGGGTGGAAGATGAAGGGCTGAATTTGAGGACCGGAGTAAGGGAGAGCTCTTTAGGTTCCTAGCCTCTGGCTGCTGAGGAGGTGAGGAGCTGTTTGGAAGAGTGGCTGCAGAGAGGAAGGCTCCTGTGACAAGGCTGGGGGAGATGCCAGAGAAAGGGAGAGGTGCAGTGGGCTTCTCTGGCTGAGAGAGAGGTGGAGATGAATGGCAGGCAGCTGCCAAGGAAGAAATGGGGTGGATTGTCCTGGAGTCTCCAGGAGTTAAAGATTAATCTTTTTAATTAAAGATGATGTCATGTGATGAAACCTCCAGGAATACATCCAACCAAAACTGACAACTGTAACTGGGGATAGGAAAAAATGGAGCTTGGAGGCAGGAAGGTGTGAATGTTGGAAACAGAAGCTGTGGGAGAGAGGTGGGGGTAGAATAAGGCCTTCAGGTATCAGAGTAATGCTTCTGCAAGGCAGAGAGCAGCACAACGCTGAGTTGTTGCCCGCTGACAGGTTGTGTAGTCAGATAGCCTGAACTTCAGGAATTTCCTAACTTTTGTGTCTTTTATCTCCCAATCTTACCACTGCACTAATACTAATTTTTTTGTTTAATTATAATAAAATTAAGAATTATTCGTAGCTTTTATAGGTGGTTCTTTTCCTTGCTGTTGCTTTCTCCTGAAACTCCCAGCTGTCTCTTTCCAGCTTCCACAGTTAGCCTCTGTTGGTGTCTGGTGTGTATGTGTACATATACATACGCACATGTGCTTCAAATTCTGGTTTTTTGCCTTTGGCTAATCTATCAGTTACTAGACAAGTGGATGTGGACAGAAGGGCTCAGCAATCTTGAATCAGAAGTCGTTTTCCGGTAGAACAAGTAGTTATTTGTTTTCCTCCACAGCCTGGTCTACACTGACAATGTAGATCGACGTAATGTGGCTTACGTCGACCACTGGCATGTCAGTCCCACCAACCTAAATCGCGATACAATTCAATTTAATAAAACCACCTCCACAAGTGGCGTAGCGCTGAAGTCAAATTCTGTTGGTCGAATGAGTGTCAGTGCAGGCACAGCACAGTGTAAATCAAAGTCATTGGCCTCCAGGAGGTATCCCATAATGCTCGGTTATGACTGCTGTGCACATTCGCAGTCTGCGCACTGTGGCCACGTAAACAGGAAATAGCTCCTCCCCGCAAGCCCTGGGAAATTTTGAACTGCCCTTTCCTGTTTGGTCAGCGTGGAGAGAGCTTGCCAGCACAACTGATCATGGTGACTGCATGCCCCAAACACGCTCCAGCCTGGAGTCGACCTGAGGTCTTGGATCTCATCAGTCTGTGAGGCAGAGTCTGCTTGCTCGGAGCTGAGCCAGAACAAAAGAAATTGGTATTTACAAGAAGCTAACTCACAGCATGTTGAAGAAGGGGCACAACAGGGACACACTGCAGTGCCGTGTTAAGATCAAAGAACCTGAAGCAGGCTTATCAGAAAACTAGGGAGGCTAACAACCATTTTGGCTCCTCACCCAAAACATGCTGCTTTTACAAGTAGCTGCATGAGATTCTTGGCGGAGACCCCACCACTATGCCACCACACAGCGTTGATACCTCTGGGGAATCCATGTCCAGGATGAATGAGGACGAGTCCATGGATGAGGATGAGGAGTATGCCGAGGAGAACAGGGGACAGGCGAGTGGGGTATCCCTTCTCCCAGAAAGCCAGGAGCTGTTTGCAACACAGAAGCAGGCCACCCAGACTCAGGAAACTATGACTGACCAGGATGCTGGGGAAGGCACATCTGGTGAGTATATACTGCAAATTGCATGTCTTTGGTTATATCCTCTGTCTAGAATCTTGTACCAGCAGGAAAAAGTGGTGTGTGTGGTGGTGGAACTCTGCTTCCTTGTACTTAGTGTGCTTAAACATTGGGTTCACCCCAGAAAAGATTATTTATATGCACAGGGATGCTCCAAGAATCCTCCATGTATATCTCCAGGAAGCTTTCATTCAGGTACCCTGCAATCCTTTACAGAAGGTTTTTTGGGAGGGCAGCCTTATTTCTTCCACCACGATAGGACCCTTTCCCCCACCACTCTGTTATTGTGCAGGCATCATCGTGGAACACAGCATAGCAGCATAAGGGCCAGGACTGTAGCTAGATGCTTACAGCAAATCCTGCCTTTCCACCTGTGTGACCCTCATCAAGCTGACATCACTCATGGTTCTCTAGGGAAGATAGTGCACATTTACAGTACCCGACCAAGAAAGTTTTTTAAAGTGTGTGTTGTTGCATAGCCGGGGATGGTTTCTTGGGTCAGCACACCGCAAGTCCCTAAGCAGGACGTTGTTGCTGTGGGCCTTGGGCATCTGCAAACGGGTTCCCATTTTTTTCCGCCAGAGACGGTTAACCCGTATCCACCCCTTACCCTTTCTCCCACCTATTAAAAGCCTGATCAGTTGGGAACCCAATATCCATGCTGCTCTAGGGAGCATGGACTTGTGCAGCATGGGCCCCAGGGATTTCTTTAACACAGATGCACTTGCCCCTTACTTACCATGGCTGGAATGGCACTCCGACCCCTGCAATATTCAGACAATGGTATACGGTTGTAGCTTTCCCTTGGGAATGTTCAGGGGACTTTATTTTTACATTGTAACATTGCTTTTCATCCATGGGATGAGTTTACAATGGGTACCTTGTGCTTTGCTTCCCTCACAGTGGACAACGTGGCCTTCAACACACCACCGTCTCATACTCCTGCAGAGCGCCTGTCGCAGATAAGAAGGTGGAGAAAAAACCACCCAGGATGACGTGTTTAATGAGCTAATGAATGCCTTCGTAGCTGCTGACACAGAGCTAAGAGCGTGGAAGATTTCATTATCTGACAAACTGAACATGGACATGGATGACAGGAAGGCAGCCCAGGAGTATGAGCATTCAACACAAAAAGAGATGCTGCGTATAATACGTGATCAGTCAGACATGTTGAGGCATCTGGTTGAGCTTCAGGAAGCTCAGCGACAAGACAGACTCCCTCTGTAGCCCCTGCGCAAAACTCTGAGCTAACGCAGTCTTCCCTAGCCCCTACACAAAAGCAGTCTAGGAGGAGGTTGAGCGGGGTGTAGTATGTGTTGCACTCATCGCCAGTTGAGACGAGCAGAAAGAGCCGACGGCCCTTTTAAGGAGTGGGGATGTGTGATTCTTTCGTGTGTGCATGGCCAAAATGGGCTCTGTATCCCTGGCCCCACACAATGCATGCGGAACATTCCATTTTCTTCCATTTCCGCCCTCTGTGAAGGATCACCAATAAAGAAAGTACTGCTTTACAATTCAGTAGTCTTTATTTAGTGATGCAAAGGGAGGGGGAAGAGGAGGAATTGGAGGGGGAGGGAGAAGGTTGGAGGGGAAATATACTGCTTCACAATTCATTACTGTTTATTGATAAGAAGGGAATAAAGGGAAGAGGAAGGAGAGTGGGACTGGAATGAGGGAGAGGGGGGAACTGGCTCGGTGTGGGATGGGTAGGGGTTGCGAAGGGAAAGCACAGCACAGATAAGCAACACACATTACTATTGTGTCTCGTTGCAAAAGCGGTTTTTCAATGCTTCCCTGAGGCACAGCGCTCCGTGATTGGCTCTCAGCATTGCAGTGGCATCTGGCTGCTCAAAATTTGCGACCAGCCTATCTTTCTCCACAACCCAACCAATGGGAACTTCTCCCCCTTTGTCTCACAGCAGGCAGAGATAACTATTGAGATGTTTTTTTCCACTGAGATCTAACCTAGTGAGCAGATTTCTCCAGGACACTTTTAAACGTCCACATGCACATTCCACCACCATTCTGCACTTGCTGAGCCTATTATTAAAACGCTCCTCCTTGCTGTCCAGGTGCCCGGTGTAGGGCTTCATTAGCCAGGGGATCAGGGGATAGGCAGGATCACCCAGGATCACTATTGGCATTTCAACATCGCCAATGTTTCTTTTTTGGTCAGGGAAGAAAGTGCCCCCTGCATCTTTTTGAACAGACCTGAGTTCCTAAAGATGCACGCGTCATACACCTTTCCAGACCACCCCACACTGATGTCGGTGAAGCATCCCCTGTGATCCACGAAGGCCTGTAACACCATTGAGAAGTATTCCTTTCAATTTATGTACTCTGTGGCAAGGTGGTCCGGGGCTAAGATAGGGATGTACATGCCATCTATCTTCCCACCCACAGTTTGGGAACCCCATTGCGGAAAAGCCTTCCACTATGTCCTCCATGTTTCCCAAAGTCATTACGCTTCATAGCAGAAGTCTATTAATGGCCTGGCACACTTGAATCACAGCTGATCCCATGGTGGATTTACTGACTCCGAATTGATTCCCAACTGATCGCTAGCAGACTGGTGTTGCTAGCTTCCACAGTACGATGGCCACTCGCTTCTCCACTGTGAAAGCTGATCTCAAGCGAGTATTCATGCGTTTCCAGCTGGGGAGAGCTCTCCGCAAAGTTTAAAGAAAGTGGCCTTTTGCATTCGAAAGTTCTGCAACCACTGCTCATTATCCCACACCTTCATAATTTGTGATGCTCACAATAATAATGCAGAGCTGAGTGGGCTCCATTTATCTCAGGCAATGGCATGCGTGTGGCAGAAAGGGTTTGAAAAAATGGCACAGAAAAGAGATCATGTGTTTGTTTTGGACTGGGGCAAGAAGGGAGCGGGGTAGTACGTTGCATCATAGGAGGACGACAACCTTTCCAAAACCCTCTGCGGCTAGTTGCACTGTAGGAATACGGTGCACTGCTTTGATTGTTGACCATGGCTAGTGGGGACGCAATCCCTTGACGCAATGAGTGTGGTCTTATCATGCTCCTCCAACGTCTAAAATTCGGCAGGTGAAAGTCGATTTAAAATAAATCGACTTCACTGCGCAGTGTAGACAAACCCTCACGCTCCATCCAGACAGCTTCATGCTCTTGCAGAGAGCCCCATTAAAGTCTGTGAAGGTTCTATCCACGCAGAGCTGTTTGCAGGAAATGGCATAGGTTTGATGTCTGTATTAAAAATAATAATTCATAAGATTCCTTTTCGAAGAGGGATTTAAAGGATGTATGGGTGGAAGCATAGCAGATAGGGTCAGGATGGGAGAGGTAGACCTAGATAGGCATCTGCCTGAAAAAAGTCATAAAGGCTAGCTGAGACATTCCCCTCTGCAATCTGGACTGGTGTATAACTTTGTCACCCCAGTCCCTTCTCCTAGAGCCTATCTTGCACTTGCTATACTGTGTGAACCCCCACTGCTGGGTCAGCCCATGCACAGCCTCCTGCAAGCAAGCAGCACTTACCTTAGTGAGTGAGTGCTTCTGGCCAGCCACTCACGGGATTATGCAATAGAATGACCCCAGTAAACACCCCCCAATCCCAGATGCAACCCTAGGAACTGCCATTTTACAGAGTTCAGTGCTGCCCACTGGACTCTGTAAACTTATGTCTGTCAATTTATCAAAGAAATTGATATGCACCAGCTCTGTTACTCTAAACAAAGTCTCTACACCCTCCCAAACCACATACACTGCTTTAGATAAAACAAACAAATAACTTTATTAAGTACAGAAAGATTTTAAGTGATTATAAACCAGAGGATTATAAATCAGACTTGATCAGGAAGAAATAAAAGTAAATCACATTCTAAACTAAGCTTAACACTTTCAGTAGCCTTACGGTCTTAGATGGTTCTCATCACAGGCTGGTTGGTTGGCCCTCCCTCCCCAGCTAGACTCCCTCCCCGTGGACAGTCTTGATGTTGTCTTGTAGATAAAGTGCAAGAGAGAGCTCCAGAGACCAAAATGTCTCTGTCTTTAACATGGTTCTGCCGCCTCCCCCTGGGGTCAGGTGATCAGCAATATCCGGCTTGGTTTTTCCTCTGCTTGAGTCAAATGGGCATCCCCTTATCAGATACTTAGGCCAGTCCATTGTTCCTGGAAGAGCTGAGTTGTTTTATGCATGCCTCAGCGAGGTGTGAATTACCTCTGCTTTTAGTGTTTGCCTGGATCTATTCAAGCCATGTGAGACACAAATTTGGGAATATTACATAGCAGAGCTTCGTAACCCTACATGTGACATTGCAAAAAACATACTGCTCTAACAATAATGTTCAGCATGTTCTGAGCATTCAAAAAATACTTTACATAACATACCTTGCATTAAACAATACATAGTTACACTGTAAGGGGGAACATGAATGATACACAATCAGACCACAAGGATGTACATGGGGTGCACTGTGTGCATTGTGGCATGAAAAAAGGACTCTCAGACCTTGTCTACATTTGCAGTGGTGTGCAGGATACCTGGAGCGATGTACAGCTGTGAGAGAGAGGCTGTCCTCTTGGTGGGGGACATAGAATCATAGAGTTGGAAGGGACCTCAGGAGGTCATCTAGTCCAACCACCTGCTCAGAGCAGGACTAACCTCAGCTAAATAATCCCAGCGAGGGTTTTGTCAAGCCATATCTTAAAAACCTCTAAAGATGGAGATTCCACCACTTCCCTAGGTAACCCATTCCAGTACTTCACCACACTCTTAGTGAAAAACTTTTTCCTAATATCCAACCTAGACCTCCCCCACTGCAACTTGAGACCGTTGCTGCTTGTTCTGTCATCTGCCACCACTGAGAACGGCCTAGCTCCATCCTCCCTGGAACCTCCTTTCAGTTAGTTAAAGGCTACTATCAAATCCCCCCTCATTCTTCTCTTTTGCAGACTAGACAAACCTAGTTCTCTCAACCTCTCCTCATAAGTCTTGTGCTCCAGCCCCCCTAATCATTTTTGTTTCCCTCCTCTGGACTCTCTTCAACTTGTTCACATCCTTTTTGTAGTGGGGGGCCCAAAACTGGACACAATACTACAAATGCGGCCTCACCAATGCCGAATAGAGGGGAATAATCACTTCCCACGATCTGCTGACAATGCTCCTACTAATGCAGCCCAATATGCTATTAGCCTTGGCAACCAGGGCACACTGCTGACTCATATCCAGCTTCTTATCCACTATAACCCCCAGGTCCTTTTCTGCAGAACTGCTGCCTAGCTCGTCGGTCCCCAGTCTGTAGCTGTGCATGGGATTCTTTCGTCCGAAGTACACGACTCTCCACTTGTCCTTGCTGAACCTCATCAGATTTCTTTTGGCCCAATCCTCTAGTTTGTTTAGGTCCTTCTGTATCCTATCTCTACCTTCCAGGGTATCTTCCACTCCCCCCAGCTTAGTGTCATCTGCAAACTTGCTGAGGGTGCCATCTACCCTGTCCTCCAGGTCATTAATGAAGATGTTGAACAAAACCGGCCCCAGGACATAGTTGTATGTGGCAGTGAAAGGCTCTGGCAGGGAAGAGGCAGCAGGGTACTACTACACACTGCAAAAATAGGCAGTGCTTGGGCATGTAGAGAGCCGTATAAGGTATATATCTGAAGGTTCTGGCGTGTCTCTACTCACTTAAGCGGTGCTTCACCGTCTACACTGGTATTTGTCCCTGTGCTAACTGGGTGTGCAGTGTCTATACTTTACATGCCTTTACATACAAGTGTATACCTGCCCACAGAGAGCATATAAATGCATACAGTGGGGCTAACTGAAGAGAGCATTTAGTGACCCAGAAGGAGACAAGCACAGAGGTTGAATAGGGTTATGCTATAGAGTTTTGAAAGGCAGAACAGAGAACTTAAATTTTATTTGTGATGCTGTAGAGACATTGAAGAGGTTGTATGATGAGAGATGATTTTCGCAGGGGTGTCGAGCACATAGTAAGATAGGCACAGTAATGATGGCAAGACCAGCCATAAGTGGTTGCAGTAGTTGAGGCACAAAACCCCTCAAAGACTGGGCAAAGAAAGGGTTTTATGGTCAGAATGGAGAGCATTGGGTATATTTGGGATATTTTGGAGAGAGAAAACCCAGCAGTATATGTGAAGGGTGGAGTTATAAGTAGGGCTGGTTGAAACTTTCATATTCATTTCAGTGAAATGTTTGGAAGCAAATGAAATGTTTGTGCCCTTCAAAATGTATTGTGGAAATTTTTGATGAAAAAAATTCAAAATGAAATAAACAAACGAAAACCTCTTTTGCAATGAAAACTTTCACTGTGATTTTAGGATTTGGTTTTTTTAAATTTCACCTGCCCAACTTTTATTTTCTTTAATTAGAAAAGGGTGGTGAGAAGTAAAAAAGGAAAAGGAAACTGGGGGGAGAATTTTCATCTTCCCCCACACATACACTTTCTTTCCCTTTTTAATGCTTTTTCTATTTTTTCACACGAGAGAAGAGAAAAAGTAGGGAAGGGTTAATAAAACACTGAAAATCAAAAAACTTTTTTTTCTTTAATTTGTCAAAACAAAAATAAAACAAAAGCTTTTTTCAGAAATTGAAAAATTTTGACCAAATCAAATATTTTACACAAAAATATTTGATTTGGTTAAAAAGCCATTGTTTGTCAAAAGCTCTTTTTGTTTTATGAACATTTTTTAACCACCTCTAGTTGCAAGCCTCTGGGACAGGAAGGAGGGTGAAGTTGATTATGCATATGGAGAGTGGGGAAGGAATAGTTTTGGAGGAAAGCTGGAGGATATCTGTGTTCTCCAAGGATAAGTTCCTTGTCAATAATGATATCTCTTTTTATCAAGAAAATTCAGGCTAAAAGTCCCATCTTTGATGTCAAGTGCAGAAATAAGTGACTTGGTAATTATTGACTATAGCTTTATTCATGCACTTGTAATTGTATTATATGTGTCTCATCTATTGTTGTGTTTTCATGCACTGAGCACAAGAGATGATGAACTGCAAAAATGAAATGGAAGAGAGGAAGGTGATCAGGAACAGTCAACACGGATTCACCAAGGGAAAGTCATGCCTGACCAACCTGATTGCTTTCTATGATGAGGTGACTGGCTCTGTGGATGTGGGGAAGGCGGTGGACGTGATATACCTTGACTTTAGCAAAGCTTTTGATACGGTTTCTCACAGTATTCTTATCAGCAAGTTAAAGAAGTATGGGTTGGATGAATGGACTATAAAATGGATAGTGAACTGGCTAGAGCATAGGGCTCAACGAGTAGTGATCAATGGCTCCATGTCTAGCTGGCAACCGGTCACAAGCGGAGTTCCCCAGGGGTCGGTCCTGGGGCCGGTTTTGTTCAACATCTTTATTAATGATCTGGAGGATGGGGTAGATTGCACCCTCAGCAAGTTTGCGGACGACACTAAGCTGGGGGGAGTGGTAGATACCCTGCAAGGTAGGGATAGGATACAGAGTGACCTAAACAAACTGGAGGATTGGGCCAAAAGAAATCTAATGAGGTTCAACAAAGAAAAGTGCAGAGTCCTCCACTTAGGAAGAAAGAATCCCATGCACAGCTATAGACTGGGGACCGACGAGCTGGGCAGCAGCTCTGCAGAAAAGGACCTGGGGGTAACAGTGGATAAAAAGCTGGATATGAGTCAGCAGTGTGCCCTGGTTGGCAAGAAGGCCAATGGCATATTGGGCTGCATTAGGAGGGGCATTGCTAGCAGGTCACGGGAAGTGATTATTCCCCTCTATTCGGCATTGGTGAGGCCGCATTTAGAATATTGTGTCCAGTTTTGGGCCCCCCAATACAAAAAGGATGTGGACAAGTTGGAGAGAGTCCAGCGGAGGGCAACAAAAATGATTAGGGGGCTGGAGCACAGGACTTATGAGGAGAGGCTGAACTGACGGGGCTTGTTTAGTCTGCAAAAGAGAAGAGTGAGGGGGGATTTGATAGCGGCCTTTAACTACCTGAAAGGGGGTTCTAGGGAGGATGGGGCTAGGCTGTTCTCGGTGGTGGCAGATGACAGAACAAGGAGCAACGGTCTCAAGTTGCAGGGAGGGAGGTCTAGGTTGGACATTAGGAAAAAGTTTTTTACTAGGAGGGTGGTGAAGCACTGGAATGGGTTACCTAGGGAGGTGGTGGAATCTCCATCCTTAGAGGTTTTTAAGCTGCGGCTTGACAAAGCCCTGGTTGGGATGATATAGCAGAGGTTAGTCCTGCTTTGAGCAGGGGGTTGGACTAGATGACCTCCTGAGGTCCCTTCCAACTCTAATATTCTATGATTCTATGATCAGAAACACACATTGAGCAATGGCAGTTTGGAAAGGTGAAGAATATCAATGTTGGTTATATTTTGCAGAGGGATTATAGCAGAGAGTCAAATTCTCCCTTACGAAGGACTGTTTTCTCTTTCTAATTGTACTTGATCTAATTCCATTGTCCTTGCTTTAGTGGGTAACTCACACAGGCAAGATGTGCTGTAATGCTAGGATGGCCAACAATGTGACTCTGAGAGCACATGCTTTAGAACAGGGGTGTCAAACTCATTTGCTATGGCGGGCCAGATTTGAAGTAAATGTACTTCAAGTGGGCCATACATACCATAAATAGAAATACGAGGCACAACCATTTTTATGTAGTATTATATTTTATTTGCTAGATATCAGCTATATAAAACTTCAGTAAATTCACTGCTACAACTACTATTTTACGATTAAAAGAATCGATCAATGATTAAGAATTATAGTACTTTATTTACTGCTACTGCGGCTTCCTGATGCCTGACACCTCTTACTTTGGACCACTGCATCAAAGTCTGGAGCAAGGCACTGGGCTGTGGCAAGCTTCAGTATTGCATTCAGGTGTGAATCAGTAAGTTGAGAACGAAATCCTGACTTGTTGACGTTCATTACAGAAAAGAGCTGTTCACAGACATACGTTGTCCCAAACATGGACAGAATTTTTGAAGCAAAAGACTTCAGCCTGGGGTAATTTGGTCCTACATACTGATAAAATGTTCCAACATCAACACTGGAAAACTTATCCCTCAGAACAGAATCACACTGCAGTTCGATTATTTCCATCTGAAGCTCCTCTAAGAGCTCATGCGCATTGACAGAAAATGGGTTACGGAAAATTGCAAAGTCTTTCTGAAGGTATTTGAAGTCAGAAAACCTTGCCTGGAATTCATTTTTAAGTTGGAAATTTTGCTGCTGTACTTTTTTGTGAGAGCATCACAATGAAACTTAGCTGTGTTGCGTTGAGATTTTAAAGTTGGAAAGTGTGCGGGATTATTATCTGAAAGTTGCTCTTCCCAAAGCTGAAGTTTAATCTCGAAAGCAGTAATGCTGTCAAAAACATCTGTCACCAATTTGTTGCGTCCCTGCATCTTTGTGTTGAGACAGTTCAGGTGTTCCATGATGTCCACCATAAAAGCAAGATCTTGAAGCCATTCATTATCCTGCAGTTCAGGCATAACCTTTCCTTTCTGATTCAAAAACAATTGTATTTCACCACGCAATTCGTAAAAGCGTTTCAGTACAGCCCCCCGACTTAGCCAACGAACATCAGTGTGGTATGGTAACCCATGGGGTCTCTCAGTTGCTTCCAGAAGGCAGTTGAACTGTCTGTGGTGAAGGCCTCTTGCTCGTATAAAATTAACTGTTTTTATAACCATATCCAAAACATTATCCAGTTTCAGTGTTTTACTGCACAGTGCTTCTTGGTGTAAAATGCAATGTAAATTACAAACTGATTTTGCGGATTGAGAGCAAGCAATTTTTCCTTTAACTTTGCAGCAACTCCAGCTTTTCTACCCACCATTTGTGGTGCTCCGTCTGTAGCCAGACTCACAGCTTGCATCCAGTCTACATCTAATCTGTCCAAAGTTTCCACCAAATTATTAAAGATATCGTCACCTGTTGTTGTGTCTTTCATAGGAACCAATTCTACAAACTCTTCTGTTATGCACATGTTTTTATCAACACCACGAATGAAAATTGCAAGCTGTGCCACATCACTAACATCCGTACTGTCATCAACTGCAATCGAAAATGCAACAAAGGACTTGACTCTGTCCTTTAGTTGATTGTTAAGGCTCTCTGACAAATCACTGATTCTCTCAGCCACTGTGTTTCTCGAGAGGCTTATATTTGCAAAGGCTTGCCGTTTTTCCGGACATATTAATTCTGCAGTCATTAACATACATTTCTTTATCATTTCCCCATCTGAAAAAGGTTTTGATGACTGTGCTAGTTCATGCGCAATCATGTAGCTTGCCTTAACTGCAGCTTCGCTTACTTGGTGGGCATTTGTAAATAGCGATTGCTGCTTTTTCAATAACTTCTCCAATTCAGAAACTTTGTCCTCACGCAACTTTCCAATATATTTATCATACTTCTCAGCATGCTTGGTATCATAGTGCCTCCGAACATTGTACTCTTTGGCAACAGCTACATGCTGCGTACAAATCAAACATGTTGGCTTTCCGTTCAGTTCAGCAAAGAAATACAAATTTCTCCACCTCTCTTGAACCACACGATGTTCTTTCTCCAATTTTCTTTTCTTTGCTAACATAATTACAAGGCCCTACACAAGGCTGTGTATGTATGTACAAGGCCCAGCTTACACGAGGTTGTGTATGCAAGATATCATTATAACAGTCTGGCATACACAGCGTTCTGTGATGCCCCAAGACCACCCTGTCCCTCTCCAGCCTTTTGGAGCGCAGTCTCCCACAGATAGCGCTCTGCGCAATGCCCCAAGACCACCCTGTCCCTCTCCAGCCTTTGGCGCACTGCCGCCAGAGCACAATGCCGCGACATCTCACGGCGTTGTGCTCTGGCGGCTGCCGGCCCAGCACAACGCCGCGAGATATCGCGGCTGCTGGCCCCAGCACAACGCCGCGAGATGTCGCGGCTGCCGGCCCCAGCACAGCGACATCTCGCGAGATCTCGCGGCGTTGTGCTCTGGCGGCTGCCGGCCCAGCACAACGCCACGAGATCTCGCGGCTGCTGGCCCCAGCAGAACGCCGCAACATCTCACCGCCACGCACACGGACCTCGCGGGCCAGACCAAAAAGGCTGGCGGGCCATTTCTGGCCCGCGGGCCGTATGTTTGACACCCCTGCTTTAGAATATGTTACTGGTGTCTAAAAGCCAGTAGAGGGAGGAATTTCACTTCAGAAGCTGCTGGTGACCTCTGCCTTGTAACAAAACTGAAAAGAGAGATTATTTGCCTTGATAAAAAAGAAGAAATTAAGACTCATGAAAAGTGACCCTAATAGTATTAATGTATTATTTCCTTTTAAGTACTTGTAGATAATTACCTTGACAGCTTTTCCATAGTCGATGCATATCTAGTACTTTAAACCACTCCTCTTATGTCAAGTTTCTCATTCCTTCAACTGAGGTGGTAGACTGGGTCTCTTGGGTTTTGGGGTGGGTTTTTTTTTTTTTCTTTTTAATTTCAGATTTTCTTTTATAATACTATGGTTTTCCCCCCACTCCCTAATTTTTTGAAAATGTCTGAATCCTTTTTCTTCAGACTTTTCTAAAAAAATTCACTTCCAGACTGACAACAAACTTGACAAATTTCAGCCAAAATGGTAAAAATTTTGTTAATGTTATAAGCAACTGAAGAAGACCTTTTAGAATGAAAATGTTTGGGCAGTCTTAGCTAAAGATAGCAATATGCATTCTACCTGTAACTTGTACTGGAATTCCACCTCTTTCCAAATAAATAAATAAATAAATAAACTGAGCAGAATGTAATTGTGCAGGGAATAGAGATTCAGATATTCTCAACTTTCCTTCCCAGAACTCTGTTCTCTTTATGTCTATGTGGAATGTCCTTTCAAGTGATAGGATTTTAAGTAAAAACCCCATAGTAGCAGAGTACTTTCTCAAACTTTCAGTTCATAAACCTATGCCTGTGCTAGGTCAGAGCTGTGCTGACTCAGTATGGCTAAAGGGAGTATGTCGGGATTGGCATTGGAGGAAGGAAACCCTTTGACTGGGGATCTGAACAGTAACTAAAGGTTCAACTTTGCTTGACTGACAGTTTTAGAAACTGTTTTAGGTAACTGATTCTTTTTTTAAATTGACGGATTTGCAGCTTCACTTGAATGTTACTTTGTAAGCATGAGTCAGCAGGCAGGCATTAGTGCCGTTGTTGATTTAGCAAAGAAGTAGAATAAGGTATTAACAGAAAAATAAATCCTGGTGGTGGCCTTTTAGTTCAGCATAATTAGGTACCATAACAGATATGCCAATTTCCTTCAATATCCTTAAAATTCCTTATTGTGTTATGTTTATGTATTGTTGTGGGCAGGGGTGGTATGTAACTTCTCTGGCGAGGAGATAGATGTTAGACCTGGGAGTTCAAAAGACTGTTGAAAACATGTCAGACAAGGATGGACTTTTGGGACAATAAGTGGATTTCTTGGGGAATCCCTAGGGAGAGGTTAATGCACCTTTCCCAACTCTGGTTATGCAAAATCTCAGCCTTTTGAAGCTATGCCCTGCGGAGACAGTCATTGTCTGCTGATTACTTGTTACAGAACTCAAAGCCCTTGGTAGTATAAAAAAACTAGCTAATCTGCCTGGTCTTGTTTCTGGATCTAAAACAGTTTAGCTCTGGGGAAAACCCACTTGTGGGTTTTGAAGGACTAAAAACTACCAGAGTCATAGGTTAGAGTTGGGGGTGACCTTTGGTAAGCTTTTTAATATGCATGTAGGGTCTTTTGTTGTTTAAACATGTTTTTTCTCTAATACTTTTATCCTGAGAATAAATGTGCTTGCTTAGGAGTAGTATGGTAATTTATAACTAGATTTGGAAGGATAAGATTTTTATCGATCTGTGTTGATATAACCATACACCCACAAACTGAAGTAAAAATATTTCCATCAGTATTGATAGAAATGTATAGATAGGCAAAGTAAGAAAAATGCTGCTTGGGAACTGATTAGAGTTTGATTTGAGGATGTATACTTTGTATATTTTGACATATGATGTTGACAAGTTGTGTTTTAATGTAAGGTAAAGCTTTAACTTTTGACTCTCAATGTCTACTGTCATTAAATAAATTGTCTGATTCCACCCTGTTGTCTGACCTCTAGCCCCATAATTTTGCATAACTGTGAACATTTAAATTGTTAAAAGTTGAAAAAATTGCCTGCAAAGAAAAATGGATATTATTTGTTGAAATTAAAAAAATCATCGAATTCTGCCTCATCTATTTATAACTGTGGACAATATGCTGGTTATAGCCCTCAGAGAGAAAGCAAGCACAGATTCTGGCCTTTCTAGGCAGTCTGGTTTTCTCTGTAAATCAAGTGGAAGAGATTATTTAAGTGCAATTCTGTTTTACACAGAAATTTCCTTCTAATTAAGTAAAAATGTTCATAGCACAGGGGGAAATATTCCACCCTCCTCTCCATGTAATGTGACCTTTCTCTTCCAGCAGTCCTTATAGACAGCAATAGCTTTCCTTTTTAAAGTACTGTTATGAAGACTCCCAGCAAATTGCTTTTATTAATGCTTTCATTAACTCTGGGGAGGCTTCCTGGATTGTAGGTTTAGGTGATCTCATTCTGTCACTCAGAATTAATATAGCAATATTGTACTAGAAATCTAGATGCTGTGTTTCCAACAGCTGTAGTTGCCTGCAGAATTTTCCATCTTTTTAATGTGATCTTCCTTTTTCTTTCCAGTCCTCTTATCTATTTCCACTGAGCATTTTGGAATTAATTCCATGTTACATTGTGTCTTATTTATAGAGAACTTTTTTGGAGTACAGGAAGTGGTAAATATAAGAAAACTAAAGAGTGAAACAGTGAAAAGTATAACAATGCAAAAGTGTTGCTCTTTGATTACATGTAGTGCATTGATTCCTAGTCATGCTTTGTGTGAAAGCATACAATAATCCTGTGCTGATTCAATCCCAAAAAATAACCCGTTATAATGCACTTAGACCACTGTTTTATTCATATGGTTATTCACTGAATTCCTAGTATATGGCTAAAAAATCTTTTGCAAAACACATGTATGCACACCAATAAAAGATGTGAAACAAGAGCCTAAAGTTCTCCTCTACTCAGTTTGCCTCATGTCCCAACTCAATCCAGTCTGTTCCTCTCCTTGGTTGGCTGCTCAGGAAGATGAAAGTGGTGGTGGATATTGTAGCACAGAAAATGCCATCTGAAAATGACGTTCATGTGGCCAGGAGCTATCTTACGAAGATCTTGAGAAGTTCCATGAGGTACAGTACTGGTTTTACAAAGCGCATCATTCCCATTCCTTTTGCCAAACCCAGAGGAAACCAGTGTTAAAATCCTCTCCTCCCATTTCCATTTCCTCACACACCAAATCTTGCCTTTGTTGTGGTAGTTTTCTAGTCTTGTGTTGCACTTGTCATGTGTGTTAAAAAAGTCATTTTCTCATAATACGGAGACTTTAACTTTTGTTGCTTTGATGTCAGAACTGATGCGCTAAAGGTATGGGGTTATGAATTTACTTAAAAAGACAACTGTATCTTACTTCTCAGTATCAACAGCACCGGAATAAACTGAGGAAGTAACAAAACTCCTGGCTGCTGACATTGAAGTTGACATTTCCTATTCCTTGAGTACAAGCCAGTTCTCTAGGAGAATGCCTCGCATGTCCAGAGTGAGCTGCACAAGACGGAGCTTCTGCTCCTGGAGTGAAGAACTTGAATCCCACCCTGAGAGTTTTTTATGCAATAACAGTGTTAGAGCTCCACTTAACATATTTTCTTCATGTTGCTTCTGAGACAGAGTGCAGTGAAACTCTACTTGGCATCATGGAAAGAGAAGAGACTAGAATTAATTTGCTTCTCTTCATTGCAGCAAATAAATGCACCAAAAACAAACAAAAGCCTGATGGCCCCAGGATCTCTCGGTAAAACTATAGCTGCCTTATGGAAAGACTTTATGTACTGTATGTGGAGAATTTGGGAAGGTAGTTAACAGGACTTTGGCACAACCTTCCATATTGCCTGGTGCTACAAATAGTCTCAAAAAGGGTTTTCTGTGTTGGAGGAGAGGGTTAGAGTTTATACTGCACTAAATATTTAGCTTAGTTTGTTTTAAAATCTAGTGATTCTTTTATAATCCGGTTAAAAGAAAGGGGATGAATCAGGGAAAGAAAAGATGTCTGTCTGTTAAAGTATTGGACTCAAGGGTTCAGGACTCAGCTCTGAGATCTTGGATAGGCCACCTATCCTTGCTAGGTAACATTTTGAAAAGTCTCATTGACTTTCAGTGTGGCTTAGGCTGCTGAGTCAGATAAAGTACTTCTGAAAATTGTACCCAATAATATTTACCTAATTCACAGGAGTGTTGTAAGACTTAATTATAATTGTTTACACTTCCATTCAAGGACTTTACAAATAATATTATTGTTAAATAACAGTTTTCACGCTTTAGTGGGGTGAAAGCACTAAGGTTGAGACTGGTTTCACAGAATGATTCTGTAGGACAAAAATCTAGTGACATGATTTTTTTGATAAATAGATGTCTCTGGAATTACTTAGGGGAAAAGTTTTGGACTTGAATGTTTAAAGTTGGGCGCCTGAATCAATATGCAGGCACCTGCCTAAATTATCTGCCTTTCAGAGGTGCAGAGCACCCACAGTTCCCATTGATTTCTGTGGATGCTGCTGGTCCTGAGCATATTTGAAAAATAAGTGATTTTACTTAGGTGCTAACTTTAGACACACAGGTTTAACCTTTAATTTATTTTAGTTGCGGTGAGCCATTTGAATGCTAGACCACAACTGGTTTTGTGTTAGAATACATACCTCTGTCACCCTTACGAACTGGAATTAAATAACAATATTTGTGGCTTTGTCCTTCCTCCAACCCATAAACCTCTCTTCTCCCCAGCCCTTTCCACATGCACACCTACACAACAAACATTACAAAATCTTAATGTCGAGTTGCCATGTTATAAAATAAGACCGAAAGCTCACAAGCCCTTTGAACAGTTAAAGTTTTGAATAAATTCTAGGTACTTAAAAATTCAACCACAAACCTTGTATAGAATTAATGTTTCATTGTCTGTGTGTCAGGTGTTTTAAAGAAAAGCTGGCATCTTCTCAAAACTGGCTTGTAGAACATTGCATAGCACGTTGTAATTTAAACTTACTTTGCATCTATTTTATCTGTCTAAAGTTAATTAGATTTGGTGCCCATGTTTTTCACTGCATGTCACCTTATTAGGAGATCTGTATTAAAAGTATGTGCCCTAATTCTTTCATTTCAGAAGAAATGATCTAGCCTGCAGGCCCCACTCCTGGCATGCAACCAAATTCACAGAGAGTCAGCCTGAGGCAGCCACGTCACAGCTCTCCTCAACCAATGTCTGCACTTCCTGGCACTCCCGGTATCATGCAAGGTGAGTTTCTGTTTAAGCTGCATTCATCAAGCTCCAACGGTAAGAGAACAATAATGTGCCTCATATTGTTCAGGATTTTAAATCATGAACATCGAATCATTGATTTCATTTATAATGTGATCTGTTTTAAAATGTGAAGATAATATTGAGAATTCCCAATAGGTGAACAAGTGGGTGACGAGCTGTTAATATTAATGTAGTTCAGAAACATACTTCATTATGTATGTATGTAAATAAAAGACAGCTGAAAGGTATTTTTCTTCTTGCTGTGCATTTCTTTTCAACGTCCACTTCTTAGTGTCACAAATCTTTGTAAGGGCAGGTGGAAGGGTATACTAAATGCATTAATATCTTCAATTAAGTGGAAAAATACTAGAGGTATTATTTAAAAGTAGGAGTCTTTGAAAAGCAATATAAACACTCCCTAAGGGGAAACGGAGCATTTTTGTTTTAGACATTAAGGTATTGGTTGTTTCATTAGTGAAATTACGTCCCGTAATCTGATCTCCACTACAACACGTTTGTTTGTTCATAGCAAGTAATAAGAGAAAGGCCTATGACTGTCTCCTTCTATAGTTAAAACACTTACATTTGTTAGATCTCATTCAACTCTGTAATGGAAATCTGGCATCCTTGTTTTGGTTGTTAAGCTTCTTTCGTTTCTTGGTAAAGCGTGCTAGGATTGTATTACAGGCTTTTATTTGTTTTCCTCTTATAAATTACACTCTTTTAGCTACACACCTCGTGAAAATGTTACTCTCCTCTTAATTGAACTCCCATTTGGAAGATAGTTATGCTAGGAATTAGGGGAAATTACTCTGGGATACATTCCTAAATTACAAAGTTGTCTTGAGTCTCTGTACTTTATTGCTGTATATTCTCCATCATAGCTTCCAATTCATAATGAGTTGTGGTACAAAAAAAAAATTTAGGATTTAGTTTTATGAAGCTGTAACTAATTAGATCTTTTAAAACATTCCCTGATATTTTTTTTAAAAGTAATTTGCATTCATTCTTTAAAGAGTAATACAAATATTAATATTTATTTTTAAAAAATCCCTCACATTTTGATCTTCCTCACACACCTTCGCATTGTAACATTTTATTGGCAGAGGGGCTTTTACATGTTATATTTCTCTGCCTTTTAATTATGCTTCCTCTCCGCTTACCTGGCATTGTATTGTATATTTAGCTAGCACATGGATGGTGTTCCACTTAGATTACTGAAGACAGCAACAGACAACATATAGCCAGACAGAAATCCAGAAATTCTTACTGTTTTACTTCTGAGTTGTGATGTTAGCTGTATAGCACTTTAGACTAGAAGTGATTACAATGTATTTTGAGAGAGGTGTTAAACTGATATGCTTTCTGCTCTTCTCTGGTGGTTATCTATATGAATTTAAATATCCTAGGGCAATTTGTCAGAGTAGAGAATAATTATTTACAGTCTGATCTGGAGGGGTGCTGAGTACCTATAGTTCACAGCTGAAGGCAATCAATTCAGATTAGACCCATGAATTGTAAATTAAAATTAAGAGGGATAGTGTCTCCCCTTTATTTTGATCAGTGCCCACCCAGCATGCTGTTAGCATTGAACAAATAAAAACCAACAGCACCCCAATATCCTGATGTACATTCCTTAACAGTAAAAGAGGTTCTACTGTCCAAGCACTTTTCGTGTGAACCTAATGTAATACTATCAAGAGCTCTCTCCTTAATTAGCTAAATGTTTTGAAAACTTAGAATATGAAAGTCATCATAGAAAGCCCCATATTAGTGTTGCCCTGTCATTAAAATTTTTTTTTTTTAAAGAAAAAGCAATATAGTTTATATCTTTGTGTGTTTTACATAACTGTTTGCTTCCTCTGTCATCCTGGTTGTATGCCTAGTTTTATGCCTCTGACAGCTGTGTAGACCTCAGCGCTAAAGAGGGGTGTTCATTTTCATTTAAACTTCTTCACAGAGAAAGGAATTCTGTCGTATCTAAACTATGTAAGACTGTCCATTAAGCTGATATGTAATTTTACTATTAGCTTCTTCTGTGTGTGTGTTACAAAAAGTTTTGATGGGCACTTTATAAAATAATTATAGTTATAGAGAAGTAGAACAATGCTGGAATTTCTACCAGGGTGCTGTCCCTGTGTGAGAAATCAGTCTCTTTTGTACCAATCTTTGACTAGCAGCATCTGATAAGTTTGAAGTTCCACACCTCTAGATACTGGAAGGAAAGAGCAGCCTTCTTTCTCTTCCCTCCCTGTATGCTGCTTAGCTGCTTCAGAGGGTGGAGTGATTGTCTGCTCCTCATCCACAGCTTCATTGTTGTTGAAAAGGAGGGTGGGTCTCCAATACTGAACACCTCTCCTGCTCTCTCGTCTAAGGAGGAGAGGCAGAGAAGACAGTGGTCTCTGCTCCTTTGTCCTATTCTCTGTTTCTTAGGTCATCCTACTCTGTATATGACTTAAGTCCCTGCCTTTGCTACTGCTCATAGCTTTCCTAAGCATTTCTGGAAATTGGCATGGTTTTTGTCAGTTGCACTGCTGCTCATGGGATTCTGAAGAGCATTGCTGAAACTGGCCAGAGTCTGGTTAATTTCACTCTGCTATGTAGGCATGTATATAAGCATAATAGCTCTCCTCTCTGAACTTCTCTTGTGCCTTGAATCCAAGAATCTCAACATGCTTGATAAGCATCCATTGATTAAGCTTCTTAATGCATAGAACCACAGAAATGTAGAGCTCGAAGAGAACTTGAAAGGTCATCAAGTCCAGCCCTCGATCATCCTTGACAGGTGTTTGTGCAACCTGTTCTAAAAAACCTCCAATGATGGGGTTTCCACAACCTCCCTTTGGAAGCCTATTGCAGAACTTAACTATCCTTATAATTAGGAATTTTTTCCCAATACCTAATGTAAATTTCCCTTACCCATTACTTCTTATTCTATCTTCAATGAACATGGAGAACAATTGATCACTGCCCTCTTTATAACAGCCCTTAACATATATGAAGACTGTTATCAGGTCCTCCTTCTGTCTTCTTTTCTCAAAATTAAACATGCTCAGTTTTTTAACCTTTCCTCAGAGGTCAGGTTTTCTAAAACTTTTGTCATTTTTTTTGCTCTCCTTTGGCCTTTCTCCAATTTGTCCACATTTTTCCTAAAGTGTGGCACCCAGAATTGGACACAGAACTCCAACGGAGGCCTCACCAGTGCCACATTGAGCAGGACAATTATCTCCCGTGCCGTACATAAGACACTCCTGTTAATACACCTGAGAGTGGTATTAGCCTTTTTCATAACTGCATCACATTGTTGACTCGTATTCAATTTGTGATCCATTATAACCCCCAGATCCTTTTCAACAGTATGACTGCCTAGCCAGTTATTCCCTGTTTTGTAGTTGTATGTTTGATTTTTCCTTCCTAAGGATAATACTTTGCGCTTGTCTTTATTGAATTTTATCTTGTTGATTTCAGACCAACTCTCTACCAGAGTTGCAATTATTTAATATTTGTGTCACAATAGCATCCAACCAGGATTGGGTCTGGTACAAACATCTATGTAGTTCCTTAGAATCTCAAGAGAAGTGACAAACTCTGGGAGAGATGGATACAATCAAATATATACAGTTTGTTTATATCATGTAAAATTTACTATTAACAAGTTAGCATGGCTTAACTGTCAGTTATCCTTATCTGATCATCAAAATAGATTAACTTACTTCTAGAGATTGTGGCAGAAGGTTGTCTTGACAAGCAGTTTAACAGAAGACAGGTATTGGCCTTCTCGATTAATTCACAGGGGGTTACCCATGCAGAAGAAGGCATAAAGATTGGCCCAAATGTGCCGATGATGGCAGCCTCATTGGCTGAGTGGTGAAGGCATGGGAAGCTGTGTGGTAAATGGCGAGTGGAAGAGTAGGGAGGGGCAAAGTTGTGAAGAGCCTTGAATACAAGGAAAAAAGCTTGAACTTAGTGCGGGGACGCAGGGAGCGCTAATATCAGAGGTCAAAGAGGGACTGATGTGGTCAGAGCAGTGGGCATGGAACATGGTTTTAGTAGCAGTTTTGTATGGACTAGAGATGGATGTCTGGGAGCCAGAGAAGAGGAGATAACAGTAGCTAGGGTCATTTTGGCTGTGGGCAAAAAGCAATGTTCTGAAGGAAAAAGCAGCACAATTTGGGGTCAGTCTAAGTGAATGAGCAAGAGAGAGGGCACTGCTGAAGGCTTGAGTGACTGGGAGGATGGTGGTTGTGTGACTAGTGACAGGGAGTGGGGAGAATTTCTGAGGGAGGAAAGGCTAGGAGTTGAGTTTTGGCCATGTTAAGCTGAAGTTGATAGCAGAGCTCCTGGGAAGAAACGTTGGAGAGGTGTGCTGAGTTGCAGGATGGGGTGGAGGGAGTAAAGTGGTGTGATAGACTTGTGAGTTATTGGCAAAGAGTTGGTAGCTGAAACTGTGTTCAAAGGGAGAGAACACACAGAGGGTGACAGCTGTAATAGAGGAATTTGTGGCAGTGGTTGCAAGAAGCACATAGTGGTTTAGAAGTGACACGTAGGATGGTGTTTGGAGAAGCAGGTGGGATTAAGGTCGAGGTTTTGTAAAGGAAACAAGCAAAGGAAGGGTAAGAAAGATGGAGAAGGGAAGAGTTTAGTAGGGAGGGAATGGAGTTGCTGGAGGTATTAGAGATAGAAAGTAAATTGGAAACTTTGGGGTTTGATATAGGGAGGGAGGTCAGACTTTTCTTTGAATGTCAACATGATCTTACACAAGGAAAAGGGGAGATTCCAGGAGAAGTAGAGACCTACTTTTACTTCATTATTCCTGTTGTGCAGGAAGACAAACTTGAGACAGGCCTGAAGTTACTGGTGGAGGAAGGATGAAGCCCTGACTCCACCTTCTCAAACCACTAGGAGACGTACTCATGTGTCTCTCTGATTATTGCTGTGTGGAGGATAGTACCAAAGCTCCATTTACAATCAGCTTCATTGCCGTAGTTATACTGACTTATTGCTGACGGTTTTGTATATTCTTTTGTTATAGCTCCTCCTCTCATGACCTGTCAAACTCGTGGGATCAGTCAAATCTGCATCGCACCTCTGAGCAGTTCAGTTCCCTGGGAAGTATGGACAGCTGGGAGCATACTCCCCAAACATCCCAGTATGGAAGGCTCTCCTCTGCAAAGTCCAACAATAGCATTGATCATCTAGGGAACCAAAGCAAGCGGGATTCTGCCTATGGCTCTTTCTCCACTAGTTCGAGCACCCCTGATCACACTCTGTCCAACATGGATGCTGCTTCGGTGGAGAACGTGCTGAACAAAGTAGGACACTGGGACACAGCAAAGCATGGAAACAGCAAGGCTGGCCAGTTCTTGAATGATAACAGTGGACTAGAGGACAAATCTGGATACTTGCCACTTCCCGTTCAATATGAGAATCGCAGGAGTCCTAGATTGGAGGAACACACCGATTCCAAGCTTTCTGGCTGTGGAAAATCAAGTTTTGGACCTGTCTGGCATGTTCCTGATAAAAAGTCATCCTCCCCTCCGCCACCGCCTCCACCTCTCCGTAGTGACAGCTTTGCTATTACCAAAGGCCACGAGAAGGCCCATGGTTCCGTATACCCGGAGGGTGCCAGCACCCAGCACTTTACAGTTTTGAACCAATCTCAGCACAGGAGGGACTGGAGCTCAGAAGCTGCAGAACAACAAAGAAGACCTGCTAGGGTAAATGACAGGAGCACAGATGGAAAGAGGATCAATAATTCCAACTATAAATCTGATATTAGTCCGGACTACAGTTTGTCCTCTGCTGGTGAGAGGTACAACAATAATCCAGGAAATGCTAACAGACTGCAGTCCTCTTTGTCCAGCATTGATGTTCGGTTTGCACAGCCTGCTTATAATTACCACCACCAGCGCCAGTACAGCGATGAAAGCACTTTCTTTCATCACGCAAGAGCTTCGACTTCACCTAAAGAACAGCGACATGTTTCCTCTTACAGTGGCAGTAAAGAGCTGCCTGTCAACCACTTTCACTGCTACAGTCCAAACCAAGCCAGAATGCCCAGTGCTGCTTCTAATAACAATGCAGCTGATCAGAAGATGGACAACACTGGACAAAATCGTTATTATTGCGTGACAGCAAAACAGCCTGCCCAGGGAAGTGCAAGACCACTACAGTTCAAGGATGAATGTTGGAAACCTGGAATAGGATCTGATATATCCCCTGGACCACATGAAAATTCTGCCATAGTTACAATGGTCCAAAAACCAAAATATTATTTACCGCAACAACCCATCGAGCCTTTGCTAGAAGGGCGTGAGAAGAGTGGATACTATGTAGTGAACAGTGGAGAGGATGTTAAGTCTACTGCAGTGGAAGATCCTAAAAAAACCAGTTATACTTCAAAACCTGGTCAAAAGAAAAACTTTGCTGGCAGTTTCGAGGAAAATGACAATAGCTACCATCAGCAGGAGTGTACTAAGAGCTGTGTCTCTACTACTGAAAACAGAGCTGCCCAAAAAGATATCAGGTGGCAACCAGAAGAGAGTAATAAGATTTCTCCTCAGAAGACCCCAATTTTGCACTCCTTAGCTCAGGAAAAGAAAAACCAGTCTGACAACTGCTTGGAAACTGGAATGGATACACAGCCCATGTTTGACACTCATATAGCTAAGCAGGCACGCAGGAGTGATCGCTTTGCAACAACTCTAAGAAATGAGATCCAAATGAGGCGAGCAAAGCTGCAGAAAAGCAAAAGCACTGCTACCCTAATAGGGTCAAGCGAAATGGAAGAGTACACTGAAAACTGGAAACCAGATTCATTGGAGAATTTAAACAAGTCTTCAGAGAGCTCTTTTACCAGCTCCTACACAGATAACCTGAAGGAGGCGCAGGCCAGGGTCTTGAAGGCTACTTCTTTCAAACGGCGGGACTTGGAACTTAGCCCTGCTGATTATCTCCCCAGGTCACCGGAACGGAAGACAAATAATTGCAACTCTTCCTTGTTGGCTTGGGTTTCTGAAGATGTGTCAGGTTTCCTTGAGTCTATGCAGACTAAACCAAACTCATCAGGGAGTGGCACGCATCATATTTCTCGCATTGGAGCTCGGAAGAGATTCACAGCAGAACAAAAACTGAAGTCTTATTCTGAACCAGAGAAGATGAACGAAGTGGGGGTGTCAGATGATGACTGCCGTCCCCAGCGCCGTGCAAATACATCTGATGAAGTCCTGGGCTCTTTTGTAGATAAGTGGAAGTTCTTTGAAGAAACGAGTAAGCCCACATATCTTAAGTCTGCACAGAAACAAACTCCCTACAGTCTGCCTGAAGAACTGCCTAAGAGGCCTGATAGAAACGCTCATGGAGATGAGGGTGAGGAGTCATGGTACCAAAGAAGGGCTCGGGCAGCCTCTTTTGGAATTGAAAGTACACGAGCTGCAAAAGATAATATCCATTACCTTGCTCATAAGTCTACAGACAAAGTGGTGAAAACTGAACCACTTCAGAGGTGGGGAACGTTTGCAGAATATCAGGCATCCTGGAAAGAGCAGAGGAAACCTCTAGAGCCGAGAAGTTCTGGAAAGTACCATTCAGCTGATAACATCCTGGATGCAAGCCACGAGCAGCATGAGAAACCCCAGTACGCACATGAGAGATCCAGATCGTCTCCTTCTACTGATTTCTACAAACAGGTAAGAAGAGGCTTTTGTATTCTCTTCTTCATTATCTTAGAATGTGATAGAGAGGAAAGGAAAAAAAAACCGTTGTGTGTAATTGTTTAAGTGTAGTCGAAGAACACGTGCAAAGTATTGGTTGCTAATTGTTAACGATGGAATGATTCTTACAGGTAGATCGCATAAAAAGGCTTCACATTGGTGTAGCATTAGGAGTTCAGCATGGAACAAACTGCAATAAGCTAAACAGTTCAGTCGCTTTTGCATTGTAACTGGCATAACTGAAGAGAAAAGGACCTGGTTAGTTTGATTGTGATGTTAGAATGTATCTAGGCTTGGAAGGATGTGATTTTTATTAGTAAATATCTGTAATTGTTGATGTCACCGCATACACACAAACCAACAAAAATAATATTTCCATCGATGATAATAGAAATTTACAAATAGGCAAAGTCTGAAAAATGCTGCTTGAGAACTTATTAGGGTTTGATTTAAGGATATTTGTTTTGTATATATTAATATTTGATGTTGACATTTTGTGTTTTAATGGTTAAAAGCTTTAGCTTTTTGAATTTCAATGATTATTGTCTGATCCCCACCAGTGTCTGTTTGCCCCATAATTTCCTTTAACTGTGAATTTAAATAAAGAAAAATAGAAAAATGCTTAAAAATAAACATCAATATTATCCATCAAAATGATATTTAAAAATTGAATTCTGCCAACCTTAACTATATCCCGTACTTTACAATAGGGATGGGGGAGGGGAGGGTCATGAAGGCAATAAACCTTCACCCAAATGACACAGTTGCTCTGCTTCCTTCAGACCCACCCCCCATTTCAGATGTCTTACAGCGCCATGGAACTCTAAGATAAAGTGCTGCGAGGTGGAACATTATATAATCACCCCCCAGAAACAGACTTGGCTGGTGTGCTACCTGTTCTTCATGCCCCTCTCCTCTTTCTTATAAACTCGCTTGACCCAATAACCAAATACTGCACACTTGCTGTCTTACCTTAATGGTTAAGTTTGAAAATCCAAGGATGTAATAAATGTTAATATGACTTAAAGAAAAAGTAGGTGGCCCTTCTGTTGTTTACTATTGGTTTGATTTAAAAAAAAATCCAGTCCTCGGAGAGATGCCAAAAGTCTGCCTAGCTCACAAGGAAAAAGCAAGTTAATTTTTAACTTTGCAGGGTGAGTGAGGGGACAGTTGGCAGGTGAGAGAAACTGAGTGACTAACCCTTGTGAGATTTTTTTAAAGGCATATTAAAGCTGTAGCAGGAATGCCTCATGTGTAAAGGATCCCAGAGGAAGGAGGGTACCATCAAGCTGAGCTGATCCACCTCTTCTGCAAATACAAAATATAGGGTTTGAGTTTTAAAAAAAAAAAAAAAAAAAATCAGGTCATCCCATATTTATAACATTCCTCTTTCTTTTTCCTTCTTCCTCATTTCCTGCACTCCAACAACCTTTGACCCTGTAAAAAAAATCCAAGAGTCAAAATTAAAACAGTAGTTTCAGACAAGATAAGAGATCACTTAGGAAAAAATGCACCTAGCTTTTAGTTTGATTTTAATTTTAATAAAAGTCTTCACTGTGACTTTTGGGTGGAGGGAGGGCTGTTACCTGTATATAACCCCCTGGGCTGTAGTTTCCAGGTGACTGTTTTCAGAAGTAAAAATTTGATTCTGAAGAAGACAGGAATTCTGAATTATTCCTCTCAAACAATTGCCCGTCCAGCAATAAAAATCATCCTATAATATATATCATATATACATTTGTTTTATTAGTATCAAATTCAGTGGAGTTCACTTGGAATGGCACAAACCAAAACAAACCCAACTCCTCAACCCAATGTTTAATCATTTGGACAATACAGTGTTGGATGCATTGTATGTGTAAATGTTGTTGTACATGTTGGATACATTGTACAATAAAATCTATTAGATCTAAAGAAAATTAAAGATATTATTTAAAACATTTACATGCTTCACATGTGTAATTTAATTGGTTTGAGTACCGAGTGCAATTGTATTTCCCATGAGTTCAGAGTTTCTAATACAGTGCTAGGCTTTGGGTGTGGTTGTTTGAAGATACTGAGGTAATAAAATTCCGGAAGGTCAATGTCAGGTGTTTAGCTAAGAAACAGAAATACACAGAAAGAAGTTCAGAAGCCCTTTAATGCTTGCCTGTCCTAAAATGCTAACAAGCCTATGGTAAGTTTTTTACTATACTTTGATTTTGGCAAATAGAAGTTGCTAAAGTTTATAAATGATACATTTAAGTGTTTCCTTCTAGATCAGTGAGAGCAATTAGTAACATGAGGACAGCAAAATTCATAGTGTCATAGAATATGTCACATGGCATACTCAACAACCCTTGAAGGCAAACCAGCATAAGACATGCTATGTTATTGACTTTATGTATGCTCAAGCAGAGCAAACCCACAAATAAGAGGTTCCATAATAATAGATTTTCAGGAGACTGAAACTTGATGACTTGGTGTCGTTATAAACCCTTTGCAGGCAGTCGCAGTTGAAGTAAGGAGGCAAGCCGAGGATTCAAGGGGAGATGGGGAGTGTATTTCCTCCAAAACTAACACTGATGAGCAGAATTGCACTCTAAGGTAGGTATACATTTTTTTCCTGTCTCCAAGGCTGAAAGCTTTATATGAGAACTACGATAAGTGAATGAGCTGGTTTTTTGCCTAACCCAAAATAGAAGCTGAGGTAAAGTCATGCTGATCTTCATTCAAGATTGTGCAATGCCTTTTTTGTTGTCATCCGTGTCTCTCCCTCACCCATGTATGATATAACAGTTCTTGGAGCTAAGATTCCTGACTGTGGAGTAGACCTTCTGAAGAAATTACCTAGTGTTCAATTTATTGTATTTTCTTCGGTGCCAGCAGAGTCGTCTTATGAAGTTGCAGGAAGAGATCCAATCTTAATATCTTCATCAGTTAAATGCTTTTTAAAAAGAAGGAAGTGTTTGAGTTTCCTAAAGAAGTGTGTCAGTGTTACACTTGGCAACTACTGTATGTTGCTGGAATATAGTTATACAGTAAGTCAGTTTTCTGTAAAGATAAAAGTACTGAATGTACAGGTAAAGGGCACTCGAATGTGATTTTATTCATCAGGCATCACCATTTTTAATTGTGAAGTGAATTAATAGACAGGAGAGAAATGGCACAATTCTTCCAAGCTTCTTTCCATCAGTCTTAAATAATCTATTTTGACACAGTGTAATTAAAACCCTCGAATGTCTAGTGCAGCAGGGACCTACCTGATCCTGATTTGGGGCCTCTGTGGGTGCTATTGCAATAAATAATAATAATTGAAACAACAGCTGCTAAATTGCATTTGGCAACCAAATTTCAGATAAGAATATACTGTGCCTAAAATAATTTAAACAGAAACAGCTTTTGCATCCTGTTTTTTAACTAAATTAAGAACAAAGGTGTATATAAGAAGGTATTTTAAAAAGAAGTCTCTACTGATTTTCCTCATTTTAAGTACTTAGAATCTCTGAGTGGTAGAGTGTCTGTCCAAAATGGGAGATAATTTCTGATGGTAGCAAATGCACATACAATATGAGTATAGCTATGCATGTCCCATATAATCAGCTACTGATTTATACTATGTATAATATGTTCATTAATATTTTTCAACCTTATAAACTTTATATTATATATATATATATTTACATATATATATATTTATAACTTTATATATATATATTATGAAGATTGACCATTCTGTTGGTTTAAATAATCAGGTGCTGTGTTGTTTTAATTCGGTGTAGCTACTGTGCAGTAGCTTTTAAAATGGAGAGAGAGAGTGTGTGTGTGTGTGTGTGTGAGAGAGAGAGAGAGAGAGAGAGAGACTGGATTGGACTGGGCTATATATGCCTATGTAGGCAAACTGCATCTCTATATAACTAAGATGTTTTCCATCTAGCATTGTAGAACCCTAGTAACAAAAGCATCTGAATAGTACATCTATGCCAGCTTTTTAACAATGTCTGGGTAGCACAATCCTCGCTTTATAACAAAGAATCCAAGTAAATCACATAACTGGGCACCGGCTGTAATAATTTTTTTATTTTAAAGCTGTAATCTGTTTTCATATGCTGTTGCAGATATATTATTTAACCATTGCACCACATTGTAGGAAAAGGTTTAGTAAAGTGGTCTCTTTCATGGTCTTTCCGTCAGTTCTGTGTCTGATGCCAAGGCCATTTAAACTATGCAGAGGGCATATATGGGTTTTGCACTAAAAAACCCCCATTTGGACAGTTTAGTTCCCATGCCATGAATGGCCACTGAATGATAATGAATGGTTATTATGTGGAAACTGCACATTTAAAAAAAAAATGTCATTACTATAGTAAAAGGTCTAAGTGAAAAGGAAGCTAGTCTCATTCATCGTGATCTCAATTGAACCTGTGTTCTGTTGAGTTGCTCTAAAGAAAGTTGATTTAATATTTTTCCAAAACTAGCAATTTGTAAATAAGGTGTTGCTTAATCTGGCTAATTGGTACTTAGTGTTAGAACATTAACCAAACAGCCTATGGAGAAAATATTTGCTTGCTGGCATGTTTAATAATTTCTTGGATACTTGTACAAATTACACAGCTTATTGGCTTGCATCACTCAAGCCAACTGGGGATCTTTGCCATTGGATTCATAGCCATGGGATCAAGCCCTAAATCTTTAAATGGCTTAAACTTGTGGTGACCTGAACTTTGTGCCAAGAAGTAATTTCATGAGATCAATGTTTGGGGCTGAAATATTCTGTGGGTTGCAATCTACATTCTGTAACAGAAAAAATCATAGTCAGCTGTTTGAGACTCCCTTGATTTGTTTGTGAGTAATAAGTGATTTATTGTTTAAAATAAGAGGTATGTATATTTTGTGATTATTACAGGTACTGTGTGTATTGTCAAGAATGCTGAATTATTTGAGAGTCTAATCTCTTGTATTGAATCTTACATGAAAAGTAGTGAAGTATTATAATAATAGATTATACATTTTTCCCCACAATCTTTAAAGTGAAATAACAGGGTTTGGATGGCTGACTAGCCAGTCATCTTGCTTGTTTTTTCTTTTTCCATTTTATTATGTATTGTGCATTTTCAGCCCAGAATTGAAATGATTTATTTATGTTGTTTTCATGAAGATGTTTATAATCTACCAAGAAATTTTCAACCACTTTGTGGATTTGGCTTCATTTTTTATTTGAACTATCATGTATTGATATATTTAATTAAGTTGCTGAGTACCATCTATGGAAAAACTAGAACTGTGTTCTGAATTGTAGTATTTATGCTCTTCTTTTTGTTTGTAAGAGCAGGGAGCAATGGGCCATTTCTAGGTATCATTACAACCTATGAAATTGCATGTAGTGTCTGTGTTTCATAGCTGTCTATACACATAATGAAGGGTCTTATTTTTTTCAGAACTGGCCTCCGTTTTCTTTGTTTGCAGTCTGATGTGAGCAAATACTTGCTACACTTTTAATATCCCCTTTGAAATCTCTGTCTATTTTAAACAGGCATAGTTCTTGATGTCCAAGGGGTGTTACTTGCACCTACAGAGTGCTGACATAAAAAGATTGTCTTTTAAAATCTGGCCTAGAGAGAGTGTTGGTATGTGTGCACACGTGCACGCAAAGCTCAACTCAGCCTGCCTCAAAAGAAAAGCATACATTTAGTAGTTTATTCTCACAGTTATACCGCCTACAAGTGAGAGGTTCACGGTCCTAGATTTTTATTTAAATTCTGAGAACATTCTGCATGCATCTTCCCCTCAATTTGTTATTACATTGTCTACAAAAAACTACATATTACAAAAATGGAGGCAGTGTTAGATCAGGTTTTAGGGCTTTTTGTTGTTGTTTGCTTTTTGAAATTTAAGAGTTGTTAAATATAGTATCAGCACTTCAGTCCTGACTCAACTCCAATTAAAGGGAATGGGCATATTGTAGGGATTTTTTTCTCTCTTCTGAATTAGATCAAACTAGCTGGTCTATTTGTCTGTTCCAGTATAGCAGTTCATGCGTTTTGAATACACTAAATAAAGAGGAGATTCAACTACCCACTCTTACTGTACTGCCATGCTGGGAGCTGTCCCATGGAATGTTTCAGACTTTCATTACGTAGGCTCTTGGGAACACGTATTGTGGTTTACATCAGCATGCACTGTGGTGGGAAGAAAGGAAGAGACTACTATGCAGCAAATTTGAGTTATAAGAAGCTCTTAAACAGTCAAATATCATAGCAATGATCTTAGATGTTGAGTGTGAGACAACCAGATTTCTTATAGCCTATTAATCAATTAAACTGCATTGTGTAAACTAACTAAGGATTGAATGAGTTGTGTCTGATGTCAAAATCTCCTAATGATGGGCATTGTGTACTTAAATGGAAACTGAAAATTTTGGTCTATAAAAGTCAGCAAAAAATTCAGATTTTTTTCCTGTTCCTTTAAGAAACATAATTTTATAAAAAATAAACATACAGAATAGCTCCCCTATTTAATCTGTCTGCTATTTTTAAGGTGCCTGTCATAGAGGTATCAGACTGCAGGGCTCAGCGTATCTAACTGCCAGTGTAGAGTGATTTTATTAAGAGCATTTTCCTTTTAAAAATATTGATAGTCTTTAAATATGTAAAACCTAGGGAAACTGTGGGGAGGATGTAATGCATGCTTCTGGCCACACTATAGACAACTCACGCTTCACTCTTGTGATAGTCATGATCTCATTAGATCATAGGAGTTTGTGGAGTGAGAGTGGTTTAGAGCATGTGTGTGTGTGTGTGTGTATCATTTAGTTCTATCTTTATGCAGAATCCTCTTTATAAGTATGTATGTACACACAATTGTTTTTTCAGGATGGAGGGCTTTTAATGAAAATACTTATTATTATATACCTAATTAATTAACATGATCATTTATTTATGGTTGTGAAGGCAAGCCATGTGATTGATTGATTGATTAGTTTATATATGATTATTTAAACCTTATAAAATAATTGTTGGTGAAGTCAGGACATAATTTTCTTGTTTTAAATACAAAACGAAACATTAAAAGCTTTTTTTTAACAAAAACAAAACAAAAAAAATTAAACTTTGAAGTCTGTGAACTTTTCTCCTTGAAGTCAGAAGTTTTTGATGATGTAACATATAATACAAACCAAGCCTTCAGTCATCAAGGTTAAAGTTGACAGAGCTTGTATGAACTTGTCAGTCATATGGAAGCAGGCAAAAACAAGCCAGCTGTTGTGAGGCATGGCTTTGAAAATCCTCTGTATTACAGTAAATGAGATACAGAGGTTGAGACAGAATCTGTTCTGTATGTGTTTGAACTGGCTGGGGTATTTGCAAGGATGCAAAGCTCATGTATCCAGTGAGAATAGAAGCAAACATCTATAAATCCTGGTAAGGTTTGCCTTTATTTAAAGTGCTAGAATAATAAATGTGTGCATTAACTTCAGTTATCGTCTGTTGGTTCTTAACTGATCTTTGCAGTAGTCATTCATACAGTAATTCTTTTGTTCTCCAGTCTTTAAGCACAAGCTGTGTTTGCCCATCCCTGTCTGCAGTAGCTACAGTTACAAATTGCAAGTGAGGCAGTGCATGATATAGAATTGGTTTTTTTATAATGTATATATGTTTTTTCTAGTCCTTGAGGTTTAGGGGGGAAAATTCCAGCTACATGCTCTGTGTGTGTGTGCGCGCGCGCTTGTGCGCAGGCTGTTTTTAGCAGCTTTTGTTTTCACAATTGGCATAATGCACACTGGAATTAGAAGGCAGTGCCTTTCAAAAATGTTTGTTTTCTGGGCTGAAATCTTCAGTGCTGTTATCCTCACTACGTGACTGCCAGCCTCGGTGTTCTTCACTGTTGTATTTTGTAAGATAGGTTCTTGTATTTCTGGTTTCTTGGCAAGATTGTTATTGTGAGCACAGGTTCAGATGAAGACCCTTTCCAAAGCAGCAGGTATGGGCTTGGAGCTTGGAATTGGATGTTGACTATTGGAAGAAAGCGGTGAGTAAACAGCCGGGTCTGAGTAGAAAAATTGATAATGAAACGTGGGTGTGCATGCTAATTGATGAACAGCTATCTGTGAATCCTTTAGAGATGAGCTCCAAGGGGTTCACTGCAGTCCTTGTTTGAGAAGCCCAGGTGAAATAGGTATAATTAACTAAGTATGTTGCCTTTTTCTGTCTTCTAATCCGATCTGATATAGAATCCTGCCTAGCTGCAGCTATTTAAAAAAAAGGTCACATTCCAGCATACTATGCCTTGATTTTTAGTTCTAGTTTGTTTTTTCCTGATAACTTTTATTAAAAAGAACAAATTCTAAGTGATTTTGGATCCAGCCTTTTTTCCATGAATGAGATTTCCTTGCTGGCAGTGTTAGGTAATGTTTCTTTTGTTCCTGCAATGGTTGCCATTATGTAACACAAGGGATCTTTTTACATTGTTAGGATTTTCTGCTGAAATTGAATTCGGTGATTAAGTACAGTACATATTAACTGGCTGACTCCTGTGAGAAGAAGTCATTTTGAAACTATGCATGCCACTGACTGCATATGAAGAAAGATGGGAAATTGAAAAAGCAAGTGAGAAATTGTCCATAAAAATTTATTTTGTCATTGATTTAATGTGCAGCATAATGGCAGAAGGAGGAGGGATTTTTTTTCCTAAGGGAGTAAAGGAGAATAATGTCTCTCCCACTCCTACAGTATTGCTGGAAATGTATTTTAATCAAATTTGATTTTCCTTCAAAAATATGTTTTGTGCTGTTTACAGTTGACCATGATTGACTGGCCTGTATTCTGTCAATGTATATTTGATGGCTTCTTGCAGAATGAGATTGGATCTGTTGGAAATAAATCAAAGCTCTTATTTTTGTGTGGAGAGAGGTGACATTGTTAAAATAAAAATATACAGGGTCAGAAACAATTTTCATTCATATTAGCATGTAAGTGGGGCACATATGAGAGATTTTAATGAAGCAGATGGACTAAAAATAATCATTCCCATATATCATACTGATAAACAGTCATATTTATGTAAGGGTTATGAAGCTGGAGTGACCTTTTTCAGTCACATTAAATACAGAATTGCTATTGGATTCATTCTGATTGACTGCACGGATAACATCATCTGCCTCTTGGCTCTTTAGTAGTATGCTAGCTAACAGACATTTTGCCTGGCTGTGGAAAACATAAGATACCTTAGATGGGATATCAGTTATAATGTAACAAAACAGGCTGTTGTTGTATTTCTGCAAGTATCCTGGTTATTTTCTGTGTCCCCCGTTCTGTGGCTGTAGCCTATTGAGGATAGCGAATTTTTTTTCTTCAAAATATTAGTTCTCCTTATTCTCTTCCTTTTTAACATTTGGTTTGCCAGTAACTTAAGTGAGTTTTTAAGATCACTTGTTTCAGTAGCCTGTGTTGTACCTTGCCATCCATGACTTCAGGTCAGCATTACTAATAGCTCTGTTGCTTCTGCAGCAATTAATGTGCTGTGTACCAAGAACTGCCTCCTCAAATAATCATCATGAGGCAGGCACCCAACATAGAAAACTCTGACCTTAAAATCTATGGATCCTCCTCCCCTCATCTCCCAGTGTCCCCTACCTTTGGCTCCCACCCCCAGTTTCTCCTCCACCCCAACTCCCAGTCATAGTTTCATTTCGTCCCCACAACCATAGCCAGTCTGCAATCATGTGTTCCTCCTTCCTCCTCCTAAGCCATGTGTGCACACAGTCCTAGATTTTGTTCCCTCTGCATTTGAATTGGGTGGCTTACTCCTCCACACTTCCTGGGCAATAGCAAGGATGTCGTTAAGAGCACAGGAGAGACAGCCTCCCTGCTCTCAGTTCCAGTTCCTACTCTGGCATAGCCCACAGCACTCCAGAGTTACAGCTAGCAGTGTAGGGTGCTCAGTGCAGACAGAATCTTAGGAGAGTTTGTGCCAAACTCTAGCAAACTCAATACATTGAAACTGCAGGGTTTTTTCCTCCAAAGTCTTATAATTTGGGTGGATTTTCACAGGGACAGCAAAAGGCACAACACAAAGCATCTGTCTCCTCTTCCCCCCTCTCTCCGCCTGGACAAATTTCAAGTCCTTGCTCCAAAGCATAGGGATATTAGAGCTTCTCAAAGAAAAGGTTGCCCAAATTTTTATAACATGGACAAAACAGCGTATTTTTCATTGGCCTCCTTTTGAGAAATGGCCAAACTATTTTGAAGGAAATCATCCCCCCCCCCCCCCCCCCCCCCCACACACACACACACACACACACACACACACACACACATTCAAGCTGCGGCATACACCCAGCATGAAAAATTTCAGACAGTTAAAGTTTGACAAAGTTACAAGGAATTGAAAATACAGTGTTATGATGAGAAGTGTCAGGCAATTCCACCAGCTCTACTTCTAATATCTGTGTGTATATATACACACACCAGTTTTTGAAAAAATCTCAGTTAAGTGACATGAACAATATCAAATACCTTTTCTGATTGCCATGATTTACATATGTGCATACATTTTCTTATAATCCACCTTTTCTTTCTCCTTAATTCTTTTCATCTGGTTCACAGTTCATTGTGTGAGATTTCACAGCTTGGGATCTGATTCAATGAGTTGGGAAGACTCTCATTGATTTCTACAGAAATTCAGTCGTGTCCTTGGCCCTCACTTGAATGGTGAAAGTTATGCATCCTTCACATTACAGATACCCTATTTTCAGGAATGACAGGTTTCCTATGAAATTTTGCCTCCTAGAGAAAAAAGGCCATCTTCCCTTGGTGTTTATTTGTTGGCTTCTGGTGACCTCATATTCAAACACGTATATTTGAGTATTTTAAATTAAATGGTTTGTCTGAAAATAAAATAGTTCTATCTTACTCCTCTGGCATGGGTGTGTTTTGGAAGCAATATGCAGAGGGGATGCCTTTTGTTGTTTTGGGAACTCTTCTAGCTGTGTTGTACAATAACTGATTTGAAAGAATAGAAGTTGCAGTTCAGAGCGTCCAGCATTGGGATGGTAAAGTAAGACACAAGAACGGCTACAGAATTGTGAGAGGGGAAGGGGTTGGTATCTGAATACAGTTGATCATTTGCGTTTGAGTAACTCAGAAATGGCTTCAAGAGCAGTTCTACTCTGAAAGTGACTGCAAAAACAGTATGATGGGATTCCGTATTGATTTTATCTCAATGATTTCTTTAACACATGTTCTATTTATAATTAATAAGGTGGTCTTTTTAATTGCCAGTCCTGCAAACTCCGAACCCTGCTTGACTTTCAGTTCCCAGGTCTTCTGGCTTCTGCATCTTCTTTGGTAAAAGATTCTGCAGGCCCATTGCTTCTTTCAGTTACACATGGGCAACCTCATTGGGTTGTATTCTGGTTTCAGTTAAACAGGTCACTCCAGTTGATTTCATTGAAGTGTCACTGGTGTAACTGAGAGAAACTTAACGCACAGCGTGGAATAGAGGATAGGAGGATTTGGCCCGGCAGTTTGTCCTGCTATTTAGCACTTCATTTACAATTCTCTAAGTGAGGCATCTGGTCAACTGCTTATTACACTAACCATAACTATCTCACTGGTGGCTTGTCTTATTCTTATACTGTATTGCAAGCCCTTTGGGTCGAAGCTATCTTTTTCATTGTGTGTACAATGCCTAGCACAATGAGGCTCTGGTCTTTGACTGGGGACTCTGGGTACTATTTCAATACAAGTAAAAGTGACAGCAGAACAGCTGACTCCCATAGCTGTTCTGGTTGTGCAAAGCGCAAATATGACTTTAAATATGTATAGGATGCAGCAGGGGTGAATTAAAAGCTGCTGCTTTATATTCACTTGTATGACAATAACCAGTTTGAGAGGTAAATAGAGGTAATGCTTAGCCCATAATATGACCCAGTTGCATTTTTAATAGCCGACATTTTGAGATTTTAAAAGGCAACTACACCACATCTGATGCTGTTACTGATTTGTTTGGATCATTATTATTATTTCATAAGAGTGCCGAGCAAGGTGGTACCACTTTTAGGCACCAAAGGAGCTGTTAGAAGCTCTCAGATCCTGGGGGAGGGAGCAGTTAAAAAATACACAGTGAAGTGATTTACATAATAAACTGTAATAGTTCCAAATGTGTATTAAAATCTTTGGATGAATACACAGAGAAATGTGTAGTTAGATAATAGCATTTGGACAGCTAACTCTGCTGCTCTATGGGGCTGTCACTTTTAGGATTCACTGGTGCTTTATGTTCTGGAAACAGCTCTTTGTGCACCATTACTAGTGGAAGTAAGGCACTGAGCTAGGAAAAAATAGATGATGGGTAGGGGATTGTGGATAAATGGCGGGAATAGCCTAGAAGAATATTTGAAAAATATTTTTAGCATGAAGAATAACTAGTTAGATTTTATAGCTGGGTCTTCTACTCCATTTCGGGTGTCTGCCTGGGGGCTGGAGGTGTGATTTCCAACTCAGGTAGATGTACCCACACTAGATCTTGTTCAGCTAGCATGCTTAAAGTAGCAGTATAGCTGCAGCTGCATGGCAGGTAGGACGGGCTAGTCTCCCTGAGTTCTGTCTGAAATCCTAGGTACCTATTCAGGGCGGCTAGTCCCTCCCACTCCCCACGCAGTCACAATTACGCGACTTGTTTCAGTGTGTTGGCTTGATTTGTACCCAAGCTGGAAATCACAGCTCTAGTTCCTATATAGACAGACTCTTTAAAGAATGAGGCATTGGCTAAGTTCTTCTGCATCCCAGCTCAGCGATGTACTTACGCACATAACTGATGAGAAGTTGTATAATGGATCTTTGAATAAAACGTGCAAGTCCTGGTATTTTGGCATGGAATGGAATGAATCTGGAATGAAATACAGCAGTTGTTTTGAGACTGAATATAGCTGCTGTTACTAATATTTTGACCTCAATGTGTTTAAAGATTTATGGAATAATTATAAAACAAGACAGCAATTGTAGGAGAATTCAGTGGCTGAATTGTTAAAAACAAAACGAAATCCCTAATTCCACTTTAGTTTTCTTGTTAAAATGTACAGAGAGAGAGGAAAAGAAGATACTTATGAAGGAAAGCACTGTGCCACTTGTGTTTTTAGTGATTTCTTGTCAAATCTCAAATTCTCCCTGCCCTTCTCCAGATTATTACACTGACTGTTGTTCTTTAGGGTCAAATGTGATAATTAACTACTTCAGAATATGCCAGTTGGCTGTTAATGTTTAACAGAAAATCACCTGCCAGCTGTGGCAGAGCAAAACAAAAGTATTAGGGGAGTGATCCAGCAGCAAAAATGTTAGCATTGCTGCAGAAGGAGCCTGCTACATCCTCTGATCCATTCTCTGCAAAACATTGTTACTGAGTCAAGTCTGATGGGCGCACTTAAGGTTATTACTGGAAGCCTCTCCTACAGTCCAGACTTTGGGATCTGTACTTTTTTTAGGGCACAAATCAAATTGTGTGCTGTAAGGAGATGTTGGGGGCAGGGCTGATTATTAGCATAGATGTTCTCCTGTCTTATGACCCAGTGTTTCCATCTTCCACCAAGTGGTATCCAGTCAAGGGCTCTGGCACGGAGAGAGCAATTATCTCCATAATGTTAGAGAAATCTGTAACAGCAAAATATTTTTAAAATAAGATTTACTGCAACACAAATACAGGGCCATGTTAGCTTCAGGATTAATGTGTTTATCACTAAAGATTTATTATCACCTGGCAGCAAGCTTTTTATAGGAGGGGGAAAGGTGATGAAATTCTGGCCCTAATTTCTGTGGCATCTTTCTTTCTAGCCTCCCAGTAATTTATTCTCCACCCATTGCATCTATCAAATGCAAAAAACCCCTTCCTCTCTCTTCACTCTGACCATGCCATTGTCTTCAATGCCTCCCTCTCACCTTCCACATTTAACTATGTTTCTCATCCTCACTGTCAGAGCTCTACCGCATCTTTACTACTGCTCTCACTTCCTTTTAACTCTCCCTCCCACAGCTGTATTCCTCTCAAACCACCTTGGGAAGTGCTGCCTTTGTATCCTGCTCCAGCCACATGTATTCTTCTGTGCTGCCTTTATGCTTGGAATTCCCTGCCCCAATTTGACCTCCAAAAGAGTTCCCAGTTCATTTGATCTCTCCTTTAAAATACACGTCTTCTCCAAAGCCTACTAGTCATGATCCACCAGAGAAAGAAGAGCATTTGGAAAAAGAAATTTGTAATGTCTGCACTGCTTTGGGTTTGGCTCCTCATCTGGTGAACTGGGTCAAATTGTATTTTCTGCTTTGTGCCTTGGGTAGAGCAAATAGACTGACAGTCCTCCCCTAATCAACAATGCTTTGGAAGCTTGTTCCTAATTTTTCACTCTCTATTATGCAAATGTCTCAAGTTTTCCTTTATCTGAGAAGGTTTTGTGGTTCTGTGTATATACTCTCCTCCATCTGAAACTCCCCCACGACCTGAGGCTGCTGTTATACAGGGGAAAAGCTCTTGTTAAAGTAACCATAGGATCAGGCCATATCCTGTGCATGTATTTCGTCATTTGGCTCTAGAATATACTTTAGAGTCAGCAACTGTAAAGCTAGTCGTAATCAGAACTTCGCTGGGTGGGAACAAGGAAAGATGCTGCTTTTTATATTTTTAGTTATTTGTGTTGCAGTAGCAACTATTGGCCCCATTATGCTAGGCACTGTGCAAGTGCAAGCATACACCAAGAAGATGGTTCCTGCCCTAAGAGCTTACAGTCTAAGGGGTATGACTAAACTACATTGTAGTGCCATAGTGCAGATGCTTCCTAAACCAGCAGAAAAGGTTTATCCATTGATGTAGGTAATCCACCACCCCAGGAGTCAGTTGCTAGGTCAATAGAAGACTTTTTCCGTTGACCTGGCGGCAGCTACACATGGGGTAAGATCAAGCTTTACTATGGTGCTCTGGTCACAACATTTTTCACAGCCCTGAGCAATGTAGCTAGGTCAGCCTACGTTTTATGAGTGGACTAAGCCTAAAACTGTTTAGACTATAGCCTTGCTTACATGGGAAAGATTTTTTTCAATATAACCTAAGGTAGGAATTTAAATTGCTGTAATTATCCCAGTATAATTCCACCTGTGGATACTTTTATTAGGATAATCAGATTGGCGGCCGCCCGCCCCCCCCCTCCCCCCCCAGTTTTTAGCTTATGTCACTTTGGAAGGGGATTTAAGCTAAACCAAAGAAAGGCAGTTTGATACTGGAATGAGATTGTATACATTGGGTGGGTTAAAACCTATATAACGATCCCTGTGTAACCGGTAAAACATCCAATTATAGGCAAGCCTAGGATAAAGGGTATATTTTAAAAATATACCCATCTAACACATTTTAACTAAAGCCATATCTAGACTAGGGTTTAAAGGTGTGATATTAGATCGTTATCTAGCTTGAGCTAAAAAACACCTTCTATAACTCAAGTCAAGACAAAGAAATTGTAGCTTACAACATGCTAAACTGATGACTTTCACTGGCTGAGATAGCTAACTCAACTGAACATCTCACGTGTCAGCAATAGTCTAGATGAGGCCTAAATGTAAAACAAGAGAAAGCAGGTGGATACTGAGGGAAAATAAAGGGGAATGGGTTTTGTCATATACCTCAGACATGCTACAATTAGCCATCTCATGCACTGCAGAATGATCCATTCTGGTGATTGCCCATGGACTCCAGTAGGAGACTTCTACAAAAATGGCTTAGTCCCAGGCATGCATTTTACTCACCTGTGAACCTCTTAACAGAGATAAATTAGGCCAGTACTATCTGCTCCGAGTGCACACAGGTCTCCTGTTTCTGTCTGCCACTCTGATCAGAATATATATTTTTTACACAGTTGGAACTAGTCAACTTTTAAATCGCAATTAAAATGTGCAAATGTGCCCAGAGGTTAATTCCTACTGTTCTCAAGACACATCTCCATCTCCAGTGTGGTGAATTTTACATAGTCCCCAAGCACAGTATAACAGATATTTAAAAGTACTTCTAAACCTGGCCTAAGGCATCCAACTACTCCTAAAGTAACCAGAATAGAAACAAAATCAGTGTTGAACCAAAAGTTTAATTGAACCAAGGGTCGTGGTGGATTCACCATCACTGATACATTTTAAATCAATATTGGATGTTTTTCTAAATGATCTGCTCTAGAAACTATTCTGGGGAAGTTCTATAGCCTGTTCTGTACAGGAGGTCAGACTCACTAGATGATCATAATGGTCCCTTTTGGCTTTGAAATTTATGAATCTGTGAACCAACTTCTTATTCAGGCTTTGAGGGACAATCAAGAAAAGCAAGATCCAGAGGTACTCTAAGAATGTTCTGCCAGTCACCATTGAAAGCAGAGTCCCTGGCACTGACTGCTGAGATGACTCCACAGACTTCATCTGTTAAGATGAGATATGAAAAAGGAGTTATGTCTTAAGTAACTGAGTCCAGTGCTACGTAAGGATTTAGACATGGTCCGTTATACCTGGAAGGGATTGCTTCCAGAGGAATCCTCTTCTTTCCTTTCTAGGTCAGGAGGTTATTGCTGCAATACTTGATTTGGTTTATTTTCTTTCAATGTAGAATAAGTGGAAAGCACCCGTACCCAGGCTATGAATGCCCTGCCAGTTAGTTAGAATTACAAAATGGAAATGCAGTACAATCGGCTCAACCGTCCTACCAAGTTGGAGTACTTACCAAACACCAGCACCCTCATGCTTCAGTCTGTATGTCAATCTACCCTCCCCTCTCACAAAAAGCCAAGTAAAACAAATGGTCTTGCAAAGCCAGCACATCTGACCATGACACATTTTAGAGACCCAGAACCTTTATGGAGAACTTGCTGCCAACAGTTACCTATTAAATCAAGGGTTATCTAGAATTAGCAACTATCCTTCACAACTGCATCTCTCAGGTATGAAGATGATCTGGTATATGAAGCTTTTGATGATGGTGATTGATGATGGATAAATAAGGTGACCATGGATCATTGACCTAAATGGAGGCAAATTTATGGATGTCACTTGTACGTATAAAATTTATTTCAGCTGGTAATATTAGAACTGTGTCAATTCTTTTCTCTTTGAAAATTTATGTAGCTGAAATGCTTGGGATTTTATTTTTGCCAATGCCATTAAAGTGTACAATGGTTAAATAGATTTTGTTGTGCATGAGGAAGTAAATAAGCAATGACTTTACAGTCATGCTATCAAAAGATTAAAAAATCTGTCATGTCTCCCATTGTGCCACATGGAAGCTGAAATATTTAATTTAACCTCACTTTATGATAAGGTTGTTTTCTATTTACAAAAGATGAATTTTCCAATGACGGTTACAGTTTCCTTTGCAAGTTTCTGTGCACCTGATCTTTGCAGTATATCATTCTAAACTCCATATTTTGTGTGTATCTTTCTACAGAGCAATTCAAGTTTTAAAACAGCCTCTTTTTAATGGACTACTTGGTACTTACACTAATGTAACACTTTGCAGGTTCTTGCCACAGGGTTCTTCTGGTGCTTGAAGCTTTCTTTCTTTTCTTCCTTTCTGAACAGTAAGATCAAATCTCTTCAGGGTAACGTGATTAGCATGTTTTGCATGAGAACCCACCCACCCTGAATGTAAATTATCCTCTGTCCTGAATGTAACTATCTTTGTAACCCCAAACCATCTTGTGTGCCACGGTAAAATGTTTGTTTACTTTCACAGAAGCTTTGTATGAAGGCACATATGCAATCCCATTCAATTTTACCCCACCAGTTGGAAACACAGCATCCCTTAAAGTCATCTATGCTGTGACATTTTTAATATTTTTTATTTTATTTTGGAGGATGACAGTACTATTTATCTCAGCTTTCATTGATGACAGTCTAATTCATTTCAAAGGATTGTTAAGAACATCTCATCAGGCATTCTAAAACACAAATGTTTTTTTGGATGTGAGAACGTCAGCTTAGTAGTCCATTCTGTCCTGTTCATTTTTGCCTGCAAACACAGTTCTGATTTGCATGTCAGGTTCAATATAGATTTTGCAAACTGGCTGCAGCAGTGCATGTAATTCACCTCTTTGGACCCTTTTATGCTGTGATCTTTCTGTGTACCCAGCTACTGCCATTATGTAGTATGTTATGACCTATTTTAATACAAATAGATCAGGGAGCTTAAAGGACTTTCTGGCATCACAAGTGAGTAGAAAAAAAATCAATCTGTACATCCGTTACCTAGATTAGGAGCAATTGTTTTTACTTTTGACAAACATCCATATTCAGTACTTAGGGCCTAATCCTGCAGCCCTATTATTTCCATTAAATATTTCCATTAAAGTAAATGGGACTATTTAAAAGCTCAGCCCCACTCACACTGAACTCAGCAGGGAAACAGATTGTCTAAGTCAGTGTTGTGAGATCTGACCGAATGTGAATAAGGGTCATTGCATCAGGCTCTTAATTCTGAGGGTGTGATTCTCATTTACCTCAAGGCCATTCCACTCTAGTAGTGGAAAGAGTCCTTAAAATAGAATAAGTATATATAAATTTGTTTTTAGAATATAATTTATTCCCACTTCATGGCACCTCGAAATTGCCCTTTGTTCTTTTCATTCCCTCTGAAGCATCTGGGATTGGCCACTATTGGAAGACAGCACACTGGGCTAGATGGACCATTGATCTGACCCGATATAGCCATTCTTATGTCTTCTGCCCTGCCTGGGGTGATGTGAAATGGCCTTAGTATAAATGAGAATCACGCCCTGAATCTTTTGGTGTTTTGTCAATTTTAAGTGTCTTCTAGTAAAATGGGCTGCTTACATTTTACATACTAAAATAAACCAAGACAGAGAGAGATTTCTCATTTGATTGTAAGAAAGATATCATTGTATATATAAGCCAGAATGTCTCCTTCACAACTGTTACAGACAAGTGCCATATATTTAAAGTTTAGAAACTAAAAATCATTGTATAAAAGGCACTTCACCTACATGTACAAACTATTTTCAGAAATACTTTTGTGCTAAGTGCATTATAGATTCATAATATGGACAAAAAACTTCTAAAATGCCCTTTTTGAGTATGACACCCAAGCCTGATCACCTTTTTTGGTTCAATATTTGAGTTTAAAACATTACCTTAATTTTTAATTGCACAAAAACAAAAATTGATTTTATTGATCACGTTTGAGCCCAGAATAGTTTTTAACATATCATTGAAAAGCTGGGATTATAGAGGAAGTGCTCTCAAAACCTTAACAGCAGTTATGGTGCTGTCCACTCAACAATATTCAACCGCACAAGGAACTCATTTTACCGTTTTATATTTGCAAAGAATTTTCATAAACTATACTTGTTTCATGGGCTTTTTTCCCCCCAATTAGAATCTTTTTATTTATGTGATAGAACACTTCACGAGACAGTTTGCGGGTGATCAGCTGTCCTGATTTTATAGGAACAGTCCCAATATTCGGGTTTTTTTCTCTTATAGAGACACCTATTGCTCCCTATCCCCGTCCCAATTTTTCGCACTTGCTATATGGTCACCCTACAAGACACTGTCAAGGTTGCTACAGTAGTCCTAAAAACTGGTTTACTTCATCAGTGCTGGCTGGCACAATCTTTTGAGTAATCAGAACCATGTGGGAAGGACTTACTTTGAAGGTCCTTTTGATTTACTTTTCATATTGAAAGGTAAGACCTTTCAGATAAGACATCCAAGTAGGTCAACACAGCAACCATGATAGTGCACATTTCAGTGATAAAACTGCATGAGCCAGATTCTCAGTTACCGACTAACACTAGCTGAGGTCTGACCAAAATGTACATGCATTTCTATTTAAAGATCTACAATAAGAGCGAGTTCAACACTAAAATATATGGCATATGAAAAAGGTGACCAAAATGGTCATTCATATGGTCAAATTTACATATGATAAAAAAAAATGCTAGGGACTTGTCTATATGGCACAGCAAAGCACACCTGAAGGGTGTGAGTATTAAAAACATGTTGCGCTTTAATTGCCTGGTGTAGACCCTGCTGGTGAAGTCTAAAAGGCACCTGTTTCACGTTAAGATAGTAGGGACCTGTTAGAGCGCAGCAGCAGAGTCTACATGGGGCAGTTAGAGCACAGCCCAGCACACCTGTAACCTTTTGTAACCTTTATATTGAAATGTTCCCAATTAATATTAAATTGTTAAAGAAAAGGGTGCCATAAAAACCCTAGGCTGGTTACAGAAAATATATTTAGTAGGGGGCCATTAGGCGATACTTTGAATGATACAATCAAACTTTATTAAAAAGAAAAATGATTAGTTAAGCAAACAGGCATGCAATTGCCACTTACATAAATACTGTTGTTATACTCACACTCAAAGACAAAATGGTCTATCAATGGGTGATCGGTCTATTGACAATTGAATGAAGGAGAGCCTTATCATCCTGAAACCTAAGAGTACCTTTTAATGTTAATCAGAGCTCTCTTGCAATTTAGCAAAATTTACTCCTTTTATGCTCCATTATAGTACTAATTAGCATTAAACAACCCTTTACCATAATTATATTTCCATCACCTTATTTGGATGTTTACATTTACCATTTATTTAAATTAACATCTGCACCAGAGTCCTTCCCATCAGGGTTGTTAACCATCCGTAAATGTATGGACAGTCAGTAAAAAAAATGTACAATTTTAACACTGTCCATAAATCTGTAAATAAATGAAAATGTCCGTGAAATTGGGTAGAAATAAAACATATTGTATTTTGACATTGATTGTCATCATTCAGAATCACTTCTTGTATCATAAAACTACACTGACCCAGGACTTTATCAGTTTTCTGTTATTGCACATGTCCAAAGAAACCGATTGATCAATTGTGTAATTCCGAATTCCTGTGTACAGAATATCGCTAGCACAGAATTTATATTTGTAATAATACCATAGGTAATTTGTTCATGAAAATGGCCGAGTCGAGAAAAAACGTGGCAGATGAGGAAACGTTGTCAATTCCGCAAAAAAGCAACGTAAAGCGAGTACACATTTTGTCATTATTGTATTGTTTATGGTATTTTTAGTGATGTCAGTAAAAGTTTGCCATGTCAGTAAAAAAAAAAAATCTATTTCAGATCTTCATGTCATTAAAATCTAAAATGCAAGGTTGGCAACCCTGCTTCCCATACTATCAGTATAGATAGCATTTTAATATAACATTCATCATTTTAAAAAACACTCATTAAAAACCTTGCTCAAACCAGTTATAACCAAAATATAAAGGTAACATAACCCTGGGTCCTGTCCTTCATAACTCTTACTTTCCCATAACACTCTTTCTCCAACTTACCTCTCTTTTTTACAATAACAACTTAAATTACCCATACCCCTCTATACTGAGGCCCAAAACCTAGTTTCTACCTATTTCTTAATCCAAACTGTCCTAGACTATACAACCCTCTAGTGCCCTTTGCCAGCATCGTGCAGACAAGCCCTAGGATTACCTGGTGTTCACAGATCCACAGGATTGGTGCTGTGGCCACCAGCATTGGAGCAGTCTCTAGGAGGAACCCTTTCAGTGTGGCAAACCCCCTTAGGGGTCTCGCTGTTCTCCAGGATAAGCCACCCAGCTGCAGTACCTCTTTAGATTGGGCCTGCAGCATTCCCACTTCACACTGTGAGTTCTGTTCAGTGAGTCCAACTGAGACTGACCCCTGATGGAGAATTCTACACTTTTTAGGCATCTATGTACCTCTCCAAGCATTTGCAGTGACATGCAGCATTGTCAAAACAGCTGGGTTTATTAGTCATCTGGAACACAGCATAGGCTGGCATAGAAGAATGAAGATTAAAGCAGGTTCCATTCTGTTTAGCTCAGAACCCAGCCAAGCAGTAGTGAACCCCACTGTTCAAGCTTCGTCATATTCCCAGATGTGCCTGCCTGTTTGCCACAGCCCACGCTTAACCTCCTGGTCCTTTGTTCTCCCACTGGGGAAATACTGCTCGGCTGTGGAGAGGTGGGGGGTATGGTCATTATTTGCTAGGTGTCAGTGACTGGGCAGTTGGCTCTGCCATTATATTCTCAGGAGCTCCATTGATATTGCACCTAAGACCCAGACAGCTGGGCACCATTGATACCGGTGTCTTAGCCTGCCAAGAGACATGGTAATAATGCAGCATATAGGGGAAACTGAGGCACACACAGACTTCATAAAAATATTACCAAAAATTCCCAATTTGTCATACCTTGGGTGACCTCTTTGCTTGAAATCATGTCTTTTATTTGTTTCAGACACTCTCACGTTTATCAGCCTTAGAAGGAAGGAAACATGATGTTTTAGGCATCTTAGTAAACTACAGAAACAAAATTATAGTACAACACTTATCAGCATTGCAAACCTTAGGTAACTGAGTCATTGTTTTACCTCCCACTGTGACCTTCCTGTAAAAACAGCATCTTAAGCTGTTGAGCAAAATGTGAAATGGCACCCACGCAGCTTGAATTTTTCTACTTCGTCTCCAGTCAGCACTCAGAGGCAGTAGTGATGACTTGATTCAGTTTTCAAGTTTTCATGCTGTGACACAACATAGTTTCAATGTAATTTCCAGTATGATGTACTTGACGCAAGGGACTACGCTGAATGTGCCATACACTAAAATGGAGGTTTGGTCCCTTACTCAAAAAACGGTTTAAATAGTGGATGATCTTTATATTACCTGTATTAGGTTTTTCAACCATCTGTTTTAATCATCGGCAGAAAGGTGGTGAAAAACTCTGATATTTTGAACTTTAAATAGAAATAAGCATATTTTTGAGCTGCCTTTTAAAAATGATATCACATATGAGTATGCACTAATTTTCTAATGCCTGTGGAAATAACACTGTCAATAAGAAGAGGAAGATTTCCACTGCAGAATATCATTGAGATCAATAGATTGATAAAGTGGCATCATATACACACACACACACACACACACATTATATAATGTAAAATGTAACTGTGGATGTCAGATTTAATTTTGTTGTGTTTAATTGGTTAAACCATCCAACTTTAAAAAAAGAAAACTTGTAGTCTCTCTTACACTTGGCCAGTCATATTTCCAAATACAGATAAGAAAACTGCCAGTAGCACAAATGAAATAATGTATCTGAAGCCATTTACTTTTCTGTTACAGCTTCTTTTCTAAGCTCACAGTGTCTTTCCAGCCTCCCCTAAGCAGAGAACCAACCTGCCTTCTTTCTGGGCCTCAGAGGTACCTTTACTTGCTTTCTTTTCTGATTTGTCTTTCTCTGGTGAGTGCAACTCAATTATATCTCTTGTGCTTGGCAGCAGCCTTGAGTTGCTTCAGCATGTTGATTACGAAGCAGAGAGAAATATAGACTTGGAGTAGAACAGAAAAATATCTGTGTGAGATGCGACGGGACTTGTTGTCCATAGCAATACTTCATGCTGTAGGGACAAAGACTCCGTCTGATTTCTTTGTTAAGCCTAAAATAGACCTCGCTCCAAAATATTATGCCTTTATTTTCTGTTTCTATAAGATATCCCTTTTCCCTCTTCCCCACCCTTTCAGAACCAGTGAATTTGATGTTTTTGTCAGTATGCATTCATTTCACATCAGTAATTTATATCCGAAAATTTAAACCCCATGATTATGTTAATTTTGCTATATGAATGAGGGGCTGGGAATTTTAATGTCTAGTATGCCATTTTAAAATAATAGAGAAGAACTTGTTTGGTAATCTGCATTTAGTTAGACACTGCATTCATTACTTAGTAGGAAATGTATTTCTATTTTAATTGAGGGCTGAAGGCTGTACAAAGAAACCATTCTTTCAATTCACACAAAAAATAGAAGAAAATACTCTTGCATGTTCAGATATGCCATGTGCATTGTAGTGCCTCAGGTTAACTCAAGGTTATGTCACATTGCATGACACAACATAACCTAATTTAGATCGACGTTGTGCTTTGACTCATCACATTACATTAGAAATACAATATTATATATATATATTTTTTTTTAAAGTAGGTTGTAGCTGTTAGTTGATATTATGTGGCAGACATAATCTGTCTCCAAGCTTCCTGGTACTTCTGTAGCAATACTCAGGAGGAAGTAATAACACAAAGACTGACTAATGATTTTTCTTCTGTTTCTAGGCAAGCTGATACAGGATTCCCAGAAGATAACCCAGGAGAACAAAGAGCTCAGCTGGACCAAAATTTAGGACACAAATGGAAGGCATCTGTTAGACCACTTCACACAAGAGAATCTATTGTCTTGTCTCAGGAGAGCCGGGGGAGGTCCGGGACATTGCCCAGTGATTACAGATACTCACAGGAAAACGTGAATGAGAAAAGCAAAGATTGCAGCTTGCCCCTTCTCACTTGTTCTGAGCCGCAGACATTGCACAAGAGCCACCCCTCTCCTCCACAAGGTAGTGGAGGGGAAAGTCAGTGGACAGAGCTGACGTTGCTGAACAAGAAATGTGGACCTGTCCCTCAGAGGCCTCCCCCACCCAAACGAGATAATAAATACAGGTGCCAGGACAATTCCACATCACTCAGCATCTCTTCAGAATCTCTGCTGGAAGTACCCAGCAAGCCCATTCAGTCCATTTCCCTCAGCTCTGGTGAGGTAATTACGGGTCACTCCTCTCTCACTCAGAGTCCTGCCGCGTTCGGTGGAAAACTAAGGAGCGCTCATCCTCTGGGGCTCCGGCAAACAGCATCCACAGAGAATGTGTGTCAGCACTTAGAAGAGAAAGCACATCTTAAATCCGAACCTGTATTGTCTTCAAAGTATCGTTACCTTCAGAAACCTGGAATGGAGACATCAAGGTCCCCTTCACCTCAGTTTGCTCCACAGAAGCTGACTGACAAGCCTCCTGTATCTGTCCCGGATGAGAACCCAGCAAGGTATTGTGCCATTACAATAGAAGCCCCTTCCCCAGGTTAGGTTTTGTTAATAATTGGTTGTTGCTTTTAGTGAAGTGTGAAGAAACCTCCTTAGGGTCTATTCAGTATTAACCTTTACAGCATGTCTTGCAAGTGACACACTTGTAGGTCAATAGCAACTCTGACAACAAATATCTAAACTGTATTGGAAATTCTATTGGAATCATTCAATTGGCTTGTCTTGGTTTCTGCTGAAGAACCAGATCAATAGCAATGCTCCTTCGCTCTAAAATTTCAACTGGAATTCCCATTACAGAAACCATCTAAATGGGATGAAATGTTTTTCTGAACTATGGGCGGTTTCTAATCCACTACATGCAGGGAGCTAAAACAGTTATTTTGCAAGAAAATTGCATTCATTTTGGTGGCACCTATTCCAAACATTTACGTGTGAGGTACGCTTATCTTCTGCAAATTATGAATTCTGTGGTTTGGTTTGGTTTGGTTTGGTTTTTTTAAAATAAAAGTTGTTATGCAGCTTGGCATTGCCTGAGTTGCTAACTAATGGCATCACTTTTTATATCAGCTGAATTGGAAGCCAATGTCAGAGAATATAAACCAGTCTTCTCCCTCTTCCTCTCCTATTTTAATACACTTTGTGTCTGATGTTGAAGCAAATGGAATCTGTTTTGTAGTCTGAAGTATGGCATCCCATGCTGCTAACGTCATAAACAGAGGCAAGGTGAGTGAGGTAATATTTTTTATTGGACCCTCTTCTGTTAGGGTGAAAGACAAGCTGTCAAGCTTACACAGAGCTGCTCTTCAGGTCTGGGAATTGTACTCAGAGTGTCAGTCACTGCTAAATACAAAGTAAATACAATCTGGTATTTACCTGTGACACTCTAGTTACCTTTCCCAGACCTGAAGGAGACCAACAGAAGTTGGTCCAATAAAAGTTTCTCACCCCACCGTGTCTAATATACCAGGAACAACATGGCTACAATAACACTGCATACAATAATGTCATAAACAGTCATTTTCCTGTAAGATAATAAACCCTTCCAGGAGGCTCAGGAATATAAATTTTTATTAAACACATTGACATTATAATTCATGATTGAAAAGTGGAGAGAAACAATGAATATTGAGGTTGCTATAGAAACATATGAAACATGTGAAAGAAACATATTTCTCTAAAGGTCAGCAACTATATACTTTTGTCTATGTTCGCAGTTTATACTCTGTGTTTAAGTCCAGTTATTTTCCACAGGAGTGATATAGATTTATCCGTGCTATATTCAATTTTTCAGATTCAAAAATGGTATTTGTAAAATGAAAGCATTTTTTTAGAGGGCAGATTGCTGGTATGGCTGCATGTGTCTAGATTTTTTGCACCTCATGATTTTAATAAAATGTGACTTCACAGCCAGCAAATTACCTTTTCCTTTTCTGACCATTTTTTATGGCAGAAATCTGTTGTTTTTAATGAAGCCTGTCCAGAAGTCAGGATCCAAACATCACTTGTTTTGCCTTAGTAAAGAGCTTGAGGGCTTCAGTAGGTTAAAGGGGAATTTGGTGAAATACTTGCACTGTAATCTGTTAATTATAAATTGCTGTAATTTGTTTCTTTAAAGTATTTTCTTAGTTCAAAACAAGGAAATTCAGATTTTGAAAATACATCTCATTGCTGTGACCATTACATCAGAAAGCAAAATAAGAAAACTTATTCAATGAATTCATAAATGATCTGGAAAAGGGGGTGAACAGTGAGATTGGCAACATTTGCAGATAACATAAAATTACTCAAGATAATTAAGTCCAAAGCTGACAGCAGAGAGTTACAAAAGGATCTCATTAAACTGGATGACTGGGCAACAAATGGTAAATGAAATGCTGATAAGTGCAAAATAATGTATATTGGAAAACATCATCCCAACTATACATACAAAATGATGGGGTCTAAATTAGCTGTTACCACTCAAGAAAGAAATCTGGGCGTCATCATGGATAGTTCTCTGATAATATTTACTCAAGGTGCAATGGCAATCAAAAAAGCAAACAATGATAGGAACCATTAGGAAAGGAATAGATGATATGACAGAAAATATCATAATGCCATAATATAAATCCATCGTCCACACCTTGAATACCATGTGTAGATCTGGTTGCCTCATCTCAAAAAAGATACATTAGAATTGGAAAAGGTACAGAGAAAGACAACAAAAATTATTATGAGTGTGGAATAACTTCCATATGAGGAGAGATTAAAAAGATTGGGACTATTCAGTTTAGAAAAGAGGCCACTAAGGGAGGATATGATGAGGTCTATAAAAATCATGAATAATATAGAGAAAGTGAATAAGGAAGTGTTATTTAACCCTTCACATAACGCAAGAACCATGGGTCACCTAATGAAAATAATAGACAGCACATTTAAAACAAAAATAAGGAAATGCTTCTTCACACAATGCACAGTCAAACTGTGGAACTCATTGCCAGGGGGATGTTGAGAAGGAAAAAAGTATAATTGGGTTAAAAAAAGAATTAGATAAGTTCCTGGAGGATAGGTCCATCCATGGCTATTAGGTAAGATGGTCAGCGATGCAACCCCACGCTCTTGGTGTTCCTAAACCTCTGAGTGCCAGAAGCTGGGACTGGATGACAGGGAATGGATTATTCAATAATTGCCCTGTTCTGTTCATTCCCTCTGAATCATCTGGCACCAGCCCCTATCAAGACAAAATATGGGGCTAGATGGACCATTGGTCTGACCTAGTGTGGCTATTCCAATGTACTTACTACAAAAGTGAAATATAGAAGATGACTTCCAATCTCTAGGCACAATGGTGAATCATGGTAATGACATCCTTACCGTACTGCATTGTGAATGGGTATTGAAGGGTACTTGGTAAATTAAGTTTATTTAGCTTTGCCTTTTTACACAACTTTAATGTTGAGATGTGCCTGATTATATGCACATATATTGGTTGACATTTTGAAAGCAGTGCATGGGGATTTAGCCATACATCTTCCATTAACACTAAAAATCTCAGCCACAATTCTTGTATATGTGCACAATTTATTGTCCTCAAATTACTGATCTAATGAAACAGTTACTGACTGTAACAAGTGGAAAAATATGGGTCATATCACTGCTCTCTATTGTATTTATTTCATAAGTGGAATACATTGAGTAGTTTGGTATAAATATACAACTTAATGATGTTTGACACTTTTGTGATTCCTTGCATGCCAGTTTTCAGGAAAGTCAGCGTGTGCGCTGTGGGCTTTTACTGTCTGGTACTGTTAATGTGTATCTGTTTGCCCTTCTGTAGGGAAGATGTTTTGCTGATAATGTAAGTTGGATAGATATGGAGATTTCTGCAACATCTTAGCTAGAATTATTTTGTTACCTGAGGAAACACACTGTACTTATGGTGTGTAAAACAGAGTTACAATTGAAAAGCTTTCTTAAAAGAATTAAGATTGAAAGTGCATTTCAGTATATTTCCAGTGAAATTACACTTTTTTAACCAAATAACTCTTAAAAATACCACAAATATTAGTAAATTTGGAAATGAATAGTTCTCCATTGCCATATAATTCTCCTTCATTTACCATTGCCCCACCTGGATTTCACTGCCCATCCAGCTTTAACTTTAAGCCTTACATTGGCAAAAAAGAAAGAAAAAGAAAATGCCAGTTACAAAATAAAGAGCATAGTCCCACTTATATTTAAGAGATACATTTCAGGTAAACTATTGTATTGTTTACTAACTAAAAACACACATTATGTGTATTAGTTTCTAAGCAATATAGTTAATATGAAATATCCAAACTTGTAAGCAATCCTCTTCTGCATATCTCTCCATACCTGTGCAGGGCCCTTTACTTCTCTCTCAAAACTCCCTCTCCTTTCCACATACTTTATATAATCATACACAATCCATATAACCAACAAAACAGTGTATTATTCATTCCACTTTTTCTTATTCCGATGGGCATTCTTCTACTACACCAACACATCACACTGTGAGAAAACCTACATCAGTGTTCATATAGCCTCATGGATTTTTAAGGTAAAAGGGACAATCAGATCAATTAGTCTGACCACCTGTGTATCACAGGTCATAGAATTTCACCCCGTTACCTACCCCAGCATTGAGCCCAATAATTTGTATGTCCTGGGATTATTTTCCTTTGGAAATCTTGATTACATATTTGGACTGAGACTGTTCATAAACTGCAATGGGAATTTGGATGCCCAGTCCCCACTAATCCTAATGAGATTTGGGTGTCCATATCTCTTTAGGGATTAAAAAAACCGAGAGTCCTGTAGCACCTTAAAGACTAACAAATTTCTGCAGGCATAAGCTTTCGTGGGCTGCAACCCACTTGTCAGATGCATGAAGTGGAAATCACAGATAGGAAGTGTATATATACATCCAAGGGTAAGAAACAACAATGGGGAGGGCACAGGTCCTAGCCACATCTTTAAGGTGCTACAGGACTCTCGTTGTTTTTGCTGCATACAGACTAACACGGCTACCCCTCTGGATCTTTAGGGACTGTGGACAATCTGTCTTAATAAACAATACATAAGATCAGCTGTACACACTCAACATAATATTTCAAAGGGGGCAAAGTTAAGTTTGCATGGTTAGTGGAACTCATGTGGCAGGAGGGAGCCGGCTGGTTCCTTTACCTGTACATCTTGCAGGTCTTTTAACAAGTGTAGAATGTTTATAAAGAGAGCATAGTTTTGGGGGAGGAGGAGCAGCGCCTTGGCTGGGCTCCATTCAAGCACTCTTTCAGCCTGAACTCTTCAACTATATTTTTGTTGTTCGTTTGTGAATTTCCCTGTTTTCTTAATGGGTACCAAAAATGTAAATTGGATTAGGACATAGAACAAGGAGGTGAGGAAAGCCCTGCTCCAGCAGCCAGGGTCTCTTAAATCTGGCTCTTAAACCCAAACCTGACTCCTCTTCTGTAGATTTCAATAAGTCCATGGGAGGTGTGTGTAGGGTAGGGAGTAATACTGGGGTAGGGTTGAAGGAGTGTGGAGAAAGTGGGGAGGGAAGCTTTCATCACGTAAGCAGCTCTAGGCATTTAACATATTCCAGATATTATAGATTTTTAACTTGGGTAAGACTCCATCCTTCCCTTCCCCAGTCCCCTGCATCCACCTTCTGTGACTCCACCTCTCCATTGTCTGCTGTCCTCTGTCCCCACCCTCATGTCCACTGCCCCTTAGAGAGTGTCCTAGGATCTCCCTTCCGCTTCCCATGCTCCCTCTGGTCCTTTGCATTACGATCGATACCTCATCAAGGTCTCTGCACTTGTGTTCATGCCTCCCCTTGCGCGCACATCCTCTGTGTCTTCCCCAGTCAATCTCCAACCTCACTCTCTGCCTTTTCCCCCTGCCCTACTCTCCTTCATATTCTGCCAATCTGTTTCCCCCTTCTTTATGGCCCCCTGCTGCCTCTACATGGTCATTCAAAAAGCAGGGAAGATAGCTGCCTGCAGTCCTTCTGTGTGATCCCTACCCAATCCATGTCTCTTCTGTTCCTTTGTCCCCCTCTCTATATCTGATTCTTTCCCCTCCACATTTCTCCCGTCTCCTATCCCCCACTGTCTCCATATTCCCCTCCCTACCCCACACACACATGAATTTAGGGCACTTCTGACTAAGTGAACCTTTGGAAAATTTTAAAACCTCTTTATTTTCCAAATTCCTTCTCTGAATTTCACTAAACTTCTGGGAAAATCTCTACTCGAGTACGAGAGGCTGGATGCCAGATTTCAGGGGATCTGTTTCTTTTGGGGGCTGTTAGGAGAGAATAAAAACTGGGATTATAATTATAACGGGAAGATGGCTTCAACATTTATCACAGAGCAGCAATGGCCACTCCATAATAATTTAGGTACCCTTATGCTATGGAAACAATTGTGCCATTGGTGTGGGCTCATCTTCATGATACGCACAAGTGTAGTTTGTATGAGGATTTGGAATTTAATACAATAGACCAGGAAATATGTAACCGGTATTATGGGTGTGTGTGCATGTATCAAAATGCACGTGGTGCGGAGGAGATTTTCAGAAGCACCCGGCGTTGGTCTGTCTCTGTTCCCACTGAAGTCAACAGGAATTTTAGCACTGACTTTGGGTAAATTAGAGTGATGGTAATGCTTAGCACTCTAGAAAATCTCACCCTCTGTTTATCACACCAGGGCCAAGCAGCATGATAGCACTAGCACTCAACTGCTCAGACTTGAGGCTTGCCATTTTAGTGTAGAATTGTTGTCTTTCATTTTTAAGGTGGGTTTTTCTTTCCTCCTTATGAGTTTTTTATTTTTAAAGAAAAGAGAAAAAAGAAACAAGGTCCTTTTTCAGCAGAGCTCTTGATCATGTTCTTTGCACGTAAGTCCAATTTAAGTCTGTCATTCTTAAATGCATGCTTAGGTGATTTGCTGAATCATGACCTAAGAGAGCTTGGAGTGAAGGACAGAGTTGAGTGTGAACTTTCCAAAATGACTGACAGTCTGAAAAGATTCTTACTGGAGAAGGATGGGGAGGTGGAGGGGAGGGGATGTTCCTTACGTTAAGAAGAATTATTTTTTAGTTCTATTAGAATATTGCACATGCATTATAGTCAAAATATCACCTAGAGATGTCATTTCATGCAGCGGTGAGTGAATGTGTGTAATGTAGTCTCTATGTTCATACAGACACAAAAATTAAATATATAGATGACTACTACAGAGGAGTACAGTCTTGTTTTATTTTCTGTTCCCATGAAAGTACAGTAAAGTATAGCTTTATACTTAATTCTGGGGCACACCCATACATAGAGCCAAGAAACTATCGTATGTCTCTGAGTCACTAATCTAAAAGGAAGCCAGCCAGCAGAAACCAGAAATTTTAGCAATGTTCCTTTGCTTGGGCTGACCCTTCCAAACCCACAACATTAAAGCAATAATTTTAAACTTTCTTCAAACTTGAAACCATGCCATCTGAACTTGACTTTTATACTGTCCATACAGTGCACACGCTGTAGCAGTGTAAACAGAACTGTTGTTTATCTAACATGTTATTCTCTAATTTAGAATCTAAATTACCATGAAAAAAGACGTGTTCTTGATTGAATGTCTTGTCTTAAGTGCAAGATAGCTCAGCAGTATGCATTAGAGGATCCCTTCAATAGACTGTCACTAATAAAACAATGAAAAATTGAATATAAATACTCCTTTTTGAGTAGCTGGGTTTTTTTCTTCTTCTTTCCCTCTCTTTTAAATATTTTTTCTTTCTCTCTCTCTTTCCATTTATACCAAGGTAAACTAGATTTCGATTATGAGACTTTCATGTTTTATGTGGAAGGGTTTTTTTAAAACTGTATTTTTCATTAACTTATGCTTTGAACTGTTTCAAGACAGTTGTAAGTGTGGCACTTTGTCAGTCCTATAGTCTATAGAAAAGTCATGTTTTGTGTAGTGTGAGGCTAATGCTGGAGATCTGTATAAGTGAAATAATACCTTAATTTTAAATGTATGAGAAAAGACAGATCCCTAAACTGAGGGTTTGAGATGTGAGACGAGATGTTTCCATTATACAGCTCTCCTATTAATAAATTGATCTTTGTTACCATGCAGACAGACACCTTTTCCCTATCTGTAGATAAGAATCAGTATAAAAAGATCTTGACTTTATAACAGTTAATTTCTATCTCTTTTTTTCCAGAATTGAAAGAGTGATAGATAACAACACCACGGTAAAAATGGTTCCCATCAAGATCGTTCATTCTGAGAGCAGTGCAGAGAAAGAAAGTCGCCAGAACCTCGTGAGCACCATGGAGCCTCCTGCCTTACCTAGTGGTTTGGAGAAGGACCAGATTAAAACCCTCAGCACTTCTGAGCAGTCCTACTCGCGTTTCTGTGCTTACACAAGGCAGGGCGTAGAACCAGAGCTTGAGAGCAAAACTAGATCACGTGACTCGCAACCAGCCGAAGCAGTTGGAAACAACTTAAAGGACAGCGATGCCTCCACCCCTGCAATCAGCTATGTGAAGGCCAAAGAGAAGAGCTTTGAAGACTGGAAGTCTGAGGAGCTAGCCAGAGAGATTGTGGGCAAAGATAAATCTCTAGCAGATATTTTGGATCCTAATGTGAAAATAAAAACTACGATGGATCTGATGGTGGGAATCTTCCCTAAAGATGAACACCTCTTAGAAGAAGCTCAACAACGCAGAAAGCTCTTACCAAAAGTTCCTTCTCCAAAAATTGCAGAGGAAAAGTGAGTAAAGTGTTCCCCCGTTGCTGTCCAACTGTGTTGTTTTTTCTCCTAAACATTTAAGGATCCTCCTTCATACGGTTAATTTTCATGTTTTCCCATTAAAATGGCATTATTGACAGTATCATTTATTGACCATATTAATAATCACAGGAGCAAAAATTAGAGTCCTATTGCAAAGAACACACACACACACACACTAATCTCTTTACAAGTCAGTTATGGTGTAAAATATTTATTACATTGTACCGCAACCAAATTGGGAAAAGCTAAACAATCACATAAGGGAGTTGGGGAAGGAACAATTAAAATTCTCTCATGAGCCATTTCTGAAAGGCTTTAGAAATTTCACTAAAACCATCCAGTCTGATGGTGTCCAATTGAGGGAAGGAGCCATGTTTTAGTATTTATAACATCAAGAAGTTTTACAAAGAGAGCTTAAAATGAACACAGAGACTATAAACTGGATCAGAGCAACCAGTTATTGTCTGGTTGAGAATGGGAACAGAACAATAAAAGATAACAAAAAAGCAGTTGAATCTTACAGATATTCGATCTCTGAGTGTTGGTGTAATTTCAGAATCAACTTTGTCCAGAACTTTGATGAGAAATCTTATATGGTAATGCCCCGAATTTGGTAGCCTGAAGGGGGTATATAATCAATACACTTATGGGAACTTTTTAAAACAGTTCCTGCCTGTTCTCACAGTAGTGTCACTAAGGTCTTTGTACTGCTTATTAAAGTGGAACTTGAAGGTTGTGATATCAAAATTTCTGCCTGAGTGAGACAAACTTTGTTTAGTTCCAGAGGGGTAGCCGTGTTAGTCTGTATACAGCAAACACAACGAGAGTCCTGTAGCACCTTAAAGACTAATAAATTTCTGTGGGCATAAGCTTTCGTGGGCTGCAATCCACTTCGTCAGATGCATGAAGTGGAAACCACAGATAGGAGGTATATATATACATCCAAGGGTGAGAAACATAACAGTGGGGAGAGCAAGTGCTAACAAAGTCAGTTCAGTTAGAATAGATGAGGCCTATTCACAACCGTTGATTAGACGGTGAGAATGTGTGAACAGTGACAATTACTTCTTGTAATGAGATAACCATTCCAAGTCCTTATTCAGACCCATTTTGATTGAGTCAAATTTGCATATGAGTTCCAGCTCTGCAGTTTCTCGCTTAAGTCTGTTTTTGAAGTTTTTTGTTGAAGTATGGCAACTTTCAAGTCAGCTACAGAGTGTCCTGGGAGATTGAAGTACTCTCCTACTGGTTTATGGATGTTACCATTTTTTATGTCTGATTTGTGTCCATTTATTTTTTTGCATAGTGACAGTCCGGTTTGGCCAATGTACATGGCAGAGGGGCATTGCTAGCACATGATGGCATATATTACATTAGTAGATGTACAGGTGAATGAGCTCCTGATAGTGTGGCTGATGTGGTTAGGACTTGTGATGGTGTCACTAGAGTCAATGTGCAGGCAGAGTTGGCAACAGGGTTTGTTGCAGGGATAGGTTCTTGGGTTAGTGTTCTTCTTCTATGGTGTACGGTTGCTGGTGAGTATTTGCTTCAGGATGGGGTCTGTCTGTAAGCAAGGATAAGCCTGCCTCCCATGGCTTGACCGAGCGAGGAATCATCTTCTAGGATAGGTTGTAGATCCTTAATGATGTGTTGAAGAGATTTTAGCTGGGGGCTGTAGGTGATGGCCAGTGGTGTTCTGTTGTTTTCTGTGTTGGTTCTGTCTTGTCAACTTTGTTTAGGTTTCTCTCACATTACTGGTGAAGGCTTCTTTATACCAAGTTTTTTGGTTTTTAGTGGACAGATGCTGACATCACAAAATTTTTCATCACAATTGATATTTACTGGCATCCTTGTGTGCAGAGATACATTCCTCATCTCAGAGGCAGTTCCTCCAGATTGAAGCCTCAATACTGGGATAGGGTTGCGGAGAAGTTGACATTGTCATGTCCTCCTTATATCTGGTCTCTGGATCTAGGGAAGCAGTAGTTTTCCAGAGCTGTCAACAACCGATGCACGCTCAGGAACACAGGCATTGCCATATTGGATCAAAGCAGTGGTTCATCTGATCCAATATTCTACCTCCAACAGCGACCAACACCAAGTGCTACAGGGGAAGGTGCAGAAAAAAGCCTGTGATAAATATTTGTGGAATAATACTGCCCTCAGGAAGAGTTTCTGCCTGACCTTCAGTAGTTAGAGACTGATTTATGCCCAGAAGCATGAAAGTTTATATCCCTTCCAAATGTCTTGGTTTGGCTTTGTTTAACTTTTACTATTACATATTCTTATTACTTATGTAAATGTCTGATCCTTTTGTGAATCCTGCTAATTTCTTTGAATTAATTTGGAGCTGGAGATAGTCATGCTTGAATAACAGTGTGTATAGTTAAAGGATGGGTGAGTTCAGACAGAAAATAGAGAAGCAAAATATTTAAATTTAAGTTACTTAAAGTGCTGTCTTGACTGATGATGAATTTTAAGCGGGTCATTAACAGTGTCCTGATTCTTTCGTTTTATAAATGTTTACTAAATGCATTTTGAAAATTCGGTATTGCTTTATCAGCTGTTGTATTTCTGATATTGTTGATCATTGCTAATATTTCTATTTTTATTACTCTGCTTCCTGAGTCTCTTAAAATCCCCATAAAGACCACTTTTTCTTAGAGTGCTTGCTCATGTCAATTCCAAGTAGGCATGTACACACCGTGTGCACAGTCTCAAAAGGCTTTTTCCCCTAGCGGTACCCATCAAATCAGTGCAGGCGCCCCCTGGAGTGGTGCCTTCCAAGGCACTGTATATAGAGCCCTGCCGACCCGCCGCCTCTTCAGTTCCTTGTTACCTCCTGTGACGGTTGTTGGAGCTTCTTGCCTTCTCTTGCGTCAGCAAGCATTCCTCTAGTGGTAGAGAGTTATCAAGCCTGTAAATAGTAGATTAAAGTTAGTTAGTTAGTAAGTACTTAGTTTGCATTAGTAGTTAGATAAATTTATTTTGGGGGGTCCCCCCTGCCATTACATCCCAGGAACCGGGGCATGCCTCAGTCCCAAGGATTCAAACTGTGCAGGACCTGCCATAAACCTAAGGGTGATCCCCACAAATCCTGTCTGGAATGCCTAGGGGAAGACCATCAAGCTGACCAGTGCTAGATCTACAGAGGATTCCATCCAAGGACCAAAAAGGGACCAGAGAGTCAGATTGAAGCACTTCCTCATGGAGGCAGCTCTCCACTCCTCACTCAGACTCAGAAGCCAGTATCTCGGAGCAGAGTCCACCAGCCTCTCTTAGCCAAAGAAGGACTTGGCACCAAAGGACCCCCGGCACTGAAGATCCGGCACTAATCCCACTTTCCGGTGCCTCATAAGAAGTGAAAGGAAACTGGTAGAGGGCGCTCGTCTAAGCAAAGGCTTCAGAGAGAGATGATAATTGTGTGTGTCGCGTGATGGGGCACCCGGCACCTTCCCCACTGGGGCCAGCACTGTTAACTTCGAACTCACAGAGGGTGCCGTTGAGTCAGGTGCCGATGGACTCACCCATAATGGAGAGCCACGTGGAAGAGCTGCACTCACCTTCCGCTCCGGACATGTTTGGAGCGACTGGGGACCTAATAGCCATGGCGGCACAGCAGTCCCTCGCAAGGATGGAGGAGCAAGAGCCGAGACCTCCGCTGTGGTGCCATCTAGAGGCAAGCCTGTCATAATGCGTCACCGGTCGCCCTCCCCCCAGCACCACTCCCTGGCATTGTCCCACTTGGCACCGCCTTGGCCTACGTGTTCAGAGTCACAATCTTCTGGCTCAGAAGAAGAATCCTACACCTCCTGGTGCAACTGGCACCGGTTGCAGGGACGCCACTATAGGCAGGAGAAAGGCAAGCCCCCTTCATGGGACCTTGGCCAATGCAAGGTCTTCTTCTAGGTGCTCCTGTTTGGTCGCCTCATGAGCATGGGCTCTGCTACCACCTGAGGTCCGCTTTCAATTCGCATCACCAAAATGGACGACAACATTGGTGCCAGGGCAAATGCAGAGTACGGTGCCACCCTGAAATCCTTAGGACGACACACTGAATTTCGTCGACAAAGCTTTCTAATGTAGACCAGGCCAGAGAAAACATTTCAAGCCCCAGTCTGCCCAGCGTTTTTGTCCTACACAGCAGAGGCAGGATTACTCTATAAAGAGGGGCAGAATAACAGGCGCAAGATGCCCCATCCCCCATCTAAACAGGGTCAAGGCTTGGCGAGGCAATCTTCTAGCTCCAAGCAATCATTTTGAGAGTGCACGCAGGGGCAACCCACCAGACCACATCCCAGATCCTTCCTCATTTCCTGAATCGTCTGTCCCATTTCTATCGGGCATGGGCTCAGATCACCTCGGACGCTTAGGTGCTGCACACAGTAGAATTGGAATATTCTCTCCAATTTTCTTCCTTCCCACCCTCTTCCTCCCTCTTCAGGGACCTGCTTCTGTCACGAGCAACTCCTTACACAGGAAATGCAAGAGCTCCTATAAGCAGGAGCGGTAGAGGAGGTACCTCAGGAGCTGACCTGATATTTTCTGGTCCCAAAAGCGATGGCGGATCTCAGACCCATTCCTGATCTGCAAAACCTTAACAAGTTCATGAAGAAACTGAAGTTCCCCATGGTCTCCTTGGCCGTCATCGTCCCCTCCCTGGATCCAGGGGACTGGTATGCTACCCTTGATTTGAAGGATGTGTATTTTTATATTTCGATAGTCCCATCTCATAGGAGGTTTTTCAGGTTCATGGTAAATCATGCTCATTATCATTTTATGGTCCTTCCCTTCGGACTGTCGGCAGCCCTTCGAGTTTTTATCAAATGTATGGCCGTTGCCGCTGCTTTCCTAAGGAGATGACAAGTACAGGTGTTCCCGTATCTAGACGACTGGCTTAGAGGCACACGTCAACCTGATATGGTCAACCTTCAACAAACTGGGGCTTCAGCTAAATGTGCCCAAGTCAACCTTATCCCCTATCCAGAGAATAGAGTTTATAGGAGCAGTTCTAGACTTGGTTCAGGCCAGGGCACTTCTGCTGGAGTCTCACTTCCAAGCTATGTGCTCCATCATAAAGGACTTCTGTTGTTTTCCCACCACAACAGCGCAAAATTGCTTGACTCTCTTAGGTCAGATGACCTCCTGCACATACGTGGTTCAGTACATGAGGCTGTGGCTCAGATCTCTCCAGGCATGGCTGGCATTGGCTTATCGACTGAACAGAGACAAATTGGACAAAATGGTTTCACTTCCCCTTCGAGTCATTGAATCCCTTCCGTGGTGGCTCAACACTCAATTGATATGCATGGAAATCCCCTTTTCCAGACTCCAGCCTTCATTGTCTCTGGTCACGGACACATCTGAGTTGGGGTGGGAAGCACATCTAGGGACATTAGGACTCAAGGCCTTTGGTCTCTGGCAGAGCTGTTGCACCACATCAGCGTCAGGGAGCTGAGAACGGTTCGCCTAGCATGCCATACTTCCAGTCTCATCTAGAAGGCAGATGCATGTCAGTCATGATGGACAAAATAACAGAGATGTTTCATATAAACCTACAGGGTGGAGCACGCTCCTCTCCCCTGTGCCAAGATACCCTCAAACTGTGGGAATTCTGCATCGTTCACTCCATACATCTGGAGGCATCTTACCGTCTGGGATCCCAGAACAAGCTGGCAGACTATCTCATCAGATCCTTCCACAGCCATGAGTGTTCTAGTTGCCCGGGTATCCTGAACAGCTTCTTCCAGCAGTGGAGAGTTCCCCATGTAGATGCAAACAGACCTTCCTTCTGTCCTTTGTTCCTTCCTCAACCACAGCCCGGGCTCAGTCACGGGTGCATTCCTCCTTCCATGGAGGCCCCACCTGTTTTACGTGTTCCCGCCCTTTCTGCTCATTCACAGAGTTCTACTCAAGATCAGAAGAGAAAGGGCATCCGTCATACTAATGGACCCAGCTTGGCCCCAGCCGCATTGGTATATGATGCTGCTGAGGCTGTCCGTGTTCCTCCCAATTGCCTGCCATTGGTGCTGGACCTAATCACACAGGACTATGGCTGCCTGCAACATTCCAACCTCAGATCTCTCCACCTCAGGGCATAGAAGCTTCATGGTTGAACTGCATGGAGTCTGCATGCTCAGGGCTGGACAAGGAGGTCCTTGGAGTCCTTAGTAATATGTTTGCTCCTCTACCTCTCATGGAAGGTGGTATTCCGGGTCGCAATTACCTCACCCAGGAGGGTGTCTGAGCTCAAGGCTTTGATATCCAACCCTCCATACATAGTGTTTTACAAAGACAAAGTTCACTTGCGTCCCCACCCAGCCTTCCTTCCTAAAGCAGTATCCCAGTTTCACACGAACCAGGACATCTTCCTCCCAGTGTTCTTCCCGAAGCCGCATGCCAATAACAGGGAACAAAGCCTCCATTCTCTAGATGTCAAGCAGGCACTAGCTTTCTATATAGAAAGGACTAGACCTTTTCGTAAATTAAACCAACTCTTCATCGCTATAGTGGATAAGATGAAAGGTCTCCTGGTAACGTCCCAGAGGATCTCATCCTGGCTCACCACCTGTATCGGGGCTGACTAAGGTGCCAGTCCAGGCACTAACTGCACATGAAGGCACAGGCTTCCTGGGCAGCTTTCTTGGCACAGGTTCCCTACACAGGAAATCATCAGCTGCAACTTGGTCATCGATCCGTACATTCACCTTGCACGATGTCCATTACTCAGCAGGCCATGGACGATGCAGCATTCGGCAGAGCTGTGCTTCAGTCAGCGATTCCATGAGCTCCAATCCCTCCTCCTATGGTCAGTTTTGGAGTCACCTACTTGGAATGGACATGAACAAGCACTCGAAGAAGAAAAAACGGTTACATGCCTTTCATAACTTTTGTTCTTCAAGATGTGTTGTTCATGTCCATTCCAAGACTCACCTGCCTTTCCCCTCTGTCGAAGTCTTCCAGTAAGAAGGAACTGAAGAGGCGACGGGTCAGTAGGGCCCAAAATACAGTGCCATGGAGACCCCACTACAGGGTGCACCTGCACTGACCCAACAGGTACTGCTGGGGAAGAGCCTTCTGATGACTGTGCATGCGGCTCGCACACACCTACGTGAAATGGACATGAGCAAGGTATCTCTAAGAACAACATTTACGAAAGGTAGGTAACCGGGTTTTTTTCAACTAGTCAAGAGAGTATTGCATAAAGTAATAGGATCTTTAAGGTTCATAGTGGGGAAAATGAAATGTGAACTGCTGCATTTTCATCAAAAGATGTGTTTTGAGGATTATGGAATCATTAACTATTGAGATCACAGATGTAGACAAAAACACTGCCTTTATACCAATGCCTGTATAATCAAGAATTGTAAATGATGATTTAAACACTGATATAAATGCAATTAAGAGAGACTGAAAATTAATGCTTCCAGCCAGAGGTTTTGCTAGTTCCTTTTAATTGCCTAAATTGATAACTTCCAGTGTAGCAATTTTTCCTCAGACATTTGACCCTGCATTGTTTCCATAATTATCTTCTTTCCATTAGAAGCCCATTTGCTTACAAAATGATGGGTTTGAAAGACTGTTCTTTCTTTTCAGTGCTCAGAATATCAGGCTGTTGATTAAAGTTATGACTTTTTACCAGGAAAGAGGAGCAGGGCATGCCTTCTGCCATCTCCTTGACAACTAATTCCACTTACTACAGCACGTCCGCACCGAAAGCAGAATTGCTGATTAAAATGAAGGACATGCAGGAGCAGCAGCAACAGCAGCAGCACAGTGAAGAGGATTCTGAAGATGAGCTTGATCATGACTTGTCAGAAAAGAAGGTAACACACTTTTAAATATTTAGTAGGATTATCAAACCTGGATGCCTGAAACAAGGCTGCTAAATCCATAGGTAAGCATCTAAATAAGAAGTCTGATTTTGAGCAAGTGGAACGCTCAGCAGTTTTGAAAGATCAGGTCACTTAGTTTTGTATCTAGCTGTGGACCTAGGAACCTAACTTGAGACAGACACTTTTTAAAATCTGCATGTGTACATTTTTGTCTTTGTTGTAATAGTACCTTTCCACCTGAGAATAGCTGTGTGTAAGAGAAATGTGCTTTGAGAAATTATTGCTGAGCACTCATAAATCCCACTGAAATCTGTGGGCCCTTTAGGGTGACCAGAGAGCAAATGTGAAAATTGGGACAGGGGTGGGGAGCAATAGGCACCTATATAAGACAAAGCCCCGAATATTGGGGCTGTCCCTATAAAATTGGGACATCTGATCACCCTAAAACCTTTGGATTTCTCTCTGCTTTTGAAAATTAGGCCATTTGTTTTCTGACAATTTTTTTACTGCTCATGAAATCAAGAGACTGATAGCATGGGTTGGAGCTAGATAGGCAGTCAGTGCATGAACTTAGCACCAACAAACCATTAACAACAGCCCCCTAAACACACACATCCCTGTGGTGCCTTAAGTCTTGACCTACAGCCTGCCTCATGTTCCAGTCCTAAGAATCTGTGTGAAGTGGTGATTTTGTGGTGTCAGTGTATGTCAGTCAGGTTGGTTAGCTTGAGAACACCAAACTCTCTTCATGTGTGATTTAGCACAAATAGGTTTTAACCTTGTTTCCCAATAGTGAGAAACGGGGGGGAGATTGTCTGTTGGTGCTATTCAGCCTTCTGTTTCTGCATTCATAGTGATCTAGTTTAAACTATATTTACTTAAGATAGCAATACAGGGGAAGGAGCTGCCTTAAATTCCAGGATATGGCCTTTAGTGAACATAAACTGTTAGTGATCAACCTCCAGTATTCATTTAGTAATCAGAACCGGTAGTAATGACGTTTAATTGAACAAAAGGAAAATTATTTTTAAGAACTATTCAGATATGTTAAGGATTCCATTGCAGTTTGAAGCAATTTTACTAGACTAGAGAAGAACATTTATTAATCTTGCTTTATTTTATCAGGTCTTTGTAATGCCGAGGCAGAATACTTGTTTTTGGCTTTTGTTGATTCAACCAGAAACATTTTCTGGTCATGTTGAATGAGGAAAAAGTATAAAAGTTAGAAATGGATACTTTTTCATTTACCCAACCAACAAACTGCAATCCAAATGCTTCTCTGTCAACATATCCTTTATTTTAGGTGGTGTCTGTTTATATGAAAAGCCTTTTTCTCCTCATCCCCTTCCCCACACAACTAAACACAGATTATACAGGCTGAGAGAAGTATGTCCATGTACAGAGTTACTAGATGCCCTCCCTCTCTCCTGTCTGTGATATACACATTTCTGTTTACTCACCCATCTGCTCCTTTGCATGCAGTGGAATGTAAGCTCTCAATCCAGCAGGCTTTCATTTCAGATTTCGTCATGCAGTGTATGCAAATCATAGTAAATGGGTCAAGCCGTCTTTATAAAACTGCCAAGATATATAAAATGGCCCAATTTCACATAACTGCCAGCTGCTGAGAAAAGGACCTTTGGGGCTTGAAAGCTTGAATATTATCATTTGTCAGTCTACTAAAAGAGACACTATATGCTTTGGACCTATTACTTAATTCATTGAAACTCAGCAGTTCTATTATGGAATATCATGGTTTTAGTCTAATCTGGGATTCATAATGGGTTTTCCGGGACCAATTTACACCTCCCATTCTCTATTTTGCAATGATGATGGACACTTAGGATAGGTGTGGGAATTTTATGCTGAGTAATTGCACAAGTCTATTGCAAATAAATGGAGAAAATCATAATAAATGAAATGTTGTGGTCATGTAAAGCAATTTTTCTTTATTGATGAACAATATGATTAGCATATACGGTGTAGGAAGACAATAAAAGGGATCTTGAGGTTATTTTGGGTTTGAAAAATCTACTTGTGGCAATTAAGAGGTTTTCTAGTCTTTTCAGACTTGAATCTAGTGTGAAATGAGGTAGAAAACTGAGTGCAAACTGACAAGTGTAAATCCAGTGCAGTGCTGTCTTCCTAAGCCTGCAGAGAGACTGTACCATTGCCTCTGTTTCTGCTCATAGCTTCGCCTTGCTAAATTGTAGCTGAGTGAAATTAGCAAGACTCCAGTCAGTTTCTCTGCTACTATTCAAAGTACACTAAACTTGATTGCTAGAATTCACCCCCATCCAGTTTCAAAACTGTAATTGATGTCAAGAAGACATTACGGCTCAGTGGATTATTAATGGGATATGTAGCTTTTAATCTCTCTCATAGGCCCCATATTCACATTTAGCAAAGGTCAGTAGTGAGTTCAAAGCCATCTTCCTCTAGTAGTCTGTGTGTGAAAGAGTTAATCATCTCAATCCAGTTCCCAATGGATATGTATCCACATCAGTACTGATGTGTCTATTGACAGCCTTAGAAGAAAGCCTGTATATGTGCATGTATACTGATCTACCTTCTCACCTTGAAGACTGGGTTTAGGCATAGTAGCAGGGCAATATAGTACAGAGCACAACTATATTCAGTCATGCATCTTACGCTAAAACAGTTGGATTATTAAATTGCATGGCATCCTAGGAAATAGGAGTACAGCAGTCTGACCTAGTTAATCCAGATCAAACTCCATTTGTATTTAGGAGGGAACAAAAAAATGAAATCCTTCAGATTACAGTTAGTAGATCATGCAGCTGTAAACTACTTATTACCTTAATCTTTTGGATAGCCAGACAAATAGATAACCCCAATACAGATTAACCTGGCCTGAGAATATTAAATCAAAACAGGAGAGAGACAGCCCAGATAACCCATATGTTTGAATTCATGCCTTTAGAAGTATTCTTTTGTTAGGTTTTAAGCTACCATTCCCTCTGTTAGGGTGGCTGAGTTATGGGTGGTTCCCAAAACAAGTATCCGTGCTTACTTTGTGTAACTCTGAAGATGACTGTACCCTCCTGTGTACAGTAGGAAGAATCAGTAACGTATTCCTGGGAAACAGAGATGGGTTTCTGTTTGTTTGTATTTAATAGGTTGGTTGAAATCAGAGTTCCCAACATGTGTGCCAAGAAATCAAGAAACTTAAAAGAAAAACAAAAATGTATTGCAAAATCATTACCATCTTAGATCATGTGGCCTGCTTTAGAAATTAACATTAACAGGTGTAAAATTATTAATATTTACAGAAAGACAACAGCATGCCTTATATTTTACAGGCATATGAGTAGACAGAACCCCTGCCCTAAGGAAGGCTGTTTTTAGGGAGGCAGCATGGTCTGGCAAGTACAGCAGAGGACACACACAGTCGGGAGACGGGGGTCTAGTTCTGCTCTGACAGTGACTCACTGCATGACCTGGAGGAAGTCCCAGATTCCCCCTCTATCAAATGGAAATAATACTTATCTCACAGGGATGTTATAGGGCTTTTGGGATATTCTGAGACCCTCTGATGGAAGGTGCTATAGAAGTACTCCTAATTATTTGAGCCCCGTGTTTTTCAGAAATGCAAAATAACATGAAATAAAAGAAAAAAAAAACATTTAAAAATAACATAAAATGAAAAACTCACCCCACAGCAGTGGCTCTTGCAGCCCCTGTTCTGTGGCGTTGGACCTCTCCGGGCGTTGCTACTTGGCACATGCAGTTGCAGCACCGGTCAGGTTTGGTCTCGCTCCCCTCACAGGATGACAGAGTGGGAGCTGGGCCAAACCTGAGCGCTGCTGCAACCCTGCGTGCTAGGTCACAACTCCTGGAGCCGGGGACAGCCTGGCTGGAAGTAAAGATTAAAAGAGCATAGCTGGCCGTGTGTTACTATTAGCCTGCCATGTGAAGGCTTTGCTTCCTATCCCCGTATTCTACTTAGCACCATCAGCCTCAGACTCGCCAGTGTACCTCATCTGCCCTGGAGATCGTCTTTGGGAAGGAGAGAGTACAGCATCTTTTGCTACTCAGTCATAGGCTTTGAAAATTGGAAGCTGATCAAAGGAGTATCAGTAATGAGCTCCGAAGGATGTGTTGTCTTCTGCCATGATGGTGAGCTGCCGAAGGGTGAGCTCTCAAGCTGATTCAGCATAACATAGACCTAGCTCCATCAAAAGTCTATGCCCCAACTCTTTGAGTCCAGAACACTACTCACCTATCCTAGATCACATAATATATATGTCATGTACATACCTCTCAACCTGCAAAGCCTCACGTATGGGTTGCACTGACAGGGACATGAAAAAATTCTTGCAGGGATACTGGTATTTATGCCTTATAAATAATTTCAGTTTTGGATTCATTGTTTCCTATGTAAATAACTTTCAGCAATAAAAGTGAGGGGAGACTAGACATTTGTGGGATGCACATAACTTTGCGACTTAAATAAGTGACTTCCCTCAACATGTGAGACATTGAAGAATTCTTGTAATGCATAGTGTGATAGTGAGAACAAAAGAATTGGGGCCAGGAATCAGCTGTGAACATGTCTTGCCAGCTGGCCATACCTCCTTAAGTGAAGTGTTCTCCTCCATGGACTGACATTTTATTGGTTTCTCAGCTCCAGGGTGGGCAGAATCACAGATTTGCCCTTAATTTGCCCCAAAGGAGCATCGAAGACAGGGTAGGGGAGGAAAGGGAGAGACTCCTGGTTGCTCAGTGAGTGGCAGAGAGTAGATTCCTTTCTTCTTTCCCTTTCCCTGGTGGGGAAAAAACAAGACAGAGCAACTTCGATTTCTTGCAGTGTGAAGGAATTCTCCTTAAGCTTGAATGCCTTGTTTAGCAATGAAATGTAAGGCAATGTGCAGGTGAAGGACTTTATCTCTAGACTTGAATTCTCTAGTTGGACAACAGTGCCATAGTTGCAGTTTCCCTTGCAGTCATAAACACAAAGCCCACTGCTCGTCTGCTAATCGGAACCAATGGCTGCTGTTTCTTTAGAGGTTTACAGTGTAACAAAGCAAATTAAGGACATGATCCTGCTTCTTTTCAGTCAGTGAAAGTGTGGCCGATGACCTCAGTGAGAGGAAGATTGGGAATCTGTGGCAGAGGGGGTCCTGTTTTGGCTTGGGCTTTGTAAACTGATATATTCTGGGAGTGGAGGTACGTCTGACACTGGAAGTTTGGGGTAGTTTGCCATTGATGTTGACATTTTTCAGCAAAGAGCCATGTGTGAGCTATTGGAACAGAATGCCTGGAGGGAAATCTCTGTTTCCATCTCTGCTGGGTCAAGCGTCGCTAATAAATTATTACCCCCTTTTTGTTCTCCACAGCAAAAACTCATTGACAGCATCAGTAGGAAGTTGCAGGTGCTGCGAGAAGCTCGGGAGACACTCCAGGAAGACATCCAAGCAAACAATGCACTGGGAGATGAGGTGGAGGCTATTGTGAAAGAGGTCTGCAAATCTAATGAGTTTGACAAGTTCAGGATGTTTATCGGGGACCTGGACAAAGTGGTCAACCTACTGCTGTCACTATCAGGTCGTCTGGCCCGGGTGGAAAATGCCCTGAATAACTTGGATGAAAATGCCTCTCCTGAAGAACAGGTAAGGCACGTTGCTGAAGGGCAATCATATTATTTTTGTATTTAAGGAGCCCGTGTGGTGAGCTTTTTTTTTTTTTTATTTATTTGAAAACCAGGTGGGCAAGAGAGTGGATGGGAGAAAACTGCCACACTGATGATTCACATCAGGCTGCTTTCATTAGATCTCTTTAATATTCTTAATTTTGCCTTCACTTAGAATACACCCACTCTAAGTGGCTTGGCTCTGAAGAATGTATGACACTTTGTGCCCATGTTTAGGAGAGCAGGTTGTTTAAAAGTGTTGACATGCCTTTCCCTCTAAAACACTAAAAGGCAAGTGCCTTGATGAAAGATTATCAGCAGAGTAGCGTCCTGTTTCTGTAACAAACAAAAGGGGAAAAAAGTGGAGACAGAACAAACTAAAAGTAATTTTCTGGCAATTTGGGAGGCTGAAAAATGAACAGATTGTATTTGAGTTCCAGTCTATACACACTGTTGACAGTGTACTATTATTAATTTGTATTATGGTTGCGCCAAAGACCCCAGTCAGTGATTGGGACCATTGCATTAGGTACTGTACAGACATGTAACAAAGACAGTGGTCTCTGCCTCAGAGAGGTGACAGAGGATGCAGTAGGGGACTGACATCAGGAAGATTTTCATCCCTTGTCTACACCCCAAAAGTACCTGCTTTTGGCTTCCGTGGCTGTGTCAGCAGAAGCTAACAGTGCTCCTGCCTAAACCAGCTTCTCCTCACTCATCCCTCATTCTTCCATGGGAAATGAAATCCCATTGATAGGGACATCTCCAAAAAGCATTTCTGAGTTCTGAGAAAAATCACTGTTCACGGCAAGTTTGGGTGTGAATATACCCCCAGCTAGCCTCCCACGGACTTAACTGTCTGTGTGGACCCTGCTTGACTCATCTTAACAATTTGTTAATGTGCTTTGATCTAGTCATCTTTGAAGTGGGAATAGATCAAAGCACATAATGCGTCAGCAGGAGCCACACGGACAGTTAGTCTGCGGCAGGCTAGTGCGGGGTACACGCACTCCCCAGCTTGCCATGAACTAATTGTTTGCCCTTAGTCCCAGTCACCCACACACACACACCTCTACATCTTTGTCCTTGCAGATAAAATCAACTTCAGGGTTGACCAGAAAACTGTTTGTCTTGAAGTGGTATCTTTAATATGTTTCTCTTTCTCTTTCTCTTTCTCTTAAGCGGACACTGGTAGAGAAGCAGAAGCTGCTGACTCAGCAGCATGAAGATGCAAAAGAACTGAAGGAAAACCTGGACCGAAGGGAGCGTATCGTCTTTGATATTTTGGCCAACTATCTGAGCGAAGAGAGTCTAGCAGACTATGAGCACTTTGTAAAGATGAAATCAGCCCTTATCATTGAGCAGAGAGAGCTAGAGGACAAGATCAAGCTGGGGGAGGAACAACTCAAGTGTCTGACTGACAGCCTCCAACTTGAAAGGTTCAAATAAGAGGTTGAGGCCTGACCAAAGACTTGAAAACTGGGTGGCTGGGCAAAGTTTCAAAGTATGCAAGTGAAAACCCTGACTTGTATCTGTGTCCAGTAGAGGGAGTTAGACAAGAGAAAATAGCTTATAATAGCAATAATGATCTTCCTCATTTTTGTTTGGATGATGTATTTAATTTTTTAGAACTTCTTTTAATCCCGGACTCTAGAGCTGTTCTTTATCGCTCAACCTATAGAAAGTCCTGCAGGAGGCAGAAGATAGATTCCAAGCTTCAAATTCAGTATATTGTGAAGTCCATTGCAATAATGCATGCAAACAATAATGGTTTTCAGAATAAGATGTGTGACAGTCTTTATTGTCTTCAGATGATGTACAAACTACGGGGAAGCCCAAAAGCAAAGTAATAAACAAGCTCTAATTTGTGGGGGTGGGGGGGTGGTTGGTTTTGTTTTGTTTGTTTTTTTTAACACAGTCACATCAAGTAGGAAAAGCGTGTGTCATGTGTCTACTGTTATATTCAGATGGCTTGCACTTTGATCCTGGTACATCAGACACTTTTTCTTTGTAACGTATCACATAAGAAAAGTTCTCATTTTCTCCTTTCAGAACATAATTTCAAAACCAATCTCAGCTGAAGACTGTGGCTAGTGGCTAAACCAACTTGAAAATCATTTAAGACTGACATTACTGAAATAAAAAAAACACATGGCTCATAGAAATATCCTCCCACTCCCACCTCCAAGACATAGAAATAGTTGTGGGCCCATTTATATTGTAGCTCAAATAATGGTTTTTGCCAAGTTATTTGATTTAAAAAATGGGACTCAGGATGCTCTGCCAGTTTGGTTCAATTCATTCATAAATTAAACTATTTGGAAAATCTATTTGCTGTTTTGGGTTTCCCCCCAGCATAGTTACCTTGTGTGAAAGAGTCACTAAATTAACAGGACAAACTGTACTGCTTTTATTTTCCTTCTTGTTTGTTCAACAGTTCACCTTTTTTATATAAATGGATAAATTATATTCAAGCTGACCTATGTAATGCTAGATCTTTCTTTCTTCCTTCCCCACACCACCAAATGCAATATTATGCACCGAGGCCCCGTGAGTACAGAGCAGTATTCAAAGGAACTCTGGTTTGTAACTGTGAACATCTCTACTTTTTTTCACTTCTCATGTTGACATATACATTTTAATGACAGGACACTATTTCTCAGTTCAAGATTATGGGAGGTGATGTAGTAACACTGCCATCCAGTAAAACTCTGATAATTTGAGTCATCCTAACCTGTTTCTTAACACAATGATGGGATTAATTAATTTGCTCTCCTACAAATACTACAGAATTGCTCTGTGTATATATGTGTAATCTCTATGTTAAGATATAGCTTTTATGGGAAAAGGGAAATTTTAGCTTCATGTATAGACCATTAAATTATATAAAGGAAACCCTTTATCTCTGGGTTTCGATTAACAAACAGGTCCTGCAACAAGGAGCCACTTTTAAGGCTGACGTGGATACCAGTCTGTAGCAAACTCTTCGAACAGCACAAATAATTAAAGATAAAACAAAATGAGAGAAAATCACCTCTTTACACTGTTCATGCAATTTTAATATTGACAAAAGGTTCTTTGTCTATTCTTACCAAAATCTTCCTCTCTTAGTGCTTCTCTTGGTTCCTTTCCTTATCAGTGAACTGCTTGCAGTGCAGGACTAGGCACAAAAATCTTTCTAGAACCAGGTCCTTCACAGACAGCTATAAATGTTAAACGGGCCATTTTGCCTGTTATACTATCTTAATTCATATATCCTGGGCCAGATCTTCAGGTGGTGTAAATCAACATAACTCCATCAAAGTCAAATGGAGCTACTGATTTATACTGCCTGAGGATTAATTTCTTCTTCCAGTTAACAAACCTTGGACTGCTAACAAAATCCCACAAATACTTGGTACTATGTTAATTAATGCTAGAACAGGCGATTCTTCTCTTTGAACCCTTTCTAACCATAAGAAACCCTAAGATAAATAATTCCTAAATAAATTATGTTTGGCTTTAGTCAAGGTAGTATGCATTGTTTTGCCTGTGACTTTTTAAAAAAATTTTACATATTGTGGTTACCCTGACGTGTATGTGAAATGTGAATGTGAATAATAATATAATTTCATCGTGAGTGTGTAAAGTACTTTGATTTAGATCTTTCTTATAAAAATAGCAATACTGAGAGTGCTATATACATGGTTGTTTTCACAAAGCAGTATATATAGTCACCAGCTCCCACTTTCTTCTTTTTAAATTGTGCTCAAAAGCTCTCTTATTTGGGAGCAGAAGATGGCTGTCTCCCAATGTTATATGTAAATCTGTAAATAGATATACTGTTGCTTTAAAAAAAAAATCTGGTGCTAATATTTTGCCTTTGGCATTTTTAGGTGATGGCTACTTCTTCACCTTATGTTATCTGTCAGTTTTAGATCTCTTTGTATAGTGAAAGATTTCTGTCAGGTTTCTCCAGTTGTTTGGATTTTGCATCCCAGAGTGAAAATGTGTACAGTTTTCTTGCTTGACACTTAACATTTACCTACTGACAAATCGTATTGCTTGACTTTGAGGAAATAAACTGTATATTTCAGTGTACTGTGTTTATCATTAATTTTATGCAGTCAGAATATCAAGACACCTACTCTTTCATTGGATACAAATCTCTGCTTTGCAATCTCTAGTGTAAAATGATAAAGCATATAGCATTTAGTGTAGCAGATTAATTACCTGCTGATCTAAAATCAGAATCATTTTCTTGTCACAAATTATTTTAAATTTAGATTAATTGGTCAGTCTCATGTCCAGAACAGAAGGATTGCATAGATGTTACATTCCATGTAAGGAAATAGATCAATAGGAAAGGTTAGACAGAAGGTGGATCTGAATGGTTTTTATCCTTTCTCTGATTGATCCCTGTTGCAAGTGCTTTTTTAGATTTCCACTTTCCTCTGTCTTTCTTCTGCACCTTACAAATAAAAATAATAATAAAAAAACATGCAAAGAGGAAGATACAGATTTTTCTATTTAATCAGCACAGGCAGTTGAGTTGAATTGGTCCACCTTTAAGATACTGCATCATATGCAAATGTCAAAGGGGTGAATAAATTATTTGATTTGTAGTTGGTGGACTACAAAAAGCAGGTTTTGGTAGCCCTTCCGTGAGTTCTGATTACCCATGTAATATTCAATGGGAAAATTATGCAGTATACTGAAGTTAAGTGGAGGAAAGTTTGGGTTTTGGTGGGAGTTTTTTCCCCTTCTGAACACTGCTGCCTTACTGTACATCCTTTTTTTTTCTTTCTCTTGGTGTTGGTCTCTTGTTCTTTTTTTCTCCTTTTGGCTCAGGCCAGCAACTACAGAAGAGTTGTCCCTGCAGAAATGTGTTTTCCTTGAAACTTTTGCTGCCAACTGAAATTGCCTGGGATCTTGTTCTAGCTTTGACTTTCTTTTTTAGGTAGCTGAGCACATCTGAGTTCAGAGAAGCTTCCTGGTATCAGTGTCCCCCTTCTGGCTAACCAGTAGCTGTTGTAGACTATTGCTAGTAAGCTATTGTAAGTAGACTATTTCCTACGTACTTTTGTCATTGTTTCCAGTTTTGTAACCGCCTCTGTGCTTCTCATTACCAGTGCGGCATTATTGGCAATTCATAGCTGGCAGGGCCTCGTAATCTGGTTCACTAAACTACTGCCTGTTGTTTTGTAGAGCTCAGTCGTTTATTACTGAAGAAGTGCTTGGGATTGAGGTATCTGAGGGAATCTCAGATTGAGAGCTCTTCAGGGCATAAATTGTGTGCCACTGCATATTGTTGGATAGTGCCTATTATGGTATGAATAATAACATAACTGAAAGTATTGTACTACGCTGATGGTAGCATTGGCATCATGGTCACATTAGCCATCCCTATTCATCTTTCTTGGTCACAGTATATTATTTAACCAAGCACCATGATCCACAAAACATGGAGCAGGCTTGCAATGCGCTGTGGGTGCAGCGACCTATCCTCAGTGTCCTGAATTTGACTCTCCCCATCTCCTGTTTTCATGTTAGGCTCGACAAAATTTCTGACAATAAAGTATATCCTATTTGCAGTACATGATCTTAATCATAATTTAAGTGTGAAAACAAATGTGAAGCAACGAGTCCAGTTTAATGCAAATACCACATAGCTAGTATTTTTCCAGACCTTAGTGAAATTAAGTATAGGCTGAGTTGGTACCTGTTATTGAGGTTGTTTGACTCATTCCACTGAAAGATCCTGTTTTCAGTTGCTTATAAGTTTTTGTCAAACTTCAACCATTTGACTGAATTTTCCAGGCCAGATTTCTGACTCAGGCTGAATTTCTTTGTTGAAAATTTCAGCCAAAACAGTTCAGCTATTTCCCAAGAACAAAACTATGAACAATACTTTTTGTCCATGTTAAAAACACTCTGGAGTCTTTTCCTGGAGAAGCTCTAGCACCCCTCTGCTTTGGAGCAGGGACTTGAAATTGGGTGTGGGGGCTTTTTGTCAGGGATGTTCCTTTGCCATTCTTGTACAAATTTGGCCAAATTATAAAGCTTAGAAAAATCTCAGTTTTCACTCAGTAGAGGCTTGGTAAAGGCTGGCTAGAGCTTCACAGCTAAAAACTCCAACTATTCTGTCCGCACTAGACGTGTTCCAGTCTGGGCCTGAGCAGGACCTGCCCTGCTATTACAGCTCTGGGCTGAGGCCCTCGCTGGGCACGAGAACTGAGAGCAGGGATGTTCTCTCAGCCTGGAGGAGGAAGCTGCCTGATTTGAATGAAGACAAGACAAGAACTGGACCAAGAGGGAGGAGGAATTAATTGAGACAAGGACTCTTTGGGGACGAAAGGTAAGAGGATCATCTAGTGTGGCCTTAAACGTGAATGGGACTGGATGGGTAAGGTGACTGGGAGTAGGAGTCGGTGGGGAGAGAGGAGTGGATGAGGAGGGAGGGGGAGACTGGAACTGAGAATCAGTGGGGATGAAGAGTTTGGGGAATTCTTTCTGTTCCCTAAATATGTAAGAAATGTTATCTTGCTATTTTATTATTTAATGTGTATAGTTCCATAGTGCCTTTAGGCCTCAACCAGGTTACCAAGATGTATCCGCTTCCCTACGGTAACTGTCTTGTATTTATGTTCACTGCTTGCCAGATTGCTGTGGGGAATGATTAATTAAGTTAAAACATTTATGAAACTGGTGCACTTTCATCATGGGAAAGATGGACCTGAATCCTCATGTCTATACAGCTCATCAGAAGAGGCACATGAGTAATATAATCTGCAACCATGATACCTGAATTAAGGTTGTTTGATAGAGCCAGATTCAGGAAGGCTCCTGCGATTCTATTAAAACGAATGTTTGTATATTTTTCTGGAGAGGCTATCTCACTTTTCTACAGTGAAAGAGCTTCAGTCTTAGGAGGCCCCAAGCTGTTCACAGTCGTGAAAACAGGTAACCTATGCATTACTAAGCACCGGCACTTGCATTTATTACCACTCTCTGTGATAGCCTCATGTCCTGGAGTATTGCAGGATGAAAGACATTATGTACACTGAGTTTTACAAGTATGTTATAACTTTCCTGTATAGAAGATGTTGAGAGCCAACAAATCCTGATAGGAATCAACCAAATCTGCATTACACAAGATATTGTTTCTGGCATGGATGCTTTGTGCTCTATAGCTGCCTTCCCTTTAAAATCTTCCTCTCTAGCTTATGTGTTAGGTTTAGAATGGCTTTTTTCTTCTTGTAGTTACACTTAACATTAGAGACGTGCAGATGGAACAAACCTCTGTAGATTACGGGAAAAGCCAAAGAAGATAGCATTATTTAGTTTGGGTGTTTTGGTGTACAGACACAGTTCAAAGAAGGTGGTTCATAACCACTCCCAAAGGTACTGTGACAGGAACCCTGGCATTCAGAACAGACTCCACAGAGATCCAAAGGAAAATCAAATGGGCTGAGAGTGGCTAAATGGTGCCATGCAAGTGGCAAAGGTCAAATTCATAATCCTTGGTCTTCCTCCACCAGCAGAGCAATAATACGGGACCTTGGGAATGGGGAAAACTGAAAAAGTATCCTCAAGGCTTCACAAGGGATGCTTTATAGACCTACTGGAGGAAAAAAAGAATTGAACATCTCCCCTGTGTTTCACAGCTCTATCCTCCTATCTCCATATAAAAGAAGAAACTATAGTACCTCCACATACCATATTGCTTAACTTTTCTTTTGGAAAGTCATGATGCTTCATTTTGCTTTGTGAGTAAGGCAATCTTGCAAAATTCACTTAACTACTTTCCTGAGGTGAATTTTTTTTTTCCCCGTGCGGAGATGTGGGGGAGTAAAATGCAACCAGTTTTCTCATTATAATTGTCAGGATAAAAAGGTGAGTAGATTTTTCTTTATGGGCTGATATATTTTCATAACACCTTTGCAAAGCTGGAGTTACATACACAGTTACATTCAGAAGCTATGTGCAGTTTGAGCATACATGTAAAGGTGTGATGATAACCAAAAGAGGTGTGGGTATATTGATAGTTATTGTTTGAGATGCAAGGATAAGGATGTCAGATAGTGATCTGGATCGCTTAGTAAGCTGGGCCTATTTAAACAAAGTGCTTTAATAATGCCAAATGCAAACTTACACATCTAGGGACAAGGAATGAAGGCTATACCTACAGAATTGGGGACTGTATTCTGGAAAAGCAATTACTTTGTAAAGGATTTAGAAGTCAGAGGGGACAAGAAACTCAGCATGAGACAATGCTGTGGCAAAAAGGGCTAATGCAAGAATTGGATGTATAAACGGAGCAGTGAGTAGGAAGTTGATTTTCTTTCTCTATGCAGCATTGGTGAGACTAATGCTGAAGTACTGCTGAAGTACTGGTGTCCATAGTTTTAAAAGGATGTTGAAAAATTGGAGAAGGTGCAGAAAAGAGCCACAAAAATGACTCAAGGGCTGGAGAAAGTGCCTTAGTGTGAGAGAGTGAATGAGCTCAGTCTGTTTAGCTGATCAAAAAATGAGAGGTAACTTCATTACAGTGTATAAGTACGTACATGGGGATAAAATACTGGTTATTAAAGGGCTCTTTAGCAGGAAAAAAAGGTATAAGAACCACCAATGGCTGTAAGCTGAAGCCAGACACATTCAGATTTGAAATTAGGCACAAATTTTTAACAATGAGGGATTAACCATTGGAACAAATTACCAAGGGAAGTGGTAGATTCCTTGAGGTCTTCAAGACTGTATGTCTCTCTGGAAGACTTGCTTAGCCAAACACAAAACCAAGTTATTGAGCTCAATAACTGGGTGAAATGTAATGAATTGTGATATTCAGGAGATCAAACTAGATGATATAATGGTCTTTTTTGGCCTTAAATTCTATGAATCTCTCTATATCTATTATGCAAAATACGTCTGTGCACCATTTAGGTTGGACTTTCAGTCCACAACAGCCAGGAAATTCATAATTAAAGTTTCTTTGGCCATCATGACTCAATCTCTTTATGTGACTGCATTATAAAAGGTCTTTTGTTACACAACTGCATGACAAGGTACAATTGTGTGACCTCTTTGGTAAATATTTACCATTGCCAACGGTTTCTAATTTTACACCCTATCATAAATGGAGCGCTAGAAGGAAAGTGGGAAAGGTAATTGGGATAAAATAAAACAAGGTATTACAAAAGATAGATCGTGCCAGACCAACCTGATCACCTTCTTCGACACAATAATTAATTTTTTTGACAAAGGGAATGCAGTGGATCTAATTTACCTAGATTTCAGTAAGGCATTTGATACAGTTCCACATGGGAAATTATTATTTAAATTGGAGAAGATGGGGATTAAAATTGAAAGGTGGATAGGAGGCCAGTTAAAGGGGAAACTACAACGGGTCATACTGAAAGGTGAACTGTCAAGCTGGAGGGAAGTTACTTGTGGAGGTCCTCAGGGCTCGGTCTTGGGACCAATCTTATTTAACATTATTTAACATATCTGACCTTAGCACAAAGAATAGGAGTGCACTAATAAAATTTGTGGATGACATAAAGTTGGGAGGTGTTTCCAATATGGAGGAGGACCAGAATATCATACAAGAAGATCTGGATGATCTTGTAAACTGGAGTAATAGAAATAGGATGAAATTGAATAGTGCAAAGTACAAGGTCATGCACTTAGGAACTAACAAGAATTTTTGCTATAAGCTGGGGAGTTACCAGTTGGAAGTGACAAAGGAAGAGAAAGATCTGGATGTATTGGTTGATCACAGGATAACTACGAGCCGTCAATGTGATGCAGCCGTGGAAACGGCTAATGCAGTCCTATGATGCATCAGGTGAGGTATTTCCAGTAGAGAAGGAAGTGTTAGCATAATCACTGGTTACACCTCCTCTGGCCACTTGATTCATTTTCTCTGTTCTCTTTAATAGGAACATATGCCATTTAATTTTCTTACAACGACTTTTAGCTGAGAATGCCAAGCCTTAAGTCAGCGCCCAGGAAATGGAAAAGTACAAGAAAAACACACTGAAATCTAGAAACATGACTTGCTAATCTGGAATGACTACAGAGATATCATTTGTTGACAACATCCTTCTCTCATATAGTGGGTTCTAAGCTACCTGTAATATTAATCCATAAATCTTCAGGAAATGTACGTGATGAATTTTATAATGCTTATAAACTGCTTATTGCTGTCTGGGAATAATAATGGAACTACCAAAACCAAAAAGTATATGTGGTCTAAAAGGGCTTTTTATTTTATTTTATTTTTTTATCTGGCTTTCCTAAGTTCCATTCTTTGATCATGTGGTCTTTTTAGTCAGCCAAATAGCTTTACAGCTGATGTGAAGAAAAGGCTTTCTTTGACTATGACTTTTTCTTTGACTTTTCACTTTTTGGTTTATCATATGGACTTATAATAAGCTCACATTTCCTGTTGTAACCAGATAGAACATGCCCAAACTTTTTTCAAGGGCTTTTGGTGTAGACACCATCTGTACATAACCTCTGTGATCCAAAAAGCTGATGACTGAGAATAAAGAAAGGAACACTGATCTGGCCCCAGTGTTTATGATGCAGCATATACTTCAGTCTGCTGACAACAGACATTTTTTTAGGCAGCTCATTGTCTGTCTTGGAAACTTTTTTATTCTGATATGATACCACTTGAATATGTATATATAAAAAGAGAACAAGAGAGAGACAAGCCTTAAGCCAGACCTCTACATTTCTGTTTAGGCACCTAAATATAAGTGATTGGAGTTTGAGAATTTCTGAACACCCACCAATCCCACTGAAGTAACCCAGGCTTGACCATTTAGTCCATAAGGGATGTATAAATATATTCTATGCTACAAGACAAAATTCCCATCCTGAGCTCAGCCTATAGGATCACACCCATGGCCTTGGGGTCTTAGGAGAGCCCTTCTGAGGAAACAGATTATGCTGTAGAAGGCTAGTTCCCCAAGGAATGAGTTAATGAGTTAAAACACTTTTTTAATGGAAGCTTGCAATTTCCCTTTTAATGAAAGGCCAGATTTGTGAACAAGGAGCCCCTTCCAGCTCCTTGCTAATGCCAACCTCCCATGAATGCTAACAAGGTCTGAGGACAGAAGATACATCTGCTTGTGAAGAGGGCAGCAAACATCTTGATGTCTGAAACAGTCAAGAGCCCAAAGGATTTGGGAAGTGGAACCAGCAGACTGCTATTCCAAACATAAAATATTCATGTTAGGCAATACATGTTTGGACGGGGGAGAGTCTGGATATAACCTGATTAAGAGGCCCCCTGAATTCAATTATCTAACAGTGATCTATCCACCGATTACTAGTGTATACAGTATGTGATGCCACTAAATGGTGTAGTGTGTACATACAGGAAAACCTTTTTGGAGTCTGCTAGGCGGCTAGGTATTTTGGACATTGGAAGGACAGAATATCCAGAATCATGTGCCTCTTCCAGGATTCTGGGGCATGTAAAATATCTAAAGAAGTGGTTCCCAACCTTTTTGGCCCCAGGGCCACAGATACCATTTTTACAACCCTGAAGGGCCACTAGTCTCCGCCTCCCCCTCCCCCACTGCAGCCAGATGGAAGAAGTTCAGCCTCCCTCCTCGTTGATCTCCGTCCCCCTGGTTGCAGCAGGGAAACCCCACCCGGCCTGTAGCCCTGTGTGTGCTCCATCTGGGTCTCTAGGCAGTTGCTCCTTCTGCAGCCAGTGGGACAGGAGATCAGTGTTCCCCTCCCTCTGCCTCCAGCAGGGACCCAGGCAGAGCGCTTTGATCTCTGCTGCAGCCCAGGGAGGGGAGTGCTGATCTCCCCTCTCTCTGGATCGCCTCTGTCTGCTGGAGCCAGAGCGACCCAGGCAGAGCGCTTTCCCGTGCTCCCTGCTACAGCCAGGGGGAGGGGAGCGCTGATCTCCCATCCCCTTGGCTGCAGCAAAGAGCCTGCACCGGTCTTTTAGCCCTGCAGCAACGCGCTCCGCCTGGGTCCCTAGACAGCGGCTCCCTATGCAGCCAGCGGGAGGGGAGTGCTGGGCCATTCTGACAGCCAAAAGTGGCCCGCGCACCACAGGTTAGGAAACGCTGCTCTACAGCAACACCCCAGGGTATCTGTGGTCTTCTAAAACAAAGCCAATAGCAACAACAAAAGCACCACTGAAAAAGAGGGCCAGATCCTGAGCTGATGCACACGGATCGAGCTCTTTTGACATCAGTGTAGCTTGGTCCCATTTACTCTAGTTGAGGACCTGGCCCAGAGCTTTTGATACATATCCATTCTTTCACATCGCTGCATCAACCGCTCCTCTGCATTCTAGTGAGATTTCCATCACCCTGTACAATTGAGCGATCAGTTTCCTTTAAGAAATGCTGCCTTGGCTATGAATAGAGTGAATGTGCTTTGAAATATGTTAAGATTTGATAGTTTTTCCATTTGGAATCTAGTGTAACTGGAGATGATTTTAGCCACAATTGCCTTTCTTCCTGGGCTGGGCAAAGAGTACCTGGGGGCATTTGGTCTGTACTTCAGCATTCTAAGCTATTAGGACTCACTAAGGAAAATGAGTCAGAGTGATAAGCTCAGGAGGAGAAAGAGCCAAGCTTTATTTAGCAACCACCTCCAGCTCCTCCCCACGTCATGTGAGAATTGCACGCATAGGCTCAGGAACAGAGGAATTGCCAGACTGGACTAGATCAGTGGTCCATCTTGTCCAGTATCCTGTTCACAGTGGTGAACATTAGATGTTTCAGAAGAAGGTACCAAAACCCCTCCAGCTGCAAGTTATGGGGTAACTTGCTCACCTGGAAAATTTCTTTCTAACCCCCAATTAATGGTCAGCATATGTTCAGAAGTATTACAGTTTTTCAAATACTCTTGGGTTTGTTTGGGATTTTGGAGGGGTTTAGTCTTTATTTACTGTAACAACTTGGACTGTTGTTATCCATATAAATACCCAATCCTTTGTTTCAATCTTCCTAGACTCTTGACCTCAATTACATCTTGTGGCAATGAGTTCCACAAGCCAAATATGCACTGTATGATAAAGGATTTCTCTTGATCAAATTTGTTGCCTTTTGATTCCATCGATGAGGAAACATCTGTGGCCCGAACTGGAGCAGGATGGAGAATACATGCATTGATCCTGCTGCTACTTGTCTACTAAGCAAGTACTCTACCACACTGGAGCTAATTCCCCTGCTAGTTAAGGATAAAATTTTTCTTAGCTCTGAATTTCTAATCTTGGGTTAAAGTTAGATTGGATTTAAAAATTAATGGTTTTGGAGAGGGATTTGTGTGAATGTTTTTCAATTTCAATCTGTGTGGTTTCTGACACATGCCAAGGGTTTCCTTTAAATGTTGCATTTAAAAACTAGCTCAAAATCTCAGTGCCAAACTATGTACAAATGTCAAGTTTCATGTTGATAGCAAGCGCAACCATTTTACTTGATTTAAACAGAAAACCAGGCTGGCTTGGTGCTAAACTGGGCCCCAGTTCTCTCTGAGAGTTGGTGCTTTGGATCTTGCCCTGTGTGAACATTGACATCAGTTATGAATATGGGCCTGTCATGCAGTGATTTCTCTGTCCCCTTGGAAATGGTATGGAGAGCCACAAAAAGGTCTAAGCTTTGGACCGAGATCAAGAGCAGTTTGTAGTAGACTGCAGAACGTTTGTTTCAGTGCCTGGAAAGCCTGGCTGCATTCATGATAAATTATTTTCCTGCTCCTGGCCAGTGATTGCATGTAGGTGCTGTCACTTGCCTATTGCTGGACATAATCACCATTGGCTAGATTGTCACAGTCCTTGCTTGGCCACACAGGGGTGTAAGAGGATATAATTGTCGGATATTGACTCTTGCTGTGATAGCTAAAGCAGAGGTCCTTGCCCGATATTTCCTGCTGCAAATAAACAAGCAGGGGGGTGACATGGCTGCAGCCCCCCCTCATCCCTCAACTCGCTGTCCACGCTAGCTGGCCAGGTGCACAGGGAGCAATGAGCTGCTCCATGGAAGGAGGTGAAGTAACTTACTCTCCTTCTCCCAGAGCAGCAGGGAGGGATTTGTGCCTGAGTCCCCATTAGTTCTCCGGTCTCTTCCTGGGGCTGTGCAGTTATGCGCTGCTGCTTGCTCAAAGTCACTGCCCAGCGCTGTGTCTTGATTGCAGCCTGCTTTTCCAGCAGGCAAATATAGTGAAAATATTTCCAGTTCCATGCTATCTAACATATGATACTACGAACCTCAGAAAATAAGGGGCCTGATCCAAAGCTCTTTGAAGTCAGTGAAAAGATTCCCATTAACTTCAATAGGCTTTGGATCAGGCCCATCGAGAAGAGAAGTGTCATTCCCTGGCTGGGAAGCTAGTTACCATTTAGACACAACAAAGAAGTAATTTCGAGATCTGAGCAGTGGGGGTGGGGAAGAGGAGGGCAGAAAATTATCCTAGTTTCTATCCCCTCCTCAATAGTTTGCTGCTGTTATAATGTAAAATCACAGTGTGGCTATACAAATAGTATACAAAGTATAATAAAATATAGCCAATTTTCATACCCCAGTTGCTTGGCCATGTTACGTTTCCCCTTAAGACAGAAATGGCACAGCCTACCTTACGGATTACATTATCGCGCTCTAAGCTCTACAGACGTGTCGTTAAAATAGAATGCCATTGTGCTGCGGTGATGGTTGACTGACATATCAGAATCTTATTTTTATGCATGTTTTAATCTTTAAAATGTCACGGTGTTTTCTTGCCGGGGTAAATGGCCAGCAAGATACCTGGACATTTCGGCTAAGTGACTATAGCATCATTGAACAGCAGACTTACACAAGGTAATTTAGTCAAGGATAACTCCTGAGTGATAACACAGCCTGGCGGCAATAATGAGAATAGGGGAGCTGGAGAGGGCTCCTCCAGAGTATCTCAAAGTTTTCTGAGTGTGATCAACTCCCTCAACCCAAGGCTCATGTTTGCCCGCCTATTCCAGGGTGTAGCAGGCCAGAGGTAATGGGTTTGCTACTACACAGGAATGACCATTGTCACAGTTTAGGGCAACTGCACCTGTATTCCCCCCTCATGGTCTACCAGGAGCACCCACTGTAGGCTTCCAGCTTCTAAGCTATTACCTTTTTTTGGTAGAGACCCACTTCTTTCTCCCTCTTCACAGGGATTTTTTCAGGCTGCACTGTTACCTACCTATACTGTAATATCCTCAGAAAGTCAGACTGCCTAAAAAGGCCAGCATCTGTCATTTGTTTTTGCTCCAGAGACTATGAATGGTGTAATGACTCATAGTTATATGTTACCCCACAACTCTTTTTATAAGCAAGAACATTTATTTTTAAGGTGCAGGCATTACAGAGAAAACATATTAAAACCCATAAAAAAACCAGCATGTATGCTAAAAAGCTTACTAGAAGTCACCTCCAAGTCCAACCTCAGACTTTCATAGGTGTCAAAACTCCCAACTGGGTTTTCCCTACGATTACAAGTTCCTAACTGTCTCAGAACCAGAACAATCATGAATATTTTAGCCTTTCCTTTATACAACTTGTGCCTGTGATCTTGTCCTCATATAACAGGTGATTAGCAGACAATGGCTTACTCCTCACAGCATAGTTTCAAACGATTAGGTATTCGCATAATTGGAGATGGGGCATTTGCATTTGCCTCCTCCTAGATATTCCTAAGGAAAACCACTTTGCACACTTGTTGGTCCAAAGTCCATTCCTGTCTGGCACATTGTTCAGTATAGTCCTTTGAATCCCCAGGTCTTGCACATCTGCTCCCTGAAGAGGTGACATACAATCCCATCCCTCAATAATACCTAAACCGTCGATGTAAAACAATAGACCCCAGTGACAATTAAACATCATTCAAAAAGGTCTCCCAAGGGCATTGCAGAAAATTGCTACATCTATCACAGCCTCCGACTCTTGGGAGTCCCCGAGAACCTAGTCCTATTCTCCCAACGGGGAGAGGAATTGGTGCTTCATTTCTAGGCAGGGCATTTAGACCTTACTAACAAATGCATTGCCCCACATGCTCCGCCATTACAACCACAGGAAGGGAAATCTGTGTCCTACCTGCCACAACCTACTGCCCCAAGTGTGATGCTGTGAATCAACAGACGTGTTGTAATGCCCAAAGGCTGTAGCCAGCCTCCAGCCACGACAACAATGCTCAGCCCCGCTGAAAACATACCTTGCTTTGCAACATCCTGATACACAATCATACAGCCAGCAACCGAACATGCCTGGGCGACAAAATTCACAACCCTATGACGTCCCCAACCAAAGAAACAGTCTCCATCTGGAGCAGCCACAACCAAGAGGGAAAGTCCCAGCTGCCACACTCAGGGAGCCATACCATGTTACCTGCAAATCAAATCAGTGAAACAATCCATCCCACAAAACATAAGGGGAGGGAGGATGGGATGTGAGGTGGAGAGGGGGGGAAATAGGAAAAGGATTTCTTTTCTCCCTGCAAAGCTCTTTTTTGCAAGCAATGGCCAGTCACAGCACTTGTTGCAGGGGGTAGACATTGTTCACTGCTTGTAGCCTCCAAATCCCAGCCTTGCCAATGTGCACCAGCTGTAAGGGCTTTTAGAACATAACAAAAATCACTCCAGGCTCCTACTAGAGGGAAATACATGGAAGGTGGGGATGCCTACAAGAAAATCAGAGCCATTTTTTTTCACTCAGGGAAAAACCAGGAAAAGATTAAAATACCACGAAGAAAGAAAGATGGATTTCAAGATAGCAAGTTTGGAGCAGTTCTCCTTCTTGAAATGTTAATGTATTAACACTCTTACTCAGATATGGAGTCAAAACAATTCCAGCCAAGAAAAGAACATAACAGTGCAGATTTATTTCTCCAAAGGGTAAACCAAATCATAAATTTCACATCTTGCTTTGGGACCAATTCCTGCATTCCCCCTCACCAACAAGGCTTAGTTGTGAATTTTAGGTACACAAGAAATGTGCTATCAAGCCTGGAACACGAGAAAAGAGTTCTGACACCATCTTTCTCTGTTTTCAAATTCTATGGCCTGTGTTATTCAGGACCTCACACCAGAGGGTCAGAATGGTTCCTCCTGGCCTTAAAAGCATCTCATCACTGGGGCAATGTTTCTGAAGTATTACTTTACAGAAAACTGAATTTTAAATGTTTTTCAATATTTTGGCAGAAGTTTTAGTGCAATTAAAATTATATGGTAAAACTTACATCATATGTGATAGCGTGTTAATGATTAACTGCCGCATTATGTCTCTGTTGATTTAGTGGGAGAGTGAAAAGGAACTGTAAGGTACCTATTCCATAGTTCAAAAAATCAGACCAGTCCTCATAGGTGTGTTTTTTTCCAGCTCTCTGCATTGTATGTCTAGAATTTGGTCTCATACAGCTGACTCCACTTCAATGATTCAGGCCACTCACAGACCCACAAAAGTAAGATTCTCTTTTCTGTACTACTTATTTTATGAAGGTCTGCTAGAGAACAGATGGAGGGAGATATAAATATTTGTTTGCTTCCTAAAAGATTGCTTTCCCAACTGGGACCTGAAGAACTAAGTTTTCAGCCATTAAATGATAGGGATATTGCTAAGAGAAGACCTACCTAATTACTTTGTTGCCATTTTTTAACCTTATTTTTTGATGAAAGATTTGAATCAAGCAAAGGATTTGATTAGTAAGGTATGTCCTGTATACAGCAATAGAACTGCATGTAGGCAACAAAACTACATTAAAACAGGATTTGAATGTTAATTGCGAAACACAAGCAAATGCTAAAAACACCAACAAATGAAAATGTTTGATAACAATGAAATGAAATGAAGCTGGTAAAAGTCATTCTTGTATTAATGAGGAAAGGGAAAATGCATTCCATATGATTGTAGCATGTTGATTTTATCAGGATGAGTTTATAATGGATTTTCTCTTCAAAGTGTTTAAAAATTACACTAGACTTCCAACAGCAAAAACCTTTTAACAGAGAGGGTGGCTATTAATAGGGAAAGCCATACTGCACTTTACTAGTTTATTGTTAATCATTTGTAGTATTTTAATTGAGTTGTCATATCACTTGCCTGGATGCAAGAGTTCCCTCCTGATCATCCTTTTGGGATGTTGTCCTCCCACCCATCCTATGATTATCCTGAGATCCAGATAGAAATCCTCTAAGACTTTGGAGGATCCCTTCGGCAAGTGTGAGTTGCTGAGCAGGGTTGCCACAACCCTATCTTCAATGGCAGCACAGCTTTGTTATCTTTATCACAAAGATTGAATGAATTGTGCTCTGTTGTTTTTGTTGAAAGTCATGACAGAGACTGGGGAGGCAGGTAGGCACTTGCTGTCAAGATTTGCTGGATGAAGAATTCAAAATCCATCTCCCAGATTTCAAGTCATCTCTGCCCCTGCCTAAAAAGGGTATGTTTTGGGGGGGGGGAGAGAGTAGTAGCATCTCCAATACCAAACACCAAAAACCACAACCAGCTTCTGCACTTTAATGGGTGCCAAAATTCTGAACGATCCCTGCCCTGCTATCAAAACTTCCGGTGTCCCTGCTGCCCCATAATTTAAATGTCATGTGCCACACAAGGCCTTGGGTATGATTTTGGAGTCTCCTCACAGGGGCTCTGTTTTGCTGAAAAAATCCATGGCTTTCTGGGATTCACAAGACTCAGAAAGCCCCATAACCATGTGCACTGAATCGACCTAACCTGAGAAATAAGGGCCCTGGAATGGCAGCTGAACTGCGAGAGGGGTGTGTGTGTGTATTTATATTTATATAGATATAGATACAATAACCTCCCCAAACTTGATTTCCTCATTGCCATAGTTGGTAATTGGGTGGGGTGGAGTCTGTGATGCCTTTCTGGGAAAGGGAAAGGCCTTAAACCATGGAAGTCTAACTTCAGGTATATTCAGTAGAAGGAGCAGCTTCTGTAGCTGCAGAGGTTTGTGGTCAAAGCTGGGTTGACTATTGCTGTGGGGAAGCCCAGAGCTGAACTAAGACTAAAATTAAGTGCAGCTCTGTCTTCGAGCACCCCAGGTTCGATGAAACGTGAGACTGGAGATCTCCCAGCTAGCTACTGAAGATGATGTGCAAGCATACCTTCTGACTTGAGGCCTGGCCCCAGGACCAGTGGGCCATCATTCTTGCCCCTTTTCAGTGTGGGGAAACCCAGAAGGCCTATCATGGCATGTCCGCTGAGGCCGCAGCCGACTACCCACAGTTGAAAGCAGAGATCCTGGCCTGATCAGGAATAACAGCGGCTGTGAGAGCCCAGAGGTATCATGAGTGGAGGTACCAAGAAAACAAGCCCCCTAGGTCCCAACTGTTTGACCTTACCCACCTTGCGCAGAAGTGGTTGCAACCTGAGGTCCATAGCCCAGAAGTGATTCTAGAAGTCCTGGTCATTGACCGATACATGAGGGGACTACCCCCAGACCTCCGTGCATGGGTAGCCAGAACAACCCCTCCTCCTATGATGAGGTCACACTGGTAGAGAGACAGCTGGTGGCCAGGGGGCTTTTCCGACTTCAGGGAAGACTCATTGAGTCAAGCCATCGGCCTCAATCCCTCACAGTTCAAACAACTGAGAACCTGGGAAAGATATGGAGAAAGAAGAAGCCAAAGGCCATCCAGAGGTCATGAAGGGACGGGGTCACCTAGGCAGAGTGGACTACAGAGTCAGACCCCTTAGTCCAAGGAATAGAGGGCTGCTTAGGGCCAAGTACTGGTGCTATGCATGTGGGGAGTTGGGGCATATAGCAGCCCAGTGCCCTAACGCCAAGGAGCCCATGCAATGTAATTTAGAAAGCTGGGCAGACCTCTGCACCCTGATCCATCTTGTAGGGGTTGATATGACCCCACATAAATATATGAGGCCAGTGAGGCTGAATGGGGTGGAAACCACAGCACTTGTGGACTCTGGGAGCACTATTACACAAGTCTCGGGGAAGTTAGTCAAGTGGAATCAGTTGACGCAGGCCAAGCACACGGGTAACCTGTGTCCATGGGGCTTACCCACCATTCTGGTAGAAATCGGGGTTCAGGAAAATATCACCAAGGTCACTGCAGGGGGTAGTCCCTAAGCTCCCATATCTTGTCCTCATAGGAAGGGATTTCCCAGGGTTTGGAAGCCTACTCCCATCAGGGGGATGGAAGAAAAGCGGGATCCTGAAATGCATGAGTCCTCCTCAATGGGAAGTAATCCCCCAATGTTCTCTGAGATAGCTCAGGATCTGTTCCCAGTTCCCAGGAAGGCCAGAAAGACCAAGTGGGAAAGGAGGGCCAGTAAGGCTTTAGGTACCCAGATTCTGACCCAGGGCCAGAAGGCTGCCCTTGTAGGCAGGCAGACGCAGGCAGCACATAGGGGAACTGCCCAGGGAGAAGAGGGACCCGAGGTTGGTCCAAGGCCCGACCTCACTGAACGAGATGTGGGAGAGACTGAGACAGGCCCACTTGAGTTCAGTCCTGTAAGGGAGAGTTTTGGGTGAGACCAGGCAGAGGACCCAAGTGCCAAATGGGGTGTCTATGGAAAGGAAAGCCCGGGGATTGGGCCCTACTTCATATTCAAGAGGGATCTATTATACCGGTTTACACAGATATAGGGATAGGAGATGCAGCAACTCCTGGTACCACAAAAGCATAAGAAGACAGTGTTGAGTCTAGCCCACAGTCACCTTTTTGAGGGACACTTAGGAATGGAGAAAACTCTGGCACGGGTCTTTTTTGGCCGGGAGTACACAAGGAGGTCCAGCGCTATTCTGCCTCTTGCCCTGAGTGCCAGCTACACAGCGCCTGTCTGTACTTACGGGCTCCTCTGGTTCCTTTACCAATTATCAAGGTTCCATTTGAGCAGATAGCTATGGACCTGGTGGGGCCTCTGGAGAAGGTGGCCTGAGGTCATCAACACACACTGCCACCCAATACCTGGAGGATGTTCCCCTACAGAACACGGCCTCTAAGATAATAGCAAGAAAGCTAGTAAAGATCTTTGCCAGAGTAGGGCTACCTAAGGAGATCCTGACAGACCAAAGAACCCCATTCATGTCAAAGCTAATGAAGGACTTATGTGCCCTGCTTCATATACAGGCCCTGTGGACTTCTGTCTACCACCCACAGACTGATGGCGTGGTGGAGAGGTTCAACAGGACTCTCAATGCAATGATAAGAAAAGTAGCGAGTCGGGACAGGAAAGAGTGGGATACCCTGTCGCCTTACCTCATGTTCGCCATCTGGGAGGTTCCTCAGGCCTCCTCTGGATTTTCCCCCTTTGAGTTGTTATATGGGCAACACTCCCAGGGCATTATTAGACATTGCCAGGGAGATTTGGGAGGAAGCACTGAACCTGGGAAATAACATAACTGACTACATAATGGAGATGAGAGATTGAATAGCCCGAGTCACTCCCATCATATGAGAACACTTGAAGAAGGCACAGGAGGCCTGGTATAACTTCTGAGCAATGGTTTGATAGTTCCAGCCTGGAGACTGAGTAATGGTACTGGTACTCACAGCTGAGAGCAAGCTCTTGGCCCAATGGGAGGGGCCTTATGAAGTAGTCAAACTCATGGGAGAAGTAAATTACAAGGTGCGACAACCGGGTCACCGGAAACAAGAGCAGGTATACCACGTTATCCTCCTGAAGCCTTGGCGGGCCTGAGAGGCATGTGTGGTCACCCTAGAGAGACTTCCGCAGGAAAACAACCCACACGAGCAGGTGAAGATATTTCCCAACCTAACGCCAGACCAAAAGGCTGAGGTGACCGAGATGGTCAATTGAAATCAAGATGTGTTCTCAACAAAGCTGGGCCGAACAGCACAGGTCTATCACCACACCACGAACCCCGGGGCCAAGGTAACAATAAGGCCCTACAGAGTCCCAGTGGCAAAAAAGGAGGAAATCAAGGCTGAGGTAAAGAAAATGTTAGAACTGGGAGTCATTGAAGTATCCCACAGCCAGTGGACCAGCCCAATTGTGCTAGTGCCTAAATCCGACAGCACCACGAGGTTTTGTAATGACTTTTGCCATCTGAACGAGATTTCCAAATTCGATGCATACCCTATACCATGCATAGACGAGTTAATTGACTGACTGGGCAAGGCCCAATTCCTGACTACTCTGGATTTGATGAAAGGGTATTGGCAGATTCCCTAGCCAAAGAAGCAAAAGAAAAGACTGCCTTCTCCACGCATGAGGGTCTCTTCCAGTACACTGCCTGCACCTTTGAACTACATGGGGCCCCAGCCACCTTTCAGCACCTTATGAACAAGTTGTTGCACCCCCATGCCAGCTATGCCACTGCATACCTGGACGACGTGATTATCCATACTCCAGACTGGAAAACCCACCTGGGAAAGGTGGAAGCAGTACTGAATACACTGAGGTGGGTGGGCCTTACAGCAAATCCAGCCAAGTGTGCCATAGGATATCAGAAGCCAAATACCTCAGGTAGGTCATGGGAAGAGGTGTAGTGAAGCCCCAAGTAAAAAAGCTGGATGCCATCCAAAATTGACCCCGACCAAACTGGAAGAAACAGGTCTGAGCATTCCTCAGTGTAGTGGGGTATTACCGGTGATTCATCCCCCACTTCGCCACCAGAGCAAGTCTCCTGACAGACCAGGTAAAGGCTCAGGGCCCTGAAATAGTGAAATGGACCAAGAAGGCGGGAGAGGCCTTCATGGACCTACGTGCCTTCTGCAGTAACCCCCTATTTGTGGCCCCAGACTTTACAAAGGAATTTATACTACAGATAGATGCATCCGAGGTAGGGTTGGGGGCTGTCCTATCACAGATGTTGGGAGAAGATGAACACCCCATTCTCTACCTCAGCAGACAGCTCCTTCCGAGTGAACAGAAATATGCAGTGGTGGTGAAGGAATGCCTTGCTGTCAAGTGGGCCATGGAAACTCTCGGATATTATTTGCTAGGCCAAAAATTTACCCTCGTGACCAACCATGCCCGCCTCCAGTGGATGCAGCAGAACAAAGAGAAGAATGCAAGGGTGACCAGGTTGATTCCTATCCCTCCAACCATTCCAATTTACCATAAAACACAGGGCCGGGAGTCGCCATGGCAATGCGGATGGCCTGTCATGGGCGCACTCTCTAGCGACCCAAACTAGCCCAATCCCGTGGTATTAAGCAGGGGGAAGGGATATGTGACTGGGTCAGACTAGATGACTACCAGAGAGTGCCAGAAGGCCAGTGTATCAGCCCCAGTCTCAGCAAGTCCCTTTTTCCCTGGTAGCTGAGCAGGATTAGAACCTGGTAAGGAGGCTAGGAAGGGCCCCTGTCCGAACAGGGTATGGACATTAAGTCAAGGGGCCCAGGAAAGTAATCCAGGGAAGCTAGCAGCTTTCCTGAAGCCACAGCATGAGGCTGCGACTTGTAGGGTCCCTGGGTTGAGGCCTGGAGACGAGGGTGGGATTGACCTTCCCCCCCACCAGCTGTCCACTGGAATGGCAAGAGCCCCAGTGAAGAGGCAAGGGCCTCTGAGAAGCAGAGACAGGACTGGAACCCAGCAGGAAGTGGCCGTCTTATAGAGGCTGTATTATCCTCCCACAACTAGAGGGTGAAAGAACACAAAGGGGGGAGCGCTGACCTACCACTAGAGGGAAGCGCTGGACCCACCGAGGTAGAGGAAGAGCTTTGTCACATTACCAAGCAATGTTTTGACTAGAACAGGCAATCAGACAATAGGATTAACTGGTATTCTTTATTCGCACATTAAATATATCCTCTTCTATCATCTTGCTGTGGTCTTCTCTTTTTCATAGATCACTTTACAATCTCCATCTAATGCTTTCACTCACTCTTGATTTATCTAGTTAGTACTAGATGCAACATACTAATGAAATGATAATGTCCCGTTGGAGCAAGAAATGAAGGGCGTAGTAAGAGACAAAACAAGAGTAAGGAACTACTAAATGAGTAGCACCTGCTGACCCACATAAACCTGATATCTCTTTTCCCTTCTCAGATTATCCCTTCTCCTGAAGACTCCTTTCCTAAACCTAATCCTCACAGAAACCATGATAACATACACTAGTAGCCTGCTTTGCCCCACAGTAGTTTCCCTAACAGATGGGGCATATCTCTGGGGCTCTCTACAGACTCATCCGAGTGTTGCAATACCTATTTTTTATTAAACAATACTTTTTTAAAAAAAATACATACGTTGAGATTTTTGATGTTTTGTGAGGAGCTGAAACCTTAGGCACAGGTCTATAGTGGGTATGCATTAATTTGGCCCTATACTAACAAGAGCTTTTGTCTTGGTTTGAATAGGGAATCAGTCCCCTTGGGAAATTCAGTTTTTTATGTTGTATTCTCATACATACACAAATACATATTATCATTATTTGGGTAGTTTCATAGAAATCAGAGACTGAAACAGTCCAGTAAATCATCCAGTCTATCTTGATGCTAGTGTTGGATTGTTTCTTTACAGTATATTTTGCTAGCACTTTATTCGGTCTAGAGCTAAATGTACACAGCAGCTGAGCTTCTTAGGCATTTTAGGGGAATATCTGCAGAGACCAAAGGTTTCAATTAAAAATGACAGTTTTTAGCTTCTTTCTGAAGGCCACGTTTTTATTGAAAAGTAATAATGAATCCGGTTCAGTCTTGACAAAATAAGATGCATGCCCTATTGAAGCCTATGGATATAGTGCCTTGTTACAGCAGGGTTGAATTTGGCCCATAAAATGTAGTACCATTAGTTTGGGACCGTGTGCCTGTGCCACATACAGCTATACATGTTTGCATGCTGCTTACACGCTGATTTCTTTAACTGCTATGTCAGAATTTTGCTGTGTAATTTTGGAACACACAAGATAAATCCCAAACTGATATTTAGATTAGTGCCATGAAGGCATTTGAATGTACTGTACAGCAATTCAAGCCAACAGTGCATTCTTTGGCATGTCATAAAAGTCAATGCATATTGTCAGTTTGCTGAGTCATAAACTACACAGTGAAATCTTGAAGCAAAATGCCCTCTGCAGGTGAATTATATTTTCACTCAATAAACTTTGAAAGTGTTTGATTAATGCAACAGTAGTGGAAAATAAGCTTGTGTTGCTTACTTGGATTTAAAGGCTCCCCAACCTGCAGGGAATGGAAAATTTTTGTCATCTGCAAAATTTTATTTTCTGAGCACAAACATGCAACCACATCCCTGCCATCCTAAAACAATCCAGTGGTTCCTAGTGCATTTTAGGATCTTACTCCTTTTTTAATTTAAATTTCAAACAACATTTTTGCAAGTTTCAATAAAATCAGTCTTTGTAAAGGAAAGAAAGGAAGAAAGAAGTTACAAATCGATCTTCCTCATTATTTTAAAATTCCCTCTTGTGTCTCTTTTGATAACTGTGCTAAGCTAAGATGCCGATTTTCTGTACAAAGTTCTCACTAGCGTTACACATATTGGTTTGGCAGTGGAAATAATAATCAAGGGGTGTAGTCTTCTACAAGAAAACAAACAGGTAAATCAAAGTACATGAAGATGAGACTATGTTGTAATGAGTTATGATATTTTGTGACACTGACTTACTTGTGAAATTTGCCTGCTCTACGTGGTAGTAGTTAGTTGATGAACAGATTGGTTATTTACCAATGGTGTGTAACTGTAGTTCTGGGTTATGCACAAAGGGCAGGAACCTCAAAAGTGTTCAGCCATGACTTTTCTTTGTTCCCACTGGAGTCATCTGACTTAAATAAGAGCAGAGGTAAGTCAACAATGAAAATTGTATGTGCAGTTTTCTCAGTACTAGACAAATACAATAGCTGTACTCCATAGATGTGAAACTAAGACAGAAAACGTGCCATCTATAATTTCCCATGGGGACATAATAATGTAGTTATTAGCAGCTGTTAATTACTGGTTTTTCTAAAAAGAGAAGTTTAAATAATGAACCATATTGAAGAGCTTTTATTAATGTAATACATTTTGAGCAGATTAAAAATATAGGGAGGTTTCCAGAGTACTGTAATGCTGTAATTTCTCAATGAAACAATGAATTAAACAAATGTTTGAAATAAGGAGATTATCTTCTTCCCACAGGAAATAGGCACCTTGGGTTCTGTCTGAAATGCAGAAGTGCAGTGGAAAGCTTAGATGATCAGATTGAAGAATATGCTGTATCTAGCTAGTGTCTAAAAACTGCCTTAGCTATCCTCTTTTTCTTTGGCATTATCTTCAGTGATGAAGTAAGTATATAACAAGCCAGTATGTCAAGAAGGAATGTTTTTGTCCAGTTCTACTATATGTTATTGGATAAATAGACTAACTGTTGGATTTTTCTACCAAGATCCCCATTAAAGATTTCCAAAATGATCTTTAACAAATTATACCCACAGCTAGATTTTTTTGTAAGGAACAGCACCTAGCTATATATATTTGTGAAATTCTAAAGAAGTTAAGTAAATGGAAAACGTATATGTGTTAACATTCAAAATCCTCACTGTACATCTATCTGTTGTGAGAAAAAAAAATTATTCCAATATATTGTCTTTCTTGAATCAAGCCCCAATTTCTAACTATACCTGAACTATTATTAAAAGGCAGAAGAGATGGAAGAATAAATAGCTCATGGAATTTAAAGATATATAGTGTCTGTCAGGTCTGCATAATAAATAAAATTCAAGTCCAATAGTCAATAGTGGCAATGAGTCATTGCTGTAGCTATTTGAAAGCCTATGTGAAACAACTGAGGGTCTCAGTCCAGTTCTGAGTGAAAATGTTTTCTGCATCATAAAACCAATAATTAATTAAAACTATAATTAATTAACCAAATTAAAAACCATAATTAATTTGCATGCTGTTAGTAAACTCAGCATATGAGCCAAGGATTGAAATATTCTACTACTATCCCGTGGTGACCAGAATTGAGAAAGCTGGGTAGGTTATAATGTGTCATGATTTGTGAATCTAAGACACTACAGAATGTTACATGAAGTTTACCTTTTGGTTTATGAATGTAAACTAAATCCAATAATGTTTGCCAGTGGGGGACATTTTGTCCCCACAGTACAACAAAGTGAATTGAAAGAAAATCTAGGTGTTATTCAACTATAATCATTAACCTTCAAAAATTCACCTCGGTTAAGGACCGGAGACTACCATCCTCCCTCTATTTGTGTACATACACACACACACACACAAATATGTTCATGTCCATAATGATATCTTGGTTGTTTTTTTTTTTTTTTTCAGTGCCTCTGCATTTGTCTGTACAGCTAATATGCCCACAACAGAATTGTGATGTTTGTTGAAGATCTCTAGACCATGACCTCCCTCATCAGCATTTCTCACCTCCAACTAGCAGCTTTTGCTTTTGGTACAACAGGCTGGATCTTATGCACTATTTCAATGGGACTTGTGGAATGGAGAATATGGCACGTGGACAACACTACCGTCATCTCCTCTGGCATTGCATGGGTGGGAATATGGAAAGTCTGCTTTATCAGTTATATCCAGGTCTCCTCTGACCTTAAAGAACAGGTGTGCCATAAAATGAATGACTATAAGACCTCCATCCCCCGTGAAATTTTTGTTGCTCAGGGCCTCCTGCTGATTGCCATGGTCATCGGTGCACTGGGAATGGCTTCCACTATATTTGCTCTGAGGAGTACTTATATGGGAATACTTTACAAAACTCAGATCATCCGTTTTTTTCTAGTGGGTGGATTTTTGTACCTAGCTGCAAGTCTTTGTGTCTTAATTCCGGTGAGCTGGAATTTCTATTCTGTAGTGCACAACCAGACTATCTCCTTTCCTCCATCTTTCTACATGCCCCCCAGCCCAGTGGCACAGGAAGTTGGTGCTGCTATTCCTGTAGGGATCATATCTGCCATCCTGCTGCTGATGAGTGCAACTTTTTCTCTTTCTTACAGATTTCCTGTCACCCCAAATGGTGGGGTGTAATCCTGATAACAAAGACTTGAACTTTGTACCAGGCAGGTGGAGCATAGTTAAAATATAAATATAATGGCCCAAGGACTACATGTTAAGGCCTTCTCTGAATTTTATTCTAATTTACAATGGCACTAATGTTTGGGTATTTAAACCAGATGAATACCATTTGCACATAAAACAATGATCCTAGTATTGCCATACGTTATCAAGGACTCACCACTGAGGTGTGGTTGATTCGGTTTCTTCTGCAGCTGCTGACTTTGAGCATTTGTTATCATCTGTATATATGAACTTTATTCATGTATTAAAGTTTTTTAAAACAAGCTGTTTAATATTTTCAAGGAATTTATGTTGTCCCACTGAATTAGTTCCTTCCACTATAATGCACCTTGTGCAACTATATTTTCTAAGTATGAACTTGTGTCTTTTTGCTCCCAGGATGTTTTTCTCCTATATAGAAGACTTTTGTAACTAACCATGCATTCAGTAACATGTCAAGAATTCTAATATGTATTTGTAGTTAAATTCAGCTTGAATATCATTACAATTGTATTAAATGAGTCTCCATGTATTGCCCTAAAGAGGTCTTACTGGTTTCTCTTCTATCTATAGAGTGCCTTCTTAAGTTGATTGTATTTGACCCTATATCTGCTTGTATGTCCTTACATTGCAACAATACCTGGAGGTATGCTATGTTATCAGTTCCTCACTTAAACAAAACATTGAAAAAATCTGTAAACACATGCTTCTTGATTAGAGACTTCACTCATTCAAAAAGGAACGTGAAAGAGGGAAAGATCTTTGACCAGCGTCACTACTAGAATATTTCTTATGTCAAAATCTGTTCTTTCTATTATCAGGAACACATGCATGAAACTTTTGGTGGCAGCAAACTTTTTGTTTTATGTTTTATGTGCTAACTGGATTTTTAAAAATGTCCAAAGCCTAGCAATAAACCTGAAAAGCCCACAAAAATCAGGGCTTTGGGAGCATGACTGAGCAGTAGATGAAAAAGACCTTTTACTGAGTCAAGTCCCACGAGAAGCCCTGAATTTTCAAATCTCTGGTACAACAGTCCTAGGAATATAAATGAACATACATGAAGATTCACTGCTTTAATTACCATGTGTTTTCTAAAATACTCATGTAAACTTTAACAGTACAAGATGTAGAATGCCAACAAACCAGTTCTTCCAGCTGGCAGTTGTTATTTTTGGTAAGTAGTTCTTCTGTTGCTTCTCATTCCTAATTTCTGAGGTTAAAAAAATGAAAACGAAGAAAGCAAAACCAAATTTTTGCAATTCTTCCAACTTTCCACTTCTGGGAACCATATCCTATATCCATCTTCTCCCCCTCCCTTGCTAATCAACTCCACTTCCTCCCCCCTTTCCTTTCAGGATCCTGTTCAAAATTGCCTGATTTGGCCAATTCTGTTTCTGTTTCACCCAGGCAAACCTAACTGAAATCATTAGGCTTGCACAGGTATGTCACAGGGGAATTTGATTCTTTGTTGACACACTGTGACTTGTCCTAGCCTATCCAATGAACTTGGACTCCCTCTCCTACCTCTCTGTTTCCTCTACTGCTAGAACCAGCTTTCTATCTGGGGTTAATACAGTCTTGCCACTGTTGCTAGGATACCCTTCTTCTCTGCAGCATCTACCACCTACAATTGCCTTCAGTAGAGTATTTCCAAAGCTCATCAACCTTTTTTTCCTCCTTTTTAAACCTTCTCCGAAATAGTAACTTATCTTTCTTGTGCCTAACTTGAAATTTCTTTCACCTTCTGCAATTATTTATTATTTAATACTATAACTATTTGTGCCTGTATAAAGCACTTTTGGAATAGTGTTTATGACACCAAAAGAATTAGAGGTGGAACAGATCTATTAGCGAATTTATTCCAACCTGCTGTTAGTGCAAGTTTGATCTTTGATTTTGTAATGCTTTGTCCACTATAGTTTTAAATGTTCCAAATAAACAAGCTTCTGTCAGTTTTCCCAATATAGTATACAAAAGACAGTTTACATTTTACTTTCTTGTATTTGTACCAAAACAAGGTAGGGGCATGGGTGTGCATGTCTGCATGTGTGTCACTAAAGTAATAAAATATGAACATTTTCTGTCAAAACATTTTTTTTAAGTTCGTAACAATAAAAATAAGCAGTAACACAGATGTTGATGCATTTATTTGGAGATAAGCTGTTTTCTTCTGACCACATTCATTGAACCATTAGATTGGATTATTATTCATTCTTCCTAACTAAAATGATTTAGCTGAGGTTAGTCCTGCTTTGAGCGGGGAGTTGGACTAGATGACCTCCTGAGGGCCCTTCCAGCTCTAATATTCTACGATTCTACGATTCTACGATTCTAAAACAAAAATGTAGAAATTTGGGTATATGTTGGTATAGTTCCACTCAATGCTGTTGTCTGGCTGTTGACAATATGTCCTGAGGTGTGACTTTGAAGCACCATTTGTATGGAACTTCTGAACTCTACAGGGTCTGAACTGTAAAGTGACAAGGACTATGATAAGGTAAGAGAGACAGCCAACCAAACAGAAATCTGTGTTAGAGGTCAGAGCACAGATTTCAAAGCCTTTTGGGCTAGCTGCTTTGATTATCAGAAAGCTTTGGGTGGCTCCCATTATCTTTGGATAATTGAGGTTGTACTGTGTGCATGTGTATATTCCTGAAACAGTATTTATTTCTTTATAAATCTCTACAGCATGTAAATGCATATATTGTTATTTATAAACCTGTCTCTTTGGGCAGTTCAAAGTTAGTATCCAATAGCAGTAGCAGGACTATCCTTAGTGTGTATTTACATACAATAAAACAAAGGTCTGTAGTCAAATACCAGGGAGTGTTAAAACACTTGACTTCTCCCAAAACAGAAATGAAATTCTGGCCCCATTGATATCAATGGCAAAACTCCCATTAACTTCAGTGGCAGGGCCAGAATTTCACCCTAAATTTTACTGAACTTTTTGCTCATGAAGGTTAAGATTCTGGCATCTGTGGAAATTGAAGCTCTTGGGTTTTTTTTATCCACAAATGAGGTATAGTCCCTCAGTTGTAATACAGACTTCTCCATGCTACCTTACTAGTAACCTTGAAACTGACCCGTGGGTTCCACCCTGTCTGGGAATGCCTTCATACAAGCCTCAGTCTACAAACACACCCAGTCCTGTTTTATTTGGTGGTTTATTTGGTGGTTTGGTGTCTGTCTGGTTATCTGTCTGAAGCTTTCACTATTGTAACAAATGTTTGTTTGGTGAAAGAATGAATTCCATCAGTAAATCCATATGCATTAAGCAGGAAAAAATATGTTGTTGACATTTTAGGTTACTGATTTGTTTATAACATCTGCCTCACTTGTCTATTTGTTGCTTTGATATCAATTGATAAAGTAATTGACTTCACTGGAATAGGATTGTGCCCTAGCAGACTGTAATACACTGGAAGTGTCTCTGTGAAAACTGTCTGGGTCACACAAAAAACTTATTTCAAGAAAAGTTGCTGCAGTTTGCCAATGTAAAATTAAAAAGAACCTAACGCCCGTATTTATACCCCATTGGGATATCGTACCAATATGGTTATTGACAGATTATTACTCACTTCCCAGTAGTGGTTGTTTATATAATGTACCAAACTAAAAAGAATGTAATAATCCAACATATTGTGAGAGCATACAAAGATTTTCTTCCAGACTGAATAGCTGACTGATGGAATATATCTTTGTGCTAATGGAGATTATCTTCTTCCCAGAGAAAATGTGGATCATTCCTGGTTACATCTGAAAGAAAGAAGTAGAGAGGAGAACTGGAGAGATTATAGAACATGCTGTTTCCGACAGGAAATCAAAACACATTTTTGATCCAACAGTTTTCCACAAGGGATATCCTCACTGCTGATTTTGAATACTTCTATTTCTTAAGCACATACCAGCATGAGGAAGGAATGTCTTTGTTCTCATATATGTTATGGGATGTTATTGTGGCAAGATCAGAGAGTGGCTGTTGGGTTTCCTTCTTAACATTCCAAAATCATTTTCAAACTACTTACACACAGAGTCATCTTCAGTACACAATACAACTTAATTGTGTATCGTGTCTTACTTAAAAACTGCAACACAAAACACTTTGCAGAATTAAATTACAATGGCAAAATTAATATGGAAAAAAACAGCAGAGGGATTAAAAATTGAAAGATGTAGGAAAGGGAAAAAAAAAGATGGTTTCGGGATATTTGAAAAGGCATGCAGCATAAGTGTGATGCAGAGACAGGAGATGGTTGTTTCCGATGGCATGAGTTTCATAGGAGAAGGATCTTACACCAGGTTATAGGAAAGGATCAGAGAAAAAGCAGAGAAGCAAGGTCAGAAAAACAGGCCTGTGAGGCAGATTGGAGCAAATAATGGGAAGTTTGTAAAAAGAGGATAACCTTGAATCCTGAAATAAACAGTGGAGTTATTAAACACACTGGAGTGTATTGCTGTAGGAATATAGAGGAAGGAAAATTGTTTTAGAAATTAAGGACTTAATTCTACAACTGCATTGAGCAGAATACTTATATGATTAGCCCCAGTGAAGCAATGGATCTATTCTCATGAGTAATCACTCCTTAGCCTTAGTAAGTGTTCCCAAACGTTACCCCAAAATCATATAACCGTCAAGGGGCCTTCTCTCTCTTAATGAGGAAAAATAGTGCCTTGATCCTCCATGCTTCACCTTCCCTTCCTGCTCTTTGATGGCATAAACGCCTTAAAAAGCAGTGTTTGAGAATATATATATATTTTAAAGTTAAAAGGCTCTTTTAGAGCTTCACCCACTCTGTTTTTACCTAGAAAAATTTGAAATGCCACATGCAATTTCCTGAACCTTAGGAGATTGATACTTCAAAACAAAGATTTTTTGCTAAAAATAAATCTTTGTCTACCTTGTGTAGAATTTATCTGGAATTCTGTACTAGAATAATGAATGCGCCTGTGGCAAATTGTCCTCTTAAAATAAGAAACTAATGGACATGAAAATTATAGGCTCCAAGTACATTCACATATCCTGTAAGGAAAACTGAGATGGGATTCCTTTTATAAATGTCACCATCAACATTGCCATACTCAGCAACAGCTCATAAAGTCATCTATCTCTAAACCAAAAATAGTCCCATTTTCCTGCTAAATCAGTTTAATCCCATCTCCTTACTAGAAAGTGGGGAGAACTGGATTCAGTTCCCTGCTCCTCCACAAACTTCCCGTGTGACCTTAGACAAGTCACTTATGGCTATATTTTTAAGGGATTTAGATACCTAAACTTGCAGATAGGTTCCTAGTGGGATTTGAATGGGAGTTATGCACCTAGAAGCTTTTGAAACTATCACTAGGCTACTAGCTGCATCTTTAGGTGCCTGAACACCTTTAAATATCTTTGCCTCAGCTCCCATCTGTACTTCCTCTACCTCAGAGAGGTGTGGTGAGGATAAATAGAGTAAACATTGTGAGGTAATGGAGGCCAACTATGTGCCTAAGATAGATCTGTAGGAAAATTGTTCCTAACTAAAAACCATCCTCAGTGATGAAGAATTATTTTATGCACATACAGCATTATGGTATTTTTTATTAATTTTTCTGTGATTAAAACCTCCCCAAAATTCTCTGATTACAAAAACATAAAAATCCGTGTTTTTCCACAATTAAAATGAGACACTGAACTTTAGTTTCCCTAGCCACAATATATAGAAGTATCAGTTGAACACAAAGTTTTATTGATAAAACCCCTTTTAGCCAAGCCTCTATTATCTGGCTCTCTGAATTAATTGAACCACCAGCTGACAGCCTGAGCCCCAGAGGCCTGGGGGCTGACAGCCCTAGGCAGACTCACCAACAGCAATTCCGCGCCTCAGGGCAGAACAGTCAATGGCCCCCCTAAAAAGGGATGGCTGAGGTCCGAGTGGGCTTCCGCCAGAAGTTTTTACTTATTTATTATGTGCCATGCAGGTTCCCAGGCAGCTGCGGAGGCTGTATCTGCTACTCAGCTTTCTGGATCCCTTGGACTCCCCAGGGAGATCACTGACAAACCCGGGAAGCTGAGTAGTGCATACCACCTCCACAGCCTCCCAGGAACCTGCATGGCACATAATAAATAAGCTCGTCTGGTGCGGGTGGGGATGGAGAGCGTGAGCAGCAAGGGCCTAAGGGGAAGGATGGGTGTGGAGGAAAGGAAGATACATATCTATCCTCCCATCCACCTTTTAAATCGCTGGGCCCCTGGGCAGCTGCCCACCCTTGCCTCCCCTCTCCCCCATTGCCTCCCCTCTTCTCTCTGGTCAGCAGGCCTGGTCCCAGGTGGCTGGTGGTTTGATTAATACAGAGAGCCGAGTAATGGAGGTAAACAGATAAAGAGGGTTCTACGGTGTATGTTTTTATTTTTTCACAAAATGTGAAAACTAAAGATTCTTTGTAAAAACGCAAATTCCGTGTTTTACCGTGGCAAGCAGATTTCTAGGATGCCTGGTAAAATGTAGAGACAGGAGAGGATTGTGGACAGAAAATGGAATATTAGGGGAAGCAAGGGGATGCAGAGAAGAGAAGAAAGGAGGTGAAGGGGAAGAGACACTGGGCTTCTGGGCACTATGATAATACATATTATTAATAATAACATAGCAGGGGATAGACAACAATGGGTGGGGCGGCTATGAAGGAGCAAAAAAATGAGAAAGAAGCAGCTTTTCAAAGGGGGCAGAAAATATACTGAAGAGAGGACAGAGAGAAATGAGAGAAAACATGATGGTGGGAGACCCTGGAAAGAGAAAAATAAAGAGGCCTGATCCAGTTCTTCTGATAACATTCCCACTGATTTTAATGGAAGCAGGAGCAGGCCCGTGGGACACTTGGTGGCTTGTTTTCCAGTGTCCAGAGAGGAAGTCTGTCCTGAAGCCCAAAGGCTCCAACGTGGGTGAAGCTGAAGCAGAGCCTGGCTCCCAGCCTTGGGTCTTGTCTGCTCCCCAGCTGGCTCAGAACCCTACCTCTAGTTGCCATGCAGAGTCCACAGGGATTCCCTTGGAGAGGCCTGCAGAGCTGCTTGGCTGCTCTGCCGAGTACTGGTTGTTGCAAGGATGTATGTGCCCAGGGCTAAATTAACCCATCACCGGGCCCTAGGCAAACATACACTTCTGGACCCCTCTACTGGCCAGCTAAACTCGATGCTCCTGTGGCATGGATGCTTTCATAATTAACTTTGTCCTGGCCAGCACAGCTGCACTAGTGAGCTATTAAGTACCTCCGGCTCCTGTGATGTGATCTTACAGATGTGGCTAATTGAACCCTCTGCTGTCCAGATCTGTCAGTGACAGGCTCCTGTTGCCTGGACACTGCCCGACTAACCCCCTCATGTCTGCCCCCATCACACTTCTCTATTCCCAGGCAGCTCCCTGTTCTTGTAGCAGGTCTTCAGGCTGGTGCTGAGCGACTCTTGCAGGCTGAGCAGAGAGGAGCCGGGCTGCTGGAAGCAGGGTGAGACTGGGAAGGCCCCCGAGGGGGTGCAGGGAGCCTGAGTGCAGGAGCTGGCCCCACAGCAGTGGCGAGGAGGAGCAGTGCTGGCCACCCCACTGCCTGCTCAGATTTGGCCCAGCTGTGCCTGTATCATGACAGAGGAACAGCCAGGCCACATTTGGGTGGCATTGGGACCTAGTGTGTAGGGGTCACAGCGCCACTCAGCTTGGGCCTCTCCATGAATTTAGGCCCTAGGCACGTGCTTGGTTTTGGCGATGCATTAATCTGGACCCATATTTGTAATGTGTACTTATGAAGATAAATAAAGTAATATATTGTGCTTCATGTCAGTGGACCTGCACTTGTCTGCATTTGCCCATGACAGGATCTGGGCACTTCTCAAAGATCTCCAGACATGACTTCCCTGGCCATTAGTATTCACCTCCGGATAGTTGGCCTTGCTTTAGGTATGTGAGGCTGGATCATGTGCATCATCTCAGTGGGACAAGTGCAGTGGAGCATATGGCATACAAGTTACACTACTATCATCTTCTCTGGCATCACTTGGGTAGGAACCTGGAAAGTTTGTTTTAACAGTCATGGCAAAGTCTCTGGAGACCTTCAAATAATGTGCTGTAATAGATTCAATTTTAATGATGCCTTCATGCTCCAGGAAAACCAGGGTTACTTACCAGTAACTGTTGTTCTTCGAGATGTATTGCTTATATCCATTCAAATATAGGTGAGAGCACACCACCATGCACTGGTTCCCGGAACCTTTTTCCCCTTAGCAGACCCTCGTAGGGTCGGCTTAGGTGCCCCTGGAGTACCACACTCATGCCGTGGTATATGAGGCACCGCTGACCCTACGGGCCCTCAGTCCCTTCTTTCTGCCGACTCTGACAGCGGGGACAGGGAATGGACATGAGCAACACATCTCGAAAAACAACAGTTACTGGTAAGTAACCCTGTTTTCTCTCTTCGAGTGATTGCTCAGATCCATTCCAGTATAGGTGATTAAAAAGCCATAACTTGGAGGTGGGTAGGAGTCACTGGTGAGCTGCTCTCATCAGCATGGCTCTGCCGAACCCCGCGTCCTCTCTCGCCTGCTGCACAATGGCGTAGTGGGGCGTAAAGGTGTGCACTGATGACCAGGTAGCGGTTTTGCAGATGTCCTGCAGAGGCACTCTCTCCAGGAAGGCCACCGACGAGGCCTGGGCTCCAGTGGAGTGCGCTGGAACAGCCCCTGGAAGCGGTACATTCGCCTGCTCGTAGCAGCACTTGATGCAGCTGGTGATCCACGTGGAGATGTGCTGGGTGAGACAGGTGAGCCCTTCATCCGGTCTGCCACTGCCACAAACAGCTGCATCGACTTCCGGAACGGCTGAGTCCCCTCGATGCAGTAGGCCAGCGACAACCCCTGGAGTTTCAGGTGAAGCAGATACTCCAGGATCGCCTGTATAGGCGAGCAGCTTGGCGGGATGCCCTGGGACTCTGCCCAACAGGTAAACCGCCTCCACTTGGCCCGGTACACAACCTGAGTGGAAGGTTTTCTGCTGCCCAGCAGAATCTGTTGGACCTGTGCCGAGCAGGCTCTCTCCCCTTCCGTCAGCCACAGAGCCTCCAGGCCATCAGGTGCAGGGAGTCCAGGTCCGGTGGAGCAGGCAACCCTGGTCCTGAGAGAGCAGGTCGTAACGCCTCGGGAGCTCCACAGGCGGGGCGATTGACAGGTCCAGCAGCATACTGAACCAATGCTGTCTCGGCCAGGCTGGAGCGATCAGTATCATGTCTGCTTTGTCCCTCTTGATTTTCAACAGGACCTTGGGCAGGAGCGGAATGGGGGGAAATGCGTACATGAAGGTCCCCTTCCAATATATGAGGAACGCGTCAGAGATGGAGCCCGAACCTCCTGGCCCTGTCTCGGTCCCTATGGGGCTGAGAGGGTCTGGGTGATGGCCTACGGGGTGGTTGAGTCTGGCGTTGGGGCTGCAGCCAAGACTGACGCCTCGAGGCCTGGGGGATGTAAAGTCCCCCAAGGACCGAAGCGTAGCTTGCGAGTCCTTCAGAGCATGCAGCGTCTCGTCAGTTTTTTCCGAGAACAGGCCTGCCCTGTTGAAGGGCAGGTCCTGAATAGATTGCTGCACCTCCTGGGACAGCCCAGATGACTGCAGCCACGAACACCATTTCATGGCTATTGCAGAGGCCATGGCTCTGCTAGCAGTGTCCGCAGCATCATTGGCTGTTTGCAACGCCGCCCCTGCCACCATGACGCCTTCCTCCAGGACTGTGGCAAAGTCTGTCACCTGGTCCTGGGGCAACCCCTCTGCGAACCACCTCATAGAGTTCCAGAGGTTCAGATTGTACCACCCTAGGAGGGCCTGGTGGTTTGCAATCCTAAGTTGTAAGGCCCCAGTGGAATAAACTTTACGGCCGAACAAGTAGAGTTTTTTGTTGTCCTTGTTCTTAGGCATGGTGCCCGGGCCACCTTGCCTGTCTGTCTGGTTGGCCGCATCAACCACCAGAGTCCCCGGGGCTGGGTGGGTATATAAAAACTCAAACTCCTCTGCCGGAACATAGTATTTTTTCTCGGCACCTTTAGAAGTAGGGGCAACCGAGGCGGGGCTTTGCCATAGGGCCTTGGCCAGTTTAAGGACCCTATCGTGCACAGGTAGGGCCACCTTCAATGGTCCCGCTGACCTGACAACCCCGAAGAGGGGATCTTTCTCCTCAGAGAGCTCCTTGAGTTCAATGTTCAAATTATTGGCCACCCTTTTAAGGAGCTCCTGGTGGGCCCTGAAGTCTGGGAGGGGTGCCTTGTGGTCTCTGGCGGCCGCCTCATCAGGGGAAGAGGAGGAGGATTGTGGAAGGGGTCCCATGGATGGTCTCTCCTCAGGGTCCGATTCCTCCTCCGAGGAATGGCCCTTAGCCTATTGGCTTTGTGGGGGGGGGGAGCACCGGCTGTACCACTGAAGATGGGACCGATACAGTTCCCTGCCCCATCTGTGCCCCCCATGGGTCCCAGTAAGGCCACTTCCAGGGTGCTTGCGGCCACCCTGGTGCCGACATCGGTACCGGCTGTGGAGCGTCGTGGCGGGTCTTGTCCTTGCGGAACCCGGAGCCGCGGGACCGACGTCAACAATGCCTCCGGCTTTTACTCCTCTTCGTCGGGGACTGGCCTCTCAAAGACCCCAACGAGGTTGACGAGCATCAGTGCCGCCGTGATCAGTGCTGCCAGGAGGATGCGCGCCCCGACGAGCTGGAGGACGAGGACCTCCGTCTCGGCGCTGAGGACTTCTGGTGTCACTTGCCCTTTGGGGACCGGGAATGGTGCCGTCCATGCCACCTCGGTGCCGAGCCCGACCCTGAGGACTGTGATCGGTGATATGTCGAGATGGCCGGGTCCTTCAGTGCCGGGTTCTTCGGTGCCGGGCTCCGTGTCAGGCTCCTCACTGGAGATCGGGACCGGTGCTGTGGTGGCAAAGGGCTCGGTGGTGGGGTGCGGGAGTGGGAGCTGCGCGCACTGCGTGAGGCGGACTTGGAACGGTGCTGCCTCGAGTGTGATGCCTCCGGTGCTGCGGACTGTCCTTGGTGCTGCGGGGAGGAGGAGCTCGACGACTCAGAGTCGGAACTGCGAGGGGAGCCACCACACTCTACCTTCTCTGGCCGTCTGGTGGGAGACTTCGTCCCTAACGGGGGTCTCGAGCATCCACCTGAGGCACCCAGCGCGGGTTTACCCCAGGACACTGGTCCCCGCACCCTCGGCCGAGGGGGGGATGGAGGCGTGGGCATGGACAGTAGGGCCCGTGCTGCATGGAATGCCTCCGGTGTCGATGCAGGTGCCGGAGCAGGCTCACTGGGCCGTAGCTGGCTCGACCCCGGCCGCGCAGGCGGTGTGGGGGAGCCCTGGCGCTCAGTGCCCTGACGCCGTTTCTTCTTTGGCACCAGAGATGGGCGGCAGCGGGTCGACTCCGGTGCCGGTGGAGCACTCCGCACCAAGGAGATGTTCACTGCTGAGGTGGAACGGGGCAGTTCGGAGGCCAGTCGGAGCGCCACCTCCATAAAAATAGCCTTCAGCCGGATATCACGTTCTTTTTGACTCCTCAGCTTGAAGGCTTTGCAAATCTTACACTTATCCCTCTGATGCTGCTCCCCCAGACACTTGAGGCAGCGATCATGAGGGTCAGTCACGGGAAGAGGTTTGCCACAAGCGGCGCAAAATTTGAAGCCAGGAGAGCAGCCCTAAGTCCCTAAGGGTGCTTTCTATTCTAACTAACTAAACTACTTAACAATACATTCAACACTAAACTACTTAAACTATTCAAACAACGATTAACAGTCAGTAAGGGGAATGCTACTTGCTAAAAGGCAAGAGGCAAGATGTTCCAGCAACCATCACGGGAAGAAAGAAGGAACTGATGGCCCGTAGGCTCGGCAGTGCCTCATGTACCACGGCATGAGCGCGGTATTCCAGGGGGCGCCTAAGCCAACCCTACGGGGTCTGCTAAGGGGAAAAAAGTTCCAGGAACCAGTGCACGGTGGCGTGCACTCACCTATATTGGAATGGATATGAACAATCACTCAAAGTAGAATTTCTGTTGCCCAGGTCCTTTTATTGGCTGCTACTGTCCTGAGGGCACTGGGAAAAGCTTTCAGTGTCTTTGCTCTGAGGAATATTTATAAGAGAATTCTTCTCAAAACTCAGACTATCAGCTTTTTCCAAGCTGGGGGAATCTTGAAAATATTTATGGGTGTCTGTGTCTTAATTCCAGTGAGCTGGATTTTCTATTCTGTAGCATACAATTGCATGCTCCCATTTCCTCCTTCTTTCTATGTGCCCTCCAGCCCAAAGGCACAGGAATTTGGTGCTGCTATTCCTGTTGGGATTGTGTCTGTCATCCTGCTGATAATGAGTGGGACCTTTTCCTTTTCTTACAATCATCCTGTGATGCTGGATGTTAGGCTGCTCGCTGATAACAGAGATTTGAGCTACATGTGAGAAAGTTGGCACATAACGACAAGATAAGCATAGTAGCTCAGAGACTTTGTGTGTCCAAGGAGCTCTCTGGATCTGCAGTGACATTAATATGTTGGTATTGGAACCTAGGGGCATACCAAGTATGTGATCAGTGATTTTCTCGTAAACAATTATTCCTAATAATTATGAGATGTTGCTACAGACTCACCATTGAAGTGAACAGTTGATTGACTCTGTGGTTGCTGACTGCTATCGTTTGTTGTCTTTTATATATATGAACTCTATTTTTATTTTATTTTCTTTCAAAATAAGTATTTAACTTTTCAGTGTTGATCTGTTCATTTAATTGAGTTTTTCCTGCTGTAATCTACTGTAGTCTTTAAATTAAGATGGACTGTCTTTCTAAACGTCTTTCTAGCTAGTTTAACCAAAAGTTTAACCTGTGTTATGCAGGTGCTCATAATGGTCCGTTCTGGCCTGCAAATCTATGAAACTATGACACTGCGTGTGAGACTAGTTGCAAGAGTGCTAACTTCTTATTTGCTTCTAATTTACCAGGAATTCTGTTTCCCATAGGAAACTTTTATAATTAGCTTCAGTTTCAGTGAGATAGCAGGAATTTTGATAGAGTTAAACTTTGCTGTTGTATATCACTAAATTTTGTGTCAGAAAAGGCTCCCATAGTTCTAAATTCTGCAGTGGGACCTAATAGCATTAGACCCCTGAGCCCATACAGACTCTCACTGAAGTCAATGGGGCTTAGCACAGATACAGGTTTTTGCACTGACAGAAGTCTTAGTGATTGCCGTACTAGATCTAGTCTTAAAATTATCCACCATTACTCTTCTCCATGTGTTTCTTTATTGGTGTGATTACCAGGTTTTGAAAAAACATGTAAATAATTAATATCCTTTACAAGAATGTAAATTGTTCTGAGATTTCACAAGAGTATGTTTTTATGGAATTTTTAAATAGTAGTCAACTAATAGTTGCTATTTTCCAACAGAAAATCTAACCGTGGGTTCTTGTGGGTCATTGGCTGATTGTTAATTTAGAAAAGGTATTCATTAAAATAAAACCGCCACTCCATGAAACAAAGACCCAAGTCATTCTTGCCCTTATATTTTCCTTATTCTCAAAATGATATACTGGAAATACAGTCTATTAGACATATTCATAAACTACTAAATTGAAACAACTAAATTGAAAATATTTCAGTTTGTGCCTACTTACAGCTGGCCTTTGATGCCTGTCAAACTTGCGATAGGGCCATAAAGAAATTCCCTGAAGTTAGAGAGCTTTGGGCTGATTCTCAAGAGGCTAAAGCAACTAAATCAGCTCCATTTCAAATAGGAATTTATTCAGGAAACTCCTATGGCCTGTATTATATGGGAGGACTAGAAGATATGGTAGTCCCTTCTGACCTTACAAATTATGAAAGTTTGCTGATCACTTACTGAGTAATGTGTTTCTAAATATGAGAAGGGATATTTTCCCCCTCTGCTTTTTTATTTTATTTATTTTTGTATTGGGACAGACTTTTGGAAGGGAAAATCCTCTCCTCTGGACTTTAGTTCTATAATAAAAAGAGAAAGGGTAGGAAGATTATTATTGAGGGAAATAAGGGAAATGATTTTCACTGGGATTTCAGCAGAATTAAAGAGTGGCAACAAAAAGGCATTTGTCCTGTAGGACAATTTGACTAAGGAAATTTTTACAGTCAAATAAGTTGTGAGTGAGAGTTTTGCTTTTAGTCAGAGTGAAATTGTTAAACAAGGAAGATTCCTGGAAAAGGAAAAGGTTTTAGACCTCAGTAACAACTCTGACAGTCTGAAGTGCGCCACTTTTCATTTTCTGTTTAAAGTCTGAGTTAAAGTCTTGTTGAAGACTATCTTTAATTTTGTAGATGTAAAATGCTGGCAGAGTGTTAACAGAATACCATTGTTGCTGTGCCTTATGGAGTTACTTGGTTAGCTCAAGTGATGGTGAGCTGTGTAGAAGTGTTTGGGTTCAAACCCAAGTGATGATCCATGCCAGTGTCATTGAAGAAACAGGAAAGATTAATTTAGGTTGCCTTAGATCAAATGCATGAACATGTATATCCCCTAAAGGCTTTCTAAAGAACCAGGAACAGCAGCAGATAACTTCTAAAGAACCAGTCAAATAATTGTGTTGTGCCTAGCTGTGTATAACTTATACTTTCCAGGTCCATAACCGAAACACAATGCCCAATTTTGTTTTCTGGACACCAACAGCTTTTAGTTGAGATGAGGAAGAATAGACTGTTACTGTTATTGTCAGACATTTTTCAGTCTCACGCCCTCTTCTCCTCCAATGGTTATTACTGCTTAAAGAGTTCAGATGAGCTGATGTCACAGTGAAGGCTGCCCTGCCTCATGTGGCAAGACTGTAGAGCTTTCAGAAGTGTGTATGTTATAGAATTATCAAAAGAGGTAGCTAGAAACAATAACTATGGAAACAAGATTTATGGGATGAGAATGTTTAGCTTTAAATTCTAGAACTAACATTTTAAGAGAGTTCTTGTTTAGCAATATTTGTTTGCTCTCCTACTGAGACTGTCAAAGAGGAGTCTTGACCAGCTGGAAAATCTACATGCTCTCTTAAATGTGTGAATAGCCTATTTTTTTACTGTATGGTTTAGTGGTAGTGCTAAGTACAATAGTTGTGTTTTAGTTGGCCACATTTGAATTTAACAAATGTAAACATAGTACTATAATTGTAATAAAATTGTTCCCCCCCCCCCCCCAATATTAAATTAAGAAAAGGTTGCTTGCTCTTTGGGGTAGGGACTGCATCTATCTTTGTGTTTGGAGGGCACCCAGCATATTTTGAGAGTTAATAATAATCCCTAGCTCTTATACAGTGCTTTTTATTAGTAGATCTCAAAGCTCTTTACAAATGAGGTCAGTATCATTATCCCAGTTTTACAAATGAGGAAACTGAAGCACAAAGGGGGAAATGACTTGCCCAAAGTCATCCAGAAAACTATTAGCAGAGCCAGGAATAGAAACTAGGTCTCCTGATTCTCCGTGCAGCATGCTATCCATTAGAGCAGTGTGTTTCAACCTGGGGGGGTCATCCCAAAGAGTGTTGTGGGTCGGGTTTAGGGGGGTTGCAAGCAATAGGGCTGGCATTAGGGGGTAGGAAGCAAGGCAGTTGCCTGGGGCCGCACGTCATAGTCAGAAGGGCAGAAGACAGCATTTGCCACTAGGGCTGAGGAACCAAAGTACCTCCTCTTATACTTTCCATCACCATTTCCTTTCTTATAGCATAAGAACAGTCAACAGAACTGGGTCAGACAAACGATCCATCTAGCCCAACTATGGCCAATGCCAGGTGCTTCAGAGGGGGTGAACGGAACAGGTAACCAGCAAGTGATCCATCCTGTTGTCTGCTCCCAGCTTCTGGCAAACAGGGGCTAGGACACTCAGAGCTGGGCTTGTATCCCTGCCCATCCTGGCTAATAGTCATTGATGGACCTATCCTCCATAAAGCAGTAGATATGGCATATCTCTACTTTAGTAAGGCTTTTGATACTGTTTCACCTGACCTTCTCATAAACAAACTAGGAAATACAACCTAGATGGAGCTACTATAAGTGGGTGCATAACTGGTTGGAATGTCGTTCCCAGGGAGTAATTATCAATGGTTCACAGTCATGTTGGAAGGCCATATCGAGTGGGATCCCACAGGGTGCAGTTCTGTTCAGTGGCATAGAGAGTACATTTATGAAGTTTGGGAATGATACCAAGCTGGGAGGGGTTGCAAGTGCTTTGGGGAGTTGGACTGAAATTCAAAATGATCTGGACAAATTGGAGAAATGGTCTGAAGTAAATAGGATGAAATTCAATACAGACAAATGTAAAGGAAGGAACAATCAGTTGCACACATACAAAATGGGAAATGACTCCATAGGAAAGAGTACTGTAGAAAGGGATCTGGGGGTCATAGTGCTAAATATGAGTTAACAGTGTAACACTGTTACGAAAAAAGCAAACATCATTCTGGGATGTATTAGCAGGAGTATTGTAAGCAAGACATGAGAAGTAATTTTTCTGCTGTATGCCACGCTGATTAGGCCTCAATTGGAGTATTGTGTCCATTTCCGGATGCCACATTTCAGGAAAGATGTGGACAAATTGGAGAAAGTCCAGAGAAGGGCAGCAAAAATGATTAATGGTCTAGAAAACATGACTTATGAAGGAAGATTGAAAAAATAAGGTTTGTTTAGTCTAGAGAAGAGAAGACTGAGGAGTGGGACATGATTACAATTTTCAAGTACATAAAAGGTTGTTACAAGGAGAAGGGAGAAAAATTGTTCTCCTTAGCCTCTGAGGATAGGAAGAGAAGCAATAGGCTTAAATTGCATCAAGGGTGGTTTAGGTTGGACATTAGGAAAAGCTTCTTAACTGTCAAGGTAGTTAAGCACTGGAATAAATTGCTTAAGGAGGCTGTGGAACTTCCATCGTTAGAGATTTTTAAGAGCAGGTTAGATAAACACTTGTCAGGGATGGACTTGGTCCTGCCCTAAGTTCAGGGGACTGGACTAGATGACCTTGTGAGGTCCCTTCTAGTCCTATGATTTTATAATTCTAATTTAGCTTGTTCTTTTTTAATCCTGTTATAGTTTGGGACTGCACAACATCCCCTGGCAAAGAGTTCCATAGGTTGACTATATGTTGTATGAAGAAGCACTTCCTTATGATTGTTTTAAAACTGCTGTCTATTAATTTCATTGGATGACCCCTAGTTCTTGTGTTATTTGAAGGAATAAATAACACTTCCTTATTCACTTTTTCCACACCATTCATGTTGTTATAGACTTTTATCATGTCCCCACTTAGTCGTCTTTTCCAAGCTGAAAAGTCTCAGTCTTTATAATCTCTCCTCATACAGAAACTGTTCCATACCCCCAGTCATTTTTATTGACCTTCTCTGTATGTTTTCCAATTCCAAAATATCTTTTTTAGATGGGGTGACCAGATCTGCATGCAGTATTCAAAATGTGGGCATTCCATGGATTTATATAGAGGCATTATGATATTTTTTGTCTTGTTATAATGGTTCCCAACATTCTGTTAGCTTTTTTGACTGCCACTGCACATTGAGCAGATGTTTTCAGAGAACTATTCACAGTGATTCCAAGATCTCTTCCTTGAGCTGTAACAGGTAATTTAGATCCCATCATTTTGTATGTATAGTTGGGATCATGTTTTCCAATGTACATTACTTTGCATGTATCCACACTGAATTTCCCCTGCCATTTTGTTGCCCAGTTACCCAGTTTTATGAGATCCCTTTGTAACTCTTCACAGTCTACTTTGGATTTAACCAGCTTGAGTAATTTTGCATTGTCTGCAAAGTTTAACTTCACTGTTTTTTCCTTTTTCCAGATCATTTATGAATATGTTGAACAATATTGGTCCCAGTACAGACCACTGAGGGACACCACTATTTACTCTCTCCATTCTGAAAATGGACCATTTACTCCAGTCTTTGTTTCCTATCTTTTAACCAATTACTGATCCAGGAGAGAACCTTCCCTCTTATCCCATGACTGCTTAATTTGCTTAAGAGCCTTTGGTGAGGGACCTTGTCAGAGGCTTTGTGAAAGTCTAAGTATACACTATATCCACTGGATCACCCTTGTCCACATGTTTGTTGGCCCCTCAAAGAATTCTAATAGATTGGTGAGGCATGATTTCCCTTTACAAAAGCCATGTTGACTCTTCCCCAACAAATCATGTTCATCTGACGAAGTGGGTTACAGCCCACGAAAGCTTATGCCTACAGAAATTAAATTTGTTAGTCTTTAAAGTGCTACAGGACTCTCGTTGTTTTTTATGTTAATCTATGTATCTGGTAATTCTGTTCTTTACTATAGTTTCAACCAATGTGCCTGGTACTGAAGTTAGGCTTACTGACCTGAAATTGCCAGGACTGACTCAGGAGTGTTTTTAAAAACTTGGCATCACATTAGCTATCCTTCTGTCATCTGGTACAGAAGATGATTTAAAAGATAGCACAGTTAGTAATTTTGCAATTTCATATTTGAGTTCCTTCAGAACTCTTGGGTGAATCTCATCTGGTCCTATGACTTATCACTGTTTCATTTTATCAGTTTGTTCCAAAACCTCCTCTACTGACGCTTCAATCTGGGACAGTTCCTGTGACAAATCACCTAAAAATAATGACTGAGGTGTGGGAATCTCCCTCACATCCTCTGTAGTGAAGTTACTGATGCAAAGAATTAATTTAGTTTCTCTGCAATGGCCTTATCTTCCTGAGTGCTCATTTAGCACCTTGATTGTCCATTGGCCCCACTGATTGTTTGGCAGGCTTCCTGCTTCTGTTGTACTTAACTTTTTTTTTTTGCTCTTACTATTTGAGTCTTTGACTAGTTCCTCTTCATATTTCTTTTTTGGCTTGCCTAATTATACTTTTACACTTGACTTGCCAAGGTTTATGCTCCTTTCTATTTTCCTAAATAGGATTTAACTTCCAATTTTTAAAGGATGCCTTTTTGCCTCTAACTGCTTCTTTTACATTGTTGTTTAGTCATGGTGGCACTTTTTTGGTCCTCTTACTGTGTTTTTTATTTTTTAATTAATTAAAACATTTAATTTGAGCCTCTATTATGGTATTTTTAAAAAGTTTCCATGCAGCTTGCAGCATTTCACTTTTGGGACTTTACCTTTTAATTTCTGTTTAACTAACTTACTTATTTTTGTGTAATCTCCCTTTCTGAAATTAAACGCTACTGTGGTGGGCTTCTTTGATGTTCCCCCCCTCCAACAGGGATGTTAAATTTAATTATATTATGGTCACTGTTACTAAGTGATTCACCTTTTGGACCAGATCCTTTGCTCAATTTAGGGCTAACTTAAGAATTGCCTCTCCTCTTTTGGATTCCAGGATTAGCTGCTCCAAGAAACAGTCACTTATGGTGTCAAGAAACTTTATCTCTGCATCCCGTCCTGAGGCCACATGGATCCAGTCAATAAAGGGATAGTTAAAATTCCCCATTATTATTGACTTCTTTATTTTTATAGCCTCTCTAATCTACTTGAGCATTTCACCGTCATCATCCTGGTTAGGTGGTTGGTAGTAAATCCCTACTGCTATATTTTTATTATTCAAGCATGGAATTTCTATCCATAGAGATTCTATAGTACAGTTACAATTCTATTGTTGACAGTGAAGGAGCTACCTTTTATTTCTGCTCTACTAATTTGGTTTGCTGCATCACACTGATGTCTTTAAACTTCAAAGTCTTTAAATCTTTAGTCATCTAACTTCAGGTTTCATTTGAGGTTTTCCTCAGAAAAATAATTTCTTCTCCTATATTTTTTCATGGTTGTGTATTTTTTGGTTTTGGGGGTTTTTTGGTTTTTTGGTTTTTTTTTTTTTTTTTTTTGCCTAACCAGTTTGTGCACTGTGGAAGCACTGATCCTTATAGAGTTTGTTTCATCCTTATTGATCTTGTCTTGTATTGCTGCTGTATTCGTCTTCCCTTGCTGCTTACCCTTACCCTGTATGTGAGCCGCAAAAACATAGTCCTAAAATGTCTATAGCCTCAGCCAGGGAAAAAGGGGGAATCATCTCTCTCTTAGTTGTGCTCCGTCTCTACATCCCCTTCCTGTAACTCCTGTGTAGAGTGGATAAATTGATTGGTATGTCCTGCATTATGACTGTTGGGCTGCAGGATCTGTTTCCAGAAATCACTACATGCCGTTAGTCACCGGATGGATGTCTGAAAACACCATTTTCTTAATCCAACACAAATATTGCCTAGACGTGCCAAAAAGACAAAGCTTGGAATGTATCAGAGTAAGGTGTATTAGCTGGTCAGTGAAACTCCATTGAGAGAGTTGGGTTTAATAAGGGCATGGTGATAACTACAGGTGACTGTGGAGCTTCAGCACCTCTATTTATTATTATTATTTATTTTTATTTTCATAGCACCCAGCAGTCCCAGTGAGGACCAGAACCCCATTGTGCCAGGCACTGTACAAACACAGAACAAAAAGACAGTCCTTGCCCTAAACAGGTTATAATCTAAGTATAAGACAAGAGAAAATAGATGGATACAGACAGGGAAGTATAAGGAAAAACAATGAGGCAATACCGGTGAGCATGATAGGCAGTGGGTTCACCACACCAGCAGCATAACCACTGTCAAGTTTTTTTGTAGGCCTCACGACAAAGTAGAATTTTAAGATGCATATTGAAGGAGGATAATGAATTAGTTTGCAGATGTTTACAGGGAACACTTCCCAAGCATGAGGGACAGCATGGGAGAAAGCATAAATAAGCTTGTTAGAAAGTTTAAGAAATGGGTGATGGAAGCAGGCATCATGGGCTGATCTGAGGTAGGAATTAACTTTTCAGTATTGAATGAGAGATTCAATAGGGAGGGATAGATTGTGAAGAGTCCTGAAAGTGAAGAAAAATAGATATGATAGAGAAAAGGAAGCCAATAAAGGGATGCAAAGAGCAGAGTTAAATGGTCAAAGCAATGGGATTGGAAAATTACCTTTGTAATAGCATTCTGAATGGATAGCAGACGGGCAAGATTGCATTGGTTAAATCAGAGAAAAGGATGTTTGCAGTAATCGAGATGTGAGCTGATAAGAGCCTGGTCAAGAGTTTTAGCTGTGTGGATGGATAGAGAAGGCTGTATCTGCAAGACTTAGACTTAGCCTGGACATGAGGTCCTAAAGATAGGTCTAAATCAAAGATGACACCCAGGTAGCCTTTAGAACATTGATGGACCAACAAAGTGGTGCTTGAGTCAGATTCAGAGGGTAAGATGAAGCTTTATGCCTCATATAGTCTCAATTTGTGGACTCACTTGGCTCTACCCTTTAGTGAATTCTGTCCCAATAGCACCAATGGACCATGCCTTTAGGTTCCAGGACACAACAATACCTATTGTATAGCTTGAACTTGTTTCACCACTTCACTCTCACAACACTTGCTATATATACTGCAACTCACTGATAAAATCATGATGCTGGTACCAAACTCAATTCAGTTGACACTACATGTGTTTCAGCACCAGTGAACATAAGAATGACCATACTGGTCAGACCATTGATTCATTTAGCTTGTATCCTGTCTCCTGACAATGGTCAATGCCAAGTACTTCAGAGAGAATGAATAGAAGAAGCAATCATCAAGCGATCCATCCCTTGTCATCCACTCCCACCTTCTGGCGGTCAGATGCTAGGAATACACAGAGAATGAGGTTGCATCCCTGAGTGTCTTGATGCACGAATCCTCTATGATCTTATCTAATTCTTTTTTTAACCCTATTATAGTTTTGGCCTTCACAACATCCCCTGGCACTGAGTTCCACAAGTGGACTGTGCATTGTGTGAAGAAGTTCTTCCTTATGTTCGTTTTAAGCCTTTGGCCTATTAATTTCATTGGGTGACCCTGGTTCTTTTGTTATGTGAAGGAGTAAATAACACTTATTCACTTTCTGCACTCCATTCATGATTTTATAAACCTCTATCATATCCCCCCTAAGTTGTCTCTTTTCCAAGCTGAAAAGTCCAAATATTTTTAATTTCTCTTCATACGGAAGGTGTTCCATGCCTTAGTCATTTCTATTGCCCTTCTCTGTACCTTTTCCAATTTTAAAATATCTTTGCTGAGATGGGGTGACCAGAACTGCATGCAGTATTCAAGATGTGGGTGTACCATGGCTTTATATAGTGACATTATGATATTTTCTGTCCTATTGGTTCCTAACATTCTATTAGCTTTTTTCACTGCTGCTGCGCATTGAGCGGATGTTTTCAGAGAACTAGCCACAATAACTCCAAGATCTCTTTCTTGAGAGGTAACATCATTTTGTATATATAGTTGAGATTATGTTTTTCAATGTGCATTATTTTGCATTTATCAACACTGAATTTTGTTGCCCAGTCACCCAGTTTTGTGAGATCCCTTTGTAACTCTTCACAGTCTGAATGGGATGATTTAGTTGGGGTTGGTTCTGCCTTGAGCAGGGGGTTGGACTAGATGACCCCATGAGATCCCTTCCAACCCTAACCTTCCATGATTCTATTTTGGACTTAATTATCTTGAGTAATTTTGTATCATCTGCAAATGTTACCACCTCACTGTTTACCCCTTTTTCCAGGTCATTTAGGAATATGTTGATCAGATCCCTGGGGGATACCACTCTCTCCATTCTGAAAACTGATCATTTATATTTACCCTTTGTCTCCTGTTATGTTTAACCAACTACTGCTCCATGAGAGGACCTTCCCTCTTATCCCATGATTGCTTACTTTGCTTAAGAGCCTTTGGTGAGGGACCTGGTCAAAGGCTTTCTGAAAGTCTGTGTCTGTAAATCCAGATTTGATGTACCCATTAATGTTTCAAGGCACTCTGAGATAAGTGGATTGGTTCCAGGCACAGCTGGTATGTCTGCCACTTATGTCTGATCCAGACTTATGGGGATAGTGAATGTCGCTATATGGATACAATAAAGATGAGCTGGAACACTTTTCCAATTTTCTTTGCCTCAGTGGGAAATGAAGGAGAAACCTTGTGATTCTGCTTCCTCCTCAGTTTTGATTCCAACCTTCTCCCTGTCTATTAAAAAGATAGTTTATGCTCTCCCATTTAATACTTAGACCACTAACACAGATATAATGGAGTCTCTTGTGCTGTTCCGTCCAGTGGATAGGGGGTATTGCCTGTCCACTTTATCCTGGGCCGGTTGGTGACAGGTCTGAAGGAAATCCCCAAACCAGCCTGAATTATCCAAAGTCATGAAACACAAAAGAATCAGGCAATCAAGGCAGAAATGACTGTAAGGAAAACTAGCAACTTTAATTGGTGACTTCAGAATTGTGACTCAGGGTATCAAGACGGTTCAGGGTATCCTGAACTTTGTTTATTTCTCAAAGTATAATTGATAAACTCTATTAGTACCAATGCATATTTCATCTTCTTCCCAAAGGAAATGGGAAGACTACCAAATTACATCTGAAAATGAAGAAGTGGATTGAGCAACTCAAGAAATCACATTCCAGAGCATGCTGTGTCTGCCTGGTATTTTAAAATGTTTGTCACCCCCGCTTCATAAACACTTCCTTCAGTTTTGAGGTACTGTAGGTATCTTAATTTCTTGTACATAACACATGTACCACTGTGTGTGAGGAAGAGAATGCCTTAGGCTATTTTGCTTTCAAAAATTGTTTTGCAAATAGATCAGAGATTGATTGGTGGAGTTTGATATCTAAGAGTTCTAAAATTGCTTTTTCTTCAGTTTGTACTTGAAAAGAATATTAATGCAGGAATGATTCTACATTAATCTATAGAACAATGAGGTAAAATGAGATGACTATCATAAGGACCCGATAAAGAGCTCTGTGTGCCTCGAAAGCTTGTCTCTTTCACCAGCAAAAGTTGGGCCAGTAAAAGATATTACCTTGTCTCTCTCATATACTGGGACCAACACAGCTTCAACAACACTGTATATCATAAGATACGCACACAAAGAGACAGAGTCAAGATTACACAAGCAACCTTAGCGTTGAAATTTTGTGACATTTGAGTAGAACAGTTGGAAATTTTCCTTCAAAATGATTTTTAAGAGAAAATGCAGTTTTCCACAGGAACATTTCAAGTTTGCTGAATTTTTTTGATTTTTCCATCAGGAAAACCTAAACAAAACATTTTGTTTCAGATTGGTACCACCCAAATTGGAATATTTTGATTTGTTGAACTGACCTGAGTGAACTGAACTTAATTCTGAGTTATTTCAACATTAAACTGCATTTTCTTACGGTGTCATATTGCCTTATGGAAATTATAATTTAGGCTCCCGTTTTCTCCTATTGGCTGAGCTCCCATCTCCCTTCTGACCAACCTAGGTGGTGCATCATGGGAGACACATGACTGTAGGTGTATTGTAGGAGATGTACTTGGGCCTGTAAGTCAAATCCATAGGGGAGAATGGGGACATTAAGATCCTGAACTACAACTCTCATGAATCAGCGTGACACCATGTGGAAATGCAGTTTTTATGTTGAACTGATTCTGAATGATTGGTGCCTCTGGTTAGAAGCTGCTATTACAGTGATGAGCATGGTATATAAACCTAGATTGATGGCTGTACGTACTACGTACACACCAATCCATATGTATTTATATATATGTTGTGTTTTTAGTGAACCTGCAATTGTCGGCATGGCTGATAGTGCACCTGACAGAGCTGTGACACAAGTTGAAGATCTCCAAGTTGTGAATTTCCTGGCCATCACTTCTCACATTCGATTTGTTGGCTTTATTTTGAGTATTTTAGGCTGGATTCTGTGTGCTATTTCAACAGGACTTATACAATGGAGAGTGTGGCATGTGGACAACACCACAATCATCTTCTCTGGCATCGTATGGATCGGAATCTGGGACGTATGCTTTACTCTGAACCCTCAACTTGCCAATGGCTCTTCTTTAATGCTCTGTCAAAGATTCACTACCCAGAACACCTTCATCCCCTCAGAAATTTTTGTTGCCCAAGACCTTCTGACGTTAGCCACTGCCATTGAATCAGTAGCTATAATTTTTACTTTTTTTGCTTTGTGGAGTGTTTATAAGAAAACACTTAAGAAACATTATATCTTAGTCTTTTTTCTAACTGGGGGGCTCTTGAACATCATTTCAAGTGTTATCATCTTAATTCCAGTAAGCTGGAATTTATATTCCATAATGAAAAATCATAGTATTGCCTTCCCTCCTCCTTACCACTTACCTTCCACTCCAAAGACTCAGAAAGTTGGGGCTGCTATTCCTGTGGGGCTTATATCTGTTCTCCTGCTGCTGTTGAGTGGATTCTTACTGCTGTATGACTGGTTTCTTAAACTAGTCAGTAAGGTGCATCCTACACAGAAAGAACCAGATCAAGTAGCACAGAGCCATACACAAACAAGCCAGCCCATAAAAATTTCTGCCAGATCAAGCCAAACTTATCCACACTGCAGATCTTCCTTGGAAATTGACCTGTGGGGCCCACAGAGCCCTTTTGGCTTGCACAGCTGCTCTGGGACCCATCCATATAGAGGCCCCACACTTGTGAAGAATCAGGTATTGGGACAAGAAATGTTAAATAATTTTCAAATTCCTACTGGACCTTTTCCTCACCGACCATCCAAAGCTGTAATACCTGACTCCAATATTTTTATAATTGGTGGAGAATTTCCTTATTTTTAGTTTGACTAGCTGCCTCCAATTTTAATTCTTACAGAGGAGAGGAAAGGTTGAGTATCAGGAAAACAGGTGTCAGATGTGAGGGGTCTCTCCCACTTGACAGGGACCCATAAGCTACATCATAGCTACATCATGGCAAAACCTAGGCCCAAACCTGTTCATGCCTTCCCCTAAAAGCTCTTATTGATGTCTGTTGGGGCTCCATGTGGTGAATAACTCCCGAGAGAGATCTGCACTGCAGATAAGTGCAGATCTGAAAGCAGGATTTTACCCTTTGGGCCAGGGCAAGTTCTGTTTCCAGTTACACGGGCGCTTCACCTGTGTAACTGGAAGCAGAATTTGACCTTTTGTGTTCTTGGTGAACTCTTAGATCCTACTGACACTTACAATTATATTAACCATGTAGTAACTTGAACTCAATGAATACTAATAAAACACATAAAAGAATGTAGTCCTCTGAGGTGCTGTATGCCCTCAACTCCTTTGAAATTAATGGAGTTGGAGGCGTTCAGCATCTCTCAGGAGGAGCTTAGCATCTTACCAGATTGTGTCTTTGAATATGAAATAATTATTCCTGCTAATTGTCAAACATTTGAAAAGGTTTATCACTGAAGCAAATGGCTGTCTCACTTTATAACTGCTGACTACTATCATCTGTTATCTTCTGTGTCAACTGTATTCTTTTATCAAAATGAAAAATAAAATGAAAAAATGAAAAATACGTGTGTAGCTTTCTTTAATAAGGATCAGTTCCTGTGACTTTCCTCTTGGAATTAATTGTCTCACACCTTGTGAGACTAAAGCTTCTAAGAGTGCTCAACCCTTATATGTTTGTTTCCATCTGTCAGGATAGCTGTGTCCTACAAGAGGCTTTTATAATCTTTCCTTTTGGCAATAGATCCATGCTTAAACTGTACTGCGCTTGTATGTCACTCAAACTGTAAACAACTCACAGTGACACACAGTGGGCTAGATTGTCGCTGGCCCTGCAGGGATGTGAAAAGGGGCTGGGTAAGAGAGCACAAGGAACCTTACAAAATATTGTGAGCTTATTGTAAATACCTAGATACTTCTTTGCACCCATGCTCAGGGTTTAGCCACAATCCCAAACTCTGTCCCTCTCTCTCTCCCCAGCACAAGGAATGCAGTCTAGCTCTGTAGCAGGAAAGCTGAGAAAGATCCCAATACCCACCCCATTTGCTCACCAGTCATTAAGCTGGTGTCAGGAAGCATGCACTGCATCCTGTAGAAGAGGGCAGTTCTCCCACCACAGCATGCAGTTCCCCAGAGCCACTGGAAGGATTCTGATGGGTTATCAAAATCACTTCACAAACGCTGTTGTTGAGGAGCTCCTGGCCCTACCTACATCCCCACTGCGATCTTGGGTTAAAAAGCCACAATAAATCCCTCTGTATAGGGTATAAGTGGCTTTTTAAAAAATGTGTTTGTGTAGGGAATTCACAAAACTGAGACTGAACTTCAAAGTTGTCAGAATAATTACAGCAAGGTGCTGGAGAGATGACACTTATGGTAAGACTGACTAGAGTCTATAGATGGACCACTGAACACAAACAGATATATATTACCTTCCCTAACAGAATAGCTAGTTTGCTAGGAGACAAAATGCAAAGAAAGATCATCCATTGCTGTATGTGTGCTGGACCCAGGATATTAGAGAGACAAGGTGGGTGAGGTAATAGCTGTTACTGGACCAACTTCTATTGGTGAGAGAGACAAACTTTCGAGCTTACACAGACCTGAAGAGGAGCTCTGTCTTGTCTCTCTCACCAATAGAAGTAAGTCCAATAGAAGATATCATCTCACCCATCTTGTCTTTTCAGTTCAGGACTGATGGAGTCTGAAATAGAGAAGGGTCATCAAAGAGGTGAGTCAGTGAGATTTCCGGGTCTGTGAAGCTAGACAGAATAGAAGAGGCCAGACTTAAAATCAAAATTTTTACAAACCTCCACTGGTGCCAAGAAATGAAGAAGGAATACAAAAAATGCACCGCTGATGTAGGCTCTAACAGTTTTGTGTTATGCTACTGAAGAGCCAGCAGAGGGTGTCAAAGTTAAACAACAAATTACTCATTGATGTAAATATTAGAGACAGGAAGAGCTAAATATTATTACATTTGCTGAGTACTAGGAATAGTAAGACCACCCAGTAATATGTGGCAGAATAATATTTGATATGTCTATTCATGCCAACTCCATCTCCAGATGTCAAGCTTCTGCCAAATCCCATTCCAGGTATGGCCAAGATTCCCCTATCCATACCTTCCACATACTATAAACATGGGGAAAAAGATCTTTCAAAACTAGGAGCCTGAAATCAGACTTCTAAATACAGTTCTGTAAATAAAGGGTCTGATTTTCAACAGTGCTGTGCTCCACTAGGTGCTGCTGAGATCAAAGAAGTGCCTCCATGTCACCATCCCTCATTCCCCAGGCCTTGCAGAGCAGGGACCACATGGGAAAAAACAGTGGAGTCTGGGAGGAAGGTTGGGCTGGCTGGAGACGAGGTCAGGGGCACACACATACATATCATCTCTTCATTGCCCTTACAAAATGTGCATGAACAAGGTGATGATTTTAATTTACATGGACAAGCTAATATTTTTGTCTTCCTCATTTAGCTGTACTAAGTTTTTATAATGCACATGGATTCTAGTGACTTTGACGTTACATATGATAACTTTTAAAAAAAAATATCATTTAAGTATTGTCTCACATGAGCAATATTTTTCCCTTGGACACAGATACGCTGCAGAAGACTATGGTAGTTAACAAAGTGCTTCTCATGCAGACAGGCTCACCATCAGGATTTACAGGATCTGGGACAAAACCCCCTTCAATTTTTCACTTACTCCTCAATCTGTCCTGCTTCATTATTCTTAAAATAAACAAAGAATTCCAACTATATGCAAAGCCAGCATTTATACGGGCCTCAGTTGTGCAGGGGTTTATAATTAAACATTGCTGAATTGTATAATAGTGTCCATCTGATACAGTTGTAGCCCTTCTAGAATTCCTGCTCTGTCCTATAATATGGAATGTTAAACAAGTGTATCTAAAGTTGTAGAAAAGTATTATACTTTTATTTGAAAAAAGAATGAGGTCATGTAACTAACAAGTGAATCATAATGCACGTGCCCAAAGGGGCAGAGTTAAGGTTATACATTCATTTGCCAAATTTTGAATACTTTATTTTACTTTGGAATTTTAAGTCAAGAATGTCCCTTGAAAGTATTGGCCCATGAGGAGAGAAGTGCACGGCCATGGTCCTGAACCCTCTTTGCTCATTAGCTTGGTCTTGGGTCTTTCCTGAACATAGCATTGCTCCAGTAAATTATGGTGCCATGATAAAGTACTCTGTCTACTGCGACCTGAGCTGAGACAATCAAACGCAGTTTGCTTCCATGATGCTATTACAAGGGAGATGTTTATCTTACTGTGGTATTTTCACATTCCTATACTGTAATATTATGGTGAAACAATTTAACGCTATCAAACAAAATTTTCTTTGCCAAATTTAATAATATAGAGAAGTTATTTGTCCTCTAGTCATCTTGATTTCCTATGGTCTGACAGATTTCCCTCCATCCTAGCTCCCTTTAACTTTCCTAATGCTTCAGCATTGTTCTGGCTATCTTAGCCCACTCTGGTTCCTATATTCTGATGGTTCAGGTAAGCTGATGTTACAAAGTAAGATGTCCTGCATCATGTGATAAAATTCTAAGAACTTTCTGAGTTGTGTGTATTATAGAATAATCAAAGGAGCCAATCAGGAACAATGACCGTGGACACACATGGAATGGCAGTGAGAATGTTTGGTTTTCGTTTTAAAGCCAACAGTTTGGGTGAGTCCTTTCCATTCTTCTGAAAAGGCCAGGACAACACTTCAGGTGGAGAATTTCTGAGAGGAGTTTCTCCTTCATAATGCTTATTCTTTAGGCGCGACTTCTGGTTCAGCCACACATACTGTCAGGAAAAGCCCTGATCAGGTGGGAACTGTTAGACTTTTAAATGTTATTACTTGTCTTTAATCTGTAAATACCCTACTATTTTAGTGTATCATTTACTAGTAATAGGTGTTAAGTACTCCTAAACCTGTAGTAGCTGCTCAATACATAGGAATGTGGGAGTCACTGAGTGTAAAGTATGTCTGCATTAGAAATGCTATAATGACATAGCTGCAGTGCTGTAGTGTGGACACTTGCTACTGTGACAGAAGGGCTTCTTCCATCATTGTGTAAATCTACCTCTCAGAGAGTATCTAGGTTGACGGAAGAATTCTTCCATTGATCTAGCACTGTCTACCCTGGAGTTTAGGTGTGAATTTTTTGCTCCCCCTGAGTGATGTACCTAGGTTGACCTAAGTTTTAGTGTAGACCAGCCCTTAAATACTAATGTGGTAGGAACCATAGAAATACCACAAACAGATAATAAATCATTCTGGTTTTAGTTATATATATGCTTTTAAACCTATAACTTAAAGTAGATTTGAGCAAGTGAGAGAGCAGGGTGGTTCTGCATGGTACATGGTGGCAGTACAATTGTTTAGGCTGAGATCATCAAAGGGGTTATCAAAGAGGGCATGTCCATAGAAGGTAATACTGATGACATAATGCAAGACTCAAGACAGATCATTAGAGTGGCAGAAGGCAAAAGCTTCTCCTAACCAGGGAAGACTGGTACTGCAAAGTCGAAGGTGCTACACTGGAATTACCCCAGGACATCCCTCATTTAGATAAGGTCATTCCATAAATAGAATAGCTCATAAATCTGTTTTGTAGAGACTATTTTTACAAATTTATTCAAAAATACACTTTTAAAACTACAGACTCATTTGCAACAGGAGACTACTTTGAAAGTGGACTTTGTTTACATCATTAACTTTGCTAATTTCACAGTTTGCTATATTGTCCTACAATAATAATCCCCTTTTAATACAAAAAAATGAGACAAAAAAAAGTAGGGCTTTTTTCCCTGCCAGTTCAAAAAATGTAATAATGCTTCACTGTATAAGTGACAGGATTATTGATGTTCTCACTAGTGTAAAAGAAATACAGGCTGTGACGAAGAGTAATTTAACTGTATAATCTCATTGTACTGTGTTAGATTGTGTATGTAAATTCTCATAGCCAGTCGAGAATGATTGGCCAGATTCTCTGCTGAGATATTTAGCACAGTGCAGCAGAGAGGGAGGAACCAAGTAACCTATTATGAGTCTCTTATGTTCTGCCTGGCTCCATCTGAACCCAGCATATGTTACAGCAACCAGAGTGCTACTCTAATTTATGTCATAAATATATATAATTTATGGGAACAATCCCCAAGAGACTCTGCCAGCTGGGGATAGCAGAATGATGAGCATGCTTTGGCCATGCCCCCACCCTACCTGTCCCTGCCCTCTCTGATGCATAGGAGATGGGAGAGGACCAGGGAGAGAATATGCCCCAAATCTCTTTGATATTTGTTATTAACTGACCTTTTGTGATACTATTTTATTTATGAAATTAGTTCCCTTTCTATTTATTGATTAAAAAATAAATTGACAGACTGGTACTAAAAAAAAAAAAAAAAAAAAAAAAAACTGTTTGGATCACACTCAAAAATTCCCACTAAACAAGTGTATATATAAATAAATCAGATATAGATAAAGAAGAATATCTAACAGAATATACCAATTTTTATTCCCAATAAGGACGTAATATCAGTGTGTTATTGACACCATCAATAAATTCATTCCATAGGCTTTTATTATATTATGAAGGGATGAGCATGTACTGGTAACACAGGAAAATTTATCAGAATAAATTTGTCTACGAAACAGTCGATTAAATACACATTAGTACTAATAGTGATTATCATCTTCCCACAGGTAAAGTGTTTCCTGTCAAGTTAGAGTTGATATGAAAAACTGGAGACCACACTGCAGAGTATACTAAATCTGGGTGACATTTGAAAATAAATTTAACACCATCTTTTCTCCAGTGCTGTCTTTGGTGAGTACTGCAACATACTGGCCAGTGTGTACATGTATTACTGCTCTCTACTGGAAAGACTCAACACTACTCTACTGTATGTGCTATCGGCCTTTTCCTGCTAACAGCTAATGGACATTCTTCTTCAAGCAGAAGTAGCCATGTTTTCTGCTTAGATGCGTGTGCACCTAGCACACTGAAACTGGAGAACTTTGCCTACCAGTACCCGTAGGGGAGGCGCTTACAGCCTTATAACAGCAGTGCCACCCTGACCCCCTCAGTTCTTTATCATGCCCCAGGGCTAAAGTCAGAGCTCTGTGTATGTATTTTACCTCATGCTTTTCGGTCTCAGTTTCTGAGAAATTTCTTATTGTAGATAGTAGTTAGTAGTAGCTTAGGTTAAGTTTAATGTTAGTTTAGTTAGAGTAGTTGGCTGACCCTGTGTGGGGTCACCAGGGTTCAAGCATTGTTTGTCATATGGGGAGCCATTCCCAATAGTGATCCCCGCACGAGGTACTTACTGTGTCTCTCAATACGGGACACATACGGGGTGCTCTATCAGCAAGTTGTTCACAAAGACATGGCAAGAGACTTGTGGCTGAAGCAGCACCTGCTGGATCTGACCATGAGACCACTTTGGCACTTAGGCCATTGTCTGATTGACAGTCACCTTTGGATCCAGCAAGCGATACTGCTGTGCATTCAGGCTCTGGCATTTCCCCCAAGCAGAAGAGGGATCGTTCTAACCTCCTCTGGTACTGTGAGGAAAAGGTCCCATAAAACAAATCAGGACCATTCTAAGGATCAGGGAGACTCTTCCTCATCTTCTAAGAGGATTGCTCACTGGCACTATACTCCCTCCAGCACATGGGATGGAGCAGGTCTCTCTAATGTTCCCCAGACTGCACCAAGAGCCTGTTTCCATGCCAGTGGTATACCAAGTAGCATCAGACCTGCTTTGCCTTTCAGTCCCAGACTCTCCACTGGTTCAAGAGTTTGCTGGTGCCATGGCTTCTACTGCTTTGTCCTCCAATGTATCCTTGGCAACTTCTGGACGTGTTGCAGAGCTACCATTCTTGTTGGCACTGCAGTTTGCACCACCAGATCTTCAGACTGTGAAGTTGAGGCCGATGCTGGGCCCGGCAGAGAAGGGCCCCTTGACATTGGGGTGTCCTACAGCATTGTTGTTGTCTTGATGGCTTATCCCTTAGTCAAGTTTGATACTGCTGTTAGCCTCGGTAATAGCATCTCACCTGGTAATGAGTGGGCATGTGTTTCATTCGATACCACTGATGCCAGTCCCCTATTTCTTTTCGGCACTGACGCGACCCCTGGGCTTCAGACAAGTATGACCATTAGTTTGCCCCATCAGGGCTCACTCCCTTGTTGTCACCAGAAAACTTCTGTACTCCTCAAGGTCTAGGTTGTGGTCGTCCTCTCCCCCATTGTTGAATAGGTATCAGAGATTGCTCTTGGATCACCATTGGCACTGATATTGGCATCTGTCCTGCAATCAGGATAGGAGCTCTTGGCCCGGTGTCTACTGGCCATCAGAACCTTATCCATATGCACAGCAGCCTCCTTGGACTCCTTGGGGCATTCCTCATTCCCTGGAGTCACACTTCTCGACCCACTCCAGAGCAAGATCATCAGTTCCAATGGTGGTTCCTGTTCCAAAACCTTCTCAGTCACAAGCAATCATTGAGTCCATTCCCCTGGACTCCCAAGGCTATTCCAACCAGATCCAGTGGTGCAAGAACAGGACCTGTTGTCAGTACAGCAAATTGCCTCTTCGTTCTCCCCAGATGACTTTACCATGCTGGAATCCTCCTCTTCCTTGGTACCCGAAGACTTTAAGGTGTACCTCCTGAGGCATATGGCCACTATCTTGGGTAGCCAGGTGGAATTCCTGCAGGAGAATATGCATGAGCTGCTGGATATTCTCCAGTCATCAGCTCTGGGGAGAGAAGCCTTCCCTATAAATGAGGCTCTCTTGGAACCTTCAAAGGAATTCTGGAATACTACAGTTTTGTTGCTTCCCATGGTGAAGCATTAGGAGAGGCTATATTTCATCCCTATGCAGGCTTTTGCGGGTTTCTACTCCCACCAGCCCTTAACTTGCTGGTGGTAACTGCAGCAAATGACAGGGCATAGCAGGAGAGGTATAAGTCCACCCCTAAGGACAAAGTGTCCAAGAGGGTGGACTTAATGAGGAAGAAGAATTATACACCTCTTCCCTGCAAATGCAAATTGCGAAGCAACAGGAGTAGCTCTCCAAATATGATTTTGTCAATCGGGCAATCAAAGCTCATGGACAAGTTGCCAGAACGCTCCAGAGAAGAGTTTATGGCATTTATTGAGGAAGGCTGTACAGTAGCCAAGACCTTGTTGCTGTCTGCTCCGGATGTGGTGGATGCCGTGGCCAGAATTATGGCTGTGACCAAGGAGGGCCTGATGTGCAGCGGACCATTGAGAACTTATTGTGTGATGGCTGGGTTTTGTTTTCAGAAAAACAAACAAACAGTGAAACCCTGCACTTTTTTAAAGGATTCCCAAGGTACTTTGTGTGCTTTGGGAGTATATATAGCTGTGAAGAGATGTCACTACAGTGGTCAGCAGCTGCAACAGCAATGCTGCTTGCACCATTTTGCAGACAGTCTTCTCTTCCCGTGCGGCAGCAAGACTACTCCAGAAAAAGCCACAGATCCTTAAAGAAAAGGCCTTCTGATTCTGTGTTTAACCAGACAACTCACCCCCCCACTCAGCAACTAGCAAGGGTCCATTTTGATTTGTGTGTTCAGGACAGTGATCCAGTCGTGACTTCTCCTTCTTTGTCCTCCTGTTTAGGGACAGGCTGACTTATTTTTATGGTGTTTGGGACTCAATTACCATGGGAACCTAAGCACCATCAGATTGGGTTATGTCACACAGTTCCTCTCCATCCCTCCTCCCCAGCTCCCTATCCTGTCCCTTTTCAGGGACCCCTCTCACAAGACACTGCTCCTCGTGCAAGTTACGTCTTTATTGGCATTGGGGGCTGTAGAGAAGGTCCTTCTGCAGTACTGAGACAAGGATTCTATTCCCATTATTTCCTGGTCCCCAAGCGCAAGGGAGGGATGATACTTATCCTCAGCCTCTGGTATCTCAGCAAATGCATCAGGTATGTGAGATTCTACATGCTCACCCTAACAACTGTCTTCTCTGCCTTGAATGCCATTGACTGGTTTGCTGCCTGGACCTTCAGGATGTTTATTTCCATGTAACAATTCTCCCAAGACACAGGAAGTTTCTCCAGTTTGTCACAGCAGACCAGCACTACCAGTCCACCCTGCTGCCTTTTGACCTGTCTTCCTTCTCCAGATCTTTACCAAATGCATGGTTGTGACGACAGCATACCTCAGGAAGAGGGGAATTCATATCTTCCCATATCTGGCTGATTGGTTACTGAGGGCAAGTCCAGTGAGGAAGTCACACTATGCCCACTCGGTCATCTAAGTCTGATCCTAAACAGTGGGAAGTCAACATTGGTTCCAACTCAAAGAATCAAATTCACTGGGGCCCTAATAGACTCTATGAATTTGAGAGCATTTCTGCTGACTGAGCGACTCCAGGAGATTTGCCACCTACGTATGGAACTCCAATCTCAACTCTCAGCCACAACCCAAGTATGCCTGAAACTGTTAGGCCATATGACTGCCTGCATACAGGTAATCCAATATGCTAAGCTGCGTCTATGTCCTCTGCAGATATGGCTGAGGTCTGTTTATCATCTGAATCATCTTCTCTTAGACAGAATGGTCTGACTTCCTCCGCTGATCCTGGACTCCTTGCAGTGGACAGTTCAGGAAAACGTGTGGCAGAGGGTTCCCTTCACTTGGTCTCCACTGACCAGAACTATTGTCATTGATACCTCCTTGATAGAGCAGGGAGTGCATCTGAGGTCACTGAAAATTCAAGGCCTGTGGTCGAAACAAGAAGCTTCTTTTCACATCAATGTCCTGGAGCTTCATGCCATCTCTAATGTCTGTCAGACCTTTCAAGATCATATCAGGGAGTCAGTGATTCTCATACTCACAGACAACACCACCGTGGTGTATTATGTGACCAGGCTGGGGGAGCATGCTTCAACATTGCTGAAATCCACCAGCAGTGTAGACCAAGCCTTAAAGTACCCATTATACATTCAGTCTTCTGGTCTTGCACTTAGTTCATTGACAGTCCACTTGATGGCAGTTTCAGCATTTCATCCACCCATCCATGGAAAGTTGGGGATTTCAAACTTCATGGCAGTGAGGGAGTCACTCATCTCCACCCACCAGTTAAAGATTCGGTTAATTTGTGGGACTTTAATACTGTCTTAGCAACTCTTATGGAACCTCCATTCGAACCTCTCACAACTTCTTCTTTCTCCCTTCTGTGCCAGAAAATGGCCTTCCTTGTGGTGATAACATTTGCAAAGAGGGTAGGTGAATAACAGGCTTTGATGGCAGTGCCTCTTTATACACAGTTTTCTAAAGATAAAGTAACCCGAAGTTTTTATACAAAGTGGTTTCCCATTTTCACTTGAATCAAGCTATACGTTTACCAGTGTTGTTCCCTAAGTCACATTTAACCCTAGAGGAACAACTTCTTCACACAGTGGATGTCAGGACCAAATCTTTCCGCTCCTCATCTTGTTCGTTTCATGCACAGACCAAATGAAAGGCAGACAGTCACCAGGTGGATAACTTCCTGTATCATGACAGCACACAAAGAAACACAGCTCCACCTCCTGAAAGGGTGGGACCTTATTCCATGACAGCCCAGGTAATGTCAACAGCATTTCTAAACAGCATTCCTATATTGGACATTTGCAGGACTGCCACTTGGCCCTTTGTGCACACTTTTACAAACCAATATGCCATTACTGCTGTATCCAGATCAGATGCAAATTTTGGGAAGGCAGCCCTGCAGTTCTCATTTAAATAAATTCAGAGCCCCACCTCCTACGAACACTGTTGGTGAGCCACCTAAATGGGATACATGGCAGCATCTACTCGAAGAAGATAAAACGGTTACTGTTTCTTCTTCGACATGTGATGCAGGGGACCCATCCTCCATCCCTTCTGCATCAGTGTCTGGGCTTCCAGTGTTCTGTATGTAGGAACTGAAGGGTTTGGAGTGGCACTGCCCTTATACAGCCAGGGGAGGGGCTAAGTCTCCAGGCCATGAGTGCCACCCCTATGGGTATTGTTAGGCAAGGTTCTCTGGCTCTGGTGTACTGGGTGTGCACACTCATACATGGCTGCATTACATCTTGATGAACAACTGTTGCAGGTAGGTAACCATTTCTCCTCCTTTAGTTCAAGTAGTAGGCCCTATGCTCAGTCCTGCAAAATACTGAGGACACTTAGGATCTCCACAGGAGTGCATAGTTAGGTACATTGTAGGACCTTACAGAAGGTAATTACAAGTGTTTGTAGTACATGGCATAGAGGCTACCATGAAGTTCACAAGAGGCTACAGTTTTGTTAGAGTAATTTACTTTTCTGTACAGAACAGGTAAAAAGCATGCAAGGAAGAAATGTGTTTGCTGAGACATACAATAAGTTACTGTGGAAAGAGATCATGGACTGGTAGATTATGGAAAGGTTTAAAAAACAATTATCTAAAACTAGTTTCACACATAAGTAGATTGCGATATAGCAATTAGATACTGATCACTAGAAATATTTACTGAAGTTCAAAAATCAAAACATATCTCTTTTGTGAATCTGCTCTGTAATTTATAATTTAATTGCATCTGAAACACTAATCAAAAACTTATAAAGCAGCCCAGCCCAAAAGAACTGCTGCTCAAACAGTTAAAATGCAGTATATTTAAAACATAATATATTGTGTGAAAACAAAATATATTCATTAAAATGCGGGAAGACCAAAACAAGAAGGGCCAATTCTCATCATACAGAAAAACCTTGGGAAAGTAGAGTTTTGAGGCATATTTTAAAAGTGGATGAGCTGACATGGTTATTTCTGGGGGGCAATTTCCACACTTAGGGGTCACCACAGTAAAAGTTCTGTTTACCAACCAACATAAGCTGTGATAATGGAACCCTTAAATGACAGGTGGTATCAGAGCAAAAATACTTTCCAGGATGAGGATCACAGAGCCCTTAATAGAGGTATCTGGCTTGAACATACTGTAGCCAGATATCTCAAGGACTTAAAATCTGTAAAAACACAGAAGAGGTAAGAAATAGGATTGCACAGTGATAGTAAGCTACCATCTCTTTTATTTCGAGAACACATGCTCAGATTCAACCCAAGTCAGCAGTGATTAAACATTAGTTTGGGCTATCTGGTGATCTTTGTGAAATGAAATACAGTGATCTATGTTCTATTCCTTGATGTCCCTATTATAAAACCCACCATTTCTGTGGATATTAATTGGCACCCTTGCCAGTTAATCCTGGGCATTCTGAGAAGAGAGGCCAAGCATTAAATGTATATAGATATTGAGATTTCTCATTCCTTTGCGTGGATCATCTGGTTCCGAACCAGAGCACAATGGTGAGGTAGTGTGGAGCATTACTGCAATGCTGGTGCCCTCTATGAGCAAACATGATTTTTAGGATTGCCCATCTGGCCCCTTCCTGAGACTCAATTATTTTCAAAAAATGATTAAGAACAATAGAACACAGAACATATGGGACTTTCTGACATTGGATGTAATTCAGTAGCTAAAAATTGCTGCTTGATCAGAGAATGCCTATACTATGGGGGTTGCTGTAGCTGGGCTGGAAACCTCACTCACATTAGAAAGCCCCTGTTTCACTCATTCATAACCTTCTAAAAAATATTCCTTGTTGCTAGAAACTTTCAGGCTTGACCTAAGTCCCAAAATGATTTCTTGGAGGGTGCAAAGGAAGACATGGGAAGAAAATCCATTTTTGAGAGGGAAAATATACATTTTTTTTGCCAACTGCTTGTAAGAGTATAGGATATATGAAAGATGACCCAGGGGTGTAAGGCACCTCACCACCACTTGCCCTTAGTGTGAGGCAGCCTGGCCTGTGCATGCTGTGGCTCAGCTTCCTGAATCCACCAGTCTCTGGCAGCACAAGTACTACCTTTCACCCCTCCGCAGACCTCACTTTCTCTGTATGGGCAGCGGAAGGCACACAGCAATCCCCAGATCCTCACCTGCCGTGTTCAGCCCCTCTTATATTGAAGAGTCACAAAATTACCAGGCCTGCTGTTCCCAAAGGAACAGAACACGCCAGCTTGTAAAATTCAGCTCGGAATGTTGGCAGCCCATTGTAAATCAGACAATACTCGAGATCCATGTCAACAGATAGATGAATAAACATCTCTTCTCTGACAGAAAACCTGTTTTTCATCTTTGCAGGTGACCAATACCTTATAGACTTTAAGAACATATTTTCAGTATATATGCATAACTCCATACTTATTATTTGTACATACATTTCACAATGACATCAATGACCTGTGTGACACCAGCTTTTAATTGAAACCTCACAAGACATTCTTTGGTGATCCAGAACTTATATATCAGAATCAGGAGATTCCTGTAGCCTCTCAGCTTTGTCAGCATTAACAGGTTCTTGGGTCACAATGAGAATAAAATATGAAATACTGAGTTCAAGCAGCAATGATGCTAACACCCTGAGGAAAGAGATGAAACTTCTATTCTTTGTTCATGAAGTTCAAATACAGGTCTGATCCTGCAACTCCATAAGCAAAGGGTTGCATATGTGAACAGCTCCATTGGTATAAATTAATAAACTAATGGACATGTGTATGTAAGTGCCTGCAGGATCAGGGCCAAAGACTGCAAAACTCATCAATGAGAGACTTTTCCCCACTATAAGAAAATGTATTGTAATAATTAATAATTATATATTGGGTTTCTTTTCACTGAAAATGAATGGTAAAATAATAATAATCAGTTAATTAATTAATATATTGGGTTTCTTTTCAGTGCTCCTTTGATGATCTTCTTGGCTAATTTGCTTGCATGAGGACTGATGAAGATCTCGAAACAATGTCCTCTCTGTCTAAAAGAGTTACCCTCCAGCTAATTGGCTTTTCTTTGGGCTCTCTTGGCTGGATTTTATCCTGTATTACAATAAGGCATGCAGAGTGGAGGCTGTGGCTTGTGGATAATACCACCATCTTCTCGTCTGGTGTTGCCCAGGTGGGAATCTGGAAAATCTGTTTTCCCCCAAACTTAAAAATCTCCAGTGATTATGGCATAGTGTGCTGTCATGAATTCAATTTCAATGAAAAGTTCTTCCCCCTGGAAATGTTTCTTGCCCAAATCCTCCTGCTCATTGCCTCTTTCTTGGGAGGATTAGGAATATTTTTCACTTTCTTACCACCATGGCACTTTTATATGGGAACAATTCGCAAAACTCAGGCTATCTGCTTGTCTCTAGCTGGTGGGATCTTGTATATAATTGCAGGTCTCTGTGTCTTAGTCCCAGTGAGCTGGAATTTCTATTCAGTAGCAAACAATAGCAGCATTCCCTTTCCTCTTTCTTTCCACCTGCCCTCTGTCCCAGTAGCACAGAAAATTGGCATTGCTATTCCTATGGGGATCATATCTGGCCTCATGTTGCTAATAAGTGGAATCTTGTTCCTCTGTATCAGATCTCCTGTGACATCAATTAGAGTAAACCCTATGAACCCAAGATCATAACTATCAATCTAAAGAGAGAGAGAACATTTCAGAAAATGTTTTATGGAAAATCTTTGGCCCATACTCCTGTCTTTAAGTGTAGTAGCAATGTATAAATAAAGTTGATGGTTAGTGCTTACAAAAATAAAACAGTGACTCCTATTCATTGCCAAATATTTTCCAAAGATTTGTCAGTGATGTCAACAGCTGTTTCACTCTACCACTGATAAATGTTTGTATCTTCTCTGTGTATGTAAACTTCAGTCATCTACTAAAATGTTTTAAAAACAGGCATTCAAATGATCACTGTTAATATGTTCATTTAATGGAGTTATGTAAGTAAGCACCTGACACTAACACATTTTGAGACTGAGCCCTGGTCAACACTTACCTGGAGATTCGGCGGCGGTCGACGGGAGTTACGCAAACTACACAGAGTAGCTTGTGTAACTCACGTCGACTACTCTGCTTCCCTTCTGCATGCTGTCTTCACTGCACTGCGCTGACGGGAACAGTGTTCCTGTTGACGCAGCGCTACACTACTTGAGGGGATGGATTTACTCACTTGACTTCCTGATTGATTGAGCGTGTCTACACTGACTGCTCAATCGATCCAGAAAGATAGATCTGGCAGCGGCGACTTTGCTGCCGTCAGTATAGACATACCCTATATCTTATACAAATACAAATTCCTGGTGTGCTTGTTCTCATCATCATCATCATCATCAATTTTGTATTGGTATTTATACAACATCATTGGTGTGGATGGTATTTTAAAGACAAACAAAATGATAGTGTGGCAAGAAAATGGTTTACAACAGTGAAAGATCATGAAATGTGCTTAAAATAATGTCCATATATTAACCTTCATTTTGTATGGATTTTTTTAAAACAAAAGTTAGGATGGTGTGTGTCCAAAGTGAAGGTTGAGGTTGCAGATTCAGTGATAGAAAGTTAGCTGGATGGTGGGTCTTTAGAATGGTTTTGAAGAGTGAGGGTGTACATACTGAATCAGAAAATATATTGTAGACATAGAAGATTGCATGGAACAAGGCACAGACTCATTTGTGGAAAAAGAAAATTAAATTATCTCTCAGGAATTTGTGTGTCATCTAGAAGTATTTATAAATAGCCTCACTAACTGTCATTGATATAAGGTAGCAGGAATTCTTATACTTACACCTTGTCCACACCCAAACTTGCACGGGTTTATTTAAAGGTGTATTTTAAAACTGATTTAGTTAATTCAGTGCAAGTTTATGTGTAGACATGTCCATAGTTAAATTCCACTTATATATTACTAAAATGTTACCAAATGAGGTTGTATAGTATTGTCTGTGACAGAGGTTTTACTAACTGCCCTACTTTGTATATAGTAGATACTTCTGGGCCTGATTGTCATTTACACTAAAGCCCTTGTGTAAATGGGCTACATTGGGCCTCTTTTTTTACATTTGGCACTTGTCTCTTTGGCAGTGTAAGATGCCTTAGTGTAAATAGGAATCAGGCCTTTCTCTTTTTCATATTATTGTTGGTTGGGTTAAATCTTGTTGTTATGGGTTGGGTACAACCCCTACCTTTCATTCAGGTTCAATGTAAAGAGATAACGGAATAGCAGTCTCCAAATCCAAAACACAGATACAGGTCTCTTCCCAACACAAAAGCAAATGCAAGGCTGCCTAGAAATCTGAATTACCAGGCCAGAGGGGTTTGCTGGATATGATTTGACTAGATGTGTGTGTATTTGTGTCTGTAAGAGAAAACAGGACTGTAGCAAGAGGGTGTGGCCTCCCTCTGAGACTGACAGGGAGGAATGCCCCAGAGGGCGGCCCAGGGAAGCCACGCCCACAACTCCAGAAGCGGAGGTGTGGGACCAGGAAGTATAAAGGGCAGGCCTTACGGCTCAGTCAGGGGAGAGCTGCCAGAGGAGAAAGACATTTCTCCCCCAGTGCTGGGATGCCCCACCACTGTTAGGGTCCTGGGCTGGGACACGGTGGAGTTGGGAGGGCCCGCATCCCCCTCCACTCTTCCCACACCACCCCTGGGGTGACCGCCCCTAGGCTGGTGAAGCCTCAATAGGCCGTAGCTGGCTCGCTTTGCCTGCCCTGCTCTGCCTGAGGACTGAGGGCAGTAGACTCCTTCGCTTGCCCTGCCCTGACTGAGGGCATGGGCAATAGATTACATCGAGAGCTCCCCCACACAGATGCGAGAGGGGGCGTGCGCTCCCTCCGAGACTGACAGGGAGGGGCAGGCCACCAAAGTAGCTTACTTTAAGCAATCTTTGGGTTTCTCGCTTAAAGACTGGGTGTATTTTTCCCCAGTTGTGGCCTATGGGTTTTTTCTGCTTTCTCTGGGCTTTTAAAAAAAGTGTCTTGGACCATGCCCCACCCACCACACCCAGTGTGATGATGCATATTCTGCCGCCATGTCCAGCATGATGATGAAAACCCCACACCTTCATCCAGTGTGATGCCACAAAAATGCAAACCCTACCCTCATGCCCAGTGTGCTGATTGAAACCCTTCTCCAGGGCCAGCATGATGACGCAAACCCCATCTCCACTCCCAGTGTGATGACACAAACCCCATCTCCATGCCCCATGTGATGACCTAAAGACGCAGCCCTCCTCCCTCAAACACACACCCAGCATGGTGACAAAGATGCAAACTGTGCCCACATGCACTGCGTGATGACACAAGCCCTGCCCCCATGTTTCATTCTAACCCTGTCCCTTGTGGTTTTGGGTGGCTTTTTTAGAGAAGTCTTGCTTGTTTCTTTGACATTTTCTGGCAACCCACAGCGCACAAGGAGAGACAGATAACTTGGACAAGCACAGTGTGTGACCTAGGGTTGCCAACCCTCCAGAATTATCCTGGAGTCTCCAGGAATTAAAGATTAATCTTTAATTAAAGATTATGTCATGTGATGAAACCTCCAGGAATACATCCAATTAAAACTGGGGAGAAGCCTAGAGAAAGGGCTTATCGGTCTGGGCTTGGGGTTGTAAGCAAAGAAACTATTTTTTTGGTTCCTCCTGGATTCAGGGACACAGGATGTTGCATGTTCTTTGTAAATGAACATGACAATATCAAAGAAAGACCTTTGAAAGACCAAAGAAGGACTCAGAGGCACCACGTTCCCTGGAGGGACTGTTATTCATTGCACGAAGTGGAACAGGGGATGCAGGGAGTTAGGCTTGAAGCAATTTGGACAGAGAAGTCCACAGGGTTTAATAAAATTGCACTTGTTCAACTTAATCTGCACTGAGCTTCACTCTTTGCTAATAAAACACAGTGGCTGCGCCTGAGCTGTTGAGTTCTCTGCAGTGCAGTGGCTGGCAGCATGAGCATGGAACTTGATCTGAAGCCCTCCAGATCCCTGGATTTTGCAGACACAAACCTAGCCAGTGATGGACCTGGTGGAAGGAAAAGTTCCAGATATCCACAGACCTGGCCATGCATGAGGCCAGCAACAGCAGGAAAGTAAAGCTGTTATTTTACCTTATTGGTAAAAAGAGATTTGCAGCACTCTGAAGCTCTCCACTGCTCCAAGCCGCACAGCAATCTTAGAAATCCTGGGGATCTATTGCTCCGCAAAGCAGAACAAAACTGTACAGCAATACAAGTTTTTCACTAGAGACCAATCCAAAGAGGCGGGGATAGACCCCTATGTTACTGCCTTATGCCCATTGGCTGCCACATGCAATTTTGGGGACTTGACAGGACAGGACAGTCCGTGGCACTTCGAATCATCATCTGTGGGAGTAGCTGCTCTGGGAATTCAATCTCACATCAGACAGATGCTTAAATATGGGGCATGCTGCAGAAGTCTCAAGAGAAAGGATGAAAGCACTATGAAGGCTCAATGCCCCCAGAAGTATGTGCAGTAAGACAACAGCAAATGAGAGGAGGTGGCCATGCTCATAGTGAGATGCATTTATCGTGGGAGACAACATGAGTGGGTAAAGGAGAAGTGTCCAGCACTAGGACAGCATTTTTAAGGTAAATTGTACTATGCTACCAGTGTAGGCAAGAACAGACGCTCTCAGAAAGATTCAGTCAGACTTGCACAAGAGGGTAATGGCACATCAGACAGTAGTGATGACATCATGACTTGAGTCTGCGAGCGTATCAGGTTCAGGCTGTCAGGACAGAAATGCAATAGTGGACAGTACTGATTGCTCTGCATGCAATAATGTTAACAGGGAAATGTCCTGTGTGATTTCAGGTGTCTCGTGGGGCCTCCTGCATTGTGATTCCTTGGGGTGAATTGGATTCAAACACACCCATTACAAATAGCAGTCACAATCTAATAAAATACAATGAAATCACAGTGAGGCCCGTAGAAAAATGTGACTTCATAGTAACTAACATGAAAAACAACAGGAGGTGCTAACTGAAGTTTGTGATGGTGGATGGTAAGCATCACAGAGCCCTCTTGGGGAACACAGCCATGGATCAACATCAGAATTGTATAACTGTAGTGCAAGAAGCAAAAGAAGGGGTCCCATGTACAATGAAGACAATTTTAAAAGCATGTTGGGGATGTTTCAAAGGCAACCGGAGTCTCGAAGGAAACTATGACTGGATGTAGACCCCAGAGTAGAATCTGTGTGCTTATCTCTAAGGAAAATTCTAGTGGCACTACATAATTCAGAACACAAGATGTTTGAAAGTCTGCAGAGCAGGGATATCATAGCATCTGTAGAGCTCAGTGCAGCCTGGGTAAGCAGCATGATGGTGGTAAAGAAGCCATCAGGCAAATTATGCATCTGCATAGACCCAAAGCCACTGAACCAAGTATTGAAAAGATGCTACTATCCTCTGCCCACAACTGATGACATCTTGCCAAAACTCTACAAAGCCAGAATCATTATGGCCTGTGATGTAAGGAATGGGTTTTGGCAGATAAGCCTGGATAAAGAATCCAACATGCTAACAACCGTTGCAGCACCATTTAGTCACGACAGCTGGCTGCGCCTGCCAGTGGGAATAAGCCCAGCAGTAGAGGTGTTCCAGAGGAGACTCACCCAAGCACTGGAAGGAATTCTTGGGGGGAAAATAACTGCTGATGATATCCTCATTGTAGGGAAAGTGAGTAAGGATATAGAAGCTGAATGAGACCATGACAGAAAACTACAAGCTTTTTTACAGCAATGCAGGGACAACTTAAAACTTAATCCAGAAAAAATGTGACTCAAACAGCATAGGGTGAGACAGTGCACATCTGCTCACAGCAGAGGGACTAAAAGCAGACCCCCAACAGGAGCACGGCAGTCAGAGACCTGCCCACTGCACTTGTTGTGAAAGAGGCACAGTGCTTCATAGGAATGATACATTTTCTATCCAAGTTTTGTCCACACCTGGCTGCAGCAGTGGAACCCATACACCACTTTACAAGGCGGGATGTTGAGTGGGACTGGGCAGGTGGCCAACAGCAGCCACTTAACATGCTGAAACAAAGGAAAAATGGATGCCCCTGTCCTGAAATACTACTAGCCAGAGGAGCCATTGACACTCCAGAATGATATATCGGAGAAAGGATTGGGTGTAGCTCTTTCGCAGGAGCTCTTGTGACAGCAGAACCCTGTCAGATTGAACAGGAGTAAGCCCAAATAGAAAAAGAGCTTCTGGCTGTGGTACTTGGAGTGGAGAAAATCCATCAGTACAACTATGGCCACCCAGTAATAGTGCAATAGTGCATAGACCCGTAGAGCCAATCAGGGCAAAGCCCCTTCTTAGTGCTCCAAAGAGATTGCAACCCATGTTGATGTTCAGTGTTACCAGGTAGAGATCAGATATTGTCCAGGACAATTACTGGTGTTAGCAGAGATGTTGAGCAGGGCATATATACCCACTGTTAGTGAGCTGAGAGAAGGACATCAGGACATTGAATACATTAACGTGCTGCACTATGACCCAGTTGCAACTGCAAAGCTGATGGAAATCAAAAGGTATGTCTACACTGCAAGTAGACACCCGCAGTTGGCTGATGCCAGCTGACTCACGCTCTTGGATCTCAGGCTAATGGGGCTGTGTAATTGTGGTGTAGAAGTTTGGGCTCAGGTTGGAACCCAGGCTCTAGGACCCTGTGAGGTGGGAGGGTCCCCAAACATGAACTTCTACACCACAATTACACAGCCCGTTAGCCTGAGCCCCGCGAGCCTAAGGCAGCTGGCACACACCAGCCACGAGTTATAAATTGCAGGGTAGACTGACCCAAAGAGGCTATGAAAAGGGACATCCAACTACGGGCAGTCAACGGCGTGATCTTAGCACAGTGGCAAGAAGACAAAAGCCAAGTACCAGTCAGGGCAGAACCATATTTTCAAACTAAAGATGAGCTTAATGTGTAGAATGAAATCATATTTTGAAGACAGAGGGAAGTAATCCCCATCTCGTTATTATGGATGACATGCCTCACACCTAGGCATTGACCGCTGCCTTACACACACAAGAGTATGTTACAAAACTCTGCTCCTTGATAAAAGGGTGTGACACCTGTCAGTCTTGTGATAACCATTAGTAAAAAGAAATTCTGTCATCCCATGAGCTGCCCACCCAAACATGGGAAAAGGTGGAAGCAGATTTATTTACTACTAATGAAAAGCAATGCTTGATTAAGTGAACTACTATTCAATTTTTGGGAGGTTGATGCCCTGCCTGACACAAGAAGAAAATCAGTGGTTAGCTAACAAGGCCCATTTTGTGAGATATGGCATTCCAGACACTGTATTCACTGACAGCAGACCCCAATTTGCCTTGGAAGAATTCAAGGAATTTGCATGCAAATGGAAGTTTGACCACCACACCTCCTCCTTCTCAACATACCCACAGAGTAATAGTAAGGCGGTATTAGCTGTGAAAACAACTAAGAGTCTTACATTAGGCTATTTCTTTTGGTTCAGACCCTTTGTTAGTATATTTGGCACACAGGAATACCCCATCACAGGCATGCCGAAACAGTACATCGCAGTTGCTGATGGGGCAAAGGCCCAAAACCTACTACTAATAAGAGATTGTTGCAGCCAGAAGGATGGAAATACTACTGAGAGAAGATGACCAATAATCAGAAAAAACAGGTGCTAGACTATGAAAAGTTAGCCAAGGACTTACCAGCCCTGGAGACAGGCACTCCTATGGGGATCCAGCCATTAGAGAGACACCAGAAAAAGTGGACTGGAGGGGTGCAGTGGAAGCCAGGTCAGACAAGGTGATGAAGTAAGAGGGACAACTGATCCAAAGGAATAGGGGGTCTTATGAACCAGCAGACACAACACACAGAGAGAGCCTACGGAGAAATAGAGATAATCACAGAACAGAAAGACAAAGAACCATCTGGAGACCAACCCCACAGTGATGGAAGAAATTCCATAGAAATATAGTTTGTTAGCTTCAGTGATAGTGATAGGGAGACAGAGATAGGTCACTCATGGTGTAGTCACCCTGTTAAGGAGACCAAACTATCTCAAAGACTATGTACCCACTGAGTCTGTGCTAAAGATCAGACACCAACTTGGCTATGTGTCTGGCTGAAGGGACATGGGGTGTAAGGCCTGGGTATCAATGATTTGTTTTAATATTTATATTAACATGTTTGTAAAATAGGGAAGATATATCATGATCAGTGATATTAGAGTCAGAGGGCTCACGTTCCCTGGAGGGACTGCTATTAAGGGGACATGGGAAAATAGGAATGTGAGGAGCTAGGCTGCAAGGAATTTGGTCACATGGACAGAACAGTGCACAGAGTTCAGTAGAGATTCACCTGTTCAATTTAACCTGCATTCAACTTCACTCTTTGCCAATGAAACAGTCACAAGAATGAAATGCCTGCACACAGCATAGAAACTTTATAAAAACACCATAATAGAGGTTCAAACTATATGTATACCCCCAAATTTAAAAAAAAAAAGTAAGTGGACCAAAAAACCTCACAGCAGAGTAAAAGATGTGGTTAGAGAAAAAAATACATTTTTTAACGATTGAAAGTCAAATCCTATTGAGGAAAATAGTAAGGAATGTGATCTCTATCAAGTCAAGTGTACAGGTATAATTAAGCAGGCCAAAAAAAGAATTTGAAGAGCAACTAGCAAAAGACACAAAAACTAACAGGAAACATTTTTTAAGTACAGCAGAAGCAAGAAGCCGGCTTAACAATCGGAGGGGCCACTGGATGATCAAGGTACTAGAGGAGCACTCAAGGAAGACAAGGCTGTTGCAGAGAAAATACATGAAATTTTTTGCATTGGTTTTCACTGTAGAAGGTGCGAGGGAGATTTCCACACCTGAGCCTTTCTTTTTAGGTCACAAATCTCAGGAATTGCCCTAGATTGTGGTATCAATAAAGGAGGTTTTGGAACAAATTGATAAATTAAATAGTACTGAGTCACCAGCACTAGATGGTATCCACTCAAGAGTTCTGAAGAAACGAAAATACAAAATTGCAGAACTACTAACTGTGATATGTAACCTCCATTGCTTAAATCAGCCTCTGTACCAGATGACTAGTGGATAGCTAATGTGACACCAATTTTTAAAAAAACCTCCAGAGGTGATCCTGGCAATTACAGGCCCTTCAGCTTAATTTCAGTACCAGGCACATTGGTTGAAACTATAGTAAAGAACGGAATTATCAGCCACGTGGATGAACACCATATGTTGGGGAAGAGTCAAAGCAGTTCTTGTAAAGGGAAATGATGTCTTGCCAGTCTATTAGAATTCTCTGAGGATGTCAACAAACATGTGGACAAGAGTGATCCAGTAGATATAGTGTGCTTGGAATTTCAGAAAGCCTTTGGCAAGGTCCCTTATCAAAGGCTCTTAAGCAAAGTAAAGAGTCATGGGCTAAGAGGGATGGTCCTCTCATGGATCAGTAACTGGTTAAAAAATAGAAAACAAAGGATAGGAATAAATGGTTAGTTTTCACAGTGGAGAGAGGTATATAATAGGGTCTCCCAAGAATCTGTACTGCGACCAATGTTGTTTAACATATTCATAAATGACTTGGAAAAAGATGTTTACAGTGAGATGGCAGATGATACAAAGTTCTCAAGATAATTAAGTCCAAAGCAGACTCTGAAGAGTTACAAAGGGATCTCAAAACTGGGTGACTGGGCAACAAAATGGCAGAAGAAATTCAGTGTTGATAAATGCAAAGTAATGCACATTGGAAACAAAATTCTAAGTATAAAAACAAAATTGTGGGTCTAATTAGCTGTTACGATAATTAAGTCCAAAGCAGACTCTGAAGAGTTACAAAAAGATCTCAAAACTGGGTGACTGGGCAACAAAATGGCAGAAGAAATTCAGTGTTGATAAATCCAAAGTAATGCACATTGGAAACAAAATTCCAAGTATAAAAACAAAATTGTGGGTCTAATTAGCTGTTACGTTCCAAGAAAAAGATCTTTGAGTCATTATGGATTGTTCTCTGAAAACGTCTGCTTAAAGCACAGCAGCAGTCGTAAAAAATAACAGAATATTAGGAACCATTAGGAAAGGGATAGATAAGACAGAAAATATCATGATGTCACTATATAAATCCATGGTACGCCCACACATTGAATACTGCATACAGTTCTGGTCACCTCATCTCAAAAAAGATATATTAGAACTGGAAAAAGTACAGAGAAGAGCAACAAAAATGATTAGGGTATAGAACAGCTTCCATAGGAGGCGAGATTAAAAAGACTGGGACTGTTCAGTGTGGAAAAGCAACAACTAAGTGGGGCTATGATAGAAGTCTATAAAATCATGAATGGTGAAATATGAGTAAATGAATAACAAAGTATTTTTACCCCTTCACATAACACAAGAATCAGGGGTCACTTGAAGAAGTTAATAGGCAGGAGGCTTAAAACAAACATAAGGAAATACTCCTTAGCAAATCACATAATCAAACTGTGGAACTCATTACCAGAGGATGTTGTGAAGGCCAAAAGTATAACTGGGTTCAAAAAAAGAATGAGAAGTTCATGGAGGATCAGTCCATCAACGGCTATTAGCCAAGGTGGTCCAGGACGCAGCCCAGTGATCTGGGAATCCCTAAACTTCTTACTGTCAGAAACTGGGACTGGACACAATGGATGGATCACTCAGTAATTGCCCTGTTCTATTCATTCCCATCTGGTGTTGGCCACTGTCAGAAGACAGGATACTAGGCTAGGTGGACCATTGGTCTGACCCAGTATGGCCATTCTTATGTTCTTATAACTGATTTTAATCTCAACTCCTATGGAAGCTGTTCCAAACCTAATAATTTTTGTTGCCCTTCTCTATACTTTTTCCAATTCTAATATATCTTATAACAGTTTCTCCTCCTACCAGGACCAGCCCATAACACCCTTAATTTGGCTAACTCAAAAGGGGATTTACAAAGTCATCAGTAAATTGAGAATGAACTGAAAATCTTCTAGACCAGGGGTTCTCAACCGGTGGTACGCGTACCACCAGTGGTATGCGGAAGCCGGCTCAGTGGTACGCGAGGGAAAACCCGCCACTGATTTCACCACCGAATTCCCCCTCTCACCGCCGCCTATAAACCCTGCTGCCGCTGAATCCCCCCGCCCTTGCCGCCGCCGAAAAACCCTGCCATCGCCGTTTCCCCCCACCTGCCGCCGCTGATAAACCCCTCCTCTGCCGTTTCCTCCCCCTCTGCCGCCGCCGATGAGAAAGCTCGCCGCCGCCGAATCCCCCCCCTTCCACCAGCGACAAACCTTGCCGCCACCGAATTTTTTTCCCCTGCCGCCGCTCAAAAAACTCTCTGCCGCCGAATTAACACCCCCCCCCCGGCCGCGAAACCCATTTGCCGCCGCCGGGAAACCGCGCTGCCGCCGAAAGCCCCATCCTCTCTGCTGCCGAAAACTGGGAAACGGCGGCAGGGTTTCAGCGGAGGGCATCTATCCCTCCACGCAACCCCGCTATTTTACTGAGTCTCACTCGGGTCAGGTACAGTCAGGTGAAGCGGTACTTGACCCGACTGTACCTGACCCGAGTGGTACTCTGTAAAAAAAGGTTGAGAACCGCTGTTCTAGACCCATTACAGGATTGCCTTTCACCCTATAGAAGTACAGCAAATGGGTAAATCTGAAATCAAGCATATCGGCTGTGGCTAGTTAGGACATAGTTTCCAGAATTCCAGAAGAGTTAATTGCTCAATTCTTTAAAATGACACATCAGTGGGTAATGTTGATAATGGATACTTAGTGATCAGAGTGGATACCAGTGAGACACGGTACGCCCGATTTGCAGATCAATATGGTTCAATGTGCAAGGTTTTCTATAGCTCTACTAGTTAGATGTACAAAGCCTAAAATTAACTACAAAATATCATACTCACTAAACTTGGAGAGCTAAGCAGTCGCTCGGAATGCTCTATACAGGAACGGCTTTCTTTAGGGGCTCCACCAGGGAGTCAGTGGATCCTCTGGTCCAACCAGCAGCACCTCCCGCGGAATCAGGCGTTGATGGAGCACATCCCTTTATCTAAGCGGTGACTTTTTATATTTTTTATACATAGCTTTTACCTAATTACCTTTGTATTAATTATTACATATTGTATTACTTACATTGGGTTTTTACCCTTGATTACATTCTATTTTTACTATGATAATTGGGGTTGTTAAAACAACATTTGGTGATAGGAGGGGTGATAAGAAAATATGCCCCTTGGCAGTGAAAAAGCATACCCCCAGATGTTTAAGGATAACTTGTTATTTTCCTCACTGTTATTTATGTGCAGCTGCAATCATACATGTTGTGTATTTCGTCTTATTATGTGCCGTGGTATGCAGAAACTGAGATATCTGCAAGATTACTCAGTAGTCCTATTCATCTCTGCCAACCAGAAGATGTCAGGCTGCAAAGGCCAGAATAGTCAAGCAAGCAACTTAAGCTATGCTGGGTCTCAAGACAGTGGTCAAGCAACTCAAATTGCACTGGGCCTCCAACAGGTAACACAATATAATGAAGCCTTATCAGCAGATTGTCTTTTGTCACAGTAAATTCAATGAGATGACAATGGTTTATGTAAATTATGTAAAACACAACATGGCTATGAATTAAGGCAACTGCAATTCTCTAGAAGATATGAAGGACATGTTAGAATTGAGAATGAGCAAACCATAATACCATACAAAGAAAAATCAAATGCACAACAGCAAATTCTAATTTTAATCAAAATATGTTAATACACAACCAGATTTTTTAATTGCTTAAAAATTTTTAAAAAACCCATAGGACTAGATGACTGTTAGCAAACATTATTCATCTGTAACAAGTCTGCACTATACTGCCTCTCAAGGGGATTAGCTACCTGTCACAGTAAGAGAGAGAATATATTTTTCTACATGCAGCAGCAACAGTTTTCTTTCTGCCATAAGTTTTCGTACTCTTATAACCCAAATTCCCCAGACTTTCTTCCAGAGTGCATGAAGAATTTTTACACAGCAATACCATCCATTTTTAGCAAGACAGTCTTTAGTGTGGAACAAGTGTATTTAAGAAACATACATTTAATGTTAGGGTTTTCTGCCTTCTCATCAAAAGAATTACTATATCAAACACACTAGTAGGTCTTTTGTTAATAAAACCAAGCTATGAAATCTACTCAGAATGTAATAACAGAGAAGGGAAAAAAGAATATCTCAGTGTTTTAGACGTTAAGTAACATGATACTCCCAAAGGATAATGGTTTTAGGAAATTTAGCTGGTATTAATCTAGTTCATACATAGTCTGTCTTGTAGAAAGAAGAATGTCTTGAAATAGTTTGTGTGGTAGGAAAATGTCTGTTTAGCTCATGAGCTCTTTTGAAACATAACTGTGATTTGATCAAATGAAATCTCCCTGCCAAAAGCAAAAATCCACCAGAAGAGCCACAGAACATAGTATTACCCCACTCCCAAAGGGACAGGTTGTTTGGTACATTAGGATCCTGAAACGTCACTGTTATGATATGAGCCATGAAAAACATGGGCGCCAAAGCCATGAACCTGCAAGAGAAAAGAGAGCTCCACCTAAAATGGTCATATTTCTTTTTACAGGCTTTCCATTGTTTCCACAGAACTTCACATAGGTCTGACCAGGTGTGTCAAAAATCTAAGAGAGCAAGTGGTCATAGAAAAACATATAAACATCCCTGCTATTTGGATTTCAACAGGAAGGTGTAATAGACTTATCATAGTTTTTTTATACATTGCTCCGCAAATCCTGAACTACACAGGTTTCCCTGCATAAATTCAGCAGATAATTTTCAAAGCCCCATGACAGTGTGAACCACTGAGGCAACAGCATAGTCATCAGAGAGCAAATATGGCCATCAAGGGTGAGGAATAGCCCAGAAAGTTCAGCAAAGCAAAGTCCACCATCCATTTTGCCTCTGTCTTGAATCACTCTGGCTGGAAATAAATTGCATCAACGAATCATGACCCAGCAGTCTTGTTGGACTTAAATCCAAAAGAACACAGAGCAATTAGTTTCAGTTTACCCTTGCTTTTGAGTTCACTTAATCAATTCTCATATCAAAAAGCAGCTGCTAATTAAATCACTAGTTTTTTTTTTAAACTAAATGAGCGCCATATTGTTCTGTCAAACCCACTGTAATTAAATCTGGTTTAATCCATAATCTCTAAATCAGGCACTGTCTAAGATTATTCCCTAAACTTTATACACAGTGCATATCATCATGTGTTTTGATGTTAACAATTTCCAGAAATGTATGTAGAACCATAGGGTTGTTTTTAAGTCATGTGATTGATTTGCAGAGCTGGCTTTTGGGACCCATGAAACTTTTGGCTAAGGAAACCCTGAAATGAGTAGGATTATTGGGTTTGCTGCTCTCTAAGCACATTGCTTGTAGGAGAGAGGAGGGATTTCTGTTGCGAAGGAGAGAATAAAAGGATTGGGACTCTATGAATAAACTGCTTGGTCTCCTAAAACCAGCCCTGCTGATTAGTCACATATTGTGATCTTTTATAAAGTTTTTGTCAGCCATATATGTACTCCACGTGGGTCTTAGCATGTTGACTTTTCAGTTTCCTTTGTTCAGTTCTTTATCTGCAGTTATTTCTGTACTTGTTTATTTTAGCATTTCTCCTGTCGATGAGAAACATGCGGTGGAAGAACTTTCCCCCCATTGAGTGGCCTCTGCATATTCCCACCTTGGGATGTGCTGGCTGGGTTTAGCTCGCACCATGGAACCTGAGGTAGCTGTGCCTGTTGGAGTGCTCTAGTGGCCAACCTACCCCTACCTTCAATGCTCCTGGACATTCTATGGTTGAGGCTATAAAAGGGGGGCATGGCACGGCACTCTGGATCCTTTGGTTAGCCCTTCCAATTGCCAGCTGCAATGGATTAAGAACCAGAGCCTTCCTTCCTCAGTGCCCAGATACTTTTTATTAAATTTTTAGAAAATCCATAGTATTAGTTAGCAATAGCATTTAAATTAGAATAGTTTATTAGAATGTTAGGTAGTGTGGTTATCTTGGCACATGGGTTGCATTTTTGAAGAATCCTCAATGGCAGATCCAAAGATTAAGAAGGTGGGTGTGACAGGGTATGTACCCCATACAGGACCTGAAGGGATTAATGTGAAGGGATGAGATGCCAATTAACGTACCTGATAGCACCTGTAAGAGAGAGAGAGTGAGCAAACCAGGTTTAATTGATGATGAAGCCCATCTGGGGAGGGGCTAGGTGGTGATTATAAAGCCAGGAACAGAAAAGGGCTGTAGGGAAAGAGTCTGCAGTCACTCTCTGGGGGATGGAAGAGGTAGGAAATGTGTCTGAGGGAGTATATCTTGGATATCAGCTACAGAGTCCCTGGGCTGGAACCCAGAGGGTGGGCCTGGGTTCGGGTTCTCATACCAGCCACCAAGGAAGGTGAGGTGGAATGCCCTGAGGTAAGGGGTGTATGGACCATGGAGCCCAGAGACAGATGGACAACCTGCTGTAAAGTCATTGGACAAGTGTTTGGTTGGACTATCTGTTACTCTGGAAGGTGTGGACAAAAGAGTGACCTGGCCAGAGGACCAAGTTGTGGGAAGAGAAAGCATGACAGTGATAGAGTAACTATCAGCAGAGGGTACTATATGGGGAGACAACTGCTACGCCACACCACTCCTACAGTGAGTGAACCCCTTTATACAAGAATTTAAATGCAGTGTTACTAGTCTTTACATCTTCCCACTGTCAGATACGCATACACAATGCCTAGCCTGCCTTGGAGACAGATATTCCTCCTTCTCAAGGTGCTCTATTTGCACTACTATTACTCTGAGAGTAATAAAAGAGAGAGAGAACAGATTGCAGCTCTACTTTTATAAAAAGCATCAGCAGCCAAACCCTCTGGATGTGAGGTATCCATTGGTTATGAGAAGATTCACAGGTCAGCTTCGGCCCCAACATCTCTACAGAGAAAATAAAGCAGAAACTACATGAGGTACCATCATTGATTCTCTCATCCTCTTCAATTCTGAGCTTCAAGAAGGCAATGGTATCTATGAAGGATCGTAGATCTATACTTTATTGCTTTATGGGGATGGCTTAAATAGGGTTATTAAAATGTAGGTATCTCTGTACCCATCCCTGTTCCACATACTGATGGATACATATTGTGACGGTATGCAGAGCCCCTAGGGTACAGCCTAGGGGCTGTGGAACTGCTGGGTGCCCTTATCAACTATTTAGCTTGGGGTGAGCCCTCCACTTCACTCTGGCTGGTGACCCACAGGCAGCCTTTTCAGATCCTGTTATCACCCAACAGCAGGTGGTGCCAGACACCCAACTTAGTTCAGTGAATGCTTTCCAACCACTCACTAACCAACAATAGAGAAACTCCAGCTGGCTTCTCGACCCAGGACCATACCATCTACCCTGGTCAAAAAGCCTGACCAGTGGAGTTATTATCCAGTCCACCCTTCCTTCAAAGTGGAAAGAATGTGCACCAGCTTTCATTAATGGGCAATTTGTCTACACACTTCACTCAAAGACACACTGGTTATGATAAAATATTAAACAATATTATTAACTACAGAAAAATAGATTTTAAGTTATAAGTGGCAAGTGTAAAGAGATTAAAAGAAGTTATCCAGTGAAATAAACATAAGTTTGCAGTCCAAGTTCTACAAACTAATAAGATCTTGAATTAGCAATGTCTCACCCTTGTTAGCTGGTACAAGCAGTTTCTTAAATGCAGGCTGGATAATTTTCCCTGCCTGGGACTTCCTTCCTCCCCTTTCAAAGTCCTTTTGTCTTCCAAATGATCCTTCAGGTGTTCAGTTGAATGGGAGTGTCACACTCCTCCTTTTATAGTCTGTTTAGCTCATTAGAGCAGTCCATGCATGTGACATGGCAGCTGCTTCCCATTGGTCAAGCAACCCCATTGTGAATGTGTGTCCTTCAGGGAAGCTTTCACTGAAAGCAATTCCTGGTAGTGGATTCTTTCCTCGATGGCCCATTAACACATCTGGCTGTACCTCAAAAGCTGGCTTAGGTGGTTCCCACCTCACAACATGTTCTAGTAACATTTACTACAATATTTTATAATTTCACATACTATGGTATCACATAGAATCCAACAGTCTATTAATGTTTAGCAAATCAAGACCTTTAAAATAATATAAACAAGGTATACCTTGTACAGAACATACAATAATTACATGAGATTGGTGAATATGGGGTTTTTGGCATGTTGTTTTCAGACACAGGGTGTCACACATATTATCAGTGACGCTGGTAGCTATGCCTATAATTAAGAGTGTCCAATACTTTCCATAAAACCTTTTTTCAGTTGCTTATAACAATGCCAAATTTTAATCAAAACTTTCCATGCCGTGTAAATGGCTGAAATCTTTTTTAAAAAATCAGCTAACATGGTTCAGCTGTTTCTGAGAATGTGCATAGGGGAAAAATGTTCTGCTCATTATTAAAAAAATACAAATTTCATTGAGAAGCTCTATCATCTCCATGCTTTTTAGCAGGGATTTGACATTTGGCAAAGGATTTGCTTTAGTGCTGGGGATGACTTGGGCTGTCCCTGTGAAAAACCATCACAATTTGGCCAAGTTTATAAGACTAAAAATATCTGTTTCTACTTGCTCAGTAAAGACTTGTTAGAGTTTGGCAGCTAAATTCTCTACATATTTTGTCTGAATGGAGCATACTCTATTTCCTCACAGCTCCTATGTGACTATTGGACTGCACATGCATCATTACCATACTTCAGACTAGGGCTGCAGGGGATGATCAAAACTCTCCCCGCAATTGCTCCTTTCAGGTTATGAGGTTGCTGGGTCCCAAGCACTGGAACTAAGAGCAGGGAGATATGCTTTCAGTGGTGCCAACATAATGGAATTTCTATCTTTTCAATCTGCTATTTAAAAATGTAGGAGATTACATAAACACATCACTTTGTTAAAAATGTTAAGATTGCAAAGTCAAGCATTCTAAAGGTAGGAAATGCCAGTTAAGGTTACCTGTGCATATGCATTATGATAGTCTTTAATTACATGATCACATCTTATTTTTTTCACAGGACACCTGCCTCATTCAGTGCATAGGATGGACCTGCTCTGGAGATTAATCAGGGTTAAGCAGCAAAGGAGACTGTTGTGCATAGCAAACCTGTCTCACGTGTTGTGGAGACTAGAAGGTGTATTGTGAATGAAGCAATGAACAGGAGGAAAAGAAAAAGTCTCATGGTTAAGGCAGCTGAATCCTGCCCTAGAGAATTGGATTCTATCCCTGCCTCTGCCACAGAATTCCTATGAGATGCTGGGCACGTCATTTAAAGCAAAATTTTGACCGGTGGCCATTAAATATGTATTCCCTATTTTCTGGGTGTCTAATTGAGAGACCTAGGGCCTGATTTACAGAAATGCTGAGCACTCACAGCTGCAGCTGAAGTCAATGGGAGCCGTGCTTTGGACAGTGCTAAATAAATTCTTTGACTCTGAAATCTCAGGCTATAGATATCTCAAATTAGACATCCAAGAGTAGTGGATACATCAAACAATTTTGGTCTTAATCCCTCATCTGTAAAATAGGCATAAAAACATCACCTTATCTCACAGGGGTTTTGTGAAGATAGATTAATTAATGCTTGTGAAGCACCCAGAAAATATAGTGAAAGCATGATAGAAAAGCCCTCAAGGAAATTAATAATTCAGTTTTCAGTGTTTGGATGCTATGCAGTAAATAATGCATGAAGCCACACACTGAGCAATGAGGCTGTAAAGAAATGTTGAATAACTACTCATACCATGAACACCATTCATCTTTAATTCTGGCATTTCCTAACTTTTGAGTGCTTTACTTTGCAAGCACTTTTTAATGTAGGGTTTTTTTTATAATATATGGCAAAAGTGGCAATGAAATGCATGATATGAATTATTGAGAAATAAATTGAAACTCTTAGCAGCAAGGGATAAACTCTAACAGAATACACAAGGGCTGGCTACAGCAAAAACATTTTAAAAGGGTTTATGTGGGGTAGGCACTTTCGTCTGGAATCTCGATGAAGACCAGTAGAAGAGTTGTCTCCGGTTGGCATTGGGCCAGCTCCTCAATTGTTATAAACTGGCATATCTTCAACTTAAATGACACAAGACTAATTTACACCAACTGAGATTTGGCCCATTGATTATAGTCTAGTCTATCTGAGGAACTCTCTTGTGTTACACTGTAGCTTGGAAACAAATTGGGATGATGCCCAGATACAGGAAATAGTCCATGCTTGGTAATGAGCACAAGGAGCTCCATGAGGTCTCAGGCTAGTGATAAGGGAGTTCCTCAGTGAAAATGAGATATTGGACGAAGTTCTGCCTGAAAAGAGCATCATAAATTTAAGGCCACCAATCTCATTTCAGTTTTACTGAATTCCATATTGCTTATTTAGCTGAAAGTGTGAAGACTGAATATTGGTTGCTGACCTGAATTAAGTTGGGGAGTTCCCCATGTACTCGTCCATTTATTCTGCACCAGGGCCATATTAAGATATGATTATCATGGACTTTACCAGTCTAAAAGAACTACAGAAATTTGCTTGGAACAGATTTCCTGTATTAAGGCTGGAACAGCAGGATCATTTCACAGACATGATTTTACGGTGCAGAGGAGTCTTGGAATTAATTTTAAAAATCAGTTCCTGATTTGTAAATAATTGCAAATATTGCTGGGCAATTGAAATTCACTTTTGAGGTTTGTAAAAGCATAACTAATCTTTTGACGGTATAAACCAACCTATATTTTGATTAGGCTCATTGGAAACCAGTTGAAATTTCAAAGTTTATATGAAATACTTGACATAAAGACATCTAAAAGGTGAGTGGCTTTGTTTGTTTTTTAATTCTGGTGTTATTGCCAGTCCCCTTAATATCTTGATAAGCTGTCTACATAGTTTCTGTGGGACAAATATTTGCTAAGGGAAGCTGATGCTTAGAAGCTACGCAGCACAAACATTCTTAACCTGTTATCACTGAGTATTAGAAATTCCTTGCATGCATCCTGCTTCTAGCAAAGAATTGTACCACAGCACTGGCACCGAGGTTTGACTTGGTTTCTGAGGTTTTTGTTTGTTTAAAAGAACAGTGTCCTCCCAGCTGGTGAGACAGAGTTGTCCACAATAAAAAGCAGGACAAAATACCAAGCAATGTTAGGATAATCCATTCTGTATATTGGATATGAACATAATGCTTCTATAGAAAGAGAGGCTGTGATTGTTTTTATCCATACATACTGGGGAGTGTGGAGAGGAATTCTTCCTCCCTGAAGTGAATTTCCTCCTGGAGTTCTTCCTGGGATAGTGCCACTCCACATCACTCCCCACAATGGATCTGTGATTAAAAGGCACAATTGAGGCTTATGTTGTAAATTTCTCTCTCTGTCTTGGAGGAAAGGGATAGAGATTAATTTGGGTCTTGAATGCTTTGCTCTATATGCAAGGAGGAACTGAGTGTGGTGAAGAAATATGACAGCTCAGAGGGTAAAAGGACCTAAAGATAGATTTCAAACTGGACACTTACAGCCTTTTTTTAAAATTCCCTCCATTATAGCTGTAAATACTGGTAAAATGTTGTTGCTTGATGCAAACAGCTAGTGATGATGTTACTATAAAAAGGCATATAAAATAAGCATAGCCTGGAGAAGCTTGTGAACACTCCTGTGTGGAATTTTTACCCAGGGGTCTATGCTATCTGCCCATTGTTCATGGTGATGATAGCAAAGTGATCACTTCAGCTGGACTGATGGAATTGAGGAGATTTCTCCCTCCATTGATCTGTAAACTTATTTCATGGAGGCTTTATAGCATGTTGAGGACTAGAATCACAAAGCACATAATTAGTGAACATTATTTTCACACCATTAAACCAAAAATGCATTTCTTTGAACAGGAAAAAGTATTTTCTTCTGAACATTCATTCTACCTTAGCCAAAATATCTTTGAATTAAAATGGAAAATGAACCATAATCATGTGACTGTAACATAAAAACAGCTTATTTTCCACAGCAAACATCTCACATTGGAACACATACCTCTCCAGTGATGTCTGTTTGAGAACAAGCATCACAGTGTTGCTGAGGTAAACAGGAATTGGTGAGTGAACTAGAATTGTGCTAGAGACCCTGCACAGGAACTGCATGAGGTCATTCACCTAGGAAGGTCCCAATTTATATTTCTTAAAAAAATCTTTAAATCTTTAAAAAAAAAATCCCTAAAGAAGAAATTACAAATAATTTCTAGAAACAAACCAGTCCTTGAACGTTTATGTGCAAGCTTAATGTGATCTACTCTGTACTGAAAGAGGAACAGTGGAGAACTGGCAATAACGGAGTCTCCTGACCACTGGGTGGTACTCTTAGTGTGCATAACTCAAGAATGCAAGAGGAAACAAGTAATATCCTCTTTGGATAGTAACATGGTGCTCTGTAGTTACACAGTGTGTGTGTTTTTGCAGTCTTTAAAGTTGATCTTCTTGCAGCTTCTGTAGAATCAAAAAAGGGTAAATACCTCTGCCATTTATACATTTCTCACAAGGAAAGATCTCTTCCCCAAGCTTCAAGATAAACTAACAGTTATTCATTTTCAGGTTAAATTCATAGCAAGTTAAACCAATAGCATTGCTTTTTCAGGGAAGAAGCAATTTTTTAAAAAAGCAAAGCAAAATTTGTCATTAAAATCAGTGTAATATAGGCTAGTTACATAAAATTCTAAATATAGTTAGCAGGAAACTTGAGTATATTTGGTAAAGCTTGCTTAGCAGTTTAAGTTTACAGTCTTCTACTGCTATCTTAATCAACAGGTCCACTGTCTCACCCATCCTTTGATCTTCTAGCCTACAGGTCCTTTAATGGCAGTGTCCTATTTTAGTCGGAGCATCTGAAAGGGCTTTTAAAGACAATTCCATCTGGTTTTTCACGTCTGAACATTGGTATTTTAAATAAAAATAGTAACTAATAACAAGAAAAACAATAGACCTCTACCCTGTTATCTCCCCTGGATGACTTGCTAGTGCTGGGCCCCCATACCTGCATTCTGTCAGAAGATGCTGCTACATTCCAGTGAATGAATCTGACCCTATGTCTTATCTATCATGTCCCCAAACCTATTAGTAGCAGGCTGGGGAAGCAGTTATGTGAAAGGCTCTTAAGTTTGCAAATAGATCAGTTGGTGAGGTGGAAATCAACATTCCTCATAAGAACAAAGGTGGAAGTGCAGTTGTCCTGGATGGGTGGGTGTTTGAATGGGTGGGAGATTCACTGCAGTCATCCCTAATACATGGTGCGAGTCAATTTTCAAAATCAAAACCTGTTTTTATGGCAACATTTTTTAGGGTTGCAAAGTACTCAGCTGTATTCTGCCTCTCTGCTCTGCTCTGCTCTGCCTGGATCAGGAAAGCTCCACCTGGAACAACAAAGCAGATCAAAGAAAGGCTCAGCTCTACCTCTTCCAATGGTAACCACAGGAGGGAAAACAAGTAACAGGAGGTCTGCTAAGTGCCCATCTCTTGGCCCTTCAATCATCCCTATTGGATCAGAGCAGGAGTTTTGCACTAACTAAACTGGTTCATCTCCTATAGAAATTTGAATGAATAAATAAATAAAGATTGCAACATTGTTGCCTGACAAGTTATGACAAGATTAGGCCTTGAATAATGGTTGGTACAAAACATACTCTCACTGTGTCATGGGAGTGAAACAGGAGAGTAAGAAACCCCTGATCGTAATAAGTTGTGAGCAAACATTTCATAGTTATAATAATCTAAAATGTTTTGATTGATAAATGAAAAAAACTGGGGCATTTCAGGCTCTTGAGACAGCAAGATGTTAAACGAAAAACTGGGCCTGAACTGTAAAATTGAGCTGTATGGTTTCTTTAGTGAAAGCAGTATTACACTAACTTGAACAATACTTGATTCAGTAGGTAGTACAAAATGGCCAATAAGGACTGCAAAACAGGAATTAAGAATATACAGAGAAACAGAGGGTTTAAAAACACACAGAGGCAGCTCCCAAGCATGGCTGTCTCTCTCTGCTTAGCATAAAATCATAGAAGATTAGGGTTGGAAGGGACCTCAGGAGGTCATCTAGTCAACTAGATCTAGTTAAGTTACTTATGGTAACTCATCTACACAAAAAGTCTGTTATGATTATTTAAGGGTGAACTTTACTAACTCCTGCACATTTCACAACTTTCCTATTTGCAGTTATATCCATCTTAGTAAGCAGCTGAGTCTAGAGAGAGATTGTTGTTTCTGCCTAATTCGGTTTCTTTACAATATTTTGTTGCATTACTTTTCCTTTTAATTTACTATCTAATAAATGCTATACACGAAGAGATTTCTGACCACATTGTATTTCATATTATTACCTTTCAGGTATGCATTACCAAAAGGGTTACCTTAAGGGTATGTCTACACCCTCGCGGAGCTTCAGAGCCCGAGCCTCAACTTCAAAGCGCTGTCTACACCACTATTTTTAGAATTCTAGCATGAGCCTGACTAGCCCAAGTCTATCGACCCAGGCTGGGAGACTTGTTCTTGTGTAGATAGACCCTAAGGGTCTAATTTGGTCTCAGACTCTGAATTCTCAAATAAGTGTATGTGGACAACATCAAAATACCGGATTTGCGCTCACGTAAAGGCTAACCTCAATCCCTGTATTCATTACAGTGCAGCGACTGCTCTTTCTGTGTGCCCCAGAGGCACTGTCCTACACAACAGGCTGCATCATCCATGCACACTCCTGCATGCACATCCAGGAATTTGAGGAGGAACTCTCAGCTCAGGTGGTGAATAATGTCTTACTGCCAAAAGGTCTTAATCCTGTTTTGGAAGAACCATCTCAAAAGTGAGGGTAATTTAGTCTCAAAAACCATGCATTCCTACCTCTGCTGAAGATGTCAATTCATGAATGGTGGCAGTTTTGTAATGTTGATATTTCCCACTACACAATAGTTGGATGATAGCTTGCAGTCTTTTCCTGAGCTGGATTTGAACCAACGATTCAGAGGTAAAAGGCTCCCTATCCCATTGAAATTAATATTTGCATGAGAGGAATGAGGAAATAAAATACAAATAGCAGAAAAACAACAGATCCCCTCCCTCTATCCTACTGGCTATAAGATCAAGAGGACTTAAACCTGGACCTGCTAGGCAACCACCATCCCCACACTGCCACCCAGCAGCACCTGTAACTGAGGCTCAGCCTGTGACCCACAATCTGCAGAAGTTCCATGCCATGGGACGTTCCACCTTGAGTGACATGAGTGACAGTGGTTTTAGCGATCCCTGATTGGTTCCTTTTCCCTTTTTAAACCCATGGAGCATACCAGGAATTGTCCTGGCAAAAATGGGGATCCCTAGTTAGTTGTCACAAGTGCCCTGTTTCTCTGCCCTCGAACTCCTGGTATTGACCCACGGGGCTGGTTCCTGACTCTGGCTTGATCCTCAGCTTGTCTTTCGACCCTGAGACTCTCAGCTTCAGTTCTGGAATTCCCAAGCTCCTGTCAATAGTTCTGACAATGACACTGACCTTGGGTGCACTGGTACAACAACAAGAGACCTCCACCTGGTGAGAGCCTTGCACCACTGTGTCCCTTCCGCTGTCTGAGTTGCTGGTGAAGACTAGCTAGACTTCCCTTCATTCAAATTGCTCCTTAATAAAACAACATTCTACAATGAAATATTTCAACAACAATACACTTTAGATTCAGATCTGCCAACCCTAGAAATTTTTCCCATAGGCCAGGGGCTTTCAGACCCCTCCACAGGGAAATCCCCTAGTCTATGGATAAATCCCCCACTATCCAGCTGCTTTGTCCCATTCCTCAACTTCCTGGAGAAAAGCAGACAAGCACACAAACCATGTGCTGAGGGATAGCCTACTTGCTCAGCACAGAGGCAAGAAGAATCTGACTCCTGGCCTGCCTCCCAGATGACACACTGAGCCTTTTGATCTTTCAGCCAGCTCTTCAGATCCCTGTATTCTTCCAGTTCCAGGTCAGGGAGTGAAGATAATGACACTGACGTAGAGATATGTTTGTAGAAGATTATAATTTAGAGATGCTCCCTCAGAAGGGACAGTATTATGAACATAGCCACTTGGAGATGTGCCCTGGAGATTGGGGTTGGGGAAACACGGCATGGCTGTGTGCAGCAGTTCACCAGAGAGGCTCTCTACCTTGTTTTATTAAAATTTTATTCCTTTCTCATTCACTGATTTGTTATTTAATGAACCCCAAGATCATTACATGGTGTCAGCAGTGCTGAATGAGAAGGAAACTGCAGTGATTTTTGAAGTTAACGCCTGTGTTTGCAACTAAAAGCAGTGACAGAGAGAGGCACCAGAGAAGCGTGTGGAGTACCAGGCACCACAGGCTTTTGCATGTATTTGGTGAGCACAATAGTAACTTGACTAGCTTAAGAAGGGGGAAAAAGCCAAATATTGATGTGTTGCAACCTTCATCCAATCTGCAATTGTCAGGCATGTTGCAAAGAACTGGAAAAAAATTCAGACAGAGATCTGAATTTTATTTAGCAGCCATAGGGGCAGAGCACAAAAATAAATTGAAATCATCTGTCTTTTTGCATGTTGTTGGAGAGGAAGCATTGAATATTTATAACAACTTTCAGTTTGAAGAAGGTGAAAGCATGAAGTTCATTAATGATCTGGAGGATGGAGTGGATTGCACCCTCAGCAGGTTTGCTGAGTGGTAGATACGCTGGAGGGTAGGATAGGATACAGAGTGACCTAGATAAATTGGAGGACTGGGCCTAAAGAAATCTGATGAGGTTCAACAAGGACAAGTGCAGAGTCCTGAATTTAGAATAATCCTATGCACTGCTACAGACTGGGGACCCACTGGGTAAGCAGCCGTTCTGCAGAAAAGTACCTGGGGGTTACAGTGGACAAGAAGCTAGCTATGAGTCAACAGCGTGCTCTTGTTGCCAGGAAGGCTAATAGCGAGGGAAGTGATTATTCTCTTCTATTCAGCACTGATGAGGCCACAATGGGAATATTGTGACCAGTTTTGAGCCCCCCATACAAAAAACTGATGACACCATAGAGCAATATGTCACGGAATTAAGGAAATTCAGTAAAACCTGTGACTTTGGTGAGCTGACAAAGTCTTTGGACAGAGACAGAATTATTTGTGGCATTAAAGACAATGTGTTAAGAGAGACACTGCTTCATTAAGGGGACAACTTCAGAAAAAGCTCTCCAAATATGCAGGGCAGCAGAAACTGTGACTTGGTCTACACTGCAGTCGACAGGAGATACGCAAGCTACGTAAAGTAGTGTTAATCTTTCTGCAGGGATGGATGAACGCTGTCGACTTCCGGATCAATTTAGCGGGTATCCACTGCCACTCAATCGAGCCCACAGAATTGATCCGGCAGTGCTGACAGTGACGAAGTCAGTGTACACATACCCTGTGAAAGCACAAGCCAAAGAACTGAATCCACCATGTAGTGAGTACAAAAGAATATAGCCAGAATAGGTCAAATCAAAAAGAGGAACCACTCGCTATGAAACCACTGCTGGGGGGGTACAGACTGGGTACAGACTGTCATGTGGAAGGTGTGGATCACAGCATGGCCCCAAATAGTGTGTTGCCTTTGGGAAACTCTGTCATAAATGTGGGGAAAATAATCATTTTGCAAAATGTTGCAGCTCCCAAATGCAGAAAAGTCAAGAGCATTCAGTTAAAGACCATTTGTATTAGTAGCTTTTCATAGACGTACTGGGATCTAGCAAGCCTGATGAAAAGGACTGGATGCTGCCTATGACAGTGAATGGAATAATTATTCCACTGAAACTGGACACAGGAGGTCAGGTTAATATTCTATCTGAACGAGATTATGAAAGACTGAAAATAAGACCAAAACTGGGACCAACAAAACAAAAGTAACTGGTTATTCTGGACAAATATACCAGTGAAGGGGAGGTTCATTGCTAGCATCAGCCTTAAAAACACCATGTGCAGGCTCCCTTTCACTGTTGTGCTGAAGGAGGTGACACCAATTTTAGGCCTCGCAGCATGTGAGAAACTCAATCTGGTAAAATGGATGTTCTCACTACCAGATCATATTGAACCTAGCTATGAGGCACTCTTTCGGGAATATCATGACCTGTTTCAAGGGCTGGGATGCTTGCAGGGTGAAATACAGTCTGGTTAAACAAGCAGGTCCCTCCTGTTATCCATCCATGAAGAAAGATGCAATTTGCACTCCGTGATAAACTCAAGGCTGAGCTTGCAAGGATGGAAGCAATGCCAATAATATAAAAAATTGAGGGGCCAATGGAATGGGTGAGCTCCCTAGTCACTGTGGAGAAAAAGAAACGATCACCTACACATATGCTTAGATCCCAGAGAGCTCAACAAGTCTATAAAAAAGAGAACATTTCAAACTACCAACCAGAGAAGAGATTATGGCTCAATTTGCAAAAGCTCAATATTTCAGTAAATTGGACGCATCCTCAGGTTTTTGGCAGCTAAAATTAACCGAAGAAAGCTCAAAGCTATGCACATATAATACCCCATTTGGAAGATACAGATTCTTACGCTTACCCTTCGGCATAGCTTCAGCACCATACATATGATCTCTGAACATTAATGGTGTTGACACCTCAATGGATGACAACAACATCTGGGCTCAATGAAAGAAGAGTATAATCATAGACTTAGGTAAGTCCTGGATGCAACTAGAGCTGCAAACCTCAAACTAAATAGGAAGAAATGTATTTTAGGGGTTACAGAACTGACTTTTGTTGCGGACATTATTTCCAACGAAAGTGTAAAACCCGATAAGACGAAGATTTCAGTCATTGAAATGATGCCATGTCCCCAGTCAAAGAAAGATGTCCAATGGTTCCTGGAAATGGTTAATGCTCTTGACAAACTCATACCTAATCTATCTACCAAAGCAGTGGCTTTGATAAAACTCCTAGAGAATAAAAATGAATGGTACTGGGGTGCAGACCAGGAGGAAAAATGACAACTGATATAAGTACCAGTGTTGAAGTTCTATGCACCAGGAAGGTCTATTAAAATTTCAGCAGATACTTCACAGTCTGGGTTAGGTGCAGTGATTTTACAGAAGCATGAGGATTGTTGGCAACCAATGTTATATGCATCCAAATCACTGATTGAGGCAGAAACTAGATATGCACAGATTGAGAAGGAGCTTTTAAGAACATTGTTTGCCTGTGAGAGATTCAATCAGAATATTTATGGCCGGACAATGGAAGTTGAAACACACCATTGATAGCATTATTTAGCAAACTGCTAAATGATGGTACCTTAAGGATTCAAAGAACGATAACGTTGCAAAAGTATGATTTGGTTGTGACCTACATGTCCACTAAATTCATGTTCACTGCAGCTGCACTTTCCAGAGCAGTGGTTCCCACGAAACCAGAGAACACTTTAGAGCAGTGTTTCTTAACCTGGGGGTTTAGAGGGGTCGCAAGTGCAGAGCTGGTATTGGGGGTGGCAAGAAAGGCAATTGCCTGGAGCCACAGGGGCGCCATGAAACTAAGTTACATGCCTCAGCCCCGTGGGGGTGGGACTCAGGCTTCAGGGGTACAGTAGTTTGGAAAGGTTAAGAACCACTGCTTTAGAGACAGAGATGCAAGCCTACATAGATTTGATTGTAAGGAGAAAGATGAATTGTTGAGAATCCTTTCAGAAGTGGTAATTAAAGGGTGGCCTGAAGAAATAAGCAGTTGCTGTCCAAGTATAAGAGACTATTGGAACTGCAGACATAAACTTATTGTGATAGATTTTCAAGATCAGTAAGGTTGTAATTCCAATGAGCCCCAAAAAGAAATGCTACAGAAGGTCCACAAAGATCATTTAGGAATTGAGAAGTGCAAACAACGAGCACAAGAGGTGCTGTATTGGCCATGGATCAGTCACGATATTACTATCAAGGTAAGAAACTGCTTTTCATGCTTGAAATACAAGCCACGACAACTGGCAGAGCCACAGAGACCACATTCAGTTCCATAAAGGCCTTATGAAAAGGTAGGCACTGATGTATTTACCTGGCAATCAAAGGATTAAATAATAGTGACAGATTATTACTCTCTGTATCCAGAAATCTGTATACTGCACAGTACTAATAGCAAGTCAGTGATAGCCAGCATGAAGGGAATCTTCTCCATACATAGAATTCCAGATGAAGTCTTTAGCGATATCTGTGCAGATTTTAGGTAATTTGACATAGATGGGGATTTTCATCACAAAACATCAAGTCCAAATTACCCCCAATCAGATGACTTGTGGAAAGGTCATACAGGCAGTAAAGAACCTTTGAGAGTGGGGATGATTAATATAAAGCATTACTGGTTTACCAAAGTACACCTCTAGAGAATGGCTTTTCTCCAGCTCATCTGGGAAGAAGGATCAGATCTAATTTACCAATTACGGATAACTTGCTGAAATCTCATAACAATGAAACCATACAGAAGATGAAAGAAAATCAGAAGTGGGAGCAGAAATACTATTTTGACAAAAGGGCCCATGATCTCCCATCTCTTAACCAGGTGATAGACTGTGCCTTAGGTATCACACCTCTAATACTTGGGCTCAAAGGGGTACCATTAAAAACAGCTGCATCCAAGGTCTTATGTAGTCCAGACAGACCCGGGGGACACATTTCTATGTAATTGAAGGGATCTATGAGTAATCCCAGAAAGTTCCAACATACTGACAGTAGATGTTCCAACACACTGAGAGTAGATGTGGACTCTGGCATTTCCCATCTGACTGATCCTTTATCATCAAAGTATAAACTGAAGGAACAAGAGAACAACTCAGACTGTAATGAAAGGCTGATACTGAGAAGATCAGAGTGGGATATTAGACATCCTAAAAGACTCACAGAGACTTGCTAAACCTGCCTGGAGAAGGGGTATTTGAGGTAAGTGAGTGGTAAAGACTCACTCAAGACTGATGTGCTGGTAACCTCTCCTCTCTAGGTAATTGACATATTGGGTTTATGGACATGTACTACATGAGCTGAGAATTTAATGCATGTGTTATTAGATAGTTGTTAGCTGTTTATATGTATCTATGTAAGAGTTAATCTGTTTTTCTTTTAGAGGGAGGATGTAGAGATATGCTTGTAGATTATAATTTAGAGATGCTCCCTTTATGAGACAGAATTATGAACATCGGAATTTGGAGATGTGCCCTGGAGGTGGGGGTTGGGAACACTGCATGGCTGTATGCAGCAGTTCAGCAGGGATGATCTTTGGTTTGTTTTATTAAAGTGTTATTCCTTTCTCATTCATGGGTTTGTTATTTAATGAACCCCAAGATCGTTACACTGAACAACTCCCCAACCCCTTCATTTCCATAGCTCTGCTCTTGGCCAAAGAGCCCCACATCAGCAATGAAGGCCCATAGTCCTCTGCTTCTGCCCAGGCCTTCCACTATGTGCCCTTGCCTCTGTGTGCAGCCACCACTTCCACCCATCGGATGCTGCCCCTGATTCCCCCAAATACAGTCCCTGTATTTGATAATAGAGGTGATTAGCAATGTTTAAATAACCAAGTCCATATAAGTGAGCTAGAGAATAGATTTGGCAGCAGCTTGATGTAAATCTGAAATGCCAATGGCAAAAGATCAAAGGAAGCACTGATTTACAATGTGGTTCATCATTTGTGACTAGTATCCACAGTCACATTGTGCATTATCTCCCATCTGTCAGAGTAGTAAGAGATGACAGCATCTGTCATGTGATATTCTGAAATGATTCAGTAATGAATATTGTTTCCGGGGTAGGTTGAAGCGTGGGAGTTCTTTTGTGGGGTCAGCAATCAGGGGTTTATTTGGGACATTAGCATTACCCCAGAATTCTTTCCAGCATGCCTCAGGATTGGTTGAAGGTACTTTTAAGAGCTTTAGCCCCATCCCAAAAAGGCATGTGAGATTTGAGACATATCTTTGGAAGGTTCTGGAGATACTCATGAATTGGGAAGTTCAAATTGGTCATGGTTCAGTTGAACTCATGAGCTCTCTGTGTGTGTCTCTCTCTCTATTTTGGGTAGATGTCTACGTACCACAGTGGGCAACCATTGAACAGGTGATGATATTTTAATGTTCCAATTATGATTCTCATCATAGCATTAAGCTGTACATACAGAGATTTGATATGTGATTGCCCACCCAGATTGGTGCGCAATATTCAGTGGTTGAGTATACCAGTGTTTGTGCATTTAGCCACAAGTTTTTGGATCAGACTAGTCCTTTCTTTTTCCTTTTCTCATGTCTATTCAGGATGAAGTTTAAAAGTTGAGCTTTTGTCCAAGGCTACACCAAAATACTTTGGATTACTTTCATTTCAGACCTGTTGATCGCAAAAGCTGACACTTTCCTTTGCAGCTCTGTTGTATAGGTGAAAGGCTATTACCAAGGTTTTGGAGGCGTTGGTACAGAGCTTCCAATATTGAAAGTATTATTCCATATATGTTGCCAATGATGTTAAGGTCTTTGCCTTGTGCCACAACTGTGATATTGTCAGCATGAATTTATACAAAATGGTGACAGGTAAGTCACTTATAAAGGTGTTGAATAATGAAGGAGGCAGCACAGATCTTTGAGGTAATCCATCATTAAGAGTGTGTGCTTTGCCAATCTGCCCATTCAAAAGGATGTGGTATTTATGGTTGCTGAACATTGTGGCAAGGAGTATCGTGCTATGGCATTTGATGATCCTTAATTCCTTAAGCAACAGCCCATATCTCCATGCCATGTCACAGGTGGTGGATAAAACTAGCAATGCTGTTCTGGTTTTTACATTTCACTGAAAGCCAGCCAATGTGACTAGTGATGGTGAAAACCTGGTCATGACAACTACTCCCTTGTCTGAAATCAGCCTGTTTATTAGCAGGATGGTGTCAAAGATACAGATGAAATGGGCCATAAGACCCTCTCTATTAATGTGAGAATTATGGAGAGGAGTTATATTGGGCGATAGCTGGCAGCATCATTTAGTGGTTCCTATGTTTGCGGAGGGCCTCTTTCCAGCTTTTTGGGGTCGTCCCAGTTGAATGTATGACAATGAATAGGTGTGTCAATCATGATAGTCTCTTTGGTCCCAAATTCTTATGGAATTCAGGATAAATGCCAACCTTGCCAACAGATTGTTTGCTTTTAGTGGCCATAAGAGCCTGACTTATTTCTTCTATAGTATATGGGGATGATCGCAGTGAAGTGGTGAGGTTTGTCAAATGTTTAAAGGAGCTCTTTCTCAATCTGCTGTCTAACTGGCTTGTCAATTGTGGTCTTTGAGGTGTGAAGTGACAGCACTGATCATTGCTTTCAATTGATGGTGTTTTACTGGGTCAGCAACTTCAAACTTATGGAGGAGTGCCCAGGATTTGCGACTGGAAAGCATGAAGTCAAGATCCTCCACTGTCTTTTTCCATCTCTTCAGTGATTCTACTAGTGATTTTGCTGTGTCTGGATCACCACTTTTCTCAGACTCTTTGAGGAGTGCTCCTCTTTCCAACTGCCAGCAAAGAGCATAGCCATTGCAATAGGAGCAGGGAATGTGTTGTTCAGCAGATTCAATAAAAAGGTGAACAGAGTGGTCATTGTTTTCTGGGATTGACTTGACATGGTATATTTCAACTTCAACTTCTGTGGTATGTGCAACCCAGTTCGCTTTGCAGAAATTCCAGCACGGTTTTGGCATTAATTCAATCAATGGTAGTCTAAAAGCCAATGTGCAGAATAGTGGGGTGGTGTTGACTGTGAGGAAAGTTTCCAAGCACTGTTCATGAAGCTTACAGGGGTACGCTGCTATTGTCTTTCATCAGAAAGCAGAGGTCTTGGTTGTGTTCAGTATTCCATCTGGCCAAATGAAAAGCCCCTGCTTGTTTGGGGTTGGAAGATTTGACTATTCATGGTTTGGAGGTTTGTGGATATTTATTATGGTAAGTTGTCTGATTCTTATTGCAACAACAGAAATTCCCATGGTCTTGGATTCCTCCAGGACTAAAACATCTTTAAGACCATGCCTGATACACATGGCAAGGCCATACTTTGCATCATTCATGGTGGCAATTAATTCTTAGCCATGCATTACGTATCTTGCAGATTGCTCATTGTTTGCAGCCTAAGTTTCTTGTAGAGCAATAACGTTAATGTTGTTCATCTTGAGAACTCTTGAAAGATAGTCACATTTAGCACATGTGGCAACCTTCCACATTGTGTAGTACACATGCAGAGCTGGTCCTATGATTCCTCAGTGATATCCCAGACAAGGACCCTTAACAAATTTCACATTGCTAATCATAGGGGGACATTGACAAACCCATGTCTGGTAGCCTTTTGACGACATTTATTAAGTGAATAGGAACACCATGTGAAGGTTGTCGTCTTGCCCTCATGGGCAGTCACTTAGTCCCTCATTTACCCATATGTGATGGAGTGTACCAGCCCTGCAATGCTTTGGCAGGGGTTAACCCCACTCTGTGGGCCGAGGAGGCTGTGCCCGCTCAGCTCTGCTGGGCATGCTCCCACTGGAGCCACAGTACAAAAGGGAGCAACCCAGCTCGGTCAGGGCTCACCACTGAGGAGAGAGGATGTACTTTGCAAGCTCTGACACAGGAGCTGTCAGAGCCCCGGATCATGGAAGCTGTGGGCACCGAAGTCCAGACTGATGCCCACCTGCCCATGGAAGCCAAACAGTGGGATATCCTGCAGGCAACTCAAGGGAAGCCCTACCACAATGGGAGGGGTTTCTCAATCATAACAGGGTTTCTCCATCAAATGGATTAAGCTATTCTGCTCCTCGGGGATGGCGTTGGTACAGCACAGTTGGCCTCTGGAGCCAGGCCCTTCTGGGAGGATTATGCGTGGGAGGGGGGAGAAGAGGCCATATCCTTTCCCCTTAATATCTCTCCTCTCTGCTGGATTAGGGCACAGTGGCTCCCTGGAGACTGGAATATGAGGGGATTAGCTGGCCACCACAATGAGATGGGAGGAGGGAGGAATTCATCAGACTCTGTATGGGGAATCCAGATGGGTTGGAGGACAGCAAGATATGGGGGATAAGCTTAGAATAGCTGCTCACAACAGGAAGCGAGGGGAACAGGAGCTCTCCCTGCTACCAATTCTGATTGGCTGCCATTTCCAAACAAGTGGAGGAATGAAGATGAGCCATACAATCAGGTACAGATTTCCACACAGCCAAAGGATTTTCCCTGTAGACTTTAGAAAGGCCAGAAACTCCATTAGGGGCTTGGCAGTTATGAGAGTGGGTGTATGTGCGTATGAAATGGGCAGATGTAGGGTGAGCAGATGGCTGTGCAGAATGAGTGACTATATGTATTCAAATGACAAGGAAGGTGTATGGCATGCAGAACAAGTGAGTGAATAAATTGGGGTAGATGTGGAGTGAGATGTTACTGTATGTGTGTGCTTGTGGGTGGAAAGACTGGGAGTGGAGTGGTGTGGAATGAAGATGTGTGAAATAAATGAGAATTGAGATGTATATACTGCATGCATGCGGTGGGTGTGAGACAATGGGTGGATGAAAATGTGTGTAAATGTATTAATTTACATTAATCATAGTATTTTGTTAATAATTAATTAATTAGCTTATTTGTTGGCAGTAGGCTTGTACTTGTACAAATTGTATTGTCTTTCTTGCAAAATCAAACTCAGAGTAAACTGAAGTGTGATATATGGTGCACAGCACTCTGGTTTGGCACTGCTCTACCTAATGTGGAGAAGCTGCATTATACTGGGTACCCTACTTCACTTTTGCCCTCCCCTCCAGTTAGACAAAAGAGGCCTCCAAGAAGCAGAGCTGGCTGAGAGGAGTCAGTGTTATTTTTTGAGGAAGGGAGAAGGGGGCTGTCGAGCAGCCTGAGATGCTACATTTTTCATAAATGCACTGCAAGTGAAGGTGTGATTGTAGTATAGGTAGTCATATGATGCCAGCTTCAATCTATCTAGCAGTATTGTGTAGACAGGTTGCCACAGACTTCAGCATGGGCTTCCAACCAGAGTACATATCCAGGGTCTCGGGCAGGTTTGCTTACCTGTGCTACAATCATGCCTTCACTTGCAGAGTAGACATGCCACAGAAGGAAAGACAGAAGGGCACAAAATGGGCAGTGGCACTGAGCCTAATATGCTTTTCCCCTCCTATTAAAATTTTAGTGGTGCTGCCTGATTCTCTCTCCTCCTCAGAAACCACCATTGGCTCCAAGGTGCTGATTCTCTCCTATCTGGAGAATCTGGAGAGGTGGTAGGAGGATGGGGCAACTGAAGATACAGGGTACTTATCCTGGCCTCTGAGTGATTGGGGATGGGGTTCCTGCTCAGAAGCTGAGTGGTTCTCTGTCCAAGTTTCTTGGGGCAGTTGATACAGTCCCTGCCCTGACATCTCATGTGTGTGTGAGTGTGCATGTGCATGTCAAGGACGGAGGGAGTCCCTGCTCTTGGGAGGTAACTGACAGACAATTGAGAAACTCTTCCTAGACTTCCCACTTTTCTCACACCTGGGAGAACCTCACACATGGGGGTTGTCTGTTTCTCAAGATAGCCTCCAGGCAAGGGTCTTTTCACAGATACCCTATGTGCCAACTCTATTCAAGCACCCCTTTGTGGCCACTCACTAAACAGCTGTGAGAGGAATCCAAACCTCTGGATCGCTAGGTATTTTAAGCATCTGGTCTCAGCAGGCTGCAGCGCTTTCCTCCCTTGGCCTCTCTGGCAGATTTTCTGGGCACTGACTGAGTCTGTTGCCTCTCCACGGAAATGGAGATCCTCAAACCATCTGCATGTGGGCCTAAGGCAGGTAGAATGAGGGGCTCCATTTCTGCAGGTAAATGCTATTTTTCCCATTTTTACAGATGAGGAGCTTAGACAGAGAGACTAAGTGACTTGCAAAAGGTCACAAACATTCTGTCCCAGAGTAGCAAATTGGACCCAAGTTTCAGGTCCTAACACCTGGACCATCCTTCCTCTCATGTCTGCCACAATGTCTGTCTTCCCTTCAAAAAATGTCCCCACTAACTCTGTTTGTCCCTGCATCTTCAACTACAGGTTCCATGCTTCTGCCTGCCTCTGCCTGGAGCAGACTGCTGAGGAGGGAGAGCCAGGCTGGTCTAGACTGGCACAGACATGGAGATGGAGACATAGAAGCAGTGAAGGGCCTAACATGCAGCCAGTGCATTCTGCGGTGGGAGTAATCACTATGAAAGAGTGGAAGGGAGAGCTGGGTCTGATACATGCAGGTGCTAATAAATTACTTTTTAAAAAATTAAAATTAAATGCCTCAAAACTTTAACATAGATTTAAGGTTGACTGGTGGCACTTTGTGCCCTTCCGGAACATCAAGTTCAGCTAAACTCGAACCTTTGTGAAAATCAGAAATAAAGTACATACCAACACAATCTTAACTCTTTGCATGATGCCCCAACCCACCCATACTAGCACTCTGCCCTTGTAGATACTGCAGAATGGTCAGGGAATAGGGTGCATGACATTCATGATTTGTTTAGGCAAGATGTACTAACCGGAGCTACTGCCATCTATTCTACTCCACAGAAATATCCCAACATTTGCTAAATGCTACAACCCCTTCATACCGTCCCTGATTCCATCTAACAGTATCACTTAACCGTTATTAAACCCACAGACCACTCACATATCCCACCTCTCTGCTGGCAATCCCCATGGCAAGGAGACTCTTGTGCGTTGCTACTAATACACCACAATTCAGCACTGAAATGAGTCAGTCTGATCAAAGGAAAAGGGTGCATGTGTACCATGAGAGATGAGGACACACCAGGGGAAGGGAGAGACACTCAACCCTCCCCCCCAAAGAACAGTGTCCCCCACATCTCATATCACAGTCATAGCTCTGCCAAGCTTCTCCAACTCATCCATCCATCACTGAATACAGCTACATCTAACTCAGTATATGCAGTTAAAATGCATGCAGATCATTTTCAGTGGCTATTGCCAGCTTTAGGGAGATAGTGCTAAGGCTACCATAACCTCTTATATCCTAGTTTTACTAAAACTCTTTATTTCCTGGTTTTCAAAGGTTTGAATTTCAGTTTAGCTGAACCTGACATTCTGAGAGGACACCAGCTTCCCTGGGCAACTGTAACTCTGTGTTAATGAAGTTTTGGGGCATTTAATTATATAGTGGTAGAAAGCTGTGTTGCAGTCATAGCAACCTCAGCTCAAATCTCACAGCTGATCTTTGCTCTACAGGATGGTCTTGTGGTTCAGGGACTGGGCTGGGGACCTAGTGATGCTAGGTAAATCAGGGATGAAATTCTACAATCTGTGTTATGCAGAAGAGCACACTAGATGATCATAATACTCAGCTGGGGCACCAATATGTATGTCTCTCTACTGTGCTCAGACTGGAGGTGAGGTCACACAACAGAACACACTGGCTAACTCAGGAATCCCTCCCCATCTCAACACCTGCAAGAAGCTTCGGTAGGGATCCCCACCAAAAGAGCCTAGGCAGACACACTCTCCCACAACCCATCCTCCCTTTCATATGAAGCATATTTGTTCTCAGCTTCTTAGACAGCATTGAACAGATCCTCAGCTGATGGAAACCTGGTGTGTACCTCCGTTGACTTGAATGAAGCTTTACCCATTTACAGCAGCTGAGGACCTGGTCCCAGCTGTGTAGCAGGTTTCTTCTGCACTCCTTTAAATCGTCTTCTGCTGGCTCTAACGTCAAACACTCCCCATCCACATATGTATTACCTACCACCTCACTGACAGCTGCAGATTTTGATAGGCGATGCTACACACTTGGTCCCAGATCCTCAAAGGCTTGAAACGAATTGAAACTTTGGAGACTAACTAGTGTGAGAGCTGGGCTTTGGGAGCCAGGAAGTTGCGAATAGGCGTGAGCCGTGGCGAGGTTGATCCAGTTCCTTACTAATTACGCCTCATTCTCCAGATGGCTTGTGTGGACACGGGGCGGGTGTGTGTGAAATTCACATGATAGAGAAAACTGGATGTGGGAACGCAACCACCCCCATCTGGAGCGGTTTCATACACGGGGCCGCTCTCTCTCCCTAGGCCGGGCCACTAGTTTAGAGGGGGCGCTGCCGGCCGCATGGGTTTGCCACCTGAACCCGGCTCCGAATTCAGAGGCAAGCCCTGAGCGGAGCAGACGCTCCGGATTCCAGTGTTCCCCCCCCTCCCCCTTGCACCCGGATTTGTTTCCGTGCCACCTGGGCCAGGAACTAGTAACTTCAGCCACCGCCGCGCCTCGCTGCCCTTCCTCAAGTGGCGGGGCCCGGGCTCGGACCCACCCCGGGCCGGAGGAGGGGAGTGTCTGCGCCGCCGGCCGGGGCTGGAGGCGGAGGGGAGGGGCAGGGCAGGGCTGGGGCAGTGGGGAAGCGTCGCTCCCCGCCCCAGCGTGGGAATAGCCGGGCGGGGCTGGGCTGGCCCTGGCGGAGCAAGGGAGGGAAGATGGCCGGGGCAGGCGCCGGGCTGGAGCGGGGGGAGCCGGCGGGGCTGTGAGCGGGGCGGGCGCTGGGAGACGCGGGCTCTCGGGGCCGCTCCCGGGCGGGGTTAGCGGCGGGGCTGGTCCCGGCTCGGAGCGGGGGAGGATGAGCCCGGCGCGGCGCTGCCGGAGCCGCCCGAGTCCCGCTCCCCGCGGGGCCGCTTGGTAGCGCTGGAGGCGGCGACGGCGGCGGGCGGCCGGGGCCCGGCAGCGGGCCCGGACGGGGAGCGGGCTGCGACCGGCTGGCGGCGGCCGGGGCCGGGGAGCGGCGGGGCCATGCCGTGGCTGAGCGGCGGCCGGAGGCGGCGGCCCCAGCAGCAGCAGCAGCCGGCGGCGGCGCAGGGAGCCGGGCAGCCGGCGGCGGCGGGGGGCGGCCAGCGGGGCCGGGAGAGCTCGGAGCTGCCGCTGCCCGCGGGCTGGGAGGAGGCGAGAGACTTCGACGGGCGCGTCTTCTACATCGACCACAACACCCGGCAGACGTCGTGGATCGACCCCCGGGACAGGTACGGGGCCGCCGGGCTGGCGCCACGCCGGGGCTGCCCTGGGCAGCGCTCCGCCCCGGAGCGGCCGGGGGGGTGGGGGGGAAGGCTCCTGGCTGGGGCACGTGGGGTGGAGAGCCTGGCGAGCCCCCCGCTTCCATCTGGCTGACGGCCCCCTGCCCTCAGTCCCGTGTGGGGGCTGCGGGAGGTGCATGTGTGTGCGTGTGTGGGGGGGTGTCTCCCTCCCCCAGTTGTGCTCCCTCCTTTGCGGGGCGAGCAGCAGCGGCCCGGCCTCTACCAGGGTCTCCCCTCCTCCGTCTCAGCGGCGGGGACGTGCTTTTGGTCACGAGCGGGGGAGCGGGGCCCGTGTTCCAGAGACGAAATCCTGCCCGAGTTCCCTCTCCGCGCTCCCACTCCCAGCCCTGGGTCGGGAGGCGTGCGTGCGTGCGCGCGCTGCTGCTGCTGCCGGCTGGGGCCGTCACGCCTTTGCAAGGCTGCCCGCTCTGGTGGAGCTAGATTTCCCCTCACGGACATAGAAGACATTCCAACTGCAACACTGTTGCAGGCGCCCCCCCCCCCCCCCCCCAGCTTGCAAAAAGGAGCTGAAGCCACCTGAAAGAGTGGCCGCGCTGCGACACTCGCTTTTATTTATCTTGCCAGGGTGGCTTGTCTGTTCCGCGGTGTAAGTTTACCAGCCACGAAAATCCAGAACCGCAACGTCTTTAAAGGGTTTATTGGATTTTTGTAAGTCAGGGGGTTGCCCGAGTAACTTTTAACTGCATTCCCAAAGTAAAGCCAAAGACACTCTTCTTGCCCGGACCGAAACTCCTGCAAACGTTGTTTGTATTTCAACAGAAGCAATTTTAAGTATTGGTAATTAGGTGAAATATCACTTTATTCTGAAGTGTGACAGAGGAGATGATATTTGGTGCCTTATGGGTGTAGTTTAGAAATACAGAGTTGTCACTTGTTGATCAGGGGGCTACTACTATCTGATACATGTCTTCTCGAGCTTTGATCTACCATTTCGTTTTGAGAAGAACAGAAAAATATTCAGGCCTCCTCTGATTTAAGTATGTTTAAAAGGGTCTTGTGTGGAATATTCATACTTCTCTGCTTTAGAAACCCCAGACAATTCCACTCCTCCCAATTGCACTATTTTAGATGTAGCTGTGTATAAAAAAGAATTGCAGCACAAAGTCTCTCTTACAGTGGATAGACTGATTGAGCTACACAGCTTGATTCTAATACAGTCCTTAGACTCTGTGAACATTTGTGTACATGCTTAACTTTACTCACATGAATAATCGCCCTGACTTCTGCAGTGGGCCAGCTCCTTTAAATTAGGCATGTTTGCAGGATCAGGTCTCTAGTTATTTCTGTTTAATATTAAAGATGACAATCTTTTTGCTTCCAATTTGTAAATATTATTATTTGAGTGGTATAAGCTTATTTTAAGAGACAAATAAACAGATGCACTGTCTGTGAATAGTCAATACCTTGTTTAGTGAGGGGTGTACAGCTAGAAGCCTGGAAGGTGTTTTTATTTTTCAAGTGCTAGTACAGAATCCACTGTAACCTCATAGCACACCATGCTGATTTATTAACCAGTCTGAACAAATTGGAAACAGCAGCTTGAGACATAATGAAATAATATGGTAGATTACCTTATCAGAAGATAACATTTAGGGAGAAATCTGGTAAATTAGTGTTTTTTCTAATCAAGTTGAGGAATATGTAGGCTACTACAAATTACTTTGGACTACATTGTTACAACATGATTTCAGATCTTTTGGACTTGATGACCTAATAAAGTTAAATGAACTCATTCTAATGAATGAGAAAATATCAATTTTTTAAAATAAGTTTTTAAATAGACTTGCATCACCTGAAAGAATTTATTACAGTTTAAAGATTGTAGAAGTCAGCAACATTTATAGATGGTGTGGTCTGGTAAACACAATCTCACTTTAAAGAGGTGCTCTAAAAATTTCCCTGTGGAGTCACTGAACACAAGTCGGTATTTTAGGTGTCTGTAAAATAAGAAACAGTTTGCTGTATACTTTTCTATATTAAACAATTTTTTATAGTAAGTGAAAGTTGGACAAGGACAGTTTGAACTTCAGCCAGAGCTACCTTGCCAGAAATATGCATGGAATGTTAAGCAGGCCACAGAAACATTTAAATGGAGTCTGGGTTAAAGACAGTAATAATAATTTGTTCAATTCCTGTTTTAATGTACCATTGTGCAAGACTGTTTTTGTAGGTAAATATTTATGCTGTTTATACAGTTAACTGCTTTCTTTGAAAACAATTTTAGCTTTTTCCATAGTCTATTTGACTGTGTGTATGTGCATGCTTTGTGTTAATGTATTGCAGTTTTCTGGTGTATTCAGCTGGCATATTATAATTTTCTACATTGATTGTATACTGTAATGCTGTTGACGACTTATTTTGAATATGCAGTGGTGTTACAGTCATCTCAGTCTCCGGATATTAGAGAGACAAGGTGGGGGAGGTAGTATTGTTTAATGGACCAATTTTTGGTTTTGAATATGCCATGTTAGGAGTGTCTGGAGGCAAGTAAGTAGTCAGTCTCTCTCTTTGCCTTCTCCTGAAATGTAATGGAAGAAAGTCTTTCAACATGGCTCTTTGGAGTATATAGAGCAAATACATCAAGTGCAGAGGAATGGATTAAACAAGTCTTAGCATAACACCATTGAATTAATTACTGAATTTACCTCAGTATGCTTAAAATCATCATATGCTTTAATTCTTTAAAATCAATATTTTGGAATGTTGTCTGATTTATGTATAGCTTTATCAAAAAAAAATTAGATTAATGCTTAATCTTCCCTTAGCTCACCAAAAATGCACAGGTGTGTGGTAGAATTTGTTCAGTGGAAATAGAAACGTTTAACTTGATGCAGATACAAAAGATGACTTATGCCAGGCCAGTGCCATCAAATTCTGCAGAATTTAAGCCTTCATTCTAGCCCTGTGGTAGCAAAGATAACTGTTCAAATGCAAACTAAGGATAAATTGCTGCTGTGTTATCTTACAGACAGACATCTTCAGACTATGCTGTTGATTAGACTTTCCTTTGGAAATGCTATAGAGTGAAAACTGACTGGTCTTGTCAGTTTTCATTGCTGCTATTCAAAGTCTTCTGGGCAGCAGGGGAACAAATTAAAAATCAGGTCAACTCAATTGCCATGCATGGGAAAGTCCTAAGCAGCTAGGAGGCATACGTACTTTAGCTGTGCATTTTGGAGGGGGGAAAGGATTTAACATCACATTGAGAGTGGGATAGGGTAGTAGCAGCACCCTTCCCCCCCATCACCGAGGGAACGGAATAAAGTAGCAGAAATCACTCCACACACCCCATTCCTGAAACAGCCAAAAGATCTTGGGATGGATGAGGATGAGGTGGAGGAGAAATACACAGCATGTTTTTACTATCTAGCCAACCAGAAGGCATTAGGGAAAATTTGAACCTTGGCCCCGAGGCCCCTCAAATTGTCAGACATCTACTAACTAGAGACTGATAGGAAAGATGGTGCCCCATCCCCAAGCACTCATCAGGGATAGCACTCTATTAAGTATTCCAGCATGCTCCCCATTCCCAGCATCTTGGGAAATTGGTTCTTCTTTTGGGCAGTGCCTTGGGGGTGTGTGTGTGTGTCTCAATTCTTTTGTTTGAGTACAAAATTAAACCTACTCACAATGGTTCAGGTAACAAATCGATCCCTATGTGAGGGTGGGCAGAAGAGAGAGAGGGAAAGGTTGATGGAATAAGTTGGGAAAGCAGTATGTATACAGACATTTTAGGGGGATAAGGTGAGGAAGGGAGGAGGGGAACAATGGAAAAAGAGATGAGGGGAGATGAAATGGAAACTGAATATGACTCAGGAAAGAATATATTGAGATCTATTATAGAAAAGAAAACGGAGTAAGGCTAGGAAGGAAAAGAAGAAGAAATACTAGAGATGAAGTATGTAAGGTCAGTGTCACAGGGTGTCCTACTCATGGCTGGTTGGCACCTCCTGGTGATTCTGGGGAGTAGCGCTGCCCAGTTTGGTACCCCCTTTAACACCCCCTTTCTGGTTTTCCACCATGCAGGTCTTGTCCTGATCACAGTGTCACAGTACATCTGTTTTGTGACTTAGCCTTCCAGACAGATCTCACTAATTTCCTCTTCCAGGAGAGTCTTTCAGAGTCCTTCTGCATCAGCAGCATCAGGCAGTCTTCATACTCGTTGCCCTGACTAAGTCACTCCTGCAATCTTCCTATTTACTGCCCCTAACGATACCATTCTGCAGTGGATGGTAGGAGAAACCAGGCCTGCCTTCTACTCTGAGTTGCAGTTCAGGGCTCTATAGCAAGCAGTTTGGTCTAGGACTTCACCAACCTTACTGCTCTTTTCCCTGGACTACAGCCCACCATGCTTCTTTAAGTTTATTTTTAATCAGCCTTCCTAGTCTGACCCCTTTTTCTTAAGCTTATGAGATAAACTCTGCCTCATGGATCCATGTTTCCCCTTTCTGCTCTCTTACCTCAGAGAGAGAGAGAGAGAGAGAGAGAGGGGCTTCCTCCATGTTGTTTTCCACCGTGTTGCCACCTGGCTTTACAGAAGCCCTCCCTGTTCCCTCACAGGTGAGCTTCCTTGAAATTAGGTCCTTCACACAGCCTAATTCTCCCCTATTTTCAGCTTAATTGGCTGATGGGACCCACCTGGCCTAAATCAACTTTTTCATGGCTCGTGTGGGGAGTACACCCCATAACAGTTGGCCAAACAGTTTTAGTGAGAACTTTATCTTTGAGATAGATCACTGGCTTGGTTGACAAAGATAATTGTGTTGATGTATATAGACTTCTGTACACTACAAAATCAATGTGCTATATATTAAATGGATTGTAAATTGCTAGATCTCAAAACTTAATTGTTAAAAGGTCAACAAGTCTGTACTTCCCCATCTGTCTGTTTGTTTCCATCTGTATCCATTATACTTAGGCTCTGTAGCATAGACATGGCCTATATCAACATAACCCCCTAATGTAGATACAGCATATCCTGACAGAAGTCCTTCTGCTGGCATAGTAACACCATCTACCTGAACAACATTACTTAAGCTGACAGAAGAACTCTTCTGTCGGCATAGTTACATCTGCGCTGGTGGTTTTGTTAGCATAACTGTCTTCAGGGGATATGGGTTTTTGTGTCACACTCCTAGCCAGCATAGCTATTCTGGCATATCTTTGTAGTGTATATGAGGCCATAGATGGTAAACTTTTTAATGGGGTTCTGATCAATAGCCAGGGTGCTTAGGTGCTATGATAACGTGAAAGTTTCTGGTGACCTTTTTTCTGAGAAGATCTGGCAACCACATGCTTTGTAGCAGGGACTTGAAATTTGGCTAGGGGGTGGCCTTTGGGTCAGGTATGTGCCTTTTTCTTTCCCTGTTAAAACTGCCCAAATTTGAAAAAGCCTTTGAAAAATTGCAGTTCACACATGCTCAGTAGAGATTTTGATTTTTAGCAGCTAAATTCACTGAAGATTCCATCTGCACTGAGTATGCTGCAGCTTGGAGCTGAGCAGGACTTGCTCTGCAATTGCAGTTCTGGGCTGCTGCGGGCTGTGTTGGGTATGGACACCTAAACTTGAGAGCTGGAGGTTTGTCTTCCCTGTGCTCTTAGTTGGCACCCATTCAGGCAGCATGGAGGAGGAAGCTACTTGATTTGAATGCAGAGGGACAAAAGCCAGACTTGAAGGGGGAATAGTTTGGAGAAAGAGGGGGTGTAGCACGTAAACTGGGAATGGAGGCTGGGGGAAGGAAAAGAGTAGGGTCCATTGAACCAGGTCAGGGCCTCATTTTGCTAGATGATGTGCAAATGTATAGAAAATGACAGTCTCTGCCACAAATGTCTTGTGTAACTCTTTCAGGATCAGGGCTTTAAATCATACGTGCTGAACGTTATGCACTCTGAATAACTTCCTCAAAATCAAAGGTAAGCTTGGACATGAGTCTTTGAAGCTTTGGGGCCTAACAAATATTTTAATGTACAAGTTAGATGGAACTTAACAACCAGGCCATAGGCTAAATTTTGCTCACAATTAAACAGATGTTGCTCCCATTGACTTCAATGGGATTTGTATCCATATGACAGAAGAACTTGGCCCATATATTCATGTCAGTTTCCAAGTACAGTAGGTGGATCTGTCCTGTGGAAGAGGGTGCAAGGACAGCCATTGGATTTCTGTTCAGCTTAAGTCATAAGAGATTTCTTTTACCCTTTGATTTAGGTAGTTGCAAATTTAAGGGAGAGAAGCAATTCAGTCACCCAACAGGAGAAATTGTTCTCTGTACACTCAAGTCACCTTTTCTTACACAGGGTTAGGAAATGTCAATCTAATCAAGTCTCATAGAAAAAAGAACTAAGAAATTGTCTATAGAAAAGTCACACTTTGTTACAGTACTGAAAGGGCCAAACATTTTATAACAGTCAATAACTAGGTTGAATTATCCAGAACCTTTTCATCTTCCTCAAAGAGATTTATTTTCCAGCTTGATGATCTGAGTTCACTGTACACAAGACCAGGCCCTGCTTTAAGTTTGTCTTTTGAATATCCCTTAATAAAATTCCAAGTTATTTTCAGACTTTTCTCACCATTTCCTTTTTGTTGTAGTTATAGTCCCCAACTAAACGGGTTGGTTCGTGGTGTAGAGCTGTTTAATAAGTTTTTGTCAGTGATGTGGAAGAAAACATAAAATAATTACAGATAAAGTTTGTAGATTGGTGGAATGGTAAATGATGATGAAAGGTCATTGATCCAGAGCACTCTGAATCAGTTGTTAAGCTTGATGCAGTCAAACAATATGCTAAAATACAGTGCAGGGTAGAGGTACAAAGAATGTAGGCCGTACCTACAGGCTGGGGAACTGTATCCTGGAAAGTACTAACTCTGAACAGCCATTTGGGGACATAAAAGATAATCAAATTGAACAAGATTTCCCAGTGAGATGCTCTGGCAAAAGGTTTAACGTAATCCTTGAGTGTATAAATGGGGATATTGATTAAGAACAGAGAGGTAATATTTCTTCATATATGGCATTAGAGAGACTACAACTGGAATATTGTGCCTGTTTTTTAAAAAGGATGTTGAAAAATTGGAGAGGGCTCAAAAAGGCCGAAAGGAAGGATTTGAGATTTGGAAAAATATGCGTTCCAATGATAGACAGACAGTTCAATACATATAGTTTATTGAAAGGAAAGTTAAGAGGTGACTGAGTTACAGACAGTGACCTACATAAGGAGAAGTTACTTGAAACTTCAGGGCTCTTTAAACTAGCAAAGTCATAACAAGAAATTATGGAAGCGGAAGCTAGAAATAGTTAAAAGTGGAAATAAGATACATATTTGTAGCAGCAAGGAAAATTAACAATTGGAATAATTGATCAAGTGGCAGGTCTTGAAGTGTTTAAATCAAGATTGGATGTCTTTCTATAAGATATGCTATAGTTCAGGGTTTCTCAACTTTTTTTAATCCACTTTAGGATTTTTTTTTTTAATTTGAAGCCCCCCCCAAGTTGTGACAGTGGGGGGTGCCATTTCAGATTTCAGCTGGAGTCCAGGGGCCACGTAAACTCTTGGATTTTTTTAAGATTGAAATATAAATATCAGTCTGTGTTGTGATTATTTTCTGTCTCCCAGCAGTGCTCCCGTGCCTCATTCTGCCCCCAAATCACCTGGCAGTACCCCTCTACATTCCCCTGCCCCTGAAAATTACCAGACTCCATCCTCATACTCCCCCAGCTGCATCTTGCATAGGCCATCCCCCACCACTGTACTTCTCTCAAATCACCTGGTGATACCCCAGCTTCGAATGACCTGGCAGTGCCCCCACCTCAATCACACATCCATGGCCCTTCTTCTGCAGAGAGAGCAGGGGGTCCGGGGGGGGGGGGAGGAGGAGGTATATGGAGGGAATTTCCCCACGTGGATTCTCTGTTCTATGCCCTTCTCCTGCCTCGCTTACCTGGGTTGCATTAGGTGTGGTGGGAGCTCCCTCCTACCAGAGATGCAGGGACAATCTCTGCTCGCCTGTGAGGGTTGGGCTCTCTAAAACAACCCTGGGATCCACTTGGAACATCCTATAGCTGGTCCTCCATGCCCAGGTGTGCCACAGTTTGGGTCAAGTTGTTTTGCACCCCCCCCACCCCCCCCCCCACTCACACACACACACACAGAGTTTGTTCTGAATGCAGGAATTATTGGTTGAATTTCTGTGGCCTGTGTTATGCAGCTGGTCAGACTAGATGATCACAACTGTCCCATCTAGTTTTTGAAATATATGAATCTATTCCCTTTTTATTGCTGGAGATGTATAAGTACAGGTATTTTTCAATCTAACATTGGCCTGGGCCCTGATTCTCCAAACACACACATGCTTAACTTGATATTTGTGAGTGACTAAAGCATTTGAAGAATTGGGGCCAGAGATGTCGGGCTAGTCAGTGTTTGGGTGTATTTTTAAACTTGGTTTACTTAAAAATTGTAGCTTCTTTGTTACTCTTATTCGTTAACAAATCTAGTTACAAATCTAGAAACAAATGAGGTGGAGAGGGTATTATTTTTGCCAAAATTATATGCCTGTTTTGGGGAAAAGCAGTTATCTGTGATAATCCCATATCCACAGTTATCCTAATTAATGGCTTTGATATCCTATGGTTTATCCAGCCTTGTTGAACACTGATTCTGTACCTCCTGTGGTAGAAGATTCTGAATAGTATAGGCCTAAAATGTGTTGAGTTGTATTGTAGAAGGTAGAGATGGAAGCTGCTCTCCAGATCATGCAGACCGTTTCTCTCCAAAAGTGAAAGATTGTTCCCTACAGTACAGTACAAGTGATAGATTTGTGTATTAAAAAGAACATTAGATTGAGTGACACAAAACTTTGGTCAGGTTAGCCAATTTTTTCAGTAATTGAAGAAGAAAAACTAGAGTTCCGTGAAACTTTAACAAGAAGAAAGATGTTAGGCTGCTAAATGTTTTGTCAAAGTTCATAGAAACTAGTTTTTATTTTGGGCACCCTCTAAACCCATACAGTTTTACACTTACAGATGATCTGCTCAAATTATATTTGTCAGAAAAAAATGTTAGTAGAGTTCAGAGCTTTGGTGTGTTATGGCAATGATACAGGAGAATATAAGAATGTATGATAAGCATTTGATCTTGGAAGGTCCTGGCTGGCTGTCTGTGGGGAGGTGACGAGCACCCTTGAATTGGACTTGTGGGCAATTCACAGCTTCCAGTATCTTGCCCTGAGCAGCTAAGTTTTGAATGTAAGGAATTTTTGGAAAATATCTGTTCTTGAGAATTTGAGACATATCACTGCCTTGTACTGATGAATGGAAGGTAATGCAATTTAATCTTGGATAAAATGAGGATGCTGTCTTGCATCGTAAATGCATGTAAGAGTTTTAAGGTAAGGCACACACAGTGAAATGTTAAACCATGTCTTAAGAAGATGGAACTCCAGACGCTGTTAAAACTGTGAGCTTCAAGGGGCAGGGACTCTTATTTGCATGTAAAGTGCAGTGAACTCCAGAAGCACTTAGAAAAATAACATGCATGTTTAGGTATTACTGAACAGGAAAGTAAATATTAGCTTTTTTAAAGACGGTAGCTAGAATGCATATGTCATATAAAAGAACATTTTTACTCTATTTTTCAGGTTCTATAATTAGCTGATTTAAGAATGAGTGACCTGAGAGTTCAATCCTGAGTACAAGATGTGGATTTAGGTTTCTGTCGTCTTGAGCAACCGTCAGTTTAGATTTAGATTCCATCAATATCAATATAGTTTGTGTTAGAGGCAAAAAATTAGTTTGTGTAGTGAACGAAGTTTAATAACAACAATATACAAACACAAGAACAAATGCCTTCCGGGCAAAAAGAGGAGAAGTGTTGGAATTTGTCTGTAGTAGATAAAACTCCGTTAATAAGACCACTACATTTCCTCAGTCCTTCATAAACTATTAAATATAATGTTTGATTCATGGGGCTTCTGATATTGTGGTGGGAGTCTGTGGGGGAGCATGTTTATAAAGGTCTGAATGGGTCTCTACAGAAATATATTTAATCGCTTTTTTGGCAGAACAAAATAAAACACTACTTCTGCCTACAGTTTAAAAATAGAACTTCCTGAATATCATGTCCGCTACAGATGTGACAACTTACATTCTTCAGCAGAGCAAGCTAGCGCCATGCCACAGATTCTTAACATTGGGTCTTCAGCTTGACTGCAATATTATCTAATGAAAATAGAAATGTAGGTGCTTTCTTATCTCTCTCAATCTCCTTCCCAGTCAAATATAGACTAGGGTGGCATCCATACTAGTAGAAGCAAGGAACAGAAAGAGAAGTTGAAAAAAGGATGGATTATAGCTAACCCAGAGGGAATAACGTTTCTCATGTTTCTACAGCAGGGTTCTTGTTTGTTTTTTCGTTTGCAGTATCTGCTAGAGGCCCCAAACAGAACTGGGGCCCTATTTTGCTAGGTGTAATGCAAACATCAAAGACATTCCATCTTTGAGAGAGCTTACAGTCTAAACGTGGACAGAGGTGTATAGAAACAACATGAGAGTAGAGGGACAAAGAAGAGGGTGAAATAGCAGGAACCCTAGGTATCATATTTCAGATGTTGTCTACATACAGACGTGGATTGGTTTAAAATAAGATGTGTTTTAAAAGTGACTTATACCAGTTTTTCTAACACCATTTTAAAATGGTGTATATCAATTGAGCTTAAGTTGGTAAGGAATTGACTTAAGGTAAATCGATGAGTCAATTTAAAAGTAGTTTAAGAGTACAAATCCTTGTGTGGATACCAATCTAACTAAACTGATTTTAAAAGAAATCAAGCCTTATATTATGTACGATAGGTAGGTTTCATATTTTTTTGAATACAAGTAAGATGGGTGTACAAAGGATAAAAGTGAATCACTAAACAGGCCACATATTTAATCATTATCATTAGATAGTTTACAATGGGTGTCATGGTAAAGGTGGGTCATTGGAAGGGGTTTGAAGGACAGGATACTGGGTATGTGAATCATTTTGGGGAGGGCATTCCAGGCATAAGGGGCAGCAAGGAAAGAGGCATGAAGGTACCTGTGGTAGAAGTGAACAAGTGAGTGATAGATGCTGACATCATTTGTAGAGTGAAGGGTGTGTGAGATACAGTGAGATAGAAGATTGGCTAAGTAGGGAGGAGCTTAGCTGTGAAGGACCTTGAAGGTAAGGTCCAAAAGTTTGGGGAAGGGAGAGCCAATGGAAATAGTTAAAGTTGATCTGAGGAGAGGAAGTTAATGTGATCAAAGTGGTAGGCTAGGATGATGATTTTGGCAGAAGTGTTTTGAATTTGAGATGGTCCAAATGTTTTTAGGTTTTTTTATTTTATGAATTTATTTTTTTTTGTGGACTTTTGTGGAGCAAGGTTGGAATACTCAATGTCAGAGAGGACGAGATTACAGTAGTTGAGGCACAAGATGATAGATGAAAGCTTTGATGCACTGGATAGAGAAAAGGCTGGATATCTTTGTTTGCTTCATTGCTAATAATAGGAGCATTTCATGCTGAGGAGAGTACATGGATCAATGAGGTAAATTGAACATCAAATTAGATTTTAGTTGGTCATGTCGAGATTCTGGATTGTTTCCTGACCTGATTTTTTTTGTTGTGTTCCCCACACTCCCTCACTTTCTAGGTAAGTAATTTTAATCAGTTCTACCAACAATTTGTGATACATATCACTTTTAATAGCCCATTGAGTCATTTCCATCATCTATTCTTTGCTTCTTGTCTAGTGAGGCTAGCACCACGTGTGTGTTGAAGTAGATGAATAAGAGGTGGTGTACTTGTTTATGTTCTTTAAAGGAGTTTTTTTAGGCTATTTAGTGGGTGTTTTGCTTGTGTGAGGAATGCAGGAATGGTCCCTAAATATGCCATAGTTAGTTGGGTACAGGTCCTGTAGCTAGCAGGGTGGAAGGGGTGCTCCTTCTGTGCTGTTGCTTTGATTTTGATGGGTAAAGAAGCTGTTTGACCATTAAGTTTGAATTAGTGAAAATGAAAGACAGAAATTGTTGTTACTTTAAAATAATACAGATGATTTTTCTATTTTAGTACATTTAGTTGGCAATGAAACAAAAAATGAAAAAGTACAGAGATATCAACATCCTTGAACCAGAAACTGAGAATCAAAGACTAGCTTTCAGAGCTTTCTGAGAGATTTATTTTCAGGATAAAGTATCTATGGTGGGTCTTATTGGGACTTTTTTGATTTCTATTATACTTAGCTTGAGCTTGTTCACAAAGAAATCAGATCATGCTTCTTTATGGTAAAAATGTGCACTTCATATCACCATTGAGATAGTATATATTGTTCTGATTTATTAAAATAGGATTGGCAATGCAACTAATGGCTATAATTAAAAGGACTGTAGTGTTCATTAAGCTTTAAAAAAAAACTACTAAAATAAAAGGGTGGCTTGTCAATGTAGCAAAGACTAGTACAATATCTCATAGTTATTTATTTATGTAGCACTGACAATGTATGTGATTTTACAGAAAAGGGATTATGGCAGCAGTGTTTTGAATTAGCATTCAGTTTTGAATTTTGAAATTTAAAATGTTTAGAGACTCTATACAATCATTCATGCACTTTTTAAAAAAAGCTTTAAAAGAAAAATGAACTAAAAGTTTGATATGGAGAGGGAAGACCGTGTAGAGAGAGAAGTCATTTAGTTGGTGTTGAGAAAACACCGTAGGCGTTTGTTTAATCAATAATCTCCAGCTATGCAGCTTCTGTTTCTCAATAACTATGTGGGAAAGGAAATATGCCTCCCTGACTGAAGGTGAACTATAAACTTCAGGATCTGTTATTGCATGTGATTTTAAAAAACAGTGAAATAGTACAATTACTGTTAGAACATGCTATTAAAATGAGTTGGTTTTAAACATTCTATTAAAAATAACATAGCAATGAATATGTTTGGAATGCAATAATTGTGGGTGTCTAATGTTGTAGAGTCATCGGTTTTTAAAATACAGAAGAAACGTTTAGTTGTTCAGCAGGCTTCCATCACCTGATGGAGAGAATTGACATTGACAATTCACTGTTAATAATATTGTGACAGATTTTGTAATCCCATAAAGTATCTTTAGAGGCCATTGTATTAAATGTATGAATAATTTAGATATGATTGTGTTCTGCTACATGGGGGAGGGTTACTACAGATCCTCCAGGATCTAAAACCAGTGTTTGTGGGGGGTAATTAAAGTGAGTCACCAGATTAAACAACTCTAGAGAGGTATCACCCCCTGGAGTGGTTTACATATACTGGTTCAAGCTGGGTTTTCCAGAGACTCAAACAAAGAAAGGGCATAAAAAGGCTAAATTTAAAAGATCCAGGGCCGCCTTTCTGATCTAGCAAACGGACAGGACCTTCTTTCCTTGGGTGGCCCCCGCCCTTGTGGAAGGGTCGGAAAGACTTTGGCTTATTAGGGCCCCGCAAAACTTTGGCCTATGCCCCATAAGACCACTGGTAAGCTTTAAGCATGCATATAAGAATTTCTATTGTTTTATATGTTATGTCTGGAATGCTTTTACCTTAAGAATAAATGTGGTTGCTTAGAAATAGTTGTGTAGTAACTGGGAACTGCTGGCAATGCACTGTTTGTAGCTCTTGGGAGACAAATCAATGCACAGGCGCTGACTGTTAGGCAGACTGACTTGCTGGAGCTATCAGAGTGTGCATGAGTCAGCTGTGCTGCCTTAAAACCTGTGGTCAGAAGGGAGTGGATCAAAGGTGCTTACCTAGATAGAGACAGGTGATGGCAGCAGACCTGAGACCTCTCTGGGCACTCTTGGAGTGAACCAGAGGGGGTTGGGGGATACAGTTACCCTGAAGCTGTGACAAATATTACTCCGAATGAATGGAAGGATTTTAGCAGTAGATAATTTGTCTAATTTTCAGCCATGCTTAAGGCCCTGATCCTACAAATACTTACACATGTGCTTAATCTGAGTAAAGTTAAGCATATGCATAAATAAGCTTGGCAGAATTCAATTTTCATTTTTAAATAATTTTGATTGATAGCATCAATGTATGTTTTAAGCCTTTACCATTTTTATCTATTTACATTTTCACAGGCATGGGAAATATTGGGGGCGTGTCAGACAATAATTATTTAATGACCACAGACGTTGAAAAAAAGTTAAAGCTTTAATCACTGTTAAAAACAGTGTTAACATCACATGCAAAGTAGGTATCCTTAAATCAAACTGTAGTTCGCAAACAGCATTTTCCTTCCTTTCCCTATCTGTAAATTTTGATGATCAACTATTGAAATATTTTTTCATCACTTTTGTGTGTGTGTACAGTGCAATCAATATTTACTGACATTTCATCAAAAAATCTAATTCTTCCATGCCTTTGCATAAGTGTTTATTGGATTGTGGCTTTAGTGGTGGTGACTGCCTTAAATGGAGGTGCTGTCATGCCTGGTGTTTGGGTTATTTTCACAGATGAACATTTCCATAGATGTGTGCTTGTGAAGCTAAATTAGTTAGCTCTTGTTCCTCAATCTGTTGCACAATGAAAACTCCCATTAAAGTAACTAGGAATTTGGGGAACACACAGAATGAAGGCTCGTGCCCTTTTTTAGACTGTAAGCTTTTAGGATCAGGAACAGTCTTCTACTATGTGTTGAGACTGCATGTAGGACAATGGGTCCCTGATCTTGGTTGGAGTTTCTAGGTGTTACTATAATAAATTTTGTTAGAAGTGAATTGGTGAGTAGTTTATAGTAATAAAGTAGAGCACTTCTGTTTCAGTATTGTAAAGTTTGTACAGCATTCCAAATGCATGCAGTGGGCCCTGTTGAAAATAATGACAGAACTGATGTAGGTTATGGGAATTTGAAGAGGTGAGCTTGGCCCAGAAAAAATGTGCACCAATGTAATACAAACAAGAAAATTATTATTGATTTAGCCCTGACAGTGTTGCTTGTGCTGTACAAATAGAGTTCCTGCCCCAATGATTTTAGACTGTCAAACACAGAAATACAATCCAAATACATAAATACAGTCCAAACATACATGATACATAGTGTGAAAGGCTAAACTTAAGTGTTGGCATTTTTAAAATCTATGTATTCTGTTTTGTGAAATAGGCATGTTGACGGTCATTCTGAATTACACTTCTTGTTTTCACCATCAGGGCATAATTTATTTAAAAGAAGTTTGGAATGCTTTTTGCTTGTTCACTGCAGAAGTGCATGTAGGACCTCCAGGGTTGTGGTTGCTTTGAGATTTGCACTTAAATATCACTAAAATCCCTCTTTTTTTACATTTAAGTGTTTGAATTCAGTCTCTGTATTTTGTATAATTACTCTTCATTGGACAATTGAATCTTCGGTGTCATTTGTTCAGAGGAATATTTGCCAACTTGCAGAAGAGATTTAGAACTATTCTCCTTTGAAATGTTGCCCTAATTTTTTCATATTTGAGTTCTTCTAGCTAAATTACCAGTCACCACAAACTCCAAACTATCCCTCCTTTCTCTTTCTGATGACATCTCAGACGTAGGCCTATAAATATACAAGGAAATATTCTCCCTATTCATCTTAGAAGTTAATTAAGCTAAAATTAGCCAGTGTAAATTGTTAGTCTATTAACTACTTATATTTTCTGATATTGCTAATTTTAATTGTAGCAAATCTCCAGATTTTGGAACTTTTCCCCCAGAAATGTTGCTTTCATTTTTGTAAAAACTTTTTCATTGAATTTTTCCAAATGTCTCTGTCCAGGATTCAGCTATGTTCAGCACATACCCTGGTGTTGACCCTAGGGTAGGCTCTGGGGGAGAAAAGTGGGTCAGAGCAGACATGGGGCAGTCATCAATGGGAAGTGTGTATTAGTGCTCTTGAGAAAATTGGTTTTAATGTCACGAAGTTATGGACCTTAAATTAGAGTTCATACACATGCAGCACTTTTTTTTTTTTTTTTTTTTTTTTTTAAAGCAAGGTTGTTTGCTTAGAAAGAGTTGTGTAGGGACTCTTTAGTCACTTGAATTATTATGAATTAACTAGGACCTGTTTCCATATGTATCTGGGAAATGTCAGGTAAAAAGCTTGCTTGCTGCTTCTGCCTTGCTCACCGGAAAAGCCCCCTTTGCCAAGGGGAATGTGCACAGGGAATGGGGGTGGGAGAGTCTGAATACTGTTCTGATCCTTCTTCTTCCACTGATGGGCTTTAGTAGTTCCATGGACATCACAATCCTTATTTAGGCTCTGATTCAGCAAAGCACTTAAGCGCATGAGTAATCCAGTTAAAGTCTAGGAGCCAAAAGACCTAACTCTCAGCCCTGTTTCCATTCCTTTGGACTGAGTGGCCTCTGGATCAGCGGTATCATTACGTATTTCTGCCGCATTTTCAAGACTCACAAGTAGGAATTTTTGCACAGATTTGGTTTTACAACTTTTTGTCAATCTCTAGACAATGGAAAATATTTTGAACTCTTTTTTTTAAAGATATTTTATGAAAAATTGATTCAATTCCATGCTTTGTGAGCTCCAAAAATAAGGTAAATTTGATCACAACTGCATTTTTGAAAGAATTATGGCTATTTCACCTAGATCTCATTGTAAGAGTATTTCCATGCTCACTCTGGTTTTTGAATCTCCTCTCTGATAACGTTCATAAAAAAAGAAAAATATCACATGCTGATTTGGACCAGAGGAGAAATCTTTGCAACAGTTTGTCAAGGTGTCCTGGGATTATGACACCTTGGAAAATTTTCTGAAAAGAAATGAAAAATATTTTTTTTTTTTTCAAAGTGCTTCTCTTTTCTCTTCTCCTTCTCTTCTCTTTCCCCCCAGAAATTCAGAAATGGCTTAATGTAAAGCCTTGTTTTACACTTGATTCCCAGTGAAAATCAGATAGTTTGAATTTTGCATAAGCTTAGTTTAAATTTTGTGGAGTTCCTTTTTTTAATGAGTCTTCCACAGATAATACAATTTCAGTATGATGTATGTACTGTTTGTTAGCTCTATGCTAACTGCTGCAGATATTACACAATCTATTCAGGTGTGTTTGAGATTTAAGTAATGTGATCCTTGACAGCTCCCCATGGTCCTTGGTGGCTCTGTGCTTGTGTGTTTAAGCATAGATATAGAGGTAATATGCTTCAAATTATAGGAATTTTTCTAGGTTCAAATTCAGATAAAGATTTCCATTATTATAATTTAAAACAAATGTTGTAATAATATGCTTTCCTCTCACTTAAGTCAATTTTTGGGGCCTTTTATTCATTGAGATAATGTACATTTACAACAATAGGAACTTAAGTGCCTCATTCAGGTACAACGAGAGCATCCACCGCATATGTCCTCGTACCACAATATGTCTTAGTTTTGTGCTAGCTGAACTACCTCAAGGAGTAAATGAGTAGTTCCATCCATACGTATTTGTTCATTGGCTTCTACCGTGTAGCAGTGATTATACAGGTGGTTTCTGTTTCCTGGGCCTCTTTCCTTTGTGAACTAGCTCAGACTTCCATTTTATTTCACATGGTCTACCAAACAGCTGTTAGATTGTAATGACTTTTGGTTACCACTCTCCTGGTATGAATTTAGACCAGTGACCTAAGGATTTAATCTCATTTGTCAGTTCCTCTGTTGTGCCTTGCTTTTTTCCCCTATGAGATACTTCATTAACTTCTCAATATAATCTAAAGGAGAATGTTGTGGTTTTTTCCCCTAATATGGCTTGATTTAAAATTTTGGCAAAGACGTTTCAGGAGTCTATATTCAGCTTTTATAAAATCTCTGCACCATTCTGTCATTACAACTTTTACAGAATAACGTACAGACATTTTTGCTACATATATCATGTCCAATACATGAAAAGTCTATATATTTTGAGGTTTTGCATATTTAACTGTTTTCAGATTTCTTTAAAAGAAATATTTTGTACTTCAAATATTTGGTTTATACTTTCTGAAGTCAACTGGTAACGTCTTAAGGAAGTACAGTGAGTGTGTTTGTGTGTGTGTGTAAAGAATTTATGGAACTTAAAAAAAAAATTATTTTAAAAATAAATTACTGAGTATTCAGAACTCTAGTGCCATGTAAATGAACTGTGGAAAACGTGACCTTGTCATGGTAAGGTCTCCCTTTCAGTGGATGGAGGGAGGCCTTCAGAATGTGCATTTGTAAGTTTGTGGGTCATGTATTCAATAAAGAATAAGATGATCACATTTTATATCTGGAAAAATAATTTCTCTTGTTAACCTTGTATTTGATCTGTGGTATCTGTTTTGATACTGAAGTGGGAAAATTCAATAGCAATGGTGATTTCTGTAGTAGGCCGTGTCTTCAGTAGGATAAAAGTAGGTAAGGGTGGGTGTGTGTGTGCGCGTGCATGCGTACGCGTGCATGTGCCCCACCCCCTAAGATTGTGCTTCAAGTTACCTAACTCGGGTTAAGAATATACCTTTTTTGTGTATAATCTAAAATGTGGTATGCATAATTTTTGTAACAAGAAGTTCTTGAAAAAAACTGAGTACCTGATGAGTGAGATTCTAACGGGAAATTTGGCTTAGATCTTTGACCCTGTGTTTTGGTTAAGCTTATCTATAAATGTCTATATGTTAGCAGGCATGTTTTAAAAATGTATTTGAGTATAAAAATTAGCTGTCTTATTTGAAAAACAAGTCAGACCTGTGCTTCATGATCCATGTGAAACTGCTGCTTAGAGAGGCTCTAAGAAGGCATTTATACAGTGAAGAATGAATGGCATGCCTACACTAACTCCCACAGGCTGGATATTTTCAAGGTATCAGACAGAGCTGTATATGTTGCTGTCTCTCTTTCTCTCCAGATATGACTATTTCTCTCTCAGAAACCCATAAAAAGCCCTTACCCCACTGGAAAAAAAGAAAAATGACAGAGGTAATTACACACATTTCTTTTGTTCCCGTTTACTGTGATACCTTTGTGCTTTGTAAGTTAGCGTTTTTTTAAATCATTGTTCTTTGAGTAGCTTAGTTAGGAATTTCCTGTTCACATTTTACTACAATGGTTTGTTTAAAATGATAGACCACAGTCTCTTTCCTGACCTAAAACTAGATTGGCCTTGAATGTTGAACAGAAGTATAACAAACAAGGAGAATTAATTGTATTTGCTTATGTCATGAAGAGAGGGCTTTTACTACAATGGATTCAGTAATATCTAATACCATCATTTGTGTTTCTTAAATATTTATGAAAACAAATAAACACAATTATTATATGAACTGTCAGGTCTCTAAATTTGTTTCTTTGATTCTCCAGGACGGGTCGTTTTTAATCAGGACAGCTATTTTTAAAAAGTACTTTACCTGTCTATTGGGGCATGAAACTCAGTGTTACCAGCAATTTTTTCTTGCCGTCTCTTGTAACTATGTTAATGCAATAAAACTACTTTAACTTGATATTGAAGTCATAAAATGAAGAACTCAGGTGTCAGGAAACACCAAAATTGTGGATAAAATATGCTTTGCTCTCCAGTAAAGTACCCTGTTGCTTGCCTCAAATAAATATTAGGATAATCTTCAATTATGTCAACATATATTGGTTTTAAAATAATAAAGTAAAAAAAAAATCTACCTTAGATGCATACATAAGTGTAGCATCTTTTAATCTGAGTAATTCTTACTTAAAACAAGTAACATTACTAATACATGTACACATGTTCCGTTTTCCACATATGTGAAAAGTCGCAATAAATTTATTTTCAAATAACTTAGGCCATAGGCATTTGGTATTACAGGGAGAGGTAAAAAATACAGTTTCAGCTTGTTTTAAATCTAAAACAGTCTTACAGTAGTTTTTCTATAACATATATGGCATATACAAAATATGTGGTGCTGTCACAAAGGTTTTATCAGCACTACTTTGGGTTGACCTACCTAACTTGCTCATAGCTTTGCCACCTTGAATAATATGACTATTGCAATCTCATGGTGGTATAAACTTCCTAACACATAATCATGTATTTTTGTGTGTGTCTGTAAATAGAGTGTATGCAGTATTTAAGTATCTAAGTGAATTAAATTTTCAAGCCATGATATTTCATATTTTTAAAGATATGGATTCTATAGCTGATACAAGACACAGGCATGTCACTACAAGAGTGTTACTACTTAAAATACTCAGCTGTTATGGTATTTCTAGCTCAGCATCTATCTCTGTTCCACCCAGTAAATACTCACATACATAGGATTTACTGTGGATTTATAGAGGAAATATTTAATGTATTTTTAAAGAAAATAGCTTTGGAAGGGAAAATATTTGGGTAACTTGCACGTGAATGTCTAGGGCAAGGTGGGAGGTGCTTTGCAGAAAAATGGGTTTGACATTTGATTCTATTCAGAGAATTCTGAAAGAATCGTGTGGCAGGAGTTATGTAGAAAATGTTATTGTTTTTCACGTATAGGTCTGAGTTCTATTCCCTTTTTGCCATTTTCCAGTTTTTAGTACCCCTTCCATTAAAAACAAATTTATTCTTAATACCCATGGTTAAAATCTTAATAATTTCCTTGCCTAAAACAGCAATCATAAGAAATATGCAGTGTGAGTGACTCTTTGAATTATGTTTCAGATTTTGAACTTCAGGGTAGAGGCTTTACTTTAATCATACTGTTTTGCACTTACAAATATCTCCAGGGCTGAAAGGAAACATTTATATTTTCTGTATAAGCTTCAGGCTATATCATCTTTACCACGCTGGCTTAATTTGAGCTTGGCTTATGTAATGTATTTAGTTATCAGTAGTTATATGTGAAATGAATTAGTATTCTATTTAAGTTGCACAACAACTCTCTCTTGATTGGAGTTATGGTGTTGCAGAGCAGTGGGAAGACACTCGTTTTTCATAAATGTGTAGCAACCTGGAAACTATCATTATTGTATAGTAAATCTCTGTCTTTAAGGATCTCTGTCAAGAATGGTACTCCAAACTATGCCTTATTCTTTGTCATTAGCAAAGTTTGTTCATGTGTTTTTTTTTCCTTTCAAACTTATATTAACTCATTTGGTTTATTGGATATAATAAAATGCAGCTGAGCATTTCACAATGTGGTAACACATTACTTTTTTATTTCAATTTTTTAAAAGCTGGGAAGTATGGGCACTTTATTTCTCTCATGTGTCTGTGTTTGTGTGGTGTTTTTTTTTTTTCTTTTGTACACATGCAGTTTCTATCAGCACTGGTTAAGTGGCGTATCAACAATATCTAAGACACGTTAATGAATAAACACCACTACAATGCAAACTGTTAATTCACTATAACTTGGGGAACTGTCATTAAAACACTTCTTAACTAATTTTAAAGCCAGGAGCTTTGAAGTGCTGTAAGCATGTGAGTTACTGAAACTGATCACCCCAATGTAATAGTGGGCTTCAAAGACTTTGGAAAGCTCTAGTCATTTTTCCAACTGCCAACCATAAACAAACAAACAAAAAACTGCACTGAAAAAAAGAGAAGACTGCCTTGGTAAAATAGTATCCTGACAATTTAAAAAAATTGGTTTGTTTCTAGTACACAATCAAAATGTATGTCCGTATGAAATCACATGAATAAGAGCAAAGGAATGTAGTTGAAGTTGCCATTAATGTGAAAAGATGCAAGAGCATAAGTGACCTTAAAGGTAAAGGTATGTGTATTTGGAAAAAAATGTTGTGATCTTTTTGTTTTGGAAATTCTAGTTAGTAGAGATTAAAACAGTATATGTTCAAGACAAGGAAAGAATCTGCTAAGCTTGAGTAGAAAGTGCAAGATGCTGTACAGTTTACTAAAGATAGAGTGAATGAGTTTTTGCTGTTGCAGGCTTTGGGAGGAGACCTTGCCTCAAAAAAAAAAAAAAAAAAAAAAAAAAGGGGGGGGGGGCGCAGCTTGAAAGAATGTTTGGAATTATTTTATTTTTCTTCAGAATAAGATTCTGATAGATGCTAAATTTTGCTAGAAAATCTTATTTCTGTTCACTAGCCTTTGGAATACTTATGGACCTGATATACATTAAAGTAATTTCTGCACAAGAATGGCAGAATGGCATTTGTGTAACAATCGTCTCCTTCTAAAATTAATTTAACTATATGCAATAGCTTTTTAAATATTTTTTAAATATTTCAGATATTTTAAAAAGCTTTATACTATTCCTGATTTACATAAAATTGTTTTGGCACAGTCAACAACAAATTGTATTTTATCTTTTTTAAGGGTTCCTAAATTAACTCTGCTTGGCAGAGTTTTCACTGCAAATTCTCAGCTCCCAATTCAGTTGTTGGCATTCTTTTTAATTTTCTGAGCCACGGCAAATGTTGAATAGTACTTCTTTTCTGTGTTTGGTAGAGTTTTGAGAAGTACAGGCCATTTATTCAAAGGTAGCTTGGCCTGCTTTCATGATTTTTTACATTTCAAGAATGCTTGGCATCACTGAAGTGCCACCTCAAGAAGTGACGTTGTACAGACCAATGGTGACATAGTCTAATGTGCAAGCAACTATCTTCAAATTCATTTCTTTGTATTACTTGGCTGCACAGTTGCCAAAAAGGAATGAAGATCCGTATTACACTCAGGACTTTGTTGACTGATGGCTATAAAATCATTGTAATATAATTGCTCCTAACACAGGGAAAAACATTTAATAGCCTCCATAAAAATAATTGAATACAGGGCTTGAAACAGCTGCACCCCACTGGTAAGTAGGAAGTCTTGTCTGATGAGTGGGGATGAGCTAAAGCATTGATTTCTGCAGAATTTAAACATCCATTACAAAGTTTTGGTTACTATTTCTATAACACTGACAGTGTTTACAGACAGGTGTGAAGTCTTGCTCCTTGCTCAAGGAGTTCATAATCTGTACAGATAACATATGGAGGAGGATGGGATGCAGTGAAATTCAATTTTGTTGAATGGTGATCAAGAATGTATTTCCACAGTTTCTAATCCTTATGGCTCCAAAGATGACCTTGAATGAGGGGGAGGGGCAGGGAACAATCCTCTTGGGGAAGGAGGGAAGAAACTAAATCATAACTAGGCTTATATTATGATGATTTGTTTAGTCAGTAGTGGCCCAGTTCTGCTCTCATTGAACTCAGTGGCACTCTTTTGCAGAACTCTCATTGATTTTAATGATGTGGGATCAGACTTTCAGATACCATCATGAGCTGGGTATAAATACATAGGTACGTGAACCAATGCATTACTATCTTCTTGAGTCTGCAGAAACGACTACTGTGCCTATGTTACTATTTCTCAAGCTTTATCTCCTGCACTACCAAAAGGAAATTAAGAAAATGCTGGTGAGTTTCAGTAATGCTATTTAAAACCCTCTGAACAAGAATCCTGTGGATTTAAATCTGTATGTATCTGGGAAAGCTATCAGTAGCAGCACCTGTGGGCAATTCCTGTTTATATGGGAAAACAGGACCTGAAAAAGGAGGCCGGGGGAGGGGATAGTAGAGGAGAGCCACTTCCTTGGCGGCAGCAGCAAGGAGGTGGGAAAGAGTCAGCTTATCAGAGAAGCCCTCTGTCCCTCCTCAAACCGTCATTAGGTTGTGGAGTGAGCATATGGGGAAGAGTGAGAGCTACCCTTTCAACTAGATTGTGTGGGAGGCTTCGAAATGTATCTAGTAGGTATCTCAAAGTTTATAAAAATAACAGAACTCAAGCAGTGTGTAGTGACAGTAGGTAGGCAAGAATCAGAACCCCATTACCCTTTGAGCTTCCTGGCATGCCTCCCCGTCTTCCTGCTTATTACACCACAACGGAGGGAGCTTACTTTTTCCCCCCCTTCATTTCTCCTTTGAATTCAGACTCCCATTGCTGGACTGCACATTGACTCCAGTTTACTCTGTGTTCACCTGAGAAAACAGTGCACTCTGCTATACATAATAGAGCTTTTAAATCTGCAGATTTCTTCTCATAAACTGCTGGGAGCTTGACTTAACTGGATTTTCATTAATCAGGGACTGCCTCTTGTCTCAAATTTTGTTGGGCAGTCCCTGAAGACTGGCTCACCTATCTTGCTTAGCTCTAAGATGGTCAAGATTCCGGTGAGAGACAGACAGAGAGGGACAGACCCACAGAAAATGTTTTGTAGTCTAGTAGAAGGTGCACTGAGCTGGGAGCAAGGAGACGAGTTCAACTCTGGCCTCTTCTGTTGACTGTAAAGGGTTGTGAAGTGCACAGAATTGTTATTGAGCAAAACTTTGTATCCCTCCCATTGAGGCAGGCAATCATATTCTCTATGTTTTACAACTATAGAAACATAAGGTCACTTTTAGCAGAGCTGGGAATTGAACTGAGCTCTCTAATATGGCAGTTTCCTCCATTTAGCCACACTGCCTTTCAGAATAAATCTGTCCCATGTATGTGCTTGGCTGTTTTGTTTGTAAATACTAGCCTCTTTGGAAACAGAAATCCTGTTTCCTTCCTCCCCCACTTTCCCTATTAAGCCTACACACACAGTGGTTTTAATAGTACTCATATGCTAGATTGATGGCTAACACTTATTTTTCTTTAAACCGGTGTAAGAAAGTTAGCCCTTCCCCCCAAATACGGGCCTGACATCTTTGACTATAATTTTCTTCTTAATCGGTATTAAAATTTAGAACTGGTCCTGTCTGTGGGATGAAGTGGGAGAAAGAAGTTTAAGTACTGCTTCTGGAAAAAGTATAGTTTAATGAACAAACTATTGAGTTTATCCTTGACTTTTGAAATATAAAAGTTGTCTCTCTTTTGTACACTTTAAAAGAAACAAAGGCCATTTGGTCAGTCGATACTACATGTTTTCATAATTCATGAATAGCTAATTGTTTCCTGAATAACTCTTAGTGTTTTTCCTTAGCTATCTTAACAGATAATTGATTTCATTTGGGTTGGTCATTTCATGAAAGGCTCTGAAATCATTGTATAAGAACCTGATAGAATAAAATGCTTCTGGGGTTACTGTCTAGTATTGGAGACTCAAAAGTGCTCCTGAAGTTTTGCTTATTTATTTGTTATACAGTTGTTTATACATACCTCTGGGGGGAGAGAAGATTCATTCAAGAGATTTTGATTCCATTGAGTGAGTTTCAGAAGCACCCCTGAAATATAGATCTCTGAGCGTGATTGGGGCCTTGGAGTGCTTCTACAGAATACAGAATGTTTAATTACATTTAAAAAAACCCTTCAACCTGCATTAAAAAAAATTACAGTTGCAATTCAGCCCCTTTGTGCATATGTATTATGATGTAGTCTTTAATTACATGATCACATACAATGTTTTCCACAGGACCCATGCCTCAGCAGGATCTGGATCTTTAGACTTGGAGCTCTGACCTCTACCACTTGAGTTAGTGCAATAACTGATAGCAGTAGTAAGCTGTTGTTCTCTTGTGTTCTCTCACTTGAAAGGGGGAAGAGAGACACATATTTACAGTGGGTTTCACAGCTGTTTGCTGAGAGCTGAGGAATGTGGAGACTGAGGACTCGTGGGTTCAATTCCAGGTTTTGTAGGACAGTGTTCTCTAATGCCAATAAACCCTCTGTCCTGTCCCTCTTCCCCAAGGCTTCTGTCCCCCTCTATCCTATCCTCTCTCTGCTTTCCCTTTGCTCTTAATCCATCTCCCACTCCTTTGCTCCTGCCACTCCTCCCTTTTTGTGCCAGTATAGCATTCCCCCACACCTCTTGGTTCTAACTTACTCCAGGACTGTGTATTTGAGAGTGAGAGAGATGCAACTGGCTCTTCACAGCCCCCCCCCCCCCCCTGCTCGGAGTGCAGCTCTAACATCACAGGGAGTCAAAATCTCTGAATTGATAGTGGAAATTGACCTTCACATACACTTCCACTGATCACAAGGGAATATTTAAAAGTACAAAAAATAAGCGGGTGTTGAAGAATACCTAACAGACTTTTAGGGGGTGAGGGTTAGGAGGTGATTTCATAATTAAAATTGCCCCTATGCCGTACCTTCTAAGAGAGCTGCAGAGCTGGGAGAGAAATGCTAATAAGATGCTGTTTATGAATAATAATACTATAAAACATAAAAATCAGTTTCCTGAGATGTTATAGATGGAAGTATGGTATTAACCCTCCTCCTTTTCAAACACAAACATGGGAAATTGACAAACTAGATAAACTTTCTCAGAGCCCTGGAATTAAAGGGAAATAATCTGAGGAAACGGAAATATCTATTTTTAACTTTCTTAATAGTATTTGTTTTTTGGGGGGAGCAGGAAAAGGAGGACCCTTATCTAGTGTTGAAGGATTTGATAAACATAGCTTCAATTAGTATGTTACCTGTGTAAATGCCCTCTTCATTGATAGTTATCCATTTTAGGGATGATTTTTCTCTTGTCCTATGGTAAACTGGTTTTTCATGAGCAGCAGTTGCTTTCTGTTGTCTGGCTACGAGGTGCTGGTGTTCATTACTTGTAGATGTGCAGTTGCATGTACTTTTTGCAGTCAAGACCATAGTGTGTCTTCAGTGCTGTTTAGTTCTGCTATATCTCTTGTTGCTCCAGGAATTTACCATATTTAAAATTTGTGTTGCTGTATGTGGAAACTTATTACATGGATAATTTTGCAAAATTACTATATTTTTTAGTCTAATCCTTTCACAATTATTTTATTTTAAGAGGACTCTGCTGTTTGTAAAGCAAATGTTAAACAGATCTGTTGTTTTTGCTGATGATTTTTATTTGACTTTTAGAGTACACTGGAATGTTATATTCTGAACAAATTTTGTAAGTTCTCTTAGTACTGTTTTACTCATGTTAAAGGGCTTTGTCACTGTATAGCTATTTATGTTTAGTTTGTTACACAGAAAACACATTTTTTCCTAATAGATCCATTTCTTTAACATAGCATATTTATGTAAGTTCCACTTCAGTGTTTCTGTTACCTAAAGCAAGATCCTGTTTTCCCACTGTTTTTTGTCATTTTGTTCTTATTTGGTCAGCATTCCTGAATGGATTTTTCACAGAACATTTTTAATTCTGGGACTAAAGGACTAAATTGCAGTAGCTTTCTTTAAATTTAAATATAATGTATTATGAAATTACTGGCAGTATTTAAGATTGTAAGGTTTGGTACCATTATTTTTACCTCTGAAAAATATATGGTGAATATTAAGCTTGATGACTAAACACTTTAGGATCTATTACCTAACGTAATAATCACTGTAAATGCAGCATGGTTATATACATGTTTTTGGCACTTAAAACAATGTAGGAGCTTTATAGGCATATGTGTGTAGGGATGACACACACTATTGGGCGGTATTGAAGAACTGAAAAACAAGCAATATGTTTTCTGAGAACTGGAAGAATGAGTGGGGGAGAATGTTGGCTGATATGATGGGGAAAGCTGCTTAGGATTCGGGAGAGTTTTTGGGAGGTCCTTCCATCTTTAAAGACTTGCAGGAGTAACCCACATTTGGGAGACCTGTTTTATGAAGCTTTATAATAATATTTTTTATGTATTTTGATGATTTTAGATGGGGACTGTTGTAAGTGTAAATACATAACACAAAACATAAATTACAAGTAATATTAACTACATGAAATCGGAATTGACACAACATAAAGCAATAAAGACAAATTGGGCAGTTACATGCCCCTCTAATTTTGAGGTCATGGGAAGGAATATTGTGATATGGAAAAGGACATGTACCCATGGTGCAGAAAATATGTTGAAGATGGTTGTTTTTTTTGTTTCCCCCTGTTTAAAATATCTAGATGACTATTGAGCTCTAAAACAAATTATGTATCGTTGTTTACATTACTTTTACTTATAGTAACTTTCATTAAAAGACTTACATTTATGAACATGCTGTGAGAGGAATCTGTCCTGCATATTGAGGGCATATGGGGTTTGTACTCTCATTTCTGGGGTACAGCAGTAAATGATATTTCAAGGAATCTGTGTAAATACGTTAGCTAGAAAGCTTGGCGCACATAACGGTTTTCAAACAGAGGATAAGAATGAAACCTCAGGATCTATGATATCAGAGGTTCTCAGAGATGAGTGAGACACTGCTGGCTAGTGATTCTAATATTACTTTGAACCATAGAATTGTTTGGGTGTGGTGTACTTGCAATTTTTTATTTCACATTTTTCACGCTAAATTTGTTTTTAATTAGGATGAGTTTGAAGCCACGCTATGCATATAATTTTGGCACCGCTTACAAATCACTTTGTGATGAAATTTGAAAAGAATGTTCTCCTGAACATACATTTTTTCACCGTTGTTGTTTCCTGCTTAGTCTACATGAATTTACTTTTTCCTCCCATTGTTAGGTGCTTGATTTTATTTTATAACACTTCATAACGTGGTTCTGTAACCTTTTAAAAATAAGGTTTCTCTTCCATAAGACTAAGACTGGATAAGGTCCAAGGTCATATAGTACTTTACCAGGAAGTCTTGGGCAAACACTTACTACCGGGAGTAGTACTTACTGCTGGGAATAGCCTCATTGAAATTAATGAGAATACTTCCAGTCGCAAGTTTTTTGCAGGAACAGAGCTTTATCAAGAAGATATTAAAGGTGAGTTACTGTGCAGCAGATGGGGTGTGAATTTACAGCACATCAGTTTGCTGCAGGAACTTCTGGAGTGGATATTGCTACAGCACATTGAAAGTCCCAGCCTGTGGTCTGGCTTATTACTACTTGAAAGCATAGTATGCCAAACTGCACTCTGGGACTTTGAGTGTGCAGTAGCAGTATCCACACCAAAAGTTACTGCAGCAAATTAGTTTGCTGTAGATTCACACTGGGGCTTGCTGGGCAGTAACTAGTTGTGTAGATGAGCCCTCAGACCCTGCATTTCTTACCTAGGTCTGGTCTACGCTAAAACATTAGGTCAATCCAGCTACACTACTTGAGTGTAAAAAAAAAAAATCCACACCCCTGAGATATGTAGTTTAGTCGACCTAATCCCTGGTGTAGACAGCGCTAGGTCAAAAGAAGAATTCTTCTGTCCACCTAGCTGCCACCTCTTGGGGAGGTGGATTTACCTATGCTGATGGAAGAACCTCTCCCATCAGCGAAGATAGTGTTTATACTGAAGCACATTTCAAGTGTAGACAAGCCTTTAGTTTTCCATCAAAATAGTGTTTGGCTTACTGGTGTATTTGAAAGTGACTAAGGTCTGTTTCTAATCTTATTTAACTTCTCCTCCAGGGAGACTCTTAAGAATTAGCCACAACTAGCTAATACAGTTTTAAACATGACTTGTCCCTATTATTACACTAGATGCTAAATTCTGTTTAACATTCTGTTAGTTAGAGTGTGTTGATTAAGTTTTTCTAATGATGCATTCTTCCAGCATGGAAAAGGCTTTTCTTATATTGATAACCAATTGTAGACCACAACAGGTTATAGCTATATCTAGTGTAAGCCTTGAGTCAAAAGCACTGTATATCTTCATCCTTTCATGTGCACAGTCAGACCAGTCCTTTTATCCAAGGATATTTCAATTTTATCAATTGACATCTGGCCAAAGTGATTTTGAACCTTGTTATAAAATCCATTCATAAAAGTATTTCACAGCATCCTTTATGGAAAAAATGCTGATGAAAAGCCTTATCATTCCTGTCATTTGCCATTTTTATGGTATGTGGACTTAGTAGCATGACTTCTTGATCTGGCTGCCTGTAGGAGGAATGCTGATAAACTTGGAGGAGGAGAAAGAAAATCTAGTTTTTTTTGAGGAGTATCCGTAGGGTCACTACACTTCGGGTGCACATGCCCTGCTCAAGCTCTTGATCAGAGATGTTTCCGCTTGCAGTGCTTGTTCGGCCTTATGCCTACTTGAGCTATATAGGGATGCACAGGTGAACTTCCCTCAGGTCCTTCTCTACTGGCTCGGCCTGAGACAGAGCCCTAGCGTGTCTGTTTTGAACATGCCTCAGCTATTTCATATTCTTTTTATAGTTGTTTAGAATAGTTAATTGTTAGTAGTAGTTACAGTTACTTAGTAAGTGTTAGTAGTAAGAAGATAAGTTGTGTTTGTTTTTCTTCTCTCTTTTTCTTTGGGGAGCCTTGTCTTCCTGGCATGGCGTGTTGGCTCGCCAGGTTTCAAACACTGCCTCTCCTGCTTTAGAGGCTGTACACCTGTGAGTGATGGCCTCTCTAAGTGTGTCCATTGTTTGGGAGAGTCCCGTCTCCCAAAATTGCAGTTTTTGCCTGTCCCTCAAGTCAAGGTCAAGGAAGAACAGGGGGATTAAGCTCCAACTGTTAATGATGGAGTGCTCATTTTGACCAGCATCTGAGTCGGATCAGGAGACCCTCATGCATACATCTGTCTCCAGACAGATCTAGTGGCTCTTCTTCCATTTTGCAGGCTTTCCTAAAAAGAGGTCATTGGAGGTTTCTGAGAGGGTTCTCAAAAAGAGGAGTATAGACTCTCTACTGAAAGGGCCTGCTCCAAAACAGCCCAAGTCCCCTGCAAGATCTATGGTCTCTGAAACCTAACCTCTTGGCTCGGTACTGTTGAGTCAAAGGACGACTCCTCCGTTAAGAGTGGAGCCAGAAAGTCCTGGAGGTTGAGGAAGAGACAGGGCTTCAATATTCTCTACCAGGGACAAAGAGGGCAAGCATAACCACCCAGTCTGATACCGTCAGGCTCAGTCCTGCCATCAGCACCTACCCATTCGGCACCTTGGGAACTGAGCAAGCAGTGGCGCCATGCTCCATTGGCACCTACATCAGTATGTGCATCATTGACAGCACCATCAGCTCTGGCTACTGTGTCCTAGGCTACTGTATCGGTACCAGTTCCCTACTCCATACCCCAAGAGTTTAGATACGTGAGGGGTCTGTCTGTAACAGATGAACTGGACTCCCCACTCCTTATGGTTATTGAGCATCTTTTGGTAGTGAGACATCGATCTCCAGACAGCTACTGTCCCCTACTACCACAGGACTCTACCTTGTTCTATCAGGGCTCCTCCACTGGACAGTGTTGAGGAAGATGGATACTTCTAGCTGGTCTCTTCTATTTCAGTCCAGGATGCCCCTGCATATCCTGTCACGAACCCATTCTTTGACACTCACAGGGAAGATCGCGACTGTCATCAAGGGTGATGGAACCAACTCTGCATGCCACCCCCCAGTATAGGGGCCCCCCCAGTGACTACACTGGGATCCCTGGGCTGCTTACTGACTGCAGTTCTCCAGACAGCTGGTACTGTCTCAGAGGGAGACCGGGGTGTTCAGTCCTCTCATCTCCAGAGAGCGAGTTCCACCCACCGCAGGAGGTGTTTGAGGAACAGGAGGCCAAGGTGGATAAAGAGGCCACCCCTCAAACACTCATCTCATCCTCGTGTCCGGATGAAGCAGTTATGTTTCCACCACTTATCATGGCCAACGATGAAGCAAACAGTACTGATGCTGCTGTAATCTGCCTGATTCTATTCTCTGACCCAGTTCTGCAAACAGTTTTTGTGTGCATGCATGCGAGTGAGCATGTGCAAGAGCCAACAGGAAAAGTGGCATCCCATAGTGCCCTGCGGGATGTGAGACCTCTTTAAACTTTGTGTTAAAATGTTAAGCTTCGTAACACACCCCTCTCCTTTCCCAGTTTATGTGGTGGGGTTTGAAGGCTCAGATTTGGGGGGCTTCCATCCTACTTGTTCTCTCCCTAGGTAAGCACACTTGCCAGGGGCTTCCTATCTTCTTCCTCTTTCTATCCCTTCTCATATTTGCACACATGGTGAGGCTTATTGAGTACCTCCAATCCCTTCTACTGTCTCCTCTCTCCACTGACAGTGGGCTGGCAAGATCATGCAGATACCTCCTCACCACTGCATTAAATGAACTGATGAGGATTTGTTGCTGCTTCTAAAGTTGCTGAGCAGGCAGGAGTTGTGTGGATCAAGTAGCAGCAGAGAGGAGTTAGTGGCTGCTGCTGCTTAGGTTCTCCCAACAGATGCCTGTGCCCTGAGAGAAGCTGATAAGCCTGTAGGGGAAAGGCAGAGATTTGTATGGGATCAGCTGCGGCCAGAAGTCTGGAGAGGTCCCTGAACACTTTGCCTTTTTGAAACTTCAGCTGCTGGAGTCTGTTTGGCGTTTGTTGTCCATGCCATTCACTGGAGTTGCTTCTGTAACATGCACATCATGCTGCTATGAATTCATAGATTTTGGGAAGTGAAGCTACATTTAAAGAATAGTTTTGGCTTGGAAGAGGAAAACAAGTGAAACATGCATGGGTCCTTCAGTTATGTTGAATGGAATATTAAAATGTTATGTAGGTGGGGTAACCCATTCTCCCCTCTCCTAGTCATTCTCCCTTCTCCTACTGGTGTCAGGTGCTTTGTTTAGACAGTGGTCTCTGTTGTACGCTGAAGTGGCCAGCAGGAAGTCAGCCATTTAATTATTCATCCTGGAAATGTCATGATAGAATTAGATGCACAACTACTAAATAGTCCAAGATACCCTCACAAGAATTAACTCAATATTGTGTGTTTCTAAACATCTAATTGAACATAAATAAGTTTTAATGTGTGCTGAGAAACCTAATTGCCACATCACTGACTCCTTCCCAAAAGAGCATCAGAAAGACTGTATTTAATATAAATAAGCCATTCGAAGAAATAAACATAAATTAATGCAGACCAAGCCTCCATCTCTGTACTACCAAATGCAGAAGTCGCAGATGAAGGCATAAATAATATGGAAGCACAAATACTGAAACTAGAATAGGGTTTTACTTGTGTGCCTTGAAGTTGTATTGTTAGCTTTGGTGCTGACTGTTGTGGTAGGTTCTCAAATAGAACAAATAATAAAGAATGCTGATACTTTGACAGTAGAAAATATGTTAATGAATTATCATTTGAGAAACCAATCCTGGGGAAGGCAAATCTGCAGAGCTGCTGGAACAACACTGTAAATGAATCCGTTCCCAGTTTCATGAACTGCCATGAATAGCAGAGCCATGCATGTGGCTGTTTGTTTAGTTTGGGACTTTTGCTTGAATAATGTATTAATACTGAATCTTAACAATAACAAATATTTTAAAAACAATTTGTATCTTAAATAGATTTTGCCTTTCTCTAAATAATTGCTATAAATATTATTTGCCTTAAAGCACTGCTTAATATTGACAAGATTTTGCACACTTTTGTTCTTTTAGTGATGCACCTGAGTTGAAACAAGTTCAGATTCCAACCTTCTACTCAAATATCATGGTGTTTTAGTCTGGGCTTTTGATTTGGGCCTGCTGCATAATTTTTGATTATTGGACTCATAGCTAGTATTTAGCATTTGGCCAACTAGCAATTTTTTGCATTTACAATGAAATTGCACAAAAAAGTATTTATAAGAATAATACTGTAACGAACCCAGCTGTGAGTGTTGTGGTATACCAGTCCTCTCCTAGATATTTGGTAGCATTTTCTCTGTACCATGAGCTTGATGGTAAACATTGTAGGCACTCACTGTTTTAGGCTCTTCAGACACCAGTGCTTGGGGGGAGGCTTCCATAAACATTCACAGATTCTGAGTAACAGAAGATTGCTATATTAGGGCTGGCAAAATAGAGGGTCCAAATACCATAGATACAATGGCTTCTAAGTTATAACACAAAAGCTCAAACTCCTCCACACCATTTTTCTGCCTGCACCATGCTGTCCTGTATTCTTTCTTGCTGTACCCTTACCAGCAGTAGGCTGAGTCTGCTTGGGTCTCACCTTCCTAGTCCTAGATCGTAGTCTACCTGTAAGCCTTCCCTCTGCAGTCTCCAGGCTACACAGTGCCTCTCAGATTCTGGCTTTCTCCTTTGCTTGTTTCTCTGAGATCTCAGGATGTGACTTTCTTTTCCTGAATTGAAAGGGTTATGGAGCCTTCTGCTGGTTGGATGTTGAACTGGAGAAAGGTAACTGTGTCCAGTAACAATCCAGCAGATGTATTACAATTCTGTACTTTGTTGTGTCCGTAAACACTTTTAAACACACATGACCGATCACAAAGAAAGGGAAATAAAGACTGCCTTAAACTTTGATTTAATTTGTTGCGTAGGAGCAGTAAATAATAGAAACAACAACAAACTTTTTGTTTTGTAGTTGGCCTTTAACCTAGGTATGGATTTTTAGAGAAAGTGAGTCCTTTTGGTCAAGTGACATAAGACTTGGCAGATACACTTTCTTTTGTACACCTTTACCCTGGTTTTGCTTGCGGATCAGAGCTACCATTTAAACAGTGGTGGCTGCTTGGAAGATTAGTTCTTGTTTTCATGATGTATTTCAGGAGTTCCTTTGCTGCCAGATATGTAGTTTACATGGGAGAGTTAAGTAAAGAGTACAATTTTTAAGGCATCATGAAAAAAAAACCATTTTCTGAGCCATGCCTTCTTTTCTGAATATGATTATGAATAAAAATAAGAAAATACATTATATAACTATCATGATTCATGGGTGTACTTGATAGTTTAAAAAAAAGGCAGGGGTTGGAGTCTTCCAATTTTTTTGTTAGTTCTATCTTTATCATAGTTATACAGATTCTCAAGATAGTGACTATGAACTACTACTGTTTCTTATTTTTGGTAATGAACAGGATTGTTTGTTATGAGTGTTACAGTTCAGTCCAGCCCAAATTCAACATATAGCTGCTGTCCTGAAGAGATTCTACCCTCTTGGTTTATGGAGACATATAGGTGCTATCCTATTCAGATGGGTTATTTGTGACGCAGAAGCAGCTGCGTAATAAAGATTTCAGTATTTCATGGCTACTCATCTCCTTCTTAGGCATTTGGTTTATGTGAGATATCAGAGGATACACTGAGCATGTTTAGTGCATCCAGATTCCAATACATGGGTGAGGTTCTTTACTGGTTGGCTGGTTATCATTGACAGATAAGAAAATGTAAAGGGGTCGCATGGCCTGAAAATTTAAAGTCTGTGTGTCTAAGTGATCTCTGAATTGACTCAGTATGCCACATAACACAAGGCTCAAGAAACTGTAAAATGGGGGGAATCAATCCTTTTAGTGAGTTTTCAAGAGTCAGAACAGAATATTCCTGCCTTATTAATTTAATGTGGTGACCATTTCCAATGACTGTCAAGAAAAATGGGAATGTTTTTCTTCATTTGTATAGCATCGTAAGTGATGTTAAATCAGATGATTTTCTACTTATGTATTTTGTAACTGTTGCCAAATTAATTAATATGAAATGATTTGCTGATAATAGTAGGCAATAAAGTCCCAATTCTGCAATCTGATCTTTGCAGGCAGACTACTTGTGCCTGGGTGCTGACCCCATTGACTTCACAATATGTGGTTAGGTGTCTACTTACATGGACTGAATTGCAGCATTAATGCCTAAGTGTGGGTGGTGTGTTAAGCCCTGCTTTTACACTTTGTCCTTGGCAGGTGGAAGGGTTCACAAATACAGGACAACTTACAGGTTCATGGTCTTAGAGACAAATAAGACTACATCCACTAAAAATATTATGGGTCTGGTAATCAGTAGAAAGCAGTTCTCTTCTGCAGTTTATTAAATAAAGTAAGCCCGATTCATCACTGTGCTACTTCTCTTTTATGCCACTGTAATACCATTGGAATTGAATACACTTATTTGGTGCTCTGTTGGCAATAATGCTACAGTGTAACCTGCTTGTGTTTAATTTTTTTAAGTTTGGGTGCACATTCCCCAAGGTACACAAAACATTAGAGAGGACTGTAAAAATAACTGACCTTTGAATTGATAATCTTTTTTTCCTCTCACTTTGAAGTGATGTTTTATTTCTGAGGGGAACAAATCCATTGTGAGAGGCTGCTTTGAATGCAAGTTATAATTTAAAATAATTTAAAATATCTCAATCATTAAATACAGTCGGTAGAACTAAGGGATCTGACATTGAATGTTGAATAGTTGCTGAGCCCTGTGCAGGTACTTGTAGCATGAGTCTTTCTGTGTTTTCCTCCCAGTGACCTCAAACTAGGCTATATTGCCCTCTGCAAGTTTCTGTCCTAACACTGTCCTTCCGAGCACTGAGCTTCATTTGTGCCAAATTCGGTGTGGTCGTTTCTGTTGTGGATTTATGTCCGCGAGGGCATGAGATGATGTGTAACCAATTATTTTATTTCAGAAATTAAGGTTAGATTTGAGCTGTCGTTCTTCAATGGTGAAATCCACTTACCCAGTCAGGCACTTTGTACACAAATGTGCACTTTTATGTGAGGAATGAAGACTTTACCTTAAGGCTTCTCTTTTTTTAAATGTATATAGTCTATATTACTCTGAGCTACCCACATTTCTAAGTAGTGAATATGGGTTTTAAAAAAAAAGGCTGGCATTTTAGAATGCACATCTTCTATGATTTGAACAATTAACATGCTCTAAATTTTGTTGTTAGAGCGAGGTGCTTTATGTAAGTTGGACAATGTGATGATATAATATCCCAAAGTACTCTAATATAGGGCTCATTGCTTAAGATGTAATTTGTTACAGATTTTACACAATGCCTTCTTTGCCTTAACTATAGTGTTTGCTGCCACATTGCTAAAGGTGCGCTGGAATTTTTAAAAAATTGAATATATTTTTGAAAGGAAATATTGCTGAAAAAGCACATCCTTCCACGACCAGTGGAGTGCTTTTATTACTTGTTCAATACTGTACTATCCTGCTGGGAGAGGGGTGGCATCTCTAAGAAAAGTATGTTTGATCTCTTTGGATTAGTCTGTTTGGAGGAGCTGTGAGGGTTAGGGCTGCAGGAGGGATACAGCTGAACAGTTCAGTGGTCACAGACTGGCTTTCTTCAAAGAAGTTCCTGCAGGCCTTGGAATGTATTTCTAGCCAGCCTGTAGCTACAAAGGTGAAGGAAGTCATTATAGCGTCTTCAAGATTGGAATGTGACTAAAATAAGCTGTAAACAGCTTTTCCTGTGAATGGCTTTGTGAAACAACAAAAAAAGCCCTCTTCAACATTTCCCTTCCCTAATTTTATATTTTCTATGAAAAAGTTGCTAAAAACCAGGCTAATGTGTAAGCTTAAACTTATTAAGGTGGTTATAAGTTACATATAGTATGAAAGGCAAACAAACACTAGGGCAAAATTCAGACATCTGAAAAAAACACTTTAGCTATATGCTTTCCTCCTCCTTTCACCCTCTCCACTTCTCATCCATTTTCTCCCCAGCAGCAACAGCCACTATGTTGTTTTTTAAGAGTACCTTCACTTTGTGAGTGAACCAGCATTAGCCCTATCAGAATGAATAAGGATAAGATCATGTCTAGAGTTTTCTTGTGTCAAATTGCACACTCCTTTACAGCTTCCTGTGACCTTTGTAGCTACAAGAAATAAATAATTTTAACAAATTTTTTGCCTAGTTCACATTGACTGGTCAAAACAATCTTAAATCTATTCTTAGACTGAGGCCAGGTCTACACTGCAGACCTATATAGGTCTAACTGCGTTGTTCATGGGTGTGAAAAATCCACACCCCTGACCGATGTAGTTATATCAACCTAACTCCCTGTGTAGATAGCACTATATTGACAGGAGAGCTTCTCCTGTTGACATAGCTACTGCCTCTCGGGGAGTTGCATTAAACAGCATCTTCACTAAAGCGATGTAGCTGTAGCGCTGTATGTGAAGACCTGTCATGAGTCTAGTTTTCAAAGTGGGATCAGCTGACAGATATTCTAGATTTTCAGTGTCTATCAGTCAGAATCTTCTAGACATTTTCAGTTTTTGCCATTGCCCACTGTGGCCCTGTTTACAGTAGGAAAAAAAATTCATGGGTGATGGTGAGTGTCAATCCTGAATGTCTTAGTCCTCCCCTCCCTGCTCCTTTTTCCCCCAAATGGCTTAACTTCTACTTTGGACAAGGCACCCAGGACAATTCCCAGTGTAAATTAGACAGACCTGTTGGCAATGTCTGAATTACAGCAGCCAGTGAGTTTCCAGAATCTCTGCAGTACTGCATGCTGGTACCACAATGTTACCTCTTGGACCCCCATGTAAAGCCTTGCAAGAGCTTCCTCGCCTGGCCTGTGGTTGTCTTCCTCCTCTTCTGACAGTGAATTGCTTGTCACATTGATTCCAGGGCTTTTAAGCACCTTTACACAACTCTGGCCCCTTCACTGTGTGTAAAGGGGCCATAGCAGGTGTGAAAATCTCATGTTCCAGCCTCTTGTTCTTCCAGTGGTCTAGCTCAATTTCTGAACAGGGTGTTGAAAGTAACTAAAATTGGCTTGTCCTGGTCTATACTAACAACCAAACTGCTTTCAGCCCTCTTGAACAGGGACAGAAGAGGCATGTAGTTGTCACTTGTTACAAACCCATAATCATTTTCTTATTCTAGAACAGTCCTTTGGTTTTTTGTTTAGTGTTGTTTTTATCCCAAGAGAGGATTTCCACCTTTTCAAACAAACAAACAAACAAAAAAGGATTCCATTATAAAGCGTGTTAAAATTTGGGGCCTAAGATTGTGTATTCACTTAAAATAGTCTGATTTTCCCCATGAGTTGATACTTTTTAGGGAACTTTTACTAAGCTTACTTTCACAAAGATGTTGGACTATATTTGGAAGCATTTACATTACCTGCAGGAATATCTCTTATGTATCCACAACAGATGACAACGTAAAATAAACAAATAAAATGGAGATGGGAAGAAATCCTCTCTGATTCAGTCAGAAACTGGTCAGCTGGCAATACTGGCATGCTCATGTCCAGTCTCAAGTCTTGTAATTGGACTGTTCTTATCATTTGGCTTTTAAATTGGCAGAGTAAATATTAGTAAATCTAGGCGTTACAAGAACATTTAATCTGCTGCATTGCATGTGCTTTCAAGACTAGTTTTTTAAAATTGTTTTTACCCAAATCTTTTAAGTTAGGTGGGAAAAAATCACCCAAAACAAAGAAACATGGTTCTTAAAGATTTCTGTCTATGCTTAAACCCATGAGATTCAGATTCCAAAAGCTTTCTAATGTGCTTCAAAATTTAAGATTCTGAAGTGTTACATAGCCAAAAAGGGCTGTGATGTCTGAAGATTACTAATACTTTTAGGGAAAGGTAAAAAAATGAGAGAGCTGAGGAAATAGCTTAATCTTGATTTCAGTCATGATATGAATAATGGCAGTGGTACTGGAAGAGTACTATTGTGGCAGTTTGTTGTGTACCGTGAAGTATGATCTCTGGTTAGGAGATCATAACCTTTTTATATAAAAATGTATCATTTTAAAAATTAATGCTTGTATACCAAAGGTGATATGAGGGATGGAAGAAACCAATATAGAGTGATCTCATCATGTCACTGATTTGAAACTTAGTCTGGTAGATTTTATTTGTATAATGAAAGTTTACATGGAACCTAACAAGTACTTTTTCATGTGCTCATTGTAGAATGTTAGAGGACTTGAGTCAAGGGGACCACAATGGAGTGTTTGTCTCTTAGTGAGCACTTAACAGCTCTGATTGTACACAACAGGCATTATTTTGTTGGCTTTTCTTTGCAACTGGAGTTAATTTTATTTTCATGAAAGTGAATTATGAATATCATTGTTTGATCCATAGAGCAGTCAGATTCTGTACAAGTTCTTTAAACTAGTGGAAAAGGCATAACAAGAACCAGTGGCTGAGAGTTGAAGGCAGACAAATTGAAATTAGAAATGAGCCACACATTTTTTTACAGTGAGGGTGATTACCATTGCGCAAAAAAAAAAAAAAAAAAAAAAACCCTACCAATTCTCCATCTCAAGTTCTTCAAATCAAGATTGAGATGTCTTTCTGAAAGATATGCTGTAGCCAAACAAATTATTTGGCTCAGTACAGAGGAAATGGGTGAAATGTAATGGCCTGTGATAACCAGGAGGTCAGACTACATGGTCCCTTGTGGCCTTAAACTCTATGAATCTATGAAAGTTTAATCAAATAGCGCTTTCAGCATATCTCATTCTTTCAGTTACTCCTGTTCTTCAAGTACTGGTGTTTTTCTATTCAGAAATAGCTAATTGTGCTATATTATATTTTGGTTTAATACTGTGGACAGATGGGAGAATGACTTTGGTTGTTTTATTCTATTTTCATTTTTAACTTCAGACAAGAACCTAATTAATTCTTTTTTGATAAAAAGTGCTCTTGTTCTGTTGCTGCCTGTCTCCTAATTTTGATGATTTAAAGTGCTTTTACAGATGTGTTCATTCCATGTACAGTTCCTTATATAGAAACAGGAAAGGAGACCTCTTTTGTAGCATTTGAATTAATCAGAGAAAAGGGGGTGATATTTCTAGAGGACATTAATTTCAGTAGTCTCCTGATGTATTTTTGGCTGACCTGCTGCAGGTCTGCCCGCTGCATATCTGTTTGTATGTTACTGTTCTACCATTTTATGTTTTGTTACTATGGGAACTTGTAGTTTGTCTAGCAGAAAAAACATTTTCTAGGCTTTGTCTATATTCAGAGTTGTACCAATTTAGCTAAAAGTGTCACTTTAAAACTGATCAGTTAAACCTGTGCAAAGCACAGTGCAAACACCTGAATCTGATTTAAAACTTGCTTTTTTTGATTTAGCTTAATTCAATAAGGAATCAGTAAGATACATTCATAAAAGTCTGGTTTAAATCAAATTAAGAATGCCCACTCTGTTCTGCACTGGTTTAAGGAAATCAGTTTTAAATTGATTTAAAATTAAATTTGTACAACTTTTAATCGAGACAATTCCTCAAGCCTGGTCTACAATGTGTGGCTCCGTCGATGAAAGGTACATCACTTATGTTACTTACTGATGTCAACGTACTTTGCATTGAGTGGCCAGACTATCTTCACTATGCTATGTCGATAGGAAAGAGTCAGAGCTTACGCTTCTCGTTCCGGTGGAGTGTCAGAGTCAACGGGAGAAGTGCTCGGCAATAGATTGAACATCTATCTCTTCACCAGACCCACTCGCATCGATGCTGTGATGCCAATAGAGCCGCCCAGTGTACATGCCCTTAGTAAAAACTTTACTTAAATAACTCAGGTGTTGACTGTGTGATCAAGGTTTCCATTTCCATTTTTTTATTTTAGAATGCAAGCATGAATTCTTAACAGATCTAAGGTTTCCTTTGGATATACAAACTATTATTCCACAGTTCAAACAGGTTTTTGTGCAAATGGTATAAAACCCGTTACCTCTACCTAATTCCCTTTCTTTACTGTTCACTTTCACTCTGTCTGTTCCCTGGAAGTTAATATTGTACATATCCAAGAAGTTTAAGCGAGACAGGTGAGATCAAGATTAAGGATGCTGGATTCAGGTTCTTATGGCATGCAAAGGCAGAAGACTGCATGTGTAGGTTTTGCTTATGAATAAGGAGAGTGTATGTGTCGGACAAGTATGCCTCACTACCCGCAAAGAAAATCCTGTTGATAATGTGGCAGTTCTAGAGTAATTGTAAACACGGTGTCTCTAGAACAAAACCACGAGAGGTAAATCAATTGCTATAACTTTACTTGTATTTTTCATATTGTAACTGAAGTCCAGAGACGTTAGAACTAACTTGGCAGTATTTTGCCTATATAACTACTAGATAAAGTATGGGAAGAACACCTATGCTGTTCTGTAATAAAGCTTCTTCTCAGTGACTGCAGCTTTTGGTTCAAATGGACAGTTCTACATGAAGTATTGTACATAGAAGTTGTCAATGATGGAAAATTTTAATGTAGGTGTCCTGTATATATGTATGCTAGAGAGAATTTTACTGTAACAGTACTATAGCTCTCATCTCTAAAACTCCTTATCTCTTATTTTACTAGATGTCACCAGTTTATGAACAATTCAACTCTCATGTAGCATTTGTAAACTCTAAACACTTAGTCAAAATTTATTTCTGAAGATCTAAAATTTATAAAACTTCCTGTTTTTATTTTAAATATTTTGGGTTCCTGTTGGATAAGTGTTGTGTACAATATCCTGTAATGTTGTCATAACATTCATTTTAGCAGATTTGTGAAAATATTCTCTAATCTGCAAAAATTTATCAAACCGAATTCTACATTTTTATCTTTAAAAACAAAAGGACATAGTGAACCATATGATCGATACAAACAACTCTTGTACTAAGCACATTCAAAACAGCACAATTGTATAAGATAGTGAATATGAATTATTGCCTTGCACTTAAATAGCAATTCAGTTTTAAAGCACTCTACATGCATTTAAAAATGCTTAAAATAGTCATGTGAGGTAGGTAGGTAGCTATCATTATTCAGTTTGCATACATGTGCCTAAGTTTGGAATTTTTGTGATCTGTCCTAGTGTTAATGTAGTACTAGTACTGCTCTACCCGTGGTGGTGGAAGTGCTAGCATAGAAACAACAGAAGCTTTTTATGCTCTCTTTGCTAGTACTTCCATCAAGGCAACCATTGACAGTGCAGCAACACTGGTTCTAAAGGTGAGAAAAGTATTAGTGTAGATAAAACATTTAACAATCAGATGCTATGGCAATGAGAGCCTTAAAAGTACGTAGGTAGTTTTGAGTGGCACGCTTTGCATGTCTTCTGCATGTGACATCAATGAACGAGCCTGAGCAAGAAAAGAGAGCATTCCTCTTGCGTCTTTAGTGACGTTGCTTGTTATTTAAGAACAGTCTACGTGTGGATGTTTGCTGTGTATCCCTTCCAGATTAGAAAATTAATTCTGTTTTTGAATTCTCTTTTCTTGCTGTTTTATTTTGTGTTCAATAAATTTAAATATGCAGTCGCTTCTTCATTGGATTGGTCAGACCCTCCCCCCCTTCAAATCAAAATCTTGTTTGATACTAAAACAAAATTTTGGCGTTTTTTGTATGTCCATTACATGGTCTGTAGAACAAATAATCAGTGTCTCTGGGAAACACCTAGATGACCACATATATGGGAACTAAGAGAACAAACTGTGATTTTCTAAATATTGTTTTGAATACTGCTCGAATTAGTCATCATGTTTGTAAACATGATGGAGAAGTATTAATTCCTTGCATTTTGAAAATGAGTGGAATACTTTAGTATATAAATATTTTATAATTCAGACTATTGCTATAAAAGTGTGAAAAAAAAAAAAAAAATTTCAAGTTGAGAGAGAGTTTGAGGAGAGAGACCCAGAACACTAATATCGATTTAAAAAAATATATATTTTCCCATTTGTATTTGAAAAGTTGTGACATCAGGTCAAAAGTTTCTGGAAATTATGAAAGATTTCATTGTTTTTATGTAAAAAAGATAAAGATAAAGTAATGCTGCCATGGGGGCAGTTAGCAATAAGTCTAGTTTTTTTAATCTGAAAAGGGCATAGGAGGTCATGGTAGATAAACAAACATGAGCTGTCAGTATGATGCTATGGCTAAAAATGGAAAAAAAACCCATTGGATGTTCAAAGGAACATTGAGTAGCAGTAAGGAATTGATGTTACTTTTATATATGGCATTGGTGAGAGCACTGCAGGAATACTCTGGCCAATTTGTGTCAGTGCTTCAAAAAAGATTCTGAAAAATTGAAGAGGGTACAAAAAAGAGCCAAGACTGGTTTAAGGTCTGGAGAATACACCTTCCAGCAAGAGAGTTAATAAGCTAAATAGATTGAGTTTCATGAAGAGAAGGTTTAGAGACAAGTTGACAAGAGTCCGTATCAACACAGGGAAGAATATATCTGACACTTTGGGGCTTTTAACTCTAGCGTACAAAGTCTCAACAAGGTTCAGTATTGCACTTTTCAAAGTTGAAGCTAATTAAATTGAAATGATAAATAAAGTGCATATTGTTATCCTTGGGGCTGGTGCGACATTGGAACAGCTCACCAGTGGATGTGGTAAATCCTATGTCAACAGAAGTCTTTAAACTGAGATTGTCTTCTTTTTTAAAATATATGCTCTAGTTCATACACAAGTTAAGGAATTTTTGCAGGAACTACTGGAGGAAGTTCAGTGAATTGTGTTATATGGGCAATCAGACTAATGATCATTAGGATCCTTGCAGGCCATAAAACGTATTCATTTATAATTGCTGTCCAAATTCTGATCTTTTATAGGAGACTGTAATCAGATATTGCACATTTGTGTACAAATATGGAAGCTGATTTTTTTTTATGAAATATGTGGTGATATGCATCACTTATAGTATATTAGGTTAGATTTGTTTATATTTAACTAATGGTTTTTATTGCGTATATTTAGTTAATGTTTATCTTTATAAAATTAACTTTTCTTTTGTGAATAACTTGATTACATAGCTAACTCTATTTTTTATTTGAGCCATTTAGTAACTATTAGGGAATACATTGGTAAGGGTTTGAGCAACTACTGGAATGATGTTATGGGAAGTGAACTGGATAAAAAACTACACCCTTGATTTTGCATGCATTACTTTTGCCTTTGTATTGGTTTTCTTAATTTCTTGGTCGTTTTGATCTTCCAGAACAATACAAATGTTGAATCCATGATGCAGGGAATACTAGGAAAAATGATTATTCACAATACTCTGTTAAATGTTATCTTTTCTGTGTATTTTTTTACTATTAGTTTGTCAAGCAGTTGCTGCAGAAATAGTATGATATTCAAAACATTGTTAGTAAGGTTGCTGCTGATACTTGTGTATATCCTTCATTCTAGGAATATAAAAATGCTTCACAAAGATTGCCTCTTTACCTTTTCTGAGGGCAGGAGGGTAATTTATGCTGGACCAACATAATAGAATTTCATGAACAGTTGTGCATCGACAACTGAAAAAGAGAATTTTCTTTTCTTTCTTTTTTAACGTTTAGGCTGCTATGGACAGCAAATTGCACTGCTATCACATTCTAAGAACTTGGATGCTATAAAGTTTCCAATAAATGTGAACAGCAATGAATTCCACCTCTGTTCTCACATTGTTACTGCAATATGGGAAAAAACTGGCAGGACTGCATGCCATCATAATTAAATAGTTAAACTCAGAACCTGAAGGGAGAAGCTGTCTCACCTGTTTTGGGAGCCTCTCTCAGCATACTTTCTAAATTAAATTTTCATTTTCTTTGTACATTTCAATTGTAATGTATTTATTACTATTGCATATCCAGGTTTCTTAGCTATTTAAATCAGAGGTTTGATATAGTCAAAGCACATACTAAATAGCATAAATTGCATATGAACTGTGCATCTTTTGAGTATATTTTCATTATTTATATTTTACAGGATTACAAAGCCATTAACATTTGCTGACTGTGTTGGCGATGAACTTCCTTTAGGATGGGAAACTGTTTACGATCAACAGATTGGAATTTATTACATGGACCATATAAATCGTGAGTAGAAGTGGGATTATTTTTGTGAAAACTCACAAGCTGATATCTACAGTTACACAAAGTATGATTAAGATGACATTTATTCAACTGAAAGCCACTGTGAGAAATCCTGGGCAAGTTATTTCTTGCAGTGTTTGTTTCCTCATCTGTCAAATGGTGATAATACCCTCCTTTTGTAAAGTGCTTTAATATCTATGGATGAAAAATGCTTCTATGTAAAATCACTATTACTACCGTGAGGTAATATAAAAGGTTATCTAAACTGCACTTGTTGGAATAAGTCAAGTTTATAATTTCATTTTTACAAATATTTATATTCAGGAAGAATTTCCAAGGTAGATGTATTCCTAATCAGTGCTTCAAGTTTACGTTTTGACAGAAAGGTATTGAGGGAGCATGGCAAAGAGTGATACAAATGCTAACACTGCTGAAGTGTCAGCATTTTCAGACTATATTTTGTATGTGTTGCACACCTTTCCAGTGGTCCATAGTTTGCTCCCTTTCAAAAGAACCCAAAACAGTCTGAGTGGAAGTGTGTAGTTTTTTTCATTTTAGCAGCCACTTAGCATAATATTAAGATTATTGATTGATATATTTATCATATCTTCTTATGTAAATCAGCAATCTCATCCTCTCCTAAGCATTGCATATTTTATGCTTCCACATAGCAAATCAGTGGGGTTAGAACGACGACTGGATGGATATATATTAATTATATTTGCTGTTTGGCTGTTGCAGAGCTTCATATCACCACTATCTGACACATTTGCCAAGTATACTTTTAAAAGCATACATCTTATCTTTATAACTTTGTATTATTGCCACTATTACAGTCGGGCACTGCCATCATTAAGCTGTTTATCACCACTGAGTGAATGCTTTCAGTATTGTGTGGATTGGCAGCTAGATGGTAAGAAAAGAAGAAAGTGCTATTTACCACTGCTGCCATTCCTCCTATCTGCAAAAACCATTTCAGCACCATCTATTTGAAATTAAATTCATCTAAAATAATAGTTTCAGATATTATACTGTCTTCCAAACCGCTTTGCCTATTTTTGTGGTTTTCACAAAAATATTTTTCATCTGATTTTGTTGTGTGAAAGACCCACACATGCAGGCAATGCTGCTTCTATCTAAAACAAACAAAAACCTTGAAGTCACCAGAAGGATCAATAATCTAGCGAATATTTCAAGATCCCTTGAAAAATCATAGTGCAGGTGCTTGTGTAATTCTTAAAGAAATGCTGTTAAGAATATTGCTCATTGAATGATTTTCATTTGAGCTGTCAGGGGAACTTTTGTAGAACATAGAGCTTTACCTCAGACTGTAATAGTGTAATATATACATAAACACCCCAGACACACACATTATACATATAAGCATAGAGTAAATAATTCTGAATATTGGCACAAAGTCAGGTTTCTTTATTTTGTAAAGGACATATAGGTATGGTAGATAAAGAACTAAGCACAAACTTCCATTGGCATGCTGTGGCTAAAAGAGGTAATAAAGCGTCCAATTAATAGGATTCCTCTGTTAGGAACTAGATTCTCCAGGCTATGGAACAAAGATTTGTTCATTTTTTTGTTTTTGTTTTTGTTTTTTAAGCTTGATGCTAGGTCAGGGATAGAATTTATGGGGGTTATTCACTAACCGTTATGGACACAGGTAATAACAGGTGAATGCAGTGATGATATAAGAATCAAGGAGAGGTTCTGGTGGAAAGAACCTCTTACTCTGGGAGTTCTCAAACTTACTCAGAATATTTGCCACAATAGCTGTTGGGTGACAGTATGCAGTGGGAGAACAAGGTTGCTCATTGACTGGACTTTTTCCCATCTTTCTTTACTGTTGGCCTGGTTATATGCCCTGTCCAGCAACTGGAGCTTAGTCTATCAGTAGACACAGTGGCAGAAATGTATGTAATAGTTGCATTTTCTTCCAACATTCCTTGTAAGAGAGGTTTCAAATCAGTGCTTTTTAAAGTCTGCATTGCAGGAACCTCCCACACTATGTGTACACCCAAATCCTTTCTTTTTTTCCAACCTTTGAAATAAAATCGCAGGATATATAGTTCTTCTAGGCCTCCTGCCTGGGTAACTTTATTCAGGAAAGAGGAACACAAGCTGGGCTGTGATGAAAATGATTCTGGCCAATGAGTTTCCATTTACATTAGAAAACCCAAGAGGTAAAGGAATCCTCTGTAAATCACAGAACTACTTTTCTGAGCCAACCCTGATCTCCATCTTGTCCTGTTAATTCTGGCCTTCATTGACACCCTCACTAAGCTGGTGTTGGATCCTGTCCAGCCATTTCTTAAGAAGCTTCAGTGGCTGCCAACCACAGAATTCCTTTTCCCTCCTCCTCAGAGTCTTGAGAGCCTTTGAAGTTTCCTTTAACCAGTCGTGCATTCCCCAGTTGGGAATAACATATTCCATGTTCTTGGCCTGCCATGACTATAGGAATTTCAGTCAGCTATAAAGAAACTAAATTAGTGGCTATCCAAATTTAAAACACCTTCAGTTTCAGTTTCTCTATGGTAACTTGTCTGTGCTCCATACATGTAAAGTGCAGTGTTCCACAGAAGAATGTCAGTATTGTACTAAACAGGAAGCGTCTCTCTTTCCAAGTGGGATACAAGATGTTGAGGAAGGTTTTTGGATCACTTGGCAGGTTATGGAGTGTCTCAAAATGTACAGCCTAATCTTTTCAGAGGCTTATGTATGATACATCTTAACCTTTGCTGTAACCTGGGATTAGAATTGGAATATTGTGAAGAGCCATTTATTGGGGTGTCATAATTCTGCATCACCATAAATATTTTCACTTTTTTTATTCCTGAAAATCTCATTTGTTTAGGTGTCTACTTTTCGAATGGTTCTCAAACAATAGAGCTGCTTATATGTTTGTGGTGATTTTTATAATTAGTTGGAAGGAAAAACTACAGTTATTAATTACTTGGGCTCAAACACTATAATTTCTGATTTCATAACAAACAGAAATATTTAAATAGCTTTAAGCCCTATCATTAGTACTAACAAAAAAGTTGGCTTTCTCCTTTCCTATCATAGTAACAGGAAAAGCAGAGTTTTTAGGGGAAAAAATTAACTGAAAATATCTTCTTTGCTTGTATTGAGTATCTGTCTTCTGGCTTACTCTACATTCCTCAAGATGGCCTGTGGTATGACGTTTCAATAATCACTTCATTAATAAATTTGGAACCTATAACAGAAATACTTTCTATGGTATGGTTAACCTGTGGTGTCCCCTGCTGCTGGGTTTACAGTGGCTGTGTAGTTTTTAAAAAAAAAGACTAGATGACTTTGTGATTTTTTGACAACTGTTTATTGCACCTGTGCCCATTAAAATAATGAGATAACTTAAACCATAAAGATTCATTTATGTGGTGGCAGTGGTGAAACCAGCAATGTAGATAAAATGAAAGCAATTTTATCACCATACTGACTAACTCCTTTCTGAAGTACGGTGGTAAGATGCCTGCCCCCTGCCTGTATTACAGGTTACCCAATAACTGCCAACAGTGGAGCTGCACTAATGGTGAATGATGCATTTGATTTTTGTAGGCACAGCCATATGAGACTGGCATTTGCTATCCCGTGGACTCTGCACAGGCACACCCTGCACTTGGGCCACCCATAAAAACCTTTTTTTTTTTCATGGGGATTTTTTTTTTTGCTCTATTTTTTTTTTGCATTTTTTTTGCTGTTTTTTTTTTTTTTTTTTTTTTTTTTTTTGCATTTGTGGGCCACTGAATTGTTTGCATGAACATAATATATTGAAAGCTTTTTTTATGCTATCAACATGTATTTAAAACAGTTTCTTGTTAGTAGAAACAAGCTTTACTTTCAGGCTGTGACTATAAACATTAACTATTCTCAAAAGTTAAAAGGGTAGTGATGAGAGTGTCAGGGCTCTTATGGCTGTTAGGTCCAAAGAAAGTTAAAATTAAGCATGTGTTAAAGTGCTTTCCTGAATCTGGACCCAAAACATTCATCTTCTTTGGTCGCTAACTTCATTTTTCACTGTCTGAATGTGAGATCTCTGAACTGCTCCAACTACCCACTGAGTTGAAAATCAAATATTGGGGTATTGGTTTGGTTCTTACTTGGCTGTGGGTTGTATTACGCTTAGGCCATCAGAATGATCTGATCTGTCATCTTAAAACATTACTAAGGTTATTCAGGGCTGAAAAATTACTCTTCTTTTTAACTCATCTCTAAAAATAAAAGACTCAAATACAAGTGACAGTGTACTTAGGGTGCCTCTCCTTTTTTCTGTCTTTTTCTGGAGTAATCTTGAACTTTGTATTGAATTGGATATACTAGATGGTTTAGAGACAGACTTCACCTGGTTTCTTTGAGCACATTTCCTGGCTTGTGAACTATCAATATAGGTATTGAGAATTGACATTGAGAAAGAACTTGTGATTAGTGGAATAACAGGACTTAGGTATTTTCTCCTTAGAGCTCACACAAATTGAGGACCCAAGAGAGCAATGGAGAAGAGAGCAGGAACGCATGCTAAAGGAATATTTAATTGTTGCCCAGGAGGCACTTAATGCCAAGAAAGAGATCTACCAAATTAAACAGCTGCGCTTTGAGCTAGCACAAGAAGAATACCAGCAGCTGCACAAAATGTGTGAGGATGACAGCCGCTCCTATGCCAGTGGTGAGTTTACTTTTATTCTCTTGCTAATATGTATTTTTCCACTATTCAGTATTTACACATAATCCAAGAGCTTGCACCCATAACTCTATTTTTTGTTTTGTGAAAGTTTAAACTACTCATGAAGTTGCTATGTTAGATTGCTGGAAGAAATTGTATCTTAAAGGAAAATAACCCTCTCCAAAGAAAGTTTCTTCCATTATAAGTAGCAGTTTCATTTTAATGAACTTGCACTTTTGAAAACTAGGTTCTATCTTTACTTAAAAGAGAAGGCTAATCTTTGTATCCATCTGCAGAATATTGAAAGCATTAGTGTAGCAATGAGAGCAGAAATAGGCCACCCCTAGTTCCTTCTTCTAAGGCTCTATGAATGTCAAAGTCATGTGTTAGATTAATGAAAAACACCTCCTTAATTGGAACATTTTAGAGTATGTTTGGATCCTGGTTACATGGGTGCACTCCAGTTTCTAAAGTTCCTGTTCGCTCTAGAGAAGACAGTGCCTTCTGCAAGGTGTAAGGGCGATCCATTGTTGTTAGCTTGCAGTGCTGTGTATCAGCCGGTGACAAATTTACCTACCTTAAGCTAACTCTTAGAAAATTAAAAAGTTTCCTTAATGCCGTACGCAGTTGTTAATAAATGTATTTCCTTGTGAGATGTTTATAAAGGCAGCGTTTAGGCTAGGAATAAGCAAACAAGTCCCTCTAAGTAAGATAACTAGTTTGAACTTCAGCCTTTTATCTGATCCTAGCTCAAATAGTATTTTATAAGGTTGACTAAAGGTTTAGTTAAGGATTTCTTTGGTCAGTGCTACTTAAAAAATAGTATGAACTAAGAAGAATTGATTCACTCACTTTTCCCCTCCAGTTATAATTCAGTCGTCCTCTGCTGGCTCCTTCACTGTCCACAAGCCTCTAGCTGTTTTTTCTCCCTAACTCTAAAGGCCTCCAACAGACTCAAAAGTCAGTCGTGTCGTCTCCCCCCCTCCCCGAGCTCTCCAATATGTTGCTGTCTAATACTTTTTAATGTCTGTTGAAGGACCTAGCTGCCTCAGCTTTAAAATCTCTTAATTTGTGTCTTGCATAGTTCAATCTAGGTTAGATCACACCAAGATTTGCCAGACATTGTGATAGTTAAAAGCACACATTCCTGGCGTCCAGCACAGAGACAGTTGTATCCCTGCAACAAATACCTAAAGGAGTGTGAGGGACAAATGGAGGACTGGGTAGAGGTTCATTTTATGTCAAGCATGGAACCCGCATCATATTGCGGAGGGGGGGGGGGAATGGTATTTAGTGTGTGCTGTGGAGGAATGGGGGTTACCCAAAGGATGAAATGAGTGAAAGTCCAAAATGTTTGGATAACAGTGGATGATTAACTGAACCCATTGAAGTTCATCCATCACTAGTTGAGAGTAGGTTTTGATGTGGCTTTAGAAGCCAAGCTGGACATTTTATGAGAGATGACTTTATAATGTGAGCCCCACAGAAAATTTTCTTTCATATGGCCAACCACTGGTTGGTGACTGTGGTGGAATAGACATAAAAAGTTTCTGCAGATGACTGCCTTCACAGTCCAATTTACTGTCCAATCCCAGTACAATTTATTCTCTTTTATTAGTGCCTGCTTTTAAATGTAAAATTTGCTTACATTTGATGTTCAGAGCCAGGGACAGAGATGTTTGATGCATGACTTTGGCATTTTGAAGGGCTCGGAGCCAGGAAGTCCAAACAGTTAAATATACATTATGTAGTACACAAGTAGATAAATTATGGAAGAAAATCCCTTTTAATAATTGTATGTGCCTTTACTAAAAGGCTACTTTGTTTAACCAATTCTTAAAAGTTCTTCTCTTTCATGCATAATATCTATCGTAAAGCTCAGTGTTTTTTTACCTTGGGTATACCTCCACCTCACAGTCTGAATGGATTATTTTCATACTGTTTTCAAAATTAGAACAAAAAATGGATAATTTTAAAATATTTTAAAATGTGGCAGCTGGGGGGACAAAGTTGGCTAGGGCCCCTGCAGTGGAAATATTGAGGGGGTGCTGCTGCCATGAAAACTTGTGCATGCTTGGTAGGGGGAGGGAAGAGTGGCTGCAGTGGTGCTTGGGATTTGTCAGGGGAGCAATGGGACCAGGAGCAGGGGGGAACATCAAGAGCTTCCATCTCAGTCTGAAGCTGTCTGCGCCGTCTCACCCCTCGCTGAGTGTCAGAACCGCCCTTTATTGCCCTTCCTATTTCTCTGCCCCCCATTCGCAGGGAGCTTCCATCTCCCTGCCTCTCCCTCTCCCTCCCCCTCCCCCTCGGTGAGCAAAACATTGCAAACGGTGTTGAGTATTAGCCATAAATGCTTTAGTTATTTCATAAGGGAACCACATGGTTAGGAAAAAGCAAAGATCTTCTGTCCAAATCACTGTGGTTTTTCTTCATGGCTGAAGTTGTTCTGATGATTTTAAGTTGCAATTACAGGATAGAATTTTACATAAGGTGACAGATTTGCTAGAGCAAATGATAAATTATACTCAGGGTATTATACATTCAGTGTGTTGCATCAAAGTATTAATGAAACAGGATGCTACAAAAATCTGTGGTATTTTCGTTCAAAGGCTTTCCATATTAGATTAGGCTTATATTTCTATCCCTTCAATTTTTGCTGAAGTTTACATGTCATAAATTTAGAACTCCCACTGGAGGTGTGCGTGCACTTCCTATGTACAAGATCAGATTTTTTTTTTTAATTGCAGTGTTCATTTGGGGCCATGCACGTGCTCTCTGCCTCCTTGTATACCCATGTGACATAACGGGTGGGGCAGCCATGGCCCTCCCTCAGTTCCCTCTTACCACTCATTACAGCAAGATGGAACCTGGCAAGTGTATGATCCACTGTCTTTAATCTCATTTTAAAAACAACTAGGTGAAGTATTTTTTTTTTACACTTTGTCATTGATTAATTTGGTTGTTTCAAATCAGATATCCCCATGTACAGTGGGGCTAGATGCTTCACACCAAACACTGCGACCTTTGGGTTTCAGCCCTGCCTGATCTGTGATGGATTTATTCCCCAGTTTGAAGATGGAATTGATGGCTTTTTTTTAATCTGGGGCACCCTTCTCTCCCCACCCGAGCACACACTCCCAGCAAGAACCACAATCCAGGATTTGGTAATGAAAGAAAGGAAATGAAGAAAACTCCACCATCATGTGGATGTTAAGTGTGCTGGCACTGGGATCATCTGCACCAATCAGAGCTACCTCTGGGTACCAGAAGCTGGGTACCAAATCAGCATGTATACCAACTGACTTGGCACTGGCCTCTGAACCAGCTTCTCTGGCATTGATGACATTTGTCATTGGAGCCAGGACCCCAACATAGGGATGGGGCTGACAGGAAGGGCCAAACTGAAACCAAACATGGCCCCAAGTATAGGGAGGCATCGCCCCATAGAAAGGAGAGGAGACATCACTCCTCAAAGGGTAATGTGCCTAAGTCTTTTACCAAGGAGAGTTACACTGACTAAGCTGGCACCAGTGAAGGCATCAACCACTGCCCCGATTGTGGGACTGAGATGCATCCTGGTGGAACTGCCGGGATCCCCTCTGGGGTTATTGCTAGTACTGAAGTGGCACTGGGCCCTGGAACCAATCCTCCACCATTCGAGGACTACTTTTTCTCATCACCATTGTTGAATTATGCCTTCTCCCCAGTGTCAAGCAGGGATGCTTCCCTCTTACCATATGCTAGTGGCCGTGCAGATGACCCGTGGGATCCCTGTTGCAGGGCGCAGCCACAAAGACACCAGGAGTGGGACTGGGCCGACCAGTCGCTCCTGGGCTAATACCCATATACCTGGCCATACTGGGGACCATCATTTCTGGTATCCTACAGCAGATCCCCTTCCTATAGGTACAGGAAGATGGAGAGATTGAGCTGTCCAGTGGTATCGTGACTTGGACCACTGACAACAGAGCCACACATGGATCTCCAAGAAGTAAGGACGCTGGAGAAACAATGGCACCTTGGCCTCCACCCAAAGTGTCTTCACTGTTTCCTGACTAGGTGGTCACACCTGCTCTAGTCTTGCTGACCCATGATTTTAAACTACTCCAGAATCTTCCAGTTTACATAGTGAAGACCCTGGATATTGAAATGGATATTGAAATCCAAGAGAAATCACACACTCTAATTTCTTGAGCACATTGGCTCCATCCAGGCTTGTGCTTTCTGTAAATGAACGCATACTGGAATCAGGTAGGAAGCTCTGGCAAAACCCAGCTACCATCCATCCCACATCCAGACTGGTTGAAAAACATTATCAGGGGCCTCCAAAAACCTCTGAGCGCTTTTCCTTCCACGGAAATCCAGGATTAATTTGTAGTTGCAGCAGTGCAGGAAAAAACAAAATTGACAAAAGGCACATCCAAGGACAAAGACTCAGAAAAAGCTTTTTGGGTGCATGTTGGCACCTGCTTGGATGCAAAGCCTACTCATATACCTCGTTGCAACTATGAGGTACTGTTAGCCAGATATAATAACCAGATGTGGGGAAGTGTGACTCTTTCTGACAAACGTGCTACAGGATGTTGGGGAGGAATTATTAAAGGAGATCATCAGAGAAGACCAGATGGTGGCCATGATGACCTCACAAGCTGACATGGGTGCCTCCGACAGTCACAAGGTAGATGAGCATGAGATGGGCCTCTTGGCTGCTGGCCTCAAAATACAGAGAAGTCAGGATACCAAATAGGATCATCTGTTTGAGGTCTGGAGCTCTTCAACAAGAGAATTGACAAATCACACCATTCTTTAAAGGACACTGGGGCCATCTTGAGATCACTGGGGACTAGACTTGCCAACTTTATATTTAAAAAATATGGGACAGACCTCAGATGTCCCTAGTCTTCACAGGAACCTTTGGGGACAAGTCCCTTCTTCTCTTCCATTCTTCCAAGAGGTTATTTCTGCAGCTCTGGTTGCTGCCACTGTGGCTCCTGTTAAGGTTCCGTGCAGGTGCTGGGAACTAAGTGGGAGCCTCTGGCATGATGGAGGGGTGGTCAGGTGGAATTTGCGTGGTGTTGAGACCCCATGTGCCTGGCTGAAATATGTGATGAAAGGTACCCCATACTGACTTAGAACGGGGCAGGCAATTTTGTGTTTTTAATTGGGGATGTCCCTTGAAATATGGGACTGTTGGCAACCCTATGTGGGGATGTACACCCCCAACTCCCTAGAGGAAGCTCTATAAGTACCAGATCATTCATGCTCCCAGGGCAGACAGCAGGAGTACCACTATGAAAATGATCGTGATTCTTGAAGAGGCCTCTCATCTGCCTTCTCTGTTATTCATTCTTCCCTGTCAGCCTGGTAGCAGATTTGACTGCAGACTGAACAAATACATACACTGCCCCAGATTCAGGATGGTAACACATGCATCCATCATTTCATCTCTTCAGACTCAAGACTAGTTAGTGGCTCTCTACTTGGAAAATGTAGATATAGATATCCACTTGGTTCTCAGGAAGTACTTTAGATTCACAGCGGGACTGACTTACTACCAATACAATATTCTGCCATTTGGACTCTTCATGGCACCCAGAGTATTCACAAAAAAGTCTAGTGGTGGTGACTGCCCACCTGGGAAGGTTTTGGCTCTTTGGTTTCTGAGGTACTAGACACTAGTCATATGTTTTAGGCTATCATCTTGCTTTCTCCCCACTTATATTTTAACTTGGTTCTAGTTGGCTCTATTGCAAATACTGTAACAGGGTGAAACTGATGCCATATGAAACATTTAAATCTCAGCTCTTGTGGTGTGCGAGACTGGCTGCTAAAATCTTGTCAGAACTGGAATGGGGGGGGAAGCAAGCTAGTATTATTTTGATATTTTAAAATAGGAAAGTCATCCAAGTTATTAAAATATTTTTCTGTATTTTTTCAAGACTTTCAATAGTGCCATAAGTCTTAATTTTGTTAACCTATTGCCTATCATCTTGCTCAGGGCAACTTTTATTTAAGTGAAGATAACATTGGAGAAATAAGGTCTGATTTTAGTGCTTTATTTGATTGGGCTGTTGTAGTTCTTCTTCTGCCCTGGAAAATAAAATGTGTGTGACAGCACCAGAATAGGGCACAGACAATTACTCAGACTTTTCTGGAGAGTATCCTCAGGAAAGGTACAAATACTAAATAATTTTTAAGTTTCTGGAACTACTGAGACGTGTTGCTGGCATTCCTCAGAATCAGAAACCTAAGAAAATACTGGAAAAATATTTTAATGTACTGTTTCAGTCATGCTTTCAGATGTAGAAACATTTTAGACCAGTAAGCATGCTTTCAGTATTAGTAAACATTTCTAAATATTGGTCCTGGACCAGTTAGAGCAGTTCTGGAACTGTGGAGAGCTGGCTTGTCAAATGATGATCGCATAATCCTTCTTGTTTCCATCTGTCAAATCACATTAAAAGACAGTTAACAATACATTAAGACTTTTCTATGTATGCATTTGCAATAAGTGCATCAAAGCTTATGTGCTCATGATTGCAGGTGGAAATGGAGGTGTTCATGAAACTCTCACTATTAAGTTGTAATCAACACTATAAAAAAGTTTATTAAATTCTGGAATAGAGAATTTCTGTCCATGCATTGATAGCAATTGCACAACTTCTTTTGGCAAGTTACTGCATGGTTTAAATGACATTAGTGTTATAAAGTTCTTTCCACAATTGATCAAGACATACAGCAGAGTGAAACACCGAGCTGGCTTATAAAGCATCAGGCCACAACTTTATTAACAACAGGTGGAGAGGGGCTCTTCCCTCATCCTACTTCCCTTAAATACCAGGCATTCTATTGGGCCCAGTGCTGGACTAAACAGCTTCACACAGTGAAACCAACAAATTAGAGTTAGCAATTTCCAACCTAACCTCTTGGACTTTGGCCCACTTTAGAATCCTTTTACTACCACAGTCTGCAGGAGTTTGAGATCTCCCCTTTTCTCTGTATGCTAACAGGTCCATCAGCCATTTTCTGGTATTCTTATGCATATTTTCATCTGGGAGTTGCCCCTTTCAGCTTTTTATCCACATCCACACTGGCTGCTAATTGCTATAAATTAGACTTTCCTGTATTATTTCTTAACATTAACTATTCCTTTCCTTACTCCTTTAAACCTATAAAAGGACTTGTATGATAGTGCGAGGAAGACAAAACCCAGCCCAAAGGAAAAAATTCCATTTTAGTCCCAATATTGGTAACCTGGTCAGATCCACATCATCAGGGAAAGGGATGAGGGGGCATTACAATTATACATTTATCGTTTAAGGCTACTGAAAATAATTCTTTCTCAGCTCTTTTTTTTTTTTTTTTTTTTTTTTTTTTTTTTGTTAAACAATTATTTGCCATATGGATCATTATGTTCCCCTTCAATATTTCATTAAGCTGTGCATGTTAAATTCTCTTTTTCGTACAGTATGAAAAGACATTGTGTGTCACATCCTTGTGGGGGAATAATACAAAAAAATTGCACCGCAGTAATATTTAACTTTTTAAAAGGGGGAACTACACAAGAATTAGGAGGCTTGTTAGATGGAAATTAAAAAGAACTGTCACAAGGATTAAATGCCTACAAGCAGCATGGGAACTATTAAAAAACACCATAATAGACGCTAAATGCATGCCACAAATCAGAAAAAGACAAGAAGAAGACTAAAAGAATGCCACCATTGCTAACCAGCGGAGTAATAGAAGCTGTTGGAGGCAAAAAAGCATCTTTAAAATTTGGAAATCAGCTCCTAATAAGGAAATAAGAAGGTGCATGATCTCTTGAAGTGTAAAAGTCTAATGAGGCAGGCCACGAAAAAATGTGAATGGCAACTAACTAAAGACGCAAAAACTAACAGTAAGATTTTTTTTTTTTTTTTTTTAAAAAGCACATCAGAAAATGAGAGCCTGCCAAACAGGGATTGGAGACACTAGTTGACCAAGATGTTGAAGGAGCAGTCAACTAAGACAAGGCTATTGAAAAGAAACTAAACTAATTCTTTGCATCTGTCTTCATTGCTGAGGCTGTGGGGCAGATACCCCATCAGAGTTACCCTTTTTGGGCAGCAAATCTGAGGAACTGTCCCAGATTGAGGTGTCAATTTAAACGGAGATTTTGGAAAAAATTGATAAATTAAACAGTAAATCAGTAGGACCAGATGAAATATTCACCCAAGACTTCTGAAGGAATTCAAATATGAAATTGCAGAACTACCAATGGTAGTACATAACCTAGTACTGAAATAAATGTGTATCAAATGACTGGAAGGTAGCTACTGTAGTGCCAATTTTTTAAAAAAGACTCCAAAGGTGATCCTGATAATTACAGTGGAATGGAATGTAGAAGCTTTTAATCAACAGACCGTGCTGCTCTATAGCAATTCAGGATAGATAGTGAAGAACTTAGGATAATTTCCCAGTTAGAATTTAGCCTAGATTGATTTTTGGAATCTTGAATCTTACAGAAAGAAGAAAGAATATGTTGGCGTGTGAAATGATGTTGCATCTTAGAAAACCTCAGTCTAGAGAAAACACAAAAGTGTCTTTAAATTGGAGCGCTCTCCAAAGTAAAGCTGTGATAAGATTATTAAAATGCTTGCTATTAAGGGGCTATAACTCTGAGAGTGAGGAAATTTTTGAACTGTGAACTTGCATGTGGTTGTTGCAATTCAGTGCATGCAAGCAGACAGAATTTCATCAGTCTGAGATGATTGAGTTGGAAACTGATTGATTGGTTGATTTTGATATGGAACAACTTCTACTTTTCTGTTCTTAGAACAGCTTTATTAAATTGAATTTTCTAATTATGTGATTTTACTTCCTTTATCTGTATTTGGTACCAAATTGATCCACATTCTATTAGATGGTTCAGTCCAAATTTTGGCCAGCTAAATAAATTCTTACATTTATTGCACATAAATACCAGACATTTAACTAACAGCCAAAAATGACTTCTATCTGAAGTCATGTTGAGGAGGTTGTAAATAAAATCTGTTACCATAGGGCCATTAAATGTGTTACATTTGTATGAAAGTTCCTAAACGGCAAAAAAAATAAATGGAAAAATCCTTAAATATACTGTCAATTTTTAGACCCTACTGTTTAGAAGAAATCATTTTGGCTACAACATTTCTGTTTTACTCAGAAATAATTACACAGAGCATGTCTTGCCACAAATGATTATTATAGCCTACAATGATCTGTCTGGAAGTTGTAGACAAATAAGCTTGTTCCATCTTTGAAATAGAATGACTCAAGTTTGGGAACCCAGAATGCCATGCAGCCCACACTTTTACAAGTATGTACTTTTTTTTTTTTTTTTTTTTTTTTTTTTGTCCCTTATCCATCAAAACACTTAAGCATATGCTTAAGTGATTTGCTGAGTTGGGGCTTTGGAGTTTTAGAAACATGTTTGAACTGGCTAACGTATTTGTACAGTTTTACATGACATACAGCCTACACACACTATCATTTAATGCACTGAAAACGTGAAAATTTTATCATAAAATGCCATTGTTTTCCATCTGTTTAGCATTCTCTGGGTTTTCAACTAATACCAAGTATGATCCATGCCAGATTAAAGCAGAAATAGCAAGCCGTCGTGACAGAGTGAGTAATCTTTTTTGATGTTATTATGTGATGAAAACAGTGCTGGACACACCCTCCCACCCACCATTAGGCTTAGAAATTGTGTGTGCATGCTTTCTAAAACTGCATGTGTTTAAAGTACCTTTTTACTCCTGAATAATTATTTAATAAAAAAGCAGTGATATTCCATATTTACTATGGCTCAGTGATGCTAAAGGCATTTTTGTCTGTTTAGAAATGTAAAGAATTATTTTCTAAATGACAGCCACACAAACTCAACTTTATTTTAAAAATAATTTTATTTCTGTCTCAAGCATCACCACCAGTAGCAAATATTCTGCAAGCCACATTCTGTCCCCAGCAACACCTGTCCAAACCAATTGTCTTCAAATTCTGCCATCATGTTAGTAGGGCTCTATCGATGTTACTGAGATCAGAATGTGGCTGTGTGTTGAGAACTTGGTGATCAGTTCAGTTGATGCACAAACCAGAATAGATCACTTGCTCAGGGCTGCATTTATAAAGGAATAAAATATAATAAATGACACCCCAGCTCCCCCCCCCCCCCCATCACTTTCCCCACACACTATGGTAAATATATATAACTCTGAATACACATATGGACCACATCTGTTGTATAAGAAGGTACCCTTTTTACTTAATCATTTTTAGGTTAGAACTGTATTTTGAATACTGTGTTGTCTGAAGTAGTTGCAATGGAAGGGGGGAAAGTTATACTTATCTTTCCAAATCTGTTTGGCAGTTTTCTTATGAACAGTAAAAATCTACATATTTAATTGAAGCTAGTTAATTAGTCCACAACTAATAAAGCAGTGTATAACATCATATTTCTAAATCACATATTCCTTTTATTAATGGATTAAAATTGGACTTAGCATGCCAGATGCTCAACTTATGAAATAAATTAAAATACATATCTTTGAAGGGTGGTGTTCCCGTTTGACTTCATGATTTAGTGACCACTTTTCACAGGAGTGGCTCTGAATATAAATTACATTCACCACCCATCAAAGGCATTTATTCTGTCTGTATGCATTTACAACATACTGTATGCGGTGAGCTAATGTTTAGAAAATGCAGCAAACCAAACAAGAAAATATAGTTTAAAGTTTAAATTTGACTCAGTTTGTCTAAATAAGGTTTAAAGAAAATAAGTGATCGTTCTATTTGCATATGGATTTCCCATCTCTGTCCCCCCTCTAGTCCAACAAGGAAGTGACCATGAAATATACCTTTTATTTTTGTGTATAGGGAGATCCTCTGTGTTACGTGCACTCATGTATATTGAATTAATGTAAAGAGTGCAATATATACCATCAAATATATATACATGCAAGATATTAATCATGTAGTTTATTTTAGCTGAGTTTTATAAGGGTTGGGCTAGATAATCCAAGAAGTTACTATATATTGTCTGTAGTAATATGATGATGTAGTGATTTCTGTTTTTGCGTGGCATCAGAGAGATGTCATGTTAATCATTTTGTCACTTATTGATTTAACTGTCTTATCAGTGTTTAGGATACATTGGTGAAGACCAGCTGAATCTCTGGGAGACTCAGTTCATATTTTATGTTTATGAAACTCACATTTTTCTTTTTTTTCCTGTGGCAGTAGATTGACTGCATAATTTATTGAAAGTATATACAAAGGAGTGCCTGTTCGAAAACTTATGTGCTTTTTTTAGCCAAAAGTATAAAACATCCATATAAAAACAGACATAATTCTGTGTATTATAGCTGTTATAATGAGCATCAATTAAAGAGCAACTTTATTAAGGTAGTGAAGCCTGATAGTAGAGGTCACTACAGATACACACCAAATTTTGGAGATTATAATGAACAGCAGCTTATTATTATGTTACGTAAATGTTTGTTACACTTACTGCTGCTGAGGGTTCACTTTGTGCTTGTATTTTATAATACAGATATAAAAATGGGCAGATGAATCGTCACAGTCTCTAGTGACTTTCAACGAACATTCCCATTGAAAAAACCATAATACTGAACCTCTTCCCTATTTGGACTGCCTGAGCAGGCTGTTTGCAATACAGTTAAATAAAGCTCGGTAGGTCTTTGGGGGGCTGTCTACCACAGAGTTAGGTGGGAAATCACTGTTCCGGGGGGATAGAAAATGGGAAATCACACGCAGACTGAGACGTGTTGGCCATTAGCACAAGTGATAGCAATCAGCATAGTAGGTTATGCAAAGGAACAATTACCCTGTACATTTAGCAGTGTTGTTACTTTGTGACCATTGTTGGGCAGGTTTTTATTAATATTTCTATAAAGCATTTGTTGATTGTTTTTCCCCCCTTAGATTAAAAACAGATAATCACTTTTTCAGTTTGAAAATGCTAGTCTTTGAACAATGCACAGTAATTTAAAATTATTGGTATTTGAAAGAACAATTATAGTTCCTCAGTGATGTGTTGCTATAATATATTTTTGCTTAAAAATATTTTGTGTTAAGCTTTCTAGACTGAAACGAGAGTTGGCACAGATGAAGCAAGAACTGCAGTATAAAGAAAAAGGAGTGGAAACACTGCAAGAGTGAGTTGAGAGGTTGTGGGAGGGGTGAATTTTTGTTTCCCTTCTGCCTGTTGGCATGCATTTTTGTTACTTAACTGGAAGTGTTGCAAAGCTTTATCTAATGCATAGCTGCTGCAAGTTTTTATATTTGCATAGGAATTGTTTTTTATTTTATTTTATTTATTTATTTTTAAACCAGGGGTGTCAATCATCCGGGCCATGGGCCGGATATGGCCCGCCAACCTTTTTGGTCCATCCCCTGGAGGCAGCGGGTACGACGCTGCGGGATCTCGTGGCAGCGCATGCTGTCACGAGATCTGTGTACTCTGGTGGCAGCGCGTGGAGCACTGTGTGCACGAGACACAGCTCTCCAAAAGTGCCTCGTATTTCGATTTATGGTATGTATGGCCCATTTGAAGTACATTTAATTCAAATCTGGTCCGCTACAGCAAATGTTTGGCACCCCTGTTTTAAACTGTCCTTATCAACCTAATACTGCTCTCTCTTGTTGGTAATAAGACAAACTGATGTAAGCAAGATTGGCTGGAATTATTTTGGATGATTATTCCATTGATTAATGTGCCAGCAAGTTCATAAAAAATTGGCAAAATATGCAACATTTTTTTGTATTTTTGATGCTAGTAATTTCTTTTAGAGCTTAGTGGAGAGGTGATGTTTACTTACTGTTACAATGCCAGGTTTTCCTTAATTTCTGACCTTCAGGCAGCAATCCAAAAACAGGCAACTGCTTTATCTTTTCCATTTGCTAGACATTGTACTAAGAAGTAACAACAAATACATGTGAAAGGTACAGTTCAGATTTTTTTTTAAAGGAAACAAGCTTTTAAACGAAATGAACAGTACACTTATATCTAGATTATCTAGATTTGTAGTTCATCAGGTTTCTTTTTCGTAGGACACATACTTGAAAGTTTAAGAGAAGAAAACTCTCATCAGGCCAAAATACTTCATTAGCAAATATTATCAAGTCATCCTCAGACACAAATGTCTTTAAATTGACTACATCAAGTAACTACGAGGCCTAAAAACTGTCAGAGATAATATAATATAAGACCAATTATGAGTATATTAACGTAATGGAAACTATACAGTAACGCATAAGGAAACTGTTTAATATAGTGAAAATATCTTGGCTGTTTCAAGACAAGTGGTAATTCAGGATGCTGTTATATTCAGTGACAGGTAGCGTGCGCGCGCGCACACACACACACACACACACACACACACTTATGCCTTACACACAGTGTCTTAATATTGTCTTTATCAGTATTAACTTCTTAAACCAGATAAAACATATTTCTGCCCATGTCTTCTTTCTCATGACAACATGAGGTTAGCTTAAAATGAGGGTGCTGTTTCTGCGAAGGATTAGTCACCTGTCTAGGAAGATCCAAGAACAAAGAAACTGATTTTAAAGCAGTTTCAAACCTTTCTTTTACATGGTTTTGTGAAAAGAAAAGCCTGAGAAGTAGTTGAGAACCCAAATATTAATGTCTAAGATTTTAGTCTAAGTTAAATTGCACACATCTGGGGGCGGTAGGGGGGAGGAAATCAATAATTACTTTAAAGTAGAACAACGAGAGTTCTGTGGCACCTTAAAGACTAAACAATTTATTTGGGCATAAGCTTTCGTGGGCAGAAACCCACTTTAAAGTAGGATTTTGTGAATCTGTTCAACTAATAGTTCTCTATCAGTCACTCTGATCAAACAGTTTAAAAGACATGATTGTTCTGTGCTTCAGTGTTTTTGTCACTGACATTGAAGCCATAATCTCTGTCCTGCTTTTTTTCATTTATGGTGTCTAGGGCAACATCCATTATTGGTTATCAAAGCTAGCCATATGTCTGTTAGTGTATTAACTAAAGTTGTGATGGAGTTTTCTTTAAGAATATCTCTAGAGCACTCTTGCTTTGCTGATGTTCTCCAGGGTGACTTTTGACATATGAATCAGAGGGTTTGTGGTTTTTAAAAAGGTTGCACTGGGAATGCTTGTCTTTGGAATATATTTTGAATCATGCCTGAGCCTGACATTTCGTTGTATCAATCCATCCCGAGAAAGTTCATTATCACAAAATGGACAGTCAAGTAGACCTTCTCCTCAAACCCCCCTTTTTTTTTTTAAATGGAAAACTAAGGTTTTTGCAGGTGCTTTAAGCTCAGTCACCTAGTTAATTCCTCTTCTGCTGTAGAATTTCTTAAAAACTTCAATCTTCACCACTGCTTTCTGCCTTCTCGCTAGGCTGTGTCAAAACTATTTTATTAATAACATTTTCAGGTAATTACCAAGCATAAAATGGCAGGAATCAAGTCTAATTGTTTGGTGTGCGATCATGTGTTTCTTTTCATTTTAAGTCTGACTTTAAGCAACATTAGGAATCCTTGTATTTTGAGCTTTGCATCTGGGTGAATGTCTAGTCTTTTAAAGCCCTCGCATAACTTCCAAAGAGCAAAACACTATGAGTAGTTAGTTAGGGGTCTAAACCTACTGCTGCTGAAATCAGTGTTAACTCCTGTTGACTTCCATGGCCTTGTGCTGAGACCTAAGGGAGTGGACAGATTTTATTATAGGTGGGGCTGGTAGTGCTGCCTGTTGTTAATATTGCTTGACACTTCCCATTATAAGACCCTATTTTCAGTTGATGATAACTTTGCCAAACTTACATTATCTTGTCTCAGGTGGAGTTCTATATTTAGTTAATTAGTTTCAGCCAAAATGGTTAAGATGTTATGGATAATGAGGCTAGGGGAAAATGCATTGTTTTGTCTATATTAAAAAAAATTCTGTTGACCTTTTCTTTGAATAGCTCCAGTGACCCTGTGCTTCGGAGCAGGTACTTGAAATTTGGCTGCATGGAGGCAGGATGAGGCAGCTGGGGTCCTTTGTGTGAGGGGATATGCATTTTGCCATCCTTGTGAAAATCTGACCAAACCTGGATAAGTTATAAGCCTCTAAAAAACACACTTCATGAATGCTCAGTAGAGACTCTGATTTTAGCAGATAATGTCTCCTCTAGTTTCCATGTCTTGGTCCATCACAACTCCTAGTGCTGTCCAAACTGGGTGACTGATCATGTTCCAGACCAGGGCAACAGGGACATAACTGGACTTTCCCCTTTAATGGCTGCTCCAGGCCAGAGTGGGGCCAGATAATGGACCTGAGCACAGCAAGCCTATCACTGGTGCTCTCCGTTGACCCCTTTCTGCCACCCACACAGTGTGGAGGAGTAAGCTATCTGATTTGAATGCAGAGGGGACAAAAGCCAGATCAGTTGACTGGAGGAAACACTGAGAATAGAGCAGGGAGCAGGGGGACTGGCTGGACAAGGGGCTGAGACTAGGAACCAATGTAGAGGGAGTGGGGACAAATCTGACAAGCAACTGAAGTGTGAGAGGAGAACTGGGACCGGTTGGGCAAAGAGATTAGGACTAGGAGCCAGGGAGGGGAGAGACTGGGCCTTGGAGCTGGGAAGGGGTGAGGATGGACACTGACCAGGGAGCCAGTGGTGGCTGAGGGGAGGGATGGATAGGAAGAAGAATCAAGAGTGGGGAACTGAGACTGCCTCTTCAGGAAAAAAGCCTGGAATAGGGTGTGGGGAGAGGATGACTAGGACTTGGACAGTGAGCCCAGAGTGAGAGATTAGAACTGGGGAGCCAGAAAAACTGGGATTGGTATGAGAAGCCTGAGGATTGGAGACAGGGACCAGCTAGGCAAGGAGATGGGTCAAGGAACCAGGGTTGGGAAAGCGACAAGAAAGGGAGAGGTTGGAGGTGACAAAGCAAAAGGGATCGGGCTTAGAGGGAATGGGTTCACTGGCAATTTGGGTGTGCACGTGCGTGTAAGTGTGTGTTTGCATGGAGGAGGACAACCTACTCTTGCTATCAGTTGCTCCGTCGGCTCAAGTGGCAGAGGTCTGTGCGGTGGATCAAAAGATTCCAACCCTGGTGATGAATCCTGCGGACGTCAACATGTTGTCGATTTCTGTCTTTTCAGTATGCTGCTTTGTTTTTCAAATCTCTGAAGATACAGACACACAAACTATTCTAAAAGAACTTTACTAAGGTTGCAAGTGTAAGCACTCAAGAGTTAGGAAAAAGGAGACCATTGCGTGTAGGACCACTGCTTGATTTTTTGGCAGAAGTCGGTATGGTGTATAGTGAATGAGGTAGGAGATTGTGGAAAGACAAAGAAGGATCTCCTGGTTAAGTCAGTTGAATGCTGCCCTGTAGAGTTAGATGTTTTTATCCCTGCCTCTGCCACAGAATTTTTGCAGCATGCTGGGCAAGTCATTTAAACTAAACTCTTCACAGGTGGTCACTAATTGTGTGTGCCTCATTTTCTGGTAGCCTGTCTTGAGGCTCTGGGGTCTGATATACTGAGCTCTCAAAGCTGCAGCTGAAGTCAATGAGAGCTGTGCTTTGATGTCATAAAGTGCTACTGACTCTGGAAAAATTAGGTCCTAAGTGTTTAAAATTGGGCATCCAAATTTAGTGGAAACTTTTAACCTTCATCTTTCTGTGCCTCAGTTCCGCACCTGTAAAATGATGATAGTACCATCCTCTCACCTCTGAAAGGTGTTGTGAAGGTAAATTAATAAATGTTTATTAAGCATACAAATCCTGTAGTGATGAGTGCTGTAGAAAGACTGAGGAAAGTAATAATTTTATTCTAAGAAGGTTCGAACATTATGCAGTAACTAAAGCATTGAACAATCAGGATAAAATAAAATATTGAATAGCTGCTCAGTAAGTGAGCATCGTCCAACCTGCTCAGTAAATGAGGTCCTGTGGAGAAAATAGAGTGTGATCATATAATTAAAGGCTGCATTGTAATGCATAGGCAAACGGTGGCCAAATTAAGGTTGCACAGGTGATCGTGACTCTGGCATTTTCCAGGTTTTGAATGTTCGTTCTTTTAATGTAGTTTTCTTGTATAATGTCGATATAAAACCGCACCAAGTGTGGGTCTCATGAGAAAACACCAGTTATGGCCAGTACTCTGATAACAGAAAAAAAGATACAGAAATGGTCTAAAAATAAAAAAGGCATTGTTTCTGTTAATGGGATGGCTTTTACAGAAAACCTGGCTTCTTTACCACTACCTGCTGTTGATGGAAGACTTGCAGTAAGCTCTCTGTGGTTAACTGAAGGCCTGCTGCCAGGATCAATGATGTAAAAGGCAGAAGATATAGCACAACTTTCCATTCTTTTAGGATGTAATCTATTGTATGATATGGGAAATCAGTTGTAGGGTTGGGCATTGGTTTTTTCAAGGGATGTAGGGTAAAAAGAGTATTACAGACAGTAAATTGTGTTACTGCATGTTCAATTTTACCGTTAGTTGTATTCTCTTGACAACTTAAAAATCATGTTGAAAGCAAAACAGTTTATGGGGGCCAATTTAATTTTGAAAAAATGTTCAGAAGTTTATTATTTTTAATAAAGAATAAATATTTTCTTTCCTTTTTACTTCAAAAAATATCTCACAAGATAAACTGGCAGCAGCAGTTTACTCAAAAGTTGAATTTGACAATACTTTTTGCTACAGCTAGCAATGAATCTCACCATTTACCGCCAGTGGTTCTTAACCTGTGAGGCAGCTCCTTACAGATGAGCACAAGACATACCTGGAAGAGTGTATCCTTCTGGAGATATGTGGTCACTGAGGCCACTCAACCTGCAGTACAGGTAGTAGAACAAAAAATAAACGTGGCAGCCTTGAATTGTAAGGTCTGCCTGTGCTCCTACCCACTATTGATGGGCCAGTTTAACTAGGGAGATTCATGGAAGATTGTTTAACTGGGGAGATTGATGGGAGATTGTAGCAGGTGTGTTGGAGGAGCTGTGGTAGCTGGGAAGCTTCCAGATTTTTGCACACACTGAAGTTTGCGCGTGCTCTCTAGTTTTCAAGCTGAAGCCAGAGACCAGAAGAGTGTTGGTCCTGTTAAGCTTCTAGCTTTGTTTAGAGCAGATGTTCATCCTGTTCAGTGCTCCCATAAGAGCGTACATGCATCAAGGGATCCTACCATTATTCCTCTTGTAAGTGGGAGCAAAGGGCAGAGAAGGAAAGCCATTAGTGCATACCTGCCAATAGTTCTGATTTGGTTGGAACCTTCCCAAGTTTTGAAAACTTCCGGGAAACTGCAACTCCTGGACTATAGCAAGAAGCTATTCAAATGCCCCAGCGCTAAATTTACCTTGCCAGCTTTCCATGGTGAAAAGTTCCAAAGGGGTAGCTGTGTTAGTCTGTGTACAGCAAAAACAACGAGAGTCCTGTAGCACCTTAAAGACTAACAAATTTCTGTGGGCATAAGCTATCGTGGGCTGCAACCCACTTCATCAGATGCATGAAATGGAAATCACAGATAGGATATATATATACATCCAAGGGTAAGAAACATAACAGTGGGCAGGGCAAGTGCTAACAAAGTCAATTCAGTTAGGGTAGATGAGGCCTATTCACAGCCCTTGATTAGAAAGCTAGAAGTTGATTAGAAAGCTAGAAGCCTGGACCACTCCCCACAAGAAATCCACTTCCTGGAAACTACAATACAAATAAGGGATGGTCATGTTAATACCATCCTATACTGAAAACCAACTGACTGCAATACATACCTTCATGCCTGCAGTTTCCACCCTGGACACATTACACGATCCATTGTCTACAGCCAAGCCCTAAGATAAACCGGATTTGCTCCGATCCCTCAGACAGAGACAAACACCTACAGGATCTCCATAAAACATTCTTAAAACTACAATACCTGGGGAGGTGAAGAAACAAATTGACAGAGCCAGACAGGTACCCAGAAGTCACCTACTACAGGACAGACCCAACAAAGAAAACAGAACACCACTGGCCATCACCTACAGCCCCCAACTAAAATCTCTCCAACACATCATTAAGGATCTATAACCTATCCTAGCAGATGATCCCTCACTTGCTCAAGCCGTGGCAGGCAGGTTGTAGGGCGCGCAAGAATATTGTAACGCGGATTCAGCTTAGCATGACAAGGCAAGACCCTAAAATCTATAACAGGCTTCATAATTACTAACAGGCCCTTTATGGGCCAGGCTTGGAAATATCCTTTAAAGGCTAAGAGGAACTACCTTCCTTGGGTCTGGAGGGGCCCCGTCTGGTATTAACAGCAGATGTCTGACCACAAGGTGCGCCTTGAAGGTCAACTTCTGCTAAATGCCTAACCGTAAGGCTTGTTTCAGACTAGCTGTAAGGCAGCTTCTGCTAAATGAGCTAACCCCATTAACCAGTTAAAGGTCAGCTCCTGCTATGGGGTACTAAAGTCAGCTTATTGGGATGGTCCCTAGCCAGCTACCAATAAACTAACAGGAAACAAGTATTAAGGCCCAATCCCTAAGTGGACTGAGATATACCTCATTTATTGCCAGGTGAAGACCATTGCTTGGAGTAGGGGATAAAGGGTATAATAGAGACCCCCGGGCACCGCCCTGCTGAGGCTCTCCGTGGATCCGTTGAAGTACTAGCGGATGCCCCGGGTGGATCGGTTCTCTGGTTGCAACTCGCTTCATAGGGTGAAATATGGGTCTCTTCACCCTCATTCTGGTAAGCGCCTGGATTCCTGATTTGTACTCCTAGCAGCCTGGATGTCGTAACAATAGCTTAAGATCTGTAACTCTCATAGCTTGAGTGCTGCATGAATAAACTGCTGTATGGGCACTTCCTTGTCTGTCTGTCTCTTCCTAAGCACTGAGATCTAAAAATACAAACCATCTGCCTCAGCGGAGCACACAGGCCTATCGTTGCTTACAGACAGCTCCCCAACCTGAAGCAAATACTCAACAGCAACTGTACACCATACAAGAACAACACTAACCCAGGAACCTATGCCTGCAACAACCCTGTTGCCAACTCTACCCGCACATCGACTCTAGTGACACCATCACAGGTCCTAACTGCATCAGCCACACCATCAGGAGCTCATTCACCTGCACATCTACTAATGTAATATATGCCATCGTGTGTCAGCAATGCCCCTCTGCCATGTACATTGGCCAAACCAGGCTGTCACTTTGCAAAAGAATAAATGGACACAAATGAGACATAAAAAATGGTAACATTCATAAGTCAGTAGCAGAGTACTTCAATCTCCCAGGACACTCTGTAGCTGACTTGAAAGTTGCCATACTTCAACAAAAAAACTTCAAAACCAGACTTCAACGAGAAACTGCAGAGCTGGAACTCATATGCAAACTTGACACAATCAGACTGGGTCAAATAGGGACTTCATTACAAGAAGTAATTTTCACTGTTCACACATTCTCACCGTCTAATCAACGGTTGTGAATAGGCCTCATCTAGCCTAACTGAATGGACTTTGTTAGCACTTGCCCTCCCCATTGTTATGTTTCTTATCCTTGGATGTGTGTGTGTGTGTGTGTGTGTGTGTGTGTGTGTGTGTGTGTGTGTGTGTGTGTGTGTGTGTGATATATATATATATACACACACCTCCTATCTGTGGTTTCTACTTCATGCATCTCATGAAGTGGGTTGCAGCCCATGAAAGCTTATGCCCACAGAAATTTGTTAGTCTTTAAGCTGCTACAGGATTCTCGTTGATCTTGCCAGCTTGCTTCTCTTAGGTGCAGACAGCTAGCTGCTAGCTCTGACTTCCTGCCTTTAGAACTGTGCTCAGCTGAGCAAGGGACCAGATTTTTGCATTGAAGAGAGGGACATGCAGTAGCTAGTTAGCCACTGAGCAACAGGAAAGACGTCTTCATACTCTTTGGAGAGCAAAAATAGTCAGCAGGGGTAGATGTCCCAAATTATGAAGAGAGGGTATGGGTATGTGGAGAGAAATCAGGGCAGTATTGTTTTCAGGGTATGATATTTTAAATCAGCCAGTGGTGTGGAAACTAGTGGAATGCTTCATGTCCACTCTGGTGAGTTTGGGAGGATTTCTGTTTCCTTTTTTTCTCACATTGTATAAAGAAAATAACCTGCTCAGAGGTTACACAAATATGTCCTCCAGCTGGGGGTCTGGCAGCTCCTGGGCTCCTGCTGATTTGGAGAATTGCTGCCAGCTCTGTAGTGGAGCAGAAGAGAAGAGAAAAAAGTATAGCAACACCAGGGGGGGAGTGTGGAGAAGAGAAGAAAGGAAGGAGAAAAGCAGTGGGGAAGGAAATGGGAAAGGCTGAGTGTGAAGGATCTGGGAGGGAAAAAGCAAGGGGAATAGTGGAGGGAAAATGAGATAAACTGGTAAAGAATGAAAATATGGCAGAGAACACTTAGAACCTAAGAGCTGGGGGTTTCACAGAGGGGCAGAAACTGGAAGAAATAGTCAGAGAAAAGTAGGAATGCTCTCTGAGAAAGCTAGTGGGAATTAAAAATAGAATAAAAATGTTTAAATCACCAAAATGCATAAAAAAGAAAAAATTTGAAAATGGAGGAAGAATAGACAGAAACGAGGGAAAAGGAAAAGTTTTTTTTACAGAGCCTAACACAAAAGGGCACAATCTTGTGGCCTGTAAGTGTTACTAAATTATAAATGGTACATAGTAAAGAATTTAACTGATAGATGAGCCGTAGCAGTGACAACAAGTAGTTAGGGTGGGATTTTCAAAAGTGCCCAGCATTGGTCTAACTCTGCTTCCATTGAAGTCAATCCCATTGATTTAATGGGAGCAGAATTAGGACAGTGGTGAGCATTTTTGAAAATCCTACCCTTAATTCCCAAATGAGGACTCATAAAATGGAATTTTCTTAGGAACATAATGACTTTTTTAAAAAAATCATTCCATTTTCAAACCGTATTTTCACTCCCATGTTCTCAAAAAATTGGCCTGTTAGGTAGAAAGCTCTCTGACTTAGGCTCATCCCAATGTGCCTATTTATTTACTGAAGGATTTTTGATTTATCAGAATGTATGAGTCTTGTTGAGTGAGGGCCATGTGAAAAATGTATACTTGTGAGGAAGAAAAATGCCAACTGAAGAAAAAAGGCAAAAAAATGTTTGTGCTCACATAACTATTTAGTTAATTTTAAGATTTAAAATGTGCTATGGACCTAATGCTCAATGGAGACAAAGGTCTTTGAAATATTTGAAGAAATATGGAGAAAAATTAAGTTAGGATCACACAAATTACTATAAAGGATCAGAATTATGGTCCACACAGCCCAAAATCTTCTCTCTGACTGTGGTCAATACCAGGCGTTTTACAAAAAGGTGAAACAAACTCCATAATGGACAATAATGTCATAATTTACTCAAGGGAGAAGTTTATTTCTGTCTCCTGTTATTTAGTGATTTGATTGTCTTGATGAGAACAGTTTGTGCCTTAAACGTTTTTTTATCGTATCTAAGGATACTGTGAATGTTTTTACTATTCATATAACTATCTAGTCATTATTTGAGTCCTGCTACTTTTTTTTAATAAATGGAAATATCTTCTTAGCTATGTTGTCTTCAAAGCTAGCAATGAGTTGCACTATGAGTTTGGAAGAATATTAATTAATAATAATTTTGTGTATTCCTTAGAACAGTGTTTCCCAAATAGTTGGTCCTGAGCCACTGGTGTGTCCCGGGAAGGGACTAGGTAGGTCATCTGTCACCTCCTCAGTCAGTCCCTGCCCCATGTGTGCCCCAGAAGCCCTAACCCCTACCCTTGACTTATCATAGAATCATAAAAGATTTGAGTTGGAAGGGATCTCAGGAGGTCATCTAGTCCAACCCCCTGCTCAAAGCAGAACCAACCCCAGCTAAATCATCCCCTCTAGGGCTTTGTCAAGCCAGGCCTTAAAAACCTCTAAAGATAGAGATTCTACCACCTCCCTAGGTGACCCGTTCCAGTGCTTCACCACCCTCGTAGTGAAAAAGATTTTCTTAATATCCAACCTAGACCTCCCTCACTGCAACCATTGCTCCTTGTTCTGCCTGCCACCACTGAGAACAGACTAGCCCTATCTTCTTTGGAACCTCCCCTTCAGGTAGTTAAAGGCTGCCATCATATCCCCCCTCACTCTTCTCTTCTGCAGACTAAATAAACTCAGTTCCTTGAGCTTCTTGTCCACTGTAACCCCTAGGTCCTTTTCTGAAGAACTGCTGCCTACCCAGTCGGTCCCCGGTCTGTAGCACTGCAAAGGATTTTTCCATCTTAAGTGTAGGACTCTGCACTTGTCCTTGTTGAACCTCATCAGATTTCTTTTGGCCTAGTCCTTCAATTTGTCTAGGTCACTCTGTATCCTATTGCTACCGACCACTATATCTCCCAATCCTCCCCAGCTTAGTATCATCCGCATTCTTGCCGAGAGTGCAATCCACCCTATCCTCCAGATCATTAATGAACAAAGCCAGCCCCAGGACCGAACCCTGGGGCACTCCTCTTGATACTGGCTGCCAGCTAGACATTGAGCTATTGATCACTACCTGTTGAGCCCGATGATCTAGCCAGCTTTCTATAAGGTATATCACATACACCGCTTTCCCCAAGTGCACAAGCCAGTCATCTCATCATAGAAGGCAATCAGGTTGGTAAGATATGACTTGCCCATGGTGAATCCATGCTGACTGTTCTTGATCACCTTCCTCTCCAGCAAGTGCTTCAAAATGGATTCCTTGAGGACCTGCTGTATGATTTTTTCCAGGGACTGAGGAGAGGCTGACTGGCAATCAACCTCTCAAGGCCCATCTGGACCAAAGCACTTCCAATGGATGGTTGGTAGGTCCCTGGTGGGTTTCCTTAGTAAAAAGTTTAGAACCCACTACCTTAGAATTCTAGGTTAGCTTGGACTGACTGTATGACTGTCAGTTTATGACTGTTTGCAGTATAATCTGTTATGACCCTTTATCTGAGAAAATAAAAATTCACTTGTCAGCCTCCAAACTGCCCCGTCCCTCCAAAAAAAAAAAAAAAAATCTCTAAGAGCATAAATTAGTAGATACTTACCTGTAGAAAAATCCATTTGACGTTAAATAACTTTCTTTTCTCTAGATACCTTCTTTTAGATGTCAGGCAGTGTAGCTAGCAGGAAGGTAGAAGAGGACCTTCTGGCCTATATTGCTGGGGTTGAATCTAAGTGCCTGATATTAATGTGACCTTGGGTTAAAGCCGAGTACTTTCTGTATCATGTGAAATTCTTAGTGAGTTATGGTCACTTTTTCTACTGTGGTTTGGTCTAATCTTGTCCAAATCTTAAACCAGTGCTGCCATCTCCTAGCATTCAAAAATCATGAGTCAGGCCCAAAAGAATCATGAGATTTTAAAAAGTAACACCTTTAGGTCCCCTCTGGTATTTGAAATTTCAGGGTTCACGTTTCCCAACTTCTTCTATGCAACCAGAAGGTTAGTTACATGATTCCGTGAGTTGTTTGTCAGTAAAGTGAAATATTGCAAGACTCTCAATAAAATCCCCAGAATTAGCACCATTGCTATACTCATTGATGGCTTATTTACAGGGTAATAGGTTTCCTTTCTTTTAATTAATTTATTTTTTATTTAAGATAAGACGACTTCATTGCAAATGGAGTTTCACCCAGTTTAGTTTCTGGAAAGAGAGTGGTGGTTGAACAAGCCATATGAATGGGCAAGAGGCTTGTCTCTTCAGGCTACGTTTTAAAATTATTCTTGTACATTAATATATTCAGTGTTGTATTTTAATATTTTCAGTGTACTCGGAAAATTGTAGTTTTTATTGTCATCTCCCTCCTTCCATATTGCAGTTCAACAGCCTCTCTCCTTCAATAAACTTTAAGTTTCTGCTAGTCAGTACTGAGTAGCTCAAGATTGTTTCAGGGTTCTGCTAGCTTGGAGTAGCTTAATGACATCTTGCTAGGTAGGACATACAAATGTTTACTTTTCTAATTGACGTTGTACAGCTAGTTGTCCTCATTTTGTTGTGCTGTCGCACTGTCTGGAGTGGCTCACGACCGTGAGTGCCTACCTCAGGGCAGACTGTCAAAAGCAGGGAGAGACCCCAAACTGGTGGTATGTTCTATAATTAGATTTCACCAACCCAGTAACAAATGTGAACTCTCAAAGTGCTACAATAGTCTCATAATGGAGTCACAGACAGTCCCCTTAGACAATCCAGTCTATCTTGCCACCCAGGCGAGCTGGGCTATGTGATAAACAGTCACTTACATCAAAAAATCACAAAATATTCAGGTTGTACCTGTCCCAAGAGACTGGTCACTCACCCAGGTTGATTTGCATCCCACATCTCATACCAAAGACAATGCTGGTAGCCAATTCTTTAGTAAGCTAACTAAAGGTTTATTAGCTAAGAAAAAGAAATGAGGGGAGTTCAGAAGTTAAAGCAGGAAAAATATAAATATAAATAAAGCAGGAAAAATATATGTACAGGTAACTTCAAAAGATAGCAGAAATGTAGTAATCTGTCAGTTTCCCAAAGTCTTTTAGGGCTACTCAGCATAACTCTGAGGATCTCCATCTTCTCATCCAGTCCAGAGATGAAGAATTCTTTTTTGTGTCCATATTTATAGCTTCTTCTCACAGAAACCAAGCTGACAGCAACAGTTCCCACACAGACCCCTTCTTCATGGGACAATGCACTTAACCAAGTCTTTGATCCTTGATCTTGCTCAGTGGATCATTTGCATTTAATGAACAGGATTTAACAACTTATAAGAAACCATCATTTGCATTACACAAGATTTCTTTCTTGTTTGATGGGTTACTTAGTTACAGAAATATATACAATGCAAATGGTTGCTGTTACATTCTAACATGATGTATGGTTGAAGGAGAACAATATGTGCAGCATCCTGCAAACATTTTATAAAACATTAAAGCACATTCTTAACTTAATATCTAATATTTATTTTGATGATAACACAGAGATAAGCAAGACTGGTATCCAACTATGCACATGTAAGTGTTCAGTGAGGCCTTGGCATGAGCTGACACCTGGTCTGCCAGCATCACGGTGGCTGTAAATCTTCTGTTTGTGTTTGTTATCTTTTATCATTCTGCTGGAATATGAAAGATAATTTTCTGCGGTATGCTTGTCCCCTGTCATAAAAACTTGTTTGCACTTTGATATTTTTGTCATCATTTGCCTTTCTTCTAAGCCACACATCCTTATCCTTTGTTTTTATGTTTACCTTAATACTCTTGCGGGTCTCACAATATTCTTGTCAGTATTGTCAGCATATTTTTGAGCTTTTAGAATCCATAGTATTATGGATTGTAAAGAAAATGCAGTTTAGTTTGTATTGTAAAGTAAATGCAGTTTGTGAGTATTCTTACTTTGTATTACTGAATCTTTGTATGGAATAATATACCTGCTGACAGTTTAACCTTCTTCTGACCAATGTCATCTGCCCAAGAAGATTTCCTTTATTAGCTGTGGCATATATCCCTTAAAAGTACTCGTACTACCTCCCCCCGACACACACTTTCTTTTACACTACTGTAGGCACAGAAGTTGAGATTTTCAGAGGTGACTAAGAGTTTAGCTGCACGTTTCCTATTAACTTCAGTGGGTGGCTGGCTAAATCCCCTAGTCAGTTTGGAAATCCTAGCCCAAGTACTTATTCTAGAAAGATCTGTAGGGATTCTGGTCTTATTTTTAATAGGTGTTACCAAGGAAAGTTGTGAGGATGATATAATGGGAGAGGGTTTGTAGGTGTTGATCTGTCAATGATTACTGATAACCAGTTACATTAATCCGCTTAACTGTTGACAGAGTGATTTAATGGTTGAGCAGCAGAACCCATTAGAGATATCTGGACCTGTACTAGGTCTGTCAGTCCATTGAGATGGACTGCTTATTAACAGATATTCCTCCTGAAAGAAGCTGATCTTAATCTGGAGGAAGAAGTGATTTTGACTATGATAAAGATGTTACCTTCACACTCCCACCTCAAAGACAAGATCCAGAGTGTGTCCTGGTATGAATTGAGTTGGAAATTTTCTGGGACAGTCCTATGATTTCAAGCTGGCCATGAGATCCCATGTTGCCATGAACATTGAAATCCAGTAGCAAGAATATGCCTTGATTATTTCTGGTTTAGGCTTGTTATCAGTCAGAACTTCTTGACAATACAACCTGAAACTTTACAAATGTCTCTCAAGGAAAACAGTGAAAGTCCCATCGCTAGAGACTTTTGAAACAAGACTGAGCAAAGGCCTAGGAAGTATGCTGTAAAGAGTAAGGATGGTGATAAATTGGACAGAGTTCAGAGATGAGCCATGAGAAAGATTAAAGCATTATAAAACATGCCTTATAGTGGTAGACTCAAGGAGAAGGTTAAGGGCTGACTCGATCTCAGGCTAGAATTACTGACATGGGGAACAATATTTGCAGACAAAGGTCTAACAAGATTCAGTGGCTGTGAAAGTTAGACAAATTCATACTGGAAATAAGGGTAAATTTTTAACAGTGAGGGCAATAAACTATTGGAACCATTTACCAATGGTTGTGGTGGATTTTCTATCACTGACGATTTTAAAATCAAGATTGGATATTTCTTTATAAGATATGCTCTAGGTCAAAAGGAATTATTTTGTGGAAGTTCTATGGCTCATTTTATTCAGGATGTCAGACTAGATGATCACAATAGTCCCTTTTGGTCTGGGAATCTATGAATCAATGCTACATTGGCAGGGAATTGGAGCAGCTTATGCTAATGGATCTATTTCAACTTTACCACCTGTGATATGATTTTGTAAGTTAATTTTATTTTTATTACATAAAATTGCCTTTTGAGTGTGTGTTTATGTTGCATGAACCGTGAACCCTTATTCAGGAGGTCAAAAACAGGAAACTTGTCAGTTCTGAGGAAGCTGAGGTGGGCCAACTGCATTGCCTTATCAGTTTCCTGGTTTATAGTCAGATAACTTTTTAGAATGTTCTAAATATTGGGTGTTTGTTAATTCAAAGTAAATATACCATTTTATGGAAATGGAGTGGCATATTAGCAGGCAATACTTTCTTTAGGAGTCTTTGCATAATTAGTTAACTTTTAAATTTGTCTGCATTTTTGCCAACAGGATTGATCGTAAAATGTCAAGTGCTCATACAAATTATAAACTGGATGAAGCCCAGGCCATAATGAATGAGCTCCGAACCATAAAGAAAGCTATTTGTATGGGTGAGAAAGAGAGGCAGGAACTCATGCAGGTAAGAAACTTTCTACTGGATAAATAGTCGCCCCCCCAAAAAAAAAATAGTTGCAGAAATAGTTGCTTCCCCTTGTCTCTGCTGTATTCCCTTGTTTATAGGTACATAGGATTAGCTATATTGAGTAAGACCAATGGTCCGATCTAGTCTGATTTTCTGACTATTGACCAGTACCAGAGGAGAGGTGCAAAACCCACATCCTGAACAATTTATGTAGTAATGCTTATCTGGAAAGTTTCTTCCTAAATCCCATCAGTTAGTGGTTGGCTTATGTCCTGAGCCTGAGAGTTCATATCTCGTATAACTAAATATTCTTCTTCTTCATATAAATGTCTCATCTTTATTTGAATCCATATAAATTCTTGACTTAAGTGATACCTTGAGTTCGACAGAGTAAATTGTGTTACATAAGAAAGTATTCTTTGATCAGTTTTACATTGCTTGTCTTTAATTTCATTTTATGTTCTCTTGTTGTTTGTATAATGAAACGGTAAAGAAGGGAATGTGCTAAATCACTTATTTTATTTACCGCTACCCTGTTTGCTTCTATCTTCCCTAACCTATGTAGTATTTATCTTATTAATTTCTCCTAATTGAGAAATCTGTCCAAGCCTCTAATAATAATTTTGTCCCACTTGATTGTTTCAGTTTGTGCTATGGCTAAGGCCATACTTGAATTGCAGGATGATCGTCCAAAAATTGCAGGTGAATAGTAATAAGGTCCATTATTACTTTTCTGAGATTTTCCACTGTCAGCCACCTGGGGCTGAGAGGGCAACCTGAGGCTGAGAGCTGGGGCTCCTGCCAATCGAAATGCAGTGGAAGCCCTAATATTGAGGGATCCCCAATTTTCGCAATATTGCAAATTAAAGTAGGGCCTTAGCCATAGCTAAATTCAGTGGTCCACTTTTGGGCTTCAGCAGCCAGCAGAGGAATACCAGTACTATGATGTACTAGTCCAGATAACTGGACTGCAATCTGATGAGATACGGTAAAGCCTCTTCCTCCCTATCATTAGACATTAATCTCTCCCCTTTCCTTGGCAGTCCATTTTTTTTAATAGCCTCAACTCCATACCATCGGTTTATATACCTTATTAAAAATCCTCAAAGAGCCTGTCGACTTGGAAAGATGACAAAGATAATTCTGTTAAACCAGCTCTGCTGTATGCAAAAGATAATATCTTGCCTGCTAACTTTTAGGAGCCTAGTAAATTAACATAGCCTTTCAAATGTATCTTTCATCTCTCTCTTCAGTAATTTCATAGTGTCTGCTAACTTTATTGATAAATTATTTGGGTAGCTTGTAATCTGCTTATATTATGTTTCCATAGTTTTAAAATTCTTCAGTCTCTGGAGCATTACCCAAAGGTCAGCTGGTGGACCACAAAATGTTGTCTAAATAGGCAGAACAGTGAAGTCACTATTAAAAGTTTCAGTGTTGGCAACTTTCAGCATATTTGGTATTTTGTACTGGCCAACTTTTAAAATGGTTTTCAGCCTTCCACATGCCATGGCTAGGAATGATTTGAATGATTAAAAAGGCAATTCTTCCTGGATTCTGTGATGCACATTTTGGGAAACTAACTAGCAATTTAAATACGTGTGTGAGAGATCTTGGATCAACTCAGCTACTGGGCTTGTAGCTTGTTTTAACCCTCCCATTAGACACTTTTTTTTTTTTTTTAATTTTCATGTCTTAGTCCAGCAATACAATCATCTGAAAGTCTTGAGAATTACACCTTTAAAGCAAACTTTAAGAGAAATAGCAGTGGCCCGAAAAGTAGTATTTTATGTAATTAGAAATCTAGAATCAAGGCAAATGTCAAGGACTGAAATGGGTCTCCCGGGAATTCTGCCTACAGAACAAATGAGAAATTTAGGATGAGATTGGTCCTTGGTTTTAGATCTGTATGACTGAAGAAAATTGAAGTTGTCACAATAGTGTATTTCTTCCAGTGCATTTTATGGTACAAAAGTCTTTAATATTCATTTGTTTCAAAATTAGTAGTTACATATTTTATCCAATTTTTGGCGTACTTTACAATCCTAATCCAATTTTAAGATTTAACAAAATAAAAATATTTAAACAACCAAAAAAGAAGAAAATTAAATAAGTTCCCAGCAGAGGTGATGTAAAACCTTTATTTGTTTTTTTTATTTATTTTTTCAGATAATTCTTATAAGCATATCAGTTATGCAAGCCAGTGTGAAGTCTGTTTAAAATTTGCCATATTACTCTTAAGTTTTAAAATTCCTGCTTAGCAGGAGAAGAAAAAAACTCCCTACAATAAACACATTTTGGAAAAAGCAGTGGTTGTGGGGGAGTTGTGAGTTTTATGTGTCAACACTTGGTAAACTATTTCAAAAAGAGGAAATAGAAAACTTCATAACTACCTCTTAATCTAAATCTGTAAAATGTAGGCAGTGGACCTAAAAATAGCAGAGGTGACTCAATCTTCTGTAGGTGCTGAGAAAACTCCGTCTGTTGTAGAAATATATATAATGATATAAATATAATGATAATTGGATCAGGATATGTGGGAGAGAAGTCTGAGGCAAGGAAGGAAGAGGTGGACTGATTTAAACTGGGTGCTTTGGTTAGAAATAATGCCACAGATGTGGTGTCATTGCTCCGAAAAGATGGGTCAATGTTTATAAAAGTTATGTGCATGGTTAGACTTCTGAGACCTGTTCTTCTCCCTTACCTCCAAAGTGTATAGTTGTATTGATTTTGCTGTTTGTTCCAGTGTGAAATTTCATGTTCAGTTTTAACATCCATCATTGACACCTGTGGGGGAGATTTTCTTTTTTTATTGGGTAGAGGGATGAAGTAGGAAATACTGAGGTGGAAGAATTGTTTCTGTCTAACATGAAGTTCAAGTCTCCAGCCCCAAAATTGTAACTGATAGCATGTGTATGTGGTATGGGGTTCCCAGGATAGAGCTAAGAGGAGATAAGTAATGGAGTGGCAGAAGTTTCAGGCAGAAGATCTCCATTGCCCTACACACAATCTCATGAAGAGAAGTGGCTTTGAGCAGGACAGTATAGATGAAAGTGGGACCAGATCATGGTGGTAGAGCCTGGGTGGGAATCGGAGGGCACCAGGCCCCTCTCCTATATTAGCTTTCAGGAAGGGCTTTTGTCTTTCTTCTATTGTTGTCCAATAGTAAGCAAGGGGGAAATACCAGTAGTACCACATTGTCAGCAGTTCTGTGTGAACTACAGTCTGAGAACCACTGAGCTATAGAAATACCTGTCCTTTTATTCTTAGTAATTGTGCTTGCCTAATAACTACAGGTTGTTGCAAATTGGCAATCCTCATAGGAACCTAAAATCAGCAAACTGTTTTTCACTGGCATTGAACCTCCTGTATTTTAGAATCAAATTAGTTCGTTGTTAGGGTAACGATCTTCTACCTGATGCTGGTCAGTATGGTCCTAGTAGGCTAATTTAAGTTTTGTTGAGATTTGTTAGTGTGACTTATCACCTCTTTTGGGATGTGTGGGAAAAGTTTATTTAAATATTTTGTTTAATTTAATTATGTTTAATGTTTAATTGTCAGTGGTCTCTTTCATGTATGACAGACTGTATGGTTTTTGTTTTAATTGTGGCAAAAGAAAAAATATTGTGAAAACATTTTGTTGCAGGAGAGAGGGAATATAATCAGAAGGTCAAATCATGAAATTGGCTATTTTTCTTGAAGAAAAACTCTGCTTAATGGGATCTTTAAAAAACCCCAAATCCTGTTGTCTAAGCTTGTATAAAATCATGATAATGGCTTTCTTCTTTTAATTAACATTTCATTTAATAAATTGAAAACTTGCCTAATATCTGGCTGTTGCCAGTTTGTACGAGTGTCTTACCTGCCCTTCTCCCTCTGTGCTGTTCTATGCCCTTACCTCACAGTCTGCCCAGTTCCACAGATTTCATAGTGTCACCCTTTCCTCAGTCTAAACTAAAAAACTTCTGTGGCTGCATGGGCCTTGGATTGTAGAATCCAGAGATGATATCAGCTAGGATGAAAATTGAAGCAATGGGAGATGTTTTTCAGGATAGGTGGGAGATCAGCAGTCACTGAGGGGTGTCATGTGTTTGAGGCAGGGGCAGGTAAGATGTGGCCCTTTCTGCTGCTTGTCCTGGAAGATGGCAGCTGCTGCATATAAAGTCAGAGCCATATGAAAACTGAAGCTTTCACGGATATTTCTTAACTAATATTTGTTGTTCTTGGATTTAAATTATATTAGTTTTAATATATATTTATCTGTACAATTATTGGTTTTTTTTTTAAATGAAGTTGTCCTTCAAAACAAGGTTCCCATGTCACAGAATGAAATTATGATAAATTTGATTTTCTTACAGGTAGCTTTTTTTTTTTTTTTTAAATATCCTGTCATATTTCAGTAATAAAAAAGTAGGGGGTAGAATAATTCTACTATTTTTTAAAAAATGGACAACCAAAATTAGATTATATTAAATCACGTTTCTTAATGTTCTTTTTTTAGAGCCTGGCTAAGCTAACAGATGGATTCAGGAATAGCTGTTGTATTACAGACTCTTTGCAAGGTTTCCAGCACAATTCTACTTCACTCAGTGATTCCTGTTTACCTCAACAACACTGTGATGCTTGTTCTCAAACTGACATCACTGGAGAGGTATGTGTTCCAATGTGAGATGTTTGCTGTGGAAAATAAGCTGCTTTTGTGTTACAGTCACATGGTTCGTTTTCCATTTTAATTCAGAGGTGTTTTGGCTCTGGTGGAATGGATTCTTAAAAAAAAAATACTGCTTTTCCCCGTTTAAAGGAATCCATTTTGGTTTAATAGTGTGCAAATAATGTTCATTAGTTACATGCTTTGTGTTTCTAATCCTCAAGCAGGCTATAAGGCCTCTGTGAAATGTGTTTACAGAAGAATCTGCTCCTCAGTTCCATCACTCTGGGCTGAAGTGATCACTTTCTTACTATCGCCATGACCTGTGGGCAGATGGCAAAAGAGACCCTGAATAATAGCTCCCCACAGGAGTATTCACAAGCCTCACAGTCTATGGTTTTGCCTTTTTATAGTGCCATTGTTTGTACCAAGCATTAAATTTTTACCGGTATTTACAGCCATGCTGGAGGGAAGAAAATTAAGGGCTGTAAGTGTCCAGTTTGATGTTTGCCTCAAGGACCTGTTACCCTCTGAGCTGTCATCTTTCTTTACCACAATGGTTTCCTCTCTTCTTATGGATTAAAAGATTCAAGATCCAAGTTGATCTCTCTTCCTTTCCTCCAAGGCAGAGGGAAATTTACAATTTAAATTAGGGATCTAATATTTTTTCTTAGTAAGAATCCACTTCCTTCTTCATCTGGTCTGTCATGCTTTCTCCATCATTTCCTTCATGCCCTTCTTTAATACACTTTCAAGAAAAGTATGAGTGTCGCATTTAAACAACCCAATTTGAATTACACTACCGTGTGTATACCTGTTAAAGCGGCTACCTTGCACTATTATTTTGATCATTTGAATTAGCTTTTCATGGGCAAAAAATAATCATCTGCTTCTTAGGAAAAGATTTGAAGTGGAGTTGTAAAAGCCCATTCACAATTAGATAGTATGAGAATTTGAATGTTATGTCAGATACAAAGCTTGTTACAATTCAAAAACTTCAGGTTAGCCAGCTTTTTTTTTTTAGTGGTGGTCTCCACACATTTTTCTTTGGTCCAATTTTCCTCTAGTCCCTTTCACCCATTCCTGTTTTTGGCTAGTTAAAATTCTTCAGTCAGTATTGACAGAGCAGGTGAGTAGAAAGGGAATTTTTTATAAATGCAAAGTGTGATTGTGGTCTGTGAAGAGTTTGAGGGAACTGAGCTGAGAAGTCAGTTGTTGAAACTGGTGGTGGATCAGATTGCAGAATCCTAATTCACCAAAAGGGGTAAGAGCCATGGTCTCCACTTCAGAATACACACTGAATACCATCCAACACAAATATATTTTGAAGACTGTATTTGTATTGTATAGATTGGTTAGAAAATATAAATGTATAACTGCATAGGAATAACTCTTACTCCTGAATTTTAAAAATATTTTGGAGTCAGGGAATTAATAGCAGCTGGTGGTTGTGAGTGGGGAAAGTGATGGATTGCATCACCTGTGCTTGAGAGTGCATAGAGTGGGAGAGGTAACTGACAAAGGACTAGAAGCTCAGTGATCTGGTCGGTATGGGGACACAGAGAAGCTATAGCTACAAGGCCATATGTGGCTGGCTGGGTAGAGGAACTAAAGCTGCATGTGATGGAGTATGTTGCCCAAGGAGGGGTTGCAGAAGAGAGCTGGCTTTGCTTAGTATGAGTGGCAGCATAGAATCATAGAAGATTAGGGTTGGGAGGGACCTCAGAAGGTCATCTGGTCCAACCCCCTGCTCAAAGCAGGGCCACCCCCAACAAAAACATGGTGACAATGCTGCAACTTTTTGTTTCAGGAAGCAGCTGTAGCACATTGGAATAAAACTGTTTGTTTAAACTGTTTAAAATTGGATTAAAATACTGGGTAATGTTTCAACATATAGGGCACATCTTTCTTTTTGCTTTGGAAGCAAAAACCCCACTGCCTTTTCACTGAATTTTCCCATAAAATAAGAATAGTACGGTAATAAGCAATTAAATATTGCACTCTCTTGATAAATCACATTCTTTACATTTTGAACTCTGACTTAGGAAGGTATTGATAATGCATAATTAAATGTAACTAGCTCTTTTAATTTCCAGGAAGGTTGTTTGCTGAGATGGCTAACTTTACACTTACTACAGCTTTAGATAATTTATTATTAACCCAAATTCATATTTTAAGAGTACAGACTATCTCTTGCAGACACATTTTTATTTAAAACATTGACAGTTTTTTGTAAGCTTGGGTGGGGAGGCTAAATTTTATTTATATTCTTTTTACAGTGTTCGTTACTAATGTGTGTTGTGTTTCTCCACCTTTCCTTCTCTTCCTGGTTCTCAACTCCCAAAAAAAGTTTTGCTTTGATGGTAAAACGAGACTTGTGGACAAAGTCAGACTGAACTGGCAATATGAAGAGGCCAAAAAGAGGTAAGTAAATTTAAGCCTGTTTTCTTTTCTTTGTGACTGAAGCTTTGGAAATAGATTTGGAACTAGGCAATGATACCACTTTCAGTGTACCTCCTGAAATAATTTTAGAAAGATTAAGTTAGTTAATTTGCTAGTGCTTTGTCCAGAGGTAGTTGAGGTTTATTGTAACATAACATTATCAGTAAGATTACAATATTTGTTTTCAGGAGAAAATTCCAAGTGTCAGACATATCAGAAGCCTCATACACGCACAAACTTGCACTAGTTTAAAGCTGTGGTTTTAAAGGGACTTTATTAAATTGTTGTAAAACCCTGTGTGGACACCCTTAAATTTATTTAAACCCAGTTTATATCTATTTAGCTTGTGTTGGTTAATTTACAGGGCAAGCTAAATCAATATAACCAGTTTTAAATCCATATAAATATGACTGCATAAAGGTTTGTTTGCACTAATTTAATTAAATCAATGTAGCTAAAGCTTAAAACTCAAAATGAATAAGTGAAAACAAAACTTTTAACTTAACAGCAGTGCTTTTAAACATGAAGTATTCAAGAGCTTAGATAATTAACAGAGGGTGATTTTTATTTTTTTAAAACAAAATGTTTGAAAATTGGTTCATCCTTTACTAATTCCTTCAGTCATATATCTGCCAATAATCCTTCAGTTATTTTTTTTTTTTTTTTGCCAGAGTATCAATCTTGTGGAACCAACATAGCTCTGTAAAAGTAAACTGGACAATCTTCTGGCTTATGCATCAAGAAAATTAACTAATTTTTGTTTGCAGTGCCCCCTAGCAACTCCGTTCTCCTCAAATTATGTGCCCATAGGCACATAGGCAATTCCATTAAAGGTGACAGGGTTGTACTAGTATAAATGGTAATTTGAGGACAATGAGATTGCAGTGCTGTAACTGTGCTTTTTATAGGCGACACTGAAAGCACCACCTATTATTAAGATTGCCCAACGTCTCCCCCAGCCCTGTTTTCAGTAGCATATAACTTTGCCATAACATAACCCTTGGGTCTGATGTTTTCCAAGCCAACTGTCTACCTTAGCCAAAAGTTTTCAACATTTCAACCAAAGTGGTTCAGGCATTTCTGAGAATGAGGCTAGAAAAAATATATATTTTGCCCATGATAAAAAAATGTTGGTGACCTTTTCTTTGAGAAGCTACCGCACCAGCATCCCCATACTTTGGAGCAGAGACTTGAAATTTGGCGCGGAGGTGGGGGTAACACTATGTAAGGGATTTGCTTTTCTTCCTCCCTGTGAAAATCAGAATAATCTTGGCCAAGTTATAAAAATGTGAATAATTGCCTTTTACACATGCTTGATGGTGACTTGCTAGAACATCGCAGCTAAATTATCTGAAGATTCTGTCCATACTGAGCATAACTTTAGCCAGGGCTGAGCAGGCCAGAGCTGGGCATTAGAGCTGAAAGCAGGGAGACTGACTCTCTTGTGTTTTCAGGGCACTGCTGCTGGGCCCGGGAAGCGAGCAGGAGGAATCTGTCTGATATAAATACAGAAGGCACAAGAGCTGGATGTGTGAGGAAGGGAGAGGGAGGAAGTAGATTGGGACAAAGAGTTTGGCAGGGGTGACTCGGATTGGCAGGGCTAGGAGTCCAGGACTGGGAGACAGATTGCACAAGAAATTTAAGGACAGAGACTGGGATTCAGAGCCAGTGAGGAAGGAGAGCATGGGTAGTGGAGGCTGGGTCTTGGAGGCTAGGGGAAACGGAGGAAAACAGATTAGGCAAGGTGCTGGGAGAGGGTGAGCTGGGACTGGCTGGGTAAGGAGCCAGAACGTTGGGAGGAACTGGGAATAGCTGGGCAAGGAGTGTGGGAGGGAGAGTCCAGAGGGTGAGACAAGGACTTGCTGGGCAGTGAGACTGGGACTAGGATGAGAAATTTGAAGAGTGGAGTTGGGACTGGCTAGATGAGAAAAATGGCACTGGGATGAAGAGCTAGGGGTGGGAAAGAGAGGGGGACATGTTAGAAGGTACGGAGCAGAAGAGGTCATGCTTGGATGGAATGGACAGAAGAGTCTGTGTCCACCAGAAACACTTCCTCCAAATGCTGGAGTGGAACCTAAGATTCCTGAGTCTTACCTTTCCTCTGCTGCCAGCAAATATCTGTGAAACCCACTGTCAAAGTGTGTGTTTCATCCCCCTCTGCAGTGCTGGACTGCATAGAGGATGCCAACCTAGCACTACTATAAGTTACTCTATTAGTTCAAATGGTGGAAGTTTGTGTGAGATCTAAAGGTTCCAACACTGCTGATGACCAATGTAGGTGTCACCAAGATGCTACATGATAGAACTTTTGATTTTTTCAGTTGGGTTTTTTTAAAAAGCAAGGAATTTACACACACACATTGTGTTAAAAGCATGCTATTAAAGTTGCAGAGTCAAGCGCTCAGAAGTTTTAAAAATGCCAGAATTAAGGCTTTCTATGCACCTTTGTGCATACAAGCAATATGATACAAACTTGAAATTACATGATCGCACGTGAGTTTTTCCACAGGGCCCTTACATTCAGTGCATGGTATGGACTTGCTCTGGAAATGAATCATGGTCATGTAGGGAAAGGGGGGCTATAGTCTCCAGGACCTAATTCATTTGTTCCAGAAGTTGGGAGCTGTGCAGTGAATTAGGCAGTGGAGTGCAAGAAGAGAAAGGGGGGGTGTCATTGTTAAGGCAGTTGAGTGCTGCCCTGGAGAACTGGATTCTATTCCTCTATCTGCCACAGAAGTCCTGCATGATACTAGTCAAGTCACTTAAACTAAACGTCTCACAGGTGATCACTAACTGTGTTCCTCATTTTCTGGCTGCCTGATCTGAGACCCTAAAGTCTGATTTGTAGAAGTGCTGAGCACTCACAGGTGTCACTGAAGTAAGTGGGAGCAGTGTTTTGAACATAGTAAGTGCTGCATAATGCTATGTACTCTGAAAAATCAGTTCCTAGGTGTGTCAAATCGGGCACCAAAAATTAGTGGATATTTTTTACCTTAATCTCTCAGCTCCCTTTCTGTAAAATATAGATAATACCACCCCTTCAACTCCCACTAATCTTGTGACAATAAACTGATTAATGTTTGTGAAGCACTATAGCTAAGCTCAGGAGGAAATTACTAATTTTGTCTTCAGAGCAGGGTTGGAATAGTGTGCAGTAAAAAAGACCTGCAGCCACACATTGAACAATGAGGATATAGCAAAATATTTAACAGCTCCTTATTAAGTGAGAACCATCCACCCAGTGCACTGAATGAGTCAGGGGTCTTGTGGAAAAAGATGGTATATGATATACCATCACAGTTTCATGGTTAACTGTACCTTTGAAAACCTCCCCCTCATCGGCAGTCTTCAAGGGCACTGACTTAAAGACGTCAGGTTTCCTAGCCATCACCCCTCTCATGCTACAGCTACACTGATGGCGGCAAACTCGCCATCATCAGATCGATTTTTCTGGATGGACTGAGTGGTCAGTGAAGACCCGCTCAATCAATCCAGAAATCGACGTACTAAGACCACCTTCGCAAGTGGCGTAGCGCTGCGTCGATGGGAATAATTCTATTATTATTTAACAGTGCAATTAAAACTGCAATTAATTGTGACTATTTTTTTAATCTAGTTAATTTGTTTTTCATTAATTGCATACATTAACTGCAATTAATTGACAACCCTAATTATAGAAAATATATAGTGCCATATAACATGATACAGAAAAATTAATCAAGGGCCCTGCCCCACATTACAGTCTGGGAGAGATGTGACATTGATCAAGGATGAAGAAGAGAAGTGAAGTTTATGCAATATAATATAACAGGGGTTACTTGTATCTTACTGTATAAATCATGTGGGAGGAGATGTTAATTAAATTTTCTGAGGTATACCCGATATTCTACATGTTTTTCCCAGAAATATTTTTTTTGTTTGATGCTGGGAAAAACTTGTTGCTTACTTCTTTGTTTTGCAGTATGCAGCACAAGCATAAATAGAGGGGAAATGCTGAGCATTCCACTAAGCATGAGGTACTTGTGTTATCTGAACATCAATAAGTGACCCAGTTAAAACCTTTCTCTCCTAACTAAATTTAGACTTTTTTTTACTGAATAAAAAAGGCCCTCTATTAAAAATATTTTTCTAAAATAGTGACAAGGGTACAGTTTTCTATCCAGGGATAAACAGCTTTGACAATGAATTATTGTTCAGCAAAAGTGTTTTAGTTGCTTTTAAAAAGTATCTTTATTTTGCACTGTATAATGTACAGTAGTAATTAGCATTTTAACTTTTGAGTGGAACCACACAAAGCCCATTTGCCCCTACCAGTTATCTCTGTGGTCACATTCTTCATTTATCATGCATTCCTTCCCTTTAGCTTGCTGGCATTTCTGTAGAGCTTTTGTCTCCATTAAATATTTTTGTCTTCAGCCTCACTTGGCTGATGAAACATCTACTGTAACTGCACAGCGTGGGTGCAGGAATGTGCTGTGTTGGATTAAAATCTATAAACTAGAAAATTAACATGCTGCGGTATATAATAATTGTAAAACATTTTACCATGACTCCTTGCTTCTCAAATGTAACAATTTGTTATGCTGGAAGTGCACACTGACTCAGTACACTATACAAGTTCTCCTGTTTATTTTTTGGGGGAAAAAAAACCCAACAAACCAACAAGTTAACAGGAAATTTAAAATAGACTCACTGTGTGGGGTAGAAGCCATCTCCCTTTTCTCTTTCTAAAAAGTGGAGAAAAAAAAGTAAAAGTGTAATATATGATATGCCATATCCTACCTATCCTTCTATAGAGTCTGGAAGATAGAGCAGCTTCAAATAGCAGTAACCTTTTGGCTTTGCTATCTGGTAAAGGAGAAAAAAAAATAGTTTTCTGTTTGATATATGTGTTGTGTGTGTTCCTCTTGGCAGGGAAGTACAAATGTTAGATTTCAGATTGAGCTCCCTAGGGGAAAAAAAGACTAAGGGCAAAGTTGCCTCCATCAGATCGACCTTTCTGGATCGATTGAGCAGGTCTTCACTGACTGCTCAATCAATCCAGAAGTTGACACTTTAAAACCACCCCCTCAATTGATGTAGTGCTGTGTCGACGGGAACCATGTTCTCGTCGGCACAGTGCAGCAAAGACACCACGCAGAAGTGGAGCACAGCAGTCAACGGGAGTTACGTAAGCTACTCTGCATAGCTTGTGTAACTCCCGTCGACTGCCACCGAATCGTCAGGTAAGTGTAGACCAGGGCCCCAGTAACAGTAGAAAAATTTCCCTCGGCTACTTCTACACCCTTCTTTCTCATTGAAGGTGATCTGATTTGAAATCCCTCCTTTAAAAATTCTCATCCTGAGTGGCTTGGGATTGACGTAAATTAAGACATGCACAGAGAGGTTTTTTGCAGTTTCCCGTTAGAAGGATATTGGATAATTTGCCTCTTCTTTCATTCTTCTTGTGAGCAGCTTCGGCTAGATGTAGTTGGGAATTTTAACTGCCTTTTCAGTTCTGGAGAAAACATTCTTTCTACCCCATCAAATCCATTGCTCTTGGCAGAAGCTCGTAGTTCATGATTATTACTGTTCAGTTCAGCTCACTGGGAGGCTACATCAATTGCTTCTATCCCTTACTCTGCCCTCCCTCACCTTTTAAAAAATATCAGTCGAATAGGCTTTACCATCTGTCTGTGAGCCCTGCCACTTGGCCCGCAGAGCGGAGGGAGGGGTAATCACATTAATACAATCTCACTTGGGGCAATGACTCAAGGAGTTCCTTGGAGCGCGGGTTTTAGGGCTTCACTTGCTATCTCGATGAGAGCCCACCTCTACAGAAAGTAGTTGGTGGAAGCTGGGGCCACCACAGACCACTGCGTTGACAGAATTGTTGCACAGCAAGAGAAATCAAAAGCAAAATTGGCTTCTTTGACAACTCTGAATGGTGCTAGTAGTTAAATGCCTTAGATGAGCTTCCATCAGCAAAACCATTCTGAAATATTCCAGTTAACTATGCCACATCTCCCTTGAAGTATATGATTATGCTTCTGGAGAAAGCGCAGTCTCTTTCGAAGATGCAAATTAGAAGTAGTGCATTTTGCCTTTTTTCGGCTAATAATCTTAAGAAGTTATAGACCCAAGTCCACATTAAAAGAAAATCTCCCAGTGCAGTGTTCAGTGTAGCACCACTGTTTGGCAAGTCTGGTTTTTGGCAAAGACAATAGGAAAAAGCTATTTAAACTTTAAAACAGGAATAAATATGCTCAGTATTCTTTTTCTGTGCTGTTGGTCAATTACAATTTGAACAGTGACACTGCTTAGCTGTAATGATATTGGCATGGATCTACAGCTGAACTGATCATAACACTAGTGAGAGAATTTCAGTGAAATACAGGATCATGTGGCTAGCTTTAAGGTCAGAATGTGCAAAAATGATTTAACTGTTGTATGGGTGCCAGAATAAAAAAAAATATTCAAGAGCGGTAGACAGAGAAATTATTCATTTTCTACGGAAAGAAATAGTGAGATTTAAAATTGTAACACAGGTAAATGCTGAGGAGCTTTAAATTTGAAATCGTGCTTTGTGAAATGCAAATAAAAATGTTCATATGAAAAATAAGCTTTTACTATTGATTAGTATTTGTGTGTGTATGCACTTCTGCGCTATTGTCTGTGATCAAGAAGCCATTAGTTTATTGTAGATAGATGTTGATGTGTCATTGATGTGCAATCTTAGATAAGCTGCAAAAGCATTTTGCACTGTGATTTTAACCCATTCTGGTGCCAGTTGATTTTTGAACTCAGGCTTAATTAACAAATCAAGGCTTCCTTACCTACAGGGATCTCACATGAGATATAACAAGCACAAGCAATAACTTGCACCCTCCTTCTCTACTCTGAGGCCAGACAGCATCATTTTTCCAAGCCCTTTTCTGTAGGATGTGCTACAGGAAACATTAGATCAAACACCAAAATTTTAGATTAACTGTCAACAGACAACTTAGGACTTAGAGTCTGTATTTATGGAAAGGATATTGGTTTCATCCTGCAGGTTGATTCACATTGCTCCATTGTCATTGCTTTAGTCAGGCAATTCAGAGAAAAATCATTGTATTTTTGATGGCTCTAAAGCCAAAAGAAATTGCCATATCTCAGTGTGTTGAAACATTCAGCAGTATTATGGAGGCCCAGTGGTTACTCCATAGTTGAGGTTGTAAGAAACTTTCATTATAGGGCAATTTTGAGCTCTCCTAAATTCCACAGTAAAGATTGACATTTCACAAACGTAGGTAGTCCTGCAAAAAAAGTTGTTATGGCAAAGTCGGAGGTATATAAGACAAGCTATTTATATGACGTCACTTGAGAGAGAACAATAATTCATTTTTAGTGAAATCCTCTGATGTATTCTTTCCATTTCAAAAATGACTTGGTGTAGGCACTCCAGATTTTCTGATGTTTGTTTTGAACTATAACCTTCTAGTTTCCTGTCATTCAAACATCTGTTCTTTTGTTACAACTAAAATAATGAGTGGTGTAATATAACAAATATATATTGCAGCCTTAGCTTTATCTTCGAGTTTTTCATTTGGTATGTTAGTGTTTGAAATGCATTGCATTAATAAAAGTATTTCTATTTCTAAAAATCACAGATCCTTCAAAGCAGGTTATATAAGCAACATATTCATTCATTGCACATGGTAATTAATGTCTCTTTTTAAACAACAGTCTTTTCATAACGTAGATCAGGAGTGGGGAAAGGGAACCTAAAAATGAACATAAGGGAGGGTAAAAGTAAATGGAGTGGTTTTTTTTTTCCCCCCAAAGACTCTGCCCTTTATTGGCAAGGAAACAGCAGCTCCCCAGCTAGCGTTAATCACTATATTATAACATTTCTCAGCTTCCTGAGAAAAAACAGTACTAAGTATGGGCAGGAAAGACTTCTCCCAACAGAAACAATACCCAATGTAAAGTTTATTTCATACTGCCATCTGGAAAAAATTTGGTCATCTGCAACATCAGTGGGAAAAAATAAAATCAATTATCAGTGTAAGCAGTATTGCAAGCTGTATACCAATGATATGATAGTCTCATATTTACTTTTTTTTTAAACAATGACATTTCAGAGTCTTTTGTGATGGAAAATATGTATTTTTTTGTAGTTTTCATTTTAATGCGGGTAATAAGTTTCAGAATAAAATGCTCCATGCACATATGAAATAGGATATTTTACTGAACCAGTCAATAGTGTTTCCTCCTTTTAATGTGAATTGCTAACTTCTTCTGGAATACAAGTGAAAGCACACTTGTGAATTGGTATTGTATAGTTTACAATTACATACTTTGTGCTTCAGCTATTGTGCGTGAATTCCAAATGCGGTTTCCTGAAGAACATCTAGACCATTAAGTGGAATGTCAGAACCAGGAACGATCAGCAAAATTAGTGTTTATCCACTTCCTTACATCCATTGGTATACAACTCAGCACTCAGAAAAGACTCACCAAACATTTCCTATGACATATACAGCTCAGTTTTCAAGCACCATCGATGCCAAATGAAGCTAATAGGAACTTCAGGTGCTCAGCAGCTTAGAAGAAGGCCCATGATCTCTGAGGTTTTTGTCAATGCACAAAGATTATACTGATATAAGGTAGGGTGTGAATGTAAATGGCTATAGTTATAACAATATAACTCCTGTGTGGACACTCTTAACTTGGTATGAGTGGCTTTTTATGCAGTAGCTTATAGTGCTTTGGAAGAGGGGAGTTATATTGGCATAACGATAGTGGTATAACTGAAAAAAAATGTCCAGTTTAGACAAGCCCTTAGTTTTAACATGAACATAGGTTCTGCTCATGTAAGACCATGTATCAGTGTCATGGCCAAATTTCAGTTTGAGTATTTACATTTTGACTACTTAAATTCTCCTAAATTTTCAACTAACTATTATTCACTTTCTGCCCTAAACTGTTCCGCAGCAGTGCTGTGAGCTGATGTACAGTTGTATTAGGATCTTACGTTGCATCGATCACTGTGCTATCTAAGCACTTTCCATAGTTAACACACAAGGGTGACTTATAAACTCTCATTGGTTTGCATCTTACCTCCCAGTCGTAACAATTGTACATTATGTGAACAGTTTTAGGCCTAATAAGTACTAATGGTTTCTGAGTTGCTGTGAGAGAAATTGATGTAGCTATGTTTGGGAAATAAATGAACCAGTTATTCAAAAAAAAATTGTGCTGATGCAATAAAATTGTGCGGATGCAACATTATGGTCAGAGTTTAAAAAAACATTGCTGCTCCCCCCCACCCCCCAAATGCTACAGTTACGGTTTCAAAACACAAAACAATAGTTGGCTCATATCGGGTCCCCAATTTTGTTTATTTATGGGCACATTTTACTGCGGAAACAGCTAATATATTAAACTACACACACACGAAAATTAGGAATAAAACACTGTAAGTGCAATATGTCAGTTAATGTTGTGGAAACTTAATTTTCTTCTTTGAGTAGATGCAGCCATGTATTGCATATGGGAGGGGTGCGCCACACATGCCAGAGCCAGAGAACTCTTGCCAGAGAACTCTAGTAGCACTCATAGTGGTGGTGCTCACACTCTGTGTCCCCTCCCCTGCCCATATAAGGGCAGCACCATCCCAACTCCCTCAGTTTCTTCTCAGGTAGATTTGGAGCTTAGTGTGGTGTCTTCACCTCACTTTTGCTCTGTTTTCTGAGAACTTTTCTTGTATATGGTAGTAGTAGTACTTTAGATTTAGTTTAAATGTTAGTTTAGTCTTAGAATAGTTGGCTGGCTGCCTGCCTGCCTGTCGTATAGGAGAGTCATCCCTAAGAGTGACCACACACATGGAGCTTGTTGTGTCTCAGCAATGGACACATTAAAGAGAGCTGCTCCATCTGCAAGTCATTCACAAAGGGGACTCAAGTGGTGAGAGACTTGTGGTTGAATCATCACCTTCTGGAGCAGGCCATGTGGCCCGCTTTGGCACTGAGGACCTCTTCTGATTAGTTGCCACCTTCGGATCTGGCAGAGGATGCCGCTCCATGCTCAGGCTCTGGCGTTTCCCCCAAGAGGAAAAGGGGTCATTCATCTTCCTCTGGTGCAGTGAAGAAGAGGTCCCATAAAATGAGTAGAGACCATTCCAGCACTTGGGGAGATTCCTCTTCTAAGGGGAGTGCTTACAGGTACTATATTCTCTGTGGCAAGGGGGGTGGAGCAAGTCCATCCAACCACTCCCAGGTATCATGCTGTGAGCAGCAAGGGCCTGTACTGACAACTCTGGTTCCAGCAATGGGGTGTCCATTGAGTCCAGTGCCAGTGATACTGGCACCAGTGCCAACTGTCTCCAGACTGATATCTCAGGCAGCATCAGACTTACTTGACCTCTCAATCCCAGATTGTCTTCTAGTTCAGGAGTTTTCCAGTGCTATGGCTTCTGCTGGCTTATCTTCCATAAGTGACCCTGACAATTTCTGGCCATGTCGCAGAGCCGCTCGGTCAGCTGGCACTGCAGCTCACACCGCCTGGACTGTAAACTATGAAGCTGAGGCCGGGCCTAGCACTGACAGCCCCCTTGATGATGGTGCATCCTTCAGCACCGTCATTATCTTGGCGACAGATCCCGTCATGGAATTTGGTACTAACCTTTGTGTTGATAACTTTCTTGGTAGGGATGGGTGGGAGTGTCTCTCATTCGGTGCCACCGGTGCCAACTCCCCATTCCTTTGCAGTACTAGCGCTGCCTCCTTATTGGGCTTCAGGTGAGTCTGATCAGTTGTTTGCCCCATCGGGGTTGGTTCCCCCATTGTCACCACAGAACCTCTGGGATTCCTCGAGATCCAGGTGGAGGTTGTCCTCCATCTCCTCGTTGGATAGGTGCCAGAGATTTGCACTCTAACCATTATCAGTACCAAGATCAGCATCTTGTCCCACAGTTGAGACAGGCTCTTGACCCGGTGCCTACTGGCCACCAATGCCTTCTCCATATGCCCCATGGCTTCCTTAGAATCCCTGGAATGCTCCTTGGTCCCTGCAGTCCTTGACCCACTTAATGAGATCACCGGTCCCGACAGTGGCTTCCACTGCTGTACCATCTCAACTACAAGCAGCTACTCAGTCCATTCCCTGGGACCTACAGGGCTCTCCCAGCTGGATCCTGTGGTACAAGAACAAGATCCATTGTTGTCTCAGCAAACTGCCTCTTTGACTTCTCTGGATGACTCAACTGTGTTGGAATCTTCCTCTCTCTCAACCTCTGAGGATTTTAAGTCGTATAAGGCCTCCTGAGGTTTATGGCCACTACCTTGGGTATCCGAGCAAAATTCCTGCAGGAGAATAGTATAAGCTGCTGGGTATTTTCCAACCATCAGCTTCAGGAAGAGTAGCCATCCGGATAAATGAAACTTTCCTGGAACCTTCAAATGCTCTCTGAAATACCCCAGCTTTGTTGCCCTCAACAGCGAAACACCTCTTCGTGGCCAAGACAATGCTCGTTCTCTGACTCCTTATTTTATCAATTTGGCCTCCCATCTCCCTTCCTCTTCGTGATACTGAGTAAGAAGATCAGGATGATCAGGTTTTGCATCCAGTGCTCAGCTCCCCGCATCTCACAGTGTGGATGCTGCTTGGTTAGATGAGGAGGAGGAAGGATATTTGGAGACAATTTGGCAGGTATTCCTTAACGGTAGGAAGCCCTCCACCAGAGCAATCTATCTGGCCAAGTGGAAGTGATTTTCTATATGGTGGTTAGCCCAGGGAATTCAACCAATGCTGGCTTGTATCCAGGTTATCTTGAAGTACCTGTTACAACTTCACTCTTCTGGTCTTGCATTTAGTTCATTGAGAGTCCACCTAGCGCAGTTTTGGCATTCCATCTACCTATCCATGGAAAGTCACTGTTTTTAAACTCCATGGCAGTGAGGTTCTTGAAAGAAGTCACTTGTCTCTGCCCAGCAGTTAGGGCTGGTTCCCTTGTGGGATCTTGATACAGTTTTAGCAGCTCTTATGGAACTTCTGTTCAAGCCTCTGGCAACTTTTTCTTTCCCCCTTCTGTGTCAGAAAACTGCCTTCCTTGTGGAGGGAGATTGAGAGTTGCAGGCTTTAACTGCAGAGTCTCCCTACACCCAGTTTTCCAAAGACAAAATAACCATGTAGCCACATCCTAAGTTTTTATCTAAGGTGGTTTCCTAGTTTCACTTGAACCAAGTTGTGTATCTACCTGTGTTCTTCCCTAAGCTGCATTCAATCTCAGAGGAGCTGCATCTTCACACATCGGTGTCTAGCTTTTTATCTGCACAGAACTAAACCTTTCTATTCCTCATCTTATCTTTGTTTCATATGCGAACTGAACGAAGGGTCAGCGAACTGAATGAAGGGTCAAGCTGTCTCTTCGCAGGCAACCTCCAGGTGGACAACTTCTTGTATTATGTCAGCATATGAAGCAGCCTAGGCTACACCACCTCAAGGGATACAAGCTCATTCCACGAGAGCTCAGATTATGTCAACAGCATTTCTAAATGGCATTCCTATATTGGACATTTGTGGGGCTGCCACTTGGACCTTATGCCTATTTTTTCAAGCCACTATACCATTACAGCTGCATCCAGATCAGATGCACACTTCTGGAAGGCAATCCTGCAATCCTTCTTTAAACAGACTCCGAGCCCCACCACCTGTGAGAACTGCTTGTAAGTCACCCACATGGAATACACAGCAGCACCTAATTGAGGAAAAACACCCAGTTACTACCTATAACTCTTGTTCTTCGAGATGTGATGCAAATGTATATTCCATTATATGTCCTCCGTCTCCTCTGTATCGGAGTCTGTACTTCTGATGTTCCACGCAAAGGAACTGAGGTGGTTGCGACGGCCCCACCCTTATATTTGTAAATATCCAATAGGGTTCTAAAAAACAAAGAAATCTCTGTGTGTGACAAGGCTTGCCTATCCCAGCCAACCTGCTTTCTCTCTCTTCTTTTCTCAGTAGGCTCCCTCTTCTGGCAGCAGCATATAGTTCAGAAGCTGCAGGCTTCACCAACAGGGAATCAAGTGACTGCTGGCATCTGGTCAAGAGCTACTAAGCAAAATGCAATTGTACCTAATCGGCTGCTCTGAAGAGGGCCTCCCTAACTCAACTCCCTGCTGCTGTATCAGCCCCTTTCTCCCCGCTCTCCCCCCACACTAGAGTGGCAGTAGTTGTTTTGGGCTGAGCATTCCTGTTATCGTTTTGAAGGAGAGGCATTTTGGAGCAGAGGAAAAGAAATCCATAGCTCCTGAGGACATTGGCGATTCACGATTCCATTCTTGATAATGTCTTTGCTTAATGGGGAATACTAGCTCGGAACCTTTTCTCCGTACAGGCAAACTGGAATCTTCCTCAATACTGCTCTAGAGGAAGTCTTGGCAAAGGCCCCCTGATGTGGTGGAAGGGTCACTTGGAGTATGTCTTCCCTCCAATTCCTTTGATACCACAGGTTCTATGGAAGATCTGCCAAGACATCCTCATTGAGTCATCCTCATTGCACTCAACTGGCTGAGACTATTCTGGTTAACAGATCTGTTGAAGCTCTTACTGCAACCACCCATGAGCATCCCCTCGTTGCTGGACCTTCTAACACAACATAGGGGCAAGGTCACACACCCTAATTCGGGGCGGCTGCAACTTGAAGCTGGGTATTTGGATGGCCATCAGAAATAGAATGCTGATGTTCCAAGAGGGTATAATCCATCCTTAACCAAAGTAGAAAAGATTTATATAAGATGCTATTACTCAGCTAAATGGAAGCATTTCTCTGCTTTGACTCAATGCAATGTGTCACCAGGCTCTGCCAGAATCCCTGATACCTTAGAGTATCTGCTTACTCTTAAGTCTTCAGGTCTTGCATTCAGTTCCCACAGGTGCATTAGCAGCAATTAGCTCTTTCCATCCTTCAGTGGATAACCGTACAATCTTCATGCACCTTGTTACAACTAGATTTTTAAAGGGGATGCTCAGATCCTTTCCACCAGTGATGAAGTTCGTACTTCCGTTGGGCCTCAATTATGTTTTATCATTTCTCACTAAGACTCCTTTTGAGCTGCTAGCTACATGCTCTGTGACCCATCTATCCATGAAAGTGGCCTTTCTGGTAGCTATGAAGTCAGCTGGAAGAGTCAATGAACTGGGAGCGCTTATGGCAGGCCCACCATGTACTACCTTCTGTAAAGGAAAGGTCTTGCTTTGCCCCCATCCTAGAGTCATACGCAAGGTAGATTCTCAGTTTCACATAAGTCAGGTCATCTACTTCTCTGTATTTTTCCCTAAACCACATGCCTCAGAAAAGAAGAGAGAACTGCATTCTCTGGGCTTTGGCCTTTTATCAGCAAAGAACAAGGGACATTAGAAAGATGCCTAAACTATTTGTTTCCGTAGCAGAGGTATCAGGTCATCAACCTATATCAGCGCAAAGACTTTCAAAATGGGTCTCAGGTTGTATTACCCCTTCTTACCAGCTAGCTGGCATCCTCTCCTCCCCCTGGAAGGAGTAAAGACTCATTCCACCAGAGGGCAAGCTACTTCAGCTGCATCTCTAAGAGACGCATACTAGAAATATGTAGGGCAGCTACTTGGAGCTGTTTGCGTACCGCCGCAAGCCATTATGCCCTGATAAAGTCATCAGCTGTGGCTATGGCTTTGCGGACAAAGTACTACAGTCATCTATCACTTCTGCACCCTCACAGTCATCACTTGTTTGACTACTGCTCGTTAATCTCCCACATGTGGAATACACATAGGGATCATCACTTGACAAAGAAATGGAGGTTACTTACCTGTAATTTGAGGTCCTTTAAGATATGTGGTCCTTAACTGTATTCTACTACCCACCCTCCATCCCCTGTGGTAAGAGTGGGAAACTGAAGATGTGTTGGCCCGCCCCACCCTTTATGCCCTCAGTTGGAGGGTTACAATGAATGGGCAGACCAACAGCCACTGCTTGCAAGAAATTCTGGACTCAGGTACGTGATGTGCATGAGTCTGCCACATGCAGGATATAGATAGAAACCACACATCTCGAAGAACCTCCGTGTACAGGTAAGTAACCACCATTTATTAAACCTGCCTTGTTGTGCACTGGTACTGTTTTCAGGGCCCTGTTTGGGATCTCAAAGTAGCAGTCATTGTTCTGCCTTCAACTACAGAGTAAAGGAAAAGGCTGGAGGGAAGATAATATTTTTTTTAAAAAAACCTCTAATCCCCACGTGTGACTTTAACAAAAATTACATTAATTAAAAATATAGCTTTGGTCATGAGACCTACACATTCCTTTTTTTGTTGTTTTGTTTTTAAAGGGAAGCTTAGAACTTGCATAGTACTGCATATTGTGATGGGACTCTAAAAATCACAAGATCACTAGTTTACATTTTCTCTGGTCCCTGTAGTTAAGCTAGGATTTCTGGAGAATTTTTGTTTGTGTTTCAAGGGCACATCTGTATTCTCCCTCAAGCAAATCTGAGAGCGCTTGTGGATGTGAGGCTGGGCAGTACATTCAGCTCTTCTCAAAGCTGACACTTATGCTCAGTATACTACAGGCAATACTACAGGCAATTAAAAAACACTTCTGAGCATGCTCAGTGTTTTTTAATTGCCTGTAGAATTTCTCTCTCATCCCCCCCACTTCTCAAACCTACTGTGGCGAAGCATATGTTCCTTGTTGAATTTGTATGTGCCAACTTTCAGCCTCTAAACTTCAGCCGTTTTTTACTTTTGGCCTGTTCCAAAAAGAGTGGCTGTTTTTTTTTGTTTTTTTTGTTTTTTTTTTTTCTTTTCAGGTCAGAGCATATATTTGCTTTCCCTAACCACCTCTTAGAATCAATGAATGTATTGACAGGAATGTAACTTACAAAATGTACATTTAAAGTCTTGTGTAAAACCTCAGTTTTCAGAAATAAATTTTTTTCTTCCTGCTACAGGCTTTTGAAGATAATATATTTTACAGTGACTACACTTAAAAAATAATGCTTTCATTAGGCTTTATGCCAAGAAAGTCTCTATTGATACAGTAATTTTAACATTTTTCTGAAAAAACATCGAACGGTGTCCTAGGCATTTTGCCCATTCCCATACATGAATAACAAGTACTGATGGGCTTGCATTCCATAATCCAGTAGTTGGTATCAAATTCTTACTTTTCTGGGTCAACAGACTGACTTGCTGCTTATTTGACTATCAAAATTTACTTTGAAAATATTTAAGTGCTGCTATAAAGTGCCGAGATGCACAGAGGAGATAACAAAACTTTCACTGTAGTTCATAAGTGAACACAGATTTAAGACGGCAGCATACATCTTCCAATAAAGTAACTGCTATTCAGTGTTTTGTATAGCACTACTGTGTTACTCCTTTACATCAATATAATGTACTGCTGTTACAACCTTCATTTGAATTTACTGTACATCTCAGAATGTTTTCAGTAAAGGAAAAAAGGAATTTCACACGGAAAGTATCGAAGGTGGATTTAAATACAGTTTTAGGCTTGTCTTTACTAGGGAAATTTGAATCGAAGTAGCAGTAGGTAATGGGGTAATTATACTTGTGCAATCCCACATAATGTAGACCTACTACATTGGTGCAAAATGGGGCATGCATGGGTGTAGCTATATCAGTACAAAAATCTCCAGTATGCACTAAATATAAGAGATCATTTTATTCCTACATAAAGCCTCCAACAAGAAATCTTTACAAATCATTACAAATACATGGGAAAAGTACCTTGAGCCTGATGTAGTTAGGACACCTGTTTTCCAACAGTGGCAACTGAAAGAGCACTGGATGGAATACTGCCGCTGAACTTAAGAAACATTCAGCTGAGAGAGAAGAGTATCCGCACATTCCAATAGCAATGAGATTGAGACAAAAATGTGTCTTCTCACTACTACGTATGGGGCTTTTTTTGTTTTTAGTGTACTATCGCTTACAAAAAGCTATGTTAAAAGAACATTATTTATCTTGCAAGGTCAAGCACGAAGAAGTACTCCAAAAATAATCAAGAGGCACCTGATACCGACTCCACAGTTAGTTACATTCTGAAATGGACTTAAAGTGGGGCATAAATTCCAGTAGGTCCAAGTATGTGGCCAATTATTGTGAAATTCCACACTAGGTTAGTTTTTATGCCTCTTGAGTTTTCTGTACAGTTTTTGTTTGGTTTTTGCTAATACATTTTTAATAGGTAGTCTTGAATTTGGGCTCTGGCTGTAATTTATCCATGGTCGTTCTGCTTTTCATTGTTGACTGGTATCTTTCTAAAAAAGTTGTCTAGGTACCCAAAACTTGATAAAACGGTGTGCCCTGAGTAGATGGAGTGCAACACACAGTTTTCTTTCTTAAAAAAAATAGGGTAATTTTTAGCCCATATGCTGTGTGACTAAATCTAGTTGAGCAGGGCCATGGAAGCCTGATTGATGTGCACACTCTTCAGTCAGGAGCTACACTTGGTTAGATTTTATCATACAACAGATACATTTTAATGCACAGCTGCTGACAGATAACATCTTCTCCAACTGCAGCAGTATTCCTGTCTCTCCTGTGCCCCAAGCGTGCCCTGCTTAAGAATTTAAAATAACCCAAAACCTAGGCATTAATTCATAAATTTAATTATGATGCTGTTAGTTTCTACACACAACATACTTGAGACCAATTCACAAAACCAAGGAAATGAAGAGTTGAGTTACTTAACAGTAACTTCTCCTTTATCTACAGGCCATACCTTACCATTATTGCAACTACCATACCCCATAGACTGTTCATCATAACTTTAATTCTGCTCTTCTGAGGATACCAGCCTTTAAGAATAATACTTGTGTGAAGACATCTTTACTAAAGTGTTGTCTCCCAATGAACTGTTATGCCAGACATCCACACCTAGTACTGTAAAGGAGGATGTAATCTAGTAAAGGAGGGAGAGGGGTGGATGGAGTGTGGGGTAGAGTTAAGGTTGTTCTCTGTGGCCTGTAGTGTCCAGTAATAGAAAGGAGTGTTCCTCTGGGTGGAGGAGTAGAAGTTAGATGTCCTAATTTTTTTTCATTTCTTTGTTTTCGTAGGTTTCATGTATATTGTGTTTAGCAACCCTAACTGCTTCACAAGGAAGTTTTATACTTTCAAATAAACTTTCTTCAAGTTTTTAGTGGTTCTTTTTTTGAGGCAAGGCACAATTGTCAACATTGAACAACACAAGAAAGAGACCATTAGTTTAAACAATACCTTAGATCTCCTTCCTGAGACCTATCAAAACAATGGTTATATGAAAAATCTGAAGTAGGAACTCAATATTTTTAAAATGTGACCTACAGAAAACTACTCAAAACAGGAGGAAAGATTCTAGCTAGTTCCCATGAAAAAGAACATGCAGCTCAAGGGAAACCTTGCTTTCAGTAATATTTAAAAAAAAAATAGTCCTATGGAACTGGCTGGATGGAATCCTTTCGAAGAGTGACTGAGATGGAAGGCATGTAGTGCTGTTACTATCTAGTGAAAAACACCAGTCTCAGGAAAAGTAACTGTAGTTTGTGATAATAAATGATTCTTCTATTTAAAAAGATGGGTCTTGCCCCTAATGTGCTTGTTATATAATTTTATAACGAATACACCTCTTGACGCTCAATACAATGTTTAAGAGTACAATATGGAATGTAGTTTGGTGCATGTTAGACTTGAAATATGCAATAATTAGTTATTTCATAGCACAGTTTTTACCCCACTTCATTAATATGAGCTTTTTATAAAGTTGCATTTAATTTGTTGATTTATTTTATCATGATTGAACATAGAATTCTTTTTTTTTTCTTTTAATTGATTAAAATGAATGCATTCCTCTTTGTCTTTATCAGATTTGAATCAGTTTCATGAACATGACTTAAAAATATTAACTAAAAAAGTTTTTGTAATAAAATGAAGCCACTGAGCCTTTCTAAGTTATTCAGCATGGAAATATTGTTGGTTAATTGCCAAGATTTCTAAGAACCGAGAAAAATTTTGGCAAATTTTATATTGCACCTACAAAATTTTCTTCCTTTTTCATATTTCCACTTTTACTAAAAGAGCTGTCAGGGTGTTGGTAATTGATTGACAAGAACATGATTGTCTACATCAGGTCACCTGCAGACATGGCATTCCAGATTTTCACTAGGGAACACATACTGAAACAAACTTCTGGGCATTTTTTAATTTGAGTGCATAAAACAAATAGTAATATATAGGTTTAAAGAGTTCCCGCTCTAAAATAAATAGGTCTCTTGGGTTTTTATGTTTCTTAATTGTTTTAAACTATTTTAATAATATGGGCCAAGCTTTTTATATTTTAACCTTTAGGGTTGTGTCCTAGGAACTCTACTTAGATAAGTAGCCCCGCTGAGGTGAACTAACCCTTGTTCTTCCTCTTACATGTGCACAAACTTAAAACTGATAGATTTTCAGAAAAGATGGACAAACCTCAAAATATCAGGAGATTTACTTCTGTTCAGTTGCCTATCTAGATTGTTTGTTTGTTTGTTTTTTCAAAATTAGGACTGGATTCTGCCACCCTTAGGTTATGTCTACGCTACAGAGACTATAGCCGCATAGCTATGTTGGCATAGCTATGTCAGCACAACCTCTTAGTGTAGGAACACTGCCTTCCCAAACGAAGTTAATTACATTAACAAAAGCAGTCTTCTTTTGACATAGATGAATCTACACTAGAGGTTGGTCAGCATAGCTTAGACATGATTATAATCATAATAATTATGATTATGTCAGCAGACTTTTAAATGTAGGCCAAGCCTTACTAACTAGTAGTATCTTATTCTACAACTAGTTTCTTGGTGTCCACAGGGCTATTCATATGAGTAACACACTTTTCAATGTGTGGTTGGTAAGTTTTGTCTCTTAAGCTTTTGAGATCAAGTGACTTTGGATCTTCCAGGCCTGGGTAGAACAAGGAAGTTCAGAGGCATGTCAGAATGAAAGAGGCAAAAATGAAACTGTTCAAACTTAATTTAAATTTGTGTTTCCTGACAAATCAAATTTTCTGAAAAGACCTCAGCTCTGGAGGGGAGGAGTGTTTATGCAGATAACCTCCATGACTTCTGCATTTCTCAACTCTTAATATTCAAGATAGTTTGTTCTTTTCTCCTTCTCTGGCCATCACCATACCACAGTAAGGCTCGGGTACGCTCCTGAATGGTTTGCAGATGGGCTGTTGTGACTTTCGTTTTCAAACAAAACGAATAAATTGTTGCAGTGGTGGGACTGGGAGAGATTGGCTTATTCCCAGTAGTACTGTACTTGTATAATGGCTTTTTCTGGCCACAACTCTTCTGCTCCAGCCCCATGTTTGTTTGTTTTTTGGACTCATGGCTTGTTTATTCCTCTCCTTCAGTTGTCAACCAGGGAGTGCCAAATATTTTCTTCCCCTTAAAGATTTTTTCCCAGCTGAATGATATGCAGTCACTTGGAGAATAGTTTGGCTCTAGACATTGTGGGATTTGTTGATGGCGAAGTCCCTCAAAGCATCCCCAAAATCCTGATTGGGGAGAAGAATAAGAAATAAAGGGGACCATTCGCTTCAGAATAGAAGACAGTTTCTTAAGTTACACAAACAGCACTAATATTGTTTCCTTGGAACGGCAGCCAACGAGTTTCATGTTAACTACATCTAGTCCTACTAAAAATATTCTTTTTATATGCATATATTTATATGATGAATTAATGCAGTTCAAAACTGCTAAATATCATGGCAGATATTGTCCTTTCTAGTAATTATCATAGCTGTAATGATTGGTTTTGTTTATTCTTCAGTTTACTATTATTTAAAAAAAAAAAAAATCATATGTGAATTAGGGTCTAATTGAAAGCCATTAAAGAAAGGAAGCTGAGAGTAAAGTCTGCAATTGTATCCTTATGTCATCTTTTGAATCTGTCTGCAACATATACATCATACAACATATACATGGTACAGTGCAGAAGAACTCTAAATATCTTTTAAATCCCCAATATAATGGGGTGTATGTGTAAGTTCAGAATGTTAAGCTATAGATTTCAACATATTCACTTATGTGAGACCATAAATGTATGCTTGCACATTTTTGTGGTTTATTTCACATATACAAATAATTTTAAGAATAAGATAGCTAAGTACTAGTGTCTGGGAGCAATTTTCCTCTACAGTTGTTCCACAGTGTCTTTTCCCTGTTACTTACCTATTTCTTGTTCTTTCTTTCGGTTTTTTTAAAAAGAGTTTCCAATATACAGCAGCAGCTGGCCTTGCTAGATAATGAATCTTGGCCAGGAATGGCTGAAGCGGACAGGGACCGTCTTCAGCTCATCAAGGAGAAAGAGGCTCTTCTTCAGGAACTTCAACTCATCAGTCAGCAGAGACGATCCCCAGAAGACATTGCACGTTTGGAGGAAGAAAAAAGGCGCTTGGAGGATGAAATTCAGCGTGCTCGGGCCAGTTCTGCTCAGGGGGCCACTGAAAGGTTTGGGGACTTTAGCAAATTATTTTCTTACCTACCAGAGAAAGCAGCTGCATAGAATCCAAGTGAAGAGCTGGTGCACTTTACCAGCTTTATATGAGATCAAAGCACTACAATGGTTATTTGTGCACTTCTGCTAATAAAAGAGGCTGAGGTCCCAGTCAACACTTCCTGACCATACCACTGTTTAGATCAGTGGTGCCCAGACCTTTCCTGTTTTGACCCCAACCCCACCAGTAATGAAATTTGTCCATGCCCCGCTTCCTCCCCCCCATTACTGCACAGTGAGGGTTTCCTCAGTAGAGGAGCTTGTGCTGAAGGTGGAGATGGGGGAGAATTGGGGATGGGGGAGGAGCTGGGCTGGAGATGGAGCAGCGGCTAGGGCTGGGGGCAGGCTGGGGCAGGGGCTGGAGCTGGGTTAGGAGTGGGGATAGGAGCAGAGTGGAGCTGCTGCTGGGGCTGGAGCTGGTCTGGGGGCAGATTGGGGCTGGATGGTGCTCTCCTGTGGGGGCTGGCCCAGGCCCCGCCGTGCACTCCCCTTCCCCAAACATTTCTCCACATCCCCCTTAGAGGGGCATGCCCCACTGTTTGAGGACCACTGGTTTAGATTCAACCTTCTGAAAGCAGTATTAGAGTGAAATCGACAAGATTAGTCACTTTCCCCTTTTCTAATGAAACCCGTGGGATGCACCAGAACTGGTAAGAATCATAGCAGTTTTTCACTTCCTTTTGCAAAAGCGCTGAGCTGAAGAGGCATGCCACTGAGCTACTCAGGATGGATGGGGACCCAAACAATAGTGATCCATGATGATTGGGATAGTTAGTAGGCACCTGGGGTTAGGTTAGAGTGATGGAGGTCGGTCACATCCCCAGAACTAGTAGAGACATCAGAACAGAGACCAGCCCTACACACAGCAGTAGCCCCAGGACCAGGGAAATTCAAAGATGACCTTTATGCTGTGATTGTACACACCTCTTTCCCACTGATCTGGGCAGTGTAGTTTGTCTGGACCCAAATCTGGCCCCAAGATTTTGTTGCATTTACTGTATATACATTTTGTGTATTTAAAATCAAAATCAATATGAAGCATTCAGTTATTAGAAATGAAAATATTCTTCACTTGGAGAAAGTATTGCTCATTTCAAGGTGCCATAAATCGTCATCCGAATTCAAGGACCCAGACTATAATTCTGACCAAGTAGTTCACTAAATTGTGCATATTATAAAATGCTTCCAATCAGAGAGACAGAGCTTCTGTCTAAAGCTCATTTCTCCTAATGCTCTAATAATTACTCTAGGCTTTATGGTGAACCTTTTCTTACATCAGAGGAAATATTTCTGCCGACTCTCTTCTTCCTTGCAAGCAGCTAGCATCTGTGAGAGGTTTCCCAGATTTTCTGTGCATTCTTTTGGTTTGCGGAATAGGTTGAGGCATGAATTAATGGTAAAAAGCCAACTTTGACACTTGAGGACACTACACTGCGCAATGTTAATACAATCTTATCTAAACATTAACACTTATGTGATTAACTTAAACTTTATAAATAATTGAAAATGGCCCCATATCTAAGTTTGCAGAACTCTATTTGACTTGAACAGGCTTACTTCAGGCAGTAAATCCAAATGGTGATAGAGAACTCGCAGCTGATTAAATAAATACAGTTAATGTTTTGTATGACATTATTTGTGATTTTTGCAATATTGGCACTCCCGCTGAGAAAATGACAGCGAAGGGAGTTCACTTTATACTGCAGTGTAGTAAATTTTATTTGTTGTTTTTGGGATCTGATGTTAGGTAGTGCATACTGTGCTGGCAAAAAGAGCTAGCTCTTTTTCCATGTTACAGTCTGTGCTGTGGAAACCAACATTCCAGTGTGATATTTGATATTTCAGATTCTAGCAAGAAATTGAGCAAAAGTTAGAGCAATATTTAAGGATGCTGTATCTTTTTTCTAATGAAAGAGAGCGTACAACACCAGAGACTAGACTAATTATTATTAGTATGTCATGTTCTGTTTTTCAGGTACATCAGTGCCAGAAAGAATTTATCACTTAAGGTTCTCCCTCCATATCTCCCCTCCTTCCCTTGGCTTGCAAAAAAAGGGTTGATGTTTAAGCACATTTAATAAGAGTTCTGTTACTGATTTTAAAATATAGTGTTAAGCATATGAAGAGCTGGAATAACTTAAAACTCATACAGTAAACTATATTTGGGCTTCAAGATTATGCTGTGTAGAGAAGGTAACTTTTTCTTGTTTCTTAAATAGGTATTATCTGAGTGGTTAAGGCTGACATTTAATTTTTAATTTCACTCATCCCAAAGATTCCCTTTTCATTTCTCTTTTACTACCCCATGTTAAAACTTCTGTATCTAATTAACAATCTTTCCAATCAAGGAGGGTTTGATAGGACTTGATGTGGAGCCAGTTAACACTGCCCTTAAGTAAGCTAGAGAGGTCTGGACACCCACCTCTTTGTTCCACTGCATTCCAAATATCAGCCAGCTTGTGAGTGTTGAGGACTGAGGAAGTGACAGATCTGGGTCGCAGCATGGAGGCATATTATGCCAAGAAACCAAGCAAATTACCACCCTGATTTTAATTTTTGAGGGGAAAGGTTTTAATTTGGAGTTAAAATAATAAAACTCCAGAAAAAACATATAGAAATCTGAATTTCAGGTAGAGAATAAATGTGGAATCAGGGAACAAATTCTGCACTTTTAAATTATGTTTAAGAATTTCAAAATATAATCAGAATATTCTACAAGCATGTAGGTCGTATAGGCAAAGTTGTGTTCGGGCAGTAACACGGAGCAATTTGGCCACTTGCTGTTGCCTTAATATAGAACCAATAATTGTCACTTTTTCCTCCCGGAGAAAGAAGTTTTTATCATAGTTTAATGTTTTAAATGCGCCAACTTCTGTTTGAAGAGAACAATACAAGACATATATTAACAAACATCAAAAAATATAATGACAGTTTACTACAGTAAACTCGCTCTTGGGGAGTTACTTGAAGATCAAATCGATACTTAATTTTTTTCCAGTGGTTCCTCACTCCACTCCTGCCACAGTATATCTCAATGAAGCCATGATCACAGAGTTTGGTGATAAACTGCTTAACAGAATAGAAGTTCTCCAAAAATTTTTTCTTTTCCTTTTGAAGTTTGACTTTCCGTGTGTCAGGGTAATTGAGGTATTTCCAAGTACCTTGTCCTCCAAAGTACATTTAAGTGACAGAGTTTTCTCTGTTTTACTTGAGCTATGATATTGACACCAGGAAGAAAAGAAATCTTACTGTCTTTAATCAGCTGCTCCTGCCTCTTACATGTCAACGTCAGGTACCTTTATGTGGCCTTGGCAATTTCAGTTATATACATTCACTGCTATGGCTCTTGTATTTTCTTTTGGTTCCTTATGCCTCAGTTACTGCAGTTCACTAAGTGCTATGTAAGGCTCCCAGTTCCTATGCTCTCAATGAGAGTTCCATCATGGATTAAACACTGTGTATTGCCCTAAGTGAACTAATTCTGTTTGCTAAACAAGGATTCACTGTTTACTCCAACAAACCTGCAATACAACAAGAGCTGTCTCTTCTTCTGTGTTTGGAAAGCTCTGAGCACATTTTGAACACTATTGCAATATAAACAAAAGAAGGAAAATAATTACAATTTTTAATTCTAGGATACTGTTACAGGAGAAGAGAAATTGTTTGCTTTTGCAGCTAGAAGAAGCTACTCGTTTAACCTCCTATTTACACTCCCAGTTAAAAAGGTGAGTTCTTTAGAAAAAATAGTATTTTTTTAAATAAGTTTTCTGTGCAATTCTAAATTTATTTAAAAAAGTAAAAGTACAAATAGAACAGACCATTTTACTTTTTTGTACTCTTTTTGTATGTTTGTAATATAAGTAAAGGATGGGCATTGATTCCTACTTTGTTGATCTGTTTTCTGTAAGTATAGTTTGAGCACTGAAAGGCATTCACAGTTCGCAGTTTAGCAAAGTGTTTGTTCTGTCATAAATTCAGGGGTTTGGAAGGAGTGTTATTAAAAGGAGAAAAGTACTTTTCACTTTTAACAAGACTGCATGGCTTGAGAGTTAGTGAAGTCTGTTTGCATAATATGCAGAAAAAAATACAGCTGAACCCATTTTAAGATTTTTTTAATTATAAATAAAAATGTACACACAAACAACATTAAGCCTTTAAACTACACATGACAAAAGAGAAAATTCATTTACAATCAGTGCCATTCTTAAGCCCATATTAGTGATGTATTATTTCTTAAGCATTGATGATCTTTGATGCTGTATAGGAAGACAACACAGAAGACAGACTAAATAGACAGTACAAATCAGACACACTACTCCGAGGTGACAAGAGGAAGGTAATTAGAGAGTCAGTATACAATCAGGGAGGCAGCATTTTACTGACATGGATTATGTTTTTTGGGCTTGGTGGGAGAAGTTAATTTTGAGGAGAGATGTGAAAGAAGAAACAATAGGCACTTGATGCATTGGAGTTTGGGCTAAGGAGAAACAGAGAAGGTTGCAAAGCATCTTCCCAGCATCCACTGTCAGAACTGGCTCTTTCCAATCTGCCTGTTCATGCAAATCTTACAATTTTCAGTTGGAGGGAAAATATGAGTACAGTAGCAGCAGCAAAACAACCACTACCATTACCCACAATCCAACCAAACTCACTAAACTAAAGGGCTGAAGAGAGAAATAAGGTCAGGGTCCCTTTCTGGTATGAAAGGCTAAACAGAGTGGTCAGCAACAAGAAACTGATAAAATGTGCTTGGAAAATTCTGTGAGATTCACTACTCTGACATTCAAGACAATATTATCTCAGGCTGGGGGTTTGCATGCTTACGGAGGAGACAGAGGATGTCACCCTCTGAACATGAAAATGTCCTGAGATCCACAGGGACATCCTATGGGTTTGAGAGCATCTCCATGAAGGATCAATCAGACTTTTGGCATGGCTCTTGAGGACCCCTCACCTCACCAGTACGCCACCTTCAGGAGCTTTGCTCCTATTGGTTCACACTTCATCCACTGCTATACACTTATCCTCACGCTTGGAGAGTGGTAGAGGAATAGGATTAATGCTGAAATTGTCACTTGTAAGCTCCAACAAGGTTTTCAAATGGAAATTCTGTGAGTTTGCTTGGATATAAAGCTGTATAGAGTGACTGTTCCCTGGTTCTGCTGATGCCCTACTCCTCTCGAACCCAAACTATTGGAGTCAATTCAGAGTGAAATTTAATGGCTTGCAATATACAGGAGTTCAGACTAATGATCTAATAATGACTAATGGTCCCTTCTGGCCTTAAACTCCATGAATCTGTGACTTTCCCTTGCCAGTCCACTCTCCGGTCACCTGTCCACCAAAACTTAGAATGCCATCTGCAGATTTGAGGAAAGGGATGTAATTATCCTTCTTGCTCCACTTCTTCTCCTTTTCAGGCATACTGACCTGATTTGGTTGTCATTTATGCTACATCCTTTACCTCTGTGCCTAAAGGCAAGGGAGGAGAAGAGAGATGGCCCTTAACCTAAGTATTACAATGCTGAATGCATGTAAAATCATCTACCTTAACTGTGGGTTCTTAGTTTTCAATCTGTGCTGTGATTCTAGCTATTTAATTCATATATAAACGGGTCTTTCTCTGTTTTAGTTTGTCTGCTAGCACCCTCACGATGTCCTCTGGCAGCAGTAGGGGATCCCTGGCATCCAGCCGAGGATCCCTGGCGTCCAGCAGAGGGTCTCTAAGTTCTGTCAGCTTCACGGACATCTATGGCCTCCCACAGTATGAGAAATCAGACAGTGTTACAGACTATGGTCCACATCTGCGTTTTGACCTGATTCCATTTGATTCTCTTAGTAAAGACGTGCAGTATTCTGATTCCATTGGACATTGTAACTTCAATAAACAAAGGAGGTCCTTGGATACTCCTCAGTCCCTGGCATCCCTATCATCCCGGTCCTCCTTGTCATCATTGTCTCCTCCAAGTTCCCCTCTGGACACTCCCTTTCTTTCTGCTTCTCGGGATTCTCCATTTGCCCAGATGTCAGAAGGATTTGAGGAGATAGCGGGCATAGGAGCCCTAGAAATGCTCAGAGCTCAGGCCTCGGTTTTGGGTGACGATGATGCACAAGGAACAACTTCATCACAGACTCCTGCTTATCTTGTGGATGATGATGGACTCCGAGAAATGGGACCACACCTGGCAAACATCCAAACTGGTGGAGGTGAGTTTGTTTTCATCATTATCATTTGGTCTCACTGACGCTTCAGGAGATAATGAAAAATACAGCAAAAATGTAAGCCTGCCAGTATAATAGAAGATGTATATCCTCTATCAGTTCAATTTATTTTTTTATTTAATTTTAAAAAACAATTATGCAATAAGTGTTAACTAAGATGTGTGTTGTTCAAAGGCAAACTGTAGAGAATGCTTGTGTACAGTAGTAACTTTTTTAGATATAAATTGTTAATGGAAACTTCAGCACTTTTATGAAAATATGCCAATTTTGTTGATTAAAAAAATAGGCCTGTGTGTTTACTTCTCAGGAAAAATCCTGCATGAGAGAACCTGAACAGTCTTAGATTGCGTGACAACTGATATCGTTTTTGTTTGTGCGCCAAACACACTTAGTAATAGCAGTAAGTTCGATGGAGGGAAATGGGGATGCAACCTGAACTAGAAATAAACAATAAGAGAACACAAGTAACATCAGTAACTACCTCTTCTCTGATTACCCACCCCCCCAAAAAAGCAAAAAAAATCCACGATCAGAACTGACATTTTAAAATCTACCTGTTTCATGCAGATCAGACCCTTTTGTTTTACAATTGGTATGAGGCAGGCAAACACAACTGATCTGTAAGTGTATGTATGGTTTTACTGTATTTCTTGATTTGTGGGTGCATGGTATGTAATGTCTATTTGTGAGTGTTATTTGGGCCGGAATTGGGGTGGATGAGTGTTGGTGCCACCCAGTATCTATTCTGCTCAAATGAACTGACATGCGTACAACAGTTTAGGGGAAGTCCAACAAGCAAGGGTGTTGAGACTATTAGGGATCACCAGATCTTGAAGTGGTAGGAGGGGAGGGGCAATTACACTCTTACAATAACTCTAAAATCTGTGTTTACCAGAACATACTTTCAAAAATATATACCATGTGTACTGAAATAGATACTATTCCATTTGTGTTGCATATTATCACAATATATCCTCATTCGTTATGGGCGCTCCCCACATATGAACCCATTGCCAGATATCTTCAAGAACTCATGGAGGATGGGTGAAGTCCCATAGGACTGGAGAAGGGCAAACATAGTATCTGTCTTTGAAAAAGGGGAACAAAAGAGCACCTGAGGTGTTATAGACCAGTCAGCCTAACTTCAATACCTGGAAAGATACTGGAACAAATTATTCAACAATCAGTTTGTAAGCACCTAGAGGATTTTAGGGTTATAAGGAACTTGTTAAGAACAAGTCCTAATTTCCTTCTTTGACAGAGTTACTGACCTAGTGGATTGGGGGAGGTTGGGAGCAGTAGACAAGATCTACTTTGATTTTTTTTTTTTTTTTTTTTTTTTTTTTTTTTTTTTAAGTAAGGCTTTTGACACAGTCCTACATGATTTCCCTAGTTTACTTACAAGAATATGTGATATAGTTTATATTGTTATAAGGTGGGTACACAACTTGTTGAAAGACCATATTCAAAAAGTAGTTATCAATGGTTGCTATCAAACTCAGACGGCATATCTAGTGAGGTCTCGCATGGGTCAGTCCTGGGTCTAGTACTGTTCAATATTTTCATTTCTGACTTGGATAATGGAGTGGAAAGTATGCTTATAAAATTTGCAGGTGACACCAAGTTGGGAGCAGTTGCAAACACTTTGGAGAACTGGATTAGAATTCGAAATGACCTTGACAAATTAGAGAATTGGTCTAAAACCAACCTGATGAAATTCAGTAGAGACAAATGCAAAGTACTACTTAGGAAGGAAAAATCAAACGCACCGCTGCAAAATAGGGAATAACTGGCTAAGTGGTGGTAATGGTGAAGAGGATCTGGAGGCTATAATGGCTCAGAAATTGAATACGAGTAGGGATCTACTTAAATTGCAGAGAAATCACACATTTGTCATGGGATGGTCGCGGCATAAATATCAGATTTCTCAGATGTGTCCATACCATGCCACCCTTACTGCAGTGCTGCTGCTGGCAGTGGCCCTGCCTTCAGAACTGGGTGCCCAGCCAGCAGTCACCACTCTCCGGCCGCCCAGCTCTGAAGGCAGTGCAGAAGTAAGGTTGGCAATACTTTGACACCCGCCCCCCTTCTCTCTCCTCTTCCCCCCCCTCCCCCACACAAACACACACAAGGCTTGCCCTTTTGGATTGGGACCCTCAGTTTGAGAAACTCTGTGTACTTTTGTATATTTTTACCTTACTTTTACCAGGATAAAAATACACAAAAGACTAGATTTCACAGGGGAGACCAGATTTCACACTCTGTGATACATTTTTCATGGCTGCAAATTTGATAGGGCCCTAAATATGAGTCAACAGTGTGATACAGTTGTGAAAAAGTCTAGTATCATTCTGGGGTGTATTAACAGGAGTGTTGAATACAAGACATGGGAGGTATTGTCCCAGTCAGGTGTGGTGATGTCTGAGCTGCATTGCTGTGTTCTGTTCTGGGTGCCACACTTTAGAAAAGGTGTGGACAAATTGGAGAGAGTCCAGAGGAGAGCAACAAAAATGATAAAAGCTTTAGAAAACCTGACCTCTGAGGAAAGGTTTTAAAAAAAACCTGGGCGTGTTTAATCTTCAGTGAAGAAGACTGAGGGGGGGGTGTCTTGATAAGTCTTCAAATTCGTGGAGGACTGTGATCAGTTATTCTCCATATCCACTTAACAGTGGACAAGAAGTAATAGGCTTAATAGGCAAGGGAGATTTAGGTTAGATATTAGGAAAAACTTTTTAACTGTCTGGGTACTTAAGCACTGGAACAGGCTTCCAAGGGAGGTTGTGGAGTCCCTTTCACTGGAATTTTTTAAGAACAGGTTGGGCAAATACTTCTCTGGGGTGGTGTAGGTTTACTTGTTCCTGCCTCAGTGCAGAGAGTTGATGGCTTCTCAAGGTTGCTTCCAGCCCTACACTTCTATGATTCTATGACATTTAAGTCCCCATGTGCACCCCCACCAATTTTTGCATCCAGAATTTTGCTCTAGAAGTGTGTATTTCCAGGAATATCAATGCGCTATGTATCAAAACACCTTTATGAATATTACACATAAAGAATAATGTAAATTAAAAAGTGTGTGTGTGTGTGTGTGTGTGTGTGTGTGTGTAAAATAGAATACTGCTGCATTCTATACAGTAGCTACTTGTAAACTCCTGTTTGCAACCAGATAATGAAAGCTTCATTGACAAGGGCGTGGAAAAGGATCCAAATGAAATATTCTATTTAACTAACTTGCTCAAATGCAATATTTATGTGCAGAGCCAATTCCTTTCTTTAGCATAGTTAGATTTACTAGAAGATGTTGCTGCAAGTTATATTGTAAATATTGGCAGTATTACAGTATTCAGACCAAAATAAATACTATTCTGAAGAGCAGCCTGTAGGTTTATGTGCCTAAGTTAGTGCTAAGCAGAGGCTTCTAGAAACCTCAAAATCAGACCATATCCTGTCTTCACTGCTTGTGGTAAATGAAGACCTGTTACTTAGTCCACGTAAAGCCTATATATAGGGGTCTACTTAAATCGCAGAGAATTCATACATTTTTCGCAGGTTGGTCATGGATAAATAGCAAATTTCACAGATGTGTTCATACCATACAAATCTTTCTTCTGTGCTGCTCCTGGACGCGGTGCTGCCTTCAGAACTGGACGGTGGCCAGCACGTAGGTTAGGGTGGCAATTCTGCGACCAGCCTACAAGGGGCTTGCAACGCCCTTTTGGGTCAGGACCCCTAGTTTGAAAAACGCTGGCTAAAGACCGGTTTTCATGGGGGCGACCAGATTGCACGGTCCATGATGTATTTTTCATGGCAGCAAATTTGGCAGGGCCCTCCCTACCTATCTGTATAGTTCCTAGAAATGAAGACCTGATTTGAGTGCTGAGATAAGGAAGGCTATGGTTGGGCTGTTTCAGTTATACTCTTCCTCTCACCCCTTTTTTTTCTTTTCTTCCATTTAAACATTCTCTGCTGCTTTTGTCACTAGAGTGCTCCTGTACCACTGTGTTCAGCTATTCCTTCTCTGTGTGTAGCATGGAATGTTCGTACTGGAAGTAGAAACAGCACAGGCTAAAGAATTACTCTTGAGCTTTTTTTCATGTGTGAATTTTAAAACAATTATTTAGGAAAAATAGTCCCCCTTCATATTTCTTGCCTAGGCTCTTGACTCTTTTGCACTCTTTAAATTGATTGGCTTGGATAGTTTGCATTCTGTATCATAGCAGGTGTTTTCAAGCAGCGTTTCTCAAACTTTAAACACATACCGCCTTAAGAACTGTTGTGAAGTGAATTGATGGAACATCAAGCTCACATACCACCATGGTACATGTACCACAGATTGGAACTTCAGGGTTTAGAGCTAGCTTGTTGGTTTTAAGTTCTTGTGCAAAGTGTTTGGTTGCTGCCACCTACTGGTGTGGTAGCATAATGCAAAAGGAACAAATTGTACTTCAGACAACACTGCAAACAACTTTCTTACATAATTCAATAAAATAAAGTGTATAGGAATTTTGATTAACTTTATTATTCATGGAAGTGGGGGAGGGACCAACAGTCACAACAAGATCCCTGTTTACTGCATGCAGGCAGTGTGCAAGATTTCTTCACACAATGTCTTGTTTGTGCACCTCATTGTTGACCTGCACCTCTGCTGCCCCTCCAGTCATGCGTCTCTCCTGAGACTATATTAAGAACTGTGCTAAAATATGTTGTGATTTTTATGATGTGGACAAAAGGAACATGACTGAGCCATGAAATTCATCTCACTTGCAGGAGGAAGTTTGAAAAAGAAATGGGGAAAAAAATCACATCTGAATAGAACATTGTTTTTAAACTTGTACATTATTTCTTCCATGAATTTTAATGTAAAGAACTGCCATCATTAGCACTGATTTTTATGCTAGTTTAAATTATACATTAATTTAAATATAGAGGAGTATTTTGCTTTCTTGCAGAGAGGGACCCAAACACAAAATCCATATATATAACCCTCATCCCTGAGCTTTGCGGAAGTTTGGATTTAGATCCAAACTTCACAGCCAGCCCTTCTCTGCAAGGGGCCAAGTTAAAATATTTGCTCCAAACATTACCAAACTGGGGAAAATGCAGATCCAGTTACAATTATTTGGGTACATAGTTTCCATTAATGTCTAAATAATCTTTTATGTAAAAAGCATTGGCATATATTGAAAAAATGATTTATCAGCGTGTGCTTTTCATTTTGTATCTTGTTTCTCATGCGGCACAGCAGAAAAATTCACTGTAAGTGAACCTGGAATTACTTATTGTGCTGGTTTTGCCTGGAACTCCCAGTGTGGTGTTGTGTTTGTGTTCTGTCTGACTTGCATGTGGAGAAGAGGGTGGCTGTGCTACATTTGGTTTTGTTTGGCACCACGCTATATATGTTTAATTATTATGGCATATTTAGATTTTTGCTGTGTCAGCTAAACATTATATACATGGCTGCGGATGACTTCTCAGAAAAATCTTTCTGTAAGCCTCAGCTTTATTATATCCTAGTAATGCCCAACAGTACCATTGTAGGTAAGGGTCTGTTTGTGTCTCCATTATAAGTTTCTTTTCTGGAGAGTGTTTAACTCTACTATTAAATTATTTTGAGCTGACACACAGCATAAAGTCCAAGTTCATGAAACTTGGGACTACATTTTCAAAAATGGCTGGTGATTTTGGTGCCTCAGTATTTAACAGCTAGTCTGAGACATCTTAAAGAGTCCCCTTTGTCAGGTAGTGGAGTCTCAGAACTTTCTGAAATCAGGCCTGTTTAAGGTGCATCAGCTGACCCAAAATTACTAGTTATTTTTGAAAATTTAGGTCACTGTTTTTTGTTCAAATTTCTAAGACTTTGAGGAAGGGAAAAAAAAAGAGGAGATGCTGCTTTTTGTTCCTCCATGCCTGAAATATAGCATTTAAATATTTTAAATAAAACTTTTCAGCTTCCAGCTTTGTTTGACTACAACCTATGGTAAATCCCATTCCGTTACATCCAAAACCTGGTGTTACTTACTGGTTGTCAAACTTTTTTTTTTTTTTTTTTACATATTTATTTTATAGTCAAAGGCATGTTCTGACATTTGCCACCTCTCCCAAATTCTCGTGGGGTTTTCCTGATGTTATCAGGTGATTCTGTGGCCTGCAGGCAGCAAACAAATTGCAACATTGTCGTAACGTCACTTTTTCATAACTTCACCATGTTGAGATCAATTTTTCCTACCGGATAAACTCCAAAAGGTGACAGCCCAGAGCAGAGAGCTTGCACAGTGCCTAATATGGTTACAGGTTTTATTTTTGTCTCCTCTATCCACACAAGCCATCTGTTTAGTAAAAAATTGCACCGGTGTAACTTGATTTGGTTTTAATTAAAACTGATACAATTACACTGGTGCAAAAGGCTCTAATTAACTGGAATGGAGAAGTTTGATTGTAATTGTGGTAAGGTTGGAATGCATTGTGTTGCATGATGATCTCTACTGGACAATTAAGATGGGAAGCAATGATCCAGGTGAGCTTAGTTCTTTCTTCAAGGTCCAAGACACTGATTTAGAAAGAGATCAGGATACTCCTGGTCGATGGTCTAAATTTCCAGGATAGGTATAGATAGCTAGAAACATTAGATTTGGAGGAGGGGTTAACATGGCTTGCTATCAGTCCACAAAGGCAAACACTTGGATCCTCTTGCATCTTGAATTCTGGATTCTGCACAGGTCTTTTCACCTTCTGCAATTCTCAAAATATATTGTTGTCTTGACGTTTGAGTTTGTAACATATGCCAGGCTTGCCATGAGGTAAGGTATCTAGGTGAAAGCTAAGCTCCATCTTGAAGTTGTCCAGTGGAAGGTTGAAACATGATTAATTTAATCCTGACCAAAGTTTTCTGTTGACAGCAGGTACTGACATTTGAAAACCAGCTGCTGCCCATGTGCAGTAATTTGAGGGCTTTTGTGAAGGCATGGTATGAGTAATTGTGGGGTTCTATTCATGTTGCACTCAAAAGGGGCTGAGATTCACCTCAGTGCAGGGGGGTCTGCCCGAAGCCCGTGCATCACAGACGTCCTGTTGTGTACTGGCCCTCTGCTCGGGGGAGGGAGGTGCATTTAATTTGTTGTGAATATTAATGCATTGAAATAATTAATCTTTGTGGTGTACTTACGAATGAATTGTGCCATCTGTTTCTCATAGGACATGCATTGTGTTTTTCCTCTGTGGTAATAAGCTGTATCTGTTAGTCAGTTCTTTCCCAGTGTAATGTCCATTACCATCCATGCACATGCAAAAAACCAATTGCTCTAGAAGGTTGCTTTGCAGTTTGATGCACCTCAGAGCCACTCCTTGAGTATCGCAGGATGGATAGGTAGGGGAATGATATGTTTCTATTTTCCCCCACTTACGAATGCCACATCTCATTACCAGCCTTTCTTAAAACATTTTTAGTTGCTTTCCTGCTTTCTGTTTAATTCTACCTTTGAGGAAAGCAAATTAAATTTTAAAAGATCACATTTAGTGCCTGTGAAATGAGGAAACACTTAAGTAAATCAGTTTGATATCTCCCAGAGACTCAAGAGACAGAATTTCAAAATTTAGGGCCTTCTGAATTTGCATAACTTTATGTATGAAGTTCTTGAGCACTGTTACTTGTGCATGCCCATTTGAGGTTCTGCACCTGCAACACTCACTTCCATATGCAAAACTATTTTGCAAACATTCTGTTATATACCTGATATGATGTTAAAGTGATTGTCCATACAATTTGTTTGCTGAGTTTGCTGGTAGAGCTGAGGGAAAAAAGACGGGAAATGGCATAGTTTCTAAAACATGTTAATAATTTTTCAATATATATTTTTTTGTTTAAAATATAGGTCATCCAACTCTACTTGTCAGGTTCAGGTCCATTTTAACAATGTGCTTCATGCTACAAGTAGAAGCTGTTACTATGCGGTCTGATGTAACCAGCTTGATTTGTGTTTGAGGAACTAATGTATAAAAACTAATAAAAACTCAGTACTACCAACAGCAGATTACTTTTTAAATCTTTAATTTTTAGCTAGGTTAAAAGAATTAGGCATTATGGATATCTCCAATATATCACACATTTATAAAGGGATGCTTAATAGGTAAATTGTAATATTAGGGTAAGTGTGTGTATATATGCTGGGGTTGATTCAGTTTAAGGTTACACAGTTGGTGGCGGTCCTCTCAGAAATACATTGCATGGTGAGATTAGTTTATATTTTACCTTGTCATGGAGAAATTAGCTATCAACATTCTTCCTAAGTTCTCCAGCAAAATAACTCCAATCCATTTTATGCATTTTTCAAAGTTGCAATAATGTTCCAGAATGTATAATTGTATTTACATCAACTGTTTGTTTGAGCAGTTCAAAAGTTATTAATTAACGTTATATAATGCAATGTGAGAAATTGCCTCAACATGACATTTTCTTTAATTCCCCTTTCCCCCATCATAGCTGTAACTCTACGTGAAGACAGTGCTAGAAGGTCGGAGAGGAGAGCCAGGCGAGTCTCAGCATGTCTATCCGACTATTCACTGGCTAGTGACAGTGGCGTGTTTGAAGCTTTAAGCAAAAGGTCAGGTGTATAAATGCACAATAAATTGGAAATGTCCTTTTTGTGCCACATACAGTCTGCAAAAGTAGTTTGTAAATTTAAAAAAAAAGTTATACTGGATAAGTGACGATGCTTAGTATTTAATAGTGTACGAATATTAGTTAAAATGCTTTAGAATGGAAGCTGGCTACATGTTGTTTCACAAGTGTGTGTTTGTCATTTCCACCTTTCCTCTGTGCAATTCCTGACAACCTGTAGGATATTTTCCCTCCTTTTACATGTAAAATGTTGCTTTTTCCTGTTGCTGAATTACTTTGGCCGTCTCATTGTGACCTAACACCTTTATGATTTCAGCATGTATCATCCTCGTTTTTTATTTTCACCAACAACATGAAAACAATATTTTACAAAATAGTATTTACAATTCTGGAAACAGAAGGGCAAAAGAAATTATTAAAGGGAAGGAATAATTGACTATGTGGAAAATTTTTAAAACGAAAATGTATAGCATGGCCAAATGATGATTAAGGGGAGGATGTATAACAATATACAAGTGTGTGAACACTGTAAAAGAGCAAGTAGGGAAAGCATAATCTTTAGAGTGATCTAAGGAGGAATTACAAAGCGTAATGGAAAATAGAGCAAAGTAAATTTAAGCCAAATATCTGGAAAAAATAATTCTAAAAATGACATCTCTTGGACTGTGGAATAGTTTTTCCAGGGAGGCTGGACTCATTTAACATTGGTCAAGTGTAACCACTGTAGAATATACAGCTGAATGTCCTTGGCAGGAGCCTAACTATGCTATGTCTACATTGCAGTAATACCCCCGTGGCTGGTCTGTGTCAGTTGACTCAGGCTGGGGCTGTGGGGCTGTAAAGCTGCAGTCTATATGAACCCTGGGCTTTGGGACTCTTCCCCATCGCAGAGTCCCAGGGCCTGGGCTGGAGCCCAGAATGTCTACACTGCAGTTTTATAGACCTGAACCCTGCAAGCCTGAGTCAGCTGACGTGGGCCAGCCACGGGTGTTTTACTGCAATGTAGACATGTCCTACAGGACCTAATGAGCCTTTCCCATGTTTGACTTCTGATTTTCAGTGCTTCAGGACACCAAACAAGTCACAAAACTTGTATCCAGTTTTTTTGCATGTTAAATGGATATATGCATTTTAGCCATAAAATAAATCCCTGTACATCAGTGTGTAGTTTACAGCTGGCTTTTTTCCCCATGTAGGAATGAGGATGTTGAAGACCCCGTTTACAGTGATGTTGCTAGTAGTGAAGAACCACAAATACATGTTGGATTCCAGTGAGTAATAATACTTACAGTAGATACTGCTCACCAGGATTCTCATTCTGGGGTCTGACCTATTAAGCTTTGAACACTGAGGGCAGTGGTAGTTGGGTGTGGGCATGAACCAGGGCCCTTATTGGATATAATGCAGTAACCACTGAGGTATATAAATACTACCTGCAAGTGTTCCATTCAGTTCCCTCTACCTTGGTTGGCAAAGGAGCACTTGATTTGCTGCATTTTTCCATCCTTCCAGCTGTTTCTATAGTATTCTTTTCATTGTCTTGCGTGAGTCAGAATATGAGGATTTGTCTCAGTACATGAGATCATCACCCCTTCTCTGGCCCCTTTCTGTCACGTAAGGCACAGCAGAAGGCAGGTTTAAGACTGCCTCCCAAGTATCCCCTTGCAAGCCCTGGTTTAGGGATGTGTGCTGTGGGGCAAGATTGGTTAGTTACAGCACCCACTGCTGCAGGGATTCCAGGTATCACTGCCACCTATAGGACAGCCAAAGGCTCTATCCTAGGTTATGTCTACACTGCCTGCGGCACAGCCAGCGGTGCAGGATCGATTTTGCGGGTTCGATTGAGCAGCAGTAAAGACTCGCTCAATCGAACCCAGACGTTGACTCTGTAAATCTGCCCCGGCAAGTAGTATAGTGCTGTGTCCATGAGAGGGCATTTCCTGTCAGCACAGCGCAGTAGAGATGCCGCGGTAAGTAGACGTTAGGAAGTCGATGGGAGATATGCAAGTTACTATACGTAGCTTGCGTATCTCCCGTTGACTGCAGCCGAAATCACAGCCAGTGTAGACCAGGCCCTAGACAGGCCCCAACACTGGCTACATTATGCTAGGAGCCTCTCAGCCCCCAGAGCAGTCCTCTTGCTAGGCTGCAGGTTCTGTTCTGCATCTCTAAGAGGTGCAGCACTGAATCTCCACTAATATGTTGAACTTGTTTGTTCAGTTTCCAAAATCATTTTAACATGAAAAAGTTAACTCCTAATTATATAGCATATGAATCAGCAAAAGAATGTAGACCATGGCAAACTGTAACTGATGTTCATGTAAAGCAAGGAATATGTTTTCAAAGGCCAGTTGTGTACACGTTTTTTGTGTTGGTATAAGTGTTTTGGCTCGGAGTGTGATTTTTCTTTTGATCAGTATTCACTGATACAACTTTTGGTGTGGATGCAGTTATATCAGTATAAAGGTGCCTTACACCAGTATTAGCTTATTCCCCTTCCCATATGAAAATAGTTCTACTGGTATAATGCACCTTTATGCTGATACAACCTCATCTAAATGAAGGTGGTTGTACCACTCTAACTATACCTGTATAATTAAAGCAATACAACTCTTGTGGATAGATAAGCCCTAGTTGTAGTTGAGGGTTGGCAGCATGGGCAGGGATGAGATTTTTTTTTTTAAGGTTAATAGTACTTGATTCTTATATTGTTGGTTCTGATAGCTTCCCTAATATAACTAGTGTAGTACTGTAATGATATTATGCTTCTCTTGCCAGACTGTGATACCTAGAATCACTTCGGATCTCAACAGAGCTTTAACTAACTTCATTCAACCGCACGTGAATAAAAGCTTTATCTGACTCCAAACATAGTTGTTTTTCTTCCTTGTAACATTTTTATTCTTCCATCCAAATTTGGCAAGCTAAACAATGAAGAGTTCTGCTAACTTACTCAGCCAATTTATTTTTCCAGGCATGATGGTGGAAGTGAATGTCTCCTAGTCCATGTGTTACAGCTGAAGAACTTTACTGGCCTTGTTGTGAAAGAAGGCTGCAAAATGTAAGCTCAAATATCACCAAAGGTCTCATTATTACAGAGTGTTGCTTATTTTGTGCCCCAACCCCAAATGTATAATGAATAGCATCTAGACAGATTTGTTTAAAAATGGTACCATATTTGGGGAAGCATGAAAATTTGGTACATTTTGATAGGTTTGGGGGTTTTTGAGTTAATATTCAGGGACATTAAGGAGTGATCATTAAGTAAATAGTTGTCTTAGAGGCCAATCATGGCAAACTTTTACTCACATAAGTAATGATTTATGACCCTTAGCTAGTTGTAATAATCCAGCTGTGAAGCCCAGGAGGACTGTGAACTTCTGTAAGTTTTGCAGCTATAGAGACCATTTGGAATAGAATGCATATAGATAAACTAATTTCAACAAAGAAATTATCTGACTGAGTCTCAGAATGAGGGATTATAGTCTCCCTATATCTGGTCTAATAGTTTGACAGTTCATCACTTCTGTTTCTTTTCTGCAATTGCTAGAGCATGTATCTACATCTTTAACTAGGTGTATTTACAATATTTCTTACCTAATAATACTGGAAATTGTACTTCTGTATTTAAACATCAGATGACACTTAGCTGAAAATATATCTCTAAATTCATGGCAAATCATAGGGACCACGAAAATTCTGTTGTCTGAATTTGTTTCTGCTCAACGAACTTGCCTGAAGACTTTGGAAAGTTGATATAAATGGGACTCTTAAATTAACATAAGCCCCACTGATAAGAACGCCTCTTGAACAGAAAGCTTATTCCTTCCCCTTTCCCTCTCCCCTTCCCCAAACTACATCTAAAAATTTCAAAATAAGTTGGATCACTGTCCTAACATTAGTCTGTGGCCATACATAGAAACCAAACTTTGGTTAACCTGGGAGTAGAAGGGGATGGTAAGGAGAAGGTAATCATCTTGTATCGTTCAACCCATGTTCCCTATGTAATAAAAGAGAAATGTTGATAGTCGCTGCAGAGAGCCATGTATAGTGACAATCATCCAGAAAGATAGTGACTAGTAATTTTAGGCTTAAGAGTTTTATTGGAAAAAGAAGCAGGTAAAGATTGTGAATTTTAAGACACTCCCCACCCCAGGGTTGCATTGACTTTTCATTACTTTTCTTTCCCTCCCTCCTAACTTCTCTGGCAAAAACTGGAGGGGGGGACACAATGACCGTGGCTATATTGTAATGTCTCTAGGTTAATCAGTAGTGTTGGAAAGTGGAAGGACTGCTCAGCTTTGTTTTTCTTTCACTTAAAGAATGCAAGACTACACACCTATAATGAAGAGATACCAGAGTGTGTCCTGAATGTAGAAATTACATTTGTTTTTATCGTTGAGCTTGATTTTTAGAACTTAAAAAATAATTTGAACCTAACTTTCTTTATGCCAATTGTGCTTTTTTGATTGTTTTGCTGTTCCCAGACACGTTAGAGTTTACTTACCACCACTGGAATCAAGCACACCAACCACTTACTGCTCTAGAGCCTTGGAATTCCAAACTCCATTAATATTTAATGAAGTTTTCCGAATCCCTGTGCATTCAAGTGTATTGAAATTAAAATCGCTGCAGCTGTATATCTGTTCAGTTGACCACCAGCAGCAAGAAGAACTCTTGGTAAGTGGTCCTTTTTTTTTCCTGAAAAACACTATGGTATTGTGTGCTATCAGTTGCTTAATAAAAGTTACTTCCATATCTGGGTTAAACAGAAGAGAGGGAGAAACTAAGAAATATTCCCTCAAGTAGCCCTAGATTTCACTGATGTAGGAAAGAAGTAAAGAAATAAAAGTTACTGTATAGCTTCCATCTTGCAGTCTTTTTCTGACTCAACTAATCTCTCTGACTGTCAGAGCTTTCTTCTGGAGGAATGTTTGTGCCCCTTAAAAACAAAAAAACCTCTCTAATAGGACCCTTCTACATTTGATATACAGTATCAGTATCTGCAAAAGATGTTTCTTTCTCCAGTGTTGAGCCAAAATAAATATCAGCTGTGGAACAAGGCAGTCCTTTTTATGATGATGCAACCAATATGAAAAATGAATAGTGTCTTCCTTTACGGTACACAATATTGACATAAAATTGTTATATCCTCCATAATTTATTTCCCAATACATTATTTTCTTTTGTTCATTTCAAAGGCATTTGTTCCTTGTCCTCTGTCCACCTCTTTAAACAGAACCCCAGGGAACTTTTGGCATGGAAACAATAAAATAAATACTTTGCATATTTTCTAATTAACTCTTTGTTTAATCTGCTTAAAGTTAAATACAAATTCTGCACCCATTTCCTAGGTTTCTGTACTGTTAGTTACTTCATCAACTAACTTGTATTGTGAGAGGTCTAAACCATACTTCCTACATACTGTAACTCATTTAAATGAAGGAGACCCCTGCTGGTAGTTTTGTAGAATAGAAATGAACAAGTCCCACTGCTAGCTAGATAAAGGCTTAAGCTGTAGATGGGTTAAATTAGGCCAAACAATTAAAACTCACACGTACATATACAGATATTAAAAATTGCATGGATTTGGTCAGATCTACTGCACATTCAATACACAAGTGGTGAAAACTGTCACACATACACTATCTGGGAACAACAGGCTCAAGTAAGATGTTGAGACTCTTTTAGTCAGGATCACTTCATCCCTTATTCTTTGTTGCCTCCTTGAATTTTGGGGCATCTAAAGGTGATTTACAAAGGAAACAGGTTTGATTTATTCCATATTTGGCTTATTTATGATGTATAAGGAAACTTGAAAGTTTTTACTACTTGTTTTTTCCTTGCAATTCTGGTCTTGTGTATCTTGATTTTTTTTCCTGGAAGACTCTCTTGATGAGTAGAAAACCAACAGAATTATAATATCAGAGATACCTTGCAAGTGAAACTCAGTTAATTGAGAACAGTAGTGATTTTTATTCGGATTAATTTTTCAGTAATGACAATTTAACTCAAATATATGAATAAATACTTGAGCAAACAGCTACCTTTTTAAAAGATCAAGATCTGAGAGTGCTAACATCATGTCCAGTAAACCTCAGGAACATCAGACGTAGCAGTTTGATTCTTTTTAATTTAAAAAAAGAATAAAACCTCCTCTTTTGTGGGGAAGGGATGTGGGAAGAAAGTATTTTTTATACATCATAAATAAGCAAAACAAGACAGACTTTAATTTTTTCCATTGCAGGTCACTCATAAGGTAGAGAATTAGTAGTATTTTGACACAGTATTTATATTAAATGGAATAATTCTGTGAATGAGAAATGGTGCTTATTTTGGCCTATCATTTTTACAGGGCATTGCTCAGATTAGCCTGGCTGATTATGAGAGTTCCAGTGAAATGCAACTTCACTGGTATCTTGTCCAGATATTCACTGGTTCAGACCCACAAAGGGTGAAGGACAAAAACCAGTGTGAAGAAAGCACTCCACAGTGTTCTGGAAATACGGCTACAGTGAAAACGGTATGGCCAGGAAGGAGCAGTTTGTTAACTTTAAGTGGAGCCTCATCCTCTGCAAGTTCGTTTGTTTGTGTTCCTGTGTGGAATTCGTATACTATCTGCATAAATAGGTGATATTTTAACTTTGTTTTTGTTGGAGGGGTTTACCATCGAAACAAACAAACAAAAAGAATGTTTCTTCTATTATAATTGAATGCTAATCATATCTGGACAGATAATCAAAGCAGAAGAAATGTATTTGTGTGTGCATGTGTGTCTTGAAAAGAGGTCTGATTTTCCCGCCCGCCCCCAAATTGTTCAACTAATCTATAGCATTTAGGCTGCAGAAAATGGGTCATCATATGACATTTCAGAACCTCTGAATTTTAGTAGAAAACATAGCTTTTTAAAATGGGGAGGGTGCTTTGTGTTCTGTTAATTGCAGTATATGATGATGATGATGATGATTTAAAAACAAGTATTTTATAAAACAGAAGTATCAAATTTACTTTTTCAATATAAGGAACACTACATTGTAACTGGCTAATTCCTTTCTCTGTGAAAGAGAATTAATATTATGCTGTGTTTTGTTCCAGTTATATACATGGATACTCCTCAAGAATCTGAAAATATCTTACAAATATCTTTAAAAGAAATCAGAAATCTTATACAAATTTCCACACTTGCTAGAATTTAAAGGCTTGGATCCTGCAAGCACTTATGCTTGTGCTCATATTTAAGTACTTATTACTGCTATTTAAATTGTAAAACATTCACACTTCCCTAATGAAAGGCTGCTACCTCTTTTGGGAGTTTCATTAATTGAACAGCATTTACTTTTTGGTCAGCTGGTGAGTATAAAGTCATGATTCAGGACATGCTTCTCTGAGCATATTGTGACAATTCTTTTATTCTGAATACTCTATAAAAACCAAGTGCTGGTTAAAGGTGTTTAATATGAAGCCCATTTTCTCTTTCAGGATGCGGTGACAGCCCTGTTAGCTAGGACCACAGCTCAGCTGGAAGCAGTGGAGAGAGAACTGGCAGAAGAGAGAGTGAAATTGGAGTACACAGAGGAGGAAATCCTAGAGATGGAAAGAAAGGAAGATCAGGCAGAAGCTATATCAGAGAGGTATAAATATTAGGTTAAAACCTGATCAAACAGAATTTGTAAGATCTTGGCTGAAGTTTAAATTGTGGTTCTGTCCTCAAATATGACAGTAAAAACAACAGATCATCTTACTCTTGAGTTCTGCTCCTGCCTGTATTCAGTGTATACAATCATTATGGCCTGTGATTGTGTGCAGGCAGGAAGGAGCCCAGCTTGCCTCCCAGATTCCAGGTTGAGTTTGCAGGAATAGCAACTAGAAGAGGGTGGGAAAATGTCTTTTTGTTACAAACTGAGTAAATTTGACATGGAGCTATTGGGAAGCAGAAAGCAGGGAGCCCTGGAGTGCCATTGTTGCAGTCATTTTCCAGAATATAATTTACACTTTAATTAAAATTCTGTTGTATTCATGAAGGGAAATTAAAATAAAATTGTATTTGCAGAGGCAACAAAGTTGAAATGTAGACAGTTCATGTCCTGACCCTGCAAACACCTACATGTGTGTGTTCTGGATTGGGCCATACACATTAATGCATTTTAATTGTTTATATCCGACCTTGTACAAAAATTAGAAATGAGTTGTTAACACTGTAAAAGACTGCATTTTTCTGGTGTGCGGGGATTGTTTTTCTATGCTATTCTCTTAACTACTCTCACAATAAGAGAAAAAGAATCCAATTTGGCCACGAGATAATACTGTGCTATCAGCTTGACAGGGTGGGAAATGTGCAAAAATTAAGGACATTCACAACACTGATTCCACAAAGCATTTTTCAGAATTTTGCTGAATTGTATGAAACTTCATGACTATCTTGTAAAATGCAGCATGGGTGAACTACTCTTCTCTGCAGGACATTCATCATGCTTCTCAGAGTTTTCTTATTATGGTGATTCCTTTTTTGGAATACTCGACTAATCCTGAATTTATTCAGATATGGGGTAAAATTTAGTTAGATCAACAGCTTTAAAGTTGCATCTTACTTCTCAAGAGTCTGTAATTGACCAGCTTATTTCAGTATTACTATTTTCCCATCAGAAAGACAGGCAGGTTATTGGCTTTGTCTTGTAGAAACATTTTTTTCACTTTTCCTACCAACAAATTAGCCATAAAACAGTGTTTCTCAACTTATTTACCATTGTGGGCCAGATATGCAGCTCTCTGTCTTATGTGAGCCACATTCACACAACATACACACTGATGTATGGCCCTGAGGATGTCACATGGCCCACAGGTATGTGCTGATTGGGCTGCCAGTGGCCCATGGACAGCAGGTTGAGAACCATTGGCCATAAATGTTAGACTTTATCCTTATTTTCAAAATGAGGAGCCTTTGCAGATGCCAAGTATGAAATAAGCCCTTAAATACTGCTTATCCATTTTCCTTCTTGCTTTGAGGCTTTTATTAAACGGGTATTTTTATGTTAGGGTTGTATTGTCTTAAAAGATAAAAGTTGTAAGAGGGAGGCTGCTTTGTTATGCAGTGTACAATCAACCTGTATTTATTGATGCAGAAATTCTCAGCAAAAACCACTGGACTGTTTCTTGCTGAGTGACTGGACTTTGAAAAGTGACTATAATTTTAGGTCTAGCAACAATACTTGTAATTATTCTAGGTACGATAATGACATGGGCAGCCAATCTCATGGTATTGGATGTACATTGCAAAGGTCAGGATTTGTCCTACCTCCAACGGGTTAATAGGGTGACCAGATGTCCCAATTTTATAGGGACAGTCCTGATATTTGGGGCTTTTTTATATAGATGCCTATTGCCCCCCATCCCTTCCTGATTTTTCACACTTGCTATCTGGACACCCTACTAACTAAGGTGCTGCTGCTGAAGGCATTATGCCAGATTAATTGTACCAACAGCCTGATCCAGTATAGCTGTTTCTGTTTAAGAAAAGGGGCGGACCCGAGCCATTTAAAAAAAATGAAAAGTGTGTTCCTCCAAACCATCCATGTGGTGTGATGAGATTCCCTATAGTACTGCTCAGTAGAAGAGAAAACAAACAGCAAGATTTTATACCACCCTCCCACTGTCCACGTTATGCAAAGTCTTGATATTCAATATCACATCACAAAATGCCCTCATAAACTGCATAACTAAGAAGTTCTGTATTTGGCTGCCTTTTAATTCCATGGTGTTCCTTTCTTTTCATGTTAAGAGATTTAAAAAAGAGGACTTACTCCTGCTCTTTTAATTTTACAGGCTAAATAATCCAGTCTTTGCAGTTTTTATTTTATACATCACTGTTTTCCATGCTGTTAGTTTGTTGTATGAAAGAGGCATTCTGTCCTTTTATTTATTTTAATGCTCTTCTCAAGGCTGGGAAGTGACTTTCTGGGAGGACCAGAAAAGCTGGTTCTTCCATGAAAGATTTGAAATTGATTGCTTGTCTGTGTATCTTGGAAGTTCAAAGAGGAAAATCACCTCATTCAAGTGGAGTGAATCTGAACTGCAGAAACAAAATTTTTAAAAAGGCAAATTTGATTTGGATGTTGAAATTGATTAACATAGCACATAATTTTTGCACAATACTATCACATTTCGGAGAGTTCCTTGAAATGTTCTGTCCTTAGGAGTTGGCAAGCAGAATCTGTTGACAGCGGATGTAGTAATTGCACTCAGACCAGACCAACTTATCCAGTGGCATCTTGTGGTGATTCATTACGTGGACATATGTTTGCAGTTCCGGCAGGCCAGTACAGTTCTGGGAAAATGCAACCTCTGCCCCTCAAGGTAAGTAGAGAAAACACTGTACTCTTGGACGCTGGCAAATGCCAGCACACATGGTGCGTTATTAGCACTAGCTGAACTCGTGTCATCTGATGAGAAAATAAAATCAGAACTGCACAGACAACCCTCACGTAAAGTGTTGTCTGTAATGCTAAAAATCATAATCTATATTGAGTTGTTAAACTTTCTCTTTTAGTTATTTTTGAGGGGAAACTACATGTTTTCTCTTAATTTTACTTCCTATAATTGGATATTTGTCCAGTTTTTTGTTTAACAGAATCACTTGATCAATTCGTAAGGTGAAATATATTTGCTCCTGCATAATGAGTGAGCATGGAGCTACACTCAGTAACTGCGTTCCCTAGAAGTATTGTGGAGCAGGCCACCCTCACATGCAAATATTCATACCAATGTCACATTCAGGGAAGATTTTTTAAAAAGTAAAAAACTGAAAGGTTAAATGTGTTACTTCACTCTTGTTGTGTTAAAATAAATGTATCTGGTTTTCAGACCAAATTTGATGTGTTGAAAGCTGTTATGTCATTTAAAATCTTTTGTTTGAGGAGTTAAGACATAGACCAGGTCCCTAGCAGGTGGTAATCAGTGCAGATCCATTGAAGTCAATGGAACTGTATATATTTACATCTACTGAGCATCTGGTCCTTTCAGATTGTGGTATGCCATTTAGTGTCACATTGTAGTTGGGGCACGCTGAATATTTGAGTGAGCCATCTAAATGCTTGGAAGCTTGGTTCAAAGTTTGTATGTTTTAGATCTCCAAATACTTTGAGGTTTTTCTGTGATATTCTCAAAAGTCTTCTGTTTCCATGTGACTGACTCCTCTCCCTACCTTTGTAATGACCTAATTCTGGGGTTGCCACCTTTCTAGAATCAGCAATTTTCTGAAAAGTTATTCAGTTCTCTCCTTCCATTGAAGTAAGAGATTAGACAGCTGTCCTGTCCAGCAGAGTGCATGCACTGTTTTGTGATGTGGCTTTAGGATGCAATATGTTAATCTCCTGATGGTGTAGGGCCCAGCAGAAAGGCTGTTGGCACTTGCAAACCAGTCCCACTATCTTGAATTATGTGGTTTTAGAATTATGGTTTTTTTAAATGAGAGATGATTCATGCACTGGACATATTGATTAAAACTAGGATCATAACTTACATGGCAAGTGTTTCTGCTTTTGTTGTAGAAAAGGTCATTGGAATAAATGTACTGTTTTTGGCTATGACTTTAGGTGGATAAAGAGACCAACACAGAGGATCTCTTCCCAGAAGAAGTGACTATTCTTCCAAAAGAGAGAACCTGCCGCAGGCCCCGTGGTTCTGCTTTTGTTCGTAGTAGCACTATTGTTCGTTCACAGACCTTCTCACCTGGAGCACGAAGTCAGTATGTTTGCAGAGTAAGTAGAAATTGTTTGCAATTATACTTTCAGAAGACGAAAGTTTAGTTCTAACCAAAAAAATCTGCATTGCATTGAAATATTATCACTGGAAAGAGTTCACTGTCAGGAATATAGTTCTCTATAAAATATTAAGCATCTAATGATAGAATTGTCTTTTGAAGGTCAGCAATATTTATCATAAGAACCTATTACATAACTCTTCTTTGATTTTTGTCTATATGGTATCTAATACAATGGAGTTCTGATCCTTGTTCAGAGTTCCTTCTTGCTACCATAATACAAATAACTCACATAGCCACTTGATACACCTTGAAACTCATACTGCAAGAGGCTCAGATAAAATTGTTGCACATTTCTATCCAAAGTGGCTCCTTAATAACAGATTCTGCCACATTATAGGTAGAATGGCAGTAGTACCAACATAAGGTTAGCTAACAGTCAACCTTAATAGTGGCATTTCCTAACTTTTGAGAACTTGATTTTGCAAATGTAATCATGATTTACGGTTTTTGGGGGATGTGTAGTTTTGCTGTGCTTAACATCTTCCCTTACAAAGAGTAGACAGTTTTTTAATCTCTCCACTATGTATTTATTAATTGCATCTTCACTGCCATTTATATTTTCATATAACTGAATGACATGATACTTATTATTTGATGCAGCACAGTTATGTAGCAATTTAAATACTTTATTATCTTTGCTTGTTCCCTTCCCATTGAAGGAAAGTACATAGCCTGTTAATGCTCAGGACAGATAACAGAAAAAAAAAAAAACAACAATGTTTAAGTCATATATTGCCACCTTCAAGTTTTAACTGAGATATTTGTTAGTAATTTAAGAAAAGAAAGAAGGAGACTGTGTCTTTGTGCCCAGTCTATTGTTATAATCTTTTTTCAACTTTGTCCTGGGCATTAGTCAAATTAGGAAATTTACTTTTTCTCTTGCATATTTAATAGGGTTGTGTAATCAATCATATCCTCAAAAGGTGAAAACCCATATTGTCCATTTTTCATTACTTTGAATATTTGTTACTGACACTCAATATTCAGAAATTATCTGTTGGAGCCAATAAATGTATGTGCATTGCTTCATGTGCTTCAAAGAAGTTAAGCACTATGTAATGCTAGATATGGTTTTATTATATATTGTTAAAGCAGGCACCTCATCGAATCTGACAAGCTAATAATTTAGTGACATTGGCTTGTTATTCACAACAATAAACCACTTATGATTATGATCAATCTTGCTAAACACAAAAATCTATTAGCAATTTAAAAAGAAACATAGTAAAACACATGTACCATCTTTTAACAAATGGACTTTCTTCAGAAACTGCACAATACAATTTTTTTGAAGTGAAGTCAAATATGAGTTTATGATGCAGTCTGGGAACTTTTGTGTGTTAATGTAAGTAAATCCCAAATGTCCCAGGAAAGTGTTCTGTTGTCTGAAAGTAGATGGCATTATTTTCAAATAGCTCATAACATTTTTAATTCCAAAGCAATCATGAGTAAATGTCCATTTACGTTTAATATTTTTTCTAATCAGCTGTATCGTAGTGACAGTGACAGTTCAACCCTGCCAAGGAAGTCACCTTTCATCCGCAATACATTGGAAAGGCGAACTTTGCGTTATAAGCAGGTATATTACAGTATAACAATGTGTATTTTTCTCTGCTGAGACTATTTTACTAACTGAAGCACTGGTACTTTAACCTGGATTTCAAATATGTATGTTAAGATAGTTTTTATGAAGCATCTGGTACTGTCATGTAATAAAATAATTGGGTTTTTTTAGGGGAAGAGACAGATTTTGAGATACAGTCATAAATAATTGTAAAAACTTGCCTGTCAGCTAGTGACCAATTTACCTAGATACTAATTATGGTTTGGTTTAATTATCCAGTGTTTTAAAACACTGTGGGTAAGACTGCGTGAGCTGCATACCCACAGAGTGCAGTGAGACTGATAGGATTGTAACAGAGATTTCTAATCAATGTGGGCTACCTAGACTTGGTCCTAGGTGTTCAGGAATAGGCAAGGTTAAATGCCCCTTTAGTCTCTTACCAGAGAAGTGGGGTAGGGAGTGTACAGAGCCTTGATGTTATCCCTTGTGCTTGCTGGCTAGTGCAGCTGAGCCAGCGTGGGAAGTTTTATAATGTATTGCTGGTATATATGAGTAGCAAATTGCTACGTCCTTCAGAGCAAGGAAGAAGCTTGGAAGGAATTTTTACTCAGGATGTGTCTCTTGAGTCACAATGCTTTTGGGGTTTACTTCTCTAGTGGTGTAGTTTATACACACCCTTTGCTAAAGGCTATTCCTGAAGTCATCATTTAACTGTAAGAATGTCATGATGGCAGAGGAAGGTATGCAAAATAAGAAAGTTTGGTTCGCAATCTTATAATTATTTATAGACTAAGACATCTTACAAGGATAAGGCAGTTAGTTTTTTGAGACCAAAACTTGAATCTACCACCAAATATGAATTAAAATAATATACAAATATATTTAATATACAAATAGTAATATACAAAATATGTTTAGTCTTATCACAGTGAGATTGGTACATTATTTCCAAAACGTCCAGTGCCAGAAGAGTTAAGGTCAGACATGAAATGTCTGCCTTAACCAACTAAGAATATATCAATACGACATGTTCTGAATAACATCTCTGTTGCGTGTCTTATTTGAATTATAATAACCTAGCAGTCCTGTAGATCTTCTTTGGCTGAGCTTATGGCAAGGACATCCCTAGACCTGGAGCTGGATCTCCAGGCATCCAGAACAAGACAGAGACAGCTGAATGAAGAGATATGTGCTTTAAGAGAGTTGAGGCAACGTCTGGAAGATGCCCAACTCAGAGGGCAAACTGATCTACCCCACTTCGTCCTTCGGGACGAACGATTCCGAAATTTGTTGAAGGAAGCAGAGAGGCAGGTATGATTTTTTGGGCTGTACATTGGGCATATTCAGAAGCCTTGATTCAATCTTGCTTGATTGTAAATGTACCTCAGAAGTGCTAAAGTTAAATAAATGGAACTTTATAATGTTATACGATTTCAAATAAACAGTTTCACCTCAGTTACCCTTGTTGTTACCATCATGAAAACATCAATATATTGATTATTACTGAAAATCACATTAGTGACAATTACTGGAGGACAGAACTGTTTGATGTATCTGAGAGATTCAAAACTGTCCAGCAAAAGTTTGATTTTGTGGTATTTTAAAGTATATTTTCTGATATTGCTATAAGTTATAAATATGTTGTAGGGGAATCGCAATGCCTTTCTTCCCACGTGGTCTCTGTTTTAATACTTTGCAGACAAGACAGACCAAATTTGAAAATCACCAAGAACAAGCAGCTGAAAAAATGCTAAAGAAAGCATCCAAAGAAGTATACCAACTGCGTGGACAAAACCAGAAAGAGCCTATTCAGGTGCAGACTTTTAGGTAAGCAATAACATCTGTATTGAAAATAGCACGTTTAACCTTTACAAGCCTCTGTTGGTTGTAGTGTACAAATTGTAGTACTATGTGGTATATTATTATTATAGCTATTTTGGTAGCTCCAAACCATCTGGCTTCATTGTGTAGTGTCTTGTGTATCTATAACCTTTACTTATTGATGTGGGCCTGTCTGAGTGGCAAAAATCCTTTTCTCCTGCTGACAGGCAGGGCCTCAGGAGAGTAGAAATTGCAGGATTGGTTTTTGATAGCTGTCTAATTCCTGCAATAACAGCACCAACCTTAAGCCCTTCATATTGGGGAACACAAGGCAGGGGGAAAATAAATCAAATATATAGACTGGCATACAGAGATGAAACCAGGGATAGTTTCTAATCACATTTAATCTGCTGTGTGGCGTTTGCTCAATAAAAGAGTGAGAAGAATAACAATTTCCTTATTTCAGATATGAATGTATCCAGAAATAGTTAGTCCATTAGTTTCTGTATATGTTACAATAAAATCTGAAACAGTGCAGTTTTGTCCAGCAAAGAGGAACAGTGCAAGGTTTAGCTGATGTGTAAAGCCTTGTGTGCTCCTTTGTACTGTGGAGCAGCTTTCATCCAAAAAGTAATAGTGTCTATGGTTTATATTGGCAAGGAATTTGTCTTTCTTCGAGTGGTGTCCCTGTGGGTGGTCCACTCTAGGTGTCTGGTGCATCCGTGCATCCTGATTGGAGATTTTCGTCAGCAGTGTCCGCTCAGGTTGTGCATGTGTGGCCTGTCTTGCGGCGCTGTTGGCGCCTTGAGCTATGTGCGTGCTCATGACCCAACCCCCTCAGTTCCTTCTCAATCATCTACGGTCCGAGACGGAGCCGCAGCATTTCCCTTCAACCGCTCGTTCTGAGAGAAAAGTTAGAATAGAATAGAAGTTAACTTAGTTTAGTGAGTTATTTCGCCTTACCCTTTTCCCTCAAAGTTAATTTAATTTTTTTTTTTTTAATTCCTTCCCCTATCCCTTAGCATATCTAGTAGTTGTACAGTTATCATGCCTGGTTCCTCAGGTTTCAAAAGATACACTTTGTACAGACACACCATGCCGGCGTCAGACAGGTATGCTCAATGTATTAGATGCCTCAGTGAGGGACATGTCACACAGTAATGTCCCCACTGTAGGAACCTCATGGCAAGGGCCAGGAATGACAGGTAACTTGGGTAAAAATTGATTCTAATGGAGAATTCCCTGAGACCTGCCTCAGATCGTCGGTGAGAGTCATCACTGTTACCATCTGATAAACACGTCTGGAAAAGGGCTTCAACGCCATCTAAAAGCCTGCCAAAAAGAGGCCAGCACCGACCAAAATAATGGTTGCTCAGACCCCTTCGGTGCCTGGCATCCTCAGTGGCACCGAAAGAGAGTCATAAGAACGACAGTCAAGGGCTAAAACAGTGAAGACCTCCTCTGATTCGGCACCGACGAAACAGGTCAGCACTGACTGTGAAAACGGCACTGACCATGACCTCAGCACTGGCTTGTATTACAGTGCGAACCGCAGCTTTGGCACCAGATGCAATTGTGGCACCGAGACAGACAGCCACACAGATGGTAACGGTGCCGACCATTTCATTGGAAGTGACTCAGATGTCGGCACCAATCGACTCTGTGGCACCAAGTTCGGCACCGGGTGGGAAACACAAGTCTAAGACGAAGTACCATGAACAGGAGGATTTACCACTATATGGCACAGACATGTCACCGCCTCCACATGGAATCATGTTCCCAGTATTATCGTCCAGCGGGAAAGATGACAATATTGAGGAAGGAGTTTTCTCTCCTCAACACTCCTCACCTTGTAGACTCACATCTCTCCCCTCTGGTCATAGGGGATATGGTGGTTATCCAGGACAACCGTGGCATGCACCCCCATGGTTGGTCCCACCCATGCTATACCCAGTGCAGTGGTGTAATTGGGAAACATGGTCACAGTAGGCCAGGGATTACAGCAGACCCTCTACTTCTCATAGGGATAGAAATATGTCTCCACACCACTCAATACAATCGGTCGTGGACCCTCCATCAGAAGCCATTAAGCAGGTGGATGATGCAGCAGAACCACAAGCATCACCAACACCACACAACTCCTCCTCTTCACCGGACAATACCATAATACCACCTCCACCTACAAGTGCGGATTATTTCAGGAAATTTTAAGACCTGTTTAAAAGAGTAGCACAAGATTTGGAGATACCACTTCAAGAGGTATCGGAGAAACACGATAAGCTCTTGAAAATCCTGCACACCACAGCGCCATCTAAGATAGACTTACCAATGGACAAAGCAGTAATGGAACCAGTGGACAGCACATGGCAAACTCCAACCATCATCCCACCATGTGCAAAAGGGCTGATAAAATATATTATGTCCATTCTAAGGGAGTGGAGTTTTTGTTCACCCATCAATTCCCTGGTCATGGAAGCAGCATATCAAAGGGGCAAAACACTCATCACAAATCCACACCCAAGGGCAAGGACTGGAAGAGAGTAGATTTATTCCGATGGAAAGTTTACTCCTCATCCACTTTACAACTATGTGTAGTCAACTACGCCGCATTACTTTCCAATTGTGACCATGACACACACACAAAATTCATGGACTTTATTGACATTATATCAGAGGAAAGAAGGGCGCAATTTCAATCTCCTGTTATGGAGGGTCAGCTTATATCTAGAACAGCCCTGCAGGAGGCTCTCGACACAGCAGATACAGCTGCCAGAACCATGGCCATGACGATCGTCATGCGAAGGGCTTCCTGGCTCCATTCGGCAGCCCTGCCCAGGGACTTACAATCAATGATCATGCAATGAAGGACTTGCGAGTGACGTTGTAGACCCTGTGTATCCTGCAACAAGAAGGAGACAAGTTAGATACCAACCTTATCAAAGAAGATACCCACAATACCCCTATTAACACAGGCAATATGACACATATCGATCCAGGCAAAGGCCTCAGAAAAGACGACAAAATAACCAGCAACAGTCAACATCCCAGCTGTCATCGTCAAAACAATTTTGAAAGATTGGTTGAGAGCCAGAATGACCTCCCTCAAATTCCAGTGCTAGAATTACTCACCATGCAATTTGGCCACCGTTTCTGTCCATTCCAAAATACCTGGGTGTCCATAACATCAGACAGATGGATGCTAGAGATAATTCGCTCGTGGTACTCCATCCCCTTCACCAATATCCCTATAACCCAACCCCCTTCCCCCGTCCCTCTTCAGGGACCCAACTCATGAGCACCTCATACAGCAAGAAGTAGATCATCTAGTACTCCGCAGCACAGTAGAACAGGTGCCACAACAATACAGAGGAAAGGGTTTCTATTCCTGTTCCTTTTTAACCCAGAAGAAAAATGGAGGATGGAGACCCATATTATACTTCAGAAAGCTAAACAAGTTCGTATGGGAACAGAGATTCAAAATGGTCACACTATTGACCATCATACCACCACTGGAACAAGGAGACTGGTTTTCAGCCTACAGGATGCCCACTTTTATGTCACTGTACTTCTGGAACACAGACAGTTTCTCAGTTTATCCTCAGATACAGCAACTATCAATACAGAATACTTCCCTTCAGCCTTTCCCCAGTACCAAGGATCTTCTCTAAGATACTAGCCATAGTAACCACATACCTTCACAGTCAAGGATTAATTGTATTTCCATACCTAGACGACTGCCTAATAAAAGCAAGCACTCAAACAGAGGTGTTGCAAGCCACACAGCAAACATCTCTGTTCCAGGCCCTGGGACTCATGATAAACCACACTAGCCCCAGTACAACAGCTAGAATTCATAAGTTTATACCTTGATTCAACATCAGCGAAGTCATCAGTACCGGAAAAGAGATTCGATACCATCAGAAACCTGATCTCTTCTATAAGAAAAAGTCCTCTTCTCACAGCCCACACGTGTCTCCAACTTCCGGTCCACATGGCAGCCACAACTTATGTAGTAAGACGCGCATCTGCAGATAAGGTGATGCCTACAGGTAAGGCTGTCCACAGTATACAATCCTCGCATTGTCTATTCAAAGTGCTAACAATGCCCAACCACATCAAGGACTCACTACTGTGGCCGCACATCCTGCTAACGTGAGGGTTGGCATCCCATTCTATCAGGAGCTGCCCTCAATTGTAATTACAACAGACGCATCCCTCATTGGATGGGGAGCGCATCTATTGCACCACACCACATAGGGCAGGTGATTTCGAATGGAAACATGTCTACATATAAACTTGCTAGAACTCCGGGTGGTACGCAATGATGCTTGCATTTCCTCCCGCTTATAAAGAACAAAACAATGAAAGTCATGACGGACAAAATCGCATGCATATATTATATAAACCGTCAAGGGCAAACCTATTCATACTTGTTATGCAGAGAGGGGATGAAGCTATGGAAATGGTGCATCCATCATGGCATCAGTATCTCAGCTTCATACCTCTCAGGATGCCAGAATGTTACTGCAGATGCCTTTAGCAGGAACTTCGCACAGAAACACGAATAGGAACTAAATGAGGTAGTACTGTAGGACATCTTTCGACAATGGGACCATCGAACCATCGACCTCTTTGCAATCCCACAGAACCAGAAATGCCCACTATTTTGTTCCAGAGTGGGCTTAGGTACCGAATCCATGAGCGATGCCTTCTTCATCAGCTGAAACAAGTATCTGTTATGTGCATTTCCCCACATACCAATGATCCTGAGTGTCTTACACAAAATACGCTCGGACAGAGCGAGAGTAATCCTCATCTCTCCTGCATGGCTGAGACAGATGTAGTATTCTGACCTGCTTCAGATGTCGATGTGCACACCAGTAGTCCTTACAACATGCAGAGACCTACTCCATCAAGACAGTGGCTAGACTCTGTACCCGCACATAGGCAAACTCCATCTCCCGGCATGGCTCCTGCATGGTTTCAAGGGGAAGAGTTAGAATGTTCAACACAAGTCAAAAATGTGTTATTAAACAGAAGAAAATAAATGACTTGCAAAACTTACCTCTAAAAATGGACTAGGTTCAACAAATGGTGTAAAAAGAGACATATCTTACCTGTATTGGCTTCAATTCCAAATGTCCTGAAGTACATTCTCAAACTCAAAAATTCAGACCTCTCATTCAATTTTATCTAAGTTAATTTGGCCGCCATAGCTACTGTCCACCTGAAAATAGCAGACAAGACTATATTTACTCACCGGATGGTCAAACGATTCCTTAGCAGCATACCAAACACATACCCGAGATCCGCATGCCCACTATTCCATGGGACCTGAACTTTGTATTGCGTTCGAACCACTAGTGACATGTTCCCTCTATCACATGTCCATGAAAGCATCCTTCCTAGTGGCCATAACATCTGTACAAAGTGTAGCGGAAATTGGGGCACTCATGGCACACTCAGCCTACACAATTTTTTACAAAGACAAAGTCACACTATGTTCTCACCTGAAATTTTTGCCAAAGGGGTCAACTCATTGTTCCATATTAACCAATGAATTCATCTGCCTACTTTCTATCCAAAGCCGCACAAGAACGCACAAAACGCCTTGCTACACACATTAGATGTTAGACAAGCACTAGTGTTCTACTTGGACAGGATGAAATCTTTCAGGAAAACATTAAGACTTTTCGTATTGATAGCAGAATGCTCTAAAGGAGAGACCGTACCTAATCAGAGACTTTCTAAGTGGATAAAAGACTGCATTCACTTATGTTACACCCTAAAGAATGTGCAACCCCCACAAGGGATCAGAACGCACTCCACCAGGGGGAATGGCAGCATCCACAGCCTTCCTTAAGAACGTTCCCATAGCTGACATATGTAGAGCGGCTAAGTGGGCCTCAGTACACACATTTACGAAACATTACACCATTGACCAAGCTTCCAGGTCAGACGCAACCATAGGCCAAACTGTGCTGTCATCCATAGACCATAACAACTCCGAAGTTCCCGCCGCCAAATGAGGGACACTGCTCCATAGTCACCTAGAGTGGAGCACCCACAGGAACAACACTTGAAGAAGAAGAGAAGGTTACTCCCCTGGTGCAGTAACTGAGGTTCTTTGAGATGTGGGTCCCTGTGGGTGCTCCACTACCCTCCCTCCCCCCTTTCCTTCGGAGCCTGTTCTTCTTATTGCTCCACGGTAGAGAAGGAACAGAGGGGGTCGGGTTGCACGTGTACAGCTTGAGGCACCAACGGCGCTGCAAGACAGGCCGCACATGCGTGACCCGAGCAGACACTGCTGACAAAAATCTCCAATCTGGGCGCACCAGACACCTGGAGTGGACCACCCACAGGGGGACACATCTCGAAGAACCTTAGTTACTGCACCAAGTGAGTAACCTTCTCGTATTCCCCATCCAGTTCTATCCCATATAGCTAGCAGTGGAGAGTAGTAGTACTTTTTTGTTTCTTCCAAAAGTCTGATTCTAAATGATCTGTAAAATGGATATAATGATGCTAACCTCCTTTGCAAAGCACTTTGAGAGCTACTGATGAAAAGTGCTATACAAGAGCTAGGTGGTATTATTAATTATTTTGTTTATTTTATATATTTATAATAACTATACAATATGAGCCTGGTTTATTATGTTTATAAACACACAAATATTTTTTAAATATTTGATCCGAGGAAGGGCTAAATAGAGATTGAAACAAATTCAGTTTCTTGAAATGAAAGCTATGTATATATGTATTTGTTTGACAACCTTTTTATCTTTTTTTTCAAATGGCAGAGAGAAGATAGCATTTTTTACAAGACCAAGGATTAACATACTTCCTTTGCCAGCTGATGACGTGTGACATGTTGCATTGTAAACATGAAGTATTTATCTGCCTGTTTTCTTTTAATGAAATTATTAGACTAGCTAAATTTCTTTTTAAAAGTTTGTGCAAAAGCTATTAATATACACCTTTTGTAAAAAATAAAAAAGTAAAAGTAAAAAAATATAAATATATATATATACATACACACACACACACACACACACACACACACACATATATATTTTATAATAGTGACTGCAACAGGGCTTGGTTTTTCCTTGTTGTGAAATTGACATCTCTGAAGACAACTTATTTTATAAAAGATCAACTATCCTGTTAAGAGTGTGTACAGTTTTTATGCTGTTGTATTTGACTTAAAGGCTGGAAGACAGAAACAAAGTGAGTTCAGGCAAATTCACTGTATTGTAATTTATTTATAGTACATTTTTCCTTGAAGGAAAATACCTACTTTAAGATGTATTTTAAGACTGAAATTTTGTTCTTCAGTATTTGTCATGCAGTAGAATGGAACCATTGAGCTGGTTTTGTTTCTGATACCTGAAATGAAAATACTATGTTCTAAATTTCACTTTTATCAGCTTTACTATCTTATAATGTAAATTGTATTCTTTAGCACTGTCTTGTGTTATAGCCAAATATTATCACCTGCAGTGTTTTTAATACTGATTAAAAATGCCATTCAACATAGCAGAAGTCATTTGCATGTTCTTACTGTGCACTAATAGATTGTTCTCATTTCAGTTGTGTTTAATGTATCTTTATATTTTTAACTAGATTCTCAATTTAAACGGGGGGAAGGAAGAGGGTGGCAGGTCTTTGTTTTTACTATGATTTAATAAAGAGGGAAATAAGGGGAGATTGCGAACTTGCCATATTAATAAAACCAGTAAAGGAATATAGCATCTGCGTAGTTTTAAACATGGGGGCCCGATTCAGGAAAGTACTTAAGCCCTATATTCTGGAAAGCAACCCTATTCAGAAGGATGGTTAAACACAGGCATGTCTTTTTAAGCATGTGTTTTGAGTTAAGCACATGTGTAAGTGCCTTCCTGAATAGAAATGCTTTTCAGAAACAGAGCTTATACCTCTGGAAGAAATAGCTCACTTGTTTGGCAATTGGGCCATCTACGACTTGACCAGGAGTGGTTTTATTTGTTTCCATTAGCTTTAACATAGGACTGTCACCCTAAATTCCCGAGAATGCCAGTTTTGTGTCTTTGCATCTTGCAAGTATGTAAAAATGCTTCTTACTAAACTACTATATACAGTTTCTAATATTTTCTAACATGCATTACCTAAAGAGAAAGATGCCCCACACAAGACTTATTTAGCCTAATTGTTGGAGCACCCAATGTGAAAATCAAGTTCTCTCTTGATTAAAGGGACATTGTCAGGACAAATTTGACCCCAAATTTAGGTTTTGTGTAAAAGCCAACAAACTTGCAAAATCTCTGACCAGTAGAAATGTTTTCATTATTTTTATAAACAAGTAATCATTCCCTGCAATGTTTAGAACTCATATGTTGTATCATCCTGTAAGAGCATGAGAACCTGAAAGTTAAACTGCCTGAGTCTATTTTCATTGTCCAATCTGAGGAAGAAAGTAAGCAGAGTATAAAATAGAAAAAGCAAAATATATTAAAAACTCAACCAGATTAATAATCAAACATTATTAGTAACAAAGACATTTGTGGTTTTAAATTATATTCCTTTTTATCTGACATAGTGTTCGTAAGCTTTCTATTAATCTAATCTGGCATGAAAAAAGTAACAAAAGAACTGGATGTGAAGATGAAGGATATTTGGCTTTATCATACTAACTGCCTTCAAGCCTCTTTTCTTGGCACTGGTATTGATAGTTGTGAAAAAAGTTCTCATGCCTGGGTAAGAGAGATTCAGAAAATGCACAGAATATAAACAAACATAAATACTAATTGAATAAATAAAAACTAAAAACCAATTAAAACAACTGTCAGTGTTGGGATGAAAGTCTAAGAACACCAACTCTTTCTATCAGTGCTCGTTACCTGAATGGCCCAGTGAGTGAGAGGGAATAGATCTGTCTCCTTTACAGTGATTGCCATTAAAAAGGCAGCGTTTACCAGCAGGTACCACACAGTGATATCTGAGATATCTCAGACTTGTCATATACCTAGACTAGGAAATAAGAGTGTGGTATCTAATGGCAAATGTGCCTGTTTTTTTGTTTTTTTTAATGGTGCTTTCTGTACAGTATCACCAGACTGTTTCGTGAGTCCAAGATTGACTGCTGTAATGAGTACTCTTTTTTGATGTGGTAATTAATGAGTTATAATACTCAGTATTAATCTCTCTTGTTTTTGTCACAGTTTTGTATGATTGTGTCATTTGTATTATTTGCAAAGTATTTCTTCTACAGAATAAAATAATTTACTATAAATACAAATAGAGCTTTGTTATGTTACTACAATATGTTTTTGAAATAATTTACATATAGGTCCATTATAATACCGTTAAAAAAGTAATTTTTTATGCCATATAGCATTGTTAAATTTAGATGACATCACTGTAATAAACTTTCATCTAATGGTAAAAGTTAGGGAGCTTGTGAAACCAAACCGTCCAGAAAGGTTACCCTAAAGGCTTGAAATGGATCCAGAGTGCCAAGTGTGGGAATAATGGTCCAAAGACTTTGCACTACTACCCTCTCTTGAAAATAAGGTGACATCTGCATTAGAGGTTCATGGTTAAGACCTTTTCTGGGCTTATTTGCTACTTTTGTGTTATGATGAGCAATTTCTCTGTAGAGAAAAGGCAGTTCGATTTCCCTGCTAAGGTTTAATTTGTGCTGTGCAGATAGCGTCATCCTATTTCTACTTTTTTTTTTTTTTTAAACTACTTCTTTAACTATGTATTGAGCATCATAGTTCCTAGATGGGGTCACTCCAAACAGAAGGAAGATATACGGCATAAGTTAATTTTTGAGTTTCATTCCTGGCTTGAATTACTCTTACTAAGCCACACAAGGACATTTCTTCAAAAGACTATGCATTGAATTTGAAAATGAATATACAAAATGCCTGGCAGACAGTGGGTCACTATGCTTCAGAAGCTCTGTCTTCTGATTGTATCTGCGTAACCCTGGGCAGCATGAGCACAGAGGAAATTTATAGCACTGAATATATGCCGTTCTGAGTTCACTGTTCATAAGGCATTATGGGTATAATAGAGCTAGACTATTTTTAACCTGTCTGCTAGAAAGAGTCTTTGGAAGTTTAGCCTTCACTCATTACTGCGTCAAGATCAACAACAAAAGTTAAAGGGGATATATTGGAATTGCATCATGGTATAAGAACAAAGTTTCACACATCTCTTTTACTCAAACAATGGTAAATATATTGCAAGATGATAGTTCAAGGTAAGTGTTACATAAAGATGATAACAAGGATCTTCTAAAGCTTAGCTGATTATATATGTTGATGTTAACTGTAGGTCCTGTTGATCACAGTAAAATACGAAATTTTATCCAGGGAGGAAGACTATGTTCATTTTAAGTGTAGAAGAACCCCACAATTAGAGGATCTTGTGGGAGATTTTAAAAAGTTTCATTTACAGGGAGAAGGTTTAAAATACTCCAGAACCTTTGTTCTAGGGAAAACAAGAATATCTTTCCCCCACTCTCCTCCCGTATATAGTACAACCACTTTTTCACCATTCAGTGTGAGACTATAAATTGAGCAGATTGTTTGGTCCACTTCATAATGTAGTTGTTGAAAATAATGAGAAATCGTATGGAAAGGCATCAGTGTTTTAACTATTTGGAAACTCTGGACTTAAGTTGTGTGGTTTAAAACGTTCATTTGGCTGGTGCTTTGGAAAATGCCTATGTACTTGGGGTTAAAAGATTTTACAGGATATTTTTAGTTGCATGTTTCTGTAACCTACAGAAGAATCTAGATGATAGAGTTTTATTTTCTATAGTGAATTAGTTGTTATGCCCCTAAAATCCTTCAGCATATTAGTAATGAGTCCACTTTACTAAACATACACATCAAGGATGTGATAGGAAGAGAATATAACTGTGGGATGAGTTCAATGAGACTGACACAGAAGAAGGGAAGAATTAGACCATTAATTTAGAAGCTTCTCTACACAAAAAAAGGGAGCCCTTGGGCGTGTGCTCATTTGATTGGTGCAATCACTCGCTTGCTTATGGCTAGGGTTATGGTACTTGGATTATGTGGGATTAATAGGAGGTTCTTCAGCTGTGGCCCATAAAGAGCTGATGGGTCACATGGAGCTGGCTCTCCTCCTTATTTTGAACTGCAAAACTGGAATTAAAAGGATTTTAAAAAGTAAAGGAAACTCCAGGTACATGAAGGGTGGGATTTTCAAAAGAGATGGGGCAGCCAGCTGCTTCCATGGAAGTCAATTGGAGTTTTACTCCTGATTCCAGCTGGAGCAGAGTTAGGACAACACGGAGCATGTTTTTAAAGTCCTGCTCTAAATACTTTCCTAATGCTACTGTCCCACACATGCGACTATTGTAATTGGCACAGGGCTCTTACATGATTATAAATGAGGGTGGAGGAGAGGTGATCTGCCTGACCATGATTATGCAGGGAGGTGGACCCATAAGCCAGTATCTCTCTTAAGATGTGGTCCACACAGTGAAAATGTTTGAGAAAACCCAGACATACTAGACTAAGTCCCAAGATCTAATTGCTTGTGCAAAGTCCATGTAAATGGACTTTGGTCAGGGAATCTGCATGGGAAACCGGGGGAGACAGGCATTTCTTCAACCTGGAGCCCAGATTTGGAGCAGCTGTTTAGCCATTCTGAAGTCACTACTCCAGTTTTCTATTTATAGTAACACCTGGTATGCAATGCCTACCGAAGGATTTGGTCCAGTTGGGTATACATAGTTATGGAGCTGCTGGCTATTTGTTTGGCCTGCCCCAAATGTTTTCTGCATGAATGCAAAGAGAACTGTTACAGAACTGTTTTCTTAACCTAAACGGTTATGGGTTGAATCCACCTGTGTTCCCCGTCTGTAGCCTGTTAACGATTCCTTGTGTGCAACCATACTATTTTATCCTACCTAATTATTGGTAGGTAGTTAATTTCTCATAGGTATCACTCTAGAAGTGGGTTTTGAGGAAGGATGTGAACATGAGGAGATTAGGGGATTTGACCAGTTCAAAATGGATATCCCAAGTGAGGCAAACAGAATATTGTAATAAACGTGTAGTACTTATGACAACACCCTAAACTTTGCTGTATTTACTTTCCGGTTTGGTACTGAGAAGGCCTTCTCTAAAGATAATTAAGCCTAAAACAAATGTGTAAAGTGAAGGAGGATGAGTAATGTGAGTGTAATGCTATAATAAAGCATAATAATTTGGTAACTTGCCTTTACACAACTATGTATATATAGTAGTTTGCAGTTGACGGTAAGCTGGGGGGAGTTGTAGATAATGCTGGAGAGTAGGGATCGGATACAGAGTGACCTAGACAAATGGGAGGATTGGGCCAAAAGAAATTAAATGAGGTTCAACAAGGACAAGTGCAGAGTCCTGCACTTAGGAGGAAGGAATTCCATGCACTGCTACAGACTGGGGACCAACTGACTAAGCAGCAGTTCTACAGAAAAGGATGTTGGGGTTTCAGTGGACAAAAAGCTGGATATGAGTTAACAATGTGCCCTTTTTACCAAGAAGGCTAATGGCATGTTGGGCTGCATTAGTAGGAGCATTGTCAACAGATGGAGGGAAGTGATTATTCCCCTCTATTAAGCACTGGTGAGGCCACATATGGAGTATTGTGTGCAGTTTTGTGCCCTCCACTATAGAAAGGATGTGGACAAATTGGAGAGAGTCCAGCGAAGGGCAATGAAAATTATTAGCGGGTTGGGGCACATGACTTACGAGGAGAGGCTGAGAGAACTGAGCTTATTTAGTCTGCAGAAGAGAAGGATGAGGGGGGGATATGATGGCAGACTTCAACTACCTGAAGAGGAGTTCCAAAGAAGATGGGGCTAGTCTGGTCTCAGTGATGGTAGATGATAGAACAAGGAGAAATGGTCTCAAGTTGCAGTGGGGGAGGTCTAGGTTGGATATTAAGAAAAACTTTTTCACTAGGAGGGTGATGAAGCATTGGAATGGGTTACCTAGGGAGGTGGTGGAATCTTCATCCTTAGGGGTTTCTAAAGTGTGGCTTGACAAAGCCCTGGCTGGGATGATTTAGTTGTGGTTGGTCCTGCTTTGAGCAGGGGGTTGGACTAGATGACCTCTTGAGGTCCCTTCTGACCCTAATATTCTATGATTCTATGTATTTGTAAAATGTCATTGTGAACTATATACTGAGAGAGACAAATCTTCCTTACAAATAAAATATTTTATCTTACAAATACATATCTTAAATGTTATCTTAAGAAGAAATCATTTATTTAGAACTCGAGAATTGTGTGTGCTCAGAACAGTACTGTAATTAGAGTAAGACTCGGTCCAAACTTGTGCTTAGAGAATGGTTCTAGATCTGATACGCTGGAAGACCAATGATTTGAAAGTCAGGGCAATGAGAATTGGGTTTTTCTGGGGGGTTTATTTATTTATTTAATATTTTTTAAGTGGCTTAAAAAATCTTAGTGAAAGATTCCAGGGGAAAAAAATAAACAGGGATTTATAAATAAGATATTAATCATGTGACACATAGGAAAAGGAAACGAACAATTTCAAGCACAAGGGGCAGCAGGGAAAGGGAGAAAGGAGAAAGATGAGTAGGAAAAAGAATCAAAAGAAAGTGGATAGGCATGGGAAAGCTAGTGTGAAATAAGAAATCAGAACAGAGATGGCGGGAGGTACTAAACTTTGGGGTAAGGATAGGAATCTTGAACATAATGCAGAAGATGAAGGAAGCCAGTTAAAGGATTCAAAGCGGGTGTGAAATGGTCCAACTGGTGGGAGAAAAAGATGTTTTGTGTAGCTGCATTTTTGGGATAGATGCGATGGAGTAAGGTGATAAGCAGGCACGTCAGAGGATTGTGAGAGATTATGAAATTGTGGTTTGTGCCATTTTCAAACTACTGTGATTAGTAACTTTTTATCTTTATGAAATATGTAATAAGGCCTTGGGGGCATAGCTGTAAAATAAACAGCAATATCACTCATAGCATATGGACACGAGAGTTCATGGTTATTTTGCTTTTCCTTATTAACATTGATTTATTATTGCTGTTATGACAAAATCATAACCCCTTTTTAGAAAAGCAAGTTGGGTGTGAATTAGCAAGTCATACATTTTGATTGATAGAGCTTTGTAAATCACAACATGAGATGTGTAGAAAAAGGTGATACAGCTTCCCCTGCCTCAGCTGAAATCTGCAGGATTACACACACACACACACACACACACACACACACTCTCCCTCTCTCTCTCCCCCTCCCCCCACAGCAGATACCCTATAGAGGGAGGATGCAGTCACATGACTGTTACTGCTTCCTCCCCATGACATCATTGCTTTTGCAGCCATACCAGTAAGGAAAGGATGCTGTGAAAATCTGATCAAAATCTCTGGGACTGAACTAAATGATGTTGCTTTGAAGGTAAGAGACATAATTCTCCAAAAGCTAATTTGTCAGTCTCTTTCTGTGTGGTCATCCTAGAGATCAACCTCTGTTAGGCAAACCTTACTCTAGAAAATAGAGCAAAGCAGTTTCTGTGCAAGCACAGGGTTTGCAGGTATGAGGTCTGCTTCCCTGCACTTTACAGCTGTTCTGGCTGACATCTCTAGCAGCAATGCTGCCAGATGGAGCTTTAAAGCTGAAGATGGCCCATTGTCCTGATATGGGCCCTGTATCCTAATACGGGCCCTAGTAAGTGTCAAATTGTGTATTTACATTAGCAGCCAGGAGCCTAGATCAGTATAGAGGAATAGCAAATATTGTCTTGCTTATATTCTCTGTTTTTCTCCCATGTGTAAAGCAAATTAGAATAGAGATGAAATGTGTCTAATCTTTAAAAGAAATGAAGATTAATTGGAGTAGGGGTTAGCAAATCTTAATGGAGAGGATTTTTTATTTTTAAATTTTTTGCTGACACTATTTTTAAGGACTCGTCCAGCAGGTTTCTTGCATAATTCATTTGCATGGTGTCAGATGGTTCTTATTTGCATGGATTTTGTCATCGGATATAAGCAATGAAAATTATTCATTGGGGAGGGGGAGGAAAAACATGAGAAGGCAAGAAGACTTTTGCTATTTAACCCAAAGTGCTAGTCAGATAACCTGCATGTATTCAACTCATAATTAAAGTGGTGGTAGCAAAAATCTAAATTCCAGCTTTTTTCTTTTGTTGTAATTTAAACTCACACCATACAAATATATGAAGATAAATCATTTAAAGGTAGGAAGGAATGTTTGCTCCTCCGTATTTGAAAATGTATTTTATTGTTAGTAAACTAAAAATAATGGTAAATGCTGGGAGTTTTCGGGTGCAAGAAGTCAAATCACTTAAGAGCATGACAGTCAAAGAAGAACATTTATCCTGCTTTCACTTGTGTGAGAACCTTGATGAGTAATTATCTGTCTTAAGCAGAGAATGGATGATGAGTCAGCAGCAGCAGCAATAGCAGGGAGATAGATGGTCAAGTGAATTTTTGTCACCTTATGCAGGAAGTTTTTTGATTCTTGAAATTCCCTTTCTTTGGTCATACATATTTTTTCCACCATTGAAAATGCAAGAAAAGATATGGTTTTGTGTGTGTGATGTATCCTGAAAGGGAAATCTGGGGTGGGAGGGGGTGTGCTTGTGTGTGCGCGTGCGTGTGTACGCATGCATCTGTCCATCCATTCCTGTGAGGGAAATCTGGTTGTGCCTCATGCTTTTGAATGTATTGTATGTCCTAGTGAAAGGAACTTGAATGAGTGCACACCGCTATCACTAATTGTTAACATCTAATATAATACCAGAAAGCAATAAAAGCTGTGTGGTCAAATGTGTCTTAAAGGGACATCAGCTCTATAAGCCTTTTTGTAAAAACATTCAAATAATATCAAATCTGGTAGAGAAAAGCATCTACAGAGATTTTTCAACACATAGGCACTAAAAGCAATTTGAACACATTTCTATTGCCATATTAATGGGATTGCACTAAGGGCTGTATTCTTGAGCCTCCAATACTGGATTTATCCCTTCAAATGTCTTTGAAATTTCAGCAAGAGTTGTGTGAATTCTCTTTGCACGTAAACTCTGCTAATATGTTCCTGTTTCAAATACAGTATGGTGCCTGGCACCACTACTGTGGCTTTTTATCTGTGTGAAAAATCCACAAGGACTTCAGCCCTGATCTTTTAAAAGGGAATTTTTTATTTTCCCACTGGTAATATTTGAATTCATTAATGAAATACGCTGGGAACAAAAGCTCTCAAGGCTGATTTCAGTCAGGCACTTTCCATCCAACAAAATCACAAGATACCAGGATAAGTACATTTTATCCCTCTGACCTGTGCAGATGTTTTGTGTGCATAACACAAGCAGAATATTGCCCTTAAGCTCCACTTTCCATGTAGTTAGCTTCTTCTGCTGTACTGTTTGCCTGCTATGTGGGGCACCCACGAATGTATGTGTATTGCTGTTCAGTTAAATGAATCATGCCAGAGATTCAGATACCAATTATTTTGGACGTTAAAAATAAAAATGCATTGATGATTTTCAGATTTGGTATTTCTGGACTGCAGGCAATAACTCATGGCTAATGCAAAACTTCAAGATCTTGGCAAAAAAAAATCCATGCTCAGCTCTCGTATAGCAGTGCTGACCTCAAAGTGCTTCACAAAGGAAGGTTTCCCCTGTTCACAGATAAGGAACCTGTGCAAGAAGGGAAACCTGGAGTGTAAGAGCACAGGGGAGGAGGGTGTCTGGGTCTGGCCAATGACCCGTATGTTTACAGCCCTGATCTAGTGCTCAGGGTGGTCATCCCTAAGCATTCAAAAATGAAAAGGAGATGGAGTGATTGGTCTGAGGTCATACAGCAGCTCAGTGACAGATCCATCAATAGAAGCCAGGGTCCCTGACTCTCATTCAAGAGGCCTGTCCTCTGGACCGTGTCCTCTGCTCATGATGGGGTGGAAAGGATTTTGTTGCACATCACAAAACCCTAGTTCATTCACAGTTTATCTTCCCGTTAGAATGACAAGAACAGAACTATTGGCCTACCTGGTGCAGGGCTGTCAAAATCCTTGTGCGCTGAGGGCTTAATAGCCTTATCACTGGGACGGGGGATAAAAAGTTCTCTGGCAGGAAGCTAACTTTGTAGTCTGACTGCAGTGACAGTAAATGCTGCATTTGACACAAAAAAAAGTGAAAACCTCCTTTCCTCTGTCCACTGGTATTGCAGCCCCCTGCCCTCACCTAATAGTGAATTTTCTCTCTCTCCCCAATACTTGGGGAATTTTCCCCCACTCCTCCATTGGGCATTTCCCAGCTTTCGGGGAATCACTTTCCTCCCCCCTCAGATTGGCCATGTTCCAAATGTGGGTGGGAGAAGCAGCAGCAAGAATTTAAGGAGATACCAAGGCCTGAGAAGGAAATTAGAAAGCAACCTCCTCCTGTGAGCCCTAGCCCAGGAACATTGTGGCAGGAGTGTGGCAGCGGCTCAAAGAGCCACGGCTGAACCGCAGGGGGCAGCAGCTCAGCTGCCTGTGCCCAGTCAGGCATTAGCTTCCTCCTCAGTTCTGTCCCCTCCAGCCCTGCTCTCCCTGCAGCTTGCATTGCCAAGGAAGCAAGCAGCTGGAAGCTGGGGAGTTTTGCAGTGTGCAGGGTGAGCTGCGGGCTGGAGAGAAGGGGCCTTGGGGCTGGATGGAGCCCGTGGCCCATGTTTTACAGCCCTCATCTAGTGCTGCTGTCCCCAGCCATTCAACAGCTAGGAATTGGTTTGAAAATCACCAGCTTTTAAAATAGTAAATGTTGTGGGCGTGCCTCTGGGTTTTCAGGCCTACAGGGGACACGTACTCAAGCTTTTCTGCACCGCCACGGGGGAGGGGGCAAAATGTTACTTTTAAAAATGTAACAGGAATGCAATTGTTTTAACATTCATGTGACGATCAGCGCGTTACCCAGAGACGTGTCTCTTGACTAGTGTAGCCCCCTCCCCCCTTCCTGTTCACTGGCCCAGTCGGAGGTTTTTCAATAGAGGGTACATCTGTCTTGTGGCTTTTTACACAATGTTGGAAAACTGGGCCTGGGGCTCCTCTGTGTGCTCTGCCTTGTGTGTGTCACCTCAGACCAGACCCTCTCAGACAAACCAGGAAGAAAGCTTTATTCTGTCAAGCAACACAGAACAGGATTACAGTCCAGCAGCCTCTCTGCTTGCTTGCCTGCCTCCGGTTCCCAGCTTCAGTCCATGCTGAAACTTCCCGCTAGAAGGGCACAGGAGACTTCCTGGCAGGAACCAAGAACCTCTCCAAACGTGCTGCGGTTTGTAGCCCACAACTTGTAGTTCCCGCTGCGCTGAAGCACGCAGCACCTTCTGCTACATGAGAACACCCATTTCCGCTAAGTTGGAAATACTTTCTGTGTGATTGTAGCCATTAATCCCCTTTCCTTCATAAAAATGTTTGTTGTCTAAGTTCAGTTATACTATTTTGAAGGGTGTAAGTACGATAGCTCTACTTGAAATCCTTATTTGCTTGCAAATGTATAATTACCCAGGTCCTGAGATAATTCTGCTTCTCACCAGTAATATGCTTGTGCGTTATCATATTAGTTCTGTTGACGGATCACATCAAAATCTGTTTGCCTAATGAGAGTTAACTTGAACCCTTTCCTCTTCAAACCCTTGTTTTGATTACTGTGTGCTGCGTGGATTCCAGGCAATTGTCTTGCAGGTGACTCTTGTGAGAACGTGGAAGGCAACCCATTGCTCATTTGGATAAAAGGTCATGGAAGCAGTGAGCTCAGTCCAGAGAGAGAAACAGTGGCCTGAGTGGGGACACAGGTCATCATACTTAGCTCAAAAACAGTGCTTAGCTGATTCAATAATGACACCGACCTACTCCTATCTGTATTCCTTGGCTACAGGCGGTGGTGTTGACACGGGGCCTTGTGTGTCTGGGGACACAGAAGAATCTAGCATAAAAATAAAGTACTCATGTGCAATATGATCCTATAGGCAAAGAAGGAATCAAGCAGCATATTTTGAGTTAATTTAATGGAAGGTACTGGACTGACAATGTTGGATACAGAGTTTCTGTAGTTATAGTACAGATATTTGCAGTGCGAGCTTCTCCACGGTGCTCAGCCCATGTGCCTGAATTCACATCTTGAGGATTCCATGCAAACGGAGGTAGTTTTGCTGAGCAAATCAACTGCAGTATTAAATTAAAAGCAATACAAATCAATGAGCAATCAGGAGCTCAAAAGCAGACCTGAAACATATGGTTTCTTCTTAACAATAATGGATTAAAGGTCAATTTTCATGAAGAAAGCAAGACTAGAAAATAACCTACGTGAATCATGTGAGAGTTAATGGTGTGACAGAAATCCGAACTTCTCAAATCTGACTTTTGAGTGTTCATTTCTCAACCACAAAGTTGTATCATCTCCAGATTTTGTTTAATTACATTTCCCTGTTTTCTTTACAAGACAAAAGGGAGGAAGTCAGTGCTAACCCAGAGAGTTCTCTTCCCTGAACTGACAAAAGTTAACTGTGAGGGCTGTTAATTCTTTAATAAAGAAAATATCGCAACCTGAAAAACCTGAATAGAATCATTCTAAAATCCGTGTATGAAGTTGCTGATATTGCATATTATTAACTTGAGATCTACAGAACCAGTTTCCTTCATACTTGGGGCTGACATTTAAGTCTTACTGGGCACAACAAAACAAACTGATTTTCGCTTGAGCTGATGTTGAGTTATGTGAGTGCAAAAATTCCACTTGGAACATATGTGGAAAGTGGTTTGTTTTGTTGGGGTTTTTTTTCTTCTGACATAACTCAACAGCTGAACCAATTTTGCTCAAACTTTCCAAGAAAGCTCAAGCTGTGACCATATTTCAGACCATAAGGAATTTGTTTGAAAAAGGAAGATTTACAATTAAACTGAAAAGGGAGGTGCAGGGAAAAAGCTTAGGATGAAAGCTGGAAGTCAACCTTAAATAGAGTGGGTGCTACCATTGCAGGTTTTAGTACTAGCAGGGATAGCCTTATGATTTACAGGGCACCTAGCCAGAGGAGTACTATATAGCTAGAAGACAGGAAATCGGGCCATACATTCTTGCTGCCTCCATTCCCATTGCAAGAGGGGAGGGAAGGTCTGGCAGTGAGATACTGCCTCCCCTCTTCATGCTGCCAACAATGCAGACTGTGCTGGCCTGCGAGTTTCAGAGCGTCCATGGATTCTTGAGGCACCAGGTGGACACTTGCTTTGCTATTTTTTTAAGACCAGCTCTATTATTGTCACTACACTTTGTCCTTATCGTATGGAATGGCTGAGAGATAATGCCTGGAGACCGTGGTTTAATCTGGAACAGTTCTTTCCCTTTGTACCTTAATTTTCCAGTGATTATCCCATATGTTTTTTAACTTCCAGAACCTATCCCATGTGGTACTATGCCCTATGTTTTTTCATCTCTGCTGCAGCTTCACATTTTTGCCATGGAGATTCTTCCGGGTAAAAGTACACATCAAAGATCTACTACATTTAGTTTGCTCACAGCATCATAGCAGGAGACTCCTTAATATGTGGTAATCAGCCCATATAAAAAAGACCACAGTATTTTAAAGCAGTGTTTCAAACCACTTCATCCCTCTTTAGAGATGCTGCTGTGTTTTAGCTGACTGCTACAGAATATAATAAGATATTCTCTCCCTAGAAGAGAAATCTATTTGATAGTCCTAGAAGCACAATAATAAAAACACTGTTAGTTTTATTCTCCTGTTTTTCCCCCTGAGTTTTTCCAACCTGACTGGTCTCCACTTTCTTATGCTATATCATGATCCAAACAGGCTTATAAATGGGTGTACTGGGGTGGGTTTTTTGGCAAGGCAGAGGGCAGGGGCATTGTTCTAATTAAATGACCATTTTTAAACAGCAGAGTTTATACAGAATGTCGACTAGATCAGTCAGTATGCTCATTTATGACTTTGAAAACAAACAGCTTTAAATTGCCCCAGGGTACTTTTAAATGTGCTTAAAATACAGTTGAACATGCCAATGGTTCAATCATGTCTTCTCTAAACATATCTTGTAATTCATCATGATCTTTTCTTTAATATTTAGAAGAATGTTCCATAACCTTTTAATTACCTTCAAGTGCGCTGATGATGATGCAGCATCATGTAGCTGTTATAATGTCATCTTCCTGTCGGTATTATCTGTTGAAATGGGAGGATTTTTTTTTTTTTTAAAGGAAAAGAGACATTTCTTGTGTCAGGGCTGTGAACAAATTCATCCTCATGATATCTTGAGTAAAGCAAGTATCTTCACCTACAAGGATGGAAGGTGCTCATAGAATACTAGAAATGACTTGTTCTCAGTTGGGTATGTGACGGTGGACCCTGCTGCAGGGGCACATGCGCCACATGCATGCAAGATCAGATTATTTTGACTAGCTGTGGCCGTCAGGGCTTCACATGCATCTTCTGCCTCTTTGTGCATGCATGCAAAGTCATACAGGACAGAGCTGCCACAACCTTCCCCCCCCCCCCTTCATAGAATCATAGAATATTAGAGTTGCAAGGGACCTCAGGAGATCTAGTCCAACCCCCTGCTCAAAGCAGAACTAACCTCAGCTAAATAATCCCAGGCAGGGCTTTGTCAAGCCGCAGCTTAAAAACCTCTAAAGATGGAGATTCCATCACCTCCCTAGGTAACCCATTCCAGTGCTTCACCACCCTCCTAGTGAAAAACTTTTTCCTAATGTCCAACCTAGACCTCCCCCACTGCAACTTGAGACCATTGCTCCTTGTTCTGTCATCTGCCATCAATAAGAACAACCTAGCTCCATCCTCCCTGGAACCCCCTTTCAGGTAGTTAAAGGCCGCTATCAAATCCCCCCTCATTCTTCTCTTCTGCAGACTAAACAAGCCTAGTTCTCCTTCGAGTGATTGCTCATGTCCATTCCAATATAGGTGAGTGCATGCCAGCATGCACAGTTCCCAGAACATTTTTCCCCTTAGCAGACCCCGTAGGGTCAGCTCTAGTGCTCCCTGGAGCCCTGCGCACATGCCTCAGTATATGAGGCACTGCAGACTCTACGGCCCCTCAGTTCCTTTTTTCTGCCTGTGACGGTTGCTGGAACGGCATCTTGCTCTTCGCAAGTACCATTCCCCTTTGTTGAACTTTGTTGTTATTCATTAGTGTAGTTAAGTACTGTTAAGTAGTGTTAGTTTAGAGATAGATTAGAAGCCCTGAAGGGCTTAGGGTGGCCGGGCCATGCCCAGATCACCTGGCTTTAAGCCCTGTGCCTCCTGCGGGAAGGTTTTCCTACAGAGTGACCTCCACGACCGCTGTCTTAGATGCCTGGGGGAAGAGTGCAGGAAAGAAAAATGCAAGATTTGTTGGGCTTTTAAACTGAGGAGACAGAAGGACCGAGATATTCGATGAAAAGCCATTCTCATGGAGGCAGCGCTCCGTCCGGCCTCTGAGCCCACCCGATCTACGTCGGCACTGAGCGTGACCTCGGTGCAGAGCGCACCCCTGGCACCGACTTCGACCCGGCGCCGAGAGGTATCCCCGGCATCGAGAAAGAAGAAGCGACAGCACACAGAGAGCGGACACTCCCCTGCGCCGTTGGTACAGGCAGGGTCAAGTTTGGAGATGCACCAGCCACGGCCCATCGAGTCCTCTCCGGCGCTTGCATCTCCGGTCAGGGAGCCTCCCCCGACTCCTAGGGGTGGGGAAGTGCCTCTGCCGGTGCCGTCGACACTGGAAGCTTTCCAGGTGACAAGAGCCTTGCTGGCTTTGCCTATGCCGCCTACGTCCCACCCTCAGCCAAGGGGGAGAGAGGGCTGGTGTCCCAGGGCAAGCCTGCGTTGGGTTCCCCCGAAGGGCGGTGGAGACCCCCGGAAGGGGTGGAAAAGTCTCCCGCCAGACGGCTATCGAGGGTAGAGCAAGGACGCTCCCCTAACAGCAGCTTCAAGTCCATCTCATCGAGCAGATCCTCTCCTCGGCACCGAAGTCAGTCCCCAGCACCGGAGGCAGCGCGGGAAAGACAGCATCGCTCGACCTCAGCCATGCGGCACGGGGACAGTCCTAAGTCCCAATCCCCAGTACTGAGGGGATCGCCCGCAACCAGCCAGCGCAGATCCAGGTCGCGGTCTGAGAGCCCGGTACCGAAGGGTTCGCCCGCACTGGCATGGCACAGAACCCAGTCACTCTTGTGGAAGCGCAGCACCTGGTCGACGGGCTCAGGATCAGCACCGCGATGCTCCTGTTGGCACCGCTCCCATTCTAAGGGCAAATGGCACCGGAAGTTGTCTGTGCTGAGACGGCGTTCGATGACCTCAAGCTCTTTGGAGCACTCCTCCGCCCGCTGGCACCGATCGAGGCGGCGGAGGTGGTCCTTGTCGTCCTCCATATCGGAGGCGTCGAGAGGTTGGTCCCCAGCATGGAGCAGTACTGGGAGCCGGAGGTGGGCTTGACATCACCGCTCCAGTGGCTCAGGGTCCCGAAAGAGGGGTAGCCGGGGGGACTCTCGTAAGGCCAGCCAAAGCCCCCACGAGACACCCCAGCTGGTGCCACAGCCAGCCCTGCTTGGCCACAGGGTCTCTGGCAGCAGACCTGCTCACAAATAGGGAAGATTTAGTGAGGGATCTGTGAGCAGATGTCAGGGTGATTGAAGTCCCTCATGAGAACCAGGTCCTATGAACTGGAAACTTTCCCTAGTTGACTGAAGAAATCCTCATCTACCTCGTCCTCCTGGTCTGGTGGTCTATAACAGACACCCACCATGACATCACCCTTATTGTTCTTGCTTCTAAGCTTAACCCAGAGACTCTCAACTGGCTTATCTCCTGTTTCATACTGAAGCTCAGAGCAATCATAGAGCTCTCTTACATACAGTGCAACTCCTCCACCCTTTCACCTCTGCCTGTCCTTCCTGAACAGTTTATACCTATCCATGACAGTGCTCCAGTCGTGAGAGTTACCCTACCAAGTCACAGTTATTCCAATCATGTCACAGTTTCTTGACTCTGCCAGGACTTCAATTCCTCCTGCTTGTTTCCCAGGCTTCTTGCGTTTGTGTATAGACACATGAGATAACTGGCCGATTGCCCTACTTTCTCAGTGCAATTCTGGAGGCCTCCCCTTTTGCACCCTCCTCTTCTGCTTTCTCTTGGTGTCCCACTTCCCCTTACCTCTGGGCTTATATCCCCATCCCCCTACCTGTTCTTCAAAACTCCATAGTGCAGATCCTGACAGACAACACAACTGCAATGTAATACATAATGCAATGTAAAACAAGCCAGGAGACATACGTTCACCTCCCTTCTCTCTGGAAGCCACCACACTTGACATGGTGCCACCACACAGGATAGCCGTGTTGGCTTTTCACCTCCCAGGAGTAAGCACCAACCTGGCAGACTTCCTGAGAGACAATCGGTGACTGCTCACAAGTGGTCCCTACAGACATATCCCATAGTTGGGGGTTCCCATGAGAGACTGTTTGCCACCAAAGTTAATTCCAAGTGCCAGAATTTTTGCTCAAAATTCTGTACTGGAGGCCTTCTTTATGCCTTGCCAGTGTGATTCCCCTGTTCCCCAGGTGATTTCCAACATCAAAAGAGACAAAGTCATGATCCATAATAGCTCCATATTGGCTAAAGCAGTTTTGGCTGACAGACCTGATGCAGATATCTGTTGAATAGCTGATCTAGCTCTCCGACTGCCCGGACCTGATCTCACAGCGCTATGGTCAGATACTCTATCCAGACCCAAAGTCCCTGCACCTGAGAGGCTGGATGCTGGCTCATTAAGTGCCATGGCAGGAACAGGCAAGCTCTGGAGATCTTGCTATGGAGCAGGAAGACATCCACCACATGGATTTATTTGTCAAAATGGATGGTATTCTACATTTGGGTGGCCCAGCAGAGCCAGATATGCCTTGATACCATGGATATTCGACTATTTGCTGCATCTGTAGCACTCTGGCAGATCATTCTGCTCCATCAAGGACCACCTTGCAGTGATTTTAGGATGCCATCCACCAGTACCATCGTGTTCCCGCTTCACTCACTGGCAGTATCAAAGTTCCTCAAGAGTCTGTTATGTACATACCCACTGGTCAGAGGATCCTGCTCCTGGGACCTCTGCGTCATCCTCTTGAGATTCATAGGTCTCCATTTTGAACCCCTTTCAGAATGCTTCTTTTTTCATCTCAGGCTGAAGACTGTCTTCCTAGTTGCTATCACATCGGCCAGGAGACAGAATGAGCTGTAAGCACTTAAATGCTGACCCTCCCGACATGGCTTTCACAGAACAAAGTAGTGCTGAAATTTCACCCCAAGTTCATCCCCAGGCAGATCTCAGAATTCTATCTAAATCAATCCATTATCCTGCCTGTCTTTTTCCTGGTGCCCCATACTAAATTGGGAAAAAAGAAGTTACATACACTGGACATTTCCCGAACCTTCTGTCGACAGACCCAACCATTCAGGATGTCTCCTCATTTATTTCTGGCTGTAGCTGGCTGTTCCAAGGGCCGGGCCATCTCATCTCAAAGAATATCTAAGTAGAGAAAACAACGTACCATACTATGGAGAAATCCCAAGGCAAACTCTACTATGTTGTGCTTCTATTGTACCACATTTGGCATAGGGCTAAGATGGAATTCTGGATGCTTTGGAAAAGAGGTTCCTCACAAATATAAACAACAGGAGCTTACAGTGCCACCTCAGTCTTCACCAGCCATGTGCCTTCTCCCCTTGGTCTCATTTCTTTCTTTTATTAAAGCACAAGATTAACTGAAGATGATAATGACTTGAAATCTGCGAGGGGAGCAAATTTCATACAGCAAAACCAGATTATTATCTTCAACAAAAATAGGATAAAGATTAAAGCAATAAAACATATAAGTAAGGCCCTATTTAATTTGTGATATTGCAGAAATTGCGGATTCCGCAATATTGAGTCCACTGTAATTTTGACAGTGGGAGCCGTGGGAGCTCTGGCAATCCTTGGGCTGAGAGCGGGAGCCTCCGCTGTCAAGCCTCGGGTGGCCACTCTCAGCCTCAGGTCCCAGCTCTCAGCCCCAGGTGGCTGACAGTGCGCACCCCTGCTCTCAGCCCCATGTTCCTGCTGTCAGCCCCAGGACCCTGCTCTCAGCTCCGGGCCCCTGTTCTCAGACCCAGATGGCCGTCCACGGAAAATCACAGAGAAGTAATAATGGACTTTATTACGGCCAATAAGAAGGTCCGTTATTACTTTTCTTCAATTTTCCATGGCTTGTCTGCAACTTAGCCTCATTTTTTTGGACAATAATCCCGCAGTTCAAGTCGGGCCTTACATATAGGTGAATTTTCTGTAATTGATAGCAATATTGTATGTATAGAAGTAATTGAGTAACTATGATATGTTGAAAGTAACTTGAAACTTGTTGGAATTTCATTAGTAAAACCACTGTCTGCTTCTCTCTGATGTGTCCAATTAAAACAGAAAACAGGATGAGGAGAATGTACCATGGAACTAACATGTCTAGTTGCAATAAGCTAGAGCCAAGCATTTTCCTTTGATGGCTTTTCAACTAGTTGTTTCCAGTCAATATGCTTTTCAGTTTGCTCTGGGCTGCAGGACATTCTAGTCTGGTTTTGCTATGGAAATATATACTTTGAATCAAATCAATCACCATCTTACCTAGAACACTATTTCAGTGATACATCCCTTCTAGCTGTGGTTTCTACATTAGTACATATTGTAGCAAATGCCACAAAGCTGAGAGTTTGTCAGTATTTCCATTCTAAACATAATTTTATCACCCATCTGTAAAACTTTTCTCCAGGTGGCAATTTAGTGCGGAATTGGCTTTTTCTGATGTACAGAAAGGTGAATTCATCCATTTAAGGGTGCAGAAAAGCATCTTAAAACTCAAAAATCACATGTGGTTTTAAAAACAAAATTTGACAAATGATGAGTACAATCCATACAGAATCTGGTGTGCTCATTTGCATAGCAACACCCAGAATGCTCTATTTTTTTAACAGTGCTTTACAGATGTCTTGAATTCCATCAGCGTGTTTGTAAGCACTGACCTCTTCTTTGTCAGCTTTACATAAGCTTTTTAATTTTTTTAATAATTAAAAATAGTCTAGTTTATCAGAACATGCCTAGAGAAATGCTGCCAATCAGACTTGCAGTAGGCACTTACTGAGGTTAGAAGTTCATTGGAGCATGCAGATTTCCTTTATGGATTGTTTTAAAGCTGAATGAAACAAGTGGGCTACATGAAATTCCTGTAGGATGGGTGCACAACTGGTTGAAAAACTGTACTCAGAGAGCTAGCAATGGTTCACTGTCAAACTGGGATGATGGGTTGGGTTCCACAGGGGTCAGTCCTGGGTCTAGTACAATTAATATTTTCATTAATGACTTGTATAATGCAGTGAAGATTATGCTTATAAAAGCTTCTGCATCCAAGTTGAGAGGGGTTGCAAGCACTTCAGAAGACAGGACTAGAATTCAAAATGACCTTGAAAAATAGGAGAATTGGTCTGAAATCAACAAAATGAAATTCAATAAAAATAAGTTCAAAGTACTAAACTTAGGAAGAAAAAAACAAATGTACAACTACAAAATGGGGAGTAAATGGTGAGGTTGTAGTACTGATGGAAAGAATCTGGTGGCTACAGTGGATGACAAAATGAATGAGTCAACAGTGTGATGTAGTTGTGAAAAAGGGTAATATAATTCTCGGGTGTATTAACAGGCGTGTCATATGTAAGACACAGGAGATAATTGTCCGGAGTATTGTGTCCAGTTCTGGGTTTCACACTGGACAAAGCAAAGGGAGAATCCAGAGGAGAGCAATAAAATAATACAAATGTTTTAAAAAAAACCCTGACCTATGAAGAAAGATTTAAAAAACTTGGAATGTTTAGTCTTGTGAAAAGAAGACTGAGTAGGGACCTGATAAGTCTCTAGATATGTTAAGGGCTGTTATAATGAGGATGGAGATCAACTGTTCTCCAGGTCAACTGAAATTAGGACAAGAAGTAATGGGCCTAATCTGCAGCTTCTTTCTGCATCTAATTCTGATTTCTGCATCTAAATATTGACAGCCTATCTGGAGTTTTGGGTTGTTGGGTGTTTTCTTTTCCCCCTTTGGGTGCATTCTAATAACTCCCATTAGCCCTGTTACAATAGATTAGTTTGGATGGTAGAGCTGTCCACCTTCCTTGTCTAGCCATGTGGAATTCCTCTAAAATATGCATGCTTTTAAATGTACAGGACAGTCTTCCTAACCCCCTTTTCGGGTAACAATATGATTCAACCAAAGAACTTCTTATTCAGAGCTTGTAATATACCTGAGTAGCATTTGAGCTGTGTGGAACTCTAGTGATGTAATCCCATCACCTGGTTTCAGTGCTCCTGATTAGGCCACAACCTTAGCCGACTCCGTGGATGCCCCAGAGTTCAAGCACCCACCAAAAAAAAATTTTTTTTAAAAGAGAGATTCTCAGCACCCATGAGCCACAGCATGGACGGTGGTATAAGAGGCACCGGTGTCATCCCCAGCCTCCTTCCCAGGAAAGGGGTTCCCCCCACATCTCTGCCTGTGCTCAGGGTTTTTCCTCACAATTGTGTCTGTGGCATGACGAAGTGACTGGATTTGGGAAGTAAAAAGCCAGAGTATCTGTCACGTGAGAGAGTTAAGCATGAGGGCAACGGGATAGGCTTGGAAGGGAATCAGAAGCACATAGAAGCTTTTTTGAAGGATATCCATGCTACTCCTCTTCCCCAGATCCTAATCCATTCATCTCCTTAGCTGGCTCTTTGTTCAGGGTTGAATTTCATATTGTGTGATGCTAAGAATTGGCTTGCCACCAATGTCCTGTAAACATCTAACTTGCATTATGTTGGAGTCTGGTGGTCTCACTGTGATGGAAGTGGAGCTCTGATGTAATAATTTATGACTACTGTATGTCGACATGGTTATTGAGATGTTTACTGTATGATATATTGGTTTAGTTTAATAAGGGCTGTAAGGAAAAACAAGCAGGGAGGGAAAAGAATAAGATAAGCCACCCCTAAGCAAACACTGAAGGGTTGTTAAGAGACAATGCTAGGATAAGAAAAGGCCTGGAAACCAGAAGGTGTTTATCAGTTTTAAAATGGACACTTTCTCAAGAGGAGGAGTTGTTTGGAGGGACTATATGGACATATAGCACCCAGGGACTGAAGAAATTAGGCCTACCTAGATCACCATCACAGGATGGTAGGGCTTTAGGTAAGATGGATGTGCATGTAGACTATTGTTTTAAAATTCTTTTTGTCTATGCTTTATTCCTATTGTCAAAATAAACAATGCTTTGGTTTAAAGAGGTTGTTGGGTCACTGTATACACAGACACCTAATGGGAAGAGCCAGAAGTACTGACTCTAGTCAGACCTGCTGGGTAAGTGCGGTTGATACACAAGATGCTGTAGCGCAGTGTGCAGTCTGAGGGGGAGAAATGCAGAATTCTGCCCCCTGAGATAGGTAAAGACACACAGCCTGACTCCTGAGAGGATGCATTCACACAGACCAGGAAGGGGACAGAGGTGCAGTTAGACCTGACGCTCGCCAGCACACAGGCAACGTTAAACATGCAGGTTAGATAGAGTGGTGATTTTCTAGGAATGGGTGATCTGTGGCGAACTGGCTGAAACGGTGGGCAAACAAAAATATTTTAAATACTTACCGCTGTATGTTCTTTGTGAGAGTGTGATATAGACATACGGCACTGGGAAGCTCTAGCACCCAGGCACACAAATTGACAGTGAACAGTAAATAATAGCATGGAGCTATTTGACCACGGCCAACGCTCTGTGATCACAAACCAAAAACCTATTTAAGTCTACAACCAGAGTCACATCCAGCTTATCATCCTCACAACTGTGGCAGGTCACGTATATCCAAAATTGCATTCTGCCATCACTAAGCCACAAAACACATAGTCTTTGGTTATGAAGTGATCAGTGTCACACGAGGAGAGGATGGATGGCCAGGTGATTAGGGCACTAGCCTGGGACTTCGGAACACTGGATTTAGTTCCCTGCTGTGCCACAGACTACCTGTGACACCTTGGGCAAGTCACTTAGTCTTTGTGCCTCTAGTTGCCAGCTGTAAAATGGGGATAATAGAGCGCTATTACCTAGCGGGGGGTTGTGAGGATAAATCCATTAAAATTGGGAGGTGCTCAGATACTGTGATGATGGGTGGCATATAAGTACCTTAGATAGATTAAGCTGGTAAGAGTTAAGTGTGTGCAGGAGAATCTTTCCATCTGCTGTGTTAGCTGCCATTTTTCTCAGTGTCATTCTTTCACTGCTACTTTTACTAAATGAGCCAGTCCAGCAGCAAATTATTCAGGCTTTGCAGTGATATGTTGGACACCTGGTCGGGGTTTCTTGTCCTTCCCTAGGCTTTGATCTTCCTAGGTTGATTCATTTTCAGATAAACATGCCATGGCGTTTGGAAGATTATTAGATTTCTACACTTAAAAGAGCTTCTATAAATTTGTCATGGTGACCTGCTGCACTCAACTCAAAAAACTGAGCTCTGGTATTGTTGTGTCCTGTATGCTCCTACCACAAAAAATTAAAGGGATAGAAACAGAGGGATTAAAGTAATGCAATTTAAAATTTAAAATATAGGCAAGTAGATTGGGAGGAGCTGAGGACAGCACTAGGGACAGGCTATGCAGACAGTGAAGTAAATAACATGTCTGCCTAACATTTTTGCCTATTTTAGTTAGATGAATCAGGAAATTTCCTGAGAAATTCCCGGGGCCAGATTCTGCTTTTACCAGCACACGTGTAGCTCCCATTGACAAACACCTGGGATTTGTGCGTTTACGTCTGGGGGCAGACTATGGTCCAAGGTGTTTAGGATTTTATTAATCTTATCAGTCCATAGCAAAAATACATTGTTTCTGCTAAGGAATTCCAAACGCTGCTCCTGTCAGGTTACCTAAGGATCTCTAAAGTCCATATTTACCTCCAATTTTTCCTTGTAAATTACAATTGGTGCTTACGGCAGTTTATTTAATGGGTACCAACCCACCAAGAACTGATCTTGTCAGATCTCATCCGGAGCAGTGGCAGTCTTTTTTGGTCTATCACCTGAGTGGCTACATAGGAACCTGCATTTCCAAGGGAGCCTGCATCTTATATGTACTTGACCAACCATCTAGAGTGCCTTTGCTCAAGCTTCTCAGGGAGAGAGAGGTACAGTAGTGCTGTGTGAACCTTTATATGCCTGGCTTGTGTAGATTACTTGAACCAGATATGGTTTCCAGAGCTTGGCAGTAATGTGTTTGGATGTTTATGTTCTGCAAAACCTTGCCTTCAAAGGTGACTGAGACGATCAGCCCAGATTTGTGAAAGTTATGGGCTGAAGAGGACCATCCACCCTACCGTCTCTACCTTGCAGCCTCCTCCCAAGACCTGTATTACCATTAAATGTCTTCTGGGGGCTGGATGGGGCCTGTCACCTATATCCTGGGGTCCGGTGGTCCCTCTGTAATTCCCCTAGGTCTTCCTCAATCACTCAGTCCTAGAGTGATTATTGTGTTATAAAGATTTGCATGGTGTATAATGGATGTAATTTTGTTTTGCCTTCATGAATGGGTAGAGCTAGGATCCTAGGTATGTACTAGCACTTATTTTCCAATGTGGCCCCTTTGACTCTAAGGTGTCCTGCAAGCAGGTAGTTTGTAAGGCTATGCTTACTTCTTCAGACATGGTCTGATGTGCACCATTGCAACTGAATTCTGAAGCCTTCCTGATTTAGTGGACTGGGAATTCCATGCAAACATTTTGCTCAGGGTTAATGGATTGTTTTCTGGAAAGGGTGGTCGGCTTAGCTGTTGAAGTAGGCTTTAGAACAATTACTTTTCATACATACTAAGCTCCTTTAAACAAGACGTGCCTCCAAGAAATGCTGTCTCATGCTCCCACCATTCTTGCATTGTGTGTGTAGTGGCAGGTGGAGGGTTTTCTGAATAATTTTGTTCTGAAACACTTGGAAATGTTGCATTAATTTACTAAATTTTTGGTTTTTCTTCCTACAGGTACTAATATGGTTAATGCAGGAGACATGAATGGTTCTGGCAATCTGATGGATTTCCTGGATGAGCCTTTCCCTGATGTTGGGACTTATGAGGACTTCCACACCATTGATTGGCTAAGAGAGAAGTCACGTGACACTGACAGACATAGGAAGGTAAATGGAAGGAAAAGTGAAAACCAAGTCATCAACTATGATTTCTTTATTTCGGGTCAGACTTTGGGAAATTAAGGGAATTAGTTTAAAAAAAAGTCAGCTGGACTGAAAAGCTCTAGGGCTTAAATATGGAGGAAGGTTAGAATTTTTTCAAATCAACAATACAAAGATGGTTGGAAATTTGCAATCCAAGTAAGGGGAAGAAACTTGTAGAGAGAGGCTCTAGATCCACCTGGATAAATAATCACCTCAAAAAGGTTATTAGGAGTAAGCAGAGAGTCTAAAAGGAATCAAAAAAGGTGTAGTAGATCAATAAAGAAAACTATGTGTAGGTTAGAAAATACCAGAATAACATGAGAATTGCTAAAAGTCAAGCTGAATTAGCTCTTGCCAAGGAAAGTAAAATAAATAATGAGATTTTTTTTAGTTATATAACTAAAAAGAGAATGAGGAAAGTTGAAGTTTGTCCACTATGCAGTGTGGATGGGAACGAGATGAAAGATAATATAGATATGGCCCCAAAACTGAATGACTATTTTGTCTCGGTTTCAATAATGATGCTAATATGGAACATGGGCATGAAGGCAGTATGGCTAATGAAAATGAGTGCCTAGAAATGGAAATGACCACATCTGAAGTGGAAGAAAAATTGAAAGAGCTTACTGTGCTCAAATCAGACATTTCCACCCCAAAATATTTAAAGAACCAGCACATGAGATTGCTAGTTCAAGAGCAAGGATTTGTAATAAATGTATCTATTTGGAGTGATACCATATGACTGGAGACCAGCTAACATCTTCCCTATATTTAAGAAAGGGGAAAAAAGTGATCCAGGCAACTACAGACCTGTTAGTCAGATCTCAGTAGCAAGCAAGGCTTCAGAACAAATTGTAAAGGAAAGAATAATTAAAGTCATAAAGGTAAATGGTAAAGGCGATGCAGTTTTCCAAAGGTAGATCATGCCAGACTAACCTGATTTGAGTAAATAGCTGATTTTCTTAGATACGGGAAATGCAGTAAATCTAATATACTCGGTCTTCATAAAGCATTTGACACAGTGCCACATGGGATGCAATTAGTTGAATTAGGGATTGATTCAAGCATTGAAAGGTGGAAAAGGAATTGGCTAAAGGAGAGAAGGCAACGGGTTGTGCTGAAAGATGAATTATCGGACCGAAGGGAAGTTATTAGTGGAGTTCCTCAAGGAACAGTGTTGGACCAGTCTTATTCTATATTTTTATTAATGACCTTGGCACAAAAAATAGGAGTGTGCAAATGAAATTTGCTGATGATACGAAGTTGGAAGGTGTTGTCAAGACAGAGGAGGATCTGAATATTACACAAGAAGATGTGGAGGAACTTGAAGAGTGGAGTGATAGAAAGGGGATGAAATTCAATAGTACAAAGTGCACTTATGATCTAATAATAACATTTTCTGCTTGAAGCTGGGTGTTTCTGAGTTGGAAGCAACAGAGGAAGAGACTTGGGTGTGTGAGTCAATCTTAGGATGACTGTGAACCACCAATGTGATGAAGCTGTAAAAAGGCAAATGTGATCTTAGGGTGTAAGGATGAAAGTTCCAACAGAGAGAGAGAGAGAGAGAGAGAAGTATTAATGCCATTATACAAGGCACTGGTAAGACATCACTTGCAATACTGTATACAATTCTTGTTACCCATGTTCAAGAAAGATTAATTTAAACTGGAACAGGTGGAGAAGAGCTACAAGGATGATCAGAGGAATGGAGGGCCTTTCACATGAAAAGAGATTGGAAAAGCTTGTTTAATCAAGCAGAAAGAAGGGCAGGAGGGGGATATGATTGCTCTCTATAAATATATTAGGGGGATAAATACCAGGAAAAGTGATGAGCTACTTAAGCTAAGGACAGTGTTGGCACAAGAACAAATGTATATTAAACCAGCCATGAACAAATTCAGGCTGGAAATTAGAAGGTTTCTAACCATCAGTGGGGTAAGGCTCTGGAACAGCCTCCCAGTAGGAGTTGTGGGGGCAAAAAACTGAACTAGTCCTGAGAGAGAGATGGACAAATTTATGAGTGCAATTGAATTCCGCGTGGTTTGTGATGGTAGAGGGTAGGGCTCAATAGCTCTGAGGCTCCCTTCTGGTGTATGGTCTGTGTTCCTAAAGCGCATGCACCAGGGTTTCAGGGTCCGGAAGAGAGTATTCTGGGAGTGGTTTTTTTTAATCTCCATCCTCTGAAACGTCTGGAGGTGGCCTTGGTTGGAGATAGGACAGTGAATGGGGTGGGCCAAGGCTCTGAAATGGCACTGAGCATTCTCTTTCTCCCGTACTTAGCTAGCTAGTTCTTGCTCACATGCTCCAGGTCTAATTGATTGCCATATGTGATGTTAGAAAGGAATTTTCACCCAGGTTAGATTGGCAGTGACCATCGGTTGTTTTGGGTTTTTTTTTTTTGCATTCCTCTGCAGCATCTGGATGCAATTTAATTGCCAGGATTACCTGGGACTGTCTCACTTAATCATTTCTCTGCCATTGTGGTGGCCTTAGGCATTGGTGCACCTAGTTCCCTCCTGCTCTCTTGTGGTGGCACATAATGGTCTAATCTCTTGTGGTCTGTAATCCTTTGGTTTAATTTCAGTTGTTGAGTTTAGCATTGGGTTGGTGTTGATGTTCTGTGATATACAGGAGGTCAGCCTAATGATCTGATGGTGTTTTCTGGCCTAAAACTCTATGTAAGAGATGTAGACTCAAACACACGTACGCATCAACAAAAGATCAAGTTATATCCATTCCTAAAGCAGGAAAATGTTGTTTTCAAAACTGTTGTATCTCATCTCATTTTGCACGTCCTGCTTCTTGAGTAGGACCTACAAAAAGATGTTCATAATTTGCCATTCATTGTGCGTGATTTCACCTTTCAATATGAAAAAAAAAAAAAAAAAAACCCAAACCCTATTGAATCTGGTGGTTCAGAGGTGAAATAAGTAATTGTTAAAATTCACTTTAAAGAAATTGATCACAATCATTATAAAAACCATCAGTCTTTTTATTGTTCACTTCATCTGTGTTCAAATAAGAGTCTAGTCTGGTAGATGTGATATAACAAAACCGACTCTTATGAATCAATGTATATATTTTTTCAGATTACAAGCAAAAGTAAGGAATCCATATGGGAATTCATCAAGAGTTTGTTGGATGCCTGGTCAGGATGGGTTGTGATGCTTCTCATAGGACTACTGGCAGGTATGTGCACAATAGCAGAAGTGCTGTGCCTCGAACTCTCTCTCACAATCTTCCTGCAGAGCCATCTGCTTATGTTTTACTTACTTTGTCTCGAAATTTTTTAGATGGATGAAATAAAGAGACAGTTATGCACCCACACAGTTTTAATGCTTCACTTGGAAAGCCTCACACTGAGTGGTGATCTAGAAAAATTGCTATTAACGAGTAATGTGATTTCTGTTTTGCTTTTGAAAATATGCCTCAGGGTGGACGTGCCTTATCCTTGATGAACTGCTTTGACTATATCAGCCCCTGATCACATGTTCCTCTCTCGATCTTGGTGAATTTTATTTCATGAGTAAATATTTTTATGCAGGAGGAGTGTATTGGTTGAGTACAATGAAAATGTAGTTCTCTAGTGCACTAAATTCATTGTAGGCTGAGTTATCTTTCTATACATGCCTGAAAAAAAAATGACCCAACACACAACCAATTTCAGACTGACTTCCAGATCTGCTCACAAGCCAGATAGACATTAAATATTTAACAACAAACACAGATGGGAAATTCATTAATTTCCTGAGTTTCTCCTGTCTCCAGTTCAGTTTAGCACCTCTTCCACTTTGGAAATCTGCACTCATGTTACCAAGCTAAAACAGCAGCCTGGAATAGTTTTGATGCTGTTTCAGTATGACTGTGTGGTAAACAGCACGATGTCAAGTTTTACACACAGCGTTCTCACCAAAACTTGTGTGAATCTCCTGGTTTAACAAATGTAAAGCTAGTACATATTATGTAAAATTGTTTAGAACTGTGAAAGCTGTTTTGGGATATTATGGCTAAAGCTAGAGGGAACGTTTTCGTTGAAGTGAAATTTCGGCAAAATACACTGTTTTGTGGCAACATATGGATTTCTACAAAATTTTTGTTGGGAAGATATATGAGACACCGCACCCCTTTCCCTAAATCTGAAGGCTGATGGTTAGGGTACTGGCCTGGGATATGGGAAATGCAGGTTCTGGTCAGCACTCTGTCTGATTTGGGATGAAAAGCTCTGCTCTGAATCAGGGACTTGGAACCTGTTTCCTCCAAACCAGTAACCTAAGCACCCAGCTACACAGTGAAAACATTTGCTGTCTTGCTCTTTTGTTCCAGTGTGGAACCAAAATATTTTGAAACCTCAAAAGTTGATGCCAAATGGAATTGTAGTCCTTTAGGTATGTTGTGTGGGTATGTTGACATTAGGTTGGAGCTAGATAACACATGTTAACTAACCCTACCCTTTTTCTTAATGTGGATGTAGGTTAACACCTTTTACCTCAAGCGGCTTAATCAAAATAAAACATGGTATCTCGAACCTACACTAGGGAACAGGTTGCGGTTACGTTGGGCTTAGTTAACAGATATTAGCTTCTCACAGGCATACACCTTACCACTTCTCTGAGTACTGTACACCACCACAGACAACAAACTTAATTCTGCCCTTCTAGAGGTATGTGCCTTCCCGTATCCTCTTCACAAACTATCCCATCCATACACATCAGCATACCTCTCAGGATTGTCTTGCGCACACTTCTTCATCGCCAAGGGGATTTGATGCAGTAGAAAGAAAAGGCTAATGGTTAGGGAACTAGCCTGAGGGGCTCTGCCACAGACTTCCTGTGTGACCTTGGGAAAGTCATTCAGGCCCTGATTTTAAGGTATGTAGGTGTTGTTTCACTCAGCATTGGAAGGTCTAAGGGATCCAGAGGGCTAAGTCCCACTTTCAAAAGTGATTTAGGCACTTAGGCTCCTAAATCTGACTGAAAGTCATTGAAACTAGCCTGACTTTCTGAGGTGCTGAGCAGCTGCATTACCCATTGACTTTCCTTAGAGAGATGAGTTTTCAGCACTCCTGAAAATCAGGCCCAAGGTTTTCTGGCTTATAGGGCTCTACCTAATCTATTAGCCCACAGTACTGCCCAGGCAGGTCATTTAGCCCTTCCATGTCTCAGTTTTCTTATCTGAAAAAAGCCTTGATTTGCACCTGTGTAGCGCTTTCGCCTGTTAGCTGATCTCAAAGCACCTGACCCAAGCAGCCTAATTTTACAGCTGGCATAACTGTGCAGTTTTCTCAGAGAGGTTCTGTAGTATATTGGATGAAATGTTGTCTTGTCATATCAGAGGCCTTGGGCATCTGTCCCCAGCTCCGCCACAAACTTTCTTTGTGACCTTGGGCAAGGTGAAAACAATCTTACAGTCCTCATTTACTCCACCTGTAAAGTGACATTAGTATTGATTTATCCAACAGGGCACGGTGTAAGTCTTCTCTAAGGATACATCTACACTGAACAGGCAGCAGCGTGTAGGGTATGTGTAGCTACATGGCTCAGTGAAAGGCTCTGGCCAGAGGGAAGGCAGAGGTGTCTCTCAGTTTCTATACTGCTATTTATGCCCATGCTCGGATGTGTGTAGTGTATGTACTTGACACATCACCAAAAGCAGTATGCAGTGTAGATGTACTTAAGCAAACCTTGGAGAATGTAGATAATTATGAAGATCCACCAGTGGATGAGGTAAGGACAAAACTCTGCACATTTTGGACAGGGCAGAGGATTCCTTGTGCCAGTCACGGATGTTGTGTTTCCCTGAACCAGTTAGAGATTCTGATCAGTAGGAGGTTTTTCAGAAGTTTATAGAGCTTACTGCAAAACTCACTTAGCAAGGCACATTGGTGATTTATACCAACTCTGGACAGGGCTCACTGTTTCCATAGAAACTTGAGCAACCAGAAATGACAAGCCACAAAAAACAAAAGACTCAAACTAACTCTTTACAAAAGCAAACACTTGGATTGCTGCACCAGCTTTCACCTTAGCTTCTCTAGTTATCTCATGTACGTCTCTTTGGTATATCTGTGTTCTCCTTTAGTTAGGAGAGAGATTCTTCCCATATCACATGAAATTCTTCATTGCTGGCATATAGCCTGACAATGATGACCAGCGCTATTTCTCTTGGTGATATGACAATAAATAGGATCTACCTATGAAGTTATTTCAAACCTTTCAGTTGTCTTTAAAGAGGTTATTTTATTTTAACTTTTGAATAGAATTTGAATAGTTTTTCAGTAACAGCATCTAGAAACACCAGTGTAAGATAAGTCCAAAAGTAATTACACCAATTCTGTGGTGGAAGACACACGTTACGCAAAATGCACTGATGCTAAAGTAGATTATGATGTTTGATTAGTAATTATACAGGAAAATCTAGATCCTCTCTGGGAATCCACAGCATAGGGCAGCTACTCAGCATTGTCTGGCCACTGGATGTCACTGTTGCTCTGTATAATTATTTGAAAAAGCTGGCTCCGGCAATGAAGGATGAAGCTCATAAAGGAAGTATTTTAAAGACATGTTTATTCTGAGGCATGAATTATTGTTACGTATCTACATCAAAGACTAAATCCTAGTCCTATTGATTTTAATGACTGAACTCTCATAGGATTCAATAAATCAGGATTGGACCTGAACATTATTTTTATTACTTAAATTACTCATTTTAAAAATCTGTATACTGAGACCAACAGAAATATATGTGCGTATGCACGCACACATCCCTCGCCTCATCTACCATGTGGAGCCATTTCCCTGATCCTGCAGTCTGATACGAACATGTTGATCTCCCTGCATGTGTGAATGCATCCATTAACTTCAGTGGTACTCCAATATGTCAAATGGCATGCTGGCATCAGCGTGGGTCAGGTTGCAGGATCGGGGCCTGTGTCTGTATTTGGAATGTGATGTCCCATTTTATGAGGTGGAAAGCCAGGATGAGAATTATGGTGTTAAAAGAAACATTGCACAGTAAAACACAGGTGATGAGAGGACATTTTTGGAAAAGCTCAGTTCCTCCCTACTAACTGGTTCCTCCCTCCTAACTGGTGACTGTTCAGTCTAATTATTTGGCACCTCTTTAATGCTGACATTGTCCACCAGATCATGTGTTTTGTTTCAATATGATTAGATTAGTATATGTTCTGCTTGACTTTATTTTTTACTTCCTGATCTTTTTTCCAGGCACTTTAGCTGGAGTTATAGATTTAGCTGTAGATTGGATGACAGATCTGAAAGAGGGTGTCTGCTTATCCGCATTCTGGTACAGCCACGAGCAGTGTTGCTGGACATCTAATGAAACCACATTTGATGACAGGGACAAATGTCCCCAGTGGCAGAAATGGTCCGAGCTTCTAGTAAACCAGTCTGAGGTATGCAAGATCTGGATGGGCTGGGGACTGGGAAATACTAACCATCTCCTGGAATATTCTTTTTTCCCCCCCCCTTACTCTGTGATTTTTCTCTTGAGACAGTGCCCTTCCCCCTGATATAGACAGTAACGTGCTGCCAATATTGTTATAAGGGGTTCCTACAAAAAAATTTTCTGCTTAACCTATTATAAGCCCCATGTCTCAGGTGTGTGTGTGCGTGCTGCAGAGAGGAAGTCTATGAGAATGGGGAAATCTCTTATTTGATACCTCACTAGAACAAAATAATAATCTCATAACTAGATCTGGGTGAAAATTTTCAGACAAGTAGTTTATTTGCTAAAAAAAAAAAAATGCGGTTGTGGCCAATCTGAAACTATTCACGAATTTGACCTGATTAGTTTCAGCTGGCAAAACTTTCTCCAGTCTCTCTCTTTTTGTGTGGAGAACTGAGTTATGGGAGTATCCTCCACCAGCAATTTAAAAAAAAAATAAATACCCAACACTGGCTGCCGTCTCATCCATTAAAAAAAAAAAAAAAAGTGTTTTGGACGTATTCTTGTGGGCTCAAGGGATAAATCATCAGTTTGAGGGTTTAACCTGGAACTCCATACAGTCCCTAAAAGCCCTGTCATCACTGTACAAGCAACTGCTTGGTCATTCTTAACAGTAACCCCACAACTGTTCTAATTTTTCATTAAATTAATGCTGGTCTGTGAACACGCAAGGCCCAATTTTCCAGAGGTGATGTCTCACTGACTTCACTGGAACTTGTGTGTGCGTGCCACGCCATTAAATAGAATCAGGAATCTCTCCTGTACGAGTGGGCGACACATAATGCTAAGCTTTACTTTGCATGGCATTTGAACTGTCTTAGTCAGTATTTATAGGCGGGTAGTTGTTTCTTAGTAACATTAAAGAAACATTGTCCCAGTTGCTGAACTGGAGTGAATTTGTAGTAATTAGAAGTCCCGTGGATGAAGAAGAGGTGGGAAGGAAGGAGCGGGAGGAACATATAATTTATATGGGCCCTGTCTTCAGGACATCCACAGCAGGTCACAGATATCTGTAAATAGAGAACATCCTCAAGGATATTGGCTCTCCTCATATGCACCAGAAACTCAGCAATCAGGTCTATTGTATTTTATGCATTTCAGTAAGCCTTACAAACTGGATGGGTATTTTAGTTCACACTTATTTAATATTTTCACTACGTTCAAGCTAGGTTTCTGATCCTCAAGGATATTACAGTGAAAATAACTTTCAGTTTGACCTGATTCTGGCGACGGCCCCAGACCAACAGAACTTCTAACAACTGTAGTCTCTCCCCGCCTCCCCTCCACTGTCTGCTATAGTCAGTAGATCTAACTGTATTAGTATTGTTGTTATATTACGGTTGCACACAGAGGCCCCAATCAGGGATCAGGGATGTACACACACAATAAAAGTCAGTCCTACCTCTAAGAGCAAACCATTTGAACAAACTCTGCGGGCTTCCCAGAGCCTTGTAGAACTTCTAAGAACAATCAAGATGGATTTAATTACGTTCAGGACAGAGAGATTTTTGTTCCCATTCATAAGTTCCTACACCTTTCAGAAGACATCCAGGCAACAGACACAAACACAGTGAATAGAACTGGTTGCCTTGAGTGTACAGAAGGAGCAGTTCACATAACATTTTACATAGAAAGTTCTTGGAGGGTTTTCCCAGATGTAATCTGTTTGGACTCTTCTATTTTATGCACAGTGGTGACTCTGCTTGTTGGAGCTAACTGAATTTGACATTTTGGAGCCCTAGATGTAGATAGATATTGTTTGCAAAACCATTTCTTCCCTGTGGTTTTGGACATTATGGCTGCTTCAAGCCCCTTAAATATATTGCCACTAAGAATTCTAACACACCCTATGGGATCTGTCAGTATTGTTTTAATTATAGGCTTTCTATGGAAACCTGCTCCCCCCAAAAAAAACCCCAAACGCAGATTTGTGATTTAAATTAGAGAAAACATGAAAATCAATCAGGCATGCACCATACTGTGTTTTCTTCCCTACTCCTCATTTTACAGGTTACCTGTGTTGGCCATCTCTTCAGTCCTGTGCTGTTTCCTTCTCCTATTCCACTGCCTGTGCCACTCCTTCAAACAGGCAGCAGATGTGGCTGTAAAAAATAGGATAGGCACCATCCTTCTTGTGGATATTAAACTTGCCTCAGCTAATACACATGATGCATTTGTTTTGGCCTAGAGCGTTGTCTCCAACAGTCACTCATGGGCTTAAATTTAAGCATGGGAGTAATTACCTTCCTGAATCAGGGTCTTGGTGATGGCAGCTAAATGTGCTGCTGACTCACTACATAGCTGGGTCACTACTACTTCCTTCTGAAAGACCTGCAAATACCTAAAACCCTTTCTGTTTACCTCTGAGATTTGAAAAAGGAGTCTGTCAAAAGAAACAATTATGGTACAACTCAATTAAATTAAGAAGCAAAATAGCTGCTTTAGCCCAATGTTAGACACAACAGGTCTTTCCTTAACTATTTATTATTTGGGGCTGGATTCAAGGAGTTTCCGTGACCCCTCTTTTAAAGCATAAACTAAAGTGATAGCATCACCTGTGTCAACATATACAAACAGCCATTGGTTCTCTGACATAATATAGACACATATGGTAACGATAACACTATTTTAATTATTAACTGAGTCAGGATCATTTTTAACCTTTGAAACCTGTAACATTGTTTACTCCTTTTTAATGTTGTTCATCTCTTTATCTGAGGGTGTCAGCCTGACATCTGGGTTGCTTGCAGATGGCAACAGAATGAGGAGTTGCTTGCTGGGTGTGCTGCTGTTTTGTGGTGAATATTGAAAGCGCAAGGAGGCTGTGCCCCACAAGTGCCCACAGCCTCATGGCACTTAAATAGTCAATCTCCTGGCAATCTTCTCTTGGCAATAGGCAATAAAGAACTATCTTTGTTAATTATGAAGTCTCCGATACTCTTGACCATCAAATGTGGTGACAGGCTGCAATCCTGAGCGGCAAAGGGACGAGACAAAATGGCTTTTGAGTAGCTGTCCTTGTCTCTAGTGGAAAAAATTTACAGGGTGGTCATGGACACTACTAATCTTCCCACAGAGGCTTCCCTTGTCCCTGTTCTGTGCCCTCAGGTGGCTGAAGGAGAACCTTTGAAAGGCATGCCTCATATTGTCATTATTAGACTGATGAATCACATCTCCATGCCTCCTATTGGATCGGTCCATTATGGGCTTTTTTGGGGTATTGGCCCGTCTATATGGCTTTCTTATTTGGATGAGACACATCTGGTTGAAATTCAACCCAGAAAAGGCCAAGGTCCTGGGTTGGGACAAGTGTCCTGAGGAAAACTTTTTGGTCGTTTTTGTATGCCTGTTCCAGGGAGAATGGCATCACTGAGAGATGGGTATGGAATTTGGAGGTCACCAATGACTTCTCACTCAGCAGTTACAACCTCAATTAAAAGTGGCTATTACCATTACCATCTCCATCCTGTCAGGATAGTCCATCTGTTTATCTTGAGTATAGGCTTCACCATGATTGCTTATGCTTTTGTCACATCCAGGGTAAACGACTGTAATGCATTCCTAATTGGGCACCCTTTGAAATTGCTTTGGAGACTGCACCCACAACAGAATGAGTCATTTACCTTAAACCTTTTTATAGGAATGAGGAATTCAGTTATGCCCATCCTCTGCGAAGTGCACTGGTTGCTAATACACCAAAAAATATAATTTAAGGTATCAGAGTTAGTATGGAAAGCCCCTTCATAATCTAAACCTTCAGAACTGGATTGATCACTTCTCATCCTACGTCCCTGCCTGATCATTACATATAGCCAGGGTGGCTCTGGTCTCTGTCCTTCTATTACAATTAATGGAAAAGTGTTGCTAAATTCCCTGCTTTGAAAATCTCAGCCAGTGTCCCCGGAGAGGCCCACCACGGTCTCTTGTTGGCTGATTTTAAAGTACATGGCAAATCCCTTTTTTTGGGGGGGGGTTTTCTGGCTATAACTGGGTTTGCCCTGGTACTAGATTTGTTTGGTGTTATTTGGGCTGCCTATGTGTGCTTAGCTTTTCTTTCAAATGTTCAAGTGTTTAGTTTGGCATTTTGTACAGTGCTTGAGAACCTTACAAAAGACACAATATAGATTGGTTTAAATAAACTAAGATGCTGCATCCATGTATCTTTGTTGGAGCACAATGTGCAAATGTTCATATTTACTGAAGCAAAAGCAGCTTCAAACATACCACCACTGTTGTAGTAAATGAACAGAACCTGCTCTACCACACTCCTAATCTTAGCAGAAACATGAGGGTTATTGCATTGCATTTGTCTAACTGTGTTTGTTGTTGTTACTTTTCCAGGGTGCTAGTGCTTACATTCTAAACTACTTTCTGTACATTATGTGGGCTCTATCTTTTGCTTTCCTGGCGGTCTCCCTGGTCAGGGTGTTTGCTCCTTACGCCTGTGGTTCTGGGATTCCAGAGGTGAGTTTCTTCCAGATGGATGCATATTTAAAAACTGAAAAATCATTTCATGTCACAGGCCTGTGCCACAATATGTCATATGCCTTTGGCATATGAACAAGTAGAAGCAAGGCATTTGAATATTTTTTCCACTTGACATGTCTTTATATTATGCCTTTTGCCTAAACTGTGTTCATGTTACCCATCTAAATTCTTCATATTAGACTCCACTCAAATGCATATACAATGGCTGCTGTCTTGGCTAACAAACCAAGGATTAAACTAGACCCTCCCAGAGCTAAAAGCATGAGCTGCTACAACTTGAGCTAAAGATCTAAGACTACCTAACTGTGCTGTAACAATTCATATCCTCTGTGGATGGAACACAGGGGGACCATAGTGCATAATCACCAGTGGGTTACATGTTTACACAGAAGTCCATCAGATGCAATTACTTGCTTCAATTATGATAGAGAAGATAAAAGTTTAAGCCAAGATTTAAAGGGGGTGGGGCAAAAAAAGGGAAGGAGGAAGCTAAGCTTTCCAAAGTAACTTGTGATTTTGAGTTCCTCAATTTTTGGGAGCCCACCTTTGGGACTCCTTTAAAGGATCTGATTTTCTGAAAAGCAGGTGATTCACGCCGGCTGCCCAAAAATGAAAGCAGCCACACTCACCAGTCAGTTTTGAAAACTTGGCCCTAAATCCATATTTAGGTTCTCAAGTGAGTGATCTTGAAATCAAGGAGCGCTACAGGCTACTCAGTACGAGTTGAGTGTACTTTTAGAAAACTTGCTTAGAGATTGATTTACTGCTTTATATCTTTGGTGAAGAAAAACAAAGGGAAAAAGGAAAGGGGGGAGTATGAATCACTGTAAACTGAAACTTGGAATGGTGTGTTCTTAAATTGACACAACTTAGTTGGTGCATACTTTTAAGATCATGATGTTCTCAGTTGGTACTATAACCTTGTGAAGGAGTTTTTAAATTATTTTTTATTATCATTTTACATGTATTATTGCTTTAATGCCTATAAACTAACCAGGTTAGGAACCCGATTGTGGTAGGCATTGTACAAATATCTAGTAAATTATAGTTCCTGCCCTCAAAGGGCTACTAAGTCCACTAAAACTGCTATTGCTTGAACATGCTCAGTCAATTCCTTTTACACTGCAGCCAGTAAAGGAAGCTGTGCCTTTTCTGACGCCAATGCAGCCCCATGTCCTAGTCCCACTGGACTGGGATGTAGAAAAGTAAAAATCACTGCTAAGAATGGAGGCAGATGATGTGTATATGCTAGGGTTACCTTCAATTTGGGTGTATTTTAGGGGGTATATTCCAAATCAGATTTCTGCCTGTTGACTTTGTTTAAATATGGCAAGATTTGATCCATATTTTTTAAAAAATCAAGAGAATCTTGTTAAAACCAAGACCTATGCAGAAATCAGTTTCATAGCACTTTAATATGTTTTTGTGATGGAACCTTCAGAAATGTCACCATTTCTTCATTGTATGGAAGCTGCCCCTCACTATAATTATTTAGTATTTTGGTGACAATTGATTTCATCTCACTTAAGCTCTGATCCTGCAAGACTAGCAGAGTCCCGCGGTCCTCAGTGAGGCTCTGCACAGAGACAGGGGGCCACCCACAAGAACTAGCTTGTAAAATTGTGGCCATGTTGATGACTACTCATGTTAACCATGACTCAGAGATCACTGTAGAAAAGTTGTCTTTTGCTCAGCACATCACTGGCTTCGTTCAAACAATGACTGGTCTACTATCGCTGTTAGGTCAGTGTTGCAAAATCAGTGTGGCAGAAGTTCATTTAGTTCTTCAACCTATTCTTCCTGCCTTCCAGATAAAAACCATATTGAGTGGTTTCATTATTAGAGGCTACCTGGGGAAGTGGACACTTCTAATCAAAACAGTCACCTTGGTTCTGGTGGTGTCTTCGGGCCTCAGCCTTGGCAAAGAAGGTCCGTTAGTGCATGTGGCTTGTTGCTGTGGAAACTTCTTCAGCAGCCTCTTCTCAAAGTACAGCAGGAATGAAGGAAAGAGGAGAGAGGTGAGCTTGAACTCTGATGGTCATTTCTTTCCCCTTCAATATAGTCAACAACTCAAAGGACTCACATCTTGTATGCAAATCTTTGTGTTGCAGGTACTTTCCGCTGCAGCTGCTGCAGGAGTCTCTGTTGCCTTTGGTGCTCCGATTGGTGGTGTACTTTTTAGCTTGGAAGAGGTAAGCGCTACCAGGGAATCAGCTATGTTTCATTTTCATGATCTACGTTTGCAGGATTCTTTGCCATCAGTTAAATCACTTTCCTTTGATTCCGTCCTTAAGAATCCTTTTTATTTCCCCAATATTTTTATTTTAGTCTTTGCCAAAAACATATATATTTGTAATTGTTACCAATAAAAAGGAACCCTGTAGTTTAGTATAATGTTGGTGAAAGAGGAGCAATGGTCTCCTGGAGATAGCTTGTTTATGCTGTGTCTGTTAAGCATTTGACTCCATAAAAAAAGGTGTATCCCTTGAGCATTCTAACAAAGGATTACAGAAACTTGCTACAGCATGTCTAGAGATCATAACTCCAGTCTATCCATTTAAAACACAACAGCTTGCTTAGGATTCATCTTACATTCATTTTCCATTGTTTGCAATTTCTTCTTCAAGTTTGAAAATGCCTTTCCTTACATGTGTGACCATTTTCTGGTTGCAGACATGTGCATGAATATAAAGTCTGACATCTGACCACAGAGAAAATTCAGTAAGTGCAACAAAAAAGAGTAACTGAAGCGAACACTTTATGTCCTACTCAGTTAAGCATTCACTGTCTGTTTGTTTTAGGTTAGTTATTACTTTCCCCTGAAAACCCTCTGGAGGTCATTTTTTGCTGCTCTTGTGGCTGCCTTCACTCTGAGGTCCATCAATCCATTTGGAAACAGCAGATTGGTTCTTTTTTATGTGGAGTACCACACCCCCTGGTATATGGCTGAACTTTTCCCATTCATTATGCTTGGGGTCTTTGGAGGTCTGTGGGGGACGCTCTTTATCCGTTGCAACATTGCATGGTGCAGGAGACGCAAAACAACCAGACTTGGGAAGTATCCAGTCCTAGAGGTCATTGTAGTCACTGCTATCACCGCCATCATTGCCTATCCTAATCCATACACCCGGAGGAGCACCAGTGAACTGATCTCTGAGCTTTTCAACGACTGTGGTGCTCTGGAATCCTCACAACTTTGTGACTATATCAATGACCCAAACATGACCCGGCCTGTAGATGACATCCCTGACAGACCTGCTGGCATCGGAGTCTACACTGCAATGTGGCAGCTGGCCCTGGCTCTGATTTTTAAAATTATCATCACAATATTTACTTTTGGCATGAAGGTAAGTTGGAGGGTATGTAAAGTTCATTGCTGCAATCCATGTTGCATGTTGAAGCTAGACCTTTGCATGACAAAACCTGGTTGGCATTAGAGTCTAGAGTGTCATGTTCGGGTTACATCCATCTGGCATAATACCAGGGATGTGTATGAGAATGTGCTAATAAGTACAAGGTATTAGAAAATTAAGGCTTAATTAGAATGCTGCTTTGATGACAACAGAATCATCGGAAGACTTAGGAATTAGCAGGAATTCCCTAGACACTCATGGTGCCGTGGATGAGTTGTAAGATGCTGCCACATAACCATCTTATGTCTTTCATTCAGTGTTTGTATTTTGTTTTAATATACAGAGTAACTCAGTTTAGCTGTAGCATACTATTTGTTTTTGTATGGCTTACTTCCCCTGCTTCTCATCAGCTTGTACTTCATAGAAAGAAGACAGTATTGGAATGAATCCTCTTGTTGTATCGTTGAGTTTTTTGGTTTTAAAAATATATATATTTTAGTTGAGCATTTAAATTAATTCTGATCAGCAAGTCAATTTCAGCATGATTCCCACTTCAACTGAAACTCGGCTCCCGTGGAAATGGAGTATTTTGTGCTCTGTATGTTGTTGAGTTCATATCTTAATGCAGTGCAGCGTAACTAAGTTGCACTGTTTGTGGGAACCGTAAGTTTGAATTTACTGACTATTTAATACATTTAAAAGCTTATGAAATTGTGCAAGTGTGCACCATTTTAAATAAAAACTCAGCTGTAATATTCCATCAGTGCAGGTTTGATTAGCTTGGTTTGTTTTTCCTCTCACTATATCTGTCAAGTTTTGCTTTTTAGAAAAATAGGAGAAACAGAGTTCACTATATCAGACCAAATGGCTAAAAGAAAAAAGATGCTGTTTGAAGGCGAACTTCCTGGAAGTTATGTAGCAAGTTGAGATGAAGAAATGAGCTGAACAGTCAGACGACTCATATCAATTTTTACACCATTTGACTTTTAATTTAAAATCCAATCTAAATTACACTGAAATTTAATAAAGTAAAAAAGGTAAACAGTAGTTATAAAGTTTCAAAGTATCCTATATGATAGAGGTTCATTTCTAGATGTTGTTTACAGTTAAGCTTATACTTGTGACACATAAATAAGCTACACCTTCAGGATAGGAGAAATTAAAACTATACAAGATGCACAATTTGAACTTAAAAGAGAAGATTGCTCACACCAGTATTGAGAAATAAAGAATTCAGGAGCTAGGACTAGGTCAAATAGATCAGCATATATTAAAATTATATATTACGTTTTATGTACCTGTATAATTCCAGTCATTGCTGAGGACCACCTCAGACCAAGGAGAAGATCCACTGAGACTTCCAGAGAGTTGTGGGATATGGCACTGGCTCCGCTAAGGGATGTTGGTACTCTAGCACCATATATCTTACATGAATAGCTGAGACTTGTTTGTCAAAACTTTCACTTGTATGTATTTCATTTAAGATCCCTTCAGGCCTCTTTATTCCCAGTATGGCCGTTGGAGCCATGGCTGGTAGAATGGTTGGAATTGGAGTGGAGCAGCTGGCCTACCATCACCACGACTGGATCATCTTCAGGAACTGGTGTAGACCAGGAGCAGATTGTGTCACACCAGGGCTTTATGCGATGGTGGGAGCTGCAGCATGTCTAGGTACAGTAAGTGGTGGTCTTTGTTTTTTGTGTGCTACAAGACGATATCCAGCTGGCCTCTGGGTTTTTTACATTAAGAGAATTTCATGCTCTTGGAAGCACGCAGGATTGCCACTCTGACAATCCTGGAAACAAATTATATGACCAGGCACAGTACAGGCAGCAGCACTGAACTCTTCCTCGCATTGCCCCATCAATGTGGTTTAAACATGGTCTAAAAGAGAGGGATAGTTAGTTGTCCGTGCCCGGTCACACTTAGTTCTCTCTGTAGACTCTTCCACAAAGGATGTCAGTTCTAAACAGGATGGGGATGGGTGGGGAGAGAGTGATAAAAATAATATGTTTTGTTTTTATAAAGAGCAGGAAAAGGGAATCCATCCTAAGAGGCTTGCTCCTTTTTGATGGCTGTCATTTCCACTGTAACTGAACTGGGATTACCTGTTGATTTAAAATATGCCACTACTGAGCCAAGGGAAACAATCTTTGGTCACTGCCAATTTTGCCCAAATTTAAATCATTGACCTAGAAGTAAAAGGTCTGTGTCCCATTACCAATCATGCAGGCTATATGTACTCAGTCTTTCATCCATGATTATAAGTCAAAGCCGGGTTCCTTTGTATTCAATGAAAATTTTGCTATTGACTTCAGTGGGACTGCCATTCAGTCCTAAAAGCATATTGATAAAGCAAGGTCATTGATGGAAACTAAATCTTACACATCAAACGCCTAGTTGTAGATGGAAAGGAAATGTGAAAACATCAACCCCTAGCATATCATTTCTTCTTTCATTTTTTATCTGACCTGTTTCTCACTGTTACGTAATTTCCACTGCCATTTGGTATTTGGACTATGCAGTAATGCTGGGACAGAATTAGGCGTTGCGTGTACGCATCTTGTACAAGAGTGCTTTTGCTGATATAGCTTATAGCAGTTCTCTGAACAAAATAAGCTATTCTGGCAAAAGGACTCCTGTGCCAGTATAACTGCATCTAACACTAAGGCTTTTGCTGACAGAGTTACATCATTAGGGGGTGTGATTTTTCACACCTCTAACCAACATAACTATGCCAGCAAAAGTTTAAGTGTAGACCAGGCCTTAGTGTAATTGAGTAGACTTCCAATGAAACTGCATCCAGAGGAGCACTGCAACCTCCTGTCAAATAAGTAGGATCATTTGTGACACCATTCATGGTAGGAACCTATTGTCAGAAATAGTAAGCCAGCCTCAGTCATCCTTTAATATTCTTTTCTTTAGCATTCCAAAACAGAATTTATCAGTGTAGACATTTTGCTTTCATATTAAAGAAAAGTTCTTTACTGTGTATCCATTAGCAGGCAAGCATATTCTTTTTTTACATGCCACAAACTGCTGTGTAATAATTGTAACTGAGTAGCATTACCCATGCCATTATATAAAAAGCAACTTTTAATGATGTATTTGCTCATTTCTCTCATCTAAACAATAGTACCGTATTTTGATATTTTAGAATATCAATTTATCACAATTATCTTTCTGACATTTTACCAGGAGAAACATACAGTTGTTATATCGTAATTATATGATTTTTTATATCCTGCAGTGTAAATTGCAGCAGAAGACAGATTGCATATAAAATGACCACAAAGAAACTAGTATGGAAAATGTTGTTGCTGGTACTGATTTATATACAGAGGGCATCACAACAAGTGTAGCTTTCAAAAACATGTTTCATGGAAGCCACTTACATTATGACAACCAATTTACAGAGGTTGATCAAAGACTGTGCTATGTTTAATACAATTCCCTTAATGCTTCCTTTTCTCTAAGTGTGTAATTCTTAAGCAAGTATGTTTTCAAATTAAAACTTCAAGCTGATCATTGTACATAAATGAAGAAGTCATAATGAAAATAAGCATGTCTGTAGTAGTTATGCCCACACTTAGCACTGATTTCCCCAGAAATACAGGCCAAGTAGTTTAGATGTACCCCCAATCCAGTTTTGGTACACTGTGTATCAGATATAGTTCATATGTGTGTGTGCTTGGCTGTTGTGCCAGATTATTTAATTAAGATAATCTCTAAGCATGGAGGTACCTGAATCTGTAATTATCCACTTTTCACATGCTAATAAACTTGGATTGAGCATGTCACTGTAACCTTTTCTGTTCAAAATTACAGCAGATGACATAGAAACCTGTATTTTCAGTGAATGACACAAAGTAAGGGGTTTGAATAATTTCATGCCTTTATGAATATAAGATACTAGAAAGCCAGAAGAGTTGATAAATATAGAGATTTTTGTTGTTGTTTTTTTTAGGGGGGAGCCTGAATGATCTTTTTCTTGGCAGGTGGAGTTACCAGAATGACTGTCTCCCTGGTGGTGATTATGTTTGAGTTAACCGGAGGCTTGGAGTATATCGTACCTTTAATGGCTGCAGCAGTAACCAGCAAGTGGGTAGCAGATGCCTTTGGGAAAGAAGGGATCTACGAGGCACACATCCACCTCAATGGTTATCCATTTCTGGACGTTAAGGACGAGTTCACACACCGAACTCTAGCAACAGATGTCATGAGGCCTAGGCGTGGTGAGCCTCCACTCTCCGTCCTGACACAGGATAGCATGACAGTGGAAGATGTGGAGACCTTAATCAAAGAGACCGATTACAATGGCTTTCCTGTGGTGGTTTCCAAAGACTCAGAGCGTCTCATAGGTTTTGCACAGAGACGAGAACTGATTCTTGCAATAAGTGAGTAAAGAGTACAATATAGATTTTACTGGGAATTGTAAAGGGTTTTAGTGATACTGTGAGGCATGTAGGAATAGATTATAAGAACAAAACTGAAGGGTTTGCTCCAAAAGATGAGGAAAGCTGCTTCTACCCTTCTTTATAAAAACCATGCTGAGCATCCTCCCTGCTGCAACATACCTTTGGCTGACCTCTGGGGCTTGATTCCGCACTCAGTTATACTGAGGTAAATCTGAAATCACTCTATTGAAGACATTGGAGTTAAACCAGCTTCAAATTGATGAAAGTTAAATCAGACCTTAGTCAGGAGCATCTCTAGTCTCCAACAAAATCTCTTGTCTGCAGTAGAAGTCCAGAGATAGCTGTGAACCCTAGACACTACATAACAATAGGCAAAGTCCGGGTGCCACGCTGTGTTAGTTTCTGTTATCACAGCATAGTTCTTCTAATATGCAATTTATATACAATTCAAATCTTGCAGACCAGGTGACCTGAAAGAAGATCAGTGGTGCGATTTTCAGATGAGTGAAGGAGGGGAAGCTCCTGAGTTCTTTGGAAAATAAAATCTATAAACAGAAAATAAGAGCTGTTTTGGTGACAGGCTTTCCTGCTTACAGGGGCTTTTTCACGAAGCAAGAATTGCTTTGTAAACCATGTAGTCTTTACATTTTTAAGCTGCTTTACTTCAAAGGATACTGCCCAAGGCCTACATCTACATAGGGAGTAAGTGCTGCAATGCTGAGCTTTTGTAATGCCTAACTTTTCAGAACCTTTTCTCTCAATTTGTCCCTTTGTGGATCTGCCCCTAAGTAAAATTAGATCTAAAAATTAAATTACTTGTTACTGTCAGGTGTCCATCTGTTATTTGATTTCCCATCTCCCCTTCTCCAAAACTAATAATTGCTGCAATATTATATATATTAAGCACATGGGATGTAAAAACCCTTTTTTTTCCCTATTTTGGAATCCACTTCACTATTGTAGGTTTAACAGAACGCCATGGACTCTCAAGTGATTGGATTCATGTTCTGCCTAGAGATGGAGTGTTAAGAAGGGAGCAGATGAGAGAGAAGAGGGCCCAGTTGTCTAGCTGTATTACATATTGCCGCCTTCTCTTGAGCTACATATTTGTTTGTTTTTAACTGCATGACCCAGGGGTGGGTGGTTTAAATGGTTTGTGAACTCAGACTAATTTTCCAATTATCAAGCATAGGCAAGTGCACACCTCTCAAACTGAGAGTCACCTGGCTGTACTGTAAAAAGACAACCTACTAAGTAGTTCAAGGGAATCTGCTTTTTTTGAATAGCATCAACTCTATAGCCCCACCACCATCTCTTTTGTTCCCCATCCTCCCTTCCCCCAAATCACAAGGAAGGAATCCTCAAATAATAACTTCAATATGAGGCAATTGTTAAGTCACTTACATGATAATTAAGCCAACAATTGTGACAATCTTTGTTTTACTTACGAGCTGTCACTTCCTCTGGCAGACACAAAAGATAGACCAGACGGCAGGGCCAGAAGGACAAAAGACACCAGTGTTTGAGAGCTGACAAAATAATAAAGGCCAAGAATTGGTACTTTTTATAAAATTTTTCTAACTATTTTTAAGGTGTCCCCACCCCCGACTCCCACGTGACAACTTGAAAATACAAATTAGATGCATTGGGCTTGACCTTTCCTCTGCCTTGTATCTCGTGTCATCATGCAATGCAGTGCATGCTGGATTGCAGGCCTGTTGCACTAATGTCGCACCAATACCAATTACAAGCAAAGCATCAAACCACTACTGTGTGAGAGCTTAATGTCAGTGAGGAATCCAAGAGCACTTCTCAACTGCAGACTAGTTTACCAATTGTGGGTGTGTGCTTTCAACCACGGGAGACTTCACTGTGGCTGCAGACTCCTCTGCCAACCAACATAACCTCCATCTGCCTCAGATTTAACTTCATTCAGATGTTCTTTGTCCGTGAACTGATCTCAGCCAAGTACTGGGCTAACTTAATAACAGTATGAAAGATAGTTAGAGCTGTGTGTCATCTGCATGCTTTTGGCATTTGAGCATGTCTTACTAATTCTGCTAGACTGCATGTGAATAAGGCTGGAGAGATAACTGAGCCTCCATGTGAGGATTCTGGTGGCAGAGGATATTGGGGCTTATCGCTGCACTTTGAGAGTGTTCCTGCAGAAAGGACTCAAGCCATATTAGTGCAGTACCCTGGACTTCCCTCAGGAAGTATCTCATTAGGCACATCAGTGACTCCCTCCTCATACACATTTAAATATGACTGGCCTTGTCCACACCTAAGGCAAAGTTGTGATTCACGTCATATTAGTTAAAACAAGTTAACTCATTTTATAGCGGGACACATTTCTCCAGTGTAGATATACCCTGAAGAAACAGTGTTTCTCTTCAGGTACCAAAAGATGAAGGAAAGGCTCAGTTTGTCTGAGGTCTGTCTAGCTAAAGAGACAAATGCACACTTTTAATATAAAACTAGTGTAATTGCATTGATTTTGCATTACCTATGGATAGCCATGACCAGTTTACACATTTTAAACCATTCTTGTGAACAACAAGAGCAAAGCTCTGTTTAACATCCTATTAGTTAAAAGAAGATAACTAACATGTTGGCTAACTCAGTGCACATTTCCACTACCGAGAAATCCTCAGTATGGAATCGGAGAGCCACCTAGGTTAGCTAGGTTGGGATTTGAAGCTCACTTGGATCCAAGAGGCCATTTCCATATCTTGAGGGACTAATTCATTTTCTAAATCTGACAGGAATCTCCTTCAGTGGATTACTTTGATTCAGTTGAGTCAGCCAATATAGTCACCCTTCCTTTGGGGTTGCTTTGCTCCTTGGGCTAAGTTATATTTGTTTTGCACACTCACCAACTGAAAAATATCCATGTAATTACTGTGTTTTATGACTTCTCTAACTTCCCAACCCATTTACACCTTAAGTATAAATCTCACCCTTTTTATGGTACCACTGAAGCTGGACCCATGTTAATGTATCATGTGCAAAAGCACTATCTCTAGAGACACAAATTTTACTTCCAGGAGTAAAACAATGGCATTGGCTTATCTGCGTTGTCCAGTGTCATTGCCATTTGGGGGGGGGAGTAGTACTTCTGGAAAAATAGTAAGCAAAATGTCAGTGCCTGTTGCTTCGTGTGTAGATAAAGGAGGGAAAATAACTAGCTGATTTAGAATCAAGAATCTTTATGTGAGGAACATTTCTTGACCTGGGTCAGACCAAATGAACCACCTTCAGCTAGATGAAGTAAACCCATAGCACAATATATCAAAGAACAATGCAGGCACATTCACTTTTGAAAGTGAGACGTATAAATCAAGACAAGAAAAGACAAGGGTAGCATCATTCCTGTAAATTGCAGTGGGATGTGTAGTATAGGGGGTGAAAAGGTTGAAAGTCTCAAGACACAGTGATATTTTGTTGGAACAGGAGCAGTTCTGACTCCAGTGATATTACAACAAAATCATCTTTAAGAGAAAAATAATACAGCAGGAATGTGTTGGAAATCATTAAGTCTGCACATTGCAAGTCACAGAGCACTTTTCTGCACTATGATTGATGGAAATGAGCTCCAAGAATATATATATTTGCACTGTGTGTCCAATTTGCTGTGCCTTTCAAGAACAGAAGCAACCTGAATCAATCAAAAGGGAAAATGGTTAGAATTAGCTATGATTTCTTTAAAAAACCACGATGTGTTTATATGAGGGAGAAGGGAGATGTCTGTCATCAGTCTTGAGATTTCATCTCATCTTTTGTTAGCACCATATGCTGCAGAGTACAAACGTACAGCCAGTGAGGAGAAAAGTGCAAAGAAAATCAGCCATTTCCACTCTAACAGTAATTGTAACACAAGCTGTTATGGGCATACGTTAAGTGACAGGCTTGTAATAACAGTCCTAAAAGCCAGGTGTGAACTTCACTTCACAGCTTGATCAAGATGCCAGTGAGAGATTTTGATACGGAACATGGGCAAATATGCACAGTTGAGAAAACTGAGGTGATCAAACTCATTTAGTGCAGCACTTTTTTCCCCACTCTTGCTACTTTTCCTAAAAGAAGGAACCACACCTTCTCCCAACATGAAGCCTAGGTAAACAAGCTTTATAGGAGGAAGTCTCCAGAGGTTCAGGGGACAAAATCAGCCCCCTAACCTGTGGGCAGGGCATGTGGTGGCTCCACAATCCTGGAATAATGACTATGTCTCCTCCCTTCCCTCCCCTACCCCCACACACCGCAATGGGAATTTGTCACCAAGTGTACCGCAATGGGAATTTGTCACTGGATCAATGTACAGACCAAGACTGCCCCTTTATGGTGGTGTAGAAGGCGCAGTGTCCAAATCAGATGCACATGTAATCAGAATTTCCACATTTCCACCATGTTGGCGGTCTTTCATACCTCCGCACTGTGAGTGAATTTTATACAAAGAGATTTCATTGTGCTATATGCTGAACCTAACAGTGTAAAACATTTGAATTAAAGGAAAATGATGACAATGATCATCCCAACACAAGAAATAGTATGTTGGTAAAGATATCCCAAGCAAAATAAAAGGGACAAGCTATCAGGAACTGTCTTTACATTTGATTTGGGATAGGATTCCTTGAATTACTGTGGTGGCCCTGTGAAATGTGCATGATTTGGCATATTAAAAGCAAAGAGGGGGTAACCGTTCTTTTCCAAGTAAGAGTATATATGGGTTTCGTCTGCCATTTGCCTGGTCTCTTTGTCCTCCAGAGAATGCAAGACAGCATCAGGATGGGGTGGTGAGCAATTCCATCATGTATTTCACTGAAGATCCACCAGAGCTCCCAGCCAACAGCCCTCACCCATTGAAGCTACGGCGCATTCTCAATTTGAGCCCTTTCACAGTAACTGACCACACGCCAATGGAGACGGTGGTAGACATCTTTCGGAAACTTGGACTCAGACAATGTCTTGTCACACGCAGTGGGTAAGTATATATAGATGAACCAACAAGGTTAAATACTTAAAGGGGAAGAAAGTGCTATATCAGCTTTGCTATAACTGTAATAAATATATAACTTTTTGCTATTCAAAGGAATTTATAAACAGTAACTAACCCTAGACAGCCTGTGAAGTCAGTTGGGTAAGTAGTAGTATTATTTTCTCTATTTTGGAGGTGTGCAAACTAAGGTAGGCAGGCCATGTGGCTACGCAAGACAACAGAAAAAATCAATGGCAGAGCTAGAATTAGAAGTCAAGATGTACTGGCTGTCATTGAGCTCATGCTCAGACCATGTTCCCTTCTCTGTAACGTATTTTAACTTAGGTGCCAAATGCAAGATAAGGGTCAATAAAATACAGATACCATCAGGCTGATGTCCCAGTATATTTTGTTTTTAAACAAGTACAAATGCAGAGTTGGCAAAATATCATTGTTTGCAAAGGGTTTGCTTGTTCCTAGGCTTCCAGCCAGACTGAAGTGCTCATGAAAAGCACGATGTGGATGACAACTGAGGAAAATAAATCTGCTCAGTTTTGTCTGACAGAAAGGGAAAGTGTATGTGAGTTAAAACTCCGTAAGAGACAGATGATGAAAAATGATCAGGAACAGGAACTGATTCAAAAGTGTGAAAAAAAATACCTTTGTCTGCATGGGGCACATTTTCCCAACAGCTCAAACTGGTTTTAAAACCTTTTGGAGTCACAGTCTATCCTGGGCGTTAGTGACCAGAACCATTTTTATAACAGATAAAATATTGGCCCAATCCCTGATAAATTTGGGTGCCTAAAGTTTTGGCTTCTAAATAAAACCTGCTGGCTTTTCACAGGTGCCAAGTATCTGCAGTCAATTGCAGTTGTGGGCGCGCAGCAACTGCGAAAATAAGGCCTTTGATTTGGAATACGGATTTTGGTGTCTAATACTAGGCACTCGGGCTTGGAAACGTTTGGTTTTGGTTTCGGTTTCTACCTCTAGCAGTTCTTGAAGCATCAGCCACAAATATCATCTCACAACTGAATCGAAAGGCAAAATGGTGATAAGAATGATGTGGGTCCAAAGTCCAATATCTAAGAATTTTCCAAAGTTGGAAGGGAATGCTTCATAGCACAGGGAAGTATTCTGGCCCCTGAGGAGTCATGAAACATTGGACATTAAAAAAGTGTCACACAGTCTGCACTTGCATTGCTAGTTAGAGCTTATTAATGGGCAGATTCCAAAACCCTTACTTGTGTAGGATGGTAACTTCTTGTTTAGTCCCACTAAAGTCGGTGGTAGTAATGTGCTATGTAGTGAGACTAAGGGCATCAGAATATTGAACACACAACCTGAAATTCACCCTTGTGCAGAATGCCAGCACAAGTCATAGGCCCCACTTAGCCCTAATTTGATGGTTTAAGTCAGTGGTTCCCAACCTTTTTGGCTCAAAGGCCACAGATATTTTTACAACCCTGAAGGGCCACCAGTCTCTGCCAGCAGCCCCCCTGCCCACTGCAGCCAGGCGGAAGGAGTTCCGCGAGGAGGCTGCACCTGTCCTTTAGCCACGCGGCAACGGGCTCCGCCTGGGTCCTTAGGCAGCGGCTCCCTTCTGCAGCCAGCGGGAAGGGAGCGGCGGGCCACTTTGAAACCCCCTGTGGGTCACATTTGGCCTGTGGGCCACTAGCTGGAAACCACTGGTTTAAGTGGTTATGTGTTGCTACATCTTGTGCTGGTGGCCCTCTGCTCAGGGGTGAATTTTATTCTGACAGAATTTAATTATTTTCTCAAACAAAATGGTGTCGCATTAATTACAGTCCTCTCTTGAACACAGAGCAGAATAGATTCTCCACAAAAGGAGATAAGAGAACCAAAGCACTTCATTTTTATAACGGAGGTGATTTTTATTGTCTTCATCATCATCATCATCATCATTAGGTGGGAATAGTTTTTTGTTTTGTTTTTAATTATTATTTTGGAGATTAAATGGGGATCCACAGCTTCATATTGAAGCTTTCAAAAATGGACCCTGCAGCAGAACAGGAAAAATAGATGAGATATAAGATGATTAACCTTTTCTTTCTTTTCTTCTTGTCTTCTAGAAGGCTCCTGGGCGTCATAACTAAAAAGGATGTGTTAAGACATATGGCTCAAATGGCAAATCAGGACCCTGAATCTATCATGTTTAACTAGATGGGTTACAGAAGATGGGAAGAAATAACCTGGAAGGAATCTCTCCTAGATTAACACAATGGCTGCATACAGTATTTTGTTTTGTTTAAAGAGAAAAATACAATGTGTATGAGGAGTGGCCCAAAACTAAGCTATAACAGAGAGGATTGGATGCAGAATGGGACTTATTTAAACAGGTAGGCAGGTTAAAAGCTTTCTATAGCTGCAAAACATCAAGCTGTATTTCTTCAATGAGTTTCCTAACAGCTCTGCTGGTATGTGTGTAGGTTTAAGTGATATGGTCCGAAGACAAGGAACCAGGAGTACTGGAGAGCACACCAACATTCACACTAACTTGCTAGACAGGTGTGAAGACTAGCAGACATTTATAAATAAGTTAGTAACAACTGTAAAGCTTTGTGTTCCAAACTAGAGAACCAAGTATGTGCAAGTCACGTTGATTTATTTGTTACTGATGTCATGGTTATTTATTTGCTACTGAATTATACTAAAATATTTTCATGGGAAAAATCAACCTATTTATGGAGAAGTTTGTCATCTTCAATTATTTTTGTAAAAGTTAAATGAAACTGGAGTGGAACTAAAGCTGTAGAATACACCTGCATTAAGCCATTCTGTTTTACTCAGTTTAGTAGTTCTGTCAATCAGCTCTTCTCTATTATTTTTAAAATGCAGAGACTGATTTGTAAGGATTATTTCTCTATGCAAAATTGGCATATTGGTACTGCAATATTTAGCATGATGTTTGCTATTACTATGGAATAAGTGTAAAAGCTCACGAGTGAGATTTTCAAAGGCACAAAGGACAATTAGGTGCCCAACACCCACTGAAAGTCAGTGGGAGGTAGGCACTTATCTACCTCCATGAGAACAGAAGAAACAGGCAAATGAAGCTCTGCAATGATTCCTGCTCTGCTTCAGTCTATTCCTGAGTCCTCCACTGGCAATTGTCGGCCCCTGCAAAGAGATTATTTAAATTAACATAGCAGAGCTGAAATATTTATTTTCTAGCAGAGCTACTCACGCTTTAATCTGCTTGTACCCTGTGCAGGATTCATGCTGCAATCCTCCACAGCACCAAGCTTGGACAAGGGTGCAAGAAAGCAATGGTTGTTATTACCTCTTGTCACTTACTCCCCAAGAATGCGAGGTTTAAAAGAAAACCGCTCCAAGAATGTTGGGGTAACGATGCTAAATTGGTCCTAAAGCCTGCCTGTCCTGGTGCCCTGTGCGATGCAGAATGTATGTATTTTATGTTTTGATATACTGTAATAGTCTGAATGCAGAAGGCCGAGTGCTGCCATCAGTTAGCCCCCTCTCGTCCAGAGATAGAGGGTGTATTTTTAGAGTCATATTAGAATTTCAGAGCCCATGGCAAGGACTGCCTCTGAAGACAGTCAATGATAACATCGGACACCGAATGTGATAATCACAGCTATAAATTATGCCTTACATAATTCCCATAGTACAAGCCCTATCATCAGTGTTTTATGTCCAAACACTATTGCCAAAAAGGCATCTCAGAAGTTACCAGACAAACCCCCCGAGGTATAGATCCCAGCCTTAAGTATTTAATTGATTCTGCAGACCCTAAAAAGTTTTCACAGAGCTTGGTTAATTTAAGAGTGAGGAATGTACTTCAGTTTATAACTTTCAATTTATGCAACTACAGTTCAATACTTGTTTTCAAGCCATTGGACTGAGATGATGTCAAACCAAATGGGTCAATAAAAACTTTGATGATGAATGATGCAAATTCAGTATTACACATTTGTTATTCCTGGGCTATGTTCAGTTAGGCTAAACTTCTGACAGGTAATTGAAGTGTCCTGCACTAGAATGCCTTCTGTTAAAGCACAGGACAAAGGTAACATACGTCAGTCCCTTATTTGACAGTCACCGTAATAATACCTGCTAATTTTTTGTTTTGGTGAAGCAGAAAACAAAGACCATTCAAAAATTGTAGAAGACCCCATTTAATTCTGTGTTGGAATGATTACATAATAATGAGTATTGTTTTGCTTTATTTTTTAATTGGAGAAAGCAGTCTATATGTTGCACCTTATTAAAAAGTAATGTTGGACTCTATTTTTAAATAAAAGAAGCTTACAGTACTAGCAACAAACATGAACTTACTTGTAAGTGAAGAGGCATTTATATCGTGTGTACCAATATGACTTTGGATTTCAATGCACATGACCACTCAAGCTTGCCAGATGATTTGGGATATCTCTGATTCAGTTTTGTGATTGCTAAAGTGATATATGGAGTTGGTCAACCCCATACAATGAACTTCAGACGAGTAGTCTTACACTGTATTTGGAGGGTAACACTAGTACATCGTTTTAGTATCATGAACTCTTTATTTTTAAAAAATTAAAGAAAAAAGAGAATTTGTTCTCCTGCAAGGTTTTTCTGTTTGCTGTCTTCTTTAAGGTATTCTAAGGCTATTAATTCAAAGTCCAATGAGAGTTCAATTTTTGGCTGTGGTTAATGATTACATTTTTTGGATTGAAGCTAGCTCAACGAATGAAAATGGTAGACTTAATCCTGCATATGTAACTCAGGCAAAAACTCCCATTAATTTTGTGCCTGTGGATTATTTTCAATGAGAAGAAAGAATGTGGGATTGGGCTCTTCCTGTTGGTAGACATTTCACTATGTTTTTATGCAGATGTGACACTAAAGGAGTTGACGACAAAAGGTTTTAAAGACACCATGGCACTTTTCCAGAAAATAAGTGTGTTAACCCTGACACCTTGACAATATTCCAGTTCAACTAATTGCTATGTGCCTGTCTAAAAGTTTCCCTGCAGTCTCCATTGGATACAGTGTTCTTCATTTGCTCCTCCTTTTTTGTGCAGCTGAGCTGTGTACTGTTAAATACCTTTGAGAGATGATTGCATTTCAGAAGCAGATGATGAAGTCCCGGGAGACATTGTAAGTGGGTCATAGATTGCTGCAAACCCATATGGTGTTGCTGGCTCTTCCCCTTGCTTACACGGGTGTCTAGAAGCTGAAAGGAGGAGTAGTCATAGCAGAAGACTCCATAAAAAGGTGGAGCAGGAACCGTGAACTGAAACTGGCCGTCATAGAGCCACCTCTGGATATGGTAGCAGTCTTAATGCCAGGAGCTGTCAATCACCACTTGTGGGAGCAGAGCCTTTCTTGCAAGATAATACAGAAGGTATGTGTGTGAGGTCTAGCACTCTCCTTTCCACACCTGTGCTCCATCAACCCTGGGTCAGCTTCTTTCCTCCTCCCCTGAACCTTGCCTGCCCTGCTTCAAGACCCAGACCAGCTGGCCATATGGCCTGGTGAGAGCCCCACTCCTTTCTGTTCCCCCATTCAACCGCTTCTTTAATCTCCAGAAATCACGATCTCCCACTCCTGCCCTGCCCTCTTGTCTCAGCTTCAATCTTTCCAGGCCTGTTCTACCCACGCTGAGGCAGGTTCCATCCCAGCACAGTCTTAAGGCCAGGATATCCTGCCACAGGGAAATCATTCCAGGGTAAGAGAAATCTTTTGGTGGGATATAGGTTCTTGCATCATTTCCTGCTGCTGGCACAGCAAGGGGAAGTGGACCTGGCTGAAGGAAAGGGGGTGTGCTTGAGCATCCTTACACTGCATTGATTGCTAGCTCTGATTTTGGCCTCTTGAGGCCATTAGCAGCCAGCATAAGTTAGGCAGCCCTCAGTGCAGGAACAGTAGCCTTAGCTGCAGCTGTTGGTCACCTTTGCATACCTCTTCTAATCTAGCTTGTACTGTGTGCAATTTAGCCCAGGCTGAGGATCTGAACCAATGCATAGACAGCCAAGAGCAAAGAAAGTAGAGACTTCATGCTGTTACAATTCTTTCACAGTCAAGAGGTGGTTAACCGGCTGGAAAGATGCTGCCACATGTGAAGGCAGACAGGGGGTAGCCAGTTTTTGGCCTGTCTTCAACATTATATTTCATTAGAGAAATAATTCTGCAGAAGAAACAATAAGCGCACCGCACCTTGTGGGGATTTCCAAAAGCCCCAGGAGTCAGTTTCTGGCTTGTGCAGTGAGATGAACAAATGCATGATCCAGCCTTTGTTATGGAACACATATTTTAATGATTAAATAGCCTCTCCTAATCCAAACAGATTCAGTAAGGAGAGCAATAAAAAAACAAAAAACAAATTCACTCTCCTCAGATTGCTTAATGGGCTAGACAGAGTCAACTGCTTTATATAGTGAACAACTCTCTGTTGTGTCAAGTGCATTTATTTATACACAAATGCATGTGAAACCCACCAGGACTGTGATATTGCTCCCCTATAGAACACTGAAATTCTTTGGTAGAGGGAAAGGGGGGTAATATAGCCACTATTATTTTCTTTTCCTGCCATTTCCTAAACTGCAACATATTTCCATCAAGACTATCAAGTCCTTTCCCTAAACAGTTGCCAGCATGAACTGGATTGGGTCACAGACTGGTTCATTAGCAAAGTGCTGATGTGCAGTACTGTAGGGGACTAGTGTCAACTGATCTAAGTGGTAAAGTAATTCTTTTTGAGAAAGACAGTAGAAATTAGTGGACTGACTGGAATAACTCTACCGTGCAATGAGACCAACCCAAGTAATTAGGGCGATGAAGGCTTTTGGCTGAATCTGGCTGTAATTTCATATTTCTGAGGTCAGCCACAGAAAGTTTTCCAGTCACTAGTAAGGCATTTCCGGATGGTACTTGGATTATGTGATGAAGCCTCATGCTTTAGAAAACCAATGACAAACTTCCCATTCTTGTATATTTTTAGATCATTTTCATGCTTATAAAATAAAAGAGGGCTAACACAGCACTGGTAATAATACATTGTACTTCCCTAGTGATTTCCATCAGAAGGAACAAGCTAATGAATTAAGCTTCAGATATACAGTAGTACTAGGACCTCATATATAGTATTAGAGAACTAACTAAGTACTATAAATCTTACTTTACAAACAGGGACTCTGAGGTATAGAAAGGCTGTGTGGGGCAGAGGTGACATAGAACCCAAACAAACAGCTGTTCTGCTTTCAAAGTCCTCAGCGTCTCACAAGGCTCATCCGTATTTTCCATCGATCTGAACCCATTAGGAGAGCAGACTGAAAACAACAGAGGCTAAATTTGCCTCCTCTATACCATTCCCCTACTATTAAGGGCATTTAGATCGAGATTGCCAAATTGGTCTGCAGTCTTGAGACTCTCAAGGCACCTCTCTGACACTGAATGCTCAAATACTTACAGCAGGAAAAACACCTACTTCCAGCTGTCATCGGCCAGAATTTGCTGCTTCTCCCATCTGACGCAGACCTGGTCATTTTAATCCATGATGTGTGTCTCTATCCCAGGAGCACACAATGGAGCTGCTAAGCAACCATTTAGTTATATCCTCTCGCTCTCTCTTCCCACCCAAATCAAGTGAAATTTTAATTAGAGGTGAAAACAAGACATGAAGTCAAGAGGCCAGGTTGCAGATTTTGAATGCCCCACGTATTTGGTTTAGTCCCATATCAACTTTTAAGTAACACCACCACAAAGCACTAGTTACAGGAGCATAGGAAGTAAGTCACTGCCTTTCAATCCTGGTCTATGCCTCTCCGTTCCGAACCCAGAGGAATCTGCCCAGGGCACCAGGCCCAGAAGCCTCCCCTTCTTCTCTGCCTGGAAGAGCTCTCAGGGGTTGGACTTAGCAGTCCCCAGTGTCTTAGGGCTTCTTCACTAAAGCACTAGCGGGTAAGTCTCAGACTTTTAGCCATGCCCCCTTCCAGACTCGGAGGGACCAGTTCAGGGCATGCCAGCCTTCCCCTCTGTAAACAGCAGCAGCAGCCAAGGCAAGTGCCTACCTCAATTTCCTCGCTCCCTTTGTCTACTTCCTTGTCTTAATCCAACAGGCTTCTTCCTTTCAACCATGACTTCAACCATGAATACCTCACAGAAATATCCCTCCCACCCAGTGCTCCCTCCAAGTTTTTGTAACAAATAAAACTAACAGATGATCATCATCTATAACTAAAAAACCCCTGACATACATCCAGCACACCTGGTACCACTCTTGTCATATCTTTCTTTGTATTGTATCCTTTCCTAGTTCCCCTTCACCCCCTTTGTTTAGCCTTAGGTGCCGAACGCCTACTTTGGGCATCATTGTCAAAACCCCTATTCAGCTGCTGCCAACTCCAGAGGTGCCTAAAATTCCTCTGTGCATACATTTTCACTGTAAAAATCTCCTATAGTTTCTGCCACTGGACATGTGCACAATGCCTCATTATAGGTGCTCTCTCATACCTAGCCCAGCATGACCCTCAAACCAGGTGAAATAAGCATTCCACCATCAAGGTGGGGCTGATCCAATTAGCAGTCTCAAAGCATGTCCAACACCACACAAAATGGCTGAGGAAGGAGTGACAGCAGCCTTGGTTCTAGCGCAATGCTTAGGGCACTCGCCATAGTTGTGGGAGACCCTAGTTCCATTCCCTGCTTTGCTTGAGAGAAGGACAAGGGATTTGAAGATGGGCCTCTCACCTCCCAAGTGAATGTCCTGATCAGTGCGCTGGAGTGTCAGTCTGTCTGTCTCTCTCTCTCTGCCCCAACAAATATTTCATTATTTATCCACAGTGAAAAAGCTTCAATAGGAGAGAGACAGATGCCCCCCCATTCAGAATAGCTCATACTACAATGATTAGGGCACTCACTTGAGATGTTCAACTCCCTTCTCATTAGGCAGAGGGGGGAAATGAACTGGGGTCCTCTACATGCTAGGTTTTAAGCAAGCACTCTTCCTCCTCCCCCCATTGGGCTACGGGCCTCGCTGATGGCTATGCTCCTGTTGAAGGTATTCCACTGTGGATAAATAATTAAAGAAGTCATTGGAGCAGGGGGACTGGATCCTGGCGGCCGCCCAAGGTAGTGCTTTAACACCCCCAGGCCATCACACCATTCTCATGCATGTTCTCTCTCTCTCACACCTAATATGAACCTTTTGTTATTTAGCCACAGGGGAACAGTTTCAACAGGTGAGAATGAGGGAGCCTCACATCAGAATAGCCCAGTGGCTAGGGCACACACCTGATAGATGGCAGATACCTGTTAAATCCCTTCGCCTACCTGGCACAAGCTAAGGGGGAACTTTAACTAGAGGGTGGGGGGAGGAGGAGGGAAATGTCCTAACCATTGGGTTAAAAGTTATGCAGGAAGTAGTCATCCTCCTTCTCCTACATTTCTTTTGAAATCTAGCCTTGAGCATCTGGGCTTAGGGACTGTGAAGTCACATATTTTTTAAAGTCTTAAGGTACGACTATGATCCTGCAGTCCAACCTCCTGCATAACACAGACGTTGCAGGGTCTGCCCTGATACAAATAATTATAGTAAATCGGCAAGCCAGTGACAAATCCAGGCATGGACCTTAGGTGTCTTGCCTCCCAGGTTATGATGCCTTTCCAGCACACACATCAAAATACCTGCATTCTAAATAATTCTGAAATTGTTTTATTTTTAGTAAGAATTAGCGTCAACATGCAAGGGCCTGTGCAGTGGCAGCGACTGCCCAAATAAGTGGTCACAAGCTGCCTGCTCCCTTCCTCCTGCCCCCCATTCCCCATGGGTCAATCATATGTTCCGAAGTGAAAAACTGGGGCAAGGATATTGATCATGAGGGGAAAGTGAAGGAAGAGTAAATGTCAAAGGAATGCATGGGGGGGGGGGAGGTGAAGGGTGTTGGGGCAGTGGAAAGACAGCCTATCTCCTCTGCCCCCCCTTATATCCATTTGTCGTCCATCGATGAAATACTGCAACACTATACAGAAAAGGGTTGGATGGACAAAATTAGTAATTGTCCATCTATAACTCCTTTACTCTTCTCCGCCAGTCTTAGCTTCTGTACTGCTTTCCTAGCATCATCCTTGCCCTCCCTCCCCCAGGCCGTCACAGACATTCATCAATTGACACCATTCCTCCCCTGCACCACCTCACCTCCGCCCCCCTCTATTACCTTAGCTTGGCTGAGACGTCATGGGACCAGAAGTGTCACGAGGAAAAGGTGGGGAACAGTGATATTTGGCTGGGAATCCTCCCTTTGGGGACTGACCTTTTAAAAGGCCAAGTGCCATTGTCTTCCTACCATTGCTTCCTATATCTCATCTGACATGCCAGGGGAGGAGTATGGACTTAGTGAGTCACTAAATTGCCGTACATGCAGCTATAGCAGGAATTTCCAACAGTTTATTTCCCCACATATTACATACAACTCACCTTAGTCTGTAACAATGGAAACCAGATCTGTCATTGTGGATTGTACAGTACTGTCTGTATTAAGTGCAGCAAACTCACAACATGTCAGAGTAGTCAGCATTAATCTGCTCTTATTTCTCTACAGCGTCAGCAGCCCAAAGAGGGACCCAGTGTTTGACCTCAGAGTTAGATATTTTTGTGAACTTCAAAGAGAGGTCTAATCTTTCCCAGTACTTTCTCATGAGAGCATTCAGGTACGAGAACGGGTGTCCTGGCCAATAGCCTCTTCTGCATTTGAGGGTATAACACTTGTATCAGTGCAATATTCTTAGCTGGTACGGAGCTAGCAAATGACTTATTAGCAATACACTAGGGTGCAGTCTTCTCCCTAAATGTGGGTATACCTCCAATTAACATTAATGGTGCTTGCTATGGCCATAGAATACATGTCATTTAGGTATACAATATTGCTTGTCCTATGGCACACATTGTGACACAGCATACAAAGTGCCACCGGCACAGTAGGATGCAATAGCGTCAATTTAGTGAGCATGAGTTAATGTATAGACCGCTAGGTGGCATTCAAATACCCACTATAGCAAAGTTTCCAGCCCCAGAATGCCAGCAAGTCATGCATGCTGGCATTTTTTACTTTTAACATTGCAGGGGATAATGTTTTATTTTGTTTTTTTTAACTGTGAAATTGTATCCATGATTTTCCTTAGCTACGTGGAATTTTTTAAATTTGTATTTATTTATTAATTTTTTTTTTTTAAAAGACAGAGGTTTGTGAAAGATCTTTGTGAGGAGAGGGGGAAGCAAAATCTCTGCATTGTTTAGACTATTTGGCAGGGGCAAAGTTTGTCTGTTGGCTTTGGCTTGTTCACCCACACATCACATCTGTGAAAACATCGTGGCAAAAGGAGGAAAAAATAATCTGCAACCTCCTTCCTGGTGGTTTCTGTGAGATTTTCGTGTAACCGATACAGTGCATTCAGTTCACAGAGAGGGTGGGATCCCCAAAACCTTTGCTCAACTGCTACCTACGCCTGTAGGCACCTAAACTCTCTAGGTGCCTAAGTTGCCACTTTTAAAGTCTCTGGTACACCTAAAATTCAGCAGCTGAGCATGTGCACAGACACCTAAATCCTGACATTACCCAGCAGCTCAGCACCTAGCTCACACCTAACCATCAGAAGGATTAACATACTAGGCATTCTCCATCTATCTTGCTTTCAAGGGGTGATCTGGGAAGTGCGCTGAAAGCATATCAAAATCCACACAAAACGTGGTGGTGTGTCTCCCCTAGGTTACTTATCTGTACTCAAACTGTTCTCTGAGATGGAGGTGCAGATGTATATTCCACTCAGGTGTGCCCCCTGCATGTGAAAGCTGGAGAACCTTCCTAGCAGTACTCACAGGCATGGTGCTCATGCTCTGTGGCCTTAGCCTCCCCCATGGCTACATAAGGGTGATGCCACTTTGTCCCTGCTCCTCAGTTCCTTCACACCAAAATCCAAGAATCAGGACTCAAACGCAAAGGGGGTGGAGGATGAGTTGTGGAATACACGATTGATCCACATCTTGAAGAACTGTTACAGTACAAGTAAGTAACCATCTCTTCTTCAAGTGGTTACAGACACTCAGGTGACTCCCAGGTAGTTTTGGCAGGCAGTAGGGCTCGGAGTCTATTTAAACAGTGACTGCAGAACAGTCTTCTCAACGTTTGCATCTGATCTAGATGCCAGGGTAATAGCACGTCTAGCAAAAATGGATACGGAAGACTTGGCAGCTCCCCTGCAAATGTCCAATATTAAGACATCACTGAGAAATGTGATATCACTTGTTTTCTTGTGGAATGAGCCCATGATGTCTGTGGGGGTGTAATCTGAGCTATTTCATAAACTATGGTAATAAAGCGCTGGTATCCCCTTGGAGATCATCTGTGTGACCAGCTGACTTTTCATTCAATCTGCATGGGAGACAGAAAGTCAAGCTGGGCAACGAAACCATTTAGGCTCTCCAAGTAGAATGCTAAGCACCACCTCATAGCTTCTGTGTAGAGATGCTGCTCATGCGCATTTGAGTGTAGCTTGGGGGAAAAAATATGTAAGTAAATAACTGGGTTGTGACTGGAGGTCCAGACAAAGGTGCTGAATTATCTAGAATCATTTGCCTGGGGAAAAGGACCTTGTAGGATCTAATAGGGCCCCAATGAAATCTTTTTTTGAGTTGGGTTCAGTGTTGATTTTTCTTTGTTCAGAATCAACTTCAGGTGGTTGAAAAGATCCAGCATGAATTGGACATAGCTGAGGACTTGTGCCCTGGATCTGCGACTGTCCAGCCAATCAGCCAAAACATGAATTCCCCTCCTTCTGAGGTAGGCCACTACTAGCATCCTGCATTTGGTAAAGATGCATGGGGCTGATGACAGATCAAAGGGGAGTGATGACCGATGACAAGGAATATTAGGAACTTCTCGTGGCCTGGGAAAACTACCATGTGGAAATAAACATACTGAAAATTGAGAGCAGAAAACCAGTCATGATTCACCTGAGACAGAATAATAGCCAAAGTAACCAAGTGGAATTTCATATACTTGATGAACCAGTTGAGACTGCAGGGATGGAGGATAGATCTCATTCCTACTTTGGACTTGTGGATCAGGAAGTACCAGGAGTAAAATTCCTTCCCGTATTGATGATGAGGACCCTTCTGTATGGGACCAGAGTTTGGACCTGCTGAAGAAGCAGTAGCTTATGAGAGGGGTCCCTGAAAGGGACAGGATAGGGGGGATGCAGAGGATTTGTATGGCATAACCCAATTCCACAGGGCTTAGGACCCATCTGTCCATCATTATTGATTCCCAAGGGCTGCAGAAGTGAGCCATCTGTCTCCCAACTGAGGAGATAAGGTTGAAACATCCACAGCTGGTATGCTGCTCTTGATGTACAAGTCAAATTGGCTGCCTGCCTGAAGGTGGAAGGGAAATGGGCTGTCTATGTGATCCAGAAGACCTCCTCCTATGGGAAGTATTCCCTTTTTTGAGCTAGTCCGATGCCTTGAATGGTATGGTACCTGTCTAAAATACCATTGGGAGTGGTATTGCTGCTGTTGTTGCTGACCTGTGATGAGCGACCTTTTCATGGCTGGAGAATAAATCCCCAAAGAGTGCAGGGTTGCTCATGAGTCTTAAACAAATGTAAAGTCTCTCATCCATTTTATCAGACAATAAAAATTGACCATTGAATGGCAGGTCTTCGACACGCTTTGGATGCCTGGTGCTATTCCAGAGTTTTGCAACCGTGATGCCCTTGTCATTATAATCGCTGATGCCATACCTCTGGCAACTGCAATGAAGCCTTGTCAACCAGATGGTCACCCACAATAAATGTTCTGAACTCTTCCCTAAAGGTAACTTGTCAGTGAATTTGGCTACAGAGTCTCAATTCACAAAATTATATTTGGATGGCAGCACCTTATGGTTTGCAATGTGCATCCTGTAGCCTATAGGTATATGTATTTGCTAGGTAAGGCATGGGCAAGACATCAGAGCAATGAGCCTACAGGCCTGTGTCCTGTGAGACATTGGCTTAAGCAATTAGCATAAGGCTTTGAGGCCTGCAAACTTTGGCACACATAAATGACCTGATAATCACATTGAGTTTTGGGAATTATGAAAGGTGTGTTTACGGAGGAAGTTTATACCAGTTAACTACAAAAATCTTAAACTGATACCAGCTTTTCCATATTTTTCGGATAGGAATATCTGCAGGAATCATAAGAGTGCCATGGCAACGAATTGATGTATATGATACTAAATTGAGACCTATAAGATAAAGGCACCCCAACATTGTCAGGGTGAGGAAATACAAATAAGGTAGCAGGGAGAGAACCCTACTAAATAAGCAATAGGCATAGTGATGTCAGCAAACATATTAAAAAAGTTGTATCTCAGCTTGTGTGGTTGGGAAGGGAGAGATGTAGCTCTTGTGAGGTGCCAGGATGATGGCCACTGATGGTGATGATGAGGAAGGTGATGGTGATGAGGAAGATAATGGCTAATGTTTCAGGTTGATCTACAAGGGATGGTGTGAGTATATGGATATTTGAATGTACGTTCTGGATTATCTCTAGTTACCTTTCTGGGTTACAGTGTTGGTGACTTTAATTGTCTTATTAAAACTGTTACAAATACAGAAGGATTTTCCTAAGTGTAAGTGTTACAACTGTGCACATTGGGGTTCCCAACTGAACAGTACTTTTTAATAAAACTGGGCCTGATCTTGGGACAAGAACCTATCAAACCTCAGAGTGTTAACTGAGGATTCTTAAGTAATCAGTATAATTCGTACACAATCCATAGATCAGGAAACAAGCTGCAAGGAGGAGGTCAAAATATATTTTCCTCACAATGAGACCCAACCTCTTTGTGTTCTTGGAGCTAGACTTGTACCTCCCTGATTGTGACCTCTTTCTGGTTGTTGTCACATCAAATGCATTAGGGGCAGGATGCAAATAGAAACACTCCAGCACCTGCATAGGAACATAACAGTGCTTGTCTGTACATGGTATGTGTCAAAGATGCTTGAGTATTCCCCAGCGTCTTGGGGTTTCCAACAGTCCAGTAGCTCCTGTACCTGGGTTGAAGGATGTCCACCAATTTCTTGTGTATACTCAAGGGTGAATCTATTCTTCTGAGGAGTTCCTGAGGTGCCTTAGAATCATTGGACACTGGGGAGGAAGACTCCGGCACCACAGAGACATCCAGCAATGAGGATGATGAAGAGGAGTCACTGGAAACTCTTGTCACAGTCCTAGTTCCTCTAAACATGCCTCAGAGTCCACCTGCTCCTAAGAGGGCCAATTCTGTCTGAGTTTGCAATGTAGTACCACCTGGTGGTTGGGTGTCTTTTCCCTGGATTGGTGGAGAATCAGGATTTTTCAGAATGAGGAACCTCCCCTGGATTCCACAGAGGCCACCGAGGCCAGGACTATGGCATCAAGGGCCAGCAGGCCCTGGGCCAAGAGCTCCTGTCTCTATTGTGAGAATGATACTCATCCTGGTACCAATCCAGATTTGTGTGCTGCCATCCTTATATAATCATGAGGGGCTAGGGCCTCAGGGTTCAAGTGCTGCACCCTATGGGTACTGCTAGACAAAGTTCTTCAGCATCAGTGTTCTGGACATGTGCGTACTTACATGGAATACATATGTGCCACTTTGCGAAGAAGAACCTTTAATCGAGTGGTTTGAGCATTCATCCAGAATATGGGAGACAGAGGTTCAAATTCTCTCTGCTTCATTCAGAGCAGATACTTCAACTTGGGTTCCCTCTCTTCCAGGAGAGTGTCCTAATAATCATTGGACCAGTGAGAATGACCATATGGCCTGGTGGTTAGGGCACTGAGGTGGAAGTCTAATGTTCCAATCCCCCTATCCAATGAATAGTGCATTATTTATGCAAAGTGGAAACCAGCCCGAGTGCCCCATAGCCAGTGGTTGCAGCACTCTTGAGGGAACCGAGGTTCACGTCTCTGCTCTACATCATACAAAAGGGAAATATACTGTGGTTCTCCCAGCTTTGAACACTGGGCTAAAGGTTATAAAGGGGGGTTGGCATCACCATCAAAGGGTTTTTTTTCTTGAGAAAGGGGCCTAAGGCAGGTTAGCCTTAACTCCAGAAGAGGGTTCACAGTTGTGAATCCCGAGTGACCCTGTGACTTGAAGTTAGACCACCCAACTCCTTTTCAGTGGTGGGGTTTAATGCCACACCCTCTCCTCAACATTTCCTCCAGGCTTGCTCAGCATGCTGGCTTTTGTGAATTCCATTTTTAGGCACCTAAGTGTCCCCCGGCATTGTATGGGGAGCCAGGGTGCCTAACTCAGGGCTGTGAATTCCACCACGTCAGGGCACCTAAAAGTCAGGCGCTATAACTCTCAGATTGCAGTGCCTAAGCTCCTTTAGCATCCCATCCCAAGTGTCTGAAGAAAGCATTTCTTTGCCATTTCAAAGTGGCTATCAGAAGGAAACACCTCTAAGCTGATGACGTTAGAAAAAAATGGAGTTATATTTTCAACTTTTAGAGACTTGTTTCTATTTTTCTTTTTATGTTCTTCAACATCATTTTTGCCTCAATTCTGTATTTTCCCTAGAGCTGCAAAATCTATGTGATAAATGAATCGTGATCCTAGAAGATCCTGCTGTATTGCAGCATAGGCACAGAGTGTTGAATTAAAAACCTTGCACTGTAATACACTAAATTACTCTGAGAAAAGGGTGAGGAGGAGTGGACTATGCCATGCAAATCTGTTACAATTTTTATTCAATACATTTTGTATTCATGTGGAAGAGCTGAGAACACCTTCAGAGTTTAAGGTTAGGGAATCTGTACAGTACACCATGCATGTTACTGTTTACAGTATAGGGCCTTCACTCGCCACAATCCTGTGCAGCTGAAGTAAAGGATTCTTAGCTGAAAAAATGTCTTATGTTTGCAAAAGGAAGTTCCTCCTCTGATGTGAAATCAAACTTAAAGTAGGATAGAAGCTAGTTTATATTTGCCTGGATGGCTCTTCCTATACTGCCACCATCACAAATAATGGTACTTTAGCAAGCCTGATGCATACATGGGTGTGAAACATTGAGGGAAAAGTCATCAGGCTGCTTGATGTTAGAGGCTCAACAGATGACACAATCCTGTCTATATGTCAGTACTAACCAATGTTCCTGCTTCATGTTATGGGCACTGTTCTGCTGGCAAGCTGCCTTTTGAATGAGATATAAACCAGGAAGTCTTAACCATGTGTGGTTATTTAGAGTCAGATCTTACAAGTTCTCTGAGTGTAAATTCTATTGAGTTCTGGGAATGAAATCTGGACCCCATTGAAGTAAATGGGCAAAATTGCCATTGGCTCCAATAGGATGTGGATTTCCACCCTGGATGCTGAGGACTTGCAAAATTGGTTCATAAAAGTCCTATAGCACATTTTCCAATGATGACAATATTAACTCAGTGTCCTCGCCAAAATGCAGGCTGAGTAATTTAATTCATCCTAAGGAAATGCCCTCTTTAATTTCAACTGATAAATTAATCTTTACTCTCTGTTCTGAACAGTTTTGCAGGATTGCTGTAGGGTAGGAGTTACTTTTCACCCTAAAACCATCTATTTTTTCCAGTGTTGTGCAAAGTATTCAGTCGTATGCATATGCTGAGTGCTTTCGGATCTTCAATTGAAAGGTGCTATGTAAACACTGATCACTGCTACTATTGCTGAAAGCAGTAGGCTCAATTTAAAAAATTTAAGCAAAAACCCTAATTTTCAAATCCATTTCAGCCAATGCATCAGGAGAAATCCTTCACACAAAGCCAAATCTGAGACTTCTCTGCTAAACAGAATGAGGATGGTTTTATCCCTGTTGAACACTTAGACTTACAGTCAGTTGATTTGGTTTCAAATGCTTACCTTGAACAACTAGTTCTGGATGCATACGAACTGCGTGTTTCAAGATCAGAAAGTCAGACTGTCTTCTTAGCTACTATTCAACTCTCTTTTTTGTTTAAAATGGCACTACAAAGCACCCTAAAATGCTCAGCCCAGGCGAGGGGGCGGGGGGTAAGGAAATCAATCCAACACTTCTGTATATGAAGAAGACAATACAGTATGCAATAGAATGTCCATTCATTGGACCATTCCATTGTCATTATTCAGCAGCCAGCAAGGTTTTAAAAACTATTGAAAAGAAAAGCAAATTAAGACAAATCTCAAAGAGGACAGGTGCTTTGTAATATATGCTTGCATGTTCCTTCCGGACCGAGATGCTTTTCCCATTAGAGTTTTGTCCCATTTTCAGGTTGCCTCCTGGTCTTTTTCATTTCACCAGATAGAAAGAGGCAGTCATTGCCATGGGTTTAGCTCAAACTCTGAACATCCTGGCTTTTATGAGTTTTAAAACATCTCACTGTCCTGTAGTTTCTGTACGTGAATAGCAGTACTAAAATAGAAGGTTTACTTTGTCCACAGGCAGACGGAGGCCAACTTTCACACATTAAGTGTAACAACTAATCACCCCTAACTTTTCCTAAAGGTTTATGGTGCTGGCAGACAGTTATTTTCATTCTGATATGATTGTCTCCTTGTAGGTTCCTACTTCCAATAGTATCTCAACCACTTTACTGGTGCTTTGCAAGCAACACTTCCCGACTAACTGCCTTCGCAATCTTTCTGTCTTACAGACAATACCACCACTAGACTGCTGTTGAATACAAAAGATGAGACACAACCAACAGAACCTGCCAGAGGAACATCATCAGATTATTTCTCATCTGAGCAGTTTATTAATCTATAAAAGTACATCTTGGTTCCCTGTCCATAAGTACAGCTGTGCAAATAACTGATTTTTCAGTTTGGTGGCTGACCCGAAAAATCAGGGGGAAAAAAAAAGTGATTTGTTTCAAACCAAAAATGATTTTTTTTTCTCGCCGAAACAAAAATCAAAAGCAAAGAAATTTTTGTTTAGGTCGATTCAAGATGACATTTTTTAAATGAAACTGATCGTGTTGAAAGTGTCAAAATGAACCCTTTTGACTTTTTTGAAATTATTTTCCTCATTTTTTAATTTTTGGCTGAAACTATTGGAAATTTGACCTGAATTCGAGGGTAGTTTTGATTGCCCCAAATCTTCATTTTCTAAAATATTTACTATTGGACAAAAAAGTTGACCCAGTTCTATCTGGGACATTAAAGGTCAAGGCGAGACTGAAAACTAAGGCTTATGCATGTACTTAACTTTCAAATACAACTACTTAATGTTAGGTTCCCAAATCCATATTTAGACAATCTGGAGGTCAGTGGGAATTTGTGGATGATCAGCAATTTTGGAAATCAGGCCGAAGCCTAAATATGGATTTAGGAGCCTAACATTGGGCTCCTTTTTCTGGACAAAACATGGCGCTACAAAGGAAAGGGATACATGAACTATCCTGCGATAGCATGGCTGGTTTTGAAAAATTTGATTTATATTCTCAAGCTACTCACGTACTCACAAATTATTTAGCCTGTCCTGAACTATGCCTCTGATGCACAGTAAGACGTCTGGAGAAGCTTGGGCATTATGTAAATAATTAATGATAATAAATAATAGTATGTGCCTTATAAATATTTAATAATTCTCTCACATTTGACTTGGTTAGAGTGGAGTTTAAGAGACTGGCAAAGGCTTGTGTTTTCACTCATTTTTATCTGCATCAGTTTGTTATTGCTATTGCTAATTGCATATTCTGTCTCCATACTGTGTCACCTGTAGTCTTGATTCAATGCTTTGCAGTTTCTTGTCCTGAAAGGCCTTTGTGATTGAGATTATGTCAAAATCTTGACTGACAGCCAGAGGAGAATTTGTTCTTAAACAGACCTTGCACCGTTAGAAGACTGATATCTAGAAGATTGGATAGTGTGACACTGAATTCACAAAAACTAAGCTCCCAGTTGATGCCAGATGCCTGGGATATAGGACTCGCTCTTTGACTCCCTTTGATAGTCATCCTGTGGAGGTAATCTTCTCCCAGAGATAGAAAGAAAAAGCTGCAAATCCCTGAACAATCACCAGTTGCAAAATGTGGGAGAAGAAATTGGCAGAAAAGTGGAAAGTTTTCTTAATATATCTCTTGATCTGATAATTATCTGTGTAATGAGATATTTTAATCTGAACATTTAATTTACATTTTGTAAATGTGTTGTTTTTTATGGGAAGTAAACAAATGATCATTGCTAGATAGCGGGCTTCCCTCCTTTTGACTGACCCATACACTGGAGTGGTAGTACTGTCTTTAACATGTATCCAATTATTATTATTTACATTCCCCGTCATGGATCAGGACCTCATTGTACTAGATGCGATACAAACAGAACAAAAAGATGATTCCCGGCCCAAAGATTCTATAATGATCACCCGTGGTTTGTCCAATGAGTTTGTTTTCTCTATTGAGTCTATAATTATCTACACTACACAAAGGCAGTCACAAACATCATTTGTTAAAAATAAATGCTAACAAGCAGAATTTCAACATAGCAATGATGCTACAATATCTAAAACTGTATATCTCTATTAATGTTGCATAAAAGATAACTATGATTAAAATATGCAGTAGAAATGTTTAAGATTTTGCGGATACAGTTTATGCTTCAGTAAATTTTGTGCTTTCATGGATGTAATGCAATTTTAAGGCATGCAATTGCACTTGTGTAGGACAGACAGGTTATTTCCCCCACTACAGAATTACTGGGTGATATACTATGGTCTGTGTTATGCAAGAGGCCAAACTTGGTCATTTCTGGCATTATAAATCTGTAGACTTAAAAGGATCTGAAATAAGTAAATACATAATGCTTCTTTCTGAATATATATAATACATCCAGGAGAAAAAGACTATAGGGAGTAGATTTTTCAGTGCATTAAAGCTGCTTTGCACTGCTCTGCTGATATAGAACAGTCCCGATGCCGGCTTACCTGCTCACCAGAGAATTCACTTTGGTCAGGAGAATCCTTAAATGAGGTAGAGTCATTGCAATAAACTCCTACACTGCCCCCTTCCCAGATACTGGTGCAGTGAGTAGGGTCATGGAAAAAGGGGTGTGGCTGGATTGTGTCTATGCTCTTACTACGAGAACAGCCTCTTGATCCCATGAGTATGTGGTGTAAATTAATTTATTGTGAGGACAGGCCTCACAGACTGACCAGCTTGCTGAGGGTGCTGGCTTATAGCCATATTTATCCCATTCTCGCTCCTTCCTCCCTATCTTGAGCTGCCCAGAGCACAGCTCAAGAGCTGAGCCTCCATATCATAAACAACTTGTTATGAAATAGATTTTATCTTGTGATCAGTTAGGTCCTCGGTTGTTAATTATTATTATTTATATTGCAGTAGCACCCAGAGGCTCCATTCAGGATGGGGGCCAGATCATGGTAGGCCCTGTTCAGACACACAGGAAGACACAGTCCCCGCCCCAACGATTTGATAATCTACTTCGAAGCAAGACACAAGTGAGTGAGTATAACTATAGGAAGAAAGAGGGAAGGAGAAGAAAGGTAACAGGAGTAAGTTCACATGGTAAGTTGACTTGATGATGTAAGACAATTTGGTTGTTTTTCTTACATATACATTATTTCACGCAGACCAGGTCCTCTTCTTGAGAAAGAGAAGATAAAGCTGCAGAGAGTTCTATATTTTGACATTTGTTTTCATTCTGATTCAAATTTTTGAAATTCTCTGTAAAAGAGAGAGTCCTCGGGCCCCCCAGCTCAAAGAAGCAGTGGGTCTGGAGGGCTGCTCCGAAACTATGGATCCTGGAAGTTCTGCAGCCCCTGACTCTAGGCCATACCTCTCATCTCAGCTGTGAACTCTGGAAGTGCGGGCTACTTGGTAGCCTGTCTGGCAGGAAACCTGCTCTAGCAGCCAGGTTTCAAAAACTGCCTGGTTTCCAGAGGAACTTCATTGGAATCAAACCCTCCACAGAATGTTTTGATTTTGATGAATAGGCAAATTCTGCTGAAAAACGGTTTTGCTGGAATTTTTTCTGACCAGCTGTAGTCATAAGACTTAAGAACCCTTGCAGAACACTAAAGGAACAGACAAACATGTCTCTGTGAGCTGGGTGAAACCTTGTTATGGGTTAAGTTAAAGCCCCACTGAGATCGATAGATGTGAACTTACCTTTTAATTAACACAGCTGTAAGCATAAGGCCCCCACCTAAGACAAAAGGAGTGAACCTGCCCAGGAGCATGCATGCGTGTGCGAGTGTGTACGTACACACATGCAGAAAAGACAAAAGACCAAAAAAGACAAGGACAGAGATGCAGAAACAAAAGCAAGAAAGCCAAGCAGTAGCCAGTAAGTGCAATGCGATCCTGGAAAAAGCTAGAGCAATGGTTCCCAACATTGGGGTGTGGGACCCTTGGGGGGGCACCAAAGATTACAGGGGGTCTATGAGGCTTCAGTAATATTGAGGTCATTTAGCCCCGCCAAGCTCCACACCGGGCGCAGCCCCTCTCCCCCAAGCTCCACACAGCCGTAACGAAGAAGCTGCCCTCCTGAGGGATCAGCAGCCCCCCACACACCACATACCAGCCGGGTAAGAGAGAAGCAGCCCCTGCCAACCCGCCAGGGTCTGCCTCCGTTACCCTCAGTCTGAGGGACGGGAAGAGGCGGGGCCACACGGTGTGTGTGGTGGCAGCTGCGCCAGGGAAGGCTTAGCTTCTTACTCAGATAAAAGTAATTTATTATTGATGTAATTTAGAGTTATTATTATGATATGTGTTTATGGCCGGTGAGGAGGGGAGTGGGGTGGCGTGTTTTTTACCTAGGCCATGTCTACACTAGGAAGTTTTGTCAACAAAAGTCAGCTTTTGTCGACAAAACAGTCCTAGTGTACACGCTAAAATGACCTTTTTGTCGACAAAATAAAACCACCTAGACGAGAGGCATAGAGCCTTTGTTGGCAGAGCTAGGGTGACACACTGTCAGTGTAGACCCTGTGTTCCCTTACAGCTGTGGAGGGGCTGTCATACTTGTCCATTGAAATTGACAAGTGGGGGGCGATGGGGGATGGAGCTTGGCTCTGGAAGCCGCTGGACTCCCGGCTGCGGATCCTGGGCAGCTGCCGCCTGGCTGCGAGCCAGGGGAATCCCTGGGCTTCCAGCTGGGGTGTAGGAGGCTGCCACTGGGCTCACAGCAGGGTGCAAGCCCAGGAAAAGGCAAGCCCCAGTGAGCTGCAAGCCCAGGAAAAGGCATCTACAGCCTCAGCAACCTGGGACCAGGCAAGCCATGGGGGCTTCAGCCAGCTCCCAGCCTGGGAGCGAGGAAGTCCCTGCGCCCCGGCTGGGATCAGTGGGGGGGCAGCCCCCAGAGAGCTCTCAGGCTCCCAGCAGGGAGCTGAGAGATGGGTCTCTCGGCTCCTCCCCCCCCCCCCCCCCCACACACACACACTGTCCCTTAGGTCAGAGGAATCGCTCCTGTTGAGGATGCACTCCACTGACCCAAGGAGAGTCATGTTGACAGCAGCCACCGCTACAATTATAATATCCTATGTCGACAAAATTTCTGTAGTGTAGACAAAGCCTTAGTGTGAACTAATGGGGCTTTCACTCAAAAAGACTGGGAACCACTGAGTGCTAGAGTAAGAGCTTTTGGGTATGTTAGCTAAAGATGCTTGGAGCAGTAAGCCAAGGAACTGCTTCTTTTGTTGTTAGTTCCTTCTGCTTTATTGTACATTCCTTGTAAATAAATAAGATTGTATCAAAGAAAATACCAGACTTCATCAATTTCAACTTCCAACTGGAGCATCCCCAGGGCCCCTAACTCTGGCTAGGTCGAAAAAGGACAACAATATCTACATCACGGACTCAGACATCTCCAAGTCTCCTCAGGATAGGTGACAGCCACCATCTTGGCCAATGTACCAAGGATTGAACCTGGGGCCTCTAAAGCTAAAATCATGATCTGCCTACACCACGTTGCCCCACCTGAGACTGTAACCAGCTCACATCCTCTGTGGATTGGCACAGATGGGGACCTGTAACACACACACACACATCCCTTGCAGGTTACACACGTGCTATTATACATGCTAGATAGGGCAAAGACAAAAGAAATCACCTTTACTTCTGAGGGAGAAAAGAATGTGCTATTGTTCCTTTAAAAGTAAACAGGATTACCAATTCATACATTCATGGTAGCTGGTTTTTAATCTGTCAAGAAATAATGATCTATTATTTTTTACTTGAGGGAAATGACACATTCTAGTATCTGGTATTTGCAGCTGTCAAATTATGTGTGTGAGAATCTGTCACTCTCCAGCAGTGCTTAATGAATGCTCTTTTACTAGCACTGAAGAAATGTTAGCACCTTGCCAGCAGCTGTGGAGGCTGACTTTGTTTTCCAAGCAGAAGCCTCACATGTATTCACTTCCATTCCATACAGACTTAACACACACTGTCTTGATTGTATTAATGGAGGCTTCTGAGCACCCCAAATACTGTACATTCAAAACTTTCCTCATTTATAGCAGATCTCTGTAAATTAAACCCAAGAATGTAACCCTCTTCTCCCCAGATCCAATCCATAGGTAACCAAAAATAGAAGTACGGGATCACTGCCAGTTTCAGTTTTACCGGCTAACAAAAATTCAGAACCCTAAAGGCTCTTTTTTCTCCACAGCCCCTTAAATTGCAATGTAGATGTACCCTACGCTGTTTTTTGCAAGAATGAGTTAGGCACCTGCCTCACTTAACACAAAATGGTACCTCACTTATAGGCGGAGGAGGTGTGGTGATTCCTCCCTCAGAGCTGGAATACCTGTCTTTCCCTGGTTTGTGGATTGCTCTGAACCTTGCTCAGCTCTGAGAGAAGCACCTCGGTGTCTAGAGTGAGGCACATACCCAGAGGCAGAAATGTAGGTGCCTAGGGAACTTTTACAGCAGCAATTTAAGCGCCGAGTAAGTTGAGGTGCCTACAGAGTGAGGCATCAGCCAAATGGGGGTTTTGTGGTTTGCAGCGGTGCTTAAAATAGAGACTTATTTGTGGATCTGGGCCTCAGGGTTTTAAATATATTGTGGGGTTTTTTTTTGTGATTGAAAATTCAGTGGGAGAAGTGATATTCCCTCAGGTGACCCAGGCAAAGGAACACTGCTGCCGAGGTTCCATCACTTGAGCGGACAAATCCATTCATTGCACGGGAGTGCAGAAAACATTGAAACGCAGCAATGGCTGGGAAATCAGAGGTCTGTGCCGTGAGAATGGTAAAATTCCTTCCCGACTCCTGTAGGCCGTGGAAAATGTTTGTGACACGTTGGATAGAGATGGGGCTTAACAGGTCTGGTCAGAACCGGTTTGATAAGAGGCGTTACTCGGCCTGGTGAACAGGCGTGCAAGGCCGTGTGAATTTGTCTGTGGTGCCAAAAGAGGAGGAAAGTTAGGAAGCGAGGTCACGTGCTGTAAATTTGCCAATGCTAGCTGTTCCCTAGAGAATGCTGTATAAAAGCTTGAAATGCAAACTGCGCAGCGAGACTCGGCCATGAATCCACCTGGAGTGCGTGGCATTGATCCCGCAGAGTTGCTTGCTAGGGTCTCCCTCTGCTGTTTGAAGCATATGCCGTGATTAAAGATAAGTGCACCTAATTGGTGTGGGTGTGTTTTTATTCCTCATCTGGTATCTGGAACCTCCAGGCAGCAGTAATTGGGCTCTGTCTGGCATAACAACTCCACATACCATAATCAGTTAGACCCTGAGCATGTGAGCAAGAACCAGCCAGGCTGATATTTACAAGTAAGACAGTATATTTGCAGTGTAAGATAACTTAGACTGTAAACTCTTTGGGGCAGGGACCATCTCTGGTATATGTTTGTACAGTGGCTAGTATAATGGGTCTGGTACCTCTAGGTACTACCACAATACAGATAAAGAACGAAAAGAGAAGGTAGAGAGTGAATAGAGAGGATATACTAGCTCCATTCCTGCAAACAGCTTTGTGTGTGATCCATTTGACTTAAAAAAACCCTGCATAGACACAGGGTCTGCCCATGTGAAGCCCATAGCTGCCCTGGGGCCCAACTCTAACATTTTCTTCAGAGGCATCAACAATAACATAGGAAATGCAATTTTACTCTCGGGAAATTAGACACACTGATCTGAGGTACAGGACAGATGATGGAAATCAGAGCATTTTTACGGTTATGAATGCTCAAAAGCAGTACTAGTAGTTTTAAATATTAGGATCATGAAATAACCTAATATTAGTGCAGTCAAAGTTTTATTCAATCGGGCAATTCGCTAAAATAAAATATAAAACAGCAGTAGTACTAATTTGATTTGTGGGACATTAAAAACTATAGATGATAATTTTGGGCTTTAAATACAATAAATCAGTCACTTAAATTTAATATAACCTGTATAATTTCATTCTGCTTCATTAGCCCATATAAACACAATAAAATGTGTCCAATGCAAACAAAGGGCATCCTTGGGGTGATATTTAATTGTAATAAAACTGTCATCCAGATTAAGTGACCAGCTGAGCAATTCATCTCTTTGTAGGCTCAAATGCTATTCTAGAAAATGAAAACTGGGTTTAATTTATACTGTTATGCCATCACTGAGGAAACAAGAATTCTGCTTGTGTTTCTTACCACCAATCTGTTCTGAAAGTGGACTGTTCCTATGAAAAGGGCTGGTAACACAGCCCTGATCTTGTTGGGCAAAACTCCCATTGGGCATCAGGATTGAGCCCTCTAGGTTTAGCCACGTTATCCAACAGCTAAATTGAAATGCTTTAATCAGATGTACTGAGAAAGGAATTTTTTTTCTATTGCCCTGGCATGGTCAAAGCTCATAGCAAAGACTATGGGTCCAATTCATCCCTAGTGTAACTCTTGACTTCAGTGGAGTTACCCGAGGGGTGAATTTAGCCCATTATCTCCTAAACACATTTTTGAAGTGACACTTCTAAGCAGCCGGAGTTCCTGGAGCAGTTTTTCTTCAGGCTTTGTGCCTCTGTCCGAATGTAGACTGGATATGCGCTTTTTCCTTCTCAACCTGTGATGCTCACAAGATACCAAGAGGATGTCAAAGCCCTCCAGACAAATAAGAGGTGGAGGCATCACCATTTCCCCCTCTACCTTAAAAACAGATGGAAACTGAAAAGGAAACCAAAATCCTTGTGCTGTGTAGTAGGGATATTCTTGAAATAAAGAATGAAAAATGAGCTGGGAGAAAAATACCTTCTGCAGTTACCACTCAACAAAATACAATTGTTGACGAAACTATAACAGAATTTCCTTCCTTCCTTCCTTCCTTCAATAGGAAGAAATACATTGTTTTTCTTAGAATATTAGTATATCTCTTTGCAGTCAATATGGTTAGCTGGAAAGAAACACAACTCTCCTTCTGTTTGTCCTTTGTTGTCTAGGTAAATGTCTCTCAGCCAACAGCTGTTGAATATTAGCAAGTGACCTAGTCAACTATCCCAATTGAAATCAGAGTACCAAAAGCAAGTTTTGCCTGTTGTACATCCCCCTTCTCTTCCTTTCTCCAGTGAAAAGAGTGGCTGTGCTGTTGTCCCATACCTTCTATTTCCTCTCATGAGATCCTGGGCAGCCAGCACAAAAAAAGGATTTGCTCAGAGTGCTTTTCATGAACCCAATGTGACTTGGCACTAACCTGAACTGGGAGGAAAGTAGCCATTCACAACAGACTCTAGTGCAATGGAATCATTTATATTTCACTCTGAATTTTAATCCATAAAACCATTTCCATGTTAAAAAATACAATCCAATTGGTTCTAAAATAGCAGTTTTTCACCCAGACCAAAAAACAGCCAAATTATTTTTTGGTCTTTTCTATTGATCTAGGCCAAAATTTCCAATAAATAAATAAACGAGCGCCTAAATTTTGACTCTAATTTCTTAAATATCTTTTAAAAAACAAACAAACAAACCCACTTTAATAAGGTGCCTTAAGTGACAAGGTAAAGGTAAAGCTAAGATAGGAGAGGGGAAGTCTTCATTTTTTCATTGAAAAAGAAAATAAATTAGATCTGCAAGAAATGTTTGAGATCTCTAGCTTTTGGTAAGAATTAGGGAATAGACATTTTAACTGATTTTTTGTTATTTTTGCCTGTAACGCTTAACATATATCTATTGTATCCTGGGAACAATGCGTGTTCCCTTCTTTGGCTAATGGAACCCCTGGACATTGCTAAAGCTGTTAAATATAGACTTTGTAGCTTACCAGGGGCAGTTGCTGCCTTAATTTCTGAAGAGAGTAACTACAGATGCTGACAAAATTGGTTAATTTATTCAGAGTTCTTCATAGCTCATTCTTTCAATAGGATTCATCAATACTTTGATCCAGTTTACATTAGAGAATTTGAGCAAAAGAGTCCCACCCTGTGCTACCACTGATAGCTCAATGTGCACAAGGTTTCAGTAGCAGCCAGCGTTTTTACCACTCTGTCAATTAAACTCAAATCCACGGCTGCCCCAGAACCCCTCCCTCAATCGTGGTGGTGTCTTGTACAACAGGAATAACTTCCTAAGAAAATGCCAATGGGGTAGTAGGCTGTTATCCTGGAATGTTCCAGCTATTTAAGAGAAAAGAGATGCTTTTCCAGTATATTACACTCACAGCATTGCCTAAACAAACCCTAATTAGTACTAACCTGGTCCCCCTTCTGGGGTTCAGATACTCATGCATCAAACATCAAGCTCTGCATTAAGCAAGTGAAACAGGGAATCAACTGAGACTTAACTGTGTCCTGTTTGCATTTTCTAACAGAGCTGATCACACATCCTAATGTTGTTGAACTGTACATTTAACATGTCAAAAGTCTTGGATCTAGTAGTGTTTAAAAATACAGGATTCTGTATTTATATTACTAGACAATATGAACGGAGGTTAAACAGAAAAGAACCCTTTCACACATGTAAGGTATTTAATGAATCCACACTAACCACATTTCTAAGTCCCTTTGAATTTCACTGTTAAGGTTACTTTGCCTCCCAGAGGAATCTCTAATCTTCAGCAGTGAAAGTCCAGTATATTAAAATAAATACCCTGAGGAAGTTACCAGATGCCTAGATATCAGCCTTGTTTTGTAGATGAATGGCAGGTAAACACAGTTTATTTTTGCAAAAAAGGTACAACACGAGGGCATTTTTAATGAGCACAAGATGATGTTTAAAAATGTTTAACGTGGTTCTAAAAAACACAATTAGCTTGAGCACAGCACACCACAGGGAAGGCAAAGAATGAAAGCTTCTCACTTAGGCATGCAATTAAACTCCTAGCTGATATATCTCTCCGGGGGGGTTGTCTTTTGATACGACTCATTTGTGTAATTTTTTTTTAACTCAATAGGCTCAACTCCAACTGGGCCAATGGAGGACACATGCTGCCCAGCATATCCTTCCCCCCTGGTGGCTCCATTAAAAGGTTATTGATTCCAGATTTTGACCAGAGGGACAGTAACAATGGTGACTAACAGATATGTAGAGGGAGCAATTTAGTGCTTATCCACTCTCATTTGTGCTTGTACCAAAAAGGAAGATGAGAGAGCAGTTCCCTGAAGGTCTATTTATCTGTTAGTGAAATCTTTTGGGAACTATGGGAGCTCAGCATTGTCTCAAGAAAACAAAAATTTTACACTGATGCAAGTCAAGAATAAGGGAAAATTCACTCTTCTCTTAACCACAATAGCTTTCTAGTATTTCTATCTCCTGTCTTCTTTCTATTGATGCCATTCAACCTTTGCATTACATTTTTCTGTAATAAAACTTACCTGAATGTCCAGCCAAAGCATTTCTGTTTTGTACACCATGGGGAGGCTGACACTCATCTTTGCAGGAGCTGAATGATTAAAAGAAGGTTAGAAGGCATAGCTGCTTTTTCCATGGCTCACCATGGCCTTGATTCTGCAAACACATGTGCTTAACTTGAAACACACGAGTAGTGCTGCTGAAATCAGTGGGACTATGCTCACATGCTTCAAGCTAAGCACGTACTTAAGTGTTTACGGAATCAGGACCTTTACTTGGTCACCAAAAACTGGTCGTTTAATTTTATATATCTGCCACTAAATCTGAGGATTTATGGTCCTCTGCAAATACTTAAGCTACTATGGGGCAAAGGATTTATATGGTTTTATTTTGCCTCAGATGAAAGAGCCTCAGAGCAAACGTATGGCCACGAGGAGCATATTGTCACTTTCCAGTTTGATTCAATTCTAAAAAATTTATTAGCAAGACAAGCTACACACATATTGGTCAAGATCAGCCTCAAAAGAGTTGGATTATAAACGTGTCACCACAGAGAATAACATATTGTGGTGTATTTCTTTATATCAAGGTTATAGTGACCTATTACAGAATAAGTAGAGTTAAGTGCAATCAACCAAACATCACTGGACTTGATTTAAAAGGGACGCCATCAGCTTAAAAAAAAAGATGACTCTTTATGAACATTTTTTTTTTAATTTCCTGTTGTGAATTACTCTTAAGATTATAATTGAAAGATGAGAGAAAAATATGTTTCTGTTTCTTCACTTTGTGTATAAATATTACTGTTCTCACTGTTGAGTCTTCTTACCCTCTTTGTGTGGATCTTGCATCCTACAAGTAAAGGAGAATAGAATTTCTTGTCCTTTTCATTGCTGAAGTAATACACAGAAAGTCAACTAGTATAAACCAATCACTAGGGTTGAACGTTTGTCTCTGTGATTCTTCCTAAAATACATGCACAGTTCATGCCTCCCTTACAACACCACAGAGTTGGCCTTGAAGCCCTCAGCCACAGATCTCTTGATTTTATTATGTGCTCCAAACCAAGATGCTAGAGTGAACACAAGATCCCTTCCAGCTGCTAAGCAGATGATTGCAACCAAGCATTCTCCTCTGCTGATCACTCAGTGTAGTCTCTAGCCATAAGGACAGGCACCTCAATAGTGTGTAGACAGTGTGGTGTAGTGGGCTAAGTATGGAGGTGACAGCAAGGGATTCTACCTCTAGTATTGACTCCCTCTTTGACGTTAAAGAAGTCACAACTTTTACTATAATGTGTAATAAAATTCACCAAAAATGTACTCAAACCCTACAGTACCTGGAGCTAATAGCATCCAGTGCCTCCCAGGATTATTTGGAGAATTGGCATTTGAAAATTTTTTCTAGTTGTTAGCAACTATGCAGGGGCCCAGAACACTGACTGTTGCATATTTGCAATGCAGAGTTTGTTCCTGAGGGCATACCAACATGAACAGTGAATACTGCAACACAGCATAGGATGAACTGTCCCAGCTAGTACTGGATAGTTTCTCTAACAGACTCACTGTATGTAGACAATGGATGAAATACCAACCCCATTAACTTTCACTGGAGTTTTTCCATTAACTTCAGTAGGGCCAGAATTTTCACTCGATATGCCTCAAATACATATGTTAGCAATAGAGATGGGAAGGAAATGGTTTTCCTCTCCTATGAGAATTTGAGATTTCAAAAAAATGTTCTGTCCTGAATTGGGGCAAAGAGTTCAAATCTGAAAAGTTTTTGTAAACAGATGATAACAGTAATAGTAATTAATTAATAATGATTGATAAAAAAATCAGATCAAAACATTTTGTTTCTATAACTTCAAAATGTAACATTTAGATTGACATACTGAGCTCTTAGTGATTGTCTTTGAAAAGTCGTGGAAGACAGGAGAGATTCCCGAGGACCGGAAAAGGGTAAATATAGTTCCCAGCCACAAAAAGGGCAATAAGGACAACCCAGGGAATTAGAGACCAGTGAGCTTAAATTCAGTACCCAGAAAGATAATGGAGCAAATAATTAAGCAATCAATTTGTAAACACCTAAAGATAATAAGGTGATAAGTAACAGTCAGCATGGATTTGTCAAAAACAAATCATGTCAAACCAACCCAATAGCTTTCTTTAACAGGGTAACAAGCCTGGCAGATAGGGGGAAGAGGTAGATATGTATATCTTGACTTTAGTAAGGCTTTTGATATTGTCTCACATGTCCTCATAAACAAACTGGGGAAATACAACCTAGATGAAGTTACTATTAGGTTGGTGCATAACTGGATGGAAAACCTTTCCCAGAGAATAGTTACCAGTGGTTCACAGTCAAGCTGGAAAGGCATATTGACTGGGGTCCCATAAAAATCAATTCTGGGTCTGGTTCTGTTCAAGATCTTCTTCCATTATTTAGATAATGGCATAGAGAGTACACTTATAAAGTTTGCGGGTGATATCAAGCTGGGAGGGATTGCAAGTGCTTTGGAGGATAGGATTAAAATTAAAAATGACCTGGACAAACTGGAGACATGGTCTGAAGTAAATCGAATAAAATTCAATAAGGACAAATGCAAAGTACTCCATTTGGGAAGGAACAATCAGTTGGTCATGTACAAAATGGGAAATGACTTCTTAGGAAGAAGAACTGCGGAGAGGGATCTGGAGGTCATAGTAGATCACAAGCTAAATATGAATTAAAGGTGTCACACTGTGGCAAAAAAAAAAAAAAAAAGGAAACATCTTCTGGAATGTATTAGCAGGAGTGCTGTAAGCAAGACACAGGAAGTAATTCTTTTGCTCCACTCTGTGCTGATAAGGCCTCAGCTGGAGTATTGTGTCCAGATCTGGGTGCCACGTTTCAGGAAAGATGTGGACAAATTGGAGAAAGTCCAGAGAAGAGCAGCAAAAATGATTAAAGGTCTAGAAAACATGACCTATGAGGAAAGATTGAAAAAATTGGGTTTGTTTAGTCTGGAGAAGAGAAGACTAGCAGTTTTCAAGTACATAAAAGGTTGTTACAAGGAGGAGGGAGAAAAATTGTTCTTGTTAACCTCTGAGGGTAGGACAAGAGGAAATAGGCTTAAATTGCAGCAAAGACGGTTTAGTTTGGACATTGGGAAAAAATTCCTAACTGCTAGGGTAGTTCAGCACTGGAATAAGCTGTCTAGGGAGATGGTAGAATCTTGGTCACTGGAAATTTGTAAGAGCAGGTTGGACAGACACCTCTCAGGGATTGTCTAGATAATGCTTGGTCCTGCCATAAGTGTAGGGGGCTGGATTAGATGACCTCTTGAGGTCCCTTCCAGTCCTATGATTGTATGATTATTAAATTATTTTTTACTTTTAGTACAAATTAAGTACAATTTTGAAATGAAAAGTGATTTCAAAATGAAAACCAAACTTTTCATCTAAAAAAGTCTAAAAATGGGAGATTTCAACAATTTCAAAACTTCTTCTCAATTTTTTTTGAAGTGTGAGATTTGTCAAACCTGACACTTCCCCACAACCTGACTTTTCCAACAAAAGACATTTTGTCAGAAATTTTCTGACCAGCTCTAGTTAGCAATTGACTATGCAATAGTAGCACCAGTTTAGAAGATCACTGCAAAAGGATGGAGGGAAAGGGAGGTGGAAAACTGTATCACAGGCCCAACTCAGAAATGCTAAGGCCATCTTTAATGACATTTAGTCCTTTTCAAGTTCTTCCAGCCTCATATAGTCAGCACTACCATTCTCTTTTCTAATTGTTATATTCTGTAGAACCTTAAGGTGGGATCAGGAAGGACCTTAAGTGTTGCAATGTTGAGCATCACAGCACCTAATATTTAGGTACCTAGAAAAAAAAAATCAGAGGAATAACACTGCAATCCATAAAGATGAGGTAGGTGCAGCCTATACAATGAATAGGGAGAGATAGGTGCTTAAGAATGAGAGCCACAAAAGCCAGCAAGATAGGCAGGGAGCCACCGAAGCTAGCCCATGGGAGTGGCAGACCAGAGGGATGTGTGCTAGATCCTGCCCTTCTCTTACACATAGGCACCTAAATCCCAGCTACAGGGACGTGCTTATCTCTGCTTAGCGATCCGTGAATGGGAACCCATTGCCTGGAGTCAGATGGTTTAGGTGCCTAAGCCATATCTTGCAGGAATGAGTTAGGCACCTGCCTTGCTCCCACACAAAATGGCTGGAGGAGGAGGTAGTTCTGCCCACTTTCTAACTTTTAGCCAAGTTATTAGAACAGTCACCTGGGATGTGGGAGACCCAGGTTCAATTCTCTCCTCTCTGCTAGAAGGGGAGAAAGGGTGGGAATGGAGGTCTCCCACCTCTCAGGGGAGTGTTCTACCTACGGAGCTCTGGTATATTTTGAGATGGGGACTCCCTCAGTCTCTTCTGTTGAACCTGTTCCACTGTGGGTAAATAATGAAAGTACTTGGAGCAGGAGAACTGGATCAGGAGTCTCCTGCTTCCCAGCTAGGTGCCCTAACCACTGGACTATAGAGTCATTCCCATTCGGTCTCTCTTTCTGGCCCAATGACTACTTAAGAATCTAACCACAGTGAAGCAGCTTTACCGGGTTCACTGATCACTTTGGGGTTTAAAGCAGGAGCTAGGCATCCCGACTCCTAGGGTTAGGCAGCAGTGCACATGCTCAGCAGAAGAAACATAGCTGCCTAGGGAACTTTTATTTTGAAAAGACTTCGGTACTGACTGAGTTTAGGTGTCTACAGGGTTCGGAGAAAGTTCTGTGAATTGCAGTGGAGCCAAAACTGGGATTTAAGTGCCTAAAACAGTAATTTAGGCTCTTCAATCATTTTGTGGCTCCTACCCTTAAAGGAAAAGTAACGAGGCGTTGTGGCCTCCCTCTCAGATTGCCAGAGGGGGCCGACCAACCCCTCTACAGGAAAAGTCTACCTTTGCTTATATCTGTGTCAACTCTTTGGCTTCAAATAACTTCCAGAGGGTTGGTTGACTTTATGTGTCCTTAATCTAAGATTGTTAATTTTGCATTGCCTCTGATGTTGCTTTAGTCCCCAATCCTGCCTGGTGGATTGCTGATTTCACACTGAGCCTCACCTGCATGCTACAAGATGCATGATTGGAACCTTAGTGGAAACATTAAAAAATAAATAAATCAAACGTTGGTTGTTCGGTTATGTTTGAATTTAGCAGTGGCTCTATTCAGACAAAATGTCATTTTTTCTCATATGCCTGTGAAAGAAGCATTTAAAAAGAAAAACTATCAAAGATTTTTAGTTTGATATATTATGAGAAATAATCAAAGACAATAGCTATATCAAATATTGGATGCCTTAAATCCAAACAGTAATGAAACTGGTCAGTTTAAGAGATGGGAATTTCATTTGTTTTCTCCATAAGAAACCAATCGTACACAAACTAAAATGACTTTTTAGTCAAATCATCCAATTTCTCATAAAATGCTTCCTAAAGTTACAAAAAACCCACACACTCTCCAAATCCACAATAAACAACTGGCACTGCTAACACTATGCAAGGATGGGTTGAAGGTGACTTGTGTTTATTGTCCTATCTACAGTAGCCAAATCATCTGCCTTAAGAAATAGAATCCACTTGGTTAAGGAAGATTACCTTCATATTAAAGAACATGAATGTTCATATGTCACTGGAGGAGATTAGGGATGTATGTGATTACAGGCTTTTTCCTTGAACCTTCCAGTGAAGAATCTCTCTTTTTTCACCCCACAAAAGAGATTCATACAGAAGGATACAATTTAGATGAGGTAATAAACTGCTTAAGTGATTCAGAAACACATTTCTGTTGGTTTTGTAACGCTAAGCACTTTAGTTCACTCATTTTTGGCAGAGTCAGTGATAGGCAACATGGCGCATATGTAGAACATAACTAGAGCTATGTGACAAAATTTGTGTTGCTGAAGGAAAACCATATATTTATTGTTGTTTTTCTGTTGGGAGTGGCAAAGGAAACAAAAAGAAAACAAAATGTGTGGCTTTACCTTCCACTCTTTTTGGCGTTTTTTCACAAGAAACCAAAAGGGGATTTTTGCAGGCAAAACATTTTGCTTGAAATAAAAGGCATGTGTGATTTGATTTGTTCAGCTCTTTTTATGATGAAAAAAGGGTACTTCAACAGAAACAGTGCTGTGTCTGATGCAATTCTAGGTGACCATACAAGTGGATACATAATTTACTTTTTCCAGATACAGCATAAATCTACTTGTCATGCAGAATAAAATACTTTTTATGCCTTTTTCCTTCAGCTCTTCAGCTTGCCCTCTCATCATTTTTGCTTTCTTTCTCCACATCTGTTTTTTCTCTGTTTTCCCCTGAGTTCTTTGGGTTTCTCATACCTAAGAATATAGTAATCACCATACCAGATCAGACCACTGGTCCACCTAATTAGTTTCCAGTACCAAATGCTTCATATGCTACCAAAATGGGAGAGTCTTCCTACCTCTTCTCAGGGACTGTCTACACTTACAGTGCTGCTGTAGCGCTTAGTGAAGAGTTCCTCCTGTCAGGGTCAGTCAACATAACTATAGGGGTGTGGATTTTTCCTGAGCTACATAGTTATACCGACATAAGTTCGTAGTGTAGAACAAACCTGAGTGTTTGGCTTATGCCCTGAAGCATAAAGATTTATATCCCTTCTTGTTTTTCTCATTCTCCTACCTAATGTAATTGGATGGTCTCATTATCCATACAAACATCAAATCCTTCCTGGGAAATCCTTGAAGTTCATGCAAACAAGGACACAGCTACCTGACATTCTCTCAGAGGTCGAGGGGGAAGATTGTAGAAGGAAGTGCCATCCAACGCTCCTATTTCACGTCAGAGCCCTGCACAGTTTAAGAATGGCATATCAGGGAAGCTGGTTGGCATACATGAGCCCTGCAGGAGTGGAGTTCTGTTCCTGTGCAGTTTATGATTGCTGGACAATGAATGTTTCTTACTGTAAACTCATACTTCAGCGCCTTATGTCACTGCATGTCTTCTACTTACCCAGCTGGCCACACAGTGAGCAGACCGTTGGTGTGGAGCTTCTAAGCCTTGTATTAGTAGTACCTCTGTATTACAATTCAAACAAATAATGTGCACTGATTGTCTTGTCACCTTGTGATGCTTTTTTTAGAATTAGCTCTATCGTGGCTCACAACTGTGCGTGCCTATCTCAGGGCAGACTGTCAAAAACAAGGGTAGACACCCCAAACTGATGGCATGTTCTGTAATTAGATTTCACCAAACCAGTAACAAATGTGGACTCCCGAACCACTAAATCAATCTTACTATGGAGTCACAGACAGTCACCTTATCCTGTCCAGGCTATCTTACCACACAGACAAACTGAACTTTGTAATAAAAGGTTATCAAAACCAAAGATCACACCACATCAGGTTTCTCTCGGTCCCAAGAGACCAGCCACTTACCCCAGATTAATTGATACTCCATATCTTACACCAAAGATAAAGCTGGCAGCTAATTCCATAGTATACAAACTAAAGATTTATTAGCTAAGCGTGAGATTTATTGAGATGTTAAAGCAGGTAAAATATATAACAACAACTAAATCACGGTTTGCAACTCCAAATGATGGCCATGGGGTAATAAACTGCCAAAGGACTTTCAGGGATCCCCAGAATAACTCTGGGGACCTCCGTCTTCTCCTTCAGTTATTCTGCCCTTTTAGAATCAAACAGTCCAGAGATAAAGGATCTATTTTTATAGTATTTTCACATAGAAAGCAAGCTGAGAGTGTCTCTACCCACGTGGACTTTTCCTTTGATGATGGTGGGTGAGGAATGCATTCTGAGTCTTTGACCTCCACTCATCACACACAATGTCCACTCACTTTGAAATTAGCACTTTTCTGTTAAAGTCCTTAAACCCTTTATTAGCATTTCACAAGATTTCTTTGAGGGGTAATTTCGTTACAAGGGTATTTACTAATGTAAATGTTTGCTATTACATTATAACAGGAATAGATAAGCACAAACAATACCAGTAACATTCCACTAGTTTTCATGAAGTTTAAACACCCAAAACACTTACAATCGCTTTGATCTCACACACAAGTGAATTGACCTGAATACATTCTAGCATGACTTGGTCAGCCAGCATCACAAACTCATTAAAACTATTGTGTGATGTCCAGTTATTTTCCAATAATTTCCAGTGAGGTGCAGAATTCAGGGCGGCCTGTGAATAGGAGTGGTGAGGGGAAATCATGTTGCATTTTTTTAGGTCTGACATGTTGCATAGTACATGGGGTTTGCGTCCAGACCAAGTTCATGCACACTCTCACTTTTGCATCAGCTAAATGAAAATTTATAGTTTTCAGAGTGCTCTGTCTTGTCTCTCAGTCAGTATATTCCCAGCATTGTTATTCACATTAAAAAAAATTTATTTTCCTAACATATTCCCCATGAAGGGAAAGAGGAAAAATGAATTTTGGTAAATGCTCTGCCTGTGTCATCTGGGGATTATTAGTTTACAAACTACTCAACCTCTGACCTGAATTTTTCCTGAAGTCTGGGCAAGGAAGAAGCTCCCTTTGAAGTTTTAAAAAAACTTAGCATCCATGGAATGTAGGATTTCTAGCACTTTGACTGATGAAAACCTGGATGAATTATTGTTCTTGTTTTTTCTTGTTCAACTGGGGTTTCTGATTCCTCTGCCGATCACACAGTATCTCAGCAAATGCTCCAGTTCATAACCAGTTTACAGTCATCAGTCTAAACAGGGCCAAGAGCACCCTTTATCTCCTCTAGTCTTCTATATTGACTTCAGCACAGAAATACTCAATCAGCAATGCAGAGTTTTAAAAACAAAGAATACACCTTCCTCTCCCTCCCCTCCTTCTCCCCCCCAAAAAAAATCCTCACCAAAACATTGCAGAGACTAAGTCAAGACAACACAATGTGCAGGGACAAGCCATAATACAAAGTCTATTCTAGCAAAACTCAAAAATCCAGCTCAACGAGCCCCTTTTCTCATCCCAACTACATCAAGAGATAGAGGAAGTCCTTTATTTCTGATGCTAGTGCAGGCTCCACTAGCAACTTTTGTAATCACCTATGAAAAGCAGGCAGATGTCAAAAGTATTGCCATCTCCCACAATTTTATGGTGAGGCTTGTAATGTTTGGTGGTATTCTTAAAGACCCAGCTCCTAGGGTCATGTGAGAAAAAAAACAGCTTCCATTAAAAAAAAGGAAGTTTCTAGCTCTCATGGCTGCAGAGAAAATATTTGAAGATGTGACTCAAGTGCACTCTAATGGCTCAGAAACTAGAATGCAAACAAAAAGAACTTCATATCTATTATTTTTAGAAAAATATATTCAAAAAATTAAGCCAATATTGTGGTATTTTGAGGCCTGAATAATAATTTTGGTGCACTTGAGATTAGCAAAATTATTATCATGCCCATTTCAAATACAAATAAACAAACAACAAACATTACTATGGTTGTGGTTTAGTAAGTAGCCATGGTAGACTTTCTGGAAAGAGCTTAATTTTTATTAAATTTAGAAGTTAAAAGTTTGCATTTGGTTTATTTAATCCACACTTTATAAAAGCGTGCTAAATGAAAAGTGAAAGTGCTAAACCCTGATATAGACGTACTAAATGTGATTTAAATGTTAAACATCAATGCCAACTGACTGTATTTGAAGGCCAGGCCCTATTTTTAAATGAACAATATATTTACCGTTTTTCTCCCTCCTACCACCCCTCTAAAAATGAATTTTAGTTCAATGTATTTTAATAGTGATAGAAGGTAGTGGCTGTTTTCTCCAGTCTTTCCCTCCCCCTCCCATACTGTCTCTTAACCTCAGATTTACTCCACACCTGTCCCCTTACCTTCTTCTCCCCTGTCCTGTCCTCTCCCTCTCATCCGCTTTCCCTTCCCTTTTCTTTCTACTTAGCTGAACCCATTAAAAAAAAAAGGTCATCCTGGGTCAGACCAATGCTCCATTTAGCCCAGTATCCTGTCTTTCAACAAAAGGGAATGAACAGAACAGGGCAATCACTGAGGGATCCATCCCGTCGTCCACTCCCAGTTTCTGGCAGTCAGAAGCTAGGGACACAGGGTTGCATTCCCTCACCATCTTGGCTAATAGCTATTGATGGACCATACCTCCATGAACTTACTTAATTATTTTTTGAACCCAGTTATACTTTTGATCTTCACAATATCTCCTGGCAATGATTGCCACAGGATGACTGTGTGTCGTGTGAACAAGTACTTCCTTTTACTTGTATTAAACCCTCGGTCTACTAAGTTCATTGGTTAACCCCTGGTTTTTTGTTATGTAAAGGAATAAATAACATTTCTTTATTCACTTTCTTCACAACAGTCATGAATGTATAGACCTCTATCATATGCCCCTTTAGTTGTCTCTTTTCCAAGATGAAAATGTATCTTTTTAATCCCTCCTCATATGGAACCTGTTCCATACACAATAATTTTGTTGCCCTTCGCTATACCTTTTCCAAATATAATATATCTTTTTTTGAGATGGGATTGTTGATACTGGATGCTTAGTGATCAGTGTGGATACCAGTGAGACACATTACACCCGATTTGCAGATCAATAAGTTTAATGTGCAAGATTTTCTATAAATATACTAGTTAGATACAAAGCCTAAAATTAACTACACTATATCATACTCACTATGCCTGGAGAGCTAAGCAATCACTCAGAAGGCTGTATACAGGAACGGCTTTCTTCAGGGGCCCCGCCAGAAAGTCAGTGGATTCTCTAGTCCAACCGGTAGCACCTCCAGAAGAGTCAGGTGTTCCTGGAGCGCCTCCCTTTGTCCAAGCAGTGACTTCTTATACCCTTCCATAAACAACCTTCACCTAATTATCTCGCTCTCATTATCATATATGCTAATTACCTACATTGGGTTTCCACCCTTAACTACATTCCATTCTCACCATAATAATTGGGGTCGTCAAAACAACATCTAGTGATAGGAGGGGCAGAGTAAAAGTATGTCCCTTGGCAATGAAACAGTGTACCCCCCAGACGTTCAAGGATAACTTGCTGTTCCCATCACCGTTATCTGTGTGCAGCTGCAAGCATAAAGTATCTGTATTTTGTCTTGTTATGTGCCGTGGTACACAGAAACTGAGACATCTGCAAGGTTACTCTGTAGTCCTATTCATCTCTGCCAACTGGAAGGTGTCATGCTACAGAGGTCAGCATAGCCAAGCAAGCAACTGAAGCTATGCTAGGCCTGTAGGGCAGTGGTCAAGCAACTCAAATTGTACTGGGCCTCCAACAGGATGACTAGAACTGCAGGTAGTATTCAAGGTGTGGGTATATCACGGATTTATATAGTGGTATCATTGTATTTATTGTCTTATTATGTATTCCTTTCCTCATGGATCCAAACATTGTTAGTTTTTTTGACTACCATTGTACATGGAGCGGATATTTTCAAAGAACTATCCACAGGGACTCCAAGATGTCTTTCTTGAGTGGTAACAGCTAATTTAGATCCCATCATTTTGTTTGTATTGTTGGGATTCTGTTTTCCAATGTGCATTATTTTGCATTTATCAAAACTGAACTTTATCTGCTATTTTGTTGCCCAGGCACCCAGTTTTATGAGATCCCTTTGCAGTCAGCTTTGGACTTAGAGTAATTTTGTATTGTCTGAACATTTTTGCCACCTCATTGTTTATCCTCTTTTCACTTTTGGGACTGTAACTTTTCATTTCTGTTTAACTAGCTTCCTCATTTTTGTGTCATTTCCCTTTCTGAAGTTAAATGCTACTGTGTTGGCCTTCTTTGGTATTCTCCCTAGCCCCAGGATGTTAAATTTAATTATATTATGGTTCCTATTATCAAGCAGTTCAGTTATATTCACCTCTTGGACCAGATCCTGTGCTTCATTTAGTAGTGAATCAAGAGTTGCCTCTCCCTTTGTGGGTTCCAGGACTAGATATCCCAAGAAGCAGTCATTCATGGTTTCAAGAAACTTTATCTCTGCATCTACTATTCTGTTTTTGTACAGTGCCTACCATAATAAGGTCCCAATCTTGTTTGGCCCTTAGGCAGTATTGTAGTAAAGGTGATTATTAATTATTATTAATAATGTAATATAATGTATATAATATAATCATGTAATCCTGCATTTCTTCCAAAGTGTCTATATTCGGGTATTGTCAGGTATACAAAGACCTGCCCTGCAACACAGCAAGAGACATCTGACAGGGTCTCACAGCCCCAAAACAGTTTAAACAAAAATTTTCTTAAAAAAATGCAACAAAAATCTGAACCAAAATGCAAACTATTTTACATAGGATCTAGAAGCAGAGTCTGAGATGCCTCCAGTTACATATTGTGACTTAGATAACACACTGTAGCTGTGATGGGGATGTGGTGAAGGAGACAAAATGGCATCCTTCAAAATGACATATTGAGAAACAGTAATAACAAAAGGATTGATGCCAGCCAGCACCTTTCAACCAAGACAGAGCCAGAAATATTTGGGGTAATTCTGAAGATAAAGGATAGCCTTGATTAGGCTTTCTGGAGAAGTAAAATTTTGTCCAGTTAGATTTAAAATGTAAAAACACATAAAATAACTTTTTTTTTTTGATCAAGGATCACAATCATCTTACTACATTGTGATAGGAGAGAATATTAACAGCTGCCCAGATGAAAGGATTTTTGATAACAAAGGAATTGAAGGTTCTGATTTCCCCTGACCTCAGTTCTACCACACAATAGGTAGGAAAGCACTTTTCAGTGTCAAGAAGGATTTTCTACACGAATGTACTACATCCTACAGAAGTCTTGGTGTTTTGCTTGAACAAAATCTTTGAGTCTGGGATGTGACCTCTGCCTCTCAGTTACTACAAAAGCTTAATGATGAAAGAGTAAATGTAAAAGCAGCAGCAGATGAGGGCTGAGGATGGGTCTAGGGGACTGATAGAGATACTCGGGCTATGCCAATAACCCAGAAAAGATTTGGAATTGATTTTTCCTAAAGCAGGGCAAAGTAAATCCATAGTAATTCCTAGGCAACTAAGCAGCAATAGATTTGGGGATTTTGAAAAGTGCTTAAGGGCATGTCTACATGGTATTTTAGTGTATAGCAGCCGTCTAGTGCGCATCTGTGTGTTGCACACCAAGTGTCCATGTGGATACTGCTGCCGTGCACTAAAAATTCCCTAGTGTGCTTTAATCTAGGCCTGTTTCAAAGCAGGATCGATCAAGGCATACTGGATAACTTTTAGTACATGACAACAAGGTCTGCACGGCACTTAGTGCGTGTCAAACTGGTGCGAGGTAGATTTACACCTCAGCTTGCTATGAACTACGTGTTCATATAGACAAGGCCGTAGGAGCACAAGTCATATAGAAATCAAGACTTATGAACCATAAGGGCTAAACTCCCTTTCTTTTTTTCTTTTGCCCTATGGGCATTCTCATTATCCAGGTGAACATCTAATCCTTTGTGGAAGGCCCTGGGAAGAAAATCCTTCTCAGTTCAAGTAAACAAGGCTCACAACTAGAAAAGCTAAATCAATTTGACTTATGTTCCCAAGTCATGGTTGGCACTTTTCAATATCCCAGTTAATGTCTGTTATGTTCCTGCAGTTTGATGCCATTCTGTGCTTGCGCTTTAATGATCTAAAACTGCAATTTCTATTAAATCTAATTTTAAAGCCCTGCATTTGAATACAGTAGGGGGATGTAACAGAAGGTCCCTTGCTAGATACATTGGATACAGTTTTGGGCATGGAATATTTACTGTTACATTTAGAATACAGCTTTGTATTCTCAAGCTACATTGATTGACCTTAGGGGGACAAATCTTGAGGTGCTTATTCAGACTATGGTTCTATAATGAGCACTAACACAGTGTCCTGTATTGTTGCTGTAATGCATTGTTTTAGTAATATAGTAATTGCAATTAAACAATGTGTGTTAACATTTTTAAAGCAAACTCTAAAGGGCTTATACTCATTGCTCTCCTCATTATCCCCAACTCAGTGGATAGTAGCAATAAATATTCAGAACCTCTCTGTTTTGTGCTCCCTATCTACCAAGTTTTGGATTTAAATTTTTGCATTTGATTATGATAAGTTGACAAGAGAAACAATTGATAAAATAAATTGTTTGGTGCAAAACATTTCAAGATGACTAGAATAAAGTTATCCAAGTGTTAAATAAAAAATATTGTCCAAAGGGAGAAAGAGTTTAAGGAAAATGACCAGGTGAAAAAAAAATACAATGCATCATGAACAGAGAATGTATTTATTGGAATAGTCCCAATCCCAGATCAAAGATTTTACAGAAGTGGCAAGAATCCATAAAGCATTTTCAGTGCCAGAAAATATTTCAGTAAACCTCACAGGAAAGTCTAGGAAATTCTCTTTCTGTATCATATTTTAAAAAAGGAGAGAAAAAAATGTTGTGCTCTGAGTTGTTAAACCTCTGATCAGGATTTCCTCTATCCTCTAATGCACCATCAAGCAGTTCCTTCAAATACAATTCTGATATGAAAGGAAATGTGTGTGTGTGTTTGTATGTCAGTGTGTCTGTGTATATGTATATTATTTATATATGAGAGACGGATAGTGTGTATATTTATATTTCCTTTCACATCAGAATTGTATCTGAAGGAACTGCCTTCTGGTGCATTTACACACACACACATATACATATACACATATGAACAAGCATGGATTTCTGAACAGCAGGAACCTCATCATCAGAATTTCAAAGAATCTCATATGGATGCACATGGGCACGAGAATGTGTCTGAGACTGAACTTGTACCTTCTTTCTGCAGCCTAGAATGGGGATGCTTTTAAAAAAGAAACATGCAGGTTTAGACAGTCTGAAAAAAAGGACAGAAAAGAGCATGGCCAAAATGTGGCTACTCATACAGATCCTGGCTGCATGCACCGCACTGGGATTTTGAAAAAGAGTTCCTATGTGCCATTTGGCTCTACTGCCCACACCTCCCCCGCTATCTCCAGTGCAGTTACAGCTCAGAGTAAGACTATCTGCATCACCTCATTTCGCAGCTGTTTGCAAGAGATATTGTAGTGGGGCAAAGGGGCACCCTGCTGCTTGGCACAAGTGGACGATAAGAGTAAGCTATCAGAGACAGTTTTTACTACATGAAGGGCCAATGTTGCAAGTTTTCATAAGTGTAGAGATAATCAGTCTGGCTGGTCCTGTACCTTTACTACGTAACACTTCCCCAACCCGCACCTCACATACGTACACCAACTCCTGAGGGAATAGACACACTCATGCTTGGACTTCACACCAAACATAAAATATCTTTGGCCAAGGAGCTCAGCAAAATATGGTCCCCTACTAGGGATGTAAAAGGTTAACTGTTTAATCGGTAAACGTTTTCAACAGCTGATTACTGTTTAAACTGGGGGGGGGAGGAGCCACAGCTGGGCTGGATCCCCACCAGCGAGAGCAGCTGGGCAGCCGCAGTTGGACTCAGCTCAGCTCCCCATGAGTGAGAGCTGCCCAGCTACCACAGTGGGATGGAGTTGCAGCTAGGCAGCTCTCATTTGGCAGTGAGGAGCCGAGCCCAGCATGGCCCCCATCCCTCAGCATTTAACTGTTTAACTGTTCTGTTTCTAGGACGTTTAAACGGATTTTGAATTAAACAAATTTGTACATCCCTATCCCCTACATTTGTTTTTCCCCCAAACCTTTTAATAGCATTCAGTGTCCATTCCCCCTAAAATCCAATCTGTACCTCATCATGGTGGAGGGATGTAACATCTGAAGTAGAGGATTGCTTGTTGGCGCTATGCCATCAGCTGGTCTGAAATATCACCCTGGACAGGTCCGATGAGAATCCTAAATGATGGCTAACATAAGTGGCAAAGATGTAGAGCAGCAGCTGCGTGCAGCTACCCGATGTGAAGGAAGTTGTTGAAAAAGATTCAATGGCTTGGACTGCACAGCGTGAAGCCAGCATTGGTATAACAGGAAAAGGTTTGCGTTACTGCACCTCTGTCTCATCCCAGTAGGACAAGGTATTCTTTGGGACAGTTATTCGCTCTTACTTTTGATCAACATGAATAACTTAGCGCTCAGCACCAGGATTAAAGCCCCTGCCCTACTCTTAGCTGCAGATGCCTCGCCAGTGCCATCTTCCCTTGGTGCAAATGTGACAGGTTCACGCTAAAGACCCCTGGGGACGTGCATCCTCGGATGTAGACAGTCATGTATGTAATATACTGTGACAATGTATTTAATCGCAGCTGCCAATCCAGTCCATCAACACTGAAACCTGGAATGTTACAACTCTTTACAGGTATGGTCATCAGGTCACTGTCTCATGTGAAATGGACCATCTTGGCATATCAATCGCCAGCCTAATGGAAGCAACGCTGATAGATCACAGATGCCATGAGGTGGAAGATTCATTACTTCTGTATTCTGGTAGTCCTAACCACTTATATGGGGTAGCATCACTAAAGCAAGGCAAGGCCAACTCCTCCTTGATAACTTATGGGCCCGTGTCTTCTTGACTACTTACTGCAGGTCCTAAATATTGACACAGTCACCTACCTCACTGTCATAGTAGTCTGTGTGCCAACAGAGGAATCAGCTGATTTAATCAAAGCTCATTTCTACAATCAACTGGAATCTCTAGTACGCACCATCTCTCCACATGATAATCTCGTTATCTTGGGCAATCTAAATGCAGTTACTGGCTCCCACCAAATATACCCAATGATAACTCCTGCTGCTTGCTCACATTCTGGACTCTCAAAATCTCTCCATTCTCGGGTTATCGTTCAAGCAATGACGTATACACCAGATGTCCTGGATCTCTCACAATGGCATCACTCAGAAGGTAGTTGGACCACATCATCACATGTGACAGGCATCTCTTCACCTCCTGCAGAGTATATCATGGTGTGGAATGTGCCACGAATACGGATCACCACTTAGTGGTTGCTTGCATGGTGCTGCTGCTTTACCGAGCAAGTAAGCCCTCTGCAATGAAGTTTGACATTAACAAACTTCTCCATGCACTGGGTTAAGCCAACAGGTTTTGTATAGACGTCAGTAATAGGTTCTAGTCTCTAGCTAACCTGCCAGATGAGGCTGAGGTCACCTGGTCTCTGTTCATCTCCATCCTCCATCAATCCGCTGAGCAGATGATTAGCTATAGGTGCCCAGTACATCGACCAAAGAAGAGACATTCTAGACAATTAAATTGAAGATCACAGTCTGCCAGTGTGGCGATAATCACACTCATAATCAGCTGAAGTGAAGGTTCAACGCCCTGGCACGTTGCAATTGCGAGGCATATTATAACCAAGTGGCGGATGAAGTGGAACTGAGCATAGCCAGGGGAGACTTAAAGCCGGCATTCTGTGCGATTTGCCATCTCAGCAGTCAAGAGGTTGTCGCTGCGAATGGCATACTGAATGACAGCTCAGGCTCTCCACGTAAATCAGATGACAACATTCTCTCACGCTGGGTGGAACATGATTACAGCGCTGTGAACCACCCTCCAGCCGCTGCTTGCCCAAAGCTGGATGATTTGGCAGCCACTGTGGTTTCGGACCCAGACACTTGTACTGATGCACCAATGTTGGATGAAGTGGAGTGTGCCATTTGCAAACTGAAAAAAGGACGTGCAGCTGGCACTGGTGGCTTTCTCCCGGAGCTGCTAAAATGCATTTTTGACCCTGTAGTGGAATCACTTCTGGCATCTTTCACCTGGTGTGCAGAACTGGAACCTTGCCAACTGCCTGAAAGGACAGTATTGTGATCTCACTTTATAAGGGCAAGGGACTGAACAGCGCATGTAAGAGCTACCGACTGATCACCTTCTTGTCCACAGGCATTTTCACATGCTTTCTTGGTGCATTTGGAACCCCTGAAACATTGGAACCATCTTCTCCAACAATCAGGCTTTACGAGGAACAGGCCCATATTAGACGCCATTTTGGCCCTCCGCTTGTTGTCAGAGATACACTGTGAGTTCAAGAAGCCCCTGACCATACTGTATGTCTATCTTAAGGATGCATTTGATTCAGTTGACTGAGTCACACTATGGAACACCTTAAAGGCTATAGGCGTCCCAACCACTCTGCTGGATTTGATTAGTGAGCTGCATAATGGAACCACTGCCCGTGTACATCTGGGGAATTGGATGTTGGCACCTTTTAAATCAGTATCTGGTGTCAGGCAGGGCTGTGTCTCGGCCAACGCACTGTTTTATTGGGCGATGGATTTCATAATGCAGCATCCATCAGGTCCGTAGGCATTAAGATCGGTGATCTCTTGCTCTCAGACCTTGACTATGCTGCTGATGTTGTTCTTCTAGTACAGAGCTCCGATAGGCTTCATGAGGCACTCCAGCAAATGAAGGAGGAGTCAGCCAAGGTTGGCCTCCATGTTTCATGGTCAAAGATAAAGTTGCAAAACTCTGAATCAGGTGCACCCGCAACTCCAATCTCTTTAAATAATTAAACTGTCGAAGCAGTTTCTAGCTTTTGCTATTTGGATTCTACCTATAACTTGCCAGTTCCTCCAACTCTCATATGGAGGTTTTCACAGTGTCTGCCATGGGTCGTTTATAATGAATATGGAATAAACATCACCACAACAACCAAGTTCAGGATCTATTCAAGCCGTATCCTCTCCGTACTGCTGTACGGGTTGTGAAACATGGACATTATGCCACTCAGACTGGGCAAAGCTGGAGGCTTTCCACACAAAATGCCAACGTTGTATATTGGGCATAAAGTGGAATGATTTCATTAGTAATGCAGACATTTTTGGTTGCTCTGATCTACAGATTACCGGGGCCATTGTCTGAAGCCAACGCTTTTATGCTTTTCGAATATGTCACTGGAATATCGCAAGATGTTCCAGCAAATGCTATGCTCTGGGTCGTTTGTAACACCTGGGATAAAATTCCACCAACTGAGAGGTGGAGGTGGCCTGGAGGCAGAGCCCCTATCACATGGGTACATCAAATCTGTTCTGACATTGGACTTTCGACTTGTCAAGCTCTTGCTGCTGCACAGGAACAGACCAAATGGCGAACAATTCCTATGGCCACCTGTTCGGCTAAGCATTGAAGAAGAAGTGTCCATTGTGGGGGTAGAGGGAAGGGCACGATAGGAATGAATGAGAATCAGGCCAGGGCCAGACAAACCAAGGAGTATCATGCCCTGAATGGGAGCACATTACCAGATACCACCATGTTGAATGTGCCATTCTAAGTCTGCAAACTCTGCCACCATATGGTCTGCAGATGAATTCATCATGGAACCTTTGAGACAGATCTTGCCAGTGGATACCCTGGAGCTGTGGAGAGGCAGTGGGAGCTACACCAGTGACAATGGCAAGAGCACATGTTTATCAATCTTATGGCTAATCCGGAGGAGTAGATTGGGAAGCACTTTACCCTCATGATGGTAGTATCGCAGGACTAGGTATAAAACTATCACACATCCTGATAACCTTGCCTTGACCGTTGGTGCTGCTTATTATTCAGCTTCATTTGCTTCTTCTTTGGAGCTGTAGTCAGAGATCTGTTTGGAATCCACCTTGTCCTGAATCTCCTTACTTCCACCTTTGCTTGAGCCACTTGCACATGTCTAAATCAACCTGAATGGGCCTGTCTGTGCAAGTCTGAAAATATAGTGCATGCACATCTATCACCATGGGCATCTTCAAAGCCCAGCTCATTTTCTCACACATCCTCCAGCACATACTGACTGTGTGATCCCAGCCACCTACTTTGAAAATTGGGAGAGGGACAGGAGCACACATTTCCTCAAACAAGCACCTGAATGGGGATTTGGATGTTCTGGCAAGCCTCAAAAGAGTTGACCCGGTAGAAATAGGAGAGACTTACAGCCATTTCAATAACAGCTGGGGGAAGAGTTCACATTCAGTCAGAGAGACCTAATGGGAGTTTTTGAAATTTGAGACCATTAGTCTTGTGCTGTTTCCAATGTCTCTGGTTTGGCTGAGACCAGAGGCAGAAATATTAAAATACCACAATTCTCACATTAGAAGTCAGAGACAGCTAATGTCAGGAAGAACTGGAAATCTTACAGGAAAGCCTGTCCTTGGATTTTTAACCTGATTCCCAGGCCAAAGAAGACAGAATAAGCTCCAGAAAAATATCCAACCCAAACTGGACCTCTGACACTTTGTAGGTTCATCCATCACTGCTCTCCAGGCCCGATTAGTTGGAGGGTTTTTGTTTTTGAAATCTTATTTTATCTTGCATGCTTGTTTGTGATCAGATTAATAGCTAATGAAGATTTCTGACTGAAAGGAGAGAGGGTAGGCATCTTGGACAGATTCACAACTATAACCATGTAGTATCAGGAACAGAACTGGCCACAGCCTGGTCACTAGGAAACCCGGCAAGCTCAGGTCAGCCCAATGAGCCTTCTCTAAAGTGTTGTATCTCATGTTCGGGCAAGGAAGCCAGCAGCCAGCTATTTGAGCCTTGTAGGGGCAACAACACAGCATCTGCTGAACGTGCACCATGCCCACAGCTGTGCTTGCCCTGCTCTTACTTTCAGCCCCTTGTTCCAGTCCTTGTCCCAGTCTTGTTCAAGTCTTCGCTCCAGCCTACCCTTTACCGCCCAGTCCTGCTCCTGATTCTGACATTGGTTCTGACCTTTGGATTGGCTCCTTGACCCCGACTCTGGCTTCACCCTGAGCCCAATACCTGACTCCTGGATCTACACCCATCATTGTTCCAAACATTATTCCTGCCACTGTAACCATCAGGCAAGGTCTTGCGCCACCAAATAGGTAGGCTGCCCACATCCTGGAAGCTTACATGTGGATCTCAGTCTCAGGCTGGAGACACAGAACCCAACTGAAAGACAAGGAAATTATGAGTGGACTAATTTTCATTTTTGTTTTGATTTTTTATGAGGAAAAATCCCATTTTTTGTTCTTTTATTCTCTTTGACCCTCCCTTGCATTTGGCCAAGGGATAGTTTAGAGTGGGTCCCATCCCAGAGTTTGAGTATATAAATGACAGTTTATGACAAATAGTAAGAAGGTCTTCTGAAAGACAGGAAGCCTGTCAACACTGGTACTTCAGACATTGTGCCAGGTAGTCTGGACTCTAGTCTGACCATAATCTTTATACTGGGCATTGGTACACCATTGACTGCATCCTTTTCATTTTTACATAGAATCATAGAGTTGGAAGGGACCTCAGGAGGTCATCTAGTCCAACCCCCTGCTCAAAGCAGAAGTAACCTCAGCTAAATAATCCCAGTGAGGGTTTTGTCAAGCCTCATCTTAAAAACCTCTAAAGGTGGAGATTCCACCACCTCCCTAGGTAATCCATTCCAGTGCTTCACCACCCTCCTAGTGAAAAACTTTTTCCTAATGTCCAACCTACATCTCCCCCCCCTGCAACTTGAGACCGTTGCTCCTTGTTCTGTCATCTGCCACCACTGAGAACAGCCTAGCTCCATCCTCCCTCAGGTAGTTAAAGGCTGCTATCAAATCCCCCCTCATTCTTCTCTTCTGCAGACTAAACAAGCCTAGTTCCCTCAGCCTCTCCTCATAAGTCTTGTGCTCCAGCCCCTTAATCATTTTTGTTGTCCTCCGCTGGACTCTCTCCAACTTCTCCACATCCTTTTTGTAGTAGGGGGCCCAAAACTGGACACAATAATCCAAATGCGGCCTCACCAATGCCGAATAGAGAGGAATAATCACTTCCCGCGATCTGCTGGCAATGCTCCTACTAATGCAGCCCAATATGCTATTAGCCTTCTTGGCAACCAGGGCACACTCCTGACTCATATCCAGCTTCTTAACCACTGTTACCCCCAGGTCCTTTTCTGCAGAACTGCTGCCTAGCTCATCGGTCCCCAGTTGGGACCCAGTTTGGAACATGAGCTGTACTAAACCCCAGTCTCATCATCATTGGCCCAGTTGTCCATAACCATTGGAATCCAGTAGTCTGAGATGTATGCTGCCCATAATATCTCATTAGACATCTGAAATGGGCTGGGATTTTTCATGAATACTTTTTGAAAATATAGTCATTATGGCCCTCAGTTTCATGCATGCAATCAGGAAGGCAATGAGATTTCACAAGTGTAAGAGGGCAGAATTGAGCTATATGATCTGAAGCAGAAGCAACATGGTGATATCAAAATCTCTTGACAAATCAGACATGTTTCAGTTGTCACATTTACTTTGTACTCCCTTGTTTTCCAAAAGTAAATCTGAGCCCATGAACCCTTCTATTTCAACCTGTCATACTCTTACTTTCCTGTCTAGGAAAACATAGTCCTCTCATCTTCAGAGTTGTGTGGAAATTGTGTGACTATCTTGTGGCCATGTAACTATCAGCTCAAAGGAGCAAGTCATAGGAGAGTTAAAAGAATGGACAATTCTACGGAAATTGCCAAAGTTTTCTAAAAGGGCTGTTGACTCACAGAAAGTGAAGAGTAGGACTGGCAAAATTTTTCCATCAAAACTATTTTTCATTGGAAAATTGGGGTTTTGACAAAATGAGTTTTCCACAAAAAAAAAAAAAAATTAGGTTTCTTCAGAAAAAATGTTGATATTTTCTCAGAAAAACTGAACAGCCCAAACCAGAAATATTTTCATTAAAAAATGGTGCCACAGTGCCTCATGGGAGTTGTAATTTGGGTATCCTATATACCCCTTTTTCCTCTTTGGCCTGGGATCTCTTGCTGGACTACATCTCCTAAAATACACCCTAGCTAGGGACTCCTACCATGTATCCCCTCACTGGAAGTATCGAAACTGGTGGAGCATGGGAGATATAGTCTGATTGGGAGCCCGGCCTATAGAAAAGAATGTGAGTGTAACTATAGCTCCCAGGAGATGCCACTTTGAATGAAAATATTTTAATGTTTGATATTTTGCTGAAAAGTTGGAATTTTCCGTGGAAAAATACACTTATTATTTGACTAGTTCTAGTTAATAGCTCTTTTTGAAATGCAACTGAAGTGGTTTATTGGTAAATATACATGTTAGGATTTATTTGATGTCCTCATTTCTTTGTTTTAGACAGTAGCCAGCACTCTGCGCTGCAATGTGTCAGTACTTTTCAAAGCAGACAGAGAGCTCCTTTTCAGAATACTGTGCTAGAGTCCAATCTCATTAACACTGGCGTAAATCTGCAGTAACTCCACTGAAGAGTGTTATTCCCATGTAACTGAAGTCAGACTCTGCCTGTGATGCCACAAGACACAAACCCATATTAAACCAATTGAGCTAAGGGAAGAAACCTAAAGATTACATTACTTTGGTGACAATAAATAGTATTGGCTGGAGGTTGGGGGAGGGGGTGAATTCATCTGGTTAGCATCTGTGGCAAAGTTGGTGGTCTTTAGTTTTAGTCAGCCCTAATCCTTTGGACAGTCAAAAATAAATAAATAAATAAATAAATAAATAATCAATTGTTGTTTCAGAAAGCAATAAGAAAAAGACAAACAGAGAAGGGATGGAGGCCTCCCCAGTGCGCAGCTTTCTAAACCCCAGGAGAACAAACAGACGAGCTCCAGGGGACCTCTCAGAGTGCGCAATTTATAGAGAAATTGTCAAAGCTTTCATTCAGGGAGACTGACTCCACCGTAAATGGGAGGAGTGTAGGGGCAGTAGCTCAGAGCAAATGCATCTTACGTTTCTTAGCAAACATTCCAAGGTTATCATAAAACAGTCCTGTGTATTTGTGCTGCAGGGTTCCATTAAGTGAGATTCCTTCCCCAGCAACCTATACCGGCTACAAGTTTCACTCAATAGCTTTTTGTCTGACCTTCTGGGTAATTGCACATGACCTATAGTTTTTGGGTTTTTTTAAATTCACTCAACAAAAAAGTGTTGGTCTTATGGCTGTGAGACTCCATATCTTATTTTCTGGGACCAGCATTAATATTTAAATCCTCTGTGGATTGGATTGCTTTTCCATTTTGTACATAGCTTTTTTTTAAAGCAGCTATTGGATTGTATTTCTCTTGTCAGTAAAAGCTATTTCCATATATGCCAGAACATAAAGGGACCTGCCTTCTTTATAGTTACCTTAACAATTGCTCCTGCATTTTAAGGTATTTATACATTTTAGAAAGAGATGGGATTTGGTGACCACACAATTTCCCAGCTATAAAATGTTCAACACATTGAGTTTACTCACCAGCAAAGGACTGTTGGCCTTTTATATTACAAGTTAAATATTTCTGAAGGTTCAAGAGATTGTCACGTTAGTAACTAAGCAATTCTATTTGTTAATGATCAACAGAACAACCATAATTAGAGAAGGAAGGAGAGGATGGTAAAAATCACCACTGTGCAGAACATTATGGGAAATCTGTACAAATGACCAGGAAAGAAGTAAAGTCACGTTTCACAATAACAAAAGGTAACAAAACAATTACAGATTAAACATAAGGACTCAGACTTCTCTGTGGGAATCTAATAAGAGGTGGCATTCTCCATGCACCTGGAGACAGTAAGATATGTGTGTGTGAAAATCTGATTCCTTGTCCCCTCTCCTCCAAATCTGAAATACCAAACTCTGCTCCCTCCCAAAAAAATACACCTCCTGTGAGACTGGAGACAAATAGGGAGAGAGTCTGTATACAGCAGCAATAATTAAAGTAACATAACAAAGTATATTTAAGTGACATGACTTAAATAGCTGTGGAAAAACAAGGTTGTGAGGCGGAAATAGCATAGAAAAACTATTGGTATCATTTCTGCTAATAACACTAATACATCCTTCCCACCGCTCATCCCCAACAATTCTCTCTGCAGAGGTACTCAGCAATTTTTTTTACCTGAAGGATCTCTGCGGTGGCTGATATGAAGAAATGGTATCTCTAGGCTTGGTGGGGGTCTAATCTGGGAATGATCAGAGTCATGGGGTCCCTGTGACATGTTATTTTCTGACAGCCTGGAAACTTTAGCGTTCCAGATCCTGGACACTTGAACTGACTAAAAGAGAGAAGCAGCAGCTCTCAGTCATCCAATTAGTGCTTTTCACAAACTCTCAGCTTGGACAGTCCAGCTGAATTGTTTGTCTGTATCTGGCTCATTGAGGCGTTAGGCAGTTATTTTGTCTACCTGCAGTAATAAGGATTACAGCTAATAGTGTTATATCGGAGAGGAACCCAAACTTCATTTTGGTTAGGTTTCTAAATGTGATTGGAAGCCCCTAGGATATGGCGAATGGCTAAAGCTCAAATCTGTTTTACATTTTTAAAACCAAATTGGATATTTGCTTCTGAACTAGTATTCAGATTACACAATGAGAAATCAGATTACACAATGAGAGTCTTTAGTAATCACTGTGCCTCTAGTAATATTTTTAATAGAGGAAAAACGGATTACAGGCATTGATTTTTAATATCAACTCTCTTTCCCTGGGAACACCAATGTCCTGGAGATGTCATGTTGCTGAAGCCTTTGATAATTCACTCTGATGGTTAGTGTACAATGAGGGGTAGGAAGTAATGCATAAAAATTTGTATTGATTTACAACCTTGCTCAATCCAATTGCCTTTAACTTTTTTTTTTTTTTTTTTTGGAATGGGATGGAGTGTAGATCAACACAGCGTTTGTTCCATGGAAAAAGCCTTACAAGAGTAAACACATGCATTATTAAGGTGTGTTACTATTAAATGTGGTTTTTAAAAGTGCAAACACAGTTAAAATGTAAATTACAACTCACTGACAAAATTACAACCTTTTCTGAGGCTGCTAGCAACGCTCAAAACAACTGAGTCAGAAGGTGCATTTTTGAAATGCCCACTTCGTAATAGAGGAAAGCCACAGAGAGATGGGTTAACAAGAAATTCATATACACATCTAGTTCAAATTCTCTAATACTTCACCCACTTTTAGAACAACATTTGAATCCAAAGACCTTTACATTGTGAAATATTTAAATACATTTATTTTTACTTCAGCTTTTTGGCTCAGACTATGAGAGAGAGACTTTTTATTATGTGATATTTTTGGCTATGACACAAAATGGATATGCGGGGAGTGTTAAAAGAGCACCTCTTTTCCCAAAACTTCCAATCCGTTTTTGCAGACTCAAGAGGTGAGTGCTCATTCGATTAAGAGAGAGGGAGCTCATAGTAATTATTTCCTAAAACTGAGTTTACTGTTAGCCAATTGAAAGCTTCATTGAGTCATGGCTTCTGAATGATTAGAAGCCCGTGCCCAAGAAGTGCATTATTTCCTTTTTGGTGAGAAACTACTGGACGTGGATAAGTGACACTAATCTGTTTACAATGGCAAACGTTTTCAAACCTAGGCTCTAAAGGTAGGTTACTAAATCCATATTTAGCCCCTAAATAAACATGATTTGACTTCCAAAGACGCTGAGCACTTGCTGCTCTCCCTAACTTCAGTAGGATGTGTGGATGTCTAGCATATGCAAAAAATCATACCACTTATTTAGGTACCTAATAGATTTCAGGAGCCAGGTGTAATCAGATATAAAAATGTTGGCCAGCATGTACAGTTCTTGCAGAATATTATCTCATTGCTCTCCTTGATTATTTCCTCTCATACTTTTCACTCCACTCAAATTAGCCACTCCAATGGCCTCCTCCCACCCTCTGTTCTGTACCTTTTTCTATGAATCCCTGTTGCTGCCTCAGTTTCTCCTACCAATATGTTAATGTAACCCTTCAGATAAGTTAAAACTCTCTCCCCTGCCTTGTGGCATAATGAGAGTCCATATCAAAAAAGTTTCCTTCCCCAGTGTTTACAGGTTTCTCATTAGCAGAGAGGCTCCAGTTTCCACCTGGTCTCGGCGAGGATGTGAAGGGAAATTTCCCTCATTGTTGCCCATAAGTGCCAACCTTGGGGTCCTGGAGGAGTAAGCAGATGCCTACTCAGGGCCTCAAGCCCACATGACTTCTTCACTCCAGTTTGTTTATCTCATCTCATTTCAGGTCTCTCTCCCACCCTGGACTCCTGACATAAAATCCCAGGAGCTCACAAATGTTCACTAAGCAGTCCTTCCTAAGAGATTCTTCTCCAAGCTTTCAGAGGGTCACCAAAGTCCCACCTGTCCCTCCCCGTTGCAGGGATCATTAGTCTCTTCATGTTACTTCCCCTTTGCTTCTAGTTGCCACCCAAACTCTTTCAGTGGCGAAAACAGAAATTACAGTTCCTTCCTCATTTTCTTCCCTTAAGATCAAAGAGAGATGATTATACATCCTGCTCCCCTTCCCAGAATGCCCAGATGCAGAAGCCCAAAATCGGAACCCTCAGCACAGTCACATGCAGAAACACAGAAGACCAGAACCTAAGAAGAGAGAAAAAAGTGCTGAAAAGTTCTGTGTGTCATTGACTCAACTCCGGAGGTATTAATTAGAGCAGGTTGGGAATTTTTTGACAAATTTTCCCCCACAAGGGCCAACTTGTTGAAACCAAAGCTTTTCCCGGGAGTCAGTTTTGACTAAACTTACTGGGACGAGGGCTTGGGCCAAGGATGGCATTTCTGCTCAAAGTCAGAAAGAGAGAGAGAGACACATACACACACACCTGAACATACCCACTAAGCGGTGCTTAAAGTGCACTGGCACACAATGGGTCACAGACCCAGGATATACCATTTCTAAAAAGCTAGCCAGGTTGCTGAGGGGTGCGATTTTTTGTATTGCATCGGGGGAAAATCCCTTCTGATTGGCTGCTTGCCTGCTTTTCCCATTTGCCTGGCTGTTGGGGAAGAGCAGCCAATTAGAGCTACTGCAGAAAGCAGGCAGAGCTCTCCCCTCCCTGCAGGAGCCAACACAACCTTCTCCTTGGAGAGGCCGGGGTCAGAAAGAGCCCAAAAGCTCAGAACAGGCCTGCTCCCTCCTCCATACTGTGAGGTGGCAGAAGGATGGCTCCTCTGCTCCCTACACCTCCTGCCCTGGAATGGGGAGAGGGGAACTTGGTGCAGCTGGCCCAGGCCTGGGAAGGGAATGTGAAGAACTTCAGGAGCTCCAGAGGTGAGGCTGGGGGAGCAAACCTAATGTGGGGGCAGAATTAATTGCTAGATAGGCAGGTGTGGGTGATAGTAGACAATCCCGCCCCCCCCCCCTTTTCAGATCACTTTAAGCTGTGCCAATAGCCCCAGAGAAAGACCTAACTCATACTAGTTATTAGGCACACTCCACGTATGTGGGAGACTAAGGTTAAAATCAGAGCATGGACTTGACCTTGGGTCCCACATCCCAGAGGAGTTGCCCCTTATCACTGGCTATGATACAATGGGCTGGGGTCTCTCTTTCTTGTTTTTCCATGAAAAAAATGGAAAGTCTTGATTTTGCTCCCATGAAGAACAAACATTTTGGAAATCTCAGAAATTTGCATGGGCCAGGAAGACAAGTTCCTGCCCTACTGTAGTGTTAATGCTGTGAACTAAATTGGGCTTTAAAGCAAAGCCTCGTTGCATGTCTCCACAGGAACCAGCTGAATAACTATGGTATATCTTGTGGACTCTGGGGTACTGCACTTCATGAATCTGCCTTTTGATTCTGTCAAACTGCCATTTCCTTTTCATAGTTCAGTGTGGATCAGAAGGGCTATTCAAAGGGGGAAACTTCAGTTGTGAAACCCATGCTTGTGTAGCGATTAGCACCATCCAAATGACTCCAGCCCAGAGAACGTATTCGCTCAGCTATTCCAAAAATGCCAACTTGCAGAGTGCTGCTTCAATCAAAATAATCTCTCAGTGAAATGACACCATGCCAGTTAAAGCAATTCTTTAATAAACCTAACTGATAGATTCATCTTGCTCTTCTGGAGGAGAGCTAGAACATCCTTCCTGAACACTCCCCCTGAACTTGTACATGAGTTAGTGGTTAGAATGCTCTTTAAATCAGAGTCAAATTTATCTTGATTAAAAACAAATGTTACAAATCAGTGACAGTTGCAGACAGCTGAAGGTCTGCTATTTGTAGCCTAAAGTTGGAATAAACTGGAAGAGACAAAGTAAAGAACAGATCGTGTAGAATTATGTATTTTCTCTTTTACTCTCCAACTGCACAATTATTTTTTTAAACTATGTGACAGGTTTTCCATACATGATAACAATATTTCACTATGCAACATATGGAGCCTTTTATGAAAGTTTTAGGCACAAACATCAGATCTTAAAAAAGTCGGAATATGAGTAATGCACCAAAATTTTGCATACTTCTTGTTTTCTTCAATGTCAGACCTGAGGTAAATGCACTTCACTCACTTTATAAAGCCAAAGCCCTTCTTACTTTAAAGATGACTCAGGGTAATCAATGTCTGCTAAATTTTCACAGATTTGTACCGGAATGTTTGGACAGAAAACTGGGACACACCTTTTAACTCCAGTCAAAGTATACTGGAAAAGGCATCAACTGAAAAGTCATCTGGTTTGAAACAATGGGTCTTTAATGGCAATAACTGCTAATGATACTTTACATGTTTAGAGAGTTGCATAAAGATTAAGTAAATAATCCTATCCCTCTGAGTGTAGGAAGGTATTGCCCCCAGTTTATAAATGGGGAAACCGAAGCACAGAGATGATAAATAAATAACTTGCTCAAGGTAATACATCAAACCAGCAGCAAACCTGGGATTAAAACTCCTTGGACCCTTGGCTCATGTTTGAAGCACTAAGATGATAAACTGAATTTTTCCTCATAAATTATTGAATCAAAACCTAGCAAAACTGCATATGTATATTGTAAAAATATATATTGAAGCAGTGAGCGAAGTGAAAGACAAGCAATTTAACATGCTATCAATCCTTGGGGGTGATGTCAAGGATGATCTAGCATTTGGATACAAAATTGAGAAAGAGATGGGCCAAAACTAAATCTCCGGATTTGAACAAATGTGCACGTGTTTGAAATTCGAACAGAGCTCTGAAAGCATATTTTGCAGCTTTCTCCATCTTTATAACTGATCAAATCAAAATCCTTCCACCAAACACCCACAAAATTTGGAGTGGTTTAGATTTGGCTCCAGAGCAACACTTTGAGCCTTCGCTGTTGATAATCTATGTTCATCCCTATAATTTGCAAATTTGGTTTACCTCAGATTTAGAAGGTGCAGATATCAAAATAGTTCTTGGAATAGATATCTAAAGAAACTGAGTAGAATCATTTTCAATATTCCTTTCAGAGGTCAATGTGAACTTGAGATACAAAGTAAGAGGCAGAAAATATAATGGATATGAGCAAGGTACTTTAGTTTTGAAAAAACTAGGGGATATATTTATGTTGCTAAAGGGCTTTATTATAATGCTAGTTTAATGTTGCTAAACCTCCCATTTAATTTCAATAGGTCCCCGTGTTAATTTTCTCCATTACATTACAACAGTCTGGCTACACTTTTGGTGTGAATCAACATTGCTAAGATAAAATATTATGAGAAAGTAGTTACTATGTATATGCATTTGTGGGAACTAGTAACATTTTAATTTCTGAAGGACTGTGTGGCTCAGGCAAGAGAAAGAACCTTTTTCTTCTAGGTTATTAGTTTGAATCCATGCCTGGTCAGTAGTGAATTAAAAAGTTTACTAGCAGATATCTAGTTTTGGTGACTTTTTGAAAGGAATGTAATGGTTTTAGATCATTTTGTTTAGTTTTAGCACTACAAAAATCACCAGCAGAAATTGTATTAATTGGCATCTTAGTAGAAAGAAGAAGAGGTAAGACTCAAATAGGCTAGAGCACTGAATTCTTGCAGAAACCTCTCTCATTCCCTTACTTGCATATGTGAACTAATATGAAAATAGCACATATCCTATGTCACAATCAACATTTAAGTTTTCATTATGAAGCTCAATAACACAAACTCTCCCTCATCCAAAAAGGTCATGTTCTTCCTAAAATATGCTCACTGTAATTCATTCAAACTAATTCTGCAAAACATTTTTCCATGTAAATAGGAGTTCAGATTGAAAGTGCTGTTGGACACAGCAGTGTGTGTGTGTGTGTGTGTGTGTGTGTGTGTGTGTGTGTGTGTGTGTGTGTGTGTGTGTGTGTGTGTGTGTGTGTGTGTGTGTGTAAAATGCCATAACATGTACATAATTTACAATAGAAGAGCACAGGCTTCAAACAACTGAGCATATAATAGCATCAAGTCGCTTTATAATTTGTGGCCTAAATGGAATAATGATATTTGCAACTGTTTCAGTGCATAGCTGATTTTTTATTTACATTTTTTCTGATGTTCAGACTCCTTTATCCTTATGATGAGTAGCCAAATTTCACAACGTTCTAAGAATTCTTATTTTTTTGTAAACACCTGGTTTTTTTTATTTAAAGAGGTAGAACTTTAGCCCGAGTTAATCAGTCTATAGGTTTGAGCTTCCAGATGTAAGACATGTTAAATCACTGTGACTTTTAAATATACAGGAAATCCTTTTTGAAATGTCTGGTACATATGGTACTTTTGAAGTTTGCACAAGTTTTCCCTGTTCCCCACCATTACTCCTGTGCTTTTGTTGTGTTATTTTAAATGACGCATTTCTTCAGATGTGTTATATCAGGGAAGCTTGGAGGCATGTATAACGTTGCATGTCTAGGATAATTAAGTTCATCTCTCAAAAAATTACAACTGTTGACAACTCCGTGCTTAATTGAAGAAAGGTGATTTATTGAATAGTTAGAAATAAGGAGGTTTGTACATGATGAGAGAAATAATTAGCACATTTTTATACCACCTGAAGGGTCACATACAGCTCCTTTGGGATATCATCTTTGATGTAGAAGGCATTAACTGACCAGTGTACAGAATAATGTCCAACAACAAGGGTCAAGGAGGGAAAATGTCATCCAAGGGCACCAGGGAAAATGCCACTAGATCATCAATGCAGAGTTGGGCAGGACCTTGTTTTGTAAGATCAGAGCCATAAGACATACCCACAGTAAAATGCATGAGCACTTCATTTAGAAGTCCAAGAAGATGAACGGGTTATGTGATAGCTTGTAATTTTAACATAGTTTTCAGTATACCACTTACAATACTAAAGGGTTTCCTGGTCCTGCTTGCAGGCAGGAGGCTCTGTGAGGGAAGGGTGTAATCTGGGTTTTCAGCAGTCTGCCTGCAAAAGCACCAGTCTGATGCTGGAAGCAAGGTGGGCTGGATTGTGTGTGTGTGTCTCTCTCTCTGTATTTGGTTGCTGTGTGATGGAATTCTTGACACTTAGGCATATAGTGCAATTATTGAGGTTACTCTGTACTCCAAACCCCTACGGTGCCTGTAGCGTGCCAAGTGTACCACGTCTTAGAGGCAAGCACTGATGGTGCTCCAGCAGCCCTGTAAGCGCTAGCCCTGGTGGGTTCCAATAACTGCTCAGACACATGACTAAGGGCAAGGGTGTTTTACTAGTGCTGGCGGAAGAGGGAAAGGTTGCAGATACCCTAGGTACAGAGGATTAAACAGTTACAGGTCAACGTGAGCAACAGTGGCTTCTGTTCGGGCCCCTGAAGCAGCCAATCGAGTGTCATGGCTCTTTGGGGCCTGGGGTGGTCTCTCCTGTCCAGTCTCTATCCAAACAAATAGGAGCTTGCAGGTTTCCAGCCCAGGCTTAGTTATTGTCTCTCATTAGCACCCCTCTGCACTGGCTTCCCACCCCGCTGCTGGTGCTGGTCCCCCAAAGGTCCACACAGACCTGCACTCAGCTGTAACATCCAGCAGTCACAGCCTGTTCCACAGGCAGCTCTGTCCACAGTTCCTGGGGTTCCTCTGCAGCTCCCTGCTGCCTTGTGCCTCCTATTCCCAAACAGAACCCAGCTACTTCCTTCCCGGTTTAGGACCTTTCCTCTCATCTCGCCAGGGGAAAGGGGAGCACAATGAGGACGGGGCTACTGGGAACTTTGCCAGGAGGAAGGGGATTTGCAGTGGGGAATCCCCCTAGTAGCCCCTTGTTTAGCAGATCCATTGTATCAGTCTTACATGACAACCTTTCAGGAAAAGTATTTATGTTTTGTTTCTAACTCTCTGTGTACGCCAGCAACATAACAGGTGAGAACCTATAATTCTAGATATTCCAAAACAAGGGCACAGTTCTGCAAACTCAGCAGAGTTCCATTGGCTTCAGTGTTACTACTCACATGAGTATGGGCTGCTCACAGCAGTAGAGATTTTGAATTTTCAAGATTTTGTCCACAATGCTTAGGGACATATTGTGTCACCTTTACTAACATTGATTAGCACTTGACCCCTGACCAACTCCTACAGACCTATGACCTTGTCTCATGGGTGGTTTTATGCTTGCTAGAGGTAAAATGACATTATAGGAGTATAAGATTGACGGGGTTATTGCTTATTAGTTTGGAACATGCATGGGGGACAAACACATGAACATGAGTACATGAGTTATTAGGATTGCTATGATTAAAGGGCTGAAATTTAGCCAAATAATATAGGCCTAAGGGAATAACCCCAGGTCAGATGGGAGCAGTTGTGGGAGTAGTTTTGTGGGTTTTCTCCAGGTGCTGTATGCCTCTGCAGAGTGCCTGGTCAAGCTCAATTGAACCGTGACCAAACCGGTCAGTTTTGGGTGAGGAGTGCGTCAAGGCTGTCCGCTGTCTGCTCAGCTGTATGCTCTTGCCATCGAGTCCTTCCTTTGTCTTCTCTGCAGGAGGTTGATGCTCCATGAGCCAGAACTGAGGGTGGTCCTGTCAGCATACACCAATGATGTATTCCTCATGGTCCAGGACCAGTTGGCAGCATCCTCCACCCAGATCAACTGGGTCCAGAACTCTGGTCTGATGGTCGGGGCTGGGTCGCAGGTGAGCTCCCTCCCACCCGTGCTTTAGACCATCTGGTGGAGCAGTGGGTCCACTGCTCTATCTGGACGTGTATCTTTCTGCCACCCATCTTTTTTCACTGGAGAACTGTCAGGATTTGGAGGGCAGGGTGGCTGAGCGGCTTTGGAGATGGACAGGACTGTTCTAACGCCTCTCCCTGTGGGGGAGGGCACTGGTGCTTAACCAGCTTGGGAAGCTTTAGCAGTGGGCAGGCACAAGCCCACTAACACCTCCCCTAATTCAAATAGTAGAACTCTCCGGTAGCCATCTAGTCTGACCCTGTCACAATACAGAGAGAGAAAGAGAGGGAGCGCATAAACAAGAGACTGAACAAAGCTGAACAAACAGAAGAAAGGAATATCTGAAAGAAAAGTCATTTAATTGAAATCCATTCCCTGAGAATTAATCAAAGGGAGTTAAGGAGGAAGTCAGAGGAGAGACTGTATGTGTCTCTATAAAGTCAGAAAATGGATGAAGACTCCAAGACTATTTTGAAATACATGGCCAGATCCATGGTGCAGCTTGTCTGTCCCATGCCCTGTAAATCCAGCATTACCAAGCATGAGAGGGTGACTTCAGTGCAATGGAGATCCTCTGATGAAGTAGAAGCTCCTGTGTCATCTCTTATTGCAGCTGTTGGGGAAGGGGGCATCACCAGCAGAAAGCCAGCATGTCCTATGTTCAGCTAGTCGCTGGCTGCCATTTCAGACCATTAGGGCCATTTACAGCTGGTGTAATTTAGAGCAGCCTTTGAAATGCCCCAATTGCTGGGAATTGGTCCTGCACACAGTAGAGCTAAAATCAGAAGAATGCAAAGGCAAACTTTATGCTGCCTTTACTTACACACACACACACACACACACACACACACACACACACACACACACACACACACACACACACACACACAATCTGCTACACTTTAACTTCGTTGAGAGTTGAAGGCATTCAGCCTATGGATTCCAATTTCATGAAGACAACTTTGCAACCCAAATCAATTGCACCTATTAACTGTGAGCAAAAATGATAGCATGGGGCTATCTATGCACCAGGGTGCAACTGCAAAGGAGGCAATAAGAAATCTATATGCTAGTATTTTGAGGAGAAAATATTGAAGGCGCAATGATTTGTAATCTGAGCCTTCAAAGTTGGAGGATAACCTGAAGATCTTAATCATAAGTGGGAGTTTTAAGAGGCAGAAAAGAAATCGAACATAATATTATAAGTATACAGGATACAAAAAATGCTGTCACTTACTCGGAATAAACATGGGTGATGAATTGTGCAGAAGCCTGACCCAGCAGATCTTATTCAGGCAAAATTCCAGCTGATGTAAATAAGTTTTGCCTGAATAAGGACTACAGGATTACACCCTCTAACGTAATATATAATATCAGTAGAATCCTGGCACAGAAGGTGCATTACAGCATTTTCTGCACAATCAGAATAAAGCAAGGGATAAGGTAAAGGACTACTGTCATTAATCTGTGACCACAGTAAAGTTTAATATGTAGGGAAGCCGGATATGATTTCTAAGAATGCTGATAATCAAAGATTAAGTCTAGAGTAACTCTACTCGATTTACACTAGAAGCGAAAAACATGAATAAAAGAAAAGGAATAGTTGTCACCATACTGGTATCTGTAATATCTTCATTGTCTCTATCTTTTTCCTTTTGTCTTGAAGGATAAATGTTGAAGAAGAAAGGCAATTTAAAAAGAGATGGCTTTGTAAAAATATTTTTAAAAAAAGATTAAAAGAATGAATACTAAAAGCATGTAGACTTTTCTATCTGGTATTTGCTATTTAGTTGTGTGGACAACTCAGAAGAGCAGATGGAATTAGTGAGATAAGGCCTCACGACAGCAGAAAGTCCCCACTCATGAAAGAAAAGGTGAAAGACACGCAGGCAGGTTGATTGAAGGGCTAGAGATGTTTGAGGAAGAAAGTGTGCAGGACAGATGCATGAGTATCAGCAGAGTAGAAGATTCCACTATGGGTCCCCAAGGTGAAATGAGCAGCAGGTGCTTGGTTGCTGAAGTGGGATAATAAAGCAGGCAGTTTCAAAGGGCAGAAAGGTACCATAGCCCTGGGAGACATTCATTATAATGCAGCAGACTTGAAAGCTCCCTGAACACATGCAATTATATTTTGCTGATTTGAAAACAACTGATTTTGTTGGAAACCTCCCTCCCCCCCCCCCCCCCCCCCCCCCACATAAATAGCCAAAAGCCAACAGAGCTCTTAGTTTCAGAGAGCAACTTCTCTGCTAGTAACAGCAGGAACTATTAAAGAAGCATTAAAGGAAAGGCACTGATTCCAGAGTTTAGGATGGAAACCAGAGTGACCGATAGGTCAGACAAAGTATCTTAAGTCCTAAAAATCTTTCCGAGGGAAGATACTGTTTCTGATTTGATTTTGGTATTAATAGAGGAGTGCAATTGAATAATACCTAGCCTATTTTTATAACATTGATATCTCTGCAGAGGTTGTGTTTTGGGTTAGAGTTTCCTGCACAACTGTAGTACAGTGCTTTTTAAGGTCATAAATTAAGTCAAGAATGACAGCCAAAAACTGCCCTCAGATATACTAGTGTAAATTCAGAATGACTCCATTGACCTCTATAGAGTTATATGGAATTTCACACCAATGTGTAAGGAAATGAAAACAGACTTTGGCTCTGACTATGCTAAAGGAAGAAAATACCAGTTTATAAATGGAACCAGTGACTTAGCCATAGCTTTCTATGGCTTATTCTCCTTTGGCCATCAGCCACACTGCTTTTAATTACAATTTGTGTTAAACAGACTGAGTTTGGAGATTTGAATACCTCCCTGATTATATTGTGAATATAAAAAGTAACACAAGTGCTTTCAAAAGCCACAACCAGGCCAGCCCTGGGCAGGGAGGCTGCACAAAAGAGGGACATTCAGAAGTGCAGTTTTAAAACACAATAAAAATATGACTAATATTTTTGTCCATATATTAGCTAGTATAAAATATGAGATGACTTGCAAGATTTTATAAATATATCAAAGGCTTCTGGTTACATAAAAAAATCTTACATTTTTATCTATTATGCTTAGGGCTTAAGGTTTCCAGTTCAAACCCTTTGTCATTTCTTGCTTTGAAAAACTGATACAATGTACTGTACATTGACACTTCAAAGTGATGTCCCTAGTTCATGGGACAATACTTGATATGTGTTTCTTCTCCCACACTATAAAAGGGAAGAATACAGCCAGCTAACTACTACTGCCAGAAACCCTGTCAAAATTAGGGTCAAATTTCCTCTTTTTTTTATTCAACCATTTATATACTTATCTTGAAAAATACAACAAGAGACTAGATTCACAGCCTCTTTTTTTGGACAGAAGGATAAAAACTACTTCCCCTGCACCAATGTATTCCATTGGCAGGTTTATCTTTATGAACTGTAACTCTATGTGTATTGCTGTCCCTTTAAGTTCTGAATACTCATTGTATAGCAGAGTTTGCAGCTGGTAAACTGATGCTTGGAGTTGGAACTGGACCCGAGAGTGTACTGTGTGGTATCTGTAACAAGGAACATTCCAGTACGCTAATTTTGAGTGAAATTCACCTCTGTGCAGAGGGCCAGCAAAAGACATCGGCACCTCTCAAGGGCTTATGAGAATGGAACCGAGAGTTTGTGAGCACTCTCTTTACAGGGGTATATTTCACCCTTTGGACATTTCATAGTATTACTTGCTGTTTGCTCTCTTCTGTAGCTGAAGCTATTGATTTCTTTGGGTATCTGGAGACATAACAAGAATTTCTGGCAAGATTTTAAAAGAGCAAAGCAGCCAGTGAAGTAGCAATGAAGGACACGACGTCTGGTTTAAAGAAGGACAAGTAAAAGTGATTATTTGTGGGAAAGTTATCAGGCTTCACTGGAGTGGACGAGATGAAGATTTTGTAGTTTATGTTTGAAGGCTACAGCAGTATTTCTATGCCAATAAGATTGAAGTTGCATAAAATCAAAATTTCCCTTTATTTTTATAACGTTGTCTGGAAAATAAACATTTGCAGTCCTGAAAGACTTACATTTTTCTGGAGAAATTGACTATAAAAACTTATTTAAAACACTTTACAAAAATCCCCAAAATCCCTCAGACATCCTAGATGGAAAATATAATTTCACCTAAGAAGCCAAAAAGAGAATTTATCTCTGGCTAGCCTTTTATGGTCTGATTGATTTCCCATTGAAGACAACGGGAGTGGATCCATCATCTTCAGAGAAGGTTGGGTCAGGACCATCATTTCACAAATTGGCATTTCTACAAGCATTTGCAAGAAACCTTCAATGATTGTTCTGAGTTCATCCCTAGAAGAAGGTAGACTGTTTTTGCATCACTGCCCTCACCCAAGGGTTTTGCCAGAGAAGAGAAGCAAACATCTAGTTGGGGCTTGTATAGAAAGAGTCTAAACAATGGAGAATACACTGAGGGAATACACTGAATCAGAGCATCTCTGAATCTCTCCCATAGCTAACATCAACATCCCTCCAGCCATACTTTCCAGTATAGAGATCCTTGGTTATCCTGGTGGAAGCCAGTGTAATCAAGAGGTGTAGTGAGCCTAGCATGGGTGGAACAGATTGTGGACATATATCCGTAAGTGTGGGGAGAGGGTGAAATAAACATCCTTCTTCTTAGCAGAGTGGAAGACCAGCCATGATGCCAGTGGAAATACATGGACTATGCTGGTCTAGAGTCAGTCATGACATTAGATTCTTCACAAAGGTGGAGTAAGAGTGTAGTTGTAGCTTCACCCTCTTGTGCACAGGTCTGTAGAGACAAGCCAGCATAGGAGAAGTGCCTGCTTCACCACACAGAAGGGTACTGGAGCTCCCAATCTGGTGTTCTCACCCAGAACCCGTGGAGGAATTCTAACTGAGTCAGCCAGAATGCCTCTGGGAATTATCACTATTGTCACCCATCACACCTCTCATCTCCCCTCTCACAAACACAACCCAAGTCTGAAATGCCCCATTACAACCATATCAGAGCTCTTAGTTCTACAACTGATGTGAAGTGGCTATTGTTTCTGAAAGGTTCATGGCCACATGGTACATTTTCCAGTCCATGAGCACAAGTTTCCAGTGGATTTATAGGTGTACATTTCTGGAGAAGGAGCTCAGGGGGCATGGTGAATAAACAGGTAATTGAGGAGGGTTTAGATAAACCCACAGAGGAAGGCAAATTTAATCAGGTGTACTTTCTGTTGTAAATGATGTGTTAAAATATGTGCTAAACTGGTAGGTGTTTTTTCTACATCACTTCTATTAATATCAACAGGAGTTACGTGGTTAAATCCTTGAATATTATTATAAAGAGGTCCCTCGTATTGCCCCTCCCTTTCTAAAGCAGTGGAAGAGTTAATTAATTCAGACAGTGAGCAGTTATTCAATAGCAGTTAATATGCCCAAGCATTTCCTTTATTATACATTCAGTAAGACCAAAGCTAGAATAGTCTAACATTAACATGTCATTATAAATCCCTGGGAGCGAGCTCTTTTATAGTTTCTCCTATCAATTGGTCTTGTTGTTGCTCTTTTCTCCAGTTGTTTTGGTATAGTAATTTGATCCTGATGCTACTTGTTGTAGTTGAAGGAAAAGAAAGCTGAATCGATTTTCATGAATGGAAAATATTTTCAAAGTGATCATTTCAGCCACACGGGGACCAGTTTTGTGTTATTAAAGCTGCCTTTAAGTATATGCCTTTTTATGAACATTTGGGAAACTGAAACATAAGTAGCACAGTTGCAACCTCTTGTAAAAGGATACCAAGAATATTTTATGGCAAATAGGGTTAGGCTGGGATTTTCAAACTGGCAGAAGAGTTAGTTCTGTAAAACAAAGGGAGTTCTTCAATGGCACAAATGACAATGTGGCACCTAGCTCCTAAAGGGGGAAAAAAATTCTTGGGAGTTGGATGCCTGGCTCCCATTTCTGCTTTTGGAAGCCTCCCTGATATTTTTAAGGCTAAGTTCTTGTGCAGTTTCTGTGGTAAGTAGCAAGGGCTCTGTAGACTTTGACAAGTAGTTTTCTACTACAAATATTTCAGTCAAAACACAAAAAAGTGGCAGTTTTATCTTGAGTATAACGTCCCCCTTTTCTTCCTCACCAAAAATAAAAATAAAAAGTGCAACTCTAGTCCAGCGCTGCCTGTTCGCATCTTTTTTTTTTTTTTTTGATGAGCAAAGCATGGCTGACATTGTTAATAAGATTAATTTCCAGAACATACATCCCAATAGTAAGCAGGATTTACCCTTCAGTCGTTAGCAGTCTAACTACTGTGGTGCTCAAGTTAGTCTTCACTTAGGGACTAACTCAGTGGTTCCCAACCTTTTTGGCTTGAGAGTCACAGATATCATTTTTAGAATCCTGAAGGGCCACCAGTCTCCACCAGCAGCACACCCCCCATTGCAGCCAGATGGAAGGAGTTCTCCTCCTAGCTGATCTCCCATCCCCCTGGCTGCAGCAAGGAAATGGCATGCTTCCTATAGCCCCGTATGCTCCAACTGGGTCCCTAGGCAGTGGCTCCCTTCTACAGCCAGTGCTCCCCTCTCTCTGGCTCCAGCAGGATCCCCAGTGCCTAGGGACCCAGGTGGAGAGCTTTGCCATGCTGATCTCCCATCCCCTTGGCAGCAGCAAGGAGCCTGCATCGGCAATGCGCTCTTCCTGGTTCCTTAGGCAGCAGCTCCCTTCTGCAGCCAGTGGGAGGGGAGCAGCGGGCCACTCTGAAAGACCCCACGGGCAACTTTTGGCCTGCGGGCCACAGGTTGGGAACCACTGGACTAACTAAATGGAACTGCAGGTGTAAATATAATTTTTTCTATTTCCTAGTTGCCCTCCAACTAAAGTCACCCTCATCAGTTTTTACACCACCTAGTCTACAGTACGTAGGCAAATGGAGACCCATTCATGTTAAAAACCTTCTCTACCAATCTAGGGTGTTTATCTTTGCTTGATTACCAAGCACAGTTCTCATTCGCATCAACATGGACAAGTGCAGAATTTTCAGAAGGAATCCACAATACTATTCAGAACATTTTGAAGTTCCAGTTTGGAATTCAATGGCTTCTGTGGATTCTGAGCACTTTTAGATGCAGCAGAGCATGACATTTGGTCTTTTCCTGTGTTTTTGTAATGGAACATTATGATTGGATATTTAATTTTTAAATATTTAGGCCGGATTTTAGGGTCTTTGAAGTTAATGGAAAGACTCCCCTTTTTGCTGATTTTGTTTGCTCACAGTTTCACTTTCTTCCTCTGTGCTTGGTGCAGGGGAGATCAGAGTTGGAAAACCCAGACATTAAACCCTCAGGTACATGTCTTTTAACTGTAAAAGTTTTTCCCCTTCTAGAAGTGTCTTTTCTTATTATTCCCAAAGAACTGTACTCCTCTGCTGGAAATGCTAAGTTTAGCCAGGATGCAAGTGGTTTGTAGCAGGCTTATCTAACCCTGCTATGAGAAGGGCTCAGGTGACATAATGGGAAAACCCTTGGGCTGGCCTAAGGCTTGTCTACACTAATGTAGCACCAGTAGGCTACTACCCTATGGATATAACATTTCCATTGTAGACTAATGGAATAGAAGCTCCTTTTGTAGCTGTGTGGGTCCACCAATGCCAGTGAGATGCTATCGCTTGTGGGCGAGTAAGATACGGGCTGAAGCATGAGCTGTTTCCTGCTGACAGAGCTCATAGTGATAACAACTTAAGCTCCCAGGGGAAACAGGATGTCTCCTCTTTTACTGCAGCTCTGGCTGGGGCACATTCCTGATTCCTCTCTTCTCTTGTTTATTATTAAAACATTCATCCCCTTACCCCACATCAAACACTCACACTAGAGCCCAAATCTTGTTCTTGGTTACACTGGTGTATTTCCTGAGTGACAACACTGACTTCAGTTCGGTCAGTTGACATTTACACTGGAGTTAATGAGCCCATGGGTTATTACTATAACCTAGTCTGACTCTCTCATACACCCGGCTGGTATGGAGTATGACATAGGTGTACGGGGGAGACAGGAGAGAAGCTTGACCATGAATGTAGGCATTGCATGTGGTGGATTCAGTTGAATAAAGCGACAGTTGACCCCAGGTTTGCTTGAAGTGGCCCCACCTGCATAACAAAGTTAAGCAAAACATTACAACAAGGCCTTAGGGAAAGGATGGGAGAACTGTTTTGTAAGAAGAATTCAGTGTTTTGGTACAGAGAATTGGGATTTTCCAGTGCACAACCTACTGCTGTCAAAAACATGATGGTTAAGTAATGGCTGGCTGAGGAGCAGTCTCCTAGTGTTCCAAGCTGTAAAAACTGTGGATGGTCAGAGTGTCTTGGAGGCAAAATAGCTTTAAGAATGAGGTGTTAAAAGGGGTCTCGTTGAAGCATATCATGCTGGAAGTAAATCAGCACTAGTCATTCCTGGATAGCCTGGCTGACGAATTTCCTGCCACATGGTTTGTGATGATAGGATAAAAATTCTACTTGTTTTTTCATATAATCAGTCCTCATGATTTCAGTGTGACCCAGGCTACTTACAGGAGTAAGGCAAATAGGATTTGGCCCAGAGGGTCTCTAATGCTTATAGAAAGTTTCTAGGGAATTTAAAGAAGAATGATACTTTAAAGAAGAATGATACAGGTAAGTACAAAAACCTATGGAAAGGATGCCGTTCTAATTAGATCCAGTAGGTATAGAGAGTAATTTCTATAGAATCATACTGAGGTCAGTTCTATAGGGCTCCCCCCATAAAAAGGAAAGGGGTTAATATGATGCAAAGATGACACATGTAATAATCCATAATATTAAAAAGTAACAGTTTGTATAAGTAACATTACTAATAAGTCATTTAAGTTTTCTGAGCTTCAGTTTCCCCATCTATAAAATGATACCCAGTTTTGTAAGCCACTGAGATCTTGAATGAAAGGTGCTAGTACTGCAAACTATTACAATATAAATATTGTACAATATAAATATACAATATAAAGTCTGTGAGAGAGGTTGACTGACACTCCTGTTTTTTTTCAGATGTCAAGATGCTTGATAGATATCATGATTAACTATTAAGGTTTGAACACTTCCAACCATTGTGAGAATCAAAGCAATACACAAGCAGGCAGGCACTTCTCTATCCAGGCCATGTACCCATCACAGCTGTACCTATCACATCACTCATTGACTGTACTTTAGCACTGGAAACTCATTTGCTGGGGATGAAATGTTATCCCTGAAAGTATCATCCTTTAATGGCTGGAAATGCTCCTTTCACAAAGTGATATCTGTACCTCAGCTGCCCTGTACCTTTAAAGGCAAGAAGCCAGCAGTAATGAGTTGTCTATGGGAAACAGTCAGGCAGATGCCAGAAGGTTTTGAAGTCTGAAGAGGCAGAGAAGAGAGACAAAGCAACTGGCTGTGGAGAACTGGGTCAATGGAAACCAATATACTGTGGGACACTTTCCAAGGCCTGCAGCTACATTCACTTGGAACGGGACGGTGGGAGGGTTAAATACAAGCTTCCCTCGGGACTGTAGTAAGCACAAAGATTTCTTCTCCTCCATTGTGAAACTGTCCACAGCAGAGAAAGTGGATTAGAGTCCTCTGGGGGACAAGGTAAAAATGGTTTGCATATCAACCCAAGGGTACAAAAGACTTAAATTGTGATTACAGATGAAAAGGATCAATTTACAGTTTTTTCTTTGGAACAGTTTTATTTGATTAGCTGCTCGTAGAGCTATATGATGCTTGTCACGTTCCCTAAGCCCAGACCCACATTGTAAAGAAAAAGATGACAGTCAGATACTTTCAGAAGTAATTATCTTGGCAAGGTCAAAATATTATGTTTTTTTTTTAAATATCAAAAAATAAAAACAGGAAACATATTTCCCCATGATATCTTTCTGTGTTTCTGTTGCAACACGTCACAACTACTATACTTCCAGATGAAGGAGAATAAATGAGACTCTTTTTGAACCAATCAGCATCAGCCAGGAGCGTTGCTCTTGAGAGATTTGAACTACTTTTTCACAAGACTCTAGAAAACAAAGGTGGTCTTGTGCTTAAAGCAGAGGACTAGGCCTAAGGAGACCTAAGCTCAGTTTTTGGCTCTGTCACAGACTTCCTACGTGACTCTGGGCAAGTCACATCATCGCATTCCCTTCCCCCACAATTCCCCAACTATAATAATAATAGTACTTCCTTCACAGAGGTGTTTTGAGGCTAAACTAATGATGAATTGATGAATTTGAACTTATATTGCTCCTGTTACCAAATTGACTAACCCTGCTGGCTTGGGAAATGAAATTGGGCTCAGAAATTGTCCCCCATGACCGTGGAAAAGGCTTTCAAGCAGCCAGACCATTTTTCAAGGGCAGTAGTAGTAAATAGTAATGGTTTGAATATTCATACCTTTATTAAACCTTTAACCTAAAAGCAACTTGTAATGGTTGCTTTTAAGTATTTTGAAGAGAATGAATTTAGGCTGATGACAAGCACAGCAGGTTGCAATTTAATATGAGCCATAATTACTGTAACTGTAAAAACTCCTTTAAAAATCAGGGTTTGTAAAAGTGAACAAATGCTGACAGATTCATAACACAGTGGTGCTACTGGTCAAAGCTGTTGTAAATAATATATACTTAATATCGTTCCCTTTTCATTAATACATGCTAGAGAAGTTTTCATACTTTCTAAACTCTAATCATAGCTAATAAAGTTCTTGGCTCTTTGCACTAGGCACAGGTTTATATGTAAACTCACCTGGAAAGAAGCAAATAATGACCATTACACAACTGGTACATCCAACTCTTTCCCTCTGCATGGGCCCAATCCAATAGCCATTAAAATCAATGGCAAAACTTCCCTTGAATTGAATGGGGCCCACAGGGCAGGCTGCTACTGAAGTTAATGGGGACTTTGCCATTGCCACACAGTGGGAGTAAGACAGCTACTAAGAAGCAGTTTATTGTAATCCCAATCTCTTTTTATATCCCATGTGTTATAACTGAAATAGCTGAAGGACTGATATAAGTAATATTGTACATTGCTATGAATGCAATGATTCCATTACTAGACAATTATAAGGGAGCAGAATTTTGGCATGAAGCTTTTTTTTTTTTAAATTTTCTTATTACACAAAGTATCTTAAAATGAGCTGAAAAGGAAATTGGCTGGTCCAGTTCCCATAATTGTTGGTTTGCCATGTTGCTATGGTGCTTTCTATTGCTAACTCTAAATTCTTCTTCATAAACACGTCCAGCTCCAGAAACCACCTATTTCTCTCCACTAACAGATTTCTACCTCTCTTTTTCTGCTGCTGCCAGGTCATTGTAGGGATTTGTTAGGCAGGAGGAGAGTTGTCTTTTAAAGCAAACTCAGACAGGAAATACTTGTCAGTTTGCAGAGGTTAAAGAAAATGGCTGGGGGAAAAAACCTTACAATCCTTATTTGACCAGATTTTGATTACATGTGTCTCTTAGAAGTGGAACCAGAAAGGAAGTTTGAAAGGAAATTCTTTGTCTACTGGTTTATTATACATACGCACAAAGGAAAAGTCAGCAGCTGCAATAATCTGTCTCTCTCATACACATATATTTAACAAAACATGCTAATTTAACAGTATTGAAAGAGCTGGACAGTTTTGACTGAGTATTAGGTCTATTTGGACATGATATTTATCCAATGTTCATTTAATAAAAATAAAGGAAACAAATGTAAACTTCTGAATACTAACTGAAATCATTCTCTCTCCTGTACTCAAAGTTAGATTTCCATGGATTTTGCCATAAAGCTACAATAAGACAGCTTTATTTTAGTATCAGCAAAGGCTGTTTCTGATTTGAAATGTTTTGCTCTCATGGAGCTCTGACACTAGTTTATTTAAGAATTTACCACCACGAGAGAACTTCAAACGATACCCACCTACACCACACCCATACTAAATAAGTAGCCCACATGGTTAACATCAGATACACTAAAGGAAGAGTACACCCCATCAGAGAGAAGAATGACATCAACACATAGAACAAGGGCTCTTAAAGGAAGTTTAGCAGAACCAGTGCCACAGTTCACTCTAAAATTGAAATACACAGCGTTCTATGCCAAGGGTGCAGTCAACCTAAGTGTATCATTGTGCTCTCCAAACATGGAGGCCTGAGGGAAGAAACAATAGTTTTTGTCAGAGTGAATTCCCAGCCAAGAACATTGTCAGCTGTTCCACTTTGAGCCTCCACAGGAATTTATTCAGCTCACAGCCAGATTCATCCTTTGAAAATCCCACATTCTGTAGTTCTCTTTTTTTGATCCACAAGAATTTGACATAATGCTCTGCTGGGGTGAAATAACTCACTAAAAGCAAGATTTCATTTTCTTTTGCTTTCCCACAGCAGTCACCCTGTGGATCAAAAGCTCAGCTGAGTTCCAGAGGAGTAGCACAGTGATGTACGCAAACCTGCTTTGTGACCTTCCACCAAGGGAGAATTCATCAGACTAGAGCTCTTAATAATGAAGAGAGATTAACTAGATGGATTTCAGTTCAATTATGGTATTTGCGTCTGTAAAATACATTAAAATTGAGTAAATCGCTTATGAAATATGGCATCTATCCTTTTACAAATAACATGGAGGGCAAAGCAGATGTACTATATCTTGTTCCTCTCTCACAATTTAGATTAGTTGCATCAGTTTAGTGCTGAAAACGCTAAATAAAATAATTCAGTCAATCATAATGCAAGATTATCATTTCTAGATCTTACTCTCTGGAAATTTATAATGAAATCAAGAAGAACTAAATCCCTCAGCTTCAGCAAACAAAGCCACAATGTGCGAGTTTATTAGGCCATTCTATATCCCCCCAACTCCTCCTTTGGAATGACTAATTCAATTCTATCATCAAGATACCATATAGAAACTGTAACAAACCTATACTTTTAAAAAATATTTCTGACGTTATTTACAAAATACAATAAATGGAATGCACATTTCCAGCTAACATCACTAACTTTATGAGACAAACATTACATTTGGTCCCGGATGTTTTTGATTTCCAATGCACAAAAGTTGCTAAACCCTGCCCTCCAAAACCTTTATGTCACAATCTTTATTTCATTTACCAATGCACAAAAATGAAGAATTAGGTAAGCCTTATCAGGATGCTAATATTTAGTCCTCTAGTTCCCACAGCAGAATTAGCAGTCGACAAGGCTTTAAAGAGAAAGGGAGGAAATTAGCCTGTCACTCCAGGAAGGCAATGGCTACTGATATAAGGAGATGTCTAATCTTAGCATCTGTTCTAAACTGTTTATGCGAAAAACAACAAAACAGTAGGAAGGAAGGAAGAATGGGACATTGACAGGAAAGTCTTTATTAGGATTTTGCTGATGGGATCCCTTCCACTGCAAAGGGTAGGAGAGAAATAAAAAGGACTGTATGCTTTTATAAGGAAAAGAGTGAGACGCTTAAGCGAGTATGCATGGTGGTGGGGAGGAAGGGGGCGAGCAGAGTGTGAAAACATTTTAGAACTTACAAAAAAATTCAGGGGGTTGTTTGTAGAGAAGCAATTTAACCACCAGTCTCCTTTCTTGAAACTTTTAGCTGACATTTTGTACATGACTCAGCCCTTTGTGGTCTCCACTGGGGAGACTACAGACGACATTCAGTGACCACAAGTTACTAGAACATTTAAATTTAAATAAAAAGATTATTGAAAACATACCAGGCCCAAGATTTCCAAATTACGGCATGCTAGTAAAAATAATCCATTTGGACATTGACATAGAAAAGCAAGTTTATATGTAAATTCTGATGTGTTTCTATACTTATTGCTGAGTATGAATTTAGTGGTGTGCAAAATAGAAGACATAGGGAGGAAGAAAGATTTATTTATTTGCAGCATATTACACAGGAGGAATATGAACTTCCAGGTGACCTTTTATGCATCTGATTAATATTCCATAGAGAAAGGTTGTCAAAATTGAAGTTTTCTTCAGATAGAAATGTAAACATTAATTAAATTATTCCAGAAAGCATGCTCTAAGTAGGGGTTGTATTCTTGGAAAACCAAGAAACACATTTAAGTTTTCCATCAAGTTACTGGCATTTTATCAAAGTGACAGGCAGAAATAAATATGTAAATGTACAAAAGTGAGTTTGGTTTGATGAAATGGGTAACTTTAACGAGCTAACAAAAAAAATCATGCCATCTATTATTCTTTCTTCAAACAGAAAAGAAGTTAAAGGAATGTAGGAGCACATCCCCTAGTGTTAGATTCACAAAGAAATTTAGACATGGAGGCTCTGAATATCTAACTATCTAATAAATACTGAAAGAATCATTGGTTGAGAAAGAGAGGGGGAAAAAGTTTGAGAATGAGTCTATAGGCTGGAGCTCTCTCTTGGGAGGTGGGAGATCCAGGATCCAGTACCCCTGTTCCAATTACTTTTAAAAATTATTTCTACACAGTGGAACAGCTTTAACAGGAGAGTTGAGGGAGCCACACCAGAACATCCCATAGCCAGTGGTTAGGGCACTCAGCTGAGAGGGGGCACATCCCTATTCAAATCTCTTCTCCAGTGAAGCAGAGATTTGAACTTGAGGTCTCTCACATCCCAGGTGAGTACCCTAACCACTGAGCTAAACATAAGGAGAGAAGACTACCTCTGCTCCCCTCCCCCAGCTGAGTAAGTTTTTCTAGCGGACTTTAGCAAGGCTTTTCATACAGTCCCACATGACCATCTCATAAGTAAGGTCATAGGTACCACTAAGTGGTACATAATTGGTTAAACAACCACAAACAAAAAGTAACTATTAATGGAATGATGTCAGATTGGAAGGAGGTCTCAGGTGGGGCTCCTCTGAGATCAGTTTTGAGTCCAGTGTTATTTAACATCTTTATTAATGACTTGGATGTAGGAAGACGGAGCATGCTGATCAAATCTGCAGATGACACAAAGCTAGGGGAGGTTGCAAAGACTTTGGAGAATAGAACTAAAATTCAAAGGGACCTTGGTAAATTGGAGAACTGAGCTATAGTCAACAAATGAAATTCAACAAAGACATATGTAAAGTGCTACATTGAGGGAAGAAAAAACAAATGCACAAATACAAAATGGGGCTTGGCTTGGCAGCAGCACTGCTGAGAAGGATCTGGGAGTTGTGGTGGATCACAGCCTCAACATGAGTCAGCAATGCAATGTTGTTGCAAAAAAAGCAAATGCAATTTTAGGTTGCTTTAACAGAGGCATAGCATGTAAGTCACAGGAGTTGATATTACCACTCTACTTAGCACTGGTTAGGCCTCAGCTGGAGTACTGTGTCCAGTTTTGGCCACCAATGTATAGCCAGGATGTAGAGAAACTGGAAAGGATCCAGAAGTGAGCAACAAAGATGATCAAAGGGATGGAATGCACACCACATGAGCAGAGACTGAAGGGACTGGGTATGTTTAGTTCAGAAAAGAGGAGATTAAGGAGGGACATGATAGCAGTCTTCAAATACTTGAAAGGCTGCCATAAGAAAGATGGAGAAAAACTGCTCTTTCTTGCCACAGAGGGCAGGACAAGAGCTAATGGGTTCAAACTACAGCATAGAAGATTTAGATTAAATCGCAGGAAAAACTTCCTAACTGTAAGAACAGTAGACAATGGAACAGACTGCCTCGGGAGGTTGTGGAAGCTTCTTCACTGGAGGTTTTCAAAAGGATGCTGGATAGTCATCTGTCTTGGATGGTTTGGACACAACAAATCCTGCATCCTGGTGAGGGGATAGACTAGATGTCCCTTGCAATCCCTTCTATTGTATGGCTCTATGAGTCTATGGGACCCTGATACAATAGATGAGCTCAGAGCATGCTTGCTAGATCAGGCCCTGATGGCAACTTGGGTAAGATAGGTGTTGCTCTGTCTATCTTCTCCCAGTTTGTGCATCACTATGGGCTAGGCATATGAACATCTGGCATGGAGCTGCAGTGCACATGGCCAGAGGCAGAAACATATGGGACTAGGAAACTTATACTGCAAAAATGTAGGTGACCAGAGAGTTTAGGTGCCTACAGGGTTTGGCTGTTGCTGAGTGAGGGCTTTTTGAATCCCAGTGGGGCCTGATTCTGGTGTTTAGGCTTCTAGGATTTAGACACCTAAAGCAGCAGTTAGGCACCTAAATCCTTTGGTGAATCAAGCTCCTAATGGCTTGTAGAATATGAAATGATACACTAAAGAATACTTGAATGAGATATTCTGACCTTGGGTAACATGCCTGACTTTCTCAAGTGTAAATCATTTTGAGTTTTTCATACTTTTCAGGAGCCTACTATATTGGAGCTGACATGTTAAGTCCTAATACGGCCAAGGTTGCTCCCAAACACAAAATGTTAAAAGACCACTTTGCAGAAGTGAATAATATCTTTCCCCCCACTTCCCAAATAAGAATTAATCCAATCACTGCTTATTGAGTGACTGCCATCTATTTGTAGGTAAAAAAATATCCTTGAACTGGGCCCTTCTTTGTCATAAAAGTGAGTTTTTAAGCCAGTCTTATTTATTTCTTCTGTGATGCCTGTGGGAACTGAGAAAGGGGTGTCCGATAAAAAATGGAAATGAATTACTCATGAGTAGTGAAATAAATCAAGTTAATCAACTCAGGAAACATGGCAACAGGTGTCCTCATCCTCTCTGACTCAGCAAAGATTATTGCTTTTTGCACTGAATGTCCATAAGGGACTCCTACCTTCAAGTGAAAGCAAACCTCCTTCACTTCCGGTCAAAGAGAGACCACTGGAATCAGTGCTCAGGAACATGGCATTTCTATACAGAATCAGGTCAGCAGTTCATTTGCTTCAGCATTTTGACACTGATAGTGGTCACTACACAATACCTCACAGAAAAGCGCAAAAAACCCTGCAGTAGGTAGCTAAGGGGATTACCTATGCCCAGGGAACCTAATCCACAATAAGAAGCCATGGGTTTATGAGGATCCAAAGCCTGAGGGTTTATATCCCTTTCAAAACTCTTGGTTTTTTGTTTAACTTACGATAACTCTGGACATTCCATACAAGTGTCTAATCCTTTTTGGAATCCTGTTAAGCCTTTGTCCTCCAATGATATTTTGTGGCAATGAGTTTCAAAGGCTAGTTGTGCAGTGTGTGAAAATGTACATCATTATTTTTTGTGCTAAATGTTTTACCATTTATGCAAGTAACTAACTTGGACAACAAATTTGAAAACTAAGATTTCCATTTTTGAAAATAATGATAAAATGGGAGATACAGCAAGCATTAGAAACTAATTCAAACCCTCTGAAGTGCAGTGTAAATGCAATTGAGCCAAGAAAAGGAGTTGAGAGAGGGAATGTGTGCGCCATACTGCAAGATGGCATGGAAAACACCTGGAAGTCATCAGAAAAAAACCTGAAAAACTATAGCCTAAGACTTTATATCTAGTTGGTTCTGGCTGAGGTGAAACAGGTAAGCAAGGAGGTGCGTTGGCATTGTTAATGGAAATAAGTCAAAAGAAAGGGTGTGAAAATAACACTCTATTGCACTGTCGGCTATACTTTGGATGTGAAATATTACCCTTACAAAGAGGCAGAGTAAGCTATCAGGATGACACTAGAGCTCCAAGATTTACATAATAAAAAATGGCTAAGGAAGAGGGGCTTAATTTTATGGGCAAGAAAAGACTCAGAGGAGCAGTTAGTAAAAATTCTGAAAAGGATTCATTACACTGACTCAGATAAATTGTTCCTGCTGCCAATGGTCAGAACACGAGGACAAAAAATAAACATTAGCGAACTGGGAGCATAATGAGAAAAGCCCTGGGCCCAGAAAAGCCCAGAATAAAAATCTCAAAAAAGTTATTGACATGGCATTTCGAAGGAGGCAGCGAGGAAGATAAAAATTAACTGAACACACCTGCTGGACTTTCTCCAGTTCTTGTTTTACACGTTGCACCAAAAAGAATTCATCATACTATTATCATTGCAATTTTATTTATTTATGTATTGCATGAGAAACAAAGCTATTCCTCAGATAAATAAATTCTATAAAATAAATATGTACTTTACAATAACTTATTTTTCTTTTTTACAAATGTGCACTTTGTACTGCACCAGAGAAACACTACATATCAAATTGTTGTATGAAAGCTAGATCCCAAGAACTTTGGGTTCCTAAGGTCAAAGTCTATTTATTACTCTGCTAATATCTAGTTGAAAACTGGGTATAAAAATGTGTCATCTGCATATTGATGATATTTCTAGGGAAATGTGGTCTAGATGAAACTACTATAAAGTGGGTGCACAACTGGTTGAAAACCATACTCAAAGAGTAATTATCAATTCACTGTCACAATGGGAAGATGTATGTAGTGGGATCCACACTATTCAGCATATTCATTAATAACTTGGATAATGGAGTGGAGAATATACTTATAAAATTTGTGGCTGACACTAAGATGGGAAGGGTTGCAAGCGTTTTGGAGGGCAGGATCAGAATTCATATCAACCTCGACCAATTGGAGAATTGGTCTAAAATCAACAAGATGCAATTCAGTAAATTCAAATGGATAGTATTACACTTAGGAAGAAAAAAAATCGAATGCACAACTACAAAATGTGGAGTAACTGGCTCAGGGGATCCCAGAGCCTGTGCTCCAGCCCAGACATCCACACTGCAATTAAACAGCCCCCTAGCCTGAGTCCTGCGAGCTCAATTCAGTTGACATGGGCCAGCTGCAGGTTTTTAATTGCAGTGTAAACGTACCCTACAGCTTCACATCCTTTCTTGTTGAATCAATTCCTGTTCACTTTAGTAGAACAGAATCTAGGACACCAGCTCTAGGTCTGAGAGGAGCACAGAAGTCATTGTGATCTCTACAGTGGTAGTTCTAAGCAGCCATCCAGACACTGCGAATTGCAGTCATTCACCTGAGATTTTTGCAAATCTTACTTTGCATCCCCTAAAGCGTTAGCACTGATCTAGTACAAAAAGCAATTTACGAAGAGTTTTTCAAGTGATCCATGCCTTATGATATAAGGAACCTTCTGAATGAGCCTGTGGTGGGCAAAGAAAACATTTATTTGGCCTCAACTACGTTTCTAAACAATATTGGCATTATAAATGTTTTGAATATCTTCCCCAGACTAGGATGAAGATGAAAACATGATGTTGAGATGCTGGCAAACCAGGTGCCACCTCACGCCAATCCACCCATGTTTCAACGGAACGCTGAAGAATACTTAGCTGGAATTGGTCTGGCTCACCTGTCTGGAGGCATTGTTAAAACAGATATTAGAGCTATAAAAATGTGTTTAGACTTTATTGAATGCTTGTAAATTGCGGCACACATTAATGCCTCTTGTAACATGAAAAAAGGTAATATTTAAGTGTTTGCATTGTAAACCTCTGTAGCTGTGGAAATCACCAGACAGAAAAGATGTATTAATTAGGGTGAAATGCTAGCCAAAAGGTATAATGTCCTGCCCCACAGAGAAAGCTCATCAACACCAGAGGAACATTTGTGGAACATCAAACGGACAAAAGACTTTGTTGATTGCTCCTTCCCCTCTGCCCAGTGAAGAGGAGACCTGCAAGTGAATTCCTCCCATCAGTTGAGTTAGCAGCTCAGAGAAGGGGGAAGGGAATAAAAATCACTGACAAGGAGAAACTGCATCTCTATGCTGCATTAACTCTTAAGATCAAGGTTTTCTAGGCATAAGCAAGAGAACCCCAGTGTTTAGGCCTAAGGGACATATAGAGCTTGCTAATTATAGAAGCTTCTATTAGCTTTTGGCATTTAAGATTATCATTCATGTGTGTGTATGTTTACCTACTGTAAGTAACTCATTTCCTTTTCATAGTTAATAAACATTTAGATAGTTTATTATAGGATTGGCTATAAGCATTGTTTTTGGTGGTGATATCTAAAGTGCAATTGACCTGGTGTAAGCGACTAGTCCTTTGGGACTGGGAGTAACCTGAACATTGTTGTGCTTTTTGGTGTAAGGGACCATCTATCACAAAGGCAAGCTTTCCTAGATGACAAAATAGATCAGAGCACTCTAGGGCATTGTCTGTGACTCCTTGGTTAGGCTGTTATAGTGCCTGAGAAATTTACACTTGATACTTGGTTGGTGAAATCTAAGTATAGAACTCTTAGCCAATACGGGGTTTGTGTCTTGCTTCTTAATAGTCGGCCTGAGATTGATACTCATGGTCTTGAGTCACTGCAGGACAGCTTGACGTAGGTATCTAACCCAAGATATTTTACATGGAAAAAAGGTAGCTTTAAAAATAATATTTCAAAAGTGTGATAATAACTAAATGGGAGATAGTTATTCCCATTTAAATGGTCACATTAAATAAAATAAATTAGGTTTTAAGTTAGTCTTCCATCTTTACACCAAATTATAGTTCCCATACGTGAGATTTTTCAATCTTACGAGAAAGGATTGTTAGGGCTAACTTGGCCTCACTTGAATTTCAATGTGCTGAAGTTTTTATAGAAATGACATCTCTCTATGGCTGGAGTATTATTTTTCTAACCTGGCTTTTTGGTGTGTATGTGAGAGGGAGAGAGAGAGAGCGCGAGCCAGAGCTGTTTCAGATCAGATGTCTCAGATTTACTCTATAACACTTCATTGGTGGGAAAAATTAATGGAAATTTTAATATACATATTAAAATTACAAAACGTTTGAAATATGAGCAAGATACTGGTCTCACTTCCAGAACTCTGGAATAATACCTATGAGGACAATCAAATAATTCCAGCTTTACACCAGAATAACAAAAAGCAGATTCTGGCTCACCCTGTTTGGAATTTTTGATTAACTTATTTGTGAAGCTCCATTCTTAAATTAACTCCTGAAGTATTCCCATATTATGCCATGAATGAAGTGAAAATAGTCTGAGGAAAAATTCCCCTTTATGGAGAGGTCTATTAGGCCCACTTACTACTTAAACCTATGGAGTTTAAATTTGCACCAAATTTATTAGCATTCATCACCATGAATTCCAAAACATAAATAAGATAAAGTAACAACCACAAGAATAGAAAGCATTTTATAGATCTAATTTTTTACTTTGTCTAGCAGGCCCTTTTTCAAAACCATTAGCAGTTTGAGGCAGACAGATCAGCAATAGCAGACAAATAATCTGTACACTTCTCACATATTATAGTAAAGGATGTGAGAGTTTGTACTTGCGGGACAGTTGTTTCTTACATCCTTTATTTATATGTGGATGGTTTGTTTATATTTCAGAAAGCCTTATTGCCCAGAATAACACAACAGGGCCTAACTGAAAGGATTATTTCAGGACTATGATTTGTAAGTGATAGGATTATGCAACCACCCCTTCTAGGAAGGAGTCATTTTAGTTTAGTATCTAGGAAGAGATTTTGGAGCTTTCCCAAGAATCTTACCTTAACCTGAGTCTGCATTAAGAAGAGGTTTGTCCTGCATGGCTGGAAGTAAGCCCCTAAGGGCCCAGGAAGCTGCTTGCTGCTTCTCTTATTGGATGCACCTAAGAAAGGAGGAAATGTCAACAGTCATGAGAGTTTGCGGGGGAGACTCAAAGACCCAGATAGAGAAAATTGCAGGAAGAAAGCACAATTACAGAACACAAGTAGGGGAAGTTCTGCCTGGGGATAAAACTAACAGAAAAGTCCTGGACTGAGAGAACTCTCTTCAGTGTACTAGGTTTGTAGAAGGTATGTATACTGGGATCTACACTATCAGTTTGAAATTTTTCCTCAAAAGCTGTTTTTATAGGCTCATAAAATGTGATTCGTTTCTTTATGATGGCTTTGTATGATCTTTTCCCCTACTGAGGATATTAAAGTTCTATTTATATTTAAAGTTCTGTTTTGGGCAAGAGTTAGTAGGGAAGTTTGGGCTGAGAAGCTGCCAAAAAGCCAATACCAGCAGACTCAGAACAACCACAAAGCCACCAGAGTAGCACAAGATTCATTGAGAGAGTCAATTTTATGACAAAAAGAAACATCTAAATTCAGGGAAGATGCTCTCCCGATTTATTCTTCTCAAATGCAGAGTTAGGAATAACTATGGTGACCAATTTTTCACCTTTTCTATGGCAGTCTCTAAATTTTTGGCTGCTATGAACGTTAAGAAATTCCAGGAAATTGGAGAATCAGCTCCAAAAAATGCACTAGCTCCATATTCCCCTGCCACCCCCCAGACATACAGTCAACCAAACTTTTCAAACAATGATTTTCCAAAATCTTTCTCCAGCTGCTCTAGCAAAACTGGACTAATTTTGAACTGATTTTCCTTTCAGCACCCTTATGCTGATTGAAATTCTGTGTCTCATTTCATTCATTCAACTGTAGTGACATTTGCTCTATTTGCAGGCCATGCTGAAGCTTCACTCCTGCAGATTGCACCAAATGAAGGCCATAAGTTGGAGTTCAGGAAAGATTCTTTCAGGGTAGAGTCCCCATAAAATATAGGTTTTAGTTGTTTAATGATACCCATATGGTCGCCAGTGTGGGGTGACAGTTCACAACTAGGGGTGTGTGGTCAGAGGGAGATTTTGTTTCTGTATTGAAGGTTTTTTGGGTGGCACATTCCATGATGCCATCTACTTCTCTGGTGGAGCGTCCTTGTTTGGTGAAGGCAATTCTAAGTGTGTTAAAGTGTATGTCCCAGACGTTCTCCTTAGAGCAGACTCTGTGGTATCTGAGTGCCCGGCTGTAGATAACATATTTCTTAGTGTGTTTGGGATGGTTACTAGACCTATGAAGGTAGGTGTGGTGATCCATGGATTTCTTGTATATCATTGTCTGTAGGGTTCCATTGTTGAAGCTGATTGTGGTGTCCAGGAAGTTGACACTAGTGTGGGAGTGTTTCAGAGAGAACTTAATGGATTTGTGGTGGTTGCTGAAGATGTGGTGGAAATCTGAGAGAGTTTAACTCGTCTGTATCATCGATGTATCCTGGGTATATCTTTTGTTTCTTGGTAGTGACAAGATTCTATTGAAGGAAAAAATGTGAACTGAAAAAGACAAGTGCGTGGCCGAAATAACACCCATGTTCCTGGTGGAAGGTACTGAACGGATTCCCTGAAATGTGAACCAAAAGTAGAATACAGACTGTCAGACCCAATTAATGAAACCTCCGAGTTGTCCATGTTTTATGTCAAAATATTATGAGAGGTTCAGAAGGAGACAGCTGTTAGACACTCAAAGATACAGTTACTGACCTCATCAGGAAAGGTTAAAAGGAACCACAGATCTGAACAACATCAGAGTGCATATGATAATGAAAGCCATGTGACACAATCAACACTTCAAGAGGACTTAAATATAATGAAAGATGTAAAAGACCCAGGCCTGAGCCCTGAGGTGCACCAACATTTATAAAGCATAAGAATGTGATCAAGAATGTGATCTTCACATGACACAGAAAAGAATTATTAGAAAGATAAGACTCAACTCTGTTGAACTCCAAACCATGGAAGTTTAGGATGATAAATGTTGAACTGGTTTCAACAGGGGCATGCCCATAAATTTAACTTTGACCTGTTTTGGAGGGGCATTTCTGTGTCATCTCCCCTCTGCCCCCCAAAAAACCAGCCCTTCCCTCCCTTCCTTCCCCTGGCCCAGGGAGGAGCTCACTTCCTCTCTCCCCCACACCATGACTCCAGGAGGAGCTTACTCTTCCCAGCAGGAGCTCGCTCTCTAACCCCCCACCACCCCTGGCAACACAGCCCCAGGTCTTAAGGAGGTCTGTGCCCTTGAAGTTTATTGGCGGTGGGAGGGGCATGCCCCTGCTTGTGCACGCCCTGTGGGTGTCGAGTGGTTGATGGTGTCAAAAAAATGTTGTTTAAGTAAAAGTGCCATAAATCCATTCAAGTTTTGCTGCAAAGCATTACTAAGCACTTTTCACATTGCTGTCCCTGTACCACAACCCGCATAAAAAACCAGCACTGTAATACTGTTTGGCTAAATAAAGTGTCAAGTTTGAAATAACATGTTAGAAATAAAAAGTTGATTAAAAATGGTAAGGTTTATAAAATGAATTGTGATGGACAATAACACTTAATCCTGATCCCACAGGGAGTTTTACCAGAGATATAGGACCAGAATCTGATCTTCATTTACATTGGTGTAAATCCAGAATGAACCAAGGACACTATTTTTATTGTTTCCATGAGTCAATCAGCTAATTCTTTTTAAAAAACATCCAGCTACTCAATAAATGTCTAACCCATTTCTAACCATGAATTCCCTAGGCTTTAGGGAACCGACTGTCCTAAACAAAACTTATTTATGTACTGCCAAGCACTACATAAGACAGGCTGTGTGTCTGGTTTGCATTCTATTGTAGGTGATTGATAGGAGGATTTTAAGCATGTTTAATTAAATTTACAGTAGATACAGCCTAACATAAGATCTATGTTATAATTTGGCATCCTTGACACTTTAAAATGTCAATGACCTTTTTCTGCTGGACAGTCAGTTGTTATGTTGTTCAACTCTATTAATAACACTTTCTTTCTGAAAAGTTCCAGAGGGGTAGCCATGTTAGTCTGTATACAGCAAAAACAACGAGAGTCTTGTAGCACTTTAAAGACTAACAAATTTAACTTTTGCAGGCGTAAGCTTTTGCGGGCTGTAACCCACTTGGTTAGATGTCAAGTGGGTTACAGCCCACGAAAGCTTATAACTGCAGAAATTAAATTTGTTAGTCTTTAAAGTGCTACAGGACTCTCGTTGTTTTTACTTCCTTTCTGAATATTTTAAAGGATATTTAGGGATTTTAAAGCTACACTGATCTACACAACCAAAAGAGTATTCTATAAGGCACAGTCTTGCATTGGTAGGGAGATGGTCTGGTTGGACTGGTCTTTTCTAACTTCCAGAGTTCAATGAGAATTTGTCAGACACTGTCATATTTCCTGAGAACATTAAGATGTTAAAAGTGTAAAAGTACTAAAAGAACCTGCCACAAAAATGTATTTAATTTTAATTTCTTGACAAGGATACAGACATCTCTGGAAAACACAGAAAAGAAGAAAACCTTAGAGCACAGAATCCTTAGATATATTATTTAAACTAACTCCCATCCTGTTTTGGAAAATGTAACAGTTGGCTCTGACCTGTCTGTATATTTTTTGCAGCTGAACTTTGTAGCTAAGTTTTCAAGCACTTTTATGTGATCGTCCATCTGTTTCCGGCATCTCTTGTTCATTAACAGTTTCTTCCCAAATCTACCCTCAGAATTTATGGATGAAGTGTTTTCCTTAAACTTGATTGAAGGTTCATATTTATAAAGGTAACTTATTATAATTTTATCCAAGAATGATTCTGCAAAGAAGGTCTTAATGCCTTTCCAAAAAGGTCATCTGTGTATGGCTGATGTAAATATAGGGCAACAACTATAATTTTACATTCAGATAGTTAAGCCAGATAATTGCGTCTGGACTAGCAGAGTGTATTGCTGTGATGCCGCCTTTGTATTTGGGAATCGGGCTTTTAGTTGTTATATGTTCCATGGTCTGTTCTAGGTAACCACAGTCGCACACCAGAATGTCTTTAATTTTCCACTTGTGCAGCAAGTATCTGCATCTGCCATGGTTTGTGTGAATGTGTTTTAGGGTTGCCCATAAGCTTCATGAGAGAACGCCAGGGATCTTCTGAGTTGGGTCTTTTATGAGGTGTTTATTTGTAACTTCTCGTAAATTCCATTAAACTTTCCAAACTTCATCAGGGTTGAAGTTGCATTATTGAAGGTTAAACGCGTGGGTCCAAAAGGGCTTACATGACTTCAAGTAGTGGTGAGAGACATTGTTAAGGTCCTGGTAGATGGGAAGACGTTCGTTTTCCACAATCCTCTGGAATTCCAGATGAGTTGTGTCATCACAGTGAATGGATGGGGGAGAAACAGCACCAGTAGTCAGGATGGGGCTGACTTGAGGGTTCCACCACATTGCAGTGTTCAGTTAGACATCAACAAGTCAAGAATGGCTACTTCTGGTCCATAGTAGTGCACAGTACTCGGCTATGGAGTACATGAGGGCCACCGCTGATCCAAAAAAATCATATAGTTTAAATGGAAAGTGAAATTATTATTCCATATTTCAGTAGTACCTGTAAGTCCAAAGCTAGCCTGGGACCTTGTTGGTAGAGCCCTGCAAACCTGTGGACCATTCCGCTTTATATCTGTGGACCATTTTTTGCAGATGGTGGATTGGATGCGGATTTCAAAGGCGGGGAAGAAGCTGTCTGCAGCCTTTGAGACTGCTTTCCCATCTTTGAGATCGAGGGTTGGGGGCTGGCTGCTGATGAGCTGTTCAGTGGTGTCCCCTGGGGTGGGCTGCTGATCAGCTGTTTGGTGCCCTCTCATGGGCCGCCCATCAGTTGTTTCATGGAGCCTCATGCCAGCTAATCAGCTGTTCGGCAGCTGCATAGAGGCACTGGCCCCTGAAGAACTGATCAGTGGTGAGGCCTGCAGCGGGGCTGGCCTCCAAACAGCTGATTGGGAGGCCCAGAGCTGCGGGAGTGTGCAGATGCCATAGAAGAGATAGACTACGGAAGGCGGATTGGATTAAATTGATTCTCATATCGGATGTGGATCCACATTTAAGTATCCACGCAGGGCTCTACTCATTGGTCTAAGTGCTGTACGAACATATAGTAAGAGAGAGTCTCTGACCTAAGAATTTACAATCTGATCACCTTTAAAAAAATTCCAATATCCTAATTATCAGAGCAAATTCTTATTTTGCAATTTTTGTTCTTTTTTATAATTTTCATCCCATGGTTGCCCTTCTTGTTGTGAAAGTATAAGGATGACATCAGATCAGTATTAGAGCCAGTCAATAATTTTATTTGCCTGCAAAATTTAATGAAAATGTTTTCATTTTTGTTGAAAATTTGCTTCAATGTTTTTTGGTTTTTCTTCAGAAAACGAATGAACAGATTAAAAAAAACCCAAAAACCAAATTGGGGTTTTTGGCTGAAAATTTTTAGGTTTTTTGTTGCCTTTTGGTTTTCAGTTTTTCAACTAACCTCTGAATTTATTTAGATATAAACTTCCAGGGATTTCCATTCTCCATCAATATTTCTGTTAGAAAATAAACAAAACAAAACAAAATCCAATTTTTTCTCAGGAAAAGAAATTGGCCAATAGTTTTTGACTGGCTCTGCTCAATATGCATTTCAGCTACTCACATATCAGCCAACCAGTGAGGGTTCCCCACTGCCTATAGTCTATTTGCATTCCATCTGCATGTGTACATTAAACTAGACTGGCACATTAAACTGCAATAGCCATGTTAGACAGGAGTCAGAAATAAGCCCACTTACCGTAGGTTCCAAATTAATGTTTATTTGAAGCCTTCCCATGTAGAAAAGTAATGCGTAGCAAATGTACATCAGAGATATTTCCCCAGTATATCTAAAACACCTGTTTGGTTTATATAATATATCCAAATAGATATTTTATATATACATACATTTTATATATACATTTATATACATATAAAATATTCCAAATAATTTCCAGGCAGAAAATTAAACATTTATAGCATGTTGCAACACTACATAATCTATCAAACGTGTTTCAAATATAGCTATGATATTATTTGAACATGTTCCTAATGTATTATGCATATAGAGATAGATGAACCTTTACGCAAGAATAAGCAACATAAGGGACTTGGAAAAAAAATCAATGGATTATCCTGGAGCAGTTTTTCTGTTAAATATGTGACATATACGGAACACAGCATGGTGTGCTATGAAGGTTTTGGTGGTATTCCTTTAGGATGACATACATAAGGACTCAGCAAAGCATATGCATAGTTTTAAGCATGTGAATATTCCTATTGAATATAATTCACCTACTCATATGCTTTAAGTTAGGCATGTACATCAATACTTTTCTTCACTTATTTATGGATTTCCTGTTGTGAGATTTGAAGTCATTCCAAACAATTGCTGATTAAAAAAAAACGCCTTCCACCACACTATCATGAATTTCTCCACACGTGTATGTCTCTGTCTACACTATGAGGTAGGGATGTGATTGCCCTGTTCACATACACTTACTTGACTGAGAACTCATCGAGCTAGCATGAGTATAAAGGGGAGTGTAGCTATGGTAGCATGAGTAGCAACCGCAGAGGCAAGGCTTTGCCATCAGGTATATGTACCCTCCAGCACAGCCAAGCCATGCCTCTGCTGCCATTACCTGAGCTGCTGTGGCTACACCGCTACTTATACTTGTGCTAGTTCTCATCGAGATAGCTTGAGTATGTGTATGCAAGCAGGGAAATCACACCCCTAGCTGATAGTGTAGACATAGCATAAGTGTATGTATAAATATGAGAGAGAGAGATAAACAGTGAATATAACTATCACTCTCCCTCCCCATTATGAGCAAAAGCTATTTGAATAGATGGCCTCTCACCCTGTGCTTATAAACTACCTAGCACAATGAGATTCTAACCTCAGCAGGGGTCTCGAGGTTCTGCCATAATACAAATAATAAATATGAATAAGAATTAGCTAGCGAAGGTTCAAACTGCAATAGGTACACAAACATTAACTCTCTTTGGCAGTCAAAGTGGGCTCCGTGGGTACAGTAAGTTCAGTTCTACTGTGTTTATTGAAATGAAATGGATACCCAAAAAAAGCAAATTTTGAGTGTCACATGGGGTTTCAGTGGCATGACTTCCATTAAAGTCGGCGAGAGCTGCCAGCTAAAAGCCTGTACAAAAGTTTTAGAAACTTACTCTATAAAATGTTAAAAGACTAAGACAGCAATTAGAAAGCTCTTAGTGGGAGTTTTCCCAATAGCTGACAAAGTGCACACTGCTGAGAGAGCAATGAATGACTTGTCAGCAGCAGGCGTGCTTTTAGTATTTTAGCTGAGTCCCAGTCTTCGACAATTACCACAGAGCATTGCTGAAAACATCAAAGCACCTGAAATCTCTGTTATTCATAATACTTTTTAACGGCTTTTGAAAACGTGCTGCAGCTAAAGGTGTGGAGGGAGAAAACAGCATTTACCTTCTATATTCCCTTTACTGTTCTCTCAGTTCTACCTTCTTTATTGTATTTTCAGCTATGTTTCCAGCCCAGCTTCCCGAAATTTTATCTTCTTCCCTGTTCCAAGTCCCATCTTATTTTTTGCTTCAACCTTTCCTGTCTTCCTTCTGCTACCAAGTGGATTAGAGAGACAAATAATAGCCTGACCTTTGGCAAGATACTCAGGTTTTTTACGCTTTCATCACACTCTCCATCACTGACCCAACACCATCAGCTTTTTGGCTAGCTGACCCACTATAAGCCCTCACTAAGGCCCATTCTTCCTACTGCTAGAAGATGGACAAGAAGCAGAGAAAACAAATTTCTGTGGGCATAAGCTTTTGTGGGCTGCAACCCACGTGTCAGATGCTTGACGAAGCAGGTTGCAGCCCACGAAAGCTTATGCCTGCAGAAATGTGTTAGTCTTTAAGGTGCTACAGAACTCTCGTTGTTTTTGCTGTATACAGACTAACACGGCTACCCCTCTGAAAGAAGCAGATAGGCAGCTAAGATTCCTCTCTGCCAGATTGCTCAGTGCCTGGAAGATCTGAGTGTCCTGGAGTTAGAAGGCCCATGTGGAACAACAGTTTAGGCTATTATCTTCTCTCCTTGGATTAGTTGGGTGGAGGGGGCTCAGGACTTCAAGGGGTTGGACACCCCCAGACAGTTATGGCAGTAACACAGAGAAGAGAGAGACTTCTGGGGGGAGATGTAGAGGATGAATGAGATGTTTCTGCTTACAACTCCATGGGAGGAACAGAGAGGGGATAAAGAGAAGACTGAGAAGGAGTGTCCAGTAATGCTGACATTCCCCTGTCACCAATCCCTATTCATGAAGGCCTTTACACGTCTTGTCTGTTCACTTCTGCTCCCACCTGTTCCTTGACTGATACTGCAGGAGTTGCAGTGGTGAGCAAAGCTATTTGAATAGATGGCCTCTCACCCTGTGTTTATAAACTACCTAGCACAATGAGATTCTAACCTCAGCAGGGGTCTCGAGGCTCTGCCATAATACAAATAATAAATATGAATAAGAATCAGCTAGTGGTGCCAATTTGGAGGGTGGATTTTGAAGCAGTAAGTTATTCACTGTGAACTGAACTGACACCATCAACTATTTTCAGTAGCCACAAAGAGCCATGAGATGGTAACAAATTTTTTTGCCATTACTGACAATGGCTACTTGAGATCTTGAAGGAAAAAAATACTTTGTACCCCAGAGGAAATCTCCTGATCCAAGCAGATCAGGGTGGCTTTGTTATTTTTTTAAACTGAGGCCATTCTCACTAGATGGCTGTAAAACAATTTTAAAATCAGTTCATACAGCCTTAACCTTGCTGCGAGTGTCTTTTTAAAATGGCAGGATTAAAAATCCGGGAACACTTAACAAGCTTTGGAGTTTAATGAATAATTTGAATTCCACAGCAGTGTCAATAATTCACTCAGCAAACACAGTAGATAAACTGATAAAAAACAAATTATAATCAGCTTTAAAAGAGCCTAAAAGCTTTGAAGGACAACAGCCTTCTAAAATGGAATTAATAAACACAATCACTCACATATGGTCAAAGCCCTGTGTGTTCTGCAACAAGTTGTTTTTACACTGGGCAGCAGAAAAAGGGTACACTTTACCAGGGCCCAGCGGCCTAGCCCAGGCTGCAACCCCCATTATCACGAGGAAAAAATTTGTCATGGCTCATGAGATTGTATGTATGGGATGAGGGATTGTGGTATGTGTGTGGGAGGGAACCCGTGTTACAAGTTTGTACTGGGCCTGAAAAATGTATGCTTTGGCCCTGCTGGGCAGTTAGCCTCCCTGGAGTTCCCAGCACTCTGTGGCAACCCAAAAATTCTGTGGCAACTGCAGGTACATAAAATAATGGAGGGTTTTGCTTGTTAAGTATGAAAGTGATTAATACAAATCAGTATGGACCACCTGGTGGTATTTACACAATGTATTCAGTTCATTTCATATTGCCAAAAGACCAGGTCATGACCCATTGATGGACCTATCCTCCATGAATGTAGGTAGTTCTGTTTTGAACCCAGTCATGCTTTTGGCCATCACAACATCTCCTGGAAAGGAGTTCCACAGGTTAATTGTGTAAAAAAGGTACTGCCTCTTGTTTGTATTAAACAGGCTGCCTATTAATTTCATCGCATGACCCATGGCTTTTGTATTGCGGCAAAGGGAAAATAACACTTCTCTGTTCACTTTCTCCACACCATTCATGATTTTATAAATCTCTATCATATCCTGCCCTTAGTTGTCCCTTTTCTAAGCTGAAGAGTCCTGGGTCTTTTTAGTCTCTCCTCATATAGAAGAAAGGGCATAAGGTGCTCCCCTGTGCTGCAGCTGATGATGTCAGTAGCTCCAGGATGGGGAGAGCAGCCTCCCTGGATCAACCGCATCTCTCCTTTGCACGTGGGTATAAGAAGGGCGGGAAGAGGTGATGTTGAGTGGCACCTTGGCTTTCCCCCTCCAATGTGCTGGCGTGCTGGAGGCTTATGCTGTGCCATTGATAAGGTTGGCTCCACCTACAGCAAGGGGAAAACAGGCAACAGACTGCGATTGTGTGCTGCCAGCAGAGTAATGTTATAGGAGAGAGGATAAGTAGCCCAGAACTACACAGAAAACGAAGACAGAAATCCCTGTTTCAATGCAAGTAGAACTTGAACAATTCCAGTGAGCTAGAACATTTACTCATCACGTCCAAGTTCCCATTCTGGTGAAAGCACCTCCAGGAAACCAGCCCACGCTGCTCCTGGGACAGTGCAACAACATAGCATCCTATTCACGCAGCTCCTGGCAAAGCCATGATGAAACCCAAACTTTCAGTGTGTGGCAGAATTTTGTATTGAAAACGCAGAACTGCACAGTAGAAGCTATCAGAAGGGGGAACCTAAGATTTTGATAGGTGAGAAGAGGACAGTCATCACGTTTCAGAGTGAATCTTCCATTCAGATGAATAGGGGAAGTCCACAGTTCTCAGACCTATTGTTCTAGGCTGTCTGCATTGAATACTGCATTGGGTTACATTTCGCTGACATGTTAAGAAGTTTGCTTCTCAAATGTAATGGCTAGCAATGTCTTCTTTTTTCCCCCAAGAATGCATAAATTCTGGAGCACAGCCCTGTAACGAGGGGTCTATAGTGTGGCAGCTGCAGAATTCAGGGGGCCCTAAATGTAGTTAGTTTATAGAAAAGATATATATGCACATAGAAATTGAAGAATACTATCCAGTCAGTAACAGGTGGAGGTCATTTACACTTGGTATCAGAATACTGCACTACTAAACTATTAAATAGAAGATCATCCTAGTTTACAGAAGAGATAAACCAGCTATGACAAGAACTCAGTGTGGCAGAAAACTTTCAACTGGTTAGCATTAACCACCTCACTGCCCTGACATAATTCAATCCCATTACACACAATGGGGCTCTAGAAGCCCTGAGCAGCAGTTAGCTACCCCGTAAATAAAAGCCTGCACTCTTCCTGGCTAGTGAAAGTCAGAGAAAAGCTGCTGTCTGCTGTGAATGGAAATCATCACCACCTTCTTCAGAGAGGCCAAACTGCTAATCTCCCTGGAAAAAAATGTAATAGCTGCAAAACCAACACCAGATGTAGAAAAACCTCTTTGACCAATCCCCAGCTCCAACCTCCCATTCCTGGGCAAAATCACTGAGAGGAGTGTAACAATTGATAGCATGTGACACCTGCCACCATTCTTCACAATGGAGCTTCTAGCTGGGGTGCTGCACATTGCCAGCCGTACAGGTACTAAAAGATTACTTCCACATGGCAATGAATAAAGGCCACATCCCCAGGCTCCTGCTACTTGACCTTTCAGAACAGTTGACCGCAGGTGCTGTTAGCCCACTGGCATGACATAGGTACAGTAAGTGTCATTACAATGGCTCTGATCATTCTTCTCCGACAAGAGTCAGTGGGTGGTGAGTGGTAACCACCCTGTTCTCCAGCTGTCCTGACCTTCAGAGTCTTGTCCTCCCTTCAATAGCTCTGTGACATCACGTGGCGCGGTGGTGAGGTGCTATGGGCTCCGCTGCCAACAACAGGCTGATGATGCTCAGCTGGACAGTGATAAAGCCAGCTCCATCATAAAAATGTCATAGTGTCTTCAAGGGATCAGTACATAGATGAAGAACAACTGGCTCAAACTAATCCTGTGCGGGAGAGATGAGATTCTAGTTGGAGGGAGGAAAGTTCTGAAGAACTAGCAGGGGCATTGTCTTCTCCTGCCATCGAAGACACCAGTCACCAAATTGGTACAAACGGACTGATGTTCCTCAACATTGAACCTAGAGAGCCAGTGTAAGTGGTGAAAAGTGCATTCTTTCATCACCATGTTACACCACTGCACCTTCCCCTCAGCTCACAGTCAGCCATTTGTCACCTGCAGACTGGCATTCTGTAACATGCTATGTTCAGAAGGACTGAAGGTAAAGTAGTGGCTCCAGCTTGGTCCTGTTTTTCACAGTCATCCATGGTTCAGGCACCAGCTAAATTGGTGACTGCATCGCCCTCCATGACCAATCCAAATGACTGCACACCCGTGGGCCAATGCAGCCGTCAACGCACTGGACACGCCATGAGAAAGCTGGAGATAAAGCACTCTTGGTTAATGGGGCATGGCTTTGACAGTCACGCGAGGAGGCGCGTAGCACAGCAGGGGGTGGGGGAGCCACAGCTGCACTTGGCTCAGCTCCCTGCAAGAGAGAGCTGCCCAGCTAAGGCTCTGCATGACCCCCCCCCCCCCCCCCCCCCCCCGCGCACACATTTAACCGTTCTATTTTTAGAACAGTTAAACGGATTCTTAAATGAATTTTTACAGCCCTACTTTGACCACCTTTAAAGCATGCTGCAAGACCTGCCTCTTTAGTGAAGTTTTCCTACTATAACTAGAATGATTTGATGGCGGGGGAAATTAAAAAACATATCTGTAGGTGTTTACCAGAAGCAGAGCCTCCTATAGCCATGACAAGAGAGAACCAGAAGGCTCTGTGAAGTCCATTTGGGGCGTTGTCATGTAGATTTAATTTTAACTAGGCATTGCTTAGATACCATACAGCTAGATGCTGTAGAAAACGCAAGATAGTGCAAGCCTCGCCCTGTACATGGACACAAGTATAGTGGGAAGGGAGTTGGTCATGGGGTCCACTTATCGCAGGTGGTGCCTTCTCCTGGCCATTCTGAGGATTAGCTCTGCCCCGGTCCAACACCCCTTCCTGCTGCCCTTCCTTCTCAGCCTCTGCAATTCCAGGTGCTCCTTCTTCATGACTTGGCCATCCGGCCAGGTCACTATGCGTGTTTCTCCCTTCCGGGGTATCAAAGTCTTTCCTCACCAGCAGTCTTCCCATTCACTGCCCCTATGGTGCCACTTCCCCAGTGGCTGGCAGAGGGACCCAGGCCCATTCTCTGTTCTGGGTTCCAGCTCAGGGCCCCTCTTTTCAGTAGCCAAGGTCTGCACTATTCTACGTCTTGCTGCTTTTCCCATGAGCCTTTCCTACCTTTCTGGCTCCCCCTTCTGGGTTTGCCAGCCCATACTCCCTCTTCCTAGGGAGTAACTGTAGACTATGCTCTATCTATAGTCTATCTATATCTCTATGCTTTATCTATAGTCCTAAATATGCCTCCCTTCACCCAGGGAGCTACTATAGACTACTTCCCTGCAGCTCCCCCCTCTGCTGGCAACTGCCTGTCATTATAAACCCAGCCCAGCTCATTCCTCCACTGCTTGGTTCCCTTGTGATACAATGAGAGGATTACTTAAACCACTTAATTCCCCTCTGCTGTGGCCCATCTGGTTAATTGGCCCCCTTCTTAGATTAAATTAACCTCATCAGGGCAAGTGTGGGGTGGACACCCCATCACAGGAAGTGAGTGAAAAGGGCTTTTTTTCGGGCTTTGTCATCTTTATTAACCAATAGTCTGTTATATTGTTATCGGCAATCAGGAAGGATGGCTGTTGATATGCTGTTCTCATGGTGTAAAATTGAACCGTGTTCATTAGGAGTCACCATCTATGCCTTAGACTGGCAATTGGAGTATGAACCTAGCTACATGTCTTTCAAAATGATGGACAAATTGGACACCTTTAATAGCATCTGATCAGTAATATGATATAGGAACAGACATAAAGTGTTCTGCCAGGAGGCTTTTATTCATTCTTCCTTATCATCCTTTATTTTCATGTGTAACTCATGCAATGCATCACATTTAATATTTTTTAAAAAAATATCCCAAGCCCTGACTGTAAAACGAAACCACGTAGATAATTATAATTAGATCAATTTTGCAGTAATAGTATTACGATTTTAATTGTTTAGGTTGGCATGCAGATCACCAAACTTTCTGATCTTGGATAACGATGTGGCATTCCCTATGGTCACTTGTGCAGGAGTGAAGGAAAACTATCAGTAACCTTTGCTGTTGAGGATCATATAACACAACTGTGGGTTTCTGTTACTGTGTTTTATAACAGCAGTAATCCAAGGATTTACTGCTGCCCTTCTATGCTGGGACGAAAACGTGCTACTTTATGAAGCTATTAAACACCTTGGATTTTTCCCACGTAGGAGATCAAGCTTACAATGTTTCCAAAAGGTACCTAGCACAACCATTCATTATTTAACCCATCGTGTAAAATCATATGGTTTGCCTATACAGTTTATAATCCTGGAAGATACGATGTCTGGTAAGTGTCTTTATTGCAATTCAATACCTTGCAGATGTTACTGACAAAGATGACACATCACTCTATCACCATGGCTTGTTAGTGAAGAACACCTGGTGTATATGCAGCAAAGGTTATTATATTTCCCTTTCACAATGGAGGCTTTTAACTAACAATGGACTATCTTTTTATAGCTGAGATTAAAGTTTAGAATATGACAAGCTGATAGAGGCACTCTTTTGTTTGTTAGATTTCTGACATTTTGAGAAGGGGAAAAGTTATGAGATGCCTTTTTTCACAATCTAATTTAAAACGTCAAGTTTTTAAAATATTTTTCTAATTGGATACTTCCCCTCGCTCCTAGGAGTGAGAGGTCATTCAGAAGGAATTCAGAAAGGAAAAAAGAGTATTTAAAAAAAAATTAAAATAGTGGGTGCTTGTGTGTGTGTGTAGCTGAAGCTAGACAAATTCAAAATGGAATCAAGACACAATTGTTTAACAGTGTGGGTAGTTATCCACTGGAACAACTTACCCAGGGATGTGGTGAACTCTCAATCACTTGAAGACTTTATATCAAGATTGAGTGTCCTTCTAAAAAATAAGATCTAGTTTACCCAGAATTTACTTGCAGAACTCATTGAGTAAAATGTTATGGTCTGAGTTATGCAGAAGGTCAGAGTAGATTATCACACTGCTAATTTCTACCCTCAAAATGTGCTTGCATGTCTGTAATGGGGTTGGTTAAAGCACTATGCTTATGTTAGGTTTATTTTTTTCCCATTTCCTGTATCTCATCTTACTTCTCTGCTAGGTACAGACTACAGTTTAGTTTTTTTCAGGACTTTGGTATGTATATATATATATATTATACAAATTAAATATCTGAGAGAAAGCAAGTAACAAAATTTCTAAAGGAAAAAACATTTACTAAAAGTTGAGTGAAATGTAATGCATATACATATGCACACACACACACGTTTGGGGAAACTCCCTGAAAGTGGTATCTTTAAAAAGTTGCTACATTGTTTCATGGGTAACAATTGTGAATATTGTCAATAACAACTTTTTAAAGATGCCACTTTCAGGAAGTTTCCCCAATGCTTTAGTACCTTTTACTAACATAAATTCAAAGGGAACATATAAGTATGTGTGTGCACATACATATGCTCCCATAGGATTCTTCTTTAGCAGGATTTACCCTTTTCATCATTGGAATGGTGTCCAAACCCTGTATATGGAGTGCCAGCTCCTTAAAGTTGGGAAACAAGTGATTGCCTGTAGCCTCCTTCAAACTCTCCCTGAATCTTTGCAACGTCAATCTGCAATTTGCACAGCCTACAGCAAATTCTATTTCTCTTCTTCTCCAGTGGGGTGAAAAAGCCTGCAGTCTCAATCCAACAAACTGGCAAAATCCTTGGAACACTGTTCTTATGGACCTTTCTGGTCCTTGAGCTGCTCTTCCTTTGAATTTCAATCTGGCTCCCACTTCTATTTAAAAACTCCTCCCGTATTCTTGAGTTCACATTGGTTCCATGCTCAGAGAGTGACTCTGGGTGTGTTCTGTCAGGCTGCTTGTTCACACTGGATATCACCCAAATAGCTTCAAATAGCAAACGAATACACTTAATGCCTGCAACAACCAGTAATCTGGCCCATCCAGCAGGGTCCCCCTTCCTGACTCTGGCAAGATTGCAGGCATACAGAGTCCCCAAACCAAAAACAAGAAACTATGTACAGTTCCCACAGTTTCTTCCCTTATTTACACCACTTAATGCTACTATGCAAGCATGTGGGACACACACACACGTTGATAAATTGTATAGTCAATCACTGGAACACACTTTGGTTCATTATGAAATATACTTGAGACCAAAAAGCCCATGTCAGTCAGGTTGATCGCTCCAAGCCCATAATAATATAGTGCGGGAAAAAGGTTCTGTATGACAACAGTCTCTTGGAAGCCATCTGGTGCATTGATGTTATATTCATCTTTCACAGAAGGTGTGCTCCCAAAGCTACACATTTTAGCTGGTATTATTTATATGATGGTTTCACAAGTTACACATCTCTTTACATGTCACTAAAATCCAATCCACCAGTTTGTCCCAGTTCCCTAGTTTGGTGTTCTGTTCTTTCCTTATTTTTGTTTTGAACCCTAGCATTCCAGGTCCTTGGCATGAAGGTACTTCCCTAGCTTGTACTAAGACTTAGAATAAATGTATCTTGATCTTGACAAGTTCCTATCTGCTTCTGTCAAATGCGTACTTCAGCAAATGCAAATGTTAGGAGATATTTCACATACGTGAGCAGGGTTATATAAAAAGCATAGGCCAGTTGGGCTATTATATTACTATTCTGTGCTCAGTACATATTGATAGATGTGTGGTGCAGATAATATGTATTTGCACTGTGATATATATGCTAGCCCAGCGTATATTAGTCAACACATGAAATACATGTTTGTTGTGACAAAATAGTAAAAGTCATTAATAAATGGTATAAATATATAACTACTCATTTATTTAGGGGACCAACCTTGCAAACACTTTCCACTACCTGGTGTAGCACTTCCTACTGTGACTAATCCCACTGAAATCAAAAGGACTGCACGAGATAATAAGCACTTCCCTCAGTAATGTTCACAGGCCCTCAGATATTAAAAAAAGAAAAGAGAGCTTCTGCGATTTAAATAGACCCTCACTTAAAATGATTAAAGATGCTTAATATCCTAACTGCTTTTGAAAGCAATCCGTCAACACACATCTGGAATTCCGCACAAGAGCTGTGGCATTCAGCAAGGTTTCTGTTTCACATCATTTTACTATTAAGCTAAATGGACTCTTAAGATAAACACTGAATCTTTCTCAGATTTAAATGTTTGCATTTTTCATTTCAAGTTTATTTTATCTTTTTAAAGAAAAATCTGAAAGCCCGATTATTACATTGCTTAGAGTCACTGATATAGCTCTGAAAATATGCAAGGTTGACTTTAAGCAAAATACAAATCTGTGGCTTTTAAAGTAAAGTGGGTTGGAAAAAGTTCCTAACCTGCGGTGCCAGGACACTATTTAAAAGGTGACTGTGGTTCAAGTATTATACTAAGGGCCAGGTTGTGACCTACGTATGCACACTGCTGAGTGGTTATTCACTTGGAGTGTGAGCTGACTCTCAGTGCAAAGGTTAGATCTACCATACGGGTGGGCTCCCCCCTAGTGCTGATCCTTACCTGTGATCCGTGTGGAGAGCAAGGCATCCATGGCTGCCAGGTAGCAGAGGAGTTCATGAACAGCTGCTCCATCGAAGTGTGCAGAGGAGACATGGTGCCAGAAGAGGGGGCACAGGTGCCACATCTCCTTTGATGGCGTTATCCAGGAGGCAGCAGATGAAGATGCTGCCTTCCCCAACATTTTCCCGTGCCTGCAGGATGCAAGAAATAGGGCTGTCTGCACAGACAGCTGCATCATGAGCACCACTGCCCTGAACACATGCAGCCCCTGATGGGATCAGAGAATCACCCCAAATACCTCCTCTTCCCCCCCAGCCGCTGCACTGTTGTGGACTCATGTTCTCCTTTGTAGCACACGCACTGCCTGTCCACAGGGGCTTGCCCCCTGCTGCCTGGATGGGCTTTGGATTGTGTGCTACTCTGGAGAGTTCTCATCATACTCCTGCAGGGAACTGCACGCTTGGTGGCATGGTGAGTCATGGCAGGATAAAGCCCTTGATTGGTCCCACTCATTTCAATGGCACTACTCGTGGGAGTTACCATTCATTAGGGTGAGTAAAGAGATTGCAATCTGGCCCTAAATGAATAGATCAAGGAGTACAGACAAACAGAAAAGGGGAACACCTTTTTCTTATTATTTGTAGTCCATGTGTAACAAATGGGCAGTGGGAGTCTATTCTGTGCAAGTCCCTAACATCTTCAATTCCTTTTTCTATCCTCTCTCTTCTAGTAAGCTACAAACTGCCACTTGAACCAAACTATTGTTCTGGGAGGCCCATCATCAGGAGAGTTTCAGATGATTTTTCTGATTGGTCCATTGGTTTATCAAGTCTGGTGTAGACATGTCTGAGCCCCAAACCTGGATCTGAACTCCCCCTTTTTTTTTCTGCCAGCTCCACTTTTTGAAAAGTTGATAGAATTTCTAATGGAGATCTAGATCCACTACCTTATGCTTCAGAGGAAGGCAATGCAGTGCTGTGGGAACGGCTTTCTCCTGCTCCACTGCAACTGCTTGGACTTCTGAGGGTGATTTAGCAGTGGGGAGCTATGCCCATCCACAGCAAGGGATTAAAGGAGTCATCGCAGGAAGACAAGTTTTCTCCAGTGCACAAAATGATTTTAAAAAATAGATGAAGTAGTGACTTTTGCTTATTCTGAACTTCATATTTTCAAAATTACATCGGGGACTTTAACTACAATCGACTTACTTTTAAAATGGGGACTAAAGGTAAACAGTAACATAAATAGAATAATTTTGATTTTTATCATGTATTACATTTAGTATTGCTGAGGATAGCAAGTAATACGTTTTGGTAAGGCAGCTTCTTAAAATATTAATTAATAATAACACTCATTTTAGATCTTAAATGACGATTATTCTTAAATAAACTGGCAAGATTCTAGGTTTATCCATTCAACATTTAAAGGCATATTGCTTACATTAACATTTTTTCCTTTACTCTTTGAGCTAAAACAAAGTCAACTTCATCAGTTGGCCCCAATTCAGTAAAGCATGTATGTAATTTTAAGTATGGGTAGTTCCATTAACTTAAGTGGGATTTCCCACAAGCTTAAATATCTTGCTGAACTGGGACCATAATAACCCCCTAAAACTATGCTGAGGTGTCAGGGGTTTGCCCAGAAATTTTACTTTGACCCCTTGATGTCTGTGCCCCTCCATCTCCACCAGGGGGGCTCTCCCCTCCGCCCCAGCAGGAGCTCGATCTCCACCACCACCACCGCAGCCCCAGGGCCAGAGGAGTTCTGTGCCCACAATGATTACCGGGGGGCCCCCTGCCCGGCTTTCCCCCCTTGTGCATGCCCCTGTGGGGTATTGATTCAACAGTCACTCGGAGAGTGACGTGTGCCACATGCAAAATTCCCAACGCCTATCCAAGTCCTGATCTGACCCCAAACTGCTTATAAGCGACCACAGCACAAGGCAGTATGGCTGCAAACACCTCATGACTGATGCAATGCTAAAGAATGGCTATTCAAGGCATTAACCACTTATTGTAATGGGCTGCTGCCAGGAAAAAAAAGCACAAGCTTCATGAATCCTGTATTATATTTGGCTCGACTAAATTATATACATTTCATTTTAAGTAATAAAAAGTGACCAAATAGGTGCGATTCCTGTGGCATGGGCTTGTCCAGTGGTTCTAAGGAAGTTTAGATAGAGTATCTATGAACCAAGGGCCCAGGAATGTGACGGGAAGATGTCCCTAAGCCAAGTGTGAAATTAAACATTTTCTTACATTTGTGACTGGAATTTATGACTCAGCGAGAGTTCCCTATAAATATTGTTTTATAGAGGAGAAAAGTTTCGCTTTATTTATCCCTCCCTCCTTTATCCAAAACTCCTGACTCACACCCAAATTCAATCCTCTGTTACTCTATTGATTTTAATATACCTACAGCCATTGACATCAAAATAGAATTTTGCCCCAAGACTCATTCAGAAGAGCAACACTTCCCATGAAAATACCTGGGGGAGAAGGTTTGGGGAGTGGGAGGAAAGCTCAGCAAGGGTCTCCTCATAGAGTTCCCCCCAAAATCATTCCATTGAGAGAGGGTAGGGTGTGAACGCCCTCCATGCTACTATCCTTGTTACTGTGGGGCATGGGCAGGAGGCAAAGCCTCCCATAAGCAAGCCCTGTGCTTCAATGCTAGCTCTGCAGCTTCAGTACGCCTCTGCCCAGACCAGTCATGGCTACTCCATAAATTATGGGACATGCTTTATAAGGGCCTCCACTGGCTGCAGATTCCCTGACATTTCCCTCAGATGGGGATTCCTTAGTGCGGTGTTGCTCCATGAATAAGACAATAGAATTTCCAGAAAACCACCTTTTGAGTCACACTCTCTGCTTTTGGAGGGGCCCAAGAATTGGATGGGAACAGTGCTGCTAAGGTGATTTATTCTACCTTCTGTGTGGATTGGGGGATACCCATACGTGAAAGACTCTGTCTGTGCATGAATCGTAGGGTCACAATCTAACCTGCTGGTTTACAATAGAGATGAAGGGACATGACTGTTAAAGACGCAACAAAACCAAACCAACATGACTGGTGAAAAGTAAATTAGGTTTTAAAATAGCTCTCCATTTTAATCGTTGCAGGGTCACTAGTGACATAGGTAAAGAGACTGCTTTTCAAAATTCTTTTTTCTTCTGCCCTCTGCATCATTTCCTGGTGCTGGATAATTTCACATAATAAATGCTGAGATCATGTAATAGAACATTTGTAACTGTAAAAGAAAAGGAAAAAAATGAATACTTTGTCCTTCTAGTATCACCCCTGTTCCAGATCTGTGCCTTTTCACTGCTACTGTTACTAAGAGTTCTGAGAAGATACCTCGGAACAGGACTTCTCTCAGCAGTCTCATCCAACCCAGCTGCAGCTACCCAAATTGAGGTGCTCAGCTGTCACTTAGAAGTGATCCTGAATAGCACATGGTGAACAATGACTGGCAATTCTGAAAAAATATTAATTAAAAAAATAATTTGGGTCACACTGAAAATGTATTTTAAAAAACGTTTTCAGCTAATCGTGGGGAAAAATCATTGCGGGAGAAATGAAACATTTCAATTTGATTACAAACATTTTTTAAACTGTTTAAAAATAAAATTAAAGAAAACGTTGAAGTGGCAAATCATTTCCAATCAAAACATTTCATTTCTGAAAAATGTCAACACGTTTTAGTTTTTTCAGAATTTATTTTTAAATTTTTTTCCAACTGAAACAAAATTGATGCAAATTCATGAAACAGTTTGGTGTTGCCAAATCCGCATTTCTCACTGAAAAATGTTTTGGTTGAAAAATTCCACCAAGCTCTGCTCCTGATCCACTCGCTCTCTTTAGCATCAGCATAATTTAATTGTATTTATTATCTACTTTCCAACTCATATTTTCTTCCATCTAACCCCCATTTAGATAGCACCTTTCCCCAGATGAGTTTGCCTTGTTTAATCATTTTCCTGTCCGCCTATCAGCTGTCCTTCCTATTCTATATCTCTAATTCTTTCTCCCCAAAACAAGAGCTTTTGATAGGAACACACACACTCTCTCTCTCTCTCCCTCCCATCAATTTATCTACCAGCCAGGAGAGAGCCAACAATTTTTTAAACCTGCTTTGCCCCAGCCTGAATCATCTGCAAAGGACAATCAGTTAACAATACTTTCCATTTGTCTGAGATATTTCTTTCAAGGATATCAAAGCACCTGATGAACATTAATGAACAAATAAACCCTTATCACACCGCTGTTAGAAATATATGTATTAGCCCTGTTTTAAAGATGGATACACTGAAACTTATGGAAGCAAGATGCTCATATCGTGGGAATGAATGCAGTACAAAACCATGGACAGACAGATTCAGCCATAGAACATTTTTACTTACTTATCTATGTAGAGCTTCTTAAAAAAGCCTGATAACCTAAATATAATGAGCCAAGAATACCATCACTCACATCATTATTTAGAAAAATCTTTTTTCCCCTACAAAGGACGCTGGCATATTGCACTTTAACATAACTGCTTTAAGAAGCAGCATTCAATGAATGTAAATATTTAAGGACCCACGTTTTTCAAAGATCTTTCACATACTCCTTGAAGCTTGTAGGTTAGTTGCATTCCTACCAGAAGAGCTTTGTGTAGGGAAATCTTGATTCTCTGCACCAAAATCTACATAACATAAGCTAAATCATTCTTTGCTACAGACTAACTTTTATTCCTATGTGCAGTCTATCATACGATTAATGTCAAGATGATGGAATGATGCCGCCATATGAATTTGATTCCAGCTGCTCCAGGTTTGATATAATCTGTGGATGACACTTACATTTATCAATGGTGATTAGTTAATGCAGGAAAGGATGAGCAGATGCAAGCTGACCATGATCGCTATTTTTTAAAAAAAGTACCTAGCTATGCTAATATCAGGTAGTGTTAGTTCATTTACCAACAAAACTCTTAGCATTTGTTGATTACACTGTTCAAAGAGTTTGGAGTCTAAAGTATTTCCGCTGACTCATATTATTAGTATAAAAGATACAAATACAAAAATATCTTTACAGGAAAAAAAAAATACATAAGTGAATCCTGTTTTCGGAGTCTTTTGTTCTTCTGCCAAGGAGATTAGCTTTTATTTTTTGCCCGGGGGGACCCTTCATTGTAGCATCGTTGTGAAGAATTTCCTTTGAAAAACTTTCAAAAGACTCAGTTGTTATAAACGTTTTTGGTTGGTGGAGATTTCCATATTCAATATGAATGTCACATACGGTGATCTGCCTTGGATATAGTCCATGCATGAAGTCCTGGATTCATTAAAGTCAGTTGCAAAATTACTGTTGCCTTTAATGGGGCCCAGATTTTTCACTACATGTGCTTGGCATAAATCCTGTATTTTACCCAAACACGTTTATTTAGCTATGTGATTAATAACATGGGAGATTATCTGAAATGAAAGATTTGTAAAACTCCAGGGTTTTTCACTGTTGATTATGTTTTCTTTTATACATTTGCTCACCTTGGGCAACCAGAAGATCACTAGCATCAGCCTCTGATGAGAATCTCACAGCAATTTATTCCCAAATTTAACAGTGAGGCAGTTGTGGCAGAGTGAAATAATGTACGCCACAAACCCTGCCCTGCCCCAATTACAACTGAGTGAATAACTAATTTTTCAGTTCATTACCTAAACACCCTATCCCCCCATAATAATAGTAGCTAATAATTCTTTCATTTCAAACTGATTTCTTGTTTTTTTTAATTTCTAAAACAATAATATTTCAACTGGATTGAATGAAACATTTCAAGTGTCAGTTCAAAATAACATTTTCTAAAGGAAATGTTTTCAACATTTCTGATTTTTTTTTTTTTTTTTTTTTGGCCAAACCGATTTGCCTCAGTCTACCTGAATTCACAAATCATTTCAGTGCCCCCCTTCCCCAAATATATTTTCTGGCAAATTTACTGTTCTCTGAAAACATTTTCTCCAGCTCTACTCAGACCAGGCTGCAATACCTGTTCACAAACCTTACAGATCCTAGGGCATGAGTAGATGGCTTTGTGCCTCTGCAGTAATGTAGGACCTGAGGTGCACCCCCCTCCACACCTGCTGCCTGACAGTGTGACTCCACTGAATCTATGGTGTCAGGACTTCCCAGGACAGGTCCCCTCCTTAAACTTAGAGTACCCCCTACCATGGAGCTGGAGAAGTACAATACAGGCCAGGATGTATAATATTTCTTCCCTGGGCCTATTGGGGGAAGATGTGCATTCCCCATGCCCAGCCCTACCAGTAAGTATCTCCTTCCCATTTGTGGTTTCCTAAAGCCAGCAGAGCTTGCTGATGGAAGGCTGAGAAGCTGCTGAATTGATGCTAGCTACTCCCATTCAAGAATGGTATATGTAAAGGCTCCCCACTGAAGATGGATCTCAGGAGGCATGATCGGCCCCTGATTATTCCATTATTAAAGATGACATTTGGCCATGTCCTAGGGCTAATACCCTTACTCTTGCAGGAAAATGCCATGTGCTCTTTAATGGACAAAAATGGTCAGGATCCCAGTTTCCCACCTCAGACAAAACATGGTTTGGCTCAATGCTACTATATTCATTCACACATATTAAGAACATAGAAATGGCCATACTGGGTCAGACCAATGCTCCATCTAGCCTAGTATCCTGTATTCCAACAGTGGCCAATGCCAGGTGCTTCAGAGAGAATGACCAGAACAGGTAGTCATCAAGTGATCCATCCTGTCACGCATGCCCACCTTCTGGTAAATAGCAATCCCTGCCCAGCTGACTAACAGCCACTGATGAACCTGTCCTCCATGAATTTAGCTAGTTCTTTTTTGAACCCCATTATAATCTTGGCCTTCACAACATCCAGTACTGGCCCCAACACAGACCCTAGGGGACACCACTATTTACCTCTTTCCATTCTAAAAAGGGACCATTTATTCCCACCCTTTGTTTCTCTATCTTTTAACAAGGGAAGGTGAGGACCTTTACTCTTATCTCATGACTGCAGACTTCACGTAAGAACCTTTGGTGCAGGACCTTGTCAAAGGCTTTCTGAAAATCTGTGTCTGCTGTGTCCATTGAATTACCCTTGTTCATAGGCCCATAGGCTTTGACCTCCTCCCCCACCCCCCCCCCCCCAAAAAAAAAAAAAAAGACTTGTAATAGATTGGTGAGGCATGATTTCCCTTTACAACCACTGTGTTGACTCTTCCCCAACAAATCATATTCATTGATGTGGCTGATAATTCTGTTCTTTACTACAGTTTCAACCAATTTGCCTGATACTGAAGTTAGGCTTACCAGCCTGTAATTGCTGAGATCGCCTCTGAAGCTTTTTTTAAAAAGTGACATCAGCGTAGCTATCCTCCAGTCATCTGGTACAGAAGCTGATTTAAATGATAGGTTACATATCATAGTTAGTAGTTCTGCAATTTCACATTTGAGTTCCTTCAACACTTGGGTGGATACCATCTGGTCCTGGTGACGTATTATTATTTAATTTATCAATTTGTTCTAAAACATCCTCTAATGACACCTCAATCTGTTCCTCCCTTCCTCAGATTTGGCACCTAAAAAGAATGGCTCAGGTTTGGGAATCTCGCGCACATCCTCAGTTGTGAAGACCGATGCAAAGAATTCATTTAGTTTCTCCGCAATAGCCATATTGTCCTTGATTACTTCTTTAGCATCTCGATTGTCCAGTGGCCTGTGTGGTTGTTTAGCAGGCTTCCTGCTTCTGATGTACTTAATCAATTTTTTGCTGTTACTTTTTGAGTCTTTGGCTAGCTGTTCATCAAATTCTTTTTTAGCCTTCCTAATTATATTTTTACACATGACTTGCCAGAGTTTATGCTCCTTTCTATTGTCCTCTATAGACTATGGCTTCCAATTTTTAAAGATGCCTTTTTTGCCTCTAACTGCTTCTTTTCCTTTTTTGGATCCTCTTACTATGTTTTTTAATTTGGGGTATACATTTAAATTGAGTCTCTATTATGGTGTCTTTAAAAAGTTTCCATGCAGCTTGTAGGCTTTCACTTTTGGCATTGTGACTTTTAATTTCTGTTTAACTAATTTTTGTGTAGTTCCCTTTTCTAAAATTAAATGCTACCGTGGTGGGCTGCTTTTGTGTTTTCCTCCCCAAAGGGATGTTAAATTTTATTATGTTATGGTCACTATTACCAAGAGGTTCAGTTATATTCAACTCTTGGACTAGATCCTGTGCTCCACTTAGGAGTAAATCAAGAATTGCCTCTCATCTTGTGGGTTCCAGGACTAGCTGCTCCAAGAAACAGTCATTCAAAGTGTCAAGAAACTTTATCTCTGCATCCTATCCTGAGGTGACATGTACCCAATTAACATGGGGATAGTTTAAATCCCCCATTATTATTGAGTTTTTTATTTTTATAGTCTCTCTAATCTCCCTGAGCATTTCACAGTCACTATCTCCATCCTGGTCAGGTGGACAGTAGATAAGCTATCTAACTGCAGGGACCTTATGAAAATAATTCTATTGATTTTGCACATCACTGTACCAAACTAACTCTGTTACTTTATTTAGAATAGTACTATCAGAAGTGGAATCTATTCATACATTTATGTAAAATTCAGCACATTTTTTAGTATGTGTAACAAGCTTATTTTTACACGGCTTAAAATATGCAGGAAGCCATTAATAACTAGACAGTAATTCAGCCTTGGAACTGGCTAATAGCTTATTAAGTTTCCAGTACTGGTGAGAAACCGGAATTGTTCATATTCAAATTTATTCATCCTGAGAGATTTCCCAGTATTAATAATGTGGAACACTCACTTCATAGATTCAAAGATGATGAACTCATATTTCATCCTATCCAAAGATGAATACAAGACCATGCTGTCAAGACTCTAATGCGAAAGACTTGTTTGTAGAATTGTTTGAATAATACATTGTGATTAATAGCTGTGATGAATTTAGCTCATTCTTTCTATCTTGTGTATCATTCACAAACTGATCATAATCTTTGTGAATGTTTTGTATTTGTAAGTATTAGCTGAATAGTCTGTATGACCAAGCCTCTGGGTTGTTTGCTAACAGTTACCTTATTTGTGATACCTAGCGTTGATCCAAACACATGCAAAAATACATGGAATAACATGACTAGAGCTGGTTGGGAATTTTTCAACAAGCCATTTTTTTCTTGCCAAAAATGCTGATTTTTCAGGTCTGAAATTGTTAATGAAAAGCTTCCAAATTTTCAAAACAAATTGTTTCAATTGATCCAAACTGATATTTTTCTCAGACTTACGGTTAACAAAAATTTTCAAGATTTTGACATTTCCCCATGACGGAAAAATTTTCAGGGGATGGGAAAACTGTTTACTGCCCAGCCCTGAATATGACCCAATCAGTAGCAGAGAAACTGAGCCAACCATATATTTACAGAAATATTCACATATATGTATTTTTTCACTATCTGACCCGCTCTGTTTGTAGCGCTCACTATTTATTTGTGTGACAAGGATGAATTCATATGTGCTATTTCTGTTTCCCTTGTTGCACATGCATAATTTCTCTTAACAATAATCAGAGTTATGGCTAGGAAACATGACTGATCTGCATCATTGCTCCATATTCAAACTGCTCCTAAAATGATTTTGAGTTTTGAAAATGCTTCTTTGGCTTCTGCATATCCAGTTTTTGAATTGTTTGTTTTGTTGTTGTTATTTTTGCCAAAAACATTTACCTAACATTTTATGAGAAAGGTCAGGTTTCACAGTATTTTCCACTCGGTCAAAAACAGGAAGTACCAAATTTACTGACCAAAATTAATATTTTGCACTTACATAGTGCTTTTCAATCCGTAGATTTCAAAGTACTTTGCAAAGATAGGGGAGAATCATTATTCCTATTTTACAGATGGAGAAACTAGGCCAGAAGCATGATGTGACTTTCCTGAGGTCAAAGGAAATGTCAGTTGGGAAATAAGTCTACATTTACTGATGCCCAGACCTAGGCTTAGTCCAGTAGACTACAGCTGCCTTCATCTCACAAGATTTCCAGCTCAACATCCTCACCGGCAGGTTCGAATGAGCGCTACTCATTCAAAATGTAGCTCCAGAACATACTAGGTTTGACCATCACTAGTTGTCATATGGATGAGAAGATAATATCAGAACTATAACAGCCAAGTCTAAGTCTAAGGCCTGGTCTACATGTAAAAATTAGATTGACCAAGCTACATCATTCAGGGCTGTGAAAAATTTAGCACCCTGAGTGCCGTGGTTAGGTTGACTTAACTTCTGGGGAGATGCAGCTAATTCAGTGGAAGAATTCTTCCATCGACCTAGCTACAGCTCCTTGGAGAGGTGGATTAACTATGCTGACCAAAAAAGCCTTTATGTTGATGTAGAAAGCATCTACACAGCGGGAATTGCAGTAGCACAGCTGCTGTGCCATAGCTATGCTGCTGTAGTGGCTGTAATGTCGCCACACCCTGAGAACATCTGTACCTTTTCTATATTATTGATTATTTTTATTCTATTTGTTGTTTTGATGAGAGCTGGTGGGAAAGGGGTCATTATCTCCACATTATTTTATATGTTTAATTTCCTGCAAACATTTTTTTTTTTAATTTAAAACCAAAACCCAAAACTTTCACACTGGAAAATTGGATATGGGAAAGAACAAGGAGAAAAAAGAAAGAAAAGGGGGAGAAACCAAAACCAATACTCAGGTAAGGTATTTTTTCCTGTGGAAAGGTACAAAAAATTCAAAAGAAACAGAAAAGTCTCAGGAAGATTTTCATGTAATTTGAAAATCTGATTGGTGTTCACAACCATTTCATTTTCCACCAGCCCTAGTTTTGTTTACTTCAATAGCCAGCAGAAGACATAAAGTTTTTAACTAGATGTCTTTCAGGAGGTTGATTGTAACCTCTATTATGCAACAGTGAATTTTCTAGACAATGTGTAACAAAAAAGCAGCCTCAGGAGGAATTAAAAAGAAAAGGTCCAATACTCATTGAGAAGAAACCTCTCCACACACTAGAAGAGCTATATAAATTATGATAAACAGCTGGAGGAAGTAGATTTTTTCAGCTGCTTTTAGCCAGATTCCATTTTTAAAAGGAAATAACAGGAACACTATAATTATGCTGCTTTATTGTATCTTACCTCATGCCCCAGATGTTCCCATGTTGTTATAAATGTAACTCAGTACCTGCTAAGAGAATTGTTCTGCATACTGCCTTAAGGAAATGGTATAGCATTGCCCGACCAATTCACTCAAGAAGAATGCTATTGAACTGTACATTTTAAAACACACCTGTGTTGGGCTTGAGAAACAACTCATGAGAAACTGTGCAGCTTTTCTAGCAGCTAATGCATCCACTCCACAGACATGATTTATTAGGAATGCTGGTCTGATAAAAAAGGGGTCATCCTTTGCTGGATTTTTGACCCCAATGGAATCTGAAGATTATGGGCTAAGTTCTCCTCTCACCTGTACCAGTGTAAATCAGGAGTAACTGCTTTGAAGCCAACACATTAAAACTTGAGTAAGTGAGAGGAGAATCAGGGCCTGAGGGCTCGTCATCCCTGTTCTGCTGCCTTTGTTCAAATTAGGATTTCAAACATAGTCTAAACAGCAAATTTCTGTGTCGTTGGAGAATGTAGTGTGGGGGTTGGGGAAGGAAGCAACAGATGGAAGGCTCAGTTCAGACTTGCTTTTTTTGTATAGCTGGGGAATGTGGCTACAATAGGGCAAAGATAGGATGGCAGGTTTCCACCGGGCCCTATATTTCTGAGCTGGCTTTCCCAGGACTTCCCCCATGCTCTCTCTCTTGTGGCTTTCGCTCTTAGCGACTGCACTAGTAAAGAGACTGTCAATCACATGGCAGGAGAACAGTGCTGAAAAAAAGAGTCACATCCTTCCTTATAACTAAACACCCCCGAGTCTCACTTGTAAGACTGCAGTATATAAAAAAAACAAAACCTATCCCCACTGGGTTGGGGACAGGAAGAGTAAATGAGCATGTTTGCACTAGCCTATGAAGGCTGGAAGAGCGTTTGTGGAAACCAAAGGCGGTAAGCTTCCCCACAGCCAACTTTTAAGTAAATATTACATTGATGAAAGGAGCCAGACCGGCAGCCATGAAGTGAACGCCTCTGTTTATTCACATACTAAGTACAGTTAGTCCATATAACAGGTAAATAGCGAGGTTACTGCCACACCAATGGACTTTAGTGCTGATCTGGAGTGGGGAACCCTTTAGATTCTAGGCCCAGCTAGCCCTCAGCCACTCTGAAACTAAAAACAGGAAGAGAGGGAGTAATCAATTAAAATCAGGTGTGATGGCAGTTTGTATGATGTGGATACTGGAGCAAATTAAGTTCCCAGTTTATTTCAATGCAGTTGCTGGTGTAACTGTGGCCTGGTCCACACTTAAAATTTAGGTTGACTTGCTATGTTGCTCAGGGGTGTGAAAAATTCACACACCTGAGCGATGCAGTTCAGACGACCTAAGCTCCGGATAGACATTGTTAGGGTGACGGCTGAATTCTTCTGTGGACCTAGCTACCGCCTCTCAAGGTGTGGATTTACTACAGCGACAGAAAAACCCCTTGCATCATTGTAGCAAGCAGTTATGCTGCAGTGGTGCAGCTGCAGTGCTGTGGCTATAGCACAGCCATAGCCTGAGAGAAGAATTTGGGTGTGAGTAGACAGCTAAAGCACCTGACTAATTAAAACTGAAAAAACTGAGAACATGTTTACTCTCAACTGGTCTTTGAGTATTTTTCGAAACCTAGTTGTCTTTGATAGCAATGCCAGTGCTGGTCCTCCCAAGAATGACTTTAGTAAAGAACTCGACACCGTAATCTTAAAGGGATTGTCAATATATTCTCACTATGTTTTCTGAAATAGAGAGTATTTATATTCCTCCCACATGGAGGCTGGGCTATCTGACACAAAATGCTGAGTACCGCAGTTAATGGAGTTACTTCTGACTTACAGGTGGGTAACTAAGACCCCAGATATGTGTGTCACTCTATGGCTGGGGTCTCCAACGTTGTCTATAGTGTGGCCACATCTTGATAGTAATTATTACTAGTAATAGTATTATTGTAGCACCTAGGAGCCCCAGTCATGGACCAGGACCCCATTGTGCTAGGTGCTGTATAAACACAGAACAAAAAGATGGTCCTTGATCCAAAGAGCTTATGATCTAAGTATAAGACAAGAGATAACAGATGGATGTAAAGAGGGGAATACAAGGAAAAACAATGAAACACTATTGGTCAGCATGATAGGCTGCGGTGTCAGCACACCGGCAGCCAGTTGTCAAGTGTTTTGGTAAGTTTAACAGTAGAGGCGAGTTTAAAGGAATGATATGATAGAGGCTAATTCATTCATTTTGCAGATGTTTATGAGGAGTTTCACCCAAGCATGCGGGGTGACATGGGAGAAAGCACATAGGTGCTTGTTTGAAAATTTAACCAGAGCCAGAAGTCAACTTTTCGACGCTGAATGACAGATGATGGTATTGCCCCTTTTGATTCAAGTTGCTAGTCAAAGTTTGGGGTCCTGGGGGCTGTTCCAACTGGGAATAGAAATTGGGGGTAGCCAGATATGTCTTTGATGGAATCATGTTTATTTACAAGGAATGTAAAACATCCTGTTTCTCTGAACACAGAAGGAACCATAAACCAAAAGGAGTAGTTTCTTAGTTTACCAGTCCCCAACCCTCTTCGGCCAACACCATACACAAAAGTTCTCTCTCTAGCTTTTTTCTAGGGTCACACTGCTTACAGGCGCCTACTTGGCTTTTCTTGCCTCTTTTCCTCTGCTTCTCCCACTGTTCTTGTCTGTGACCTCAGTATCTGTGTGTTCGCAAACGATACTCAGCCCAAAAGCTCCTGGGCAGGTTCATACAAACCTTTTGTCTTAGGGAGCTCTTCTGTTTACAGTTGTGTTAATTGAAGGGTGAATTCAAACTCAGTGGGGTTTTAATCCAACCCATAAGGTTTCACCTAGCTCATAACAACAGGCGGGATGGAGACAGGGCCAGCCTTACCTAAAATGGTGCCCAGGGTGAGGCTGGAGGTGGAGCAGGGTTGCGGGGTGGTGCTGGGTGGAGGGGGTAGCGCTGGGCTGTGGTTAGAGCAAGGGGTGGAGCAGAAGTGGAGGCAGAGCAATGCATGGGGGCGGAGCGAGGGATAGGGTCGGACTGGGGCTGGAGGAGGAGCTGGGGGCGGAATGAGGTGGAGGGGCAGAGTGGAGATGCAGGCTGAGCACAGGGATTCAGGTGAAGCGGGGCTGGAAGTGGACGGGGCTGGGGACAGAGCCGATGGGAGAGTTGTTATTGAGACATTCTCTTGATGGTGCCCTCGACCACGGCACTCTCATGTAAACCACCTCTAAGGCTGGATGGGGAATAGATTGTGATTGGTCCCTGAAAGTTAAAACAAGTAACTTATGTTTGATACAATAGAGAAAAGGAGCCAGTGGAAAATTGCTAAAAGTGGGGTGATGATCAAAGTGACAAGGATTGTGTCACGGACTTACCTCCTCTTACATATGGGCATTATGCTCAGTCACCCATTTGCAATGACACACACCACCCTCCCTTCCCAGTGGTAGTCACATGGACCACCTTCACCTCCCACTGATGATTAAATATCATCCTTGTAGCAACTACAGCAATTGTTTCCATAGAAAAGTAACGCCAGGAAAACGTTCATTGTACGTTTAGCTTCTTTTAATGCAATTTATCAGCTGGAAAAAAGGAGAAGGAGCCAGTACTCCACGATCAGCCAGTTCTTGACAGACCACCCACAAATGCTCTGTCGACCACTGGTGGGACCCACTGTTTAATGAGGTCCCTTTGCCTGAGCAGTGGAGAGACTTAGCAGTCAGGAAGAATAAAGGCAGAAAGACGAAAAGCTATGTCACTGAGCAGCTTTCCCTTTGGTTTCTGTAAGCCAAGTTGAGCAACACCCGTACCCATTCAGTCATACTATCCTTGCACTTGGAGTTCGACAGTTTGCTCCACTGAATCCCAACTTGGATTTACAGCCTTAAAACGATCATTGTACACATGCGGTACTGAGAGTCACAGCAATTTCAGAATACATGAGGAAAACCTCATCCAGCTTTGCCATACGTTGTTAAAGCAGCATGTTTTAGTTACTGGTTTAGGATTGCTGGTCCCCCATATTTCATTTTATTCTTATGGACCTGCAAAATGCCACAGATCCACAAAAGCCAAGTTTTCAAAAGGATGTTTTTATTGTATAATCAGGCATCAAATCAAGTACTGTAAAATAAACAGATTTTTGTTTTTGAAAATGTCCATACAAATACCAAATACAGCAAACTGCTTCCCCAATCATAGTCCGTACAGAATATATAATGGTTAAAAAAAAAAAGCAAAAAGGGATGGTGGAAAACTTAATTTATTGCCAATTAATCTGTACTTATATATGTATAATTACATATACATATATATATATATACACACGCATATATATTTAGTGTATATATACACATACATATGTATATATATATACACACATAGCACTGATAGAATTAATAGTCCATTTGAGGAATGTGGTTTGGCTTAAAATGAAGTATTCACTGTTGAAATATAAATCCCATAGTCAGGATTACTATTGTAGATACCAGGTCATTTTTTTTCCCTCTCGGCCAAAACCATTGTCAACCTTTGAACACATGGTTGGTGTTTAAAATGAAAAAAAAAAGGGGGGGGGAAGCCTCCAAATATTCATGATACTGTTTTCAATCCAATTTGATCTCTACAAGCCCTGTATGGTATAATATTGAACTATTATCAGTTTGTCCATTTCTGAAATTAGCTTCCAGATATATGTAATAATATTTCTATGAAAAAGGCCAGTACACAAATTTGCCACGTATATTGTAGTAACATACTCTGTTCTGGTAGGTAGAAGGTTGGCATCCATCCCATATTGTCACTCTCCAACATATTGTTCCCTCCCAACACCTATTTTACCATTGTTTTTTCTACAAACTGTGTCCAGTCCACTGTATATAATAACTTTCATACTTTCTTAACTGCCTTTCAAACAGTCAAAACCAGATCAGCTGAACTAAGTACATCAAGTCGCGGTGGTAATATAACATTTGGTTACACAAAACACTGTTTCATACATTTTTTTAAGCTCTTGGGGGGCCTTTTCTAGATCATCACAGACATTAGAATAAACACTGTGGCATAGAGTATGTATATATTTTCCCTTACATATGTCAACTCAGAAAAGGTCAGTGGCTACTCTCTGTAAACCATGGAATGCTCCCACGGCAGGAAGCGATAAAATGGCTGCAACCAACATGCTGTCAGAGAGATACTTTTCCCCATTCATCCCACAGTAAACGGGGTATGTATAGGAAATCAAAGGAACATGAACAGTAATTAATATCTATTTTAACAAATCCTGTAGTCACCTGTATTCATTATCCTCCTCATAAGCTTCTTTCATATCATTATCATAAGGCAAACTGTAGTACATCTTTGTACCTGGAGAGTCAATATTTAAAAAATCTGAAGCCAAGCTTGGGACCCTTTTATTTTAGGCCCATTAGTGAACAAAGTGCATTAAAGTGTCGTTGTCAAAGGACACCCAAAGCAAGGTTTATAACGATTGAGCCAACCCTTTTATTTACGCTTGTATTCCATTTATCTTTACTCTGTGAAGGCAGGTTTTCATCATTTGCATATTATCAACAAAACCCTTTTCACTCTTCTCTCTAGGAATATCTTTAAAAGGCATCATACCATCTTCTACATTTAAAATATTTCTCAGGAATCTCCCAAATGATCATTTATACATAAATAGTGTAATAATCACAAAGGGCACTATTCATTTTAAAAAAGTTAATGGGCCAAATTCAGCTTTGGGATATAGTGGCTACGGCTTCTACTTACCTCAGTGGAGTTGCAGCCACTAACACCAGAGCTAACTTAGATCCCATATGTGCAGGTGAAACACAGACAAACTAATGTTACTGCTGCAAATTTGTCATTTACTCCTCATTCACAAAGGGAACTCTATCCCCTCAAACAACCCAATGCAACAATACACGTTTTTTGTTTCATTGGCTGATTTTATGGTGAACTTCTGTACAGTGCTTCTCAATGTAACATCCATATATCAGATTTCTTTACTCTTCTTTATTTATACAGTATAGTGTAATACACTGAAACCCTTGCATTTAAGTTTAAAATCAGTTGTAAGTAGTCCATCTCTCATACCAGATGTATGGGCTTGGATTGTTGTGGCATACCTTGTAAAATCAGTGATATGTACCCACACCTCGACTGTCAGAACTAAGCCATCTCCAATTCCAATGGGAAGCTTAAATGACACATCTTCTCATCCAATCAGGATATAGTCAGATCTTGGATTGGTTGCACTGCTCCAAAGTTGCTGATTTTCTTAGATGATATCAATCTTACAAATCCTCAATGATCCTACAGTGCTTCCCAGAGACAAAACTGAAGCATTGGTAGATGGCAATCCCTGGATGATTTATCCACTGACGTTTCTGGAAGATATTCCATATCTTTCTTCATGAATAGGTGTAACATGCAGATCTATTAGTGAACAGAAGTAAATAAATCCTTCTTCTTTTGTTGTACTGGCTAACTCCATTTCCTTCCTTCCTTCCTTTATTTTATTTCATTTTTCAGTACACACATTCTGATGTGCAAAACTGAAGTTAAGAGATGTTGTACACAATAAGATTGGAGTTTCATGTAACATCAACAGTATATCAATGTGTCCTCTGCACAGTTTTCAGGAAACAAAATTCCTGCTAGTTGTCCCTTGTAAAATAAAACCATAGGAAGGGCTTGTGAAACTTTAGTGAAAGGGCCCCTTAATGTGCAAAAACAATGAATTGTAATCCAAATAGCCAAATCAGGGTTTTTTTTATATAAATAATTTATAAATCTTCCTGTATGAGACTAAATACAAAATAGTACTGAGAAATTATTAAAGCCATTTCTTGCCCTTTAATAAAAAATACACAGTAAAGAAGAGACCCAATTTCAGTTCTGGCTGGAATCATGAGGGATGTTTTGTATGCCTTGTATTCAAATAGTTCCAGTCAAGCTCCTGTGGGCAGTATTTTTGCAGTCCACTGGAAAGCTGACATTATGTCCATTTGCTTTTAGCAATCACGGAAGCTGCTCAATGGAGTCTAAGTGATCGGGGATAGGCAGGCCCGTTATAATTGTCAAACATTTATTCCACACAGTGAACGTGGGGCACACGGGCTGTGCAAATGTTATGTCAAAAGTGTAAAGCTGTAGAGAGTTCAAAGCATCATAAAAGGCAAGGGAACCGTTGTCGTAGTCCAGCAAAATCCCAACACGACGGAGGTGAGGAGCAGGCTCTATAGGAATTTCTTTGCTGTTATGTCTCACCACCCAGGTATTATTACAACGACAAAGCACCCAAGAGGCAGAATTCTTTCCGATCCACTCATGTTTTGGCGCTGTCTTGTAAGAAATGCCAATTGCATACCTGTAAAACAAAAATAGTCCAGCAAACAAATATTTGTGTCATGCTGTTTTCTCTCAATAAAGGCTAAACTTTATCCTGAAGGACTCTAAGGAATGTATTGTTCTCTTTTGGTTATGCATGTTAAGTTCTCATTAAGTGAAGGTTAACCAAAACAGCCCACTTAATTAATGTTCCTCCCCTCTCCCAATGTTGTGACTGGCAGGGCATGCAAATCTTGTTGTCCGCAATACTATTTACAGTGTGGATGCTATAGCAATTTGTTGGAATTCTTAGCTACTGATAAAGGCCTTTTTTATTCACAAGGGAAATTGATGGGTGCTAAACAGCTCAGACTTCTAATCCTTCATCTTGACATTTCCATTTCTGAACTGAAGACTATACAATATGTTAATGAATCAAAACCAAATAACTTTCTATCTGCCACTATTGTTGTATTTGCTGTTAATGTGAACTCTTCTTGCTGATTGAATACATGCTGCTGCAGAAAGATGAGTAAAAGCAACAAAATACAGCTAATGTAGAATATGGAATGCCCATTTCTGCCTTGATAAAACCTCTTTTGCCAGCTCTTTGTGAGGTTTGTAGATTGAAATGTCAGTTTATTGGATTGAGTATTAGGCCACATGAGGCAACTGTAGGAGACAACATTCCTTTGCCAACCAAGCACTAGGGTTGGTGGGATGTCCTGGTGAAATGGAGTATGTTAATGATCTCAAGGGGAAGTCTCATTATTGGGCACCCTGCATGAAGGCCTGATTTCCCCTGTAGGGAAGAAGCTTGTGTGGCTCAGATTCCTCAGGTGGTAGCAGGGGCTAACCTCATATGTGTTATTGTACGTTTGTTCTATATAAGCTGTGTTTTGTTTCTTTATGCTAAATATCTACTAAGCATTTTTTCTGCCTATTATGTGTTGGCATTAGCAAATACGCATTTTTCTTGTTAGGAAGGATGGGTGCTCCAGGCCTCACCAGTTTTCCATTACATTTATTTCTACCACTACCACAACCCTTGAATCCCATGTCATGGTGTCTCTCTGTCTGACCAAACACATTGGGTACAGAGCACACAAAGTCTGTTCTACATTAGAACCAATGGGGCTCATTCTTTATCCCCTACAACCTACAGCCCACCCTGGGGGCATGTACCCACTACATTCCCATTCTCTGCAAGCCTGTGGACCTTGGGACCAAATCTGATTCCCCCGTGAAACAGTTGCCACTGGACCATCAAGCTGCCTTTATGTTCAATCTCTTATTCTTATTGAAGAATGATGTTTCAGTTTTGTTTAGGAAGCACTGACATTTACTAGTATGGAAACAAATGCAACTTTTTCTGGTGCTAAGTAATTAAAAATGTGACACATACCACGTACTCCCACTGATAACCACTTCCCAGTAATGCCGTCCACTGTCTATAAACACATTGCCAGCTACTCCGTAGCTCCCTTGGCTGGTGAATCGCTCAGGTGTGTGGCTCTTTTTGGAAGAGGTTTCATCACGCTCCACTGTCAGGTTATCATGGGACACCTTCAACTTTCTGTGGGCAGATTTGGGGTCCAGTTTAAATGGCTGGCCTGGGCGCACACACGAGGATGACAAGGAAAGGTTTGTTTAATTTTAACAATTACACATCAAGTCATATATTTGGATCAGAAAATCTGCATGTTAAACAGATAAGAGTATATAAGAATACATTCCGCCCCCCAGAGCATTATCCTGCTCTAAAAGAGGCCCAAACTTAAATATACTGGACCAAATTGCCTCCTAACTCAACAAAAGGACGAGCGTGTTCAAACCGAGTGAAGTACTGGCTACATCTAAGAACAGCCCTGTGTTAAAGTCACACTCATTCTCTGAGACTTAGAGCTAACTTGAATACTTTAAATCTTTCATGTAGTTGAAACCAAGAAACATGCAATCTCTGATTATGACTTTTTTGTTATACAGTAGATTTTAGACTACCTCACATTCCTATTAGTTTGCCAACAGTGAAAAATTACAATAATGGCTTTAGCACTATTCCAAAAATGTATTACTTCATAATCCCATAAAATGAGTTTGAAAATCAGAAAAAGTGCTGTTCATTCACTCTCCTGGTTTTATTGATACTGGTAATAATACACTGTAGTGTCATTTTGGAAGGATGCCAACAATAGTGAATACTGTGCATTAAAATGAAGGAAATGAACTATAACTTGGTCCAAACAACTATAACTAAAACTTGTAACTATATCTATAACAGTCCAAATGAACTATAACTATCACTTGGTCCAAACAATATGGTGTAACAACATCACTGTTGTTGCTGTTGGCAGGTATCTTCTGCCGTAGCACAAGGTTTGTAGACAATAACAGGAAACAGTTTGGTAAACTGAGCTCTCTAGATACATAATGCCTGCTCTGACTCTGACAAGCTTACCCGTGTTAAAAAGCAGAAAGATCTTTTGACTTCCGCCAGAGAATTTCCAAAGGACAACTGGAAAAAATATGACACCGCCAGTGGCCAACAAAGTCCTTTTTCTCCCTTTATCCCCTTTCATATAAAGGCAAATCTTAAAAGTCAAAGATCTGATTACATGAGTGGGGAGTGGAAATGAGTATTCTCAGTGGCTCTGTGACCTTATGGTATTGATAAATGTGCACTTTAAATTAAGATGTGAATTCCTTAGTGTTTGTGAAAGAACAGCTAAGTAATTCTTATGCAGTGGAATTGAAATAATTGAAGTTGGCATAGAAAGATGAATGAAATGGTCTGAAAAGTGATATTCAACATGTTTTATTTCAGATCTCTAAGAAATCTGAAAGGGTAAGCATTTAAAGGAAAAGGTTAAGCTGACACTGTCTCATTTACTATTATTTTGATCCTAAAGATGAAGGAATGGTTTTAGATGTAGCGATACATTTTCTTTCATAGCATAAACATAATTATGCACACACCAAAGGTAAAATTTACCCTTCAGAATGTACGCTTTGACACATTTTTTTGTCCAGGTATGCAAAATGTGTCTGCTTGCTTCTACCACTGGATAGCAGCAAAATACCTCCTTTATATCTCTGTACCTGTCTCCTAGTCTTTGTATTGGCAAGGCATCATCTGAACCATGTCTTTCTCTGTACTGGGTTACATCAGGTCAGATCATATCACACGTACCTGACAGTAAACATTGTTTGTGTGTTGCATTATATCTCAAAGTATAAAAAAGAGAGATTGCCATTTCCCACATGGGTCCTTCAGAGGTGGGGAAGTGCCTGCTTTACTTAAAATTGTATTTATCGCTACATACATTATTTTTAGTAGCAGATGCTGTGTATATAAGTTGGCAACTCAGGGGTAGAATGCTGGCCGGGTAGCCGGGGAGGAAGAAGAAATGCACTAGATCTTCCACAGTAACCTCCCAACACTTCCATTATCCCCCAGCAACTGCTCCTCCAGCCCCAACATTCCCTATCCAACATACAACACCATCTGCAGTTTCTTGCTGTGACTCTGAAAGGACTGTGGGATTGGCTAGGGCATGACAAGAAACCACAGATGGAAAAAAGCTTATATCCGCTGCCTTAAAATGCTAGGCTATATCCGCTAATAATTTTGTTCAAATCACTTTCTTAAAAGTGCGATCTCTGACTCCACCACCCCACAGGGTTTTTATAATGAATTTGGGCAGACTCCCAATATCATAAAACAGGGATCATTCAGAAGAACAAAATTTAGCTTATTTTAAAAATATAATGACCATCTTATTAAATTTATAAAGAAATAAACTAGCCAATAAAAATAGAAGAAAAGGGTAAGACAATATGAGAAGTAATAATTTTTTTTTAAAAATCCAAAAGAAACATTTTTCAGTTGTTTCTTGTTACTGTTGCTACTGCTAGTGTTATCTTCAATGATGTGAAAGCTTCAGGTGACCTCCAGAAAGAAAGAGATCACTGCATTGTCCTGTTGGAGACTTTGGCAGTCTCGAATGGGGTGAAAAATAAACGGACTAAGTGCAAAGCACGATCAACAAGGCAACCTGCTTTATCCCCCCAATCCTCCACCTTTCAAGTATCAAACCTATAAAGGAGGCTGGGAGAAAAGCGAGCGTGGGTGTGCATGTGTGCTTGCTTGAATCCATGTTACTCACTATTTGTCTTCAGCTTGCCAGGCTCACTGTTTCGGCTACCAGCCTGATTAATGGCCTTGACAACGAAGATGTACTTAGTGCCACTCTGTAACCCATGCACTGTGTAATGGTTTTGTTTGATATTTGGAACAATCATCCAACTGTCGGCTGAGTTACACAAACCTGTAATTTCAAACGAAACACATTAGTCATAACATACTAAATACTTTGTAACAAATGGAGAAATACTTTGAACGCTCCTGAATATTTACATTAACCTGAAAAGGCATTAAACAATCCACAAGAAACTTGCCTCTTTACTTCCTTGAGAGCTGTAATATTTACCAACTGGTTCGCTAATTTCCACTGACTCGTTGCACCTGCCCCCAACTAGTGTACCTTTTAAAATCTTAGTACATGAAATCAAGCATGAAAAATGGACCTTTAAGAGATGATTCACTGATGTGTGGACAGTCTGGGAACTTTCAGTTGTTCCTAGACAAGGAATGGTTTATTGCTTAAGGACTAGAGGTTTGTGGAAATGCCATGTCTGTTTTTTGACTTCATGAATTGAGCTGTGTGCTTTAGGACTTAAAAGACTAATGTGGCTCATTGCCATAAGGTTTGTTGAGGCATTTTTTACTGACATTCCCCTAATGTTCATTCTCAAGGACCTGAAGCAAGTTGTCCGTGGAGAGATCTCAACTACAGACCTCACTTCTCCTGGAAGTCTCTCAGAGCCCAAATTTGTTAGACTTCAGGGTATTCTGCAAGTGTCATCTTTTTCAGTCAAGCCTTTGCCAGATGGAGGTAATCTAAAGTATTATCATTTATTTTACTACTTTTCTGATTTCTTTCCCAGTTATTAGGTTGTTAGTTGGGAAAGGTTAGTATTACTTTCCACTGTATACAGTTATAAACGTTCATTGTGCATGTGATGCATCCAGATGAGAGCATAACATAAATGGAAGCTACTAAGGAAAGACACATGCAGGCTAAACCAAAAGGGGAAAACTTCCGACAATGAGATCTAATAAGATGTGAATGTGTTTCCTACAAGATGTGATGGAAACCTTATTGAAACATATCATTGACTAGTTCTATATGTTTAAAACAGTACTTGCTATAATGGGCCCCCAATCTAATTAGCTGCTGGTTACTATTGCATGATAAACATTTATAGAAATAACACTGCTGATAATAATTATATATGCATGTATGCATAAGTAATTGTAGTTATAGTATATAAATAATAATTAGAATAATAATTTAAGACTAGAAAATACAACAAAAAGGAACAATCTTTCATTGGATGAGAGGATTTAAGTTCTTTTCAGTCTCTAACTTCATTGGAACTAGAATACATTATAAAAGTCAGTATATTGTTAGGGCAGTTTTAAACTTTTATCCTGCCTTTTATCAGGGGAGCAGGGAACACGGCTGGATAGTGCCTTTTACCAGTTGATAGTAGACTATCATATATGAACATACACAGGTGCCAGTACAAAACCTTTTGAGAAGAAACGGTTAAGAAAAAAAAACCACATACACAAGGAGATAACTTGCAGATAGGGTATATAGGGTATATAGAATTGAATAAATTCAGAGTTATGTTGGAAACGCTTCCTAACTCAGGCTATTTGCTTTTTTGTTTGCAAGCCCATTAAGGATAAAGTTTAGGACTCATCTTTTAATTTCTTAATTGTTTTGCTTTGTCTTTCATTAGTTCATTCTTTCTGTCTATCTAGGTACTCACATTGCCTTCATCACTGTAATATCAGAGTGCCTCACAATTATGAATGGATTTTATCTTCACAACAACCTGGTGAGGCTTTTTCCAAATGGGGAATTGAGGCACAGCAAGATGAAGACCCAGATTTTTAAAGGTATTATTAGGCATTGCGGCAATCAGCATGTAAAAGCTAAGTGATTTAGGAGCCTAAATCTCGCTTTCAAAAGGGATTTGGGCAGGATTCCAGCTCTTAAAATGCCTAAATCCCTATTGAAAATAAGATTTAGGCACTAAAACAGATAGGTATTACACAGCTGAGAGCCACAACACATAAATACCTTTAAAAAACCAGGCCAGAGCGTACCTCTACCCTGCAATAAAACCCCAGAGCACAGAGTCTCAGAGCCCGGGTCAGCTGACTCAGGCTGCAGGGCTAAAAACTGCAGTGTAGACATTGTACCTGGCCTGAGCCCAAACGTCTATACTGCAATTTTGTAGTCCCACCGCCAGAGCCACGCAAGCCCAATCAGTGCCATGGCATGGGTCTTTTATTGCAGTGTAGCCATACATTAAGTGACTAACTCAAGATAAAACACTGTGAGTCAGGAATTGAACCCTATCTCCTAACTCCAGAACTAGCTCCAGAGCGTTTAGACCATTCTTCTTACAAAGGCGCAGTGTCGCTAAACATACCCTTTGTATTTTATCTTGTAGAAAGCAGACCTGGAACATCTGAGGGTTTTCAGCTTGCTGGGGCCTATTCTAACACATCAAGGATATTGATATTTTGATACTAACTACGGTCAAGATGAACCACAATCACGTTTACCAGACTTGCATTTTTGTTTGTTGTTTTAAAGCAAAAATGAATTCTGGTATCTTCTTTGTTCATAAGCCAGCAAGCTCCCTGACCCCATTTACTTCTCCTAAACATCAGCTACGAGAGTTTGCAGCACTCAATTTTTTCACAAAGATGTTGAAAATTAGATCAGACAGATCCATCATCCACCTATCCCCTGAGAAAAGAACCCAGCGTTATTCCTTGCAGAGGCTCCAGTCCTGTCTAGCACCTACTATGGTGCCTACAGGAATATCAGTCCATTCCCTGTTCTGTGTCTGAAACAGATCTACTGAATTTTGGTTTTTTATTCTACGGGTGAGTTTTTTGCTCATGAGAGAGGGGAAGTAAATGCAGTCTTTGGCATGATCCCAGCATAGGGCAGGGAAGTACTGTACCTATTGCATTGCATTGCTCAGACCATCCTCCTGGCCTTTGCTTCTTTAGTCCTGGGCCTCCCTTGAGGAGAAATTGGCTATCAAAATAAACTGGCACTAGTTATGCAACTTCTCATGTTATGCAGAAACTAGCACTAGTTATGCAGCAACTGCTGTTGCAATTTGTTTCTATGTTATTCTGAATTGAACAACTGGACCCCGACCCAATGGGCCTCCAGGGACTATTGCTATAAAAGTGTTAAATAACGAGGATTTCAAGAGAGAGAATTTAATAACATACCCAAAGGGTTTTGATTCTCATTAGGAAAGACAAGGAGATTCTGTGGATAGATACCGTTGTAATAAAACATTTCTGAAGGATTTCAGTGCTTTCATAGTGGTCCTTCCCTCCAGCTTCTGAGATGTCAATGCCATACTCTATTAATGTCCCACTATAACCAATGAAATATCATCTAAAAGGGGTCCCATTCCTGCTTCCATTAATATCTAAGGAAGTTTGCTGCCAACGTCACTGAATGAAGGGTCGGGCTCATTTTTATGGTGGGATGCTTAGAATCGACAAGGTGTCCCACTATAGCAGCAACAGTCATGTACAATCTTGAAAGCTCATGCCTTTACTGTTCAGCTTTTAAGACCCATTGAAGTTAATGGGCCTCAGTCAGCACCAGTACTTTCCTTATTTTAGCTCTGTTCTGTAAGAACAAATCTGCTCATCACACAGACAGTTGAAAAGAATGGAATCCCTTCAATTACTAGTTTCAGAGCACTCTGGAATCAGAGACTCCACATCAGACCCTGGAAAAAAGACAGAGTTTTAAATCTGGCAGGCGCTGGTCCTATTTACTTGCTGTTACTCTGTGCTGTACAGAGCTACTTTGTAAAACCTGATTTAGGAAGGGACTTCCTGGTGCTGAACTTCCCTGGTGATGAATACTCTATGTTGCTGTTAAGTGGCTGGGAAAGGAGGGCAGTCAGCTCCCAGAATGCCTCACAATCAGTGCCTCACAGAATAAGGCCATGAATGGCCACCGACCCTGCCACTTATTTTTCAGCTGCTTATGGGGTCTGCTTCTGCAAAGCACTGCACACCTCTTGGATAGTGCTGAGCACCTTCTGCTCCCACTGACTCAGCCCATCACAGGAGGTGCTCCTCACAGCAAGATCCAACCGATAGTGGTGACCCATGGTAGGTGGGCAGTGGTAGTGAGAGAGATGCTCCTTGGTACCATGTTAGTTTTGTTGATATAGTAATTGCCATTTGTTAAAATCACCTGGAAATCTGAGATCTGTATCAAATCCCTAGAAATTTGCCAGTTAAAGTACATTTTTCTAGCTTGCCTTGGAACCTTTCAACAGCATTAGAAACTTGATGCAATCCCTCAGAGGATGATGAAGTTAAAATGATCTCAACACAGTCGATCTAAAACCTGCATTCAAACAGGTGTCTGAGGAATCATAAAAAATGCAGATGCATTTGTTATGGGTTTTCACCTTCTAGATTTACGCATGTTACCTATTAGCTATAAAATTAACTATAAGTATATATTAGTTATTAAATTATGTAACAATATGAACATTAATTTAGACTCCAGGATCTTGGCACAACTACACCAGTCTTAGGCATCAGGATATCTTGCCATCACAGGGTCAAAGAGAAAACTTCTGCAGCCAAAGTCTATTGATATAAAAACAGAATGTTTGTAAATAGAATGTTTGTTTGGTCACGTGGCAGGCCTCCAAGGATAATCATCAAGGCCCCTATTCAGGAGGGTACCTAAACACATGATTAAGTCTATTCATATAAACACATGTTTAAATTGAATCTGAATAGGGATGCTTTCCTGAATGAGGGCCTGGATGATTATCTCTGGAGTGCTGTCACATGACTAAACAAAGCTATGGTCCCAAAAGCTGAAAAAGTGAAGTTATGATGATGTCCCCCAACCGCAATTACACGAGATCTAAAACAAATACAGACAACCAGTGAGGGCCATATAAAACTATTATTTCTGAGGGAATATTTTATCTCCATTTCAAACTAATGTTTAGTTCCCGACTCTATTCCAGGAGCAGACATAATGGAAGAGCTGCTTCTTTTATGAAATGGAGAGGATTAGGAACGGAAGAGGATGGAGTGAATATGGAGCAAGCATTGGACAGACAAGCCTGGAGAAGAAGGGAAGAAGAGGATTAGGAATGATCAGCCAACTGAGCAACCTGATTGTGTGAACATTTCACAGGCCTCTAGGAGTTGCCACCAGGACAGTGTGCATTCTTGAGTCCCTATCGTGGCCAACGGTTTAAATACCATAGCAGCACCATTAAGCTTTATGCACAGGAGTAGAAGAGGCAGCTGAGAGGCACTACTGCTCCTAATCACAGCATGTGCTCATCTTGTTTGTAGATTGAGGTTTCTTGTTTCAGCAATCTAGGGCTTTAAACATTAAGAATAAAGGCTCCTGCAGGTGATAAAACAATGTACGTATCCTAGAAGAATGTAGGGAATTTAAATTACATCCTGGAATGGTGCAGTGAGTACAGTGATGCCCATGCAGGATGTGTGAGTTTTCACTGGAGAAAAAAAAAAGACGTTTTCTACAATCTGGAGGTAATAATTGGTAAAGCTATTTCCCCAGGGTTGGTTGCTGACGCACTTTAAAAACCAGCCGGGAAAAATCCCAATGTGTAAATCCTACTAAAATTTACACTGTTGGATACACTATTTTAACAAAACACTTTTTTTTTTTTTTAAACTACACCAGGCGCACATAAGTCACAGGAAGGTTATCTAATATCCCAAGCATTTTAATAGTTTAAAAATGCCTTATTTCAATAAATCTATTACCAACTCACATCAGTGGGGCAATTACAGTGAGAGAAGGTGACAGATATATAACCCGCCCCCTCCACATTCCCACATGGATGAAATTAATATAGACAGAATTTCTGTTAAATGCATAACAATTTTTCCTAAGCAACATGATCTTTTAACACTGTTTTAACAGTCTGAGGTTTTCCTGGTTTTATCCCACATTTGGCACATTGGCTATTGTTACATTAAAGAGATACTCACTGGGAAAGCACAGTAGCACACCTTCACTCACTATGGAACTTTTCTTAAGAATATAGGAAATCCCTTCTAATGAGTTAAAGAACTATATGAAAAGACATAGTGAAATGTTCATAATTTAATAGTCCTCAGTGACTTCGAAGACAAAGTCTCGCTGACTTTCAATGGGAGTTAACTATTGAAAATTTGACCCTTGGCAATTTCTTTAGGTCCAACAGTTTACCTAAACTAAAGATAAAAATTTTATTCTTCTGCTGTTCTTTTTGTGCTTATGGCCATAATAACCAAATAATGAGGATTACAAAAATAAATAATTTGTTAAGTTCTAGCAGCATGTTCAGTACTCTACAAAAAACAAAACAAAAAAAAACCCTCCCACAATCTGTGCCCTAAGGAACTTGCATTCGAAATATATTGAAACAGCTCAGACACCTAAAATGGGATTTTCAGAAGTGGCTACGGGAGACAGGCCCCCCACCTCTATTGATTTTCAGTGGGAGTTGGACACCTAGGCCCCTTAGGCACTTTTGAAAATATCAGACTAAGGACTTGATTCTCATTTACATTAAAGTCCCTTTATATTGTTCTGACAGTGTAAAAAGGCCTTAAAGTGGGAGTAAATGAGAATCAGGCCCTAAACGTAGCATATAACCCAGCATGTGGTTCTGGTTTAAATCTTTATTCTGCAATTGATCCATGAACCCTGCTCTTAAGAGTGTAAACTGCCCAAGAATAAAACAGTCTAACTAAACAACAAACAAAGCAAGTATTATTACCCCATTTTTAAAAAGGGGACCCGAGGGAAAGGGATTAAGTGACTTGGCCAAAGTCACTTGGTACTGTGACCAGACTGAGAATTGAATGTAGATCTCCTGAGTTCCAATCCAGTACCTTAACCACAAGACCATCCTTCCTCTGTGAGGAATAGGAGTGATCCTTCTCTATGATGGAAGTCATGGGGGTTGTAGACATGTAACTCAGGGCAGATTTTCACCTTATACCGTATCTTTATATATATGTAACAGGCCGGATTCTATCAATCACCAGGAGGAATAGAATTAATCTCTTGCCTCCTACAGATCTTAGAGAGAGCCATGAGTGCTGTTCAAAAACACCTTCTGTGCTGCATACAGTGAAGACAGGGAGTTAAAAACTGACCTTTGTTGTGTCCTAAAGCAATTCCATGATGTTGAAAAAAGTATAGATTTATTTTTTACAGGATTTATGTTTCACATTATTTAAAAGGGGGTAAAATAATTATTCTGCATGTGAACCAACTAGTACACAGTAATTATAAAAAGATATTTACAGTATTCAGATTACAGATGATTAGCTACTTCTCAGAGATGCTAATGTGCAAACTGTTCCTCCGATAACATTAGCTTTGAGAATAACTACTGTAGTAAAAATCTGCTTAATTTAAAGTTCTGTGTTGTTCTTACAGAAAGAGTGCTGCCAGGCCTTTGGTAGCCAAACAATTGGGCCACATTTGGAAATAATCTTTCCTGTATCAGATAGGGCCTGGACCAAATTTGAACCCCCAAATGTATCAATTAATAAAAGATATTTTAATTTATTATGTTGGACACAAAATGCATCAGTAAAACTTAGGTTTGTTTTTCTTGCTGAATTCATAACAATCTCTTAATAACCTATGCTTTTGAGGGAAATGTACTAAAGACAGGAAAGTGAAGCAAAGCTGGCCATGCAGTTCTAAGAAATGGATTCCATAACAGCAACTTACATAAGTAGAATGTGTGGGTATGTATCTAAAGTAATTCACATAGCCTCTGGGGAAAGCAGCATATTGGCTTGATACAGTGCTCTAGCTACTTCCTCCTGATTAATTCATGGATAGAAACAGATAGATAGACACTCTCTGTAGTAGGTAACCTGCAGTAACAGCAGGCACTGCACGCATTATTTGGGGGTGTGATGAAGAAGTGAAGAATGCCTTTTACTATGAGGCAGTATGTAAATGTCACAAATATGGGGAAACCCACTTTAACAGAAACTCCATTATGTTAAAATAGAATGATTTGTTTTAGCACAAAGATGAAGATTGCAAACCCAACAACAGTGAACTTCCACTTATAGCAAAACTGTTCTGAGAAAAATAATTCACTGTAAGAGGGTTCCATTGAATATACCATTTATTTGAAAATTCAAGAGGTTAATACTCCAATATGCCAACTGCATTCTTGGAAAATCAAATATAAAAAAAGAAGATTAAATACCACTACAGGACAAGCAGGATGATCTATATAAAGGAAAAGAATACTTCAGAACACTCTGGGTAAAAACAGGAGACTGGTGAACAAATCTCTGAGTATGTTTGGAAGTTGGACCTAACCATGTTATAGAGACTTTCCTCAAAGAAATCAGGGCAGGCTTGTAGGGATTCTCCCCTTGGAATTGGTATTTGCAGGAAGGAAATGGCACCTCCACTATGAGATACAAGACTTTATCTCAGATGGAGAGAAAAAGGGAAGCTTTTCAAGAAGCAGAATGATGTTTATATACTTTTTATGACCTAGAATAAAATGTTAGGAGTTCTATGGCTTACAGATGAAAGCAAAATTAAAACAAACAGCCAACCTTTTCCCACTCTTTAGAGAGACCTGAAGAAGCTATAAACATTTTGGAAAATATGTTTCTCCAGAGAACATGGGACTGATTCTCATCTCTGCCAGTATAAATCAAGAGTGGAAGTCCATGGAGTTGCAATGATGTAAAACTGGTGAGATAGGAGAATTAGGTCCAGCATGTTGCAACGATAATATATCTACATTTGTTTGAAATATATAAAGAACTTTTTATAAAAAGCCTTCTTAAGATGTTATTTGATCCATTAATTTTTATTTGATGCTTTAATATTATTACATATGCAAAATAGCAAGTGAGACAATTAAATTTCAGACCATACACTGAGCATTTCACACTGTGCAATTCCAAAACATTATCACCTGCAAAACCCAATTAATTCTTGTTTTGTAGATCAAAGCTCTCACGTCCACATCTGAAGCCTACAACATACACTTAAAAGGAAACACTTTGTAGTTTATTCACTAGTAAACAAGGAAGCCTCCAATTACAAAGGTACAGAAATTGCACTCACTTTTGCCATCATTTACATTTGTCAACAAACCCATCCCTACTGTTCTGCAGCTGACATGCTCTCTTTACCCACACTACGCCTTCTGTCAGCATAATACCGTGTATGAAAATGGGTCAGAGAACAAGCAGCACTCTGCATTATTGCACAGTCCTGTCTGATTGTTAGTGACTAATCAGAGAATCTTTTCTTTTTCTCGTCTGCCTTGCTCTAATTCCTTTGGAGTACTCTTAAGCCTTTATTGAATTAGGTCTATCAGTTAGCCTGGGTGTACAAGTGTGTACTGAAGTTTACTTGGCCTTTCTACTTAGCTCTATTAAGAATTTAGAGGCTGTTGACAAGAATTAAGCCTACAAGTAAAATACTAAATGCAGCGTTCACTCAAGTATTTGACAAGCATGTGCTTTCAATATTCCAGCATTCTTATTTACAAAACGAAAGAGTGAGAATGATGCCATAGTTCAGTGGTTAGGGCACTTCCTTGAGGGGTGGGAGAACCCTGTTCATATCCCTTCTCTTCAATAGACAGCAGAGAGCTTGAACCAGGGTTAGCCATATCCAGCATGAATACCCTAATCACTGGAATAAAGGGATAAGGTAGGCACCCTCCTCTTTCTAAATCTAGGCTTTAAGTGCCTAAGTTGCTTTGTAGAGTGGGCCTATTTTACTAACTTACAGTAATAAAAATTAGGAGGTTCATTACTGGTAGAATAATTGTCTAGAAACAAGTTAACTCATAAAGAACAACTTAAATTTGGTCTTTCATAGAACTCATAGTATCAAGGCGAAGGAAAATGTTCTACTATGAGTCATATAGGACAATGCAAGGGTTAGTGTAATTATAAAAACTACATCAAATAAAATCACCACATCAATAGCTTTTTCCAGTTGTTTACTCCCTTTGACTTTCCTACACTGAGAGAAGCTTTACACTGAAATGAATCCCTACTTTCTGTAGCCCTATGTACAACTGAAGTTAGTGGGAAAACCTTTATTTTTATCCCTAAGCGTAAATTTTTCAACAGCACCTAAGTGACCCAGGAGCACGAGTCTAATTGAAAGTCAGTGAGAGGGTCACTTTTGAAAGTGGCACTTTGGCTCTTTAGTCATATAGGTGCTTTTGGGCATAAGCATTTGAACAGTTTTTCACCAAATCTTACCTTCAAGCACATGAATAGTCCCATTTTAGTCAATAGGTGCTTATCCTTGAGCACATGCTTAAATGTTTTGGCAGATCAAGGTTTCAATTTAAAGAAATCAGATTTTCAGAAAGAGCACAGTTTATTGGGTAATGAGTTTTTTTGAAAATCTCATTGTAAGCATCTAAATGGGAGCTACTGCTTGCTAAGTGTTTTGGAAAAATCTGGTCCTGGCCATCTGGCTTTGCTTATACTTGTAATACTAATGCTCAGAATTTATAACTCCAGTAAATATATTTTAAACTCTCTTAAAATCATACAAATAATTTAAAAAGTTATGAATGCTGCTTAGCTCAGATGAGATAGATTGTATTTGTGTCATTAGGAATCTGTTATTGTTTTGTGAACTCCCACCCTACTACACTCCTAGCAAATGTAAGCATACAAGAAATTCAAGCCACATAAGTTTTGAATTTGAAAATCCTTCCAAAGTCATTGCAGTCATTGGACTTTAAATATAGGCGAGCAATAAAAAATGTATAGGAATTGTGTTTTTTCGCTTTTCTTCTTGACTTCTGGATAGATTTGTATTTGAAGGCATGTAATTTGCTGAAAATCACAATTAAGCAGAACAGAAAATGAGAAGATTCATACTTACTAACTAAATTAGCTTGTCCAGTAAAGATGGTGTACTGAAGCTCATATGAGACCACACTGAATTCATCATCGGAGGTCCAGTGGACAGTGATTGTGTCGTAAGAAGCTGTACAGAGTTCTTCTCTAATGGTTGGAGGGTTAGGAGCTGTGAAAAACCAAGAACAACTGATAGTAGAAGGAGCTAACTGACTCATTAGAGTATGTTCCCTTTCCCCTCTGAGATTATTGTGCAAATTTTAGCTGGGACTTTAGGGCAATATTGTACCACAGATTTTTAGGCAGAACTTAGAAATGTAGAGTTGGAAGGGACCTAACTTCAATGGGAACTTCTTAAAAATTAAAAAATAATGGCCCTATGATGGGCAATTTAAAAATCACTCTCCACGAATTCCTGTCATAAAACTGCCACCATCCAGGAGGGCAGATCTTAAAACTCTTTTCACATCTAAATAGCTATAATATGAGTAGCCCCAATGAGGTCAGTGGTACTGATTACTCACAAAATGACCCAATAGTACCTGAATTAAAAGTAAAGGAGGAAGTGGAATCCACGTTTTTTGCTAGCAGTTCTTAGATTTTCATGAGCACTTAAAAAAAACCCCACAGTGGAAGAGTCTTTTCCCAGCAATTTTATTTTAATTTAACATTTTAAAATATTATTTTGCCATTAAATATGTTTATATTTTAAGTGTCTGTTTTATTTATGTATTATGCAAGGATTAAAGAGGTAGACTTCGTTCCAAGCAGCATTTTTCATTTATGTAAAAGAGGCAACTTCGAGGCATACGGAAATGCTCAAATATGTTTCATGATCTGACCGTGATTTGTGCTGCTCTAAATATTGTAGCACAGAAGCTTGTCAGCGTACTTTTTTTTCCAAACTGAGGAACCCTTGGGACATATGGGTATTAACAAAAAGGGATGGAAATCAACTAAAATAAGAACATTCATCTCAGAAGGGGAATGTAAACAAAAGAAGAAGAAAAAATCCAAATCCTCTGAAAGGGATATTGCTGCAATTTAGATAATGTATATTGACTGGTGATATATTGTGAAAGAATCATATACTGCAGTATTGCTACTATGAATTCTCTTTGAAATATTTGAGGTTGACCTGCATGGCTTTTAGAAATAGCTGACTAACCTATCAGAGGTGTTTTTTGTAATTCTGCTGTATCTTATTCTTCCTTTCCCTCCCCCTTCTGCGCCTCTTCCATATATTGCCTTTCCTTCAGTTTAGAAAAATACTATTAAAAGGAAATAAACTGATCTTTGTATCTTAGCTGGGGGATCCAATTTTTGCGGGACTGTATTAAACTGAAATGCTTTCGTTCTCTTATTTGTCTAACGCAATAGGATCCTGATCGCAGTTGAGGCTTCTAGGCAGTACCATAGTACAAATAATAAATAATAATTGAATGGAAGATGAAAGTTATTATAGTCAATGGTTAAATAGTGACTATTATAAATATTAAGGGTGGTATTTTCAAAGGTGCCAAAGAGATTTGGGCACCTCATTCCCATTGAATTTCAACAGAGATTGGGTGCCTAATTCCCTTTGTCCCTTTTGAAAACATGAGTGTGAATTTTCTCTGTGTGCACACAGAGGGGTCCCACTGAAGAATACATATATTCATGCTCTAAAATCACAGAATAGAAGGAGAGTTTGACACAGAGTGGGAGGATTTTATCCAGTGGACCTGCTATGTACCTAGCCCTCCATGAAACTAGCATATGGATGACATTTCCTGAGCATTACTTATTTCATGAACCAGGTAGACTACAATAGTATACATAGAATTCCTCAAGATGTAAGGGGAATTCTTTGCCTGAAAGTGGATTTCCACATCTTTCAAATAAATTTAGAGGTCTGAATGTAAAATCCATCCTTGGATCTATAGCCCCTACGGCCTTTTATTTTGGTCCATAAAGCAATGAAATAGATACATCTTTGTAAGTTGTTTATTCACTTGTGATAGATGTAATATGGGCAATTTTCTTTAATTAGTAATCCACGTACCAATTTATCTTCATTTTTAAAAACTATTTCAGAACATCATGAGTGAAGCAATACAATGAAATTGAAATGTATTATAATGGGCTAGATTCTGCTACATTTCATCGCTGTGAGTAGAACTTCATTTCACAAATAGCTCCATTGTTTTCAGTGAAACTCCTCATGAAGTAAGGTACTACTCATCATGAGGAAAAGGAGTAAAATCTGGCCCTAAAATTCTAAAATTATAATACAGAATAGCCAAGCATATGTGACTGTTGGTGTATATATAATTTCTTTATTTCAACCTTTGTTTATAAGATATGAGAAATCAAGGTAGGCGGTATTTTGTGCTCAGACATTTTGGATTTCCTGTTTGTATTTTGCAACTTGAGCCACACCTTATTTATTCGTACAGAAGATTAATCTGGTAAAAACATGGGTAAGTAGGCCATTCTGGACTGGCCAGCCAAAACAACAAAAATGGTAGATTAAAAATGTCTAGCTAAACAGATCTAACTTTTATGTTGTTCCCCCAAACCTGAGTGTGTGTAGTTTCACAGAACTGTGCAGAAGGGACAAGAAGAGTCTGGTCTATTTGTGGGTGGAATTTGAGGAAGAGGGTGGCTGAAGCTGGCATCTCTACTGGAACAGAATTAAAACTGTGGTGTCTTCTCTGGTGGCGTATAGTGGTTGTGCTAGTGGTTAGATGTGCATCTTTGCATGGGGGAATAGAGAGAATGTCCTGTTAGTTGTTTTAACTTTTCATATATTTGATTTTTAAGTTTTGTGTTAGGAATATGGGGTGAAATCTTGGCCCCACTGAAGTCAATGGCAAAACTCTGATTGACTTCAGTGGAACCAGGATTTCACTCATGTATAGAGCAACCGGTAACTGACCCACATCCACAGTGGTTTTTGTCTATTTATTTACATAGGTATGGGTTATACTGATCACATTCAGTAGTAGCACAGTGATATGGAAACTGCTTGCAGACATAGCTCCTCATACAGATAAATGCCAAAAAACACAGAGATGTATATAGCAGAAGCTATGCTGTCCTTGAACACACCCACTCCTTCCATGTGCTCATTTTTCTTTGTGCCCACAAAGAAGTCAGCCCTAAATGTGGAAAAGTACCAAACTATTGTCAGTGCAGTTCAGGGACTTGGTATCAGCATGTCCTTGTGAAATCCCATCAAAATTTTTATGCAAAATTGAGGCACAATTTTTAAGTGCTCTTTGAACAATGCTGTGTGTGTTTCATTTCTGCATACTCATGGCAGCTTATAGGCTGTGGAAAATTAGAGTCGATGCCATGGTTTTTTCTGTTCTCAATGAATTAAACTGAAATGAATTGTTCTGCCACTAAAAAGGGAACATTCTTGATTTCATCAAGTTGTTTCTCTCTGTGAATGACTACATATTCTGCGATTGCAGATTATGCAATCCCAAACCTGCAGATTTATTCAGGCAAAATTCCCATTTAACTTAATGGGATCTTTGAGAAAGCAAAGACTGTAGGATCAACGCATATAGTAGTGAAAAAGATGTTGCACACCATACAACCCTGAATACTGCAAGCTCCTTCAGGTACTTCATGGGTGAAATGTACATGAAGACATCTCTCATTGCTGATTACTTAGTACTAGTCATTAGAATTGCTTCTGGTTACTTATATAAGGCTAAACTGCTTTGAACAGCAAAGGTAATCTGCCTTGAACACAAGACAATGCAGAGCAGCAATGGTGTAGGTGTAGAACAGGGAACAAATTATGACTCAGGGTTCAAAGTCCCTACTTCCCCATTGCTCGGGGGGGAGGGGGAGGGGGAATAATCTATGCACATCATTTCTAGGCTCATTTTATTTCCCCCTCCATGTCCTCTTAATTGTGCTGTCTGAAGCACTGGGCAGGGAGGAGGGGACAGAGGCAAGGCTCCACCTATTCCTCACTCCTGCCCATACACTCCCTATCCTTCCCTTCCCCCTGCGTTGTGATATGGGTAACCCACCCAGCAGGTCTAATGGGGATGGGAAAGTGACAATCTTGGCCAGAATATTTTACAAGTGAATTAGTTGTTTAAAAAAATACCTGTAAGATAATCGAGGCATTCCAGCAATTTCTTCTCCCGGGTAAAATCAAGCGCAAAAGTATCAAAAGTATCATTAAGATTAATTTCAGGGATTAAAACCTGGGAGGATGCAGTAGCCATGGAGACCCTATAATGGAAAAACGTCCTTTAACAAACACAAGGATTCATCTCCTAATCATCAGCATCATCAACCCAAAACTGTTACATTTTTACAGCCATTTTTTAAAAAACACATTCAAGACCCTATTTTGTACGTCTTATTCCCATGAGCAAAGTCCGCAGGGACAGTCCATTATTTAGCTGCCTCCCAATTTGCTATGTTACTCTACAACATTACTCTACAACATTAATAAACATTAATAAAATTATAATCAAACATCAATAGGTTTAAAAAATGGAAAAGCAGGGTTTTTTCCTTCTCCTGTTGAACAAATTTCTTCTTAGTAGTATTTTTATTTGCTTCTGCTGTGTATTAAACAACCCTGAACAGATGCTGTACCTCTCTCAGCTGTTGCCTTGTTAAGCAGCTTCCTGCTTTAGGCATACCTTCACACATCTGTCTCAAAAACCGTGTTTTGTTTCAGACTGTCACACCTCCCCCAGTTGTTAAACAAGTCACATAATTTTTAACTTCATAAAGTGCAGAGTGAAAATTAAACAAACAGACGTCAGGATATTTTATCTTGAAATGCTTTTTGTTGTAAAATGAACATGCAGAACAATGTTTTTTTCAAAACTGAAATGCTTTCTTGCCTAGCTCACATCAAACATTGTATTTATTTTTCCAGTAAACATCATGCGTCTGTAGACGAGTTTTTCCAGGAAAATTAAGTTCAAGATAGATGCTGAATTTGGAACTTTTCAGACTAGTATATCAAAGATATGTCAGCAGGTACCAGAAGTGTAAGTGGATTGTTATGTTTACAAAAAGTTCAGAAGATAATTCACATCCATTTGAGCAAACAGATTCAGCTTCCTGCTCTTACAGCAGGGAATAGTTAATTGTGTCAATCTGGAGGCAACTATACAACTTTCAATCAATTGCATTTGTCTGTCATTCATGAGACACAGATCAAAATATTATCATTTCTCTGATGAACCCTTTTTCGAAAACAGAAAATTTCATTGTAAGCCTGGCTCAAGAGACTCAAATCTGACCCCCTATTCCTTTTATTCCTCAGAATTTAATTTTCACAAATTCCTTTTGTTTTACATGATCTTTGGAAAAGTACAATGGGAATGAACTAAAACTGAGTTGCGTCATGGTTTTCTGAAACTGTGCTGAAAAAGGTTTCTCTTGTTCTAGAATGGCAGCTGATCATCTTCAACATTGGTTCTGTTGAGACTATGGCTGACACTCAGGTAATTATGCTAGTATGGATGAGGTCTACGTGTAGGGACTATAACTGTTTGGCACAAAGTGGGGAAGCTTCTTGCACTCTTCCCCACTTTCATTAAAGGGTCAATTACAATCTGGCCCTAATGTTTCTATCCCTAATGGAGAAAAGGACTCATTTGATTCTTTTGGATCCTATATTACATTAGCATTAATCAAAATTTCTGTATGAGGCCTTCCGTAACAGAAGGCCCACACTGGGGTTGTGGAAAGGACAGAAGTGGATTTCTGAATACTCCTGGATGTCTCCAAATCCCCTATACATACTTTATAGAAAAGGTCTCCTCTCTGGCCCTGCATAGGCTGGCTCTGTAGGTCTGTGATGATGGTATTACACATGTAATGGGATCCACTTTAGGTGGATTCTGTACCCCATAACTTACTGAGCAAATGGCATGCTGTTGACCCATGTCCTTCTGGTTCAGAAGTAGATTTCACTTCCCCCGACCTTCCCTCCTGCACTTCACCCATATAGCAGCTGATTACTAAGGCTTTATGGAAAGGAAGTGGATTTCACTCACTGGATGAATTACACACTAACTAAAAACTCCTGTGGTACGTATGGTTTCCCACTGTGCTCACAGCCAAGGATTTTATACTGCATTTACTCTGAAATGTGTGCATGAAAAAATGTAGTGAACATAATTTTAAGAAATCAGTGTTAGGCACTGGAGCTCAGAGCCCTGTAAAGGTGATTGCACGTATACTCTCGGAGCAAGCAATATTTTACACATCACTAGAGCTGAGAGAATCATTTGTGGTGAATAATTTACTGAACAAATTTAGCCTCTTTCTCCATTTGTAAATTGTCTGTCAGCAGTTTATGACTTTCTCAGATTTATTCCGATTTGAAATTATTCATTGGTGCACAGAAGCTGAGCTGGCCTAAACTCGGGATTTCTGGTTCACGAGAAATTTTTGTTTTGAAATATGGTTTTGTTTTGATTCAGAAATCCCTCCTAAATTTTGGTTTGGAAACACCAACGCATGGGGTTTCTGAAACAAAATATACTCCCCAGATCCACCCTTGCTGACTATAATTGACATTCTTGTCAGTTTCAACATAGCTATTAGTGATTAGCAGGGTGAAACTCACAAGAATGTCAATTTCACTCAGCAGCTGCCAGGGCTCCCTGCCCTGAGGACAGCTCTGGGGTCCCAGACCTCCAGGCTGACTGGCTCCAGGATTGCCGACTTACAAGTTGAGCATTGCAGGGACCCAGACAGCCCAGTAGTCTGGAAGCTCTTGGGTCCCCAGTCTACATGATGGGGTTGCCCTGGAGCCATGGGCACTGGAAGCTGGAGTCCCCAGCCGTGGAGCAGTCTGCATTACAGGTGTCCCCAGCAGCCCATCAGGCAAGCTGGCAGGGTCTGGAACCTTAACTATGATTTGGTGAAATTTCACAAGTAATTTCAGGTTTGCTGAACTGGCATTTTCCAATGAAACTCTGTTTTCTCAGAAATTTACAACCAGCTCGATTCACAAACATTTAGTTATAGGTACAGCTCTATAATATTCAAGAAGAATTCATTAGTTTAGACTGAACACGTCACATGATGTTATTTTTTGTCTCTGACTGGATGAGTGCAACTCTTGCAATCACATTTCTGATGCAAATATATTGATGTTTATGAGTACAAAATAGACTTTCTGTGAATATTCTAACACTCATTTAAAAGGTATTGTACCTGCAAATATTTCTGCCCCTAGATTAATTCTCTAGAATGTTGAAAGGTGGACTTAATCCCACAGCCTTATCTGGCACTGGACACTGTCAGAGACTGGATAGTGGGCTAGACGGATCATTGGTCTGATCTAGTATGCCATTCCTATGTTGAATTATACCTTACTACATGAGTGGTCCCATTAACTTCAAGGGGACTACTCATGGAGTAAAGCACAATTCACCATAAGTGACAGAAACTGGCCCAAAAAATAAATACCAATAGGGGGTCAAACATAGCCTAGTCAAATTTAGTCTCCAAGCCTGAAAATTCTAATGCACATGGTAAAATTTACACACTGTGTATAGATCCACTGATGTCAATGGGACTAACTCAGGATATGTAAAGTTAAACACATGCAATAGTCTTTGCAGGGCTTAATTTTTTATTCAAGCGTAAACTGACATTCCAAATCTACTCCCAGCACTCCAGTGTATTCCACTGGTTTATATCAGAAATGAAGTAAAGCCAGCTTTGAGGGAAGAAGGAGTTGTTTTGGGATTTCAGGCATCTGCAGAGGCTCTCTCAAAGAGGTAGAAAGTGTTAAAAATGAAATAAATAACAGCACAGATCCTTATGACTTAGATTAGGCCATCCTGGCTGGATCCAGTGAACACAAAGTGACTCCATAGCCCAAAAAAGAACAGTTGAACAAAGACATGAATATAGTAGAAAGACAAGCTCCAACTATGAGCTTCACTTCTTTTTTTTATAATAGTGCTGACCTCAGATTATCATTGATACAACTACTTTGCTCCCCCCCCCCCCATCTAAACAGAATATCGAATACCCCTAGTTAGAAATTTTCATGGGGATATGTAGATTTTAATGAAATTCCAGCAGAATCCAGGCAAAGTTCCACTGGAAATCTGTCTCATCTCCTGCCAGCTTGCTCACACAACTCCTTGGCTGGCTGCCTGGGAGCCCAGTCTGGAAGGCTTGTGGCTCCTCAGCAGCATAGGCTTCCACTTCTCACAGCCTGTCATGCAGGCTGATGGGAAGCCAGGAGCCTGAAGCCTTGTGAGCCCTGGCTCCCAAGCTCCCAGGCTTCCAATTCCTTGGCAGCCTGGGGTTTCCAGGCTCCCTCTCCTTCAGCATCTCAAAAGCCCTGGGATTGCCAATTCTCAGGTTCCCCAAGCTGTCTAGCTTCCAGGCAGAAATCTGCCTGGTTCTTCACCTGGTGGACCACTAGGGTTTGGGGCAGCTTAGAAATGGTTTGAAATCCCCATCCTTCAGGAAATTTCATTTTTCTTTCCATTTTGGATTTTTTTTCTTTTAAATTTTCAAATTTCCCACGCAAGTGGAATTGTAGTTTCTGGCCAGCTCTAATTATAACTGTATTAATCCCCAGACTGCTGATTAGCATTTATCACTCTCCATGTATAACAGTGCCACCTTCTTCTTCTATGGATGAAGAGGATGAGGTTGCAATACCTAAAACGGTTCCATTCTCATGTCTTTCCTCTTTTAAATAGATGTTTTCATTTAATATTATAGAAAGGCCTTTGACATTACAAGGCAATACCAATGATCATTAGCAAAGAATAATGCAATTTAACACCCCTTTAGTCTTTGAAGGCAACTACAGTAGGAAAAGAAAGAGAAGAGGGCAACCATAACCGATCAAATGCCCTAAATTTATGGTCTTGCATCAGCCAGGAGGAAATTCCCTAGCAGTCCATTCATTCCTTTACCTCTCCGTGATATTTTTAGCAGTCTGTAGGAAGCGAGCATGGTCGTTCTCCTTCAGAGACTGTTCAGCCTGAGAGATGAGAGATGTAGAGCGTTCGATGCACTGTTTGCAGTTTGCAATCTGCTGGGCCAGTTTTCTCAATCTCACCACCTTGAACAAGAACATAAGAAATTAGTCACATCCATGTGTTCACAAATCACATTAGCATTTACACTTTGTGCTCATGACCATAGTGCAAATGGGGTGTTAACATAAGTGGCTTAACTGACAAGAAAGAGCCTCTTTTCAACCTGCTTCGTTCATAGGCTACATTAGCCAAGTAAAAGCTATGTGCTATTTTACAAGAGGACAGATTTGTTCTTTCTACCTCAACTTTTTCCACACTGGAAACAACAGAGGGGAGCCAAAACAAGCACAGCTGGCCTATTTTCCATCAGAACGTCATTTCCTGGCACTTTCTGCTTACATGATAACTAAAAACTATTTTGATAACCATTTCCCTGACGTGATGAAAAATGTGTTAAGAGCAGTTTACAAGGTTCACTACTTTTCATTAGTCCCAAATTGGTTTACACAAAAATGACCTGAAAACAAAACTCGACTAAAGGGTTGGTTCATGTTCACTAACAATAAAATAGATGTTCATCCCTTTAATTTTTTTAATTTTATTTTATGTTTGTTCAGAACCTAAACTATCTTGTGGAATGAATTTGACTAGCCAGAAGAATGGAGAACTGATTGTGCTTCTGCTATATGTAGCAAGGAGATAGCCATTCAGGAAATCCACACTAGATATGACTTTGTCATGGAAAGTACCATGAGTTGGAAAGCTAGGGAGGGGAACAATCAAGCTGCCTTTCAGAGACAATGTTGACTCCTGAAGCTTTTAGTTCCTGAAAGCTCTAGGATTCCTTCCTATTTATATAAAATCATCATCACCACCATCACATAGTTCCAAGAGTAGGGAAAAAAGGAAGTAAATCTTATAACTTTGAACCTCAGAAGGACATTCATTAAGCACCAGTTACATATAAAATCAGGAAATTAATGATTAAGTGGATTAGAATTATATACTAAAAATAACAAAAACTCTAAAGAGTCTCATTCATTAAGTAATAAACACTGTAGTTGCTCGCCCTGCTGCCAATGAACTGACTGCAATGGGAGTTATGTATCCTGAGCAGAGGTGACGGTCCATATTAATCCACTTTAGGACAACAGAGTCCACAAGCAAAAACTTTTAGGAAACTTTTTTTTAAAAGTCAATGATGCGCAAAGCTGAAAACTTTAACATTGATATTTTCCCCCAAAATACAAGCAATGAAGGGAGAAAAATTGCTACAGAAACATAGTTTGTGATGATGTTAATGTTCTCGCTGGTTTCTAATGGGATATACTGCATATTCACTGTGGTTGGCTGCTACAGTTGTTGAGTATTCTAATGAAACAAACATTTGTCACCTGCTCTTCAAAGAAAAAAGACAATAATATACTTTCAGCATAATTTACTATTGGTATAATCTACCAAATGGCATCTCCCTACCTCCGCAAAACATAAAGGGCTAGATTGGTTATTCACTATTACTCACATTGGTGAGCATTTACTCACAAGAGTAGTCCCACTGAAACCAGCAGGTGACTCATGTGAGGAAAGAGATCACAATCCAGCCCTAACTTAACTGAGCTTTTCTCATGAACACACTGTAAAGGGGTAGATAGCTCTCAAAGGAGCCATTTGTTTAGATACTGTCCATATATTGGGGATTGTTCGATGCAGAGCAAAACATGCTCTATGTGTCAGTGGCGTACCGATGGGAGGCCAGGCCCCCAGACACCAGCCTGGGGCGGTGCTGGGCCGGCCATTCACAATACATTAGGGGTGGGGGGCGCAGGAGGTTCTGAGGGGTGGCTGGACGGAGCCCAGCAGCAGGCAGGGGGAGGAAGGGGGCGGGGAGTTGTGGCTGATCAGGAGGAGCTTCTCCCCCACTACCGCCTGGCTGGGGAGTGAGACCGAGCTGGTGCCAGGCTCCGGGGCATCACGCAGTGGGTAAGTGCTGGGGGCCGGGGGGAGGGGCGGAGCCTGCCTGCTGCAGCAAGCACCAGAAAGTCCCCCCCAACTCTCCGCAGGCACAGACCCCTCCCCATCCCCAGGGCAGCTGGGGGGCGGTGCCGTCTGATGGGAGCCGGGGACCCCTCCTGCCCTGCGCTTGGAGAGGTGGGGCATGAGCCTAAGGGGGGCATAAATGTAGGCTTGGCCCCTGGGCGCCAGAGACCCAAGGCACACCACTGCTACGTGTGCCTTCATGAAGAGACAGCATTTCGATGTCTGCTGCCCTAGGCAGTGACACGCTCACTGCCTGAACATGCGAGTATACAGCTCTTTACTGCGGTATTCATTAACAAAGCAAGTCATTAACTGAGCAAATGTCACACAATGCACTTTAGCCACCAGAGGCCACTTTCCTGGTTGGCAGGCCCAACGTCTGAATTAGCATTTTTCAGCTTCTTCAAATAAACAATGGATGATAAATCTGGAAAGGAAGAACCTCCCTTCCCCTACTGCAGACACGTCCTCTGTGCTTAACACATTTCATCTGTTTGACATTTAAATTCCTAGTTCAGCTAAGTACACCTCATGTGATGATACAAGTATGCAACAGTGCATTAAGGGCTGAGCTGTTGCACACAGCCACAGTCCCATGTCAGAGCCCTCAGCCCTATGGCAACAGCTGGAGCTCCAGTTACTGTGCCTCCTAGAACTCCTATGAAGAATAGCTGATGTGCCTTCTTTAAAAAAGATGTATGTACTTTGTTCTTGGCTTTGCTGGTCAGTGCGAAGGAGGGAGGGGCAGGACATGGCTATATATATATATAATGGGCTTGACCCATTAGCAGAGGCTAGCAGAGACAGGTGTTTGCCTTATCTCTGGGTTCCCTACATAGATCTAAACTAGAACATTTTATACTTGTTTTCCAGCAACACTGAGCAGGTTTTCAATGACATTTTGATAAAAATGCCTGAGCCCTGCCTATATTAGTGCTTACCCCCTTGGTAGTACTGGAATACCTGCTGCACCATTGTTGGAAAACAGGTAAAAACTTTTCCACTGTTGTGCAAAGACTCCTATTGTGCCTGGTCTCTGGAGGGTTTCTTGTGGCCTCATGTTCCCATGCAGTGGGCTGGGCACAATCAGGTCTTTAATATTGGGTTAAAAAGCACTGCAACGTTTTAGAGTAAAATGAAATTATTGTGGAAATATTTCTTTAAAAAAATCAGCAGCAGTAGCACTGGCAGCAATGAAAAGCTTCATCAAAACAAGCCTGAGGGTATGTCTACACTGTATGTCTACACTGACGGCAGCACATTTGCCACCGTCAGATCAATCTATCCAGAAGTGAAGACCTGCTCAATCAATCCAGAAGTCGATCTATTAAAACCACCCCCAAAAAAAGCGTAGCGCTGCGTCGACGGGTATGCATTTCCCATCAGTGCAGCGCAGTGGAGACGGCATGCTAAACGGAAGTCCCACTGACTGCTGCCGAATTCGTCAGCAGTATAGACCAGGCCTAAGTGTGCAAGTGATGCAGATAAAGCAACATTTTAGGGAGGAAACAGATTTTTTTCAAGTGTTTATGGGTTATTAGAAGTCTGATTTTTTTAATAGAAAAAGGAATGAGCCAGATTCTGATCCTAGTTACACTGGAGAAAATTCAGAGTAACTCTGTTGAACTCTACCAGTTTTCATTGGTGTAACTGAGATCAGAATCTGGTGCAAGATCTTTTAAAAATGCACACTCTGTGCATAATGGGCAGCTCCCAATGAACAGGAAGTTTGCCATGACTTGGACAGAAGCAGGATTGGTCTCAATGTATACAGAAATTCAGCCAAGAAGATAATGCTGAAGGCTGTCTTACTATATCTTGAAGGTAGATGTATTTTGTTAACATCTGAAGAAGTTTAAGCTCTGTCAAATAACGAATGGGGAACTATGCTCTTCAAACATGTTTAAGTCAACCCTTGCCTACAGGCTTTTTTATTTCAAGTTAATTGGAATATCTTGACAGCTAAGTGAACCATTTAACCTGCCCTTGACTTTATTCCTTGTCTGAGCTTTTCCCACACAAGAAGAGTTTATGTTTCACTCTTCCAGCTACTTTAGCAGTTGAAGAGTAAATGCCATGCTTTAAAAGAAGCAAGAATAATGCTCCTTCATTTAGCAGGTAGCTGGATCAATTTAAAATTTGAATGCATATTTGAGATTTGCCCTGTTCTTTAGGTTGACACTAGCAATCACTGTCCTGCAGTTATTAGGAAAGCAATATCATTAAATTTACATTCCCAATATTTACAGTAAAAGTCCCAGACCAGTTTCTGTAAAATACAAATTAACGTTCCCCATTACATTCTTAAAATAATAAATCAAATAAGTGTTATCTTGAAAGGAATTGCTCATCAGTAATTTTATATAAATATCTTTAATAAATAATTTAGGTTCATACGGAATAAAATATTCATGCAGATAACTGGAGAGCAAGTCCTGTGATACAGTAAATTCTAGCTATGGGCAAATGCCTTCAGATTTCTGAAAGCAGTTTTTTAGTCCATCATTTTATTAATATCTGTTGATAACTGAAATCACATCCCTGTTGAAAAATATGACATAAATTACATGATTTTTAAAAATCAGATTACGTTCCAAAAAAAGAATCAAACACCAGAATTGCATAAGGTTTGATTAATAAACAACACTCAATACATTTTAAGCGATGACTGAATGTTTACTCAATACAGACAGCATCTCTCTTCAGCTAAAAGTTGCAGATGCCAAGGAGTATCCAAGGACTCTTATAAGTGTGTATTAATAGTACAGTAAGTCAGGGAAGTTACAGAGCGTGAAGAAATGCTGTTGACCCATTTGAACCTTTGGGGAAAGAGCTCTTACCTTGCCTTCCTTGATTTTAGTTCCAATAATTTGTCGTCTCTGTTGGATTATTTCAATGAGGAGGTCACATTCCTCTGTCAGCTTGGTTTCTTGTCGTGATGCATTCACCTGAAGAGCAAGTCACCTTGTTTAGAAAAGTTTTGGTCTTTTTCATTTTATTTTTAATTAAAAATGATCATTTCTGAAAACAATTTTGTATTTTTCATTTTGTTTTACAAATTGTGTTCTGTTTACTTTCTCTCTTCTGGACCTTGTGAAATATGAATATGAAAATGCTCTGTCTGGGCTTTTGAATAATGTATCACAGTACAGACGAACTCACCAGGTATTTCTAACCCAAGTCAGTTATAGCGTGTTCCTGTCAGATGCTGAGTAACTTCAACTCTAATTGACATCAGTGAGAGTCAAGGGCTCTTATTATCCCTCTGTGGATGCTTAGCACCTCACAGAATCAAGCCCTAAGTAGAGTTCAAATAAAGAACATTTATGTAGCTTATTATTTCAGTGTATACACAACGACCCATGAAAAAGGTCAACAGTTTAATATATTAGGTGTGTTTGAGATTTTAGCCATTCTTTCTCAGTAACAAAATAGCGTTAAAATAACTGTGAATAGACAGAAAGGGAGAGAGAGAGAGAGAGAGAGAGAGAATTTAGGCTGGTCAAAATTTTTGGTCAAAACTGGTTTTTATGGAAAACTGGTGGGGAGGGGGTTGACCAAAAAATAAAAATTACATGGAAAGCGTTTGCATTCTGTGCAAATTTCAACTTTGTGTAAACCCACAAACACCAAACACCCCCTCTCCCCCCTCCAAAAAAAAAAAAAAAAGAGAAAAGGGAATATTTTCTTTTTTTGATTTCAGTCAAAATGTTTTTGAGTTTTCAGTTTTTCAGTGCAAATTCAAAATTTTTCATGTGTGAGAGGGGGACAGGGGAGAAATGCCACTTTCCAAGCATCTCTTTTTTATATATTCTCTATATCAGTGGTTCTCAGTTAGGGGTATGCATATTCCTGGGGTACATCAATGTATCTAGGTATTTGCCTAGTTTTACAACTGGCTACATAAAAAGCACTAGTGAAGTCAGTACAAACTAAAATTTCATACAGATAAAATGAGAAAGTAAGCAATTTTTCAGTAATAGTGTGCTGTGATACTTTTGTGTTTTTATGCCTGATTTGGTAAGCAAGTTATTAAGTGAGGTAAAACTTGGGGTTCACAAGACTGAAAGGGGTACAGTAATCTGGAAAGGTTGAGAACTACTGCTATATATGAGAAGCCAAAAGTATGACAATGGTTGTTTCAGAGTGTATCACTATTTGACAGAAAGAATATACAGTGTAGACTTTGTTTAAAATTCAAGCATTGCAAAGAACTATAGAACACAATGCTTAAGGAAATGGAGGGTAGGCTGCTGTAGCTCATCTTTACATTATAGTATTTATACAGTGCCATAAAAATGAAATGACAAATAAATGAACTGTTCCTTGACCAGAGATTATAGCCCTAATCCAGCAAAGCATTTAAACAAGTATTTATCTTTAAGCATACTAGTAGTCCCTCATATTTAAAATTAAGCACGTGCTTAAATGTTTTATTGGATTAGGGCCAATTTTACAAAGTTCCCACTTATCTGAAAGGCCTGTATGCCCCGCAGCCTAACTGTAGGTTACAAAAGCCTGATTTTATTAACATATATCCCCTGAAACCTTCATAACAATCAAGGTGTAACGACTTACGAGGTGGCCAACCCGCAGCTCGTGAGCCGCATGCGGCTCTTTGATCATATAAATGTGGCTCCACGCATTGTATGGGGCGCCAAAAAGTTTTTACTTTCAAATGTGAAATTGACCAGCTGCTGCGGAAATTGAGGGATCAGAGTGAACTTTAGGTGGAGGGTAAGAGACAAGGGGAAACTGAAAAGTGAAATTGACAAGCTGCTGCTGAAATTGTCTAATTTTCGGAAGAGGGTAAGGAAAATGTGGCTTTTTGCGGTATCTATAGCTATTTTTGGGCTATTCTTCTCTGACTGGTTGACCACCTCTGACTTATACCATAGTCTGAAGTATTAATAGAGGTAGCAGTTTTATAATACTTAAACATATTATCAATATTGAAATGCTGTTTGTTCCAGGAACCCTGGAGGAGAGGGCCTGTATGATGCCGCTGAGTGCTGGGGATGTCTGCCCTGACACAGATGATGTGGGACTGCTTTCAATGGTAAATTGTGCTTTAGAGATGTTAGTAATAATGATATCTTTGACTTGCTGTCAGGATTGAGGACCTGCGGCACCACTTGCCCAGTCATCAGGCAGTCAATGAACGCAGCTGGGCCACAGCAGAACCAGCAGCTGCAGAGGTTTAGTGGCTACTCAATGCACGTCTCCAGATTCTCTATCTCCCTGTGCTCTCCTCATTCCAAGTACTGTTCCTGTCCTGTTTCAGCCTAGACCTTGCCCTGCACCTGGCCTGTTCCAGCCTTGCTGCTGTCTTGGAACCAGCCCTGCTCCTGCTTTCCCTGACTCCAGGTAATCTGTTTCTGACCCTTGGCTCTGATTCCTGGCTCTGTTGTCTTGACCTTTGGCTCTGGCATTTGACTCTGACTATGGTTCTGATCCTTGGTCCTGGTTCTGACATTGTCTTGACCGTTGGATCTGGCATTTGGACTCTGAATTTGGTTTTGACCTATGACCCAGTCTCCTGGTGCATTACCTATGACTCAGTCTCCTATTGGTCACTTTTGTCTTCCTGCATCTGCAGAACTGCTTTTGACCAATTGTTCTATTTTCTAGCCACAACCCTCCCATCTTCTGGTTGATTACACTGGTTGAAATTCCTTTTGACAAAGCAAGGAATCCCGAACTGGTGCAAATTTGGCTAAAACTCAGTTTTGGTATAAATGGGTGCAACTCTTTTTATGTCAATGCTCACTTATGCCATGATTGACTGGTGCTTAGATTAATTACTTCTCTCAAACAGGATTTCTGACTAGCTTCCATTGAATGTGTAATTTCTATCACCATTTATATCACTGATTAAATTAGCCTATAGGAACAAATCCATCTTAAGTGTAATTTCCCTGACATCAGTGGAGTCATACAAGGGGTAATTATAGCCAACGATGTTTAATTTAGTGACAAGTTTGTTTAAGAAAGGGGAAAAAAAATTAAGATGTGTCCACCAAAATTATATGAATGATAAAATGGTTCCAAAACATTTTCTTTTTGTTCCCTTACTCAATGAACACAGATTTCTCTTTTCTTTGAAACTAGAAAAATTAATTCTATTGTTAATTCTTTTGAACACCTATCAATTTTTATAGCTTATACAAAATTATTAAAGTGGAAAATGTATTTCAAAATTTTTGGACAGCATGTTCAAGACTACTATTAAAAAAGCTAGTTCATTTTTGAGTTTTTTATGATCCCCTTTCTCTCTGAAATATGAATACAATAACTTATTATATTTGCAGTCTACATACGCCCTAATTCAGCACAAGGTACTTAATTAAGCACATGCCTAACTTTAAGCTCCAGGGTAGACTCAGTGAAGCCAATGGGACTACTCATGAGCTTAAAAAGTTATGTCTGAGCTTATGTTCCTTGCTGAATTAGGGCCTTAACTGTTACTTTCAACCTAATATTTTATATCTTTAATATACAGTTTTACAACATTGCTTTTTTGTACTATTACATTTACTTAAAACAGACTGGTAGGGTTTTGTGCTTTGGCTACATGATACTGTTCCCTACTGCCATGCGAAAAACAAGGTCTGACTCTAGTCTTGTTATTATAATTAAATAATCATTTTTATTTCTGAAGTGCCTAAGGACTCTAAACAGGCACTATACAAACTGAGAACAGAAAGACAGTTCCCCCAGTCTAAGATTTAGAAAGTGTGCAACAGGTAAAATAAACCAAATGGGTTGGGTGGAAGATAGGATGGAAGGACAAGTAGTGGCCTGTGTTTCCATAAATGAGTGGTCACAGTAGTCAGAGGTCTCTCTCTTGCTCTGTGATCAGGTAGGGGTTGGGAATGCTTTGGAAGCAAGTTGCAACACACCCAGACTCCTCAGGGAATTGGGTTGTCCCATGTTGCCTCAACACAATGATCCATCTTGCTGATTAAGGGGCTCTTCAGGGAGTTCCTTAAATCTTTTCCAAACAGAACTACTAACTAGGCTGAGCTTCAAGAGTGGGTGTGGAAAGTAGAGAAAAATGGGAGCGTATCAGAGAGCTGACAGGGAGTTGTAGACTGCAAACACTCCTATTCCAATGGGAGAAAATGGGCCAGCTGTTTTTCAGTTCCACTAAAATTGAGAAATGTCTTGGAACGTGTTCTGCTCTCCGAGACTTGAGTATCCAGAGACCTGAGTCAAATTGTGGTTTAGGTCATAAGAAAAATGGTTGTAGTGGTTTCAAAGTCATTAGCAGATGTTTGTTAAATCACAAAATTATAACACAGTTGGCAGCTCAATTAAAACAGATCCTCTGCTGTTAGCTCACCCTCAACTTGGCAAAGAGTGAATTCACAGGGCTAAACTCTCACCTACTAGCACTGATGTAATTAACATCTCTGAGCCAAAGTGTTTTGTGGTCTCTTAGCAAGATTCCATTCATTTTCGCCTTCCTCTGCAGCATGGGGCATGGGTCACTAGCTGGTGGATTCTCTGTACCTTGAAGTCTTTAAACCATGATTTGAGGACTTCAGTAACTCAGTCAGAGTTAGGGGTCTATTACAGGAGTGGGCGGGTGAGGTTCTGTGGCCTGTGTTGTGCAGGATGTCAGACTTGATGATCATAATGGTTCCTTCTGACCTTAAAGTCTATGAGTCTATGATTCACCTGAGTGGAGCACAGCTCTTCCTCTGGGGTTCATCACAGTTTGGGCAGCTTTAACTTGTGATTGGGTCTGGATAGGCCCTCCTGGCAAAGACTTCCCAAAGGACGGGATGAATCAGGTACTCTAGCCAAGGGCTACCCTAATGAGCAAAGCCTACTTATTAAGTCCATGCTGGCCAAGTGTAAATTGGTCAGAAAACAGTATTAATGGTAAAGTAGTATGTCTTGTATCTTGCATCCACTTGAGTTTCTTAGGGTGTGCAAAGTGATAGGGAAGGGCCTGTAGCAGGAAAGGCTTGTAAAATATAGTAGATCCATCTCACACTCATTGAATGCTACTGGTGTAAGTGGAAAATTAGCGTAACTTTACCATCACTGCACATGTTGGTTCATAGACTTCCTTCTTACTCTAGACCTGGAATTTGTGGGAGATTTTCAAAGGCACAAATGGGAGTCAATAGTTCCTATCGATTTTCAATGGGAGTTGATGCCTAAATGTTCTTTGTGCATTTGAAAACTCCCCCCTTATCATCATGTGGATTTGTAACCATCCTTCATGGACTTTTGAGTCCACAAACCAGTGAAGAGACTACACTCATCTATAAATAGAGTAAAAATAAAACAGTAGATAATGTAGATAATCTTCATTCACATGAAGTGATTCCCACTATACATTAAAATATTCTTTGTTTTATTTAACTGTTTCAAGAATGAGACAGAGTAAAATTAACTTTTCAGTTATCCGCATGTAAATCAGCATAACTCCACTGCACTCCATGGAGTTATTCTAGAGTCAGATGGAGATAACAGAAAGCTGAATTTGGTCTCAATTTGGAGAGAACACAAATGAATAAAAGGCATTTCTCGTAGAAGAAGTAGGGCTGCAGCACTTAAGGCATGTGTCATGGCTTCTCTGAGAAGTGTAGGGCATGTCACCTAATGCCTTTTCCTTTCTCAGAATTTCTTTCTGAGAAGGGAGGATTTATCCCTGCATGTTGTTGATTATTATTTATTATTGCATTACTATAGTGCCTACGAGAGGTTGTCATGGACCAGGACCCCACTTTGCGAGGCACTGTACAAACCAGAACAAAATCATGGTCCCTGCCCCAAAGCACTTACAATCTAAGTATAATACAAGAAACAACAGATAGAGCGAGTGTGCAAGGAAACAATGAGACAATATTGGTCAGCATGATCGGCAAAATGGTCTCCTCAGAACACCAGGAGCCAAACCATTATCATAGCTTCAGACTAGGTTTTAAAAAAAGAAATAGCAAAGTGATCTGCTTTCATAAAACAATTGAGATCATTGTAATTTGATTTTCTATTGTTATTCTTTATTCATGTCCAAACAATATTTTCATAACCATCAAAAGAGACTGTGTCCCTCCATTTCGTCCATGGCTTAGTCTTTAAATTTTCTATTTTTCTAAGACATTTCTTAAAGTCCATTTTAAGAACTTGTTTTTAACTTTATCCAAATAGGATAATTATCTCATGGTATAAAAATATCACATTTTCAGTGCACTGAGTCACCAACACATGAGAAAAATGTGACAGAAGTAAAAGGGATAATGAATGATGATCACCAACAAAAAAGGCATTTTCTTCTTGTTTGTCTCTTTGGACGTTGAGACTGGATGTGTGCTATGATGTCAAACTTCTTCCCTTTTTTGTCTGTCTGATACTACATGAAGCACAAACTAGCATTCTCTAGAATATTGGAATAAAACTCTTTCACATTTTTTCTAGTCTGAATGCAACACTGATTTTTATCAATTATGACAAACTGTGCCTTTGGAAATACATGGTATTCATCAGCTTGCCAGCTGAACAGATCATCTACAACTTCTTTATTCTAATTGGGGCTGGAGAAAGGAATGGTCATCTCCCATTTCAAGTGTGCCAGAGGCTTTGTTTTTGTTTGCTTTCAGGGTCTTATGAACATTTTTATCTAACCAGGAGATCTGGGTTTAGAGACAGTCTTAGAGAAGGTTTAAAAAAAGGTCAGTACAAAAACCAAAAAAGCCTACACAGGCTACCTGAGAATGTTGTGAATGAAGTCTCCATTAAGCCAGTGTAGCTGAACAAATTTGGGTCAAATGACAACAACAACATCTGACCCAAGCGAGAATCCAATACAACTTTTTCTGAGGTTGGAAAGTGTTTGTGCTAGTTTTTAAAATATTGTCATTTTATGTAGCACTGTTGAGTGCTAAGTGACTAAGCAACATGAGAAAGGCTGTCATCAAATGATATTTCCAACCCAGTCAGTATTTAAAATGATCAAAGATCTCATGAAAAAAGTCTATTCTTGTAAGATTTCCAGCAAAAAATCCCCCTTCAGCTCTAGACTGTTTGGAATATTCTGATAAAGAACATGAAAATCATAGTGCGCTTACATTCCACAAATACATATGCCTTTGACTGTAAACAAAATGAACACTAGGTTTGATGAAAATGAAGCTTAAAGAGTTACTTTGTTGTTTTGTACAACCACAAATGTGGCAAAACCTGAGATATAGATAGTGGTTTGGTTTTTTCCAGAATCAGAAGGAAAATTAAAGACTGGTTACTTACCCTACAGTAACTGCTTCTTTGAGTTATAGCCAGTGTGGAGTCCACTGCAGGTTCATATGGCTCTCATGTGCTTAAGATTGGAGCCTTCTGAATAGAAGTGTCTGTTGGGGCCACACATGAGTCTCCTCTTGTTCCCATGTAATTCAAAGCCTGTATTGCTGAAGGTTTTGCACAAGAGGGCGGGTTGTGGGATCCATACCAACTATAACATCTTAAAGAACCTGTCACTGCAGAGTAAAAACACGTTCTTTCTTCCTCAAATGTTAGTGTGGATCCCACTGTAGGTGACTGGCAAATAGTATCGTATAGCCTCAGGATGGCTATACTGGGAATGAGGAATTTTAGCAGTCATCAAATAACTATTAAAGAATTGCTTTCCTAAGTTTGACATCAGATGGCTGGCTGCCATGTCAAGATAATGATGTTTAACAAATATCAGTGGGTTACTCCGTGTTGCTGCCTTGCAGATCTCAGGCCTGGTCTACATTGATGACGGAGATTGACATAACGTCACTTACGTCGATCTCCGAAAGCCTGTGTCTACACTGGTACGGCAGTTCCGTCGACTTAAACCGCAGCAAAAGTCGACGTAATAAAACCACCTCCATAAGTGGCGTAGCTCCTAATTCGATTGTATGGGGTCGATTTTGCGTCAATGTAGACAGAGCGTAACGTAATTCAACCTTAATGGCCTCAGGGAGGTATCGCACAACTCCCCGTTGTGACCACTCTGGAAATTCGCGCTCTGCTGTTACGTGCTCATGCTACCCAGAAATGGCCCCTCCCCTCATGCCCCAGGAAAATTTGAATTTTCATTTCCTGTGCACCCAGCGTGGAGAGAGCTTTGTCGCTGGACTCCTCATGGCTACTACATGGCCCAAACGCGCTCCAGCATGGAGTTGACCGGAGGTCTTAGATCTCATCGGTCTGTGGGGCGAGGAGTCTGTTATGGCTCAGCTCAGAGCCAGCAAAAGGAATTTGGACATTTACGGGAAGATATCCCAGGGCATGCTGGAGAAGGGCCACAACAGGGATGTGCAGCAGTGCCGCGTGAAGGCACATCTGGTGAGTTTTTTTCTTCATAGCAGTTCTATCCTTTTAAATGGGGGGAGAGGGGACAGGAAGGGGACTTCTGGCATTCAGTGGACTTTACTGGGGGTTTACCCCTGGAACAGATTATTTATGTGCATAAATATGCTCCGAGAATCATCAGTTGATGTCTCAAGGAAACTTCATGTAGGTAATCTGTTATCCTTTGCACAAGGTTTTAGGGGAGGGCAGCCTTGTTCCTTCCTCTCCGGTAGGATACATTGCCATGCCACGTGGCAATCAAGGGAGCCGGCATCATGGCAGAACACAGCACAGCGGCATAAGGGCCAGGCTGGTACCCCGCTGCGTGCAGTAAATCTTCCCTTTCCTCATGAGTTACCCTCAGGAGACTGATATTGCTCATGGTCACCTAGGGAAGACGGTGCATGTTTAAAATACCTGAGATGTACAGCAGATACCCTGTACCTCTGTATTCCCCATTGTAGTGTCCTACCAAGTCACTTTAATTATTTTGATTTGATTTCAGAAGAGACTATTAACCCCTCTGCGCTGTCCCCAGATCCCCTGTGGCCTCCTTGTGACAAAACAGTCATCCAAATTAAACCATGTTGCCCAGGCTCTAATACAGGGCATTTGAAATGAGCTTTTTAAAGATCATTAATCCTCTCTATAGCACAGTAAAGTGCCCCTGGCTTACCATCTCTGTAACAGCACACCGAGCCAAGCATTCTGGGATGTTAGGAATGGAATGAGGGTCTGGGTTTGCCTTGTGCACTGCAAGGGGAGTGTTTTATACATTGTTGCAGTTGTTTCATTTTCTTGGATCTGCTAACAATGGCAACCTTGTGCATTTCTTTTCGTTCTGTAGACACCTCGGCCTTGGCCCAACCCGCTAGAAAGGCTGTGGAAAGACTATCGCAGATTAGGAAGAGGAAAAAAAAATCAAGAGACAACATGTTTGGCGAGCTCATGAATGCCTCCGCAGCTGTAGAGACAGATATCAGAGTGTGGTGGCTGACCGTGTCCCAGAATATGGACATGGACAGGGAGAGTCGAAGAGAAATGCAGGAGCATGATCGCAGTACCACGCAGGAGATGCTGCGAATCATGCGTGACCAGGCAGACATGCTCCGGCGGCTTGTGGAGCTTCAGCAGGAGTGGAGGCCAGACAGAGACCCACTGCAGCCCCTCCTTAACGCTCCTCCGCCTATGGCTTTGCGGCCCTGCCGCTCCCCCACCCACAAGAGGTCTTGGAGGAGAATGGCCAGGCTGCAAGAGATGCACTCCATCCTGGTGGAGGCGAGCAGAAAGCAGCAGTGGCCCCGCTGACAGCTGGCCTGCAAGAAACCATTCTACCCCTTGAGACTGTGAATGAACACTCCCCTCCCACTCATGACTTGAATGTTTATAAATAAAAGTTTGCATCATCTCAACACGTTTCATTATTAAATCATATCTTGTTTGGGAGGGATTTGGAGGGTACTGATATCGAAGGTGGGGGGGGGGACGTTGAGCAAAGGCAAATAACAGACAGGAACAGAAATCAGTTCTGCATCTCATTGCAGAACCTGGTTTTCAATGCTTCCTTAATGCAAAGCACTCCGCAGTTAGCTCTCAGCGTATTGCTGGCATCTGGCTGCTCAAAATTGGCAGCCAGTCTTCCTGCCTCCACAGCCCAACCCTGGGGGAACCTCTCCCTCTTCGCTTCACACACATTATGAAGAACACAGCACACAGCTATCACTGACAGGAGGTTCTTTTCACTCATGTCCAGCCTAGTGAGCAGACTCCTCCATCTGGCCTTTAAACGCCCAAACGCACATTCAACAACCATTCTGCAAGTGCTTAACCTGTTATTAAAACACTCCTTGTCATTGTCAAGGTGCCCGGTGTACAGCTTCATTAACCAAAGGAGCAAGGGGTAAGCAGGATTCCCCAGGATCACTGTTGGCATTTCCACACCCCTGATGTGAATTTTTTGGTCAGGGAAGACAGTGCCCCCCTGCATGTTAGAGAACAACCTCGAATTCCGAAATACATGCACATCATGCACCTTCCCAGACCACCCCACATAAATGTCGGTGACACGACCCCTGTGATCTACAAGGCCCTGCAGGACCATGGAAGAGTACCCCTTGCAGTTTATGTACTCGGTTGTTAGGTGGGCAGGCACTAAGATAGGGATGTGCGTCCCATCAATGGCCCCCCTGCAGTTTGGGAACCCCATCGCAGGAAACCCGTCCACTAAGTCCTGCACATTTCCCAAAGTCACTAGCCTTCGTAGCAGAAGTCTATTGATGGCCCTGCACACTTGAATCACGGCAGCGCCCACTGTAGGTTTACCGACTCCGAATTGATTCCCAACCAAGCAGTAACAGTCAGGGGTTGCCAGATTCCACAGAGCGATGGCGACTCTCTTCTCCACCATCAGAGCTTGTCTCAAGCGAATATTCACACGCTTCAGCTCCGAGGGCCAGCTCCGAGAAAAGTTCAAGGAAAGTTGCCTTTCGCATACAAAAGTTTTGCAGCCACTGGTCATCATCCCACAGCTGCATAACGATGCGGTCCCACCAGTCTGTGCTTGTTTCCTGGGATCAGAACCTGTGCTCCATGGACTGCAGATGATGCGTTATGGCCTGCATCAATCAGGAATTGTTACGCTCGATGGCTTGTAGCAGGGCAGCCTTGGTGGCATTGCAGTTGCCTGTGGTTCGGCTTCTTGCTCTACTTCGAAAATACTCAATGATAAGCCGCAATGTGTTTGTGACACTTACAAAAATAGTGCAGAGTGGAGCTGGCTCCATGTCTCCGCAGCAATGGTGAGCGCGCGGCATAAACAAACAGCATGAAAATCGGTTTCCTGTTTGTCTGGGGAAAGAAGGGAGGGGGGAAGGAGCGTTGCATCATGGAACGATGAAACTCGTCCCAACAGCCACCGCGGCTAGTTGCACTGTGGGATAACAACCCACAGTACACTGCTTTGAATGTCGACACAAGCGTGGCGAGTGTGGATGCACAAGCCTGGCTCAAAGAGCGTGGTGTGTACACACTCCAGCAACTTCTAAAAATCGGCAGGTGAAAGTCGACTTTAAGTAAGTCGACTTCACTCTGCAGTGTAGGCATACCCTCAGAGATTCAGGATGGTAATGCTTGCCTGAATCATCCCATCTCAACTTGCTGGTTGCGTGCTTCCATTCAGCCTCCTTTGTCTGTTTACAGACTTCAAAATGTTAGATCAGAGCATCCATAATTTCACGTACAGCAATGTTATGTACATTTCACTGTGATATTAGTGGCCAGCATGTTAGTTTTCAATGATCGTATAAGACAGGTTTTAAATATCATGACAACAGTGGGTGAGGTGTATTGAGCTGGTCAGGCCAACTGAGATTTACTGTCACTTATCAGGGAACCTCTTGCCATCTGGTGCTGGGATGTTCCTATGGTCACAGTGGTATCATGCCAGGTGTTTGCCCAGGACCTTAGCAGTCCTTCATTTATTGGAAGGACACTCCTAACTGGGCCTGAAGTTGCCAGTGTGTCAAACAACTGATGGGATTTTTCTTGTATGACAGACATGTATATTTCTAGTATCTGCGATTCTTATAAAGTAATTCTTTAAATGACTTGAAGTTAACTGGCACTGGTACCAGGTCACTGCTTCATCAAGTGACGGAGATTAAAAGACGTTGGGTGGTGAGGCAGGATGTTGTTGTTGCTCCTCAGGTCCCATATCTGACAGTTCTTGGCATTCCTTTCTGCCCAATGTCCGTGCTCTATCTATGGATGCCATTTGGGAGCACAATCTCTTCCTCTTCATGGAATGGGATGGAGATTGACTCCTGGAAGTGTGTGGAGGTGAACCCTACTAAACACAATCAAGTCATGATGGCATGCTATAAGGATATGGCTGGCTAGTCTGGCATTGGCTAGTCCACTGTCATTCCTGATATGGTTAAGCCTGAGATCTGTAAGGAAACCACCTGGTTCTTTCTGTGGTCTGAACCGTGGAGCTCAGGAAAGAGGGTTCTCTACTGGTAGGAGGCAAGAATGTTTGTACCCACGATGGACAGGAGGAGTAGATTTCCCTTTAGAGGCAGTGCCAAGGTACACTGGGGTCTCATAGACTATAAGATCTGCATCAGTGCCAGTAATTGTCTCAGTACTGAGGTCCTTCTGGGTTCCTCCAGGGACATATCCAGTGGCAGCAATGTCTCTGATGATATTGACATGGACAATAGTACTTGTTTAGACAGAAGTAGGGAAGTTTCCTTCTGTGCAGAGATGATAGGTGACTCCTTATCACTAGCCCTTGATTCCATTTGGGGCTTAGTGGCTTTCTTCCTGGAGGCCATGTGTGGTCTTCCCTCTGAAAAGACATTGAATTCCATCTACAGTCTCTGACTTAATTCTTGGGGCAGCCTCTCTTAGTGCTGGACTTCAGCACTATAGTGTTGGCTTAGGAGCAGATGTTGTCTTCAGTGCCGATGGTATTTGGATGTCACATGTCTGCTAGATGGGATGCTCATGGTTTGGTTTGGTTTTGTTTTTTTCCAGTACCTGGTGTATTCCGGTACCTGTTTCCTCCAGGCTTGAAGAGACCTTCATTGATTGCTCTAGTAAAAGCAATATCCCATGACTTGTGAGACCTCAAAGAGCACAACCGGCAAACCAGGTATCTTTTGGGTATTGGCTCTTGTCCAAGAAGAGGAGGCAACTGCAACATGCATCCTTTAATATAATTAGCTAATTGTGAGAAGAACCCACAGGTTTAGGTGCCCTGTACTGGGGGATCTGTATAGGATACGTATGGGGTCAGAACTCTGACCAGACAGACCAGACCTGCTCACTATGGCCTTCTATAGGTGAAGTAGCTGAATTCTAAAGGTTTTGAAGGGTTATGAAATATTAGTTGGTTAGAAACTAATTAAGTTTCATCTTTCTGCCATGGGCAGTAAGAAGGAACAGAGGCAGGATCACGACTGTCCTGCCCTTTATATCCTCATATAGGAGCATTAGGAGGCACAGGATGCAAGTGTGGGTCTGATGGACAGTGCTACTAAAAAAATTCCAGTTTCAGTTGCATGCGCATTTACAGTAGGATCCGCACTGATATAGACTTTTGCTAGAAATGTAATTTGGATTCTGTAAATCATTGCAGTGGTTCTTTAAAATAGTCATGGAGGGGATCACACGGTAATGGTCAGGAAGATGGTTGCCTAGTTCCAGGCCTCCTCCCTCCTCACGTATCAATCTCTAATAATTACTTACTGGCGATAAGTTTCTGTCATAAAAGTTTACATCAATCCCCTGCATAAAACGTCAGACTGATGACTCTGTATTCCAATGAAAAAATGAGAGGCAACAAAAGACATTAGCTTGAATCACCTAACCAGCTGAAGTGGGAGACCACAAGGCAACAGCTGAACCTAAGCCAGGATATCGTGGCACTGAAAGAATATCCTCACAGACCAAATGGATTCAATCTCAAAAGATATTAGTGGCCTCTCTAAAGATTTACATGATATAAAACCCCAATTGGCTCACTTGGAAAATGAAAGAGTGTCATTGAAACCAGGGAAATTAAAGAAGAAATTGCCTCTTTAAAGCTTAGATTAGACAAACGAAGAAAAACAGGATGACTTAGGAACAGATCTTGAGGAAATAACCTTTGCCTCTTGGGCATGGCTGAAGGTCTAGAAAGGAAGGATATTATCAGCTTTCTTCGGAAGCTGCTCTCTGACATACTTACTGGACCCCCAGCTGTCTCCATTAGATAACGAAAGGGCCCATTGAATGCCTGGTGCTGGATGGCAGAAGTCTGGCAAGCCCACACCCATCATCATCAAGTTGCTGAAGTTTACTGATAAAATAATGTTAATGAATGCTGCCAGAAAAGCTGAAACCCTTTATGTACAAAGGCCACAACATTTCTTTTTCCTGATTTTTCAGCTGAGCTTTATAAAAACAGGACTGCATTCAAGGGCGTAAAGCAAACCATAAGGGGGACCAATATCTGATAAAGCATCAAGCACCCATTCACCTTCACTATAGATTTAGCAGGCTCCACAAGATTTTGCAAAAATCCTCTGAAGCTTGGCAGACACTTCAAAGACTGGGACCAAGTCTAACCAAAAATAGCAGAATGGCTGGTTTTTTATCATGAAAAGCATACCTCAAGTTTAAAAATCGGTTTGTTTTCCTATGTATCTTTGTAGATATGGTAATATTCACTTATATATAATCTTCCAGCTCCTAGCAGCTAACAGCTAGGCTAAACTTTTCTGTTGATCTCCTTTGGAGCTGAGAAATAACAACTGTACAGCACTGCAAAGCATAAAGTAACAGTTTAACATTAAGGCGGGATGTTTAGCACCATATACTGACGGAAGTGTTATCTGCACTAATCACCACAACTTGCATCGCTAGACAGAATCTCTTCATTAGCTCTTCCTCTGATGGATTGTGTTATGGTGACCACAAGTCCCTTGGAACAGTTAACACTCCTGACATGTTAAATAGACCTTAAATAGCAGTAGTTACCGTATTTCCCCATGTATAAGACGCTCCCATGTATAAGACGCACCTTAATTTTGGGGCCCGAAATTTGAAAAAAAATGTATTACATAAAATTATTGAACACAAGTTTTATTCATCATAAATACAAGTAAAAAAATCTACAACCACTGTATAAGACGCACCCAGTTTTTAGACCCCAAATTTTTCGAAAAAGAGTGCATCTTATACATGGGGAAATACGGTATTCATTTTGTCCAAGGCATTTGACATACGATGAATATGATTTTTTAAAATAATTTTTGTCATATTTAGATTTTGTGCTAATTTATATTTGATTTATCAAATCAATTGTAAATTTACATGTGATGTGTCTGTATATATACATATATATGTGTGTATATATACAGAAAATCTTCTGTAGATAGGAATATATTATACATATTCTAGAATACCCAATGGTATTTACAGGATAATATTTGACTTTACAAATATATTTCTACTTACAGATGTTTAGACTATTAGATAATATAGGGAGAGGAGGCACAGATGGAACTGAAGCCATCAGGAATATGAACGTACCACACTGGCTTGTTAAGTCTAAATTTTTTTTTGTTTTGTTTTCTGTTACAACTATACTTTGGAAGACACATGATATTTAACTATAGATCTTTTTGTATACCTGACATGCTTAGAGGCTAAACTGAAAGTCATAAATTCATTCACAACTAAGCAGTATCTAATACGGATAAATACAGACTATATCCTAGAATGTGGCTTTACAATATCAATAGGTTAGAATAAAGTTATATATCTTAATGTCTTTGCCATGAATTTTCTTAGTGTGCTCCTGGAATGTGAAGGGACTGAAATCAGCCTTCTCAAAGAATTAAAATCCTAAGATACCTCAAAAAAGTGCTAAGTAGCTTTATTGCAGGAAATAGATGCCAACAGAATAAAGAAAATGCGGGTAGCTGTTCAGTATCATTCATCATTGAATTCTAGGACCAGAGGCACATCCATCTTAACTCAAATACATACAAATCAACATATACAGTCTTGGTCTGATCCTGGAGAAAGATGTGTTATTCTTGAAAGCTGTTTCAACTCAAAGTTCATTTGAGGACACATTTATAATCCAAGAGGAAGTAATACTGAATTTTTCAAAGACTTTACAGACATTCCTTCTAATAAAAAGATATTCCTGTAATACTGGGAGGTGAGTAGAATGCTATGCTAGATAGACATCTGGATAAATTCAATTAAATGAGACCCAGCTCTCAAAGCATAACAGGCCAGTCCTCATTATTAAGTAATGAACTTGATTTAAAAGATATATATATGGAGACAGACACCCCAAGGAGCATGACTATACATATTTCTTCACAGTACCATTCCTCTTCCTCCAGAATTGACTTTTTTCTTGTGTCTTCAGAACTGATGACCAGCATGCCTAGAAGCAGCTAATATATTAATTTCATATCATGATCCAATTATAATTAGTATAGATACTGGTTACACCGCATTAAAATCTTCTAGGTAGAAGCTGAACACCCTGCTGCTCAGAGATGGAAAATTTTGTTCCACAGTTGATTTCAGTCATCTCTAACTTCATAAAAGAAAATAAGTACTCAGTTACCTCAGATATCCAGTTATCTATAGCTCTGAAAACTACTGTAAGTGGTGAATGGATAAAGTATGCCTCCCAAAGGAAGAGAGACTCAAATTGCTAGACTCTCTGGACAAGAAAATAGATGAGTTGCAAAGAAGGGCATAAGTTCGACTGAAATAATGAAAACCTCCTACGTTCTCTAACAGATGCCAAATATAAATATAATGAATGCTTATTCAGCTAAGTCAAATTTGCCTTCAGCCGGGTCAAAGATATTATGAATGGGGAGATAAGGCCAGTAAACTACTTGACAAAACTTAAGATGGAACTAACCAAGAACAATATTTCTTTCTTCTTCTTACAAGAAAATCATAGAATCATAGAGTTGGAAGGGACCTCAGGAGGTCATCTAGTCCAACCCCCTACTCAAAGCAGGATTAACCTCAGATAAATAATCCCAGCGAGGGTTTTGTCAAGCCGCAGCTTAAAAACCTCTAAAGATGGAGATTCCAGCACCTCCCTAGGTAATCCATTCCAGTGCTTCACCACCCTCCTAGTGAAAAACTTTTTCCTAATGTCCAACCTAGATCTCCCCCACTGCAATTTGAGACCATTACTCCTTGTTCTGTCATCTGTCACAACTGAGAACAGCCTAGCTCCATCCTCCCTGGAACCCTCTTTCAGGTAGTTAAAGGCTGCTATCAAATCGCCCCTCATTCTTCTCTTCTGCAGACTAAACAAGCCTAGTTCACTCAAGTTCACTCAGGAGGTTCACTCTCCTCATAGGTCTTGTGCGCCAGCCCCCTAATCATTTTTGTTGCCCTCCGCTGGACTCTCTCCAACTTGTCCACATCCTTTTTGTAGTGGGGGGCCCAAAACTGGACACAATACTCCAAATGCGGCCTCACCAATGCCGAATAGAGGGGAATAATCACTTCCCGCGATCTGCTGGCAATGCTCCTACTAATGCCGCCCAATTAGCCTTCTTGGCAACCAGGGCACACTGTTGACTCATATCCAGCTTCTTATCCATTGTAACCCCCAGGTCCTTTTCTGCAGAACTGCTGCCTAGCTCATTGGTCCCCACTCTGTAGCTGTGAATGGGAGTGCCATCCTTGAACCAATAATTTTATCAAGCTTTATATAAATCAGACAACCAATATAATTCTAGTAAATTTGATCATTTAGTTGAAGGCCTACCTTTTATTACCCTAACTTCCAATCACACATTAGTTAGGAGAATGTGAAGCAAATAAGGTGAAAGACTAAATAATAATCTTGCTTTTGGTCTTGCTTTTAACCCAAATAGACTAGGATGTAACTGAAAAGGAATGTGACCTTGCCCCCAAATAGAGTAAAAGTTTTGCCTTTCTGTAATGAGAGGAGATAAGGGAACAGATTCAAGCAGGAATTGCTAATCAAGCAGCTGGGAGGGAGAGAGGGTGAAAGACAGTGACACTACAAATAGTGACCCTGACTGAATGTAACCCCACTTCTGCCTCCTTGTCCCTCCCATGAGGTAGAAAGGAGGTGGTTTCAAAAACCCCAGAATCACAACCCCCCAAAATGGAACATGACCATATATTGGAGAGGAAGAGGCCTACAGGTATAATTAACCCTACCAAGAAGAAGGACGGGGAGAGGGGGCTCTGTCGGCATACGGAGCCATAATTAGTGGAGACTGGGTTTCGTTGGTGTACAAAACCATTGTCAGGGAAAGAGGGAGTTCTATGGACACATAGAACTGTGATGGAAGGGAACTCTATCGGCATATAAAGAAATAAATTCGACTGGTGTGAAGGGGTTGGAGGTATGGTTATGGTTTTAAGCTCGTCAGTGTAACCCCCAATAAACCCTTTGCTGAGTACCTGCAGATTGGACTCTGGACTGTTACTTTCCAGTGAACTACGTCTGGGAACTGAGAGAGGACAGGACGGGGGAGCCCTAACAATGTTGTCTACAGACAAAGTTATCAACACAAGAGATTGAACAGGCTATAAAAATATGAATTCCAGCAAAGATCCTGGGATGGATTGCTTTCTGGCAGATTTCTACAAAACATTTTGTATTCAGCTATCTTCTTTTCTTTCAAAGGTCTTCACTGAAATATTCCAAAAAGTAACTACGTCTCATGACATAAGAACTGCTTTAATTACTTTAACATTAAAGATGATTGCAACTGTGATGATTTCTGCCACATATCTCTACTGAACCAAGATTGCAAAATAATTGCAAAAAATTTAGCAACACGACTGAACATCAGCATCCCATCACTTATACACACAGATCAGGTTGGTTTCATTAAAGGAGGCCCGGCTTTTGATAAGAGAAAAATCACTCACTTGATCTCAGATGTCAGATGTTCCCTCCATGGCCTTATCTCTAGACGCAGAGAAAGCCTTTGATAGAGCTAAACAGCCTAATCTAATGGCTGCCCTAAAAAAAATTCATATTTGGACAAATATTCCTCAATTGGGTTAGTGTCTTATACAATTGTCCCCTCACTTCAGTATCAACTAAAAGAATTATTTCTCCCACATTTTGGCTAAAGAAAGAGGGACACAACAGGGCTTTCCCCTCTCACCTCTTCTTTCTAATATCACTCTTGAACCACTGGGAACGTACACACGTCAGAACACTCAGCCATTGAAGGTGCGACTATAAACCGGAAACAATACAAAATTTGTTTATGTGCAGACGAGAGTTTTGTTCTATTGAAGAATCCATCCTCATCAATCCCATTATTACTGAATGCAGTTGATATTTTTTGGAAAGATTTCTGGTTTTCACATTAACTTTGGCTATATCAATTGCTTGTGATTTATTTCAAAGACAAGATCCTTCTCAGTTTCGGCATTTTCCATTTCAAATATGCAAGGAAATAACTAATTTAAAAATTGTCCTAATCTTCCCAAAATTGTTTTTTTTTTTTTTTTTTTTAAAGAAATAAATATGGACTATATATTAAAAGAAATTTCCAAGGATGTAGAGAGGAGGCATCCCCTCCCTTTATCCTTACAGGAGAGAATAGAAATGGCTAAAATGAATATCTGTCCAAGGATAACTTATATCATTAGTCTATTGCCTTTCTCTCCCTTGCTTTGTGCTTGAATAAATTGCACAATAAGCCTATTTATATGGGATTTAAAAACAGCAGGTTATATTCTCATTTATCTATTTAGTCACTTTAACAATTGATGCATATCCTCTGCGGATTTAGGTTTATTTGTTTGTTTTTTGTGTTTCGGCTTGTTTTTTCCCACGTTTTACAAAAAATGAACACTGATTTTTGCTATTTACATGGTATTTCCTCTGTGCATATATTTATATATGTTTTATTTCATTCTATGTTTATATTTTATATAAAATAAGTTTAAAAAAACCCACTCATGGGCACAAGCTCCAAAGATTGCTCTGCAGCCATATGGCCTGAGAGTTCAGGTAAGCCTGAAGTCATGGTTTTGGTTCGGGTGATACACCAAGATGCATACATATAGACAAGCAGCAAAATATAGAGAAGAACTTCCCCAAAATTCAGGAGAGGAGAATATCAAATCTGTTTTAAGGACAAGATTCTGCAATGAGCCTAAATGGTGCAAAAAGCAGGGGAAAAAAATGAGAAAAATCCCTTTCCTAACATATAATGGGAAAAAATGTTCTTAGTTTACACTTGCTGCTGCCTATCAGAATTATGGAACAGTAGCCATGTAATTTTGCAGGCAAAAATACACTTTCATATATGTCTCTAATTTGTGTATGCAGTTGTAGTAAATCCATACACAATTACTGTAACTGCATGTCTAAATGACAACTTATAAATTTAACTGATCGTTTTTGAATTACATGATACCTCAAGCAAATTATATGTGAATATGAGGCATGTACACTTTGAGCATGCAACCACAGACACACTTTTATGAGAAAAAGTGATCCTATGTGTTCATAGGTCTGTATAAATTACATTGTGATGGGATATATCTATCCCACTCTGCATCAGCAAGGGTTAACAAGCTGCTGTGGGGGCACTCGGCCCCGCTACAGCTGCACTTGCTGTCAGATACTGAACGGGCAGTTAAAAATGGAAAAGGACAGTTCAGGGGACAGAATAGAGCTCCTATCCTTTACTCCCTAAGGAATGGACCAGCCCAGAAGCCCTGCATAGACTGCTAACTGCCAAGCTCTCTGGATGAAGGTAGGCTTCACACAGGAGTGAGCTTGTTTGTGGAACTATTTCTTTGCTTTACTACATAAAGGATTACTGTGCTGCCTGGGACAGGCCGGAGGGGCCTAATGAGACGGTTGTGGTGGGTGTGTGGGCAACTGCTTCAGTAAACTCTGACGTTTGCACCCTGCTTGAGGCTTGCCCTGTGGTTTGTCTTGGACTTTGAAGGAGGTGATCACCCACAGGTATCTGTGTATTGTTAAGGTTAAAAGTTTTCTCAGAACATCTGCAAACTTCGGACGTTTACTGACTTGTATTCATTTTTCATCTGAATAAAAACATATTGTATGAGACACACACAATAATAGCAAACTCCATAATAAAATGATTCCTAAAACAAAAGTAGGGCATGTTCATAATTCATCTGAACAACAATAATGGGGAAAGTACCTCACTGCCTCTCGCTCATTAGCAACTGTCTTTGGAAACAAATGCTGTAAAGCTTTCTTTAAGGGTAAAGAGATCACTCATTACTCTCACCAACAACTCAGTTTCCTTCAAGTCATTTATTCCTGCCTATCCACCAAAAGATGAAAAATCTCAATTACTTCTAGGACTTAAAAGAAAGAAAGTGAAACAGATGCTGAGCTATTGCTTATAATTAAATTTAAAATATTTTGTAGCTATTTTCCACGTTATCTACCACCTTATTTTTACTAATGAAGTAAAACATTTCATACTTGTTCACTGCTTTGTTATAAAAAAAACTCAGAAAAAAGGATTAAAGGAAAGAGAAACAGCTGAAATGATACATGCAATTCTTAAGAAACATTGCTTGAGCTGGTCATGAATTTTCCATTTAAAAAAAAACAAACAAAACTAACCAATATATGATAATTGTAATGAAATTTTTTAGTTTTCTGGGGAAAATCAAAATGAAATATTCAGATCAGGTCAACCCAAATCAACACATCTTAGTTTGCCGAACCTAAGTGAACCGTTTCATTTTGGGTCCATTTGACATTAATATAGGCTTTCTGGAGCTGCCATTTTGCCTTTGGGACGCTGTAGTCCATGTGCATTATGTCTCTACCACTCTCTATGGGCTGGGCTCTCTGGCTGGACTATGCCTCCCATGATGCATTGCAGTCCCTAACCAATGGCTGAACCAGCATGGGAATCACAAGGTACATTCCTGGTAAGGGGGAATTAGCAGGAGTTTGCACATCCAAATCGCTAGTACAGGCCTTGGTCATCTCTCTCCATAAACTTTCTATTTTCCAGCTTTTCCTCTTATTATCTCTCCCCATAACACTGGTGCAAATGTAATCTTTTTCCCATTTCTCCAGCTATGCCACTGCCTTTTCTTAAATCCTTTCACCGGCTTCCTGTGTTCAAGTGAAGCTCCTTGCTCCTACTTGATGACCTTCATAAACTCACTCCTACTTCTTTTCTCATCGTCTTTTCTCCTATTCCCTCACTGTCTCCCAAGTATGATTTTTTTCCTCCACCAATAGAATGATAGATAATCAGTTCTCATCTCAATTTACATTACTGAACGCTGTGTTGTGAGAGATGAAGTCTGTATATTATTTTATCATTTTTTCTATTGTGCCGGGTATTATACAAATATATCCAGCATATGTAAACATCATTCAAAGTAGATTCCTTATTTTAAACAGCATGGGAGCGCTGTGGTGATATAGAGGGGCTGGTTTACTAAAGTATTAATCAACATGTTCTGTAGACAGGATTTCCACCTAAACCTTCCTATGAGCTGAAAAGCAGAGGAGACTACAACTGATCTAAGATCTGAATGAAGTGTTCCCAAGTTGCAGTTTGTGAATGAGAAATAAAAGGAACTGGTATGATGCCAGCTGATGAAGACACAGTATGCATTATTTTTATTGCCCTGAACAGAGCCTTTTTATTGCTTAAGAGTCCTCCGGGGAGCACCCGGCCAGCATAGTTCTAATTTTTCCTAGACCACAAACAAGGGGAATTCTAAGCCTATTTCATGGAAAAAAGAATGGAGACATACTTTGCTGTAAAACTCAAAGAAGCTCTTTGATTAAGTGGCTGAAGTCTGACTAGATACTTGAATTTTCATTATTTATAACAACATTTCTTTTCATAGAATCAAGTTGGAAGGGACCTCAGGAGGTCATCTAGTCCAACCCCTGCTCAAAGCAGGACTAACCTCTGCTATATCATCCCAACCAGGGCTTTGTCAAGCCGCAGCTTAAAAACCTCTAAGGATGGAGATTCCACCACCTCCCTAGGTAACCCATTCCAGTGCTTCACCACCCTCCTAGTAAAAAACTTTTTCCTAATGTCCAACCTAGACCTCCCTCCCTGCAACTTACCGTTGCTCCTTGTTCTGTCATCTGGAGAAAAAGAACCCCCTTTCAGGTAGTTGCTATCAAATCCCCCCTCACTCTTCTCTTTTGAGACTAAACAAGCCCAGTTCCCTCAGCCTCTCCTCATAAGTCCTGTGCTCCAGCCCCCTAATCATTTTGGTTGCCCTCCTTTGGACTCTCTCCAACTTGTCCACATCCTTTTTGTATTGGGGGGCCCAAAACTGGACACAATATTCTAAATGCGGCCTCACCAATGCCGAATAGAGGGGAATAATCACTTCCCGTGACCTGCTAGCAATGCCCCTCCTAATGCAGCCCAATATGCCATTGGCCTTCTTGACAACCAGGGCACACTGCTGACTCATATCCAGCTTTTTATCCACCGTTACCCCCAGGTCCCTTTCTGCAGAGCTGCTGCCCATTCGTCGGTCCCCAGTCTATAGCTGTGCATGGGATTCTTCCTTCCTAAGTGGAGGACTCTGCACTTATCTTTGTTGAACCTCATTAGATTTCTTTTGGCCCAATCCTCCAGTTTGTTTCCTATACTTTTCTGTGCCTCAGCCCCTGAATTGTGACTTTCTATCAATCACTTTCATTGGATAGGTCACAGGTAAGGCAACTGCAGGATTTCCACAGCTCTTGCCATTTTTCCTTCCTATTTTTTACTCTGCTATCATTACACTGATTTAGAGATGCATCTAATCCGTATCATATAGTATCTGTGCTGTCAGAGTTAAGGGTCCATTATTATTCCCCCTTGTTTTTCAGGAGTTTATATAACTTGACCATTAAAACCACTCTGACAGACACACACAAAATCACTTTTGACCATAGCCTCATCCACTGAGTTTTACCCTGCAGCAAGATTTTTATAGCTGAGTTAGAATCCAAGCGTTTCAATTATAAACAGCAAACACAGCATGCAGCAGTTCCAGAGTTATACAAATATGTCAAAATGCCCCTCCCTTCGCACATAACCAAAGAATGACTTTGACTGGGGTAAAAAAAAAAAAAGAAATTTTGCAATAGCATCCATCAATCTTGCCTATTACGTTTGGTAGACTAAAATCAATGGCTGAGGCACAGATGTTATAAAGTTGTCTACAGGCCAAACCTATATTCCCCTTCACAGCTAATTGTTCACATTTTTCCACAGCTCTGTTCTAATTATGTTAGTGCATAACAGACCAGAACAGCTTCAGTCTATTGAGTAAATAATACATGTTTTAACAAATTTCCTTAAACATATGTCAGGTAATGACAAGCATAGATCCAGCAAACAGGTAAACAGTCCAAGGGTAAAGCTGGGGTCAGGGTTGAGGGGCCAAACCGAAGCTCAGAACTGGAGTCAGAAGCCTAAGCTGAAGGATAAGCTGGAATCATAGTCAGAGATGTAGCCAGGGAAGAGCCAGTAGTCAGAAGCCAAAGAGAGAGCCAGAGGCAGAGATTAGAACAGAACAGGTACATTCTGGGGCTGGAGCAGGAACAGGGTTGGGAGCAAGGCAGGAACAGGGCTTGGAGCAAGCAATAGAAGCAGGCTGGAGCAAAAAGCCGAAATGATGGCAGGGTAAGCACAGCTGCGGGTATGCTACGCACTGAGCAGTTGCTGTGTGTTGCTGCAAGACTCAAGTAGCAAACTGCTGGTTCCCCTGCCCATTCAGGAAGTATAACCATTTGGAAGTGGGTGGGTGGAGGGGGATCACTGGATCCAGATGAACTTGCTGAATTGCCTAGTGATAAGGTTTGGAGCCAGCAGTGGCCCTGACACCAGTTTTTCCAGAAAAGCGGAGAAAACCTTTCATAGTTCATCTGCCTTTTGGATTTCCTGGAAAGGTGAGGAATGAAACATGAGAGAGGGTGGAATGACTTAAAAAATAACAGGTGGGGATGAATCAGAAAAGTGAGTGAAACCAGCTATAAGAGCGTGTGTGTGTGTGAGTGAGAGCAAACAACCCTTCCCAAAAAAGAGTGTGTGCATGTGTGTGCTGAAGATAATGAAATACATTAAATGTCCAGGGTGTAGTTCCAAATGGGAATAGTCATATGTTTAAAGTTAATCATGTGCATAAGTGTTTGCAGAATCAGGGCCTATGCCTTCATAGTTTAAATGAAAATAACTTTTTGGTAGCGACCCCTTTTTCTTTTCCCCCCAAAAAAACCCCACCAAAATGATATAGAATTTTTAAAATGGTCTTCTGACCTTTTTATTAATTTAGAGCCAAATTCTGTTTGCCTTACTCATATGAGTATTCACGTTTAAGTCACCAGGATTACTCATGCAAATAAGGAGTGAAGTGCATTCCCTGTTTTGTTTCTTTGTTTGTTTTTTAAAAAACACACACAGAAGTTTTGCTTAAGTCACAAGGTGACTGGATTTGTTCCTTGCTATGGTTAAGTCATCTGTTCTTCTATCTCGAGGGATGTACTCTAAAGAATGTATCAATGGTGAAATCAGTTGCTGGGGAGTTAAACTTTGTAATGAGTAGCAGAACCAATGGTTGTATCACAACATTTGGGTTCATTGACATCACTCCACTGGATGATAAACACAGGTAATGTATAAAACATTTATAACATATCTCTCCCATAGATAATTTAAAAAAAAATTTTTTTTTAACAGAAGACACATAGCCCATTTTTTGTTTTGTCAGAATCATCAGGTCTTCCACATATTAAAAGCCAAAAAACAAAACTGGAAGGATCACCCCCATTTCATTTTTTGCTACATTTAATTTTCTTTCTTCTGAGGCCAAAATGCTCTGCTAAAATGTTAAGCTTTATTACTATTTTATAAGAGCAAATGAATAGTAGTTTAAATGACTTTTGTAGCCTGCACACATCTTAAAAAACTCTGAAAGAGAAAATCAAAGAGCAGCAGTTTTTCTCCTTTCCTTGTTTTCCTTGTTTCCTTATTTTTGCACCAGATATATCCTTAAGATATATAAAGCTTATCTAATTTAAATAACTGTGTGTTTTAAAAAAATCCTAAGGCAACAACAAGCCTACAAAATTAATAACAGTTAGGCAACAGTGAATTCAACAGTAAATCTTACAGTGCACTAGGCATGTTGTACATCCTTGTATATTTTACAGAATACATTTTACAACATTATCAGTAATATATGAAACCAGAAAAACTGGAATAGAAAATGCTAAGGCCCCAATCCTGTAAGCACTTCAAACACATGAGTATCAAATTGCAGGGCCTCTAAGCCTGAAGCAATACAGAGAGACAAGTAGTATGGGAAAATTAACATTGCTAGTAGAACCTTAAATTTTTTCCTTTCCTGAATTCTTTTGCCATTTTAACTTTGTAAAATTAATGTTGCACTAACAACCTCTTGACCTTTTCATTTGATTTTTATTTAAAAGAAAGAGAGAAAAAGAAATCGCCTGTGCTTAAGAATAGTATAGATGGACTCAGGCTAAAATTTTTATCTGGATCTAGATCTCAACTTCTCAAGGTTAGGGTGTTCATATCTAATGTTTTGGTTGGTGTCACAGTTCTCAGCAATTGCACCTATGTTCTCCCTCTATGGTACACCAAGGACATCCATTCTGAGGCTTCCCACTCCCCAGTCATCACCTCTCTTGGACGGAGACCTGCATCTCTCCCCCTTCTGACCAGTGTATCTCCAGGCTGAACAGTTCCTTGTCTTCACTGTGTTGTTTGCAGCAGAGACAGGCTGTCCAAGCAGTCCTGCTTGCTTTCTCCTCAGCTAACAGTGTGACTGCCCAAAGCTGTAATTACCACATAGCTCTTTTTATGCAGGCCTATTTTATTCTTAAGGTAAAACCACTACAGAGAAAACATTTTTAAAAACAATAAAATAACTTACACGCATGCTAATAAAGTTACCAGGCAGCACCCAAACCCTCAAATGGGTTTTGGCAGAAGCAATCCTTGAACAGCCCACCCAAGGGGTTTCCTTGTGATTTCAAGTTCACCACAGCTTCTGCTCAGAACAAGCACCCAGTCTCATGGAGCCTCACTAGGCCTAGTCCTCACAACTCTACCCTAAGGATTGGGCCCTTCCGTGGACCAGGGGTCCTGTCCATTTGCTGGATTGGGAAGGAGGCTCCAAGTCTGTTTACTACCAGGCTATTTATCCAAAAACCCTTTCTTTGGCTGTTGGTCCCTGGAGAATCCCATTTGAACTAGCATATGTGAAAGGCTGATAACCAGAGGAATTACATTAGACTCTGCCTCCTCCAAGAGAAGTTACATACAATTCTACAAGAACACATATAAAATTGCATTTTTTAACCCTATGGACCCTAAAGGTGTTAAACCTAATGCAGAAGGGTTGAACCTAATTCAACAAAAAGTTTATTTTTATTCTATAAGATTTGTTGTTGCAGGATATTGCAAGTCTGTCACAGTTGGGTCCTTCATCATAAACAGAGACAGCTATAAAGTTTACAGCAAGATCCAAAACTATTCAAATTTCAGCGGTGCTTGGATCCAGAATTGTGATTCAGGCACATCTCTTAATATTGAGCTAATTTATATGCTAATTAGATGAATTGGCTGGGGAAGGAATGAGTTCCCATCTTTGCAGCTGCTGCTTTTTGTCTAGAGAGAATTGTTTATAAAACTGAGATTAAGGGGCAGCTGCACATCTGTTTGCAGTATGGCAGCTGTATCTTTACATTGGAATAAGTTAGGTTTTTTGGGGGGGAGGGGGGGTTTAAACAATGAAAGTTTAGAATGTGTAGCATATTGAAGAACACAGAGAAAACTGAGGTCTGATCACTACAGATCTATATCAATATAACTAAGTCACTCAGGGGTGTGAAAAATCTATACCCCTCAGTGATGTAGTTATATTGACCAACCCCCCCGTGTAGACAGTGCTATGTCAGCAGGAAAGCTTCTCCCACTGACATAACTACTATTTTGTGGGCAGGCGAATTAATTATGCCGATGGGAGAGCTGTCTCCCATCGGCTTAGGGTCTTCATTAAACTGCAGCAGCGGCATTGCTGCATTGGTGCTGATGCAGCATTTTAAGTGTAGACTTGCCCTGAGGAGTGACTCTAAAATTTGCAGGGTCCATCCTTATTTTGAGTAGTGCTGGTTGTAGGTCCCCTGGTTGTAATCCCATCCCCTTTAGGAGAATTTCTACTAGACTTAAATGTGTGAAACAAGAAGTGATGTACCTTGTCTTTGTTTCTGAGATAGAATCAAATAAGATAATAGATACTGGGGTCCAACCGAACAAGATACTTAGCACATTCATACAGGCCTACACAATAGCAATATTCACTTGCTTAAAGTTAGGCACAAGCTTGGTATCTTGCTGAATCAAAGCCTGTGAACAAAGACAGATGCCACATCTACATATCAGAAAAGTTCAAAATCAAACCAAGAAGAAAAATATCCTATGAGAAACTCCTACAGATTTGTACAGGGATGAAACCAACAGAATTCTATAGGTATTCTAAAACCTACAGAATTTAATAAGGAATAGTATCTTTCTGAGTAACTATCTCATTGAATTTTACATCAAAAGTAATTTTCTATTAAATTCTAAAAGTTATTTTAAAAATTCTATAGAAAGGCTATCTTTCTCTACATGACTTTTCCATAGGGTAATATTGGTGAATAAAGTTGATTTCCCTTAGCCTGCTATACGTGTAGGCAAAAAATGTTCTAAATCCTAATATTGTGCAACCTGTCCTCTACAACATTATTAATATTTAATACATTCTCTCTGTTAGGCATCTACAAATCAATGTTCTCTGAATAACACCAAGTTGCCATAGGAATTAAAATGTAGCAGAAGCTACATGGTGCTGTATGAAATATTATCATAACATAGAACTGTAAATACTTGATTACAGGAAAATCAGTTTTTACTTTTTCCTGCTAAATCATTCTCATTGTTATACAAATATGCTTTCTTTTTAAATGCAGCAGCTTTATTGGAAAGGTCTTTTTTCCTTGATAAAAGTTAACCATCTTAAGTTTATTTAATAAATGAGTAATATTTTTTTGTCTGATGGCTCCGCTTTGACTCTTACTGTATCAACTTTCTTCCTGTTTTCTTAAAGTTAATTTGGCACTTGTGAAAAGTGCCAGATTGCTAGCACTGAAAAACGATGAATCCAGTTTATCCATCAACAGGTATACATGAGCAGTGGCTCTGAATTCTCATTACTGAGCCAATGTGCCTCAACCACTACCTGAAGGGACCATCTCTGGGGATGATGTTAATTTCTCACATTCATCTTATCTTTGGGCTTAGGGCTGAGATTGCCAGTAAGGACATCACTTGTGATGGAGTTTTAATTCTATGTACATGCCTGTTCATTATGCACTGGATTGAAAGCACAGACTTATTTTGTCCTTTGGCAAGTTTTTGTTGATATGGAAGGTGTTTGTTTTCAGGGATTCTGGATGCATTCACACTTCATACAGACAGAGACCAAAAAAACAAGGTTACTTACCAGTAACTGTTGTTCTTCGAGATGTGTTGCTCATATCCATTCCAATGTAGGTGTGTGCGCGCCCCGTGCACAGATTCCCGGAACTTTTTCCCTAGCAAGCCCCGCATGGCCAGCTCAGGCGCCCCCTGGAGTGCCGCGCTCATGTCGCGGTATAAAGGGCGCTGCTGGCTGCGCGGGTCCCCAGTCCCTTCTTTCTGCCAACTCCGACAGCGGGGACGGGGGGTGGGTTTGGAATGGATATGAGCAACACATCTCGAAGAACAACAGTTACTGGTAAGTAACCTTGTTTTCTCTCTTCGAGTGATTGCTCATATGCATTCCAATGTAGGTGATTGCGTAGCCGTACCTTGGAGGAGGTAGGAGTTATTGGTGACCTGCTCTAGACAGCACGGCTCTGCCGAACCCTGCGTCTTCCCTTGCTTGTTCCACGATGGCGTAATGCGACGTGAACGTATGGACTGACGACCAGGTCGCTGCCCTGCAGATGTCCTGCAGGGGAACCCTCTCTAGAAAGGCTGCGGAAGAGGCCTGGGCCCTAGTGGAGTGTGCTCTCACCGGCCCTGGGAGGGGTACTCCTGCCTGCTCATAGCATGCTTTAATGCAGGCAGTAATCCACTTGGAGATGCGCTGGGTGGAGACAGGCAAGCCCTTCATCCTATCCGCCACAGCCACGAAGAGCTGTGTCGACTTCCGGAAAGGCTTGGTCCTCTCGAGATAGAAGGCCAAGGCTCGCCTGACGTCCAGCGAATGTCCCCTCCTTTCCTCCTCCGACCCATGGGGTTTGGGAAAGAACACAGGAAGGAAAATGTCCTGGTTACAGTGGAACTGAGACACCACCTTAGGCATAAAAGCCGGGTGAGGCCTCAGCCGGACCTTATCCTTATAAAAAACCGTGTAGGGGGGCTCCGAGGTTAACGCCCTCAGTTCGGAGACCCTTCTGGCCGAGGTGATAGCCACTAGGAAGGCCACCTTCCATGACAAGAGTAGAAGGGAGCATGTAGCCAAGGGCTCGAATGGGTGACCCATCAGCCCGTTGAGGACCAAGTTGAGGTCCCAGGGTGGCACCGGGTCCCGCACCTGAGGGAAAGTCCTCTCCACCCCCTTAAGGAACCTCACCGACATAGGGTGAGAAAACAAGGAGCGGCCCTCCATGGGTTGGTGGAAGGCCGAGATGGCTGCCAGGTGGACCTTGAGGGAGGCCAAAGCCAGGCCCTGCAGTTTAAGCTGCAGTAAGTACTCCAGGATGGCCTGAATAGGGGAGATGCTAGGGTGTAACCCTCTCGCTTCTGCCCACCCCGAAAACCTCCGCCACTTAGCTTTGTATGTTACTTGCGTGGACGGCTTCCTGCTGCCCAGGAGGACCTGTTGAACCTGCATGGAACAGGCTCTCTCTCCCTCCGTCAGCCACAAAGTCTCCAGGCGGTAAGGTGGAGGGAGGTCAGGTCGGGGTGCAACAATCTCCCATGGTCCTGGGAGATCAGGTCGCACCGTCTGGGTAGCGGAATCGGTTCGGTGATGGAGAGGTCGAGCAGCATGCTGTACCAATGCTGCCTCGGCCACGCTGGAGCAATCAGGATAACGTCCGCCCTGTCCCTCTTGATTTTTAGGAGGACTTGGGGCAGGAGCGGGACAGGGGGAAAAGCATACATTAACTCCCCTGTCCAGGGAACCAAAAAGGCATCGGACAGAGAGCCCGGCTCGCGACCCCTGAGCGAGCAAAACCTCGGGCATTTCCTGTTCTCCGCTGTAGCGAACAGGTCCAGACGGGGAGAACCCCACCATTGGAAAAGGGAAGCCACTATGTCCTGGTGTAAGGACCATTCGTGGCGGGGAGAAAAAATTCTGCTGAGGCGGTCCGCCTCGCTGTTTCGTACCCCCGGGAGGTGAGAGGCAGATAAATGAAAACCGTGTCTCACCGCGAAGTTCCAGAGGTGAATGGCTTCCTGGCAAAGTGCCGAGGAGCGTGCCCCCCCCTGCCTGTTCATGTAGAACATGGCTGCCGTATTGTCCGTAAGGACTTGGACCACTCTGCCCCTGAGGAAGGGGAGGAAGGCCCTGCAGGCCAACCGGACCGCTCTGAGCTCGCGCACATTGATGTGCAGAGCTCTCTCCTCCAGAGACCAAAGCCCTTGGGTGCCCTGATCGTGAGAAATGTGGGCTCCCCATCCCCGATCGGATGCGTCTGTGATGAGCGTCACAGATGGGGTGAACTCTCTGAAGGGGACTCCCATCATCACTTCCCTGGGGTCCCTCCACCAATCGAGGGACGACAGCACCTGTGGGGGAACCAGGACCACTCTAGTTAGAGAATGCCTGTGTGGTACATACACCGAATTCAACCACGCCTGGAGAGGTCTAAGCCTCAATCGGGCCAGTCTCACTACATATGTAGAAGCCGCCATATGTCCCAACAGCTGCAGGCAGTGCCTGGCTGTCGTCATGGGGGACAAGTGGAGATCCGATATTATGGCTGCCATCGCCTCAAATCTTGCTTGAGGCAGGAAGGCTCTGGCTTGTACTGCATCTAACCTGGCTCCAATAAACTCAATACATTGAACCGGAGTGAGTGTGGACTTTTGCTCATTGATAATCAGCCCCAGTCTAGCACACAAGTCGCGTGTGAGGAACAGACTATGTCTCACATGGGCACTCGACCTCCCCCTGATTAACCAGTCATCCAGGTAAGGGAAGATTTGAACACCTTTACGGCGCAGGTGGGCTACTACCACAGCCATGCACTTAGTAAAAACCCTGGGTGCTGAGGAGAGCCCAAAGGGTAGGGACCGAAACTGATAATGGTGTCCCGCTACCACAAACCTCAAAAACCGCCTATGGGCCGGTAATATCGAGATGTGAAAGTATGCATCCTTCAAGTCCAGGGCGGCATACCAATCCCCTGGGTCAAGGACCGGAATGATTGTGGCGAGAGAGACCATACGAAACTTAACTCGCCTAATATATCTATTTAGGCCACGGAGGTCCAGAATGGGCCTAAGGCCTCCCTTCGCCTTGGGGATTAAGAAATACTTAGAATAAAAGCCCCTGCCCTCTTCGGCCAGTGGGACTTCCTCCACTGCCCCCAACGTGAGGAGCGACCCAATCTCCTGCACCAGGAGCTGAACCGAGGCCGGATCCCCAATGGGGGACAGCCTTGGGGGGTGTTGGGAGGGGAGGTTGTAAGCTGGAGGGCATACCCTTTAGCAATCACCTCCAGGACCCAGCGGTCCGTAGTGATGGCTTCCCATTCTGAAAGAAAAGGGCGAAGCCTGTCCCCAAATGGCCGACCAGGATCCCAGAGAGAAGGAAGAGTACTACCCTCCTGCTCTGGGTCAAAAACGTTTATTAGCCTGATTACCCCCTTTTGCAGGCCCATGCTGGCCCCTCGCAGAGGACCCCTGGCGGCCTCCCCTGCTGGGACCGCGGTAGCGCTCACGACCCCTCCTCTGCTGGGGTGGTCGAGGAGCCGGCCTGGGCGGGGGCGGTGGTTGCCCTTGGACCTGCGGTCTGGACTGCTGCCTGGAGGCCTGAGGAGTATACAACCCCAGAGACTTCAGGGTGGCCCGAGAGTCCTTGAGAGCGTGGAGCTTGTCGTCTGTCTTTTCCGAAAACAGACCCAGGCCATCAAACGGCAAGTCCTGGATAGCCTGCTGAACCTCTTGAGTGAGGCCAGAGGCTTGAAGCCACGAGCAGCGGCGCATCACCACCGCCGAGGCCATTGCCCTACTGGCTGTGTCAGCCGCGTCACTAGCCGCCTGCAGCGCAGCGGTAGCCACCGAGGATCCTTCATGCAGAACCGTGGAAAAATCCGCCTCCTGGTCAGGGGGCAGCTGGGAAGCAAACCTCTGCATCGAGGCCCACAGGTTCTTATTATACTTCCCAAACAAGGCCTGGTGGTTCGCTACTCTAAACTGCAGCGCCGCAGTAGAGTAGATCTTCCTCCCGAACAAGTCCAGTTTACGGCCCTCCTTGTCCTTAGGGGTGCTACCCTGACCCCCCTGACGGTCCCTCTGGTTGGCCGCATCGACCACCAGAGAACTGGGCGCAGGGTGGCTGTACAGAAATTCAAAGGGTTCCTTGGGGACATAATATTTCCGTTCCACCCCCTTAGAGGTGGAAGGCAGGGAGGAAGGGGTCTGCCACAGCTTCCTCGCTATCTTCATGACATTGTCATGCACTGGCAAGGTCGCCCGGGAGGGTCCCAGAGAGCCCGAGGGCCCAAAGAGGGAGTCCTCCTCCTCAGACATGAGCTTAAACTCCATGCCCAAGTTCTCAGCAGCCCTCTTTAGGAGGTCTTGGTGGGCCCTGAAGTCAAACAGGGGCCCTTTACGATCCCTTGCTGCTGCCTCATCCGGTGACGATGAGGAAGAGAAGGGTAGGGGTGCGGAAGAGGGTCCCTCCCCAGGGTCCGAGTCCTCCGAACCCTGCTCATGAACCTTAGGGGCCGGGGGGACTGGGGGGGCCACCACAGAGTGCAGTGACACCGAGCCCTGGGGCATAGAGGCATTCCAGGGTCCCCAATACGGCCACTGCCAAGGTCCCTGGGCCCACCCCGCAGCCTGCAGGGAAGGCTGATGGAGCCGCACCGCCCTAGTGTCACCAGAGCCCCCCGTGCGTCGCTTATGTCGCCGACGCGTGGAGTGGTCCGATGAGGACAACGTGGACCGGTGCCGACGTCTGCGGTGCCGGCGATGAGAGGAGGACGGGGACGACGACGACGACGCACCCGACCTGCCCCTGCGGCGAGAGGACTTGCGATGCCGCTTGCCCCCTCGAGACCGAGAGCGGTGCCGACGATGGTGACGCTGAAGGGAGTCCAGCCGTCCCGAGGTCGGTGCCGGTGCCATCACCGGTGCCGGTTGCAACGGTGCCATCATCGGTGCCGGCTGCAACGGTGCCATCATCGGTGCCGGTTGCACCGGTGCCGGAGCCGGCAACAGTGCCGAAGCAGGCGTCGGTGCCGGGATCGGCGGTGCCGCCAGATGTGAGTTGCTGCCTCTCGAAACGACCGACAGTGACCTCGATCGGTGCCGGGACGGGCTCCGCACCGTAGATCGTGAGCCCGAATCCCGGTCCCCGCTCGAATCGGAGCTGGATCTGCGGCTCCGGCGACGGACTCGGGACCGCCCACGGTGCCGCGGTGCCGAGTCGCTCGACGACCTAGAGTCGGAGCTCGGAGGGGAGCCGACGCTCTCCACCCTCCGTGACCGTCTGGCAGGAGACTTAGATTGGGAGCGTCTCCAACCACCGGGACCACCCAGCGCGGGTTTGCCCCGAGACGCGGGTCCCTTGTCCCTCGGCCGCGGGGGGGACGGAGGCGTGGGCAAGGCCATGAGGGCTCGTGCCGCAGTAAACGCCTCCGGCGTCGACGGCCCTTGCAGGTGCACTCCCCCACTACCAGGAGTCGGGGGAGGCAGTCCGCGTGGAGACCCCGGTGCCAGAGTAATCTCAACGGCGCTTGGCTGGGGCGTCTCCGTACTTCCTCCACCCTGCGCGGGCCGGAGGGAGATCTTGGGTGCGGCCGAAGGCCGTGCCGTCTTCTTGGCCACTTTAGAGGCCCGCGGCGGTGCCGAAAGCGGTGCCGGTGGGGGGCGCTCCGCACCGACGACACACTCGGTGCCGACGGAGACCGGGACGGCTCGGAAGCTGGACGGAGCGCCGACTCCATTAGAATCACCTTTAGCCTCGCGTCTCGTTCTTTCTGGGTCCGAGGCTTAAAGGACTTACAAATCTTACATTTGTCTCGACGGTGTTCTTCTCCAAGGCACCGGAGACAGCGGTCATGCGGGTCACTAATAGGAAAGGCTTTAGTACACAAGACACAGTTCTTAAAGCCTGTGGACCCCGGCATGACTCCCAGCAGAAGAGGACCCCGTCCGGGGTTCTAACTTGTCACTACAACTACAAACTAACGAACTCTATAACTACTACTATAACAAGAAACGTTGAAAACAGTCAAACAACTAGGGAATGAGCTACTTGCACACAGCAAGAGGCGATAGTTCCAGTAACCGTCACAGGCGGAAAGAAGGAACTGGGGACCCGCGCAGCCAGCAGCGCCCTTTATACCGCGACATGAGCGCGGCACTCCAGGGGGCGCCTGAGCTGGCCATGCGGGGCTTGCTAGGGAAAAAAGTTCCAGGAATCTGTGCACGGGGCGCGCACACACCTACATTGGAATGCATATGAGCAATCACTCGAAGAGAGAAGAGACATATTTTAAATTAAAGCTGGTGAGAAAACAAAGTTTTGCCAAAATATTTTCCTATTTTTTTGTCAAAACCTCCTTTTGCTGAAAATTTCCAACTAGCTCTTGAACAGATTGGAAAATATAAAAAACATTTTTGCAAGTTTTTCTTTGCTTTCACAGAAGTTTTCTCACCAGTTATATTTTAAATAAAGGAGTGTTGTATTGGAAACACTGCCCCAAATGGAGGCTGAATCATGACTTGGACTGAACATTCGTGCAGAGGAATGAGAGCATTCTCTGTTGCTCTCTACAGCCACTTGCCCTAGAGTCTTGCTTTTACTCTCCCCCTCATGTGCCAATCAGTGCAGTTGAGCTAGCATATAATTATTTTAATTTACTTCTGAAAAGCCAGTAGCAAGTTACTACCCCATGGAACAAGGAGGAAAGAGGGAAGGAGGTCAGACAAGAGGATCACGATGGTGTCTTCTGGCCTTAAAGTCTGAGTCTGAATCTTGTCAAGGGGGTTCGGCTTATGCACCACCCCAGGGCTCAAGGCTATACCTAAAGGACGATCCAGGGGTTAGCACACTAGCCTAGGCCTTGAGAAACCTGTGCTCAAGTCTTTTGTCTGCCACAGCCTTCCTGGGTGACCTTGGGCAAGTCACTCAGTTTCCTATCTGTAAAATAGGGATAATAGTGCTCCCCCACCTCACCTAAGTGTTATGAGGTAAATATTTAAAAGAGTATGAGATGTTCAGAAAAATATAACGGTAGCCATATAACTATCACAGAAAGGGAATGGGGAGGAGTCCTCTCTTTCTCTCCACCCAGTCTATGGAGAAGGGCAGATGCATCAAGAGAATATTTTGCTAGAAAAATACCCACACGTTCATCATTGTTAGCTAATATATGCTGGCTAACATATATGTATATTGTATTAATAATATGCATTACCCACACTACATATTAGTATGTGCTAAGCACCAAGGACCAATAACATTGAGCACAAATATTGTAACAGTGATATAGTCTACATTGGCCAATACCATAATCCTATTCACTTATGCAATGTATCCCATAACTCCTTGCATTTGCTGAAGCAAGCATAAGCATAAGCATAAGCAGATAGGAAACTTGTTAAAATCATGATACATTTGTTCCACGTCTTAGTACAAGCTAGGGAAGTACCATCATGAACCAGTACCTGGAATGCTAGGATCCAAAACAAAGATAAGGAAGGAACAGAAGAAGAAATTCGGGAACTGGGGCAAACTGATGGGTTGAACTTTAAGTGATGCATAAAGAGTTATTTGACTTGTAAAATTATTGTATAAATAATACTTGCTGAAATGTGTAACTTTGGGAACACACCATCTACATAAGGTAAATGCAACATTGCTGCATGAGACAGCTTCCCAGAGATTGGTATTATATAGAACCTTTTTTCTGTACAACATTATTATTGGCTTAAAGCAATAAACCTGACTGACATGAGTTATTTGGCCTCTTGAATATATTTCATAATGAACCAAAGTGTGGTCAAGCAGTTGACTATACATTTTACATTTGATTCAAACTGATGATCTTGGAAGTTCCTCCAAAATTCCTAGAAGCTAAAAGATTTATGAAGTGCACAGGCATCGGCTGTAAATAAATGATTCAGACATCAAGTATTTCAAGGATAGCTCAATACTCACTTCCACATGTTGGCAGGTTTGAATGAGTTTAGCCAAGAGAGTTTCCAGTTCAGTATTCCTCTTAATAAGGTTCGTGAGGTTATTCTCCAAATTTTGCTGTTTAAAAGAAAGAAAAGAACATTTCAGTATTCTGCAGAATTTAGGATTTTAGGCAAATACATGGAAAACTGCTATACTTTCAGGGCCTAGTTTTTGTATGTTTGTAGGTATGCACAAGTGGCTCTCTTATTTATCTGTACTACCAGATATTCTGAGCATGCACATGGTAAGAAGTACCTATTTAGTCATGTACTTGCACATATCTGGTAGTGCATGTGCTAAGTGCGCATGCCCTTCTTACAAACTTACTGCAATTCACAATTTTTAAGCAAAACTGTAATTGATTTACTATCAGCCAAAGATAGCTGTCAAGAGCTTCAATCTTTCTGTATTTTTCTTTCATCATTTCAAATAAATCTCTTTTGACTATGAAAATGAAATATCATCCCTTACCAATTTTGTTTGTCCCAGTTCTTTTTGAGAAAGACAGTATCAGATGCTTTATTAAAAGCCAAATATGATATCTACTCTGTTCCATTTGTCTGCTAACTTTGTAATTCTATCAGGGACAGCAATCAAGTTTCTCTAAGAAGATTTCTTCTTCATAATCCTATGGGGCTTATTGCTTATGGCTCTTTATCCTCATATTTATGAGTGAAATAAATAGCACTCAGATAAAAACTCTACTGTTTTTATCATGGTTCTTATGAAATGAAATGAAATGAAGCTGAAATTTTATTTAGAGCCCAGCTCCTGAAGACAAGTGAATACAAGAGAGTCTGAGCTTTAATTAATCAACAAAACTCTCCCACACTGTTTCTATCCCTGCTGGTTGTGGAGAACAGCTTGAACATATGACCCTAATGCATTTCAAAAGTTCAAAAGCCAGAAAGCACTAAGAAAAACCCCCACATTATTATTTTAAAATCTCATGACTTTTGTGAGCCCAACTCATAATTTTTTACCATTTGGGGCTGGTAATTCTAAGGGCTTTTTGCATGAGTGAAAGGCTGATCTACACACAACTTTGCATAACTCAACTGGTTTGAATTCACACTTTTTGTTGTTTCGGTGCAAGTCTGTGAGGTGCACAGGCTTTGCTGATACAGCTATACTATCAGTATAACTGTGCCAACATAGCCCCTAGCATAGACACAGCATATGCCAATAGGATGAGAGTTTTTCTGCCTGTATAGTAACATCACTTCTGTGAACTATGTTAGCTAACGGTATATACATACTACCACTTATGTTGGTATAATGTATGTCACTCAGGGATGTGAATATAACACCCCCTGAACAATGTAAGTTACACGGACATAAGCACTGGTGTGGACAGCACTATGTCAGCGGAAGTGCTTCTCCTGCCGATATAGCTACCACTGCTTGTTGGGGGTGGATTAATGAGGTTGACAGGAGAGCTCTCTCCTGTTGGCATAGAATGGCTGCACTAGAGAACTTACAGTGCCGCAGCTGCGGGAAAGCTGCGCCACGGTAAGCACTCTAGTGTAGACATATCCTAAGACAACAGAAGCAGTTTAGAAGACAGAAGGCTAGGTACATCTACACTGGGAATTTTAGCAGCATAGCTATGACAGTTCAGGGATGTCATTTGTTCACACCTCTGACTGACAGGTATGACAACAAAACTTTTTAATGTAGATCTGGCGTGTGTGTGGACATTTTATTTCAGAATGAAAAGTATCCTATTTTGATGTTACTCAAGACCCTTTTTAAAAATCTGTACATTTATTTTCCTCCCGTCAATAACTGACCAGTTAGTCAAGATTTTTCAAATGTAGTGGTGAATTATGATTATTTCATTAGTTAATTTCCTTTATACCCTAGTATGTGTATATCAACTTATTTTTATGATCTAGTTCTCCAGGTATTCCCTTATCTGCCCTGTATCATATTGTTATATAAAAGAAGTATGCGAGTAAGAGAGATAGATATACATAAATTTATTAAGAGCCTCATCCAACTTCCCGATTTTAATGAGAGTTAGACTGGGCCCTACTTGTACGCCCTGTAAACCCTTGGTTCTCAAACTGGGGGTCATGATCCTTAGGAGGTCACGATGTGATTACAAGAGGGTTGTGAGCTGTGAGCCCTGATCTCATCCAGGCATGGACTTGTGAGCCTCCCTGCTTTCTCCTGGTGGAGGAACATGGGGGAATGGAGCGAGTGGTGATACAGATACTGCTCATCTCCCAAACTTCCTTTGTGCCCCACTAAGGGACTGTGTGGGGCGGGAGGAAGCGAGAAGCAACCCCAGGGCTTCCTGAATCCAGGTCACTTTCCCTCTGGGCAGCGCTGTGAGGCGAGCATCAGGAGCTGCTGCTCTCTGCCCACCCCTTACACAGCCCAAGTGGAGAAAGTGACCTGGATTCAGGGAGCCCTGATGTTGTTCCTCATTCCCCCTCACAGCCCCCTAGGGGTGCCTGGAGGAGCAGCTTTTGAGGTGGGAGCGAGCAGCAATAGCAGCTGCTCCGTGCATGCAGGTCAGGTTCCCCAGGTGGGCACAGGAGTGGGATGCAGGGGTTGGGGTGAAGGGGGAGTGTGGAGTCTATGGAGGGCCAGGGGCAGGCATCCACGGGGATGAGGGAGTCACACTCAGAGGCTTGCTGTGTGAAAGGGGTCACCAATACAAAAAATTTGAGAACCACTGTGTAAACAGTCATGCGTGTGAGTTATATTATATGCAAAAGTCTTATTTGAAGACAATGTGGACTACTTGTGTGAGTAGTTACTTGTTTGTTTGTGTAAATGTTTGCAAGATTTACTATAGACAAGGGATTTTCCCACCACACCAATTGTATTTTACTCTGCAAATAGACAATGAAATAAACAAGAAGATGCTGAGCGATCATCATTAATTTCATCTCTGCTCCTCTTCTATTAATGGACTTTTATTCTCCATCATACCTCCCACTCCCTCGATATATTTGTTAAAGCCCTTTGGCTAGCATTAACTCATTTAAGCTTTTTTTTTTCCTGCTGCCTTTATCTCTTCAGTGCATTACTTAAAAGTCTGTGCATATTCTTGTGTGGTTGAATCCTTCCTCTTCTATTTCCAGGATGGGGCTGACATTTTTGTTAAACTCAGACCTTTAAGCACCCGTCCCATAGCCATGCTGATTGGTTCTTATCCACTATTGCACGCTGCTACAAATACGTGAAAGTCAGGTGTATTTCAATGCTGAAGCAATTCAGTATTTAGATGTACCTGTATTACTATAGCTGATGTGGAAAACACTGAATGAGTGCAGTTCAAGACCATTCAAAATTGTTCGCTGAACATAAACTTGGGGGCTTGAGGCAAATTATTTTGGTTTTTTGCTTTCACCCTATGAGAGCTACAGATATCATTCATCACATTATTTTGCCGTAGAAATATCTTCTACAAATATTTCATTGAGCTTTATTTTATAGTCCATTTAAAAAATAAAGCAACTGGAATGAGCATTCTTCATTGAAGAGGCTGATCTGTACCTCATATGCTATATTTGAATGAGCATCTAATTACAAAACTATATATTCATTATGCACCTGTGGAACTGAGAGTCATGTGCATAGTCTAGAGAGGTGTATACAATCACAATGGAAAGTGCCTGCATTTCTGCATCATGAGGTTTGGAAAACACCAACATTAAGAGAGCATGTACAATCTCTAGTCTAAATGATACTTTATAACACTTTATTGAATATGAATACAATTTGTAACAGATATTTGAAAACTTTTCTACATTGCAAACTTTTGACTGAAATAAAATACCTAAGTCTTGATTTAGTCCTCCCAACTTAAAATTCTTTATTTGACATGATTGACACAAACAGATGAGGCACAAACCACTAAGACAAATGTTCCCTGTGCTACTATGGCATATTGCAGAAACACTCAATAAATCAGAAGAGTCCCATATTAGGACTATGAACTCATGAACATCAGGTATTTTTCTCTGATTTACATAAAAACTTACCTTAGATTTTATTACAAATCCTGAATAAAAATACAATATACTATATTGTGGGAAGATTTCCATATATTGTCAAGATCAGGGCACTCAGGCATGCAATAGTGCCCTGATGTTGATATATAAAATATATCGCTACGAGAACGCACATGGGATCCTCAATGATGTATTAATGATATGCTTGGAAATTGTTCTGCCCCAAAATCTTACATACAAAGAGTGAGAAGTACAGAGCTTAGGGCTAAACTGCTAAGTATTTGCAGAACTAGAATTAGAGCTCAGGGCATCTAGTTATACGTCCATGCGCCATCATATTGCATCTCCTGCTCTTATTCACCAAGATCCTTCACATTGTCTGTGTGAGTGAGAGAGAGTGTACTTGTGTCAAAGTCAGCTGAGTGGCCACGCTGGGGTGCTTGCATATCTCCTATGTGCGGTGGAACTGCACCAGTGTATGCAGGGCTAGCACAGTAATGAGCATGATTATAGGATATGTGTGTGCTAAAGTGATAGCTGTGTCTCAGTCATGGGCTGTCAGTTGTGGTGAAATCCACTAAAAGCCTGAATATTTTGGGTAAAGGAGAGAAGTGAAATTTACATCCCACCCACTTTGAGGGTGTGCTGGGGTAGGGTGAGAGCAGGATCAACTGTCTGTCTGAGTGTGGAATGAGTGGTACTAGTTCTATGGGTAAGCAGCACAGGGTGGCTGCAGTTCTATTCTGGAGATTGGAACACTTGATACTGGCACTGGGTTTGAGGAGGAGAATTTCACCATCATACCTTCCCTGCCCCCCATCCAAATATTCAGGCTTGATGTGGATTTAGTAAACTTCACCACAATGGACAGCCCAATTCACAAAGCAATGGGTTTAGCACACACCAATCCATTACACTCACCTGCCTTTCTAGAGTAGTCTTACTACTGTACAACCTAAACACCTCTACCCCCTGTGAATGTGAATGGTGCTACTGTAATAACAATTAGTAATAATAATAGACACTCTTCACTTTGGTTTTAGTTATTGGAATGTATGCTGAATTTGTTTCCAATCCTCTTCTTGCATTGTTTCTCAACTCATCTAGTCAGATGTTTATTGTCATACTTAATATCTGTCTTGTGTGAGTAATACAACACTATACTGACAATGTAACACTTATCTGTATTTACTTATTTTTTAAATAAAATTCAAACAGATTATTTTAAAGTTCTTAAGTTTACCCTCAGGTATGGAGCTATTGGTTTAACACTCGTATTTTCAGAATTAGTCTTGTAAAGTACATCCCATTCTTAAACTCTGCAAACACAAATAGATAATCTTTAAAAGGCATAAAGTGCTAGACATCTGTCCTTATAGATCTGCTTAAATATTCTGCTTAATCCCCGTTTTAATTCTAAAGTGACATTCTTTTTTCCATATAGAATGTACAAAAGAGAAGGATCACATTGTATAAGATTCTGTCCATGGTTAAATTAAAAATTCCTGAAAATACTGATTTTTAATGGTAACATTGACAGATACAAGTGTGAGGTTAGATTGCATGGAAGATCAAACAGCAAAATAAATGTTATATGAGCCTTGACAGATTATCTGTAAATCCAAGAGGAATTTTTGGGCATGGCAGGAGGAGAGTCATAACATATCTAATGCATTGTATATGCTCATATGAAAAATAATTAGGTTTCTGGCCCTTCTGCCAATGCACTGTTGCCCTGTAAAATTGCATTTAGCCTAAACAAGCAATGCCACCCAAAATGCTGGGAACTTTTCTATTTAAAAGAAGTTCTGACTTCAAAGTCTGCTTATGATACCTTAAACAGCAACACAACTAACCAAAACTCACATGCTTCTTTTAACCAGGTACAAGCAACTTGGTTTAATCAACACTGTAACTTTTAACTGTGTAGCTGTGTTGTAAGCAGGTCAATTGAATCAGTTACAACTGTAATGAAGATGGAGCTTTATTCAACCATTTTAAAACATGATTATTTATGGAGTGTATACGGGGCCAAATCCACCCAGAATGAATCACTAAAATGTAATTATAAGGGACAATTGAGAGGGTAGTGTTTCATTTTTGTTCCACAAGTCTAAAGAATGGTTTGAGTCAATGATTGGAAGTTGAAGCTGGATAAATTCAAACTAAAAATAAGTTTGAGTTTAACAGTGAGGTTAATTATCCATTTGGAACAATTTACCGAGGGATGTGGTGTTATTTGCAGGCTCTAAATCAACACTGGATGTCTTTCTAAAAGAAATGCTCTAGCTCAGACAGACGTTGTGGGCTTGATGAAGAAATTATTGGGTGAGGCTGGTTGGCCTGTCTTAAGCAGTCAGTCAGACAAGATCATCATAGTCTCTTCTAGCCTTAAAATATATGAAAACCAAATGTAAACCAATGTCCTTTGCCAAATTAGTGGTCTCATGCAAAAAGTGGCATGTACAGAAAAGGAAGGTAGCATTTTTCTTCCTTTGAATTTATTAGCTGCCTCCCTCCTACCACTGCAGATTTGGATAGGCCTAAACTATTACATGGGTTGATGATACAGTCAAAATGAAAGAATGAGATTCTATATATGCTAAGCAGAAAAAAAGCTGTCTGATGCTGACACTGCCTTAATTGGTATGAGTAGGGTACCAACTACCAATGATATTTTCCTGCACTGTAGAACCTTCCTATTCAAAGGGTTACAAAGAGAAACTTACAGCAGCCAGTTACAATAGGAACAACACAGGATAGGGTAAAATAACATTTTTTTCTTCTTGCCTGTTCAAATATATATTTATATTACACAAACACACACACACTCTGACAGTATTAATATAAGTAAGAATTCCCTTCCCTTTATCGTTTATAAAAGGCTTTCATTTACTTTTTTGGGACGTTCTAAGAACATTCCTTCTGAAGTTGTGAACGCTGCTATGACAAACGTTCCAGGAGAGCACGTGGTAGTATCAACGTGACTTAGCATTCATCTAGTATGTGACATGATCAGAGAACTCTATAAACGTTGGTAGCGATTCTCAATTCCTCCATTCCTGTGCCTGGAGCAGGAACTGTACTGGGATAGGTTAAAGGTGATTATAAGCCATCTTTGTATTCCCCATATTTTGGGGCCATCTGCTGGCAAAAGAAAGAACAGATCTCTTAGGGGCGTATGGGGGGTAAGGCCAGTAACTAGTTAATTTTCTCAAGGCCCCTGTGAAATGGGTAGGTATTATTATCTGCCTTTTACAAGTGGACTAATTGACACAGAGGTTAAGGCCCACATTTTTAAGCTTGGATGACTAAAATTAAAAGGTCACAGAATTAGTTAAGAGAAATACAGAGACTAAGACCCATGCCTCCTGGTTCCAGGTGCAATGCCTGATCCACTAGAAAAAGCTGCCACTCAATTCTAAAAGATATACAGAATATTAAATATAAAGGAAAGCTCGGTTTTGAGTATATTTGAATGTAATGTCTTCCCTCTCCAACCCAACTGTTGCTTCTGTAGGGTGATGTTCTGTTCTGTCAAGTGGATGTGCCAGCATATGAGGTGCATATGGAAGAACTTGAGCTAATTTTTATCCTATTCACCTATAGACATGTTCAATTGTCTCATGTAGTTCTCCAGACTGTCTTAACCCACAGAATGATTATCTGTTCAGTTAATGGGAGTAATTCATCTCAAGTCCAAAGGCACAGAGCTGAACAGCCATTCCATACATTGTGAAGCAGAAATAACTATGATGTTGATACACACTTATGGGAATTGAGCTTATACCGCCGCTAATCACAGTGTACCACAAGGAGAAACTCAAAGATAACAAGCAATCAATAGGCTAAGAATATTTTTCATTTAAAAAATGTAATACAAGGGAACAGCTTTTGAAGCCAATATAATTTAAACGATCTACACTAAATTAGAATTCGTTCTAAATTTTGTAAGAACGTTGCCAATTTTCTTTTTCTTTTTACATAAAATGGAGCATCATGGGGATAATCAAAGTGTTTCAGATCTACTTAACCTGAAAACACTTTTAATAACACAGATCGAAGTCTTCTTGACAAGCTCTATAGCTCCTCCCTTACTTACCTGCCCCTGGCACATTGCTTCCTCTTTTTGGATAGCTCTGAAGTTTTTTTTTTTTTGTTCTTTGACTAGAATAGCTATACCTGCTAAGCTAAAAACTCCTCTGAGTTGTCCTGTCTTTATCCTTTATTTCTTTAACTATTTCAGCTCTTCTCCCCACACCTATTTCACAGCATAAAGAGGAATGTTTGATACCGCGAAAAGATTGGGATAAACTTCAGATAAAGCACACTTGTTGGACAAAATCAAATGCCATTGTTCTGTATATCTGGGATAAAGTCTCATGCAAATACAAATTATTATAGGCTTCAGAGCTAAGGAATTAGAGTAACAACATTTAAATAATTTAAAAAGAGAAATTCCTCTGTACAGTTTCCCACTAAGATGATCTGTTCTCTTTAATGCTTTAATATAATGACACTCAGGCCCATGGTACATATACTAGTTATTTACTTTCAATTTTATAGTTTATTTTAAATAGATACAAGGAAAGAACAAAAGAAGATCTCTAACTACAGTACTTGATTTGGTTTTTCCATAGGATAGCTTCATACGAAATTCAATATATCTTTCTCAGTGCATTCAAATCTATTGCAAAAACAATGCACTAATATTATTGTGTACTGTCCAAGTAGGCACAGCACAAAACTGCCACTAGAGATGGGCAACAGATGCCAAATTCAGATTTCAATCTAGATTTCAAATATCCCAAAATCTGGGGGTGGCTTGGGTGTAGGATTTTGGTTTAGCTCTAATTAGTAATTAAGAAGGGAAGGTTGAGGTGTTATGGCTAAATTAAAAATTTGCTCAAATTTTTGGCTGAATCTTGAACTTTTAGAGGTTAGTAAAGGTGTGGACAACTTTTGGTCCCAGTTACATTTGACTTTTGTCCATCTCTGCATTTTTTTTTTTTTTTTTGTAGTAGCTGAAGTTGGGAACTGAAGTGCTCAAATATCATAAGAGAGGACAGCCACTCTCACTGTATTTCTGGCCTACCAAGAAGTGGGAAGTACTGGAAATCAGGAAATCTCCCAAGAGCCTATGCTTACAAAATTTCTAGCTCAGTGGTCCCCAAACTGTGAGGCTCCCCTAGGGAGATGTGGAGGAACATCCGGGGGGACAACGCAGCAGGGTTCGGGACAGCCCTCAGGTGGGGGTAGGGAGGGAGCACCACCCAGTCCCACTCTGTTGGCAGCTCTGCTCCTGCTCTGCCCCCAGCCCTGGCCACGGCCCTGCTCCCAGCTGCGGCTCAGCCACCAGCCTCTGGATCCCACCCTCAGCCCCTGCTCTCATCTCCCAGCCCCCACTCCTGGCCACTGGCCCTGGCTCCTGCTCTCAGCTCCCATCCTCTGCCACAGACCCTGGCCTGGCCATGACTCCACTTCAGGCTCAGGGGATGCAGACACATTCTATCAGTGGCAAAGGGGGTGGGGGCAAGAGGAAAAGTTTGGGAACCACTGGCCTACACACATATTATGTGTAATTACAAGGTGAGTTGCAATGGCTTTTAGGTGACAAATCTGAGGAACTGTCCCAGATTGGGATATCAATAGAGGAGGATTTGAAATATATTGATAAATTAAACAGTAATAAGTCACCAGGACCAGACAGCATTCACCCAAGAGTTCTGAAGGAACTCAGATATCAAATTGCAGAACTACTAACTGTGGTGTGTAACCTGTCACTTAAATCAGCCTCTATATCAGATCATGGTGGATAGCTAAATAAGTCTGATTTTTAAAAGAAAGATGCCCGAGGTATTCCTGGCAATTACAGACTCCCATAAGCATAATTTCAGTATGAGGCAGATTGGTTGAAACTATAGTAAAGAACAGAATTTTCAGACACATAAATGAACACAATATGTTGGGGAAAGAGTCAATGCAGATTTTGTAAAGTGAAATCATGCTTCACCAATGTATTAGAATTTTTTTGTGGGTGTCTGCAAATATGTGGACAATGGTGGTGCAGTGGATATAGTGTACTTGGGCTTTGAGAAAGCCTTTGACAAGGTCCCTCACCAAAGGTTTTTAAGCAAAGTAGGCAATCATTGGAAAAGAAGGAAAGTTCTCTCTTGGACCAGTGACTGGTTAAAAGATAGGAAACAAAGGGTAGGAATAAACAATCAGTTTCCACAGTGAAGAGAAGAAAACAACAGGATCCCTCAAAGATCTGTACTGAGACCAGCGCTGTTCAATATATTCATAAAAGATCTGTAAAAAGGGGTAAATAGTGAGACGGCAAACTTTGCAGATGATACAAATTTATTCAAGATAATTAAGTCCAAAGCAGACTGCAAAGAGTTACAAAGGGATCTCACAAAATTAGGTGATCAGGCAACAAAATGGCAGATGAAATTCAATGTTGATAAATACAAACAGATAGATAATACTTAGTCCTGCCATGAGTACAGGGGGGTGGACTAGATGACCTCTCGAGGTCCCTTCCAGTCCTGTGATTCTGTGAAAGTAATGCATATTGGAAAACATAATCTCAACTATACATACAAAATGATTGGGGTCTAAATTAGCTGTTATCAGTCAAGAAAGAACTTGGAGTCATTGTGGATAATTCTCTGAAAACATCTGTTCAGTGTGCAGCAGCAGTCAATAAAGGTAACAAAATATAAAGCACTGTTAGGAAAGGGATAGATAATAATACAGAAAATAACATAATGTCACTATATAAATCCATAGTATGACCCCATCTTGAATACTGCATTCAGTTCTGGTCACCCCATCTCAAAAAACGATATATTAGAATTGTAAAAAGTACAGAGAAGAGCAATAAAAATGATGAGGGGTATGGAAAAGCTTCCATAAGAGGAGAGAGCTTAAAACAGAGGTCCCCAAACTGTTGGGCATGCCCCAGCTAGTGGGACATAAAGGAACATTCAGGGGGCACAGTGAGGCCTGTGCCAGCACCCCCAGGGGGTGGGGTGGGAGCACCACCCAGCCCTGCTCTGCCCCAGTTATGACCCGATCCCGACCCCAACTGCAGTCCAGGCCTCAGTCCCTTGCTCCCAGCCTGGCCTGTGGCCCCTCTCCCAGCCACATCGCCACCCCGCCCCCAGCCTCAGCCCATGGCCCAGCCGCAGTTCCGCTTCCGGCCCCAATCCATCTCCCAGCAGTGGACCCTGGCTTGGCCATGATCCCACTCCCAGCCTTGGCCCCGACCACAGCCCAGCTTCCAGCCACGGCCCCACCCCTGGCTTCCCGGTTCCAACTATGGCCTGGCTGCGGTTCTGTTTCTGGCCCCGCTCCTGGCCCCAGATTCAGCCACAGCCCCACTCCCAGACTCGGCCCCGACCACTGCCCCGCTCCCAGTCACAGGTTCGGCACTGACCCCGGGGGGGGGGGGGGGGGGGCGGGAGAGCACAGACATGGGTAAGGGGGGGGATGCGAGGTAAAAATTTTGGGGAGCACTGGTTTAGCCTAATCTTGCACAACCCAGGTATTAGGAGAAGGATCCATTCCAAAGCTGAGCTTTGCACATCACTAATAGTAAAAAGGCTTTTGCTGGCACACGCAGGTAAAAGATCCTCTAAAGAACCACAATTTATGCAGTGCTTTTAAAATTCTGGCTTCTAGAAACATTTGCCTCTCCATTTTTTAAAATGTTTATTTTATGGGACACATCATGGGGAAAATCTGCTTTTAATCAGCCAGTACATATTACTAAATTTTGTGGTTGAAACATAACCTATCTTGATTTTGGGGGATTATATAAAAATCAAATAAGTATTTATACATTATAAAAAGTTAAGAAGGAAGCCTGACTGGATTACAATTTTAAAGAGAAGTAAGGCTGGCACGGTGACTGTTTCCTATAGATATCCGGACCATTGGATCTGACAACACTTATCATTTGAAGTCACAGTAATGAAAGGCCCAGTGAGTTTTCAGCTGATATAAGGCAAGCCATTATATGAGTGTTTGGTACAGGAAAGGTGGTGACAAGTTTTATCTTGAGCATCAATAAAGTAGAGAAGCCAATGCTAAGTAAGTGCGAAATAAGTTTAAAAAAAAATCGCTGAATTTTAGTAGCGATGGCAAATATTATTTTGGATATATATTGAATCAGCCAAGATGAATGAAGTGAAGCATCGTCTATACAGTTTTTTTAAACTGAATTTAAATCACTTCCCTTTATACCCAGATTTATTCTTTGCGCTTTAGTTCATATTACTAGTTCGATAGACTGCTGTCTATGAGCCCATAATTCCATTAATCACAGTCATAAAACACGTCACCTTTTTATTTAAAAAATAGCCTCCCTATAACCAAGGCCACTGAACAGACTGTAGAACAATAGTAAATCAGTCTAACTGGGATGGAAGTGACTTGTGATAGCTCCAACTTTGTGTGTATGCCATTGAATTTACCTTCTGAGGACTCTGTCAAGGTTGTAATCTTTAAAAGAAAAGAAAAAAGAACCATACTGGCAGTGATCCCGTTTTGGAGGACTTAAGTTCAGGTCAGTTTTGTTGCTTTGTTGGTAGATCTGTTTGTATGTGTGTTTTTGGCAGCTCGCTCCTCCTTATGTTAAGGGGGAAAAAAAGAGGGGGAAAAACCCAAACAAAGAAGACAACTGTGACTCAGTGAGTGAATCACAGTAAACAAAGCAGCACGTATGTGATTTCCCTTCACCCCCATTATAAACCTGGCTGGAATGTTTGCATGTGCTACAAGGGCATTTATGGCACCGATCCTGCACCGCTGAAGTCAAAGGCAGTTTTGCCTTTGTCTTCCACTTGAGTTGCATCCAGTTCTAGCAGACCATTAAGCAGAAAATTAGTATCCTCCATATCTGAACTCTATTCAGGTTTAGAGCTACATCCTAGAACATGTACCAGGGAAGCGTTCAGTACCCTCAACTGCCTTTTCACATGCTCTGCTCTTTATTCAGTGCTCAGAAACATCTGAGCAGTAGGTTGCAAGGATGAGAGCACACCTTGAAGGGGGGTTGACTGGATAAATGGGAACTGCTCACATGCTTAAAAGTAGGCTTGCGTTTAAGTACTTTGCTGAATAGGGGCCTTAAACTTTTTTCCAAAATATCACATGGATCTGGTGTAAGACAATCATTTTTCAGTGTGAAACTTAAGCCTATGGCACTTGTTTATTTTATAATGCAACAGCTCATATACTATTGGTTATGTTACATAACGTTTGATTAGTGTCAGATCTGGGATTACATTAGAAAAATAATCCTATTTGACCTCGATTTGAATTAGAGCATTATTATACTGAAGTCCGTGGTCTTAACAAGTAGTTAAGGGTACAACATAAGAAAAATGTTGGATAGTCTTATTACAATATTTCTCAAAACCATGATAGGATTTCAGAGAGACTTGTCACTACTGCAAATGGCAGCTTGGTTGTGAGCTCAGTTTATATTAAATAAATCAGCTTGAGCTACAAAACATAGATCCTGGTTTGAAACTGAATTTTAACCACCATTATATTTCAGTGCTATGCAGATTAAAGGCTCTTGTTTGGTGCAATACAGATATATTTCATAATGAAACATTTCATCTAGGATTACATTCAGATTTACAGACACACACAAATCCTATTAAGAAAATTCAGGAATGTTTGAACCTGAAATTGTGGTCCAGGTCCCTATATAATTTATACTTTAGAGATTCTTGCTATAAAGAAAAATAACTAGAAAAATATATAGAATGAATAGCTTCTTAAACAAATAAAACACTTCGGAGACTAATCCAGATTCATATACCTCACTGAGATCCCAATCTTGCAAACACACATGTCCTTAACTTTACTACTGTGAGTAATACCTTGAGACTCCTTAACAGTAGTAAATTCAAGCACATGCATAAGTATCTGTAGGATTGGGGCCCATGTGCTTTTTCTAAGACTATTTTTTCACTATATTTCTATTATAACAAAACATTTATATAATACCACAATGTACACATACTAAAGTCAATTCTACTCTGCTAATATTTGACTCTTGATAATTATATTTCTATTATTAGTTGTCAATCATCTGCTTCAATTACTTCATGTTTCAAAGCATATATCAGGGAAAACTTCCTAACAGAAACATCCACTAGAGCGTGACAATACTTTTTCAGTGGAAATGGTGGAAGTTCAGTACTTAAGAAAGTAAAAACTAGAATAGACATGGCACTAGAAAATGTACTGCAGTGAACAATCCTGCACTGGTAGAGGGATAGACCACGTAAATTTAATAGGTCTTTTCTAGAGATGAGCCCACATCAAACTTCCCAGTGAAAACACTCCCCTAAACTCCAGGAAATTCAGATTCAAACTATGCAGCTTAGGTTCATCTCTAATTATTTCCTTTTCTAACTTTATGACTCATTATATATCTCAGCCTTTGTATTTTCACATGTTGGTTTCTCTGTTGGCCCACTTCAAAATTTCAGTAGACTGAACAATCAAGAAAAAAAATCATGCACACTTTACTAGTCAGTCTCTTAGTAGCTATAGGAATCAAGTAAGCCATTTTAATCAGTCAAATAAGTTCATAGGGTAGGCTTATCTTTGTCTCCATCCCAAATCTGTCTTAGTTTGAAGGCTAAAAGTCTGTTTTGCTGCTCGTCTGTAACCAGGTGGTGAGACGAATGCAAAAGTTAAATGTGAGCCAGCCTGCCCAAACTGGTCATATACTAGCCTTTTCCATTCACTTTTAGATATGGAAAGCATACGCTGCTTCACTCTGGTGGATCGACTAACATCTCAGAAAAGGATGTACAAATCAAATTACTACTGGAGAGAGTCTTATGAGCCTTGAGTGAGAAATCTTAATGTTTCAGTTGACCAATTTAGACGTGTCCAATTTGTACAGACTTCCTCCAGACACATTATTCATTTGATTTATTGCAGTCTTTGGAGTTTTCCCCTCTACTGAGGCTGGCAAGGATTGCTAACTAAATGGTGAACCAGTGACTACGTAAGTATATTTTTTTTTACCAGTTTGGCAAGGGATAAAAAAAATAAAAAGCTCAAGGAGATGATATTTGACTAAAGGTTCTGCATAAATAAGGGCCTGATTTTGATCTCACCAATTTTATCTAGAGTAACTCCATAGGGCTGATTCACCTGGCATTACTTCAGCTTTACTCTCTTGTAATTCCATTGACTTCTGTGAATCAGACCTACCAACTTCAATCAACTTACTCCCTGTTTAGGTACATAAAACATACATGCACACACAATCAACAAGGAGGAAAAAAAACCAGATCCCACATAATGTCATGCAAAAATTGTTATATTGTAGATGGACAATATGGGGCCTCCTCTGGTACTTCCATATGTTATTAACAATAGCATTCCTAGGACATGACTATGTTGGTTTGGGGCCTGTTTTTGATCTCTCTCTCTCTCACAAACACACACACAAAATGGAACTTTAAAATCATTATATCAGACTTGTTCTTTCAGTCATCTTGAAAAGACTGAGATAAGGTTTGGTACATTATTCAATACTTTATAGTGAATAAATACTTTAAATACGATACTTTAAACAGTTGTACCCGAAACCGATGTACACTTTTGAATATGTGTTAGCAAATACCAAAATGAAAACAATGAGGTCAGTTTGGCTGTTGCTGTTTTGGTGGGCTACATTTTACTTCTCCAGTCTGAGCTGATTTCAGTTATGTAATCACCTCCTCTTATTTGAACACATAAGGTCATATAAAGGTCACAATGAACTGTGCATGGGGGAGAAGAACTGACGTGTGTCTAATCCATACTGTCCTGCTCCACACTCTTGGATATCTTCAAGAGCTCTGGAAGTGAAGTCTGGCAACACTTATCAAACCCTAGGCTGTCAGGCTTCCCCAGATTAAGATGCTTCAGTTCTTCCTTTCAACACAAAGTGCCATAGATGCAAATACACAGCATACATGCTGCAAAATGGCCAAGAAAATAATTGTACAAGTAGTTGGGGAAAGAATGTGATGCTGTATTGCCTGCATAACTGATACAGAGAACAGCTCAGTTTATAATATTGTTCCCTTGTTTCAGAAAATGTAAATTTTCCGTTTAATAGTGACACTGAAATAGTGACAACATCATTATTTGTAAAGCTTTCACTTTGTTATAATAGGTCAAGTAGGGGCTGTGAATTACATTTGGTATAATTATATAGTAATATTAAATAATGTAATTCCAGCCCTATTAAAATCTTAACCACCCCTCACCCCCACCAAAAACAAACCTTGTTTCTGCATAGATGGCTTATATTCAACATACTTATGGTATAAAAAAAAAGCCTCTACCCAAGATGGCTTATTCATTAGTAAGGTTCTGGTTCTACTCTTAAATTGTTACAAAAACCAAGAGACCCATCGGGCAAATGTGTTTGTCTGAGAAGTAAATGACAACCCAAATCATTTGACTATCTTGTTTCCACTGCAACTAAATCACTTCAAATGAACAAAAAAAACCCCACAAAAACTAACTTGACTAACTTGAAAACCTCCTAAAACACTCAAAATAAGAAATTGACTCACAAGTCACCAAACTGAGCTGCTGACCAAATAAACAAACAGCAATAATAATTCATGCTTTGTACTGGTATAGCACTTTGCATGTACAGATCTCAAAGTCTGTTACAAAAGGTGACTAAGCATTATGATTTTTACTTTACAAAGTAACTTAGCAAACAGCACACACAGCTGTTCCAAAGCCCACTGAAGGCTATGGGAGTCTCTCCATTGCTTTCAGTGTTGGATTGGGTCCACAGCAACTCAGAAGCAGTGCCAAGAATAGAATGCCACAGTTGCCATTTAATACATTTTCTTATGTCACTAATTTTGGGACTCAGCCTGGTGAATAATTAATTTATAAATTCACAGAGTTTAATGCCAGAAAGGACCATTAGATCATCTAGTCTGACCTCCTGTCTATCCCAAACCCTTTAATTCACCCAGTAACCCCTCTACTGAGCCCAATAATCTGTAATGGCTCTGCAATCACATAAGGCCAAATTCTTCACTAAGTGATTTGACACAACTCTCACATTCTTCATCAGAGTTGCAGAAGCACATTGGATAGCAGAATTTGGCCCATTATAACATACTCCTCATAGCAAAAGCACCAACTCATAGAGTTGTCTAAATCCAACCAAACAGATGTGCACTGTGCTTGCCAAATCTTACCAGTACGGGATCAAATTGGAAGTTAAGTGGACAAATGCCTCCAGTTCAAGGGTTGTAAGGCTAGCATGCCAGACTCACATTTTGAAGAATTAATGACTTGCCATTGAGTACAATTTTTTAAACGTACTCCTGACACAGGAGACTTCAGTAATTCCTTTTGGGCTTGGCCAGGTCTTAAACCCTGTATGTTCTCATTCCCAAATCTGTGTAGTATGTCTTTAATGTATAACTTTAACTGTTGAATGCTTTTCAAACTAAACAAAGATCTGGTTTGTTTCATTTCCGCAATATACTGAAAGGCATTAGGAACTGAGAGCTCGATTCGCAAAAGGATTTAGATGCTCAACTTCCACTTTAGGTGCCTAAATCCCAGGCTTCATTGGGATTCACAAAAACCTCACTCAGCTATTGCCAAATCCTGTAGGCCCCTAAATTCATCTGATGCCTAAATTTTCACTGTAAAAGTTCCTTGGGTGCCTATGTTTCCGTCTCTGGACATGTGCACAGCAGCCTCACTCTACTATGCAGACACCTAAGCCCCAGAGCGATTCACAAATGGGGGAAAGATAGGCATTTTTCTGCCTAACATCTGTGGGGCCTGATCTACTGCCACAGCCCCATTCTAATAGCCTTTAACCCAGTTACTTACTTGGGACATGGGAGACCTGAGGAGGAAAATGGATCTAAACAGGGCTCTGCCACCTCTCAGGTGAGTGCGTTAACTACTGGGTTATAGGATACTCTGATGTGGGGCTCCTTCAGTCTCTTCTGTTCCACTTTGAATAAATACTTGAAGAGTCATTAGACCAGAAAGAAAAAAAGCAAGCACGAGAGTTATTTTATAGCCCAGTGGTTAGAGCACTCACTTGAAAGGTGGGAGACCCAGGATCCAGTCACCTTGCGCCAATGACTCTTTCATTATTTATTCACAGTTGAACAGCTTCAACAGTAGAACGAGGGGGGTAACACATCAGACTCTCTCGTAGCCCAGTGGTTAGGGCACTCACCTGAGAGGTGGCAGATCCCTGTCCAAGTCCCTTCTCCTTCTCAGGCAGGGGTGTGGGGAAGGACTTGAACTGAGGACTTGAACTCATCCCAGGTGAGTACCCTAACCACTGGGCTAAAAATTATGAGAGAGGCCCCCTCCTCCCAACACCCAGCTTCTTGCAAAAGCAGGGGAGGGCCAACCCCAAGACAGGGTTTGCAGCTGAGGATCCCATGCAGAGGAATATGCAAGATAGAGTTAGGTGCTGAACTCTCTGAGGGACAGGGCTTCCACCCACCCAATTTTTGTATCTCTGTGGCACTCCATACCTCAAAGTAACACCCTGGAACCCCCACATTTACCGTCATAAAATTATGATACATTTACTACAAAATATGCCTTGTGAGGTATCATTTTAAAAGTCTTGATCTGCTGAACATTAATATCTTCTTGGATTTTATGTGCTATCATTATATGTGAAGTTATAACATATTGCTGTATGTGTCACTGAAATATGTTGTGAGGTTGGGAACGCCCACAACCAGCCTTTCAGGTACAACAGTGGAGTAGCCAGATAGCATTTAATGGCTCATCAGAACCCATCAAGGAAAGAATCCACTATCCAGAGACTGTTTGCAATGAAGACTTCTCAGAGAAAGCACATATGTAATGGAGACTACTTCACTAATGGGGACTAACTGACCCCCACATCACAGCATAGATCTTTCCAGCAACCTGGGAGAAACTCTAAAAGAGGGGAAGTGACATCACCACTTGGCCTCTCCCCTCACCATCAGCACAACTCAACACCTGGAAGAACATCTGGAGGACTAAGACTTTGAACTGGGGGAGTGTGGTCCCAGGCTGGAAAAGAGTCCCAGGCTGTGTACTGAGGCTCTGTAATCTGCTTGTGTCATCTGTCAGGGTGAGACACTGCTTGATTCAAATCCTATCTGGTTTGCAGAACTTAGACTGCGAATTTATTTTTATTTCTTAAGTAACCAACTCTGATCTCTACATTTGCTACTTATAATCACTTAAAATCTGTCTTTCTGTAGTTAATAAATCTGTTTTATATTTTACCTAAAACAGTGCGTTTTGGTTAAAATGCGTGGGAAATCTCAGCTCAGTTTACAAAAGCTAGTGTGTGTCCAGTCCATCCTGAGGGAGTGGCAAACGTAATGAACTTACACTGGTTAGGCTTCTGACCAGTGCAAGATGGTACAGTTCTGGGATGCGAGGCTGGGGAGCTGGAGGGAATTGGCTGGAGCCTCCCTATTGATGATTCATGAGTAGTTCGGACATCATTCATGTAACACAGTTGGGTGCATCCCAGCTGGTGGATATCTGTGTATTGTAAATGCAGTGCCTGTCAGAGATTTGTAGCTTAATATCAGCATCACAGTGTAAGAGGGAACCCATGTTGGTGGGTTTGGGAGAGGGCTCAATGGTCCCACAGTTCAGGTTGCACCCCGGGGACCCCATCACAATCTCCCACTGGCTAGCTGAGGCAGAGAGAGAACTGCCTAATGTGCTGGCTTTTGTGGATCCCATTCTAAGGAGCCTCTCTCTCCCCCTTTATTGTGTAGGGAGCCTGCATGCCTAACTCAGGTCTTGTGAAACCCAGTGACTTTCTTCATTCTTAAATGTTAGACTGTGGTGATGCTGAGTGTCACCATGCCGGAATTCCTTGTTGAATCTATCCTTCAATGACTAGCACTGGTGTCAAATACTAGTGCATTAAGTGAGATTAGGCAACACATTTGGTACACGTGGATTTTCTTCTAAGAAAACGTAATGGTTATCTTTAATAAAACAACGAGCCCAAACTAATTGGCCACCCCAACAAACCACTATTTTAAATAGAAAATCTGAAGAAATTGCAATTTTGACTCTGACACTTCAAAGTGAATTCAATTTCTTCTATCAAAAATGTACTGTACTGTAAGCATATCAGGACAAAATGTCAACCTGAATTCCAAGACTTGGTGTATCAGTGTGTGGCAAAGGACAAGTATTGCAGGTCTGTATTGACACTCCAGGAATGAAAGTTTCAAACAACTTTAATTTAAAAACCTATCAGTGGAGAGGACAGATTCAATCCATTAAACAGTACTGTTTTTAACATCTGCTTGTACAATGTGGGAATTAAACGGGAAATGAAAAAAACCTTTGTAAAGACCTATTTTGGTTCAGGCAGAAACAAAAATGAAATTAAGAGAGTTTAGTATTAAGAGGATGAAGGGAAAGGCTGAGAAAACAGGAAAAGATCTGTGCGTCACCTAAATAGTTACAGATCCCTATACAAATCTCACTCCCATTTCTCAGCTTTTCCTGAATAGACTGGCTGCCCAGTTTCTCTTTAACCAATTAAATTATGCTCTTTTTCAACAATTGAAAAAAGCCACTTATCTGAAGTGGAATCCTTACTTCTTTTAGGGTTGTCAGTACAAGCCTCTTAATTGGGACATCCTGTGGGCAGCCTATCATCCCAATTAACAGACTATCCTAGTTAAAAGAAAAGACTATTTGGGGTGAAAAATGCAACGGTTTGAAGATGAAATAAAATTGTGTACCAAACCAATAAAAATGCAAGCTAAAAATTTCATGCTCTTCGTTTCATCTCTTCTTACAAGTCCTGATCTAGCAAAGTGCTTAAGAAGATGCATATTTTATAGCATGTTAATAGCCCCACTGAGTTCAGGTTTGAGTGCTTTGCTAGACTGGGGCCTTAATTAACAACTTCTGTATTAACACTGGAGTTTATAATTTCCCAGCTGGCCAATGATCACTTAAAACCATTTATATCAGCCCAGTGGATCCCCATTAAGTGGAATTTTTTGTTAACCGTCTCCACATGTGATGCGGTCACATCATTCATGACCATAAGGCTAAATTCTTTCCCTGGGATACATCCCAATAAACTGGCCATCCCTGTACTAATAAGTAGCATAGATACACTAAAAGATATGCATTAGTTCAACCACAGGTTAATGTTATAGCCTATATTATGCAGGGGGCCAGGCTAGATGATCATAATGGCCCCTTCTAGTCTTAAAATGTATAAAATCTCTGATGGCTAGAGGAAATACAAAAATGAATATTTTTTGGTATGCACAAAAAAGTCAAAATCAGCTATCATAGATGTCACTGAGATCAGAATTTACCTGAAAATATTTAGATCCTATTTGATATTTTCAAAGCTTATAATATTATTAAAGTTGCCTTATGCTTCCCATTATAAGTTCCTCTTTTCATTTGCTTATAACTTTAACTGTTCAGGAGGAAATTTTCCATTCTGTGTGTCTACCTCAAACTTTTTTTTTTTTAAATGTTAACCAAAATGGATCAGTCATTTCCAAAAACAAGTTGTTTTACCCCTTGTAAAAAAAACAAAAAAAAAAACCAATTGGACAACTTTTCATATGCATAGTTCCCCCATGGTTGGGAACAGGGTCTTGAAATATGGAGCAGGGTGGACTTTGTGTCAGGGATGTGCTTTTTGTCATCCTGTGAAAATCCACCCAAATCTGGGCAACCTACAACCCTTTGAAAAACTGCCGATAGCCCATGCTTAGTAGAGACTTAGATTTTAGCAGCTAAAATCTCTGAAGATTCTGTCCCCACTGAGCATGCTCAAGCCTCTCAGCTAGTCTTGAGTCCTCCTAGCGATAACCAGATTGCACATGTGCCATCCCCACAGAACAAATGAGCACGCTCCAGCTGCTATATATGACAGAAGTGTCCATCCCCACCAGGCAATTAAACATGTTCCATCCTCTCTCTGTTTCTAGTGCTGACCAGACTGAAAATATGGCATCCCACAGGGTGACTGAGGATGCTCCAGTCCAGGGTGACTGGGATGAAGTCAGACTTTCCCTATAATGACAATAGTGGATCTGAGAGCAAGGAGCCTCTCTCCCCTATGCTCTCAGTGACCCCATTGCTAGTTGCATGGAGGAAAAAGCCATCTGATTTGAATGCAGAGGGGACAAAAGTCAGATCAGGGGGTGGGAAAGGAGTTGATTGGGACAAGGAGTCTCATAAGATTGGTACTGAAGGGTGTGGAGAGAGAAACTATAATTGTCACTGGTCGGGCAAGGAGACTGGGGCTAGGAGCTGGAAGGAAGGCTGGGACTGGGAGGTAAGGAAGACTGGGAACCAGAGAGGGAGCAGGAATGGAGTGGTACTGTTTGGACAAAGAGACCGGGAGCTGGGGTGGGGGAAGGAGGGGGAGAGACGGGGACTGTTGGCCAATGAGACTATGACTGGGAGCCAGGAGGAGGGTAAGTGAGGCTAGGACTGTGAAGTAGTGAGAGAAATGGGGACAGGCGCCTACTGAGTAGGGTCCCATCAAGATTGGATGAAGAACTGGGGGCAGACTGGGATTTGGTGGACAAGAAGAGTGGGACTATGAACCAGTATTGGGGGTGGGAAAAATGGAGCTGGAGGACGAGACACAGAACAGACAAGAAGCTGGAAAGCAGAGGAAGGACAGGGACTGGGTAGACAAGGAGCCAGGAAGGAAGGACACTGGAGCATGGAGCCAAGGAGGGGTAAAGAGTGGGAAACTGAGGTTGGATGAAGATCTGGGAAGGGAGACTAGGGTTAGCAGCCTGTCAGACAGTCTGTGAAGAAACATAGCCTGAGGACCTGGGAACTGGGATTGCTGGGCAAGGACACTGAGTCTGGGTGTGGGTAGGAAGATTGGGACTCAGATAGCAAGCCTGGAGAGAGAAACTAGGACTGACTGAGTAAGGAGGCTGAGACTGGGATGAGAAACTTGAGGAGTGAAGACTGGGACTTAGGTAAGCAAAGAAAAAGCAATTGAGACAGATTGAAGGGGTTGGAGCAGAGAAGATCAAGCTTGGGTGGACCGGGCAGAAGACTGTGTATACTAGAGCACAGTCCCCTCAAGAGCCAGATTAGAATCCAAGATTCTTGAGTCTCACCATTCCTCTGCTGTCAGCAAATACTGGTGAAACTTACTGGCAAAGCATGTGTCTCAGTCCCTTCTAGTGTACATCCATATTGAGGATGTCAGCCTATTACTGCTGTCAATTACTCCATTAGCTCAAATGGCAGAGGTCTGTACAGTGGATCTGAAAAGGTTGCAAGCCAAGTGATGACCCATGTGGGCATCAATGTGATGCCTAAATTTCTAAGTTTTTCATGTTTGCTTTCTAAAAACCTAAGAAATTGCACACACAAATCTACATTAAAAGAACATTACTAAAGTGGCAAAGCCAAGCTCTCATGAAAGTTAGGAAATGTCATTATTAAGGTTGCCTGTGCAAGGGTGTACAGTAAATAAAACCTAGGGCCACATCTTGAATAACATTTTGAACACCTTCTCATTCAGTTAGCTCTGTCTATCCTGTGCACTGAATGAGACAGGGGTTCTGTGGAAAAGTAGCATATGATCCTGTACTTAAAGACTGCATCCTAATACGTACGCACAAGGGAGTCCAATTATAGTTGCATGGGCTACCTTAATTCTGGCATTTCCTAATTGTTGAGAGCTTGACTTTGAAACCTTAATGTTCTTTTAACATAGTTTTTGTGCGTGATATTATTGACAGGGTAAAGGCTTAACTCCAGACAAATGTTTCTATTATTTGCAAATGGTTCCTGTGACATCACTTATACTTTTCCATTTAGCAAAATATATTCCACATGCCAACAGAAATGAAATTACCATATTATTGTAGGAATACATGAAGGAAACCAGTAAGGATAACATCCTACACTTGATCTTTCCTCACAAGTCCTTTTCGCATCATTGCGAATTCTGCATATATGAAACAAAGGAAGAATGCAGCCCTTAATTAATCCCATGATTATCTCTGGCAATGTCACTATTTATTGAGAAATTGAGAAAGGAGATAGAAGACAGAAGGATTCTTTGGCAAACTGATCAACCTACAGTTTCTACGCAAGTCTGTGGGTGAAATCCTAGTTCCACTGAAGGCAACGGGTGTTTTGCCATTGATTTCAAAGGAGACAGGATTTCACCGTGTGTTTCTTTGAGAAAGGATCTGAATGTAATATGTACATTCTTAATCCAGCATTCACCAAACAAAACATTACAATGTCAGTGTAGTAAGTTTTTTCCATTTCTTTTAAAGTTCTCTTCATTGTAAGCACCATCTACTTATTCTTCACAGGTTAGCTAGGTTTTAGAGGACATTTTTTCTGGCACCTGCTGCCAAATATAACATATAATATTATAATATTATCCCTCATTAGCTTTGCTTAGGTTGAATACACAATGTCCTTATTACTCAGCTCTCAAAGGAAGAGATTCTGTGGTTTTTATTTTATTTTGACTGATAATCAAGGAAGAAAGCTAAACTAGCTTAGTTTCCAAAATGTAAGTTCCAGGACTCCAATTCTTTCCCAGAATGTTTAATAGATTTAGCCCTATAGCAATTTTATCACCATAAGAAAGTAATTGGAATTTCAAGCAGCTATTTTAAGAACTCCGGAGCAGATTCTTTAGGTGGTGTAAATTGTCATAGCTCCATTGACTCCATTTCAGAATGTACTCCTCAAACTGAGCCACTAATATTTACTGTGAATAAAAAATAAAATAGCTTATTGATTTATCACAGATAATCTTACACAGACATTACAACGTAATCTGACACATGAGCCTCAATCTCTTCAATGTTTAATATGAGCTATTTAAAAATGATACCTTAAAATTGGGAACCGTACTCAGATATCAATCTAATACACGACAGTCAAATTAGCCAAACTAAGTGAATTTAAGTATGTCAGACTAAGGGAGTCCATGCTGTGAGCTTATTCCTATAACCCCAATGACAGGAATGGATTTGCCTCAGGGAAAGAAGCTTTCATCTGGCATGTATGCTTCATCCCTAAATGACAGACTTTGCCAAACTAATATTGCTGTGTGTAGACACTTATGTCAAAATGTGACATGGTAAAGTTGAAATATTAATGCAACTGTGTGGGACTCAGTAAGCTTTGGTCCCATCTACACTACACCTATAACCAAACCAGGGACTCCATTACAACACAGTTGCCCTCCGAGCCACTTACAACACAGTTAAAATGTATAGTGTGGACAGGACCTAACCGTGTACCGCATAGCTAAATCCCAGATCTTAGCTTGATTATGGGGACATGGTTAGGTCTGACAACAATACACATTTTAACCCGGTTGTTATTAGGTCAAGAGACAGCCATGTTGTAACTGAATCCCCTTATGCTTAGTGTTGACAAGGCCTTTCAGACAGATTTTTAAAGGTATTTAGGCACTTAAAGATGCAGTTAGGGGCCTAGTGGAATTTTCAAAAGAGCCTCGGTGCATAACTCCCACCAGGCTGCTTTAGGCCTCTCCAATACTGCTGCAGATTTCCTTCTGGTTCAGCCAGAGCCTTTTGACACACTTGGCTCCTTGAAGTCTATTCACAGATGATGTCTGAATAGAACAGGCTAATAAGTCTGTTAAACATATTGTTCACTGTGAATAATTCACCAAGCTGTAATACTACTACAGCCAAAATGGTCTCTACTGGAATTGTGACTGTGTTTTGTGTCTCTCTCTCTCTCTCTCTCTCTCACCAACATCAACACATCAAAGTAGCCCACCACGGTAGCATTGTGGACTATATTGTATTGAACCTATGAATGGTTTATGTAGGATTGTGTGCTACTCAATGGAGGAGGGGTAGCACAGCTCTGTTCATTGTTTTTATATGTTTTTTCTGTAACGCTTTTACCTTAAGAATAAATGTGCTTGCTTAGAAAGAGCTGTGTGATAACTGGTAACTGTTAGCAGTACATTGTTCATAGCCCATGAAGAGAAAGCAAAGCACAACTGCTGGCCATTAGGCAGACTGGCTTGCTGGAGATAACACAGTGTAAGGCAGGGAGCGGTGCAGCCTGAAACCCCCCTGGTCTGGATGGAGTGGGAGAAGGGTTTCTGCCCAGAGATAGGTGACGGCTGGAGACCTGAGATATGACTGGGAACTCCTAAACTGGAGGAGAAAGGGGGGAGATATAGGTGCTGTTATTCTGAAATTGTAACAGTGTGGGTACTCAAGTACTTAAGTAAAATTATTTGATTTTCAGCAGCCTAATTTTAAGCACCAAAGGCCATGATTTTCAAAAGTGACTAGGGTTTTTGGATAAGCCAGTTTTTGGGTGCTTTCCTTAAGACACCTTTGAGAGGCATCACTTTCAGAAAGCTGAACACCCCTGCTCAGAAAATCAGGCCCCTTTAAAGGATCACACATTGGGCACTCCAAAATTACTAATCATATTAGAAAATCTTGGTCCAAGTTTGAAGATGTTGACCTAGATCTACTGTTGTGAGCAACTCTATAGTCTGTCATTCAAAATCACATTTCACCACCAATCACATGAGCAAAGTGTCAACCAAATCTCAGCTATCGAGCAATCAGAGCTCAGCTAAACTAAGTCAGGACCTCAGGACCTGTCTGTGTGTGAATACAATTTATTTATGCTCCTTGGCAAACAGTTTACAATGTCAACATACCCAGATACAATTTTCTACAGATGGGCACTGTGTATTGTTAAGTGCAGCAAAAGACAGAAATAAGCTGATATGCAAATATAAATTAAAGTGCTAAAGAAGAAAAAGCCCAACAAGTTATGCAAGGTATTTTCGTAATGCTAGTGGGTGTAGCAAGAGATGACTCACACATAACTGGTTTGAGAAAAAAGAGTATAGATACGTATAATACCTGAGGATACAAATGATGAGTCCTGGGGGCAAGACAAAACATCTAGTTTCCTATCAAACAAAAAAAGCCAGTTCCTGGAACAATCACACCTATAGCAAGATGCTGTGGCATGTGATCCTGGGATAACAAGGCACTTACAGGGATGAATGGAGACCTGGTTTCTGAGCTGTGGCACAGAACTGTGGCCTTTTTGAAGGCTTACTATAATCACTGCTCCCATAGTAGGTCACTTAAGTTTACAGTCACCTAACAATATTATCCCCATTTTACAGATAGTGATCTGTAATGACACTGGTCACCTTTGCAGGGCACTTTGAGATTGATGGTACTATATAAGAGCTAGGTATGATTATTAATCTTGTATTTAACAGTCTTTCACTTTAAGATGGCCTTACTCTATTTTTTCTTCCTAAAACAGGCCTTATTTAAAGTATCCTGAACTAGAATGGGGTTGGGCTGAAGACCGTCTGAAGACCTGGGGTATAAACTACACGGCAATAAAAAACCTTCATCAGCAAGTATTAGAATCAGAGTCAGCTGACTCAGTCATGCAGGGCATGGGATTCAGGGCTATTAAATTGTAGTGTAGACATTTGGGCATGGTGGGACCCTTGGCTTTGAGACCCAATCCTTTCATGGTGTCTCAGACCCTGGGCTCTGTCCCAAATTCAAACATCTACACTGCAATTTTATAGCCCCATGAGCCCAAGACAGTGGGCCAAGGCCCTGCCGTGGGCCTTTTTTGAAGTGTAGACATACCCTTGGAGAACAAGAACCCAGCTTCTGGGTTCGGGGGTAGAGGGAGTTGAAGGAGGGGCTCAGTGGGGAGTGTTTGGGGAAACAGAATCAGGAAACAGAACACAGGCTAAGTACTTGGTCAAAGCCGAAGGAACTTCATGGCCTCTCTCTAAAAGATGTCACAGAAATGCTGGCTATAGACAGGATGGGCGCAGGGATAGTCTACAAACCTGGAAAGTGTTACCGTAAATCATAGCAATGACTGTAGCTTTGTATGTTCACCACTTCTGTTACAATATTATGATTTGTTGAAAAATCCAGATTCAGGATCACAGTATTTATTTTCTTTTGCCAAATGCAAGAAAATTGCCTCACTTCTAGAATGTGCTCAGGGAAAAGGATTTTAATCCCCACCAACCAAGGTTTAGAAAATAACTACATTCAGCAGGATCCACAGACTAGCTTATTTTATCTACACAGGATTGTAAAGGGTTTTGAAGTGTAGTCTATTCTAAAGAGTTGTTCTGTTCCTTAATTCCTTTCAGGGCGTCTGCTGCTTCTTTTTAAGAAGTGGAGAAAGATTTTGGGCAGTATATAGAAGGCACTAATTAATCTGTTAACAATGATTTGGGATACATTGGAGCATATTAGCATAAACAAAACATTTTGCAGTGCTGGAGTCAGAGATGTTTTATTTAACTGTGGTTTGACATGACCTAAGGATAAACCTGAATACTAACAAATTAGACATGCTATGTATGTAATCTTTGCTATGTTTATTTGGTATGGTGCCCTATAACTGCACCAACTGACAGCATAGAACAGGAACACATTTCCCCACCCACTTCCCAGAATGGTTCAGTGAATTTAGGCCTAGATTCAGCAAAGTACTTAGCATTGCCTAACTTTAAGCTCCCAGTACTCCCACTGAATTAAAAAGCTTAAAGTTCTGTATGTTTTAAGTTTCTTGCTGAATTGGACCTTGGTCACAAAATTCCCACTGTATTGAGAGACTTTGAATAAGACAACCAATAAAAAAACATAAAAATGAATGAGTTTCACATAGACTAGAGATGACTATTGAAAAAAAAAAAGACAGGATTATGAGCCCACTAGTAACCCTTTCTTTTTCTAGCACACAAGACATTTATCTGCAAATAAAAAGTCACTCCTTGTAGCTGGTGAATAATTGTAAAGTTAAGTGATCTTTGTTGTAATTAGAGGCAGTTCTGAGCACTGAGTATGTGGCAGTTACCTACCTGTAGCTGGATGTTCTTTGAGAGGTGGTCCATATCTTTCACATATGTGGAATACACATGCGGAAAAGGGCCAGGACTCGAAGAATAATTCTTTAGCCTCCCCCTCCACCCCCGCCCCACACACACAAGATCACTTTATCAAAGAGCATTTTGTTTAAATTTTGGATATCTTGTTAGGCTGAGACTTAAATGGTGACAATTAGCCAACAGTCTCCGGGCCAATTAATAATAATAGTATCTCTTGTTCTGAATGATATTGATCAAAAATGAAATTCCATTTGTGGAGTTTAAAGAAAGTTAATACTGCATACTGTTCTTTCTGTAATATATATATATTAATATATAAATAAAATAAGTCATATAGTCATAATAATATATAATAATATATTATATTAATTATATTAATTAATTATAATTAATTGTAAATAATTATTTATAATTATTATTATATTAATATATAAATAAAACCACAGATATTTCTAAAAGTGTTAAAAACATTTATAAACCAAATGTTTATAAATCCAGATCTGACATTAAACTCTATTTCTGCAGTACTGTTATATTACACAATGTTACAAAAAATAAGACATACAAGCTCACTGTAAACAGAGCATAAAATATTTGTACTATTTGTAATAAATGAATCTATTTATAAAATATTAAAGAGAAAAATATAATGCACTATTATCTATTATTCATACTGTGGAAGTGCTCATGAGCCCCAGATTTTGGACCAGAACCCCGTTGTTCTAGGCATTGTACAAACACAGAACAAAATGGTGATACCTGCCCCCAAAAGCTTAATAGCTAAATGTAATAAAGTGAGTGTTTAAACATTTAAAAATTCAAAATAAACTTTTATTAATTATTATTAATAATAATATTTTGAGAGCCTCAAAATGTGACAGGCATTTTATAAAACAAATTAAACCACAAAACCACCTGTTATGGAAGTTTATGATCTAAACTTAACAAACCAACAGGGAAAGTTTGGCAAGGGCATTCCAGCTAAAAGGGGCAGTATGGAAGAAAACACAAAAATGTTTGCCATGGAGTCAAAGGGTCTTTAGTCTGCCTTCACTACACAGATGAGAGGGAGGGAGCAACATGAACAGAAACCAGTTCTCAGATGTAGGCAGGGATGCGTGATGTAGGGCCTGTTGAAGGAAGCACAGGAAGTGTGAATTTGGTGAACAGCATAATAAGGAGCCAACAAAGTGACTCTAAGAAGGAACTACATGGTTGAAATGATGGATGAGAAATGTAATTTTGGTAGTAGCATATCAGACAGATAAGAGTGGAGCATAGTTAGTTTTCAACAAGACACAAAAATAGGAGATGGCAGTGGCTGAGATGGGAGATGAATAGGACATGGACAAATGATTTTGCTGACAGAACAGAAAGAGATGACCAGTTATTTGAACTGTTGTGGAGGAAGAAAAGCAGGACTTGGTCATAGCTCAGATTTGGGTGGAGTAGCAGAAAGGAGTTATGTTCTAGGCCAACGTGACAGGGAGGATCATAGTGATGTCACCAGGAAAAGAGAACAGTGTTATTGGAGAAGGCTTGGAAGGAAATGTCACAAGCTCAGTTTTGGCAATGTTGAGCTAGAGATGACGGTGAGCCATTTTTTATACATAAACAATGCCCTATTTTTAGATGTTTAATAAAGTGATTTTTACATATGACAGAATCAGATATTGTGGCAGCTGGTCTGGGAGGTCCTGAGCACCTCAACTAGGAGATGAAGATGATTAGTAATCTGAGGAGGGACTCAGCATCTGGCAGATTTGGCCCTGTATGCAACTGTTGCATTTTGTATGTGAAAAAGATATGCCCACTAGTTAATGCACAAAAATGCCTGGATTAAAAACCAATGAGCAGTTGAATAAATCATTTTGTATGTGCAACATTCAGTTAATGAAAACTTTAGATACTAAATGTTCTTCCATGCAACAAGGGTTTTGCTTTTCTTTCATATAGCTCTTGTTCCCTTCAACTTCTCTTTGGAGGTCTGATTGGTCACAGCTGCGATAAACTGGAACTGGGCAATCTGACTTGAAGTGGTGTCTGATTGTACAATGTTTGGCTAGTATATTTATGTTCCTTTAGGAATATGAAATTCAAAGGAATGCTGAGATACTGCTCTCATAGAAAGATGTCACGTTCATAGAATTCCTTAAATGACAGGATATGGAAAATCTTGAGAAGGGGTTTCCTGAACGTGTTTTCTTATGAGGGGGATGCAAAGGGAGAGCTAGACAGATGGGGATAGGGAAACTATTCCAGGCATGGGGGAGCCAACGTGATAGAAAGCATAAAAGCAAGAGTGGGAGAAAAGAGACTAAGAAAGGAATAAGTACAAGGAAAAGCACAGCTGGCAGGTGTTCTAGTGGGAAATGAGAGCAATGATTTAGGTGGGGCGTGATTATGTAAGGCTTTGCAGATGAGGCGTTTGAATTGTATGCTGCAGGCAGTGGGCACATTCTGCAACATCAGGGGAATGTGATCTTAGATCTAAAGCTGAAAGTTTCTTATTTTAAAAGAGCAGAAATTCTGCTACACAATTTTAAATTATATAGAAAAACTGCAAGAAAATCATTCTTTTTTCACCCTCTTTACCATAGCTAGGAGTTAATCACAGCCACAGGTTTGAGTCCATATTCAGAAGGTAAGGGGCCAAGACCCACTAAAGGACTTCTAGAACCAACAGCTCTGGGGCAGACCTGCCGCAACAGGGCTTCCAGGCTCACTGCCATAGGCAAATCAACAGCTGCTGATCCTGTGGGAGCAAATTTCATTTAGGAAACACCTTGTTCAGTTTTTCCAAAGCAATATTTGTTCAGGTATCTCAGTGTAAAGAGAAAACCTGAAAAGTTTCGGTTTTGGTTTGATCCACACTGACTTATTTTGTCCTGGTTTTTAAGTTTGCCCGCCAAACCAAATAAATAAATAAATAATTTGCTCAACTCTAATTTGAACCCCATGTGTGTCAGTTATCGTCTCATAATTAGCCATGGTTACAGTGGTATTTTAACAAACTTCTGTTATCCAGGGGAAGTTATGTGCTAAATAGCAACAAAGAAGCCACAAAAGGAAAAGGAAAATGAATAAATAAATACTGCTCCAAACTCAGCCCTGAGGTAAATCATAGAATTGTAGGACTGGAAGGGACCTCGAGATGTCATCTAGTCCAGTCTCCTGCACATATGGAATGATTAAGTATTATCTAGACCATCTCTGACAGGTGTTTGTCTAACCTGCTCTTAAAAATCTCCAGTGATGGAGATTTCACAACCTCCCTAGGCAGGTCCCTTCCAGTCCTACTGTCACCCTGACAGTGAGGAAGTTTTTCCTAATATCCAACCTAAACCGTTCTTGCTGCAATTTAAGCCCATTGCTTCTTTTCCTATCCTCAGAGGTTAAGAACAACATTTTTTCTCCTTCCTTTTTGTAACAACCTTTTATATACTTGAAAACTGTTATGTCCCCTCTCAGTCTTCTCTTCTCCAGACTAAACAAATCCAGTTTTTTCCAAAGTTTTCTCATAGGTCATGTTTTCTAGACCTTTAATAATTTTTGTTGCTCTTCTCTGCACTTTCTCCAATTTGTCCACATCTTTCCTGAAATGTGGCATCCAGAACTGGACACAATACTCCTGTTGAGGCCTACTCAGCGCACAGTGGAAGAATTATTTCTTTTATTTTGCTTATAACACTCCTGCTAATACATCCCAGAAGGATGTTTGCTTTTTTGGAAACAGTATTACATTGGCCACTTATATTTAGTTTGTGATCCTCTAGGACTACCCAGATCCCTTTCTGCAGTACTCTTTCCTAGGCAGTCATTTTCCATTTTGTATGTGTGCAACTGATTGTTCCTTCCTCAGTGGAGTACTTTGCATTTGTCCCTATTGAGTCAGTTCCTTAAGTCAGTTCCTTAAGAATTCTAGGATGTATTTCATCAGGTTCTGGAGACTTGAAGATATGCAACTTGTCTACATGGTTTTTAACTTGTTCTTTCCCTATTTTAGCCTCTGATCCTACCTCATTTTCACTGGCATTCACTATGTTAGCTGTCCAATCACTATTAACCTTTCTGGTGAAAACTGAAATAAAAGAAGTAATTTAGCTCTTCTGCCATTTCCACATTTTCTGTTATCGTTTCCCTCCATTCATTAAATAATGGACCTATGCTGTCCTGTCTCTCACAGGGCACTATGATGAAGCAATGAATGTTTCTGAAGTGCTTTCATTGCTTTCGGGCTGGTTCACACTGTGGACTTCTGTCAATTTAAAGTCCCCTATATTGATTTAAGTACTCCGACGTTCACACTGTCACCACTGTTAAGTCGACTTAAGGTGCCAGTAAAATCGATTTAATAAGACCACCTCTGCAAGTGGCGTAGCGCCTAAATTGACTTTGTAAATTCGAATTAGTGTTGGTGTGAACGTAATGGAGCTTAATTCGAATTAATTAACCTCTGGAATGTACCCTATTATGCTCCATTTTCACCTCTCTGGCCAATCAACCTGTGGTGCTCTGTATTCACAATAGCAAGTAAAGTCCCCTCCCCTCAAGCCCTGGGAAGATTTGATTTTCCTGTTTGTTTGGGAGGGGGAAAAGCAAGCTGGGGAAGGGACATCTGGTGAGTTCTCTTTTTCAGTTCCAGTCCCTGTGTGTGTGTTGAATACAAGCAGAGAAATCCAACACCCCCACAACCCCCGTCTTTCTATCTGTGAGGGTCTGGAATGCAAACAGAGAAAGCAACCGCCCCATGACACCCCACCCTGATCCTGTCTGTGTGTGTGTTGAATGCAAATAGAGAAAGCAACTCCACCCCCCCCCCCCCAATATCCTTTCTCTGTGTGTGTAGAATGCAAGAAGACAAATCCAACTCCCCCACAACCCCGTTTTTTCTATCTGTGTGTGTTTGGACTGCAGGCAGAGAAATCCACCCCCCCCCCTCCGAAACAAAACCCCCCCGATCCTGTCTCTCTGTGTTTGTGATGCCAGCCCATTACCCCACAGCCCTCCATGCGGTCTGCATTAGAAAGTCACTTGCTACATTGTATAAAATCATAATTATGACAACTGAAACGTATGTCTCTTCTTACTCTTCAATACACAAATAAACTAGAGGCAACATTGTGTCACACTATCATTGCTGAAATTGATCAATAGATACATTCTTCCTAACTTTAAAAACTGTGTCTACATTGTATCCAAGCATCATTAGTTCAAAATCTTACATAGGTATATTGTTCTTCACTAATTTGACTGTGGCTATCTTGTTATTTTTTTTTCCATTCTGAAAACACCTCTCCAGTGTCCCAATCATTAGTCAGTGCTGCACACAGACTGTCTCAGATTAGGAAAAGGAAGAAACTAAACACCCTACCCTACCCCTGGAGAGAGTGAAGGAACCCTTCCCCCCCCCCCTTCACCTAAGACATGACTGTTCAAAAATAAAATTTTGCATCTTTTCAAAACGTTTCTTTATTAAAGAAAATCTTGTTCATGAGAGATTTGCTGGGCACAGATCTAGCAAGCAACAAACGGGGATGCTGGGTGGATGAGAACAGGCAAGCAACAGGGGTGAGGGGGGGGGTGCTAGGTGCATGAGAAAAGGCGAGCAACATACAGGGACAGAAATCACTCATGCATCACTCATTCATTGCCTGCAGCACTTGGGAATTGTTCTGCTGGATGTCTTGAAGCAGGGCAGCCGCAGCTGCTTCACCTTCTTGCTCTTTTTCTCTTTTTCTAAAGCAATGGTGAAAAGCAATGGCGAAATCAGGGAGCAAAAAAAAAAAAAAAAAAAAACGGCTCAAAAATCCTTTTCCTGTTTGTTTGGGAGGGGGAAAGGATGGGGGAAGCAGTGATGCATCCTGGGACGAGGCCACAGCCTCCATCGCTAGTTGCACTGTGGGATAGCTACCCAGATTGCACTGCTTTCTAATTCGAATTAAGGCTGGAATGTGTGAATGCAAGCGACCAGCTCAAATAGCATAGTGAGAACACTCTGCTGCTATTTCTGTAAATTGGCTGCTGAAAGTTGATTTAAGATAATTCGAATCAGCTGTGTAATTGACATGGATGCCCTAGTGGGGAGCCAGTTTGGGGAGTAAAGGGGGCCCAGAGGTACCCCAGTCCCAGGTTGTACCTGGAAGAACCTGTCACACTGGGCCATAACACTTGTTGTTCTTTATCAGTTTGTGCATTAAAATCTTTTGTTCGATAAATAGTTACATGGTTTTGACTTGGCTGATGCACAGGGTCTTCAGACTGCTCCACCCTTGAACCATCATAAAAGTTACAGTGTAGCTTATATTTGCCTTTTACTGCACATCATTACTATCACATTTATATCATGCTCCACTACAGCAGTGCTCTAAGTAATTTATGTATTTTAAAACGGCCACTTAATGGGTTAAAGCAACAACCCTTCAGTTGCTTTGAGTTAGACTATCCTTGGCCCTTGGATGGGTATAGGAAAGGGGGAAAGAACAAGTAGCTTTCACCCGAGTTGGGGTGAAATCAAGCCTTTGTGCTTCTGAGAGGATGGGTCTGGGACAATCAAGCCTTTGTGCTTCTGAGAGGATGGGTCTGGGGCACGGCTGGATTTCCAATTAGGCACACTAAGCACCTGCCTAGGGATACCACCGTTCTATGCGTGCCTAAACAGTGACCAATTACTGCATGGGCCAACAGGGCCTGGGTCCCCGGCCAATTTAGGGGTGCTGCCTGAGTGCTGGAACTCTGTCCCTGCCCTCTGCTCATCCTCTTCTCTCACAGAGACCCACTCCTGTTCCTCCTCTTCCCCCTGAGGCTCTGTCCAAGCCAGAAGCCAGAGCTCAGGAATGAGCATATTCCTCCCCCTCCCCCCATGCAGAGCTGGCCTGGCCAGCCCCTCTCTCCCCTGTTGCCACCCCCCGGCATGGAAAACACAAAGGTCAGCTGTAGGCAAGGCGGCGCTGAAGATGCTGTGCACAGGGGATGTGTAAGGTGTAATCTAGCCCTGGTCTGGGGTTACAACCCACCTCAAAGGGCCAAGAAAGAAAAGGGGTCATGGCACCATACCAGCCATCCCTCCTCACAGGAGCTAGACCCACGTGGAGGAGCACCTAATGACTGGGGCAGTGTGTGCACCTTCCAGCATTTCAGGGAATTCAGCATACATGGTCCCCTTTAGCAGTGCATCTTCACATTATACTCAACGCAGTCTGACCCTCTGTGCTTATTTAGTAAGGACCAAGTAGAAACTGGGTAAGGACCTCACTAGTTGGGCCATAGTGCTTATCTACAAAATCTCTGAACACATTAACAGCAAGCCTTTGTCATTTCAACTAAGTCCAGTAGAGATGCATGGAAGCGAGGATGGGGCACTTTAGAAGTATATCCTTGGTAGAAAGTTCTATATTGAATACATTAGCATCCTAGCACAGGTATTCCCATCAGAAGGTTAGAAGGTCAGATTTGGATAAAGACTGGACTGGAAATCTCATGGGCACAAGCTCTCCTGAGACTGACATGCATCTACTTTTCAATTCAGCTGGAATCAAGGAAGGGAGAGCTACCTGAAAATGTAAAATAAGTAACATAATATTCCTTGAATTGTTTGAACCTCTGAAGATTAGTTTGGGGTGAAGAGTTAGGGCGGTTCTCCATTATGCTTCCTTTAAGTAGTCACAGACAACAGTGTGTTAAACTTAATGAGATCCAGTGTGACTGGTAGGCATAGAAAAAGGGTAGAACATGACCCACAAACTCCGTTTTAAATTGTAATATCTGATTGGCCAAATATATTTCTGGTGGCGTCACCTGAGTCACACTGGGGATGAATTTGACTTGTTTTGTCTATAAAAAAAGATAGAATTACATGAAGCAGTTACTATTTATCCCCTTTACAGCTGAAATGAACTGAGTTTAGTGGAGTACTTGATAGAGATAAATCTGCTTAAGAATTATAGGCAACATTACATAGGATTATTCATAATCAGAACAATACTGGGCATAAGTAATTCTAAACTGAGATATAATATGCTTTAATATAGAATCCATCAAAAGTGTAATATAGAGCTTAACTTTAATTAGACAACAAAGACTTTTATTTTTTACATCATGTCTTAAATTAATCGTATTCTGCAAAGTTTCTGCATTATGCAATTAGAATATAAAATGATACTATGCAAACAGTCTGGGTGTCTGTCTAAGAAGTATTTGTGCACATTAATAGTCTGACAGGACAAAGCAGTGAATCTCCATAATGTGTAAATCAGTTCAGTATAAAATACAAAGGTCATGCTGTCTGGTTGCTGGCACAATTAAATCAGGAGATCCTTAGAACCCTGTGTAAATCAGCTGACGGCCTTATGCCCCAGTCAATCTAAATGGATAATTAAGTAGAGCAGAACTGTTTTGAAAATTAGATGCTGCATTTGAGCTGAACATTCCTGAGTTTAAAAAAAAGCATGCACATCCCTCAACAGACATTATGAGAGTCTAACCCTGCAAGCAATTATTCAGAGATATTACAGAGAGTTCCATTGACCTCATTGGGACTCTGCATAGAATCTTAGGACTGAGCCCTTGTTATTTATATAGGGCCAAAAGTGTCTCTGGAGCTTTACAAAACCTATGTCCTGAAGAACTTAAATCCAACACAGAACAACATATGGGATGCAGAGTACATACGTAGGAGAATATATAGATTTCCCCATTCATAACAAGCAATGTTAAAAGAACACTGCTAAGGTTGCAAAGCCAAGCACTCTGGGTGTATGTACTGGATACAGAATGGGAGAGGTATTATGTGGGAAAAAATAGAATTCTGTGGATAAATCATTTTAAAAGTCATTGGCGCAAGGGGACTGGATTGTAGTTCTCATACTTGCTCTCTGACCCAATGATGCTTTCATTATTTATTCACAATGGAACAGCTTCAAGAGGAGAGAATGAGGGAGCCACATCAGAATATCCCACAGCTCAGTGTCTAGGACACTTACCTGAGAGGTGGCAAATCCTTGTTCAAGTCTCTTCTCCCACTCATACAGAGGGGGGGCGAGGTGACTTGAACTGCGGGTCTCCCACATCACTGGTGAATAGTCTAACCACTGGGCTAAAGGTTATGAGGAAAGTTCTCTTCCTCACCATCTGTTTTATGTGAGCTTACTTGTGGGTCCCAATCTTGTAGGTAAGCTCCACACACGCTTATTTGATGAGGCCCTTCAGGCAACTTGGGCAGTGAGACACCTTGGTTCATGCATCGCTCTGGGGCTTAGACATCTGGATGCCTAGAGTGAAGCTGCTGTGCGCATGCCCAGAGGTAGAAACATAGGCACCTAGGGAACTTTTACAATGAAAATGTAGGTGCTGAGTGAGTATACGTGCCTACAGGATTCCACAGTAGCTGAGTTGGCGCTCTCAGAATACCAGTTGGGCCTAATTCTAGGATTTAGGTCCCCAATTGCCATTTGAGCTTTTGAAAAGCTCCTCCTGAATCAAAATACATGCACAAAAAGGGGGCTGAATTAAGGCTGCACAGCAATCCCGAGTGGTTAATTTAACAACATATCGTTCTTTTCCTGTTTGGATTCACATATTTGTGATCATCGGCGTAACTCACTTGTGTCTTCACCACTCAGGAGCCATGCAACATCCCAAATAATTACCCATCAAACCCTTTATACCAAACCATCTTGAACTCCCTCTATGACTAGTCCAATGAGCATTTTAGTGAGTTGCAGCCTTTCCATGGACTTTAGTGGGCACTGAATCAGGTCTCGTATAACTCAGAGAATGTTCTTTGTACAGTTCCATACAGTAGTGTGCACTTAATGAGCTAAAATATTTAGTAACCTGAAATACACAGGAAAGTTGAAAGTGGATTATATTTAAAGAATAAAAAATTTAGTCAGTGCAGAAAGAGTTAAGTTGCTATCATTTCCTCTAGAGGATCCAGTCTGGCTGAAGATGCGGATCACAGCAGCCTTTAATATGGTAGTTCTCTTTCCAGTGTTTCTTTGCTTTGCTTGTAAGTGAATAAAGCTAAGAGAGGGCCTGAGAAACTATCATATTTTTCTAAACAGTATCACATTAGCAATCATTTACCAAATCCTCATGTTCTTTGCTTTTTTTGCAAGCAAAACTCCTACTGATTTTAGAGGAAATTTACTTGAGTAAGGATCTTGAGATTAGGCTGCACGTTATTTGAGAATGAAGCAATTTCTTATTTCTGTTCCTGTACATGTTAAGTGAATTGTCTAGAATTTATTACTGTGAACATTCACTATGAAGCTTAACAGAAAATAAAAAAAATGGTAATTATACAAGTATTCTCCATTTCACTTTTATTCTTATACAACTGATACCTGTTTTAATTCATTTATAACAATGCCTGTGAGTTGAACAAAAAAAGGAGAACTTTGTGTTAGCTTGAATAAGCACCCGCATGAAATGCAAGCAGAGTCCTTCCATCATTAATAAAGATGTGCTCAAGCTTGTGCATAGTTTCTGCAATCTACATAGTGGGGGACACATTCTGATCTGGCTTACATGAGGTGTAAATCTGCAGTAACTGCATTTACTTCAGTCATGTGCTGTAAATGAGATGAAAAATTGTCCCCATGATCTTAGATCAAGTAAATGCAATCAAATGTGCCTGTACATGTGTATAACACTATGCACTCTGGCCAAGATGTTCAATAATAGGAGTTTAAAGTTAGGCTCCTAAATTCATATATAGATATCTAAATAAAAGGCCAGATTTACAAAAAGTTTTCAGCCTCATTTTAGGCTCCTATTTCTGAAAACTTGGCCCTTGCGTATTAATATAGGAAATATAATATAATGGTGCTTGAAAAATGCAATGATCTATGTGTTTTTCCCCTACCCATTTGAGTCTTAAACTTTAATGAATGGATTATGTATAGATATAGATTATGTATAGGAATAGATAATGTATGGATCTATTGTTCCCACAATTTTAAATTTGAGCTTTCACAAGTTTTTCCTTTGAAACCTGGAAAAAAAAAAAAACACCAGATGAAAATTGCCAATATATTTATTTTGGCAGTCGCCCTACAAATGCATAATTTATGGAAATGAAAGATACCTTTGCTCAATTTTGTATGAGCAACAAAGGAAGGAATTTTAGTCTGAAACCTTCAGCGTAGAAAAGGATGAGATATTAGATCTTGAGGAACAATGACATTCAGGTCTACTACTTTGGAGCAGGAGTTCTGTGCTTTCTAGGGTGATTTTTCTGTCACCCACCTGAGATCCCATTGGTTGGTTTTTGTAGCTTGTGCATTTTCTATAATGGACTGGTTGCCTACCAACATCGCAGGGTGTAATATTTACATAGGTATTGGGCTATCAGACCTTGTCTTAGTTTCTAGCAACAAAATTTTAGCATCCTCAATAAAGTTTAGATCCTGACTTCTAATCCCAGCTCTGGCACTGACTTGTTGTGTGGCCTTGGGGGGTGGGGGTGTCACATATATCCTTGTCTCAGTGTACATCTGTAAAGTGGAGATAATGATGCTTCCAGTCACACAACCCTCAGGGCTGTTGTAAGGATTACTGTCTGTAAAGTGCTTTGCAAACTTGAGGCACTGTAGCAGTGCTAGAGTTTGGGATAAAAGTGTTGGAGGTACAAAATGTTGCTTTATATTCCACAGCATTACATGTACATACATTTTTCATGTAATGTGGGTGTTTGTTTATGAGCCAGCTCCATAGATCCATGTAAGGAGCGGATCCTAGAGTTCCATTTGATAAAGAATACTGAGGAAAAGATATTTTAACCCTGATAGCTTCCCAAATTACTAGACCTTACCACACAATTAGGGGACTCTTTGCAGAAGTATTCAAGGGATTGTTACAGCAAAACCCACAAGGACTGGCCATCTTCTATATTTGTGTGGCACATTAAGGGTTGAAGCTCTTAAAGCCATTGACATCTATTAATTGTAATGTCTGTGCCTGGGCTGTTGTAGTGCAACTTTTCCTGGCTGCTTTTTGTTGCGTGCATTTCACTGTGTCGTATCTCTTTTTATTGTGTTCCTGAGCTTATGTCAGAATAAATAAATAAAAAGAAATAAGAAGGAAAGTAGTAGAGGTAACTGGAGCTGGTTTCCTCCTATTATAATCAAAAGCCCAGCACATAATGGAAGATAATTCACTGAAGAGCTGGGTTACTGTGACTAAAAATTTGACCTACTGAGGCAGCTTTCCAGGGGTAAAGATGAGTAGTTCACTCTATGCTCTTTCAATCTGATGTCTCTTGAAAACAAGGCTGTCCAATTGCAAAGGTGCTTTTGTGAAGTCACCTATTGTATACTAGGTACTGATCTGAAATCCCAGTGTTCATCCTTTGCCAAGTCTCCAGACACGAAAGACTCACGTTCTACCTCACTACCTGAACCAGACTTTTCCTCTGTCAGCACAACGAGTACTGTGACAGTGTGCAGGTTGCCACATAACCCCCCCCTTCCAAATAAAAGCCTTAACAACTCCATTCTAAACACTAAATGCTAATCTGGGGAATGATTATTTAGCTCTTGAGCATTTTTCAGGATGTGCACGTCACGCTGGCTGGATAAGAGGGGCCCTTGAGGTGTATTCAGGAGCTCTAATTACTCCCTTCTACACCAATCTCGCGTTGGGGGTGTCAGGCTGTCTGGATTGGGGGGGGGGGGGAGCATTTAGTATATTGTTTGACATCAGTATGTCAAAATCATAGTAATTCATGTAAGATATGCCATGTCAGGTACTGTTAGAAAGGCTATAATGTGCTAAGTAAGATGATAATGTTTATGTTCATCTGTTATGTGTGTAATGGAAGTTATGGATATGTTTGCTACATCTGTATTTCAAATTGTGCTGTGTGTGGGTAACACCCCAGACAGGATGGCTGCAGAACAAAAGCCTGCTTGATGGCCCATTAAGAAATTCACGGGTACAAGGGGCCCAGAGGGAGAAGCCAGGGATATACCCGATGAGTCACCAGGACTTCGTCATGTGACTCTGGACTCCATTTTAGTTCCTGTGAAATTCCACAAGCAGCATGGCAAGGGCCAGAGGACATAAAAGGCAGGTGCACGGGATCCATTTTGTCTTCAGTCGGGTTCAGGCTTCAGCCACCCGTCTATCTCTGGGTCAAGTCATCTACAACTGAAGCTGTGAAACAAAGGCCTGAGACCCATCCAGCTACTGGATGTATACCAGTGGGACTATACAAGCCTGCAAACTGCACAATTGTTCTAGAAACCTGATATATATGGACTTTCAAATCATTTGTATGTATCTGATTACTTTAATCCTTTAACATTTCTCTTATAGTTTGTTTCTTTTTATAATAAACCTTTAATTTTAGTTACTAAAGGATTGGCTGACAGCGTGGTATTTTGGGTAAGATCCAAACTTATATTGATCTGGTACTGTGGCTGACCCTTTGGGGTCAGGAGGAACCTTTTTTTTGGTAAAGAGCATAGAGTTTAAATAACTGGTCTCTTTACTGGACCTAGTGGCTGATTGGGGGCCGGAGACTGGAATGCAGTAAAGAGGGCTGTGTGTATTTGTATACTGGCTTCATGATAACTGGTTTGGGGAATCAGAAGCACAGTTTGTGGCTAGTTGGGAAGTCTGACTTCAGTGTCATCCACCAGTGTTGGGAGAATCTGCTCTCCTTTTGCAGCCTGCCCTGACCTTGGCATTTTCAGGTGGCTACCCTGGGCACGGAAGGGTCACAGGGCAAAAAAAATCTATAACCAATACAGAGCACTGTTTTACATAATGACAGTCCCACATCTCGTAACAGATTGTAGTGCTAACAGACTGGTGCCACGGTTCAGAGCAACTGCACTTGTATTCCCCCTCCATAGTCCACCAAGGGCACCCACTTTTAGGCTACTGGCTGCTCAGTCATCATCTCTCCTGGGCAGAGGCGCACACATCTCTTTCCCTCTTGTACTGACTGAGGTTTTTTCCAGGCTGCACACATCCGTATCTATACTGTGTTATTCCCATCAACCCAGACTGGCTTAACAGGCTGTGCTTTGCTTTCTCTCCATATAACAGCTATAACAGCATAATTGCCCACAGACAAATTACCACATAACTCTTTCTAGGCAAGCATATTAATTCTTAAGGTGAAAGCATTACAAGAGAAAACATTAAAAACCAAAAGAACCTACATGCACACTAAAAAGGTTTTCCAGAGGTCACCTCAACTCCAAACTCAGGTTCTGGTGGTGTTAGTCCTTCCAACCCTTCCCTGAGGATTGGAATCCCCCCCCCACCCTTTGGGCCAGAGGTCCAGATTGTCTGTTGAATCAGAAAGAAGGCCCTGAGTCAGTTTAATTTAGGCTATTCATCCAAAATTCCTTTCTTCATCTGTTGGTCTTTGAAGAATCCAGTTTGAACCAGCATATGCAAGTCTCTCTAGGTGGTGGTACCTCTCAGGAGGTGTTACACCCTGAGTTAATTTGCCTAAGCATCCCACACTGGTCTTAGTCCCTGGAGGGCTGTGGTCACCCACCCCCATCGGTTTATATACAATTCCTGGCCCACAATGATACATAAACTTGATATAGTAAGATATCTAGGAGATATTGCAGGACATTGCCACATCTTTGGGCATAGCTGGTGTTGGTCCTGCTTTGAGCAGGGGGTTGGACTAGAGGACTTCCTGCGGTCCCTTCCAACTCTAATCTTCCATGATCTGTCACAGCTTGTTCCTGCTTCCATTGAAGTTAATGGTAAAATTCCTTGTAAGCGGTTCCACTCATTGCCTTGGCACACTCTGTTGTCAGGACTCGGTGCTGTAGGCGTCTTTGCCTCTAGCGCCCCCTACTGATCAGCACTTTTCCCCTGCGACAGTCTGTTTCTCTTATCCCTACATGTGACTTTGCCAGAAGACAAGGGCCTCTGCCCAGAGATAGGTGATGACTGGAGACCTGATGACAAACTCCTAGAGTGGACCATTGGTGGGGGCAGGGGGAGGGGGGAAGGAACAGGGAAAGGGAGATACAGTGCAGTTATACTGAGACTGTGAGACCCCTCACTTGGGTTCTTCTTTAGCCTTGTCCTGAAACTAAGTCATCTACTCTCTTACGCCCCCACTGATTTCAATGGTGCAGGAGTGGGGCCTGAATTCCCCCCGCCCTTCCACTTTTTCTACTTTAGTTTTCTTCCACTGCTTGTTCATCAGCTTTCTCTCCCTCTTTGTAAAGGTAAATTGGTGCTAAAATACTGATCTGACTTGATGTTCTTTGGTACCACCAAAATACCTAAAGATCAGCCAGACTCCTTATGCTTTGCTCATCCATTTATATACTCCCACAACAACATTAAGCAACACTTGAGTTCTGTCAAACAAGCAGCATTATTGACAAGAGAGATCAATAATTATTCCAAGAACCTTGGTGTTCACTGATGCAAGAAGTCAATGAACATTTCACATGCCTTCTGAACATCCACATCAGAAATATTTGAAAACCCATTAGAATCAAATGCCAAACGCATAACAATTTGGTTCCCTGTTAAACTGAAGTTTGAATGGGGAAATGCACTGGAAGATTCAGAAGCAACACCATTATGTGGTTGAGAAGTCAGAGTAATTGAGTAGCATTACCCTCATTCGGTGGATATGAAAACTACAGCACAGAAAGCAGGAAAAAACTCAGAAGTAATAAGATCCAGAATCCTGCTCTTCAAGGTAGATACTGTCTTATTTTATGTAGATCATTAGAACTCAAACAGTAATTACTGGCTTATATCAGTTAAGATGATGAGTGCTTTGGCATTATTAAATGAAAAGTGTAACAAATGTCAGCTATTTTCACCGCAATCTTTGAGGCTACCAGATAAAATGAATGAAATAAGGAAGAGAGAAACTAACACATGTTGGTAATAGAATCTTTTTTACCTTCACAACTAGTGTACAGGTGAGGCTTGTTGGAAAACTTGACAGTCAACTTAGCAGAGAAGCTTCCAACTGGAAACCTGGCCTTTTAGCTACATTGACGTATGAGATTTTTGCCCACAGATCCAGCATCTCTGGTAAATTGTTGGTGTGAAGTGGACCTGATATATCCAAAGATAGCCAGTTGATAATTTCTGTCTGTGCACAGGAGCTTTCTGCTGGCAGAAAGCTAATTATAGTGGCTTCACTGCCTTTTGCATCAGCTCTCGAACCCTGGTGTAGGGTATGCATTAGGATCTTGTCAGGGATGGCAGTGTGGGGGAGGCTACTACACTGTAGCTAAGGTCTGGCCTGACATGAGTAATTAACATCTGGAAGGAGGCCTCATTTCTTGAAAGATAGAATTAGGGAGGTAAATAGATCATTAGGTTGAAAACAGAAGGTTTTGTGCTAAATAAGTAAATAGATCAGTAGGCTAAGAAGACAGAATGTCTGAGTCAACCAAGATAAGAGGGAGAACACAGGGAACCATTTACTGCCAACAACAACAGACAAAATAAGTTAGGAATAAAGAGATGAGATAAGGAGTAGGTTGAGCACGGACAATACAGGGACCGTGTATGCTGCACAGGAATTGGTTCCTGCAAAGTAACCAAGTCAGTCAAAAAATGTGTGATGTATATTTTGGTAAATGCACTGAAATGTATATAAAGGGAGAGGGTTTCTGTGTAACTTTGGAGATGTGATATACCCTTCATTCACCCACCCCTGCATTTCAACTTAGGGTAGAGTTGCTGTATGCCAAATAAAGGTATCTGAGTGACGAAGTCTGAAGTTGAACTCAGTTCTTGGGAAGACAAATGGAAAGAGGTCATGGAAGGAATCCCAACATACACCTGATCCTATCCTAGTTACAGCTGTTCCAATGCAACTTTAACTTGGGCCAAAACAGAGCAGGTCAGCATCAGGGAGCTGCAACTGGTTTCATATGCTCATCTCCCTTTCCAAATTTCATTGGGCAGGATGGACAATCTGCCCCCCACTATTACCAGAAAACACTTTCATAAACATATGAAGAGATCTGTTTATATCAAGTGGCAAAGAAGCGATAAACAAACCGCTATGTCTTAACTTAGCCCTGGTCTACACACACCTGGCGATTCGGCGGCAGTCGACGGGAGTTATGCAAGCTAAGCAGAGTAGCTTGCGTCACTCCCGTCGACTGCTGTGCTTCCCTGCTGTGCGGCGACTTCACTGCACTGCGCCAGGTTCCCATCGACACAGCACTATGCCACTTGAGGGGGTGGTTTACCAGCGTTGACTTCTGGATCAATTGAGCGGGTCTTCACTGACTGCTCAATCGATCCAGATAGGTCGACCTGATGGCAGCGACTTTGCCGCCGTCAGTACAGACATACCCTTAGTGGAGGATATTAACTTTCATAAAAGAATTATTTTCTGGCACTGTGTATTGCTTAAAGTACAGACTTATGTAATCTAGTTAAGCAAAACTTTATCAAATACTTTAACTATGATTAGGAATGGATAAAGTGGTTCAAACGATAACCACTCCCAACAGATTTGCTCATTCTAACCAGATTTCCCTCTCCTCCCAAATAAAATGAAAACATTCCATTTCTAAAACATTAGTTTAAATAGGAGCTGGGCAACATCAGGGACATTTTTGCTCCAGCACCCTTTTTATTTGAACTCCAAAGTTTGGGAAGAGGAGAGCACCATCTCTACAGTGAACCAGTTGAAACCATGAGTTAAAGGTTGATTTCTGGTTTTGTTTATCTGAAGTATGCAATAGGTTAATTTTTATTCCCAGCCTGGCTCCTCATATCCAAGTTTAACAAGCCTCACGCTTCCTGGTTTCAGCCACAATTGGAAGCAGAAGTGCAGAAAAACTATAAAGAGTTTTTCCTTCTGGTATTTATGGCCTAGCTACATCCAGAAACCATTGAAATTCTTGCAAAGAAACATGTTGATGTAAAGTTCAGCCCTTTCATGGGACAAAAGTTCAGAAAGGCACCACCCAACCTACTGAGTTTTGTCCATTACTATCTACCCCTCTTCTTCCAAAAATGTCTGTCTCCTCTCTCTCACATTTGGAAATCTGATGTTATAAGATTCTGCAGCCTCTCTAGTTGTCCCCTCTGCTATTAGTTCAAACTTTACACTACCTTGGGGCTTTCATATTAGTCACACATCAGGTGCATGGCATGCTCTGACAAAGCCTCAGAGCAATTCAAGTCTCATTCTGTCGTGGTGCACAAACAGAAGCCTTGGAGTATTTTGAGACTTGAATGTACTAGTAGAGGCACTCAGTAGAGAGTCTCCAAGTAGTGGTGGATCTAAATGGGACAGGGAGGCATATGCCATCAGTTTAATCAGAATCTACTTTAATTTTAGAATAATTGAGTGTTTATCCCTTAGGGTTGTGAAGAAAACCTTCCAAATATGAATTGATGAACCTAATAATGTGTTGTCTGAGTATGCTGACAAAGAGCCTGAAACTATAGCCCTGCACAGGACTATTCTTTAATCCCGCTCCCACATGCTCCCGCTATTATGCCTGTGCATCCTGGGGGACACCTGGGATCCCAATCCCGCTGCACAGCTCTTCACTAGTCCCGCTGCAGGACTCTACCTGAAACAATAGCTCAGAGAGATGTGAACTCTTTCCGTTCCTTCATTCAGCTCAATTATTTTTAAATTAAAAATTCAAAGCTCATAAGTGTGTTAGTTGCCAAATAAGATGTTAACTCTACAGATAACTTCAGGAGAACAGTTTAGGTGTCAGTTTTGTTAACTTATCATTCCACTTAGTTGCAGGAGGGAGGGGAATATGAACTTCTCTTTTTAAATCCCAGGACACCTAGCAACAGGAAATCAACATTGGGATTTGCAAACCTCCAGAAAACCTATTTAAATGCCCCTCATTGGAATTCTGACTGATTGACTTTCCCTCTAACTAATCATCTGACCTGCAGTGCCTTTAGGAAAGAAAATAGATCTGATGACTTCCCAGAAGTTACCCCAGACCTAATTGACAACAGCCAGGATGATTCCAGGCTTTGACAACTTGTCTCTCATAATTGCTCTCCTGGTCAATGGCTTTTTTTGTTGGTCTTTCTCTTAAATATTAGATTGAAACACTTGCTTCTGGTTCTCCCTTCCAAAATCTCAGTATCAGAGAACTATTGTTATTATACATGTTAGTCAGATTTCATCTCTAGCCAAACCGTAGGCTTGTCGTGAAAATGAATTCAGTATTATCAGAACCTGCTGAATCTCTCTCTTAAAGAAGTCCACCTAAAAGATAGGACTTTCTTGACCACTACAGATGAAAAAAAATAAGGCATTGCTTAGAAGCTATCCTCTTTAGGAGATTCAGTTCACTAACGGTCAGAGTTAGCCACTCTTACACTGAGTGGTATTTTAGTCTGGATTAGTTCTATTGGAAGGATGTTCACAGAATAAGATTCTATTTCCCGTGAATAAGGTTAGCAAAATCTGGCCCTGAGAATAATGGACCAAACTCATCTTGGTGTCATTTAGCCCAGTGGTTAGGGTACTCAACTCAGATGTGGGAGACCCATGGTCCATTTGAATCGCAGGGGTCCCTCTCAGGAGGCTATGCTAACCACTGAGCTATGGGATATTCAGATGTGGGGCTCCCTCAATCTTATTTGAGGACACAGTTCCACTGTGTGGAGGACTGGACCTGGAGTTTGCCATCTGCTAAGTGGGTGCCTTAACTACTGGACTATAGAATCATTCCCTCTCTCTCAAGGATTATTTAAGTAATTAGCTGGAGTGGAACAGTCACATTCGGACAGAGTTAAGAATGACTCTGTAGTCCAGTGATTAGGGCATTCATGCGGGAGACAGAGGATCCATTTCCCCTGCTCCAGTGGCTCTTTATTTATTCATTCAACAGCAGAGACAGAGTTTCCCACATATGAGAATATCCCATAGTTCTGTGGTTACTCTCCCCTGCCCCCTTGCTCCATTCCAGTCCTTTCTCCCCCTTTAGCAGAGAGAGGGGAATTGAATCCTGGTTTCTCCCACATCCCAGCTGGGTGCTCTAACCACTGGGATAAACAGTATAAGGTGGTATCAGTACTACCACCCCCTTCTCTAACAGGATTTTGAATGTGCCCCGATCAAATAGCCATTCTCAAAGGCCACCTACTGGGTTGGGCTCATAGGTGCTTGTGTGTCTCAATCACATAAATTTCCCGTTCATTAATTGCTCTGGAGCTTAGGCAGGGAAGATAGGTACCTGAGCACCTAGAGGGAGGCAGCAGTGCGCTTGCCCCAGGGTCTAAAATTTAGGTGCCCAGAGAACTTTTACAGCAGAAAGTTAGATGCTAGTGAGTTTAAACACTTATCAAGATAGGCAACAGCCAAGCAGGAGTTTCATGGATCGCAGTGATGCCACACATGGGAACTTAGATGTCTAAGGCTGGAGGTTAGGCATCTAAATTGCTTTGTGGACTGCACCCTAAGTGACTTGGGCGCCTTTGAAAATATTACCATAGCATCACTGGCCAGGTTTCTCTGTCTGATGCAAGACAGAGTACATGCCAAAGAGAAATCTAGGATCAAGCTTATAAGTACTGTGACAAAGCTCTTCCTCTACCTTGGTGGGTCCAGCGCTTCTTTCTAGTGATAGGTCAGTGAATTGCTTCACCTCTTAGTGTTTCTTCCACCCTCTAGTGGCAGAGAAGGGTAAAGCAGCCGCTCTAAGATGGCCACTCCCTGCTGGCTCCCGGTCCTGTCTCCGGTTCTCACAGGCCCTTGCCTCTTCACTCTTGCCCCTCTAGTGAATGGCTGATAGGGGATGGTGGGAGGGTCTAGTCCCACCCTCGACTCCAGGCCCCAAGCCAGGGACCCTACAAGTAGCAGCCTCACACAGTGGCTTCAGGAAAGCTGCTAGTTTCCCTGGATTACTTCCCCATGCCCCTTGACTTAATGTCCATACCCTGCTTGGAAAGGGGCCCTTCCTGGCTTCCTTGACAGGGAGGGTTCTTGACCTCTGACAGCCCCATGGACATGGTAGTGCCGAACCAAATGTTCAGTTCATTCTTTCCATTCTGGCAGGGTCTCTTCCCTTAGGCCTGGGAAAGGTCCTTTGCCCTCTTCAGGCAGGGTTTTCCCTCCCCCAGTCATTGTACCTGCAGGGTTCTCTCCTGCCAGTGTTCTGTGCCTTCTCCTAAACCCTCCTGTCTCTTGACAGCGTCTTGCCTGCTCACACACTCTCTGGTAGCTCCCCTCACTCCCACAACTCCAGCCACACCCCTTCTCAGGAGGGGAGGCTTTTTAACAAGCCCTGAGTGGGGCTTTGATTGGCTCCAGGTATATTAATTAACCAGGGAAACTCAGCTACCAGGGAAAAAGGGATTACTGATCCTGGGGCTGATATATGAGCTTTCTAGCACTCTCCCGTAGCCATCTGGTCTGACCCTGTCATAGTATTGAAAAAACCACAGGGGTTTGTCAGAAATAAGCAATCACTGCACTAATATGTGATAGGGTTAAGGCACAAAGACCTCTTCTGCCCTTCAGTAATGCTGAAACAGCCTAAGGTACTAAATGTAAAAGTCCAGGTTTATCAATATGATACAAGGCTGTTTGTCCACAGAAAAGTGCTTGTGAATTTCTTTGCTAGGGTTGTTAGCACTCTAATTTGGCTAAACGATGAAAGAAAAATGAATGTTTGTTTCTGTAAATCACAGATAGATTTGCACTTCTAAAGCTACACGAACAAATTAAATGAAAATCAAACAATGACTGACCTATAAAATCACACCCTCCCCATTCCGGCAGTATGAATTCAAGAGACTTCTGTTTGTTGCTACAATAGATTTATGCTTGTAGAAAGTTTACCCCGAGGCCATATACTAGCTCTTATATGTTTCATAATCTGGTCCAAAAAAGAAATACATGCTTACTGGCCAATGTTGAGCAACAAAAGGATGTAACGGGCCATTCTTTTCTTGTCTCATACTTGGGATGTAAGAGATATTAAGCAGTTTTAATATGAGAGCAAAGTTAAGAGGTGGAGGTAATCACACTAAAGCTACATCTACACTACAGCACTTGCAGCTGTGCCACTGTAGCATTTGCGGTGGAGATGTTCTAAGCTGACAGGTGAGAGCTCTCCCATCGGCGTAATAACTCCTGTTTCCGTGAGAGACGGTAGCTATATCAGCAGGAGAACTTCTCCCGCTGACGTAGTGCTGTCTACATTGGCACTTAGGTCAGTATAATTTATGTCACTCAGGGGTGTGGATTATTGATACCCCTGAGCAACGTAAGTTATTCCAAAGTAACCTGTGGTGTAGGCAAGGTCTTAGCCTTTCTATGTTGAGGAAAAAACATTTTAAAATTCGCACAAGTTATTCTTTGAAAGTTACTGCTGAACATAACTCATTACAGTGTGATCATAACATTTTTCTGTCTTTTTAAAAATTTGGGGATGTTTTTGGTCAAAAGATTAATTCTTCCCTCTCCCCCTCACCAACTTCTTGTCCTTTTACATGCAAGCCAGACTGCATTGCTCAGGTCAGCAGTTGATGAGGAATGCTTTCACCATCTGGACTTTTGGCATTAATCGCTAAACGCAAGGAACAAAGAATAGTAGGCATAAAATAAAGGAATCTATTGGCATGCTTTAACAAAGCTATCCTGGAGCTCATGTGTCAGAAAACTCATGTGGGGAAGTATGGCATAAAATACGCACAGAAAGCTAATTCTGAATCCATAATAGTGAATATTCACACTGGAAACATGATTCTAAGAGTTACATTTAGCATGCAAAGGAACACAATATAACATTTAAACTCCATGTTTACACTAACCAGCTCTTATTTAATATACTCTTAATTAGAGCTGTCCAAAAAACAAGAACATTTTTCATGAAAAATTCATCACTTTCTTTCTGTCACAAGATTGAAATTTGAAAAATTTCAGCCTGAGATGCTCATAATGATCTACTTACAAATAAACTAATAATTATTATTCACAGAAATTACACAGCAATATTTTATTTTTAAATCTATAAATCTGAGGTCATTGTTCTGTTAGTAATTCAAGAAAAATAGTAGTGAAATTAATTTTAAAAAATTGCACTACAAGTTATTTGTCTAACTCTAACAGAATCAAGGAATGAGCCCCACAAAGGTGACTCACCAGTAGCAAAATCCCTGTTTTGCTTTAGGCAATATTTTGATGTCTCATGAGTTTCAAGCATGCTGTGGAAATGAATAGAAGAAACAAAGACAGAATAAAACAAACAGTTCTCTCATGAGAGAAAGACAAGGGGGAGGTAATATCTTTTACTGGACCAACTTCTGTTGGTGGAAGAGACAAGATTTTGATCTACACGAGTGCTTCTTCAATTCTCTTATCTTTTAGCTGTTATTGGTCACTTGGAAACCAAATTAGACAAAGTTTTGTCAGAAGACTGTCTTCTCCACAGAAAAGGGCACAAGTAATTAGTCTTCTTTATAGCCCAGGCAGGGGACTAAATGACTTACCTTGTAGTAAACTAGTTTTAATTTTAATAAAAACCAAGATATCAAAAGGCAAGTCATATTACAATACACAATGCAGTTCTATGGATGTTTAGAAGCATTTATTCTAGTAATAGCCCATTTTTACAGTAAGAGTTAAATCATGAAAGTTATCTTTATTCTTGAAGAGATTATAGACTTAGAATGCATTTTGTCAAGGGTTTTAGCTGGAGGTTAATGTAGAATGTCTTTGCTATTACCTCCAGCAAGATACAATGCTTATAAATGTGTGTGACAATGTTTATTGTGTGTGGGTGTTCAATCGCTGCTACAAGATGAAGCAGCTGGGTTGATCCAGAGCTTGGTTTCCCCTCGTCTGCTTTGTCTCAGTTCTTCCAGTCTGGTCTCAGCTGTTAGATCAGCTCTTCCATATTTCAATTTGGTCTCCGGATTCAGAAAGAATTAGTGAACACCCTCAGATGTCCTAAATAAATCCTGTCAGAGTACAAGAGATATCTTTCTCTAATAAAGGAGATAATTCTGTCAATCACTAAAGTATCACCTTCCTAGTTTTCAGCTTCTGCCAAATAAGGACTAGAAGGACTATCTTCCAGAATAAGCTTTCCACCTTGAATATTCTTTTTAATTTCATACTACCTAATCTGGTTCTGCTGGATTTACCCTGTTGCTTTGAGCTGCCCACCCTATTTCCCTTCAGCTAACATCCTTCCCTCTCCTTGAAATAAAGTGATTGCTTTCTGACAGAGTGCTCTACCTTCCATGTTTCTCTCTGTCTCTGTGTATTTCTAAGACTTTTCATCTCTTTCCCAGAAGCCCTATGAGCTGTCTTCTCCCAAAAGCTTTTTTCTCTTTCTCCGCTTTCCCACAAACATGTTATTCAAGAATAAGACTTTCACAAAAACTCAATGGTTTCTTGGGAGAAAGGTGCAAATGGCCTTATAATAACCTGGGAACACCGAGAACAGTATATTCCTATGGACACATACCCAGGTAGAGTAAAATGTCATAGCTCCACCAACTTCAACTGGTCTACAACAATTTATATGAATTGAAGATCTTGTTCACCGGTCTGAAGTCATATTCCCTGGTCTTGTAAAAACTGACAACCTCTCACAAGCACTTCCTGTTGGCTTGGCATGAACCTGCACAATCTCTGTCTTTTCGCCATGCCCCGTCAACTGTTGCCCTTCAGTGGCTCAGCCCTCCAGGCAAGCCACACACCGTCAACACATGAACAAACAAACCTCTCCAGGGAAAAAGATCCAACGGAGCCTGCCCCTGTGCCCTTAATAATGTCTTTAGCCCTGTCTCTGGGCTCAGTCCTCAGACCCTTCTGGGCTACCTTTAAATCCCTGTCTGCCCTGGTGTAGAGCAGTGTCCTCAGGGCATCTCCTTGGAGACTCTAAGTGCTGCCCTTCATTTGGGCCTATAAACAAGCTTTATTCCCTTCTTGGGGCTTATGTCACCCTGCCAAAGGTGGGACCCAGGCTCGCCCACTACTCTGGGTCCAATCGAAGGACCTTCTAAGTAGCTGCTTCCTGTAATAGTTGCTGCTGCTATTCTTCCCTGGGCCACTTTCCACGTAGCCCCTTCCACTTCACTCTTACCTCAGGGCTGAAGCTCTTCCTCATGGAATGCCAATGTCACCAGAACCCATCTTCTGGTTCTTCCCTGAGCTCCAGCAAAGAGCGCCTTCCTTGCTCCTCTAGTCCCTGCCTGAAACTGACCTGTTCAGCCCCTGCAGTGCCTTTTATCTGAGCCTGCTGAGCTCTGATTGGCTGCTTTGCTGCAGCCTTTCTAGGCAGGCCTGGAAGACCCACTTTCACTGCTCCTTTTCTGGAGCGTGGTGTGGTAGGACAGCAAGGCCTCCAGCAGGGGGCCTCAAAGAGCCCATCACACCTCAGTTCACACCAATTTCAAATAACAGTTCAAATCATGTTTAACCCTCATCTCACCAGCTTTAACATACATTTCACCAGGCTAATCATATACTTCTACAATTTTTATGCATAGTTTTGTAACAAATAGCAATTTTCTAGTCAAAGAAATATAGTGAACATCAGAACAGTTCAAGGAGGTACCCAGGCACTGTATATTTTCTTGCTTCCTGAAGCTAGAACATAGTTTGTGGTCACGTTTAGCATAAATGAGAAGCTAGACCCTCTTCGGGATAAGACAGGATGCAACCAGTTTTTGTTTTATGGCAGTGCAAATGATATTATGTCCACTTCTTCATGACTTTGGTGCACTGGATGTCTGTTCGTTTACTTCTAAACAGCCAGAGCAAAGTTTGGGACTATGTATGGGGTAGACACACTGCAGTATGCATTTTGTGGCCTGAATCACTGAAGATTTTACAGATGTCTGAAGTATTTGTTACATCTCTTTGTGCTATCCCGTTTGCTGACACCCCTGGGGGGCATTCACCATAAGTGAGAACAGGCAGCCCCCCTTTGGGTTATGTTCAGAACTCCATAGGGTCACCACCAGCAGAGGTTGCTGAATCAGTGCCAGGCACAACTCCTTCACAGCCAATGCTGCCTACTTTTAGGATATAAATGCTTATGGTCCTGCCAGCAGATGGGAGGTTGTGGCTGTTGCCAGCTCCCTTTAGTGACTATGCCCTCAGTGACCTGGTCAGCAGAGAGCCCCTCAGAAAAATTTTCTAAACAGCCCATGAAAGAGTTCTCATCTCCTTCTCTGACTTCCCAAAAGGTTTTTCAGTTTGGTTTGGATTAGCCTGAGGTTCTTGTGGTTTCTTGTTGCAGATTTCTGACTGCTCATTTGTCATCCTGGTTCTGTTTCTCCTCTGTGTGTTCTCAGAATGAAAGAAGATACGATCACCTCAGAGGATAAGTTTATAAATGCCTCACTGAAGAATTGCCAATAATGAATCTCCTCCAAATGTATATTTTAAAAATCCCTGAACAGTAAATTAGTTACCATATTTTGGCTCTCCTTTATGAAACAGCACTGCCACAGCTGCATTCATTTGATCAGGATTCACTGTGGTTTATGGTGAATCAATGAAGAATTAGTCTGTATATGCTTTGGAACATACTCTCCTCTTGGTCTGAAATAGCCCTAATTTTCAGAGCAAGCTCTAAAACCCATTTGTTTTCCCAGGCTGTGAGGGAGGGGGAAGGTTCTAATGGGAGATTTTCACAATCTACCATATGTTTGTTGCTGCTGGGTTATTCTGGCTTAGTTGATTTGTAGTTAAGAGAGAGTTACAGGAGACCTCTCTATTTTAAGGAATAATCAAGGAATGCCTAGAGCAGGGGTAGGTGCTCCTTTTTAACAGGGTTTGTGTTCAAAATAAATATCTAACTATCAAATCCACATTTTGGAAAGTGAAGTTGATATTTTTAGGGAAGCACTTTCCAAACAACTATGGAGACCCTATCACAGTACTAGAACTGTGCTAAATGTTTACAGCGAACATGACCAGTTTGGTGGCTGGTTGCAAGCTCAAAATTCAGGTCAGGTTTGTAAAGGTTGGCTTTGCTTTATCAACTTTTTTGGAGAAATTACAGCTAGTTTCAGAAAAATGGCTGGGATTTCTTTGACTCTAAAGCACAAAGTGAAATTCAGGGATTGGGGGACAAACTTATATAGATCAAAAGAAGTGTTTGCACAAACCCTTGTGAACAAGAGTTTCACAGTCAGGGCAAATCTACACTAGAAGCTTCTACCAGTATAGCTTCTACCAATGTTGGTGAGAGGGGGTGATGCTTTTGCAACATTTCTGTACCAGCAAAAGCCCTAGTGTAGGTGCAGTTATACCAGCATCAAAGTGGTTTTGCTGGTATAGGTTATTTCACTTCTGGAACTAATATGACATATACCAACAAAAGCTGTGTCTATACTAGCAAGCTTTGCCAGTATAGCTAGACATGTATGGCTTATAATGCCAAACCTTTTTTAGTTAGTCCTGGCCTCAGATTCACATTGCAAACATCCCTCAATTTTTGAGGGTTTGATTCAGGCTCATCTCTACTTCTCATGATATAGGTTTGCATTAACAACAGGGCGAGCCTGTGTAGGCATATGCTTGTCTGTTTTGTTTATAATTAAATACTATGGATCAAATTCTGAACTCTGTTTCATCAGTAAAAATCCAGAATAACTCCATTACTTCAGTGGGATTACTCTGGATTTGCAGTGGTATAAATTAAAGAAGGATTTGGCCATATGAACTAGTGTAAACCCTGTATAACTGAGATATTATTATTTTATTATTTATTTACTTGTATTATTTTAGCACCTAAGAGCCCCAGTTTCCAGTCATGGAGCAGGATCCCCTTATGCTAGGTGCTATGCAAACGGAACCAAAAGACCATCCCTGCCCCAAATTGCTTCAATCTAAGTGTAAAACAAGAAAACAGATGGATGGTAATAGGTTCAAATTCCTTAGGGCCCGACTGTAAAATCCTTAGTCACACTGGAGAACACTCATTTGATCAAGTAATACCAGGGATTACTCGCATGAGTAAAGGCTTGTTTAAGTAAGGACTCTGCAATCTGGCCCTTAATCTCTACTCAGTGAATGCTATTAAAAAACAAAACAAAATTGAATACTGATTCCTAACAAGCTAGATTCTCAAATACATCATAAATAAAGAGGAGACCTTTTAGCTGTCATACACAGTTAAACGGCTCCCCGACATTACTGGTATTGCATAGCTGCACGATAAGGTATCCTAGAGCTTTCCTCTCACAGTCTCTTCTCAGAAATATTCAGTCTAACAGAGCTGGACTGATACAGACTGCTTCCAAGCTCGGATATTTACCTGACCTATTGGACCTCCACAGGAAGGAAACCAAATCCTCCAAGGAAAACACTTGACAACATCTTAATAGTCCCACTATGTGCACAGTAGTCATTCAACAAGAAAACTCCTGTCTCCAACTTCTGGATGAATCGGAGTTCTTATCTATCCTAGAATATGTCTGTGAAAATGTGCAAAATAAGCATACCCCTTTTTTCCTTTTCTTTCTTGCTAGTGACAGTTTCATTACTAACAATAAACATAGGTAATTCAGAAAGTAAACAAATCTGACACATACATCTGTAACTTGTGATGATAATTTTGCTTATAACCAGATAATTTAGCTTGTAAATCCTACTGAGTTTAGTACTGGGCTTTTTTTTCGTCTTAAAGAGGCAATGTCAATGTGGGTAACAACTGGGCAGTGTAGTTTGCAAATTTATTCACAGTGGTCTTTGGTCTTATGCCCTTTGACTAAATGGTGTAGTCTAAAGCCCCAAACGACTTCAAGGGTGCAGAATTAACCACAATAGGATCCTAAACACACTGCTCTGAGGGAGATTTGTTTGTGTGTTTTTCTAAAGAGCAGTGGTGATTTATTTGACAAAGTAAATTGCATTGGTTTCAACTGGGAATGCGCAAACTGACTTGGACAAAGCAAGAACCAATTCCAAACTCTGCTCAAAATTCAAACTAAACTCAAACTCTTTTCAAGGTTCAAAACATATAGTTAACTCTTTTTTAAAATTTCTCTCATTTTTCCCCTTACATAGTTATCCTTAACAAGAAATGCTACTTTTTCTATTGTTATTGAGGTGACAGCAAGACATAGGTAATACGTAGCACTTTTAGATAACTTCAGTAGAATATGTGTAGGATTTTTTTTTTCCTCAGCAAGGTCAGGACTGGAAGCACGGAAGTAAATAAAAATAGTTCTTCTCATAATATTTCTTACCCAGCCAGAAACAGAAATCTCATGACATCCTGTTTGCATGAGAATTTTAGTCCACTTTTTAGACGAGAGGTTTGGAAAAGCATCTGAACGTCTGGAGTGCTGCTCCACCATTCCCCCCTGCAAAAAAAGGGGCTAATTCAGTGAGTTGGGTGGCGATTCAAAAAAAAAAGGGGGAAAGGCATTAGGAGGATGGCTGTTGCTATAATCGATGGAGCTGTTCTTTCCATTGAGGTCACATAGCCCCATGAGCTACAACAGAAGCATTAGAAGGAGGTCAAAGATGATAAAGCTCATTGAGTACAAACAGATCTGTTAAGTGGTTTAATGAAACAGTAGGAAAATTCTGCCTTCATTTAAACACGTGCAACAAAAACACATCAGCGTACATGTTAACTAATGGGACCAAGTATCTAGATTAAGAGTTTTTGATTTATGGGGGCAATTATTGTTCCTTAGGGTGGGGTAGCATGGGGGAGGCGACGAGGGGCCAGTGACAGAATGCAGGCATTGTATCCTATGGCAGATAATTTTCTCAAACCTGTAGATGAATAATTATGACCTTCAGCTGTAGCCTTTAGACACCAATGTGCAGTATTTAAACCTACAGACTCAAATCCTGTCCCCTCCCTTTTCAGATGAGAAAGGCTGGAAATACAATGGAACTACCACGATTTTGTTGTGGCCATGCTGCTACTCACCCACAACCGCAGTGCCCCCTGTACCAATGTATAGGGGGAGGCAGAAAGCACAGGAAGGGCAAGGTAAGGGCTTGTAATTCTGTGCCTACATATTCCTCTGCAGTGAGAGTTCAGAGGCTGTGGACAGTGTGTGCCGGTGACAATAGTGAATGTTGCACACCTTCCACCTCTCCCCAGTCTTCATATTCACACACACCTGCACCCACTTCTCTTCTATTTTACAGAATCTATTTGGGTTGGATACATAGAAAAACCATTGAAAAGGTCTATTTTACTTAGGTTAATTTTATACTGCATTTTACTTAGAGATGCACCAGAAATGTATTTTTTAAAACAATTTCTTCCTCTCTTCGTTATTCATTGAAAAGGGTTTCTCCTTATTTATGTTGAGACTTTTTTTGTGGAGAATATCATATTTTACATATATTCATTTAAATGGCCTGCCATTCCCTCCTCTCTCCTCACACACTTCACATTTTAATAGATTATGTATATACAATCATCACTAACATACATATATGGTTAAGAGTCAATGTGATGTGAGCTTTATTCTTCCCTTTTATCTTTTTGGGTTACTCAACATGGTCAATATAGGGCAAAGCTAACACAAAGTGTCATTGAGTACAATCTAACAAGTCTAGAAAATGATTTCTCCTGAACAAGACACATTTGTGGCAAACGGCTGACTGTCTGTAATCAGTTTTAAAGTTTAACCATATTGTCAAACAGAGCTCAGTTATACAGCCTCACGTTTCAAGAAAGCAAAGCACGAGTCGAACAGGACACTTCCACATGGATCAATTTCAATGCAGAGCTTGCCGTAATACAAGCACAGACAAGGACTGCTACCAGATTTTTTAGAACACCACCATATAAATTATTGAGTTCCTTGATCTATTAGAGAGTGAACAAGAGTTAAAAATATCTATAGCTAATCATACCAATTCAGATTTTTCCCATTCTAAATAGAAAGAGTACTTTCATGTAAATGGCTACCAGTATACTTGGGATATAAAACACTTTTTCAGGATTTTAAGCTGCTTTGTTCGAGCTCTGTGATTCTGATCTCACTTAAAATTTTCCACCACTATAATCCCAATGACTTCAATGGAATTACTCCTCATTCATCTTGTTTTGAGCTCAGAATTATACTCCTGGGGGAATTCTGTGCCACTGCACAGGTGTAAAATTAATGCCCCCCTGCAGATTTTGCTCTTTCCTTGCAGAATAATTGATTCATGCACCCTTCCTGGGCAGCGGCCCAAGATGGGCATTCCTGGTTCAGGAGCCGTCGGGGGAGATATAAATCACAGCCTCGAGGGCAGGGCTGGGAGTGCGTGTGAGACTCTGCTCCTCTTGCTTGCTACCACAGTGCTGCCAGAGCTGGAGAGGGACAGCGCTGGGGACACCCTGGCCAGTGGCTCCTACCATGTGCCAGGCTCTAGCTGCTAGTCCTGACCGTGTTGAGAGGGGACAGGACTTCTTCCTCCCCTACACGGGCTACTCCCAGGGTCAGGTCAGATCCTCCCTTGGTTGCAGGAAGCTCTCCCACCCCCTGCTACTTCCTGCCCTCACTGCTCCTCAGCTGCTGGAGGAGGGGATCACTCTATAGAGAGCTGCCGCCCCTCCCCCGTCTGCCAACCCCTGTTCAGCCAGATCCCACCCCACACCCAGACCCCCCTGCTGAGCCCCACTCTCTGCATCCAGACCCTCCCACACACACCCAGACCATTCCCTGCTGAGCCCTCTGCACTCCAACCCCCCCCCGCACCTGGACATCCCACTGAGCTCCCTGCACCCAGACTCCCACCCCACTGAGCACCAGACAGCTGCATCGGGACCCCCACCCACTCCTCCCACACCTGGACCCCATCTGCTGAGCCTCAACCATCTTTATCTGGATCCTCCAGCAGAGTCCCATATCTCCTGCACCCAGAACCCCCAAAGGAGCTCCTGCACACCCAGATCCACCAAGCTGCCCGCACCCAGATAGCCCCATACAGAACCCCCTCACCCCACACTTGGATCCCCCCACATTAAACCCCTTCACACTTGGATCCTGCTGGGCTGGTCAGGATCGGGAGGCAGGGCAGGGACATGTGGATCAGCAGGCAGGGCTGGATGTTTGTGCAAGACTCTTGTCCCTCTTGCTGGCTATCGCAGTGCATCTGGTGCAGGGCCCCAGGGTGTTTCTGGGCAGACCTGGCCCTTGCGCTGTGTCAGAGTGATGAGGCTGCCCCTGACTGAGTCCATGTCCCAGGGAGGAAGGGCTGCAGGGTGATCCCCCAACTCTGTGCAGCCAGTGGTCTGCGCTCCCCACTGCCATGCTGGAGCCTCCACTCCCATTGCTCTTCCAATCTGTCTGCAACAATTTCAATTCTAGTCCAGTGCTATTCACTAAGGCCCCAATCTGGCAAAGCATTAGTTTCAATGGGGATACTCAGGTACTGAACTTTATGCACATTTTTAAGAGTGGTGCCAGACTGTGGCCTAACCTCACTCCTAAGAACGTGCTGCCCTTTATGGTATGTCTACACAGTAAACTCAGGCTCATGGGGCTTGGGCTGCAGGCCTGTTTCATTGCTGTGTGGCCAGGAATTGGAGCAGGGGTTCTTGGACCCTGCAGGGTGGAAGGGTCCCAGAGCTCCCACTCTAGTCTGAGCCCAGAAGTCTGCACAGCAGTGAAACAGCCCCTCAGCCTGATATAGGGTGCTGGAAAAAACGGTTACTTACCTCGTAACTGTTGTTCGAGATGTGTTGCTCACGTCCATTCAGAATTAGGTGTGTGCATGCTGCATGCACTGGTGCAGGAAATTTGTCCCCTAGTGGGATTCGTAGGTCCGGCTCTAGCTCCCTCTGCAGTGGCGTGCATATGTGCAGCGCCTCCGGAGGTGGGCAGGAGTTTATAGACGTGATGACTGCAGCACTGCTCTGCTGAACCCAGTGTTGTCCCGTGCTTGCTGCGTGATGGCAAAGTGGGACGTAAACGTGTGTTTTGAGGACCATGTAGCAACTCTACAGATGTCCTGAATGAGCACATGTGCCAGAAAGGCCGGTGAAGATGCCTGTGTCCTTGTGGAGTGGGCAGACAGGGAAGCTGGGTGCATGACTCCCACCTGCTCATAACAGGCCTGAATACATGCCATAATCCAAGAGAAAATCCACTGAAACGACACCAGATGTCCTTTCATCCAATTGGCAACCGCAATGAAGTGAGTGGTGGAAGGGCCTGGTCCTATCAATGTGAAAGGCCAATGCCCTCCTCACATTGAGAGAGTGAAGACGCCTCTCCCCGCTGGATTTGCGGGGCTATGGAAAGAACACAGGCCGGAATATGCCCTGATTGACATGGAAGTGGGAGACAACTTTTGGCAGAAAAGCTGGGTGAGGATGAAGCTACACCTTGTCCTTAAAGATAACTGTATATGGGGGCTCTGAGGTCAGGGCTTTTAACTCAGAGACCCTCCAGGCCGAGGTGATCGCCACTAGGAAAGCCACCTTCCAGGACAGATGTGTGAGGAAGCAAGAAGCCAACGGCTCAAATGGCAGTGCCGTAAGTAGTGAGAGGACAAGTTTTAGATCCCACTGAGGGACTGGGTCTCCTATCAGCAGAAACAGTCCCTCCAGGCCCTTGAGGCCACCTCCTGTAGGGATCCATTTGGGTCTGACCCCCAAAGCACTGCTGAGAGTGCCTGAAGTGTCTTCGGGACAAAGATGGGATGTAGAGGACCAACAATCTCAGAGTGGCCCTTGAATCTTTCAGCCCATGCGGCCTGGAGTCAGTCTGGTCTGCAAAGAGGATGGAACCATCAAAACGGAAGGTCCTGGATGGATTGCTGGACCTCCATCGAAAGACTGGATGACTGCAGCCATGATGCCCTCCTCATTGACACCGCTGAAGCCATCATCTGCGCCGAGGAGTCTGCTGCATCCGATGCCACGTGCAGGGAGACCCTCGCTACTGCCTCCCCCTCTTCCAGGACTGCTTCAAACTCCTGCTTGGAGGACTGTGTGAGGGAGCTGGAAATCATCTCCAGTGACTGCTAGATTTATAGTGGTAATGGCCTAAGAGTGCCTGTTGGTTGGAAACCCTCCGCTGCCGACTTGCTGTTAAATACACCTTGTGGCCAAATAAATCTAATGTTTTGGCTTCTTTATTCTTGGGCGTAGAGCTCATTTGTCCCTGCCTGTCACGCTCGTTAGCCACTGCCACGACCTACGAACCCGGAGATGGGGGCGTGTACAAGTATTCAACCCCTGTGGCGGGCACATAATATTTCTTCTCCACCCACTTAGATGTGGGGGGCAGGGAGGCCGGGGTCTGCCACAATGCTTTGGCTGGTTTTGGCAACCCATTGTGAACTGTGAACGCTGGAGGGTGCCACAGATGCCAGGACTCCAAAGAGTTCATCCACTGGCTCAGAAAGCTCCTCTATTCTGAGGCCCAAGTTAAAAGCCCATAGCAGCTAACAGGTCTTGGTGTACCCTGTAATCATCCAGAGGGGTGGCGTGAATGGGGCTCACCACAGCCTTGTCTGGCGAGGAGGATGAAGAGGCAGGAATCTGAGAGAGGGGCTGGATCTTCCTCTCTGGTTGGGGAGGTTACCGAAGGGCTGGCCAAAACAAAATCTTCCTGGTCTGACCAGATAGTTGCCTCCAGTGCTGCGGATGGCCCTCAGATGACTGCGGTACCGAAGGGCTTGCCGACGACTGAGCGTATGGTATCGCAGCCTGAGGGAACCCACACTGTCCCTGCAGCCAGCCTCAGATCTGCGGCAGCATGGGAAACCCAGTGGGTTGCTTGGGGGCTTGTCCTTTTGGGGAGTGGACCACTATTCTCCCAACTCTGAAGAGATAAAAGCTGGCGACCATGGGGGTGCCGAAGCCGCGTGCTTCTCTGCACCGCTTTTGGAGCGTCCAGGCTCCAGTGACTGGGAGCGGTGCCAGGAGCCTGAGCGCTGTTCACACCTTGACCGCGTCTTGTCCTTAGGTTTCCTACAGGGATTTTTGTGGTGCCAGGGCTCCGGAGATTCCCTGCGGGGGCTCTTGAAGCGATGCCAGGGCTCAGGGAGCGATGGCATTCTGGAGATCGACACCGGCAATCTTCGAATAGGTACCAATATTCTGGTGACTGAAGACTCAACTCTGACCCTTGCCGATGTGGTACCAGGGCATGGTACCAAGATCCCAGTGACCACTGTGAAGCCAGTGAGGAAGGGAGAGGCTATGGTGGAACCAACACTGGTTTTCCCTTTGACTGGCCTCCGGTCTGAGCATCTGAGCCTTGGTACCTTGTCCTACCCTCTCCACAAGAAGGGCCTTGAGCCTAATGTCCCAGTCCTTGTTGATTCAAGGGCAAAACTCTTTACAGATCTTATACTTCTTGTGAAGGTGGGCTTCTCCCAGGCACTTCAAACAGCTCTGATGAGGGTCACTCAGTGGGATAGGCTTCTTGCAAGAAGTGCAGGGTTTAAACCCCAAGGACTGGGGCATACCCCAATCCTGGGTAAACTAAACTACTAAGTAATAAACACTGAGACTACTATGTACACTATATAAAACAAAGAACCACTAGGAATACTGAAACTTACAGGAGGAAGAGAGTGTCCCAGCACTGTCATGGGCAGTAAGAAGGAACTGAGGGAGGGGAGCCAGCAACACCCTATATACGAGCACATATACACGCCATTGCAGAGGGTGCTAGAGCCCGCCCTACAGATACCACTAGGGGGAAAATTCCTGGCACCGGTGCATGCAGCGCACACACACCTAATTCTGAATGGACATGAGCAAACACTCGAAGAAGAACTAGGGGTGCTGCCACACCCCCTGTCTTGAAGTGGTTTCCATCATATACAGGGTTTAGAGTTTGGTTCAATGGCTCTCAGCACCCCCACTATAAAAATTGTTTCAGCACACCTGCAGCTTAAACCCTGTGAGCCCGAGTTGGCTGGCACTGGCCAACCACGGGTTTTTCTTTGCTGTGTAGACATATACTTTCAGTCTTCTGTGCTGGACATATGTGGAAATATTAGTATTGCCATCTGCTCTGTGGAGCCATATAGATGTGCTAATATGCCTAGTAAATAATTGTCAAAAAAAACATTTCCTGAACCTTTTTTGTTGTCTGTAGTGTTACAGATGTACTTGCTGACAGGTATTTTGAAATAAATTACCAAAATAATTGAAAATGGCACGATTATATTGTGTTATTTCGGCAAAGAAAATATGCAGAATTTTGAAGAATTTTAAAACACTGTGGAGCAGAATTAGGCCCTACATTTGTAAGGTGAAACTAAAATGTATGTTTGAGATATACTGAAACCCTTTGCTCAAATGGGACTCTCATAACCCTGCAAGGGTCCCAAATTATGCTGGTGTTGGTGAAGGACAAATGATGGCTCTCTGGTCAGTGAGAACTGAGTTGATGATGAAACTAAAGAGAAGAGGTGGTGGGAGATGTGTGTCTGGAGAAAAGTGAAAGGATGAGTTGAAACAATGTAGAGGATGTGAACCTCTTATGAACGGACTCGAAGAAACCCAAAATCGCTTTTGCTAAGGTCAGCCTATAAAACATTGCCTATATACCTTTAAATCTCTCTATAGGAATATGAAATAATTTACATAAATGTGGCTTAGATTTCTAACCCTATTTAGTTAAAATTGGTGCAACTTTGGTTTGTAGACAAGCCCTGAGAATCCTCTGTGAATGTCTCCCTCCTGAACTGTATTATGCACTGATATACAACCAAGAACTGGGGAAAGTATTTTTTTCAGTTTTCTATTACATGTCAATTTCTCTCTGCACATGTCGGAATTATATGATGTTAACTAAGACTGTGCTAAAGAAGACCCAGTGGTATGCAGAAAATATGGTCTGTGGAGACTTGTCATCACTGTAATATATAAATTGCCACAAATCTAGTCTCATAAAGTTTAAAAAGAAAAATAATTTCCAGACCCACGTCTGTGTGAAGTTCTGAGCTTAATGGGTTGAAAACTATGTCACACTCTCAAAGACACCATATAATATTGGATAGTCTGGTTTTGATTATGATTGACTTGCAATGTATGTGGATCTTGCATTTATTCATTTTAGCACTGATCATAGATTAGCACTAGTATTAATTAATAATGGTGTAGGAAATACCTCTATGTGTTCTCTTCAATTTAGAAAAAGTATATTAATACATTCAAATTTATAATAATACCTATATTTTATATAGAGCATATCAAAGGAATATATTCTTATTGGATCCATTTTCCCATTGCTGTTTTATTTAGAATAGCTGTGAGTGAAACAGCCTTTTGAAATGTACAATATGGCTTCATATGAAAAACACCCTTTAATATTTCCAAAAAAATTTTTAAAACTTGGTTACAAAATAATATCTTAAAATCCACACGGCATAATGGAGCAAATCCTACAATCCAGATTTGGATGTCTCGTTATTTCAAATGCATATGCTATTGCAGTTCTTTTCTCAAAATTAGGGAATGAAAAATTTCAGTCAAGAAGAATTTTGGATGTATACATCTGTGTGTTGCCTCAGTTTCACAGGAATTAAATACAGAAAAATATGATTTAGGTATATTTGTACTGTATAATAACCAGGATGGAAGGACGCAATGGTGTTCACTGGGCCTCTTTCTTCTCAAGTGCAGTAGAACCTCAGAGTTACCAACACCTCAGGAATGGAGGTTGTTCCTAAATCTGAAAAAGTTCGTAACTCTGAACAAAACGTTACGGTTGTTCTTTCCAAAGTTTACAACTGAACATTGACTTAATACAGTTTTGAAACTTTACTATGCAGAAGAAAAATGCTGCTTTCCCTTTAATTTCATTAACACAGTACTGTATTGTATTTTCTTTTTTTGGGGGGGGTGGGTCTCTGCTGCTGCCTGATTGCGTACTTACAGTTCCAAACGAGGTGTGTGGTTGGTCAGTCAGTTCATAACTCTGGTGTTCATAACTCTGAGGTTCTACTGTAATGCATGAGGCTGTGGTCCTTTCATCACAGTGAAATGCTGTGTCAGGCTCTGGCCTATTTAGTTTCAAGTTGGAATCTTTATAAGAAAATAACAAGTTAGAGCTAAATTGGCAACTGTTGTTAGCCTATATTTATTGTGGTTAAGAGAAATACTTTTAAATTATTCTGAGCCATCAAATTATGACCATAGCTGGCCTAAATAGCCATGTGATCTTATTACTGTTAACCTCATTTCTCACAACCACTTTATACATCTTGTTTTAAATTAGGTTGTATGTTATTCAGAGCAGGGACTCCATCTTCCTATGTATTTAATATAGGGGTTGAAAATAAAAGAGGACTTGATCTTCAATGGGGCCTTTGGGCATGACCAAAATACAAAGGAAATAATTCCTATGCCGCACTGGCACAATTGACAAATTTTATTTCAGTAGAACACCATACATTTCAATGGTACCTAAGTCATAAATCTTTACCAAGGTAATATATAAAAAGAAACAACAGTATAATTTTTCAAATTAAACTATCTTGTATTTACCTGTGACACTCTGAGTACCTTTCCCAGACCTGAAGAAGAGCGCTGTGTAGCTTGAAAGCTTGTCTCTCTCACTAACAGAAGTTGGTCCAATAAAAGATATTACCTCACCCACCTTGTGTCTGATGTTTTATATGTCAGAGAAAGGCCACTGACAAAAAAAGAGTCTAAGGTTGTTTATGGAACAAAAACCCTCTCCATCTTAAAAATACTTGAAAAGATAAATCCCAAAAGGAAAAATTTAGCCACAGTCACTCCTACTGGGTCTCTTACTCTTACGGTCTTTGAACAGCCTTCTGATCCACCAAATACTGTAAAACTGAATTAAAAGGTCATGCTGCTATTCTTGCCACCCTAGCTGATGTCTCTGCGGAACTGATAGCTTGAGTAAAAATTTCAAAAGAATGCACTCAAATTACACTTCAGATTTTGCCTGCTGAGTCTTTTTGAATTCACCATTTTTCACATCCCATTTTTTCTGATGTGAAAAATAGTGCCTATAATTTTAGAAATTGGATTGAGGCACCCTTGAAAACAGTCTTTAAAAAAAAACAAAAAAAACCATTTGTTGACGTATGATAGTGCTAATGCTTTTCGCCTAAAGGGGAAAAAAATGTTACTACTGAACAATATTGACAGCTTCTTGACCTTTCCCTTCCATTGTTAAAATCCTAGAAACAACAAGAACTGTTTTAGAGATAACAAGTAGTAAATAACCTTGCAGGTTTTACCAGAAAGCAATGACTATTATAATATCTGTGCCAATCTAATTCTAGCTGTGACAAAATCTCACACCTCAGCAGCTGCAGAAAAGAAAGCTAAAGAACTCAGGTCAATAAATTCTAATGGAAAAGAGGAATAGTAAGTTAAAGAATAAATATAGGGCTCTGATGTTGACAGTACTTTTGTTTGAGGTACTCTTTGGAAAAACACAGGTATGCAATGAACACACAGGAAAAATTCACAAGAACCAATTCACCCTATACAAATGAAGAGAAAAAGGCCATCAAACTCTTTTTCAGGAAACGTTGCTAGCACCATATGGCATATCACCCAAAAGTCAACAGTACATCCCTTTTCCTTCACTTATTATTATTTATTTATAGCATACTCAAAGTATGCTAAGCACTTTATAGACATATTTAAAGACCATGCCCCTGCTTTGGAAGAGTTCATTTGATAACCAGAAAAGAAAAAGGAGGGATCGGAAAAGGGAATAAACGATAAAACACACACGCACAGCAATATTTGGCATGTTAATTCTTTTTCCATGATCTTTATATCTAGTCAAGTCCCCTAAATGAGTCACTCACCATTGTTGCCCTATGAAAAAAATGCCCTCCTCTTTCCTCACACTCAATTCTTGGTTGAGTATGAAACCATTAGAAAAACAGTAGTTAGACAATATCAACATCAATTGTCCCAAGGCAACTTGCAGATGTAGTAGGAGTAGACAGAGGCCTGGGGTCTCCCTCATGTTCTCTTTCCCATTACCCAGGAGCAGCTTAGGCTGCTGATTCCCTGTTGACTGAGGTGAGAAAGTGGATTTGGCTTTAGGAATTAGTGGGACAAGAATCTCCCAGCTTCAGATGTCTAAGAGTGGCTCTTGCCACTGCTCCCCTGTGGAGGAAGGATCAAAAGGCCGCCCCCATGGTGGTATATGTTTGTACAGTGGAGTCTTGACCTAGCAGGTCTCTGCAATTTTCTTCTTCCTCACTTTAATCCCATCAAATGGGTCTGCTCTATGAGTCGTCTAACTCCAAAGTGTTCTGTTCAATGCCGTATCCTCCATCACACCACATGGTAACATGTCTTCCTTTATGTCATCCCACAACTACTTCTGGGTTGGCCTCTGTCTTTTTCCTTCAATCTCAGTCTGATCGAGTCTCTTACCTATAACTGTCAGGATGGGGAACTTTACATGACCAAACCATCTAAGCCTGTTCTCCCTCATTTTTTCTTTTATGGACATTGCTTTGAGCCTGTCTCATTCATCACATGGTCTTTCTTGTTTACACCACTTACCCATCTCAGCATTCACATTTCTGTGTAAAAGGTAACTTGCTCATGTTTCTTCTTTGTTGCCCAACATTCAGTGCCATACATTAAAACTGGATGGACCACCGTTTTATAGAATTACTCTTATTTTCCTGTTGGTCTTTGCAAGACACATTTTAAATAACAACAACAGTCTCCCTGCCCTAGATTCAGGAGCAGCTCCTGCCACTGCTGAGCATTTCATGGATCCCAAAATATCTAGTTGTCTGTCACATAAGTCTGATGGAAACATGATGTGAAACAGGGATGACTGCATTATACACAATTTTTAGGAAGGGGAGGCAGCATAGATCATGCATATTTTCATGAGGTGCTACCATTTTATTAATAAATGTAAAATTTGTGAAAAAGATGTACAGAACAGTAAAGGAAAGGGCAATGAATTTACACTACCAAGTTTTAAATCTGCTTTCAAGACTCTAATAACTAGAACACATGAAAGAGAATGGATGATGTGTTGGTAACATTGCCAGATGCATGATGTCAAGATCAGAAAATATGAAGAAAAAAACCCTAACCATCTTAAAAATCAAATTTAATCAAACCTGAGACCACAAACATTAATATGCCGTTATTGTGTTGCATCATGGTAAGGTAGAATTAGTGTTGTATGAGTGTCCTACAGTACTTTCACAGGTTTGGATTTTGTGTGTGTTTAAACTTAGAATTTCTCTGGCTTCTCGTGCTTGTCTTTAGGATACTTAGAACACCCCAGCAATGATTTTTACCCTTAAATTTCTGAGATGTATTCTCAAATTCAACTCCACTTTAACACAGTGTTTCGTCTGAAAATGTATTTGATGCCATGTTAATTTTAAATAATATTTTAATTTAAAATAATGAGGTCACATGGCACATATTTAAAAAATGTAACTACTCCGTGTCTCTATCACAACACATCATCCAACCAGTAAGCATTTCCTAAACTTTCTATAACAATTATTTTCCCCTTAACCATTTGCTCTGTTTTCTTTAAAAACTCATTCTATTTTAATTGTTATATAGTTATTTATTATTCACCACATAAATCTCTGTTCTTGCTAAAACATCTCCTATCCGTTGTGGTCCCTCATCAACCAACTCTTCCAGCCATCTGAACAGCTAAGGAAGATAGCAATGTGAGATGAAATTATCCAGTGGTTTTCTCAGTAAACAATTTCATTCTGTTAAGATTGAAACAAAAATTTGGAGGAATTTGGAGCAATGCTAAGAGCCCCAAGTTCTGGACTAACCTTAGGGAAAGTTATTAGAGACTCTTTGAACCTATTACTTCATCTAGTTCCCCTGGAAGCTGGAACGATGGGAAGGAAAAAAGTGTAAGATTTATATTGTAGTATAATCTGTATCATTTGTTAAGTTTGTTGTTCTTTCTCAATAATCCATGCCATCAACACAATATTTCTTTTTAGAAAGTTACTTTGGAGCTAAAAGTGGGAGAAAAACAAACTTGAATAAATTTGAATAAATTGATGCCTTTGGAAGTCTTGCCAAAGCTTTGTGAAATATGCAATAAAACTTGTATATAGCGGTTTGTTTTTTTAAATAAAGTGGATCCCCAGTAATTATAATAAAACATTTTAAAACAGCTTAATTAAACTTCTAGAGGAAGTTTATTATTCTCTTTGAAATTATAGTATATAGTCATAAACACGAGTCGTTTTAGACACATCCTCGGCTACCAAGAAAATTTTAAAATTTAATTTACAAAAAGGTTTTCTAAAGAAAAAATACTAAAAAAGTAGTTACCATCATTAAATTTTATACAGTGCTGCTCCTCTCCACCAAAAAATACTGAATCAGGAGAACAAATACAACACATACTTAAGGTCACACACTCTAAAAAAAGGTGTAAATGCTAAGAAGGGGATTCTCATAATTGTATAAGCATATTAATATAATAACTTAGTATAGTCAGAGATGGTTATTCCATTTGTTACCTAGGTTAGATGTTCTTTGTAGCACAATAATCTCCAAAATGCCATGGCTACACATTTTTATTGTGTGGGTAATGGCACACTTCAAGGAGACAGCCAGTCTGATTATATTTTAGATAATATTTTATACAAGTAAATGTGACTTAAACATCAATGTTGACACCAAAAAGAATAATCAATGAAGCAGTATACACAATTTTTAGATCAGGTACTATCTAATGTAACAATTGATGAACTTCATGTATGCATATATATTATTTAATTTATGTACTCTAACAATTTTTAATGAATTTGTTTGATCTAATTTCTGAGGTTCATGCAGGGAATGAACAAGAAGCTATTCTAACTTGAATTTCAAGTTTTCCTAGAACACATTTTGCCAGGTTTAATATAATACTAAAGCTGCATAACTTGAAAGAAAAGTGGCAACTGGCTACAACTCAAAACCATTCAATATTAAGGTAGCAGGAGGAAAATATTAAATCTTGTATAGTTATAATTTTTTCCACATTCTTCATACCATATATTGTGCGTATTGAGATGAATGAAAAAATTGATCCCTTTTGAGAAAGGCTTTGTGTTTTTTTTCCTAACGCACATATTCTTTCCTAAATGCACTGTATATAACTGCCATTAAACCTAATGTTAATAGAAATTAAGATACAAAAGGGAAAATAGATCCATAAATGTGAAAAATGGTAACAGAAAAAGATAAGATGTGTTTTTTAAAGGACACATTAATCAATGCTGACTTAAAAATAGAAATCCATTACACCCATAGAGGTGCTAGTAATAGCCACTAGTACCGTATATATGGTATGAATACATCATTAGATAAAATTATGTATACATAACATACGTGTGTATGTAATTCTAACTATACACACACACACACACACTTTATGCACCCTCATATATTTACAAAGATATGCACAGTGCATTTATGTGTGTTTGTGCATGTGTATAAATATGGATATTACTAATGCCTGTGTATTTGTATAATATAGATACACACACTTCAATGATATATACTCTCTGTTATATATACACACATATACAAAACACACATATGGCCCAATCCTGAAAGCACATACTTGTATGGTCAGCAGGACTATTTACGTGAGTACAAGTTTGCCATGTCCAGACCCTAATGATATTACAATACATTTGGAACCTGATTAACGATCAATCCATAACTTCAAAGTAATACAGAAAAGGAACATGTAGCCGGAATGAAAACTTCAGGACATATTGTACCAGTATCTCTACAAAGACATTTAGATATTAACGGTTTTAACCTCAAGTTTAAAACACTAGGGAAGGATGCATGTGTTGTTATACTCTATTTATAGAAGCTTTGGATTTGGCAGATGGCCTTCTATCTTAATATGCTCAAAGTAGTTTTGTAAGATGTAACTTTGATTTTTCCAGTGCTTAAATATTTTATAGTCGCTTTCCACTGAAAAATGTTTGTGAGCACTAAGCTTGTTAAAGTAAACAGATTATTTTTCCTATGTCCTGATTCACTTTAGGAAAAAGAAATACATTTTTAGAAATGGATTCTGCCACAAAAATCACCCCCACCAAAATGCAGATTTTGATTGTTATCTATTTTTGTAACTTTTTCCATGAAAAAACAATTTAAAGATCCCTTTTTGTTGGTGTACTTTTGGAGGTAAAAATACAGAAAAAACTAAAGAAAAAAGCAACACTTTTGCAGTTACAGAATTCTACTCTGGGATCTGATCAACCCTTCGTAAACATGCCTAACACACTTCAGCATTAACAAGAGTTACAGAGAAATATTCAGGGCTACAGCAGACCCAATAAAAGTTATGTCCTGTTTAGGTAGTATGGAGGCCAGTCCAAAAGGATTTCACAATACATGGAGTTATGTGAGACACTGCTATCTGAACGTTAGGGACCAGATCCTCAGCTGGTGTAAATCTGAGCAGCTCCATTAACTTCAATTGAGCTATGTTTATTTACACCATTTGAGAAGCTGGCCCAAGATTTATTTTCTTTCTTTTGTCAAGCCCAAATGTAGCATGTATATTAACCTAAAATGAACATTAGCTGACTATATCTATCCATGTGTTTATTTGTCCAACATTCTCTCACTCCAAAATTGTAGCTAATGTTAACTTGTGTAGATTCAGCTATATGAGAATCTAATTTTATTTCCCTGAAAAAATTAGTATACATTCTAATTGCATTTTTTCATTCCACTGCTCCAAGACAAAAAGACGGGATGAATATTCATTGAGTAATTGGGATTTCTTTGCATTCATACAGTGGAATAGATGTGAGCATTTGCTAGAATCCTATTCAAGCCTCCTATTAATATTTATAAAACACTACAGATTGTTTATATAAACAGAAGGTTATTTTTAAGTTTCACCAGAAGTTAACATTACACGTCATATAAATTCAAAATATTACTGACTTGGCCCCAGTTTTTTTATCTGTACGCATATATATCCCTGTGACCTACTGTATTATTGTTATTATTATTATAAACAGAAGATTTTTCATGCAATCCTATAACTAAAAATACCAGAGGCCTGGTGCTGTAAGAAAATGAGTGCCCTCAACTCACAGTGGGATTGATAAAAGTCGAGAGCACTCAGCACCTCACAAGATTGGAGCTATAATTGTCAAGGCAAAGTGATTTAGACTTTTAGTTCTCGTTTTCAGACCTTCACATTGACTGCTCAACTCACTCTAGCATGCATGCCTCAGACAAGTGTACCAGAACTCTTAATTAAAGGACTTCAATTTTGCCACAAAAGGAGCTAGATTGTAATGGCATCTTTTGTCCCGTGGTTAATGAAGGATGAGATATTGTTTAAATAATTAGTAACACTGCTGAGATGGAATGCAAATAATTAGCATAGCTTGACACCCAAAGCTACATATCAAGAACCAACTAGTTGCTGCTGTTAGCATCAACACTATGCTGATTTAAAAAAAACTCCACTGAAAGAAAATGTGGAGTGTGTGTGTATGATTTTTTTTTTTAAAGGAAACTGTTTACATTAGAAATTTATGAATAGGTCCAGCTATTCTACAAAATGATACCTGTTCATTTCTTTCAAAAATATTTGTACCGCCAAAAATACCATTATTTAAATAAAAAGATTTCAACAAACATCAGTTTTATGCATTTCTTTTAGTTTAAATTTTAGTTCGTTAATTTTAACATTGAGTTTGTTAGCTTCTAAATGTCCATGTTGATGTAAGGCATCATATAAACTCAAGATCAAGATCCTTCCATTGTTAGCTACACTGCTGCTGCTGGACTGACCTAGTCAAATACCCTTAATGAAGGAGGAGACCAGAATTCAAGAGTGGATTTGGAACTCCTGATTGTCAGACAGCAGAGGACAGATCTTCAGCTGATGTAAACCCACATCTCTCCATTTATTTCAAAGAAATGATGCCAATTTACACCAGCTGTAGATCTCACTCTAGGAGTTTAGAACATAAATATTCTCAGCCTCTGGGAGAAGAAGGGTATTGAGAGAAGGGATAGGGCACAGTTTTCAAATAGCCTTGCTGATGGCCAGAGAAAGGAGCTTCGATCTGGAAAGAACCTACCTGACCAACCACCCTTCTACCCAGAATGTACTGCAGCACATGGAGGGAAGTTGAGATTATACGAGGGAAGTGGTAGCTCATGATGAAGTGGATACCAAATGGCTTTCATACAGCCTTGTTATTATCTGACAGAACTATCCGTGGGAGGAGATCAACCACCCTGGCAGGATTGATGGGCCAAGGAAACACACGTTTGGGTATCTTCCTACCTCGGACACAAAATGCCAAAACATTGTAAGACAATATGTAAAAAGAGAGATAATTTTAGTAGGAATTTAAACAATTATTTGCATCGTCATTAAAGTGAAATGGCATCCTATGATATTCATCTACTCTACACACTGCATTCATGTTCACAGCCAGAGCTAGCAGAAAACCTAAGCACAGTAGAAATTAGCATGGCTTCAAATATATTTTCCTGGCTATTAGCGATATTAACGCAAAGCTCTGAAGAAAAAGAGACAACGGTTTTAAAAGTGCTGTATTTAGGCTTACTACAGCTAAATAAATCAAAATGAGATATTTCCCAATTGCTTATATTGAGAGCCTCAAAAATGTACTTACCCAATATTTAACTATGGCATGTATTTCACATTAAATAGTGTATTCCTATCAATATAAATCAATGAACAATGACATAACAGTTCTAATTAGTCTACCAATAGTAACACCTCATTAAGCTTATTTTTTTATATCCCTATTACATAATACTACACATACAATATTACAAATCATGATAAAAATCTTATTTATCAAAGAATAAAATTTTATAATGTATGTCAAAATAACTATACTTCATTATTAAACAAGAAAGCCTTTAAGATGTAAAAGAAAGCTGTCAGTCTCAGCCAGATTTTGTCCCAATTACTCTTCACTGTTTCAATATAATCGTATGATTTTGTGTGCGCGCACTCATATATATATATACATACAGTGTTTGTGTATATATACACACACAGGCATGTACGGGCGCACACAGCAATGTATGTGTTATTAGTCTATATATTTTGAGATAAGACCTCTAGTTAATTAAACCTATTCAGTTAGTTTCTTACCATTGAAACCATTGTTTGCAGAAGACGAATGCAATTTTTACCTTCATACTCATGATCTCTCAGTTGTAGTCTTGCTTTTAAATAATCAAAGCCCTAAGGAATGTGGGGAAATGGGGGGATGGTCCTGAGGTTCAGCTTTCTTATTTTGCTTTGCAGCATCATGCAAATCTAGCAACTAAAAGATCCCGGGTCAAAGAGGTATAATGCTACTGTACTTAGTTACTACTACCTGAGTTAGAGCTTTGTTAAATTAATTCTATGCTGAAACTGGAGAACATCCAGAGAATGTGTGTTAGCAATACCGATACTATACTGAAGACATTCTGCAATGGAACACAAGGACTGTCAGAGCAGCATTGCTACCTGATAGGATAGATGCCATTTCACTGTGGAAATGAAGGGGATCACATAACCAAGGGAATGTTACAGATAGCTCTAAAACAATTTCTTCCCCCCCCCGCCTCTCATTTTCATAGCTTATATAAATATGGATGAAAGCTATTGCTAGGAGAGTGGAGTTAGTATTCAATTTCCTTGCTGATGAAGCAAGTGGAGTCCTGAAGACAGCTCTTATAAATACATCCCCTGCTTAGCAGTGATGCAGAGGGATTTCAAGATGTAAGCAACCAAATTAAAAATAACCATCATCAGAACATTTCAAGAATGTCTGAAATTTCAATCAGTGTCCATGTATATATACACTCACATACCCACCCCATGTGTTCAACAGTCAACAGTAAAAACTTACCAGTTGCTATGCAAATGCTTTAGGTAAATAAACAAGTTTACCTCAGTTTTTGTAATATACTTGGTATTCCCTATGGTATGTTTAGATAATACTGAGGTAACTTTGTCTAAAAAGAAAATAATTGACACCTTTTCAAGAACAGATATGTGTGTGCGCATGCATATTATATACATATATATATTTACAGACTGCACAACTACCCATATCAACCACTCACCGGAGGTAAGATAACGTATTTCCCCATCATGCAACTAAGCAGTCATTAAGCATCTTTTCACATCCCCACTTGCTGGGCTATAAAGGGTGAGTAGGTAAAACTAACCTTTAATTTGTCATAGCGCTCACTCAGAGCTGCCACCTGATGATCACGATGCCGTCCAACCAGTTTACACAAGGCACAGATTAGCTGGTCATCAGTCACGCAGTACATGTTAACTTTCTCATCCTCATGCTCCAGACACATTAATCCTCTGATGTGAGAGTCTGGAATAGGCTCTATCAAACGGTGGCCTGTGAATGGCTTCTTGTTCGGATGAGTCGCTTTCAGGCACTCCTCGCAGTAGGACACCTCGCAAGTGACACAGGTCTTCATTGCTTCCTGGGCAGGGTCCTGGTCACAGAACTGGCAGAGAACTTTTTCACTGGATGACATGCTGTTGCTATCAAATGCCCGCTCTCGGCGGGTTTCACTAGGAGAATTGGGCCCACTCACTGAAGCTTTCTGAAATCTGTCGATAATATTCTGCAGAGTGACGTTGCGCTTCAGTCCGTCTAGACCACGTTGACTGAGAGTGATGACATAACGACAAGTAGGGCACTGGAAGGCAGTGATAGATTCCACTGATTCGTTGGTGGCACAGTGGGAGACCAATATGCGATGCGCACAGTTGAAACAGAGGCTGTGAGCGCAAGGCAGCAGCAGTGGATCCTCAAACAGCTCCAGACAGATAGGGCAGGTCAATTCTGACTCCAGTGTTTCCATCTTCAGGCAAAGCTTTCCTGTGTCGTCAGCGAAATCCAGGGAAGCTGATCAGCTATCTGGAAACGTAACGTAAAATTCGATTAGGCGAGAGAGAGCAAGGGGGTCAGCCACGGGGGGTTGTCAACTTTCGCAACTGTTATCGGTACTATCAAACCACAACACCAGACTGAAGAGCTATCTAAAGTTTTGAATCGGCATAGGCACATGTCAAGGTATTTAAAATTGCAATATTTTGTACTTAACAAATACAATTAAAAAAAATAATTGTACTATTTTGTATTTAAAAAACAAAAACAATAAAACCCTTTTTTCAGTTTCTCTATCTTTAACATGAGATTGAGGGTAACAGCAGATGGTTCTGGTGCTTTTGCATTATTAAAAACCAAAACTAAGACTTTCAAACAGCAGAACAATGTATCACAGTAAAAATAGATTCCTGCTGCAGAAGCGGCTTTCTGCTTCGCTAACCTACTGGCATTTTTTTTATATTTCTCTTTTGAAGAACGGCAGAACAAGAATTAAGCCACAGCATTATAATAAATAACCTAAAAGCTCCTTGTTGCTTCTGTATTTCACATTGTGGCATTGTCTCTGATTACAATTTTTAAGTAACGTCACAGTCATGTTACAGCTGTGTATTTCTCTCTCTGTATCTATGTCTATATATCTGTGAATACACAGGTAGTTGAGTGTATAGGTCTATGCACAGGTAGTAGAGTATATAGGTGTATATACATATATATTCTCGAGTATGTATATACGCACAAATACATTGCACACCACACACACTCACATGTTTATAATACGGTGTAGATATGCAGCAGCAGTGACTGATACAATAGAAATATCTAGAGTGATTATGCATAATAAATAGAATATAGATATATATTTTAAAAAGAAAATATTAGCTCAGCACCAATTTGAAATGAGTTTGACCTAAGACCTAATATGAGCTTCTGGAAGATCTCTGGAATAAAGTGAAATATCTGTGGTTTGTTTAGTTGAACAAATTTATGTCTGTGTGTGTATAATCTTTGTTGTTACAATTTAGAAAGAAAATAGACTATCGGCTGAAAATACTCAGTTTAGTGATTTATGGGTCAGTTGAAGTGCATTAGGAATCACGGATGACTTTTAGATGGAGGGCATGGGATTTTCAAGAAAACGCAGCAGTACATCCCTGGAAAGAGATCAACTGAAACCTCATTTTGTTTCCTCTTCTCTATTCAAGTTACAGGGAGTGATTCTGAAAGAGTCGCCCTACGCAGCTCTCCCTGCCTAAGCTCCCATCAAGGGCCCATTGCTGTTGCAAGCAGACAGGTCAGTGAAGCAGAAGCAAAAGCTATACTTCACACTCACAGAGCTGTACCTCTTCACAGTACAATCTATTTAAGCTTTGTTGCTCATAACTGAGGACAGCTTTAGATGGCACAGCTGCATACTCTTTACACTGTAAAGTCATTGTTCAGTTGTGTGAACTCCTGCTTCCCTCCCATTCCCCCTCCCCCCAAAAAAAGTCACATACAAATCTTGGTTCATTAAGGGTAAAGAGAGCCTGGTGCTCATTAGCAAGCTTGGGAACCAAATCTCTTTGAATGTTCTGCATTTCACTACAATTCAATTTGGTACTGCAGTTACAGTGACAGGAGTGCTATATATAGCCCAATACAAACCATAACAGAACAGAAAAGTCCAACAAATGGTGGGAAGGTTCAAATCACCCATTAATTCTCATTCATACATGTTTTGTGGTAAGGGCAGTGAGGCTTTAGTTCCAGAGATATACTTGGAGATCAGGACAATATGCCCCTTTGCAGTCTTCCAGATATTTGCCAAAAAAATCTGGAGATTTTTAAAACCCACTGACCGGTCTCAATTTTCAGGTCTACGGTGATGATGATCTTGGGTCAACTAAAGTTCACTTTAGCCACTGTCTAATTCAGTTATAACTATCCAACAAATGCCAGAAACACATGCTGTGCCTGTAAAAAACTTAAAGACCTGTTGATTTGACATGGGCACAATGATAACTCTCTACTCTCACATTAACCACAGTCACCCAGCACACAAAAGATGAAAGCATATTCTGCAGATGAAGAACAGTGTCTCTTTTCTCTTCTTCATTCACTGTCCCATGGAAGATCCAGATGATCAAAACCTCATTCATGCTATTTGAATCCATTCCACACCACAACAGAATACCTCATCATCCATTTATCTTGCATTTTACATGAAAACAAGAGCAGGGGATTTATGGTTGGCAGAAGCCAAGGTTTTAATCAGGCAAACCTAGTCATTACTTCTACACTGGTACTCCAGTGAAAACACACTGGCCTTCAGAGTTTCTTACAATTGTTTAGGATTTGGGCCTTCTTCCATGTTCCCTTTGTACATGAAAATCCCTTTGGCTCTCTGTGTGTCAGATGACCTCCTTATCTCTGTTCAGTTCTCTCCTTGAAACACATGGCTTTTAATGATAATCAGCTACAGCTAAACCAGGAGGAATATGCACCACTGATCCAAAGGTTGGAGCTTATCCAGTGTTTCAGATGTGTCTTTACAGACTATTTTGTCCAAGTCTGATTTAGGATCAGATTCTGATACCTTTACTCATATTGAATGGTAACTTACTCCTTGTGTAGTACTACTCAGTGCAAGTAAGGGCATCAAAATCTGGCCCTGAGATTGTAAGCTCGTTCAGACAGAGACCAGTTTTTTGTTTGTTCATATTCGAACACATCAAGGGAGTTCAATAAATGATACATTTCCCCTTGTAGCAAACATTGCTAAAGCCTCTAGCAAAATCATCTGCATCTCCTCTCCTTTGCAGCTGACAATGACAATTACTTTTAATAACGCTACACTTTTCATTACCACTGCATCTGTGACTGAACCAAACAATGTAAGATCTAAGAGGGACACAGGAGGGCTCGTTTTCACAGTATGCTAAAGACAATCCAAAGAGGAATGTCTAACCAACTACAATCCTGCTATTACTTTTAAAATGGACTTTTAAACAATTCAATGCAGGTCACGTTAGCAACCCACCCACAAAGTCTCTTAAAATGCAATGCCATTTTTCTCAAATTTTCACGTATAAACTTACACTTTCCTGAGATTTCTGGAAAACTTGTAACCACTTGAAATTGGAAGACTGCACGTTAGAACCAATAAAAACTTATGCCAAGCGTATTGTCACAGAAATAAAAGTTCAATATAAATGGCTAATATATACACATTGTTTCATAAAATTACTGCCACCCAAACAGTGCTGGAGAAACTGCAATAGGGAAAAGAACTTGGAATATATAATTTGGTACTTTCAAAAACATAGAATTATAGGCAGAAAATGATGTTACCAAAATATCATTGCAATTAGAAATGTTAAGTTCTACTCACAAAAGGTCATTTTAACAATAGATAATAGCAAAATAGAAAATGCTAAAACATGAATATTATTTCTAGCTGTGAAACTTCAGTAAGAACTTAATGAAGGCCTGGCTTGACATGAGTAATTGGACAATATTGAGGTCTCACTTCTTGGGAGACAGGATAAGGATCAGTAGGCTGGAAACAGAAAGTCTGTATTAGCTAAAATAAAAGGGAACAATTTACATCGGCCAACGGAACAATGGTTAAGATCAGTCAGGAATGAAAAAATGAGATAAAGAGAAAATCGTACATGGACAGTGTGTGGACAGAGCATGCTGTACAGAGATTAGTTCCTACAAAGTGAACAAGCCAATCCCAAAACATGTGAGGCATGTATAGTATAGTAACATGTATAGTAAATGCAATGTGATGTGTGAATGTACATAAGAGGAAGAGGTTTGCTGTGCATCTCTGGATGTGTGGTATTCCCTATACCCACCCACTACCTTTGAGTCTAATCCACTCAGTGTAGCTATGCCAAATAAAGGAATCTGTGTGACAAGACTGGAGTCAAACTGAATTCTTGGGGAACTGAATGGAAAAGGTCTCAGGGGAAACTCAACACATGGAAGTCTGAATCTCCCCATCACATAATGCAGCGCATGGAATATGGTGGAAATAGAGCGTTGGCCTTATCGGGTGAAATGTCACTGAAGTCAGTAACAAAACTTCCATTGACTTTAATGGGCCAGGATTTCACCCATAGTTTTAAGACAATCTGAAGAACTTTGAAGTGGTGATAACTCCTTTAAGTTGCATAGGAGAGCAGCCTCATTTCTCTTTTTCTAGAGAACTTAAGAGAAATGGACAATTTAAATTTAAATTTGACTAATTTTAATTTAGCTTGCAACTGTCAAGTACCATCATAGTACAGTGGAGAATTCTTCATTTATATGATTTCATTATGTTTATGATATGCGTTATGATTTTATTTTAATACTATATTTACTTTATTATTTCCGTGCTGTATTATTTTATTTAAGCTCCATTTAAACACTCAGAACAGGGATATTAAGAAAAAACAGAAACCTGAGAAGAATGTGTCTTAGAACTGTATATTATTAGTTGGAGCTGTATGAAAGGAATGAATATAACTTCAATAAAGAGCTACATTTAAAGAGAAAATGTTCATAGTGGAATGTCATTTTTTAAACTCGCAGTTCTACAGATCTATTATTGGTCAAAAAGCCTAACACTTCTTCACTGATAATATCCAACAAAAGCCAGAGCCTGTGCCATTGAAGTCAATAAAACTCTTGTCACTGATTTCAATGAGAGCATGATCAAAAATATATTCCCTGAGGAACACATAACATGTTCTTCTCAGCAATAATAAGTATTTTGCAACTATTTCTATAGCAAAGAGAGAAAAATTTCAATGTACCCGACCACTGTGTTAGCATCCCCCCTTCAGATGACATTGAAATTAACCCCTTAAACAATTTTTTATGATAATAGACCAAAGTGCAGCAATAATATTGTACTTCTGAATATTTCTCTTCTCCTTCTCTTTGGTCCTGGCAGTGCTACAGCAATTAAATACCTTAAAATTCCTACACATACCAAGAAGCTTCTATCTTTGAAGGTGGATCTGATAACACATCTATACACCTGCCTATCTCATACTCATCACCATACCATTTGAATGCCTATTTTTTCTCTTTAGCATTAACTACATGATTAATGTCATTATTGCCAGATAATGTCACCCACCATTTTGACCCAATAAATTCAGGCCAAGACTAGGTATTGCTAATTTCTGATTAGTGCTAATTTAGTAATTGAGATAAAACTATACTAAAAAGTAAAACTATACTTAAAAATAATATCAGAAAGTCAATGGAGAATTCCCCTCACGAAGGATAACTCTCCACTGGAGTAAAGCTATCAGAGGTGGCCTCAATGCTTTTATACGGCTGCCCATCCTCCAGAGAAAGTGCAAGGAAGGGGCGCATTGGAGTAGGTCATCGACAAGATGAGGTAGGTAGGAATGTGGCAGAATGGATCTCTGCTACACTTGAACCTTCATTGGCATAAGGTTCTTGAGACAGTGGCATAAATTAGGGCTGTCCCTGAGTCATCCTAAACTGTGCTGGGCCCAGTCAGCTCTGAATCAGCTGCCATTCTCCACTATGTTCAAGTGCATGTAAAACTGTGTAACTTGGTAACGGACTGTATTTATTCAGAAGCATAAAAGTGTATCATGTGCTATATCTGGAGAGTCTCTGACATTTCACCTCACTAACAAGATTTCAGTTTTTCATGTGTTGGTGAATCAGATCCAAAATATACCCAAAGCACTTTCCATTGGACGTTTTTCCTAAGCAACATTTATTGACACCATATTGGCTGATTCTGGGTTTCAATACTGCAGTGTCAGGCCCCGTGCCGCAAACACTTACACACATCACCAGCGTCAGAACAGAGGGGCAGGCCAAGGAGCCATGCCACTTTTTAACAAAAGAAACACGCATGCTTTCTGCGGGATGTTTAAGTATTAATTCCTCTGCCACTTTGGCCTTGGGTCCCCCTCTTCTACAAAGTTACCAGGCACCTGAAGGGCCATTGTTTCCCCACCTCCTTTAAAACCTGGCTGGGAGGGAGTGCTCCGCGACCTGGCCTGGCCGGCCAGCACCCGGGTCCCACTCTGCATTGAGCCACATACCAATGATTGGACCCTCACCTGTCAGCTACCAAAACTGCAGCGGAGACTCCTCTTGGTGCCAGGGACCTGCTACCCGAGGGCTTTGAGCTGGTCAGCAGGGAGAGTAAGGTAAGGAGAGTGTGTGGTGGTGGTGCTGCGGGGGGAGCAGGGACTCTGGGCTGGTGGGAGGGGTTAAGGGCTCCAGTAGGGTAGGACTGAGAGCTCTGGGAGGGGCAGGGACTCCAGAAGGGTGAAGCTTGTGGGAAGAGTGGGGTTTCTGGTAGGGTGGGACGGCGAGAGGCTGGGGCTCCAGGGGGGTCAGGCTGTTGGGGTTGAGGGGGGGGAGCCACACAGGTATATAAGTGTGCAAGACTGGAGAATTAGACATGGAAAACCTGCGGATGAAATTTATTTAGAAAGTCCTTTCAAACTTTACAATACATTTTTTAAAAAGGTCTGATTATATAAATTATCAAGTTATAATACGTTAATCAAAGAATGGCAGTTACAAAACACGTTGCAAAATCTTTTTAGATACCATACAGAAAGATTGTAAGCACTTTCTGTACAATACAATGAACTTCAGTGAAATTGGGAAATGGAGTCAAAGTCAGAATTACTGTGAGTGTGTGTGTGTGTGTGTGCTTATGTGTGTCTGCCTAGTGCTGACACAAGGTAACATCATAATAGGCAATGCCTGTTTTTCAGGCTAACAAGGTGTTGTATAAATGCACTGTAAAGTGTAGGTAAGTATTCACATTCTTGTCATAGAATCTGATATGGGCACTAAAAGAGGCAAGAAAAAAACCCTATGTCTAACCTGTAATTGATAGACTTGGAATTTCTAGTACTAGCTCCGAAGAAAGAAAAAATGGTTATTCTTTTTGCAGTTTTCATCTTGCTCTAGGATATAAATAGAATAATTGTAGGGAACAGTTAGAACATTTAGAGGCAGATTCAAGAAGTAGTCCTAATGCTATTAAACAACACTCACAGCCCTATGTTTAACAACTTTCAACTTCTATATCTCAGATAACTGAGGTCTGTGATTAACTAGTGCTGTTAATAATTCTCAATGTCAAAGTAATTAAATTAATGGATATATTTTTAAAGGACTGTAATCATCCACATGGAGCTGGTAATCAAAGCTTAAAAATTTATTCCTAATACTCTGTGAAAAGAAGCATTCACCACATTAGGGAAAGCAAGTTGTCATTATATATAAGCCTCTGTTTACTGCAGAGAATCTCTTCTCCCAGCGTTTACATCATACAACTGAGGGTTAATAAAACGTCATAGGAGTGTACTCATTCAACAGCTTCTGCCACAAGTCATTATTTAATGTGAATATTTCACACGATTCATACATTTTCATTGCCAAGGGAATAATTAACTGTGTTTCTACAAGTAAAATACATACAATATGTGCATAATGTTTGTAACTGTTTACAGCAGATAGTTTTAGATACTAACAAATGCAGCCAAAGCACATTTGCCACACCACTTGTGATTACACTTCGTCCTGATGGCATCATTCTCTCTGTGCATGCATGCATACTTGTCAGTTACGGAACACATGTTCGGAAGGCCCAATCCTGCAAGTCGACATCAGTGGGACTTAGAACGCTCAGCACCTCACAGGATTGGGATCTTCAGTAGAAAAACACACATTCATTTACCAAACTGGAATCTAATCATCATCTGGGAACTAAAATATTCTTTGAGCTTTAAGTTAAAAACAGAAAAATCAAGATTGGCCATATACACTAAAGCCCCAAAGGGCTAATAAATAATAGCAGATATATATTTTAAATGTACTGCTATAAGTTTTAGAAATTGAATGCACTTTTTTTTTTTTTTTTTTAAATATTCATGTCTGTCAACTAGTTCTACATTTTTAGGTGTGTGATTTAATATTTCCCAAGAATGCTGAAAACAAAGGGCTAGATCCTCAGCTGGTGTAAATCACCCTAGCTCCACTGACCTCATGACTGAGCTCTATTAACTTGACTGATTTACTCCAGTTAAAGACCTGGCTCACAAATCTCTTACACAAAACTAATTCGAACCCCTTAATTTGAAAAGAGATTTATTTCAAATGTCTCTCTAGTTACACGGCAGCAAAAATTGGGCATTTCACTTTGATTCTTGGTCCGTGCATCAAGGTGATAACAACCATGTACTTACAAAGGTTTGGATGGGAACCTAGCACTACAAGGGTAAGCATCATATTTAAACTCATGACCATCCTGAACTCTGCATATCGATCTTGACCATAAGTCATAAACTGTCAGAAGGAACCTAGGGTCTGTTCTCAACATCACATAGAGCCTTTAAGATGGCAGTAAGAGGTGCTCTGGGAGTTGCAACAGTCAGGTTATGACCTCACTTGTCTCACAGAGCTTTTAATTTAAACCCACTGAAAGTTCAATGTACAGATGCAATCTTGCCTAAATAAAGCTCTTGCTTTTTTTAAACTAATCACCATCTTACCCACCAGGCATACCCTGTCAACTTCACTGCCTTGCTTGCTCCTCCACACATCTGATAGTTGGAAAGTCCAATCAAGAAAGTGTATTTTTATTTTAACAGACCAGAAATGTGTTCTCAGTATTATACTCTGCACATTTGCAACCACTATGGAAAGAATCAGCTGACTGGCTTCTAAAAGACTTCCCAATCTAACATTTAACATTTTATTCCAATTGTGTGTCTATCACACTTATATTTCCTGTCTGTACATACCTCGGACTGTCTGTGTAAGACCAATAAGTGTATTTGCAAATCAAGATTGTATTGATAAGGTAAGTTGAGGGTGAAAGATTTAAACTGTACATCACTTAAGTACTTAAGTAGATTTAAAACGAATAATAACAAAAACACCTTTGAACTTGCACACATCTTTCATTCAAGGATCCCAATCAACATACAAACTTTAAGGGACAAAGAAGTTTCTGCAAGCTGATAAAGTTGTAGCAGTGTGACAGAGGAACGTTTGGACCTAATCAACAGAGCCTCACATGGCCCCATTGATTGCACAGATAGGATAAGAGGCAAATTATAGCTGCTCTGTTGTAGCGGAGGAATATAGTGCTCACAGAGCCCGGCTATCTGTGCAGGAGGCAGCCAGATTTGGCTGCTTGTATCCCGAAAGAACAAAAGGACAGACAATACACGTCTGTGTGGTAGCAAGCTCATGATATGAGTCCCTCACACATATAGGATGGCGTCTGAGACTGCTCTGAGAAGAATGCAGTCATTACCCGTAATAGAGGTGTCACAGGGGACACCAGTAAGAACGGTCCCCTCTGGTCCATGCAGGCAGAATTATTTCAGGACTGCTTTCTACACCTCCCACCCATCTTCCTAGCATGGTTCAGGCTCTATGAACTATAACACTGACTTGCAAAGTCTTCATAGCAAGCAGTTGCAGAACAAGGAGCAGAAACCAGCCCACTGCTCCAACCACCAGAGACAATGTCTATTTTTGTGCCTTATGTCAGTTACACTTTAGTGTAATTGACTAAGGGATCTGCAAAGCAACTGTCTCCAGACTTCCTGATATCATCCATGGAGAATTTACAAATATCTTTATTCAAATACTGTATCCCAAGAACACCAAGGAACACATCTTTGGGTCAGGAGTGCCTCAAAGATGGCCATTTAATTTTCATTATTGACTGTTGCCCCATCTCATTTCCATTCAGTTTTGTTCTGTTACACGATGAACAGGAAACACAATTTAGTCACAAGCAAAGAGTCACTCCTGATATAGTGCAGTGAGAATATAACAAGCTAGCAGTGTTTGCCTGAAACAATTCTCCCTGTTAGCAGGTGTTGACCCTGCTGGGAAAGGATTCTGTTCTGGTCTATTCTATTCAGGAATAAGGAGGTTCTGCTGTCTCACTGAGGCAGGCAGCTCCATATCCCTGCTGAATATGAGCATGGTGCAGATAGTTTCCTACAGGGAGACGGTGTAGGATGGGGGCTGAGCACTCTAAGCAGGAACCCTAGGAACAGCCAAGCCTGGGGAGAAAGCTTGAGCTGCACTTTTGTATCTTATTGTTCATTTCTTTGAACAAGATAGTGATTTGCTGTTATAATACTATGTAGGTGAGTAAGCAAGTGTAAGACCCTTCCTCCCTCTTTTTTTTCCACTGTGCAGGCCACCAGCATCACTGCTCTGGGTGTTGGAGGGACACCAGGCTCTACAAGATCACTGCCCAACACAGGAAGGAGAAATCTGCTATTGGGATTACCAGTAGCTGATTATTTCCTTCTTGGAGCAAGGGTGAACCTTAGAAGGAATCACAATTTGGTGTCACAATTCATTCCCTGGTCTGCTGTGCACTGCCTCTTACTCAGGGTGAGATATAAAGTCTCAGTCTTGCCCCTTTATTAATAAAATCAAACCTTGGTAAAGAGGTGAGTTCTTCACTTCGTGTGAGGGCTTTGTTTGAGAACAAGTTGCAAAAGGGACCTGCTGCCAGAAAGAGCCTGCAATGCTTCATTCTCATTCCCACTCCCTGCCATATGAGAAACTTGGCAATCTCAAGTATATGCTTCCTTGTACTTGCATCCCTTGTAAGGAGCACGGTGAGACAAAACAAACAATTGCCCACAACTATACAATCTTGCCTTGAGGGCTTTTAGCAGCCATGCAGAACAATAACTTTAGTTCTTCAAGCTAGAGAATTAAAAGCAGCAAATGGAAGAACAGTATCCGTAACTGAATGTGCAACTCAGACGACAAAGTGCCAAATGTTATCAGTTCATTTCAGTCTTTTTACCAGGAGATTTTCTAGAGCACTCATCACAACAGTACCTAATTACTTCTGATGACAGCATGAGAAAAAGTGAATACCTAAGGTTACAGCTTTTTGCAATGCCACTCATCAACAAAATGTAAAATCTCCTTTAATTTAGCTCAGCTTTTTAGACCTAGGGCAAATTATACATTTCTGGTCAATTACTAGAGCACACTGAATCGTGACTTTTACTAGTTGAAAATTAGTAATGTGATGGAGAGAATTATTGGCGTGGATCTGTACAATTCCAGCCCCACCCCCACCCTCAACCCCCACCACACACACACACAAGCATCATTATCCATTAGATTTTTAAAACTGACCTCTCCAAATGTCAGATTATCTTGCCCCAAGACAGACAATTGTTCAGTTTGAAATATCATACTGCAATATGGAGATTAGGAATTTAGTAATTGTGGACCATACACACCCCTGGTTTCACCATATATAGTACATCTGGCGGGCAGTATGTCAACAGCACATGGAAATAAAATAGTTTACATGCTCAAACTGTCTCTATACCACCTTGACCTTTATGGTGCTAAAAAGTTTATCCTTCTAAAATGTCTCTCTAAGACATTATCCTAGTGCATGTCATGGTTTTAGATTATGTAATTATGATTGGTAACAAATGAATATTTAATATCGAAAGGTGATTTCAAAGACTTGGCACAAGCACTGTAGAGGGCTGTAGGGAATTTCATGTTTAATGACATAACGGAAAGAAAATGAGCTACCTCACTATTTACTTAATAATTCTAAAACAGAACTACAAAGTTCCAGCTGTATTTAACAGACTAAAGGTGCCTAACATCCCTTTCAGGTTTCTTTAGTAACTTAATTGATAAAACAACAACATGCACACAATTTCAAATAGCTTATTACTGAGAAACGCCCATTTTTGTTAAGCTTTCCATACAGAGAGGATAATTTTCTATAACAACCCAAAAACATAAAATGCTGCATTACCAGATTGTTAAAAACATTAGAAAATATTTTTGAAAATGCAAAATGTAATCTTGTCATTGAAAATTTAAGTATCTGTTCCAGCTCTCAAGAATGTATCAACTCACATACCCACCGATGGATTTCGCCCTAGTTCTTTTGGCTGATACATTTCTGTAGAGAAAGACCACGTTGACCCACTCAGAAAATACTGACAACCAAAAAAGCCAGGTATTAGCAGCTACCACAATCCTAGTAATCCTGAATCAGTGCTGTGACTGTGTCTGGAACTGTGAGACAGTTGACGCTGAACCACAACAGGAAAATCTACTCTACAATTCCAGGAAAACCAGCTCCACCTAATCACCTCCGCCAGAGTTTAAGAATCAAAAATCCTTCAGCAATCCAGATGCCTTAGTCACTGACCCTAAAGCAAAATATCTACTTTCTCTCTCTGCATTCAACTTAAATTGAGTGAAAAAGCAGTGAGGATCAGATTCTCTCACAGAGCTTCTCTATAACCGATCCAACAATGACAGTTTGTAATAAGGACATTGGACTACACTGCCACATAACTTGAACAAGTGGAAGCTCAGCCTGCTGTGTAATTAATCCAGAGCTGAATAATGAATTTTATGCCAGTAAAGGGAGACTGACCTGAACTGGCAACCTGTCACACAAAGTGAACAGTACAGAACTTTTCTTCTTCACAGAATTTAGAACTCTACAGGACAAAAGTGACAGGATCAAGTGATCCACCTGTTATTTTTATTATTTTCTCCAAAGGGTATTAAAAAATACCCCATATGAACAAAGCCTGGCGGCAGTACACCTAAAAGCTCGGACAGCTGCATGAAACATCCAGTTGTACAGGAAAAAAATTCCCTTACCTATAAATACAACAGAGCAATAAACCACCTCTTTTAAGTTTAGGACAGTGGTGCCCAAACATTTTATCCCACACCCACCTTACCCCTCTTCACTCCTCCATGACCCCTACATGGGGCTGGGTTGGGAGCGGGGCCACAGTCGGAGCCAGGGGCTGTGGCTGAGAGTGGGGCCACAGTCGGGGGGTTGTGGGCCAAGGCTCGGAGTGGGGCTGTGGCGGCCAGAAGCCATGGTGGTCCCTGGGAGCCAAGGCCACAGGCCAAGGCGGGTTCTGGACACCGAGGCTGCGGCCGTGGGCCAAGGTAGAGGACCAGGCACCGAGGCCTAGGGCCGCAGAAGAGCTCGGGGCAGAGATGGGGTGGGTGGCACTCCCTCCCTGTCCCATCTGAGGGCTGGCCTAGGCCCTACTGTTCCCCCACAAAACATTCTTCTGTGCCCCCCTCGGGGGGCACGCCCACAGTTTGGGGGCCTCTGGTATAGGAGGTGAAACACTGGGTGATTGCAGTTGTGTAAAACATGTTGCTAAATTATCAGTGAACAAACGGCAACAGTAAACTACAGATTAACAAAAGCACCATGTAAAATGCCTGACTGTTATCCTGACTGTTCTGATGTTATACCAGACATTTGGACTCCAGTAAAGGTGTTAAAAAATTCATGTTAAAGTAGAAACAGTAGGAAAGAATGGCTTCCTGGTGTTTTCTGTTTTTCATGCTGCAATGACTTATTTCGTGCAATTGCAACACAGCGTAGTGAAAGCAAACATAGCTCGGAAGTTTGGACATAAGGATGCAAAAACACACATTCCCTTTGGTCTTCCTTCCCCAGATGAGTCTACATTTTGTTCATATTGGAATAATAAACATTGTGATTATTTAATTTCCTATACATTTCATTTCCTCAAAGTAATGGCTTGGAGTCCTTCTCGACAGACATACTTCATTCAGATTTTTAAAAGGATTTCTTCTGTTGAAGCTGTTCCACTGTGAATAAATAATTAAAGAGCCATTGGAGAAGAGGACTGGATCATGGGTCTCCCAACTGTCTAGTGAGTGTGCTAATCACAAGGCTATACCATTAGACTCATGCTTGGGCTCTCTCTCTGGGCCAAATGACTCTTTGAAAGAGAGAGAGTGCATGAACAGCTGAGACTGGGATACAAGCATGAGATGACACTGTGGCCTGATGTTTAAAGCACCGAGTTTGGAGACCCAGGATCCAGTGCCCCTCCTCCAATGGCTCATTATTTATCCAGAGTGCCACAGAACAGATTCAGAGAGCCCCACATTAGAATCTCCTTTGGCCCAATGATAAGGACACTCACCTGAGAGGTGGCAGATGCTTGCTCAAATTCCTTCTCCCCCTCAGGCAGAGTGGGGACTTGACCGTCCGTCTCCCACATCACAGGTGAGTGCCCTAACCCCTGGGCTAAAGGTAATGAGGGAAGTTGTCTTCCTCCTCATTCCCAGCTTCTTGCTAACAGTGTAGGCACTTGCCACCAACAGACATTTTGCAACTGAGAATCCTAAGTGGAGCCAGGCACCTCCTTGCAGCCAGAACTTCGGCACCTCTCTCTGAGACAGAGGCAGGGTTTAGCACACACCCTTCTCACTGGCATTGCTTAGGTGGCTCCCTGCCTAGCGTGTTGGCTTTTGTGACGTGCAGTCTAAGGTGCCTCTCTCTTCCCGTTCATTGCAGAATGTCCTAACTCAGGCTTTGTGAATCACAGTGATTTTCTAGGTGCCTAACTCCTTTTGTGCATGAAGGCCTTAATCTCTCTGTGCTTCAGTTCCCCATTGATAAAACAGGGATAATGGCACTTCCCTACCTCTCAGGACTGTGGGGAGGACAAATATAATAAAGACCATGAGGTGCTCAGATACTATGGTAGTGGGGGCCCACACAGTTTAGATCAGCTAAATTCGAAAGGGAGATTTGTATAGTGTTTTGGATAAAGATTAATCTATTGAACCTGTTACACAAAATAAGAACATTAAGATGTCCACAGCCCCCCTTTTAAAGATGTGTAACAGGAGCAAAAAGTGGGAGAAGGGATCTTTTGATCTGAACTCACTTTTGTGATTAAAACGGGAAATACCACTGTGTAAACAAATGCATGAGTGGTTAATATGAAGAGAGAAAAAGGGGAAATTGTACAAAGTAAAAAATGAAAGAATTTGTCCCCAAAAGCAAATATTTCTACTGTGTCTCCTGGCCTCACTGGCATCTCCTAGTTTTCATTCAACAGCTTTAACTTAAGCTAAATCATGCATCTAATGGCCTGTTCACCTCCTCTCTCCTCCTGACCTGTCACCTGCTGCCCTTCCCTTAATTCAGCATTTTAAATATTAAACTTACACCTATTCTGGAAATGTATTCTAGCCTCCCTCTTTGTATTCATTTCCTATCGACATTCATCACATTCGGTGGACAGGGAGCAGTACCCCAAAAGTACACCTTCTCCACCTTAGACATCAAAGGTAAGTCTTTAACCCTCAACAGAGTCAAAATGGTTTTGAAATGAGGAAAAGCACATATTTCCGATTACAGGATCTCCACTGTTTTTGCTCTTCAGCACTTTGATTCTGCAGAATTCAGGGCCATCCATACCACCTCTGTATGGAGAAGATTTGACACAATGTGGTTCTGCTGAGCAAGGGAGCCCAGATTTTATGGGATTCCAGACAGCAGGCTCCCTGTTCCCAGGCAGGCACAAAGCCTTTAGGTGAAGGAGCAGACAAGAAGGGGGTGGGATGTGAACAATGGGTCATGGATCCACCAGGCATTCAAGCCCATGGAAGAGGAGTGGAGCAGAAGTGGCTGTTCTGCAGCTCCCCAGACGGGACACAGAAACTCCATTGAACTCTGCAGTCCAGAGACCAGTTATCTGGGCTTACATGTTATGCTGGTGAGCAAGGTATAAATACCTAGACAGACTAAAGAAGATTCAAAAACAATTTTGTTATGTCAGCATTTCAATAGGTTAAAATATTTTCCATGCATGAAAATTACAAATGTGTTTTTGTCTTTGTTTTTATATTTTTACACATATCTTCAATGCAAAAAAGTCACCTCTGGTCAGAAAATGGAACATATTTTTGTCTATTCTTGCTTGGAAGAGCTCAATTTTCACTGGAAAATTGACTCATTTTTGCTGTGTGGTTTGTTTGTTTTTTTAATCATACCAGAAATTTCCAGGGTGGGCATCGATTTTCAAATTAAGAAATGGCAAACATTTTCAAAATTTAAAGTACTTTTGCCTGTATTTTTTCCCTGATTTTGGGGGGCACAACTACTAATAGCTTGAGAGATGCTGCTAAGTATCAGGCAGCTGATATTCCAAGCAATCAGTCCCTATACAGGGTGCAAACACAGCCATACAGTATGAGATCAGGGCAGAGTCACATCAATATAATACTGACAATGAGAAAAAAGTTTCAGGAAGGCTGCCATTTAAGAATAGTGTTTGCTAGTTTATATGTCTTCAGTCTGTGTCTTTGGTCAAGTGTAAGGATGTTTACACACATGCTGATTTATTCATGTGTACAGCTAGATGGAAACAATGAAAATGTTATTTCCTTGAATTTCTGAGAAAAGTTTCTTTGGAAGTAAAATGATATTTTGAGAAGAAAATCAAATGGCTCAGTTTCTCTGTCATCTCCAACTTATGCCAGGTGAGCGCAGTGTGGGAGCTGTCAGGGGGCCAATTATGGCTCTCTGATTCTCTCACTGGCCAAACATGAAGGTTAGAATAGCCTCACAGATGCTCTGAACAGCCATTCCTAGGGATCTAGGGCTCTTCTGCCAGTTGGAGATTCCCAGAGTGCATTGCTCTATGGCCACTCCTCCTGCCCATCCCAGATATGCTCCTGGTACCTGGGACCAAGAGAGAGGGAAGCATAGGAGCTGGCCCTGCACCCATCCCAGGGGCATCTGCAGTTTGGGACTTGGGTGGGGTTTGTCCTCCTTTTGATTAGTAAGAGAGCAGTCTAGGATCAAGAATCCAACCCAGTCACTAGGCCAAATTCAGAACAGGTACGATAAGAGATGCAACTTCCCTGATGGAAGTTTCCCATGGAAAATGGATGGCTTCTTTATACTAAACTGCTTTACATGGCTGTTTTATGCTGCACTCTTTTTATTCGACACTCACTTTTCAAGGGCGACTTCATACTATAGTCTCCTGTTGTCTGCTACGCCCCCCTTTTGTTCTCTCAGTGACAGATGCCTTAGAAAAAGGATCAGTAACTACACTACTATGATACAGTACTGTGCCATTTATACTCCCTTGCACATTACACTATCATTTAAGTAAGCTCTGAATTTGGACCAATGAGTCCTACTACAAGTGATATTTTATTACAGCTCTCTGGAGACTGGCAAATCTTAATTTCAGTAGCAGCATGTGCTCTTTGGTGGTCTTTGTACTCACTGAAGGAACAATTGTATGGTACCTGATTCACATAAAATGACTAGATTATGTATTGCACCATCAAATATTAGATTTTCTTTTCTTAAAGAAGCCAGTATCTTTCTAAACTTCAAAGTGAGCCGTTCACAAAAACTCCCCTCGTTCACAATCCATTGAAGTTACTTGTAATCTTGGAGGGGGAAAAAAAATGAAAAGCTACCACCCCATCCAGCTTAACTATTATACAGGACATGATTTCAACATTCCCCTGTGATCAACGGAGCCATGAGCTCAGCAACTGCATTTTCTTTTTTGGCTAGAGAAGAAGAGGAATAATTCTTTTGTTGGGTTGTTAAATTGACAGTAAAGCACTGAATTCTAGTCTCACCACTTGAAAGAGAGGGAATGATTAGAAAAGCAGTAATGAAAAGGGTGACAGATCCCTCATATGAAAAAAGGAGATGAGGAATAGAATTGTGGACTTTCCTGTGTATTGAAGAGACAGAGGTGGCAATTTATTTAGACCAGAGGAGAAAAAGAATAAGAATGAGGTTGTTCTGACTCCTCTTATAGCAACTCCGTAATATGAACAATGCACTGCAACTTCTGCTCAGCATCACCATATGAAAAACCTTCTGTAATAAATAAGTAACAAGAGCTTGTTTAAACTGCTTTAAAACTATATGGATATCCAAATGTGTTTCAGTCTGAAACATACAAAACACAACGGCTGGGATTATCAATAGCTCCCTAAGGCTCTTGAGTTCCAGCTGCAATGTTTGGAAATTAATACTACCCTAGGCAACATTTGGGATTAGAGACCAGTTCTAAACCTCAAATCCAAATATCCTCAAACCTTGGGGAAGTCTGAATCCCAGTTCCAACTTTGCGGCTTTCCTCATGCCTAATACAAATATTGTGTTACCTTCCCTTGGTATGATGTGCCTTAAATCCTAACCTAACATTGGTTTCCCTCTTTAATACATGCTTTTCAATTAGGAGTTCTGATTGCACTTACCCACACACTTTTCTGATTCAACATATTGGGATCACATACATTTATTAAGATAATCCTATTCTAGTCTATTCAGGTTCTTGTACTACAGCCACCACTATGGTATCTTACTGATCTAAAATTTCTGTTCTTAAAATGTTGAAACATAAGCCTCTGCCAAGCTAGAAAATAAAATGATTTAATGTGTGGTATTAAAATCTTCTACACTTACAGTAACCAAAGTATTTATTTTAGCATAATACCAGATTCTTAGTTTTGCTGTATGTAACAGTGATTCCTATTTATAACACTGAGGTAAGGATTGTTTTATGAAGAGCATATCTCCACTTTTTGCTTGAGATATGAGACAACTAGTATTGTGTGTCCAGCTGTCTTTGTTTCTTGGTAAATACAGGATTTTTTTTTTTTTTAAAAGGAAGTTTAAAGCTTGGAAATTCTCAAGATCGCTGTTCTCGGTAATTTAGGACTTCTCATTTCTGGTTTCAATACAGTTGACTAATAGATATTGGCTTCTTCTTTGCATCCTATTTCAACTGGTTGGGTAACTATTTGAAAAAAGAAATGACAGGTTCTTCTCTTCCTCTCCCCTGCAAGATCTAGAATTAGGATATTATTATCCTATGATTCTCTGGAAATAATTTCATAATTTTTTACTGCCAGAATGCTGTGCTAAATCAGTGACTAGAGCGTAGTTTAGGTTCACTGGTTAGTTCTTTTGTCTGTTTGGCCTGTTCCATCCTGCCTCCGGTTTTCCACGTATGTGACCATTTCAAGAAGATGGTTAACTTTTTGTTCTGCTTGGCTAACGATGCTGTAGTAGTGACCATTTTTTTAAATTAACCTCTACAAGAACGGCCACCAGCTTAAAGTGTTGATCTGATGACCCCCTTCATCCCTCACTCCATGGATGGATGGACCCACTTTCAATCTGACACCAAATCAAGTCTAGGAGGGAAGGAACTCAAAGGGTGAAAAATGAGCCTGGGCATTCTCTTCATGCTTTGATTGCAAGTTCAACATGCCTTTTAAAACCTCCAAACCTAAAGCTGATGAGAGCTTGGGTGCACAAAGAATGCAGGATCACGTCCAAAGTTTCATAACAAAGAGGGATATGTTACAGTAATGTAATTTCAACACTGTAATCAGCACAGCTGGATCTGACACTGGCCATTTGGACTTGGTAATAAGCCCCAACAATATATTTGGAATGATTCAGCCAGCACATTTCCTGGCCAAGTCCTGCTGCATTCCTCCCTCCCACACGTATTTCCTAGAGGCTGTGTTTTTTCTTATGAAAATTAATATTTTTAAATGACTACCTTATTCAAAACCACATTGCTTGACAAAACTATTTCCATTATCAGCATCTTATTTTAATTACAAATTAAGGGCCTAATACTGAAAGTCTTTTTCACATTGTAATGAAACCCTGTGTGGCAGATAAGGAAATGTCCTCTAGTTGGAAGTAGTACTTACGCTCTTTGCAGGTAAGGCCACTGGTACTACTCTCTCTCTTTCTGTGCAAAGTATTAGGAAAATGAACTGAATGTGCATGTAATACAGGAGAAAAAGCAAAGCCTTTAATAACTTTAATTAAAAAACAAAAGGCTCAATCCCACAAACTCTTCAGGTGTACATTTGAGATATATTTACTTAATAGCATAGTCCATTTGAATTGAGTATAGGCCATTTATGTGAGAGTCTGCAGGATGAGGCCCTTCAGTTTTTAATTAAAATACGTACATATCTTTTTATTTCCCTAGGCAAGCAAAGAGATGGAACTATACATAAAGTAACTACAAGAATATACGTTTACAGACTCCTTGAGGAGAAAAATGGATATTAAGTTTTGTTAAATCCAAAGCATGTCAAGTATATATTTTAATGATCCTTTTAAGTGATGAACAAATCATTGTACCTGCTCTAGGTTATGTGACATCATACAGGATTCATATCACCTAGGCAGCTAAGAGAGGCAGGCCTTGCTGCCCCATACTTGGTTTATCTGTTTATTTGCATTTGTCTGAGTCCCCAAAGAAATAAATCATGGTAATGCATTTCATATCATTTTCTATATGCACTTTGACCCATTCATCTGATTTTTTTCCTCCCATCCAAATAAAACCAGAATTCATAAACTGATATGCATTGTAAAAGGCATAATATCTCTTGGCCTTTCCTCCAAATGTCAGGTTATAATTCATGGGTTCAGTATGGCTGAGGGCACTTGATAAACCTAAAGTGCTAATTAAGCCTATCAACCATACTCTCTCCTTAAGTATTTGTGATTTAAAAGGAGTCAGATTGAACCACAATGCTGGGCAACACAATTATTTTCTATTTATTTTTTTAAATCCTCAATTATAGCTTGTGTCATGCTCTTTATTCTCTCTTCTATGTCTTCGTCTGTTCAGAACACCTGAAGCCAAGAAAGACAAGTGATGCCCAATGCAAAGTGATTGGCTGTGGGGACAACTGGGGTAGACTGATACATCTGCAACCATTGTGGCATGTTTTCCTTCCCGATGGCAGGGAAGCGCTTTAACAAAAGCACCAGCTACCAAGGATGCAGGCTCTCCCAATTCCACCAGTTCTTGGTATGTTGTTGTTATCCTGTTATTTTTAAAGGAATTTCCTAAAGGACAACATATTCCAAGAGGCAAGAAAACAAAATGTGATATCTCCTTTTCTTCCACAGCATCTCCTGCAACTCTAACGTATCCTGAAGTACAGTGATGTTATGAAAACTATTGATATCTATCTGTGGTCATACAAAGGGATGTGTAGTCAATATCAAAGGATTAGTAATTTTAAAAGGGGGAACAAATCACCCTTACAGAATGGCCCTGACCCACTACCACTGACTTCCAGAAAACTTGATCAGTAATTTAGCAAAGTAACAATTGTTGTCTTGGGCATCACAAGGAAATGAACATGGATCTCTACACCTTGAACTGAAGGATAAACTTTCTTAGCTGGTAACTATAATAGACTTATATCTTCTGTAAATCAGGAACAGAGGGGGATGCTCAATGCACACTGAACTATGGTTTATAGAAATTCTCCTAAAATGATAAAAGATTGATATTAACACATTAAGAAGCAAACTGACTAATGTCTACCTACCCATCCGAAAGAACTATTTATTGTCTCTTTTGTATCTATTGCATCTTAACCTATTTAGAATGTAACTTGTTTGAGGCAGGGACTGTCTTTCTGATTTGCTGTGCATATCACCTAGCACAAAAGGGCTGTACCACAATACATATAATAATAATTGTAAATTGAATTGCCTGAAGCATTCATTGTGACTGGTACTAAATAGTCTAATGTACCAGGCAACCTTCAAGTTAAATAGAGACAATGAAAGCTAATTAAAGATCATGAAAGCATGCTCTGGATTGGTTTGTCTCCAACCACATTTCTGTAGTTTTAGTTCAATTTTCAGACGCCAATAGCAAAATGCACTATTATTAGAAAGACTACCAGTCTTCTATATTCTTGTTTTTGTATTTCGTCTATATTCTTGTCAGTCTTGTATGTATCAGCTCAGCAATGAAAGGCTTGCTCTATTCCTCTCTTGCTATCTCCTATCCTCTTGATTCAAATACTGCCAACCAGACTGAGAAATGCCCTTGATGCTTGAAGCAATCAGACATACAGGCTGCTGTTACCATAGCTGCAACGCCAAATGGTATTTATCCTTCCACATTCCAGAGAGTAACCACAAAGGTTCAACAACAGAAATCTCTAGTAGGACTGAGCAAAAAAATTACAAGCCAGGCCGTTGGATTCTTCTGACCTAAGAGAATCTGTGGGTAGATTCAATGTCACTTTTGTGGCATAAAGTGATAACATTTGAATTCTGACCTAATGATGTCACATTGAGGAGAGCCCACAGTCCAGAGTTTGGATGAAAGAACAGGGCATACTTATTAAGAAGCAGTTAGTCAAGAAGAAACTTGAGAACCCAATCTGAGTGTCAGCCAGTTCCTCACATAGCTGGCCTGCTTACTTTACCTTCAGATCATAGAGTCCACTGGGTCGGCATGCAGATGTAAATGTCATTTACACTTTGCATCATCACGTCAACATTGCAGCTAAAACCCAAGTCCTCCCTACCCTATCCACCCTAAAACAATTGCAGGATTCCTCACCAACATATTGTACTTCAATGTTAATAACTTATATTTTGAGGTGAGCAAGAGCCCTCTTGGCTTCTGTCCTCAGTTCTTTGAAAACTCTCATAACAGAATAAGAACACTAAGTGCTCCAACCTCAGTTCCAAGAAAGAATCAGTATGTGTTTGTTTTATGCAGAAGCTGGAAAAAAGAACAAAATGTCCACTGAGAGATAAATTAAATGCACTCACTCTGACTTGCAAAGGAGATTGACACCCTGAGGGCTCAGTCCTGCCCTGTTACTCACATGCCCCATTTCTTAAGAGTTCCTTATTGGCACGTACACGCACAAGTGCAGTGATGTGTCAAAGACAGAATCAAGCCTCTCCATGAGTCCACTCTATGAGTGAAATTGCTGCCTTTTCTCTGATCAATACTTGTTGAGCCTAGGAAAAGATAACTTGGAAAGTATGAAAATGACTAAATCAGTCAGGAGCCGAGGGGTTGTGAAAATACAGATATTCTTGCACAGATTGATTTCACTTTCACGTTCTCTCTCTCTCTCTCTCTCGCTGCCACATTCAAAGATATTATTGTTTAAGGGGTTTCTGCTTTAAAGGAGAGAAGGAAAAAGAAGAGAAAACTCATGCCATAAACGTGCAGTAGATTTAGTGTTTTATTGCAGGATTTAGCAGAGGGAGAAGCTGATTTGTGAGGAGAAAGCCTTTTGAAAGCACAAATCTCTTTAACAGTAGCAAGGGGATATGAAAATATTAGACAAATTAAATAAATTATGGGTTCTCTTCTTCGGTTTTGCCATGGTGCAATGTCCCTTTTTATAGATAATGCAACATAATTAAACATGGACTACCCTTAATTTCTGCACCTGGAGGGCCTCCAAAATCAAAGATCTGGCTGGGCCAGCCAAGAAGTGGAAAAAGAGTCACCAACAGAATATGTTTCCCATTCCACTGACTATAAGAATGCTCTTCTGTGGGGTTCCAGCTCCATAGGTGAGGAGAGGCCGCATTTGAATGGTGTCTGCGTACTCCTACAAACACAGACAGCTGCAAGCAGATGGTGTAATTTTCATTAATACCCCTAAATTACTGATTAAGACAGTGGGAGCTGTGGGTGCTCAGCTCCTTTGAAAATCAGGCCCAGCCACTGCAGTAATTACCAGGGTTCCCTCTGTTAAGAGGTCTATGTAAACAGCTACATGCAGGAAGCAATTTGTAACATCAACAAGTTTTGTTGGTCGTACATAATCCAGAAATGATGCTATCTATTCCTGAGTGCCACCCAGTAGCATTTTATCTAGTAACTAACTATCTACATTTATACAGGTTCTTTGACAGAGTACTCCGATAACCACCTTCTGGTCTTCCTGGCTATGCCTACAGAAGGGGGCTTAGGACACAACCAGATTGTGGATCTGTTCTGTTCAGGGGTTACAAACAGCATGTGAAGGATGATGGGTCAGAAATGTAGTAGGGCCCACGGCTTTAGTAGGTGGAAGGCCTGGCTTCTTGGGTAGTCAGTGTGAGCAAATCCTGCCCCAGACAGAAGGATTCTGTGAGTGGAAACTCATTGAACCCGTAAACCATGCAGCGATTAATAAGATCTGGAAGCAGGGCCAATACTGGAGATTATGAACAGTATGATAAGACCTTCTGAATGATATGGAATGGTTTTCAGCTTGACACTGAAATCTAAGAGTTGATTGGTTAACATATCATTTTATCAGTGGAATGACTGACACACACATTCCTCCTGTGAAAACGAAACATTTAATCAGACTCTAGACAAACAACAAATAAATTTAAATTCCCTACACCTTCATGCAGTTGAGGTAGGCATTTTCATGAGTTAGATCCTCAGCTGTAACTCTGCTGAAGTCCCTGAATCTATAACCATTTGCACCAACTGAGGATCTGGCCCCAAATGAGTGTGTCAGTGGTAAGCAAGGACAGTTGCTGTTGAACTTGGAATATCTGAAATGGCCTCCTGTCATTATGCCTAAATAGGAGTGCCAAAAGACTGGGGTTTTTTAAGCGTTTTTCTGTCAAAATGAAGGAAGAAGATGGAAGACCATCCATTAGGGTGGCTAAGCTGCATTGAAAGAGTTTTTGGTCTACACTAGCAAAGCATTAGCATAAGGATGTTTGGAGAACACATTTAGCCTGTTGCCACTGACAGATGCTGAGAACCGTGGAGTAAAGAAATATTTCAAGCTGGAACTCAGATGAAGGAGGAAACAAAAGGCTGTATGAGTGATTCCTTTAAGTTTTTTCCATACTGACAAAATTAACAGTTTTTATTTAAAACAATACTTTGCACTTTTGTAGGTGCCTTCAGCCAGGGGATCACAAAGCACTTTACAAACATTAGTTAATTTGACAATAGCCCTTTGAGGTGGGTATTCTCAAGGGCCCCCAGTATTCCAAAGCACAATAGGACCTAATTCCACACCAGCAACTTCTAAATTCTATGGCTGCTACCTCTAAATCCCATGGCAGCATTAATTTATTTTATTGCATGAAATATTCTCCTTTCCAATTCCACCCTGCCTCCACACACAGGAACACACACACAGCCATGGCTCACAGTTGAAAACGCTTTTTGACATAAAAGATTTATTGATGATTTTGGGGATTCTCTTATGTGAAACTGTACAGGGAGCATGCATTCCAACCCAATTAACTCTTCCTATGGGGAAAGCTACAGAGCAAAAGGAAGCTACAGACAGGTCCCAGAAGGGCAGGGAGACAGAAAATAAAATGTTGAACACTTGACTACAGCAAAATGGGAATTCTGTGGTAGGAATGCTGAATTCCATGGAATTTTGGGAAAATTCCATATTATAAACACAGCAATAGAATTGCAGGATACATGGGATGCCCAGTACAATGAATGAGACAGGTCACACCTCTTAGAGCTATTATTTCAGGCAAATGACACTGCATCAGTTTGCACTGGCATCACTTTTTAAACTCTCTCTGTCTCTGCTACCATAGGAACTTTTGTTGTTGTTGCTGTTTTTTTAAATGGAAGGTCAGATTATGAAGCACAATTCTTTGGAAAGGTGAATTATACAGTATATTCCATGGTCAAAGAATTGCAGAATATACTGGATCGAGCATTATTAACCCCATTTTTCAAATGAAAAAAATGCGAAACAGAAGGGCTAAATAATTTAACCCAAGAACACATCTGTGGCAGCAGGAAGTCTGTGGAAATATAACTCAGCTCTCATACTCCTAGTTCTGGACTTTAGCCATAGACCATATTCTGAGCTTTCTTTCATGTTGTTAACTCAGAATTTGTATTTGGCAAAACCTTCATTTTTCTCCTCACTTTTGAAGAACATAAAATATAAAACATAGTCAGTTGGAATCTAGGAAGGAAAAGGGTGGTTTTATGGCATTCCACTTAGTTCTATTAAAAATGTCTGGGCATTAAGGACTTTTGTGTAGTTAAGGTACTCTGAAGTAAATCTATCAGTCCCTCCATCAAAAATAGTAGGTACAGTTACTTTGTAAGGGGCTGAGTGCCAGCAATCCCATGAACTGATCCCTTGCAGAGATCTGAAATCAAAGCATTTTCTCTTCATTAACATAGATGAGATTTGCGAAAAAACCTGGGAGATGAAACACCTTAGGAGGGATGTGTGAACTTAAAAGGCAGCAGCACAGGAATCACTTCAAAGTTTAATGCTGAAAGAATTTGCAACTAGGGGCAGTAATTCTTCATTTGGTTAGAATAATTTGCAGATGGAACTATATTTACTTCTACCTTTCCCCCCTCCCCCTTGTTTTAAGTGGATCAAATAGAACCTGGAAGTAAAATATGTATTAATCAATTATATAATCAAAATATAGAAAAAGTAATTCATGTCTGAATTAATAAATGAATTACCAAGAGAGGGTAAAAAAAAAAGGCTAGTTAGGCTTTCTGCCGCCTCACACTGAAGAGCATATTATACTACCATCAATGCCTAAGCTCCTCTGACACACAAAGGAGCCTACTTAAAGAACTGCACACTTTGCATCTGGGAAAAAACAGATTAAAAGAATCCCACAAGTGCTTCACCAGCAGCCTGGCTAGTACTGCTATTGGTTATTATTTCAGTCCAAAACCTGTCTCATTTAAAAGTTTCTCATTAATTGTCCGGCACTGACATTTTATTTCACAGTCTTGCTCCCTCTTTGGTGTATCGACAGTGGTGTAGCCCACTCGTGAGGAACGCAGAAATGATGACTATGGGGCTGGCTGTGAGTTCACTAAAGGGAGCTTTGTTCTCTCTCTTCTAGCCAGCCAAGTTTCCCCCACTTCCCCTCCCTCTTTTTCAAAATCAACTGCTTAAACACCATCCGTCCACACACAAGCCCTCCTCTTCTCCTCCCCTTAACCCCATCCTCACAACCTGGCATAACAACATCCAGAAGTAATTCTCTGGATGGGTGATTTTTAATCGCTATCCTGGCTGGCAGCACCAAGGATTAAACTATGGTCCATTCGAGCAATACCTTTACACACATTAGCTCCCTGGGGTGCTGAACTCTAAAACCTCTTTCTTCTGCTATGTCTGCTCTGTGTCCTGCAAAAAACATACTTGCTTATGGTTGTGGAACACAGATATTCATCTATATAGGGTTACAGCAATGCGATTAACTGCCATAGCGCATTTGAAAAAGCATTATATTAAATCTTCCTCTCAGAATTTAGTAATACAGGTCTGGCTTCATCTTTTTTGACTTATCAAGATTTCATTTCACTACTATCATTTTTTAAGGTTAAATTCTAATGCATGCCAAAGAATCGTTTATAGAAACAAAATATATGTCATGCCACTATATCATCCCTGTTATGAATTCAGAAATAGTCAGATGTGAATCGCTGCTGGAAGATCAGTTGATCAGGGTCAGTATCTTAATCTAGCACAGTTTCCTGCTTGAGGAAAGCATAAAAATAATATACCATCTGGTCTCGTTCTGCTATGCTAAGATTCCCTTGCTTTGCGGATACCTTTAACAAAGCACTGCAAAAATCACAAGTAAATTACTTTTACCATAATGCATTTCCTCCTTCTAAGTGATTTCTCCACAAACACCACAGAAAACTTTGCTATTTATAATGCAAACATTAGTATACTCTGTCATCCATGGGAACCAAGGCATTCAATGGTGGTGGTTTTGTTTTACTTTGTATAATCTGATTTAATTTTTGTGGCATATAAAAGGAGAGTGTTGGTTGGAATTTGTAAGAGCCAAGTGTACGTGCAATTCCACCAATGCCCTTCAGTCTTGAACTGTGACACTCCCCTATTATCCAGTCCTCGAATTCTACTATGTGTAGAGCACTAACCGTGCTGAAGTGAGTGGGGGTGGTTGTTAACAAAATGTCCACGAGGAGCGAAACTGAGACCATCAATCTTGTTTCAATTGCCACTTAATTCAGATTACAATCTAGTCCTTTAGAGGTGAATGAAAGACTGGAAACGCACCGCATAGCATCCCTCCATCCCTTAGGAGCCAAGTGTTTTGAAATGTTATGAAGTTAGTATTTTATTTTAAACATCCAGCTGACCCAGGATTTTATGATACACTGGGTATGTCTGCACTTCAAGATGGAAGCATGAATTCTATCTTGAAGAGACATACTCACACTAGCTCTGATGAAGCTACTGTGCTAAAACCAGAGTGTAGGGCAGTATGAGCAGTGGGAGAGGTTATGAGCGGTGGGAGAGGTTCCTAAGATTTTTAGCCTGAGGGCCACAAATATAATTTTTACACCCTGAAGGGCCACCAGTCTCCACCAGCAGCCCCCCACCCCACCACTGCAGCCAGAGGGAATGAGTTCAGCAATGAGAATCTTCCATCCCCCTGGCTGCAACAGGGAAACGGTTTGCTCCATCTGGGTACCTAGGCAGTGGACCCTTCTGCAGCCAGGGGGATGGGAGATCAGTGTTCCCCTCCTCTGGATCCAGCAGGGACCCCAGCACCTATGGACCCAGGAGGAGCACTTTGCCATACTCCCTGCTACAGCCAGGGGGAGGGGAGCACTAATCTCCCATCCCCTTGGTTGCAGCAAGGAGCCTGCACTGGCAATGCGCTCCACCTGGGTACTTAGGCAGTGGCTCCCTTCTGTAGCCAGTAGGAGGGGAACCGTGGGCCACTCTGAAAGACCCCATGGGACACTTTTGGCCCATGGGCCACAGGTTGGGAACCACTGGCCTAGGGTCTCAGATGTGTATGCACTCAGGGCGGCTAGCCCCTCGTCACTCGCACTGCTGCAGATACAGTGTATTTTTAGCATGCTCAATCAAAGTGTATGGTACCCTAATAGCCAGGGAAATGTGTTTCATTTACCACTTATTTTAATGTAAATTATTTTGATGTGCGTAAATGCTACTGTTCAAAAAACTTATACATTGCCAAGACATATATCTTTAAGTTATGTGAATGCTTGTGGTTTTGAAGGATGAAAGTTAAAGAAACAGTTCCTGTAAACCAAAATACATAGAATGTGATCCTGCAATGTGTTTGGCACTCATAACTCTCATTCACTTCTTGCTGCAGACAATAGGAGTTTTGTGTTCGACATCAATGGGAGATGGACTTGAGCCCTTTGTACACAAGCGAGATGAGGCTCCAAGTAATCATGCATATTTTAAACAAATGTGCAGAATAACAAAGACTGACCACACTATCTTTATGTGATAAATAGGTCCTTTGTTGGGGAAACCATTTAATAATGAGCAGTTAGAAGAAAATTTACCGTGAGTGAAAGATTCTTGAACTGATTAAATTGTATAGTGAAAAATTTCAAAGTTGGACGCCCAAGAGCTAGGCATCTAAATCCAGAGTCATGAATATAAATATTTGGTGTGATTTTCAGATGCTCTTTGCCTCTGAAGATCCCACTGATGTAAATGGAGTTACTCAGGATTTACACTAGCGTAACAGACAGCAGAATTTGGGTGAGAGTGTCCTATTAGTACAGAAACATTCCTGGGTATAAAATGAATTCATGCACTAACAGTCTGAACAGTGCAAACTATAGGTGTGACGCTTAAAATCCCCATCTGTAGAGCTGGTGCCAATTTGGCAGCAGCACTTGTGGCAAAAGAAAAAACTCTGCCTGACCAATCAGGTTGTATGATGAATTGTTATGGGTAATCTTGCATTATACTGTTTCACATCAGAAATATGGAGGTTAAAGTAGTGTGGAAGAGAGATGGTGCAGACAGACTAGCAATAACACAAAGCAGAACACTTAGTTCACCATCCACTTGGGGTTCTTGAATTAATTTATTTCTTTTTCCTTCATGAAATCTGGCTGCGACACTTGAACTAAGGCCCTAGTTAAAAAGGGGGTTTATTCTGCCTTCGCACTAGACCTACATCTCCCTATTATACCAAATTATGCATACAATTTTTTGGCTTGGAGAGAGACAAATATCGAATGCTGACAACACAAAAACCTATTCTTCTTTATATACTCTATAGCAAAAGAGTCATGTGGATAGGGGCTTGCCAATGTCACTAACTGCAGCCTCAGTGGTAAATCTATGGAGTGACACTGTGAGCAACCTCAGATGAGAAATGAGACCATTTCTACCCAAATGAGAAATTGTGGTGACTGATTGCTTGTAAGCAGGCCAGAGAAGAAGGGAGGTGGGGAGAGAGAAAAAATGGTGAGGAAAGCTGCTCAGAATGAGATGGTGGCTTTTGGTCCCTGGTCACTTTTCCTCAGATACTACAGCCATATGCATCTGTGGGGGCAAACCACTTACCATCTATCTAGATATTAGATATGGTCTCCGCTTCTGTAGTTATCTGAATGTTTCCCAGGAACTTTCCATTTCTTCACAATTCTCAAATCTTTTGAGGGCTGGGGTTCACAAAAGGGCATAAGGAAGTAAGAGAGCTTGACTCCCTTAGGTCTCTAAGAAAAATCCCACCATTGAGCTTCACCTGTTTAGTATTTATTTTTATTCATTTGGCATGTAATTCATTCCTTGGGTGGCTTTAAAAGGTTGTTTTGTTTTGTTTTTAAGTGAGAAGGCTACAGGAGGACCAAATATTCTTTTTCTTGAAAATTTCTGAAAGCACCCTTACTCAGCTATGAGTCAAGATTGCTGCTTTGCAAAGAATAGCTGCTACCCAGACAGGTACTCATTTTCATTAGCAGTACACATTTGTAAAGCACAAAGGCTTCTAAAGCACATTGCCATTTTTATTTTCATTTTTTTTTACTGTGTTAACAGCATCAGTCTAGACCATAGAGCTTGGACCATAAACTGAATATGCAACTCCCATTGATTGTCATGACTGACTGAGGGAATGATATGACCTTCCATGCGTTCCTTATAAATCACCACATGTAAAATTTTTAGTTTGGAATAGATTAAGTGAAGTCACTGAAATACATTTTTCTGACTTATCTTGATCTAAATATCCCCATTGTAACTTATCTGATTTTTACTTTTTAAAAAATGACATCTGGACTGCCAACATGACTGTCAGCTTATAGGCTGATTCTAATTAAAACCGCCATGTTATTTAAAAAAAAAAAAAAAAAAAAAAAAAGCCCTTAGACATTTTAGTGCATATAAATTACATTACAACATTACATATTTAGCATGTAGAACAGCAGTTTAGTCTCAATTACACCAACATGACAACTCGTGCACATATTAGCACTACAGTTGATTGTTACTGATAGAGACCTGGTCAAATAATGTTAAGAATGTTATCTATGAATGAAGCCACAATGTTACAGAAGTTGATATGTTTGTGAAAACGTCAATTTTTGGTGCTTGTCAGCATAGACAAGTATCCCTGTAATTTCCCCTCTCCCTGCACCAGGAGCATTTCTCTGATGCCAAGTGCTTGGGAGGTAGAGCTAAGTGGGACCGTGCTAAGGTGCCCAATACTCATAGTAATCTTCCTTTCTTAGGATACTTGCTGTTGGCTAAACCCAGCATATCTAAGGGATGCTAAGAGTGGCTGGCAGAGTACTGCACATACGAGGTGGCTTCAAGAGGATGCAGGTCTCTTCTTGCTCCTTCCTGGTCTCCTCCACATGCAGACTCTGCACCCAAAATTTGAAACTCATTGCCAATACTGACCAATCAAAAACCATAAGTCAGGGCCCCAAAAATCATGAGATTAAAAAATAAGAAGTTTGGGGCTCTTTTTACATGCCTTCTGGGTTTTGAATCTGTATGGTTTCTCAACTACCATGAGAGCTAGAGACTTCTATTTAAAAAAATTAAAAAGGGAAATCTGAGATTCTTATTTAACTCTCTGACCTTGGGAGTGAGGGCTTTAAGGGGGGAAAGGAGCAGGGAGGGAGAAACAAAATATGAGACTTACAATAAAATTGAAAAAGCTGGCAACATTTAGAATCCCCCACACGGGACTGGGCTGGGCCAAAGCAACTTTTCCCAGACAGCATGGCCTGAACTGCTACTGCAACATTAGCTTGGGGAGGCACTGACAGCCCAGTGGATCAAACGTGAAAGGATATTAGCCAAGAGACTGAACTCTTGTACATTTCATTGGGGCCAGAAACTGAAGCCGAGGACATTCTTCTGACATGAACAGGGGTATTTTGAACTTAAATCTATTGCAGCCAGTTTTCAGTCTATTACAAGATTTGCTGGTGGTTTTTGCCAGCTAAACCTCAAAGTGAGCAACATCTGTGGCAGTTTGCCTTGGCAGAAGGCTAGGAGTCCTTTTGGGGGAATGGTGGGTTGGTTTTCCAATGCCACAGAGGCTAGCTATGATGAAAGCCTTTCCAGCATCAGATCATCTTCCAGGCCAAAGAGGACTGGATCCACAGAAATGCCTGAACTCTCAATAGTCAGGTTTGGGATTTCTTCATTCAGTAGCCTGTAAGGGGCCACAGGCTTTGAAATTGCCTGGACTATGAATGCATTGTGTCTAAACTGGCTAGTTAGATCTTGGATGGTTTAGGATGTTTTGGTTTGAATATTAAGAGGTGGACAGGCTGATAGCAGCTCCAGAGCAGTTGTCACTGTCCTCCTTTCACTGTTACCAGGTCAAACTGGCCTGCATTTTCAACAATAACTAGTGATTTTGTATTCAGTCGTGTGGTAGCCATGTTGATCTCAGGATATCAGAGAGAAAAAAAGGGGATACGGCAATATCTTTTATTGGACCAACTTCTGCTGATGAGAGATACGATCTCTTGAGCTACACAGAGCTCTTCTTCAAGTCTGGGAAATATACTCTGAGTCACAGCTAAATGTAAGGCAGAACAGATTGTTTAGCTGAAGTAATTAACACATATTTCAAGGGACCATTTAGAATCCAGTCACAGGGGGAAAAGGGAGAGAAAAAGGCTGGGGGGGAGAGGGGTGCAGGGAGACGCTAAATGGGTTACAAATTGTTATAAGAAGCTATAAATCCGGTGTCTCTGATGAGTCCATACTTTTTAGTATCTAGCAAAAAGTTATAAATGTAAGTTCCCAGGCTCATCTTTTGAAGGTGAAATATCCATTTTTGTATGTCCAATTTGAAACATCTCAGAAGTCTAATGACTGGAGGATAGGTGTTCAACATTTTTCAAAAAAAAAAAAAAAAAAAAAATCAGGTCCTTTTAAAAAGTGTGTCTAGGTTGGGCATCCAAAAATCATTAATGACTTTTGAAAATACAGGCTGTTCACCCTAAGTGCCATCTTACTTTGTTTAAGTTGCAGCTACTTGGTCAAGAATCTACGGTTTGCATCTGCCTCACTGGCTCTTACCATTTGCTATTTGCTTACCATTTGCTAATGTGTTTTTCTTTCATCTCTAATGTTCTCAGCTGAATAATCAGAGTATGATATATGTATTTCTTCTAAATGATAGTCTAATGCTCTGAAGTCTGCTTTTTTTTCTTGCCAGAGTTACATGATAGGCTCCATATTTTCTTTCAGCATAATTTTGTTTCAATACTAAAATAACAAAACCTAAATGGAACTTAAAATGACCACATCATTGTAGATAGCTCTGTACTGCCAACCATTCCCTAGAGTCTCCACCATGCACAGTTCATTACACAGGAAGTATTTCCAGTTTCCTTGTGGCTGAGTCCTGCGCAACCCATTTTACTCGTACAAACTATTCCTTCATGGATCATAACATCAGACTCTTTATTTCCAGATTTAAGAACACAAAGCTCCTAAACAGATTTTTTTTTATTTCTCTGGATTATTGGCATTGAATCATTTCAATCAAAAAACCCAATGGAATTAATGGGTCAGATTAAATATGAAGGTACCTCTCTGAATAGAGGATACTTATTCATCTTTCAGTGGGTGCTGTGAATGCAGAGAAAGGATGAGGTGAAGTTTTGGGAGCTAAAAAGAAAATAGCATTGAAACATATCATCAGTGAAAGATATAGCTGTTAAAATCCACAGCCGAGGGCAACACAAATTTCTCATTGCTTTAAAATGCACAGATTTGGCACGACGTTTGTAAGAACATGGGGGAAAGTTCACGGATTTCATAGCTTCAGTAATTCCAAGAAACAAGTGTGCTTTTATAAACTCTGAACATTATTACTGAAAAGATCCTTCTAGGTTTGCAGAGATGAAGAAAAATAAAGCGTAGCTACGATATTCAGAATATTTGTGACCAATGAATGCTCCTCCTTTTCAACACATTAAGCCATTTCTTCACAAGCTATTCAATACCTTTGGTAGAATTGCATTTTAACAGTGAAAAGCGGTCTACTTATAGCAGTCTTTTTCAGTTATGGTCAGTGGTCATTTTGGAGTGAAGGAGCTGAGCTCTGTTTTAAACAGATGCCTGGGGAAAGGTGGAGTGACATATGCATAATTAAGCCCCAACGGACTCAATTACGAAGCCTTCAGAGGCATTGAAAAGGATTAGCACTATAACTCTTTTTAGCAATAGCACTTCTCCATCAGTCCTGTCAATCCCTTCTATCTTCTACTCAATCTGCCCTTCACTATTGTTTTATTTTACCTGAAACACTTTAAGCTATCGTCTTTCTTCTACCTTCCATTTCTCCAAACAGTTTTATGGCTTTTACCCATGAGCAAACCCATCCCCATGCACTCCTTAATCCTCTTCCCAACTCTGATCCTTTCAGCTTTTGTGTGGTGTTAGGAATATTCTTCTCATTCTCTGCAGAACAGAAACCAGAGTGCCAGTTCAATGGACTGCTGTATAATAGAAACTGAGGGTGGGAGCTCAGGTAGGTTTGGTCAGAGATCTAGAGCAGTGCTACAACCTAAGGGAAAAAGCCACCAGAGCATTGTTCTGGATTCATTAAACTTTGTATTCAGTAAAGGCTACAAATAATAAACGGACCACACAGACATATCTGTATAATTCACATGTAGGTGGCTGAGTCAACAAATAAAAATTATACTACTACTACATTTCATTTACTAGGCTCCTCATTCTCATAACTTTCCATGCTCCTCACAAAACAGCAGAAAAATGAACAAAAGCTATATCTGTGCAGGTACAATTTAAAACCATAGCTATGCCAAAATCCCTCTGGAGTAATAAGTGTAATAAGTAATAAGCCAAATCCCTGGTTAGGTCAAGGAGAGAGCACTTCACAATATCAGAACCACAGAGGCAAAGAAATGAACTCCACATCTTCTATGTCTGCATATCCCCAGCTCCAAGAGCTCCATCAACAAAAGAGAACCTCAGTAAGTTACTCATGCATGGAGAATAGAAGCTTGTGTCAAGAACTAAGAAAGGAAATTCAAAATTCAAAGTGGCACTTTGCCCCTTCCTTTATTTTTTGAGGCTAGGTATCACAGCACATGTGGTCAGAATCATCCCTGGTGCAATTCCACTAAAGCCATCACAAACCTGATTGGTCAAAATCTATATTGATTTACACCAGTGTAAATCCAGAGTACTTCCAATGAAGTTGACACAGTTACACGGATTTATTCTGGTGTAATTAAGAGCAGAATCTGGCCCATCAGTGGAGAGCTGACACAATAGGCAGGGGAGGTCTATTGATAGACAGATACACAGATAGACAGACATAATGTATACATATCTACATAGACACACTTATGGATTTTAAAAATATGTAAGTGATCAAAATGTATCCCTGGTGTAACTCCACGGTTGTCCAAAGTAATTTAAAAGCTGCATTATTATTAATGATGGGATAGACTTTAGTACTTCCATTGTGTAAATAAATACTGACTGCTTAAAAAAATCCAATAATTGAACCCAGTTTTATACTTTTGAATTAAGAAAAAATATTAATCTGAGAGAGTTATCAAGTCTAAGACTAGCAAGAATTTTTACAGCTTTCTTAAAAATTCACAAACCCATTAAAAAATTGTTCCAAATAGCTATTGGACTCAGGATGGGGGAGAGGGGTCATGATCTAAAGAGTTTGGTCATTAACCTTGCTGGAAGCATGTGGTGAGAAATTTTGCTTGAATTTAATATAGTTTGCTCAGTTACCACTAGTAAACGTTTTTTCTTTATTTTTCTTATAACCATTTCTGACTTTTAGGCCTCATGGCTTGTACTCACTTAAAATCTCTCTTTGTAGTTAATAAACTTGTTTTATTGTTTTATCTAATCCACCGTGTTCAAGTGTCTGGGTAACTCCATTTGTGATAACAAGTTGTGTTTATATTATTCCCTTAAAGGAATAACGGACTTAATATATTTGTACTGTCCAGGAGAGGACTGGGCAGCACAAGACATACATTTCTGGAGGAAGATCTGGGAATAGGGGTGTATCGGGGTCACCCTGCAGTATAACCAAGGCTGGTGAGATCCAGGGTGTAGCAGGCAGGCTGCAGTTACACACAGACACTCAGCGAGTGGTGTGTATGTTGGAAGGCTGTTTGTGAGTGGCCCAGGTGGGAGCAATTACAACAAAGCATTGCAAGGCACCCAAAGTTGCAGGGGCAGGGGTGACACAGCCCCCCCCCCACTAGTCTGGATTGTGCCCTGGTACGTCACAACTGGGCCCAGAGATCTGAAGGCCAATTAATCGGATATATAAGTTTCTCAGTACCATGCATTTTTCAGCTGAGGTTAATTGAAATCTTTTTGTATGGCATCATAAAACCATCAACTCCATAATCCATTCGTGCAGATCAAAGTTCTGATCATTCCCAAAGATCTGCTCCGATGGGCTTTTAGCTATAGTACAAAAGAAGGATTTTATCCCCAAGACATCCTTGTGAAACGGAGAAGGATTATCCTAATTTTACAGATTGAGGAATCAAAATACAAAGTAGTTTAAAGTAATTTGTCCTAAGTCACGTAGGGTATGTCTTCACTGCAGAGTTAGCCTGAGTAATTGGCATCTGGGTCTGAGCACCCGGAATAGCCTAGCCTTGGATATGAGCAAACACACTGCCAGTGCTAAAGTAGTCTGAAGAAAGTGGGGAAGCAGGAGGGAGAAGGGGTTTACTCAGTCTGGGAGCAGTGGCTTTAGTAAAACAGTGCATAAAGTGCACTTCTCAGTGACCCAGCTCAATTTATTTTTATTTTTTGCCAGATCTGCTACTCCTCGCGCCACCCCGTACATACTTTAAGCACGGTACACTGCAAAGCCCTGCCTGAGTTGCTGTATCTTCACTGGTGCTACGCTCCACCGCCTGCGGTATTGGGATTTCTGAGGGCACATTCCACAGTTCTTTGTGCTGTAGTAAGTGGAGCCACTCTATGATGCTTTCCCAGTGAACTGTGGGAAAACTTGTCTGTGCTCCTGGGTACACGGGGGCAATTGTGGGAAGGCACAGGAGGATTATCAGCACTCAAGTGATTTAGCCTGCATCCTCACTGTAAAGTGAGAAAGTTACCAGCCCATGTGAAAGCGGAATTTGGCTTCCAACCTATATCCTCAGCCAGGCCAACAAGCCTGGGTTGAAAGTGCCACTAGACTCAAAGGAGAGATTTTTGTGTGACGACACAAATAAAGTGAGGCGCAACACCAAGATAAGTGCCTGGGCTAAGTCTGCAGTGAACACAGACCCAGAGAGGTTGGAAATTGTAACAGAGCCAGAGATTGAACCCATTCTCCTGCATCCCAGTCTACGGCTTTAACAAATATTATTAAATGTCAGACATAAAAATAATCTGCACAATATTTAAAATGAATTGCTACAGCTGTGCATCACATTTTTAACATGACACTTCAAACCAGGGCTAAATATGTCTAAAGAATCTTTTAATTCTTTGAGATGAAAGGTGCTGTATACATGTGAATGCATTATTAATATTGTAATTTTGCACGTGTAGGCTTTTATATCACACCCATCCTTGTGATATCTGTAGTCCCTAGCTGGTGCCTGAGCTGTAGAAACACTTTTTCTGCAGCTTCGTCTTCACTGCTTAGAAGGTGCGCTTAATAAATACTATATTTAATATTTGATGTGATATAAAATTCACATTGAAATAATTTGACATTAAAGTGAATGTGAATTCCAAATAGTTTCAATGGCTCTGAATACATTTTTTTTTTTTTTTTTGTAAGTTCCATTCCATGGGAAATCGCAGTATTTCAGCTTTTCATTATTCCAATTCAGATCATCATCATGGAAATTTCAAAATTTCCTGCCGGATGAAAATTCTGGTTTCCAGCCAGCTCTACAGGAACGGAACTACTCAATTTTACTTTGTAGCCTTAGCGCGTAGAATGTGAACTCAAGGCACTTTATAAATTTACACTAATGGTTTAGGAGTGTTCCACTGAGCAGCGATACACCAGGTTGAATCTCCCCAGGGGATATATATCCCAGCACTGTGACTCTTGCACTAGCTAGGCTTGTACCAAGCAAGTGGTCAGCACCAAGCAGCCCCTCACCCCCAAACCTTGCCTGTGCAGTATGCACCGATGCTCTAGAAAAAAGGAGCATTTTGGGGTAGCATGGAGCAGTCAGAGATGGATTGGAAGAGGGAGGTAATATGGCCAGGACAGATCTGCATGCCAATAATTAACTGCTATTGCAAGCACCATAATGGCAATGAAGCAAGTGGGCCAAGTTATGGCTGCCAGCAGAGTAGGATAGGCAAAAATCATCCTCTCCTCCATTGCTGTGGAGGGATGAATCTGGCCTAGAGTGCTTTATACTGAGCACAGTATTGTAGCATTAGGAATATCCAAAGGAATGAAGCAAAACCACACTGTCAACAAACCCGGATCCAACAAACTTTAATGCAGCCAGAGCCTTCACACCCAACCACATCTGCCACCCTACAGCTGACGACAGATGGTACCATCCACCAAAAGAGCACTGTGTTCCAGTTTCTATTCTGCTAACCTCTCTCAAATCACATCCAGCCACAGCCCTAACTAGTGGGAGAGGGGGTAGTCTAGTGCGTTCTGCTGGCAGGGTCACATCTGAGGTGGTTCTATATTTATTTCTCCCCATTAGAATAATTCAAAACCCCAAATTGCTATAATTTACCCATGTGCCTTTTTGCATTCCATTTTTAAAACGACAGTTGACAAGCTACCATATGTGACCAATAACTGCTACTCAGAGTTAAGATCTGAAGATGGTGATAGACATGTAGCCTGTCATGCCACAAGCTCTAAGAGTTATCAATTATAGACTAGCCAAAATAAATGCTGAGAAATTTCCTCTGGGTGTTAATCATTCTGAATCCCATTCATTCTCATACATTAAGCAAAGATTCTTGACCTTATTCTGAGCATAAACATAAATAGTAATTAAATAATGTATCCATTATCACCTGAAGCCAGGACTAACCTTTTCGCCCCAACAACAGTTAGAATAAAAGAATAAATAAACCTCCAAAGCAAAAATGATCGAATCCCAAAGCTTCCCTCACTCTCTTGACTTTCTACAAAATAAACTACTGGGCGAATTTTGCTTTGTGCCAGTTCACTTGCTGAAAAACATTAAAACTTTACCCTTTAAAAGAAGAATGACTAATTCCCTTCACACTGCCAGGGGCAGAGAACTGAATTAAACTCAATCACCTTTCATTTCTGAAGACCTACAATCAAACCCTGTTTAGGTTCTGTGTGTGTTTAGTGATTTTATAAGAATATCTGATGACATCAGAACCATATAAAAGCACAGAATTTGGTATAATTAGAATTCTCTGTTACCGACTGGCCTAGGCCGGACATCTGCCAACTACATACAACATTCTTGCCAGTGTTATATCACTGTTATTAGCACTAGATTTAACCCTACAAATTTTGATTAAAACACCACATACATCCTAAAAACATTGATTTTCAAGGCCTGATTCAGCTCCATATAGCTGCAGTCATCAAAAATGTGTGTCACAAGGTTGTCTACTTCCCAATGCTAACTAATGTTAGAGTCTTGAACAATGGAGTAAACCAGCGGTTCTCAACCTTTTTTTCCCCGAGTTCCACTCAGGCCAGGTACAGTCAGGAACTCGGTAAATAAGCGGGGAGAACACTTGCGGCGGCAGCGGGATCTTTCCCACGGTGGGTGGGACTTTCTTGGCGGCGGCAGGGGGAAGGATTCGGCAGCGGTGAGCTTCCGCAGCGGCGGCGAGGGGGGGATTCGGCAGCGTAATCAGCGGCAGGAAATGCCTCGCGTACCACCGAGCCGTCTTCCGCGTACCACCGGTTGTGAACCGCTGGAGTAAACTATTTCAATTTTTTTTATTATTAATTATTATTATTATTACTACTAAGGACCAGACAGCAAGGCTCTTACCCTGCTGGTGAGTTTTTACTCACATGAGTAGACCCCACTATGAGTAAATGGGAGTCCCTCGCTTTCACTGGTGAACAATCTGGCTCAGTTACAGCTTATAAACAGTGTTTGAAAAAATGAAATAAGGTATTTCCCAGAATTTCTTACCTTGAAAACATCCCTTTAAATTTTGCTTCTCTCTTTTTTAAAATATCAAGAAACCTTTTTATTGTTCATTTGGTTTCTAAATTGATTATTTATATCTGGTTTCACAATCAAGCTTGCAGGTATCAGTAAAAACTTGATGAGAGAGAGAATGTAAAAAATTCCTACCTACAAAACATTTTCTTGGGGTTTGATCATAGGAGAAAAAACTTATTTTAGTGGGCATTAGATAAGCTAAATTCCAAACTGCATATTGAAATACTGTTCTTTCTTTGTTTTATATAACAAACATGAGAATCAAAACCAGGGGACCAGAGGATTTATTTGAGCTAAATCACCTTTGATCATCATGCCATTCACAGACTGAAGCAGGGATAAGGAATGCATATTAATGGAGAAGTATGTAAAGTTAGCAATGACTTTTCTCACTACTTCTTTCTTCCATAGCACCTTTTGTTAAGCCTTCAGAAATGATGAGGAGGGAGGGGAAGAATCATCACAGCCTGAAATATTTTCAAAGGAGGTCCCAGCAAAAAAAGTTTGAGAATCCCTGTAGCAGCAGGAAACGTTTAAAAACTGCTCAGTTGAGGCTGGCCGAAATTAATTTGACTTCAGAAATTTGTATGAAAATTTTCAATAACATTTCAATGAAAACATTTTCGGGGGGGGGGGGGGTATTGACAAAAAAAGTTGTTGTAATTTTTTTTCCTGTTTTTTGACCAACATGACTTCTCAGACAGCTACACATAGGTTAGGATGCACAGCCATTGGAACTGGATTTAAAAAAGGAGGGCAATCCTGACAAAAAGAAAATAGGAGCAGTGGCTGTCTCTGTGTCTGGATGTCCCACCACCCACTCAGACTCAACACAACTAAAATAAAATGCCTTGCACTTCTTCATAAACCTTCCCTTCTCTGCTGATAACTCCAATAGTCTCCCCAACACAAAGTTCAAACTTGGTGTCATATTTGATTCCTCTTTTTCTCCCTATATCGATGTGTTGCTAACTTGTTGGTTAGTCTCTACAACAGCTTGAAATTCCATCTTTTCTTCTCTGTTTCAGCTCCTAATATTTTGGTCCATGCCCAGTCATCCCTTCCCACAAAACACATGGGAAACAAAATCAGCTCAAAAGATCACTTCCGAGTGAGAAAATCCACCTTACTAAAGCTAAATCCTCTGCTTATGTTTGAGGGTATCATTTAATGGAAACAGATAATATCGATAATCAGGCTAGTCCAGTATCCTGCCTCTGATACTCAGAATATTCGATACTTGAGAAGATATAAAAACCTGCAATAGGCAACTGTACGATAACCTCCAATAAGGGGAAGTTTCTTCATAACCTCAGGCAGCAATTGGTTGACTTGTGTGTGAAGCATCCCTTATAAGTGCTTTTCTTAGCTAGTGTATCTGTGGAAAAAGTCTTATTATCCATATAAATAGCTCATTAAAATTTTAATCCACCTAAGTTCTTGTTAATGATATCTTGTGGCAAAAGAGAGTTCCATGGATTAATTAACAGTAGTGTAAAAAAAGTTCTTTGATCAGTTTTAGATCAGTTGAGTTTTCCCCCATCATGTTCTGTTGTGGATTTTGTTGCGTTCTTGATGTAGTTTGGATTGTAAACTACAAGGAGCTGGTAACCTTGTCATTCCACTTGCTTGCAGATTGCTATGGCCATCTATTGTAACATATACATGAGGCAATGCATATGCTTATACTGCTCCCTCAATACTAGACTTAACTCCAGTCATTTCTATACCTTTCACAAGTATTTACGAGGCACCTTTGAACGTATATTCTTATCAGGCTTTTGTTCCAATTAAATTTGCTAACAAGGGGTGTAAGAGCATTTACGTCTGATGCACATTCAAGAACTTTAGATAGCAATTACACTTTGAAATGTTACTTGAGCTGAAAAATCTGAGCACCAGGACATTTTGAAGATTATATTTATTTGTGAAGAAATGGCAGGGAAATTTTCCCATTAAAATATTTAAAACTATGAGGAACAAGGCCATGTTCAAATCCCAAGGACTATTTCACATCATTCACGTTATTAAAAAATGAGAAAGCAGATAAAAGGAGTAATCCTGCCCCAGCAAGAGTCCAAGCCGTCAACTATTTGCATGTGTATGTAAATTCACTCACATAAGTAGCCCCATAAAATTATTCACATGCCTGTAGGATTGCATCCAGAGGCACTAGCCAAAAGCCCCTCTCCTTCAATTCCAATGGGAGCAAGATTAGGATTCAAAGCTCTTTACTGGTTATGAACAAATGCTACATAAAGCCAGAATTATGCCCTGGCCTTAAAATACCATAGGTATTAGGTATATACAAGGGGTGAAGTAGGGAGGGGAAACAGTTAACTCTACAGAGCCACTACTCCCTCATCTGTACAGGTGGTTGGAGAGTGGGTGGACAGAACCGAGGAAAGATGGAGCCAGCGATTCACCACTTTAACACAGCAGTTAACAGAGACGAACTGGTGCAGAGAAGTAGGTAATTTGCTACACTAGAAGCAGATTATTTCCTCTCGGGAGCCAGGAGCCACATTTCATTCCCTAGCCTGCTCCTATCCACCATCCCTTTCATGGCAGATTGTATGGTCCAAACCTGACCAGGGGGGACCCAAAAATGTGAATACAAAGAACACAAATATTTAGGAAAATCCTAGTTTTATCTTTGGTGCTGAGCAAAATTTTCTCTAGGGAAAATGACAAGTGATTTCCCATGATCTCATCCGTTTCATGGGGGGGGGGGGGGGGGGGGGGGGGGGGGGGGGGGGGGGGGGGGAACCTGCTTATTCACAATAACTAAGTCAGCTCTATACAATGATAAAGGCAAAGGCAAAAGTATAATTGGAAATACTTTTTTAGTTTCATATAAATAAAGCTATGTGAGGCAACATGAGGCATAGTAATTCTTCACTCAGTAACCTCAATGAGAGTTATAAATGTATATCAAGGAGAGAACAGACTGACCCCTTGAAATGTGTATAGGTTGCCTTTGTTAGTGACTTTATTTAAAAAAAAAAAAAAAAAAAAAAAACACTCTTCTTACCAGACAGAGGGCATAGATCAAAAAGAAAGCCAATTTTGGGTTTTGGTGGTGGTGGTTTGTTTGTCAGATGCAGATCTCTACAGTTAGCCTGAAGGTCCTGGTACAGAATAAGTGAATATATCTAAAGTATTAGCAGGACACTGCAATGCAAAAAGGTTATTAAACTGCTCAACCATGGGGATGACATAACTAATACTGACATAATTTCCAGACAGCAAAGCAAAACTAGGTCAAATCACATTGACCTATCTAACATAATAAGCATTTTTCCCCAGATTTTTGCAATGTAGGCTATGTCTGGAGGCATTAATGTCCTGTTATCAATATAGTGTTGTCACTCTACTTTAATGTCTTATCACCATGTTGTGTTAATTAGACCAAAACAATATAGTGCACTTTTGAACCGTTTAAACTCCCAGTTAGGAATCCTCACCTAACTGCATCTTTTGTTTATCCAATCAGAAAAGAAGAGCTATTAACTCTTTACAGCCACTGGTTTCAAGGGACATTGTTAAAGATGGTATCTGCAGTATTAATCTCTACCAGTTACTCTATTCAGTGCATTTTATTTGTTTTTAAAAAGGCAGACTGCAAAGCTAATTTATTTGATTAAGCAAGCTAGCAAACTATGCATTGGTTTTGACCCTGCTATCTCAAGCCAGAACACAGGTGCAGATCTGTGCATGCATATGATTGGCATGCACTTCATTTTCTTCCACCCTTTGCCATTATGTTTTCCTGTCCCAATTCTTTAACCAGGCAATATACTGAAGTTACAAGAATTTTGCTGTTTCCACATTCCTCTTCCAAAGTAGCCCTGCCTTGCTGTTCCCTTGTGATTGTGTGCTGGTTTTGCAGCACATATTTCATTTTTAGGGGACATGTTACTCTTTATGGATAAATATCCTGCACAACCTGTTTGGTGTAATGAGTGTTAGGTCTGAGGTGAGATTTGTTTGCAAAAGACAGGGGACCCTTTGCCCAAGGGCCTCTGTGTCAAACATAGAAACATGCAAATTGCCAGACTGGATCAGACAAGAGGACCATCTAGTTCAGTATTCTGTCTCTGACAATGGCCTGTACCATATGCTTCTGAGGAAGGTATAAGAACTTGCAGCAGGCAAATGTAGAATAATCTGCCCTGCACTCTAGGTCTCCTCCTGGTCTCCAAAAGACACTGGCTTATGACCTGTAGCACAAGGTAGAATATTCCAAAAATTTTTGATAACTCTGGATAGTCTTGATCTCTAGAGTTGGTTGAAAATTTTGCTGAAAATGTACATTTTTCTATTGGCAAATCAAATTGAAAGGTTTCATTTCAAGTCAGATCAGCCTATATTGGAATATTTCATGTTTTGAGCTGAAACATTTCATTTCAAATCAGTTCAACAAAAGATTAAACTGAATTTCCCATCAATGCATTCCTTTATGAGGGTTCACAGTTCAGGCCCCTACTGTCCCCATAGGCTATGCTCCTTTGAAGACTATAATGCAAGTGGATTTCCCTCTGACCAAACTACTTACTGCATCATGGGAGTCACATAACTCTGGGTGCATTATGGGAGATGTAGTCCAACCATAGAGCCTAGCCCATAGGGGAGAAAGGGAACATCAAGTGCCTGAACTACAACTCTCATGAGGTAAAGCGCTACTATAGGAAAATACAGTTTAGTATTTAACGGACTCAAAATGAAACATTTTAGATCAGTTCAATAAAATGAAATGAAACATTTGACATTTTAACAAAATAAACATTACAGTCCTGAAATGAAAATTTCTGAATCAAAATTTTTCTGGATTTATGTTCTTCATAAAATTTGGAAGAGAGAAGAAAGCGAGACAGAGAGGCAATTAGGTTTGTTTTCTAAACTTTTCTTGTTCTCCTAATTAGTGGCATTGAGCATTCTCCCCTAAAACATTAGGCCTGATCTTCATGTAATATAAATTACCAAAGCTCCAATGATGTCAATGGACTACACCAATTTATATCAGTTGATGTTCTGGACCATTTTATTTAAAAATCAAGTGATTCTGCTTATTACTTTCCTAGTTTTACAGCATTACAGCTCAATCCTTCAAATGTCTTAAGTGCATGCATACCTTTATTCATGTGAGTAGTGTAAGAGAGACGAATCAGACAACTCAGGTAAGTAAAGTTACATATATGCTTAAATGTGTGTAAGAGCAGGCCTTATTATAGGGCCTTCTAATCCCCTCCCCCAATGTATGAAATTCAACTTAATGAGGACAGTAGAAGTTGGTACTTTTCACCTCTCTTTTCCTAATCTAATTACAAGTTTTATACTAATTCCCCTAAGCAAAACTGTCATTAATGTACAATTAAAGCTGGGATTCTGTTCCCCTTACAAAAGACTAAAATTTATTATAATACGACATTGCAGCTGACAATGTAAATGTCAAAATGTCAGAACGTTTTCTGTTAAGGATATAACCAACTTCTCCACTGTAATCGTTTTTTCATTGCATGATTATATTGTACTCTGCTCACCAGGCCAGCCCACACCAAGAGGAAGGGCTGAAACACAGGATGTGGGTTTGAGGCAGACTAGGTATGGCATTGGAACAATACATGTAAGTTTTAGTATCAACCACCCGAAGAGAAGTGGCCCCAAATACAACATTCAAAGTGCCCTTGTCAGATTTTGCATGCGTCAGAATCATTTACATGCACGCATCCCTTACGCCAACCGAGCAATTAATTAAATGCAATGCCTTGCTGAACTTTACCAATAAAATGTCACAGGGCCTGATCCTGTGCTACTGAAGTAAGTGGGAGTTTTACCTTTGACTTCAGTAGACCAGGCTCAGGGCCAAAATAAACACTTTGAGAATTTTGACTCCAGATTTGGGAACTATAATGAAGTAATAATTAAGTAATATAGTTAAGCATGCCATTCCAAAAGCATTCCAAAGCTTCCCAGGGCATAAAGCACTCACCTAGCAACAAGACTCTGCAGAGCTGACTTCATTGTGACCCTCCAAGCAAGGGTGGCATAGGGCTCACTTCACAACAGGGCCTTAATGAACCACAGCTGTAGAGCTGATTTCCGTGAATCAGGTCGCTCCAAATTGGAGCGGGACCCAGTGGTGCAGACTTCTCTGGATTGGGGCTCACAGATAGAGGGGAGCCAATCCTTGATGTCCCCCTGATTACCATTCTAATTGGATCCATGAGTGGGGTTCAGGTGAGTGGGGATTGCTTTGTGGCTAAGACTTCTGACCTCAACAAGCTGGCCAACAATACACTGAATCTATGGAACTGGCCATACTCCTGACACATTGATTAGGTTTTGCTCACATTATTGTATGCGGATATATATGTGGCTATCATGTCACTCTTGGGTTTTTCTTCCTTCCCACTCCCACGAAAACACAAAAAAAGTATTTGTGGTTCCATGTTCCCAAGTTTCCTGAGTGCTTTTCAGTAGGGAAGAATCATCTGCAAAGATGATGAGAGAGGTGATATTTCCCAGATCCATAAGTAGGAACACACCTCTGGGTGGGAGCTAGAGTCATAGTTTTATTTATTGTACTTAGATTGAACCTGGCCATTGCTGCTGCTATCGGCACCTGGCAGAAGGGCTTCACTTCCAGATGTGAACTTTACACATGAGTTGTCATATGGAATATGGGAGAATCCACATGGTACCAGACTGGTAGTTTCATGCAATGTGACCTGAGAAACTTTCACTTGACATTTCTCCCTTCCAGAACCAACCAAGTATGGGAATTCAGCAGAAATTCTGATTTCAGATGCTGGGACGGCAAGAGAGAAAGTGCGCCTCATTCAGCTCCACAGTAGCTCCTCTGGCTGAGCCTGAAGTGACCCTGACTGGATAACTACATGGAGAATACAGAACTATAACTTTCTTATAGTGCATGTGCAACGCGACACAGAGAGTTAAGTGCCTGGGGGAAACTGTCAGGCCTCTTGTGAAAATGCAAAAAATTCATCCTCCTCTCCCAAAATATAAAGTGAGTGTGATGGACTGTCAAGTACCAACTCCTTTCAGCAGTAATCAAATCTATATTGATACAACTAGAAAATTTATAAATGTATTATTGTGGCAAAATATTTTTATTACAGTCCATCTTGTTACAATAAAAACTGATACCAAACCCAAGCGTCTTCTCATTCACTGTCTCACTGGTCCAGGAGTAGAGCCTTAGCTTTCTTTAAATCATTTTAGGACTTTTCAAAGTCTTTTTAGACCTAGACATGTTAACATTTATGTTACAAGAAAAATCTAATCATAATCCGGGGCCAAATAAACACAAACCTTAAAGTGTTATATTCCAGCTTTCCTGACTTGCATTTCTTTCCACCCATACCCCCATAAGATGGTATAATAATAATAAAAATAATAATAAATAACTATTAAGTAGCAGAAAACGTTAGTACTTTGAAACATTAAAAGCTATTTTTATTATAAAAATCAGATCATAACCAGCTGCATCAAACTGTTTTAGTGCCTTTTCCAAGTTTCATACAGGGTAGATTCCATATTATAGGCCTGAGATCTCAGCGATGTGCAGTAACTCTTTACAACCTGCAGAAACAATGTAAGCCCTAAATCTCACAAATGTACAGAAAAACTGTGCAGCAAAGGGTGGACTAGTGAATGGGGAACCCTAAAAGGTTTGGAAGTTCAGTTCAAATAAGCCCTGAAAGTTCTGATGCTTATTCAAAACTTATCCACGTTTTTGTATGCCTCCTTTCTTTCACTCTTACTGGTTTTTGTCCCCCCCCCCCCGCCCCCCTTTCCTCCCACCCCATCAGACTTTTCTCCCTGACCCCATCTTTCTACTTTGCTGACCTCCAACAAGTCCCCTGAGCATTTACTAATTCCTCAGTCCCAAAGAGTATCCCTGACCCACCCTCCAGCAGATTCCTTACCTTTGGTGCTGCTCTGCTGACGACTCTTAAGATCTGGTACTATTTTTACTGAGCACAAAGGCTTCCCCAGGTTAGAAGAGATCCAGAATGCATCGCCCCCACCCTGGATCCCACAGAAGCCCTGGAACTTGTTAGATTGGAAGTCAGCAGCCATGCCAGCAAAGAATGCCAGACATTCTGAGAACATGAGATGGATTTCATCAAAGGTAGAAGGCCTGCTGGGGATTAGCAAGAGAGATACACATCTAAATAATTTAGAACCTAATAAAAAGTTTAAATTTGGTTCTGTTCAAGATGGGAGAGAAGGCTTCATTTTCATTTATTCCAAGCTGCTTAGGCACATCCATACTATAAAATATGTTATTTAATAATATGCTATTGATAAACTAATGATATCATTAAGTAATTCAGTATAAAGTTAATAAGGAAGTGGCTATGTTGCCCTGGAATGTTTACTGTTTTAACTCTGGTTCAAATTCTGTCTTGTAAAGCTTTTGTGAACTTCAAGTCTGACCTCTACAGGTAGGTAACTGGAATAGGGAATAGTATCTTTTGATCACGAGTAGTACAGAGAATTTTGTAGACACTGCAGAAGGCCAGTCTGCCAGCAGTAATACACAAACTACTGACAAGGATTAAATATGTAAGAGTTTATTTTTAAAACACTAATATGTACATCTGGTTCAAACATAAGGCATATACTGCACAATAATCATATAACAGATTTTTTTCTTTTTGTTTCCCCTTTCCACCCCTAACATGCCATGAACTTTCTTAACTACAGAATGTTATTTTCCAACTGATAACAGAAATTTGAGTTTTTCAGAACTTATGTTTTTAAAAGTCCTCATTGGTGCCACCTTTTTCTGATCATAACCAACTCTTCTAACAAACTATCCTTTGTCCAGTGATTGAGTCCCCTCTATTCCCACAAACCTACAACACATGTTGCCATAGTTACTCTGCATGTCTATTTACCATACAAGTGATCAAAGAAAGCAGACAACGCACACACACACACACACAAAAACCCTGCCAGACTTCCTACCGGGTAATGTCCAGCCACTAATTAACTGATACACTCTCGGCCTATGGATTCCATACACTTGTTTTCTTTATTATATATGGCACATAAAAACAGCATTAAAACAATCATAAAAACAATCAGAGATAAATTCTCATTTTTCCATTAGAGGACACCCCCTCAAAAAAAAAAAAAGGGGGGGGGGGCATAGGATCCTAAGCAGCATTTCCTAAAGCAAGTCTTATGATTACAATATTTCAGACAAGGATATAGATTTCTTAGCAAGGAATAAATTAAGAATAAAAAAGGTGCACTAAAGAAAGTAGGAAATAGAAACCACATGCTAAAAAGCTAAACATCTGTATGGAAAAGGGATGATTTTATGTTTTACATGTGTTATCGACTAAAATTCTATCCAGCATGTATGCACTCTATGAATCATATACAAAAGCTATATGACCTATAGCTATGATAAATAAGAACTGAAATAACCTTCTGTGCCTTATAGATTTTATCTTCACTTTTAATTAGGTTCATAATGATCCATTAGCAAATTGCATGTTTTATAGAACCCTTTTAAGTGACCATGGGCCGAATCCTGCCCTGATCAAAGTCAATGGGAGTAGTGCCATTGACTGGAGTGGGTGGAAAACAAAGCCCTAAATCTGCTTTCATAGAATCCCTATGTGCTGCATTATGATGTTAGTATGTTTGAGGATATTATTTGTTGTGGGCAAAAACGGAAGTTTGAAAATGAGTTTGAATATTAAAAAAAAACTAATTGAACACCTACTTTTCATGAAATTCATTTGGGGAACATAAAACAGATACCACACTGCCCTCTCCAGTTTTAAAGTAAATACCAAGAATACAGACAAGCAAACTGCATCCAGCCCCCATGGCCTCAATAAATCTTAGAATTCTGACACATCTGTGTTCTTATCTAAACTTCTGATCTTTGAGAGTTTTCTTACCTTTGATCTCTTTTCCCAAGTAGTGAGCTGGTCAGAATTTTGGTAGACTGACATTTCAGTACCCGTAGTGAAGCTGAAATCTTGTTTCCTGGTATATATTTGGCTTTCATGTTAGACCTTCTTAAGAAATTACACAGGTCCACTTCTATCTCTACTCATGGACATATTTTTGACTACAAGACTGAAATTTTCCAGCTTCAGATTTACCACTGTGCTTTCAAAGATGTGATGTACACATTAGTTGTACAGAAACTTCACATTTTCATTACAGAAGTTTGTCAGCTTATTATTTATATCAGACAGAAAAGAGGCAGCTCTTGCTGAGGTTTTAAATTACCTCCTAATAAAGGCTGCTTCTTTTTGCCTGTCTCATTTACAAATCTCAACGCAGCATTCTATGCTACCAACCATGATGTCCCGCTAGGGACTGTTGGCCCAGCACAGTTGTAAAGCAGGTTAAATCTTATCAGCCCAACAGGCAGCATATTACATTTCTATGGGTAATTTCTGCTCTTCTAGGGTTGTTAGTTGCATTGCCTATGCACTCTTGTTCAGTATCTATATGCTGCCCGTGGGCCAGATCATTCATCAGCACAATATATAGTTTCATTTAAATGCAATGACACACAGACTTGTTTGATAGTTAACCCTGCAAATCCAAACTATGCTATGATTATGACAACAAATTGGCTGGCAGATATAAAAGGCGCATCTTTGCCCGAGTACTCATTCTCTTCAGAAATTCTGAAATAAAATCAGCAGCGATTCCTAACCATTTCATGCCTCCAATTTCATGACACTTCAGTGCCTGAATATTTGCTTTGTTATTTTGTACTCTCCTTTGGTCATCACATTTGGAGGCCTAGCAAGGTCTCCAATTACCATTTTTAAAATGCAAAGAAGCTAGGTTGATCTCTGTCCCTTCAGCTCTAGACTATTAGACCACTGGCTTGTGTTCAGTAAGACCTAGTAGTAAATACAGACTTTTCACTACCAAACTGAAATATTTCACACACAAACACCACAGAAATCTGGTGGAAACTGAAGAATTCTGCATGTGGCATAGGTGAGATCAACCAAGCTGGGAAATCTTACACAAAAATGTGTCTAAACACACACGGGGCAGATCTTCAATTGCTGTAGTTGCAACATTATGGAGCTATGACAAATTATGTCAATCAAGAGTCTGCCCTGTTGGATCTGGTTCTCCTCTCACCAGGAGTAACTCCATTGAAATTAATGGGGCTTCAGCAATGTAAAACTGGTGTGAGGGGAGAATCAGGCCCATATTTTCAACTTCATGAATGCAACTTCCTAGGAGATACTGCTGATACAGAGGAAGTGGAAAGAGGAGGACTTCTGTTGGATAGAGGTGGGTATTATATAAAGAGTCAAAAATATTCTAATGCTAAATCTGCCCCATCCCTTTTCCTTTTACTGAGGAGTCACTGAAGAATTTTAGTGCTTTTTATTTTCTGACTCACCCCCACTCCCTTTTTTTCCCCTCTTCTACTTCTCTCTCTCTCTCACACACACACATGCTTTAGAACCTTATGCTTCAAATACAAGACAATATTCATCTGTTTGTAGCAATTTTTATTTTGTATTTTCTTATGCTCTGTGACATCCCAACTTTCTTCTGATCCTCCTTTGATACCACCCTTTGCTAAGGTTCCGCTTTGTGCTGACAATGCATTCGACTGATCACAAAGAAAAAGAACTAATTGAACCCAAGCAATGCAGTATGTAAACTTTACTTTTCATTTGCACTCCACTGTGACAAGAAACACCCCCCATCAACAATTTTTAAAAAGGTAAAAAAGCAGGTTTTTGCTCCATGTACAGCCAAAAGGTCTAAAATACACAAATGCTTCCATCTTGTTTTCAAAAAGTGGGTAAAAAACAAATGCTCCATTTCCACTGCAGGTGCAAACTCCACCCCTGCCTCTACTTTCTCCCTTTCCCTCTCCCCCGCCTTGCCCCAAGTCCTACTGATTTCAGAGAGCTGCCTGAATAGACTATGACTCACACAAAGAAACAAGAACATTTTTCTCAGATCCTAACTTTCATACAGTGGCTCCTCCTAAAACAAAGTATTGAGTTTAAGATGTTGATTTGCAAGGGTCTTTAATGCAGAGCTCTGCTTTAAGGTTGAAATTTTCCTCTGCTAGTGCTCTGTACTCTCAGTGTTCTTCTAACTGCATATTTTAATTGCAAACTACAAACATTGTAGCATCAAATGTTATCCCATTGTGACCTTCAGCTTTGGCAATAGGAAAACAGCTGCTTTTGGCCATTCACGTGAATAGCAAGCTTTTTTTTTTTTTTTTTTTTTTTTTTAAACATATTTGAATCATCATTGATTTTCTAGGCTCTTTTCTGCAACATTACAGTGCTTTTCTGAAAACAGAAAACAGCTTGAGACTCATATTTTAAAGCTACTGGAAAATTGAAGTAGTGGCAACTGCGTGTAAGTCACTGTGCATGTTTAATAAATCACTCCCACCCCATATTGGCATGTCTACAGTTATAAACACAACACATTCTTATTCTACATGTCACAAACAAGACTGTGACAAAGTCTACACAGTATTTTTAAGCCATGGCAAACTGAAATTGATTTACATACTCTACCAACAGCTTTCATGCCCTTTACAAAACTGAATCACCCAATGAATTGCATGACACCCTCCCAGTAAGATCAAACTGAAAGTAAAAACACTTGGTTAATTTTTATTTATTTATACACACAAGGCTCAAGGATATTCAGGATAAAAATCTAAACTCTGCAAAGCTTTCTGCAAATGCTAGGCAGTCCAACAAAGCAAATATTTACAGACCAACCCAGCCTTTCCCCCCTTTAGAGATCTCTAAATGATTTGCAGCACAGTTCCTTACCTGCCTCATGTTTAGAATTCCATTATCCATCCAGCAGGAAACAATCTGAATTCAAATTCTCAGTGTAGTTTCAAAGTAAAAACAAAAATCCATCAACAGTTTCCCAGTATAAACAAGCTGGTAAGTTTTTCTCTCTCATTTTCCTTTATCTTTTGCTGTGGAGACTCTTCCTAAAACAATGTCAAGTTTCTCAACCTTTCCTCTAGCCTATTAAAAGTCAGGAGTAGGGTAGCAACTGTCCGCCTTGCTCTTATTTCAAATCACGGCTCCAGATATCTAGTACTTGGCTGAATTAGGCCATGAAATAGCTTCACCAATCAGAAGAAAGGGGAGGGAGGTATAACACAGAAAGACTGCCTACATGAGGATTAGGAAAGCTTTCAAGGATTTAAAAGACTGAAAGCAGCTGGAAACAGTGTCTAAGGCTACAAAGAGGGAAGTCAATTTGTGGTATAAGAGATTATTTCCATTCTTATCTAACGGCTCTTGGTCTGCTCAAAGCTTTAATAGGCTCCTGAGATTTAAAAAACCTTGAGTTTTAAATGCCCAGTAAAAGCTAACCAAATATTGGAGAGTTACCCAAATACTTAACAGAAAAACTGCAAGGTGTAGTAACACCCGTTCTATTTTGAACCACATACGTCACTAGCAATTTAAGAGACATTTGTTGTGGAAGTCCTATCAGATTAAAATGCATAAAACATGGTAACACAAAGAGGACAAAAAATGCTACATCTAATTTACATATACAACAAGTGTATATCTGCCCTGAGGAATAGAAGCATATGGAAACAAAGCTATAGAAAATGTTCTGTCATAAATTCTCATTTGTCTCACTAGGAAATATATAACCCTCTCTCTAACATTTTACTTTAATTTTTCTCTTTAGGAAGGGTGATTCCTCCTTCCCCACCAAAAAAATAAAATAAAATAAAATCTTGCATACTAGTTCCAAGCATAAGATAGTATTGCACTCAACTTTAAATTTCAAGAAAATATCTAGATTGTAAAAAATAACAGGGGGAGTCTTTTTGCTTTATCCAACAGGACCAGTTTTTAGTTGCACAGCACGCATAATCTGTCTCCCAGTGGCTTTCTTTTAAAAAGGAGCGGTGTCTAATGTGTGGCTGCGTCTTGACTTGCACCATTTTTAAGCCAAAAAAAAGAGGGAGATCTACAAAATTGCACACTCATACCCACCTTCTTGAGTCCCTCACTCCCTCACCCGCCTCTTTTCCAACTCAAACTTCAGATCAGTTTAGAAGCTTGCAAGTTCCTCTGTTCCACTCTAAATGGAAATCTGTCTTTGATCTCAAGGGACAATCAGGCAAATCTGATGTCTGAAGAAAAGCCCCATCGTCATGGATTTACTACAGCAATAGCTGTAAGGCAAGTAGTAGTCACTATCCAGAAAATTCCTTTCAGCTCAAAGAATCTTTTGCATTGAGCTGCAGAAGAAGGTGTCATAGTGATGTGTTGCCGATAGTTTAATAAAGGGGTTCCTAAAACGTGTTTTCTTTTTGCCTATGATAAACTCTGTGTACCAAGGCTGTGTGTGGTGCACAAATTGGAGTGAAGGATTGGAGAATCTATTCATTTGTTTTGCTATTTTAAAAAGCTTTTTCTCATACTGAGACAGGAAGTAACACCGTATTGGCCCAGATGCTCTGCTGCAGTCAAAGAATACACTGCACAGCTAAGGGTGGGAGAACAGGTGGCTTTAAGGTACCTTTCCCCTGACCCTGGCCTGGCTATACACTGGTATGTGCCTCACACTTTAGTGAAAGAATTCAGGCTGCTCTAACTTGCAGCCCCTAAGAGGCCAACATAGCAGTCATGGATGAAGGCATAAGGAAAACGCCAGTCATGATATCTACACTGAGCCACAGAGGATGACTTAGTGACCTTCCTGGCCAGCCTGAGAGGCTTTAGGGACTCTTTGCACTGCTGGAGCAGCTCAAAGAGTGCTGCGTTAAATGCACTGTGATAGAAATGTTTATACTTTGTTCCTGGAAAAATATCTGTACTCCTAGCTTAGGGTTCACGTAATGTAATTTGAAATGTATATATAGGGTATGTGAAAATCTTTTACTACAGACAAGCCCAGGAGAATCCTCCCTAGGAACATTTTTGGAAAACACCAGATTCTTGGGTCCAGAATTTCAAAGGTATTTAGACATTGCTGCACACAGCTCTGCCATGCCTAACTGACTACAGAGCTTAAGTATCATTTTCCAAAGGGATTCAGTCATGGAGGAGCCAAAGTCCCCTTGACAACCAATGTGATTTAGGCTCCTAAGTGCCTAAATAACTTTTGAAAATAAGACTTTGTCTCCTAATTCAGATCGGCACTGCAATGCTGAACACGGCAACACCTATGTACCTTTAAAAACCTGGGCCTGGGTTTAATATGATGCATTCAAAAGGGTGGGGGATGGAGAATGTTCTTCTCAAGTAATTTGAGTCCCAGGGATAAGTCTTCTGTGGCAAGGGTGATTTAGCAGTTGCCAGAGAGAGGGCAAAATTTACCAAAGGCTGGGGGAATCACCCGAGGGTCTCTTCTATTTGGCAGAATTTTAACAAGGGAGTCCAAAGAGCCACCACCAGCATTGCAGTCTGGCTCTCACGTAACAACAGAGGCAGTAGAAACTCTTACGTTGAAAAGATGAGGAAAGGTGAAGACGACTGGATTTGTTAAAATGCCACACACAGTGTCTGGCAATCCCTGTATTTTCTCACAAGATATAGGTTTTATCTTCATGGCTCAATATGGTCCTATTTGCTGAATACCAATACCTGTCCGGTGTTACTGAGGAATCATTCCAAACAACAGATAAGGATGCACGTTGTGGGGAAACATTTTTACTCATGTAATCTAACTATTTCACCTGGTTAGCATTTTCTCACCTGTTCAAATAACTTTCCACATTCAAGGGGTGTGGTTTGTGATTAATCCAAAATTGTCAATACACAGGGCTCTCTTCTGAGACACTCAAGTGCAGAGTGGATTTTGAAAACTTGGTTGTTCTGTCATTCTGCATTCACAAAAGGCGGCTGGAGAGGCTCCTAGTCAAAGTCTTTTAAAAGACAGAAGATAAATAAAGATGGGCCTGACATAAAACCTTGGCTCTGTATGCCCTGAAACTCTGGACAATTTTGAAAAGATCAGGGCTTGGGTACAGATTTGAATTTACTTTGCTCCTAGGCCCCTATCCCTAAGAATAAAACAATATGACTGAGTTGAGGAAGTTTCACTGCCCTGTGTATCAGTGAAAGGGCAGATGTTGTTCATTCCCTGTCGCTCCTATATGACTATTTTGCTTCCATCTCTGTAATAGAGGGGACAGGTAGTAATTTTACCAGCGTCAGGGGAGTGAAAGAAGATTCCGCTGCTGGAGGAAGAAGCATTTAAAATCCAGTCCCTGTTGCCTCTGCAGATGAGATGAAACTGCTGCAAGGAGAAAAGGGCTCATAGCTCGGTTCCTTGGGCATTGGTAGAACTGCTTTCTCACACCTCATCCACAAGCAGCACAGGGGAAGAAATGTCACCTCAAATATGTGAGCTCAGCTGGGGCTGGGGGCCTGATATTTTTCTGAAGATGGTTGTGAAGATGCCTATTTCAAAGAAAAATTACTGCAAGTGTAGTAACGTACTCATAGACTTATATTTTAAAAGCTGTCTTCACCAACAATCAGGTCTGGAGAGTCACTTTCTCTAGAGTCTATATCAGGTGGACTAAAGTTAACAACAAACACGAGGCCTCTCCCAGAAGTTATGACACATGTGGGACCAAAAACGGCAATCTCTAATAATGAAACATATTTGCACTGCAACTTGGTAAAAACAGCGCTCTGCATTATTTTCTATTGGGACAGTTCCCATTTTTGGCAAACTCCAAACTGATTTCAATAGCACAGGAGGTTCAGTCATTGAGAATTAGTGTACTGGACAAGTATGAAGTTTTTAATAACAAGACTATTTGAAGTTCTATGGGGAAGGGAAAATAGTTTGAAACAGAGTTAGTTTTTCGCTTCATAAAAATTGTTCTAAAGTCTCAGACCTCAAAATTGCTTATCCCCTGCCCTAATTAGCCTCACACCTTTCAAAACCAATTATCAGAGCAGAGACTTCCTGCACGAGAAATGGTTTGCACTTATAGTGGAAACACTGTCTTAAGTATGGAGTCATTCTAGTGAATCCATAATTACTGACATCAGCTATACTAAGTCTTAAAACTAAACTATGGAAACAACGTACTTGCTATAAATGAATCTCACATCTTATCAGGTTCCTTCCTCAGCTATGTGACCCTTTTTGGTGCCCAATGTCACACATTTGGGCCTTGGCAGATTGAGAGCTACTGTACATCAGTAAGAACTGGCTTGTTGAGGTCGTTACTTTTATGTGACAATAGAGAAATCAGCAATAATTACTGTGATCTGACAGAGACTATTTCTGTATTGATAGATAGAAAATTACATATTTTGAAAGGAAGGAAGCACACTGTTACCTTATATAATCAAACTAATTTATTTGCCAAATGTCATACGTTAAAAAAAATCTGGTTCACCCACACTATGGCCAGATGTTTTTTGTGTGACCATATTTTTAGCTTCTGGGGCATGCCTAATACTTCACAAAAATATCTGATCTATGACAGCTTATTACGTTCCCTAGTATTAAAATTTGATCCAAACGTGGGTCCAATTTTCCAGTACACCAGGTCAATTTGAACTAGTGGAGCAGTGCAAAACAGCTGTAAAGCTGGTTTCCTCAGCCACTGTTACCTGCCAGTGGCATAGGGGGTGTAGCCAGGGCAATGCAGATGGAACCAGTGCCTCTTTACCCCCGGCTGCTCTCCAACTGCCATAGTAACCCTTTGGGGCCAAGGGAAGTGAATATACATTAAAGCAACCTAGCCTGCTCCAAGATAAGCGGCACACACTGTCTCCACCTTGAGTTGTGCCTGATACAGCCAGGCCAGACCCCATCATCTGGTCCTACATCAGAATGGAGTAACAGAGTTGCACCAGCTATGCTGACACCAGGTATGAATTTGACCCAGCACATGATTTAAAAAGAAAAAAAGCCAAGCTTGAAAAAGAACTTTTAAGCCAGACAATACAAATCATCATCATCATCTCTTCCTCAAGATGTGAAGTCTATCGCAAACAGATTGCCTTTCATTTTAGATATAAATAATTTAGAGGAATAAAGGCACATTATTTTTCACAAATGAGTAATCACCTAATCCTTTACATTGCAGGTAGACAGAGCTAATTTTCACACCCAAACTAACATGGTTGGAATTCCCCACAAACAGATTTTATATTTCCTTTCCTCAGTGATTTTGAAACTAACATCCAGAGAAAGATTGGGATTTCCAGAATATAAAATATTCACTTTAATTCTCAAGAGGCAACAACAAAATATATAAATAACCTCCAAAAGAAACATCCAAAAATACTTGAACTAAAAGGTTGTAGGGAGCCAAAAATATCCCAAGAACATAGAGTTGATAAGAAAAATGAATAGAGTTTTAGAAAAGTGGTAAAAAATTGTTAGACTTTATTTGCCCTAAAGAACAAAATGGACTACACATTTTGATTAAAGTATTTTAACAAAAGAAAATGTTTACTGCATTTCATTTCACTACCCCTGTGCTACAAGACAGATACTTGATCCCCCAAACTGCACATTGCAATTCATGTGCATTAAATTAGCTACAGGAAGACTCGGATATTATATTCCAGAATTATAATGAAATACAGTAAATTAAAAAACCTATGAAAAAAGACTACAAAAAGCTATGTAAAGTCTGATCTCTAACACATACTAAGATCTACATGCATGCAGAATTTTAATTTAAATCACAATTAATTTACTCTGGTGTTTGCATCTTATTTTATCAGTTTTTAAAACTAATTGGTTAAAACCATATTTCTACTTAATATATGCAGAAAAATAAATAAGTAGCATACAGATTATTTTTCTCTCTTAATAGCTGACCCCTGTGAAGCCTACATGAAGATAAGCAGCAAACATATCAAGGAGAAGAGATGGATTTAACTTTCTACCACCCTTACCCATGTTGAAGAGTACCTTATTCCTCAGTAGTCCTCTTGACTGCTAGCAGAGAAAGGTATTACTCAACATGATAAAAGGTAGAAAGATCAGACCACTAATAAATAATGCTAAACCAATAGAGATTCAGAAGCAAAGCTTAAGGGATATATTACATTTATGGTTACACATTAAGTCATTGTTTGCAATAAAAATACCTTACCAAGTGCCACCCTGCTCCTCTACAATGTACACCCACATAAATACCCTCAGACAAAGAATATGGTTAAGAGCCTCCAACCAGAATTATAATGAAATTTTAAATAAAACCTGTGGGATAAATGATTAAATTTTCAAACTGAAATAAACTGTCATAAATTCAAACCTAGCCTACAAGTCCCTATGGTCCCACAGCACTTTGTAGGCCCCTAAGCCTACTTGGTACAGCCAAATTCTCACCTGTTCAAAATGCCATGACCTCCATGCTAACTGAGCTCACCCTCCAACGCAAATCTTTCCTTTTCAAATAAAATTTACTTCTGCTAGCACCAATACCCTGCCATGGATTCACCAAAGAAAATAAAAAAGTCCTCATCAGCCAAGCCATTCAGTCACTGAAAGAATTATTTTCCTTACCTCAAGTACAGCAGTCAGTAAGACCTAATGCAATGCTGTGCAAACCCTTATGCAACAGTGGGATACTCAACACCCTGTTATGGCCAAAGGACCTCAATTATTCCGTCCACTGGGAGAATGAAAGCAAAATACTCCTCTGTAGAGCTGAGCAAAATCCAAGTTTCAGTCCTGTGAGAAATTCTGATATTTCAACATTTGTTTTTGGCTCAAATTGTGACAAAAAAGTTGAAAGTTCTGAAAAATATCAATTTAGAAATATTGAAATGTTTCATTTGGAGTCAGTCCAATATTAAACTGCATTTTCCTATGGTGACACATTGTCTCATAAGAGTTGTAAATCAGGTGTATGATGCTCCCATCATTCTCCCCTAAGTGCTGAGCCCCCTCATCAGACAATCTCCATGTGATGCCCATGATGTACCACACTGCTCAGTCAAAGGACAGAGTGCATTGTTTTAGGGGAGATGTGCTCCAGTCAGCTAGAGAATGAGAGCATCAGGAACTACAGCTTCGCCCAGGAGGCAAATAGCCACAACAGGGAAATGCAGCTTAAAGTTGAACTGATTAGAAATGAAACATTTCAGATCAGTTCAACAAACCAGATTTTTTCAATTCATGTTGAATCAACCCAAACCCAAATTCTTTGTTTCAGAATTCCAAATGGGAAACTGAAAAAATTGGGGCAAAAAAATCAAAATTTTCCTGTGGAAGCTGCATTTTCCCTCAAAAAATCATTACAATAGAAAATTCCTGACTAGCTTTATTCCTCTGCCAGCTATCTGCCATGTGAGATGGGACTCTTCACCAAGCAGTTGAAACATTATATTTCCCTTCCCAATAATGCATCTCTGTTGGGTTATAAACTTGCTAATTGTATGGCACTAGGATCTAAGAGGGAATGTTTCACCGTGAAGGCCATTAAGAACTCATTGTGGAATGTGGAGGAAGATATTAAAGGACTGTGTCACAGTTCAGACACAGGTCTCAGACTCAGAGCTGTGAACTGGACTTAGATCTTCTACCACAGACTTCTTGGGTGTCATTGGCCAAGTAATTTAATATCTCTCTGCCTCAGGTCCTAATTTGTGAAATGAGGATAATTATACTTCCCTATGAATGTTGTGAGGATAAATCCATAAATACTGAAGAGGTGCTCAAAATATTATAGTAATCAGAGTCATATAAACCCCTAGACAGATAGGAGCAGAGGGAGGAAAGAGAGAATTTGATCTATGTGGGAAAGGAGAAGCATAGCAAGAACAGCCCCTGCAAAAGGGGGCTGCATCTTCCAATCCCTTAACTGAAAATAAACAGATGTAGTGAGAAAGATGATATTAATCAAACAAATAATGCAATGAATATTTGAGCCATTCCTGGAAAGTCAGGTATGATTAAATATACACTTAGATTCCCCTCTTAGAATCAAAATGGCTGATGTATTTTTATTTCAAATTAAAAAGCAAGTATTCCCATCTCCCTCCCACCCCCACACACAGTTGGGCTAAACATTTAGCCAAATAGGGAACCTGTCAGTATGTTTTTTGTGTGTCATATTAGCATGAACAAATCTGTGCAAATATTCATGGATCAAAATAGTGAAGGCCTTAGATTTTGCTCAGGCAAAATGCCTGTTAACATCAACGAGAGATTACCGGAGTAAATGTCTCAGGATCTGGCTTGAATAAACCACTGTTTGTAATTTTCAGGACAGCACCTCAAATTCCACATCAAAGCCAGTCCTGTAGTGCTGCAGTACCTCTGACTTTGCTTCAGTTACTATCATCTGTGACTCTCGGGACTGATTACCCAATATGTTTTTTAGGGAAGCCCAGCAGAAAACATTCTTATTCTTGCTTTATAGAAGAGGAAAAACAAAAGATTTAGATGAAAACAGGAAGGGCCTTAAGGATTTAATGAAGTAACCCACCAGGACATGGACAGATGTCACTAAACATTCGTTATACCCTATTATGAGTTCAAAAGAAAGAATTTCGGAGTCTTCCCTGTCACACCAATGCTGTTGTTTTTCTTGTCAGTAGCATTATTTAGTACTTAAAATTATTTATGTACATGGCAGCCAAGTAAGAAATGAGTTGAAACATTAAATTACACTTTTAAGTAGTCTGACAGTGAGCACTGCCCCTTCAGAGAAGTGAGTTGATCTGTTCAGTTCTTACTCTTCTATCTGTGCCAGTTTAACCTTTAAACTGTTTTCAGATCTATTTTTTTATGAGCCACTATACCTCATTTCTTTTAATTACAGACATATAGTATAGGCTTACCCACTTCCCAAAATAATTTTCACTTTATTTAGGACACATTTCCAGATGTGTTTCCTCCTTAGGCCTCTCTTTTTGTTAAATGGTGCTGGTAATAAAAGACAAGGACTACAAAGATAATGTACTTCCCTGGGTTTCTGACAATGCTGTTTTACATTCAGATTCTCTAACTGTTTTCTTTTTCATTTTATAAGCCACATCCCTAAAAAAAGAGAGTGAACTATTGATTTGTGAAATGATAATATTTTTCTGTGAAGTGTCATTTTTGTGCCATTCCAGTAACTTAAAATTGTGACAGCTGAAACAGGTAGTGCTTATGCAATATGAAGGCAAACAGAAATAAAGGATATACCAGTGTGCTTTCATTTATGCTTCTCTTTCTTCCCCAGTTTCTTCAGTCAGCTTCTGACATTTCAGTATCCACAGTCACAGAAACCTGCAGGTGTGTACACCCTTCATGACAGCCTATGGTTCTTTGTTGGAAGACCCAGGCATTCACATTCCTGCCTACACCACACTCCCAGATACCATCACCATTCACCAATAGCAGTAAAAAAAAAAAAGCACAGAAATACATGCCACATTATGTTACACCATGGGTATAGTTTAGCACATGCTCTGTATGTCATTGTTTGTAATTTTTAAATGCTTTCTGTCACACACAGTCACAATGTCTTTTTTAATACCTTCTTCATTAGGCTGTTTTTTTATGACTACACTGCTCTTTCTCTACATAACTATAACTAAATTTTATGGGACTAATTGTCATTTACATAAAGGCCCCTTTCCACCCTCTCAGCCAGCATGAAGCAGCCTTTATGTAAATGATAATCAGGAGTGATACAACAGTGATCTTGCTGGCCCTGATCCTGCACATCTTGTGCACCCAAAACTCCCATTGACTTGCCGGCAATAGATATGGCTACTTTATGCGATTAAAGGCAGGGAGCTCTGTACCATGTGGAATAACAGATCTAAGCCATGCACCAAGATCTCTCAATTTATGCAGCAGAGTTGCACTGAACCCTGGTCTACACTTACCAGCTACTCAGAGGAGCTTGCGTAACTCCTGTCTACTGCTGTGCTTCCCTTCTGTGTGCCGTTTTCACTGCACTGCGCTGACGGGAACCGCATTACCATCGACGCAGCGCTACGCCACTTGAGGGGGTGGTTTACCAGCGTCGACTTCTGGTTCAATTGAGCGGGTCTTCATTGACTGCTCAATCAATCCAGATAGGTCGATTGGACGGCGGTGAATTTGCCGCCGTCAGTGTAGACATAATTATGCAGCCATGTTAACTCTATGAAACCATTTAGTAATCATTTATATAATAGACCTAGTTCCCCCCCGGTGAAAACATAAAACCATTGCATCTCACATTCAGTTAAAAGAAAAAAAGGAGGAAAATCATATTTGGCTCAAAACCTGAGAAGAAGAAATGGTTATTTCAAAGGTGGCTGTTTTGCAGTTCGTCAAAGGCTCCAGTGCAGCTTGGGAGTTCCACATGACAGCCACCCACCCTACTTGTGCAGTTCCTAAATGAGTGGAATAGGAGCAGGCTGCAGTGGAAGGGGCTGAAGTGCTTTCTTGGGGGATGAGCAGGCTTGCAGGACCAGGCAGCTCCTGTTTGGAGCCCCTATATTCTGTCAAAACTGAGCTCCACCCCTGTGAGGTTTCAGAATGACACAGCAGGAGAATTTGACTGCCACGCGTGGCCATTTTCTAAACACCTGAAACGTATACCCTTACCCCAATGCATCTTTCAAGTTGCAAAGGAGAGGGAGGTGGTGGCCCGGCAGAGTCTAAAATGGCAGAAATGCCCACTGCTGACTAGACCCACACTGGTCACTCCTTGTGCCTTTTACTCCTTAGCTTTCAATAAATAAAGCAGGTATATGTAACACAAGTAAATGGGCGAGGGGAAGCCAATGTTTGAATTAAAAGGCAAAAGTTATTATACAAAATGGTCAGGATTCTTGAGGATTTTATATATAATCTCTCCTTGTAACTTTCCAATGGATAGTATCAGCAAAATAGTTTCGTATAGATTAACATGGCATTTGGTGCACGTTTCATAAGATGACATTGCAGAGTTTGAAGCAGTTGCATATCGCTTTATAGATAGAATATAGTAACCATAGTAACCTATTAAACTGAATACTAACTAGGTGTGCAAAACCTGTGTGACTTCATGAGTGAATGCCCGGGGGCATTCGTTTATGCATCCTTATTTTTCAAGACTTTTTCCCCTCTCTTTCTTTAAAAAAAAAAAAATTTAATGGATTTCTTAAATATTTATATTGTTAATCGAAGGAAAGGTCTGTAGGTACACTGGTCCTTCAGGAAAAGTGGGCAAGTTCGATAGCTCATTGTCTAGCCTGTTGATAATTAAATCTAAAAATGACTGCTCCATTGTACTGATTGTTGGGGGTCAGGTGGTGGGGGGTTATTCCACAGAATTGAATGAATCATGGAAATGTGTTTACAAGGCAATAAGCCCATTCTGCACAAAGAACTCAACATTAGCATGGCAATGGACCATATAGTTTTTAATGGCTTGAGCCCTTTGTCTTGGTTTCATGTGGGGCATTCTGTCCCGCAATTTGTCCCACATTGCAGACCCAGCATTTATTTCAGTTGAGTTTACTTTTTTTTGCCAATGATCCTGAAGGTGATATTTAGGAACTCTATTGTCAGACATGCAAATTGAGAGAAAAATGTGTCACATTAAATCATGACAGTTTAATAAGGTATTACTCACGGGTAAATGCTTTCATGCATTTCCTCCTAGGAAAGGCAAGTTTAAAGGAATTACTGTAAAGACAAGATATTTGGCAATTTAACCTGAATTTTATCCTTGTCAATCTTCTTCACAATGCTACTAAACGGAAGTTTGAAAATGCTGATTTCATGCCAATTTTGCATTTTACCTGGTTTATTAAAAAATCTGAAAAGTGAAGAAATGAGGACCTTCCCTATTTTTTTCTGATGATCCAAATACCATAGCATTTTGAATCCACTTAAACTGCTTCGGTCATTCACAGCCTAATCCTTAAAATTTGTCAAGTGACAAATAAAAGATTAGAGCTAGTTGAGTATGTTAGGAATATAAGAGATATATTGTCAAAATGTGAAATTACTTTAATAAATTATGAGTGAAATCCTGGCCCTGTTAAAATCAATTATTTGAATAGGGCCAGGATTTCACCCATAATCTAATAATTCTTACAAGAACAAAGAAAATTATTCCTCCAAGCTATGGCCCTATTTTACAAACACTCAAATACTTGCTAACTTTGTTCATGGTGAATAGGCCCATTCAAATCCATGGGACTACTCACATCAGTAAAGTTAGGCAAGTGCTAAAATGTTTGCACATCGGGGTCCATATTTGCATATTGCGTCTAAAAAATTACTGGGAAAAGGATTAATATTTAGTCCAGGGCTGCATATTTTTATAGCACTACTGGCAATTGCCCAAGAGACTGTGGAAGATAATATATTGAACAGATACAAGTACTAAGTATGCATTCACATTACATATTTTAAAGCCCAGCATCTAGCCTATTTCTAGCATCAAAAATGGACATAACATTGTTCTGGCAAGGTGTTACTATGTTAACACTAGTTTGCCTTCTGTTAAAATTATTAATATATGGCTTATCACTTCATAAAAGCCTGAAATCATACTGCAGCAACAATAAGCACATGTGGAATGCATATACATATATTAAGGAGATCTGCACATACAATAATAAGCATGCAGAGAAACATTTTTGTGATGTAGTTACCAGTGGTAAAATTAGTCATGTTTCTTCTTCAAATGTGTTTTGATGGAGCTAGTGAAATCAGCAGTTGTAATGCTAAGCAACAGAAGCCCTTGGTGAGGAATGCATTCCCAAACCTAAGACAGATCTTCCATTTGGGTAGTGCATGGTTTGGTTATCCTACCACTGATCAGGTTACAGGCTTCAGTTTTTAGTCACTCAAAAATTTGAAAAAAGTGGACTGTAAAGTAATGAAATCAAAGTTTTGGAGGAAATATGCATAAGTTGAGATGGCTACAAAAAACCTAGACAGATGAGGGGGAAATGTAGAAAATACAAAAAGAAAAAGAAGAATTTGTAAATGTAAACAATAAATTAGAGTTTTAAAAAATGTTAACTTTGCAAAAATAAGGGAAAGGTTAAATTAGTTGGACATACTTTGCAGAAAAAGATACTTTTTCTTTGCAAAATATCAAGGAAGAAGCTAGAGGAAAAACAAAAGGACTGTCATTAGTTAGTCTGGAATTGTTGTTCTTCTATGGTTCTTTACTGAGGTAATTAATTAATTGCTACGAAGACCAGACCTCAAAGGAATTTATTAGTTTTATAGGAGAAACCAGTTCAAAGAGATGGCAGAGCAAAACATCTTTTAATCTTTTTACCACTAGGACTATAATCCTCAGTGAAATGAGTTTGGTGGGCTCTGAGCAGCCTCTGGTGGCCAATAATAAACATCACAAGAATTCTCAGCACCCTTCATCCTTGCTGCCCAAACAACACATAATCAAAAATGATTTGCAGGCTTTGCTGAAGGGTGGCCCAGAAATGAATTGCAAAGACTATGGATTTCTTTCAGTCTAGGCTTGAGGGCAGTTTCATGCACATATAGATATCATTGTGATATTTCAGCAAATCAGAAGAAAATGAAAGATCTTTAGTTTCAATTACTTCTAATCTCTTGAGCTTGATAAGCAAGCACAATCACCTACAAAAGAAACAAATAAGACAGACAGTTCTATAAATTCCTGTAAGTAATACCACCCCCAAGTAGTCCTTAATTTATCATTCTGCTATTTTAGTGAAAAACAACTTGGGATCTCAGTTTCTAAACATGTCTTTATAGGCTAAAGGAACGTATTTGTAGCAGCAAGCAAAGACAACATCAGTTTAAAATTGTAATTTTTTTCTTGTATGTTGGAATTATTAAATAGGTAACCTGCCAATGTCCACTGGGAATGCTTTATATTACACAGCATACTCCAACTATATCATCACCTTGAAGTCTCTACCCTGTAATTTTTCTGTTGTTACAAGTTTAAGAGCCCACAAGACTTCGCACGCTTCAAATTTATGGTATGTTTTTCCCAGCATAAAGTCTGGCCCCTTGGGATAAAGGAATTGTGCGCAGGACTAGCTTTCTGCCTGCAAAAATATGATGAAACGTTTGAACTCTGACCAGTGAAGCACTAGTGCATTCCAGATTAGCCTATAGCAACAGTATATCCCGCATAAAGAGGATAAGAACACCACAATACCAGCCGCAGATATACTTGAGAAAGGATGTTTAAAGTTGTAGCTGTTCAACTATCTTGTGCATTTTAATATTTTTCTACCTCATGTCAGATCATGATTTTTTTTTTAAAAATAAGAGGCACCCAGCCATGCCAAGCAGCAAACTTTAAAATCAAACAAAGTAAAACTTAGAAAGGTACACCAGCATGTCCCGACATGAAAAAGAAGAACACAGCTCAATGCATTGGCAGTTACAGTCTATAGCTACTTAGTGAAGACAGGGCAAATATAATTATCATATACCTCAAGACTCTTTCGAAAGGCAAATCCATAATGAAATGGATCATGATCTCAGTCTGAGCTCTTTCAATTTCTGCTGTTCATTTCTTAGATGTATGAACAATGGCTACTGATGAAAGGGGACTGTAGCCAGAAATCTCATTCCTATCCCTTTATAAATGCTCAGTCTCATATTGTTCATGTGTGTGAACAGGCTGAATCATTCCCCTGTTCCCAGAAATGCATGCGGACTGTGAGTTAATATCCAAGCTCATTCTTCTCCTGAAGTCTGATTTTACTGGTAACTAAAAACACCACCATGAAAACATAAACTTCAGCCTAATCTTCCTCCCTGAGCTTGCCTATTCATAATATTTTCTTCCAGGATTTCCTATATATTAACTGGTGGTGGGTGACATCATTTTTTGGTCAAAACTTCGTTTCACTATAAAATGTGGATTTAGGTTGGCTCAAACATTTCATAAATTTGTGTTGAATTCACCAAATTGTTTCATTCAAATCCCCCCCGCTCGCCTCCAAAAAAAAATTTTTGGAAAAAAATCAGAACATTTCAAGTTGACATTTTAAAAATGAAATATTTGGATTTTTGACACAAAATTTGTTTCAAATTTTATGTCAGTGTTACTAAAAAATGGTTAAAAAATCTTGAAAATGAAATGAAACATTTCATTTGACTCCCAACTATTTTTTTTCCTTTTTCAATTTGCCAGAAAATTCTAAAAATTTTCTGATTTTATGATTCAGCCAGCAAACTGAAAAATCAGTTATTTGCACAGCTCTCAACTTAACTCACTTCAGGAGTTCTGCCCAGGGAACCATCACACTTCCTTTATTTCTAGGGTAAAGCTAATGAGCCACACTTGCCATAATAATTCAGCAGAAGTTCAGCAGGGTGTTGACACTTGCGAACAGGATGGGGCAACAAAACTGTAGTGCAATTGCAATGTGCAAGAGCAGGGCTACTGAGAAATAACTAGTGAACAGCCTGTGTTCTGTTACTTCTTAGCCTTGAGAGAACTGAGTAATAAATAAAGGAGAAAACATTTTTTTCAACTTAAGGTTTATTGCATCTTTGGATTTCATCTGGCATTAATGTAGGTAGGGGTGCATTTGGTTTGGGAGTATGGCAAGTTTTGAGGGATGTGCTTATTTTTCTTGCAAAGATTAACTCTTGTGCTATTATTAACACATTTATGGTATGTCATTAATGTCAAAGGCCAAATAGTTTCTTGAAATGTTTAGGAATAAAATATACATTGCATTTGAGGAATCTCTCACGCATGCACATCCCACACACCCCCGCAACCAGATTTTAGTTGCTCCTAAAGGACCCACTCCTGGAGTTTTGCCACTGATTTCAATGCTACAATAGGTAGCTCAGAACCTGTAATATAGGTCAAAGAGTTCAAAGAGACACTATCAGGCTGGGTAGCTGGTCCTTGCCAGCTGTGTGCTTCTTCATGGATGCTAGGGTTCACTTTGCCCTGGTTCTTCTCATTAGGTATATGCTCTGATACAAGTGGAGAAAACAAGCACAGCTGAAGAATGGGGCAACTCACACATAAATACTTGTGACTGCAAACAAGCCTGAAGGTGCATTTCTCAAGTAGAAATCCAACAGTTCATCCACTTCAAAGCTCTTGGGCTGGGGATGTTGATAGTTTACTTAGGATCAAGAGAAAAAAAATACTAGTGACAAGTGCCAGACTTGCAGCCTGTAGCCAAGGTGTAAGACCATGGAAAAATAGGGAAAAGTGGCAGGTAACAATTATTTGATGAAAAACATCTATCTTTAAACATGCCTTCTTAACACATGACAAACAGTAATGTTGCATATATTTGATGCATCGAATGAGAAGAGAAACATTCACTGGATGATGGCTGTTTGTTGAGCAGTTTGTTGAGTGCTTCTGCAAGGTGTTTCATTGATAGTCTGGGAGATTTATCCAGTTTTAGCATAGCACAACTAGAGTACAAACTTTTCCACAGCACCGTGCCAATAATGCTAGGAGGAATGATTCAATTTCAATGTGAAATAATAGTACAGTATCAATTCAGTACAGAATTTGCAGACAGAAAACTAGATGCAGCACACTCCACAAGGTGATATATTCTTGTTTATGATCCCTTCTAAGGACGGTTTTACAATCCCTAATTGCTGTGTGAGTTCTGTTACTAACTGTTTTTGTTCTACACAGCATAAAGCAAAAGTCAAAAACCATTTCTTCAGGTCTGGAAAGTCAAGAGGTTATTTTTCCACCAGACATGGAAGACTTTAAAGTTTTATAGGAAAAAGTCACCCAGTGGGAAAAAGTGCAACAGCACACTTAACTAGCTTGCTAATACAAAAGGAAAGAGACAGAGCTGAGGAGTACATGTCCCTTGTGCTAAGCTAAAAGTAAACCAGCATTTCTAACATGATTTGGGAGTCACTGCTTTAAAACACACACACACACACACCCCAGAAAAAAATGAATTCTGCGGCTAGAAATCAAGAATACTTCTGCTATGGCTGCCAGATATCAAAGACATCCTAGTGGAACTGGAAGAAGAGAGAATTATGCCGAGTTGTAATCCGAGACTTCCTGTACACATTGATTTGAAGTCAACCCGAAAACAGAAGAAGGAAATGCATTTCTTCCCTCAACCCAGCCATAAAAACAGCTATAGGCCAGCTCTGTTTTCTGCACACCGCCACTTACTTAGGCTCAGTGTCTAGGGCTGTTCCAACTGACACTAGGGTTGGGCTAGCACAGAATCAGAGAGCTGTAACTGAGAAGAATTTGGAATCAGGGGGAAAACTGAGCATCCTTTTTTTGGTCCAGATTTTAAATTGGAACAAGAACTGTCATTTTGTTACGTGTTTATGTAGTGTCTAGATCAATGGGGATGGGACCTCTTGGTGCTACTGCAGTGCAAAGAAATAATACATAATAAATAAATAAATAAATAAATAAAAATAATAAAGACTGAATACAGATGAGGTGATTCCCACAGGGAAGTAGCTATGAACAGGCAACTGTTCCCAGGAATCACCAGAACCCTTTGCATTTGTGGAGAAATGTGTTGAATTTGAGGGGCGGGAGCTGATATCTACTAAATATGTATTGAGCAATTTACAGTATTAGAACTAATCACCCTGGTTTTCCTTCAGTCAGGTTTTGGATGGATGGCAGAATATCTCACGGATCCCCAGTTAAGCTTTTGGATTCATAACAAACCTCAATCTAGTCAGCTATTGGAGACCTGCATGAGCAGATTTGAGTCATAAAATTGAAGGCCACATGGGACCACCAGATTATGCAGTCTATTGTATATCACAGGCCACCAACAGCATCCAGCACCTGTACACTAAACCCATTAACCAAAATTAGACCAAAGTACTACAATCCACAGGAGACTAAACTAGTGTGTGCCACAGGCAGAGAATCAGAGGGACTCTGAGGCACCAGTGCCCAAGGCCCCTGCAATGTCTAGGGACTGATTAAGTGAGATATTCCCAGATGATCCTGGTAAGTGCCTTGCACAGCAGAGGAAGATGAAAAATCCCCCAAGATCGCTGGGGGGTTGGGAGGGAATTCTTTCCTGACTTCCACATATGGTGATCACTTAGACCCTGAGCGTGTAGAGGGTATCCTGAGAGTAGAATTTCACTTGAGGACTGACCCTGAGAGGTGTGAACCACAAGCCTCTCCTTAGTGGGAAATATGGACACTTAGCAACACTAAGGATCAGGTCCCAAGAATGTCTCAGTGATGGGAAGCAGTACTCTAATCCATGCAGTTTAATTTGCATGGTTATGAAAGGTTAAAATAATGTATACCGCATTTGTACCATTTTTTCACCGTGAGTTTGACTTCTGCAATGCTATTACCAAGAGCGGTACTGCAATGAGGAATACCAGCCAATAAGTTGTGTGTTGCAAGGAGCACTCATGTACAATGGAGAAGTGTGTACAGTTTTTTCTGATCGCTCACTTTGGTGTGTATTTTTGTGCAATGCCTATTTCTGAAGTGTACATTTGCATTGACTTTTTCATAATTAAGTCTACTTTCAGTGAGCAGTACATATTTTATTTTAAAATGAATGTAACTTGTTTCTGGATCCTTAATTGCTTTTGCAGACCTGATACAGAAATACTTATGGGTATTTATGATCATTATTATTTTAAATTCATTTCAAGTGAACACAAATACACCTAATGTGGCTGTGCTGAAGGAAAGGAGAGAGACCGGGAAACTTTCTTCTGTAAGCACAGGGACAGGAGACAGCTGTAATTTAGCTGCAGGTGTTAGGGAGCGCCTGGTGATGGGGGGCTGTAGCTGCAGTGATTGTGACCCCCAAAAGGAGGTGACTGGATGGAGCAAGGATGCTGCTTCCCCCCTTGCATGAACTAGAAGAGTTTGGGAGGGTGTAGAGTTTAACCCTCTATTAAGGGTTCTACTGCTTACAAAGGCACAATGTGTCCTGGGGAATGGTGGAGGGTGTAATACTCCTGTGGTATTGAGGATTGTGCCTTTAAGGGCTGGGCATCCCAGACAGCGAATCTGGGCAGAGCACTATGAAGCTCATGTTATGCTCAACCAGTTGGAAACAGACTGAATAAAGCAAATCTCTTGCACGCACCTAAAGCACTGAGTGGTCACTGAACACCACGCCTCTATCATAGTCAATGGAATTATGACATGTTGCCAAGAGTTGCAATTTTATTGTCAGTCTCAGGGCATTTGATGTTTGTCTGTGAGCCGCAGCTCCTGAAATCAGGTGGTTGTGAGAATTTCAGCATTCATTTAAAAAAAAAAGTTCTCATGGTTGCAGGGAAAAGTTTGAAAATCTGATCTATGTATAACCTAATGACTCAAAAACTAGAAGGCACAGAAATAGAACCCAACCTTCATTATTTTTAAAAATATTGTGATTTTTAAGCCAATCTCCTGATATTTTTGGACCTGACACATGCATTTTGAATGCATGGGTCTGGCAACACTGTGGATGTAGGAGACAAGGTCAATGCCACCATGAATGATCAGTGCTGACACACCTGGGATTGAAGCAAGACCTCCAGAGCTGAAAGCACAAGTATGTACAGTTTGAGTTAAAGAGCCAATCACTGTAGCTGAGAACTGTAACAGGCTCACTCCCTCTGGATCAGGCACAGAAGACAATGCTTAGCACCAACCATTACTTCAAATAATGCATTTTCTGCCCCGGTACCCCAAGGCTCCGCCTCATAAGAGCGTGTAGGAACATGTAGGCTCTTATCCCTTGTGGTAGTTTACAACCTAATGCAAAATCTGTCACCGTGATTCTAGGGGAAACCACTCTTCAAAGACAAGTAGCACAATTTAAAAAGAAAAATAGATGTTTCTCTGAATATAGCTGAGTACTGAAAACATTTAAATGCTTAGATATTGCCTTTTCTAAAATTTACCATGGCAACGTCAGATGCCCAGGGCCACAAGTTAATAGGACTAGTTACAGGAGTTAGGCAAACAGGATTTGTTCCTCAGACTACAGAGTTGAGGTTGATCTGTACTACTGGCAAGCTATTAAACAATTTTAAGACCAGCAGGGTTCCCAAAGCCAGCAGTGTTTAATTCTAATTAACAATGAAGTAAAAGAGAAGATTAGGCAGAAAATGTTAAAGATGCAGGTCTCTATTTTATTGTGTCTTTTTGTGGATATAGGTGTAAAAGAAGGGAGGACAGTGTGGCTAAATAACTACTGAAGACTTGCCAGATTTGAAAGATTATGTATAAAAGACCATGGAGAGTACATATATCCATTTTTCTTATCATCATGATCTCAGATCACCTCCCACAAGTTTGCCCACTTGCATCCCAAATGATGATCCTCCCTGTCTACAAAACCAAACAGTTCCTGGCACTTCCCAAGAATGGAGTCTGCCTTTCTTGTTGCTCAGTGACATATAAGCTACCCAGATCTTTTATATGGCGTAAATATGGAATACATCATTCCAGAAGTCCTTTCAAAGTATGGTCATCCAAACCACCCCCTGGTGCATGCCACTGCTGTGTATTTAAAATATTCCAAGCTGTAAATATTCCATGCAACCACTGCAACAATACTTATGAAGAGAAGGATTTTTTTTAGGGGAAAAAATCATATGCATCTGTAACTGCCTGCTTTAGCACTAGAATTAAAGTGATTTTAAGGCTGTTAAAGTGGTAGTGTCAGGAACATCAGCCTGTAGACGGGTGTTTCCCATGAATCCAAAGGCTCCTTCTTTGAAACTGACTATTATTTGTGTGGAAATAGCATATCAACACTTGCGCTATCACATCTAAGGTCCTGAGCTTGCAAGAAGCTCCATCAAATGCAAGAGCCTACCTGCCCAAAGCTCACTGCAGGATTGGGGCCTACGTTAGCTACCAGGAAACTCAGCTTAACTTGGTGCCTCGCTGTTTAAGTTCATTGCTCCAAAAGACTGCACACAGCCTGCTATATAGGGCATGCATGTGAAGTAAACAAGTTTCCTGCATATCATTTTAGAAATAAGGTCTAAACTAGCATTTTTGATTTTGAGCTAGAGAAGGCATTTTGCATTTCACACCTGATGCCTGCGAGTTGCTGCAGGGCTTTGGGCAACATTATACAGAGAAAGGGGAAAAAATCCATCGTTTTGAGATGTCAAAGTAAAATGCCTTCTGAAATTCTCTGGTGGATATCATGGGTACCATTAAAGATCCATTGGCACTTTCAGGAAAAAAGGATAAACACCAGCGTTACTAACCAATATTTCTCTTCTCAACAGACACTAGGCTCTACTTTCCCAGAGAGAGTGAGAACTACTGCTGAGCATCTAATGGCTGCTCCATTTGCCTACACAGTCATCACGCTGCTAGCATCTCATTTATTTCTTTGTAAAGAGCTTTGAGCTATACCAAGTATGAAAGGAGCTATACAAAACCAAAAGCTCTTCTATCCTAGCCTCGTTAACATTCCGAGCCAAATACTGCCCTCAGATATGCATGTGCAACTCTCACTGTAGCCTCTGCTTCTCTTGGGCACGTATCTGAGGGCACAACATGCACCTTGATGTTTTAGAACTGCTCATATATTAGAAAAAATGCTTTCACCTTGGAGCAATCATACTAAAATTCCTGTAACATACTGCAACAGTTCTAAGTCCCTTTATGTTCAAAACAACAGTTCTATAGCCATGAAGGGGCCAGTAATGGCACGTAACCTTTAAAAAAAAATTTCCCCTGGCAAGGGCGCTTTAAAAATATTCCATTACAGGAATAAACTTTTCAGACTTTAAAACAGATTAAATATACTGGACTACCTAGTGATCTATATTTTTTTCCCCATAGTGATGTAAGGTTTTATTTACAAAATCCAAAATTACTTTAGGAAGGAGCTTTCATGGATGAAAAGTGACTCTGGTATTGTGATGAATAGAACATGGCAGTATAAATGAGAAAAATAAGTGGAACCCCCACCTGGCTGAACTACACTGAAGATGGGAATTGTACTTGGATGTGGGTTTTTCCCCTGTTCTTTGTGTTTAATCCACAGCATTCATTGCATTTATTTACCTGACACTGGTTTTGACTGTATCAGAATAATAAGCCATTATATGTACAGTTACATAACCACTGTCCATTCTTCAAAGAGGTAGGTTTGACATAAAATAGTCTAATCTTAGATTCCTTTAAAACATTTAAATTGCTTCACCAAAAATTCTTAACACATATCCCCCCACTTTTACCCTATAACTTGTTTTGTATATACTTTCTGCTTTTAAATGAGGCACACAGAGCCCCATTTTTACCAACTATACAGTATAGAGAGCAAAAATAAATGAAGCAGAGCAAAGCCTTCTAATTCAAAAGATGCTAATGTCAAATGCTCACATGTGTGTAAATAATTAATGGTATTCATGCTAACTAGTCCAGTTTTTTTCCATTCATTGCTTGGTGACCCCTCTGGGGTCAGCTGCTCTATGAGAAATGGAAACATTTAGGAGTCCATCTTGCTAGCCCATAACTAATTTATAGCTTTGCATGGCGTCAGGTGCAAAGATTCAGGATCCAATTTATCACCACAGGCAGTTGCAGCTATAAGAGACAGCCTAGGTATTCTGCAGAAATAAATGAAGAACATTAATGAGATAAAACAAACAGCAGTATCCCCTTTGGAGTGCATATCTTCCAAATTCATAGAGACACACCAAGCTACAGAATGTCTTTTGTATTGATGTGGAAAGACTATAAAACCCCCTAATGATCTCCTACAGAAAAGAGAGAGAATTAACAGCACATTTTTCACACTGAACAGTATTGCACAGCTGGTGGGCTCTTTCCTGGTCTGTTCTTTCACAACTCATAGAATTCTTGATTTTTTTTTCTCTTTCCCAATTCAACAATACTTTAGTAATATTGTTTCAATTCCCAGATCTTTAGACGTTGACTATCACACATACATACATTACATATAGCGCAGGGTTAAGAATCAGACACGTGACTAGAATACAACTAACATACAGAGAAGAGAGCCTCTCTTTCCATTTTCTCTGTAGGGTGAATAATTTTTACATACACCCAGCTTAATAGGAGGGTTGCTGACCACCCGTGATGCAATTCAAATGGCTGTGCCTTCTTTTCACCAAACCCAGATCTGCTCTCCCAGTGTTTCTCAAAGATTGGATCCAGAAAGCATTTTTGATAAGAGGAAAGAGACATCTTCCAAAATCTAGTGGCCTGATCATTGGATTAGGAGTAAAGCACTCCCTAGTTCTGATCCTGGTTCTGTAAATGAACTGACTCCCTCTGTGGTCCTGAGCAAATCACTGAACTCAGCCTTCATTTCCCCTTTGGTAAAGGGGGAGTACATCATGTTGATTAGTTAATCTTTGAAAAAGCAGTGTGAAACCACTAATTAATTAGCATTATTACTCAAGGACCCTCAGCTCTAGAGATGATTTTCTACTGTGATTTACCAGTTTAAGGATTTTTAGAACTCAATCAAGATAACTTTGAAAATATGTTTTTCCCTAATGATGATTGTGGCCAGCTGGATGGGAAATTATTTTTTCACTGACCCCTGGGAAAGGCACAAAAGCATTTCTTTTGTTATAAGTTGCTGGCAATACTTGTAGTTGTCTGATTGGGTGAATTTACAGAATTTAAAACAGCTATGATAAATGGCGGGTAATACACATTTAAATTTTAAAAATTCCCATTGAAGTTCATGCAAATTCTTTGGTTGGCATTCCCACACTTGGTATGTAATTCAGCTCTCTCATGTCTTTGCTTTTTTCAGCTAACTAAAAATCTATAATCATTCATGTTTATTTTCCCCCAGAAAGATTTGTTTAGAGAGAAAAGATGAGGAAGAAAATTTACAGAAAGCTGGATTATATGAAACAACAACAAACATGACAATTGGGATAATAAAATTAATTATTTAAAAACCTCTTACATATTAATAGGATTTTGTTTATGATGGTGCACTAATGATCTGGAACAGTATAATGTGAAATGTCTTGTTTTACAGAAGCACATTATATTAATGTCATGTAAATGACCAGAACCTAAAGCCATTTGGCCCTGGGTAGTCTCCACTTATTCAACACAATGTTGTTTATTCATTTTGACACGTGACATTTCTACATTTTGGGAAGAAACTGCTCTTAGGCAGCTTCATTCCTTTTTTTGGCTTGATCCTTTTATTGGGTGCATTAATTTGAATCCTGCAGTTAATCTCCAAGAGTCAAAACCCTCAGAAAAAATAGCACACTAACACTGATGAAAATAGATCACTAGAAATTAGATTGTGGATAGGAAATAATAAAATTACAAAATTTATAAAGTTACATATTTCTTGCTGTTAGCATGTTATCTAATTGAAATTTACTACTTCAAGTTCTTGTACTATTACAAAAGTTTGGCCATTTATTGGGAGTCCCTCTGTGTTATGTTAATTTTAAAGCAATCTGGCAGCAATGTGTTTAGTAATAATGATTGAAATTGTTATAAGCTGGCCATGAAAAACAGATTATTCAGGTCTCATATCAGATGGAGAGAAATATAGGACATGAGTTGAAAGGCTGAATAATAATAATGGGGTTGTTTAATAAAAACAATAGAAAGAGTAAGTAGAGGTGACAAAGGTGACTTGAATGGCTAGGATAGAATTCCAGTTTGGATAAAGTGTTGCAATGTGCAGCGAGCCCAATTTAAGAGTTCCTTCTGGATTAGAGATAGTAAAGGTTTCAGAGATACTTAAAACACAGAATACCATCAAGAGCACAGAATATCACCTCAGGAACCAGAAGGAACAGTATGTAGCTGTGGTCTATGTGGTGCTCTGCAATTATGATAAAAGTATTTTAAAAGTTTCACATATTACCAATTTTAATAGCCGTTTTCACTAACAGTATGATATCTGGGGCACCCAGTGTTAGTACAAATGCTTATATTAAAATAAATCATACCTAGGCATTTTCCTATACTTAGACTGAGAAATAATGGTGGTGACTCAGATACTGTGGCATGGCAATTGTCGATAATGCTGATTTTTTAAATGGTGACCACTGTATGTTCAATACATATGTTAATTCATTTTTTCTTTTTGGCTTGAGAGCTGCCAGTTCTTGTTTATTTGAAACCTGTTACTAAAAATTACCTTAAAGGCACCTCAGGGAGTCAGGCACCCATACCCTTAAAATCCTCTTATCCTAAAAGACTATAGGTCTTAACAGGTTTTAAAATGTTATCTTTCCCTATAATAAGACTATAAGTAAATGGTCTCTCTCTCTCTCTCTCTCAAATCCCTGTGATTCTCAATCAGTTGATAATGTATTCACAAATAAAGTAATATTGATTTTATCACTGCTTTCAGAACATTTACTAGTAGTGGTTTATTTGACGAGGAACAGAGTTGTTTAACATTGGAGGAATAGTGACAAGGAATAGCAAGACTGAGTCAAACAAAGGAAATTATAGGTTAAATATCAGTAAATAAATCTTGATGGTGAGCTCTAGGCTGGTGATAGTTTCTCACGAGGAGTGGGAGACAGCCCATTACTGAAGCATGTAAGAAATATAAATTGATGCAGATCAGGACAAAGAAGCTGAATAAATGTGAAGAATAATATTACATTGGCGGAGGAATAGACTGAGGAGACTTCATGGGTTATTTTCATCAATATTTCTATGATCTGCATTGGCAGGTAATATAATTTATAACTTCTAGACATTTCTAACTATAAGGATGTCTAGATGGAGACATAAGAAACCTCTTCCTTTATTTTTAGATTCATCTCACTAATAGAACATCTCCATTTTGTATGTCTGAGTTGGCAGTGTCATTCCCCTGGCAGGAAAGCCAGAGTAGTATTTGACTACTCGACCATGCCAATGGCATTCCGTGTGTTGACTGGCTGAAGGTACTGATACAAAGAGCAGCTTTAAACCTCTCCTTTCAGAACCCAATCAGATAATCACTATGATGTGCCTGAGGGCAGTCAGAAGTATAAGGTCACAGATTGCTCTGAGTTCTAACCTAAAATGTCAGTTCCAAATGAAAAATATGGAACACAACAGATGCTTCCTTTTTTATCACCTTCAGCTGTTCTTCCACCAACAACCATGAAGGCCAGAAGAGGTGGAAGCTGCACAGAATGAACATATTTACCTTCCCCTATCATTTTGCTTTGTAATGTTATAGTAGTATTAATATGCAATGCCATAAAAGTAGTTTCTGGTTTTAAGATTAAAATATAAACTTCCTCCCTTCACCCACAGAAAACAAATATTTCAGATTAGGACTTTCACTTTTTAAATATACTCAGAATCCTTCCCCAGATTTACACATTTTACAAGTGTGGAAAAAATATTCAGCAAGGAGTTGAAGCAGCGAAAATTTCTAAACATCAATTCTCACTTGGAGCTTATCGTCAAGCACTCAGGCTTTGAAAATGTTTAACTGGAGAACATCCTAAGAATACGTATATAAATATGCATATAATTATGTATATAAAACTCAATCTTCACTCCTAAAAATGACCCAAAAAATTAACAGACAAAACAAAAACCTCCAACTGGTCGTACTATATACAAAATATTGTGATATATACTGTAGGCCAGGTGAAGTCTAGCTCAGTAGGGTACTCAAATACAAAGGCAGACTCAATGTGCTCATCCTGATTTCTTACAGTCTCCTCTGGAGAGATTCCTGCAGCTGTAGGCACATGGAATTAATTAATTAGATAAAACCATACCAAAACCTTTAAAAAAAAAAAAAAAGGGGGGGGGGGGTTAGATAGCATGTCATTTGGTGAGATTTATTTTCTCAGAATTTGTTCTAAATCAGAAGATCTATCTTATCCTTTTGCTGAACTTCATTTTGACACAAGCCTGTTATTTAATTACTCACCTGGTTCCATTTACCAGTGGGCTGAGGTCTATCTTCTGATACAAGTGAGAGACCAGGTGTCTCCTAATGAAGATACTGTACTGCCCCAGGTGCTCTATGTGAGGTTGAGTGGTTTTTAACTAACTTCCCTTATTAAACCAATTATTAAGGTCTTAGCTTTAACAACAATACTGAGAATCAGCTTTTAAGGAACCTGCATTTGCTCTGAAAAAAATTCTCAAGATGATAGGCACCACTGGGATTCTAGCTAATTAATATGTTGACTGAGTCTATGCTAATCATGCTCCATCAGACTCAGCTGGATTAGCATGTAAATTGGTAAACTCTGTTCTGCAATTGCCCTACCATCAGAGGTCTAATTACTGATAGACATAACAAACAACAACAGGATTTGTATTTTAGAATGTTTAATTGTGGAAATAAATGTTTGGTGTGCACAACCACACAAAAATAGTGTGGTGGGAAAAATATGGCACACGCACACACAAAAGTAAGCAACATTTTGTACACACACATGCACGCACCCACCATGAGCTCTCGGCAAATAGACTTCAAATAAATGGAAAATCCAAAAGTAACAGAACCAGTTGAGGACAAGAAGTACAAAAAAAGCAGTGGTGGGCAACTTCCATTTCATTTGCAGTAGGCAAGCAAGCTACCCTGTAGAGCAGTAACTACTCTATACACTGTACTAGTATGCACAGAGTGTATTCCTCCCCACGCCCAACCTATGAATGCTAATATTTCTACAGAAATAAATCTGCAGATGAAATTTTCAAAAGTACTCAGCAATGGTCTACGTCTGCTCCCACTGAAGTCAACGGGAAAACTCCCTTTGGATGCCAATGGAGCTGAGGTATGCCGCTGTTGGACATTCCACCATGCATGATTGGGAAGAAGAGGGCTCAGTCCTCACGCTGAACATATCAGAGGGCAGCACAACAGTCCTTTTATGATCCATTCAGTTCTAGAATAGGATTATCGTACCTGACATTTCGGTCTAATGGTAATATGAAGTCAGGGAATGCAACAGACGAGATTCAAATCTCATTTATACCACTGTAAATCAGGAGTTGCTCCACTGACGTCAACAGTGTAAAACCACTGTAACAGAAGGCAGAATAAGAGCATGTGTGTGAGTATGACAGTGAGAGAGGGGGAGAGAGCGAGAGAACGTACGGGTACACACACTTCCTCTCTCTCACTGTCACATTGTATTCTTGGCAGTCTATCCCAACAGGTCCTACAGCATAATGTTGTAGTCGGCATTTTAGGAGATGAAGCCTTCTTTGTTTGGTTCATTAATATAAGGGGCAGTTCTAGCATTTTGAAAATAATTCTTCAAACTGTAGGGGGGAAAACCTCAACTGTTACTATAATATAAAAATAATTAATACACACCATAAATTTAGACAAACCCCTCTGCACAAACACTACACCCGGGGCTGCAGAGCTACAAATCAAGGCTGGAGATAGGCATTCTCTCCCTGCTTGAGTCAGGTTAAATGAAGGTATGTATTTTGCAGGGAGTTCCTGCAGGGAGTTCCAGTCAGGGCCAGTCACAGAGAATTCTATGAACCAGTTCCTCTGAGCTTTGCCTTGAGTATGCCTCCCTAACAATAATGCAGGTACAGGTATCTGGAGATGCCAAATGGTAGGTGAGCATGACTGGGTCAATATCTGAGAGAGAGAAATGGTTACTAACCCTTAAGCCAGCTGAAGATCACAAAGCTATGCCTTGCCATCCCTAATAGCTGGACTTCCCTAAAACACTGACTAGTTCTGTAAGACCCCAAGCTGCAAACTCCTTTGACAATTGGTTGGCAGTTAAATCAATGGGTGTTAAAGTAATGCCAAATCAGAGTGTTAACTGGGTACAGGTATTTTTCTGCACTCTTCCCTCTAGTAATTTAAAAAAAAAAAAAAAAAAGGCATGACTCTACTTTCCTTCTAAACATAGCCAATTGTTTTTAAATGTACCAGACACTCTTGACCAAATTCTTCTCTCATTTAAACCAGTACACAGTGGAGATGCATCTGACAGAAGCATCTGACTTTCCGATTGACCCATTCATTTAATGATTTCTATATCACTTGACTATTCAATTTCAAAACTATAGTAAGCAAATCACAGATTGATATGGGGAATTCGGTGGTTAGGTGAAGTTAATAAATATCAAAACCAAACAACTTTTTCCCAATTCCTCTTATTCCTAAAAGTAAAAATAAAATTAAACCCTAAAGAAGAAATAAAGTTCATTCTGCTATTCAGAGCTCTGTGTGCTAAAAATTCTCCTGAATAGCTGTATGAAAATGTCAATGTTCGCATAATAACCATGAGGGGGACCAAAATAACTTATTTTTTATATTTTTTTTCCAAAATGCCCTGACACTTAATCGACATTACACATTATCAACCACTTACTTCGAAACAACTCATATTGACTTCAAACTTCCCTCTTCTTACAACAAAACAGGGGTTTTTTTATAAATATTTTTAAAATGCTGTTGCAGGGCCAAAACATTATGCAGTCTTTGGCCCCTGTCTCATCTAGTGGTTACCTAGTGGGCTCCCTGCACCTTACTGACCATAGCAAGTATCGGCAGGCCGTCTTATTAGCCCATGCCTTCAACTACATTTTCCAGGTCCAATATCTTGTAACTTGCTTTCTGTCTCCTCTGAGGGAGCAAAAGTTCATTTTCCTTGTTTCCTTGGGCAGACCACAATAAATACTCAAGAACTAACAGCTCAAACCTAACAGGATGTTACAGTATCAAATCATATCTGGTCCAAAACCAGGTCCAGACTTAGCCCTGTGAGGCTCAAATCCAGTCTTGCAGCCAAGCCTACATATGCTTATGTACATGTGCACCCTTATTCAAGGGCCTAAATACTTGCAAGATTTGGACCTTAGAATTTGGAGGTTTCAGTCTCTTAGGGCGAGTCTACAACGGGAAAAATTGTCAGTGTTCTTCTTTATGTAGTGTTGTTACAAAGGGGCTAGCAATGGTGAGAGAGCTGGTGAAAGCAGCATACAGGTATTTTTACCAGTATGCTATCCAACCCTTTTCTGATCAGAATACGAACCACAAAGTCTCAGCCTTTAGCCGAGACACACTTGGTAGCACTAGACAAGCTGAACTAAGGAAGAACATTTTTTACAGATTTTCCTAATGTAGAGAAGGCCTGACTGACAGGCTGTCCCTTAGCCTCCTAGTTTTAGCACTGAAATATCTCAGAAATCCATTTCATTCATGGAAGTAGAAGAACCCCATTCTATTTTTCTTTCCATATGTAGTTGAGAGAACTTCAAAAGTTCTTAGGAACCTACATAGATGTGTCTGTTAATAATGTAGAAAGCTTGGTCAGACTAAGGTATGTTTTCAAGTTAATAGCTCTTTTCCCTTAGGAAATCATTGGTGGTCTTTCCCTGAAGTGTCAGAAAAAAACCCATTAACTTTTCAATCCTGGTCTTAATAAAGCTTATGTTTCCTCATCAGTCCACATGTCTCAGTAATCCCATTCTGTATCAAATATGAGTTCTTGACAGTGTCCCGTCAATTACATCGTCTATGCAAAGCTTTAACTTGCAATGAATTTTCATAGTCAAGCTGTTAAATCCTGAACATTTACAATGGAAATGGTGATATCTTCCTAAAAAACACAGGAATGTGATATAATAGATACTCCGCACATCTAATTACAAAGGAGTGTAACTTGCACGCGTGCACACACACACACACACACACTTTCCAAAGATAGCTAGGCATGGTATTTAGTCACACGACAGGCATACAGATTACTGTGAGTTGTGTGGCTAAACCCTCTCACCAGCTCTGAAAACCTTAACCATAAATTATATCATCCTGGAGATTTTAAATTCCACCCTTCCTGTAGCTGATCACCTACGAAGCAAGGTGATATCCATCAAGTTAGACTGAGTTCCTGTAAAAGACACTACAGAACATCTGGCAAATTTAAGGCTGCAGGACCAAATCTGTGAAGTAGCAAAAAGAATAATTGACGATCATATAGGAAGCTGCCACAATGGAGTTCTGATAATAGATAAAGAATTAAGAACACAGCCCTCATTTGAACCCATGACAAAATAAAAGACTGAAAATTGCTGTAAGTTAGTTCTTTTAATAAGAATGATTAATTTGATAGCTGACTGTTTACAGATGCAATTTAATAAAAGCCATTAAAATGTGATAGAATTGACTTTACAGCAACATTCGAAGTCTTTTGTTTTGTTAGCTGATCGATCAACTGTGAGCTGTAGTCCCTAATTCTTACCCTGTTCCATAGGACTGGACATCTTGTGGATAAGTGCTTATAAAATGTCAACTTTCAATGAGACCCCATATGTGGTCCCTGCTAGTCTTGGATAATGAAAGGACATTTAGCCTGAGATATGACGACATGATGGGAGTCTGGTGGTTATTTTTAGAAGGACTGAAAACCATGAGCTGCAAGGATTTCTCACACAGGTTGTGTGTGACCACAAACATATATCAAGTACTTTGAATAACACAACCACATACCTATGTAATATTCAGGATGATAAACATAACAGGTTTGGCAAAATGACATTATTTTTCACCTAGCAGTGGACTTCCCTCTTCCAAACAATGACTGCCAATAATAATGTATACATTGAAAAAGACAGATTTTTTTGGAATGTAATAAAATGAACTAGCCAGAGTATAGGCTCAAACAGCTAATTTTATGTCTCATTTTGTTGGACCAACTAACTCAGGGCAGTTACACTACCTCCAAGATGGATAGAAATAGCAGTTAATGTGGTTCACTTTGGTCAATGTTATCATATTTTCTCTTCCAAATCATATTTGGGAATTTTGCAGCCCATGCAAATTTGGGAAGAACTGACAAAGCCTTATCTTTATCTTCATACAGTAAAGAATGCTGCTGAGTAATGAAAACTAATGAAATAGAGTTTGGACAGCACTATAGCAGAGAACCAAGGAGCCATAGTAACTGCACGCTTTCTAAATTGGTTCCTTCATGACTGGAATACCGATACTGCAAGTTTTAACTCACATGGCTAGTCACACTGAAATCAGTGATGTGAAAATAATAACCATAGTGTATATTGCTCTACAGTCTGGAGTTAAACGACACTTCTATCGTTAGAACCACAGCCAGAGAAGTCTAACCAGATGTGCTAGTTTGCTGAAAACAGATCCCAGTGCCAAAAGATAGTGTGTCTAACCATTTGGCAGAACTGAGAACAACTGCTAGGAGTTGGGATGGATGGGAACTCCAATGCTAGGTGATAAGACTATACTAAATTAACTTCCATCCTTCTAGAGAGTAGCTCTAAGTGACATGGGGGTCACAGTATCTAGTGGTAGAATGCAAAGAGAGAGAAGAATTATGCTTCCCTTGCTGCCAAAATTGTTAATATTCCAAAGAAAGGTAAAAGTTGCAAAAATTACTTGATCTTTCAGTATTCCCCTGAAATGGTGAAGTCAAGACTCTACAACACTTTAATATTCAGCCAGTGAGTTTGACATTCCTTGGGCCTCCATGACAGATTCCATCAGTGTCTATTTTAATAGAGGTTTCTGTTTTCAAGCCAAAAAGGAACCATAGTAACTGCTAACTTCCTAATCCAGTTCATCAGTGACTGGGAAACGGATCCTTCAAACCTTTATTCATACTCATAACCATATTGAGATCAGTGGGCCTGCTCCCATGAGTAAGAATTAACCTTGTTATTATGGTTTTGCAAGATTGGGAATTGGGACTGTATTACTTAACAAGAATTGGATCTGTAGCTGTAACAACAGCTGTGTGTGTGAAGAGTACATAACCAACACATCCTTTCATGGAGGTCTGATTATGATGCAGCTATCATTTTATTTCAGAAGCAACAGATGAGTAAATCATTGTATGCAGACATCCAGTAAGCTATAAGCGATAATAATTACAAAGAACCATTTTAGCTAGGCATTCTGAACACAATAGGGGAGCTGGGAATAAAGAAATGAATAATAGTGAAAAAGATCAGCTCTGTTTGAAAAACTAACAAACTAAGTCATGGACCAAGTTTCTGATTCTCTGTCAATCACTGCTGTAACTGCTGTCAATCATTCACTAGTTCCCTTGTCTGTGATTTTTGACTGACCACAAAAAACTTTTGTTTGCAATTATGGTCTTTGCAATTCATCTGAGTCACAAAAAGGATTTTCATAGCTTGCTTGTGGAATAGGCATGGTATGCCCCAAGCTGTGTTCACGTATCCTCAAGCAATTCAAGCTAAAGTTTCCCACGATGATATGAAAGAAAATAAAAGACACAGACGAAACACAAGTCACTATTCTAAAAATAACATGGGGGAAGGCAGAGGGAAAGGATAGTCAATATTTTTTCAAATGAGAATCTGACAACTGCCTCTTTGAGAGGCTGTAATTAGATTATACGTGCACCTTTGTATCTTGATTCCTCTGAGAGATTCCTTATTTTCAGCTGCCTTACACTGATTACAAGCACTTTGGTAAGTGTCTAATATTAATGTCCTTGCTGAGGATTTCTTTTCAATTTCTTTTTAAACTTAAAGAATTCAGCTGGTCATTTTGGACTCTCCTCCCCCACCCCTCTTCAGGTAGTTCTCATTTTCACCTTCCTTAGAGAATTTTATTTGCTTTTGTTTTATTGTCAGAGCAAGTGGCCCCTGTTGTCTAGGTTGAGCATGTGAGAAGTAAGATTATAATAAATGTTCCTCATGCAAAACCCAGGAGAGCTTTGGAATTAATTCAGAAAAGTGAGAAATCTGATAACATAAATGAAGAACAAACATCTCAAACTTAGCATTTAGTTGAAAGCTTTCCCCCCAAATTAGCTTTCTATAAATTCAAACATTACTGAACAGATGAGTTCCTTTTATTTATTTTTACCCGCTTTGCAGAGAGGGAGAGACTAGAACAACTTTGATAAAAAATAGCAAAGATATTCTACAGAAACTGGCCCTTTACTGTAAACAATGTCTCTTCCCAAACTAAGCAGCTGTACAAAGGAGAGACAATGCAGGGTATCCCCAGCATCATTAACCAACTTCCCTTCCTCTTGAAACAAACACTTCAATATAGCAATTACAATAGCATCATGGAACAGAAGAACAAGGGGAAAAAATAACCTTACCAGCTTCTCTTACAGTATATAGCTGAAAAGAAAAGAAAACCCCAGCTGCTGTATCACATGCAATTGGTCTCCCAGAATGAATTGACTGAAAGAACTCTGAAAGGTTAAAGTCTTTCGTACCCTGTGCTTAGTTTTTCCTTAGCTCCCTCTCTCCGAGTCTCCTCACAAAGCTATTCTCCTATTCCCTAATCCTCACACAGGAAAAAGAAGCACACACCAAATGACTTCAGCAGAAACCATTCTCCTGGGAGGGGTGGGGAGAAAGAGATTCAGCTGGCATTCAACCATTGCAGCATGTTAATCCCCAGAGAGGGTATCCAAACAAACTCGCCTACACAGTGTGGTCATTTGGACATCAGGCACCAAATCCCATACAAACAGTGCTTCTTGACAAAGCATAAAAAAGTGCGCATCTCCATTCATCAACATCTCAGCTACTAATTTCTGAAATAAATACATCCCTTGATACTTCTAAGAGTTCCCTGTTTACATTTCAGTTAAAGTACATTAAAATATTAGTCTTTTTTTTTTTTTTTAAATCACTATCTGAACTTCCTAAGGCTGCTAGTGGGCCTAATTTTTTTATTTATTTTTCAAATAAAGACCCTGGAAAAAAATCTAAAGGTTAAAAAATAAAAAGATAAGATGAAGTTAAAAAAAAAAAAAAAACCTAACAAATAAGATCAAGAATGTATTAGGAATCACTGAAATCAATTGTGAGTTATTAAAACATCTATGGCTCCCTAAAATGTTTTTAATAGCTACAAGCAGAAAAAACTATTATATAAATTTTACTATAGACAAAGACTTCTAACTTCATCCAGTTTTTATAAAAAGGGCCAATATTTGGTTTCCCAGATAATGCGCCTTGAAGTCATGCCATATAAATCAAATCTCATCCTCAGCATATTCCTTATAGTTCAAGAAAGTCTTTAGAGCTTTGTTCAAAAAAGTGTTGCTTTAGTTGGAAACATAAGTTTTATCTGTCTGTATCTCTCTGAAGCTCAGAAATAAATAGCTGCCACAAAATAAATCAAAGACGTGAAAAAGCAGATGGTACAATTCCACATCTTAAATGTTGGCTGTAGCCTTCTAGTAATAATTGATAAGGACACTTCCCCTCTGCTAGTTCCCCTACTCAGCAACATGCCACCATTTGTGCCTTTCAGACAAAATAAATAGACTTCAAACCACCAGCTTCACAAACACTACCACTTACCAATGCTATTTCAACCTGACACAGGCTTACTTTGTTCCTCTGTGACCCTGTACAGAAACCTGAGGTGACGGTTTGATGGATGAGGCTCTCTGTTCACAATATAGGTTGTGACTTCATCAGCTATGTCCCCTTCCCTCCCCCATTATGGCTTATCTAGGGCAAAACAAAAACAAGCAAAAAGCTACCACATACAAAACAATTTTAACAATGAAAATGAAACAAAAACTGTTTAGAAAAGGCTGAGACTTCCTTTTGCTACCCCCCCCCCCCTCCATCCCCAAAGTTGTGAGGTTTTGTTTGGTTTGGGGGGTATTTTTTGTTGTTGTTGGGTTTTTTTCTGCGTTTGTTGTGGAAAAGGCTGTGGGAGTAAGAAGTGACTAGGGAGATGGACAAGAAGGAGAGCTAGTGTCAGTAGCATGCAACAAAGCTTATTTTGGCCCACAAAAACAGCAGCATCAGCAAGGAAGGAAGGAAGGAATTATTTTGTTTCATGTACTATCAAGGGCCCTTGAACTATGACCTTTGTCAGTTTCTCTTAGCTACTAATTTAATGGCTTTACCAGGAACCTTGGACAGTTGTGTACCTCACAAAGGCCCCAATACTGTAATAGGATTTGTGAGGCAGTATGGGATTGCTCATTATCATAAAAATGTAATTGTAAAACAACAGAGGAACAAAATGTACTAAAATTTAATTTAGTGTCTGTTATCATACTATTTCAGGCACAGATTCTGCACCAAATTGAACTTTTAACATTATAGTTAAGTAAGTTACAGATTTCATAGCTATTTTTACCTCGTTGAACACCAGTTTCTACATGTCAAACTCTCATGCAGCATCACTGCCACACGGAATCATCTACTGGTAAAGACATAGGATTGCAGTTCGGCATTAGAACCATAAGACACAAGGCTATTGCATCAGTGACATGTCCAAAGTCTGCAGCTAAATGAATTGCATTTCTCCATTGTTCTCTGAGTGCTGCCCCCTTCCCAGTGAAATAGGTGAGGGACTTCCATTCCAATAAATTCTCTATAATCTTGGGGCCAAACCTGCAAATGCTTAAGCTTGTAACATTACTCATGTGAAGGAGAAATCCCATTAATTTAAATGGGACTGCTCATTTCTATCTATGTGTCTGTCTAATTTTGGTATTCTTATGGCCATTACGATAGTACTGCAGCACCTCGCAGTCTGTAATGTTATTGTCACAACATTCCTTTGAGGTAGGGAAGAGCTCTTAGCTCCCTTTTACAGATAGGGAATTGAGGCACAGTGGGTTGAATTGACTTCCCCAAGGTCACGCAGGAAATCTATTTCAGAGCAGTGAATGAAACCCAGGTCTCCAGAGTCGCAAGCTAGTACCCTAAACAAGAGATCATTCTTCCCAATATAGCTCACAGTTGGTTAGATCGTTTGACGAATTGTTTACAAAAATACAAAAACTAATGTTAACTTATGGTTTGTTCAAGGACTTCTTTGAGCATTCACTGTCCACTACCCACACCATATTGTTGGCCACCTCAGTCATATGGGATTGTTTCTGTTCCGTGACTGGATGACCTAAACTTTATAAATATAGTCATTTTCTAGTTGCAAATTATCCACAAACATTCATAACTTTTAGACGATTCTGCTGGTACAAATAAGAAAACAATCTTTTCAAAGTGACTCTGGATAGCATTTCTAGTGAAAACGTTTATTCATGTGTTTGTGATTTTGCTTTCTAAAGTTCTAATGAACAGAAACTTGTTCACCCAAATGTTCAAAGACAATCAAATATAAGGAGTGATTAATACCAGCAAAGCAAAAATTGGTGGCTTTTATATAATATATTTTATATTTATATTTTTGGTTTCATTCATTTAGCTCCACTTAGGTGAAACTCAGCCCTGTGCAGAGGACCAGCACAAGAGCTATGCATTACGTACAGTTAAGTCCCACTTATTTTGAGGGCTCAAGGTGGACTTAAGTAGTGCAAATGCTCTCTGCATCGGGTGAATTTCACCAATTATGTAGATGGCTTTCAGAAGTTGCACTGGTGAACCATTTATCTCCCTTTTACAGCTTTTCAACTGCTTTCATTGGTTTCAGAATCTCTGACATCAGGATCTAGGAACCAAATGGCTCTAAGGAAGCAAATGTCCCAAATGTTTTTAAAACTATAGGTACAACTTTAGAACCATTTTTATTGCTTATAACTAACAAACAGTTTTCCTACTATCCAGGATGTAATCAGGAATTACAGGATAGTATAGATAGTGGAAAGAACTCTGGACATCACATGGAAAGAAGTACCTTTCAAATGTGAAATTTAACAGGCTCCACCTCAAAATGTCTGCCAATCTTGGAACTGGAAGCAGGTTATAAATCGTTCCCACAACAAAAATAAAACACAACAATAAAAAGTAACACAAGAATTGGAGAGTCTCATTTTTCTAATGCTTGTAGCAGAACATAACTTTCATACTGACATGTACTAAGAGGCCAGGCAAAAACAAGGTTGGAATTTGGGGAAATGTTCACAAGCACAGACATTCTGCTGATATAATTTCTCCTTTACTTACTCACAATTAAATTCTCGTTTATCCTTACCTTTTGTGTCTAAAACACCTGATTTGCATAGTACTGACTCCCTTCTGTGTTTCTTGAATTAACAAGAAAGAACAAGGCAAGGTCATTTTGGTCATAATCCTGCATTTTTAATAATAATCCTAAATGTATTTCAAATCCCCTTGCCTATAAGCAGAACAGGGTATTCAATTGCACTGGAAATGTTTCTAGCAAAACAAAACATTAAAAGACACTAAGCTCTTTGAGGATCTCTGGTGTGACTGATTAGTTTAGCCTAGCACAGTGCTTTGACTTCTGTTGCTGATCTGCTCTTAGGAAGAAATTTTTGATAATTCTAGGACACACTGTAGAGACATAGAGGCAAAAGAGGCAATTAACATTAACAATTAAAAAAAGAAAAACATACACTAAACCTCTAATATTTACAATCAGCTTTGTTACTTATGAGTTAGTGAGTGAATGAATCTTTTCCAAAATGAGTATTTGATAGTTAGTCACAACTAAGCCAAGACCATTTTAAGACCTTTGTAGGCCGTAGGCACATTTGCCTTCGTAGGCCCCCCGACCGAAATAACTAATTTGATTTTAAGTTATTAATTTAAGCACATTAATTGCGAGGTTTTGTGGCCCCTAGTTATGCCACTCTGAGCAAATGTCAAATAAAAATTGTTCAAAATTGAAACCTGCATTTAATGCAGTTCCTTTTGCTAATATTGTAACCATATTCCTTAAAAGCTTAGAAAATTTTAAATCTTGTCACAGAATTAAATTTACAATGGATATATGTAATAATATAATAGTAATTTGTACCTTAGATAAATATCTTTAATTTAAGAAGATATGAATTTTGATTTTATGATTTGCTTTTCAAATTTTCGGATACATTTTATTTTAGTTCACAAAATTTTTTGTAGGCCCTGAAAATTTTGTAGGCCCTAGGCACTGTGCCTATTGTGCCTAATGGATAATACGGCCCTGAACTATGCCTTTGTTGCTTGAAAAATCCCAAGTACTAATGGACGGCTTCCTATATTGGTCACAATTTTCTTCAGGGCTATTATAAAAAATCAGTTAATGATAGCATAGGCTCTGATCCTGCAAGCTCTATTTGTATTGAAGTGTCCAGAAAGTGGACTGGTGACCCACAACTACTTCAGATTTAGAGGCAATCTATACCTTCAAGTCAGTGGCACAGCAATGGGCACCCGCATGGCCCCATGGTATGCCAACATTTTTATGGCTGACCTAGAACAACGCTTCCTCAAAACTCGTCCCCAAGCACCTCTCCTTTACCTACGCTACATTGATGACATTTTCATCACCTGGATACACGGGAAAGAGTCCCTCCAAGAATTCCACTGGGATTTCAATAATTTTCACCCCACCATCAACCTCAGCCTGGACCAGTCCACAAAAGAAATCCACTTCCTGGACACTACAATACAAATAAAGGATGATCACATTAATACCACCCTATACCGAAAACCAACTGACCGCAATACATACCTTCATGCCTCCAGCTTCCACCCTGGACACATTACACGATCCATTGACTACAGCCAAGCCCTAAGATACAACCGGATTCACTCCGATCCCTCAGACAGAGACAAACACCTACAGGATCTCTATAAAACATTCTTAAAACTACAATACCCATCTGGAGGGGTGAAGAAACAAATTGACAGAGCCAGACGGGTACCCAGAAGTCACTTACTACAGGACAGACCCAACAAAGAAAACAACAGAACACCACTGGCCATCACCTACAGCCCCCAGCTAAAATCTCTCCAACACATCATTAAGGATCTATAACCTATCCTAGCAGATGATCCCTCACTCACTCAAGCCGTGGGAGGCAGACCTATCCTTGCTTACAGACAGCCACCCAACCTGAAGCAAATACTCACCAGCAACCATACACCATACAACAAGAGCACTAACCCAGGAACCTGTCCCTGCAACAAACCCCATTGCCAGCTCTACCCGCACATCAACTCTAGTGACACCATTACAGGTCCTAACCACATCAGCCACACCATAAGGAGCTCATTCACCTGTACATCTACTAATGTAATATATGCCATCATGTGCTAGCAATGCCCCTCTGTCATGAACGTTAGCCAAACCGGACACTACGCAAAAGAATAAATGGACACAAATCTGACATAAAAAATGGTAATATCCATAAACCAGTCAGAGAGCACTTCAATCTCCCACGACACTCTGTCACTGACTTGAAAGTTGCCATACTTCTACAAAAAAAATTCAAAAACAGACTTCAGCGAGAAACTGCAGAGCTGGAACTCATACGCAAACTTGACCCAGTCAAACTGGGTCTGAATAGGGACTTGGAATGGTTATCTCATTACAAGAAGTAATTATCACTGTTCATACATTCTCACCTTCTAATCAATGGTTGTGAATAGGCCTCATCTACTCTAACTGAATGGACTTTACAAACACCTACCCTCCCCATTGTTGTTCCTTACCCAGGGAAGGAACCTATCTACCCCCTATCTGATTTCTATTTCTTACATCTGATGAAGTGGGTTGCAGCCCAGGAAAGCTTATGCCTGCAGAAATTAAATATGTTAGTCTTTCAAGTGCTACAGGACTCTCGTTGTTTTTGCTGAATACAGACTAACACGGCTACCACTCTGGAATTTTACACTAGGATTGTCTTTCAGGATCATGCTTCAGGTTTTCAGATGTGGACCATGGGGAGTGGGGAGGGTTATGGCACAATGATGCACATGGAACCATTTACAGTTGCAAGTGTAGGCGGACCCTTGGAGAAGGAGCACAGACTCTCAACCAGTGTGTTTAATTATTTTGCATTTTTAACTATATTGGTAAATTAAAGTTGTTATTTGTTCAGAGCAAATGAAAACTAATGAGAAGGACCTAGGTCTGTTATAAAGAAATAAGACTATTGTAATCAACTGAAAAAATCCCTTTTCTTATTCTGGATTATGACTTGGAACAGAAAAAGCAGACAGCACTGAAAGCATTCACTCCAGGTTTTTATGCAAGACCCACGGCATGTTGGGCTAGACCATTCTGGAAGATTTAGTTCAATGCACAGCTTTAGCAAAGATGGATGCATTCAATTAAGCTGCTACTTTGATGGGGGGGAAAAAAAAAAGGAGTTTTAGGACCAGATTTTGTGATTTATGTGTTGTGTTTAATGTCAAGCATGTGTATAAGAGGTGAAAGGATTGAGGCCCTAGGTTGTAAACTCTTCAATCTAGGCATGTATCTTTCCTGTATGTCTGTACATCTTCTAGCACAAAGGAGCCTTGATCCTGATAGGAATTGTAAATTACTACAATACAAATAAATAAATATTATTTATAATAGTCAATGAGTTTACATGACAGGAAAAATCACTATTACTTTAACTGGACACTATCCAATCATCTACACAGAAAGGAGTAAGAATACTGTGGTGAAAGATGCTTCAGTTAATACATGCATATTGTCTTTGTTAAGGACTGTGGGAAAAGGTGGTCTTTAGATTCAGAATAATGAAGCCTAAATATTTTGTCAACAGGGGCAGATATCAGAACAATCCAGTGGTAAGATTAATTTGGAGGGAAGGGGCTTGCAAGACAGGGCCCTGTGTGAGGAATGGGGGAGAGCTAGAGAGACATGTAAGAGCTAAGTCTGAAGAAGCAGCTCCATGACAGCTGGAAAGGTAGGCCAGCACAGGTGAGAATCCGCAGCCTGCTCCTACTCAAGTCTAGCAGGGGTGCCATTTCAGATTATTGGCGGGGGGGACTTTAACCATGATTCTAGGGGCTACTTAGGCACCTGAAAAATCTAGGGTTTTTTGCAGGTAATAGCTTAGTAATTAGCTGACGGGAGCACTGTACCTAATTCCTATATGAAGAAAGAAAAAATATAATAAACACCAATTAAAGCCAAATTTTAAATGTATTTGTAAATTTAGAAGTATCAGGACATAATACAGCAAAATATTCCCAATCCCAAATCTGACTAGGCGGATAATGAGAACACTGATTTAGGCCATTACAAATCAAAGAATTTAAAAAATTTTATGTAGTTGGTAACTACTTATGTGCTTTACTTTCCGCATTTCTCTACATGTAGACAATGAAAAAAATTCAGTTCTACTACCTTTAATTAATTTCACATTCAGTATCCTACTGAATACTCCAATGTTTGGGTTTCAAACAGTGCACAGGAATCTTGGTCTAAGAAGTATTTTCAGTCAGATACGTAGCCTTTTAAATATAGGTGCTGGAACTACGGATGCTGGGGGTGCAGCAACCCCTGGCTTGAAGTGGTTTCTATCATATACAGGGCCAGCATAGTGACTGTATGATCTCTAGATTATTCTTGGGCATGATATTTGTGGCGAGCTTTCTAATCCATCATGAAAGAAATTTTCAGATTATGTGTTGTAACTTGATCTTTCACCACTAACATAAATGATGCTTAACTACAGGGGTTAAGATGAACATTTAAAAGTTTGTCAAGGGGGAAAGTAGTATTACAGACAAAGTATGTACATTAATTAACAAAAGAAGGAAGGGATAAAATAAAGTAGCTCTTAAAAATCATGATCTAGAGTGTAATTCAATGATGGATGTTAGCAGCATGGATCTATATTGAACAAATTTTGGCAACCATATTTTACAGATTGTTCAGATTGGCTTAGGTTTAGGTGCACTGCAGGTTTTATACAAACAGTTATGCTAAATACAAACAATTATGGAGGAAGGAGGTTTCTCATGTGTTGCTATAAGGATTTGAGGGAGTAAACATCCCTTCAATGAAATTCAAGTTTGTGAGACTCTGCCCTGCTCAGAAATATTAAACACCAGAGGAGCTAAGATTACTTACCGGTTGGAATAGAAGGACATACAGCACAACAGACACACAGCTGCAAAATGGCTGCATGAGGGCAGCAATTGCCTGTATCTGCACATATAAAGGACCAGCAGCTCCTCAAAAGGTATTCTGGGAAAAAAAGTCCTAGAAAAGTGCAACCCTGGGGAGAGTTGGTAAGATTAAGGCATTCACAGCATTTGTGAATAACAACTTCTATGCACCTACCTGGTAACCTGACCCAAAGCCCATTTTAGCAAAGGAAAGATTCTCACAGACAACTGGGATTAAATGGCAGAATAAGTGGTCACCCTCAGGTACTGCCATTTACTAAAAAATTAGACAGTTGGAAAAAATGGGAAGGTTTTAAGTGTAATTTAAACAATATTTGTGATGTGACAGTGTAACCCATGCCTGCTTGGTGTGGTGCTCTGTCCCCCTCTAGTGGCACCTAGACCAGCTAGAGATTGGTGAATCTGCTACACATGGGTTAAGAGCCATGGAGCTTTCTTTCAGCTTGTGCAGTAGAGGCTCATATACTAAGCTTAGAGGTTCCAGGTTTGATCCCATCCACCAACGTCTAGGATCTGTCAGTGTAATAGCATAGGCTTGTTTCTTCAGCATAGGGAAAGATTCCAGGTGGTCATTTTCAGTGCTGCTTTTGCCGCCTGAAACTTCCAAATCTGAGCAGTCTGAGGATAATTATTTCCTGAATGTGCCTGGAACAGCAGCCTCCATCCCTGCCTAAGCAGCCCTGTGTCTACTGGTGTCTCAATGGGCTTACTCCTGCCTTTTTTAACATGTGGACATGTCAAGGTGAGGGGCAGATCATGAAGAAATCTGCAGCAGGCATCTTCAGCACTAAGCACAGAGTTTGAGAGCTTCCTTCCTTCCACCAGCTGAGTGTGTTTGTTTCAGGAATGAAAAAGTGCTGCAGAAGCTCCCAGCCCTGCTATTGGCTCTGCCAGATACACCTTGGCATTCTTATTGGCTGAGCAAAGAATAGGCCAGTGGGGGGAGGGAGGAACAAGCAACATCCTTGCTCCTGGATGGTGAGGGGATGAGGAGAGTAGCAAGCGATGTCTGCTCCTGACCACCGAGAGGACAGGGAGAGAAGCAAGCAACAGTCATTCCCAGCTGTTATGAAAATTAAGGGGGCTTCTACTCCCCCTCCTTAAACGGCACCCCTGCAGTCTTGGCTGAGAATGGCTTCTCAGTCTGGGAGCTGCAACCACATCAAATCCAGGGGCATCATAACTGGCTCTTCTCGATTTAATCCAACTTCCATTCAACTTAATGGCAGGCTTTCCTTTGACTTGAATGGGAGCTGGTCGGTTAAATGAGTAGGTGAGCTGGGAGTTCTGAAACAGTGGAAGTAGGGGACTGAAACCTTTTTCTGTTGTAACATGGGGTCCTGGTGTGGAAAAGGTTGAGAACAACTGTCATAGCCACTTAAAGAAAGAACTCAGCAGAGACCATCCACAGGCCTAGAGATGAATAAGCTGGCACAAGTAACTCATGAAATACCTTCTAAGGGCCTATGATAATCAACCATAAATTCCTTTAGAAAATTAAATGTTTTCAGTGATCACAGCTTAATACCAAAATAAAATGGGAGAGAGAAATTGGGTGAGGTAATACCTTTTATTGGTGAGAGAGACAGGCTTTCGAGCTCCACAGAGCTCTTCTTCAGGTCTTTCACCAACAGAAATTGGTCCAATGAAAGGTATTACTTCACCCACCTTCAGTCACAGCTTCAACCAACACTGCATAAAATAAAATGAACAATTTTAATTTAATCCTTTGCTTTTGCGCATCCTTTTCTCTCCATTTTATTTCCTAAAATCATATTTTTCTCCCGTTTTTTTTTCAGTATTAATTTCCCATCAGATTAATTTCTCCCTTGCTCCTCCGTAGGGAAAACTGGCCAAATTAAGATTGTCCACATGAGGGTTTCCATCAGTTTTGCCAATTGATTTTAAATCCGATTTTACTTAATACAGTGAAGCCTTTTTGTATAAGCCAGCCCTAACTTTAGTCTGAGACATAAGGAGTCATTGAGACACTTTATTCTCCAATATGTTCTGTACTGAGGACACAGCAGTCAGAGACTCATAGGTAGACTGCAACCCAAACAGGCATTAGAAAAGCAAACAAACATTCTTTCCTATAGCAACCTCTATTGATGTTGGCAAAGATTTAGGCAACCAACTTTCTTCTAACAATGAGTGAATTCTGGCAGTGCTAAAAAGGTTATCACACCTTACATGCTCTTCAAAGTAGGCTTTGAAAACTGTTCTCTATGTGCTTGAGAAGCTGGAGCCTGTGCTACTGTGTAAATGTTACCTTTTGTGAAACTTCCACAGAACAGCTTAACAGAAGAGTATTTATTTTACCAGAAGAAAAACTGGTTGGTAGACACCATAGTCTGTTTACTAAAGACATCTTTAATTTGGTTGCTTGTATCCTTAAAGAGGAAAGGCTCCCTCCTATGGTTAATTTGCATAAAGCTACCAGCTCTTCTGTTGCAATTCTACAGTCAGCTCTGTGTGTAGAAGCTCCATTTAAACATGATACATTTAACACATGGTATCATTCCTTTTTAAAAAAAATATAACTGCAAATGCAAGCCATCCAGAAGCTGTGGATGCGATCTTGATTTTCCTGAGGCCACAGGTGAGATTAGGCTTTGATTTGATTACAAAATCAAATTAATGTCAGCCATAAATGTTCACCTTCCGGTATCATTTATAAACATATTTGGGTTACGCTTTCTAATATTTTAATAGCTACAGATGTTTCCTTCCAGGGTAAATATTTTGCCATTGAATCAGGCAATAAAAATTGCAAAATAGAATTAGAGTTCCATTGGCGGAAACAATGAATTTAGTAAATGTAGTAGGCAAACAGCGTATTTGTTAGTATTTGTGCAATCGTGCAAGCATATAAAGTTGAACAAATGAATTTCAGTGCCAGAACAGATGGAGGCTATGATTTAATATTTACTTTGTGTGTGTTTTATTAAGACTGTAAAACAGTCTTAGGATTCAAAACTACAAAAGTTGAATTTATGCACTAAAAGTGTGCAGTGATTATACTTTCATTTATCTAACATAAATAACAGTATCCTAAATGCAAAACAATCCCATTCCCCACTAGCCCAAAGTAGCAGCAGTTTGCCAAGAATAGGAAACAAAAAATCTGTTAGAAATAATATTCAGTTGTTCACTTTTGAATTGTAACAGCTTGTGGTTTATAAACTTCCTTTATTACAATTACAGCAAGTAAACTCTTTCACCAACTCTCTTTGGACATCTCAGTTTACATTTTAGCTGATTAGACTAAAAATGAAGTTGTCAAAAGTCCTTGGATGAAATTGTTTTTATGGCAATGATGTTTATTATAATAAATCATGGAAAATCATGGGGAGTCTGCTTGGAAAAAAATATCATTTCCTCTAAATTCATTATGGATTGGTTTCTTCACTTCGAACTCTCAGTTGCTAAAAACATTGTTCTTAACCTTGGTTTCCATTTTAAAATTATTTAATCTGTGTTTTCATTTGTTTGATTTCAGTATGAATGCCTGAAAGTATTACAGAACACGTAACTGAGTACAACAAACAACCTCTTGAGTGCCTTAATTTCATTGCAGTACACTCAACACCTGCACTAACAAATTTTTCATTAATGGACTACCCTAAATGTTTATATAACTACCAAGAGAGTTTATTAATGCTCACAAAAATTCTACTAGACAGTTCACCCTTTTCAGTAATTAAGGCACAATAAAATTTTGGAACTTTGTGTACAGTTCTCTTTGGCATCTATTCAGGCTAGCTGCAATGGTTGGCTGCAGATGGCAATTCTGATCATGTGCTAAGTAGTTCAGAGTTTTTCCAAACAGCAGATTTACATGGAAAAAGTTTAATAAATGGTAGGCTTTATCTCAACAAACTGTGAATTCCACCTAAATGTTGACCAAATCTGTAATAAATCCCCATGTCCGAGGCTGTGAAATGAGGTTGCATATTTTAATGCTAGTGTCAATTACCTCTCTTTTTTTTTTCCAGAGACAGTAAGGACCTGATCCAACTCCCACTGAAGTCAACAGGATTATTTTCATTAACTTCACTGAGAATTACACTGAGCTAAGAGAATCTGCATGCTAGTCTTCATTCAGACCTTAATCCAATGTCCACTGAAGTCAGTAGGAGATGGATCAGGTTGTTGGTAAGAATGGGCATGACAAGGTGACTGAGACAGGACTGGTTAGGGGAAGTCCTGGAAGTGCACGCATGATCAGATAGCCTTTGATCACTTTCAACACCTCAGTTGATTGATGGCGCCTTCAGGTGGCCTGACAGATGGAATTAGAGAAAACTGGAACAAAGTGCTGTTTTCTGTAAAACCAGCAAGGACATTTGGACAAGCCACGTGGGCCACAATGGTGGTTGTGGCAGCAATACATAAATGTATAGTTGGTTATGAATTCTCATACCAAGAACTTAACCTTGGGGAGCAGACATGATCAATTGCAGAAACTGATTTTTTAAAATATGGTTGCCCATATTGCAGCAGCCAGGACAGCTGATATTTCATATGTAGCATGTAAAAAATTTCACATCCTGGCATCATCTACCACATTTCCTGCCATTCCTGTTATTAACCCTTTAAAAAAAACTATTTTTCAAGGCTGCATGTAAACTATAGCTTTAGTTTAAATAATTAAGACACCATTAACAAACAAATACATAATTGTAACCACCAATATGCACTAGTCTGCCACGTGGTCATGAACTCATATTGGCCCAGACCCTCTAAAGTATTTAGGTACTTGAGGATCTGGGTTATTGTCTTTCTCCCTATTCTACCCATTTCTCACTTCTTCCTTGTGTGGATACCTCCTTCTTTTTTTCTCATTTTGACTTAGGGCATGTCTATACTGGCGTGGCTGATTGAGCGGGTCTGTGTATACTCTCTCATCAGCTGAATTAGTCCACCTCCCCGAAAGGTGAAAGGCTCTCCTGTCGATATAGTGTCATGAAGACACCGTGAAGCATAGAGGTAAGTACATCGATGTGAGATATGCTAATTATAGAACGTATCTCACGTCAACCCAGTGCGGCAGTGTGGACCAGGCTTTAGGGTCAGATTGAGCCTGCTCATTACAGGAGTGTGCAGGTTGGAGAAGAGGCACAGAGAACTTTGTCTATGTTTCATGGAAGGGCCACTCAGAATAACTTTCCTTACACTCAGAGGAGTGCTCCCTTGGAAGTATGCATCCCACAAAAGGAGTGGGGGAGCAATGGTCACATCTCCATTCCCCCCACCCCATCCCCACTGCACAGGCCTACAAAGCTGTCCAAGAGTATACTACCCCAGCTTCCAAGGCACAATCCATCCCCCAAGTTTTTTCTGAGGCTTTTTGCTTTCCATTATTCAAGGATGTGCTGCTTAGACAATTCTAGTCCTTAGATTCTAAGTTCTTTGGGACAGGAAATCAACCATACACATTAGTGGAGATATAAAAATAATATTTAAAATACAGTTCAATGGACATGCACATTCTCAGCCCCCATGAAGCAATAGTGAATTTTAAATTTGCTTTCCCCAAGCATTTCCAAAAACAGTTATTGCTCATCCAATCAGGCAATAGAAACAATACCATGTGATTTCTGTTGTCACAACTAATCACCACCCCCTGAATTTTCAATGGCATGCACAGAGAAAATTGAATTTTTGAAATTTTTTCACTGAGCAATTTCAAATAAAAAAATCCAGAAAAATAATTATCTATCTATGGATAGAAATCCTGCTACCAGAAAGAGATTAAACTGATTCTTCATTATGAGTTCAGGAGCCAAGTTAAAAATCTGGGATGGTTAAATCATTTTTGACAAACTATGAAACAACACAAATATTTAACCTTTATTGAAATATGAAATATTGGAGAATCTTGGGGAAGTGGTTTACCTTAACAAATGGGAGAACCCTTCCCACTGGTGTAGATAAGTGTTTCCCTGAAACACTGCAGCAGTGCTGCTACAGCATTTTATGTGTAAACAAGCCCTAAAGATTAACCATACCAGCAAGAATCTGGCCCCAGAAGTGGTTTTGCTTCTTGTAAGTAATGCAGCCATTCCAAATTCTTGCTAATGAAATCCAGCAACATGTACTGTTTCTGTACATACACCTGCATATGCATCATACATGTTGATCGTTAAAGCAACACACAGTATTTCATTGTCCAATGGACATTCCACCACCTTTATTTCTGAATTGTCAAGAAAAGATGATAGTATGCCTCTGCCACCTTTTCTGGGAGATATTTCACAGAGTTAAAAGAAATGGATTCTCTAATATGCACTCTATTTAAATAATAGAATAAAATGGAATATGCTCTTTGGCTCTTAGCTCCAAAGACAAATGGTTTCTTCTATAAAAACCTCTGTTGCTTAAAGTCTTGGTTTGAACCTTCCATTCTGGTTGGAACTTTGTTGAGAGGGTTACAAGTGTGTTGGCAGAGGTCATGCTCCCTGAGCGATGAGGTCAGCTCCAGGCCCCAAGAGTGTGAGGGTTGGAAGGGAGAGTGAATGAACCTGCATACTATGCATTGTAATTGTAGGCTGATGTTGAGTCTTGCTCATGCTAAATCCTGCAGATCAGCACTATGCATCTGACAGCTAGAGGTCATTTACTTGTATAGTGATTCTTTCAGAAAAGCAAACCTTTTTCTGGTATTTGTATCAGTTTAACAGAAATTGTGGCAATGCTAGTGTCTCAAATGAGGATGTTTGGGCCGGGGGTGGTGGATATGTTTTTAAAGAGCTGCATGGAATTTGGAATGGGTTGAAACTTGTGTTTTGCCTTAAGGACAAGACCAAAAGTTATAATGAGTGATTCTTGTAAATAAGTGGTGTGTGAGAATGGTATTGTGGAAGGATGATCTGGAGGCTAAGACACTGGACTGAGATCCAAGTTCTACCTCTGCTTTACTACACACATTGTGACCTTGGGCAAGTCCCAGTCTGTGTTTTCAGTTTCCCATCTTTTTAATGATGAGAATATTGCATCACAGGGTAGGCTAACTCCATTAACGGTATTAGACACTCTGCTACTATGGTGATGAGCACCATAGAAAAGCCTGGGAGTCTATAAATAAATCATGTGGATTTATTCTCACATACCAAATGAGATTACTATTGCAGGGTAGAGTTCTACAGCTCACAATTACACTTTGATATTTTTATTTCTTGTTTTTTAAATTAATTTAAAGGAAAATATTCAAGAGGAAACAACCCCATTATTTCTGATAATATAAGAAATAAGGTTGTTGGTGGAATTGTTTTCACTCTGAAATTATTCAGCATTTTTCTTGTCACACTAGAGCAACCAATAGGCAACTTTTAAATATTATTTATAATACTAAATTATACAACTAGTCAAGTATGGTATCAATAAAGGCTGTTCATTGGTGTAGATTTATGGGTATCTTTCATTGGTATGATCTTATCAATGAATTAAGAGAAGTAATCAAATCGCAAGACAGATTTATGGTATGTGGACAATATCTAGACAATTTTTTATTCTTTAAAGGATTCATTCACAATTTAGTAAGTCACTTAAATCATACACAACACTTTGTGGCTCTCAAAAGAAGCACAGAACTGATGTTCCAGCCATCCTAAAAATATATTCATATTCAATATATTCATATTCAAATCAGACAAAAAATGGTAACATCCATAAGCCAAGAGGAGAGCACTTCAATTTCCCAGGACCCTCTGTAGCTGACTTGAAAGTTGCCATACTTCAACAAAAAAACTTCAAAAACAGACTTCAGCGAGAAACTGCAGAGCTGGAACTCATATGCAAACCTGACACAATCAAACTGGGTCTGAATAGAGACTTGGAATGGTTATCTCATTACAAGAAGTAATTGTCACTATTCACACATTCTTTTTTTTTTTTTACAACACGTTCCTTTAATATATCAAAAATGTTTCCAAGGCAACATTATTAAAATTATTATACCACAGTCTCCAGTAACATCGAGCTGTATAAAGATGGTGAGGGGGGAACTTTTTTCATCCTGTTAACAGTTTAAATGCCCTTCTCATCACCCAGTCACCTTCTAATCAATGGTTGTGAATAGGCCTCATCTACTCTAACTGAATTGACTTTGTTAGCACTTGCCCTCCCCATTATTATGTTTCTTACCCTGGGACATATAGATATACCTCCTATCTGTGATTTCCATTCCATGCATGTGACGAAGTGGGTTGCAGCCCACGAAAGCTTATGCCCACAGAAATTTGTTAGTCTTTAAGGTGCTATTGGACTCTCATTTTTAAAAATATATTGTAATTAATCCCACTCAATGGGGTTACTGTGGTCATCATGATACTCCCATGTTCTTCAGATACCTAGGATAGTATGCCAGATGTACTAAGACCTTGGGAGCACAACTAGTCCCTATAGAGTCTAGTGCCTGATGGCTTCCCAATGAGTATTAATACATACAACTACAAGGAGAGGATTCTTTACTAGGGATAGCAGAAGGAAAGGACAAAAGCATCCTAAGCAGAAATCTTAGAAACTATGCATGAAATCTTGGCTTTACGGAAGTAAATAGAAGCCTTGCCATTGACTTGCATGGGGCCAAGATTTACCCTCCGGACAGTGCAGAAAGAATATAAAACCAGTACTTCTGGATTTCTTTTGTCTAGTACCCAAGTTTTGTTGTGAAGCCCACTCCTTTCTGCTCCTCATCTGATGCTCTTGGCATCACTCGGTGGTCATATGGAGGTGGGAGGAAAAAGAGGAAGACGAATAAAAAAGGGAAACCTTCAAGCTCTAACAATGTCTCATTGAAACTTTGGGGAGGAGCAACAACAAAACAACTGACTTTGAACCATGCCATTACAAATTTAATTTCAACATCAAGAAAAAAATATCACAATTTGATAGTATTAATGTAGGAAATTGCTGGTCTGCATTACTCAGACCTGAGCTGTTTTTGGCATGGCTGCTTTTCATTTGAAATTTGTTAAAGTGGCTTTCCGAAGCCATTAGGACACTATATTTTCACTCCCACACCAATTAATTCCGGCCCTTCCAGCCTCCTTTTGCCAACCTAAATCCACCACATAAAACCATCTTAAATTTGATACACACATTAAACTCTGGTCTCTGAATAATGAATGAATTCAGCCTTTCCTCCTTCTGCTAAATACATTAATTCTGGACTCTCCCCTGCTCCTTAAATTAGTGAATCTCTGGTCTCCCCGATCTCCACTGAGCTTTTTCCGGCTCCTCCTTTAATGAACATTGAACTCCCAGTAGGCACTGCTGCAATATACATGTTAAAATAATAATAATACAAGTTTGATAGTTAACAGGGAAATAAAACAGCATTCCCTAGACATCAGGCCAAATTTGGCAGTAATGTAGTTCATACAATGAGATGGATAAGGGTAAGTGACCTCACCCTTAACACATACATACAATTACTAAAGTATTTGTGTGACTGACAGTGATTGCAAAGAAGAAAGGACTTGAAAATGGAGACCAGTAAATTCAATCCACGGATTTGGCAGATGTAATCAAATAGTATTATATAAGGTATGGGAATGGAAGGGGGCACTTTGCAAGCATTTCCCCAAAAAGCTGGTAATCAGTGAAATAATAGTCACAAACACCATTCAGGAAGGGTGACTACACCCTTTGCAGCTGTGGCAGAGCATGTACATAGATTAATGGCTATGGTCAGGGCCCCCACATGGAGGGGAAGGGTACACTTTACCGTGGCCCGACCCAGGTTGCAACCCCCATTACCATGAGGAAAAAATTGAGGCTAAATTGTAGATTATGCCTGAGGATATTTATAGAAACTTATTTCCCTGTATTTATGTATCTACCTATTGCCCAGATGTTGTAAGACTTGCTGGAGTCAATCAGAAGCAGTGTTAGAGCAGTCTCAAGACACATTCTGAACAGTGAGTTGTTGAGCCTGCTGGCCTGGCCCAGGCTCTTCTCTAGAATGAGAGTGTGTGCTTGTGCAGTTAAACTAGGACTTCTTGTTTGAGACTGAGAGACAGAGAGATTTGTGCTCCTCTCTGTGACATGGTCTATCATATCAAGATCAAAAACTACCAGTCCCAGAATTCCTTGTGCATAGGCAGGAGGGAGGGACAGCTGGTGGGAGGGGCAAAGCGAAGCACCATAAGACAGTGGGAGCCAGTGCTGCTTCTTTTGGTAGGATTTGCAGGCCCAAAATATATGTGAGTAAGTGTCTAATTCACTCACAGTCACACACACACACACACACACACACACACACACACACCATATTGCCATGTCTGGCGGTGGCTATAAATACAAATCAGGCAGCCAGAAACATAAGAAGAAAGGGAACTAAAAGAAGCTAAAGAACACCAATCTATTCTCCAGATTTTTTAATCAGACAAGGCCTTTCTGCAGTCAGGCAATATACTAACTAGGGAAGCAGATGAACAGAATCAAGATGAAAATTATTTTAATATATAGACTGTCTGTGGCACAGGCAATTGATGACAAAGAAAAGCTGCCAGAACATGCATCATATGACTCCAATCTAATGCTTGAAGATACTCAGGTAGTATCACCATTAGCACCACCCACATGCAAAAGGTTTACAAGAAGCAGGAGAGAGTAGTGCTACACTATCTGATTCTTGTCTTTTCAAAGATCCAGGCTTGTGGCCTGAAAACATAACAGATTCTATCCATCAAAAAATTGTTCTATCTGGTGTCCCGACTTTTGAAGACATGTGGAAGCTAGCAAAGTCAATGCCAAAAGATGTTGATGGGCATAATTTTCCTGAATTTCTTCTCAAATGTAAGACTTCCAACAAGAGAGAAAAGATACCAAGAGACTGGCTTGTTTAGAGTGCTACCAACCAAGCACTGTATTGTTTTCCATGTCGGCTGTTTCCTGAAGGGAGGCTTAAACAACGCAGTATGCTGCCAAAAATTAAGGACAGTCACCAATTGTGAAAAAATGACGTAAACTATATACTAAACTTCCTGAACATGAAAAGAGCATGGAACATAAAACTTGCTACTTCCAGTAGAAGCAATTACAACAGTCACTGTCAGGTGGACATGGAGTGAACAGTGAGATTCAAAAACAAATATTAACAGAAGCTACAAGATGGAAAGAAATATTGGAAAGATTGTTGGATGTTACCTTATTTCTTGCTTCACGAGATTTAGCATTCCATGGAGATAATAATCTGATAGGTGACCCACACAATAGTAACTTTCTTGGAACTCTTGAGATTATAGCTCATTATGACAGCATCACTTGTGATCATTTGGCTAAAGTGAAACAGAAGCAAACAGAGGGCAGAACAGTGCAAGGACAGTCTCGTTATCTCTCATGGGAGAGTCAGAATGAGTTTATTGAATTATGTGGTAAGAGTGTGCAGAAGGCCATCCTTGCAGAGAGAGAAAAGGCCATTTATTATTCTATCATATGTGATGCTACTCCTGATGCCTCTCACCATGAACAACGTGTTGATATTGCGGTTTGTAGTTCACAACAAAGACTGTGGTATATTTAACATTCAAGAAAGTTTTCTTGAGTTTATCAACTTTGATTTAAAAAGGAGAAGATAGCTGAAATGCTAATTGGCAGTTTGAAGCATCAAAACATTCCTCTGGTTGACTGTAGAGGTCAAGGATTTGATAATGACTCTAATATGTCAGGGAAAATAAAAGGTGTTCAGGCCTGCATTATGTCCAAAAATGAACTTGCTGTGTATTCTCCTTGTGGTTCCCATTCACTAAATCTTGAGGGGTTAATGCTGCTGCAGCCTGTACTGAAACATTAACATCAGCAACTTTTTGTGTTTTTCAGTGCTAGCCCAGTGAGGTGGAAGATTATAACAGATAGGACACACTGCTCACTCCACTCTCAGTCAGACACACGCTGGAGTGCACGTGCTGATGCTGTCCATTCACCTCACAAAACATCTTCCAGGTGTTCTGGAAGCACTGGAATGTGCTCTTGAATTAAACTTGACACATGAAGCTCAATCACAAGTAGAAGCACTGAAAAGGTACTTCCGCTCATTTTTATGCCTTTTGATGGCTAGCTTCTGGTACAAAGTTCTTTCAGGTACTGAGGACAGAAAGAAGATTTCACTAGCCAGAGGAATCTCTCTTGAATCAGAGGTAGCTCTCATTGCTGATATTATTGAAGAAATAAAACAACTTTGATACCAGTGGCCCAAAATTCTACAGGAAGTATGTCTTGTAGCAGAAGGCACGGGAATTTTGGCACAATTGCCAAAGAAGAGAGGAATGAAATGGAAAAGACTTCATGATGAGATACCTGAGCCTGAGGAATCATGTTCTACTGTCTCTGAAAATGAACCAGAGTCTTTATTTAGAAGGAATGTTTTCAATGCAGTTTTGGACAATGTCATCTGAGAATTAGAGCACAGATTCAAAGCAACCAACAACATTTGTTTGACATTCCATTCAGTCCTAAAATATGTAAGACTAGAGCCTAGGGAATTGGAAGAAGCTTCTAAATGTCTACTTCACAAGTATCCTACAGATCTTTCTGGGAATTTTCCTAGTGGAATGTTGCACCTGAAAAAAATCTTCACGTCTACTTTTGGAAAAGAATATGAACTACCCCCACTTATCTTCTTAAATGAGATTTACAATGAGATTACAAAAAACAACTGCAACTAATTTTCAGTGAAGTGTCCAGATCCCTATGGATTTTTTGCACACTGCCAGTGACTGGCAGAAGCTGAAAGGAGTTTCAGCAAGCTAGCACTCATCAAAAACTGCACGCGTTGTACAAAGGGGCAAGAAGGGTTAAGCCACTAGCTATCTTGTCTATTGAGTGTGAACTTGCAAGAGAAATTTACTTTGGGGGATTAATTCATGATTTTGCAATGAAAAAGGCCAGAAAAATGAAGCTTTAAAGTTAATTGGCCTAATTATAAAATGTTTGCAGTCACATTGGTCCATTAGAATAAAAAGAAAAGAAAAATCAAGACATGGACATAATGACCAAAAAGTTACAAAATAGTCAGAAAACTTGTAGGACTCTCAGGCTGGGTGTTATGTTAAACAAAAATAACAAAAAGGGGGCATTTTTCAGAAATATAGAATATGTAACAGTAATTTCAGAATTCAAACATTTTTCATGGCTCATGAGATTGTATGTATGGAATGAGGGATCGTAATGTGTGTGTGGGAGGGGGCCTGTGTTAAAAGTTTGTACTGGACCCGAAAAAATTATGGTTGGGCCCTGGCTATGGTTGGCAAATCATAGCATGATATAGAATGGTAACAGACAGATTCAATCATTTCATTTAGCAGATACATTAAATATTTTTGTGGATGCATAGGATACTTAAAACAGCAGTAATACACTGTTCCCCCCAGATCCCTGGATAGACATCAGGCACTACCACCGTTATTATTATGAGACACATCACACGAATAATTAATAAGCAGCTGAATTAATCAAGCTGTGATTAACAGAGATATGAAATAGTCTGTGTGTATATAGAGGGGACAATACATCCATACACACAGATTATTTCATCCCTGAATTCTTCCAGCCAGAGTGCTGGTTCTCAACAATAAATCAAACCAAATGCACTAAGATACAGATAAAAGTGTGTATTTGTTCTCAGCTATTTTAAAAGCCACTTTTGAGTAGGAGCTTTAAATAAATAGTTTTAAAATAAATACTGCCCTCTTTAGAAATTATGCAATCTTCAGTGTAAAGTCATTAAATCTAATAGAAGCTACAGCTTCGAAACAAAGATATATAGGATAGACTTTAAAAGATAAAATGGATATTTCTACTTTCCTTCCTTCCAGTTCTGACCCTCGACAAAAGCCATTACTTTGACTGCAGTTTTATATATGCCCACCAGGTTATTGAAATGGTTAGAGTAAGAATTTTCACTTACAACACAACTTCTCTGTTCATGATTCTGCAATAAAATTATAACCCTGTGTTTTTATTTCATTCTTATTGTCATTAAATTGACAGTGATATCACACATTCAGGGTTCCAGTTTCAAAGAAAAATCAAAATGAAAAGATGAGTGGTGAAGGTAAAACCCCTCATTTAAAAATGCAAATCTTTGTAATTGCCCTATTTGCTAAGTGGTGTTGTGAAACACTCACATACACAGAAAAAACATATTTAGAAGGAGAAAAAGGTGCATTAGCTAAATGGTTTTAAAACTGGTTTACTCTACATTCTTTATTTCATCGAGGATCAGACAAAAACATGTTAACCCATTAAAAAAACCAAACATTTTCAGGATTAGGTAGACAGGTTCAGGTAATACTGAATTTTCTAAGACTGTATTTACATTAGAAAAATGAGTTTTTGGTAATTGAATTGGTGGGATCTAATGGTATAAACATAAATAGTGTAGTGTTTTCCATGGTAGGCATGCTGGTTCAAGTTGCAATGCTACCATGTAACCGCATTCACGCAGTTCTGTCTCACTGCAGTTGGAATGTATGCAGGTAACTATTCCACAATTCCTAGGATAGTTTCTGCAGCAGTGTGTTCAAGAAGACCAGACAAGTCACCTAAGCGGTGGCCACTATACTGTGGAATAGCAGAGGGATGGCTGTATGTTCTAATGGGGCTATTAACCTGTTCTAGTCATACTAGCAATGCAACAGTGCTAAATGGCATAATGAAAGACCAGACTAGGTACATTTTTTCAAAGCAGGTTTAATCTAACTGGTGGCTGGAATTCCTGTGCATCTTTGGGAGTAATTCTGGTGCGTGTGCAAGGTGTGCTGAGAGGCCACAAAGTGACTGGCATGACAAATTCCTTGGCTTGGACAGGATGTCAATGTAAACTGCGCCAACCAGGTCAGTTCTCCTGCAAGTTTGAGAAAGATGTAGAAAAAAAGACCCCTAATAAAACCGATTTAAGCTTAAGCATAACACAAGACATTTTCCACAGTGTGAGAAAGGACTTTGTGATTAGGCCTCACAGATTTGTGTGTGTGAATAATTTGAGTGTCTGTAATGGAGATTAGTGAAGACTGAAACTAAAGTACAGTAGCTTTTTGTCTGTGAATGTTATATTAGAGAACCTCCTAATGAGGTCTTCCTGTATTTTAAAGGGGAAAGGAGGGAAATGATTTTTCAATTAGGGAGACTTCCTCGAATATATCTTCAGAGGATCTGTCTCCTGAGCTATGCTTAAAAGGTAAGGCAAGGAGCCAATAGAAGAATTCAAACTGGTTAATGGAACAATTTCAAGGTACTATTTGATGCTTACATTTTTAATGCAGCTGCCAGAATAAAACAACGTGAAACTGTAATTACAAAACTAACAACACACATTTCAAGGCCTATTAAATTAAAATAAAGACACACAACATGGCTAGAATACTCAGGCATATTGATTCCATATATCTAGTCTGTTCCATACACTCTGTATTCTTCTTTGATCTCAATAATATATCCCGACACAGGGTGAGCTCCCAATGCACTTTGCCTTTCTTTGCAAACAGCCCTCATACACTGCCCTGTAGGCTCAACACCATGTGCTTTATTTACATCATCATCTTCTACAAGTTCATGTCCCTACAGCATAAGGCTTTCCCCAAACTTCTGCATACTTCCTAGGCACAGGGAAGAGATCACACTTCTCCTGGGCTTCGTGAGCCTCGTCTATGCTACAAAATTAAGTCAACATAAGTTAGGTCAACGTATAGCCCCCAGAGTAATTTCTGCAGTCATTCATCTCCACGCTATGCCCCCTCTCTGAATGGCACACAACTTCACCAGGAGCACTTCCACCGACTTTACTGTATTGTGGAAAACTGACATCCAGAGCCTGGACGCCCCAGGGTGGTAGGACTGACTGTCAAAAGGAGATGTAAGTGATACAGTGTCTATGCAGATACTGCATCGCTCTAACTACATCAACCTAGAGTGCTATTAAGTTGGCATAGTGGGCGACTAACATTGGCAGAAGCAACGTTTCAATGTAGACATGTACACACTTACAGAGTTACGTTGATGTAAGCTGCCTTATGTCGACCTAACTCTGTAGTGCAAACCAAGCCTCAGTCTTTCCTTCCAGACTTCCTCTCACCCTTCTAACTTTCCCTATCTGACAAGCTAAATCCCCTTGTTAATTGATTAAGGACTGAGTGATTAACCGATTAACTCCCCAGTTTGGCCCCTCGGAGAAGTTTAGGGAGTGGCGAGTCAGCCTTATGCGATATCCGCTCTGTCATAATCCAATACTTTATACCTATATTTTATCTGAGATGTGTTTTTGTTTCTGTTACTTCTCTTGCCCTCCCCCTTCCCACCCAGACTGATAAATAGAAGAGAAATACAGTCGGTATTAGAGTTAGAGATAGACAAAGGGTAGGTCAGAGATATGGGCGGGGGGAGGGAATCTCTTCTTGGCAGAACAGCTCATAACACATGAAAGGTGCAGCTCAAGTGAATTATGAAGGTCATTTCCTCATGAATACAGTTATAATATTTTCCACATCTCACATGAACCCATCATGAATTATTTAATGTTTTTAAAATTCGATTGACTTTTGTGTGAGGTAACAAATTGCATCTCATGGTTTGCATTCAGCTACCTATTTTAAACAGCATCATTTTCAGTGAATGACAATGATAGATTTTAAAGGACTAAAATATATCACACAAAGTACTTAACCAGTGCATTGCTTTCAAATGTACTGGATACCAGCTGTGCCAAACAGACCCACACATAAAATCTGCATGTCCTACTTATTATCAGGGGATGTCTACTTAAAAGTGAAGTACAAAGTAGCACTAGCCTGCAGTAAAAGGGCTAATTACACATTGGCTACTAATGACAGTAAATAACCCTAAATAATCTATTATTTATAGTGCAGTAGTGTCTTGAATCCCACTCAAATTAAGGGCCCCAATTATGCTAAATGTACAACCCCCCCCCACCCAAAAAAAAAAAACAAAAAAACCCACCCACAGTTCCTGGGCCACCCCAAATGTACAGTTTTTTAGAAGATGACATATGAAGGATGGGAGAGGAGACATACAATTTTAACCAGCTATATAAATTTACACTTTTTATTACTACATGCCAGTTATTACCTACCCATCAATGAAGCCATCAATAATTGAATTATTTAGGTATGGAAAACAAACCCTGGAACACTCTCATTCTGATTTTAGTGAAGGCCTATACCTAGCCTCCAGTTCTGCAGGCACTGTTTTGCGTCTGCAACTAATTGCAGGTGCCAGCTTTAACACTGACACCTCTACTTGATTCACAGGTCCAGCCAGGTAGCTAGACATGTAGTTGTACTCAAAGCTATGTACACATAAAATTGCAGTCATAATTGAAGGCTACATTTTAAAATCAGGTCCGATGACTACAAAAATAAATACATTACCCATTAAGAGACAGAAGGAAGTGCAATACCTCTCATGGCAGCTCAGAGCTAGAGTACGCTACAGTGTTCTCTGAACCTTAGGAAAGCAAGTTCAAGAAAGATGCTAAACATTCTCAACTTGGAATCTTGCCTTTAACACACTTTGGCCAGGTGTCTATATATGCATGTGTATATGTTAGACTAGAATTCTATTCTCCCACTGAATAGCATGCATCATTTCATAGGCACTGAGGAAAAACAGGTAGCCTGAGTGTGCTCCCTTTTCTGGAGGAAATCTATCTTCTGCAATAGTAGTGCAGCATTACGGTTATACCCAATAGTGCATGAAGTTACATCTGTTTATACATACATTTAAAAAAAGGAACACATTGAATATGGAAGAATGGAAAACACTGAGTGCAATATACAATCATAGGACATCCGCCCTTCTCAAGTACTCAGCTTCAGCCACAGTGCTCAAAGGCAAGGGTAGTCGATAGGCGGACTGTGGGCCAGATCTGGACTGCCAGATGCTTTTGGACAGACCCTGAAAGCTTTTTATGTACTTATTATCATTGTTGTTATTTTCTCTAGAGTCAGGACCTTGACTATACCTTGACCAAGAAATTTGGATTTTGACAAAAATAATTGACCACCCCGGCTCAAAGGTTTTATTGCAAAGGGATGCTGTCAACTTGGTTAGGCTCCTGAAACACACTAATCAAAGAAAGAATCTTATGTAGAATCTGGGAAGCACAATTATTTTTACACCATCATAGGATGCTTCTTCTGCTACCTGCTTTGCCTCTCTACTAGCCTGTTTCCATAGTCCCTCAGTCCCAAGCACACCCAGGTTGTTTCCTTTTCACCCCATCTACTTTTACTCCTCAGTTGTCCAGCAAACAGAGCATTACACAGACATACTGCAGAAAGAAACTTCTACATAGCTTCTCTCCTTTGCACAGCTCATCCTCTAATCTAGCTCCCTTTTCCTTTCCGCCATTATATCCTCCCAATTACTGCTAATTGTATTATTAGTCCAGCAATGACCATGCAGATGGTCATAATCTCCCAACAGAAAGTGTTTAATTGCTCTCAGCTGAGCATGCAGCCTTTTCTATGCAGCAGTAATGTCAGTGATCAGGGTGCTACAGCTAGCACTCTGTCTCATACATATTAAAATATGTAAATAGTTTAGGAGCCTACAAAACCAAACAATAAGATGTTGCCTAGTGCTCATTAATGTAATCCATACTGGGCCACTGCCTTTCTACTAATTCATTGATATAGGGAGAGGACATGCCTTTAAGAGGATATTGAGGCTAGCCCAGAGTTAGAGTTCTTGCTGGAGAGGGCAGAACAACAATTTTGATTACAAATTAATAGACTGGGTCCGTACTCTGATCTTGGAAGCCCAAAAAGCTTTCAGGGCCTGTACAGCAGAACACAAGATTTGTTACCCTGAACAGAGCCTTTAAATGGTCAGCTGGTAGGTTTCTTGGCTATGGTACATATTATGGTAGAAATATAAGTATAAACATCTTCAGAGTTTTTTTTTTTAAATATGACTTAATTACTGCTAAAATTAATTGGCAGTGTTGAAATCAGAGACTTTACATGTAAATAATAGTGGAGCTTAAATTTCAGAAATTGCTAAGGAAGACTAAATGAAATCAGTTAAAAGGTCCTTTCATTCAACACTCAAAAGTATATTCAAGTCAGACATTGTCCTGAAGTATTATATGACACCATGCAAACCAAACCAAAATCTGCAGATTCCTAAAAGTACTGATATTCAAGGTTACAAAACAGAGAAAAATTGGATTTTCTGGGAAGGAAAATTTTTTGTGGTCAAGGCACATGATTTGGAGGCAGGAGATCTGACTTTTATTCCCAGAACTGCAATAGACTTTTTGCCTCTCTCTGAGGCTCAGTTTCCTTAACTGTAAACAGTGATATTCCATGGGACTGTTCTGAATCTGAATTCATCAGGATTAAAACTCCATTTCAGATACTTGGTTGGAAAGTGCTATATAAAATACAAAGGATTGCAGTATACCGGCTATTGTTTGTGCACCACTGTTTTCTATTGAGCAGAATCTGAACAGATCATCATTTTTGTGCCACAAATCTGTATTTCTAACAGATGCTCAGACTCTAAGTGATGAGGGCTATATAAGTACTAGGTAGCTAGTTAGGTAGACAGACAGCTGATATTGACTCTCCTTACTTCGTGTGGTAGTTGTCTGAGCTTTTGTAGTAAAATGATAATAGTTCTATCCCCACTGTCATTGTGAATACTGTGAACATTATGAACATATTGAACACTGTGTAGCCCATACATGGCTGTCAATATGCTACACAGGTATCAGAGGTGAGACTTGAAATCCTGGGAATCTCAGACACTCAAGGATTCAACCTTTATCTAACTGGGGGAATGTAATAAATTCACTGGTATTTATTTGTTCTAATGACCTCTAATGGACAAAATTACAGCTGCTTAATTGTATGTTATAGCCCTCCACAACTAAGAGAGACTCTTTTAGCTCGTACGGTAGGAGCTAGTGCTTTTGGATCTGGAGGATTTGAGTTCTCTCTCTCTACTCTCACAAAGTAGTTCAGAGTGCTCATGGCATACAGCATGGAAGCAACCATCAAGCCTGGGATAGTCACAGGATTATTACATTTTCCTGTTTACAGTCAGTGATATTGCAGTCAATGGCAAAATTCCTAGACCCCACTTAGATACCATGTTGATGCATGCCCTTATATAAAACCTATGTAGACAGATTCAAGCATGCAGAATGAGGTGCATATTGCTTTTTTTTATTTGCCCTAAGGCCCCTCTATAACAGCCTGCCTCAAAGTTTCCACCATGCACCAGTAATGGAGGACTTGAAAAAGAAAAGAAAAGAAAAAGGGAAATACAGAGCAAGAAAATGCTGCTCCTCTCTAGACATAGATTTTCATATTTCTAGTAAGGCTAGAATATCATGATGTAAATGTGGTTTGTTCTTTACCATTCCTATCTGAATTTTTCAAAAGTAGCTTGTGTAATCAATTTAAAAATAAAATCTTGGTGTAAGTGAAGCCATGCATTCAATCAGGTGTATCAACTTGCTTTATTGACTTCATTTTATAAAATACAACAGTCACCACCTGCAGAGTGTATCTCTAAAGCTCCATCTCATAACTACATTGTGATTACTCTGGGTAAATGCTGACTTTTGATGGCAACCAATGTATCATATTTCAATCAATATGGTATTTTGAATACAAACACTCAAGCAACTTCTTGGCATGGGCAGGTGTTTACACATTAGCTTCAGATCAAAGGAGGTTCATTTAAGTGGAAGGGTCTCCAATTTTCTGACCTGGTAGCCATTTCAAATTAGGTGGAATAAATTTAACAAGCACTATGTGTGCAAATTTCTTCTGATTCAGAAAAATACTGTGAAAAGTAAAAGCTATGGAGAATGTCCCTCTTTCTTTCAGCAGAGTTGACACTAACAAAATGCAAACGCCACTTTCACTCTCCTATGTTTCCTAGGAATATTAAAGAAACTCAGAAATCGTTTTCTCTCTACCCCTGTGTGCGCAGGCTCTAAAAACTGGCAAATAGTTCTACATTTGACATGAGCAGAACAAGTGTCTTCATGTGGGACCAAAATTGGACCTAAATGCCCAGTAGTTGGAGTAATCTACCAGGACCATTGTGACTGTCCCAGAACTATTTAGTTTCAAGAAGTCTGGCACAAAAGATGGAAATAACCTGAAAGAAAAAGAAAGTTTGAAAAAAAGGAGATTTGAAATAGCCCGATTGATTCACAGACCCATGAACAAAGGCACATAAAGAGTGGTAATAATAGGACTGCATTGGAGAGACTTCTATTTCCTGCAATGCCTAAAGATAAGAAAAAAATAGAGTGTCAAGTCCACAAATTCTGAAACATATTTGAAATGTCCTTGTCTTGAATAACAGCACAGTGTATGTATCACAGTGTTCTCTTTCATTTAACATATGATTCCAGCTCAGGGTGTTTTTCTTACTGTGTGCTGCTCCAAACCTCTAGAATTTAATAGAGTATGATAACCTTGCCATAGACATCTATAGGCTGATTGTAAAGGTTTTCGTTGTCTGTTAAATTCTATAGGATAGCTGCATATTTAAGATATGCACTACTGCAACAGTGGGCTCCTATGAAGTTAGAGTACTGTAATGTATTGCTTATTTAGTCCTTACGTTTCATGGAATAAAACTTATGGTAATATTAGGCCTACAAAGAAGGTAATTCCACCATTAGATCATCATTGTTTAATTTTAGTTCAAGTGATGGAGGCATTTATTTTTTGGCAGAGATGTTCCCGATTATGCACCCCCACAGCAAGTGTGTAATTTAGCTGAAAACTGAAATCTTTATACATACTAAAGCTAAGCAAATAATTTGTGTTGAATAAAGAATTGTCAAATTTCACTTTTTTGAGTTAAATAGTGCATCAACATAATAGAATTGTCTGAACGTATTCACTTTAGAAAGTTATTCACCAAATAATTTCTGGCCTTTGATTCTAAGCAGGCAATTGATAGTATCCAATATTCATAATTCAGAAGGTGTTGCTCCATTATTTTAATTGGATATATTGATCACAGGATACTGTTTTGTTCCTTTGTTGGATGTATGTAACTTTTACAATCAGTTCTCCAGTTCAAATACTTTCATTTACATGTTTGAAAGTAATTTCCTGGATAAAATTGATTCCTTACAGCAGGCCATCAAAAAAACAATGCCCCATAATTTGAGTTCTCTATTTTGAAGGCTGAAACTGGTTTGAAGCAGTGAATATCCCCCTCTGTGACGATTCCCTGAAAATTTACTCTTTCCACAAACTTTTGGTTCTTTAGAATATTTGCAGAAAGTGTCCACAATAGGGCGCAAATCTAGTGAAAGCAAATTTATTGTTGTTATTTCAAGAAAATATTGCCAACAATTTTTTGGAACTACACTGAATTGCCATGATGCCTCAGAGTTCACTCCAGACTGTTGAACTTGAACTCCTGGGAACCCTCAGAAGATGCTTAGGGGTGAGCAATTTAAGGCCAAATGGAGCAAATGGAAGCCAAGATGCTCTTGTCTCTTTCAAGCTGGTCAGAGACACAGCTGCATAAATACATTTTAACATATTTCATTTTTAAATATTTTTCACCATTTTCTAAAAATGAAAAATCTAACAGTAACACATTTAAATGCCTGCTGCCTCCCCTGTTTCACTGGCAAAGAGATGCAGCATTCTGATTACACTGAATGAGTGGAATTTTATTAAGCCCTTTCCACTGGTCAATCCACGTGGCTGTGTTGCTTCCAGCCTAACTCTCCAGCTTTCCATGTTGTCCCATCAAAAAGAGTCTGCCAGGGAACATAGCCCTCTGACTCCAACACCACTAATCATGATACATGGCCAGCAGTAACCATGGAGCAGTGTAACATTAAATGTTTCATAACACCTGCTGATTGCTCTCTGTTCTGAATAGAAGTGTCAGATTTTTAGCCAGGGAAGCCAGTTTTTAGCCAGTTGGCTGAGCATGCTTTGGTGCTTTGTAATGCAGTAACAAATTAAAATGACTCGGTTATCTCACTATCCAACATTCTTTCATGCTAAGTAGTTAGATCAAAAGCTTCTATGTGGAATTTCAGACAGCAGCTTCCAGACAGAGGCCTCATTCCTGCTCCCAGTGAAACTGAGACCTTTTGCCATTTACTTTACTGGGAGCAGAAGCAAGCCAAGGAGTTGTGCAAAATCAGGCTTGATTTTCATTTTGCAATATCTCAGCTGTCGTGTTTTGGTCGTTTGATTCTGGGTTCTATTTTATCTAAACCTTCAGTGATTTGAGGGAGGCTGAGTTTAAATAAATGGTTCTAGTTTAGGTTTATCTCTATTCAAGACTTCTCAGAAATGCATCACAGATGTTAAAAATCTCTAAATTTCCATGCAGTTGTTTGTCCTCTGAATTCTTTCTTGTGAAATATCTTAGACACATTATTTAGTCTTTTTGGTTTTTCTTGGCAGCAAATACAGACATAAAATAGAAAAGAGGATTTTTAAAAAAAAATAATCTATGATGCTCCTGGGGACTTAAACATTATTTACTCATTTCTTTAATCAAATTATTTTGTATTCTCTTTGTAAATGAAACACCAATGAAATTTTAGTCAAAGCAGCATCTCATAATTACTTTGGGCTTCTTTCAATTGTTTAATAACTCTGTCTAGCTGCTTTAGCTTGACTGGAATTCCATCCAGGATGGACAGGACATGCTTTGAGCACGACCCAATTCTCACTGAAGTCAAATTGTTTACAAGTCTTTACATTAATGTCAGGAGGAGCAGGTTTGGGTCCATGGTGCCTACATTAACAGGCTTTTGTAAGAAACTACAAGATTGAGGTTAAAGCCAATAATTAAACAATGATTTTGTAATGTAAACATTATTTTGAATGTGTTTCCATGATTAGATGTGGCATGATTGCAACCCTAAGAACCCCAACTGGCAAAGGGCTCACTGTTTTGTAACAGCAACTTCTATTGGGTCTGGCAAACTCACTACACCTACCCCACTGCTTTCATAGTATTTATCCATAAAGAATGTCATGAGAGTTTTCAATAAAAGCCGGGGGTCACACGCGTCATTCACATTGTTGTGACATGTACATAAAAATACCAAATACCATGTAAGCAGTTATGTATATACACATACTGAAAGCATGTTCCTAAGAGTCTGATTCAAAGAAGGGTTGACAACAGGTTTTTCCCAGACAAGAGATGTATAGTCACCTGTCTGCCTTAGTTCAGAAGTAAATTAAGCATTGTAAATCAACACAATGGAAGCCCTATTTGCATAGGAAGTCAATATGAGGATGTGAAGTCAACATGGAGTCAGCAGGCCAAGGAATAAACCATGGAGGGCCATCTGAGTCTGGGGATAAATAATGACTTTGGAGACCATAAGGAGAGGGCAAAAAGACACCCCCTTTAGTCTGCATCTGAGGAAGTAATTGGGCAGCACAATTATCTTCATGAAAATGGGAACCCAACCAGCCTTTGTTAGAAATGCTGTAAAAGACATTTGGAGTCAGATAAACTTCCTTAGACAAGAAGTTAACATGCTAAGTTTAATCTCTAGAAAACGTGTTATGGTTTTGCTTTATATATAATCTTTCTGGTTCCATCATCCTTTTAAATCTCACTTGCTTAAATCTGAATCTTTGATAACAGATGTATGATTGTTTTTACTATAAATATGTCTCATGGCTGTGGTGTTATATAGGAGCTGATCCTCAGTTGAATCAAACAAGCTGGTGTGTACACCGTCCCCTTGGGGATAGTCAATCTGGTATTTTTGTGAGTAGCCAGCGGCAGGGGCTGGGTACCATAGGGGAACGCTTGACAGGACCTTGGAGACTGGGGAGCACCTATTGTTAACCTATAAGACAAGGTCAGGAGATTGTTTGGGTGGCTGACACACTGGTGGTGTCAGGGAGTTGACACTAAGTTAAGCACAAACAATTTTCTCTCTTGCTGTAGGCAGGGGGCAACAAGGTGACTCAGAGTCCTGGGCACCTCCAGAAAGCCTCACAATGACAGCAAAAGGAAGGATGGTCCTGTGGTGAGAACATTAGCTTGGGACTTTGAAGGCCCAAATTCAATTCTCTAATCTATCACAGGATTTTCTGTGTGACTATGGACAATTTACTGAATGTCAAGGTCTCCTCTGTAAAACAGTGATCCCTACACCTCACAGGGGTGAGGTAACTACATTAAAGATTGCAGGGTGCTCAAATATATTATAATGAGGGCCATGTAACTATCTTAGATAGATGTGTGAATTTGGTCCTTGAGATAGTTTTATTTGTTGGTAACCCACGTACTGGAAACACAGGATAAATCAGCCTAACTCTTTAATTCAATAGAGCTATGCCAATTTCCATCAGCCCAGGATCTGCCCTATAGTTTACATCCCAGATCCCATAACTGGGTATAGTCCCTGGATGCACACATGACAAATGTTTGTGTGAATGCAAAACCTACATAAGAAATAACTATTTAGATGGAAGAGAGAAAAATCGAGAACTTTCCTTTTATACGTTTATAAAATAATACTTTCAGCAAAAGCAGTGTATTCTGGAGATCTCCAGTCAGCTACTTTTAATGATGGGAAATTATCAATATGAATGTTTTAAAAATTAATTCAGCTTTTCATGTTAATGTTTGCAGTAACAAATGAAAATGACTGGTAATGTATGCATAATGGTTAGAAACTACCACTATCAATCTGTGGATAGAATAGGTTGCCAGTAACGAAGAGAGTCAGTAGTTTAAACAAAGATATACACTGCACACAAATTAAGAGAGAGGCACGGATCCAATACTATCATTTTTGTAGTTAGTAAGATATGTCAGATATGTAGCCTGTACAGAATAATGGCACCCTGCAAGTATTTTGATGGAAAGCAAGTGAAAGTTTAGCTTAATATCCTATTTTTCCAAATGCAGCCACAGAATTTCACCAGGAGACCTTTGTTACTGGGGAAGCAATGAACCCTTGTTCCTGCAGTAGTCAGGCAGGAAGGAAAGGATGAGGTTGCCAAAGGAATGGTATGGAATGGATAAATGTAACTGTGCAACTGTAAATGTAGGTGAAAAATTTAGGACACAGTTCAAGACCCAGATGCAGTTGTTCATTTAAATAGCGAGGTGATTTCCTTTGAGAACTCTGCAGAATTTATAATGTGTCCAAGGCCAAATCTGAAGCTTCTCTGAAAATTTTCTGTGTGTGAAGAGAAAGGATGTTTGCAGTGTTGTTGGAGCTGTATTGGTCCCAGTATATTAGAGAGACAAGGTGGGTGAGGTAATATCGTTTATTGGACCAACTTCTGTTCGTGAAAGAGACAAGCTTTCTAGCCACACAGAGCTCTTCATTTTTCTTTAATTTTTATTTTAAAAATAAAATCCCTTTACACATGAGTATAGTAAAATCAAATCTATTATGCTGACTCATTAAAAACTCATGCCATATCAGTGAAGGATTTTGCATCATGTCAGGAAAGTATGCACCATCACAGATTGTATTTACTGTCATTTATTATAAGGCTTTTTTTTAAAAAAAAGAAGCTGACAGCTGTCTGTAATTATTGATTATTTATTTCCTTGCAAGTCATTTTTTGTGCAAAACTCTCAGATTCTAATGGGAGAGCCACATGAGACAGGATGGTAGCATGTGGCATCCAACAATTTAAACAATGGCTTCAAGCCAGATATTGTTCTTATGTGGATTACTCCCAGAAGTCGTATAGAAAAATCAGACAAGGATTTTCTACCTGATCTTTTCTCTTTCTTCTTCCCACACCTGGTACAACCTCTGCCCACTTTTGCAGATTGCAATAGGAATCATGAAGCCAGGATTCCTAATTGTATATAAACACAGCCCTTCGTGAATCAGGTGATTTGCTTTTCTGTACTCATGGAATTGAAGGGGAGTATCTAGGCTTTAATCTTTATTTATTCACTCTGTATTTATTGTAACAAACTGAACCAGCATCATTTGATCAGAACCTGAATGATATAAGAATAACTGCACCATTTCCCAGCCCCAAAAAGCTGGAGACACCCTCCTATTGGGTGACAAGGCTCTGAGAAGGGGTTATGTAAGAGAATTTTAGTGAATTAATCTTCCAGCTTCAGAGATCTAATTGTAAAAGGGAAAATGAAGTTTGGTAGCTTCATCCTGGACACTATGAGGGACATTAATCCACATTACAATAATCAACACCATTTAGCCCAATTTGCATTTTCAGTTAATCAGCACAACATAAGAGCAATCACAAGTTTGTTGTTTTTTCCAGGTGAAAAATCAAACCTATGTGTTTGAAATTAAAATGTTTCTGGCTTAATTAGTGAAAAAACCTGGAAATTATTTTAATTGCTTAAATGTATTACTGGAATGAGTTCAGCAGAATGTGGTGCATCTTGTCCATGTCCAAGCACAATCAAGGATCATAAGGTCTGTGCCTCAAAAAGAGCATCCTGCAGCTATAACGTTTCTCCACCCTGCAAGAATCTGTAGGGCCTGCAGAGTTACTTAGGAGAAACACGTTATTTTCAGGAGGTTTGAGAATTTGGGTAGAAATCAGATCCTTACTCTTCTCCTGCGGCACATAATGGAGAGAAGCAATAACAGAAGGAGAGGTCACAGGGGTATATCTGGAGGGGAAAGGTGGCTACACAAAATATTTCCTCTCCTCTCCTCTGCATAGTTATCTTTAACATGTCTCCAAAATGCCTGTGTGTCCAAGGACAGGAGGCTGGAGCAGAGAACAGCTACTCAAAAGACTTTACATTTCCCTTCCTGCGTGAGCAGTCTGTGTAAAATAAACGGAACAGCCTTGTGTGGACAGCCAGTGGCAACATGGCTGGTACCAAGCTGTGCTTCTCTTTCTCTGGAGAAGGGGGAAGAAGGTTTGTCATTTAATGAGAATGGAAGGAAAGCCTCTCTGCATCTAGCCAAGGATCCATAGGTTCCAGTTTCCTACTCGTCTCCAACCTGTGCAGTTTGTAGTGGCCTCACTCACTGGCTCTGCATCCCCCACCAATCCTGCTGAGATTTTGATTACCACTCCTAAAAAAACAGCGGAGGGGCTTTGAATTAGTTTTGTGCCCTCCCATCCCCCCACAGAGGAGAGCAACATTAGATCCTAAAAGATTTACATTTTGAATGTGTGTAGGAGGCTGAAAGGCTGCTCTTATTTATTATACTTTTAAACAAGGCAGAAATATAATCTCCGAAAAATCCATGGAATAATTCATTGCAGAACGACCCCATGTGGATTATACGTCTTTAAAAAATATCAGCTAAATGTTTGTTTTGATTCTGAAGTTTCTACATATTTCTGAGATTGTTGAACTCTCTGCTCCTCTGGCTCAGGCTGGTGTTCAAATGAGCTGCAAACTTCCCATCACAAAGGCTTTTCAGTGCCTGCCCACTTGGTCAAGAATCAACATACTAGGCTCCTGGGTCAACAGCTAACAATGGTAACTTCTGTTTTCGGCAACTCCAAACCCCATCCTACATTCCCACAACGACAATAGGGATTTAGAAATTCAAATCTTCGTAACTTAAAAAAAAAAAAAAAGAGTACAAAAAATACAATCGAGGCTGCGGGTATATTATTTGTTCTCTTGGTTATTTTAAACAGAACTATTTAGCGTTTTCAGGCCATTGCCCAAAATCATGGGACTGACTGTCTCTCCGTTTTCTCTCTCATATAAACAACTTAGTAGGACAAAAGGATGTTTTATAAAGAATTTTTAACAGAAAAGGAAACATTTGGTGTTAGAGATCTTATGAGAATGTCCAAATATCTACAAACAATGAAAAATAGACTAAGGGTAAGTGCTAAATCTGGGGTCAGTGCAAAGCTCTCAGTCTTCATTTCGGTCTGTCTGGTGAAGCATGCAGCCCCAGCACTCCAGATACGCTCTACATCCCCACAATCAAGCTGGCAAAGCTTCGTCTCTACCGTCCCAGTGTGTGGCCAGACCAGTACATTTGGCATGCGGAGGGAAGTAAGGTGCAATTGACTTACCTCCCCAAGGAGCAGGGAAGGAACTGCATCTCTGTTGCCTTATCTACACATAGAAGTTGCACCAGTGGAACTCAAGGCTTGATTTTAAAACCAGTTAATTGAAAGGGTGAAAACCCCTATGTGGACACTCTAATTTCATCTTATATGGGACAGGCTGAGGCTAAACTCAGAGAAGCCACTCTTAAACTGAAATGGGGTATCCACCCAGGGGTTTTCACTAATTTAGTTTAAAAACCACTTTCCATACAATCACTTCCTCATGTAGACAAGGCTGAGTCATAATTCCCTACCCGGGCTCATCCTGGGGCAGTGCAGCCTCTTATTCAGGGCTTAGCTTTACGACTCAATTTAACCCATAAAGTATTGTATCTGTAACCCATAAAATTGCAGTGTGATATCTTTTCAATGAGTTACAAGCAAGCTCTAACATAAACTGCTGTTTTTTAAACGCTGAAATGCCTCCTCAAACTACAATTACAGCAGAGCGATGGCATTGCATGAAGCTTGCTAGGTAACTAGCTTTCACAGACAGATATTTGTTCTTTCTAGATACAACTGGCATCATAAAAGGTTTCAGAACCAAGGTCAATTGAAAGGGAAACACTGCCAACATAACAGACCAATTAGATACCACTTGCTACATTTTGTTTCTTAAGCTTTTTCACTCATTGGAGTCTGGTGTTAAATTAGACACATTTGATATGCGTCATCCCTCTCTGAAAATGTCACTGTGGCGAATGGCAGAGCAGGAGAAAATAAACATCACAGGCCACTGAGAGCATGGACTCAGGCTCTATGATAACTGATGTAAACCTTTTATGACATTCATAAAAACAAATGAACATAAGAGTCAATGCCAAATACTGAGAGTATGTGTGAAACCACTAAAATCATCAACGCGTTATACACCAGCATGAGAGTAACAGGAACCACGTTACAGCTTGATAAATCACATTTACATAACCCAGCTGTGCCTCCCTGCACACATCTCTGCAAAGCACTATTTCATTATCAGGGCTGTTCCTCTTTGTGAAATGTAAATCTAACGGTTGGGGCATGTTGAGATGCAGAGCTAAGTGTGATATGAATCTGCAACGCTAATTAACAAGCAGTCAGGCTGAATCTCAGTGTAAATATGGATATTATGATAGGGAGAAATTGCTGTTCTGGCATTTTTCTGACTTGCTCAAAAAGTGATCTCATACTCTTTGTATTTTCTTTAAATGAAAACTCCCAACAGATTCTCTGTGCTACCCTAGCTGTTCTACCTTACTTATGTTCTTTCACCATCTCACCTAGTGGATCCTTCCCTGGCTTTCCCTCGTTTCTTAATAAGCAAGTAAAGTTCACTTCTATTCAAAAACAAAATTAAACATAGAAGATAGACATAGGAGAGAGAGCAAGCAGCAGAATACAAAGAGGTATGCAGATTGTATGGAAAATGGAAGAGACTAGGAGACTAGGCATGCATAGAGGTTTACACATGTCAAGGGAAAGACACTGCCCAGATCATAATAAAGAAAAACATTGGTGTTATCCAGTCACCTGGTAGTTGTTTTTTTTTAAAGGATTATTTTATTCTAATTTTTAAAAATTGGAGTGAAGTTTCAAAATAAGTAACATCTGTTTTTTGTATCGTCTTTAAGCTCTTTCCACAGTGCACATGTCCAAATTCCTATCAAACAAAACAATTGTATCAGGGATCTTTCTTCTTCCAATTGGCAGCTAAAAAAACATCTTGCTGCTATTAAGAGTTCAGAAATAACAGGCTCAGAACTCTCACTAAAGGGTCCATTGGTAGTTTAGTGTCAGTGACGTCAAAGAATAAATCCAGGATATGTGCTTAAAATTTGGACACTTCAACCACATGTGGAACAAAGCATCGCTCCTTTGCCATACACATTCGACAGCAAGCATAAGAGCTCTTTGGGGCAGGGACCATCTTTTTGTTCTATGTTTGTACAGTGCATAGCACAATGGAAGATCCTGGTCCCTAACTAGGGCTCCTATGTGTTACCACAATATAAATAAATTAAATAATAATGCATTTTAAATCTTTTGATCTGAGTGGGGGTGAGGTATCTCTGGAACAGCAAATTATTCCATAGTGAATCCCTTTGATAAAAACACACAAAGAAGGGTTTTTCCTATACCATGTTACTACTCCAACCTGGCACCAGCTCCTGCTTTTAATGTGTTTGCCTGAACAGTATTGCCTGTGTCCAAGTTATATTGTAAATTCATTATTCCAGGAACTTTTTTCCTTTAAAGAAACGTATGAAGAGCACCAAAGACATTGTGGGTGCTCAACAAATGAGCCGCACAATGTATTCAACAATCCAATCAACTAGAGAGAGAACATTATTTATTCACAGTATTTAGTTCAGGATGAAGCAGCAGCAGTTGTATTGGTTTAGTACAGTGCTTTCCAACCGGTGGGTTATGACCACCAGGGGTCACAAAAGGGAATCAAGGGGTTGTGAGGCATTGAACATTATATTATAATTTAAATCAAAGAAAATCTCGTTCCCCTATTTCCCACGCACTCCCACTCTTCAAGGTCAAGTATTTTCTTTCAGTCTCTCAAAACAAGTTATACAGGTTTATCATTCATGCATTTTTTACTCTTTTATAGTAAATGTAAGAGGAACATGAAAATGATTTACTTCAAATAAGGGTTGAAAATGTTGAGAAAAACTGATCTATCAAATACAGGGCCAGTGGATCTACCAGTCACTATATCTGCAAAGCAGCAGCAGCACAAGACTGCTAGGGGCTACAATAGTTCCAAATACTGAAGTATCAGCTGGGGACCATCTTAACAATGTCCCTAGTTCAAATGAGGTTAGCCTACTCATAGCCTCTCAGTTCTGAATAAACTTTGTAGCGCCAAAACATCTTCGGCAAGGAATGTTACATTGCTACCCCAGGCCTCCACAAAAAGCTCTTCAAATATCTGCATTGAATTTGAACAGGAAGAACTGATGTGATTTTGTGATGAGTCATCACAAAACATGCTTGATATACAGCTACCAGAAAAGGAAGTCATCCTCCGAGTGCCCGCATAGTATTACCACTATGATTGTTTATAGGTATCCTGAAGCTTTTATTCAGTCTTAATTCTCTTTAGCCAGACAAAGATAGCTTTGTGCATGAAGTAAATATATTTCTTCCCTCCCCCAGAAATATTAAGAATATCCAGTTCATGGACAATTGGCATTTTCATTGTACTCTAATTAACTGACACTGGTATATCTGAAGGCTCCAACTTGTCAGAACACATGTAACTTGTTATACGTTGCTATTAGTAATAATGTTAGCATTACCTGTCAAAGTAACTAAAAACAAGTGAATTAGTATTTCTTGTGATATAGACAATAAGCCTGAAGAGGACGTCAAAACAAACAAAGTAGTTTCAACTCTGGTGGTCCTTCAGGATTATATTAGACATACTTTGAAAGGTCTCACAACGGTTAATCAGCTTAGTGCAGAAGAATCAACTAGAATCCTCACTTCAAAAAGATTTTTCTAAACAGTGTACATGCTTTGAGTTTTACTAAATTTTGTTGTTTTGTATTAAAAGCTTATTAGGAAAAAAAAGTCTTCAGTGCTTACTGACATATTCAATTACAATCATGTTCCTTATAGCAGATCCTGTCTAGACATGAGAATATAACTGGGACTTAGATGGAACATGATTCATTACACCCACTCAGCTACATAGCACAGCAACTTTTTTATATTGTTATTTGAGCAAATGAAGGGCTTAGGTCAATAAAATATTACACTGATTTTTAGGAAATAAATGGCTTGAAAAGATTCCTGGCATATATTGCCACTGCAAATGGAAGGGGGTTAAATAATTTGAAGAAACAATAAAACAAACATATAATGCAGCATTAGGAATATACATGCACAGATCAAAACAATTTAAAATTAAATAGTCTGAATACATAGCCTCCAAGCTTCTGCATAGAAGGAATTCTATTCTTTGTCCATCCATACATCAACTATGCAGATGTTTTGACTCTTAATTAAAAGAATTGTTTATTTTCCATTGGGGTCAATGTTAATACAATGAATTTTCTATTTAAAGGCCAAATCTGCAGATTTTAATATATATTTTTTCTTAAAGCCAAATTTCATATTAAAAATATATTTGAATGCCATATCTATATTAAAAAACACATTTACTTATTTTCAAATATACATGCAATAGATTTTAGGGACTATAGAACAGCATAGGCTTTGTCTGAGAGGCCAAAATATGATCATCTCCTGGTTTTCACTGCCTTGGAAATGGAAAATAAAGGGGGTAGATGTCAAGGGCCTACTTCTAAGAATTTCCCTCTCAACACAGAAGGAGATCTCAGAAGAGAGTTAGTTGCTAAGAAACCATTGCTACTGGACACATGCTGATATGTCATGATACCCAGTGAAGGAGCTCCACTTGGGGAAATTTTCAGTGATGTATCTCCACATTCCAACAAAGTATGCGTCATTTATTGTGGGTAAAAAAAAAACCAACCAAAAACATAGGGTACTCTCCTTGGGAGCTAACAGGAAAAATAAAACACATATCAGAACGAAAGCTGTTGCATTTGTTCTCTCTGCATGTTCCTCATTAAACAAGCAAATTAATAGTTTGACAAATCTGCTCTTTTTACTAATTTGCTTGGATTAATCATTAATTTATGGCTTAGAATATAAAATATTCTAATAGTGATGTGGAACACAATCAAATCAAAGTATTCATTATTGCCTTTTTTAATTACAAAACCAAAAAGGTGTTCTGGCTGTGCTGTCTTCCTCAGAGGGGAGGAGGTTACAGTCTTCAAACACTCTCTTCCCTGGTGGGACTTTTCATCACTAGTGTACTTTGCCAGGGTCAACAGTGGGAATAGCCAGCCCCCAGCATAGACTGGGACAGAACAAAACCCATAATCTGGAAAAAACAAAATTTTTCAGAAACTTCAATTCATAAGAAATGTTGAAAATATTTGCTTTTGTTTCAATTCAAATTGAAAACAAATTTTGAAATGATGCAATATAAATACTAGAAAACTCCCTCTATACCATTTCCTCCATATTACACAACAAACAATTAATTTACCTGACCAGAGTTGTTGAATTACGTTAGCTCGATAAGTGTATATGCTAATATTGACATTATATTGTTTAATCATTTAGTAGACAAAGTATAATCCAATTTACAGCCGCTGAGTATCTGGCCTAGTGAGAGTAATTCTCCACTTCTAAGCTCTTTATATTTACTGTCAGGTAAATGACATAACATACATCATCAGTATCAGTATCAGTCAATAAAATATACTTCAGTGAAACTATACAAATTAATACCACAAGACGATCTGGCCCATGTGTTCTTCAAGACCTTGTCTAGACTATGAAAATAGGTGATTTTTAAAAACGTGTTAGCAAACAGGTTTTCATTCATTCAGTTTAAAATATTGCTTATCTCCTAGAGTTAACAGGGTTTAATGCATTTGAAAATGTATTAGCTGGTTCGCAGAGGAGTTGAGACATGACCATAAACAGCTAACACATTTTTAAAGTGCTTTAAAACCTCTTTGTATTAGCTATTAAGGGGTGTTTGAGAAAACATGTTTTTGACATGTTTTTAAGCAAATGCTATCTATAGTGCTAGTCTAGATGTGCTGAAATGTGGTGAGCCAGATGCTCAGCTAGCATAAAATTAATGTAAATCCATGTATTTCCATTTACACAACACAGCTACACCAAGGTATACCAGCTGAGGATCTAACCCACCAATGTTGAGAACATACAGACTAGGGATAAGATTCTGTGCTGTGCCTTTAAGGGGTGCAGCATACAACTCTCAGCCCCTGCAAGCTGACATGCCACACCTGTTCCCATCATAGCCCCTATGCCTGTACTTGTGAAGGGGTCCTTGAAAGCCAGCCTTACAGATATCTTCTGCATGGCCTGAGCTGATAAAGCTCTGACTCTGGCTGGGGGTGGGCTCTTAGGGCCCCTTTTTGCTGCTCTAGACCCTTTACCCAGCATAAAGAAGCCAAAGTGGAGGAGAAGATCTCAGCCCTGGTCCTCACATGACTCAGTAGAGCTACCTCAATTGACACTAGCTGAGGATCTGGCATATAGCATTAACCCAAAGTACTTTAATGGTTACTTCCTTCTTAACAAGATTATTGAATGAATAACGTGTAATTGCTCCTTTGCAGCTATTTTGTGGTCAATCATATTATTCCAGCTGTCATAAATGTGCACAAAATTCTCATGCCAAAAATCTCAATGCAATTTTCAAAGAAAAGACGTATCACAATATTTCCTCTTAATGCAGGTTTTTAATTCTTGATAAAATGAATGGGTGTTACACATAGGAAGTAAGGACGAACAGAATTAGTGTGCATGCACAGAACTGCAATTCTAAATAAATTAACTCAGCTACCTGCTAGTAATTCTCCCCTTTAGGCACTAATTCCTATTATAAACAAATGGTCTACAAAAACATCTTTTGAATATTTTAAATCGTAGAAATGAAAAAAAATCTGTAACATGTTAATTTGTTTTCTACTCAAAAAGGCTAAAGCTATTTGGAGGAAAAAAATATTATAAAACTAATAGCTCCCATTCTAAGAGATGATGCATGCAATTCAGACCAAATGTCTACAATCAAGATACAAATCCATGAAAATGGGGTGCAATGCAAAAATTGTAAGCATAGCAGCAATGTTGTAATGAACTCAGTGAACTATGTATTTCATTTTCAAGAATACTCATTCAGAATATAAAATTGCATTAGCTTATCCTGAAGAAAAATTATGTCTGTGTCAAATTCATAAACACCTCTAACTGATGTAATAAGTCACCAACAATCCAATTGTGAACCGAAAAATACTATTCAACAAAATTATCAGTGGGGGATTTTTGTGTGTGTTTAAACAGAACTGTCCACTTTTTTTTTTGGTCACCATGGCCAGATTCTGGGACCTTTGCTTGTGATGAACAGTACCTTACTCCACTAACAGTCTCACTGAAGTCAGTGAGTGAAGTCCTGGCCTTGTTAAAAATCAATGGCAAAACTCTCAATAACTTCAGAGAGACCAAGATTTCATCCAATGGGACTATTTGTGGAGTACAACATGTCAGAACCCATCCTCATGACTGTAGCTTCCATTACTGCAACACAAAGGCTCAACTTCAAAGCTACAACCCGGTAGACATGCAGCGAGTGTAAATTGATGCCAGTGGAGCTCTGACAACTTACACTATCTGAGGATCTTCCCCAGTGTTTTGTGTCATTGTAACATTCCAATTGTCTATTTCCTACAACCCTGAAGAGGAGATTTTATCAAATGTCCTTGTTATTTTGAAAATGAGCAATTTTAATAGCTGTTTTTGCTCTGTGTACAATGCCCACATCTGCCACTACAAGATGAAATGTCTGACACTTATGAGCAATTTTCTAAAAGCTTTTCTTAATCTTGTATTAGGAGCTGCAATTATAAGGGAAAGGAAAAGGGGTGCTTAAGTAATGTTGTCCATGCAAAGCAGGCCTTTGAGGATTTAGCACATGTTATACAAAACCACATTATATACATAATATACATTCTTAGTAATAATGGTCTATATTCCAAGTAAGCAATTAAAATCCTTTCTAGACAGGTCACAAATCCCTAAAAATGCTACATGAACTGGCATCACTTTGATCTTTCAGTGACAGATTGCACATGGAAGGCTTTATAAAGAATTTGAGGGCCGACACCTGTTCCAATTCGTTCACAGGTTTTGGCACTGGGGGGTCACTTTGAGATGGGTTCTTTCACTTGTATTTGCATTGAATTTCCATACTCCAAAATCTGAAACTGAAGAATGCTTTGACTTTTTAATACAATGATCTTAGCTGGCATGTGGATAAACTAATAAAGTCCCTATTGTATGGATTCATATAATGCTTTACGTTTTCTACCAATAACTGATTCCGCTGAATTCCTATACTTTGGCAAAGAAAACACTTTGTGACTCCCCTTTAACTTATATAACCCACCAGGACAAAAGAGGAAACACTTGCATCACAAGATTCTTGAAAAGAAAATTTAAAATAGAGGATTTGGAAGGGATTTTTTTTAAAAAGAAAAACTAGTTACTAAACAACATAAGCCATGAAATAAATAAAATCTATTTTCCCCTTTGTTACCTTTTATTCCTCTGCTTTACCCCAGTGCACAGTATGATATGTTATTAATTCTGATATATGTGATTAATTCTGATATATGGCAACAGAAGACCATTTTCTATTGAGTACTCCTAATCTATATGATCAGTTTAAATGTCAGAATTTTTCCCTCAGTAACATCAAACCCATCACATTACAAAAGACTCATGATTAAAAAAGCTGGTTATTACTTTAATTCATGGTTTATAAAAATATTTTCATTTGCTTTATGTAATAATTCAAGGCTTTGAACAGGAAGTCCTTATACATAAAACAAACCCCTCAGAAATCTGTATAAGAGGAATGCTTATAGCAAACACAGTCTGTTAGTGGAATATGTATTATGACAGTCAGTTTAATTTATGGATGGCTAGTATATGCCTTTTGAAAGAGCAAACCAAAGGGTGTCATCATTTCTTTTGCTCCCATCACAGAATGTATACAGATTCAGTAGATCCCAGGATATGGAAAGAAGCAATCAAACAATACTTAATCTTAGAGGGCTTGATCCAATGCTCATTGGAGACTATTAAAATCTTGCTATGGACTTCAATGGGCTTTGGATCAAGCCCATACTGCACTTTTCATCCACAGAATTCAAACGCTTTTCAAAAGGAAGTATCAGTATCCCCATTTTACAAGTAGGGATACAGACACACAAGGAGATAAAGTACTTTGCTCAAGACAGAGCTGGAATAGAATTTAGGTCTCAACTCTCAGGCCAGTGTCTGATCCACTAAACCACAGTGCCTTCACAGCATCAGCTTTCTATGGACAACCCCATGTGAGGCTCAGGTCGGGAGAGGATGGTTTGGGGATATAGCTGAGGAAGCTAAATGGTCTTCTTCTGTCCCTCACACCTACAGAACTTTTCTAGGCAGGTTAATGACAATCCTATCAGCAATAAACTTGCCAACATCCTCCGTACACTCCCCTCTATTCAGTGAAGTGTTCCCCTTAAGAGAAGTATGCTTTGGTCAGTGGCTGGCAGCAGAGACCCTGATAGCATGACTCTGAAAGGAGTCTGGTTAAGGATGTCAGTGTTTAAGGATAATTGCACTTGTTTTTTCCCCTCCTTGGTCACTCAAGGGCACCCATTTAAAGGTTTCCAGCTCCCAGCCGTCACTTCACTTCTCTTGGGCAGAGGGCCAAGTCTCTCTTCCTCCTGACCAGAGGTTTTAAGACTGCACAGCTCCCTGGATTTCACTGTGCTATCCTCAGCAAGCCAGAGTGCCTAAGCAGGGCAGTGACTGTGCTTTGCTTTCTTCCTGAAGGCTATGACCAGTGTATTGCTCATAGTTATGTTACCACATAGCTTCTTCTAAGAACACACATTTATTCTCAAAGTGAAAGCATTACAGAGAAAACAATACAAAATCCTACCTGCTTAAAGCTTATCAGAAGTCACCCAGAGTTCGAACCTAGCAGGCTGGTTCGAACCTGGTAGGCTTCAGTCCTTCAAAATCCACAATATAGTTCTCCCTACAAATTCGTCTACATCCTAGATCCAAAACCAGAACAAAGGCTGGACAAAGCAATTATTTCTTTATACAGCTAAGGCCTTTGATCTTGGTCTTCTGTAATAGACAATCAGCCACTCCTCAGGGTGTCACTTCAAACAACTGGCTTTTTGCATAAATAGGGTTGGGGATTTTGCATTAGCCTCTCCCTAGGGAATCCCCAGGAAACCCACTTAACACTTATTGTCCCAAAAGTCCATACTTGTCTGACATTTCCAATATAGTTTTCTAAACTCGCAAGTATTTACACTGGTCACATCTCCCCCTAAAAAGGATACTCACAATCCCATCCCATAATACAACATGAATTTAATACAATAAGGTCTTTCAAGGGTATTACAGAAGATTGCCACATCTGTAATGGGCTAGAATTTCAAAGGTCCTACTGGAAGCTAATCTCTCTACCTGTGGGAGGAGAGAAGCCATAGATGGAGGATCATGTAGAAAACTCAAGGAAATCTGGAAGAATTCCTGTCCCCAGCCAGGAAGTAGCTCTGCTTCCTTTGTAAAATGGGAATTTACTGACCTATCTATATTAATTTATAGAGGCAATTGGAGGATTACTTACTGACAACCTGTAAAGGGCACTGATGATGAAAATACTACTTAATCTAATAACACTGTGTAAAAGTTCTAAGTCAATCATGCTGAAAGTTATCAACTGTAAGAAACCTTAGAACAGAAGCCTGTAAATCACTTCAGTGATGGAAAGCACAGTGAGGAGAAGATGGCATAGAAAAATAGATCCAGAAATGTCTAAGGCATACTCTAGTCACAAGAGCCACAGTAGGGTATCTGTGCTGTCACTCACATTTCCACAAAGGCCAAGAGAAAGAGCAGGTTTACTTTTGCGCCCCAGTAGAGACTATTTGCTAATAGAAGACTACACGACGGTTTGAAGTGGATTTCTCACCAATTACTGTTACTGAGAAGATGAAAGCTCAGGCAGCAAGCATAGAATTCCAGATGAACTAATAAATGATAACAGAGCACAGTTCAGCTGTAAAGAATTTCAACAGTTCACCAGCAGATGGGACCTAAAGTCTATTGTGAGTTCGTCTAATCATTAATGTCAGAGAAATGTGCTGAAAGAGCATTTCAGACTGCAGTGGTACTATTTGAGAAAACTTATGGTGGAAGGGTAAGCCAATATTTAGCAACACTAAATCTAAAAGATAAACATGAAGAACTAAGTTCTATATAGTCCATAACAGAAACTGATGGAGAGAAGAACTTAGACCTGATCCAAAGCTCACTTAAATCAACTGAAAGAGTCCCATTTACTTCAAGGGGCTTGTGATGGAGCATGCACCCCACATTGGCCCGGCAAGAGCTGGGTGGGGCCAGATGGGTCCAAGCTACTAATTAGGCTGCAAGTCAGGGAGCTAATTGCAGAGGGACAGGCTCACCTGGAGAGGAACAGGTGGGCCTGTAGAAAGCCAGGTAGCTGGCTAGAGAGAGGGATGGGTTGGGAAGGATGGGCAGTCACTTCCTGGAAAGGAGGAAGCATGTTTGAGGCTTCAGGAAGGCAGGTTGCACAGACTCCTTGAGAGGAGGGAGTGGAGAAGCTTGCGAACCTGGTGGGAGGGAGTTAGTTACATAGGAAGAAGCCCAGGGAAACAACAACAAGGTCAAAGGCAGTATAGGCCTAGTCTGCATGTTATAGGGTCTTGAAGAAGAGCTCTGTGTAAGCTCGAAAGCTTGTCTCTCTCACCAACAGAAGTTGGTCCAATAAAAGATATTAACTCATCCCTCTTGAGTCTCTATTGCAGTGGGGCAAGCCCTCCCTGTGGGGGTGCAGAGGAACATCTGGGGGACCACGGGCCAGCCCCCATGAGGGGGCTGGGTAGGTGTGCCACCCAGTCCCACTTCACCCCCAGCTCTGCTCCAGCCCTGCCCCAGTACCAACCCCTGACTGCAGCTGCAGCCCGGGCTCTATTCACAGCTCCCGACCCCCAGTCCAGGCTGTGGCAGAGCCACTGGCCCCTACCTCCTGCACCGGACCCCGCTCTCAGCTCCCAGCCGCAGCTCTGCTCCTGGCCTCCATTCCAGCCCTGCCGCAACTCCACTCCCAGCCTGTGGGGGGAGGGGCGGGGGCACAGACACATTCTATTACTAGTAATGGGGTGGTGCAAGAGGAAAGGTTTGGGGACCCCTGCTTTATTGTTTTTCAAGTGAGTCACCACTTAATACACAAATGGTCCAGAGTACAAACGATCAAATTCTGGTAAATAAGATACATTTTATTTTTAATCAGATGTCATTAATTCACCACATAACAGACCATTAATCAGAAACTGAGAGAAGGAAAGATGTAAGATTTAAAGGGAGGAAGTAACTCTGTTGCTCAAGGGGAGAAGAGTTCCAAAAACTTCAGGCTGTCTAAGTGAACTACCAAGCTGTCACCTCAATCTGTATCCGTTGTGTAGGTAGATTAGGGAGAGGAAAGCAGTACAAAATAGGTTGTGGAGTGAAGAGGAAGATAATTTCATGTTAAATAATGGATAATTAAAAATGTGATGTATTTATTGCTAGTGACTATGAACCAATAGAAAGACTTTTTTTTTTAAATCTGTTTTTCTGCAAGGCCCAGAAATTGCACTGATTTAAGGAAATCTGTTTCTAAATTGATTATGTTAAGTCAGTGAAACCCTCTTGTGTGGACACACTTAAATCTTTCTAAGAGTACATTATATTGATTCAGCTTAATTTGGTAACAAGCCATAAAGCCACCTTTACATGTTGTATTAAGGACAGATACTTAACTATTCTAACAAGAAAGCACACTGTCACCTGCTACATATGGGTTTAGTTCTTATGCAGGGTAAATGAAGGTCTCCTTCTTTCATTAGTTCTAATCTGCATATCAATACCACTAATAAAAGATGTAGTGGGATTTTAATCCCTATTCAGATCCTTCTTCTCTGTCCTTCAAAAACCACTTTAAGAGAAGCTGGTACACATGTAGTTAGTTACGCTTTTGAGCATCACATGTAATCAGATTTCAGTTTTTGTTCTACTATCTTTAGAAAAACCATAAGGTCTCAAGAATGCAAAACACAAATTATGTCCATATAACAGAGATGGAATGAGCTGCTTAAAATCCATATACATATAATTAACTCTGTAATAGCATACATGATTACAGATGTTCCAAAAATGTAACCTTTCCCCAGGTCATATTTGGAATTCATGGTATCCAAATGGCAGCTCATAGCACCGTCCTGTTAGAAAGTCTCAGAAAAACAGCAGGGACAGATGTGGCACATATATATTTACATTATTTACTAAGCAACAGCCTGGCTGAAGCTGTGAGAATTATCAAATAATTATGTCTCTAGGGTATTGTAAGACATGCTGGGAACATTTCTCTCCACAGAATTCACCCAGAAGTAGTGTCATTTTGTTCTTCAGGAAGACATTCCAGTCATAATTATGTTTCAGAACACTACAATGTATTGTATGTTAATGTGTAGTATGTGTCGTCAACAGTTATGTATCCTTATCTTTTGTTATCCAAAAAAAGCATTCATTAGTTTTCAATCTAAAGTGCATCTGCGAGAAAGAGAATCTCTTTTACCAAGGGATTTATGATGCTCCCATCCCCATAGCTTGTGAGTAACCATAGGACATTTTCTCCATACGTACTGAAAAAACCTGCAGAAGGGGACAAACTAATGTAAAGTCTCCTGTGTGAAATTGTGAGGAAAAATTAAGCATGTTCCCCTCTAAGGGATGGAGAGTAGTCAACAGCCACAGGAAAGAGCTAGGGGAATGCCATTTGAGTAGAGTTCATTAGGGAAATTGACTTCAACTGCATGGAATCTGTGTTATCCAGAACACTAGCCGTTCCACACTCAGTGCCCCTCGGTCTACTCTGACAGCTCTTAGAGCCGTTTGACCAGTGAGTCTCCCACTATGCACCATCCCCTCTCTCCAAAGGAAACAGAAGTTTCAAAGGAGTAGTTAATGCTACAATAGGCAGCATTAATTTCCACCAAGAAATTAGCTGCTGAGAGAGATGTGCTGTGTAGAACAGCTGCTTCCGAATTGTTGCCCACTGCAACTCAGTACATCCCCAAAACACACCATCCAAATCCCATCTGCTGTTTTATCCACTCTTTTTACTCTCCTTTGCACTGCACAGAGGAGCATATCTGGCCTGATAACATATTATTGCTGGTGAAACAGGACACAGCACCTAGACATCAAGATGTGAGACAAATTCCATTGCAAGTCCATGCCAGCTTTCTCTCTCTCTCTCACACACACACACACACACACACACACACACACACACACACACACACACACACACACACACACACACACACACACACGAGTGTATGACCCAGACAGGTTTCTAGATAACCAACCATTATTCCTAATGTGAAATCCTAACAAGAGGGGGAAAACATTGTTACTTGTTTATTATGTTGCCCCTGGTACAGGCCTATTTATGCCTGGATTTCCTCAACTGACCACTGTCTTGTATAATAGAAAAGGGGTTCATGATGCCTTGTGTATACAGGCAATGAACAGAGCTGGTCAAATATATTTCCAGTGGAAAAAGTTTTGCAGGAATGTATTGCTTTTGTTAACATTTCATTTTGATAAGGTTGAAACACTTCACTTCAACTTTATCATTTCAATTCTGATATAGAATATAATATACATGTCAATATGTTTTGACTTTTACATTATAAATATAACAATAGTCAAAACAATAAAGTCAAAACAAAGTATGTTGGAATATTTCGTTTCATAAAAACAATTTTCAAGATTGCAATTTTGCATCCTGATTCGGGATGAACCAAAATTTCAAAGTCTCAGGATTTCCCACCAGGTGGAAATTTCTTTTTTTCGACCACCTCTAGCAAAGAATAATTTTGGTAGTCAACTAACACTTCAAGCTTTGCTTTGGTATTAAATTGCCCACAAAGCCATTTTTCTGCTTCGTAGGTACTAGTACCACATTACCATTTAACTAAAATATTTTCAAAGGACCAATTGCTTTGAAAATAAATGTCTCAGCTTCACTTTGACATTTCTTTTCCAGGAGTGACGCACTTATGCAGGAGCAGGAACCAATTATCTTATGGCAAATCTGTACTGAACTGCTATTCTCTCTTACATATGACAATTGACTTTTGATGAATTACTGTTTCTTTCCTCTTAAATAAGTTACCAATATTTTCAAGTGAATAGATATAGTTATTTGAGCATGATACTCTTTTAAATATGACATTGCAAGAAATGCAGTCAGCTCTGTCTCTCACTCTTGTTCTTCAGGCCAACTTTTCTCTAAATGTAACATTTTTTCACTATCAGTTGTCAAGTGTTTATACAGGGAGATAAGTATAATACAAAGGGACAGAAAAAGACTGAATGTGAGAAACCCCATGAATAAAAAGGAGAATAATTTATTTCGGATAACGAGAGAGTTGTTCCAGCCCTCATACACAGCACCACAACCCTTCATTTTTGTTTCAAGGGCACAGTCTGGGTTATCCTAAGCTATTTTAATAAAGAAAAGTGCAGAAATATCCTTATAACTCCACAAGGGAAATGACAGCCCAAACTAACAATAAATAAGTCTACTTTCTCCTGCTGAAATAATATTTGCAGAACTGATAATGTGTACATCAGGAAAATCCCATCAGAATGAGTTTCCACTTTTAGAGTTTTCTTCAGTTTATTCCATCAGGGAAATGGAGTTTATCCATGTGTGATGAACTGATTGGGACAAGACCCACCAAACCAGAGATCTGTTGAGGCAATCAAATTGGCTTGATGACCTAATTCCATGCACTATTTCCTGGATTCCCCTGCTCCACAGCAGCATGGCTACCTCCAGTTAAGATTCATGACATTCCCACTAGCTGCTCCCAAACATCCATCAACAGGGATTGAACCATGCAAAGGAGAACTTTGGTGGGGGTAATGTGGCTGAGCTTCACCATCCTCCCAATCCAACCCCTCCCCATCCAGTTATGACCCTTCACAAATCTCAGAGCTCTGGATTTAATGAGGAGAGTTTCTATGGGGGCAGAGGAAAGGGAATCCCTATTCCCCACAGCCTTTTTTCACCAGGTTTTACTCCACCCTACTCATGTTAGCAAAAGGGAAAGTATGGGCATACTCTCCAGCTGTTTTCCCATGAGGATACAGACAGCAAGAGCGCTCAACTACAAAACATTATATAACATGTTAGTTTTCAAAAAAGAAAAAATATTCTACAATGTTTTGCCTTCTGGAGAGAGAGAGATCTGTCCTCTGTTTGACCAAGTCCTAAACAGTATAAATTAAATTACTCAAGTGACTTTTTTTAATATACCCTTTCTCTAAGATACAGCTCTCCTGAATCCAGCATTTCTTTCTTTTTACTCACACATAGAAACCCAACCACATTAACCACAGTCAAACACCTACCTTGGCTCCCCGTCCATTTCTAAATACAGTTCTTAATAACCCTCCATGGACTTGCTCCAGCCTACCTTACAGGCCTTTTCCCTTCCTAATCCCCTTCACCTCTCTGTCCCTTCACATAATTTACCACAACTGCTGCGAGAATGTTTTCCTCTGCAAATCCTGCCATGTGCAACTCCCTTCCAGCACCTCCACCTCATTTACCCTCTCTTGTTTTAAATCAAGGCCTCGATACGTCAGCTGACTCCATCTGGGCAAACCACTGCACCTGCACAGAGTTCTACTGAAGTCAATGGGGCTCTGTGTGGACAAAGGGTTCTGCACATGCAAAATTAGTTGCAGAATCAGGAACCTTATCTTCAACTTATTTTGTCTCCCTTCTGAGCCCCTTTATTTTTCTTTGCCATTGTTATTTTTATGACTCACTGCTTTAACTTTTTATCAAACAATGTCTTTTCAGAACTGCATTTTGTAACTTATACCAGATACTGGCCTCTTCCTTGTATTTTTTAGTTCTTTAGTGAGTTTTGAGTTACAGTTTCTATGAAAAAAATGTACAAAGTAAAGTATGTATGGTATGCATAGTTCGCATGTGCAGGCATGGTTAGTTTGGGAATCTGAATTCCACATTAGCCCATAGCTCTCAATCTGCCAGGCTTAAATGTGCAACACAGGCCTTGAACATAAAGTAACAGACTCACAATAAGAGTCACGGACAAACAAAAAGCAGAAGAGGAAGCTTGCAGTGAGGGAATTAGTTTCTCTGATGTATATCAAGCTTACTGTAGCTCAGTGATTTGGCACTATCTTACCGTGCAATAGGAATTGTACTATGTTGTGAGGGAAGTACAGGAATCAAATTAGCATTCTCTAGAGTCCAAATTCAGAGAGCCTTTCTTGGTTTTAATACTCAGTCCATCCCATTGAAATCACTGCCTTATTCACATCTGAAAATGAGTGTTCAGAAGATGTGACCTTTTCCTGCTCCAGCTGAAGTCAAGAGAAGCAAGCTTGTGTCCAAACAGCATCTGGCTGAATTTTCAGAGGTGCAGGACAGTGCGAGCTTCAGGCATGCAGTGCCTCTGAAAACCAGCCTGTCACTGGCTTTTCTACTGTTTCAAATTGCACTGGAATTTTGCTTGCCGATAAACCCAAGAAAAGGGAGGCAAATCATATAAATGTTAGCTAAAGTGTTATATCTATTAAAGCCGAGTCCTCTCTTTTTATTTTTTTTTTTACTGAAAAAAGATAATACAGTTTCCAAAGACCTGTAATTAAGCACATAACTGCTCCCAAAAGCTGAGATCTCACTTTGGAATCTCTCTGATTTTATTTTCCCGCTTGTACACTGAAGCTGCTAGAACTACCACAGAACATGGCGATTTTATTATTTCTTATATGGGGGCAATTGTGAATTCTTTGCACAATTTAGACTTCCAGTGAATTCACTATGAGTTTTGGGTACACAAAGACTGTAGGATCAGGCCCCCCAAGTGTGTAAGAAATGTGAAATGATCATTTTTAAAAGCTATTTTTAGTGAGACCAAATGGCAATGTCAACTATAGCTATAAAAATCAATATGCTTTGACCACTTTCAGGCTACAAAAAAGGATAGACCTAAACGCTGACTTATCTTTCCATCAACATAATACAACAGTGGGGTGCCCTGATTATTCTAAATATATTGTAAAAAAATTAATAGTAAGTATTCATAACAGAGATACAAAAAATACATACATTTTTGTGAGGTTCACAAAAAAGTGTGTGTGTGTTTGGTGCTGCAATAGCAATACTCAAGTTACAGTAACACACACATTTTCCACAATTGCATTGTCACTGATGACATTAGTAAAGACTCTTTTAGCATAAATTGTATTCATTGCTGTTAACTGAAGCAGACACATAAATCTGAATTTTTTTCAGGACCACGGAAAAAAACCTTTGTCAAAGAAAAACAGCAAAAATGTTTACGTTCCAACTTTCAAACAGGGTGTCCCAAACCATCAAGATTACACACTTACATACACAGGTTGAAAAATGTATAGAGTTCTTTAACTAGCAGAAGAGTTTTTTTTATTTTTAGAAAATGAAAATTCATCCATCTTGATTGCTAACTTTTAGCCTTAAGTGATGTAATAGGAACCAAGTAACTCCCCCCCAAAACTGTTCAAAATTAAAATGTCACCTGATCCTTAACTCAAGTTTTGGAAATTCAATGGACATTAACAATAAGGAGTCTGTACTTTTATGGGGTATTTTTTCTTTCAACATATAATTTACCACACCTGTTTGAATTCTTTTCTAATCCTTTATAAAAGCTGAACTGTTAACAGTTTATTGTTGCACAAAGTGCAGTGTTAAAATATACTTTTAGTTTTCAGTTTCCTAATAAAACCTATTTTACAGATTCAAACATTTTTCTATGTTTTGTATGCACAGATGATCTAAACATCTAGATAATATAAATAATGTAAACATTCAAGGATTATAAGCATATTCTGTCAGCCAAAATTTGTGCTGCAAGAGACATAATAATAATTAATAATGAACTCCAACATAATTTTGTTTCAGTAGCACCCAGACGCACCAAATGATATCAGGCCCCTATTGTGCTAGTGGCTATAGGATACACGTAGAAAGAAACAGTTCCTATTGCAATGAGCTCACAACATAAATAGAAAAGACAAGCAAAGAGTCGAAGAAAGGAAGTATTATCTTTTCCATTTTACGGATGAGAAATTGCAGCACAGAGAAATTCAGACCAAGTTTCAAAAGTCACTAGGGATTTGAGGAGCCACCATTTTTGGGTCCCCAATTTAAAATACCTTAAAGAGGCCTGATTTTCCAAAGGTAAGTGTTCGACACATTCTGAAAATCTCCCTCAAGATTTTCAAACAGGACACCCCAAAATGGAGGCACCCAAAAATCAGTCATTTCTGAACATATAGGCCCAGCTGACTTACCCAAAGTCACAAAGTTGAGCCACAGCCAAGAACTGAATCTATATTTCCTTAATCCAAGTCCAGCATCTTAGTCATAAAATCATTTCTTCTCAGTTACATAGAATAAGCAGCTCTGGTCATTTTTCTTTTAGACCAGACAAGATTTATCAGCCATTTATAACTCATACTTCAACCACGTATAGTTACAAAAAACCCAAGCATCGTAGACTATTTTGTACATGTGACCAACGATTTCACTGTTCTTTCTATGCAGTTGAGTGATATATAGCAAAGTATCCATTAGATGCTCCATTGCCATGGATTACTTTGGTATTGCTGAAACATTCAGAAAAGGTGAAATTCACCCCATGCACAGAGATTAATAGGGACATAAATTGTGCCAAGTAATAAGGCTGACTTCCTGCACACAGTGAATTTCAGTCAAAATGTTATAAGGAAAGAAGTTTCTGTAAAGTATCTCCTTTTAATTATACAGATGGTTCAATTGTAAATATTAATTGTGTCAAGCTATTCATTTGCTTCCCATCCCATCCAAAATAAGCCAGGTATTTACTTGCAGCTGTTTATTCAGCGCCCTTTCAGAGTCATTGGTCTGCAAGATCTATCCAATACTATGATTTACTATTCTTCTGATTGTCAAGGAGCGAAGATTTCTCAAGACACTTCCATTAAATATATTAATAAATACATTTATTTTGGCATAAGCTTTTCGTGGGCTTCTGCCCACGGAAAGCTTATGGCCAGATGAATTTGTTAGTCTTTAAGGTGCCACAGGACTCTTGTTGTTTTGCTAAAAACGGACTAACGTGGCTACCCCTCTGGAACTTGTCAAAACGTTGTTTCTCAAACCACTGTGATCCCTGTTCTTCAGGCAATATTCTCATTGATTTCAGAACTGGAGGACAAGCCCTTACAAAACGATTTCTCCCTCCCCTACCCCCATGTTCTTTCGAGTTCAGCCCATTTCAGATTATTGCTATCCGGTTGAAAAATTAACATTGTTTATTCTCAGTCCACTAGGGACACATATACGCACACCTGCATGGAGAAATTGGCTCCTGTAACAAAAAACTCTTCCTGCTGAGTCTTTTCTTTTCCAAAAGCACAGCAGGAATGACTTAAGCTAACAATGAAACAAAGAGTGCCATCTGCTAGATGAACAACACTCTTACTCAACAGTATCACTAGAGGGAGAAAATGAAAAAATCAAGATATTATCACCATGATTGTTTATGCCTGGCCACAAGTTTGGTAGGAACAGACAAATAAAAGACATAGTCCCTGCTTTGAAGAGTTTATCTTAGATGTATTATAATAGAAATAACTGTATTACAATATGAACGATAGCAACAAACAATATGGTGGAAAAGAAGAAAGGGAAGACACGGGTAACAGTAAATTACATGGCTAAAACTGCGTTTTCTTTTTCAAGAAGGACCATGTCTTAATGACAAAGGGGGTTTCTGATAGTACTGCTCCAATGGTGCTGTGGCATATTCCACAGGAGAAAATTCCCATTCCCCAATAGGTTGATGGGGGAGGAAATCTGTGAGGGAAACTTCATGAAGATTTCTTCTCTGATAGCTCCCTTCCATTGTGAAGCATTCAGATACAATGGTAATGTTAAGTACTTAGATAGGCATACTTGCAATCGCCTTAACAACTGAGAAAATGACTAGATGTCACTGCTCTAGTGTGACCCAATGTTAATTGATTATCGATAAGGGCAGAAGGGATCACTATGATCATCTAGTCTGATCTCCTGAATAACACAGGCCATAGGTCTTTGCTGAATATTAGAATATTTTCTTCCTAATTTCCACTCGTTGACATGAATTCCCTGTAGAGAAATGGTGATATAAAACTGCCCTGTGTAAACATTCAGGTCCTAAACAAGCAGATATATTTTGCTTTTTAAAAGATCTAGCCAACAGGTTGTTTTAAATTCCAGTTGGTTAAAACACCAGAATGTTTGTAGTATTTAATAGATAAAATAAAATGTTTGTAATTCAAGAACACACAAGACTTATCTGAAGACACAATGAAAATGAATTAATTATATAAATGAAAAGAATGAACTGATATACAAAGTATCAAGAAAATATATTAGTAAGTAAACTTCTCAGTGGAAGAAACATCAAAAATTCCTGTACAGTTTAATTATCAACCATGCCAGGAAACTAATACTGAGATGATTTTAATCATAGGTTTTTATAGCCCTGCACTATTCATTTTAGTATTGCAGGAATTAAAGTATAACAGTGAAAGAGGAAATAAATTGGCGCTTTAAGAAATAAAATTGCTGAGGTTAGAATTTTAAAATAGAAAACCGTACTCATGTTATTCAGCACAATTCTTTGTAAGTTCACATGATTTTTTTTTTTTAAACACATAAGTGTCTATTTTATATACAATCATAAAATAGGTGCGATGTTCCCCTCTGCCATCTGGACTGATGTATTGCTTGTCACCCCTCACTTTTAGAACCTGCCTTACTCTGCTCTGCTGGATGAACCCCCACTCCTGGGTCAGGCCACACAGCCCACATCAAGCAAGCTGCTTTCAACTTAATGATTAAGTGAGTGCTTCTGGCCAGCCACTCTTGGGATTATGCACTGGTATAACCCCAGCCACCACCTCCAGTCCCAGATATAGATAGGAACTGCTGTTTTACAATGTTCACTGCAAGCTCAAGTGTTCATCAATTTATCAAAGAAACTGATATGCACCAGCCTTGTCAGTTCAAATGGAGTCCCTAACAAACCTTAAACCAAATGCACTGCTTTAGATAAAAACAAAATTTATTAAGTACAGAAAGATTTTAAGTGATTACAAATCAGAGGAAGACAAATCAACTTTGATCAAGATAAACAAAAGCCAAATGCATTTTAAACTAAGCTTAACACTTTCAGCAAATTTACATATTCAGATGATTCTCACCACAGCTGGCTGGTCTGCCTCCAGCCAGTCCCTCCCTCTGTGATCAGCGTTTCAGTTGCTTGGTGGTATTTGCAGATGAAGGTGGAAGAGAGAAAGAGAGAGAGAGAAAAGCAAAATGTCTCCCCTTTTTAAACATGTTCCTTCGTCCCCCTATGGTGCTTTGCCTTTCTGGGTCTGGTGACAGTGTCCCTGCATGGTTCCCCCCATGCCCTGAGTCATTGAGGTGCTTTGTGGATTTGTTTGTTGACATCTGGGCCAGTCCTTTGCTCTTGGAATGCTTAGCTAGGTTGTTCTATACAAGTCCTAATGAGGTGCAAATTGCTTTTCAGCTCTAGTTTTGTCTAGATCTGTCTCAAGCCAAGAGACATATTCGCAAAATACTACTATAACAATAATGTTCAGTATGCAATGATGTTACCTAGCAGCTCTGTGTTCTTGAGGAACCAGGGCACAAAACCCAACTCTCTCTCTGGCTCACCTGAATTCCCCCCCCACCAGCCCATGCTTGAACCAGAAACCAAAGGCATTTCAATATGAAAAGGCAGGAGACACAACTGAAACCCTCCCATCAAGGGTGAGACAACTCTCATAAGCATCTCAGTTAGCACATGAATGGAGAACAGAAGCCTCATCTACATCGAAGATGGAACACGCACTGAACTCTGGGATTGCTGAAGCAGGGAAGCACTGCATGTTGGGAAATCCCTGCTCTTGATGTAAATGAACTAACACCTGTACACATCCAGCTCCACAGTTATCAGACCATTCTAGTTATTGATATGCAAAACACTGAAACCTGGTTGCATTGTGAGCCCTCTCTCAAGAAAAGACGCCCTTCCAGGAATAATCAGCTCCCTTTGTCCAGACATTGTTTATCCATAAACAAACCTGGCATCTACAAATCCCCTATCAAAGCTCAAACTTCTGTTCTGATGCTTGGATCCAAACTCTGCATCAGTTCCACTGTAACCTGTCTTCTCCTCCCGACTGATCGTGCTGTGGGCTCTGCCAGACTAAAAGCATTCCAGACCCTAAGCCTGTTCCTGGGAACCTCTGAGCTGCATGGAGTGGTGAGATCAACCCCCTTCTTCCCCGAACACCCTTTTTCTTTCTCCCTCCCTCTCTCTCTCATTCCAGGAATAACTTTCTACTTTTGTAATCAAACCTGGGATAGCTTTCTCCAATACCCCAACTGTAATTGTGTAGTATTGTAAACATTTGATTGTTTTACTCTCCTTGTATGGTATTACTATTAGTATCATAAGTTTTATACACCTAGCAATAAAATAACTGTTATAATCAAGCTCGTTGCCACTTTCTCTCTCTCTTTCTCTCCAAACTGCATTTACTCCTTTGTGTTCTTGGTCCCTATCTTGCTCTGTAGTAACGCTTCTCTTACCTAAGCCAAAGACCTCTGGAGTGCCCAAAAATCCTATGGGGTTTGCTCATCAAGGGGGTTACTGCTAGAACAATTGTGGTGTAAAGGGGCATATGAAGGGGACAGCCAGAAAGTGCAGTAGCCTATGGAGTCCAGGGGCAACTAAGGGTGAGGCTCAAGTGCTGTTTGACCCAGCCTGATTGAGTCCAGGGGCAGATGGAGGGGAGTAGATGAAAAGTGCTGTTTAGACCCAGCCTGCTCAAGAAGTGTGCTCTATTCTGGTGCGTGGCAAAGGGGCATATAAGGGTAGCCACTGAAAGTGTGGTGTCACCCAGCCTGCTGAGTTCAGAGACATACAAGGGGTCAGCTGACAGTGCTGATAGCCCGGTCCACTCAGACGCACTCGGTTAATCTGAAATTTGTGTGTGTATCTGTGGGGGGGTTATTTGAACCTGGTGCTGGAGGAACCCAGCCCTGAAAACCTTAGGTCCTGCAGGATAGCTCCATTGGCAGGGGGCTTGTAGCCCTATGAACACACAAGTAACACAAGCAGTACGTTATTAGAATCACATCCCCTTCCAGGAAGGTAACCCTAATAAATGAGCATACCCCAAGGTGAAGGGCAAATCTGGTAACAATGAGCATTCCAAAAAACATCTTATATGACATACTTTGCATTAAACAATACACACCATAAGGGTGTACATCGGGGTGCAGTGTGTCACAACAGGTATGGCACATACTTGCATCCATTTCTAGGGTGAACTCCCTTTGATTTCAGAGGGAGTCCACATATGCACTGATGGCAGATTGAGGCCCTATATGTTTATTGAACAGTTAAACTGTTTTTTTTGCTTCTGAAAACTCAAAGTCTGGTGTCAGCATTTGTCAGTTTCTTTCTGTACCCATTTGTTTGTAACATATTGAAAGCATTGTTTTCCTCCTGATTCTTTTTCCCTACAACACAGGGGAACACTGATTTGTTATTTCAAGGTTGTCTATTAGTGATGGCTAGCATCTGGCAGTTTAGGAATTGGCATTTTTGCCTAATTTTAAAAGTTTTTAGCTAAAAGTACAATGAAACATTTGTTTATGAAAACCAAATCATGTAGATTCTTGAAAACAAATCTAAGAACAAAACTGGTAGGGCAGTTTTTGGGCAACTAAAAACTAATTTACAAATAAAAGTTTATCCATTTAAGGATATGCTTCATCCAATCAATCAATCTATGCTTGAATGAAACAAAGATCTATTTTTCTGAGCCAATGAATGTATATATTCAATAATGGTAAAGATCTACATGCTCTCATATGGATTCCCATATAAGATAATGCTATCTTTCATTGGATGAATGAAATTTGAGTAATTTTACCAGCCCAACCATTTTAAAATCCGGCCATTCTCTCATTCTCTTAAGACTTATCCTCAGCTTGCTTTCAATATCTAGTTATTGAATTAGGATTTAAACATATATCTCCACCATGAAGGATTTGTTTTTTCCCCAAGAAAGAATTGGGATAACACCACCGAAAGCCTTATTTTATCTTCAGTTCTTAATATAAGCAGCAGTAGGCAGCTCTCTTAATCCTTGGAGTATTTCAGTACTAGGAATTTCTTCCAGCATTCAGATCAATTTGAGCCAGACTTTACCACATCACACTATGGGATTTGCAGAGAATTCTCCAGCAATACTGCTCTGATGGAGCCATATTACCACGGTACTGGACAAGGTCAGTCATTGCAAAAGCAGAGGGATAACATGCCAACAGCCTTGGCCTACAGAGATCTCTGAGTAAACGCACTGGTTTATCCCCTTTCCCTCTTCCCCTTGAGGGAAATGAAGCCAGATTCTATGAGGGGAACCTCAGAGTTTCCAGTTCGCCTGGAGATATGATCCGAGTCTTTATTGGCAACTTTTTGGTTTCCTAACAATTGGGATCTGATATTGAAATTATTTATATAATACTAAAATAAAAGTATCTGAGAAATGTAATCTTTCTTCATGTCTAAATCCAGATGCAGGACACCTGAGGTTTTTACTTTACAGATAGAACTAGATTCTGGATCTTCTCTTTTTGCCATTTCCCTGTAAGTGCCGAATGAGGCTCCAGAGTATCATCTACATTTTTATGACACAGATTAAACTGTCCACCTTTCCTAGATCAAACATGATGAGAAACCTCACATACTTCTCCCAAAATAGATGTAGCATTATGGCCCAGTTCTGTAAACACTTAGGCATGTGTGTATCTTTACTCACACAAGCAGTCCCATTTGCATTAATGAGATTACTCACATGAGTAAATGAATCATGTGCACATTGACAGGATCAGGCCCCACATGAGCAAAATATGTCATGTATTTAAGTGTTTGCAAAAAAATCAAACCCTTAGCGAGCAGATACACAAACAATGTGAATAAAAGAAAGGAGCCCATTCGATTTATTTGAAAGTTTCTCTTTCGAATAACTGCTACTATATGAGAAACATAAGTCTTATTGGTTATTTTTATTTCTCTGTGAAGTTATTGGTTTTGAACTGCATGTGTGTATGCGACTCACACAAGGAAGTCCTGCTCCACAACTGAGGCCTGTAGGCAGGTGAGACATAAGGGATCCAGTTATAGCCAGGGGAGCTGGAACAATTTTTATAGTGGAGGTGCTGAGAGCTATTGAATCAAACAGTAAACTCTGTATATAATGGAAACCACTTAAAGCTGGGGGGACAAGGAGGTGGCAGCACCCCCATCACCCCTAGTTCCTAGCACCTATGCTTATGGTTCCCTGAGTCTCAGGGCTAGTTCCATCCCAAAGGAGACTTAAAGCTGCTGGTCTGCTTTAAGTTACATTATTGGTGTAGAGTCTTTTAATGAAGTCTACGCCAGTAGAGGACCAGCATAGTGGAGATCACCTAGTAGAGAGCATAGCAGAGGACACTGTGACACTGGGAGAGATGGGGGAAAGTGCTCAGGTTTCAGTCCACTTGCACTGCCCAGGAAGTCCCCTCCAAAAGGATAATTCTCTGATGGGAATTTCTGGCTGGATTATAACTCATTTGTGGCATGTGACTGGTGTGAAGGTCGGTAGCTGTGTAGAGAATCTGGCCTCCTCTTACATTTCAGATCTTTGAAAGATCTCTCTGAGTTTGTTTTGTCTTAACTCTTGAGTTTGACAATATATCCCCTTGTCAATTGGGAAGCACCACATCCAGCCAGCTAACCTCCTGATGTAGTCCTGTAACAATCCCTCTTTCTCCAACCCTGCCTAAATGGCAAACTCAGAGCTTGTTATTCACTTTTCTATACATTCAGCCCCACTATCTAGTATAAAAAACAACAACAAACTGCTCTTCTTTTCCACATTCAAAGAAACTGCTGCGAGGCCGAAGGGTGACTTGGGTTCCAGAAGAAGGGGAAACAGTATAAACACAGTAAGGACAGTCACTACCCACAGAGCTTTTTATCTAGGGCCCAACCCTTCAAACACTTGCAGTCATCAGTAACTATTAACTTTACTCACATGGTTATTTCCTTTTTGGTCATTGGGATGACTCATGTGAGTAGAATTACTCATGTGCCCTAAGTTAAGAAACTACATAATAGTAGGTGTTGCAATTGGAAGGGTTGGAGGAAGGACAATGAGGGTAACTAATATGAAGTGATGGTTACATATCCTAGCTATGAGCTTGATTAGATGGTATTGGGTCATTTAATTTTTTTATTGTAACATGTCAATAAGCAAATATATATAGTAGATATCAGTACTCCTTGATGTACGCATGTTCTGCTCATGTTTTATGTGGCATTAAGCACATTAAGTAATATTAATAACAGTTTAATCGTGTAAAAAAGGTAAGTTTCATGTGTATTAACATCCTTATGCAAAACTATTGTTTAAGAAAACATGCCACACTATTGTTAGCAACAGTTAACTTTGTTTTGTAACTTAGTTACCTAGGGATAAGTCAGCTCAGGTGCAGGATCTAGTTGTCAGTAAAGTCCTGTTTCTATTTGCCAAATTTGATAGCTGAGATGACCACAGTATAGGAACATAAATTTTGTGACACTGGCTCATGGAATGAGCTGGGACATTTCAGGTTAAAATTCAAGCTTCTCCTTCTTCCCACTACTAATCACTTGGTAATACAGCCTGGCCTGGACAGATATCAAAGGGCTAGGAATCCTCTAATAAACTGTTTTTGACTTCAGCAAAAAGGTTGATCCTGTGGGTAAAGGCACTGAATGAAGACTCGGAAGTTGAGGGATCAGTTTCCTTTATGTCTTTGGATGAGGCACTTAGATTTAATTTCAGTGGGAGTTGTGTGGCTAAATCCCCTAACTAGTTTTGGATACCTCAGCCCCCCGTTTCTCTGCCTAAGATCCCCATCTGTAAATTGGGGATAATAAATGCTCTCTCTTCTCCCATTTTATCTGCCTTGTCTATATAAATCGCAAGCTCTTCAGGGAAGCAACTGTCTTTTACTGTATGTACTATAGGACCCCAAATTCAACAGGCCTCTAGATGCCACTGTATTCCAAATATATACTGTGGAAGGTTCTTTTAAAGCAAATAATTAAATCAAAGGTTGGAAAAGATCTAGTTCTGAACTTCTGGCTCTAGGTTCAAATGTTGTTTTTAATATTGCTTTAGATATAAAGAAATCTTTTTTCAGCATTAAAGCTCCCACAACTTAGCCCTTCTTACTTGAAGTCTGTAAATGGGGTTGTAAAACTAAATTCTCCATAAACGTAGCACAGGCCTTGAGTATCATCTCAGTACTCTTCCCAGTAAACCCAACATCAAAAACAGTAATTGTTTTAAAGCTCTGAGGCTATAAAGTTCTCTTTACATTCATTCCATTATCTCCTGTGGCACCTGCTGTAAATACAGCTTAGTTTACCTGATGGTCTCTAAACAATCATTGTTTATATTCACCTTGGAGCTGTTGAGCATGAAGATAAATAGTTAATGTTTGTTTTCCTGTAATATCCTGTATGTCACTCAGATTCAAACTAAAAGGAAAAACTTATTCTTATAGGGTCCAGCAGGAAATTCCAACCCCCACCACACTTGCTTGTTGACTGACTCCTGTTAGCTCTTCTCACTGTAAGCCTTCATTTAGAGCTTTGCTGTAGTTCTCCTCCTCCTATGTTTTATATCAGGGGTTCTCAAACTGGGGATCAGGACCGCCCAAGGTGTCGCATGGTTATTATGAGGGGGTTGTGAGTTCTCAGCCCCTGCACATGCCCTGGCTGCGATAGTTAGTCCTGTGCATGGCTGACAGCCGGAGCCCTTCAGAGCTGGGTGGCTGAAGAGCAGAATCTCTGACCATGTGCTCTGAAGGCAGCACCATGCACAGGAGCAGTGCAGAAGTAAGGGTGACATAGCATGGCATGGCGGTGGGGCGGGAAGAGTGTGACATAGCACGTGGAGAGGACATCACTCTTGGGGGGGGTCATCACAACTTTAAATATTTTTAAAAGGGGTCCCAGGGAAAAAAGTTTGAAAACTCCTGTTTTATATTCAAGCATTAAAGTCTGAATTGCACTTCAATAATTCAGGCCACTCTCAGGCAAGAGGAAAACACAGGATAGCATACTTTGGCCTAGGTAATCCCGTCCTGCAGAAAAAGGCATGGGAGGGATATCCAGGGAAGCAAATCTCTACAAGGATTCTTTCCACCTAACCACAAATTTGCCCCTATGGCAAGAGCTTTAGGGCCAACTCCTGTACCTGACAGATTCCAGAAACCTGTTAGCCAGAATCACCAGCACAGAGACCCTGTGACTCTGCACTAATTCCCTGGTTCCTGGCAAAAGGCTTTCATGGAGCTGCGCTACTCTGGCCTTGGCTGCTCTGGGTCCCCTGAATGGATTCCAAGGAAGAGATAATACAGCCCCAGGCTTTTCCCTGCTTCCCATGCATTGACCCTGGATTCAATGAATACTCTCCAGAGTGAGGGAAACTATGCTGCGTGGGTGGCTGACACACATTTCCATTAGGGTGACCAGATGACCTAGTTTTATAGAAGAGTCCTGAAATTCAGGGCTTTTTCTTATATAGGTGCCTATTACCCACAACCTCCCATCCCAATTTTTCACGCTTGCTGTCTGGTCACCCTAACTTCCACGCAGGAGAGAAAGATACTCTTTAAAATGAACTGGGGAGCATGAGCTAGACCGTTAACAGGGCTACATTCCACTCTAATTTCATTGCTCCATTTCCAATGGGAGTTTTTCACAAAGAGACTGAGTAAAAGAAATATGATCCTTGCGGCATTAGCAGTTTTGGAACTTAGTCCTCCAAGAGAAATATGTTCTGTGGCAGAAAGGGAGTGATCTCTAAAGGATTTGAATGTTGCAAAGTATAAATAAAAAATAACTCACATGCATATCATATTTGGATTTGATTCATTATAGGGTCTCTTTTCACCGTGGTACTGCTCAGCTGACACAAACATTAGCAAATTTTACACACATCGATAGATGGGGAAATAAACCTCTAAGATTTTGCATCTAGCCCAGAAAATTTGCTAAGCACACAGAAGGCAATTCTGCCAATGGACGCATGATCTGCATAAAAAGTTAGTTATTTAGATGGGAGCTCAATGTACATCCGAAGGCAGATCTGTCATCTTGGTGACAGTAAAAGTAACTACAGTATTTCTCCTTTTCATGTCTGCATTTTAGGGACTGATCTAACTGGTAACTAAAGTTAATGGGAGTTCAAGTTAATGAGGCCTTTAATGTCCATAATTTAATAACTATTTCCTTTTCATTTTTTTAAAAATATGATTTAAATCCATAGGCTTTTTTATTTAATTGGAGAAAAAATTTCCAGGGTGGCTGTGGTTTCCTATATTGGTTAATTACCTTAAATTAGTTCATACATTATTGTAGAGGTATAGATTCTTGAATTATGGAATTTTTAATAACAAATGGGCTATGCAATCATAATTATATCAAGAAAAAACACATGGTCATAATACAGTTAACACTAAGAAAAACCACCTGCTACCAATAGAGAATAATAGACATACAGTATAACTGGCACATGTTTCTTCCAATAGCTATCAACTATAAACTCCTCCACTCAGAGAGGACGATATCATATTGCTCAGGTGATTGTGACAAAGTGCCATACTTCAAAGTGAACTGCAGATTTGTGGAAAATGCACAATAAAGGCACAGATGATGCCAAAGTATCTGGTTAGATAATAAACCTCTTCTAATTAATGCAAATAAAAATCAAAAAGCTTCAGTCTATGAACTGGGCTTTAATATTTCTCTTGTGACTTAAGTGAAAACATTAACATTAAAAAATAATTATTTTAGCTGTGAGGTCTTTATTTTTCTTGCCATTAGGGAATGGATGCCTGACAAATTCCATTCCTTGATTTATAACATTTCACAGAAAAATGCAGCTAAATTGCAAAATATTATGTCTATATTTACAATACAGTTATTCTATCCCACAGTGATTTAAGCACCTGTGAAATCCAATGGCTGAGGAAAACTACTATACCACAGTTTCCTTTTTATTAGGGCAGAAATTCAGTAGATTTACTTTTCTGGACACTCATTTTATCTGATCCAACTTAGATCTTTGTTGCTGAAACCCTGCAAGAAATCACATTTTTCTATGTTTTGCTTGCTCTGTATCAGGATGTTTCCTAACATGGCTACTAAAAGATTCACAAAAATGTATTTATTAAAAAATACATCATTTTTCTATAATTATTGCATGTCTTCCTCTGTCACTTTGTCGGTATGTTTTAAAATTTCATTTTCACCAACTTCGGTTGACACTAAGTTTATTGTATGTTAGTAAGGGATTCTCCATTGATTCAATTTGATAGAGTCCTTTCCCTTCCCAATGCAAAAGTAAAGCAAGATCCACCTATATAAGTGGCAAGAGGAAAAAACACCAAAAATTACATTTTTTTCATGCACTAAATGCCATTCTGTCTTTTGATACAGATTCACAGCTTCCATTTACTTCAGATGAAATAATGCATCCAAGGGTCATTTGGCCCTCCCTCAATTCTTAAATAATTAACAATATAATTCTATCCTCCAAGCTTGAAAAGAAATACTTGTCTTTGACAATGTTCTGAAGAATGTTCTTAAGTCAGCAAACAATCTATAATAAAGCCCTGAAGAAAATGCTTTCAAACTTTCCTCCCTCATTGTCTTTGTTATAATCCCAGTGCAAACAGGCTAAATCTAAATATGCCTGCCCTCCTCATATATGCTTATCTTAGTCAAACTACTTATCTAGGTTTGCTCCTTAAAGGCTGTCCCACAAGGACCTCAGCACTGATCTCATCCCAGGAATGTGGTTGTGACTAGGATCTGTTTACTTAAAAATAGATAGAAGGGAATGAAAAAATTGGAAATAAAACTCAAATAAATTGAAGTCAGTCTACTGTTCAGCTAGTGAGAGCTCAGGTGAGTCCTTTGATAGAGTTAGTCTTTGGTCTCTTTAAAGAAGCTCAACTTTAAAAGACCCTTCTAGCCTTTTTCCTCGTAAAGATAGTGATGAAAACGTAAATCAATGAAAAGTCATTGCTAGGATTGTAAAGGAGTGTGCAGTTGGGATCCACTTTCACAGAGGCTGGAAAGGACAAAGACTCTCCCACAAGCAATTTTTATGTAAAACAAGTCAGCTGATTTGGGCTGTATCCCATCACCCCCCCCCCCCAGGCCTTTCCGTCAACCCAGTGCAATGTGGTAGGATTATAGTCATAAGAAATTGCTTGCATTTGGAGGGGAAGTGACAAAATGCTAATGCCAGCTCTTCTTGTTAAAATTTTCAACTTTCTCTGGATAGGCACATTCTGACAGCAATCATCACAGCTACTGCAAGGGGAACTCCCTATTTGTATCCCCCATCACTGCCTCTAGGTACACAAAGGGGTCACCATGTAACCTTCCTGTCTCCACAGCTGCTGCAGCAGCACAGAAGGAGGAAAAAAAGAATATAGGGTAAACCTGCTGCTGCACTAAATAGGAGTCCCATAGCTGTTGCCATCCACCCCTCATCCCACTTCCTGCCTGCTCCCTGTCCTGTCTGAAGACCTGATATTGGCAGAGAGCCTGGAGCTGTGTTTCTCCACTCATCTGCTAGGAGTGACTTGCTCCATACCCAAACTTCCACACTAGCTAACGGAAATCCACTCCTCCATTAATACCCTCCACATCAGCTGTGGAAGATTCACTTTTTTCCCTTCCTAACAGAAGTGAGTGGAGATCCACCCACCTCAAGAGCCAAAAGGAGACCTATTCCCTATTGTCTACTAGAAGGGATCACTCCTCACCTGACCAACCATTCCACAGCTAAAGACCACTGGACAAGTTGCCCGCCCAGACTGCTGTCAAAGGCCACTGGACAATTCAATTGCTGCCACCACCACTGCTGCTGTGAGGAACAGATGCGTGATGGGGTTGGTATCTAGAGACATTTCCATGAGGTGTGGGGGATGGGAAAGAATGAACTGTCAAGAGGCATTGAGCTGGAAGGTGTGGGATAGTGATGGAAAGATTTTTAGCTCAGGGAGGAGGAAGAATAGGTATCTTTGCAAGGAAATGAAATAGTGTTTTTTCCAGAGACTGTTATACATATCACTGACTGAGGCAGAACATTGCTGAGGAAGTCCTTTGTTAAAATTTTGGCAGCACTTCCTGAATCAATTTCATCATGAAAAAAGTGCCATGGATTTGAAAAGCTAGTCTAATCACTATAGAAAATATCTCATGATAGATTTTCATTACAAATTAACACTTTATTCACAGAGTACATGTACTTTGTTGCAGATATTTTAAGTGCTCTCACCCCTACCTTGTGTGGATGGCTAATTAATTAAAAAGAAATTATGTGTCTAAAACCAAATTGTACCTTTAAAGTTCATTAATTTGAAGGCACTTAGAACTCTTTTTGCCACAAATATATTCCTAGACTCTACTGGGGGGGAAAAAGTCTTGGACTCAAAAAGCAGCAGGACAACTTGTAGTGATTTTAAAGAATCCATCAATTTTCTAAAATCTTGCTCCCTAGGACAGTTACCGTTTGTCTAAAAAGTATCCAGGCTACGTAAAAATGGTCTGCTGGACAAAAATCAAGAGTTTTACAGACTAAAAGCATGTAACTTCACAATATTCCACTTCTAATCTTGAACGAAAATTCTGGTTAAACTGTCATGGGTAAAGGGAGGGGAGTGGTGTTTTAACACTATCAAAATATTTTGGGCCCCATCTCATAAAACTGTACGAAGAATAGAGTGAAAGGGTAGCAACTATAAAGTATCTTGGACACCACACTTTCCACATCCTTGCAGTGAGACATCACACTCTTCTACACTTGGTGGGAGACATGATCAATATTTTCAGTTAGTCAGTTAGGGGCTCTCTGGCACCTGTTAAAATTTCAGATTAAAAAAAAAAAAAAGTCTAGCTGGCTTTTGTTATGGTCTGCTCAGCCCTTTTTCAAATCCTTTTTCTGGCTTCCTACTGCATCCTGAATCATACTTAAGACCCCAATCTTGAAAATGCTTAATTTTACTACCCTTCAGTGGGACTACACAAGGCAGTAAAGTTAAGCACATGTGTAAGTGTTTGCAGGACTGGGGCCTTAGATCCTTGTTTACTACACCATCCATAATCTCCCTATTACCTCTGTTTCCTTAAGTCCCACTGGACTTCCCCTCTTTTGAAAATGGGACTTGAGTATTTTGAAAATTGTATGCAACATCTACTAATAATTTACTAACCCTTTATAAACTATTTATCAATATAATCTTATATATGTGACAGTTATGGAGTTTCAAGATCGTCGGTTGTCTCTCAATACGAGAATGATGTTCATGGGTGGGTTTTTAGGTGGCTAAAGAGCCCAATTGGTGCCCTGCAGATGTTCCCACAGAGGTGATAGGTGTAATCTTGGAGGAGACATAGTTGTTGGCTAGAGTGTTGTCTCCTTTCTTTCCTCCTTTGTCGCTTCTGTCTCCTGAGCACGTCTGTTCTTCTCAAAATGGGCTGTAGCTTGGTGTATGATATGGCACCTCTGTTCTGTTCCGCACCAAGTCCTCCCAGTTTGTTGGACTGATACCACCCTTTTTGTTTTTTAAGCTCTTCTGCTGCCTCTGCAAGTCCTTCTTCCCTTACCTAACTGAGAGAAGAGGACTTGCTTCAGGAGGCGAGTATCAGGCATACGTACACAGTGGCCAGCCCACCAGAGCTGGTATTTCATGACTTGCACTTCTACACTGCTGATGTTGGCTGCAGAGAACATTGATGTTATTGCATCAGTCTTCCCAATTGATCCTGATGATCCTCCTGAGGCAGCGCTGCTGGAACCACTCCAGCCACTTGAGATGTCTATAGGTCACCGAGGTCTCACACCCATAGAGGAGAGAGTTGGGATGACAACTGCCTTGCAGACCAAGATCTTGGTGCCTTTTTGTAGATCTTGGTCATTGAAAAGTCATTTATATAGTCTTCCAAAGGATGTGTTGGCACAGCAGATCCTGTGTTCAACTTCTGTGTCAATGTTAGCTGGTTGGGAGAGGTGGCTGCCAAGGTATGGCAAATGGTCCACATTTTCCAAGGATTCACGGCCAATGGTGATTTGGGGAGTATGAAGAGTAGTTTATGCAGGTGAGGGTTGGTAGAGTACCTTGGTTTCTCCTATGTTGAGAGAGAGGGAGAGAGAGAGAGAAAGACACACACACACACAGGTTGTGATAGGCAGCTACAAAAAGATTTAGGGTACTTTGCAGGTCAGAGTCTGTGTGTGTCAATCACCTGCATATTGAAGGTCAGTGATGCCAATTTTCATGATCTTAGATTTTGTTTGGAGATGGAGATTGAAAAGTTGGCCATCCATATGATACTCAATCCTGATTCTGTCAGGAAGGTGGTCATGGTTGAGAATCAGGATCACATCAAAGTAAATAGAAAAGAGTGTTGGAGCAATGACACAACCCTGCTTGACATCAATGCAAATGATGAATGGAATGATGGAAATGAATTTCTGTGGGCAGCCCAACCTTCACAGCACTTTCCATAGGGCATCACGAATGACAGAAACAAAAGGCCTTGGTTAGGTCGATGAATGCCATGAACAGTTCATGGTGTTGTTCTCTACAGTTCTTCTGAATCTGTTGCGCCACACAGTTCATGTTGATTGTACCTCAAGATGACCTGAAGCCACACTGTGATTTGGGGAGAAATTCCTCAGTAAGGGGCAGGAGGCAGCTTAGTAGGATCCGGGCAAGGATCTTCCCTGTGATGGAGAGGAGAGAGATACATCTATAGTTCTTGCACAAAAATGTGTCCCATTTCTTGACTGTTGTAACAATGTTGGCATTCTAAAGGACAGGTGGAATTTCTCCATAGGTCTAGATTTCATCAAGAAGTTGTTGGAGTTTGTGCTGTAGCATTGTTCCCCCACCTTAAAAACCTCAGCAGGGATGCCATCTGGGCCAGATGCCCTGTGATTTTATGTGGGTGATAGCATGTCGGATTTCTTCAGAAGATGAGGGTGGTGATCAGCAAGGTGTTCCATATATAGCTTTTGTTGCTTGAAAGAAACTTCTCATGTCATCCTGGTCTACAAAACCCTAGATCTCAGAGGCCTTCTCTTGCCATCACTTGTTTTTTATGTCACATAACCTCCTTTAGACTTCACCTTTGAGCAGGTGATGGGTTCATGTTTTTGTGGTTAGAGAAGTAATTTTGCCAGTTACAGAATGCATTTCTTTTCTGTTGAATTAATACTAGGATTTGTTCATTGTTTTCAAACCCGTTTTAGTGCCTATTGTTTCATCACATGCACTGTGAATGGCAATTTAAAATTGATCCCAGTGCTCTTGAATGTCAATAATGTTATCAGGCAAGTTAAAGAGTTTCTCAGACAGGTATTGCCAGAAAGTCTTCCAGCTGGCTTGGTCTTGAAGTGCTTTGATGTTGTACCACTTTCATTTAATCTTTGGATGTTTGCAGTATGGTGGAGCAAGCTACAGGTACATGATCTTACTAACTGATAATCTGTCCAACAGAGATCTGTACCTCTCATGGCTCGTGTTATACGGTCATCGCTATGATCTTGAGCTCTGACTATTACATAGTCAAGGAGGTGCCAGTGTTTGAACTGAGGATGTTTCCAGGGGGGCTTAAATATGTTGCTGTGCCTGAAGATGGTGTTTGTAATGAGCAGATTACAGAAAGAGAAGACCATTGGGGTTTATATTTCCCACCCCTTCTTTGCCTACTACACCACTCCAGAGTTGGAAGTCCTGTCCAACACTGGCATTGAAATCTCCCAGAAGGATGAGTTTATCTTCCTTTAGGTGTGGCTGTAAGGACTGCATTGAGAGTGCTGTAAAACTGTTCCTTGTTGTCTTCCTCATCATCGAGTGTTGGGGTATATGCACTGATGACCGTGGCATATTGGTTGTGCTGGGCTTGAGCCAAAGAGTCATGAGAAGTTCATTGATCCCCACAGGAAGCTCCAAAAGCTGACTGGCAATCTTATTTTTGATGGCAAAGCCAGTCTTGTGGCTGTCTCTCTATTCAAGTGGCTTTCCTTTCCAAAAGAAGGTGTAGCCACCTCCATCCTCTTAATTGACCCTCATCACCTAGCAGGTCTCACTAAGAGCTGCAATGTCAATGTTAAGTGTTGCCCGTTCTCTGGCAATTTTTAGTAGTTTTTTCTGGGCATTCACTGTTCTGAAAGTCCATAAGGGTGTGGACATTCGAAATGGCAAAATTCATTGTCTTATATCTCTTATTTTGGCCACAGAGCTCAGTGATCCTATTAGATGTGGCCATCCAGTCAAAAGGGAGAGACAGCCTATGTTTGGGGCACCTTTTCTAGCCCATTCTCCCATCGGGGTGAACAGAGGGGATCCTAAAAAGGCCTGCTCAATTGCAGCCACTGCTGCCAAAAGGCACTTCTGTCTCATCCAGGCACAGGGCGACCATCACCCAGCTGCAGCCTGGTGCAAATTTGTGACTGAAGATTCCCAGAGATCACTGCTCCTGTCTTCATCATCACTCATCCATCACTGCAGGACTTTATGTAAGCGTGAGCCCTTTGTAAGAGGCTAGTGCATGGAATCTTTTAACATGGGGAAACCTGTGTGCAGGTGGTAACCACACAGCTCGATAGGAGGAAAACCTGGATCCCGTGGCAAGGGGATCCAAGACAACCAGGGGCCTCCCTCCTGCTACAGCCCACAGCCACAGAGTTCTAAAAGATCCTCTTACGCGCCTGATCCGCTGTTGGGGTCTTGTGGGGTTCGGACCATGTTTAGTCAGGAGCCTCACCTCAGAGTCACCCTTGCTGAACAGGTCTACCAGGAGTATGAAAGCTCTGGATGGTATAGCTCTGAGGGAGCTTCCATATAATACTCCAAGAACACGGAGATGTAACAACTGTATGTGACCTGGTGAGTGAGAGAAAGTTACTTCATAACCATGGTGGGTTATTAGACTTTCCTGTATGATTTATAGACAAACATTCCACTATCCCAAGTGTGAGTTGTTATATGCTTGAAATCAATGGTGACTGAATGGTGCAATGGCGAGAGGAAGGTAACAGTGGGTTCCCAGATAAGAGCATCCAGGCACACACTTGATAGACAATGAGGGAAGCTATTAGATTAAGGGATCCTACCTCCAACAAGTTTGTTTCACCAAAACTGGGAGTTACCACATCAAAAGTAGATGCATGAGTCCCATGAAGTAGGGGCGGGGCAGAGCAGAGTGACACTCCCAAAAGCAGGAATGGGAAGTGAACTATGACAAGTAGACAGCTGAGAGAGAGAAGCGCTGCAGAAGAGTATAAAGGAAGTTAGACCTTCCTGGATCTGCCTGTGGAAGATAATTAGATGCCTGGTAAGCTGGACAGGCATATAGTCTGTTTTATTATTTTAGGATTCTATTGCTCTTAAATGCTTTTGTTCTAATAAATACTTCAGCTGTCTAGTCATCACTGTCATTGCTCCCAGAAGGACCAGAACTGCGGAATCTGGACATTAAGTTGGCATACAGAGGACTGTGCACAGGGCCTATTCTAAGAGTGGGAGAATTTCAGGACTCTACCGCAAGAGACAGGTGACAGACTTGATGCCTAAGACTGGGGTGAGGGTGCAGGAAAAGCACTCAGCGAGACAAAGGCAGCTGAGAGGAGTAATTCCTCTGGTGAATGTGACATCTTATATAAAGTATGACTAGTATTTACCTAGTTGCCAACTAGACTGGGAACCCATTATGTCCATACACACGGCTATCTTCCCTCCATTACTTAATTTTGAAACGCAGCCTCCCATGCTATCATCCTCCAAGAACACAGTACCTTCCAGCTCCTCTACAGAGTAGCATTAGTAGAAGCAGAACCGCTTTCCAAATAGGATCCTATTCTCAATCTCACAAAGATAGCTGTGACCTCGTGGATTTTTTTGTTTTGTTTTTGAAAGACTGGTGCCACAGAAGAAAAGAGTAGAGGAAGAAATGGTAGTGGGAAATTAGGTAACTTCTTTAGTAACAGGAAGAAGTGTGTGTTTCTGCTTTGACTGTGGCAAGACTTCAACTCATCCTGATTTCTGTAAGAATGCAAACTTGCCATTATGAGATTTGCACGTGTCAAGACTGGCATCATAGATAGAAACCACACCCTTTTTTATTTCCCGAACTTCAGCATATCAAGTCCATCCCTCTGCCTGTGCAGGTTTGTTCTCCACAGTAGATTCCAAAATGCTTTATATATATCAGTTTCAAGTGACTTAAGCAATAGGGCTTCTACCACTTCCTTTGAAGGACTACTCTATGCTGTAGTAGGCCTGATGCTTATGAAATGGCCTGATGTTATACATTTTCCTTTTATTTTAGTACACTATGTTACAGCCCCAATGAATTCTCCTGGCAGACAGTCTTGTACTGTGTCGGCCCCCTGATATTAGAGAGACAAGATAGGTAAGGTAATCTTTTATTGGACCAACCTCTCTTGGTGAGAGAGAAATCAGCAGGCTGCTACAAATGGACCCAGCCTTTGAATCCCACATGCTATTCAAACTAACTGGGTCGGGATAGTGTCCTACTGTTTCATCCCTATCCAATTCTATGGGATATTTCCCTAGGACATAGGGATGTAATCCTTTTGTGTAAAATTACAAAAAAGGAAAAAGAAGAGTACCTAAGTAACTGAAGACTCTAAATCTCCTTGTCCTTCAATGGGACTTTGTCTCCTAAGTCAGTCACTTAGCTACTTTTAAAAACTGTAGCTTTCCCTTGTTCTACTTTTTAAACAACTTCTTTATGTGTTCACTTGTCCAGCTCCAGATTCTTAGATTAGAGTTTTAAAGAGGAGTTTCATTGTTAGGTGAATTGTGCAACCTCTGCATGTCTACTCAAAAGGTTTTCTGAAAATCCATTGTATGTACACCAGGTCTTCTAAGTCCCTGCTAGATTTATTTTAAGGGCTTGATCCTGCTCCTCTTTAAGTCAATGAGAAATACAACTCTTATTAATTTAAAGGGAAACAGATTGAGCCCTGACTTGGCAAATACTATGATTTGCTCCAATTTGGAATAAAGTTGACTTCGTAAGTTCAACATAAGGGTCTATGGTTTTTAGAGATGGCTGAGGCCACCCCTTTTTGTTGATGTCATATTTGCATATTTCCAAACAAGCAGTTTTTTGTCATGTGTTTTATTAGACTTTTAGTTTGAGATCTGTCCTTAGCATAAAGGCTAAAAAACTACTGATTCTGATCGAGAATTACTAAATCAGGCTTAGTAAAACATGATTGTGACCCATCCGTGCCCAGGGTAGCCACCTGAAAATGCCAAGGACAGGACAGGCTGCAAAAACATTCTCTCAGCACTGGTGGATGACACTGAAGTCAGACTTCCCAACCAGCCACAAACAATGCTTCTGATTCCCCACACTGGTTATCAAGAAGCTAACACAAAAATATACACAGCCCCATTTACTGCATTTCAGTCTCTGGCTCCCAATCAGCCACTAGCTCCAGTGAAGAGATAACTCTATGCTCTCTACCAAAGAGCTTTTCCTGAGCCCAAAGAGCCAGCCACATTACCCAATCATTCTAAGTGTGAATCTTGCCCGAAATACCACGCTGCCAGCTAATCCTTCAGTAACTAAAACTAAGGGTTTATTATAAAAAGGAAAGAAAAAGCTAAGATGTTAAATGATTAAAGCAATCACATACATACAAATGATTGGACAGTCCATATATATTCAGGTTTCCAGTAGAATTATGGAGTTTGCAGGCTTGTATAGTCCCTCTGGTTTACATCCAGTACCTGGATGGGTCTCAGTCCTTTGTTTCACAGCTTCAGTTGCAGAGGAGTTGATCCAGAGGTAGGTGAAGACTGACTGAAGACAAAATGGATGTGGTACAGCTGCCTTTTATGTCCCTTGGCCTTTGCCATGCCGCTTGTGGAAGTTTACAGGAATAAAATGGAGTCCAGGGTTACATGACTAAGTCCTGGTGACTCATCAGGTGTATCCCTGACTTCTCCCCCTGGACCCATTGTACCTGTGGAGTTTCCTTAATGGGCCATTAAGCAAGCTAATGCTGCAGCCATCCTGTCTGGGGTGTTGCCCAGAAACAGCACAAGTTGAAATACAGACACATACATATTCATAACTTCCAACACAAATATGACAAATGCATATAATCATACTTAGCAAATTATAATCTTTCTAATGGTACCTGACATGATGTGTCTCATATGAATTATCGTAATCGACATTGATGTTAAATCACATTATAAATGGTTCCCCTAATCCAGCCAGGGTCACAATCACCTTCCAAACAAATTTTAGTTTGGCATTTAGCTTGTCCAAGGACCTTAAAGAGAATTTGTCTAAAGGCAAAATGTTAAAAGCTGGTTTTGAGCAGACATATGGAAGTACAGTTGCATGTAATTACTGAATTTTTAGTAGTACAGTTCAAATTTAATTTACACAAAATATTTTTAGATCAGAGCTTCAATCAAGTCTTAGGAATTAGTTAGATAGTACCATATATAAGGAAGATAAAGTGTAACCTGCTCTGGCCCTAAACAATAATGAAAGGCAAAGGTTGCCATTAAAAAGTGAATATTTGCCAACTATTACAACTATTATACCACATCATTTCCCTAGATTTACAATAGAGATCTGACATTCTGCAGTTATTTTCCATGAGAAAGAGAGCAATTAAATTTTAATTACTTAACAGCATTTAATGTCAACATTATGATGAGTAGGTATTCTGAATCCAGTTCCTATTCAAAACTCATCACACAAGCCATGGAAGTTGTGTTCGGAGTCCTAGCAATTAGACCAAAGATTGAATGAGTATTAAGAAGGAATTACCTTTTCCTCCCCAAACATGATGTAATTGTGTCACATAAATAGTATAGAAGGGAGGATGTGAGCTTATTTAACTTCTACCTGTGCTTGTATAGGATCTGTGGATAAATAAAAGACCAGACTCCAGGGCTGTGAGATTGATATCTTTTACAAGTACAAAATTCACTAAAAAGAAGTGTTAAAGTAATTATTCACAGCTAGAAACAAGGAATTGAGACAACTGCTCAGATACCATAATGATGATCCTGCCTTGACAGATATGTTTGGAGTCCGATATCACCATATAGACATCTAATGTCTAAATATTAGACATTTCTATTAATATAAAGACCATTGGCCTATGTTTGAAGAGAAAATGTACACATACAGAACCCTCCCATTTACCTGTCTTGATTATACTCATGACAAAGAAAATCCTTATTTAGGAATTCAGTTTGTCCAAACTCACTAAAATTATTGACTTAAAAATGCTGACTCATGAAACTGAGGTTATGGAAAGTATCATGCAAAAGAAATCAATCTCACTTCCAATTCTGTGTTTGTCATCTACTATTTGAGATCATTGACTAATTTGTAACCTAATCAGTCAAGAAATATGCCTGTAATTCCCAGAGTACATCTAATGGATACTGCACTATGGAGTGCTGCATTAACCCATACTGATCAATGACCTAACACTGCAACATAACCACAGGTGATATGCTGAATGCTCATTTGTTCATCACATCAAATCAATGCCACATTCTAAGCAACAACCAATTCTGCTCAGCGTTCTCTTAGGAGGATCTTGTCATGCAACTCTTCCCCCACACATCAGACATGAAAGTTAAAAATACACAGGGGACAACACACCTCTCTCCTAGAATGACAAAGTACTTTATCTTCCCTACACATTTTCAAATGGGAATTTTCATGCTTGTCTTATATTTACAGATATTGCATGCATTGTTGTGTTCTTTGCCTATGCCACAATCCATAATTAGCTTTTTAACAGGGAAAATTATATATTCTTTACTGCATTATACATGAATGTTTTCATACCAATAGATGTGAGAATGTTCTCACTAATTTGTAATTTATACTAGGTTTAGCATTTTCTCATAGCCCATATGCATCCTTTCTTACTAAATCCTGTGTGTTAAACTTGACATTAATAACTGGGTATAACAGGGTGCACTCACCTCTTGCAAGCACCCTCCCTGAGCTCAGTCACTTAATATTCCCCACCCTGGTATGAGGCCCATGTCCCCTAGGCTCCATCCTTGGACCCTCTTCACCTGCCTTGGTCTTTCTGGTCCCCACTTTCCAGCCAGATCTCCAGATCTCTAAAAGAGTTCAATTCCCCTCCTAGGATACATCAAAGTCCCAGCCACTTCCCCAGTGGCTAGTGGGGGAAACCCAGGCCCACCCTCTATTCCAGGCCCTAGCCCAGGAACCCTTTAAGTAGCAACCATCAGCCATATCCCTTTCCTTAAGCTACACTGCTGCTCAAACTTCCTGGGCCACTTCCCCACAGCCTCACACCATCTTCACCCTTACCTCAGGGCCTCCTCTTTGCGCAGCCCCAGAAACCAGCCCAGAGATCCTTCTTACTCTCCCCAGCTTCTGCCCACACTGCCTGCTAGAGAGCCTTCTAGTTACACCTTCAACTCCTATAAGGAACTATTTATACCTGATCCTGCAGCTCCTTTTTTATAGGGCCCTCCTGGCCCCTGATTGGCTGCTCTCTGCAGCCTCTCTGATTGGCTGCTTCTCCTGCAGCCACTCTAGCCTGCTTGGAGGATCCCTCCACTGCTCCTCTCCTGGAAGGATTGTGGCAGGACCCTGAAGTCTCCAGCAAGGGGCCTTTGGACATAGTCCACCCCATCACATTGTGTAATAGTTTAAAGTAAAAAAATCAGTTACAGTTCCAGAGTTCCAACCCAAAAGTTTACCTTGGAATGACTAAAGAAGCCTCAGTAGACACCACAATCTCTTGGTTATCATATATATCATACCAACAGTTTCAATCTGAGTCTCAGGAAAAATCAACTCTTTAATTTCCATAAGCTAGGTTAGGACAAAAACCAACTCATTCTAATTTTCAGGGTCACAGCAGTAGCTTCAATTCCTTTTACAGTCTCAACTGTATATGGAAATTTCCAGTTCTGAAATTCCAAGGCCCCTCTTATCTCAGAACTCTGAATACTTTCAAGCTCTTGGTAGGCAAAAAAAAGGTTATGCAGCTGATGATACAACTGAATTGTCCTCTTTTCTGATTAGGCTTTGTTTCTTAACAATGCATTCTAGTTTAGTTTTGCTTGAGTTACACAAACTGATAGGGAGATAAAGAACTAAAACTGTCAGGCATTTGAGGTTAACGTACTGGGAGCCATTTAACATTACATCACAAACATCATAACCTTAATCTACTACAAAGGGTTACATTTTCAGTAATTTGAAGTAAACAATTCAGTTGTGCAATTTAGCAATGTTGAGTGAGTTACATTAGAATCAAGCTTCCAGAGCTTTGATACAGCTATATAATATTGCTTAAAGGAACAAACTTACTGAGCTCAATTGAGAAACTTGTTTCAGATAACGTTTCATAAGAATGGCCAAGTCCACCTAGACCAGTATCTTGTTTTCCAACAGATACTTCAGAGGGAGTGAACAGAACAGGGTAATTTATCAAGTGATCCATCCCCAATTGTCCAGTCCCAGCTTCTAGCAATCAGAAGTTTAGGCACACACAGAGCATGGTGATGCATCCCTGCCCATCTTGGCTAAAAGCCATTGATGGACATATCCTTCATGAACTTATCTAATTCTTTTTTTAACCCAATTGTACTTTTCACCTTCACAACATCCCCTGGCAATGAGTTCCACAGGTAGTCTGTGCATTCTCTGAAGAAAGTATTTCCTTATGCTTGTTTTAAACCTGTAGCCTATTAATTTCTTTGGGTGATTGCTGGTTCATGTGTTATGTGAAGGGGTAAATAATACTTCCTTATTCATTTTCACCATTAATGGTTTTACAGAGTTCTATCATATCCTCTCTCAATCATCTCTTTTCCAAGCTGAATAGTCGCAGTCTTTTTAATCTCTTTTCATACAGAAGCTGTTCCATACCCTCTAATCATTTTTGTTGCCTTTCTCTGTACTTTATCCAATCCTAATATATCTTTTCTGAGATCAGGCAACCAAAACTGTACATAGTATTCAAGGTGTGACCGTACGATCGATTTATATAGTGGCATTATGATAGATAATAAAATAGAAAAATCTCTTTCCTATTGGTTCCTAACATTCCATTATCTTTTTTGACTGGTGTTACAGATGTTGAGCAGATGTTTTCAGAGAACTATCCATGAGGACTCCAAGATCTCTTTCTGGAGTGGTAATAGCTAATTTAGACCCCATCATTTTGTATGTTTGGATGGGATTATGTTTTCTACTTCGCATTAATTTTCATTTATCAATGTTGAATTCCAAATGCCATTTTGTTGCCCAATCACAGTTTAATGTACCTCTTTGTACCTCTTCGCAGTCAGCTTTGAACGTAACTATCTTGAGTAGTTTTGTATTGTCTGCAAATTTTGTCTTCTCACTGTTTACTCCTTTTTCCAGATAATTTATTAATGTTGACCAGCATTGGTCCAAGTACAGAACTTTGGAGATGGAGAGATGGTTTCTCCACTATGAAAACTGACCATTTATTTCTACCCTTTTCCCCCCTATCTTTTGACCAGTTACTGATCCATAAGAGGATTTCCCCTTGTTGGGTTGAGAATGTTATGTTCCCTATTCCTTGGGTAAAACCCCCAGTTTGGGAATTATTATGTTAATTAAGTGAAATGTTTAAGCTGACCGCCATTTTTAAATGGCAAAAGAACAACTAGGACTCCATCTTGGAGGTCTTCTTCCCCAGTGTTTCCCACCCTTTCTGGCAGGAAAGGCAAGGTGGAAAGGAGTGTGATCTGCTTGACAACAGGACTCTATAAATTGTAGCGAGCCAGTCAGCTCGGGGCTGTCCGCCTTAGAGTCAGGAAGGTATCATCACGTGCAGGAGTAGCTGGGAGAAGAAGAGAAGCCTCTAGGAAGAACATTTCTGATAGCCCTCACACAAGAAGATCAGCATATCTACCTGCAGCGGTTCCTGAGTCCATCAGCAGATCCTGAGTTCCTGGCTCATCATCCTGGGAGTCGTGAACAACGCCCCAGGAGGGTGAAGAAAGACCTTGAGTAGTACTTATTAACTTTGGGCCTGGGTAGGTTAGGTTTAAGTTGGGAAAGAATCTGGAATTAAGCTCCACCTTGTTAAATCCCTGAGTGACCCCTTGTTTGTTATTTGCCCCCTGAATAAATTGTTCCTTGTTTTGCTTTATTCTGAGTTTTGGTATTTACCCACCTGACTACTCCGATGATAGATGCAGAAGGGGGACCTAGACACTTACTTTTTTAATTGTTGGCGGGAGGGATAGGTGTCTCCCATATAATCCCGTTTATTTTCTCCAACACCCTTTTATCCCATGACAGTCTACTTTGCTTAAGAACCTTTGGTGAGGGACCTTGTCAAAGGCTTTCTGACAGTCCAAGTATGCTATAGTCACTGGATCACTCTTGTCCACATGTTTTTGACCCCCACAAAAAAAATCTAATATACTGGTGAGTCTTATTTCCTTTCATAAAAGTCATGTGGACTCTTCCCCAACATATTGTCTTCATTTATGTGTCTGATAAATCTGTTCTTCACCATAGCTTCAACTAATTTGCTTGGTATTGAAGTTAGGTGTACTGGCCTGTAATTGCCAGGATCGCCTCTAAAGCCTTTTTTAAAAAATTGGCATCACATTAGCTGTCTACCGCTTACCTGGTACAGAGGCTGATTCTAGTGATAAATTACATACCACAGTTAGTAGATCTGCAATTTTATATTTGAGTTCCTTGCAAACTCTTGGGTGAATACCATTTGGTCCTGGTGACTTATTACTATTTAATTTATCCAAAAGGCAACATGTAGTATACAGTTATATCACCGGAAAATTTATTCACTGTTTATTATGCATTTCTGTGTTCTGTTTTGTTCTGTGAACATAGCAAGATTCTAGAATGAGGGGTCTATAGATTTTTTTTGTCATTTTGTTTTCTAAAATATAGAAAAGGTCAGGTGCATTTCTACAACCCCAGTTTTGAGTGCTGTCATTTGACTGTGTGGATGTGTGCCATTTTAGGTCAATTTGTTTATTGACAGTTACATGACTGTTTCCAAATTATTTAAAAAAAAAAGAGAAGTGTAATATTGTTGATTATACAGACACTCATCGTCAGCTTTTCCTTCTGTATGTGCCTATGCATGTTATTATCTGGGATAGTCAATTTACTGGCACATTTTAGGGTTTATTTAATAAACAAATCATATGTTTCAGTAAAGTCCAGTGATTTACATCATGTAGAAACAGAACATCTTACGTAATGCATGTACAATAAAAGCAAACAGATGTTTGCAGTCTAACCACTGCACTAATGGAGGTAGTATGTCACTGTATCAAAGACAAAACACAACATATTCAGTATTGCCCACTAGAGTTTTAAGTGCAGCTGCATAATTTTGAACAAACAACCAACAGAGTATCCCAAACCACTTTGTGGCATATTTCCATACTTAAGGTAAGTATTTATAATTAACAGCTAATACTTAAACTCCTCGGATAAAATGGAGTTTGAATTTCATATGAGACAGACTAAGAAGATACAAAATGTACAGTAAAAACAATTACTGATGTTACAGAATGAACATGTTAGGAGCACAATCACTGTTTCATGTGTAGTAAAATTACACAAGTACAAAAAAAAAAAAAAAAAAAAAAAAATTAAAAAAATAACCAACAACAAAAAAAAAAACCCTCAGGGGTCCTGACTTGAGATTTCAAATGGAGCCTCCAAAGTTAGACAGACAGTTACCAGATAGAACTGCAGGAAACCCAGCAGCAATGCTCCCACACATCAGTGGAAGCTCATTAAGAATAAATCAAGACCCTTTAAAAATGACATTGTGTATATCTATTGTTTTACAAAATGAGACCATTCTCAACCTGTATGAATGACTGAAACTTTGCACAACAGTATCCACAATTGTCTTGTTTCATTTATTTTCCTGCAAGTAGCCTTACCCATTTCTAAAGGAAAGCTGAAATTATACAAGCACTTCATGCAAAGAGAAAACCGACCACTTCCATTTTGCCTTTTCCCTAATTAAAGGCCACTACCATTATTACCAACAGGTGCGAGTCCAGGCACGAGAATAGTGCAAGTCCTAAAACCAAAGAAAATGTTTCAGTTTGTTAGGTGAAAATGCTGAGTTTTGTACTAAAAAAATCCTGCTGGCTAAAACTGATTTCAAAAGTAATCAGTTTCATTAGCCCTGATATATTGCACAAAGAGCATAAAAGTCTAAGGATAAAGAGATCTTGATATTGCTGATTGAGGCCAAAATTTAGCAAAATGTTTTAGGACATGCTTAACTTCAAGCTTGTGCTTAATTCCCATTGACTTCAGTATTGTTGACAGAGAAGTTTCCTAGTAATATTTTATAGTTTTTTGTCTTTGAGTCTTAAACATACCCTTATGTGTTTTGCTGAATCAGGAATTTATCATGAAAATGACCAACCCCTCCTACAAATACAGCATTACCAAGAAACTTCTGCGTCAACAACACAGGCTTGGATTCTCTCAATCACTGGTCACAGTGCCAAAAGTTACATTTAGTATTGACTAGTTTAGCAAAAAATAAAACACAACAGGAAATATTGTTCTAAAAGAAACCTAGCAAATTCAGCTTGTTAAGGACCTCAGCACCTATAATCTAGTTGCCTGAAACAAGAGTTGTGGGTGCTCAGCACCTGTCAGGATCAGGCCCAAAGTTGTAAGCATTCCAAAACTAAAATTCTGACATATGCTACTGAAATATAGCCTGGATTAAATACAGAAACAAATACATCTAAAAGACAAGCCTACATAAAACAGACTATTCAACTGATAACACAAGACAGACGTGCTGAGCTGATTTAGTATCCACAGTCCACTGGAAGGGACCTTCCTAGGCTTCATTTTCAAGCTAGTGATTTTCTGAACTTTCCAAGCCAGATAAATAGCACAGAATGTTTGATAGCACAATGTGTCACATCTTTATCTGATAAGGGCTCTGTGTTTGTCCCTGCAAGGACCATTGGTTTTTAACCTTTTTTAGTTTAAGTACCAATTTTTTTTCTGGCCTGATCAAGCAAGTTAAAGTTGCAATCAATAAATAATAAATTTGAGCAGACTTCATGATCGTATTTTAAACAGAGATTATTTTTTAAATCATCTATGCAGAATTAACCAATGATTTATCATCTGATAATTTTGTCTCTTGATCAGGGAAAAGAAAGGCTGTTCCCCAGTTTGAGACTGTCCTCATTTGCATGACTCTTAAAACACACACACAGACACAGCAGCTGGAAATGTAAAAGCTATATAGGGAACACAATGTTTCAATCTTAGATTGCAGACTTTGTTCTTCCTAACTACATCTATGAATGCAGAGGTTCCACACAGCCACGTGGGGCTTTACGATTTTAGAACAGCTGTTGCACTAGGAAATAAAATACAGATTTTGAGTTGCATTTTTAATTTCCTAAACAGAGCAGCAAGGACAGCGGAAGTAAAAAATCAAAACATATGCCCTTTAAGAAAATATATTCTGTACATTTCATCTTGAGACAGCCATTGTTTTCTCTTCAGATGAGCTAATATGCCCTTCATTATCATTAATCCTAACAATGATTCAATATCACACAATGCAGCACGATCTTCAGAAGGTTGTTATAAATGTCGTCCCACTTGACCCCACCCTTCCTGACACCTGTCTCTCTTCAAACTATTCCTAGAGAAGTTTCTTGCACCTCTGCAACTGCTGATGGTTCTTTTCAATTAGGTATATGCTTGGGGGGAAAAAAAGAATTTACTCAGGTCACTTAAGGGCAATTAAATCACACATGCCATATAAAATGCTTACACTAGAAAATGATAGCATAATAGAATGGTAAAACCTTTAATAAAATCCTACAGCGAGCACACCATCTATTATTGCAAACTCTCTAGTTACATTTTTGAAAGGCTAGAGTTTTCATACTGAGAAAGCACTCAGATACTAAAATGGAAATGTGATGTGCCCAACCTCTGCTTGATAATATATATAGGTGTTCTCAATCCAAATTACATGAAAAATTTTTAAAAAAGTAAAAATAAGTAAACGAAGTTGTGGCTCTGAAAAACTGATTTAATCAGGAACAAGACACTGTTTGTAGAGTGAACAATAAATTCTAGTTTATCTTGAAAACTTTTAAAAATATCCTTATGTTATGGTTCATGGATTAAAAAAACAAAACAAAAACACATTAGTTTCCCTATTCAATTTTTCTTTTCAGATAAAAGTTTCATGATATTTACACCCAACGGCCTCAGCTCTAAAGTTAACACTTTATTTGTTAAAACCACAAATGGATAAGAACCCTCCTGAATTTAATGTACCAGGAATGTTTCACTCAGAACTGAGAAAAACAATGTTTGTCTAAGTAATAAAAGCCTTTGTCACAGAGTTATAACTTCACAGCTCTGCAACGTGAACAAAAATTTACAGCTCAATCATGTCCGTGTTAAAACTTTGACTGTCAAATTAGAGTTGTTCTGTTTCACTTCAGCCCTGTCTCATGTCTAGACAGCTAAAGATGGTGCTATAAGTACACACATACACACAGAAGCCTGCTGGGACACAACACCTTCACTTAGATCCAATATGTGCATTTGCAAAACTGACAGTGCTTTAGACTGAACATCATCAATGTACTGCATTATTTTCCTTGGAGCTAAACAATTAAAACTGAAACAGATCCAAAGAGAGAGAAACCTTGTAGAGGTTAATTACATTATTTAACCTGGAATTAACCTTTAAAACACGATTATAGCTTTTCCTCCACCAACCAACCATTGAAAGTAGAAGGTTTACCTCAGTGTTTCAAGGCATATTAAAATGGAAGTGTTCTGCTACTTGGGCAAAGTTCATTTTACTGAGGAAAAATTATCAAGAAGAAAGGCTATAAAATTATGCAACTCAAGGTAATATCTTCCCAGAAGGCTCTCACCCCAGTATTGCCAGCCACTCCACTCATGAAATGACAAAAACATTGCATCATGACCTACATCCCATAGATATGGTGGGGTTTTGTGGGATGATTTTCTCCCCCCCATTTTGTGGGTCATGGACCAAAAAATTGCTGGAACCAGTTTTAGCCAAATATACAAATAGAGTTCCTTACATGTAGCTCATTGGCAGCGAAAGCATTATTTAACCACTGTACACAGGGCACTGCTCCCAGTTTCCAAGATTACTTTGCTTGCACGTCGTGCACTGTCTATCGATGTGCTAAGAAATAATATGCCCATTTTACAGATCAGGAACTCAGGCACAGAGTAGATTCAGAGGGAAAAAAAGGGTGTTTTAGCGCAAGGGTTCTCAGCCATTTCTGACTTATTCCCCACCACAGATGCCCGGTGCCTGCGAATAGAGGGGGGCCAGAGTGAAGGCAGACAACTTCAGCAATGTTACTGAGCATGCTCAATCCATGTGAACATGGGAGAATGCTCAGTACAAGCCAAGCAGCAAATCTGGGGGGGAGGGGCACATGACCCCTGCAGACCCCCCAATGCATCACCTCCGCTCTCTACATTGCTTTTTTGGGGGGGGAAGAGAGGGATTTCTTTGTCTTTAAACTTGGAGCCCCCATGTCACTTACTCAAATTAGGCCAGCTGCCCCTACATCATGACGTAGGTTGCCACACCAATCACTCAAATTTAGAAGGCTTGCCTCGCCCCACTAGAAAGTTAGACAGGTGCCTTCGCCACATAGAGAAATTCTGATCCAGTGGATACGGCATTGGATTGAGATGCAGGAGGCTTGGGTTCATTTCACTGCTTATCTTCAGACTTTCCTTGTAACTTTAGGTAAATCACTTAATGTAGGAACTTTTGGAGCTGTGTATGTATAGCACCTAGTATACTGAGGTCCTGGTCCGTGACTGAGGCTTCTAGGTCCTATGATCATACAAATAAATAAATAAATACCGTGTGCCTCAGTTCCCATCTGTAAAATGGTAATAACACCTCCTTACCTCACAGGGTGTTGTAAAGCTAAATTCCATGAATGATTATGAAGTATTCAGATAAGTACCAGCTAAGTATCTAAGGCAAAATAGAATACAAGAGTAAACGTTTTTCTTGTCATCTTTTCCTGTTCTTAAAGCTTGTATTTTATTTGTAAACAAATGCTGAGATTTCTTAATATCCCCTGATAAAATCTTTTATCTGTATCCCTACTTGGGGCACAATAATATAGATTTGCTTGGGGTACCATAAACAGAAGCCAGCAAAGACAGGAGGGGAGGAGAAGTTAGTGAAGTTCAGAAGCCGCAGTCTTTGCTCCTAAATTCTCTACGGCTGCTGAGTTCCATCAAGACCAATGATATTTCAGGAAGATAACATGGTATGTTCAGCTGTGGGCCCATGTCTGAGAATTCACTATCTACTTTCCTTGTAATGTAGACAATCCTGTAAACATTCTATATTGAAGATACAGTATTGCTGTTTTATGTATGTAACTCCCATTAATATATTCACTTTGAAGGAGTTTAGAAATATCCTGTATATTTATGAATGAGAAACTAAATTAGCATAAATGAATTTTAATGTTGCCAATTCCTTATCATGAATGAATGTTTTAGCCAGGAAATATTATGTTACAGTACCTTGCAATTTAACTGCTTACTATGAGGCATACATTCATAAATCTTGCATCATTTTGAAAGTTAACTTTGTTTTGTTTCTAAAATCTTTTTGATTCTAAAAATGTAGAAGATTTCTTCTACATTTTTAGAAATATTAATGTAGTTTATTTTGCCATTTTGGCCCCCAGGAAAGATATGGACGTAACAACTAAATTCTTAACTCAGATTTCTTTGTAAAGAGATTAGCAGTCAAAGTTTAGTATACTGCAATCATCTGACAGTGAACCATCAAAACTGGAAAAATGAAATCACCCTAAAAACAAAGTCTGCACTGGTTTCTGAAAAGTTTTCTGCACGCAGTTCTCTCCTGTGGAAGGTACCTCTCAGAGGGATTAGTTAAACCAAACTTTCATTTGTAATTTTTGTATCATTAGTGCAATAGAACTTAAATGAAGTTCTGTAACTAGCTGCCTTTTAACAATGACGGTACTTTTAAGTACTGTACAACACTATGCAATTAGAAGACTATTGAAATAGATTCTTTCAGATTTCCACTTTTAATTGCATTCTTCCTGAGATAGTCTTCAAAGAACTCTTTTGCTCTCTAGATTCAACTCAGAGTCTATTGTAAAGGTTATCAGGATGTGTAAATTCCCTAAGTAATCCACAATTTTTATTTTAGGAGAACAAGTTTTGTTTACAAGCTTTGCTAGACCAAACCTGTAGTTTATTTTTAAGTAACTTGTGCTTATTATTGCAGGTATCCCCATATTCCATTTCAGCTGTGCTTTTGGAGCTGCATTCTTACCAGTCAAAATGAAGTATACTAGAAACCACGGAATGAAGAGAGATTTCACTTTTTTTAAACTTGCAGATTTTAAACCTTAAAAATAAGGACTTGTAGTGTGTGCATATTTGAGATTTTGAATTCTGTGATTCAGATAGTTAATCAAAGCATCTTCGCTTTATATCCAGAGTTTCAGCTTGCATCTGTGTTCCATCAGAGATAAAAATGTCTGATAATCTCTTTGGTAAAGAAAGGTGTATGCAAATTAGAAGCACATGGAAAGTCAGATAAACTAAAATAATTACACCCACATAGAAGTTGCTGTGCACAAGAAGCATAGATTGTCTAGAGGTATTTCTAAAATGTGCAAGCCGTTTTAGGAACAAACTATAATTAAGAACAAGACTTAATAGTAGCACTCCAATTTCCTCCTCATTCACACAATGCCACTTCTAAAATGCAAGTATATTAGTGACTTACCTGCTTCTCCATTTTTATATTGTCAGTTATTGTTCTTTCCCTGAAATTCTGGTTTAAAAAAAAATGTTGATAGTTCCTCAAAGTAGGTTGCTTTGTTGCCTGGCTTTTGCTGTTTTTCTCAAGATCAGCTGAACTATAGTCAGTTTGATTCAGGAAGCTGTGCTCTGTCCAGCCTACTGATCACTCCCACTCTCCAGGGTGTGTGCTTACTTGTCTCTCTGTCAGTCTAAAAACCAGCCAAGCTCATTTAAGTATAACGAGTTCCCTTATATAGGTAAACAAGCATTGCATTACTGGTGTGAGAAGCTAATTGGAAATAGGTTTAAGTTAGTTAACTCCACAAATACCAAATGGTTTGAAAGCATGTAGTTTGCTAGCAAGCATTGAAAAGACACTGCAAAAGGGATAAGATGCCAGTTTAATTTAGAGCATAGTTTCCCATTGAACAAACAGAGCTTTTACAACCCAAGCACTATACCCTCATCATCCAATACTTTAATATTGATGAGAGAAACAAAGCACAAAAGATGACACTGGTACATGTATCTGTGTATAAACACACAGATTCTGAGAGCTCTAAAAAACTTAAGCAGTGCTAAGGACGTTTAATACAAGATTACAGCAAACTGAACTTTATGTGCAAGAAACTAAGGCTAAGTAGTTAGAATTCAAACAATAAAATAGAATAGAAAACACTGGGATAAAACAGTTTGTTGTATCCCTTCTCCAATTCCTATGTTCGTATTTTGTGTAGTTTTTGGGTTTAAGTTGTTGGGGCAAGGATCTTTTTTATATATATCTGAAGTAACTATCATTCCTTGGGATGCTTTACAGAAATAGCTAGGTATACACAGTGTGCACATAGAGAACACACACTTGTAAGGGAGCGGATATTTATGTGAGGAATTGTATAACGATTACACCTGAATTTTTCATATATATTTGACTCCCCTCATCTGCACTCTGCCTACTAATCCATTTCTTCATGGCTTACTTCTAACATTTCAAAACCTAGAGCAGCTTCAACAGCCAGGCAATTCATTAAAAATACTACAAGTTGAACACATTCTAGGCTGACTCCAGTCAGACCAAGACTCACTTCTTTGCTAAAGCCTTCCCTTAACAACGGAGAGCATTGCCAACATAGGGTGGGGGATATCAAATTATAAGAGAGGAAGGAGAAAGAAGTAAGAAGAGAAGAGAAAAAAAGGTGGACAAAAACTGGAAATGGGAATATTGCAGAGTGATGTGATTAAATGGGGAAAGATGCTGAATGTTAAATACAGATATATACAGCGATAAGAGAAAAAACAACTTTTCATTTTTTTATACCAAAATCATACAGCCCCATGTTTCAGGATAGGCAATATTCAGTTCTGCACCAGCAGCAGATATAAGGTCTGGTAACGGGTGAATTCTTAGGGTTAGAAATACCAGAAAGCTATGAATCCTCTCTTTCTAAGACAATGAGGCTTTTTGTTTAGCTCCAAGAAACACTGATAGTTTGGACTACAAGAGCCTATATTATGATGTACAGTTTAGAAAAGCTATGTTTGCTAATTTTGAATTGTTTCAATACTTCATTACTTAGAATATTCCTCTTCCTCGGACTCAGGAAAATTTGGCCTCTTGATACTCCAGGAGCCTAGCTTTACAGGTAGAGAAATATGAAAAATAATACCAATACAAATTGTAAACCACTCCATAAATACATATGTAAAATACATGGCATATACCAAATATCTGACAATAGGGTGTGGTATAATGGTGTTTATGGGATTCATGCATGGGATTTGAATAACTTGCTTGTGGCTTCACAACTTGTGGGTAAGTTGGCCATGCCAAATTCATGCTGTTATGATAAAAACTATTTGTACTGCACCACACCACCATGTATTCTCTCCCTACAAGTAAAACATGTGACAAATCCCCAATCAGAAATCAATTTTTACATGAGGCAGGTTATATTTTCACCTGTACTCAAACCAGTTGGATTCTCCAGCTGATAATAAAACAGATAATAAAAGCTTGAGATGGCTGATCCTGTAAGGTAGCTTACACTCGATCCTTATACTAGTACCATTTTTCCAGCAAATCCACCTCCCCAGAAGCAAGTCACTCCCAAAAAACTTATCCTCCCATTACTTATTTCTCTTCGTATGTGGGCCCTTCCACACAAACCTATTACTTCTCTTTCTCTCTCCATACCTTCTCCCCCCACATCCCCAGAACCACTGCCTCCCCCATCTCAGCCCTCTGTTCACCTCTATTCATGAGCCAAAGACTATAAAGGTAATCAATGTCTGGATTTGAATTCGTCAGACATGAATACTCACTATTTATCTACTGAATCCCAAAATTATGGGTTAGTTATATCCTTAATATATGGCACAGTGATCAGACTTTAAAAATTTCTTCAATTTTGAAATATGCTACTGGTTTGAGAGATATTCTCTTTACTTATAAACAGAGAGTAGCAGTGGAACTAGCAATCTCTCAAACTGTAAAAATATTTTCACTATACTTTCACTGTGTGCATACACCAAGGAGTTAAAATAACTAATTATAGCAATGTATTACATGTAGTCAGATTATTTTGAAATGGCTGCTGTAATGTACAATATGGCCTTTTAAAAATATGTCAGCAGTGGTCTAATTTTAGGAGTTGAAAAGTCATAGGGAGTGATTGCTTTCATTTACTTTCCTGTCCTTCGTATACTGTCTGCAAGTGATGATAGGATGATATTAATTACACTGGAATCTACCTCCTATATTAATAAGTTTCAAGGGAGATCTTTTGAGTGCGCATACATACGTGCTTGGTACCTATGAAATTCACCCATTTTGGTCATGTCAAATATTTCTTTTTAAAATTTGGGAAATGGAAGAGTTGATATGAAAAGCATCAGGAATTAATGCAAGTAATGACAATAGTGGGTTTTCTGGGGTGCAATACTCGGTGCAGCTTTCAACACAAAAGCTTACAATTTAACTACACTGTGCCATGCTCCTTTGGAGTGTTGATACTCTGTTTTCGATACTCAACATTCACTAGAACCTCAGCTGAGATTATTGTATTCTCCACCTTTTATCTGGCATCTATTTGTAATTACAATGAGCTTTGTTTACTGTGGATAAGGACAGTCTCTAAGGAGGACCTCAAAGGTCAATGACTAATCCAGTGAACCACGCTGCCTCTTCATGACTGCCAATTGTTCTCCTAAGTAGCTGCCTTCTCTACTGTGCAGGCGACTATTCAGAAGAACTATTCTCTCCTCTAAAATGAGTGACTTGCTTTCATTCTCCCTTCATAACTTGTTCATAAAATACACAAGCCTTTCATTGGTTACCAAGTGATGGAATCAGTACTGGTGTTCAGAAACAGAAATCTAGTAAAAATTTCAATTTCATCATGTTACCTGGTAAATTTGGAGAGATCATAAAGCCTTCCACTGAGAGGCTAAATTACCAAAGCCCATCATTTTAAAAAAAAATCATAACCTGCCTTCACTAATCTATAACTAGTTTAAGAATTCCTCTCACTATAAACATTTTAAGTAGGAATTCAATCTATTGTTACTGACCTCTGCATTTGTTAGACCACAATTATCTGTATGGGCACAGTTAAACTATGAGGCTACAATAATATATCTGGCAACTTCCAATATTCTCTAATCCATAACTTTCTGAAAAGTTCCCTCCTTAGGCTGAAACTGTCCATGCTTGAACATCAAAACAAACTGACTGAATTCATTGAAACTGCTGAGTTTAAACCAGGGAAGAAGTACAACATTTGGTTGCACAACACTATTATGGTACGGTTTTAAGAGTTAAGCTGCTCTTGCACTCTCGAGATCTTGACTCCTTGAAGTCAATGGCAAAACTCCCATTGAGTTCATTGGGGCCAGGATTTCACCCTCGGTCTTGGGGATGAAACCTTTTAATCACCAGCCTACCCTTAAGCTCTCTCAGAATAGTTTCTGGGGGCCTGCTCCTCTCTGAGAGGCCAACAATTCAATAATTCATGTGCTTCTTTCTCCATATCACCACCCAGAACTGAAGACAGGTAAATAACACATTCTTCAAGAATGGCAACAATATGTATTACTTCAAATAAAATTGAGAGATTCAATCCAAATGAGACAACACAAAAGATGTATTCATTTTTTTAAAAACAGAGAAAACCACACATAAAACCCGAGATGGTCTAAATGCATCACATGATTCCTAAAAAGTGTGATGCTCTCTGAACTCAGAAACTTTGGTTATAAAAGAAAAAAGTCTAAAAAGCTACCATATTACAGTCTCTATTTGACATGAGAGCCTGTCTCTTCCAAATTTGCACCGTGGGGTTATGCATCTTCTCTCTCTGTAAAAAAGAATGCTGGGTTGGTCCAGGCCAGACTGAAAGCCTCAAACTACTTTCATTCAATAGCTATATGTATGTTCTTAATGTTTCCATGTCCTTGTGAATGATTGTTTTTAAAATAGTCCAGTTAATCATACATGCTCTGAGAGTGTTAGTTTTCCATTTTAAGTAAGACATTATAATTCCATTAATACAGATAAATCATATGTGCAGACAAATCAAGTATGTAACACACACAGAGCTACGGGTATTTTGATATGGAGTTTTTTCACCCATTTTATCCTTTTTTCCCAAAAAACGCACACAAAAATGAACATAAGAAAGTATATTACAGAAATGTTCAAGTTACAAATGAAAAGAGGCTAGGAAGAAGTCAGGAAATGAAAAGATTAAAGATTTCAGAAAATGCTAACTCACTCACGTTGCACATACTGTATGCAGTATTTTAAAGTACTGGGTCAATGTTTAATCACGTAACTTACCTGTAGAGCACAAGCTGTATAATATAAAATAATATCCATAGGACCTTAGCATGTTTTGACATCTATGTACCTGTGTAAAGGCTAATTTACGTGGTAGAATTTTATAAACAGAGTTTTATTAAATGCAGTAACCTATATTAAGGTTGTAAAATTAAGCCTTGATACAACAAACAATAACCAGAAACACTAACTATACAGAGACTGTATATTTAAGCATTGGACTTAAGAGAGGAGAGGTAATAATTCTTGCATTCACATCACTGGAAAGGCCTCACTGAGGATGTGAGTGCACTGCTTTGGGCACCTCAGTACAAACAAGTGATAAAGGGAGAAAGTAAAGAAGGGCAACATCAGTAAGAAGGTTGGGAGGTATGAGATATGAGGAACAAGATGAAAGGGAGACAGTTTGAACAAACCAGAGGGAACGTATGAGCTATCTATTCACTTTTTTGTTTTAAAGGAAACCAGGCGAAAGAAGGGGAAGACAGTCAAAGTTGACCAAGGATACATTATAAGAAGTAATGGTCTCCACCTAAAGAAGAACAAGTTAAGATTAGATACCAGAAAAAACTTCCTAATAAGAGTTATTAGTCAATGGAACAGCTTGCCAAGAGAAGCTACAGAGACATCATCAGAGGAAATACTTAGAGAAAGATTAGATAATACACTCAGAAGAATAGCATAGCAGATAAACTTGCACTACAAGCAGAGGGCTGGAACTGATAACTTCTTCCAGCCCTAACTTCTGAATCTTTGTTGTATGTTACATATAAAAAAAATTATAATTTTTTTGTTCCACAATATGAATTAAAGGCCTGATATGGCAAACATTCACCCATTCCAGGAGTTCTTGGTCACATGAATATCCTCACTGAAATCAATTTATCCTAAGTTGTTTCCATGATAGAAAAATCTCACAAATGTTCTGAAAATTCTCTCTCTGAAAATATCACAGTTAAAAAATCCTTCTGGCACTGGTTTGAGACCAGACTCTGGGAGACATTTCAAATTAAGGTTTTGTATTCAATTATTCAATAGAGATGGGGGAAATTGCCTCCCCAGCTTTCCCGCTGCCTACACAAAAATCTACTACTTCCCAAGGCTTGCTAGTGGATGGAAATTGTCAGGGGAGGTTGGAGGACCCTGACAAACCTCCTCATGTTTGGGACAATGAGCCTTCTAACACCTGTGGCACGTGTGGCAAGGGACCCCTTCAGGCTCAACAAGGACGTTATGTATCTATGTGGAGCCCTATTCTTGTGCACCTCCTAGCATCTGCAGAAGTGGGTACCCCTCATGGAGGAAATCCATAGGAAAGGAAGGAGTGTCCGCCCCACAATGACCTTGATCTCTTTATCCCCAGCTTCCACAACCTCCAGCAAGGGATCAGTGGATCCAGACACATATACAAGAATGAGACTCTTTTTAGGAAGTCAGCAGGAAGGGGGACAATAACCCTTCTAACATCCCTGCTTTCTCCTCAAGGGCTATTTAATATTTAACTAATGTAATGGATGACCTTGCTGATGCAGGGAATGCTGAGATCACATAACAGTAAAAACTTTTAAATATGTGGGTCTTGTACAAGTATGAAATATGTCATTAAGCTACTCAAACTATACTAGCTCTGCCCTGGTAGCAATATCCTGAGCAAATTAAACATTCAGACCACCTTATCCTTATAAGTATCATTTTAGCAGTCACCCCAAAATCAAGAAGGTGTTAACTATGCCATGGTTGCACCAACTGTGGGCTTCTTTCTGTTCATATACTACCCAGAGAGAAGAAAACACCTACTTTACAAATTCCCAATTGAACAAATAGCACACTTCAGGCAATCTTTCTGATGTACATATGAAACAAAATACAACCAAATATTCTATGCTGCAAGAACTACAGCAAAAGGAAGATGGGAAGGGGAGGCTGATGTCTCTACAGTGCCAGAGTTAAGGTAGTTTGGCTACCTTCCTTGTGCATTCCATGCTTTTAAATATTTGGGTTTCTTTTTTAAATTTAACTTTAGATTCTCTGAATTTGTGTATAGACACGTGTTGTGTGAGTAGAGAGAAAACAAATCATAAGCTTGAGCAGCAATTTTGAGAATGACCTCCTACTCAGTGGTCCTTCACTTTATCAGGACCCTCATGCAACACATCCTGGTCCTCTCTAAGAACCTGAAGACCAATTACTCTATGATTTCAATTTAACTCCACAGATGTGATTATTTCAAGTAGTCAGTGGGACTTCTCATGATGGAAAAATTCTCACATGAGGAATTTGCAGAATAGGGCACTGATGTTATATTTTGCCATAGGATATATTATTCACAGAAGCAGATATAAATTGCAAAGTATTGATAAACACAGAACATGAGTTTAATTAACTCTAATGTCTAAGAAAACTTTTCTGCTTGTAAACCAATATCTAGGCACCAGAATTTATTCATTGTCCTGGGGGCTCCATTACTCAAGCTCCAACATTTGCTCACTTAAACATTTATTTTTCCATACTGCTTAAACACCTCTCATTGGTCTCTCTTTTCCAATAATGTTAGGAATGTAAGAGAAGAAAGAATTGGATATCATTTCTCAGCCCTTTATAGTAATTGCTGTGACATTTATTTTCATGAATGTGGACAAACAGCCAGCTGTCTTCAAAAGCAGAAGGTGGTTGCACTTTCCTTTCAAGCAGGAATGTTTAGTTTAAAGACAGTCTTAGAATTACACAGTTTGAGGAGGAAAAGAAAAGTTTGTTTTTTTGGGGGACAATTAAAAGGGGGTGGCTTTTTACTGCCTGCTAATTACCAGGATAATTTAAAATTATTAGTAGTCATGTAAAGAAAATCCAGGAAGTAAAAGGAACTTTTATTTTCTCAGAATCAGTCCTGTTCCCCTCACCTTTCTCATAGCATATAAGCTTTCTGTGTGCTTTGGCACCAAAAATGCACTTTTTTTTCCTTCAAAGTACAGGACATTTCCTCTTCTGAAATATACACTATAAAATGAAGCATGAAAATTGACATAAACCTTTAAACAGTTAATTTTTTTTTGCATAAACAACCACTACTATTGTCAGCAGAAGCTAAATATACTATTGGTACCAGGCCAAAAAATGAAAATGAGTTAAATGTGCCTTGCTAAATAGGAAGTGAGATACATGTAAATGAGGCCATCTCTCATAAAGTCCTGTGTCCTCCCATTAGGAAGGCAGGCGTTTTAACATGATTTGCACTATTTAAAAATAAATTAGATAGCTCTAAATTATGTGCTGAATACCTGGACTAGCAATGGTAAAAGCACCTTATGCTGAGTTTCCCATAATTTGTCACAAGCTAAGCAGGAGGAAGGTAGGTCAATATCTGTAGAACAGACCCCTATTAAACAACCTAAGCGCTGCAGGACATAAATTTGAGTGATTCAGTAGAAAGTACTCTTCTCCTTGAGTATACAGGAAACCAGTGGCCCAGCATGATCCTGGACATAAAGACTGTTACATTCCTTTGGTGGGTGAAGTGATTCCTATATAAACATATACTTTAAAATTCTATAAAATGTTTTGATCCTTGCAAAAGGCTATACATAGCTTATAATGTCCCTACATAATTATAAAATTAATTTTTTCTCTTTTTTTCTTGTGGTGAGGGGAATGTCCATTTTAGAGCCTCTGTAGTCATGGCTGGTCAGCTCACAATGCACTATAATACATCAGCATATACCATACTAGGATATCAGCAAGGAAGATTGCTAGACATAGGGGTGCTGTAACAATAGTAGGGGTGCTGAGAGCCATTAAACCAAACTGTAAACTCTGTATGTAATGGAAATCACTTCAAGCCAGTGGGTGTGGCAGCAATCCCTGTACCAGCACCTATGGCTAGATAATGCAGTTGATGATGTTCTGCCATTTTTTGGTTTGGCCCACAAGGGTATTGGAGCTGAAGTAATGTTGGTTGGTTGATTCTGTGGTATAGACTGTGTCTCCTTCCTGAGACATGTTCAACTTGAAGTTTCTTACTATTTCCAGCAAATGAGAAAATAATTTCTAAAACCATGTTTCCTGCCTCAAGAGAGATTGACAGATCTAGTAACACTGGGAGGAAGTTGAAAATGAGGAAACATGTTCTCAATATTCCGTGGTTTGGGTCCATTCACTTCATATTCATTCAGATTGTTGTTGCAAAGACCATTCAACTAACCCATCATTTTGACAGTGTAACACTTCTTTTTGAATCCCTCTATTGGCTCCCTCTTCTTTACTGCATAAAAGAAACTGCTCCTATTCACTTTCCTGACCCTTTGCAATCAATTTCCACCCCCTCACCTATCTCTCTCATTTAATATCAAGCAGTCGATGCATCCTCTGATTATCCCATTGTTTCAACCTTCATTACACTGCCCACAACAGCCTGCCATGGCAGCCATTATTGTCTCAATGTTTCCTTGTATTTACCCTCCCCCAGCTGTCTATATCCATCTACTGGTTTTTGACTTATCCTTAGATTGTAAACTCTTGGAGAAAGGACTCTCTTATCGTTCTGTGTTTGTACAGCACCTTGCACAGTGAGCTTCTGGGCCATGAATGGAGGTCCTGGGCACAATGGTGATACAAATAATAAATAAGAGCTCATAATTAATAACAATAATGATACAGTGTTCTGCCGGTTGCAGTGACAAGGTTTGTTCTGCATCTATCTAGTAAGAACTAAATTAAGATCACCATCTTGGAAACTGGTTAGATTTCCAGCTGCTTTTTGGCTGTCTACAAAGATTCTCTATGGGGCCAATCGGCTTTGGAATTCAGTCCCTAGCTGGGCTTGAAGTAGCCTTACTATGTTAACCATATGGATACACTGCAAAGTCCATCTGTAAGAACTGGTTTTTGGGGCGGGCTGACACAGGGGTGGGCTGCATTTTTGTTTCGCTTGAAAGGACTGTCAGAGAAGCTTCTGATTTGTAATATGTGTGCGCTGATGGTGATCGTTATTAGAGCTGGTCAGGTATTTTTCATTTTTTGATCAGAAAGAGTTCATTTGTCCAAACCAAAGCTTTTCACGGAAACATATTGGTTTAGAGACAACTTTTTCAAGAAAGGTTTCTCAGATCCAGAATAGAATTTCTGGTAAAAAACACAGAGAGAGAGATGCACCCTACAGTAGTTGATAGCCTGGTGGTTTGAGCACTCACAAGGGAGCAGGAAGCCCAAATTCAAGTCCTTTCTCTAACTAATTCAGAACCAGGATCTCCCACATCCCAGCAAAGATCCCTCCTAATCAGGCTATGTACTATACTATGATTTTTCTCTTCTTCCTCTCCCTCTCTCCCACAATCCTGGACCTGAGAAACCTTCCCAGTGAAATTTCCATCAAAACCACTGTTTCCAGGAAACATTTCTGTTTTGATGAAATGGCATTCTTCAACAAAACGTTTTCTAGAAAATTTTTTGATCCTCTCTATCTCGGACCAAATATAAACCACCATCTAAATGTAGCAACAACTATAGGACATGCATTTCCTATATATTGTTCTGTATTCCATTTTTAGATGCATAGTCAAATTGGTAAAGCTCTAAACTGACAACTCATATTGAGCCAAATTGCAAACATTTATGAAAGATATAAAAGGGTAGATTTTCAAAAACAGAAATGACACTTGAGCATCTAATTCACATTTGCTCTGAATGGCTATCAAAAGCCATTTGTGCTTTTCAAAACCTATCCCCAAAATCTGTTTTGCAATCAAACGGAGGGAGGGGAGAAATTAACATTTTTCTTTCCTTTCCAATAACAACAAAGCACTTGGAGCGGTAGTTTGACATCTGTGAGGACAGCTATCTGAAAAAAGAAAAAGAAGCATTGCTATGAACCTTTTGCCCTTGGCGAGCCCAGGGACGGTTGCAAGGCCATTTCTAGGCATGATACAATAAATTAGGATCAACGCTTTAAGGATCACTCAGTAACAAGATTTGTGATCCCTAAGAATGCATAACAGAATCTGTCAACAGCAGAAGAGAAGCAGAAGATTTTCAGTGATGCTCCAGAATTGCCATTTGTATATCCTATAATTATCCAAATAATATGTAGTCTCTCATCAAATGTTTTTGCAGAGATAGATTTTTTTTTTTGGTCTTTTCAAAAACAACAAATTGACTGATGTCAGAAACCAAAGGGTGGAATTACTGAAGCTGAGCTGATGGCTGGCATTAACTACCAGAACCTCACGGGTCAGATTTCATTCATTTCAATCTCATGGGTTTGAAAATAGTCTAAATCTTTGACCCTGAATTTCCTCTCATTCCACCAGCCTTGCCAGAGTGAGCCATCTCCTTAGTTCCCAAAGTCAGTGCAGCATTGCAAAGCCTACAGAAGTACAGGGTCCTATGAAGCATCTTGTATTGCTTGTGCCTAAAGCCAACACAGAGTTTTAAATGATTACTTTTGTTTCTCAAGCCATCCAGACTTTAAAATATCACCTCTTTATTTAGGTGCTTCAACTCCTAGCCTTTCAGGTCACAGCTCTGAAAGGGCAGTAAGCACGTAAGACATAGTCCAATCTGTTCTTTCTAAAGGATTGCAAACTTCCTATACAACACAACAGCAGAACCACAGTCTTCTGTCAGCACAATAGCCATGTGCCACAATATGCTGGCTTAATTTGTTTTACATATGGAAGATTTGATAAAGTTGAAAGTGTACTGTACACAGTTCCGAGCTACAGCCGAGTTTTATGGCAGGACTTACACAAAATACATGACTAAATGATAAAACAATGTAGTGCTGTTTGTGAGGTATTCACAATGGACTTAAGGTTTGATCGTTTCCTTTGCATCAGTAAGAACAGAAATAAAGCTGACATAGCGGCAGATGGCTGTGGGAATCAAATACAGGCAGTAGCAAAATATACCCATCTCAACACGTTTGATGTGGTTTGCAAGCCCTGTTTTAAATGATTGCATGTGCAATACTACATACTAAGTATTAAAGATACTTCTGTATGCTGTAGGTTATACAGAGAGCAGTAAAGGATTTCCACAATGCATTGGAAAAGTGTATCAATAAAGCCCAGTACTGCAAGTCATATTATTGTTCACCTTCACTGTCAACCCCAGCTCCAGCTCCTACAAATGTGCTAAATACATTTCATAGAAGAGAATGTGTACAATTTCCAGAAACAAATAAAAATAGCATGTAGGGTTGTAGGCTATCCTAAATCTATCTGCAGAACTTCCACTGATATCAATGGGAATTGCATGTATAGAATGCATCCCTATAGAAACAAACAGCCACAACTCTTACACCTTAATCAGAAAAAACCATTAAGGTACTGAGCACAACTTGAATGTATGGTTAACCTGGGCTTTTTCTCTTCAACCAAAAGTCAGGCAGTCCTATTCTCTAGTATCTGTGTAGCAGAAGAATAGCTTTCAGAATTCAAGCCTATGGTGTATTGAGAACTGGACAATCATTTTGGAGAGAGGGGGCATGGCGGGCGGAGCAAGAAAAACCCTGCCCATCCCACCGGCAGCAAGGTGGGGGCGGAGCAGGAAGTATAAAAGGAGAGGCCTCCTGCTCAGTCAGGCTGGAGAAGAAGGACGTCTCTCCACCCACTTGGAGGCCCCAGTCTGACGGCTGCATCACTGAAGGGCTGCCTGTGGCCTGGGTCCCAGAGAGGCTGCTGGAGCTACTGGCCACCTACAACCCTACAGAGGGGTTGCTGGAGCTGCCTGCCGCCTGGGACCTGAAGCAACCACTGGCCACCTATGACCTAAAAGAGCTGCCATCTGCCAGCGACCTCAAGGAGTCACTGGACCTGCCGCCGGCTGATGATGCCAAAGGGCTGTGGAACCTATCCCAAACTGAATACCCTGAGGAGACTGAAGGTGATCCAGAGAGCCAGATATTCCAAGGAAATGGGGGAGGAAGTAGCCCAGGGGAGCTGGACGACAGTTCGGTTGTGTTTTGGCCTGCAGCCGGGTCAGCGAGTTGCAACTGAAGCTCCACTGACTCAGTGGCAGATCTGCCACTGATAGGGACCTGGGATGGGATGCAGTGGAGTTGGGAGGGCCTGCGTCCCCCTCCCCCCATCCCACACCACCCCTCGGGTGGTCACCTCCTACCAGCCGGTGAAGCCTTGGAGGCCATAAAGTATTTGCCCACCCCGCCCTACCAGAAGGGCCAGGGCTAGAGACTGTTTGTTTGCCCAGGGCTAGAGACCGCTTACACATCCTGCCCAGGGCCATCACGTGTTCATTTATCATGACCAGGGCTAGAGACCATTTACTCACCCTGCCCAGGGCTATAGATTGTTTGTCTGCCCTGCCTATGGCCATGGACTGCTGACTCACCCTGCCTAGGGCTGGAGCCAGTTTACTTGCCCTACCCTACTAGAGGGCTTGGGCCATAGACCGCTGAGTCACCCTCCATAGGCCCAGAGACTACTTTACTTGCCCCACCCTGCTTGAGGGCTGGGCCCAGAGGCTCCTCCCCTGCCCGCCCTGCCAGAGAGCCTGGGCTGGGAAACGCTTCAGTGCCGGTGAGTGGCAGAAGGGGCCAGGATCCTGGCCCACCAGCTAATTCCCCCCAGCTAGTTTTCTGCCTGCTGAGGAGCACCAGAATGAGAGGGGGTGTGGCTTCCCTCCCAGACGGACAGAGAGGGACGGCCTGCCACCTTACACATTTGCAACCAGTTCTTGCAAAAAATGCTCTTTGCTACCTGCGTTGCCCATCAGCCAGTGTTACTTAGAGCACTTTATACCTGCTAGTGGTATTATGTCTTAACAGGCCAGTGGTGAGCACTTTAATTTCTTCAAAAAGAAATTACTTCACAGATTCCATATCTGCTACTGTAATGTACATCTCTGTGAAAAACAGTGTCTGGGGAGGTAGAGAGAAGGATTAGTGAACCAGTGTATTACACACCAGCAACTTCATTCTCCCCACTTTCATCAGTCAGCTCTCTTCCCTCTCGAATTCTCTGTGTCCTTCTCCTTCCTTTCAGTCCCTCTTTTCCTTATCTTACTTCCCCTTAGTTCACCTCTTTGCACTAAAGACAAATTGTAAAGGGACAGGAGATAACTGGCTCACTATATGCAAGTTTGCTCCACTTCTTTCAAAGTTTAAAGAAGCTAAAGAAAGGTCTCTCTCTTATGCTCAGCTGTGTTTATTTTTCACTGCCTGCAGCACTACTATTGTCCTTCAGATCTGTTTATTTTCTATCCACTGCTTGCCCAGCAGCAGCAGCACAGTGTAGAAAGCTTTGCTCTTGTACATCACAGCAGGAGCCATCCTCAGCGTCTATTGGGCTATGTCAACAGAGTTACAGGTGGGCAGGCAGCAGAAAATAAACAACTATAGAAGATCTAGGATTAAAACTCATGTAGCAGACTCAGGCACAGAGAGGACTGGGTATGGCAGTCAACTTCATTTGATGGAAGAGGCTGGGAGCATGGGAAGTACTAAAGAAGATGGGACAGTTGCAGAATTTGGGGTGGGTTAACCATAATTGTATAGTTTTTGTTGTTGTTCTGGTTTTGTTTTACAGCTATTGTCATTCCTCCTTTTGATTCTCATGTACTCAATAGCTACTGGAGGGTGGCTCTGGATGCCGTGAGTCATCCTCAGACAGTAAAATGGATTAATTGCCTGATATTTCTCCTCTGATGCCCCTCAAAAAGCTCTCCTTGGTGGCACTCCTGCCCTTGGCCCTTTCTGAAGTGGAAGGCAGTCAGTATTCTATTTGGTAAAGAAAAAGTGAACAATAAATGAAACAGTTTAGAAAGCGAAATGGTGACACAACCAAATTACCATTTCAATTTTCTGAAATGGCTCTTATTGATAGGAACCTTTTATGGATCCCAATCTTTTGGACTCACATTGGAAAAACCCTGTTCAGATGAGGAATGCCCATCTTCTGTCTGACAAGGCTCTTTTCCCTATTTGGAGATGCCAAGATTAAGAGCCACATTCTTCCTCTGAGCATACAGCTTCCATTGATATCATCAGAAGCCCCATTCATATTTCCAGCAGCAGAATTTGTCCTTTAAATGGTAAACATCATTTTGTTTAAAAAAACTCTTAAAAATGTCCTCATTACTAGTGTAAAGCATTATTACAAGCAACTGCTTAGATCACTGCTCCTGTAATACCACCTTCTTTGACATTCAGCACCAAAAATTGGGAAAGGTGATGCTGGACTGGTTCTTTAATGCTAATGAATTCTAATACTTGCTATACCAGCAAAATACATCAGCTTTACTGTCAATCATATTTTCATTGTGAACTTTTAAAAAATGTATATTTTAATTAAGTTGACATTTTCACTTCACAGGTTTTTGGAAATTCCCATCTGACATTTTCATATTGTGTGTCCTACAGTACTTTGCTTGGATTGCATTTTCTTTGAGAAACTAAGCCATCCATTTTCCAGTCTCAACCCTTAAGATTCACTGATTTCCAGATGTGATAAGGTGCACCAAAAGTATACTTCTAGTCTAAAAACACACTCAACCTCTCAACTGCTCCAAAAAATAGAAATTAAAAAAAACCCAGATGATGCATTTCTTTTCTGGTCTACTCAATTTACCAACACCTTTAACTGGACCACTTCTATTGAAGCAGATAACAGATGAAGAAACTAGTGGATGAGTAGATACAAAGATTTGTATATACTCACTAGCAATGTACAATGTGAAAAAGGTCTTAACATAGCCTGGGCTTTTCTCAGAATTTGCAATTCACATCCTCTCTGTTCATCTCACTGCTTCTAGACACACAAACAAGGATAGCCACATACACAAAACAACCAACCACTCCATTCTCTTACTGATTCCTGGTGGAATACTGGGTTAAATTTAAGTTTTTGATCCCCATCTTCAAAGACTTCTGTGGGATTGGCCAAATATACCTGCGAGACCACCTCAGCCTGTTTGATCAGGGCCTCCTATGACAGCTATATTCCACTGGAAAAATGGAACTGCCAATCTCAAAAGGGTAAACTGTGCACACAAGAGACAGAGCATTTGGATGTGTGGCCCACAAATCTGGAACTCCCACCCAGAACTGATCAGAATGACCATGAACTTTAAAGCAAAATGCAAAACCCACTTCTTACATCTAGTGATATTAAATCTCATTCCGTGAAAACTCTGAGAATCTTTCCGTTCCATATAAAATCCAATATCAGCTGTTTTAGAGAGAGAGAATATGTGAACACGTACTACACGAGCAACATTAAGGCTGCACAAACAGACAAGTCAGCACATTTTAACTTAACCAACATCCATGGCTGATACCATTCCTGTTAAATAAAAGACAAAAGAAAAAGGCCTAACTGCACTGGAGAATGGAATATTAGCCTTAAGCTTAAAGACCCTGAATTTTATCTATTTGCATCTCCACCTTAATTTCTGTGGATTTAGTTTCACACACTGAATTTCACATTATTATATGTACATTTGTGTTCTGAAGTCCTTTCTTTTTAAAAGTAAATGGTGGGAGGAGCAATGAAAAGTAAAATACTCTTCAATTAATAACATGAGAGCTGAATCCAGAATAATTACTCTGGTAATAGAAGGAAACCCATGAACAGAGAAAGAAACAAGATTTACAAATACAAGCCAGAGAAGTAGTCAGGTTTCCGCTATTGCTTCCAGGGTGGATTTCATTCCATAAAATATAAAGTGATTTACTTAATTAGGAAAAAGCACACATAGTTGAGTGTTAGTACCACCCTGTCACCTCTCTTCCCATCATCTTCAGCTCTTCAGCCAAGGGATCTGAAGGGTAACAAGAAGGGTTTCTACAGGTATGTTAGCAACAAGAAGAAGGTCAGGGAAAGTATGGGTCCCTTACTGAATGGGGGAGGCAATTTAGCAACAGATGATGTGGAAAAAGCTGAAGTACTCAATGCTTTTTTTTGCATCTGTCTTCACAGACAAGATCAGCTCCCAGACTACTGCACTGGGCAGCACAGTATGGGGAGAAGGTGAGCAGCCCTCAGTGGTAAAAGAACAGATTCAGGATTATTTAGAAAGGCTGGACGTGCACAAGTCTATAGGACCAGATGCAGTGCATCCAAAGGTTCTGAGGGAGTTGACTGATGTGATTGTAGAGCCATTGGCCATTATCTTTGAAAACTCGTGGCAATCGGGGGAGGTCTCGGATGATTGGATAAAGACAAATATTGTGCCCATCTTTAAAAGGAAGAAGGTGGATCTGGGGAATTACAGACCAGTCAGCCTCACCTTAGTCCCTGGAAAAATTATAGGGCAGATCAAGGAATGCATTTTGAAGTACTTGGAGGAGAGGAAGATGATCAGGAACAGTCAGCATAGATTCACTAAGGGTAAGAAATGCCTGGCCAACCTGATTGCCTTCTATGATGAGATATGGGGAAAGCAGTGGATGTGGTATACCTGTGGATGTGGGGAAAGCAGTGGATGCGATATACCTTGACTTTAGCAAAGCTTCTGATATGGTCTCCCTCAGTATTCTTGCCAGCAAGTTAAAGAAGTATGGGTTGGATGAATGTACTATAAGGCAGATAGAAAGCTGGCTGGATCATTGGGCTCAGTGGCTAGTGATCAATAGCTCAATGTCTAGCTGGCAGCGGATATCAAGCGAAGTGCCCCAGGCGGTGGACCTGGGATGGTTTTGTTCAACATCTTCATTAATAATCTTGATGCTGGGGTGGATTGCACCCTCATCAAGTTTGCAGATGATAGTAAACTGGGGTAGATACCCTGTAGGGTGGGGATAGGATATAGAGTGATCTAGACAACTTGGAGGATTGGGTCAAAAAATTCTAATGAGGTTCAACAAGCACAAGTGAAGAGTGTTGCACTTAGGATGGAAGAATCCCATGCACTAGGAACCAACTGGCTAAGTAGCAGTTCTGCAGAAAAGGACCTGGAGGTTACAGTGGACAAGAAGCTGGATATGAACCAACAGTGTGTCCTTGTTGCCAAGAAGGCTAATGGCATATTAGGAGCCAGGGGCGTAGCCAGAAGTGATTTTCTGGCAGGGCCTGTGATTGACTCAGGTGGGCCTGGACCACTTCCTGCTTCTGGCCACGTGACCAGAAGCGGGAAGTTTGGAGAGCGACCGGCCCAAGAAACTAAGCTGCCGGACCTCCAGTTACCTTGGCAACTAGAGCTTCAGGCAGCTTAGTGATTCTCTGCCGGTCCCGAAGTTTGGGTAGCGACTGGCTCAGGGTAGCTTAAATGCCTCAGGGTAGCTTAAATGGAGCATTGGCAGAAGCAACAGATTGGGTGAGTCTGCTTTCAAGGTGGGTGGACTGTGGCCCTGTTAGGAGCATTGCCAGCAGATTGAGAAAAGTGATTATTCCCCTGTATTCAGCACTGGTGAGGCCACAGCTGGAGTATTGTATCCAGTTTTGGGCACCCCACTACAGAAAAGAGGTTCACAAATTGGAGAGAGTCCAGTGGTGGGCAATGAAAATTATTAGGGGGCTGAAGTACATGACTGAGAGGCTGAGGGAACTGGGCTTATTTAGTCTGCAGAAGAGAAAAGTATGGGGGGATTTGATAGCAGCCTTCTACTATTTGAAGAGGGGGTTCCAAAGAAAATGGAGCTAGGCTATTCTCAGTGGTGGCAGATGACAGAACTAGGAGCAATGGTCTCAAGTTGCAGTGGGGGAGGTTTAAGTTGGATATTAGGAAAAAGTTTTTCACTAGGAGGATGGTGAAGCACTGGAATGGGTTACCTGGGGAGGTGGTGGAATCTCCATCCTTAGAGGTTTTTAAGCTGCGGCTTAAAGCCCTGGCTGGGATGATTTAGCTGAGGTTAGTCCTACTTTGAGCAGGGGGTTGGACTAGATGACCTCCTGAGGTCCCTTTCAACTCTAATCTTCTATGATTCTATGATTCTGTAGGATTATACTGGACCCATTGATTACATGAAGGTGGTCATTAATTGACTTTCCCCTTTAATTTGGGGGAGGGGTGGCATATTCTGGGCAAGGAAAACATTGAAAACCAGCACCCTATTCCAAAGACCACCCCACTTCATTTATAATTAGGGAAGGAGCAAGGTGATCATGATCTCCTAACACCTCTTTGTCACCCATAGGTTGAAAATGTGTGCCATAAACCCTTGCTGGAGAGAAGAGTTCAGAACAAATGAAGTGAAATATTCTGCAAGGGCAGAGCCACATTTAACAAGCAAAATCCCTACCACTTCTCTGAGCTCAAACATTTGATTTAAAACTTTGTTATGCAAAAGGCCAATAAACCTCAGTAGGGAGAAGGAGCTGATGATGATGCAGAGTGTCCTTGACATCAGATGAAAAAAATGAAGAGGCATGCATTGGGCTTCCCTTTATTAAGAGTTCACAATTTACAGCATCATCAAGTACCTTTTTCAGTTCCACTAGCATCCTTGTCACAACATTTTCCCGGTCAACAGAACCTTGTATCCAAATGTCTCAAGGTGAAATACAGTCTACTTACAAGGCCACAGTGAAATAGCAATGCAGCAATACTAATCATGTCATGCTGCAAGAACTGGATTCTGAGAAAGCATCAAAAAAATTCTTCTGTAGCACTTAGATTAATAGATTTCAAGCCAGAAGAGACCATTAAATCACTTAGTCTGGACTCCTGTATATAACACTGGCCAAAGAATTTCATCCAGATACCTCTGTATTGAACCCAATAGCTAGTGTTTGACTAAAGTATAACTTGTGTTTAGCTTCCAGAAAGTCATCCAGCCTTCATTTGAAGACATCAAGAAATGGATAATATACCACTTCCCCTGGTAGTTTGTTCCAATGGTTAATAACCCTCACTGTTAAAAATGTGTGTCTTATTTGTGAAGTGAATTTGTCTGGCTTCAGCTTGCAGGCACTGGTTCTTATTATGTCTTTCTCTGCTAGATTAAAAAGTCCATTAGCACATGGTATTTTCTCTCTATGAAGATACTTACATACTCTAATCAACCACTCCTCAGTCTTCTTTTTGATAAGATAAACAGACTGAACTCTAAGTCTACCACTGTAAGGCATTTTCTCCAACCCTGGTAACATTTCTGTGACTCTTCTCCACATCTTCTCTAATTTTTCAACATTCATTTTAAATTGCAAAAACCAGAACTCTACACAGAATTCCAATATCTGCCTGACCAATTTCACAAGCTGAAGTAAAATTCACCTCCCTACTCTTGTTCACTACTCTCCTGTCTGTTTATACATCCAAGAATCACATAAGCCCTTTTCGCCACAGCATCAGCATCCTTTACAGAGTGACTGATTTCCCATATACAGTCCTCCATTCCATGGGTGTGGCCTGTCTTCTTTGTTCTTAGATATATAACTTTGCATCTGACTGTATTTAAACACATTTTCTTTGAGTAGATCCCGTTTATCAAGAAATCCAGATTGCTCAGTTTGACTGCCGGGTCTTCATCATTATTTACCATTCCACCAACATTTCTCTCATCTGAAAGTTTAGATTTTATATTTACTTTTAGATATATGATGAAAATGTTGAATAGTCTTGGGCCTGGCACTGATCCCTGTGGGTCCCCATTAGAAACACATAGAGCTAATGTTTTAATCAAAATGTCATGTGCTACTAAGTCAAATGCCTTACAAAAGCCTAAGTCTATTACATTTACACAGCTATCTTTATCAGCCAAACCTGTAATCACACCAAAAAATGGAATTAGGTTTTTTTTTGACCAAACCTATATTTCATAAAACCACATTGACTGGCATTAATTATAGCTGCATACTTCTTATTGATTGAATCGCATATCAGCTTTTTCATTGTTTTGCCTGGGATTGATGACAGGCTGATAGGTTGATGGCCCTATAATTCCCCAGGTCATCCCACTTGCCCTTGTTGAACATTAGCATGACTTCAGTATTCTTCCACTCTTCTGGAATGTTCTTACTGCCATTAGACAGAAAAACAGCCAGTCCTCCTGTCTGGATCCTTCCCACCCATACTTGCCAAATGTTATAAGTTGGGCTTTAACATCCATAGTCATCCAGTGGTACTGAAAAGTCTTGGCTCTTCTAAACTCTTCTAGACAGCTGTTCCTGAACTTCTGCAGCCATATCTTGAATTCATCAGCTGACTGCATCATTAGAGAAGGGCATTGCTTTGACTTCACCGGCAGCAGCAAATCCCTACTTAACAATAATGACCGTCAGAACCCCAGGCACACTCAATGTTTACTCAGTTATAATGAGACTTGGCATTTTTCACGATTCACAGTTTCTTGAAGTATGATGCCTAGAGGGCTCTCCTGTTTACAGCATCATTACCATGAACAAAACAGTCTTCTGATTCTGTAATCCCATAAGTTTTTGTTTGCAGAATTCAATGGCTTGCTTTCATAAAGATGGAGGTTGTTCTCCAAACAGTTCAGTGCTCCTTCATTTTAATGGCTGTATGCATGTAGCTACTGCAACAACTCTTTTGAGGTATCATGGTTCCAGACAAGCATTTTGGTTCATGTTTTGGTCTAAGTCCACCAGAAAGAAAAGTTGGGCACTGGAGGTGGATCTACAGAAGGAAGAAAGAAAAGGAAGGTGGTTGATACCACTCTGCTGCCTAGCTCCATAGAACACAACAGCAAGCAATCACTGAAATCAATTCATTTCCCTTTAATGAGAAGGAGCAGCAGCTACAGGCAGGTCCTAGCGTAACAAGGAGACCAAAAACCCCCCATACTTTGGTGCTTGAATCCATAACATATATGTTCCATTTATAAATGTTACATCTGACAAATTAGACTGTCCTGGAAAGAGGAATAAAAAAATATCTTGGAAGGCATTGTAAGCCTGGAAAGAAAATGTTCTGAAAAATATAAGAAACTTTTGTCAATAGATTTTAATAGAGGAGTGATGTAATGGTTAAATTTAGCTGACAAATGTTAGTCACACATACAATCTGGCCATAGGATTTTGAATTAATTGCAACCTATTCAGAATCTGGTATTTTCAATTAACTGAAGCTTATTCACATCTGGCAAGCTAGCAAACAGAGAAAGGGAGCTTAGCGGAAGCCTGCCATGAATACACATTTGGACAGTCTGGGAGAGCATCAGTGTCACTCTGGGAATGTTCCTGGCACAGTAAAAGGAAAACATCAAAGACATTGCAGATTTAAAACTGTCTCCAAGAGTGCAATCTGTAGTGACAGGAAATGGAAAAATCATCCTCCAAAGGAACTGTGAAGGAAGAGGCTATTCCAAGATGATATTCAGTTCTGCACAGAAAGCTTGTGTCTTGCCAGGATTCCACTAAAGCAAAACATTGTACAGCTTTGGCCGAAGCTCAGAAGCACATCTTTAGGGCAGCCCAGAAACCACAGGAACCAAATCAGTTTTGGAAGCGACAGTTCAGTGAGGATGTCTGGTCACCTGCCTGGCACATCTAATATTTTAAAAGGCTAGGGTAATCAGGACACCAGCATTCAACAACAAAAGGCTAATAAGGGTCGGAGATGGAATCCTGAAGAGCGAGGAGAAGACAAAATCAACTAGAATAACTATCAGAGAGCCAGTCTGACACCAGACCAAGAATGCCAAAATAATACCCATAGTAACCCAGCAGTGTCCCTTCAAAGTGTATGTTGCCTAAGCATGATTGATGGAATCAAAAGCTGCCAATAAACACAAGAAAAGCAACAGGAGAGAACTTTGATCCCAGTATCATAGAAAACTATGATAATCCATGCACGTACTCTGTGTGAAGTGCCCATACGCATTGTGCATGTTATTGAGGATAGATAGACGGTATTAACTGACATAAGCCTTCGATATGACAATTCTGGGTATAGGAAGGATTTTTGTAAAGTGGGGAGATAGATTCATAAGCTATTCAAAGCCTAACAGCCTTGTTATTAAGAACATACCAAAATCAATCTATATTAAAATACTCAAATGTAAGAGATGCAGAGAGTACCAAAGCGATAAAATTCCTAAGTAAATCTGTGATAGCAATCCTGCCTCACACATTGTCTGTAAATTTCCCTACTGCACAGACATCGGAGAGGACTCTAGTAAAGTATAAACCCTAGATTATTATAATGAAACATTTGTATTTTGCACCAGCAAAGTATACAGTGAATAAGGACATGGGTTCTGTAAACATTGTTTACATCTGAGATGAACTTGGCACAGCTCAGTTAAGGAGGCTAAAATTGCCTCCTTTATGGCTCCCTTCTCCTGAGGCCAGCCAAGGATTGAGTCAATCCCTGATGTAATAGAGCAAACTCTGCTCTAACTTACACACAGCTGTCTAAGGCCCCACGGAGCTGTTCTAGCCACTAGGGATCACCATCAAAGAGGCACAAAGCAGCCATAACAAGGCTGAAAATATGGTTCACTATCCCTGACATAAGGCTCTTACAAGCTACTCCTACATAAAATATAATATTTACATACAAGTACACCATATATATCTATCAGCCAAAAGTTGGAGCAGTAGTAAACAATGGACAACATCCAGCAATCAAGAGAGAGCTCTGCAGCATGTATACCTAAATAATTTTTCATATTTGTTTCGTTTTTGCTCAGGTATTTGTATTACAGACCATTGGATGGATCACTGCTTGGACATTCTCACATCCATTTTTAGTTTTGTTTGCTGAAGTTGAAACCAAAGCTCTACGCCTGTGGTTCTTTGTTTTCAGCTCACATTCTCTCTGAAAGATCATCCCAAAGGGCCGTTGGATTTTGGTCACTGGATGATTTGGGGCCATCTTATGCATAGTGCATCAAGAAAAAATGAGGGAGGAAAGGGATGGAGGCTTCAGGATGCTGGCAGTGTGCTGCTGCGGGATAGGCAGCCTACAGAACATGGTAACAAACTTTTTTACTTCTTGCTATTAGGGAAAAAGGTCCAGTGGGAACAATTTTTGCTCACATCCTAGACCAACAGAAGGAACTAATTGGCTACTGAGTACAAATAATACACCAAATACTTATTTCCAGTTTATCTCTTGTGGATTTCTAGCTAGGTATTGTAATATGCTATGCTGTATAAACTATCTTTTTCTGGCTATCTAACTTGCATTGTCTCTTTTTTGTCATCTCAGTGTTCTAATTAGTCTACCCTGGCTTGCATTGAAATAGTTTGTCTTAATCTGACAGATTTGGTGCAATACTTTAGTCAATCTAGTAATTTAGTAACATAAAGCTTGTCTCTGACTCATTTGTCTCTTGTCTCATTAACTCATATCATTGCCATCATGATGTAGTCTCCACTAGAGATGGACCTAAATCATATAGCTAAATCTAAACTTCCCCAGTATTTGAGAAGTTTGGATGTGGATCTATCTTTCCTGCTTAATGCCATTTCTTCATCTTCAGAGACATTTACAGAATTTTTCGCTGTACCTTGCAATCATATTGAAAATGTTCTGCATAGACATAAATGATAATGTGCTTATTTTGTGCATTTCCATACCATCATAATGACCTTAAAGACATTTTTATAATTCAATTACTATTTACATGAATAAGTACTGAATAAGTAAATGAATAAGACATTACTAAGTTGCAAAAGTTACTGTAATATATGTAGTTCATTTTCACACTGATGTCTTGGTCATATACAAACGTTTTATAATACTAAGTTATTAAATATAAATGGTTTTCTAAAGATGTCAAGAAAAGAAGTTAGCTATACTGTATTACACAGCCAGAGGGACACAGGTGAGGGATTGCAGGTGACCTTTGTTATCACTGATGTAAAATTTACGTTTTTCTTCATATTTCTCTCGTAGTTTGAAAAGGAGTCCTCTCACACAGAATTTAAAGAGAACTAGTTGATATTAAATGAGATATTATTATGTAATGTAACTCACTGTTAACTAGGAATAAGTTGCAAGAGACAAAGATACCCATTGGAACAAATTCAGAGGTAATAAATGGAAGAAGGTCATTATGGTAGACATCATGGTCCCCTTCGAGAATAGGACCCTGGCCTTCCATGACGCCCAAGCTCAAAAGAAGGAGAAATACACCCCCCCCCACACACACACACCCTGGCTGACGCCTTGAGAGCAAAAGCCTATGAGCTGCAAACAAACACGTTGATCATTGGAGCTCTGGGCACATGGGACCCCTGCAACAAGCAAGTGCTGCAGGCATACAGAATCAGTTGGCATTACGCTCAGCTGATGGGGTGTCCCATGGTGTCGGAGACTATCAGGTGGTCCAGGGACATCTACACAGAATACATCACTGGGAATAGGCAATACCAGGAGCAATGAGCCAAAGCACAATGGAAAAGCGAAGCAAAGAAACATTTTTGTTTCGTGGATCATATTTGCTGAAGGACTACCTATCCTGAATTTATCATTCAATGAGGGACATTCAACACTCTTCGCTATACTTGCTTTCCACTAACCGACCTCAGTATTTCTTTTGTCTGAGTGATGTACACGAATGTTTGAATGCTTATATCTCACCTGTATCACTAAATTGATAACCCTTAATCTGGGATAATGCAGATTATGTACTATTTGTATTGCATAACTGTCGAACCAAACCTTGTACCTTTTGGATAATCTATGTATTATTCCCAGATGTACAGAAATTCTTTCCTTCAAAAACTTTGTATTTGATCATTTTATAATATTAGCTTTAATAAAAAATTTTAAATATGTAAAGTTGTCTAAATCAATCTCACACTCCCTTAGATATTGGTAATAGATTTAAGGCAATCTTAACCAATGTGACTTATGTGCAGAAGAACTCTAACAAGGTGTAAGAAGATATACAATGAGGTAGCACTCTTGAGCATAACTCTTCTGTCTCCTCAGCATGTAAGTGACACCATCTCAGATTCCTTTATGCACCAGCAGAGTGGGTATAACTAAATCTAGGAGAGTTTGGAACAAATTCAAATGTGACTAGGAAAGTCTAGAGAGTTTGGTATAATTTACACTCTAAGGGCACAAGAAGAACCCATATCCTATACCAATTTAGACTCTCTCTACACTTAGACTCTCTTACACTCAGACTTAAATATTTATTTAGACTCCTTTAGATTCACCAGGTCAAATTTAGAGGTGATGTGTAAATTAGATCCCTGTATACTAACTAAACTTTTTTAGAGCTGCTTTCATTCACTCTACTTTAACATACTCCTCCTTCTGACCCCTTCCTGGGTAAGCTACAGTAATTTAGACTCTCTAACACATCAGTAGAGTAGATGTAAGTACATGTAAGGTGTTGATTCTGGACACTTTGTGATCAGTGTGGATACCAGTGAGACACGGTACGCCCGATTTGCAGATCACTAAGGTTTAATGTGCAATGTTTTCTGTAAATATACTAGTTAGATACAAAGACTAAAATTAACTACAATGTATCATACTCACTAAGCCTGGAGAGCTAAGCAGTTACTCAGAAGCCTGTATACAGGAACGGCTTTCTTCAGGGGCCCCGCCAGGGACTCAGTGGATCCTCTGGTCCAACCAGCAGCACCTCCCGCGGAGTCAGGTGTTGATGGAGCACCCCCCTTTGTCTAAGTGATGACTACTTATACCCTTCCATAAACAACCTTCACCTAATTATCTCTCTCTCATTATCATATATGCTAATTACCTACAGTTTCCACCCTTAACTACATTCCATTCTCACCATAATAATTGGGGTCATCAAAACAACATCTGGTGTTAGGAAAATTAATGTCCCTTGGCAATAAAACATTATACCCCCAGACATTCAAGGATAACTTTTTGTTCCCATCACTATTATCTATGTGCAGCTGCAAGCATACAGTATCTGTATTTGGTCTTATTATGTGCCATGCTATGCAGAAACTGAGACATCTATAAGGTTAATCAGTCTCTCTGCCAACTGGAAGATGTCATGCTACGGGGGTCAGAATAGCCAAGCAAGCAACTGAAGCTATGCTAGGCCTGTAGGACAGTGGTCAAGCAACTCAGATTTTACTGGGCCTCCAACATAAGGCAGTGGTTCCCAACCTGTAGCCCACAGGGTCTTTCAGAGTGGCCTGTGGTTCCTGTTCCACTGTCTGCAGAAGGGAGACGCTGCATAAGTACCCAGGCAGAGCATGTTGCCAGTGCAGGCTCCTTGCTGCAGCCAAGGGGACAGGAGATCGGCGCTCCCCTCCCCCTGGTTGTAGCAGAGAGCATGGCAAAGTGCTCTGCCTGGGTCCCTAGGCGCTGGAGCCAGAGGGAGGGGAGCACGGACCTCCCCCATTCCCCTGGCTGCAGAAGGCAGTCACTGTCTAGGGACCCAGATGGAGCGCACAGTTCCCTGCCGCAGCCAGACTGATAGGAAATCCTCCTCGCTGAACTCTTTCCCTCTGGCTGCAGTGGGAGGGCAGAGGGAGACTGCCGGCAGAGACTGGTGGCCCTTCAGGGTTGTAAAAATTATATTTGGGGCTCTCAAGCTAAAAAGGTTGGGAACCACTGGTCTAAGAGATTCTAAATTAAACAGAAACTAAGTTACTGTAGGGGCGTAGAGATTACAGAGACCCAACACACTATAGCTGGAGTGAATGTCAGACAGTCTATTTCCTGTTTATAGACTCTTATTTCCTTGCTCTTTGCCCCCTAGTGGTCAATTCAAACATTCAGAAGAAGCACAACATCCCCCCTTCTGGAAAGGAAGGCTGATCCAAACTTTAAACAACACACAACAGGAACAATATTTCAAACACAAAACAAGAATAAAAAGGCCTCTGATGGACAAAGTAGACAGCCTGACCCTTCAGCCTTATGTCAGTATTTAGTCTGGCGTTATAAGACATTCGGTTATTAGTCCTCTACTTTCTTGAATGCTCAAGATTTGATGTAATCCTGCAGGAAAACAGGAGGCTGCCTTTCTCTCATCGGATATCTCCTTGCAGGAAGAAAATATGGAGGATATGCTGGTGGTTCTATGTGGACAGGTGGAGTGTTCAGTCTGGGGCAGCAATCAAGGTGTATTGGATGTCCACCTGGTGACACAAAAAGATGACACTAAAATCAATGGATGATTCCTTCTTGCATCCTAACAAAGTAGGATTGAGGTGTCCTGGCATATCCCTGCAATGTTCCCTTTTCCTGAGAATCTTCCACACAAACGGGATCTCCTGGATTCAGTAATCTCAAAAATTTGACTCTATGGTGTCTGCCAAAGTCCCTCTTCTGAGGGGTTTTATACTGACCTTCCTTTTTCTGTAGTCTCGGGAAGTCAGGCCAACAAGAACCGTGTTAGGAAGAATGGTTGGAATAGTGGAACTCCGTTCTCATCAACAATTCCACAAGGCTAAATCCATTTGCTAGAGGTGCTGACTGGTATACCAGAATGGCAAGATGAGAATCTGAGGATTTAAAAAGAAATTGTTTTATTGTCTTTACTACAAGTTCTGCTTTACCACTACTCTGAGGTCACTGTGATCTGGATGTGGCATAAATGAAAGTGTAGGTATCTGCAAACTTCTTAAAGGTCTCAGAGGAAAATAGAGGACCAATGTCAGAGATGACCTGCTCTGGAATCATGAAATGGGCAAAGAGTGGTTCTAGTCTCTCCACAACTGCATTTGACATAGTATTGAGCAACCTGGCAACTTCAATGAATCTTGAGAAATAATCAGTCATTAAAAAATAGGTTGGATTATCCAGACAAAAAAAAAAATATCAGTCCCAACTTTCTGCTATGGCTTATCTGGCAAACAGTAACAATGGTTCCAGTGGGTTGGTTCTCAGGTAAATACAGATATGACATGTCTCAACTCTGTTGTAATCTGGACAGCGGTTCCTTCTGGGTTCTCAGGGCTTTCAGGCCTCTTTTCTGGCTGTTTTGCTATTAGCTCTGGGCAGCTTTTTGGCTGTTCTGGCTGGGATGGAGGCCTTACTTGTGTGTTTTCCTTTCCCCCTTTTCTCTTTTTGAAGGGACATTCTATGGCCTGTTGGGTCTTTATTCAATCCCATTCTGACACCATGTAGAGATTACAGAGACCCAGCATACTATTGTTGGCATGAATGCCAGACTATCTTTATTTCCTGTTTACACGACTCTCACCACCTTGCTTTATGATGCAGAGTGGCTGCTCTACATATACACAACTAACACCACAGGTGGTCTAATATACCACATGATTTCTGAATTTAGCTCACTGACTCCAGAGTAGACATTTCCTGTGATCACGCCTTTTGACACTTACACATAATGTTTTGAATGCTGTCAACAGGCACTTCTAAATCCCTGCCATTCTGCATTTACTGAAAGTTAGGATCTCTGGTAATTGACGCTCTCACCAATTTCAATTATATGTCAGAATAGGCATAGCTGTTACATTAGTAAATTGAAGTCATTGGTGGGCTACACAAAATCAAGTGGGCTTACTTAAGCAGCCATTCTGCAGCAAGGGGAAGGTATGAACAAGAAATTTACATTTCTTCAGAGGGATGTTTCAACCCTCATGTCCAGAAGAAACTAATTTTCACCTGTGCCCAGCTTGGGGTAATCCAGATAGTATAAGTATAAATGGACACAAATCTGACATAAAAAATGGTAACATCCATAAACCAGTCGGAGAGCACTTCAATCTCCCAGGACACTCTGTCACTGACTTGAAAGTTGCCATACTTCTACAAAAAAACTTCAAAAACAGACTTCAAAGAGAAACTGCTGAGCTAGAAATCATCTGCAAACTTGACACAATCAAACTGGGTCTGAATCGGGACTTGGAATGGTTCTCTCATTACAAGAAGTAATTGTCACTGTTCACACATTCTCACCTCCTAATCAATGGTTGTGAATAGGCCTCAATACTCTAACTGAATGGACTTTGCTTTTATCTACCTTCCCCATTGTTGTTACTTACTCTTGGATATGTATATATATACACCTCCTATGTGATTTCTATTCATTACATCTGACGAAGTGGGTTACAGCCCATGAAAGCTTATACCTGCAGAAATTAAATTTGTTAGTCTTTAAAGTGCTACAGGACTCTCGTTGTTTTTGCAGTATAAGAATGAGAGACAGTGGCCTCCACTTCATCTCTCTCCTCCTTCATTTCTGCTCATGATATCAATCACTGTCAAAGAACTGAACTAAGGGGGAGTGGTAACAGGCTGAAAGGAGACCCCGCCTGTGAAACTTACTGCAGCGTATGGTGAGATAAAACCTTTTACTTTTAAGTTAGCTTCTTAAGTTAGGTATTAGTTTGCATTTTACTCTTTTTTTTTTTTTTGTAAACAATCCTTGACTTTTATGCATCATCACTTGTAATCACTTAAAATCTATCTTTCTGTAGTTAATAAACTTATTTTATTGTTTTATCTTAACCAGTGTGTGTGGATTAAAGTGTGGGGAAAACTCCATTTGGGATAACAATGCTGGTGCATTAGCATTTTCCTTTGATGAAATGATGGACTTTCTATGAGCTTGTACTGTTCAGGAAGGTATTGAATGTACATTTCTAAGGGAACAAGGCTGGGCCTAGGAATTTTTGGGTGTTGCCCCCTACGTAATTCATGAGTGACTGGACAGAGTTCTCATGTATTTAGCTGGGAGTGAATTTGCATGGTGAAGGCTGTGTGAGCGGGCAAGGAGTGGATGTTCTGACAGCAAAGTAGTGTAATAGGCACCCCAGATTAGAGAATTAAGGAGACACAGCTGTTCAACAGTCCATATTGTACCCTGAGGAAGGTCACAATAGGTTTGTTTGGCATGATGTGTATAAATTAGACAGATATCACTGATATGTGTTTTTTTTTTTTTAACTTTACTATATTCTTTTGTTAACTGAGTAAATTTGAAATGTCTATAATGAGCCAGCAGTGCTAACAGTGAATTCTTTTGGCAAACTGAAGTAAATGTTTATCACACACAAATAATGCTCATATCAAGCAGTATTTCATCCACCCAAAGGAACTTCCTTACTTTTATTTTAATATTAACCTTCTACTATGTCACACAAATTAGAAGAAACAATACGAACCCTACGTAGAAATTAGAAAGAATTAAAAATACAATGGACTGGATTGCACAAGATATTCAAAATGAGATACAGCGCTCTTCACCTCTATGTCACTAATTCAAGTCTGACCAGATGGAGATTCACAATTGTTACCATACAACAGCTGCCTGCCTGAGTGAACTGAAATCAATGACCTCAGTTCATTTTCTGATAGGCATCAGTCTACATCACAAAGACAACCAAAATGATGGGGACACTTGGCAGACTGAGCAAAAAGGCTAAATACTGAAAAGTTATGGAGACTGAACTACATTTTAATCCATAGTGTTGGACAAGATCCAGGATGAGATCAAAGTAAATTGGTGGTATACGGAGGGTAATGTTATAATACCATTTCCGATGCTGTGCTTATTCTGCAATAGAGGAGTTCACTGTGCCATCAGTATGGAAGCTTTTGTATATGCAAAGATATGAAACCAATTATGCTAAACACATATCTATCTTAGATTTTCCATCACTGTTGTATCCAGGCTTCAAAAAGGGGAACCTGCAAAAGAGGTTAGTAGCCTCAGCAAAGAATCAAATTCACTGATGGTTTGAGAGAGAAAAAGTGCAACAATTACTAATGAGTGCTTAGCCACACCCTCAAGCCCTTTTACTTTTGTTCTGGGGTGCCATTTAGGGAGGGTGGGGGACATTTGACCCCCCGAGTTTCATACTCTAGCCGGGCTCCAGCTCGCTTCACGTGGACACACCCAGATGTGCAGTGAATGAGCACTGGTACTTTAAGACAGGAGTGCAGTGCTCTTTGTAGGTGTGTGCTCCTCTGTGTTACTCCCATACACTGCTCTGATGGTTGCTCCGTGCTGTGCCTCTTCTGGCTAACGCCTTGGGCCCAGGCTGCTACTTCCCTGAACTTCCCTGAGGCTGAGGGGCGTGTCTGTGAAGTGGGGTGGATTGCTGGTCCCTGGATCCTGTGTCTTCTTCATCCTCCAGTCTGCCAATTGCAAATTCCCCTTCCCCCCAAAATCTGATCTAATGCTCTCAGACCCTTATCTGCCAAATGGAACTGTGTCACCTTTAATGATCATCATATTTTTGAGAAGTTTTCTAAACTTTCACAATTGAAGTATACTGCTGTTTGCCATGCAATCACTGGACACCAGTGTTTTTCCTGACATGAGGTAGCATTATTTCTAAAATGTCTAGAAAAGTTCCCTAAAGGAATTAAAGGAAAATTATCAGAGAGGGTAAAATGATATACAGCAGTAATATGGTGAGGTAGTTCTGAATTATCCAGAGGGATTTCTTTTCAGATCTCCTTGGCTTCTTATTTCATCTCCAGTGTTTCAACAATAAGAGCAAAAGCTACCTCCAGAATGCCCCTTCAGGTTCCTATGCACAAATGTTGGACAATAACAACTTGTGATGTGTTTAAGGATCTAGCTCTCAGTTCAACTTTATACCTAGGTACCCCCTTGTAAAATAGCTTGCTCCCCCAACCCTCAATGAAAGCATCCTGTTTTGGATGATCTCCATACAGATGGACATTTTACCATAGTAAATTCATTGCAATTGGTCCTATACAAAGATCTAATGTTACTGGAAGGCATTATTCCAATCTTTACTTTACCAAAGTTTTAATAAGAAACATCATCAAGTAAGTTCTAGTAATTAGGTACAATGTAATACTTACAGTAAGTTGTGCTAAATGAATTCTTCAATACAGTGTGCCACTTAGGTAGGGGTTTTACCAAAAAATCCCTACCCATAGCTATCTCTAGCACAGTTTCCAACGGAAATTGCAACTAACAAATGCAACGGGACAAATGTTGATCTCCTTGGCACTGCTGTAAATCTGGAGTAATTGCATGGGTTTCAACCATTATTCTGAAATTGGAATTGTGTAAATGAGAACAGAATATGGTCCATCTTATTACATTTTTAGTTTTGATCTTACCGCTACAAGATTTTGAACAATATATTTTGACCTCCTTAATATAAATCTGAGGTTCATTGAACTTCTGCTAAATTTAGAATTTCAGTCAATCATTTGTGCATTGAAAAAGTAAGAATACAAAAACTGCTGCTAAGAAAACACTTCAGTTGTGGGATATTGTGATGCAATCTTTCAGTTAGGGTGTGATAAAATATTGTTCATATGCATCATTCAAATTGTTGCAGTACCACAAATTTTAAAGTAGGTAGCCTGCAGGGTAGTGGTGGTGGTTGGTTATTTTTGAAATCTACTTGTGTCTGCAGTGTAGCTCTTGGAATCATGGTTAACTCCCTCCCGCCCTTCCAAATTCTGAAATGGCAACCCTGCTTTTGTTCATTGAATTCTAGTAAGTTTCCCTTGTGTGGTACAGCAGCTGGACAAAAGTCAGAAATTAGCCAAGGGAGGCTGAGTGTCAGATATCACCTGGCAGAAGGGCGGTGATTTGATCGACATCCCAAACACATGTTCTTACACACAGACCGCAATGGGCTTGGGAGTGTAGTTAAGACTCAAAGAGAAACTGCAACCTGGCAGGAGACTTGAGGACAGTTGTGTTGCATAGAGGTCTGAAAGTCGGGCTACATCTGTGTGAGTTTTGCTGCTACTTCTATCCATCAGCTTGCCTGTCAGCCTGCCAAGGAGCCCAGCTTCATACAGTCCATGAGTCCAGGGCAGACCCACCATGCCAGTGTTTCCAGGCTTCTTTAATGGAGCCAGGAGTAGATGTTTGAAAGGCTGATCCACAGGGGAACTTGCAATCAACAGAGGGTGTGGTCAAACTTCGGGGCATCAAGGGAAAGTGTTTTTGGTACAGGCTGTTGGCTATGGAACTCCCCACCATCAAAGAATGATCAAGAGCTCATTGAAAAGAATGCAAAGACTCCCATTGTGTTCACTGGGCTTTGGAACAAGGCCTGGGGGCTCATGTCATCTTTTTGAGACCAGAGTGCAAGCCAGATGTTTGTGCAAGGCTTCCTCAATTAAAAAAAAAAAGTTAGAAAATGAACGTTAAGACCACGTATCTCTTAAGAAATACCATCTAACCTAAGGAAGGGTGAGGAAAATGCTTCAGTCTACATCAGCAATTGTATTTTGTGCTCAACTATTATAGCAATGGTTAGTCAGAAATGTTTAACAGTAGAACTGACCTTTGCTGCATGATACATATCTAAACTATCAGTTTCTAAGGCACTTTCAGGGCTTCTAACCCACAAATGTTTCTGATGACTGGTGTGTGTGTGAGATTTGCCTTCTAGCTTCCTGCTGCTGTTTGTTTCCCTGGTTCTTGCTCTATGAGCTAAACGTTCCAATTATTTTCTCTCTCTGTGTGTGTGTGCACATAGTTTGGGGTGTGTGCAGCTACTCAGAGCTGCTGCTAAATATCTGCTGTTTGGACTGGCATTATATTTTGTTCAGACTGTTGCTGTACTAACAGGCTCATGATTCATAGATGTTTTGATTGAAAACCTACCTGCGTGTCTTGCTTAGACTGTGTCTTGGGGCTTGTTATTCTGGGGTGCATCAGAGCATAACAATGCTATAACATAAGTATTTGTAATAATTTTAAAGATACATTTTGTTTGTATAGTAATTATTTGCCTATATTAGATTCCACAGTTGTTAAAACAGTGGTACCTTTTTCAGAAAGAAAGCTTAGTATAAACTAAGTCTAATTAAGAAGTGGAGAAGTAATATATGTCTTCAAGCATGTCTCCGTTAAGTAATGTTATCTAAGTCTGGGCTCATCAACTCGTAATTATTCCACAATGTTTGCACAATATTAGGCCATCTGACTGGTGGGCTGAGCATTCACTTGCACTGTAGCACGACGTACATACAACATTGTGTTCATTTGGTTAAATTCTCTGCTGATGTGAATTGGTGCTTGTCCACTAAAGCCAAGAAAACCAAGCGAGTTTATACTAGCAGAGAATTTGGCCCGATATGCTTTACAATTTTTTTAAAAGGTTTCATATATTTGCCATATGGGTTTCCTTCAGTCTAATTCATCAGCCTGACTTTTTGCAGTTACAGTACCAAAACTATAGCACTGAGTAATTTTATACCATTCAGTAATTCAAAATTACTAGAAGGCTGCAACTATCTTTTATAAACAGAGCTCCAACACTACATACTAATTTAAAGTTATTGGAGTGCAATTTATTTTTAGGACTGCTCAGTCTTCCATATTGGAATCCCATTCATTATGCTCCTTTTGATTGCAGCAACTAATTAGCAGTTTGAGGCAAATAAGAAAAGAGAGAGGCAGAAAGAGTGCATATATTAACTTTTGTTTACATGGCTTGAGGGAGGCAAGAATTACCCAATACTTCAATGATATTTCCATCAATGCTTAAATTAAGTAATTGATTCATGAATAGAATTGTGCAGAATGAGTCCAAAGTAACTCAGTTTCCACAAGAAATCATTGTACTGCTTATGTTATGTGGTTATGGTGTGTAATTTCATATGAGAGTAGGAACCAAGCATGGGTTGAGATGATAGCAGGGAAAGTTGGCTTGGGAGTGATGCTGGAAGAAAGGGAGCAGAGTGAGGAAGTTGCAGGAGGAAGGGGGTAGAGCATGAGGAACTGGCATGCAGTGCAAAAAACAGGGCCATAAACAGCTGGCCTGGGGAAAAGCAGAACTAGTTAAAAGTTTGGGAGCAAGAAGAGCTGGTAAGGCTGAAGACAGTAAGAGCTGGAAAGGTGAGTTGTAGGGTTCCGGCAACAGAATGAGCAAGAACTAGCAAGGAGACGGAGAAAGTTGCAGGAGCTGGTAGCAGGAATGATGCTGGTGCGAAGAAAGAGCATTGCAGATCTGCCCATAGGCGGGTATCAGGAACCTGGGTTATAGGGTCAGGCCTATTGTTCAGAGGAGGAATCAGGCCTGGTGATCAGAGTCCGAATGCCAGAGCCCAAGGTCAAGTCAGAGTCAGAGCCAGGGATTGGAATCAAGGCTTAGAACTGAAGTCAGAGTCTGAAGGTCAGAGCCACGAACAGAGACAGAATCAGAGCCAGGATTCAGAACAGAGGGTCAGAGCAGGAGTCCTGGAAGGCAAAAGCAAGGTGTGACAGGACTTCAACAAGGCCAGGTGCATGACAGGGTCTAAGGTGGCATGAGGTTGGATGCATGGCAGAAGCAGGGTTGGAATGATGTGAGCATATGTATGTTGAACAGCTTCTGATCCTCTGCAACTACTGGGCTTAAGAGCAAACTACCTGATTGACGTAGCCAATCAGTTGGTTCTGCTGCAGCCCAGCTGTGCTCATTGGCTGCCTGACGATTGGGCATGCACAACTGCAGGCCCCCATTCCTGACAATGGGCTACAAAGGGAAGGGCTGCAGTGGGGAGGCAGCAGAGAAATCTGTCTGGGGAGCAGGGAGCTGCTTTTGGGAGGCTGAACAAAGTCCAAGGTTTTCTATCCTTTGAGAAAGAAGGAATTACACTGGGATTTCCTCTAGTAATTCCCTGTGAAAAATCAGTCACTGTCAGGGATATACAACAAAGTTTCCCTGACTGATAACACTGAATAGAGGCCAAGGTAAGGGATGGCTCAGCACCCTCATCATTCTGAAGTAAAAGAAAACATAAGGCTATTTTTGACATTGAGATTAGGTTCAAATCTAGATGCTAAGTGGCTGAATGTCTTTTTCTCTCTTTTTTAAAGAAGAAATTAGTCAGATAAAAATCTACAGTGATGATTTATGCCCAGGCTATAAACACAGAATATATACATAAGCACATTGTGTGCAAACAGGATAGGTATATGTCTATGGTGTGCAGGCCCGCTGACAGTGGGAGGCAAAGGGGTCAATTGCCCAGGGGCCCAGTGATTTAAAAGGGCCCAGGCGGATGGGATAGATCCATGGGTGGCGGGTGAAACGTCCCCTTGAGGAGGCTAGGTCCCAGTCCCACCTCTTCCATCCATAGCCCCACCCACACTCCAGACTCAGGCCCCACTCCCTCCCCAACTTACTGCCGCATCCCTTCTTCCCTCCCTCCCCACACACCCCCACTGTTGCTTGCCACATCCCTTCTCCCTCCCTCCCTCCATGCTCGGCTGCTCCACCATCGCTTGCCACCTCAGGGGAAGGAAGGGTGTGGAAGAGAGGAGGGGGCCTGAGCGGGGCAGGAAGGAGGGATGCAGCAAGCAGTGGAGCTGAGTGGGGGTGAGGGACGCGGCAGTGAGCTGGCCAAGTGGGGAGGGGGCGGGGGCTGGGGTGGAGTGTGGGCAGGGCTGTGGGCAGAGAGGCGGGACGGGGAGATAGCCTCCCCGAGGGGAAGCTTCACTCATGGTTGTAAACCTCAGCCATCCCTTTCTGGAGACAGGATATTGACTGTTCTGCCCTGGGACTCAGAATTACTATCGGCAGGCCTGATGGTATGTGTAATGTATACTATCCTGTTTGCTTGGTATAGCACTTTGTCCCACCTCTAGTGGTGGCTGAGACAGCTAAAGATTGATGAGTCTGCTACAGCCTTGGCTAAGAGACATGTCTTTTCACTCAGGCAGAATAGGCTCATGCATTAAGCTCAAGAGGTCCCAGGTTTGATCCCCGATGCTGACATCCCTGTGTTGTAAGTGGAAGCACTGCTGGGATGACCCACAGAGTACAAGGGCAGTGCTGAGTGGTGGAGCCCAGTGCAGAGCATGGAGAAGATGATCCTCTTGTCAGTGGCTAGCATGTTAGCAGAACCAAATGATGAAAGTGGAGCCTATGTTGATACCTCCAAAATGTGGCACAAGAAAAATATAACAAAACTGCCAAGCAGATTGTGCAGAAATCCCTTGGGCTTTAAAAAGAAAGAAAGAAACTGCAGTGTTTTGTATTTCTCTCTAGTTGAGAAAGCGCAGTGCTTGCACTGATAACTCCAAAGTCACAGGTTTGATCCCCATACAAGTCACCACTTGCAGCACTGACCCATACAAGGATTAAGTGTGGGAGATCTTGAACTTAATGCATGAGTCTCTACTGCCTGAGCTAAAAGACATGTCTCCATGCCAAAGCTGTAGCAGGCTCATCAATTTCTAGTTGGCCTAGCCATCAGTAGAAGGGGACAGAGTGCCACTCTGAGCAAGCAGGGGTTACAGATATATAATTTAGGAACCTGTATAGCCTGATTAGGCAACCTTTTTAAAGAAACCACCTCAAAGTATCCCCAAGTGTATAGAGTAATTCAGGTCTGCTGTACCTTTATTAGAAGATCAGCTCCATTAAGCAATCAATTTTTGGTAAGTCACTTGAGTATCACTTAAAACATGTTTCAATATAGGTTGTAAAGCACTGTGAAAGCCTTCCAACAATAAAGGTGCTACATTAATATAAGATTATTAACACCATTCCCTCTCGGCTACTCATGTAGAAAGCATTTGCACAGTTCCATCTTTGCAGAGGCTATTTTAGACACATCTAAAGTTTTAAATTGAAATAGTTTTAAACTATTTTCCTTCCCACTCTGCTTCCCACAAAAGGGATAGATATAGAATACTGTATATAAAATTTCATGCGTCATCATCAGACCAATATCCAGATCACTTTTCCATTAAGCTTTTATGCTGTCAGAGATAAAGGGGGATGGAGATCTTACATTAAAATGTATTAATTCATTAAATAAACTGAAGTGGAAATTAAATGAAGCAGAGACACATGATAAAATGGAGAACAGCTTGCTGTGCATTTCCACCATCCATCAAGATTATTATACACATCTGAGCAAAGTTTCTGAAGTTTTCAATGTTGGTTTAGGTGCAGTGTATATTTTTTTCAGAATTGTTGGAAAGAAAATATGAAATCCCACGGGTACCAATGTAAGTTTCAGAAACTGACATTACATTATGTCATCCATTTGGAGAATATCATCAGGTTGGGAGATAACATTTTCTAGTTTTCCTTTCCTCAGTTATATATACAACAGAAACCAAAGAGCTCCAAAGCTGAAAAAGTGATAGCCTAGTTTCATGTTGCCAAATGTCCAAGGGCATAGCAATGTATGAAGTCCACAGTTCTCCAAATCAAATGCAAATAACGCCATTTGTGATCAGTTGCTGACCTAACCTCTAAACTCTCTAAAACTCCTTGGATTTTTTTTCCTTTTTGTATTAAAAGAAAGTTAAAAATCTGTTAACAAAATCCAAGTGGTGCTGTTGGGACTCTCGAGGACCCAACAAACCTAATGTCTGTTTTAAGAATTAATGATACCTAGGGATTTTAACTATTTATACTTTATTTATACTTAATATTTTAATGACCATATCGATAACATGTATGTGTGAGAAATACCTCTGGAAGGGCTACAAGTCCCTGAACTGCAGGATAGAAGGATTCTTATCAAAAGGTGCAACAAAGTATGTACTTCCACTTGGTCTCTCTGTATGCTCTCTGAAGAATTTAGGAGCAGTTTAACTTTGAAGCATATATAGAACTCCAACAGTTAGTCTCCTCAAAGGCTTCATCAGATTCCATGAAGCTGGGTGGTTTTCCTTATTTCTCCTAGAGCAATAGGTACTCCATTCTCACCATGTTTCTAGCCAATAAACACGGATTTACCAAGAAGTTCTGACAAATGCATCTGTAACTCCCAAAGCACTAAACACATACTATAAATCCAACTGGCAAAACACACTGGGCCAACATTGGTGCAATAGCACCAATAGCATTGACTGCTATTTTCATTTGATTCAGTGGAGTTACACTAGAGACTATGTGGCTCATTATAACAACTGCAAATCCATTCCACAATATCCCTAATCTTTGTTAACAGATGTCTGCCTTTGGACCATATGCTGGGTATAATACTTGCAGTTGCTATTTCAAGTGCACGGTGAACAATTTAGCAACTGTCTCCTCCTGTCCGAGGAGCATCTGGTACAGTCAAAACAAGGCATGCTGATCTTTTCTAACAAAGAATTGGGTATTTTTACTGAATTATGGATATCAAGGTTTTTTCATTTAGAACATGATGATATCACCTATATAAATATTTGCCATATTTGCACTCTGAAGCTCTCATTCTACAGTGGTATATTTTGTACTCTCTCTGTGTCACCATGTATTGTTTGGAAGAGTATATCAGACTCAACCTGTCTCAGACTAGTGCTACAATTACATTCCAGTTACTAGTCACACAAGTACCTGAAGACGAGAACAGTGGAAAGTCTTTGTGTGGAAATTTAAAAAACAAGACTGAATTCATTACAAAGATAATGTTATTAAAAACTGTTAAAAAACACAAAAACGTACATATTTGGAGATTTGTATATTTTAAGTGAAACTGATTTAAAATATTCTCTCTAGAGTCTTTTGCAGTTTCTCAAATAATTTTCCACAGATTTTGGAACTGAATTTCTTTTAGCTTTCCATTAGCTCATTCTTATGTGTGAAAGTAAACTTAATTCAGCTTTACTTATATTACTTATTTATTCTTCATCTTTCCTCTGTTGGATATCATTGCAGCAATCTATCACATTAAAGGGACCGATCCTGTAGTCATTTCAGTCAATGGCAAAATTAAATAATAATGGTCTTTTAAAAACTCAGATTAGAAGTTAAACTTGCCTAACCTGGGTCAAATTCTGATCTCTCAGGGATGGTGACGTAACTCCAGAGTAATTCAAAATTCCAGTGAAAAGCCAAAGTAACTCCAAATTCCACAGATGTCAGTGGAATCACTTTAGATTACACACTGGCATGAATGAGAATAGAATCTGACCCTGTTCTTCAGATGTTTCCATAAAAGATTAAATTTGAGAAATGCACGAACTATGTGCCAGATTCTAGATAGCTCAAGTATGGGTGTCAGATCTTGGCCCAATGTGTTTAACAAAACAGAGTTATCCATACTTAAATCAATTGATGGTTCCAATTTAATTAACAAAACTAAAGATTCTAGATTGCCATTCATTTGTTAGTTTCTAATTAGTGTGTGGGGGAGGGAGAAGACAACCTATGGAGGAAGGTAGTTGACTGAGAAACTATTTCCATAGCAAATTTACAGAGCAAATTAAGGTAATCGGAAACTCCAAACTTTACAATATCTACTTCATTGGACTTAAGTTTGTTACTCTTTTCTTATTAGGAAACTGTTTTAAAGCACTAAAACTTCTATAGTTTCTTTGCCTCTTTCAAATCCCTTTCTCTACATTCTTAGGCATATATTAGATTTCAAGCTTGCTACATGAACTAGTTCCTTGTGATATTGTTCCAGAGTGGGCATTTTACTGATCTAATAAAACCACAATGAAAATACTATACACAATTTAATATTGAAGCCCAATTATTGATTTTTAGGGCTTAATTTCAAAGCAAAAAGTGGCAGTATGTTCGAAATTCCTGCAACCAGATCTCTTTCTGGCAGAGTACCAGCCAGTCATAGGGACATACTGCTAAAACATCACATTTTCCCTTACCACTAACAGAGCCAGGAAATGATGTGTGTATATAGGTATATATAATATAGATGTCACTCAATCATCCCGCACCTTTCTAATTATTTTTATTGAACTATTGCTTTTTACAAAGATGCCAAGGCTGAAAGCAGGACAGTGTCTTCACAGTGTTGACATCCATTCTGGTTTCAGCCCTGACAGTCAGGCCATTTTTAACACCAGGATTTGGTTTCTGGGCCAAAGTGACATTTCTCTGGATTTCAGAACAACTTTGGGAAAATATTCTGATTTTAGGGTAAAATCAATGAAGTATTCCAAATTTACACAGTCCAGATTTACACTTTCCGAAATGACTGACACTTTCCCAAGCATTAATGCATCTAAAGCATCTACTTCATTCCTATGCAATAACAATTCTTTAATGAGGGCATAACGGGGAGGGCTTTGCCATTGAGATGGCAATAATATCTTTTAGCATACCGGCACTTACTAATCATTACTTACTAATATTGCTAATCATCAGGTTTCTTAATATCAGTAAAATCACACAATTATTAAATTATTGGCATAAACGTATGGAACAAAGGGTCCTGAGTCCATATTTGAGGTATTCAAATGCAAATTATACAAAACTTTTCATAGATTTGTGTGAAGTACTATTTTGTGTTACACAAAGAGGATGGAGTAGATGTGAAATGTTTCCCATGTAACCCTAAGAAGCCATTGTCAAACAATTATCTTGTAATTAGGTTAGGCAGACTAGGCAACAAGAAAACAATGCATGCTGTGTTTGCATTTGACTAGGGTGTGAGTTCAATAAGTGTGTGGACGCCAGGGGTGTCACAGTTGTGTCTTTGCTTCATGGGGAGAACCATCAAAATAAAATTCCAAGGAAATATTTAGTCATGAAATAAGGAAGCCAACTCTAGGCACTCAAGAAGAAAAGAAAGCAACAAGTATGACAGCCATTATCTACTATAGAATGATAACGAAGACGTTTGTTTGATCTTAACTCAGGTGCTATTTTCTATGTTTTATAAATTGAAGAGTGGCCTGCAAGTCTTTAGAAGAGATTTCCTATGTGGACCCATCATACCATATTGTGTGATCTTAAATAGTTACCTTTTTCTTCATTCTGAAGACTGCTTTGCTGTTGTCATCATTTGGAGAGAAAGTTTTTAAAAAACTGAGGTATATCATCTCAAAAATTCAGTTCTTTTCCATTCAGCATACAAACTACAAATCATAACAATTAATTCCAAATATGAAATCTGCCATATAATTATTCTGCTTAGGACAGATTCAGAAGTGTTGAAAAGAGATGATTAAGGAGGGATATGATAGAGGTCTATGAAATCATGAATGTTATGGGAAAAGTCCATAGATATAATCTGCTCGTGATGGGAAAAAAAAAAGAACAAGCTCTCTTCTACATGCAACAATAATCCTAACCCATCAGTCTGGAAGATATCTAGACAGCAAGAGCTATTTACCAGTATTTTGACTTTAGAAGTTGCATCTCAAATTCAAGTAATTAGACTTTGAATCCACTATATAGTATCATGTTGAGTAAGCAGTATAGATAACAAATATACAGTGTGTTTGTTATGATAAACCCAGACTGCACAGAGATAACATCATATAGTCTCTCACAAAGATAAGAAAATTATAGATTGCAGCATGCAAGATTACACTTTGCTCAGCAGTGTCAAACCACATTGGCAATTTTCACCTGTCAAATTTGTAATTACACAAGGATTATTGTTAGAAAAAAGCACAAGATCTGGATGATGTAATCTTACTACCAACTCAGTCAGCCATTCATCTGAAGACATTTAGCATATGAATGTGCACTGGATTAAAATAAATTATATTTTAGTACATTTTCCATTTTTCTCTTTTTGTGAGGTGGCATCACTACTGTCCTTGTTTACAGAGATTAATATAGCCTCAGTGATACTCTTCTGATATGAAAGCCTCATCTCATAACTGGTATGGATGAGAGAACAGGCACACTGAAGCTAAGTAGTTCTGGCACCCTGCACCAACACCTGCCTGATAGCAAGGCATAAAACAGCTCTCACTTCAAATTTCCTTGTAATGATGTTTTTCAAAGATGTTCTTTATATTTATTAATATGATAATATGATCACCTGAGTCTGGAAGAGGGACTGAAAAGGAAAACAAATACTTGGACGACAGGATTGGACAAATCAGGGGATTGATAATAGGGCATTAAGCTTTTTCTACCAAGGGCTCAAATCTGGCAAAGACCACAAGTGTCAGAAAGTCATTGCTCTCTAACGGTCTGTAAAGCAACATGCATATTTATGGTGCCATATAAATAATGAGTTCCAGAGGGGTAGCCGTGTTAATCTGTTTTCAGCAAAACAACGAGACTTCTATGGCTCCTTAAAGACTAACACATCCATTTGGGCATAAGCTTTCGTGGGCATAAACCCACTTCATCAGATGCATGAAGTGGAAAGTTTCCACGAAAGCTTATGCCCAAATATATAAATAATGGTGACTTTGCAGAGTGGTGATGGTCTCAATCCAGTTTCTAAAAGTTGGTTGTCCATGTCTAGTTACTGTTACCCTTTTTGTGAAATTATAAAGGAAAGATTATGGTAGCAAATCCAAATAATTTGTAATAAGTAACTGAAATTATAGACATTGTTTTGTCAGTGACTGATGGGATTATTTGGATATATAGAAAGTAATACAAATACCATGTCAACAAAAGTTATCACCGACAACAGAACCTGCATCCTTGCTTACATTCTTAGAGGAGGGACAAATAAAGCATCAGCAATAACTACAGAAGTCAGTGGATACTCAGCCCTATTTTGAGACAGGGGCATCAACTAGAAGCACTCAAAACATTTCAAGATTTGAAATTAACCACATTTTATCAAAGTTTTGAATTTCAGTGAATAAAGCAGATCAAACTTTTAGCAAAAATGTCAACTCATTTTTCAACTTGCTTTATCTACTATTAACCTTTGTTAATCCATTTTTAATTTAAGTGACTAGAAGCAGAAAACAAAAGTTCACTTGGATTCCAACACTCCTGTGTACCACACCATTAAATCAAACTCAAGTCAGATCATGTACAAACCACATAAAACACAATAAGAGTGGAAGAATAAAAGAACAATGAAAATGAAAAGGTTTAACTGTGCTGTGGAATTTCTCTCTCTCAGTCCTCCTTAAATTAAAGAATGCACACAAAGCATATCCCCTAGTCGCAGGCATAACTACCTGTGTACAGCGCCAAATGCAATAGGAACATTTGCTAGCTAACTTGAAGCAAGACCAGACAGATAGAATGATCCACTGTTGTTTCAGAAAAAGTTTGTATTACTTCAGCCATAATTCTACCCTGCTGACATAGATGATGTCATCTGTAGCAAGCTACTTTAGCTCTGCTGGATTTATTAGAAAAGCTGTTGGTCTTCATGTTTGTAAGTGTGACTGGTCTGTAAAGTGATAATGTAATATAGCAGCTTCTGCATCAATATGCCTGCTGTTCCTAGGTGTTTGACCCATCTCTGCTTACAGTGCTGGGGGAAAAAATGAAATTTAGTTGATGGTGCGTAAAGCAGATTACAAATGTTAGTAATCAGATGTTAGTCTGATTCATGCATCATCAGTAAAGTTTCATATTGCAGAATTATGTGTACTGTGATGATGCAAGAGATAACGTTTCTGAATACAGCTGGATTCAGAGACTCTCCATTGAGTCTGCAGGGCAGATATGGGGAGGGATCCAATTTAACCTGTAAACTGAGAATGTTTGATATGGTATCATAAGAAATAAAAAGGTGACTCTCTTTAGTTTCAACACTAAATTCTAGTTTGTCTGCTTGTTCAGACAATCTGATCTGCATCAGATTACATTTGGGTAATCTAAATATCCTCCATCCCTGATGGAGGAGGAGAACCTATTCGTTAAAGATAGTCCAGACATAATACTTTCCTCTTTTAGTCCTGATCCAAAGCTAACTGAAGTCAATGGGAGTCTATCATTTACTGCAGTGGGCCATGGATTGGTCTGTATATCATTTTTCAGTGTCAAAAGTTAGAACATCTCAAGCTGCTGTACTCAGACCACATCATATGTGGGAGTGAAAGGGACTTCCAAGCAGTTGAGGCCTATGATGCGTTATGAGATCTTCATGTGCACATTGCTTGTGTCCCTAGCAAAGCCTTAATTCTGTTAAATTAACTGAAATCACTAAAAGTTTGAATTACAATAAATATAGTGACTTCAGTTTCATTTACTGTGTAGACAAGATCATAGTCAAAGTCTGTGCACGCACACTTATTCTGGTGTAATAGTGACCTATTTCAATTCACTTGACTTGATTTTTTTATTGACTTAGCTCTTGGCTCTTCTCTGTTCCATTTCCCATTTACACAGGGTCAGAGGTGCCCACAATTTTTCGCCACGCCTTCCGGTCCAGGACACAGGTTTATAGGTCTTGGAGTTCGTCCTTTTCTCTTTAAACTTTTCTTGACAGAGTCTTTTAATCATGTCCTCTGTCTTCCACGTCCTTTCTTGCTGTCTTCTTCTTCTGATGCTTTCTTTGCTGGTCATTCTTCTCCCTTCTTTTCACATGTCCAGCCCATCTCAATCGTGCACTCTCCAGCCCATCACTCACTCAGAGTCCCAAGTTCATCTTTCTCCTAATTTCTTCCAGGCATGTTCTCTCTACCCTCCACTTGCCTGCCATTCTCCTCAGTATATTATTTTCTACTATCTGTACCTTCTTGTCTTACATCTCCATAAGACCCACTGTTTACAAATCATAGAGCAGGCAGGGACATAAACATGCAGGATACGCTTTTCCTTTCAGTTTGTTACTTAATTGCCAGTCACATAGAACTCGTCACCTTTTCCACTGTTGCCACCCACATTGGGTTCTTCTTTTCAATTCTCCAGATCTCTCTCCTTTGTACTTCCCAGGTAGATAAGTTCTCTCTTTCTTTCTTTCTCTTCTGATTGAGCTTCTTTCCTGTAACTTCAATCAACAGCTCTTCTTTCATCTTCCCTACTTACATAACTTCAGTTTTCTTTGTGTTTACCTTCAAACCATGGTCATCAAACACAGATGCCCTCTCTGACACCATATTTACAAATTTCTCTTTGCTGTCAGTCAAAAGAGTCAGATTTGCAGCATAAATTAGTTTTTTTCTGTGTCTCCAGCTAGTTAACTCCATAACTAGGACAAAGAGAAGTGGACTGAACACACTGCCTTATCTCAATCCCACCGTCACCTCAAAACTCTCCAAAAATCCACTTATTGGTATCACCTTAGCTCTTGATCCTTGATCCAGCTCTTCTATCATCTCCATGTCTTGAAGTCTCCCTCCCATCCACCTCAATAATCCAAACAGCAACTCCTGAAGAACCAAGTCATATGCTTTTTCAATATCAATAAGTGCTATATAGCAGTTATGCCCTCCATTTATCATTCTTTCAAACTTCTATCTCATTGTAAATATAGCACTCCTTCCCTTCCTAAAGCCATGAGTTTTCACTGACTTAAGTTACATGGAAATGGGACACTCTTAGGTCTTGTCTATATACAAAAGTTGTACCACTTTAACTATACTGGTATACTTAAGTGGTAAAACCTCCAAGTGTGGATGCAATTGTATTGGTATAAAAGTGCTTTATACTGGTATAGCTATTCCCGTACAGGGAGGGGAATAACTATTCCACATCCACATCTGGACAGAAATAATGAAAAGTTGTTAATTGCAACCAGTTCAGTTCCATTTACTATGATGCTCACATCCTGTGACTTACCTTACATTTGGTGCTGTGACTCAAATCCATGGCGGTTATAAATCTTTCATATAAACTAATGCCATCACCAAATAAACTCAAAAAAATGTCACCTGCCCTCACAAAGAAACTTGTATTGATTTGTGAACTTTCACAATTTTAATCAAAGGGAAGGATTTTGATAAGGGAAGTTTCTTGACATTTCTTGGGAGGGGAGTGATTAATTTATATAAAATGCTGGAATTGATAGCCGTTTGCCCTATATTCAGCATTCCAAGTATTACGATTCTACCAATTTTACAAATAAAAACTGGTGATGCAAAAAAATTGGTAATTTTGCCAAAGTTCTACTTTCCTAACATGAACAAAAGATTTTTCCACCTTCAGTTTTCAAGAACGGTAATAGATGTGGGCTGGCTCAGTTGGTGTGCAGAACAAGACTTGAAGTGATTATTTATTAACAGCTCCGACAGTGCCACCGGTCTGTTCAATTATTTTTCTGTTGAAGGGCTTCATCCTGCCATTTTTCCATGCACCTAACTCTCACTGGGGTTTGCACATTTGGCGCTGTTACAGGATATTTCCTAGGCCACTGTGGTTCACTTTGATTTTGAATCTTCGTTCCCCTCACAAAAATTCTTGCACAACATGCTGTAGTTTCACAGGAACATATTGAAATCCCTATTTCAGGAACTTTAGTTTCATGTTTTTTCTTTTTGGAAACTACAAAAAGTTTAAAACAATTCTATTGTGTGTGAAGGGGGCCTATGTTTTAGCTCTTTTTTTTCCAACAATGTTTAGCATTTTTCCTACTGCTCGTAGCAATCAGATCTGAGTGAACTGAAAAGTTAAACAATTTTTTTGGGCTCAAACTGAATTTTTGGGGGGAGTTCATTTTGAGTTATTTCCAGCTGTTTACACTTTTCAAAAAAGAAGGGGGGGGGGGGAAAAGCTAAATTGATAAACAAAGTGCCATTTCAAAACAAAGTCAAAAGGATTCATTGCAAAACAGCCAAAACAAACCATTCAAACTTTTAATTGAATTCACCCAAATTCATGGATCATTTAGGTGACACAAAAAAAGGCTTATTTTAAATGAATATACTATTTGCCATAAAAATGTTGCCGAGCTCTAGTATTTGCCATAAAAATGTTGCCTAGTCCAATGCTCTTTGGATTGCCCTGACCACACTGACTTTACAAATAATACGCATGTCCAGCTAAGTTCGGTTTTGTTTTTAATAAATCATGTCCTGGTAAAGCTACTGCTTCAATATCTCCTGTTTTTTTCCTTCAGTAAGGGGAACAATGCACAAATGCTGAGATCCAAGGTATTTTTCAACTGTTGTGCTTAGATTCAGTGACAGAATTCTTCTCTAACAAATTTTTTTAAAAAGTCTCTTCAAGCAGTTTCAGATAAACAGTAATTAGATGAGGTGATTAGTGCTTTGGCAAATAACTTGTTGGGGCTTGACATCAGCTCTTCTTAAGAGAGAATAAAACATTCTGATGGAGTGAAATAAGAAGATGAAAAAAGAAATATCATGTTAAATATTTACAACTTGTCTGCATGCCAGAAGAAAGATTGCAGGGGTTCTGGAGAAGAGCTCTTTCTCTAAATGCCTTGCTGAGCCCTCACATAGACTCTTTCTGTCAGCAGATGTCAACAGTTTTCTTATGGAGTCTGTCAGGCTGAGGGTAGGGGGAGAAGTACTTGAGTTGTTCTATCCTTCATTGTAGTAACAGCCTTTATTGTAAAAGCACGACATACTGCTATTATATGCCATCATTTAGACAGCACGGCAAGTTTACACACCACATTAAAGATGCTTTCCCTGCACCAAAGTGTTTCCACGCACAAGTCAGAAAAACAGCCAAGCTAGAAAGTGTGTCTGTTGCACTTCTAAAAATTGCAGTTGCAACTGACCCTCCAACAACAGTGATGGACAGTGGCTGGTGTCCCAACCACTACTGCAGTGAGCCCTGTATCTGACCCCATCATGTGATTCGTGTAGTTCAACTCTTTAATTCTACAAACCCTTTCAGACTACAGACTTTGAATCCCCTTATATTTAATTATTTAATTTCCAGATTCAGTCTTCCCAGGTCTCCAGTTTCCCCTGGTATCCTCAAGCTATTCCTCTACAATCGCTAGCTCCAGCCTTTCTTCCTAGCTACAAGTTTCCAAGTTCCTGTCATCTTTTCACACACGCTCCCTGTTCTCAGCTGCAGACTTCTGCTAGCACCTTTTCTGATGACTCCTAACACTCTTCTTGTGGTTGTTACTGTCATATCCCCCAAAGTCAACAGCCTCCTTCAAGCTTCTTCTGCAATTATATGTCCTGTGACATTTGACCTAGGCCATAGGTTAATGAAAGCTTGACTTATCTACCAAGAAACTACAGTTGCTGATGGAGATTGGTTTCCATTCTCTCTTCAGAGGAGAGAGTTGACAGACAAGAAACCAGATTCATTTACTAGATACTATGAGACTTTGGTTGAGCACAATGGTCAGATCTAAAAGTTTTGATATTTGAAGAAAGCACAAACACCAGTGAAACGAGAACAAAACACTGGAGGCAATTTAAGACAATGATTTTTTTAAAGCAGAGGAAGTGGAAGATTTAAGTAATTTGTTACACATCTCTCAGACAGGTAATTATTTGTCTTTTTTTTTTGGGGGGGGGGGAGGGGGGAGGGAATAATTAGATCTTTGTAGTCTAGCAAAATAATTCCTGTGAATTAGGGGTGGAGAAAAGGGTCCTGCCCAAAGGAATGGGGGAATGAATCTGGTGCACTGTAGAAAAACTAAATGCAGTTTAGCTGGGGACAGGCATAGGGAAGACACAAGCAACTATTTAGCATCCCATGTTCCTGGTTTACTAGTGTACTCAACAGGAAATCTTGCATTTCAGCTATTGTGACATTTCATAATGTCAGCTAATCAGAGCTAAAAAAATTCTGAACGTGACTGGTCCTTACATACACTGGCCAACTAGTCATGGGCAGCACCATGTCAGCTAAATCCTCTCCTAACAATTATGCTTCAGCACAATGTGTTCACTGCCACCAGGCTAAAATTCAGCCAGAGCTGTTTGGAGCTGAGTTCTGGTAAATACTTTCCCTTGACTCCAGTCTGATGCTGTTAGTTCTCAATCAGAGGTCTGCAGCCCTCTTGGGGTCTGTGAGCTGGTTTCAGGGGATCTGCGGCACCTCCCAAGGGAAGCCCTGAGCCCCAAATAGGCGGTGGCATGGGGGGCTTCAGGAAATAAACAATGAGAATTTAAGCCCTGACTGCAACCTTCATGTTGGGGGTCTTTGTCCAGCTAGCTGGGGGAAAAGAAAAGGTTATTGCTCCTTTAAGGGCTTCCTTACAATGGGTAGGGAGAAGAAGGAAAACATAGAAGGATAGACAGAAGGGCAGGATGCAGTTGGGGCCAGGTCAGGAGAAGGTTGCTGTCCTTCCTGCTCAATGGAAGAGTCTGTGTGTGTATGTGTGGTGGTGGTGGGGAGAAGATTATTAATACTACATGGAACCTTAGAGAGGCTGTCTTTTACCTCGATCAGGGCAGATGTCCAGTCTAGGCACACAATATGGAACAGATACAGTTAACAGATAAAATGGATTGGCAAAGGCTATAAAGGAAAGCAAACTTTAAGGGAGCTGAGGGAGGGAGGTTCAGGGCTTCTATGTCTGGAATAGCTCTGAGCTGACACCCTACCTGTTATAACCCCCTTTCACCTCATACAAGATGAAGGCAGCGGGGTCCCAGAAGCGGAATGGCTAGGACCTGGTTGGTGATTATATGGGAATGATGATGTCCTGGACTGTACAAAGTGTTGCTGGGTACTCCCAGATATTTTAAGTGAATAAAGTTGCAGCCTGATTAAACCACATTCATTGCTTCCTGTCTTTCTTCTGGTGTGGCCAGACAATAATATCTCCTAGAAAAATCAAACTCCAATGATTTGGGGCCCCATAAGCTAAGGCTTCTTCTAAGCTAGCCTGATTATTTTGTTCTTTTCTCTTCCCTGCTGCATTTCACAACCGATGAAAATAAATGTTCCCTCCACTCCTACAGAAAGCTGTGGGAATTTTTTCAACAAATAGCAAATTTACCAAAAAATTCAATTGGGGAGGGGGGGGGGGAACTAAATTATTTGTGAATTTGACTTTAATTCACTGAATAAATTCAACCCAAAAATATTATTTGCAACTGAAGTGACATTCTGGCCATCTACAAAATGGCCAGAAAAGGAGGATGTAGTAGTGGTGCCTCTTTTATAAGCTTTAGTTAGCTCAGTGGTTAGGGCACATATCTTCAATGCCCCCCTCGGCCTGATGTGAAAAGGGATCTCCCACATCGCAGGAGCACACTTTAACCTCTGAGCTACAGAGTATTCTGATGTAGGCCTTTCTCAGTCTTTCCTGTTAAAGTTGTTTCACTGCATATAAGTAATTAAAGAGTTACTGGAGCAGGGTATCCCAACTCCCAGGTGAGTGCCTAACCACCAGGAATAGTCTCTCTCTCTCTCTCTCCGTGACTAATTATTGTTACAAAATGGAACAGCTTCAACAGGACAGACTGAGGAAAAACCCACTTCAGATTATCCTATGACTCTGGCGGGTTAGGGCACTATCCTATTACAGTTCATGTCCCTTCTCTGCATCATGCAAAGCAGGGAATTCAACCCACATCCCAGCAGAGTGTCTGAGCTCCTGGACCGAAGCTTATCAAGAAGATACCATCACTTCATCCCTGTGAATCTAGCCCTTTAAAAATTCCCAGAAACAAAATGTTTCAGATAGAACAAACATACGTTTGACCCAAAATAGACTTTGATTCAGCAAAAATTTTTGGAATTTTCAAATTTGGTTCAATCCAAACTGATTATTCAAAAATGCTAGCACACCAAAAATGCATCATTCACCCAGTTCTACTGCCATAAGTCCCCCTTTCTATAAAAATGCCCTCTTGTTGAAACTATTTGAAAAAATTCCTTTTAATGTAATTAGGAGCAAAACTCTGCCAAGATCTTTTTAAAATAAGTATATCCACATTGGTTTAAATGGAAAACTCTCAACTGATTTATGAAGAATGTCATAAAATATCATTACATTTATCTTTTTCCTTAATAGTCTGCAAAAGTCCTAGTTTCAGTGATAAGCATTTCACATCAGTTATAACAATTAGCAAAACTGGAAAGGAATATCCTAGAGTTGCTGGCAATATTAGAAAGCAGGTATCACACAACCACAGCACTGGTAGGGCTTCCAATAGCTGGACATTCGTCAGCCTGTTGTGTTTGGGGCCCACTTTCCTGGGCCCCATGTACTTTAAGCCTCCTGAGTCTAAAAGGAGTCCAGGAACTGCCCTTGGTTGAGGTCTTTCAGCACACACTTTGTGGGCAGATCCTCTGTCTAGCAACCTCTTTCTGAAAGCTGAGACCCCATGATTCAACCACCTAGCCCTAGTACTCGTGACAGATACACTAGAATTCCCAGTAGCTTAAGCAGACCCTCTCCCAGAACTCAAGCCAAACTCTGGGTTCACAGATTAACTCTTCAGAGTCACATGATAGGTAAAAGCAAACAGACACAGACAGACTTTGCATCAGATTCTAAATACCACTACTCTTTACTTAGATAGCCTGAGAAACACACATCTGGACAAAAATACATCTACATGCAATTTGCTGCCTCAATTTCTTCACAACTCTGAAGCATTCTTTGTGTCCAGAATCTTCTAAGAAGTCCTGGATCCTTCCTTTTCTCCCAGTCCTCCGGCACATGACTTGTCATCCAGAACATGGAGTCTCTGCTCTGGTCTGGTCTGGTCTGGTCTAGCTCTCTCTCCCTCACCCGCCTCTCGCCAAAACTACTTCTGGTCTCTTCTCCCAATATCTGGTGAGCAAGAAACCCTCTCTTTTATAACCTCCCATCCCCTTTCTCAGGTGACCTCTATTTAATCTCATCAGGTGACAAAGTCCCTCACCAAATCATCTGTTGCTAAATTACTAGCTCACCTGGCCAGATTGGCTGCCACCAAGAAGAACTAATACTTTGTCCAAGGGTGCTTCTTTTTGAATAGAGGGTCATTAAGATTTAACAACCCTCTATTGTTACCCTTGTGCGATGTCTCTTGGAATTTCAGTCCAACATAGAGGTTAAAAGACAACAGAGAAGGCAGCAAGTCCCATATTCAAAATGAAGTCTGCATTCTGACTTGTACACACAAAGAGCTCCGAGCATCAAACAGAACTGGTAAACTATGTACAAAGAGATTCCCCAAACCATTACAGGAGATATAGGAACTTCCTATGTATTTGTTTCTTTAAAAATACATAGAAAAAATATAAATTTTACAGATAACCCTTTTTTTTTTGTAAATATTTTTCTTCAGCTTTTCAGTGTTGGATAAGGATCAGAGTCTCTAATTAGTCCCAGTATATTGAACAAAATCATTCACTTGAGAGAAGATTTTAGCTGTATACTGTATGACCACTGTTAACCCCAACTACTTCCAGTGCAGTAAATCTGATTCCAAATTCCATTTTATGGACTATTATTTGCTTTACCTCCTACCTAACATAGGGTGAGGCAACAGGTCCTCCCATAAAAGAATCTAGTATTTTACTCTTGCATTCAACATTTTAATGGCTAAGCCTAGTGCAAATAGAATGGCACTTATGTTAAAAAAGCTGTTCCCCTTTCACGATTCCTACATTTATATTAGCAGACCAAAGAAAAGTACATTGTTTAAATATGCTGTTTTTACTAAACTGGTCTCCTTAATTATTCAGGTAGCTAAAAGTAGTAAAAACCTAATGCAATGTACAGGCCCCTTGCAATTAACATACCAAATTAACACTGCACTTTTAGTAAAAGTGAAAAGAGAGAGATGAGGTGTTAGTGTTTGGCTCATTTCAAATACAGTCAGGTTCAAGAGAAAAGAGTTTGTGTATCCTTAAGAACATTGTTAAACAATTATTTTAACCAGTTATATAATTAAGAATGGTAATGATTTCTCAAAGTAACTGTTGTATTTTTTAACTCAGTAATGTGTAATAAATATACACAAATAGCTATGTCCAGTGCTGTGCCAGCTGATAAAATGAACCATCACTCATAAATTATCACAAACACAATACAAAAGTACATAATGTACAAAATTGACGTAATACATTCTGCCCCCTGTGCAAACGGCTGTTTGCTTCAACTCCTTCTGCCCCCTACTTCATGCCCCCTTTTCACCACCTCTCTTCCTTTGTCTTTCAATCTAGTTAATTCTCTCCTAATATAACCCAGTGAAAGGATTTAAACAACAAAACAAAAACAGATACACATGACATTTGCTGATCATCACTCTGTTCAATCTGCTTGTGTGTTATATATCTGTCTCTTTAACCTGCCTTGTCTATTTGGATTGTAAGCACCTCAGGGCAGGAACTCTCTCTTATTCTGTGTTTGTACAGTGCCTAGCGCAATTGGGTTCAGTTGTCTCCTAGATACTACCATAATAAACATGGTTTTTTAAACATGAAGTTGGAGACAGTCAATGTGTTTATATTTGATAAATGTAGTGTTGGTAATTGGATATAGTGTAAACACCAATGATGCTAGTCATCTTGTATTGGTGAAGAAAATAATTGCACCTTATTTCTAGCCTGAATTTGTATAGTTTCAGCTTCTAAGGATCTTGTAATGCTTTTGTCTGCTAGATTAAAGAGCCCTCTAGAAGACAAAAGTAAAACAAGATCCGATGGCTGGAAGCTAAAACCAGACAAATTTAAGCTAGACATAAGATACTTTTTAATTGAGATGGTAATTCATAGATTCATAGAGTTTACATTCACAAAGGGCCATTAGATTATCTAGTCTGACTTCCTGTGTATCACAAGCCATTACATCTCACCTCTCTAGGTGGTCTAGACTAAACCCAAACCATGATGTCACTCCTATTTTTTCCTTATATCTTTACCCAGAGACTTTCAGCTGGTCTTCTTTTCACCTCCTGCTGGACCTCAGAACAAGTGTATTTATTCTTGACATATAATGTACTAATATTGTATATATTATCACTAACTCTAAAGCAGGAGCAGTGTGTAGAGTACCCATCCCCACCACGATCTCTTACCCACTCTATCCTTCCTATACAGGTTATAGCCAGGGATTTTAACATTCCAATCATGCATATCATCCCACCAGTTTTCAGTAATGTCAATTACACCAAATTTCTTCTCATCAATGGGAATTTCCAATTCCTCTTGCTTGTTGCCAGACGCCTAGCATTAGTATGCAAGACATTTTTCAATGGCTTCATATTCTTTGCCACAATCAGTTCAATTTATTCACAAGCTACTGAGTTTGAGTTTGTGCTGCATTTGCCTTCTTAGCACCCTCCTCTTGGGTGGTTAGTTTAACACCCTCCTGGCTGCTCCTCCTACTTTCCAGTTGAGATTAACCTTCCAGCTGTGAGATGCAGGCCGTCATTTTTGTACAGCTCCCTTTCCCACTGGAATGTGGCACTATTAGTTATTGAAACAACTTATTTAGGAATGTGGTGGATCGCTTGATGTTTTCAAATCACGAATGGATGTCTTTTTAAAAGATATGCTCTACCTCAACCACAAGTTATAGGCTTGATGCAAAAATCATTTGGTGAAATTTATAACCTATGTTATGCAGGAGTTCAAACTAGATCATCATTATGATCCTTTCTGGCCTTAAAATCATGAAGCTATGAAATTCTGCACTTCATTCATACACAACAGTCCAGTCAAGCATTGCCTTCTAGTTACCTATCCCAGAGTTCTCAGTTTAACTCCCTGAATCACTGGCTTGTGAAAGATTTGAAAAGGCATCTGGGACCTCAAGGGAATCTGCCCATAAGGATTCAACTCCCAAAACTCCCTAAGAAGCACAGCCATTTCCACAGTATAGTCTCAAATATGGAGATCAGAAATAAGTAGCTATTAAAGCTTATAGTTGGTTCAGAGATAATTTTCTACTGGAAGCCTGCAAAATTAATCACCAAAGTGATAGTAGTTTCTCCACAGATTTTAGAGGGAAGGCAGGACTATAGCAAAAGCTTTCTGTTCTACACTTCCCTTTGAGTATAAGATTTCTGGTGGCATCAATGTGACACTATCCCAACACAGTTTGGTGCAAAACAAATGCTATTGGCATTTCTGAGCTTATTGCTGGTGGAAGTGAAAAATGACATTGGTTTGTGAGTCTAGCAGTTTAGGGACTGAGTGTGAGATACTGAAAAGACTCTGTACTATTTTAAAAGAACTTTAGAAGTAGCTTATTACTGCAAGAAGTCAAGAACAAACATTAGAAATGTAACAAAATGTCAGCCTGAGGCGGTAATCAAAAGTTATGGAATCATAGCAACTACAGCCATACATAAGATCATTTAAAGTTATTAAGAAAGCAATCCTGTCAAGAATGCATTTCCTTGATTTTGTTGTAAATACACAGGGCTTGAACTGTTGCTATAGCCAAATCTGTTTTCCAAATATTCTGCTCAATGTGTTGTTCTGCCAGCAAACTAGATTAACAATCATAAAAGGAATGGTAACATTTCAAAATTAACTTTATACTTTGTTATTCTAGTATTGCTCATCTAATTTTTTAAAGACTGGGCATGCTGGAAAACCGTGTGAAATTATGGGATCACTTTTCACCTTCCCTATTGGTAAATTCAGAATATTTTCAGGAGTGACCAGCTGTTTTGGTTGCCAAACTTGAGACACCTGAAAAGGGCCTGATTTTCACAGGCAGATGTTCTGCTCTTTCTGAAAATCTTTAAGAATTTTAGGCTGCCAAAATTGCTACTAGCATTTGAAAATTTAGTCAGCAAAAAAAAAGTCAATTGTAATTGTAAACCATAATTTCAAATATGTTTCTCAATGTATTCATGCTGAAAATTGCTTCCCTGTCCTTTGAACTTCATACTGCTCAGCTTAGTAGAGTAGTATAGCTTGCTATTAAAACAAGTGCTAGCTTGTTTTATAGATAACAGGGGGGAAACATTTACTACTATTCCAGATCCATCGCTGGAGGGCTGGCCCCCATATTCGCAACTTCGCCAGACGATAAGATTGTATTGTGTGTGTAAAACAAGAGCAGGTTTGCCCCTTTTAACCAACGAATGACTGCTGATTTGCTGAGACTACTCTTGGTTGCTCTTACTCCTACTACTGTTGGGTGCTCTTTTTCTTTTCTTGCAGCCCTATTTGAGCTAGTTTTTGTTCCCATAAGTGGCTACAACTATTCAGTGGCCAGTCTGCATGTAAATATCTGTCTTTACTCAAATATTTTCAAAATAAACAAATCTGCTTTTACAATACTAATATAAATATAGCCATCTTTCCTTCCTTTCTTATTCCAAGTATAGTACAAGAAATTTGAAATGACGTCTTTAAGAAACCAACATTCTTTTGACAAATGATATATTTCTTCATTAACAAAAGTACTCATGCATATGTTAAATCTATAGCAGGGTCAGCAGTTGTTTATGAATAGCTATTTGCTTGTGGATACAGCATTTATGTTTAAACATGAGAGCTGCTCCACTGATGATTTGTATATCTTCTCCTGGGTTTTTCATTTCATCTAGCGATGCAAATATTATCATTCTGATTCTCCTTTTGCTTACACCATTGTTAACTGGGAGCAACTCTTTGAAAGCCTATGCAGTTACACCAATATAAGACTGGTATGATTGAGTGGAGAATCAAAGCCTATGTTTTTCTAGTACATATGTTTGCCATGCATTACAGATGATTAATATATTTGTTCATTTTGTGAGTATATATTTGGAATCTTGGCATACAAAATGATATAAATGAACAACAACAAATCTCTTAACTATAATTTATCTGAAAGAGTTCATCATCATCAGAGCTAAATTAACCAAGTTCTTATGACTTTTAAGATTAAATTACTGACATAAACGAGATCTGAAATTTCTCCACATAGCATCCCACATAAACGTGAGCAGAGCAAGAGGTTGAATATTATCTTATACTGCTTTTATGTGAGTGCAGAGAGGATTCATCAGTCTCATTTTTTGTTCATAAGAATAATAAGAGAAAAAATTCAAATTCAATTGTGTATTAAAATATCCTATTAATGAAATTGCTGACACTGAGATACTAGCATGAATTAATATTAACAAATTAGCTAAGTGTCTCACATAAAGAGGATAACAAAAGAAGCAGTTTACCGAGGTTCTCCTAATTCCAGTTTCCAGCACGTAGTCTGCAGCTCACAAGAGTTATATTTTTATTTAACTTTACCTGGCTTGCTTTTAATTGGTCCATGAGGAACAAGTTACCAAGCAGTGAATCCAGTCACCCCACGGTCCTGTAACCAGGGGTGGACAGTTCGGCTTTAGTTCTATGCTTCATAATTAACAACCATGATGAACACACATGACTGAAACACAGGATCCCTTTGTGCTTTCGCACAGTTGTAAATATGGTATTTTGACACTCAGTGATATATAGAGGGCCCTTTCTTTCCCTTCTATCACATGAAATAACAGAGATATGGACATTTTGGAAGCCAATATTCTGTTGTATGAATACAACATGGAAAATAAATTACATACTGTACCAAACCTTTTTAGAGTTTACTAAAGTAATAAAAAGAAAAGAGAAAAACAGGTTAAATCCTGCTGTCAGTTACACCAATGTGACAGTCTGAAATAAACCCATTGCCATTTTTGGATTTAGTCCTGATGTTTACTAGTGTAACAATAGAATTTGGCCAAGATGGTTTTACTGTGTGTCTTCTACTTCAGCGGTTTTCATTTTCATTATGTTTTTACAACATGCCAATATTTATTTCCATAATTATTTTCCTTGTTCTAACTCAATCTGTAAATTTCAGAGCTAGATCTAGTCTTCAAACTGCATACATTTGGGGGTGTTGGGACCTGGAGTCTGAGCTAGGTCAAATACATATAAAGAAAGTGGACAACCACAAAACTGGATCTAGGTTCAAGTTCCGATTCCATAATGCTTCTCTTTGAAGTTTATATTATTCGGATCTGGAGTTCTAACTCACATCCATCTCTAATTTAACTCCTTTTAATTCTTTTTTTTTTTTTTTTAAGATCCTTTTAATGTCTTTGATTTTTTAAATTCTTCAGATAGTTTATTTTTGTTAAAGAGTAAATTATAAATAAGAATTCCCAACTGATTATGGACTGAGAAATAATAAAAAATATCCAGGATGTACCCTCTACCTCTTGGTGATAACATGACAAACCTGTTAGCTAAAAGAGGGGGAGGACACATTTATGTACCTTTAGGAAAGTTGCAAGAATGGCAATAGTGCTAACAGAAACAGAACACATTTAGTTTTTTAACTCCCAACAGAAATTTTACTTTTCAAAGGTTTCAGAATTAAAGGCAGTTCTTCTCTGTGTGGAAGAAAAGTTTACTCATCAAATAATAATTATTAAAATTGCATATTAAATATTGAGGGCCAGATTCTGATCTCAGTTATAGAACTCATAACATGGAAAAAAGACACTATTTCATGTAATGAACTCAAGAAGAGATTTTTCTGACTTTCAATAATGGTCCTACTCTTCACAGTAACTATTGGAATCAGAGTGAAAAGAGCAGACTTTCTATGTACTTGGTTTCATTTTTCACATCCCTTTAATATTTTTTTATATTTAATATAAGAAAATATATCATATAGATGGATATATGTATGGTATGATAGAAAGCTTCAGAATTAGACAAGCATGCAAGGAATGTCATATAATATCAGCTGCAGGCCGTAATGACTTCCACATAAGAACAATTTGTCTAGGCTTCCATTTTAAGATATTCATCCTGCACAGTCTTAGACACGTGTTTAACTTTACACATGAGTGGTCCCATTCACTTCAAACGCATAAGCCTTAGCAGGGCCAAAGTCCTTTCTATCATTTTTAACTGGAGGCATCTCCTTGGTCAGTGGGCCATTTAAGGGAATACACACAAATGTCAGTTTTTTCCAATTTCTTTCTAACTAAACCTTTACATTTGCATTAACAGAACTCTTTTGTGCTTGCTTCTAGAATTACAAAAATAATGGCATAGCAAAGTATATTCCGTATATTTATATTGATGGAAATTCAGTAAAATATTTCTCAGAGTATTTGAAACTAGTAATCGGGGGTGAGGGGGAGAGTGGAGAAACAGGCCCATATTGTACATATGTATATGTTACACACATTTTATATATGTGTGTATATGTAGACACAGATTATATATACACACATGCACAGACATGCACAAATTTTAACCTTTAAATTGTAATTATAAAAAAAGTTCCCTGGGAACAAAGAGGCTGTCTTGTGAAACATGAATGGCAAACTTATTTTCTCTTAAGCATATCTTTGACTTGCAATTCTGTAATCTTTTCTAAAGAAAATAATGCCTAGCTCCAGACTACATTTCTCTAATTTTACAAGGACATAATAAAAATGATAAAATAAAGTTAATAGCAATGGAGCAGACATTAAGAAACAGAGAGAAAGGGAACATTTGCCTTGCCTAATTAAAGTTTTTGAAAGCTAAGCATGTACTTTGTATAACCTTTAGCTATACTATTCTTACCATTTTGGTTTGGGCATGTTCCAGAGTTTTGCTAAAGGAGTTTATTGTTCTTGCATTTAAAAGAGAAAAAATGGTCTTTAAAGCACAGATTTAAAATGAGAGGTCTAAGGCCAACATTCCATTTTATTACCATTGCCCAAAGACTGCCTCTTTGTTGCAAAGATGACAACACAAAGGTAGATTAGCAAGAGAGACTAACTATGCACTGTGGAATAAGTGATCTGTAAATCATTTATTATTATTTGTATTACCATAGCACCTAGGATCAGTTGCTTCCACATTTTCAGGGAATATTTTTATGTTAACCTCTTCTAACTTAAATTTATATTTTTGGTCCTTTAGTAAACCAGCAAACTTTGCTGACCGTTGCTTTCAACCAATTTCATGTCTAAATGAAAAGCAACAATTAGAGAAACAAGGTGGGTGAGGTAATATATTTTATTGGACCACCTTCTGTTGGTGAAAGAGAAAAGCTTTCAAGATACATACAGCTCTTCTTCAGGTATGGGAAAAGTACTCAGAGTATTGCAGCTAAATATAAGGTAGAGTCAATTGCTTAGCATAAATAGTTAACACATATTATAAGGGATCATTCCAGGTGAAATGGCCCATTTACAGCCATGAAGTCATAGGATAAAAAAAAAAAAAAAGGGTCAGTGGGTTACGGATTGTTGTAAAAGCCATGAATCCAGTGTCTTTATTAAGTCCCTGATTTTTAGTGTCTAGCAAAGTTAAGTATTTAAGCTCCCAAGCTCCTGTTTTGAAGGCATTATGCAGGTTTCTTTTGAGGATGAGGACTGAGAGGTCAGCTATGCAGTGATTGTTTTGTGACAAGTGTTCACCCGTGGGCAATAAGGTGCTTTTGGTTTTTATCATTTTCACAATTGTGACCAGAGCAGTCTGTGTCAGGTACTGTGTGACAGCTGGTGGAGGCCTGTTAGGGTCGACATAGGCCTGTTAAGGTCGACACAGCATCTACATCTGTGTTGCATTGACATCAGTACATCAACCATAGCTCAGTGCCCGTCAGGCAGGCCTCAGGGCATGTTCTACACTACAAACTTTTGCCAATGCCAGTTAGCATATTGCTTGTGTGTGCGCATACTTGGTTCCTTGCATTGGTTCTGCACATGCTCACCAGGAGTGCTTGTTTCAATACACAGAGTGGGGCTCCATGGGTAGGTATCTCAGTGTGCAACTTGCCACCATCCAGCGCACTGTTTTTTGGGAACGTTTGGCAATGGAGGGTGGAGGCAGAAATAAGTTGCAGAGAGGTGACTGGGACTGCTGGGTCAAGTTCCCACCATGCAACTTTCTCTATCCCATAAGATTTCTGCCTATTTTGAAAATCTCACAAACCTGAATGGGACTTGTCAATATCTGCCATCGCTGACAGAAGCCTGGAGCCTGCACTGTTCTGCACTACTGTCATGAGTATTAAAAGCACAGGATACATGCTACTCCTGTATTTGCAGAGCCACAAAAAGAGCTGTGTGGAACATGGTTTCCTGAAGGGCAGATTGCTGTGGGACATAGCAAGGATCAAATCAAGATTGTTGGTAGCAGCTGCAAATGGTAGAATGCTCCTTCTGGACCTGAGAAATGAGCACTGACTGGTGGGATTGCATCACAATGCAGGCTTGGGATGACACACAGTGGCTGCAGAAATTTCAGATGCACAAGATTACATTCCTGGATCTGTATGCCACATTCTCGCTAGCCCTCCAACTCAGGAACACTAGAATGAGAGTTGCACTGACAGTGGAGAAGTGAGTAGTGATCACCCTGTGGAAACTTGCAATGCTGAATTGCTACCAGTCAGTGGGAAGTCATTTTGGAGTTGGAAAATCCACTGTAGGGGCCATTGTCATGCAAGTGTGTAAGGCCATTTATTGTCTCCTGCTACACACCACTGTGATTCTTGTTAATGTGGAGGACATAATGGATGGATCTGCAGCAAGGGGGTTCCCAAACTGTGGCGGAGTGATAGACAACAACCATACCCCTATTTTGGTATGAGGTTGCCTTGCCATGGAGTACTTCAATAGAAAGGACTATTTTTCTGTAGTTATTCAAGCACTAGGGGATCAGCGAGGACACTTCACCAAAATCAAAGCTGGCTGGTCAGGGAAGGTGCATGACACTCACTCCTTTAAGAACACAGGACTGTTCAGAAAGCCACAAGCGGGGACTTTCTTTCCTGATTGGCAGTTCATCAGTAGTGATGTTGAAATGCTAGTAGCGATCCTGCGGGAGCCTACTCCCTAGGCTCATGAAACTATACACCAGCCACCTCATGAGCATGAGAGTGGAATGTGCTTTTTGTAGACTGAAGGTACGCTGGCATTGTTTACTCACCTGATAGAATCCCAGTGAGAAAAATATCCCACCTGTTCTAGCTGCCTGCTGTGTCTTGAAGCAAAGGGGTAAAGTTGCCCCCCGGGGGGAGAGGCTGTCTGCTGAGTTTGAACAGCCAGACACAAGGGCTATTAGAAGAGCTCAATATGAAGCTATACAGCACAGGGAGGCTTTGAAAGAGCTCTTTAACACTGAGCCACAATAATGTGTTGTGGTGTACTGAGCTCTACCTGGAACTGCAGTTTGGGGACCTGTTAGTAACTGTGTGGTGGTTGGTGCACATCTGTGAATATAACAGTGACAACGCATCTATTAATTTGGTGGTGCTGGTGTATATTTATGATTATGACACTGTTTGTTACTAATCCTATAAATTGTGTCAACAGTATACAATCAACTCCAGTGACTGCTTTCACTACTGCCAGGCATTCTGCAGATTATGTTGGGAACTAACAAAGATTAATTATTTTTCAAACAATAGAGTTTTATTGAGTAATGAAAACACTTCAGAAAAAATTCTATGCAACTTAAAAGCAAGTACATGAAAGCCTCAAACGTGTAGAACAGAGCAGAACACTTACCCGAGGTTCCTTTCCCTGCATCAGGCTCACCTATGCTCGACTACCAGGACTGATTGGACTATGATGAAGTCAAAAATAGGTCCCATATCCTCCTCCCCCTCATGTTCAAGTCAGGGGCCTGTGACTGGCTCCTCAGAGGTATCCACTGAGGTCTGAGAGGTGGTGGTGGTGGGGTCTGCACGAAGAATGGCATGCAGCTCTTTGTTAAAGCAGCAGATTTGAGGCTCAACACTGGATCAATTGCTGGCCTCCCTGTTGCTGTAAAAACCTGCAGGGCTAGAACCTGAGACCATGGGGGTTCTGGGCCACTGATGCCTTTACATCACCACTAGAGGCTTAGACTGGGCATCCTTGGGAGAACCCTGCAAAACTAGGCTTGGTGAGAAGTACCACTCTACAGGGCCTGAGTAGCAGCCCCTCACAGCCCACTGACTGGCCAATACCAATATATAAACCAGGAAGCCATGAGGAAGTCATCTGAGCAACACAGACTACCTGCCTGCATCTGCTCCAGATCTTACTAACAATAGACACTAGACTCCAGCTTCCAACCTTGGTTCATCCTTGACCTAGCTCTCCAATTGCTGTCTGTAATTCCGTGCCCGACCCCAATATCCAGGTAACCTGATCATGCCTGCCTCCTGACAGTTGACTCTCAGTCTGCCCTCTGGCCTGTCTTGGACTCTGACCTCCTGGCTCTGACCTAGCCTGACTCGTACTCTGACCACTAGGTCAGACCATCCACCTCCCAGTCATGACATTCACAGTTCCTTCACTTTCATGCAACACTGCTGCTGATCCCTACCACACTCTCTTCTCCTACATCCCTTGTGCAATCTGTTTGTAGATGTCCACCTTTCAACAACTGGTCCATAGCTGTGCTTGCACAGCCTTTTCTCCCCACAGGCCCAGGAGATAAAATATCTCCTGTCTACTCCAGGCCAGAGTGCATCTGGAGCATGTAGCTGACATGGTCAGTTGGGTAGTTGCACACAATGCTGGAGAGCTGCTAGTTGTGCTCACCAAGATGGACAATCAGGAAAAGGCAGTTCAAAAAAATTGCAGGGTTTTAAGGGTGGAGGAGGGTCTTCCAGTCTCCATGACTCTTGGGCAGTCATAGATGTGAAGAACAGCTTTGTGTAGCTCAAAAGCTTGTCTTTCACCAACAGAGGTTGGTCCAATAAAATACGTTACCTCACCCACCTGGTCTCTCTAATACCCTGGGACCAACACAGCTATAACAAAACAGCAAACAAAAAGCAACAACGCCATGTGTGTTAGAAGAATCAGCTTAACAATATTCAATATTTAACTCCATTGCATTGACAAATATCATTGATTCAGATTATCCAGTGTTTAGTATGCAGAAGTTGCAGTAGGTTCTGTTCCCTATATCATTAATGAAAATCTTGCAAGTACTTTTATTTTATGAGCCAGAGTAGAGCAAGGAAACAAATTTATAAAACAGTATCTGTGAATGTGAAGCAGTCATGGTATTCTGTGGATCTAAAAGTTACCCTTACTGAAATAGTCTCTCTTCACATTCACACTGTTCAACAAGATCTCTGATAAATTGCCACAGTGGCAAAGCTATTATTTAAAGGAAATGTGAACTTCCACATAAGATAGAGTGAAAAGGTAATCATGAAACGTTATTTATACAAAGATCAATCATTACTGTAAGGCAGGTAAAGCAATAACCAAACTAGACATAACTGCAAAGCAGCTGTGATTTTCAATGTATTCATCTATTGTGTTAAGTGAGTTTGGGGCCGGTGTGCACTTTTTTGTATTTTGTTGGGTTACTCTTTGTTTTTAAGCTCTGTTTATTTATAGATGTTTCTTTGAAAGAATGATATGCCGCAAACTTTAACAGATAAAGCATCCCTAGGAAAAAAAAAAAAAAACCCATCACAAACCCATTTGTCCTTAAAGTTTAATTTACTTTTCTTGGACATTAGTGCGAACAATCTTCAGTAGTGAAACCATATTTCTATTTCTCTAGAGTTTCACAAACATGATCGTCTTAATTAACCCGTGGTAACTGCACGCACTTTAATAAAGAACAAGACTTGTTTTTTTAACCCATTAACCTAAGTCATTTCTAAATTTTAAAATAGAGTGTCTTCTTTCTTGCATTCTTTAGCTGGATTAGTGAAAGCAAACACGAATAACAGCAGAACAATTACCACAGGTTTGGAACAGAGCTGCTGGCAGCCAAAAGCAATGCAAAGGAACAAGTACAGATCAAGTTTCTGAAAAAAATTTTCTTCTAACCACAGTTGAAAAGCTAACATTAAGAGCTCTAACAATTTTGTCTTTACCTGGATCACATTTTACCACCATAGCAGAAAAATTAGTAAAACAAATTAAACGTGTACACCTGTACTTTAATATAGCAACAACTGAAACCAAGATATATTTATTTTTCAATTAAAAATATTTACAATTAAGTGCTACCTGTCATTCTGTAACGAAACTCTAAAAAAAAAAAAAAAACCTTGGAAAAGCTGGATTTTTAAGATGGTAAATCAGTTATCTAGTTTCAGAGGGAGAAATTGTTTTCCTTTTTGGCCATATGGTCAATCCATTTTGCCTCCTCATGTTTTAAAAAGCATAGGTTAAAGTCATGCCTAGTAAAACTTCATTATGTCTTAAAGGTGTGTGTATATTGTAAAAGTTACTTAATTCTGAGGAACCAATGAATTTGACAAGATTTGTTATGAATTTAGGAACAGATACCACTATGAGTGAAATCCTAACTTTATTAAGGTGAATGTCAAAACCGTCACTGAGGTCTTGTGGCCAAGGTTTCACCTCATGAGTTGTGATTTCAATGGGACAACTGACAGAATATGGCCTTTGACTTGGTTGATGTGTTTCTATAATCTCACTGTTGGGACCAAGTAGTGTTTTTTCTTAAGAGAAAAGCTTGCAATGACTAGTCAAATAATTATACTGAGTCTTTCATTAAAAGATAATTGGAATACAGAAGGCATGGGAAACTAACACATATTTGGCACGGCTTTTAATTAATCTTTCTGTTGCTCAACTTATTTTTTCATTGCTTTTCCCAGAAAGGCATGAAAATAGTGGATGAAATTTTGTGTTGTATTGTACAGTCATGCAGCAAGAGATTTAAGGCTGAAAGTTTTCAGTGTGCAATCACTGTATTCTCAAACATAATAAAATCTTTAGTTGCAATACTGTTGAGGCTACTATATTTACATAGGCACAGAGTTCCACTCTCATGAAGGAGTTAGCAAGATTGGGGCCTATAATGGTAGTTTTATTTTTAAAAAGCCTCTAACTGGAGAAAGGTAATAATCCGTGATGATTATGTACTAATCATGTCAAACGAACCAAATAGCTTTCTTTGACAGGGTAACAAGTCTTGTGGATAGGGAAAGAGATAGATGTGCTATATCTTAACTTTAGTAAGGCTTTTGACGCTGTCTCGCATGACCTTCTCATAAACAAACTAGGGAAATAAAACCTAGATGGAGCTACTATAACTGCATAACTGCTTGGAAAACAGTTCCCAGAGAGTAGTTATCAGTGGTTCACAGTCAAGCTGGAAGGGCATATCAGGTGGGGTCAGGGATCAGTTCTGGATCCAGTTCTGTTCAATATCTTCATTAATGATTTAGATAATGACATAGATAATACACTTATAAAATTTGCAGATGATATCAAGCTGGGAGGGGTTGCAAGTGCTTTGGGGGATAGGATTAAAATTCAAAATTATCTGGATAAACGGTCTGAAGTAAATAGGATGAAATTCAGTAAGGACAAATGCAAAGTACTCCATTTAGGAAGGAACAATCGCACACATACAAAATGGGAAATGATTGCATAGGAATGTGTACTACAGGAAGGGATCTGGGAGTCATAGTGGATCACAAGCGAAATATGAGTCAGTGTAACACTGTTGCAAAGAAAACATCATTCTGGGATGTACTAACAGGAGTTTTGTAAGCAAGACACAAAAAGCAATTCTTCTGCTCTACTCTGCACTGATTTGGCCACAGCTAGAGTATTGTGTCCAGTTCTGGGTGTCACATTTCAGGAAAGCTGTGGACAAACTGGAGAATGTCTAGAGAAGAGCAACAAAAATGATTAAAGGTCTAGAAAATATGACCTATGAGGCAAGACTGAAAGAACTGGGTTTGTTTAGCTTGGAGAAGAGAAGACTGGGGGGATATGATAACAGCTTTCAAGCATAAAAGTTGTTACAAGGAGGAGGGATGAAAATTGTTCTCCTTAATCTCTGAGGGTAAGACAAGAAGCAATGAGTTTAAATTACAGCAAGGGCAATTTAGGTTGGACATTAGGAATCACTTCTGAACTGTCAGGATGGTTAAGCATTGGAATAAATTTCCTAGGGAAGTTGTGGAATCTTTGTTATTGGAGATTTTTAAGAGTAGGTTAGACAAACACCTGTCAGGGATGGTCTCAATGATGCTTAGTCCTGCCTTGAGTGCAGGGACCTGGACTAGAAGACCTTTGAGATCCCTTCCAGTCCTATGATTCAATTCTGTGATTCTATGATTAATATACACTAGCCAAAATTGCCAACAATGGCCAGAGTTAGGCACCCAAAATCTGCAGTTAGACAGCTAATAGATGGCTTGAATTTCATTTGGAATTGTGAGTGGCTCAGTACCTCCAAAGTTCTAGTCACTTCTTTAGCTGCTTACAGATGGGATTGGGTGCTTAAAGGTAAGCAGCCATTTGTGAAAATTTTAGCCAATGCACAAAGAACCAACCTCAAGATTTTTGAGCAATGCATAAACAGACAGATGCAAACAGTAGGTACAATTACCTACCAGCTCAATGACATTTTCCAGTGGCAGAGAGATTTGTTTATATGGGATGGGTTCTTATTTCCTGAGACAGATTCTTCTTAAAAAATAATAGGAGGAGACAATGATTGTGAATAGCTATGCCACTCCTTAATGGCTGAAATGTCTGTTAAAACTGAGTCTCTATCTGCTTCTTATAATGGAAATCAGTGTTTTGAAGAATGAAGCTGCGCTGAAGGAAAACCCACACAATATGAACATTTATTTTATCAAACATATTTCACTACTCTACAAAGTTTTCATTGAGAGTCTCCTCTAGTTTTTGGTTTTTTATTTATTTGTACTTTTTACTCATCATAATATGTACATCTCTAAATGCAACACAAGTTGTGTTGATTTAATTATTTGATCCCCTTTCTAATGTATTGAAGCCAGTGGATGAACCTCTTAATCAGTGAAATTTAATATTAAAGAAAAATAGAGCTTCTCATAATAACAGAGTACAGTCATTTAAGACTATACCACAATTTTGAATCCCCAGGATTTCCAGATTCAAAACCACAACAGTTTCAGTTTTCAAGTCATAATATTCTTTCATTATGTTAGACTATTTCAGGATGTTCGTCCATTTCACTATTCCAGAGCTCTAATAAGACAAGGAGGGGTAAGAGAAAAGGGCTTTGTCACTCAGCACATTGTTTCTAGATGATAAACAGTGACATCTGTGTTTAAAACCAGTGATTTACAATGTATATTAAGTGCTCAAATGTGACAGAGTGACACGCCTGCATATTTAAAATGTACTTTTTTTGTTGTTTCACTTTTACTTTCTCTGCTTGTAGTCATACCAAAGCTGACTGAAATCGGTTAGATCTCAAGTTACCAGGGTACCATCCATTTGGAAATTACTAGTACTGGTCAGGAATTTTTTGATTAAACATCTTTCATTGGAAAATGCTGATTCATCTAAAAAGTTATCCGGTCCAGAATGGAATTCTGATCAAAACAAGAGAGATACTGACCCACCCAAAACGTATTAATTTGCTTCTAGGCAACTTTAAGAACTGCCACAGATGGCAGGGTTTGCCATGTCCTCACCCAATACCTGGGAAAGAGAGGTCAGAGGTACAGGGCTGGTGATCTGCAGCCAGATTACAGTCCCTTTAGTGGTGCAAAGGGGCTGGATCTCAGAAGATAATCTGGCTCTATGAATGGCACAATCCGTAAAACCTTCCATTAAAGGCAGCTTATCTCTGTTCATATATGGTAAAATAAATGACCAGTACTTCCAAGTTGTTAAGTCAAGATTTCAATCAGGTAATCATTCAAAGGCTGAAACATTAAAACCTAAAAATACCACAGATATGATAATCAAAGGATAAACTAGAGGCCATCATACTAACTGTGCTTTTTTAGACTCATGAATGGTGCTATGAAAGTCAAGAGAGATTAGCAAGGAGGTAACGCTGATTGGCATTCCTCTGAAAGCAAACTACTAAGAACTCAGTTTTTCTTAAGTTCATCTGAGATAGGGAATTAAGATATCAAGTCAGAACCTAGCCATTATAGTAATTTGAGAAAAGAGCTAAAATGATCTTGGCAGTCATTTTCAAAATTTGCCAAGAATAAGATCAAAAGGAATATAAATTATGTAACTGTGTGATACCAAGGTGACTAGATACCACAACACAGTGAGAGATGAAAGTTGTATACATTTTCAACAAGAATATAGAATTTCTCTCTCCTTATTTATAGGAGCACACTATTTACAGTATCAAAGTGAGAACTCTAGCAGCAGAATAACAAAACTTCTCTGTTCATGTATCAACTATTCTATGTAATGCAATTAGACCAAAGATGCTGGCACTGCAGCTGATACACTTGGTTGATGTGCTTCTCACCACATTGTAACCTGTCTACAGTATATTGCCTGACATACAGGGAAACCTAAGTAGAGCCTTGAGAAGATACAAAATTTGTATCCGCATCTGATCCGCAAAAACGGTCCATGGATATAAAGCAGATATCTGGAGATTTGCAGGGCTCTAAAACGAAGAATTGAAAGCTGCCCACTTTTTCCTATCAGATTTGGTTAAGTAATCTAAAATAATAAACCCTTATGGTAGTAATAGCTCTTCTTTAAGATTTTCCCCATACATATCCAAACGTCCCAGCACTTCCCTTTCCTTGTTTTTAAAAAAAAAAAAAAAAAAAGGAAAAAAAAATTTATACAAAAAGTATCTCAATTTCATGAAATGGTATGCTTCTTGTAATCAGTAACATTCTAATAACTCACATTTTCTTTTGTTTGTTTGCAGTACAGAGGTTCCCATTCCTCCTTAGGAAGCTCCTAACACTGCTTACTACTCTGCACTCATATCCTTTTTTTTTTTTTTAATTAAAAATAAAAGATTCTTACCAATTCCAGCCCTAGCAGTACTAAGGGGATGCCATTAGTGAGGAGGCATTAAGAGCAACCACACTTTGTCCAGAGGCAATCCTATGGACATGCACAGAGGCTTTATTAACTTCACAGGCAGCACGTACCATTGCTGTGCACTACTTTAATGTTCTACAAGCTACTGTCATTTCTAGTCCATTCCCCAAACTTTTTATGACCAACCTTTGAATTTGTGAAAACAAATGAGTACTTGTCTTGTAGCCTGGGATTCTCAAATACCACAATTTATTTACTGCTCTTCAATATGGAACGGTGCTGATGAAACCACAGAAAACGGTATGGGTTGCTTGCATCAGGAAGGCGTGTACCTGGAGGAATTGGGAGTTTTGTGAAACTTATGAACCCATTTCCTGTAATTAAGAGTCCACATCCCATCCCACCTTACCCCTCCCAGGACAATTTGTTTTTTGGTTTTTTTTCCTAATATGGTTTTCTTAGCCAAAGAGAAGCCTGTGCTATTTATTACAGTTAGAAGGTCAAGCACTAAAGGAAAGCAATGCTAGTATGTGTCCTATATAAAACAATATGCAATATACTTCCCTTTTTCATCAGCAAGGAGACCCAGAGAGTGTCAGTTCCCAGCAAATCATCTAGCCATGAGGTTTACAATATATTATCAATTTTTACCATTAGACTCTCGTCCTTTTTATTTTATATTATAACTGTCATTCTGCCCATCACCGCTCCATTTATACTCTATTTTTCATTGGCTATTTTCCTTTCTGCCTTTGCATGCCTAAGTTGAATGCAAAATCAATAACTTTCACCTTCAAACCTAATTATCAAAGCCAAGATATTCATACAACATGAATTTTTCTATTCCAAATAAACCTTTTCTGATTACAACCTTACACTTTGCTTGAAGTGTTTACAGCACTCATCTTCAAAGAATGCTATAAAAATAATCAATCCTTACCATAACCAGTTGACACTAGTATTATCCCTGTTTTAAAAAGCTAGGAAAAGAAACAACTTGCCTGTGGTCACAAAAAAGAATCCTTGTTAGAGCCCTTAAGAGTTCTAATTCATAGATTCTAAAGCCAGAAATGACCACTGTGACTATCTAATCTGACCTCCTGTATAACACGGGCAATAGGACTTCCTTGAATTAATTCTTGTTTGAACTAGAGCATATTTTTTAGAAAAACATTCTTCTTGATTTTAAAATGTCTGGTGATGGAGAATCCATCACAGCTCTTGGTAAACTGTCCTAATGCTTAATTACCTTCACTGTTAAAAAATTACACCTTATTTCTTCTGAGTTTTTCTAGCTTCAGCTTCCATCCATTGGATCTTATAGATTGAATTGTCCTCCATTATCAGAGTTCTCTTCCCCATGGAGGTACTGTTAGACTATGGTCCAGTCACCCCTTAATCTTGTTGTTAAGCTAAATAGACAAGACTCAAGGAGCTCATTACTATAATAAATCATATTTTCCAATCCTTTAATCATTATTTGGCTTTTTCCCTTCCTATCCACTCCAAGTAACAAAGGATTCCTGACTTCCAGTCCTCAGCTCATAGAACTAGGGAACCCTTTAGTCTATTTCAGTGTCTCAATCTCTCTACTATTGTACCCCTTTCAGGAGTACAATTTGTCTCACATACCCCCAAGTTTCACCTCACTTAAAAAGGACTTGCTTACAAAATCAGACACAAAAATGTCACAGCATACTATCACTGAAAAATTGCTCACTTTCTCATTTTTATCATAGAATTATAAAATAAAAATAAATCAAGTGGAATATAAATAATGTACTTACATTTCAGTGTATAGTATATAGGACAGCATACACAAGCCTGTATAAAATTTTAGATTGCACTGACTTCACTAGTGCTTTTTACGTAGCCGTCTGTAAAACTAGGCAAGTATCTAGATGAGTTGACGTACCCCCTGGAAGACTTCTACATATCCCCAAGGATACACTTACCCCTGGTTGAGAACCACTGGTCTATTTAATAAATACTGATATTAGTACTTTATTTGTATTGTACAATATGCAATGGGCCCACGGGTCAGTCTGTAGAAAAGTCCCTTTCAGCTAATTCAGGATGGCTGTCGATAAAGAAGAGGCACATATTGTGTTCTGTTATGGAGACTATTTTTCTTCTAATTTAAAATATCAATCGGCAGTGTAGTGTGGTTGCTAGGGCACTAGACTGGGATTTTGAAAATCTGAGTTTGGCCACAAAGGTGTTAGTTGACCTTGGGCAAGTCACTTCACCTTTGTGTTGGTTTCTTCTTCTCCCCTTTGTTTGTTGTATAGACTAAGTTTTTTGGAACATGGACTGTTCATCTTTTACTATGTGTTTGTATAGTGTCTAGTGCAGTGTTTCTCAAATGGTGTTCCGCGGAACCCCAGGGTTCCGTGGGCTGAGTTGAAGGGTTCCGCGAAGAAGCGGAACCGCGCCGCCGAAAGTAACAAAAATCGCGCGCTGCTGAACAGCTGATGGGGCCGCTGAAAACGGCTCAGAGAACGTGCCGCCGAAACAAGCCTACACCGCGCCACCGAAAAGAGGAAGATTTCCTCGACTTTTCGGCGGAGCGGATGGCATGGGCGCGCAAGGGTTCGGGGGGGGAGGGGGGAATAAAAATTGAGAAACACTAGACTCTAGTGTAACTAGAGGTCTATATAATAAAAGATCTCCCTTGGGGCCTCTAGGTGCTACTGTCCTACAAATAAGGCAACTGAACTGAAAGTATGTATTTCCTCTGTGGAAATGTCTATGGAAAAACAATTATATTGTATATTATACCAAGAAGAATACCACACCACTTTATTACCATATGAAAAGATTGGCCATTCGGCACAATTTATTTAGAAAAGAAAGTGAACATTATTGATAAAGCCATCCACTCCTCCTACATATTATTATTCCACACTTCCAATATGACAAGACCAATCCATGACATAACACATCAAGGTTGATAAAGCCATTAGGGCCTTCTGCCTACTGCTTCCAATATGTACAGAGGGGCCTTATGCAGCTATTTTTTGCTGCTCTGTTTCTCTCTTCTTTTAATCTTTATTGACTTCAACTCACCTTAGGCTCAAAAGATATAATATGAGATTACTTTCCAGGTGGTTTCCCTCATCTCTACTAATTAGTTGAATTCTTTCTTTGAAGCACATACAAGCCATCAGTTAAAATCGAATGAAAAAACACCAGGCTAATTTATGTCAATTTTATGATGCTGTTTATTACTTTCCATATAATGTCATCTAGAGAGGAGGATTACTGTGCACTTACAGATAATCCGTTTGGATCCTTGTTAAAACAAATCAAGGTACATCAAGGTTATACAGCTTTAATTAACCATTTTAGTTCTGATGTACAGGAACATATGTGTCTTAGAGAAATTACAGCATATAACAAAGCTAATGAATGTGTCTTTATTCAAGAAGTTCACTTGCAGTGGTTGTATTTGCACTTCATACACTTTAATACAGAAATGAAAGTTAGGACCTAGTCTTTGAGTGGGAATCAAAGGCACTCAGTATTTCTCCAGAGGCATTCAGAACTCTGTAGAATCAGAGCCATCGTTTGCAGCGATCACAAACAATTCAATTCAGTGGGATAAATATTCTTTTCTAATGAGAACAAATCGTTTTGCATAGACAGGACTGTTTGTCCCTATCAGGCACACTTTATTTCTGAATGCCTTTTTCAAATCCAATGCAAGGAAGAGATAACAGAAGAAGTCTCATTAATGACTGAGCAGTTTTGGTTTTTTCAACAGCCTAAGCTGACATAGGTTTTCAAGCAGTACAACAAATAGTGGATCTATATGTTGACACATATATTGAAGCAATTTTTGCCAGTTCCCAAGCATATTTTTATCCACATAGATCATACATGACCTCCCATGTTGCTCATAGGCAGTGTTATTGCTTCACAAACATTATGGGATGTGTGTGTCAAGCACCAGACACATCTGCTTAGCTCATACCCTAGATCACAGAAGAGTCAGAAGTTGAAAAAGATAGCCTTACAACTACTTCTGTGAGAAAAGCTGCTTCCACACAAATCCCTAAAAAGCTAAAGTTTGAGTCTGAGTGGCAGAGAAGCAAAGAGACAAAAATCTAGCATACACAGAGTATAATATTCTGAAAAATAATGAGCAACCTGAAAAGAAAAAAGAAAGAATACTCTGGGTAATAAAATCCCCTTCTCTCCCACACCCACCATGGAAGAAATGCAACAGCCATTTGGTTTTTCCCTACCTACAATACTTCTTTCATAAAAAAGTAGTACTTTTTCCCTTTGATTTTTAGGATGGATAAATTATTCACGGAGTTCATGCGAATGCCCACCCAGCACTAATTCAGCTGTGCAGTCAAACATGTTGTGACTGTTCAAAATTGCTGAACAATTTTTACTGAGGACACAAAAAAAGGTGAGCCAAAACCCCACGGTCCCCTTCAATCATCTCATAAAAAGGGTCAGAGAACAACTGCCTTGAAAAATCCAAACCAAGTCTGACACACATTCCTCACATTTGCAGCATTCCAGACACAATTAGAAGGAGACCAGTAATGACAGAGAAAAGAACTGACCATGTGCAGTATAAACAGCAATTATCAAAACGACTGCCAAGTTTATATCCCATGAATACAGGTTTCCTTAAGTGACACAGTAATGATAAATAAGGCAATGCAAGCTAAAGAAATCCATGTGAGGCAAACAAGTTCTTTCATGAGACATGTTATCTCTATTAGAATGTTAAGAGGCAAGAGATTCCCTGAGCCTGAGGTCATCTGCAAGCTTCAGGAAGATAGTCATCATGGGAATAACACCTTTTTATCATCAGTTTCCAGCCAGAGAGTTTTATTCAGAACATCCTTAAAAAAACCAAAAATCAAGACCCAGTTAATCAAGGAAGGAAAAATATATTCTACAGGAATACTGATAAATGTTATTCTTAGTCTGAAAGCGCATCAAAGAAGGGCAACAATAGACCTGTTTAAATGCAAAAAGAATTTGCAAGACCATATGAGGGGAATGTTGCAAGATGTATTGAGAAGATCATTTGAAATATTTGATGTCTGTGTAAAATCATTTTTGCAATGTGCTAAAATTGCTACAGTGCATTGTAAAAAGAGTGCCGGTTACACGTTTGGTGACAAAAGTCTCTTCCCCCTTCACATCAGGAGCTAGAAACTCCATTTGAGACTCTTGGGGTTTATACCAGGGGTCGGCAACCTGTGGTATGCATGCCAAAAGTGGCACATGCACCGACTTTGAGTGGCATGCAGCGCCCTGGCCAGTCACGCCACTCCATGCTCTCCGCCGAAATGGGGACTGCAGACCACCCCTGCCAGGGACACAGCTGCCGGAATGGGATTGCATACCCGCCCCCGCCGCCAACACTGCTGCCAACACTGGGAGAGCGGAGTGGGGAAGATTTGGCACGGCCCTTTGTTAAGGTCGTCAACCCCTGGTTTATACTATCAGTCAGAGCATTCGTAGCAAATATTTGAATCAACAAATTTAGACTCATATTTGCGCGTGCACATGAGCCCCCAAGGACTTCTTATGATTTCCCCTAATGTATTCATCAAAATATTTCATTGACTAATTATTGGCCTGTAATTAATGAGCTATTTGTTGCAAGTATTCAGGGTCCAAAATTTTGTGTGTGGATTGCTTGGTAACCTGGGCCCATTCAAACAAAAAAAAGTGTTAACTCAGCCAAATGAAATGTTTATGCATTTAGGACCATACCCACCTGAAAAGCAGTGACTCTGAAGAGGATATAAGGGTCAGAGTCAGGAGTGCCGGAACCTCAATTGCAATGGAGGGGACATGAGGCTCCACCTCATTTTGTGGCCCTCCTGCTCCTCCTCTTCCCCCCGAGGCCCCACCCATTGGCCAGGCTGGAAGCTGGAGCCGGCAGTAGTAAGAACCACCAAGGAGCCACTGGGGCTGCTGTGGGGAGGCCCGGACTCTCTACATTCCAGTAGCCGGGAGCCCAAGAGCAGCCCCCAGCCCATGGCCCTGTCCCCAGGCCACGGAGAGGGGCTAAGCTTTGTGGCAAGGGGGAGCTAAAGTCCACCTCACTCCCCACACCAGGGAGAGGCCAGCACTGCTCCATGCCTGCCTGAGGTTTACAGTCTTGGGGGATAACATGGCACACTACCCCCCCTGGACAGACTGGGCATCTGGCAGTTGTGGCAAATACCAGAGGGGCCGGTGGACTCAAGGGCTGGTGAGCTGGTCGGCCCGCCACCAAAGCCTTTCATCAGGCCCTCCAGCTGGGCCCGGCCAAGTGCAACAGCCACTCCCCCTCCCAGTCCCATCCCCCCCCTCCCTGCCCCCGCCCCTCTGCCACCACACAGATCCAGTGGCAACCTGGCTGGAGCATGGCGGCTGCTCAGCTCCCCACCCGGCCCCGCCCCTTCCCCTTGTCCCTCTCCTACCACGTGGGCCAGGCAGCACCAGGACCCTGGCTAGTGTGCTTTAAATGCCAGGGCTGATTTTTACTCCCAGTCCATCACTGCCCCCTAAATTATGCCTATGTTAAAAAGTGGGGAAGCATGGTGCACCTGGTTCCAGCACCCCTGGTCACAGTGCACAAGCAGCTCAACAGGAGCTCCCAGTGTGATGTTGTGGGAAAAAAGGAGGAGTGGGATTAATGCAACACTTGGCTGTATAAACAGGGAAGTAGCACATAGGAGCAGAGAGTTGATTATACCTCTGTATGCAGCATGAGTGAGACTGGTATTGGAATACTACATATAGTTCTGGTGTCCACATTTTGAAAAAGGATGTTGAAAAACTGGACAGGGTACAGAAAAGAGCAACAAAATAATTCAAAGGCTACTGAAAAATGCCTCAGACTAGAGAGCCTTAAAGAACTCAGTCTTTTTTCAGTTAGGAAAAAAAGGCCTTTTAGTACCCAGGAAGGTGCTCATACACTATAACCAAATCACTTCTGCCTTCTTTGCAAAAAACATAACAAGAACCAATGGCTAAAAGCAGAAGCCAGACAAATTCAAATTAGAATTAAGGCACATGTTTTTAACAGTGAGGACAATTCACCATGGGAAGGGAAGGGAATTGGTAGATTCTCTATCTCTTGCCCAAACCAAAGATAACTAGCTAGCTCACTGCAAATCTAACTCAACAAGCACAGCAAAAAATAAAGACATAAATCAGCTAAGAATCCTGTGGCTCAGAACCTAAATTTTCAAGACACTCCTAAGATGGTAACATGAAAATCAATTTCCTCAGGAATGCACTTCTCAGTAAGGGCTACTTCAATGCCAAATTTCAACTTTCCAACCTCACTGGTTTTGGCTGTGGTGCTATTAAAAAAAAAAAAAAGTTGCAAGAATTTTTTTTTAAGAATCGAGAAAAAAATATTTCCTTGGTTCACTGAAGGTCTGAATAGTTTTTACTTAAGTTTTTTAAAATAACCATCTTTAAGAAACAACGCTTAGAACATTATAAATTAAAAGGTGAATGTTTTAAGTATAATCCTAAAGAAGATCCGTCAGTTGGGTGAGGCCCCAGAAGCAGTACAAGGAGTGAGATTCTCATCCCCACTCGGATACCTTTGTGCTGGGCAAAAGGGCCAAAGCAGAGTAAAAAAGCTCCAGTCTGGCTGTGGAGGGAAGCCTGCATCTGTCTTCACAATCACAGAGGGGGGGGGAGAGGTGCCATGGTTGGGGCTACAATGCACAGCACTGCAGAAATTCCTGGCAGCACTATGGCCCATAGGGCAGCTAGGTGATGCTGCCAACGGGCCCCACATAGCTGTCTAAATTACATCAGGGACAACTCTGGGGTCAGGAGAGTGCCAGGATGGTTTAACGCTACCCTACACCCTCTCCCATGGGCTGCAAGTTTTATTCTTTGCCTCTCCACTGCAAAGAATAGGGTATGTCTCCACTGCACACTTTTCGGCAGCATGAAGAGCACATACCCACACAGGCCCCTAGCACCAGTATAAATAGCAACATAGCCAGTGAGACACAGCTTAAATGAGTAAAGATAGGCCTGAAGGGTGAGGGTATGCCTCCCCATCTACACTTCTATTTTTAGCAGAGTAGTGTCCCACTGCAACCCTGCTCCTGGAGCCTTTCCCCTCTGCAGGAAAAGACTCCCCAAGTGGGGAAAGGCTCTGGTATGGAGGAAAGGCTTGGGTAGCTCCCCACTGCAGATCCTTCCCCGACCACAGGGAAAGGCTCAGGGGCAGTGGGGAAAGACTCAAGCAGCTCCCTGCTGCTAGACTCTTTCCCTGCTGCCTCCCCCTATCAAAGCCTTTCCTCACTGCAACCAACGGCTCCAGCAGAAAGGAGTTGCTGAAGCCTTTCCCTGTTTGCCTCCCCTCTGCCAGAGCCTTTCACTGACATGTCGCTACACATGGCAGCATGGACGCAGCTGTCTCTGCAGCATAGAGCTGCATGTACTCTGTAGACATAGCCTGAGAGTATATCGACACTGCAGCTCAGAGTATGTTTCCCAGCTCAGGTAGACAGACACATATGCTATCTCTGCTTGAACTAGCACGCTTAACAAAGCAGTCCCGCTGGGGGGAGCCTGAGTACAAACCCACCCAGACCCCTTAAGTACATACTCTGGCCGCTAACCTGAACAGCCACCTATGTTATCGGAGCAACCCTGCTATTTTTAGCGAGCAGAGCTATAGCCAGACACCTGCGCTGTGTTCCCAGCTGTAATGTAGGCTTACCCTATGAGGTGTAGTACTGATTCTCACCACCCATGGTAAGAAACATCTTTGTTTGTTTGGAGAGCCTGACAACAAAAGAAGCAAAAGGAGAAAAAGAGTTAGGAAGGAAAGAAAAGAAGAAGAGCGAGTAAGAGGGAAAACAAAGGACAGACAGGTAGATTTGACAGAAAAGCCCAGGATTTTTTGCTGTTGCTTGGTCTAAAAGTTCTCATCTGAAGATAAACCCCCAAGAGAAAAAACCTGACAGGACAGTTACAATTCACCACTCAACTTTGGAAATGCCAGGCCGCCATTTCCAAGGTTTACATAAAAACAAAGCCTTCTTCCATTTTAATTTCTATTAGTTGCAAGTCACATTTCATTAGTAATCTATTTCTTTAAAAAAAAAAAAAAACCGAACAAAAACACCCTCTCAGAGGCCAGCACCAACCATATCCATTGCTTGAGGCAAACATGGTTCATCCCATTCCAAATCATACTGTCTAATAAACAAATCCATAAATCCATTTTGACAATGCCATCAGATTATACAGTGGCCTTGTGCCTTTTTAGTCAGATCAAGAGCTGTCCTTAGAGAAACCATGGGAGTTTAAGTTAAAAAAAGGGGGGGAGGGGAGGAGGAGAAGGAAAGAGGCTTTGAAATAATCTGGAACAGCTATCAACTGGAGAAAGTTCTTCCTCATTTCTTAAGGAAATACAAATTCCTTCCCAATTAGGTATCTCCAATGGGTTTCAGTGTACCTGCCCCTTCAGAAAATGCCCTGCTGGCAGTGAGCTCCATTGTTTACAGCAGCTCTTTGTAAAGCAGCACAGGAAAATTCTTGTGCTAGAGAAAAGCTTTTTTTTTCTGCCATGAAATTCGGTTCAGGTTTATGTGAGATATCAACTTTTGAAAATCTCTATTCCCCTTCTCTCATTTGCTTTCCTCAGGAAAATTCTGGTAGCATGCCAAAATATACTAAATAGGAACATCCTAAAGTTCTAGACCCACACCAGCAAAGCGGAGGAGAGCATGCTGAATGATGCTAGGCACAACTGGACCACCCTCAGATTCAGCATATAGCCACAGTAGCTCCTTAAATTCCTGGAGAGAGAGAACATGTGCACAGATGCTTGTGCACCAAGCTTGGCTCCCCTCAACACTCTTCATGGCCCAGCCGTCCATCTAACATCCTCCCCAACCTTCTTTAGCTGCCAGCTAATGTAGTTATTCCTGTTACTCAAATCTCAGGTGGATGCTGAAAGTTCAGGGTTCAAATGCTACTAATTACACATGAAGGGGGATTGTTACAGTTGTAACTAATAAAATTTGATTTTACCTTTTTCCATTAAATAAAAAATCCTAGGTTTTGGAAGCAATTTCCTCTGTTAAAGGAACATTATTTCACTTGCAAAGTGAAGTACTTGAGAGTTGCCTGATTTAAGGTTGCCTGTGCAAATAACCTTTTATATTACAAACATGTACACTAAAACTTCCTTCTTAATCAATCAGTCTCTTTCCCTCTTTGTTCTTTACTGCCAGATAAAGTTACTTCCAGCTGTATCTGTGGGAAGCAAATGGTGTTATGCAGTGGCTAGCTAGAAAATACACACCTGCCATAAACTTAAGACTATCTCTAGGGGATGTATTGTATTCTGTTCTCAATTTACCATGACAAGATACAATGAAAAAAAATGAATTGATGTCAATTAGCAGGTGTTGTCAAGCATCTCTAATTAGTTAAAAATATTAAACTTCTATATATATATATATATATATATATATTAGTGCAGATGTGTAATTCGCAAACATAGAGTCTGATTCCTATTTACATTAGGGCCCCTTTACACTTCTTTGGCAGTATAAAGGGGCCTTAAAATGGGCACAAACTACATTTACACTGATTTTAAGGGGTCTTTTACACTGCCACAGCAGTGTAAAGCAGCCTTAGTTTATTAGTTTAAGTAAGTGAGAATCATGCCCACAGTATTTTGAGGGAGATTCCTGTAAGGAATCAAGATTTATTTATTTGCTCTTGTCAATAGAAGAAAAGGAAAAATGTTTTGTCTCCATAAAGCACCATTTGCTCTGTGCATGGAGTAAGTCTGCAGATAACAAGTTAGGTTCAATTCATGTGAACTATGCATCTTTAAAAATGTCATTGCATATTTAAATTGTGATTTGCTCATGTGGAATGCAAAGTACTCAATGATGTGTTCCTTATCCAATCTTCCACCCCTAGTTCTCACATACACACACGCCAACCCCTAACTGTGAGAGCTTCAGAAAAACAGGGAGTGCTTTCTCTGCTCATAGCAGCTGTAGTGTCATCCTCTGTGATCACAGAAAATATAATGAAAATTAGCATTCAGCAGTAAGAAGGTAGTACTCCAGTGAAGATCATTTGGAATGAAAATAGATGAAGGGTCTGATCCTGGTCCCACTAAAGTCCAGGACCAGATACCCAGGACTCAGTTGTCAGGTCCACTTCTGGAAGTAAGCAGATGGAAACTGGCTTGGCTGAATCTAAGAATCCTGCTTGCCTAAGGGGAATCTCTTGGAGGAAAAGGGATAAATCTGCCACAATGTGTTACTCTCCTTTTGGCCCATCGCAGGGAGGGTGTTCTCAAGAAAAAGGAGTGGAAAGCCTGATCAATCCCATGTCCAGTGATCAACAGAACTGTGAACACTCTGCACAGTGCTTATGGACAGCAGCAGAAAACGGATTTAAGATCTCTGTATTCCCTACCCAAGCAAAACACTCCTTGCTACGATAGTTCTGCACTGAACCAGCACCAGCCTTGAATGCACAATTCTAAGCCAGCTGAATTAGTATTTTCTAAAAGAAAATTTTAATTTTACAAAGGGTAATAACATGGGTTAGTCCTAACATCTGCCCACAAGCAAGACTGACAGACTTCTTGAAGATTAGGTCCAAATACATGTTTCAAATAAGCTATTCCTTTTCTATACTCTACAGGGCAGGGACTGTCTTTTTACCATGTGTTAGTACACTGCCAACACAATGGGGCCTCAATCCTGACTAGAGCATCCAAGTGCTACTTTATGAGAAATAGTATAGATGTATCCCATGTTTAAAATAGAAAAAAGCTTGTACAAAAGATGGTGACAGATAGCATAAAGACCGGGTCTGTGTCTAAAGATTTATAGCTTTCCATTTTCTCAAACACATATCCATTCAATTACTGATAACCATTTACTATTTTCTAACCATTCACATTTACTTTCTTTTGATCATCTGTACCAATTTTAGATTCTACTTGGAGAGGAGCAAGTCTACTGGGTTTTGGGAACAATCATTAATTTTAGTAAAGAATGTTTATTAGCATAAATATTATCTGTAGGGTTTGCCTGAAAAACCCTCCACATAAGCAGGTGATAATCCAGCTGACAATAGAGGGAGGCGGGATGAGAGATGGTAGGTTCCTCCTCTGTCTTGCAAGTCATTCGCTACTTCCCCCAGATACAAGGAGCAGAGAGGCCATTAGTGCCACTCTAAAGGGTGGACTGAGCAATCTTCAGAGAGGAACCCTGTGAGCAGCAAGGCCGGGGAGTGGTATGGGTTGGTTTCCTGATTCATTCTGAGTTCTTTTTGTAAAATAAAGCCAGCTCCCAAGAAGAGAATAAGTTCTGGCCTACTTCAAAGTGTGTAGAGCAACAGGATAAAGGACTATGTCTGTTCACAGATAGCAAACGCAGAAATAATGGTGAATATGTATGTAGAAGTATAATAGAACCCAGGAGACTTCAAGAGCTTGGCTACAACCTCTAGCCCACTAGTCAAGAAGACAGTATATGTATGCCATAAAGCTACCCTATGGAGTAAAAGTGGCCTCAACTACAAGGCGTGGTCACTCAATTCCATCTGAGATTCTCTTTCTTCCTTCCTTTATTTTCCCCGTGTCAAGCTCTCTGCTCTCAATCCCTCCTTTCTTTTCTACATTTCTTAGTCTTGGTTCTTCATATTACCTGCTGGTCTTTCCCATCACCTCTCCATTTATCCTCTTCCTGCATTTTGAGACTTCCTTCCCCTGCCTCTGTCAAAGCTCAGCCCAATAGCAACTCCTGAATTTTTTCCTAGACTGTAAATCCTTCCAGAGAATATAAATCTCCCAAACACTAGAAAAATGTAGGAATATGAGAAAAAAAAAAAAAAGATGAGCAAAGAAATTCTGATTTAGTGATTCCATAGAACTTTAATTCAGCTCTACATTGTAGCACAGAACAGCTCACTCTTAAGAACCACATAACACAAAGGGGAACATATAGATCCACAGAGCTTCTTTACAAATAGACTACACTGTGATCTGGTGGAACGGCATTGGACAGATAAATGTTCATAAAACTAGATCTGTCAGCAGAGTTTGACAGTTGGCCATGACATGTTGCAGTTTTGCCTGAGTCTTGGTGGGACGAATGGGATCATGAATGCTGGCTCCGATCCTTCTTTGCAGACGGACTCTACAGGTCAGTGCTCACTGGGTGCAGGAGCAGTTCTGTGATCTAACAGGGCATAATGCTCGTCCCCAATCTATTCAATCAAACCTGTCAGACTCCCAGGGGAGACTGCAAGATGTCATGGGCTTCAGTGCCAACAGCAGAGCACATTCAATTCTACTGCTCCGCCACATCAAACAAACAGCACCATCATCCAGCTTTCCCCATGTTCAGACAGACAATTTACACACCTGCATGAAGTGAAGCGGTCTGAAAAAACAAAACCCAAGTAAGAGAATGGTGATTGTGCTGGGAAGAGAAAAGTCTTGGGAGGGACTGCACACAATCATATCAGCCTCCACCGAGGGCATCTGCACTCCAGTTGTCAAAATAGTTCAGAGCCTTGGGGTCCTTCTGAACATTTCACTGCTCCTGGAAACTGAAGCAGCAGCATTAGCAGAAAGGCTGTTTACAATCTGTGGGTATCTAGGTGACTGATAGGACTAGATCTGGCCATGGTGATTCACACTTCCAGGCTTCACTGCTGTAATACTCTGTATTTGAAGATTAAAGTTAATACCACAGTGAAATGCCAGATAGTGAAATAAGCAGCAGTCTTTCCTTCTAAGCAACATGGGGTGATTAGAACAAACCAGCCTGGTGCTTCATTCATTGCAGTGATTCTCTGTCCAAAACTGGATCCATTGTTAAGTCTTGAACTTAAAACAACCAGTGACCCCTGGCTCTCTCAGGAATCATCTTTCTCTTCATAACCATGATTTCCCATGGCAGCTGTTATCATTAGGGAAGCTATTGCTAACTATGCCTAAAGCTAGATGCACAATTGCAGGATGGACTGGGCTATCTTGTCATTTGGTCTATGGTTGTGGATTCCCTACCATATCATGTTCCAAATGATACACAGAACCCATCTCTTTACATTAACTTTCTCCCAGTACCAATTGGAGAGTTGGTAGGAGGAAAACAAGCCTTTCCAAATGTCAGATTCACAGCATTATATGGGGAAAGCAACCACCTGACTGAATAGTTCCCGTAACCCAGCTCATTCAAATTGACATCAAGGAGATGGGCGGATTAGAATTCTGAATAACGTAAGTGCTATATAAAATATTTACCAACAAGTACCATGGAAAAAAACATTCTTGAAGTTTATCTAGTGTGTAACATCAAGTGTTATGGCAACTATGTTCACAGCAGACTGTTTTTAGTACTTAAAAATTTAGAACACATAATATTTTATAGGAAAAAAAGAAGCAAGCAAGCAATAAAAACAGACCCTTCAGCAAATCAATGGCAGAGTCAGGATTAGGACTAAGGAGGAGTTCCAACTCCCAAACTTGTATTTATTAATTGGATGTAATATCTCATCATAACTAAGATGGGTTGACCTAGGGGCTATAGGGGCATTCATTCAAATATTCTTTGCTATGGTTAAATTGTCTCATGCATAATGTCATTAAAAGTAAGTTATATTTGTTTTGGTTGCAGCAGCTGAGCTTGCATAGACATACATTTTGCCATCATCTTTGGCATCATAAAAGAGGTCTCAGGAGATCTACTTTGACAGCTTCATGGGCTGACTGTGATGAAGCTACATGTCCCATGCAAAGGAATAGGGAAATGGGGAATTCACATTTTACAAGAAAGCTATGAGAGCAAAAAATAAATAAAATAAATGACTTTTGAAACTTAAATATCTCCACTGTTTGAAAATATTTTTCAGTTTACCAAAGGCACTAGTAAAACCAACTGCCTAACATTAAATCTTTAGTGGGTTAGTTATTTCAGCTTTTCCATCATTTTCCTCACCCTTCTCCCATTTTATTCTTAATTGTGGGAATTATTTTTAATAGACCATGCACAAGTTATATGTGGCATGAAAAGAATGTTGGTTAAAGAACTGGTTTTCTTTGCACATTGTGGCAAACAGCCAGTTTCTCCCTAATGGGTCTCATGCTTCAACCCCTTATAATAGGCCAGGGAGTCCCCAGTAATCCTGTCTCTCCTTGGAGGTACCTTGCTCCAGCTTCCTTCTGCTGACTGGGGCCAGGGGTTTTCTCCTTCTGTAACTGCAAAGGAGCAGTCTCCTGGCCCCGGGGGGGGGGGGGGGGATTGTGGTCGTCGTCGTCGCTCCCGCTCTGCTTCTCCCCCACTCCCTTTAGGGAAGGCAGGGTTTAAGGACACCGGGACTAGCCCTTCATTGGGGCCAGGTGTCTCTAAGTGCCCTGCAACCATCTCTCCCCTGCTTGCAGGAAAAAGGGTTTTTGGCCTTCTAGGGCTCACACTCTGGCCCTGGTATGCCCTTTTGAGGCCCTCTGGCCTGACTGTATCACAACGTGTTGACTTGCATTATACTGAATTTTAATTTGCTGTATTTTTTTCAAAAAGAGAGAAAGCATCAGAAAATAACCCACTTTTCTGGTGCACAGTGGTCTTACTAGAAAATGGCTTAATATTTAAAGAATCATTATGTTCAGTCTAGTATTTTATATTTTAAACTAATTTACAAAGAAAAACAAGTAATGTACCCTTAGTAAATTCACAAACAAAAAAAGTTTTGTGAACTGGCGTTAAAATTGAGAGAATGCCATCGTTATTAAAAAAAAGACATGCATTAGAAATCCTGAGTAAAGATTAAATTTTAAATTCCAACATCTGAAATGGAAATACACAATTAAGACACACAAACAACCTTAATTCTGCCCCGTAACAATGTCAGATTATAGTTCTTCCTGTGCCTTTCATACCGAGGGTCATATCTCGAAAACCCTTCCTCATGCAATTCATGGTTTGCAGGATGAGGCCCCAACATCCATACTCAACATCAGTTACGGAATCACAGCTGAAGCTTCCAGGGGATTTTTTTTACACCATGAATTTATTTAGATTAGAATACAGTTGCTAGCTCTGATGTATTAATGTTTAACTCTTGATTTTGAAGTAGGACCCCTTCCCTCTGAAATATGAGATAGAGATTGGCACCAAAACAAAAAAGATGAATGAATTGATTCAATTTAGTTATGTTGATGCAAGTCTGCATATAGACTAGCCCTTATAGATGATAGTTAAATAAGAGATTGTTTAGCAAGATGCAGTATTTGATGACATCAGGCCAGTTTACTTTTGTTATACATAATATAATTAACCTTTTTAAAAAAAATTGTGAGGTCTCATGGCATTGATAAGACACCATAACGATTATTAAAAAAAATAATCATGGTAGCATTGTGATGCTAGGCCGGAAAAAGACAAGCAACTTTGCAAATTGCATGACCCAATTCTGACCTTTCAAGATATATTATAGGAAAATACAATGGTAGTGAGGGTCATTCCTTATAAGTAGACTAAAGCTTTGATATGCAAGTATATTGTTGATAGTTATTTGATGTTATTTATATATCTCTTGTGAGAGGTTAGCAATGTAGATAAACTACTTTCCTGTCTGTCACTGTTCTGTTGATTAAGAATTCAAAAGGAACACATGAACATTACAATGAAACTTTGAATGTAACAATACTATTGTTTATATTTCTCTTTGAAGTGTAAGAGGTAAATACCTGTAAATGGTTGTAAATGGCCAATTACCTTGTACTAATATAACTAGTTACCGGTGTGCTCAGGACATAGGAAATGGTACTTCAGAGTCCCAAGTAATGATCTATTAATAGTTCAAGAAGATACCTGCTGTCAAGAAAATATCGGTCAGCCTGCATGGATTTATAAAAGACTATTGAACTGATGCTTTTTATCTCAGATCTGTCCAAGCTTGTCAGGGAAAATTTGGATCGTAAGACTGAGATCCCAGCACCAGTCTGAAATCACCCTGCTAATTCTCATGGGAGAATTTGAACAAACTCTGCACATGGACTATTTAGTCATCATTCCTCTGGACCGGGTTTCTAACAAAGAAGCTCTAAAAAACGACTGACGACCTCCAAGCTGTCTGGGTAATTTCAAAGACTTTGCAACTTTGCAATTCAGTTATCTCTACTTTAAAATTGACCTAAGAGCTTTATTTTCATCTGTGTATGTATACTGACCTTTTAACCATTACATTCTTTCCTTTTTAACAAATAAATGTTAGTTTAGTTAATAAGCATTGGCTTTAAGCATGTATTTGGGTAAAACCTAAACTATTAATTGACCTGTTTGGTAATGTGTCCAATCCTTGGGGATTGGTAAAACCTTTTTACATATGATGGGTAAAGATTTTCAGTAATCCCCATCATATTTGACTTGGTTGTCTGGGTGCTAGCCAAAAAGCTGGATAGTTTTAAGGGAACTGTATTTTGTCTACTGAATGACCAGTGAGGTCATCAGAACCCGTTTGTTGCTGGCTTGGTATAACTTATTGAAGAAAAACCACCAGTGTATAGGACTTTGCCTGCCCCATTATTTGCAGTTTGCCCTGTTTAAGCTATCTCAGCATGGCTCCCCTGGAGGCCTATGTCACAGTGTCATAGTCTGGCTAGAATACACATTACCACAGATTCATTGAGTTTTGGATCATAACCCCACACTTGTCAAAATCGATTTTGACATTTGAGAGTTTAAAGGTTAAAAATCAGTTAAAATGGGTGAAACAAGAGCATATGCAGATCTTGATAGAAAAGCCCTTGAAGATTTGTGTTCGCAAAGGGCATTATCTTTTAAGAAGAAAAACACAGATCAAGAACTCAAAAACCTATTAATAACCAGTGATCAGAGGACAAAAATTCTGTCATCACCTGCCCTTAATTCAGGGACTGAAACAGAAATAGTGAAAATGGTAGCAGTGAAAAATAAGCAGCAATTTGAACATGAAGAGAAACTGGCAGAACTTTGAATAAGAGAAAAAAAGAAGCTGCTGAAATAGAAAAAGTTGCACATCAAAGACAGATGGAAGCAGCCAGAATCCAACTCCAGATCCTGGAAGGGAAAAAGGGTCTGCCACCTGAAAGTTCTTCGCTTCTCACTATCAAAGATCTGGAAAGGATCTGTCCCATTTACAGCGATGATGAGGATATTGAGGAGTTTTTGTTTACTTTTAAAAGACTCTGGGATATTCATCAGATTCCTGATGAGAAAAGAATGCCTGTTCTCCTCACCAGACTGACTGGAAAGGCCAGGAAGGTATTTAATGAAATGGAGTTAGATGATGCATTAGATTATGTAAAATTTAAAGAAGCTGTATTGCAAAGGTTTAAAATTACTCCTGAGTCCTATAGGCTGAAATTTAAAAATATTAAGCTCTCTGATAATGTTACCTATGTTGAAACAGCTCATAAACTGCTTGGGTATATGAAAAAGTGGATTGAGGAGGCAAAGGCTTGTAATAGTTATGCAGAGTTATTGATTTATTTGCTAGAGAACAGCTCCTGGAAATAGCACCCCACCATATTAGGGCAGCTGTGCTTGATAAAAACCTGATACCATTTTGGAAGCTGCACAAATTGCTGATGCTTTCATAGAGAATAGGAACCTTGAAAGGCCTAAGCCTCAGGGAAAAGGCAACCACTGCTCATCGCAGGTTAAGAGGGAGCATGCATTCAAGAACAGGACTAGCCCCAACTTGGTTAGGAAGTCTTTTAAAAATCCAGAATTTACATCTCTCACTCTCACCCTGGAGGAAAACCTACTATATGCCACCTGTGTGGACTTGTTGGCCATATAAAGCCAAATTTTCCAAACCGTTGGGACAAGAACACTCCAAGGCCAGCAACCCCCCAGCCCACAATCAATTTGAATGCTGTTACTTTAAATACAGAGACTGGCCATATACATTCTGACACTGTCATCCTGTCTCCAGATTTGAACACTGCATGTGTTAATGCTACTACTTTAGTAATCCATAGTAGGAGGGATGAGTGTAGTCTTGCTAATTATGTTCAGGTTAAGACATGGAGGGGCAATCAGGAGTTCATAAAGCCTGCTATAGTCAATGGGATTGTGTGTACTGGATGGAGAAATTTGGCCTCAGACATTACTTTAGTTAAAAAGGAATTGGTCCGAGCGGAGGATTATTTGCCAAATCAAAGCGAGAACATGGTGGCACTTTCTGAGTAAGTGGCAAAGGTGCCCTTAGCAAAAATCCACTTACAGTGGGAAGATTTTAGGGTGACATGGTGGTTGGAGTTCAAGAGCTTCTCCCAGCAGATGTTTTAATTGGAAATAATATTGTGGTTATGAATGATGGTATCAATGTCATAACCCAGTCCCAAAAAGAATATAAATGTAAATCTTCTGTGTTACCTGTAATCAACAGGGAAATTTGTGAAATGTGGGTGCATGACTCGAAGTTGTCTGTGTCTAGCCACGTATACTGTGACAAGGAAAAGAGTGTCTCTAACCTTGGGATTGTGGAAAATAGCAGCTTGTCTGTTCAGAAAAGAAGTTTATCTGCTGTGGGAGAAACTGTCTCCAAGTGCTTGTCTGTTGGGAATGGCACTTTGCGTGTTAAGGAAGTCATCCTACTCTCCCAGTGTTTGTCTGTGAACAGCCATGAAAGCTGGGGCAAAGGGGAGGAATCGTCAAAGTATTCATCTGGTAAGAAGAGCAGTTTCTCTTTTGGGGGACAGTTGGTGGAACAGGCAGAAAGTATCCTTCATCTTATGCTGATTGAGGATTTGTCAGTTGTACCAGAGGTGGTTCTGGATTCAACTAAAACCCAGGAAAGAAGTGTTCCTAAGCCTGTGTCTGTTGGGGGTAATGACTTGCCCATGGAGGGAGCTACCCCAATCTCCAAAGGTTTGTCTAGGAACAGCCCTGTGGGCTGGGACAAAGGGGAGGAAATTTCAAACTGTTTGAATGTTAAGAATAGCAGTTCATCTGCTGAGGGAGAGCTTGTCTCCAATCTACTGTCTAAAGAGCAGACAGAATGTGCCTCTCAGCTTATGCTGACTGAGGATGTGTCAGTTGTCTCAGAGTTGGTTCTGGATTTAACTGAAACACAGAAAGAGTCTGTTAGGTCTCAGGAAGATGTTTCTTTAGAGCAGGCCCTAAAGAAAAGGGTAAGGGCAGAATTTCTGTAAAAAATGGTTTGTTGCTTAACAATGCTCCGGAAGGAATAAAACCTCATGGTAGCTTTTGCAAGCAGTTTGCTAAAACTGAAGGGTATGGAAGTGAAGTGATTGAGAGTTAGCTCAGAATGAAGCACTGCTTCCTGTAGCAAGAAGCAACAGTTTATATATCGAGAGACTTGGTTCACTTTCTAACTGCCAGAGTTTTTCAAATGTGGATGGATTCACTGACTTTGTTTTAGAAAAATCCAGTGTGGATACCTTGGAAAAGGTTCCAGATGGAATGGAAATTATTAGGAAGCTTAAACAGCCCTGTAACCAAGTGGCTGTGCTTGGGCAGTATACTGGGGAGACGAAGATGTTGAAACATGACTGTCTCCATGCTGACTCAAGTGAACAGATAGTGTCTCAGGTTCAAAGGAAAAACTGGGAAGCTGAATTTACAAAGCAGAACAGCTGTGCAGTTAATCTCTTAGGAATACAGGGGGTGGCAGGCAAGCTCTCACCTCTACACACTTTGGATATGTCTGGTAATGTCTCAGTGGACTCAGGTACATCTGATTCCATGTGAAGTCAGAAATTGGTAATGGAAAAACATCAAAACCCTGTTTATGAAATGCTAGTGAAAGTGGTTGGTATCTCTTTGAGACATAGTCCAGCCTTGAAATTGGCCATAACTGAAAATTTAAGAACTACTAAACAAGGTAGTGTATGGGTTAATGTAATTTACCTGACTGACTGGGGTGGAAAGATTTGTCCAGACCCAGAGCTGTTAGCAAAGGAAACACACCTAGCCAGACAATGGATTCTGTTAAATGCTGATGCCCAGGAAAAATCTGCTTTCATAGTAGATTCTGGTCTATATAAATTCAAGGTTCTGCCATTTGGATTAAAAAATTCTGGTGCCACCTTTATGAGGCTCATTAATGAGATTTTGGATGAGTTACAAACCTTTGCCAGAGCCTATATAGATGACTTAGCTATTTTCAGCAATTCCTGGAGAAATCACTTGTACCACAAGGGAGTCATGTTACAAAGGCTAAGAGAAGCCAACCTAACTGTTAAAGTCTCCAAATGCATGATAGGAGCTGTACTTATGCAGGACAGGGAAGGGGGTAAAAGGCATCCCATCGCATATTTAAGCAAAAAACTAACACCCACTAAACAACACTATGCTACGATAGAGAAAGAATGCTATGCAATTGTCTGGGACGTAAAGCAACTTTAACCCTATTTGTATAAGAGGACGTTTATTGTGTTCAGCAATCATGCTCCATTGGTATGATTACATAAAGCCAAAGAAACCAATTCTAGGCTACTCTGTTGCAGTTTGGCCTTACAGGAATTTGATATGAACATAGTTCACAACAAGGGCAAAGAGATCTTGTAGCTGATGCCTTGTCAGGACTGGGGGGCCCCTTGATTATTCTCCCCTACACCAATCTCACATTGGGGGTGTGATGGTAGGCCCGAAAAAGCCAAGCAACTTTGCAAGTTGCATGGCCCAAATCTGACCTTTCAAGATACATTTAGGAAAATACAATGGTAGTGAGGGTCATTCCTTATAAGTAGACTAAAGCTTTGATATGCAAGTATATTGTTGATAGTTATTTGATGTTATTTATATATCTCTTGTGAGAGGTTAGCAATGTAGATAAACTACTTTCCTGTCTGTCACTGTTCTGTTGATTAAGAATTCAGAAGGAACACATGAACATTACGATGAAACTTTGAATGTAACAATATTATTGTTTGTATTTCTCTTTGAAGTGTAAGTAGTAAATACCTGTAAATGGTTGTAAATGGCCAATTACCTTGTACTAATATAACTAGTTACCGGTGTGCTCAGGACATAGGAAATGGTACTTCAGAGTCCCAAGTAATGATCTATTAATAGTTCAAGAAGATACCTGCTGTCAAGAAAATATCGGTCAGCCTGCATGGATTTATAAAAGACTATTGGACTGATGCTTTTTATCTCAAATCTGTCCAAGCTTGTCAGGGAAAATTTGGATCGTAAGACTGAGATCCCAGCACCAGTCTGAAATCACCCTGCTAATTCTCATGGGAGAATTTGAACAAACTCTGCACATGGACTATTTAGTCAGCATTCCTCTGGACTGGGTTTCTAACAAAGAAGCTCTAAAAAACGACTGACGACCTCCAAGCTGTCTGGGTAATTTCAAAGACTTTGCAATTTAAGAACTTTGCAATTCAGTTATCTCTACTTTAAAACTGACCTAAGAGCTTTATTTTCATCTGTATATGTATACTGACCTTTTAACCATTACATTCTTTCCTTTTTAAAAAATAAATGTTAATTTAGTTAATAAGCATTGGCTTTAAGCACGTATTTGGGTAAAACCTAAACTATTAATTGACCTGTTTAGTAATGTGTCCGATCCTTGGGGACTGGTAAAACTTTTTTTTACAATTGATGGATAAAGATTTTCAGTAATCCCCATCATATTTGACTTGGTTGTCTGGGTGCTAGCCAAAAAGCTGGATAGTTTTAGGGGAACTGTATTTTGTCTTCAGTGAGGTCATCAGAACCTGTTTGTTGCTGGCTTGGTATAACTTATGGAAGAAAAACCACCAGTATTTAGGGCTTTGCCTGCCCCATTCTTTGCAGTTTGCCCTGTTTAAGTTCTCTCAGCATGTCTCCCCAGAAGGCCAACCTCACAAGTATCCCATCCCATATACACGCTGAATGCGGTAATATACACTATCAATAGTTTATATGCAGACACACAGCAAGTTTCCCTACACTTACCACTAAGGAGCTCCTCTAGGTAGGGCAACCTGAAAGTGACAGGTTAAGGGAGGGAAGTGATGGGTCAGTTATAATTTTACCTTGCCTTACACCCTTTTCTTTGGTGGAGGGGGTGAGGAGAGAGAGGAAGAGACAAGCAGGTGCCAGGCTAGTGGCAGTAGAGAGATAGACTTCTTCAGGGTGAGCGACTACAGGGGAAACAACCAAAGCTAAGTGCCTGTTTAAGGGAAGGACTGACAACACACCGCACCCTCAGTGAGGGGGCAGGGAAAGGTACCCACCCCTTTGTTTTGTGTTTGTAAATGGGTTTCTTTTTGTTTAGTGGAAGAGTACTCCTTAGGCCTGCTGTGAGGCCTACCATGAAAATACTGATAAGTAAACACAGAGAGGGAAGATAAACATTGTCCAGAGTAGGACTGATTTACCCAGGCCCCGCCACTGCCAGAGGTGGAAGTGCTAAAGTCCAGCAAGACGGAGGCAGTGCCTTGCCACAGTGCATTTGTATTTAAGTATACACTTAAGAATTTCAAAATATGTCAAATCTCTAATATCTGTACCTAACCCCTTTAAATATTCTGTACTTAGTACTTGAATTTAAGTACATTTTAAAAGGTACATAAAGCATAAGTAACTTTTATCTGCAAGTACTTTTTCAAAATAGTTTTAGAATCTCTCACATCCCTCCCAACTGTCCCTGATTCTGGCTGGCCCCAGAACCCACTGTCCCAGCCTGGAAGCTTCAACCCCTAACTTCTGGCTTGGAGGGCTTTTTCTTTTGGCCCTTCTGTTGCACAGCCAGGGAAGGTGGTAGCCCTGCCCCCTTCATTGATGATTGGTCATGGCAACCAGGAGCTTGGAAACTCACTCCCCAACCTGACCCAGTCACGGTGTGAAAGAGAGTCTCTCTCTCTCTCTCACACACACACACACACACACACACACACAAAATGAAACTTACCTACAAGAGATTTTTTCACTGTTATTCCATGTCTATTTGTGTATATGAATAAAGTTTCATTATTGCTCTTTTTCCTCCCTTCCAACATGTGCTTATATATTAATTTAGGTAGTTGTCCATCTATTGACCAGGTAATTGCATTGAATACGGGAGCTGAAAGTACTTGTGCTATTTCCACATCATGTTTTTAAGTACTTTAGTAATAGTATACTTGTCATTTATATTTCAGTTCTTTCTATTGGTATTTAAAGCAACACTTTTCAGGGAGCAGTCATAGCAAGGGTTAAGATTGTGAATATCTCATTATAGTCAGAGGAAAAAGGAAATAAAAGGCAAGAAATTGGTACAAGACAATTGGTGTAGTTAAGTAGTAAGGTATAAGTTCTCTTTGCTCCTTTGAGTGCTTACCACTGTAAAGTTAATTGTCATTGATATTGTAAATATCAATAAAGATTATGTATTTTCATTGTAAGAATCTAGCCATTCAATACATCAGTGGGGGAAGTGAATACAGACATTTTTACTAGAAACACAACTCACAAAACTTTATAAACAAAAAAGTATATAATCTGCCACAAGGCTACAAACAATAACATTGACAGGAAGCCAGCATCAGGTGGAAAGCTGGAAACACAGTGTTTGGCTTCTACAGCAAAAACATGAAGGGAAAAATTTAGTGGTACATTCCTCATCTCATGAACCACTTAAAATTATATCTGAGGTATTTAAGTATGAGTAGATCTGCACAAAAACACCAAAGGAATAACATTCAAGACCTTAGTTTCTCCTGTCAAATTCTGTCCTGAGTAGATAGCAACAATTTATTCCTCTAATCCAACTAGAGTCACTCACCCACCTCTTTAAACAATGCAAGTTCAGAGTTGCAATATTTTTTCTGAGTGACAAAAAGAAAACAATTTTCTCATTTGATTTTGAAAGGAGAGAAGGGTCTCATGGTCCAAAGCAGCAGGAGATCAGGCTGAGGGGGTAGAACAGCAGGAGAAGGAGGAGGAGGTTTTGAAGCCATTCATGTTATAAATAAAAAATAAGCAAGTATGTCATTCAAGACATTTCCTGGGGTTCTGATGCGAGTAGGGAATCACTGGTTGTACTCAAGTGGTTTGTCATCAGAACTCCTTAGTAGATTTCTGACTCTGTAACATATGGTCTATAGCAATACATTGCACTGTATAAAACCTTCAAAGTGGATATTTCCATGCAAATAGGGAATGGCCCTGGTCTGCTTCCTCCTCCCCTTTTTATACTGGGCTCCTGGGTCCTGACTGGCTGCCCCGCCGCTCCTGCCCATTGGTTGTATCTCACCCAGCCCTCCTGAACCCCTTCTTGACCAGTGTGGGGTAGGCACCCCACCACAGGGAGGGACAGAAATGAGCCATACTTTTGGGAAATTAAGGTTCAGTATGAACTAATATATGCAAATCCAGGACAGCAATAAACATATGGGGCAACATGAACACACACACAAAAACCCTGGCACATACTGAAATCCAGGGTTATTCCAATATTTTATGAATTCAAGTTTCATTCTTGTGATTTATAAGCCCTGAGCACTCCATGCAAAACTGAACCTACAATGGCAGCACATTGGAAAATGCTGCGGTATTGTGCACATTAGCTGGATTATGCCACTAAAATGATTACCGGTGAAGCAATAATAGATACTTAGTATTTAACATTTAATATGTCATCTTTAAGTTTTAAGCATCCAGAACTCATCAAAATAAATGGGAAAGTTCCTATCTTTCCAAGCTATTGTTTCAGGCTGTATAACAAAGCTGAGGCTGATGTCATTTCACCAGTTAACCTCAAAAACAAACATCTTCACAACATAAGGGCAAAAAGCCATTATTTTTCAAATAAAAGTGGAGATTCTGGAACACAATACCATGGCAACTTCTGCAGCTAAGAAAACACAGATTCCCATTTAGAAAAAGGCAACAGTTCTCAGATGGAGGAACAGCACCACATTATTCACTGTTGTCTGTTTATTCTATATGTTAAATATGCTGCTTGCCTATTAAATATGTATTTTCCTTTCCTCTTAGGAAAGCATTTTAGTATAGGTTATCTTAGGAGGTATCACACTTATGATGGTAAAGGGTTATGGATATACTTTGTGCACCCAAGAAGCCCTGATACTTACAGATTGTACCAGTGGGAAGAGGATTAGAGTCAGCACTCTAGCCTTAGACTTGGGAGACCTGAGCGTATGTCTGCACTGTGGAGAGAAGTCTATTAATTTTAAATCGACTTTCACCCACTGAATTTTAGAAGTCAGAGGAACATGATCACACCACGCTCATTGAGTCGGGCAATTGCGTCCCCACTAGCCATGCTTGGGTTGACAAGCAAAGCAGAGCACCGTGGGTAGCTATCCCACAGTGCAACTAGCCACAGAGGCTTTTGGGAAGGTTGTCGTCCTCCCATGCTGTAACGTACTCTCCCCCTCCCTTCTTGCCCCAGTCCAAAACAAACAGACGATCTCTTTTCTGCGCCATTTTTTCAAACCCTTTCTGCCACGCAAACGCCATTGCCTGAGAGGAATGGAGCCCACTCAGCTTTGCACTATTATTGTGAGCATCACAAACACCCCACGACTTATTCTGCAGTATTTTCAGGGGCAAGACAGGAGCCGCAGCACTGAAAATTGCGATGTTACAGAGGCTGCTACAAGCCATAGAATGAAAAAATTCCCATTTGCTGCAGGCTGTCATGCATTATCTGCAGTCGGTGGAGCACTCCCCAGCTCTGAAACACATGAATAATTGCTCGAGACCAGCTCTGACAGTGGAGAAGAGAGTGGCCATCGCTTTGTGGAAGCTAGCAATGCCAGACTGCTACTGGTCAGCTGGGAGTCAATTTGGAGTCAGTAAATGCACCATGGGAGCAGCTGTGATTCAAGTGTACCATGCCATTAATAGACTTCTGCTAAGAAGGGTACTGACTTTGGGAAACATGGAGGACATAGTGGAAGGCTTTCCCGCAGCGGGGTTCCCAAACTGTGGTGGGGTGATAGATGGCACACACATCCCTATCTTAAGCCCTGGACCAACTTGCCTCAGAGTACATAAATCGAAAGGGATACTTCTCAATTGTGTTGCAGGCCCTTGTGAATCACAGAGGACGCTTCATCAACATGAATGTGGGATGGTCTGGAAAGGTGCATGATGTGCACATCTTTAGGAACTCAGGTCTGTTCAAAAAGATGCAGGGGGCACTTTCTTTCCTGATCATAAAATAAATATTGGCGATGTTGAAATGCCAGTAGTGATCCTGGGTGATCCTGCCTATACCTTGCTCCCCTGACTAATGAAGCCCTACACCAGGCACCAGGAGAGCGAGGAGTGTTTTAATAATAGTCTCAGCAAATGCAGAATGGTAGTGAAATGTGCCTTTGGATGTTTAAAAGTACGCTGGTGAAGTCTGCTCACTAGGTTAGACCTCAGTGAAAAAAACCCCATCCCAATAGTTATCTCTGCCTGCTGTGTGCTCCATAATGTCTGTGAGACAAAGGGGGAGAAGTTCCCATTGGGTTTGGTTGTGGAAGCAGATAGGCTGAACACAAATTTTGAGCAGCCAGATGCCACTGCAACGCCGAGAGCCGATTATGGAGCGCTGCACCTCAGGGAAGCATATGGAATTTTCTGCCTGCATTTTGTGGGGGCAGGAGCTCTTTTGGCTGTGCACACTGGAAATAATTACACATCCCCACTCCTTAAAGGGGCCATTGACTCTTTCTGTTCGCCTTGACCGGCGAGGAGTGCAGCATGTACTGCACCCTGCTCAACCTCCTCCTAGTCCGCTTTGGGGTGGGGGCTAGGAAAGACTGTGTTAGCTCAGCGTTTTGCAAGGGCTGAAGAGGAAGTCTCTCTTGTTGCTGAGCTTCCTGAAGCTCAACCAGACACCTCAACATGTCTGACTGATCCCGCATTATACGCAGCATCTCTTCTTGTGTTGAACGCTCATACTCTTGTGCTGCCTTCCTGTTGTCCATTTCCATGTTCAGTTTGTCAGATAATAAAAACCCCCATGCTCTTAGCTCTGTGTCAGCAGCCGCGGAGGTGTCCATTAGCTCATTAAACATGTCATCCAGTTGGGTTTTTTTTCATTTTCTTATCTGCAACAGGCACTCTGCAGGAGTATGAGATGGTGGTGTGCTGAAGGCCACATTGTCCACTGTGATGGAAGCAAAGCACAAGGTACCCATTGTAAACTCATCCTATGGATGAAAAGCAATGTTACAATGTAAAAATACATCCCCTGAACATTCCCAAGGGAAGGTTACAACTGCGTTCCATTGCCTGAATATTGCAGGTGTTGGAGTGCCATTCCTTGGTAAGCAAGGGGCAAGTGCATCTGTGTTAGTGAAATCCCCAGGGCCCATGCTGCACAGGTCCATGCTCCTTAGAGCAAAATGGATGTGGGGCTCCCAATTCATCAGTCTTTTAACAGGCGATAGAAAGGGTGAGGGGTGGGTACGGGTTAATTGTCTCTGGAGTAAAAAAATGGGAACCCATTTGCATATGCCCAAGGGTCATAGCAACAACATCCTGCTTAAGAATTTGCGGTGTGCTAAACCAAGAAACCATCTGCAGCTGTACAATAACATACACTTTAAAAAACTTTATTAGTCAGCTACTGTAAATGTTCACCATCTTCTCCAGATAACCATGAGTGATAGCCTGCTGAGGATCACAGAGGTGGAAAGGGAGGATTTGCTGCAAACATCTGGCTACAGGCCTGGCCCTTATGCTGCTATGCTGTGTTCCATGATGATGCCTGCACAGTTAATAATGGAGTGGTGGGGAAAAGTGTCCTATCATGGTGGAAGAAATAAGGCTGCCCTCCCAAGAAACCTTCTCCAAAGGATTGCAGAGTACCTGCATGAAAGCTTCCTGGAGATATTCATGGAGGATTCTCGGAGCATCCCTGTGCACATAAATAATCTTTTGCAGGATGAACCCAGCGCTTAAGCACAACAAGTACAAGGAAGCACAGCCCCACTGCCACACAAACCTCTTTTTCCCCACTGGTACAAGATTCTGGCCAGGGGATATAACCAAAGACATGCAATTTGCAGAACATACTCACCAGATGTGCCTTCCCTCGCATCCAGTCAGTCACGGTTTCCTGCATCTGGGTAGGCTGCTCCTGTGTTGCAATCAGCTCCTGGCTTTCAGGGAGAAGGGATACCACACTCGCCTCATCATCCCCCTCCTCCTCATCCATAGATTCATCCTGGACTCAGATTCACCAGAGGTATTAACGCTGCATGGTGGCATAGTGGTGGGGTCTCTGCCGAGAATCACATGCAGCTCCTCATAAAAGCGGCATGTTTTGGGCGAGGATAAGCCTGCCTTTTTGATCTTAACACGGCACTGCTGCGTGTCCCTGTTGTGCCCCTTCTCCAACATGCCACGAGATACCTTCTTGTATATATCTAAATTTCTTTTGCTGGCTTGGAGTTCAGCCAAAACAGACTCTTCGTCCCACAGACTTATGAGATCCCAGACCTCAGGTTAGCTCCATGTTAGCATTTGGGGTGTGCCATCACTGTGATCAGCTGTGCTGGCAAGCTCTCTCCACACTGACCAAAGAGGAAATGGGAATTCAAAATTTCCCTGGGCTTGCGGGGAGGAGCTATTTCCTGCTTACGTGGCCACAGTGCAGCAGAGTGCAAATGTGCAGAGCGGTCAGAACAGAGCATTATGGAATACTTCCCGGACACCAATGACATCGATTTACATTCCACTCTGCCTACACTGACGCTCATTCAACCCACTGAATTTGACTTCAGCGCTACAGCGCTTGAGGAGGTGGTTTTATTAAGTCAAATTTCACCGCAATTTCAGTTGGCGGAACTGACATTCCAGTGGAGACGTGTACTTTAGGGGGTCGACATAAGTGGCATTATGTTGACCTCCATTGACAATGTAGACCAGGCCTGAGTTAAGATCTTTGCTCCACCAACAACTTATTGTGTGTTCTTGGGCAAATCACTTAGCTTCTCTGCGCCACATCCATAAAATGGTATTTCCTTACCTCACAGGGGTTCTGTGACGATAAATACACTGAAGATTGTGAAACACTCAGATACTATGATGAGGGTGGTCATATAAGTACTAGAGAGAGAGAGAAGGCTAATAATCATGATCTGTGGGAGGAGAACATCATGAAATACTACTCAGGTTCACAGAATTTACAAAACTAGTTTGAGCTCATAGAGCCAACCCCCCTTCATCTTCCATGAAAGTTGCTTCAATTTGAAAAGAAAAGTTATTTTTTCTAGCTGGATAGAAGACTGAGCTGCATATTAGACACAGATTAGTCATGTTTATCACCATTAGGACCAGCCACTAGTGCCATGCTAATTTTGGAGGGATCTTTTTTCTTATTTGGTCATTTCAACTTTTTTCCTCTCTGCCTGACTGCCTGCTCATTTTTCCATTTCCTGTAAGTAGAAATGAAAACAAACTGCTAGAATTTTACTCAAACTTTTGAACTCATGGTGTTCAAGTGGGTTCAAAATTAAGCAAAACAAGCTCATCCTACTTTTTTCCCCCCAGCTGAGAAATTCAGTCTTCTTGCCCCTCAGCAAAGTCCATATTTGCCTCTCGCCAGGCTCCTTCCAGGCTGTCCATCCTGGCAATCTGCCTTCCATTTAACTCAGGCTCCCTGCCCTAGCGGCACAGCTTCTACTTGGTTGCAGCTCCACTGCTGTATGAGCACAGCTTCTGCATAATTCAGGCTCCCTGCCTTTGGAGCACAGCTCCTGCCTAACTCCAGTTTTCTAGGAGGTCCCCTCCACTGGAGCTTCTTTTCTCCTCAAGAGTCTCCATAACTGTGCTGTGATATACTTTTATTAAGCCCAGGTGCTTTCTTGTTTAATTAGCTAACAAGTCACTCTTGTTCCTAGGTGTAGTTTACAGAGTCATCATGAGTCAGGTATCCCTGATTCTCCCTGAAGGACTACTAGCCCCATGACACCCCCAACTATAGGGTCTGATCAAATACAGTGGGATTCTTTCCATTGACTTCATGCAGTATTGATCTTCTTAGAAGCATCTGGTACTACTAACTTTTGTCTACCAAAGGTGCTCTGACTGCAGACGTAGAATATCACTTCAGATTGTTCCGGCTGACTGTTTATTGCCATCTAAAATGTGGAAGTAAAAGATCCATGCAAGAATAATTCAGCACAATTTCACCATAATATACAGAAGATCCGGAACCTCTGGTACATACAAAAGACAATCACAGACTTTGAATCTTGTTGGGAAACTTCCAGGGAGGGAATACTTCCTTAGACTCAACAACTGTTTCCTGAGGGAAGAAACGCCATTAATCAACTCTGTAATAACTGACATCTCATCAGTGAGGGAAACTCAAGGAAGGCACATACTAAATTAGAAATCTGTCCCTATATGTTTATAAGCTATTTTCCTTTGCATACCTAAAGGTTTACCGCTAATATTGTAGTATTCAGATGGGACACATTAAATATTATAAAATTATAGTTGAAGAATTATTGGAAACTAAATCTGAACAAAAGTCAAAATTTCTATCCTGGGAGAAATTCTGATATTCTGACATTTATTTTAGTCCCAAAGCAAGATGAAAAATTGAAAACAATCAATTTTATTTCATGGAATGAAAAGATTGATTCAATCTGACATTAAACTGCATCTGCCTAATGTGCCACAGTGCTTCATGGGCGTTGTAGTTAGAGTACCTTGTGCCCTCAGTCTCCTTGGATGGACAACTCCCATCTCTGATCTATGATCTCAGAGGGGTGTAAATGCCAGTATCCTAGCAAGTGACATCTTGGATAATCTTTTTCTGGCTAACTTACTCCTGCAGTTTCAGGAATACTTTTGTCTTTTTTCTGCCCTAAACTATTGTGTTGCTATGTGCTGTTCCACAGGTACATCACACTTGAGTGTTAGGGAAGTAAAAAAATTGATTGGATAACCCAGTAAGGTCTATTTTCTATGACATCTAGTTTGTATATCATTCTGTTGTACAGGTAAAAAGCTTTGGGATTTACAGGATTAAAGGCACTGTTACAGATGCAAGTTAATTTTGTCACTACTGAGTGCATTCAAGCCTGGCACCCATGTAGGCATCCGGAGTTTAAGAATCCAACACTCTTATTCACTTCCAGGTGAGGAAGAGCTATGATCTCTTTACAGATAACTTGGTATACCCTTGGCTGAGACATTAGGCCTCACATTTTTCTGTAGTATACTCTCTGGCCATTGGAAGGTGGGCATGCAGTGAAAGGCCCCAGAAAAGAACAGATCTAGACCTCTTCAGCAGAATGTTATCACATGTAGTATATGGACTTTGCAGATGGAAGGAACAAAGTGAGAAAGTGGGATGTAAAGTGGAAACTCTCAGAAAAGTAAACAGAAAACAAATACAATAGAGAGAGAGAAAGATATTACTACAATTACAAACAGTTCAGTCTGAGGCAGTAGAAAAAGCAACAATAGAAAATCCACTGTTAAGATACATTTTAGCTTTAAAAAAGATTTTTTTTCCCCACTTATGCACAGATTGTTCATTGATCTTCTGCATTTAGAAGACTTTTTTTCTTGACATCTGAGGTTTCAAGCCCTATTTAATAAAAAGTAAGTACCAAGAATTCAGATGTCTAAAATAAATATCTTCTAAACAGACAGACAGATACTTTACTTAAAAAAAAAAATCCGTTCATATTTTTTGTTGTACTCATGCTAAGGCTAAAGGTTACTGATTTAGTTTAAACATAACATTTTCATGGTTCATAAGAAAATCTGTATTATTTTACATTTTTTGGCAACTTTCATTATTCCCCAGTGATTCTTAGAAGCACTTATACTTTCCTGCTGGTGAGAGAGACTTTCCATAAAATAACATAGTTAATAATTACTCTATTTATACTATGGGTTTTTTTTTGCTAATGTAGAGATAATATCCTAAAGGAAGTAAATCTATTCAACATGCAGTCATGTGGCTATATTTTTCACTGTGAAATTGATAAGTTAGAAAGCAGAAATTTAAAAGGGTATTAAAGGTCTAACTTATAAGAAAGTAGTACCAGTTAACTGTAATGGCTCTTGTTTTCTCACATGTGATAGAGAAGTTGAATTAATCTACTTGGGAATGCCAAGGGAGGCTGCTCATTAGAATGTGGTTATGCATTGAAAAATAACTCAAAATGAAACTGTGAACTTCAAGGGCCAAAGCTACACTATAGAGTACTGTAAATATCCATAGTTACATGAGATATGTAGAGAGTGACAATCACTCTATTTAGGTGTGAAGATTTACACTGTTTAGTCTTTCATTCCGAAGTCTGTACAAAGCATAGGCCCCATCTTGCTAAATCCCATCCATGTGTGCAGCGTCACTTTTTAGGACTGGATTCTAAACATGGGGAGAGAAAACCACTCAAACTCAGCATACCAGTTGTGTAAAACATCATCTCATTGACGCAGAACATGTTGCGCAACAGTGGAGTGAAGCGCAAATGGATTACTGTGACAAGTACCACCAATGTTTTAAATTCGCATGAAGATCTGGCATGACCTCTTTTTATGGTTTTGACTGAAAGGATCACTATACTAGAAAGGAATTCGAGACATTTATTACTTCTCTACCTCACAAGAGCAGAATCACCTCCTGATATTTGAAGTGTATAATGCAGGAAATCTAGAATTCAGAACAAACTAACATTTTAGACTTATGCTACTTCATCTCCTCCTATTGCAGGCTCCAAAGAGATCACACAATTTCTTGATTTCATATTTAAAATAAAGCCTAAATTCCATGATCCTTCTTTGAACAAGCCTCCTATTGTTCCAACATAATTTTTACCCAAATAAAGGACCACAGATTTTGGCCCAAAGAAGCATATAACACTTGCTCTAACAGTGGAATGAAAGGTCTGTTCTATTCATTAACTGGACTTCTGGATCACTGCTTCCTTTTAAAATAGGAAGTTGGTCTGTTGACTGACAGCTCACCAAAGTAGTTAGTTTTTTATTAAGAGAGATATTCAAAACAAAAAACTAATTTCCTTGTGTATTTCATTGTCTTCAGTGGGCCTCCAGATGAACCTTTATCTGGAAGAAGTCCTACTGAAGTCAATAAAGCCTGCCTATACTAATAATATTGAAAGATTGGGGCCTAATATTGTGCACAGTCTGTCTGTGTAAGAAGTCGCATCAGAGTAATTTTGTCTGCCAGACTTTGGGTGTTGGTGAGAAAGAGAAAAAGAATTATATATACAGCCAGATCTTTAGTCAGGCCTCATCACAACCACCATTTTTAATCGGCATGAAAAATTACAATTTATCACTAGCACAAAATAGTATTTAGATGCAAAATGCAGATAAATTTAAATACCTGTTATGACAACTAACATTTTTGTCTACTATTTGTTGCTAGGACAAAAAGTTTGGGGGCACACCCAAAAGAGGGGGCCATTTGAAAATCTGGGCTTGAGTCTCAAAGCAAGGAAATGTATATACATTTTAATTCCTGGTGTGTTGAAGGAAGTCTAGCTCAGTCACAGAGGTTACTGTAGGGAATGCTCTGAATTCTAAACATTTATATCCTGAAGTACAACATTCATACAGTTTAGAAGTCTACGTTTAACTTATATCACAACATTCTTAGAGCTAAGTAATTGAACTAGGACATAGTAATGGGATTATTTACAAGCAGGAAGTATACAAAATAATTAATGATAAATAGAGGGATTATTAATACAGAGAGATGGCCCCTGGTGTGACGTTGTGGCGATTCTTACGTTCCTTTTGCAAGTAGTGAAATCTACTGTCTTTGGGAAGATATACTGAGCTCCACATGCAACTAAGGGAGTGAAAGTCCATATAAAATAGGTCTAAAAAAGTTGCAGAGTATGATTAGAAGTATAGAGAATAATCTGAAAGGAAGTTAACTTTAAAAAAAAGTTTTAAAAGGGTCAGTCATTCATTTGGCCAAGTTAAACAAGTCAGCTTGCTTTCCCCCTAAGAGTTCCTGGGGCTTCTGAGTCCTGGAATTTGGGTGAGAGAAGTCAGCTCTGATTATGTCTTGTTTGTGTTGGCCATTTAAAATGACTATCACTTTTCAGTTTGTTATATAGCATAGAATTCACATCTTTACGGAGTTGACCTTTTTTCTTTTGACTTTTTGTACATATTTTATACATTTTGTGATTATATATCACTTATTTCCCAGCATCTTTAATGTCCACCAATATCACACAGAGAAACATTTTATTAATAAAAATATCTTAATAGAAACATGGGAAGTCTACATACAAATCAACTTTTTGTATTCATCCGCCTACATATTGCTTAATCTAAAGCAAGAGTAGTCAACATTGCAAGGGAACTTATATACAGTTGTCATGAAACAAAGATGTAGAAGAAACAGACAATTATGTTTAATTGTTCAAAAACATTAAAACTTCATATTTCCTGGTTTTCATAAGTTTGCATTTTGGACGTTCTGGAAGGGCACAAGCTATCCCTGGGCAGCCTTAACTCTGTGTTAACAAAGTTTTTTGCCATTCAATTTCCTGGCTATTTTTAAACAGAAAAATGTTGTTGATAGGAGTTAGTGGTCATTTAGATAATTGTAGTTCTCACCTAGGCTCGCAGTTGATATGCTAGTATGACTAGGTAATAAACAAGAGACTGAGCTTTTATACGGTGCTTTTCAGCAGTAGTTTTGCCATACTACACACCTTATCATTGTACTCTATTCTGAAATAGAGGCACAGAGGTAAAGGCACAAATGGCTGTCACTTGTTAAAGTAGGTCTCAGTCCTTACAGCAGAACAATGCCTAAATACTTTTAAAAATCAGGTCTGAAATGACTTACTCAAGTCCAATAGTGGAAGTCATTCCATACATCTACATTGGAATAAAAGACCCATGGCAGAGCTGCAGCTGGCCATGGTCAACTGACTCAGGACCACAGAGATTTGGATGTAGGGCTAAAAATAGCAGTGTAGATGCTGGAGCTTGGGCTCTGGGGCTATGTACACAGCTATTTTTAGCCCTTCATCCCAAGCCCCACAAGCCTGAGTCAGCTGACCTAGGCCAGCCATGGAGGTTTAATTGCTGTGTAGATGTATGCACAGTTTAAGGCCAGAAAGGAACAACAGATCATCTAGTCTGACCTCCTGTGTGTCAGAGGATGCTAACCATCTCCCAGCTACCTCTATATCAACCCCAACAACCAGAATCAAACCAAATATTACAGCCCTCAGGAGATGAAATGATTGTGCTCCACAGGGAAAGTACAAAAAGCAAGGTACTAAACCCAGGTTCCTCAGCGGCCAGCTGAGTGACCTACACAGTGCAAAGACAAGTTTGTTTTTATTTCTTCATTAACATAGCTAGAAATGTGATGATTCCTGCAGCATATTAAACTTTTAGTTATAAAAGATTAGAAATATTAAACTTATCTCAGCTATACCCAAGATTTCTTCCAAAGTTTAATTCTAGCTACAATAGCTGTAAATCAAAACAGAGAGGCTTCTTTCCTTCCTAAACTACAGTGTCATATTAAAACACATTGAAACAATGTTCTATGTTGATGTCCTAAAGCAATATATCCTACTCATGAACGTAAATAGGAGTTTTGGCATTGACCTCTATTGGCATAAGCAGGCTTGAAGTATTTTTATCTGGAATAATAAAAAGAATCAATTAAGACCCATTTCTCTGGTCAGAAAAGGTGAAAGAAAAAAATGTACGGATCTATTGAGATGTTCCAGTACACTGTTTGTTTTCTGTTCACTAGTTAAAATATTTCTACTCCTCTTACTTTGCTCTCATTCCTTCTTTTGTGACCACTTTGTCAGGACATGTTGAACAAGTTATGCTTATCTATTGACTTTATTATTCAGCCTATTAGGCAAATTCTGAATGTGCCAAAAACATTTGAACAGGTTGATTTAGATATTGTTCCTGCTTCAACATTTTTCAGCAGATTAAAATTTCATGCACACTGTGGTTTAATTTTTGAAACATATTTGCTTTAATGTAGAATCCAAACTGAAGGTTCCCCACACCACAACAAAATTATTTAATCTAAATGTATTGATCTTTATGTCAAATAGTTGGAGTGAAAAATCACTATCATACATCTTTTAAATCATAACACAATCTACTCATTTGGGTATGTTACTAGGGAGAAATAAGGAAAAAATCTTGGAAATACGGTAAGTAGAACCTCAGTTATGAACCACACACCTCATTTGGAACCGGAAGTACGCAATCAGGCAGCAGCAGTGACAAAAAGAAAGCAAATACAGTAAAGAACTGTTAAACAAACTACTAAAAATAAAAGGAAAGTTTAAGAAAAGATTTGACAAAGTATAGGAAACTGTTTCTATGCTTGTTTCATTTAAATTAAGATGGTTAAAAGGACCATTTTTCTTCTGCATAGTAAGTTTCAAAGCTATATTAAGTCAATGTTCAGTTGTAAACTTTTGAAAGAACCATAATGTTTTGTTCAGAGTTACGAACAACCTCCATTCCCAAGGTGTTTGTAACTCTGAGGTTCTTTTGTAAACAATTCAGAAACCTTACATGTTACATTCATAATGATTGCCAGGGACGGCGCTAGACCAAATGACACCTCAGGCAAGGACCGTCTTCGGTGCTCCCCCTCCATTTGTTAAACTTTTGAATCCCTTATTTTTATTGCATTTGTAGCCCATTTCATGACTTTGCTGCATGATTTGCATCCATAATTTATCCATGTCATGTAAGATGATAAATTTGCACACTAGAATCTGTAAATCTGTATTTATTCATGCCCTATTAAGCAAATAAAAACTTGTTTCCTCTAAGCTTATAGAAATTTTAATTTTAAGAATAACTAAAATGTACTAACATCAAGAAATTGAACTGCGCACCAACATTGGGTGGACCATTATTAAATAGTGTTATTAAACAGTAGGTGTCAGCCTTAGAATGTTTACCCTTATCTTTTAATTCAAAAGGTCGCTTTTCTTGCCTTTGCCATTGAAAGCATCAGAGAGATCCAAAAACCACCCAATGGAATTTTCAAGCAATAAAATAGCAAGTGATGTTAATATCTCCTTGGCCATCGTCGATGGAAGATATGTTTTAATGAGCCTGAACTTCAAAAAGCTGCGCTCACCACTCACAACTGTGACCGGCAGCGTGAGCAGCATCCTCAAAGATATCCACACATTAGGAAAAGTGTCCTTCAGATCTGCATAATGAATGTTGGAGAACTTGGCATGGAGAGTGCTTCCCACGTGGCAAAATGTGATAGATGTTATCCAATTCGACATAGAGGTCTTCATCATTGACGGCCAAAAATTCCACATGTGTCAGTGTCCAGTGAAGGTCCATACAATTGTTCAAGAGTGTTTTCCTGTCCACTGGCAGCTTACTAAGGTCATGCAAAAAAACCCAGATCTTTTCATGATGCTTCATTTGTCCAAACCTTTCTTCAATGGACACTCAAGCAGTGTCAACAAGCCTTGCGAATTCCTCCCAAATCTCCCTAGTGAGAAGTGACCCAGTTTGAACCCTGACCCTGAAAATTCTTCCTTGACTTCCCATTCTGCAGGCCATTGACCAGGTATCATATAGAGTTGGTTTATTCACCCACTTGAAGCCCCCAACTCCTCTGGATTTTTCCCTGCCTCTTTGGGGAGAGACTACAAGAGTATGTTGCTTCAATAAGGAACCTATTACTGAAATTCTGGGCACTGGATTGTTAGACTGCAGTTTCTGGCAAGATCCTTCAAGCAACTGAGTAGCAACCGAATACTGTCCTTAAAAATAAAAGTCCCTGGAAGCTATAGCATGAATGATAATTTTCAACTAACAGACCATCCTAAGAGCTTGCAAAACTGCAAAGTTATAAATCATTTCTCTAGGTGCTGCTGTAAAAAGTGGTAATATATAATTAGCATTACAGTTATAGAATTATTATGCTCCATAAATTATAAAGCAGACCCTCTAATGCACATCACTGCAGGACTCCAGTGCGCCCGCAGTTCCTCACTTCAAAAGAAACAGCTGTCTCAGGGGAGATTAGAAAGCTTTTCCAAACACAAGACCTTGGGGCTTTCATGTGTGCGCTCACGTGCATGCATGCAGCCAAACCGGTTTTATCTTCTGAGACATCACCCACAATAGAATGCACAAGTGGATAGATAATTCAGGGGCAGGTAAATGTAGTGAAGTGTAAGTTATGGGTGCAAAGTTCAGTGAGCCTGAACCTGGCTTGACAGGAGGATGTTCGTGTTGACACAAGGCCACAGAAGCCTGGACACTGGCAAGAGCCTATCCCTAGAGTCTGAGTACTAGAAAAAATGATTGGCTGCACAGGTTACTGGGGTGGCTGCAGGCCAGTCCCTTTCTTTTCTTCATGATCCAATAATGGAACCCCCAGAGTGCAGGCTCTTTTTGCTCATCTACTTCAGCTTTACCAGACTTCTGAGGCAGAGACAGAAGTGAAGTGACTTGCCCACAGTCAGTGCCACAGCTAAGAAGAGAGCCCAAGTCCCCTGAATGGTATATGCCATGTCCTATCTATTGGACCACTCTGATTCTTCTGAAGCAAAGTGTTTACATGATTTGCCCAAAGGGAATCAGAATGAAAGCCAAAATTAGAACTCTGTATCCTAATCCTGTAGGCAGGCAGGCCTCTTCTAGTGAAGTTTACTTATGCCTTATAAATTCATTAAGTATCTGACAAACGTTTTGGCCTTTTTACATCTATTCACAGCGAACAATCACTTATGAACTACACAGAGACACTCACACACAGACACAGTTTTAGAAACCAGATTTCCAGCAAAGTCAAACATGAGGCCATGGGGATATTTGCTACCAAAGGGACTTTGCAGTCTTCTGCAGAAATTGACTAAGAAAGGGATGAGTCATTAGAAAGAAAAGGGGTTCATCTGAATAAATCCACAAACCTAAAATAATCTGCCACTCAGCAATGAGCCCCTAACAGCAAACTTAAATGCAGCAGCAAACATTTCAGAAACAGGATCACCTCTTACCCGCATCCTGTCATCATGGGACTTGGAAAAAAAATAGAAATCCGATATTCCTTTTTATTTTTTGCCTTTACATTGTTAGGCAGCTGCAGAAATTAGTTCTTTAATAATAGACAGAGTCATCAGTTTGTTTCGCATTTTCCAACAGCAGCAACACAAGGCAAACAACAGCTGCCACATCCCCAGCACTTTCATTACTCTCCTTTTCCTGCCACAAAAAGTAACTTCTCCACATGCTTGTGTCACTATTAAGAAAAAAGGAGACCGAACAAAATATATTACAATAAATTCTTATTGGAATTTAGAAGAAAACAGGTTAAAATATAGAAGGAATGTTGCAGTGGATTATGGATTTACTTCTGGGTTCAGTTTACCATATAACTTTATACTATAATTACTCTGATAGCTATGAACTTATTTTAACGAGTAGAGACGCAACCGTTAGAGTTGCTTAAAGCTCAGGTAGAAAGTCAGCCCATAAATTACAGTGCTAGTAGCTTGACTCTGCAACTATAGGTCTTAAAGATCTTTCTTCACGATTTGCTAATTATTATAATTATATTATTTTGATAATTTTATATTACCCCTTTTACAAGTAAATTTTAAGTGAAGAGTTTTACTAGAGTTTAGGCGAAAAACATTCTGCAGTCGCACAGTAGCTTCCAGGGAGCAGTACTATTAAGGACAGTACTCAATTGTTCATTTGCTTGGCTGGTCAGGCCAGAAACTGCAGTCTTGCGGAAAGATCCATAGCCTTCCATACAAAACAAATGAAGTGAAGCTAAAAAACAAAAACAATGAATAGAAATTCTTCAACAGCCCCTTTTCCAACAGAATGCATTTCCCCTTGCCATTCTTTGGTATTCTATTGAGAAAGGTGGCTGCCTTAAATGAACCATCCTAGTAATCTTCCATCAAAGATAGTGCTATTTCTCCCCTCACAGTAATTCCCCTGGTATGGAGTAAAGGGTGGATGCTTCGCCATCAAGACAGGAGTCTGAGCACTGCCCACCCTGACACTGACGTTCCCACTCTTTCCTCCATTTCCCTGGTAGATCCCAGCCTCAGAGAGAGTTGAATGTGTAGTCCCAGGTAGGAATGTAAATGGGTTTCAGGGGCACAATCTGCCTTATAACAATAATTACAGTGAGTTCAGCCCAACTTCTCCTCTGAGATTACTTTAAACAAACCATAGCAGCATCCTTATGCATGTCCTAGACACTTATACTGAGACTTTCTATTTAGCCCTTATCAACATTACCAAGATCCAAAATAGAATACACCAACCATTACTAATGCCAACACTTTAGCATATTGTGGTGTTGAGCAGCTGCCTACCCCCATTATTAGTGACTGATCAAAGCAGTAACCCAAACTTTCCCCAGTAAACAAATCTAGATAAATTGCATTCACAATTACAACAGACACTCTAAGACAGATGCTTGGTCTTGTTCCCTGCCTTTTAGACTCTCACAAGCTTGCCAAATTAATTTAAGATCAGTAGGATCATAGTACAACATTTAGCATCTAGAACAAAAACAAATCACATAGCTGTATGTGTACAGGGCAAACAACATTATTAGCTAATCCCCTCCTAATGAAACCATACCTAAAAGAAGTTGTGGAACAAACATGACTTTTGCCACCATCACATTATTCATTGTTTATATGTTTTATCACTTTCCTGTACCCTTTGGATGTCTTATCTATTTAGCTGTCTGGGGCACAGACTGTTTACTCTTGTGAATTAGTATCATGCCTAGTACAATGGGGTCCCAATCTTGGTTGGTCTCCAGGCATTACCATAAAAAAAAAGTAAATAGTATTAATTGCTCAGTTTCATCAATGAATGCTTCAGTGCCAGAGATCTTTCTGCTACAACTGAATTTAAGCAGAGCCTTTCATTCATGGTACTCTCCAAAAAGTAATTAAGCCTCCTGAGATCCATTGTGGAAGCAGATACCTATTATTATACCCCTTTTACAAAATGGGTAAACACAGAAGGCTTTTATTGGCCATACCCACAGAAAGAGTGGGTACAGAGGGACACTAACAGCAAAAATTCCTGGAAACATTCTGCCTTTGTTGAGGTGAGGCAGGAAGAATGCCTCCAGTATCCTTGGAAGAAACATGCTCAGGAACTCCTCCTCCTTTTTAGAGCTGCAGTATGTGCTCCCTTCTGATCTGCAAGCCAGAATAGGGGTCAGGACTTCATCTTGCTGGGGGTGTCTAGAGTTGTAGGATGCACTATAATTTCCCTAATAAGGAAATAGCACCAAGTGTGAGAATCTAAGTGTGCAAGGTGGTGGGAAAGCAGAAAGGCTCACTGTGCCCTATGCCCCCTCTTGTGCACCCACAATCTGGTCTAGAGTGGTTGAAAGATTTACTCAAGTCATATACAGGGTTAATTTCAGATATCCCACGAGTCCTGATTCCTCTCCTCTGCCCTTCTGCCCCCCCCCCTCCCCCACTGGTGATAATGGTACTAGGCACTTCCTGCTGAGTGCTTCCAGTGAGATTTTTCTCTCTCCTATTGGACTGCATAGATCAGAAGAAATTAACAATCATGCAAAATGTTTCTTCCCTCACCTAATTCCCATGTACCATTTCCCGTCAATCAAGTCTATTATTTTCCACTATGACAATGAGACTCCCTACTCAAGGGCTATTACTTCTGTTGTTACCATTCATTGAAGAAAGAAAAAACCAAGCAAACTAATGGAGTCTGATTTTTTTTAATCAGTTCAAGGGACTCAAGCCTACATTTCTCACTGAGATGTACAGTCCCATTGATGCATCACATCAGTAAGTGCTTGAAGAAGAGTTTCTCACCAGCTGGCACATCCTCTTGTGGCAGGATGCAACCTTCCTTCAGGGAGCTATTCAGGCTCTGTGACGGTTTGGTGCTTCTAGTAACTCAGCTCTCAAGATAGGCCACATTTAGTCCCACCATTTCCTGGGTAACCTAATCCTACAAAACAGCAGTCCTGTGACCTTACAGCAGGTCTTGGTCCTAACTTTGTGCTCAGTGGTCTTTACACCCTTTATCTCAGGGTCCCTTTTATGCCATCTTCCTCGATGGCTGGTAGGTAAACGCAGGCCTTCCCACTACTCTCCGTTCCATGCTATAGGATTCCTGGATTGCAGCTAAGATCTGCTTGTTCAGACTCCCTGTTGCCTATCTGGACTTTCTTCTTACCTTGGGCAAGTCTCTAGACCCTTCCTCCCTCCCACCCCCCAAAGCTCGCTCCTTCAGAGTCTTTACTCCTTCCAACGTTTTGCAGAGTTCTTTCCTGCTCTGGTACTGAACAATATATCCCAGGACTTTCTCCCCAAGGCCCACCTCCTGTCTGAAATACCCAAGGCTCTGTGTTTGACAATGTCTTTCCTCCAGAAACCAAACCCCAGGAAGCCTCCCTGAAATCTTGCCCTTTTTTTAAGGCTCACTTCACCTCTGTATTTCCCAGTGTCTCTCCTGGCCCTTTGCCAGACTTCCCTTCTTGAGATAGGATCCCGGCCTACTCTTCCCTAGGCCTCCTGCCTCCCTTCTACTGCCATGAAGTCCTTCTTTTATTAGTCACACCTGCCCCTAATAGCTGGAACTCATCCTTAATTTGGCCACACAGCTCCTCCCCAGCTGGTCCCAATACTAAATAGTCTCTAGCTCAAAACCAGGTACACGGATTGTGCTGACTCCAGTTTTCTCTGCCAGTGTGGGTTATACACCCCGTTACAGGGCTATTTATGAATATAAATTGCAAGATTGTGCCCCAAATGTGGGCAAAACAATGCTTGATTTTTTGTGTGTATTCGTGTAGCATGATTCTAAAAGCAAATTAAGCATCCACATCACCCCCATGAACAGGGAAGGGATAATAAAAGTAATTAAAGGTGTGGTATTTGGGAGGTGGAGATTTGATATGAAAGGGTGATTTAATGGACTCCATCCTCACAGACACCGCAGGACATTTTGGTAACAAAGCACATGAGCACTATAGGACAAAAATCTAACACCTTTTTACTAAGGCAAAACTCGGATTTGGTCAAGCATTGCAAACTGAAGCTTCCTTCACTTACACCGCATAAAGTGCCAGAGACCACTGCCATGTATGCCACCAGGCTGCTAGCAATCCCCTGGGCCAGAAGACACATTTTTGCATCTTTACTGATACAACCTAAAAAGTTCAGCACTGAAATGAGGCATACTTGGATCCTTCAAATAATACATGCACATCTCATTATATCACAATGACAATTCTCCCAACAGTACATGATGAGCAGACCAGTGTCACCTCTGTTCATAATAAAGGGTTATGAAATGAGGCATACTTGGATCCTTCAAATAATACATGCACATCTCATTATATCACAATGACAATTCTCCCAACAGTACATGATGAGCAGACCAGTGTCACCTCTGTTCATAATAAAGGGTTATGTCCAGCAATGGGGTTAATCTTCCTGCTAGCTGCAGCCTGTGACTCACCTGTCCTGGGCTTTTTTGTTTCTGGCCCCAGCAGGAAACACGTCCCAAGAAACTAAGTACTACATCCAGAGTGTACAGGAAGTGTGGCATCTCTACACTTGCTCTACAGCAACCAACCTGCTCCAACTAATTTTCCACCGTTTAGTACAACTACCCCCAAACACACTAAGTTTAGCTGGAGTGCATGCAGATAAATGCTAGAATTCAAATCTGCAGAACACACCACAAACAATGGGACATCCTTCTAGGCCTTCCTCAGACCTGCTCACTGTGGCACCACCCTTACTGAACCATTTCCATTGGCTATTGTCAGCCTCCAGGGGGAAAGAGATAAGATTGCCTTGCAGGAGTAGTGTGCACTTTAATTTTGTAATTATTGGTTTTCAGAAGTGTAGTGATGCTCCACATTCTGAAAAGGCACAAGGAGCACCAGGCACATTTAATTCTGCATTAACAAAATTCTGGGGGTAATTATTTTTAGTTTTCATTATAAAATAAAAATGGACACACATAATTGTCATGTTTTTAGTTTAAGCAAACAATGGAAAAAATACTGATTTATGTTTGCGGAAAACACAGCTAATTAAAACAAAACACAATAGGCTGTGCCAGAGTTTTATTTAACAAAAAGGCCAATCAAAAAGATAACAAGTTTTGATTGTTGCTGGACAATTGTGTCTTCAAAGTGCTGGGCTTGCAACACGAGATTTAAAAATCCAGGCTCTCTTTATTGTTCATTAATACAAAGTATAAACAAGAGAGACATCAAATACTCTTGTATTTACATTTTGTCAAAAGGATTTTGAAGTTAAAGTTGATTCAGTTAGTGCTAAAGATGGGAGAACAAGTTTGTACAAGATACTGTCAGAATTTCTTGAGCCGAAACTTCATCCAAAACTTGAAACAAATGTGAACGGAATTGTTATGAGGTTCAGAAGAGTTGTGTTAAGTCTCCATTTGTATATTACTAGTGCACCTTTTCACTAGAGTAGGCTCTGTGTCAACATCCCAGATCCAAATAACTCCCCAACTTTCAGAAAGTGCAAATCCTGATCCAGACAGAGCTGCTGGGAACTAGCTCTTTACTGAAGTAAAACTCTAAATCAAAACACACTGAGCTTCAGGAATTTTTAGATCTGGATCTGAACTTGCAGTTTGGACCCATCTCAATATCACTGTCACCTCCAGGCAGAACCAGGAAGTGTCAACACGTACACAACAGACTGTTCTAATATTTCCAGCCAAACTATCCGGCTCAAAGACATTTGTATAATTCCCTATGGCATCAGTGAGAATAGGAATAACTAATCATGACAAAAATTAATAACTTTGCATAATTAAAACCTTTTTAAAAAATAAATGTACAGCCAGCAAAAAAGTTTAAGGAGTTCATACTATCCCAAAGGATAAAGGAATAGGTGTGAGGTAGTTTAGAACTAGAGGGAAACAGACAAAAGCCAAAATACTGCATTGATATGATTTTTTTTTTTTTTATGACCAGTAACTTGTGAAGAATTCAATGATTCCTCTCCAAATTTTTCATCATCTTTCTCCTTTATCTTCAGAGTACATGTAGCAATTTTCAGGCCAATTCGGTTTTCCAACTCAAGTTTCTAAGGAGGCAGAACGTAACAGCCATAGTGGGTCAGACTAATGGTCCATCTAGCCCAGAATCATGAATCTGACAGTGGCCAGTACCATATGCTTCAGAGATAATGAACTGAACAGGGCAATTTTGAGTGATCCATCCCTTGTCATCCAATCCCAGCTTCTGGCAGTCAGGAGTTTAGGGATGCCCAAACCTAGGGTTTGCATCCCTGAACACCTTAGCTAATAGCCTTTGATGGATGTATCCGCCATGAACTTAGCTAATTCTTCTTCAAACCCATTTATACTTTTGGCCTTCAGAATATCCCATGACAAGTTGCACAGGTTGACTGTGTTGTGTGAGGAAGTATTTCCTTTCATTTGTTTTAAACCTGCCTATAAATTCCATAGTTCTTGTGGGTAAATAATGCTTCCCAATGCACTTACTCCACACCATTCATGATTTTTTAGACCTGCATAGTACTCTCCCTTAGTCATCTCTTTTTTAAGATGAACAGTCTATTTACTCACTCCTCGCATGAAAGCTGTCCCATACCCTTAGTCATTTTTGTTGCCCTTCTCTGTACTTTTTCCTAGTTTAATTTTTTTTTTTTTTTTTTTTTTTTAAGATGGGGCATCCAGAATTGCATGCAATATTCAAGGTGTGAGTGTATGATGGATTTATATAGTGGCATTATGTTTTCTGTTTTATTATCTATCCCTTTTCTAATGGTTCATAAGATTTGGTTAGCTTTTTTACAGCCATTGGACTTTGAGCAGCTGTTCAGAGAACTATCCACAATGACCCCAAGATCTCTTTCATGAGTGGTAACAGCTAATTCAGATCCTATCATTTTGTACGTACAGTTGGGATATTTTTTCCAGTGTGCATTGCTTCACATTTAATTGAACATTAAATTTCATCTGCCGTTTTGTTGCCCAGTCATCAGTTTAGTGAGATCCCTTTGTAACTCTTCAGAGTCAGTTTTGTGCTTAATTATCTTGAGTAACATTGGGTCATCTACACATTTTGCGATTTCTCTGTTCACCTCCTCTTCCAGACTATTTATGAATATATTGAATAGCATTGGTCCCAGTAGAGATCCTTGGTGGAACCCCACTATTTATCTCTCCTAGAGCAATAGGGTTTCCCAATGGAAGCTGGTTACAAATGATTAAGAAACTATGTAAAGAAAATACTCCCTATCCGTGATACCAGATGGAAAGTTCCTATTGTAGCCTATAGGATGGTTTAAGTCAGTGATTCTCAACCAGGGGTACACATACCTCTGGGGATACGCAGAGGTCTTCCAGGGAGTACATCAACTCATTCAGATATTTGCCTAGTTTACAACAGGCTACATGAAAAGCACTAGTGAAATCAGTACAAACTAAAATTTCATACAATGACTTGTTTATACCCCTCTATATACAATACTTTGAAATGTAAGTACAATATTTATATTTCAATTGATTTATTTAATAATTATAAGGTAAAAATGAGAAAGAAAACAATTCTTCAGTAATAGTGTGCTGTGACACTTTTGTATTTTAATGTCTGATTTTTGTAAGCAAGTAGTCTAAGTGAAATGAAACTTGGGGTACACAAGACAAATCAGACTCCTGAAAAGGGTACAATAGTCTTGAAAGGTTGAGAACTAATGTTTAAGGTAAGTTAATTTTTTGGATCTAAGTTAGCTTAAGTGTAGAGAAGTAGGAGATATTGAAGTTGCTAGTGAGAGAAAGATGAGGTAAGTTGGAGATACAGAATTATGGAAAAGTAACAGTTAGCAAGGACATGATCCAGGGTTATGTTTTGTTTGTGGCTGGTTTGAGCAAGGTGTTCAATGAGTGTTTATAAGAATTGTGAATGTCGTATTAAAATGCTATCTAAATTGATAGAACGGGAAGGACATTGGTGCAGACTTTATTAAAATAAAGTGTAATATAAAAGCCACTAAAGAGATGGAAGAAACTACTATAATAAAGGGCAATTTAATGTTAATTAGTATTATAAAGAAGTAGCCTCGCTAAACTGGGGGAGAGCTCCAATGAACAGCTGAAGGGTACCATTAGGTTCCAGGGTTGTTAGGTGTACTTCATGCTGTTGTTGATGAACTGATCACCCATTGATACACTCTTTCATCTGAGTGCAAATATAATTGTAGTATTGTGCATGTGGTAATCGCATATCTGTTTACTTAAGTAATTATTTTACTTTTGAGTAAAGTTTGCTATATCATTCAAAGTGTTGCCATGTGGGCCTATACTACAGTTTCCTGTAGCCAACCTAGAGGCTCACATCTAAAAACTAAGGTGGATTTTATTGCACTCTTATCTTTAAACAACTTAATATTAATTGGGAACATTTCAATACACGTTACACTAGTGTGGCACAATATTAATCGTGAGAGTCTGTGTCCATTAAAGCGTAACGTGAGTTATTTTAAGTTATTGCACATTAAGTAGTACAATTGGACTCAGTACATCATGCAACCTTGAAATCTCTAATATGAATGTTATGCAAGCAATATGTGTTTTGATATACAAATGAATTTCTGATGCTACAAAACGTAGTGAGTTTTGGTTTGTTTGCTCTAAAATGACTCCCATCTATTTTTAAAGAGTATTGAGTGTGGCAAAGTTTATTTACTTCAGTTACATTACAATATGCAAGCACAGATTCAGCACCAGCTGCTCCGATGCAATATATTCTATTTTTCTAAGAGTAACCTAAACAGGAATTCATTTTTTGCAATACTGTTTAGTAAATACAAACAAATTTGCTGTGGGAAAATAAACTAGCGCTTCCAGTTCTTAAAACAGAAAATGAGTCAGTCAGATCTGCTTTGATGTTGGTGGGAAATTACTGTACTCTGAAAAATGGGGACCTAATAGACTGTGATTCAATTGGAATACTTATAGTAGTTTATATGAGAAGGGAAAGCTTTATGTGATAAAAGGGATGTGAAGAACAGCATACATGTGTCATTCCTTGCGGTGCTGACAAGCACCAAGTGCTTCCCGAGTGCTGCTAAGTCTTTCGGGTACCTCAGTGCACACAAACTGGGGTCTTCACAGTACTGAATTATGGCTAACCATCTAGCAGCATTTGAACAGGGTGGGGATCCTGGCTCCCCATCCCCAAGGCTTTCCACTATGAGCCCAGATTTGCTACTTGAGAGAGGCGGAGAGTTGCGGTACCAAATGCCTGACAGCTCACTTTGGAGTTTGCCTGCCCGGTAGCATGCTGGAATCAGCTGCCTCCTTGTAGGGGCAGGAAACCACTGAGTGTCCTTATGGAGGACAAGTTTCCTGAAGCTACTCAGGGGTTCCTCATCCATGATGTAGAGCTACTGTCTGCTTTCTCCCACAGCTGCCTACCAGATGACTGGAACTGCCTGCTTTTAAACCTCTTCGCACCCCGGTGCCCCCCTTCTGCTCCTGACATGACTGACAGAGCCAGAGGAGATGAGTCAGACTTGCCCCCAGTGGCTTTAACCCCTTTGTAGCTGGTATGGGGTTAAAACATGCTAACATCACAACAACATGCTACACGCAGGACACACCAGTATGTGAAAAGAAAACAGACAGCTCAGATTAAAACTAATTGCCCATTAGATTGCATGGATGTTTTATACAGGCCCTTTATAAAGACTATTTATTTAAGGTTAATTTTTAAAAACAAAAAATGGTATCAGTTAGTGATTTTTAGATTAGTGGCTAATTTTATCATAAGGAATAAATAATAAACATCAAATGACATAGCAACAGTTCACCTTTAGCCGGGAAGCAGAAAATAAAGAAAAGCTTTTCAGTGTGACTGTATTTGTTTACATATCCTTTTCAGGATTCACCAATAGTCCTCGCCATACACACATGGAGCTCAGGTTTATTAATAACTTATCAACTAAATCAGGACCCACCTTTTCCTGACCCGGCCCTCCGGCCAAGCCGCAACCCATGTCCCCCCCTTCTGGGAGATTCTGCAGTTGTGGTCCCGTCACTTACTTCAGTGGCCACTGCAGTCTACCACCACCCTAGCAACGGTCTGGGGGAGGTGGGGAAGAACCCAGGCCTGCCCACTACTCCAGGTCGTGGCCCAGGGACCCTATGTGTGGCCAGCTTTCATGGCCTCTTTCCCTACTCCTCGACAGACTTCCCTGGGCCACTTCCCCACAGCCCCAGTACCTCTTCCGCCCTTGTATCAAGGTATCTGCTCTGCTGAGCTCCAGCAGTCAGCCACTGCTCTGTCCCAGGTGTTGACCTCCTTCCACCTGCAGGGCAGCCAGCCTTCCCTCCCTAAGCTCCCGGGATTGACAGCCCCTGTTCTGCTTGGCAGCTCCCTTTTATAGTGGGCACTCGGGCCCTGATTGGCTATCCTGAAACTCCTTCCCCTGGGCTGCTTCTCCAAGGGCCCTCTTAACCCCTTCCTGGCCAGTGCAGGGCAGACACCCCACCACAAATGCTTAAGCACCTTGCTCAATCAGTCCTCAGCACCTGGCAGAACAGAACATTCATCTATTTTCACTCATTTCTCTTGATATGTCTTAGGCACTTAAGTTCTTCCCATTACCCCTATTATCCCAGTTCTTGAAATCAGGTGTTTCAATCCGGCTAATGCTCTAACCACTGGACCATGCTTTCTTTCTTTAATCAGTCCTGAAGGATCATGCTGGGTATCTGCTTCTTCACCCCCACGGTGTCTTACCTGTGGTGTCCCTTAGGCCCACTCCTATTCAATGTAAATGAGAAAACCAGGAAAAAAGGTGGGATGCTACATGATTCATTGCTAATAATAGTCCTATACCTTGTTCTTGTTCAGTGTACACAGACATCCATCAGATGTCCCAGTGCCTGAGAGTGATAAGTACCTGGAAGAAAGTCATCAGGCTTAAATTCAGTGTGGATAACAGGTAATCAAGGAAGCATTTCAAGGGTCTGAGGTGAACTTGGAACTAGTATCCTAGAAAATGACTCTTGTTCTCTGATGTTCTTAGAATAGTGCACAGTCTAGGGATCTTTCTGAATTCAAAGATGATACTCAGCACCCAAACAGCAGTAGTGCCCAGAAGTGCCTTATTCACCTTCAGCTTGCTAGGAGACCGTGTCCTTTCCTATCAGATACAAGCTCAGCCATCTTAGGCCGTGGTTATCCAGGCCTTCATCACTTCTAACCTAAGCAACTCATTGTGCTTTAGCTAAGGACTGGCTGTGAAGACCATGAGGAAGCTTTAGCTGGTCCAGCATGTAGGACATGACTACTTGATTGTACAGACTGATGACAGTGCATCACCCACTGCTTGACAGTCTACATAACCTCCTATCCAGTTCCGGAGCCACTTCATGGTCCTGGCATTTTAAAGATTAATCTGAAATAAGGTATCAGCCTTTGAGCAGCCAGGAGCTACAACCCATCTCAATGGCTCCACTAAGTACAGACATTGCAACTGACAGAGCAGAGGCTGGGACTCCCAGGAACCAAAGGCCAAGCATGCTTGGTGCCGGACTTGCAGCTCCACAAGTTCCTCTCATCAGACATAAGGATGAGCCAAAGTGCTGGCATTGTCAGAGGGAAATGCAAGACAAACCTTTCCACAACCACTCTGACTACATCACAACCAACAAATAAGAAGCACTCTGCTTAGTAAGCAGACATATTATTGGAGGGTTAGAGCATATGAGCATTTGGTGATCTTAACTTATCTGACATAACCTATGAAAGTAGAGTACCTATGAAAAATTCTATATACTGATTATAAAGATTTCATCACCATTGCCAACCAGCAGCTTGTCTCCACCAGAATCAGAAGGAAGTGTTGGATATATTTGGTGCATGTATTCCAAATGCCAACACAGACTTCCACATGAAGTTATCAAGTAGAAACCAACTCATGTGAGAAAATGATGGTGCCTAAGAGAAACCTTAACCCTTCACAGGGAGGGCAGAGCAGTCAATCTAAACACCATAGAGCAGATGGAAGCATCACAGAGGAATGGAAGAATCTAGTTTCGGCCTTGTAGACCAACACCAGTGTAAGAATATAATCACTTCCCTATTTCTGAATTATTGGATTGTCCACATGGATTTCCTTGGAATCCTCCACAATATAAAAGGTTTGTTCAAGAACATGGGCGAAAGATTCTATATGCCCATTGTTGAAGAGAGCAAGTTAGTTCCTAATATGTTGGAAACATTGTTCAAGGTCATGTTAACAAAAATATGAGTCTTGGCTAGTTATGATGCAATGGCAGAGCTATTGTCCAGGGAACAAATGTGACATGTTTGTAGACAATTGAATGCTAGCTGCTGAAAGAGGTACATTCACTGACTAATTTTAATTATAAAAAATAGATGCAGTGTCAAATGTAGTCCATTAATAGTATAGTTGAGTTTCTTTTATTGTAACTGGTAAAGCCCATCTTACTAAAGTGTCTTTATAACCAGTCTGTATTACCTGGAGAATAGAACAAGTCACAGGAAAACTGTTACGAATACGGGAATAATTTACAGTTTGTTAACAACCACCATGTTTTCTATCTCCAAGGAATCATCTAAATCATCATAATTACAATGCAAAATGAGTAGGAGCACCATGACTAATCTGTGAACTGTAGAAAAATTGCTATACACACATTTGCTGTGATAAGGGTCACATTAGTTCCATGTTTATCTTAAGAAGGGGTGGGCGGGTGAGAATTCAACTGTTTTATGAGGGAGTTGTATGAAAGATCTCAGACTATGGGAAGGTGGGGGAATTATAAATATTTGCAAGTGTTTATTCAGGTACATTGGTGAAATGCAGTAAAAATGAAAATGGAAGTGAGGGGAGGGAGAACGACCTGATGAAAATCTTGAGTTCATTTCCCTAGTATGAACATTGATTCAGTTCATCTGACTTGACTGACAACAGTACCAAAGTCTTTAATGTAAATTCTTTAGCATCAGTTGTACAGAGGAGATTTCAAGTTAGAGGGGAGAGGAGGAAACTTACTTAGCCAATGCCATTCAAATTATAAACAAAAATGGCAATTCATCTTGATAACAAGGAGGACAGATGTCAAGAATAGTTGAGACTAAGGGAGGGACTGTCAGCAATGTACTGCTACCTTTCACACTACATTTATATTAAAATTCTGGCTATATTTATACTGCAGAGCTAACCCAGGTGACTGGAACTCAGATCTGAACACCTATGCTCAGCTGTGAGCCTCCCCACTGCAAAGTCCCACCCAAATTACTGCATCATCACTGTTTCTGCATTCACCCGTGTGCTGGGGGAAATTCCCATGTTTCCTTGTACTGTAACACTCTAAGATTCTTTCCCTGTCAGTTGTAGGAGAACTTGCCTCTCCTTCAGAGGGAATCTGTGGGAAGGCATTGGAGAACCATCAGTACCGAAGACATTTTGTCTGCATCTTCACTGCAAGTTGGGTAGCTTCCAGTCCAGAGGTTCTAGGACAGAGGTGTCAAATGCACAGCCCAAAGAACAGCTTCATCTGACGTGAAGACTTCCCAAGAATTTTCAGACTTGTCTACACAACCTTGGAGTCTGCATTATCGGTTTGTGACTTTTAGAGTGCAACCATGCGTTGCACTCTAACTCCCCCTCGTAGGTCTGTTTTGAACAGGGCTACACCAATGCACACTAAACATGTATTATGCTGCAGCAGGGTCCACCTGGGGGAATTAGAGCACACCACACTGGTGCACTCCACAAATCACACCCCCATAGTCCAGATTCCGGTGGAGAAATCCCACAAAACTTTGTGTACGAGTGTAGAATCTCTTGGTTGCGTTTAACTGGCCCTAAAGAGGAATAAGCCTGGTGGAAGCTGGTACAAGTCTGGCAAGGGGAAATGGCACTGAAGATTCTAGCCAGTAGGTAAACATAGTAGAGACCACAAGCTGGCAGGTCAGAGAAGAGGAAACTTCAAATAAGTCATGGGTGAATGCCTACTGCAGTCAATAAACCAGCAGACTCCCCTTTAAATAAAAAAGCGGGGAGAAACACTTCCCCTTTTTCATTCAACTTGTGACAAGTTGTGATCATATCTTTTTCAGGCAGCAGCAGTCACTAAAATCTAAAATAAATAAAAATAAAGGAACTGTATTGTAATTATTTACATCTTAGCTATTGCTGAATGTGACCCCTGCCAACCGGCAGGGTGTCAGATCAGGCCTCCCATATGAAATGAGTTTGACACCCCCATCCTAGGACAAGAGGGAAGGAGGCACTGGTATGGCACTTGTCCTGACCTGAATCAACTGCTGCAGGGATTCTGTACAAATACTTGTCACAACTGTCCAAGTCCTTCCTGCATCCTGATGGACATGTGCAATTCTTTCTGCTCCTACGGACATCTAATGGGGCCGCAAGAGGATACAGACTACAGCATCTTCACTCTAATGAAAGAGTCACTATGCAAAGCAAGATCACTGATCACGTGCACCAATGTTATTGACTGTTCATTAGGACTCTCCTTTTTACTCCATGTGTATGCATCTGTTAATATCCAGGTGGACTGAAATTCTGTGGTTCCTGTCAAATGCATTTGTAGGCTGGTGGCATGGTTCAGCCAGGGCATCGCGACCCTTCCTCGGGCCCAGGCTCCGAGGAAGGCCACAGCGCCTTCCTTTAAGGGAATAAACAGTGCCCATTTACAAGTCTTTAGCCTCGGTCCCCAGTGGGGTGAGCTAGCAAGTGCTCTGGTGCCCCTGGCCCTCAGGCAGGGTGGGGCAGGCAAGCAGTTTGCCATCCCTGGCCCACAAGCTGGGCAGGGTTGATTGGGCAGTCAATAGCCCCCAGTCTTCCCACAGGTGGGGCTAGTAAAACAGTCTGGAGCCCCCAGCCTTGCAGGCAGGCGGGGCAGGTAGAGCTTGGGATCCTCTGTCTCCCAAGCTCAGAGGGTAACAAGCGCTCCTGAGGTGGTTAGGGAAGGGGGGAGGGGGACACAGGCCCACCCAGCTCCACTGCGTCCCAGCCCAGGGCCCTAACAGTGGCAAAGCCGTTTGCCACTGAGTCAGCGGAGATCCAACCGTAACACACTGATGGGGTTTAGCCCTGACTCAGCCACTTGTTCCTGGGCCACTTCCTCCCACCCTATCCCTGGGTACCTGGAGGTAGCAGTCGCCCTCCGGGTTGCTGAGGTACTCTGCAAGCAGCAGACCCACAAGTCCCTCTCCATCGACCAGCAGCAGGTCCGGAAACTCCTCTGCATCATCAGCTCCTTCAGGTCCCAGGGTTCCAGGGGTTCCTCCGGTCCACAGGGTTCAGTCATCTCTCGGGGGGTCCCCAACATGAAGCAGATCCTCCAGGTCAGGGCCAGCCTCAAGGGGTTTTTCCTACCCAGTAGTATCGGGCCCAGCGGCCCTCTCCAGTCACTCAGGCCCGGCAGACCTCTCCAGTCACTTGGGCCCGGCAATCTGGGCTGGCTTTGCAGGCTCCATTCGATGGGGCGGTAGCTCCAAACAGCTGCAAGGCCTGGGTCTTCAGCCTCTGGGAAGACACATCTGCCTCCAGCAGCAGCTTCCCCTTGACTGAGCTGCTGGGTCTGCCTTTTGTACTGGCCCTTCCTGTCCTGGCTCCGCCCCTTTTCTCTCAGGTTTTTTGGCCTGCAGGGCCTTGTTCTGTCCAGCAGGGGCATCACAACCCTTCCTCAGGCCCAGGCTCCGAGGAAGGCCACAGCTCCTTCACATCATTCTTTAGTGACATCACTATAGGGCTGTGGTGTCCATTCTTTACAGGAAGGCTGAACATGTTTTTAAAAGTCAAGGAGTCACACTCCATGTTTTGGGAGAGTTCCTCTGCCCTATTTTGCTCATATTGAGCTGAACAGGAGGTACAAAAAGGAGTGGAAGTCACGAAGAGTTCCCTATTGGGGAATTCCCAACTGTGAGGATGTTCCCACTGGGCACAGAGCCCAGTATAACAATCCCTGGGAGGACCACTGCCAAATGGTAGAAATGAGAGCAGACTGGGGACTGCTGTAACTTGCACCAGCACAAAAAAAAATTAAGTTCTTAACTTTTTCTCCACCAGCATCATCCCTTCTGTCTGTTGGGTTGCTGGTGTGGAAAATGGGAGCCTTCCTTTACTAGATGACTCAAGGCTCAAGCAAAATTAAAAAAAATTAAAAAATCAAGTTGTGATCCTACTTTTCCTGGTGGTCTCAGAGTAGACAGAGCAACTTTCTCCTCTGTATATTGCAGCAGACAGTGAGGGAGGGCTACAGTTCAGCCCCTTAAAGCCCATAAGTGACCCCTAACCACAGGTTGGTACCCTCACACGCAAATAGTAGTGTCCATTTCATGTGTTTACTGGCTAATCTACTTTTCTTACTGTAGACAGTGTCACCTTCCAATTTTATTTTAAAAGTTCAAATGGCTTACAGAAGAATTCATCAAGGAACTCTAACATTTTGCTGTCACAGATGAGTAAGATGATTACATCCAACAGGGGGAGAGAATTTTTGCTCAAATCAATGCCTTCGTAGAGCAGAAAGGTAATTGTTGTCTGAGTGGCTCCAAATTTGGACACAGCTACATAGGTATAGTACAAATCTCAATACAAAGAAAGAGTGTATGTGGAAAAACTCATTGACTATGCAAGGATCAGAATCAGGCCCTTTATATTTGGTAGGCTAATTTCTAACCCAAGTTAGACCATTATAAACCAAGAGTAAGTGTAGTTATTTAAAGGGGGTTACTGATATAAATCTGAAGTATCACCAAAGAGAACGGTATTTGGCTCATTCTATGTAAATGACAGCTGGATTTGACATTGTACATGTTGGATTTCCAGTAGTCAGGGTCTGTCAGTTCTCTCCTCCCCTCTAGATACCCTTTTCAACCAAAATCTGGTAGTTTAATGTACATGTAAACAACCTTGGATTGTCTGTAGTGGTGAAAGTGCACCAGAGTCAGAAGAGAATATGAGTTTATGTTAACAAAACTGTCCAAAACAGCAGTTAAAGAATTATAAAAACACGGTTTTCACCATGCAATCTATGAAAGAAACTTAAAATCTGAAGCAATCACACCTCAGCATTGGTCCTCAATGTCACAGAAGCAAAAATGAAAATTCATAAGAGTAAAAATCATCAGCAAAGGGAACAGGAGGAGAGACATGCTAGCAGAAAGCCATCTTGCTCCATCTCCAGCCTACTCACTCACCTCTTCATTTGAAGTTAAAGTAATTAAACTACCCCCAAAAAAATCTGATCATAAATGCTAAAACTAACCAAAAGATGGATTCTTGTGGAAAATAGAGATGAGGCCCAAGCTAGCTGACTCAACTAAGTTGCTGAAATAGCTGTAGTTCTGAAGAACACATAGCAACATTAAAAGAATTCCTGAGAGCTGAGTGACAGGGGGATGGGATACAGTTTCAAAATAGATTAGTAACCTTTCTGGAGGCATCTACCACATTAAATTTCAAATAATTAATTACAAAACAAAACTCTATTGAATCTAAGGGGTGAGGTTACCGCCCTGAAAAAATGAACACATACAAAGACACAATCTGTCCCAATTTGTATTTAGCTCAGAGACACATCTTCCATCTTTACAGAAGTTGGTCAAATAAAAAAATATTACTTCACCTACCTTGACACTCATATACTGGGACCAACACAGCTAAAACAAACGTTGCAAATACAAAGAGAAGCAAAATAATCTGGAAAACAGAATTAGGAGAAATGACTTTTGTATAAGAAACATCAGAAAAATTCTTGTTGGGAAAAATATGACTACTTTTCTTCAGAAATTCCTTCCTGACATACTTCACCCTTAGCTCCCTTTACTTGATATAGAAATGGCTCAGATGGGGCTAGGCTGAAAAAAGTTAGAAAGGGACAAACCCAGATGCACTGGGCTTATTTCTCTATTGCACTGAACCTTATGCAGTCATTTACACCTATGCAAAATGTTCTCAAACCAGAATGATAGTGTTTTACATCTACTCTGCACAGGTGTAAATGACTACACTAGCTGCAAACCAATGCAGATTAAGGCATGTTTAATTTTAGCAACTCAAATTTTTGATAGGATTAAAAACAGCTCCAGGAAAGAAGGGGAAATGCAACAAGATTTTATGGCAGACTCCCACCAGCCCCTCCCCAAAATGGAAAGGGCTGTATTAAGAAAGATAAAGGTAATTGAGGGTCACCAAAACTTGATACTGCCTCAAGTATCCAGGTATCATTATTATGAACCAGGCAGGTTCTTCAGGACACCAGCAGAAGTTGGCTGACACTTGAAACCTCAAGAACCAATTGGACCAAAAATAGCATGTTAAGGATATTTAATATTCATCCACAGTGCTCAGTATCTGGAAAATACCAGTATTCTCATTAAAGCCCCAGGCCAAGACTAAAAAAAAAATGCTTAAAATGTACCTTCCTGTATATGCTTACTTAGATAACTGTTGGATTTCTGGAGACGCTGAGCATACCTCAGGACACATTCACTTCAGTGGGAGATGTCAAATGCTCTGAAGTTTTATCAGGCATTTTTGGTACCCAAATGTGAAGGTCCTACAAATCTTGATCCTAGTTCATTAGAGCTGTGGCAGATTGAGGCGGATCACAATAGGCTATGCCCTAAAAACCACATTCATGTTGTACTCCAAAAAATTTGACAGTGGAGACAGTCTGCTGCCTCTGGAACTGCTCCAACTCTAATCACTCCTAATGAGAGGAGTCCCTTCCCCTTCCAAAAAAGTAAGACGTCTCCCAGATTGTGTGGTCATGAATGGTGGTCAAATATTTTGGGTTCATTATAGGTCAGACAAAGATGGAAAACTTACTGCCTCCAGCATATCAAAAGCCAGTTGCATCTGAATCACCACATTTAAAAATATGTGCACCACACTTGCATAAAGGGGGCGCTACCATTTTTCTGCAACTGTATTCAGAGAATAATGGCAGATTCTTATTAAAAGTGAATTCACAGGACCAATATCCACAGACTGCCTAAAGCAGGGATCCTGCAAATCAAACTCCTGAAAGATGCACTAAAACCAATGATTTGTCTGTGCTTCAAGATGTATTCTCAGTTTAATATTTGGGTATTTGTACAATCATCATTATTATAAAATGGAGAATGAGAGTATTGCAACACCAGACTAGACAAACTGCTCAAAGCAGTACAGAATCATTGTTCCTAAGCAACAGAAAAGCTTATAAAAGAAACATTCCAATATATATATTTCCAAACAATGGTTGACTATCGCCAAGTGGTCCACACCCAGTTGTGGAATAAACATTAATAATTTTTAGCAGCCACTAGGACTTGGAAGCCAATAATGATTTTTCTCTCCTCAGGGCAGTTTATTGAAAATACCCTTAATAGCAAAGGCGGGAGAATATAATGAGCTCAAGACTGGAACTCACTTGCAGCTATAAAAAAGCTGTAGCTGCAGTCAATGTATTTTCTTCAAATTCTACTCTGAACTGAATTCTCTCTCTCTTTATATAGCCTGTACCCACAGACTTTATTCTGCAACCCTACTTTTGTCAAGTCCAGAAAACTAGCTCAACACTTCAGAAAATATTGGCTACTCAGTCCCATTCATCTTAATTCAATATCATCTTTGGCAAGAGCACAGGCGCAATTGTTTTCACTAGTCCTCCTTAAGAAGGTCTGTACAATGTAGGAAAATGACTACAAGAACAAATCCTCACTTAACTGACAACATCTGTACGGTCTAATTTTGTGGTTACTTGTTCTAGCATGTTTCATTGCACAGCTGAAAATGAAGGAGCTCAAGCTTATTGCAGAGGGACAACTTTTATATTTGCTGTGCCTTAGAATAGCAGCAATTCTTCGCATCCAAGTGCACAGGGTTTTTTTGATCTTTAATATCTTTATATTTAAAGTTTAGGGGCACTTTCTATCCTTATGCTACTCTCAGTGTGAGAAGTCATTTAACTAGAGTTCAGAATGCTAACAGCAAAGGGTTTTTTGCTACAGCTTGTGAGGACAAATTCTGGTAGTTACTTGGACTGACACGTATGAAGAATACCAATTAAATCTATACCACCTAAGGGCACAGTCCTCTAGAGACTTTATTGTCTTGTCTTTTTCTCTCTCTTTTTTTTCCCTTTTAAAAAGTTTATGCAGGTGTGTCATCCCTTTCCCCTGGGAGTCTTCTATACCATACCATAGCTTATCACATGTGTTTTCTCTGTGGCATTCTGCCAGTGAATGTCAAAAGCAGGGAACATACTCATGAGTGAACCTCAAAGGTTCAGAGGTATTTTTGGTCTGGATAATCATCCAAAAGTTTGGGTGATTTAGTAAGTCTTTATTCCCATGCTGAGTCTGCCTATGTGGCCTAAAAAAAACGTTGCCAGATCAGACACTGAAGAGATGTCTAGCACTTTTAATTTCAGAGATGTACGAAAGTGCAACTGGGAAGGGGAAAACACTTTTTATTTTTCAATCCTCAACATTTTTGTTGAGGTTTTACCTGTTGATAAAGATATGGGACTTATTTTATCTAAACCCGTTCACCATAAGGACCTGCCATAAGGGCTTGAGCATTTCAGATTCTTTTTTTATTCCCATTCAGGGATAGCATAGCGTTCACTCAATGTGCAGAATGTATCCCCAGTCTTAGTTTACAAAACAAATACCTATGTTTGAAGACGTTAATATAACACTGACTGTCTCCCACAGAAGCCAATTTCTGTCCTCAGTTATACATAGCTGAATAGTCAATCTTGTAAAGATGAGCAAGATTTGTTCCATCATGAAGATATAGGAACTTGTTCTGTTACCTAAAGAACCCACTCACTCCCTACAAACCATATTCTCCATCCTAGATCTGTCCCAAATTCCTTTGAGGTTCTGAAATGTTTGGATAAGCCAGTTACTGCAGATTTCTGCTTTTTGCTAAACATGCTCATCCCATCAGCCTTTGTATTGGTAGACAACATCCCACAACTATACTGTGTATCTCTTTTTAAAAAAAAAGAAAGATACACAAGCACTTAATAGGCCTGATCATGTTCCCATTGGCTTCAGTAGCAGCAAGATCTGGCCCAAAGATTTTATTTAAACACTGAGGGTGTAACAAGCTGGCCTTCTCTCCGGCTCCCAAGAACCCTTTGCCACACTCAGAGTCTGTTTGCGAACAATTCACTTCCCACATAGAAGCAAACAAAAAAACCCACTGCCCCTGACCTCACCATGGTATATGGCTCCCAGGGTGTTTTTCTACCCTCCCCTTCTCTCTCACAGGAATTGCTTCCCGCTCCTTACAGCTCTCTGGCTCAGGTGCCCTCTTTAAAAACCTAATTTGGATCAGCTGACCAGGCACAGGTTCTCTGGCCCTGCTTCCTTTTAAAGGGCCAGTGTCACCCTTTGACAGAAGGATACACTTCTTACCCTACCTGATGTGAAGAGAGATGGGATTTTAAATGGCTTCAGTACATCTAAAAGGTCAAATGGAAGCAGCAGTGCAATTTATACACCAAGTGGTTAGAAGAGTTGGGCTATAATAGGAAAAAATGAAACTGGACAAAGGGCAGTTTAATTATACCTCATCTTGCACCCTCCTGGTGGTTATTTTTTCTCCAGCTCCATCCTTCTGACCTCTCAGCAGGTAAGTTAAACTTTTGATCTTGGGTAGGTGCCAATATATTTTTCTGAGGGTAGTGGAGAAGGTTTAGGAGAGATACTTCATATTCACCACTCACAAGTGATTGGAGGAGAAGGGGAAGGGGAGAATGGAAATTTGATATTCCTCCCCCCCATATTTGAGTCTAAGTTCCATTGCAGATGGAAGCTAATGTGAAGTTTGGCTTCCTCGTTCCCTGTACGTGTACAAAGGAATATAAAACCATGCAGGATTGCAAAGCAGAAGTCATACTATGTTTGTTTAACAAATTAAATATAGAGACTTAAATAAAATTAAATCATCAGCTCTTTGTTATTGCAGTAGATCAAAACAGATGTAAAAATCCATAGAATAAATAATCTACATAATCCTCTGGATAAAGTAATTCAGCAGAATAACTTGCAACAACTCCAGAATTTGCCTATGCCTCTATGCATAACTAAGTCCTCTTTAACTTGAATGGCAAATACACAGGATATGCTGCCTTCTTCCATAGAACTATGCAATTTCTGTTGTCAGGATTGTAGACCCTGGAATACATGAATTCTAAAGGGGTTGTTGCAATCACACAGTTGTGTTTATAATTTCAGTTCCCATTTTCATAGTTGATTTCTTTGCATTCATACATTCAGGCTTCACTTAATCTTTGTTCAGAGCATAACATTTTCCATGGTTTTGTGGGTGCAATTAATCCTATGAAATCACATGGCAAATATGATTATTTGCTCCCCATACATTTGTTAGTACTAGATTCCTGCCTATTTAAAGCAATCCTGAGCCCCTATTTTTAAAAAGCTAACAACATTTCCCACTCACAGTTGTGTAGTTTGAATTATGAACACTCAAATTAGTTGGAAAGTAACCTTGAACTCACAATTCTGAGATGCGCCAAGCACTAGCAACTTCTACCAAGGTCAAAGTGAGATGCTGAGCAGGAATAGGCTGGATCATATTCCTCCTGGAATCAAATGAAGTTCTACTTCAGTGAGAACAAAAGCATGGTCATGGAAAACGCAGAAGCAGAAGTTGTTTTGCTCTCATTTCTATTGTAACCAGCACCTTAGTTTGCAACAAGTCCCACATCTCAGCAGCCACCTGAACTGCTTGCAAAAGAAAGGCAACAGGCATGTGCAATCCCATGGATTAGCCATATATCTGAGCCAAATAATCTGACACCTAATTAAGAAACTACTGAACATTATGGGTCAGATTCCAGATTCTGTACCATTTATACTACGTGCAAGTGTTTTGCCTTCAGTGGATATGCAGAGTGTAAACCAGCATAGAATTTAGCCCCATATGTACAAATTCTCTCCAGCTAGCCTGTAGATATCCTTGCTCTTTTTGTTGTTACATGCAGATACCCCAGAAATGTAGTACTTTTTAAGAAAAGTTGGACTTGACTTTTGGGATTTTTTGTTTTAGTTTTTGAGAACCTAGCTCACACAAGGTGCTCAATTCGTTTTCTGAGTTGGTTTACCAAGCTATTATTCTCTGCTTTCTTCTCTTATTTCTCCCCAGTTCAGCATTTTCAAATCAGTTACCCGCCTTTAGTGCATAAACTTACCAGACAGCAGTTTTGCTTTAGCACTGACTTTCCATTTGTGAGCTTTGACAGCCTCCTGGTGGACAGATTGGCACACTGACAGCTCTTAGTACTGTCTGGCCTTTACCAGCATGAAAGACAGAACACTTTAAATAAGGGATCTTCGTAGACTTCTCTCCTCCTCAGCTTTTGAAGCATTTCTCAAACACACACAATGCAAAGCATTCTGTGCACATCAGACCTCACTAACAAGTCCGGGAAAGAGTTATTAAATAGAGGCTTATGTATTTCCCTCAGACTGCTCCATTTGCTGTGTGGTAATGCTAAACTCCATTTTTAGAGTGTTTGTCCCAACTAAAGGGGAGATTGTACCTGGCCCTGCAGAATAGTTGAGGTTAGTAGAGGTTGCAAGGAACCTTGTCTCACAGCCCTGTACAGGGGCCAGGCACAAGCACAGTCCTTGCCCACACTGTCCCTGACAGGATTAGGGTGGGAGCATCCCAACAGGGTCTGTGCATTCTCAATCTACATTGAATTGGAGTTTTGGGTTCTGATCTTTTAAGGTGCTCAGACAGCCTGAGCACAATGACCAAAAGTTTGTACCCACATTGCTAGAAACTCCAAGTTGTGTTGAATGGTGTGAGAAAATGGCCAAGGAGCTAGCCCAAAGCAGGTGATGCTGACACCACATACTACAAAGTGGTATTAACGGGGTAACTAGTGCCTGCATGCCCCTGGTGCTCCCCTGGGCATACCACCTTTCTCAGAACTCCCCCAATGCTCTGCTTTAAGCCACAATTTAGCCATAAATAGGTTAAAAAGGTATAGCAGCTATAGCACAGCTTTCTTCTAACACTCAGTCTACCCAGCAATGAAACACCCAGGGCTGTCTCATGTCAGCTGACTTAGGCTTGCAGGGGTCAGGCTGAGAGGCTGTAATATTGTGACGGGGGTGGGTCCCAGAGCCCAGATTCCAGCCCTAGCCCAAACATCTACACCGCTATTTTACAGCCCCAGAGCCTGAGCCAGCTGACACAGGTCAGCCAGAGGTGTCTAATCACTGGATAGACACACCCTAAGTGACTTCTAGGTCATGGCCCCCTCTTCCAAAATCTTGACTACAATGGAGAATGGAAAACATTCAACATTTTTACAATAAACGCTTTAATGTGTTTAAGAAGTTCAAAACTCGTCTAGTTTATGGAGCAAATCCCAATTTGCTAGACCATTTCCAGACATTTTGATAGAAAACCCAGCTAATGTACTAGCAAGAAGGAAAATAAAATTCTCTCTTTATTTTACAGGAAATTAAATACAAACTCTTGAATAAAGCTGTTCAGCCTATTTCCTACAAGTTATCCATCACTTAAAAGAGTTGTAAATCTATACAGGAATAAGGAAAATAACTAAGGTGAGTGAGGTAATATCTTTTATTGGACCAACTTCTGTTGGAGAGAGAGAAACTTTCAAATTACACAGACCTGAAGAAAAGTTGGCCCAATAAAAGATATTACCTCACCCACCTTCTTTCTCTAGTATCCTCAGACCAACATGGCTACATCATCACTGCATATAAGGACACAAAAGGCAAACAAAGCTAACTGCTTTCCTCAGTGTTCTAAAAATAAAGGCTGTACTCTAGTTTATTTACTACAGATTTCTCTAGAGAATTTCCTTTCTTTAGAATCATTCTATTAATTATGCATTGGTTTTATTTATTCACCAGAGTGAGCAAGTGAATTGTGAAACAAGATATTTTAATTGAAGTACAGTATGCAGTGTATAGCATCTGTTATATATGGTCTATCTGCTTCACAGGCCTAATCCAGAGCTCAGACCACTCCCATTAGTCAAAAGAAGTAGATGTATGGGGGGAAAGGGGAAAAATCCTCTTCCCCAGGACGCACAGCAGCTATGGAAGCTGCTACAACAAAGCTGCTTCAGCCCAGTGACTGAAGTTTATGTAATAGGCTCAGTTCCTCACTGCTTTACCATCTTACGTAGTCACACCAGTGCAAAGTAAATTCTGCTTTAGTAGCATTCTCTACTTCTTTACACTACTGACAGACTTTTACACTCCCTTCAAAGGTGTACTGAACTATACAAGTAGCAAGATACCAGGGCAAATCCCCCAGTCTTACACGAGGTGCCCAGTCTATTCAGCTAAGAGCTAGATTTTTAAAGCTACTTATGCAGCAAGGATGCAGATAGGTGCTTTTGAAAAATCCTACTGGGTACCTATACATGTCATTAGATGCGTACATACCTTTAAAATCTGGCACCAAGTGTTTCAGACATTATCTGAAAGAGCCACAGAGTAAAGCATATTTACCTCAGTACAAAGAGCTGACTTGACACTGTAGGATTTGAACCTGTGATTCCACTACATTCCTATATTTCAAGCCTGATCCTCAAGCCCCCTAAATAATATTTTTGTCTATCATACTTGGAAGTTCTAATAGTACTAATTACATGCGACAGGAGACTCACTCACCACTAGGATGGCACTTCCTCTTCTCACCATTCTGGGTATTAGTTTCATGAGGTCAACACCCCTTCCCACAGTTGCACACTGCCTCTGTCCATCTGCAGCCCTGCTGTCACTCTGCAAGCTACTGCTGCCTCTCCATGATACAGCCCTCCAGCCAGGTCACTATACATATTTTCCTCTCCTGGGTACAACAAAAGTCTTCCTTCAGTAGCCTTAGGCAGTCTTCCCATGGTGTCACTACCTCAGTGGCTGGCAGGGGAACCCAGGCCCACCCTCTACTCTGGGTTCCAACTAAGGGACCCTCTAGCCAGCAGCCAAGGTCTGTTCCCTCCTGAAACTTGCTGTCTTTCTGAGCCTCTTCCATACCTTCTGGCTCTCCCCACTTCCCTGGATTTGACAGCTCAAATTCCCTCTTCCCAGTAAGTAACCATAGGCTGCCTGTCTCTGTAGCCCCAACCACTTCTCTCAAGGAGTCATTGCAGACCCCTTTCTGTTGCCAGTTTCCTAACCAGCCCAGCTCCTCCCTCAGCTGGGCTTCATCAGCTACTTAGGCCTGAGGACACCCTGTCTTTCCACCAGGGGCAGCCTATACATGGTCTAATTTACAACTTCAAGCAGTTGTGTGGGGTGGACATAAGGTCCATCAGGCAGAGCAGGGACTTGAGCCTGGGTTACCCATATCCCAGATGAGTGCTCTAACCATTGGGTTATAAAATACAGAAAATGGAAACACTACTAAAAACAGATCACTAACTCTTAATCATGCAATTTCCTGATGGAAAGAGACTGTCAGCCCAGAGGAGGCCTGCTTTGACATAGATGAAATGCATTACTGTAAATCAATATTGTTTACTAGTATTGCCAATAGCCTTTAAATAAGACTTCCCCCTCTACACAATTGATCTCAGGCCCTCAGGAGCACAGCCACCGGTGCTCAGGGGACAGAACATCTCTTGTTCTGTGCAAGGGGTGAACATATGGCAGTAAAATAAGAAGTAAAGGACTTAATCTGCAGCAAGGGAGATTTAGGTTAGGTCTCAGGAAAAACTTCTTAACTATATGGGTAGTTAAACTCTGGAATAGGCTTCAAAGGGAGCTTGTGAAATCCACATCGTAGTGTGCCACAGGCACCAGAGGCTGGGCATGATGACTTCTCAAGATCCCTTCCAGTCCTACGTTTCTATGGTCGGCACACATCCCACTGCATAGTAGGCCTCCTTCACAGTAACCCTTTCTGTACAGCCACATGGGCCAATTGTATGAGGAACAGATTTTTAGCATTCCTAACCAGAAAGACAGGCTACAGCCACATGGGGAAGGACATCTTGATATTTTTGAAATTGTAAACCATTTTCAGTGCAAGTTCATAGAACCAACTTTGAAGTTAAAAATCACTGTGTTTCAGGTGAACTTGGTTGAAAACGCTGAAGGGAATACAGTTGCTTTCACTCTTAATAAGGAACAAAACATCTCATTTGTCTTCTGAGAAGTAATTTACATAAATAAGCATGGCCTAATGCTAGACAGCAAAAACAAGCCACATGATCCAAACACATACAGAAAGTAAGACTCATTTATATGGCCTATTGGTATGTGCAGGAAGCTGCCCCGCAAGCTAGAAAGTCTGGATTCCTTAGTTTACAGTCAGCCCCCTCCATGTTTTTAATCTCTGGCAAATTACACAGCCAGGACCTAACCCAAAGTTAATAAGAAATTCCAGTGGATGTGAATGGCCTTTCAATCATGTCCCAAGCCATTAAGGAGAACAATTGAAATTAACAGTTGGCTTCCAAAACCAGTAAGCATATTCATCCCTCATAACTTCTCATTTCTCCTAAAGGAAGTTTGGGCATGTTGGCAGAGCGGTGCAAAAGATAACCCAATAGCCCTACATCCAGCAGCCAAGATCTACACAGTTCTCTCCTTACTGCTGTTTTCCTGGGCTGCAGCCAAGCCTGCCTTCTCAGGCTTTTTTCTTTCTTTCTCCACAACTCCTCTAGGCTTGTCCCAGAGCTTATTCTCTCCTTCCTCCCAGAGAGGAACTGCAGTCCCCTACTGCTGGTGCTCCTCACTCTGCCTTAGCTTAGCACCTCTCCAGATGGCAATAGCAGCAGTTAATATTTATAAATCCCCTGGCCTCTCATTGGGTCCAACTGTGAACTTTAATTGGCCCTTTCTGGGCCTCCTTAAACCCCTCAGGGTGTGGGTGAATATCCCCATCACTCACTCTCTGTTTTTCACTAAACTTTTTGAAAGGTTTAGGTTTTGTGCTGATGAGATCTGAGACAATTTTTGAAATCTTGGATAGTGTCAATAGGAAAATCACTTCCCATCCAGTATGATTGCCTGTATCTATCCTATGTCTGAATGAAGATTTCACTCCTCAGGATAGTCAATACAGTAGCATTTATCAGCACTACTCTACCTGCTATTAAGAAGTAAAATGCGTATTCATCTTGGGTCAGCAGCACCTCCAAATAAATAAATAAAAACTCTTGTTCCAAATAAAGAACATAGCAAGAAGTTTTAGGATTTTTCCAGCAAATAAATCTTCTATAAATCTTGGGGTTGAGACTGCTGTTACTAAATTTTATCTCATAAATCTGGTACACAGCTTCTGAGTGCAAGAAAAATGACACAGACCCATGCTCTGTGTAGTGGACGGTTTCTCAACATAGGGGTTGAGCAGGGAGACAAGTCTAGGCGGTAGCGGGGCAGAGAAGAGGAGTTGAGAGGGGAAATCCCAGCACTTTCCCCTCTGACACACGGCATCCATGCTACCGTGACTACATAGCAAAGAGAAGGTCACTCATCTTCCATTTCTGACCCTACAGTAGCTGACTATGGGAGTAGCTCATGTGCATGCTGTAGCTGCATGCTCAGGCAAAAGCTTTCCAGCTCAAGTGTCTCATCTCTCCTTATCACACTTAGTTCAAAATTGATTGGTCCCCAGTGGCACTCCACACAGCATGTAACTTTCTGGTGAGTGGGAGGAATAAAGAGTCAGCAGAAGAAGACAACATAAAGCCAGTGACAGGGCAAAAGAGAAAACAAGAACCTATTCATAAACATATCAACAAGAAAAATGGATAAGGAACACAAGGGAAAGATTGTAACAAGGGCACAGCTTGGTAGGACATAGGGTAGGAAGTATGCTGGCCTTTGGAGTGAGCCTGTCAGACTGCAGGACACATCTCTATCCAGTTAAGGAAGATACAGCAATGCTCAGCTTACAGCTTGATCACACGTGGTACCTGGACCTATCTACCCCTTCTCCTTTCCTCCCTTCCTGTCTGTTTGTAATCCATGCCTATTTGACATGACACTATGTCCCCCTAAACTGCACATACCCTTCAATACCTGTACTCCAGGCATGACTACTATTCCACCATGTTTCTGTTATACCTATAATATCTGGTTTCATTTCCTCCACCAGTAGTTCTAATTCCTTCATTTTGTTACAGAGACTCCTTGCATTTGTGTAAAAACATTGTAATTTTTTTTTGTTTGGCTATGCTCACGTTCTTCACCCAATTTGGCACAGTCATTCTGCCACAGGTATCACCTATGATCTCTATTAGACTGGTATCTACACCACCCTTCCTCTTAATGAGCATTCACCTACCCACAGCTGTGTCCTTTCTTACTTCATTTTCCTCCCTCTCAATGTTCAAATCAAGTGTGGAGATTACCTGGGCATCTCCCAACCATCTCCCCCAAATTCATAGTTTAAAGCTCTTTTAATCATTTGTGCCAACCTCCATCCTAGAAGTCCATTTCCCTCCCTACTCAGGTGAAAGCTATCCCAAAAGAACAGTCTTCCATCCACAAATGGCTTCCAGTAGTAATACATCCCAAACACATCCCTATAGCACCACTGCCTCAGCTGTCTGTTTATCATAATAATCTTGTCCATGATGATGTGTCAGTCCATGTAACATCTTAGCTCTTCCCCCAGTGAGCTAGCTAAAAAACTGTAAGCCCTGGTGGCTTAATAGCACAGGCCCATGAAGCATAGCGCACTCTCCCCCTCTTGCAGCATCAAGTCTCAGTGTCTTTCTACCTCACTGCAGTGGATGAGGCTGCCTTAAGATGGCAGGCGAAGCCATCCCAGAACTAAGTCCAGAGATAGTCAACGGCATCCTAGAAGTATGCCAAAGCTTCTACAATGTGACCTGGCTCAGCTAGTAAAGGAAAGCGCTTCCCTTCATCTAGAGCAGACGGGTACGCAGAAGCAGAAGGCGGCAGCGTGCCACAGATGTCCTTGTTCAAGGCCAGAAAGACTTGCTTCTTCCCTCCAAGCTGAATGAAGCTGTCCATGGCTGTGCCTCAGCCCATGTGCAATCTTAGCTCTTTTCTGAGCGAGATAGTTGATTTTTCTGTCTGCCCCAGTGGCCTAATGGATAAGGCATTGGCCTCCTAAGCCAGGGATTGTGGGTTCAAGTCCCATCTGGGGTTAGCCTTTTTCAGTCTCTTGCTTGTGTTTAGTGCACTTAGCTAGAGAAGAAAAGGCCATTGACTTGGCTTGGCCATCTCCTAAGAAAGGTATAAGCTGTGTTGCAGGCATAGATGGGTTCTCTTTGCAGATTTTCCACTTTTCTTGTTCTCTTGCCTACATGGGCTGCAAACAACTTGGGCTTTCTGGCTCTCCTGAATCCCCAGGAAAACATGGCCCCAAGAACGGAATGACTCATGGGAAGAGGAAACAGCCGCCACCATCACCTCTTCTACTTCAGGAAGCCTTGCCTGGAAAGCGCCAGATGCTGGCGAGCCTGCGAGCTGTGGCAGGAGCAGCCGAGGACCTTGCCAAGTCCTCCCAGGTATGGGAGGCTCCTGTGGCACTTTTGGAAAATGCAAGGAGGCCAAAGGAAAGAGAAAAACTTGCAATCAGCAGGCTTTGAACCACCACAGGTGACACACAAGGGTTTGTTAGCCTAATCTCTGGGCCACAACTACACATACATAACAGGAGGGCAGCCTATATGGAGGGAAATGTAGTGCCAGCCCCTTTGCCTATGAAGCATACCACACTCTTCCCCTCTTGCAGCATCAAATCTCAATGTTTTTCCACCTCCCTATGGTGAATGAGGCTGCCTTAAGATGGCAGCCGAAGTCGTCCCGGCACAAAGGCCAGAGCTAGATCCGAGACGAGCTAGTCAACGACTTCCTAGAAGTATTCCAAAGCTTCTACAATGTGACCTGGCTCAACTACTAAAGGAAAGGGCTTTCTTGCATCCAAAGCGGACAGGTACGCAGGAACAGAAGGCGGCAGCATGGTGCAGATGTCCTTGGTCAAGACCAGAAAGACTCTCTTCTTCCCTCTGATCCATGGCTGTGCCTCAGCCTATGTGCAATCTTCCCTCTTCCCTCCAGGAGCAGGCCAGCTTCCCATATGGCCTAATGGATCAGGCATTAGCCTCCTTAGTCAGAACGTGTGGGTTCAAATCCTCTTGAGGTGATTGTGTCTCAGCTTTGTATTTAGGTTCACAACTCTTAGCTTGACGTGAAAAGGCAGCTGGTTTGGCTTGGCTTAGCCACCTCCTAACATTCTGTAAAAAGAGTGGCAACCTTCCTCACAGGCTTAAAGGCAGAGCTGGGCTCTCCCTGCAGCCTTAGGTTTTTCTTGCTTTCCTGCCTCCACAGGTTGCAGACAATGTGGGTTCTCCAGCTTTCTTGAGTCCACAGGGAAACATGGCCCCAAGAATGTCATGACCAAGAGGAGACAGTCACCCCCCCCCCCCCCCCCATCTACTTCAGGGAGGCTTGCCTGGCAAATGCCAGATGGTAACTTGGCTGGCAACCCTGCAAGCCGTGGGTGGAGCAGCAAAGAACCCTGCCATATCCTCCGAGCTATGGAGGCCCCTGAGATACTTTTGGAAAATACAAGGCTGCCCAAAGGAAGAGGGTGAAGGGGAATGCTCGTCGTCAGCAAGATTCAAGCCTGCACGGGTGACACCCAATGGATTTCTACTCTATCACCGTAACCTCTCGGCAATGATTATGCAAGCATGACAAGGCTACAGCCTACGTGGGATAAAATGTGGAGCCAGCCCCTTTGCCCATGAAGCATAGCACAATCTTCCCCTCTTGCAGCATCATGTCTCAGTGTCTTTCCATGTCCCAACAGGAATGGAAACAGCTCGTTTGCATCCAGAGCCAAGGGGCATGCACACACTGAAGGCAGCAGTGTGTTGTAAATGTCCTTGGTCAAGGCCAGAAAGGCTTGCTTCTTCCCTCCCAGATGAACAAAGCTGTCCCTGGTGATGCATCAGCCCACCTGCCATCTTAGCTCTTCCACCAGTGTTAGGTTGCTTGTGTTTTGCCGCTGTTGCTTGGATATCATTTTCCTCCTGAATCAGCTATTGTTGGTTCAAGGCCAAGTCCCAAATTCTCAAATTTCTCCCTTGTATTTACTGCCCTTCCCTCAAGAGGGCAAAGCATTTGCAAGCCGCTCTGCTGGCATTCCTTGGATGGACTCTGATATCCCCTTGGAAAGTTATACCTACCTCAGTCCCTCTCAGACACTTGCCCTCCCACCTTCCAAACCGAACTTCAGAGACTTTCCAGTTGAGCACCCATTGTAACGGTGATAGATGCTGGTCATCAGCATCTGGGTCAAAGCTGGGAATCTTTGGTGTTTAATGCATGAGCCTCTACTGCATGAGTTAGTACACCTTTCTCTTAGCCAAGGCTGTAGCAGACTCATCAATCGTTAGCTGGTTTAGTTGGCACTAGAGGGGGACAGAGTGCCACACCAAGCAGACATAGGTTACATGAGCACAGACAGAGGAAATATAGCTGGGTCTCTTGCTACAAGCACTGTGCTATACACTCCCAGACACAAGGTATTCCAGATAGTCTTACTTTTCGCCCTCAGTCCCTTCCCAAAGTTGTCTTTTTCCCCACCTGGTGAGTCCTATCTCCAAGAAGCACTAACCAGGCTACACTTATCTCTGTCTCAAACTCATAGCAGGTGTGTTTGGGGAGTCTATATTCATAAAGGATTGAAACTTCTACATGGGGACAATCTAGATCAGCCAGTGATTTGCAGGCGGGCATAAGGGTCTTGAATTGTGCTTGCTGAGTCAATTGTATCTCAGGAATGAATAGAGCAGCAGTACCGGGATATTTATATGGCTGGGCCTCAAGCATCTCTTAAGATTTATATAAATCTTTTCAGCCTCCAGTGTGCTCAGGAGACTAGCTCTTGCCTGCTCATTCCCTCTCTCTTCCTCCCTCCCCCCCGCTTTTTTTGTAAAGTGCTTGGATTTGCAGTGCTTCATGGCAATCTCTTTGCCTTCCTTCACTCTTAGTGAAATATAACTATGCTGCATGTTAACATGTCCTGTTGGATTCTCTCTAAGTAGTACTAACAGAAAACACTTGAAAACCCATCAAATCTTTACTCCTTTTGATGTGATTTTGCTGATTGATAAAAACTGGGTTAAATTACAGCATGATCAACAGCCATAGCACAACGTCCTCTCTGAAGTCTTGCAGCCGCTTGACACAGTAATGGGCTGTCTTAAAATCTTCATCTTACTATATTTTACAATATGAAACAGACACTCTGAAATATCATCCCTGTGTGAGACTGAATGTTATGGGATCAGTCATGAGAGGAAGCAGCTATAGTGTTCCGATCTGGCGTATGCCATCAATCAGGCACATCTTCAGTTCATGCTTCCCACTGCAAAGGAGTTCTCAGACAGTCAGGACACTCCTCCTTGAGGCAAGACCAGCCCTAAGGGAGGGAGCTGGAAGGTTCTCTGAGCATCCACCAGATCATTCTGTTGGGTGGTTCTGCCCCAAGCCCACAGGTCTCCCATCATCCATGGGAGAGCAAAGCTACCTGTGCAGATGATCTGGGCATGTATGATGGCTATGGAACGCCTTGGACAGCACAATTCAATTGGAATCCCAAGCCTGGGGCTTCCCTAAAAGCATCCACTGTTAAAAAGGCATGTCCTCAGATGCAGAAAAGGGTATTGTGCTGCCCTACAGCCAACGTCGAGGGCCCTATCAGAATCTGAGCTGCTTTTTTGTTGTTGTCAATAAGGGTCTAGCCCAGGGGTTCCCAACATTTTTGGGTGAAAGCCCCACTAGTTAATACTAGGTAAAACACACGTGCCCTCCCCACCCGCCCTGCCCTGTCCCCTTACCAGCCATAAACACATATAACACCTATAAACACATAATGATCATAATAATAACACTAAATTGCATAATAATAAATGACTCTTACCTGAGTAAGAAGCTAAGCCTTCCCTGGCGCAGCCGCCACCACATGCACCATGTGGTTCCGCCCCTTCCCATCCCTCATGGACTGAGGATAATGAAAGTGGGAGCTGGTGGGTTGGCTGGAGCTGCTCCAGGCCCCCACCGGCATGGGCTGCTCCTCTCCATCTAGGCACCTGGCCGGTGTGGGTTTGGGGGTGCTGCTCCTCTGCTCCGGCTGGCCTGGAGCTCAGGGGGCTAAATGACCTCAATATTACTGAAGTCTTATGGACCTCTATAATCTTTGGTGCCCCTCAGGTTGGGAACCATTGGTCTAGCCCCCTTTGCCAAGAATATGTGAAAATGTGACTTGAGCGTAGCCAAAGCAGTGATGTCAGAGTGTACAGACACACTGAAACAATAGCTCTGAGAAGCGAACTGCCCTGAGCAGCTCTATGGTCTACTAACAAAATTCACTGTTCCAGGGAATCACACTCACACCACCCCAGCACATGACTGTTAGAAAGCAGAGATGAATGCAGTGAGCCTGCCCCACTCACCCACCCAAGAAGATACCCCCCAGGATACTGGTGCCACTCTAGGATAAAGAGGTAGAGGGGGAACCCCTGTATTGCCCCTAAGGAAGAGAATCCGCTGCTGGCACTTGATGGAAAAAGGGGATCCCCATGCCACTCCCCTATCTCTCTGGGAGGGACAGGATTTCCTTGCCTCCTCCACTCCAATTTGGGAGAAAGACCCTGGTGTGGAGGCAAGGCCACAGCTGTCCCCCCATTTCATAAAGTGCATACAACTTTGCTTAGTCTGAATCTGGCCCAGAGTTCAAAAACTATAACAAATGTAGTGCAGTCTGTGGCTGCGTTATTAATTATTATTATTATTGCCTTCCCTTGGAGCAACCAGATTCCCTGAAACGTCACAGCACTCGCTGGTGAGTCTAACCAGGGGGAGGGGGGAACTGTGCTGGGGAAGTGGCCCACGTTCCTCTCTGTGTAGGGCATGGAAGACCCACACTGAGTTCTTTCAATGCTAGTTTTAAAAACATATTTGCTAGTATCTGAATAGTACAGGAACCCTGTAAAAATGTTGGGAACAAAATACATACAGTTTCACTACTAACATTTTCTCTTGCATGTTTATGACTTTATATTGTAGGTGTTTTAAGTTATATCTAAGCCCTGACACATTACAACCAATGTCACCAATGGCCAGTTTTGTCTTGGTTGCCCTGTTTTGTGGAAAGACATGTTGCCTAAAGCAGACCATTGTGCACCATTGTGCACAATATATACACTTGCTTTGTCTGTGCCCTTCTGCAACCAACTAGATTGAATATAATAAATATTCTGGCATTGGCTGAAGTGACACACTCTCACATTTAATAAAATGAAATGGTCAGCTTTAAGTCGGGCTGATTTAACTACCAGTGAGTTTTTTAACTGCACTGTTGTGTTGTTGACAGGAAGCTCCCTAAGGAATGGAGAGTGTTTGTCACACAAGTCTTCAGTGTTCACTTCAGAGCGGTACATGTTTTAAACACGTAAACATGAAGGCAACAGGCAGGACAATATTTTTTAAAGCACCAAACCACAGCCTTCAATGCCACTTAAAAAAAATACATGATTCCCCCTCCCCCAAATATACTTTCACTCTTACTTCTGCATTATGTTAAAAGAACAAGAATGAAAGCTAAGCAACTAGATTCCCAGGGACTGTTGGACTATGAAACTTTTCATCTAGTAACTTCTTTGTGGGAGAATTCCCGTACTTAAAAAAAAAAAAAAGGGAAAGAGTTCACAAGTTCTGACACGCAGCAAATACTTGAATTTTAGATGACCTAGTTATGCAACCCGTGTCCTACTTTACTGAAAGTAACAATGTGCTCCCAATTTCAAAGTTGAAATTCTTAATAAAAATCCATCTGGATATATTTAAGAGACCTACATAAAATAGATGGGTGGGAAAGTTGGCAATCTTTTGATTTTAGCCATAAATAAAGAGCCGCAGCAATTTTGTTTGTTTATTCAATGTAATAATCAAGGCATTCCGCATAGCTCTTGTTGATCCAATTAGAATGGATTTCCATTAATTTCATTGTGCTGTAAGCAGAAAACTTTCTAAGTACCGAAATGTTCTCCTTCAGTTGACATGTTAGTGCCTTTTGATACTCCTGCCAAATGAACAAAGCTTCTTACTGGGTGACTGGAAACAAGTGTAAGAAATCCCAGATACACCATGTTAATCATTGCTAGGATAGGTAATTTTACACAGTATAATCTTATTTCTGCTCTAAATTAACTTCTGCAAGGACCAGAATGTGCCTCCAGATCTAAACCCTCCCGTGTAGAAATGGGTGGATGGATCAGCTGCCTCTGCAGCATTGTCCTTTTCTGCTTTCCAGGCCACTACATGGGGTTGGGAAGTGCCTAGAACGGAATTACTTTTCCCACCAGACCCCCCACCACAGCAGGGATCCTCCTTTTTAAGAGAAGTCATTGGGGGTAGCAACGGCTCAGAGGAGGAGGAGGTGGTTGGTGTTGGGGCTCCGATGGAGTCATGGTGACAATGGGAGGAGGGAAGCATGCTGAGGGCTCGGAGCTAGTGCGAAAGCATGGTGTCCTCACATGATAGGCCTGTACTATCTATTGATTCCCTGGTCTGCGGCTCTGACCAAGTACACCACTCACTTCTTTGAGAGTTGGTGTCAAGATGAAAAATTGGGTGTTTTTCCTTGTCGGATTCAGTATATTTTCCTAATCAAATTCAGATATGGCCCAAAAGAGCAGAATTTTCCTGAAGACAACTGATACTGTGAGACATTTACTGTTACAGAATGGGGAAGTCTTGTGAGCAGTAAGATTAGAACCTTTTGGGTCTAAATATTTCCTAAAGTCTCTCATGAGGTTTCTGAGGCAGGAGACACAAATCAGAGGTCTACTATGGGTTTGTTCTCAGATGTGAGCTCCAAACCCTAATCTAATTCTAACCTGGATTGGAAGAGGACTCTCTGGCCTCTTTTTAGTATAAATCACTGGAGTGACAAGCACTACGATTGAGTGGACTATTGTACAAGTGGTTATTTTTAAACTACAGACTTTTTCCAACTACATATCTATCTGTCACAGGTATGGCTCCCATCAAAATAGTATCTCAGCACCTCCCAAACTAATGCATTTATCCTATCAACCATGAAGTAGGAAAGTATTATTATCACCATTCTACAGATGGGAAACTGAGGCTAAATCACTTGCCCAAAGTCACACAGGAATTCTGTGGCAGAGCAGGGACTTGAATCTCTAGCTCTCAAGTCCTAAGCTAACGTGCCTAACCACTGGAACAAGGTGGTCCTTTGAGAAACAGCGTTTAATTTTTTTAAATACCCATTTCAGTTATCTGTCTTTTCTCCTTTGGTCAAGTACTAATCTGATTTGCTGATGGTACCATTCCCATAATGGGGAAGGGGTAGATGTAGAGGATTCTTGGCTCTTAACATTAAACAAAGTTGAGGAATTTATTCAGTTTGTCTCCCCCTGCTCCTCCTTTTCCTTATGCTTGCTGTTCCTCTGTCATCTGCATCCCCTAACATTCCTTGCGGCTGAATTGAAAGTGATAATCCCCTCTCTAATAGTCTGACAGAAGAGACAGTTACATCTCCTCCCTATCCACAGCCTAGGAGGAGAGGCAGGCAACTGCCTGAGCTGATTAAGATTAACACTAAACAGGAGGGCTGCACAACTGACTCAGCCTCCTCACATGGGCCCATCAGACTCCTGCCACCTCTTCCGTGTGTGGAGCTGCTCTGCGCTGGAAGAGGTACTGTATCAGTGTCATGGCTGAGGGGCAGAATAAAGAAAGATTTTGTTTTTTTTTAAAAATCAGAAGGCCATCAAAGACAAATATGGCTGGGAATTGCACATCAGCTAAAATTGGAGTGACACTAAGTCAGATTAGGCACTCCTTCATACTTGTGTGAATCTGGTGTAACTCTATCACTGTCACATTAGCCACAATGGCATTATTTGGATTTGTACCAGTGTAACTGTGGACGTGGTCTGGAACCGGGGAGCAGCGTCCGGGTTTTCCCCTCTCTGGGTCCTCCTCAAAGGGGGACCACCCCTCCCAGCTACCTCCCACTGGGAGCAGTCTTGTGCCCTTTTCAGGGCAGGCAGTCTATGCGCCAGGCCCTCGGGCACGGCTGGCCAGGCAAACAGTCTATGCGCCAGGCCCTCGGGCACGGCTGGCCAGGCAAACAGTCTATGCGCCAGGCCCTCGGGCAGGGATGGCCAGGCAAGCAAGCCGCTCTCTGGAACGGCACGGCGGGGAAGGCTTCCTCACGGAGGATAGGGAAGGGGGGAGGGGGACGCAGGCCCACCCGTCTCCACTGCATCCCAGCCCAGGGCCCTTGCAGTGGCAACGGCGTTTGCCACTGGGTCAGCGGGGCTCCGGCCACAACACGCCACCCGGGTTGCCCTGACTCAGCCACTAACGTGCGGCTATCCCTGGGCTTCTTCCTCCCCGAAACCCCCGGTACCTGCCTCCTCTGGGTCGCTGAGGTTTGGTAGACCTGCTAGGCCCTCCTCGTCCACAGGCGGCAGCTCAGGCAGCTCCATGGGCTCATCTTCAGAGGGTAGCTCCTCCAGGTCTTGTGGTCCCCAGGCCTCGGGCAGAACCGGTAGGTCCTCGGGGTCCCAGGCTCGGCACTGCTCTGGCAGGTCTGGTTCAGGCTCCCAAGCCCTGGGTGTCTCCGGGGGATTCTCCTCCGGTTCATAGTCCGCAGGGAGCCCCGACGGGCCTTCTTCTGGCTCCCAGGCCATGGGGGTCTCTGGTGGGCCCTCCAACTCCCAGGCCGTAGGGTACCTGGGGGAGGCCTCGGTCAATCCCCAGGCTGGGTTTAAGGCCAGCCACTCTCTCTCAGCACAACTTCCCGGCCCAGCCTTCACTAGGCACTCCAGAGGAGACACATCCTTCCCCTTCAGTCACCTCCCACCAACTGAGCTCACCGGCCTGGCTCTTAAAGGCCTAGCTCCGCCCCCCTGCTTCCGGGCAGGTGGGGCCACTGGGGCCTTTAAAGGCCTAGACCCACCCCCTTGCTTCCGGTCAAGGATTTCCCTGGGGCAGGCCTCTGTTAGCCAGGGTGGGTCTGGCTCTCTCTCTGGGTCCTCCTCAGAGGGGGACCACCCCTCCCGGCTACAGTAACAGAGAGCAGAGTTTTTGTGAGGTTTAAGTACAGAACTAGTGCAAAAGTCCAGGGTGGGAATGGGACTGACAAAAACTGAAAAGACGTGGGACTTTTACTGTTCCATTGTTTCCATTGTCCTTTTAAAATACTGACCTTTAACAACAGGATGTGGCTTCTGTTCATTGACTCAGATACAACCCCTTTGATTGCAGTGGAAACTGCACTCCAGTACTTGAGTGAAGCATTTGACGCTGTGCCAGGATTTAAAATAAAAAAAAAAAAAAAAAAAAAAAAAAAGCACATTTTAAAGGCCCATCCCGTCATTTTTATCTTAATGTATCTTATAAGGCAGGAATGTTATTCATGTACCAGTATTTATACAGAAGCTTCTACTAACATACGAAGGGCTCAAATTCTTGGTGTTATACTGGTAGCTTCTTAGTGAGAACTATTCCAAGGAATAGCCTGTTGCCTTCTGCTCAGTTAGTGATGAACTACTGTTCCTTTCTGCAGTCTAACACATGCAGATATTCCCTGCTGAGTTGCAGTACTTGTCTTCCCTTCCCTGTCAGTTATTTATAAAGTAATAGGCCAGGTTTGAACTTTGCTGCCCATTTCACTATAACCTGCTGACTGGAGAGACAAAAAGTTGACTTTATTTAAACAAGAGTTGTCTAGAACTAATGGGTCTGCACTGACATTTTTCATGTCAGTTGTCAAATTTGTTTGATGACCTGACTCCTTAGTTCTTCAGGCTCTCGGGGGAGAGTTCTCATTTTGTCCTTGAAAGTGGATTTAGTGCTGATGGAAGGTGCCACATTGAGAGCCTTCAAGCCTGAAGATTCCTATTTATCCACAGAACATTCACTGCATGAGTGGCAACACCTTTCCACACTGCCATATGCCTCAAGATATTTATGTTCAAATGTCCTGGCGACAATGGCCACGTAATAACTTAGATGGGGAGTGACAATATCTGGTTGTGTGAAGCTAACTTACAGTAATAAGACCTATGATTCTCCAGTTGTTCACCTCACTGTATTCAAACTGTTACTTTTATTACATGAAAGCAAAGATCATAGACTTCCAGTTGTCACATCAGGTGTCTGAGCAGGTTTTCCTTCCGTTCAAACCAGAGAAGCAATCCCACCATATTTTCCCTAAAGGACTACATTAAAGCAAGTGATACACGTGATCATTTTAACGCTTTCTGCCTAGCCTATTAGCACAAAAACAAAGAATAATTGCTTTGGAAATCATTACTGCTAACTAATTAGCGGTTAGGATCAGGAGGCCATTTAGTGCTCAGATGTGTGTAATCAACATGTTTGAAAATCAGGCACCAGGTTTTGAACGATATTTAGACATCTAAATATGCAGATAGGTGCTTAGTGAGGAGTACTTTTGAAAGTCTCACTAGGTGCCTATCTGCCACCTAAATACCTTTTAAAAAATTTGGCCTTAGGTAACCCATGTTGGGCACCCAGAAGTGAAAGCTCCCCTAATTAGGGAACACTTTTGGGAAATGTAGGGCCTCAACCTCACTGGAGCCAAGCTAACCTTTAGTAAAATGGAGATAACATTTCTCTACCCCACAAGGCCATTGTGAGGCTTAATTCATTAGTGTTTCTAAAGCACTTTGCCCCAGATCCCCAAAAACTCACAGACTTAAGTGCCTAAATACCTTTGGGGATCTGGGCCTCTGAGTTCTGGACAAAGAGAGAGAAGTGTAAATTATCTATTACCTTCCTGTTCTGACACAGCTTCCTTCTAGCTACTGTATCCTAAATCCTCCCCTACAGTCCTTGCTTTGACCACATTTTATGAACATGAACTGCATCTACCTCATAAATGATCTGAAAAAAGGAGCCAACACTGAGGTGGCAAAATTTGCAGATGATCCAAAACTACTCAAGATAGTTAAGTCCAAAGCAGACAGCGAAGAGTTACAAAGGGATCTCACAAAACTGGGTGACTGGTCAACAAATGGCAGATGAAATTCAATGTTGATAAATGCTAAGTAACGCACACTGGAAAATATATTCCCAACTTTACATATAAAAGATGGGGTCTAAAATGGGAATGGGTGACAGAAGCTGGATCACTGGATGATTCCCTGTTCTGTGCTTGCCTTCTAAAGCACCTGGCATTGGCCACTGCTGGAAGACAGGATATCGGGCTGGATGGACCATTGGTCTGGGACCACTGGACCCAGTATAGCCATTCTTATGTTCTAAAGTTTCATTCAGTGTATTTATACCCACATTTGCAGCTGCTGTCTGTATTTTCACTTGTGCTTTCAATCCAGTGTGATCATAGCCATTTGTAATCCCTTGTATTTATAAAATTCCCCTACTATTCAAGTTCGGTTTTTCATACCATGTTGATGGGTGTAGTGTAAGAATCTGAGTAAGATAGCAGACTAAAAAAGGTGGGTGAGATTTTGTTTGGTTTGTTTTGTTTTGGTAATTTCCTAATAGCTTAAATTTTTTCTCAAAGGTTGAAGTGAAATCTGTTGCTTTTACATATGATCCTGTGAACTACCAGACAGGGCTAACCACTGTTGTGATAACCACAATAGGCTCTTCTAAAGCGTTTTTTATCAATAGAAAGTCCTAGCAGGATCAGGCCCCATATTTCACAGCTCTATTCCGTTTTTAAACTTACTGCTCTCTTTCCATCCTGCTAAATAGCTGATAGGGTATGTCTACACTGCAATTAAAACCCCACAGCTGGCCCATGCCAACCTAAGGGGCTGCTTAATTGGAATGTAGACATTCAGGCTTAGGCTGGTGTCTGGGCTCTAAGTCCCTGAGAAGTTGGAGGGGCCCAGAGCTCAGGCTGCAGCTCAAGGCCAAACGTCTACACCACAATTAAACAGCCCCTTAGCCTGGAGTCAGCTAGCACAGGCCGTGTCAGGATCTGGGTGTCTAATTGCAGTGTAGATGTACCCGTAATCTTTACAAGGATGACAAGAAAGCCTCCTCATAGCTTTATTCTGCCCTCTTGCATAGGCCAGTTTTCCCTACTGTCAGGAAAGTCAGCCAACAGCTATATTATGCAGGTATGCTTTTGCCAGCTGTGGAACCCGGCTGCCTGAATGATGCCTGGCCTTGCTATTACTAGCTTTGAAGTAGCCTTTGAGTGTAAGGCAGACATGGTTCATCATCTCATCCTTTTAGAGAGTCAGGAAGAAAATGAGGAGAAAAGCCAAATGACTCTTCACCATTCAATACCTGATTTCCCCAAAGACATCATATGATTTTGCCCTTCAGTGAACAGATTGTTTTTGCATCCATAACCCCACTTGGCAGACCATTGCACACATTTATTTTCTGCATGAAAAAAGTGCTTTCCAATCCAAAATTATTCTCCCTTTAGATGGAGTCTTGTCTGCTCACCTCTTTTGAGTTGAAAATAGTAACTTGGGTTGACGTGGTCTTTCCCTTTGATGAACTAAAAGCTTTTAAAATTAAAATTACAGCGTCTTTCAGGCATCTTTTTTTAGAAGCCAGATAAAGTAAAAATGTTATTAGCGAGACGTCCTACTTACTGCTTTAAGTATTACAACAAGTTCTGAAGGCTGGTGCTCAGATAATTCTCAAATAAGTTAGACAGGAAAAAGTTTTTTGTTAGCAACTGGGAATCAGGACTGCTGGGTTCAGTTTCCAGCTCTGTCACTAACTCACTGTACAGCCTAGCCAAAGACACTTAGCTTGACTGTGCCTCAGTTTACCTGCTGTAAATTGGCAGAGTATAGAAAGATATGGCAATTTCCTGAATATCCTTGGGAGACCTTATTGAATTACATTTGGGATCCATTGTGTTAAATGCAAAGATTATGTATTATTGTGTGTAACCTCTGCAGTGGGGAGATGTGATGTGAGGCCTGCGAATTCAAAGGACTACACTGAAAATGTGCCAGACAAGAATGGGCTTTTGGAACACTGAGTATGAAGTGGATTTCCTGGGAAATATCTACGGAGAGATTCATGCAAATTCCTCCACTCTGGCTGTGCAAAAACCCAACCTTTTGAAGCTATGCTCTGGGGCATGGGTCATTGTTTGTTGATATCCTGTTTCTGAAGGTGAGCTCAAAGGCCTGAGTTGTATAAACAAACAACTGAACTGCCTCGGGTCTGAACTTGAGACAATGAATTTGTACCCAAAAGGAAAACCCAGTTGTGGGTTTGAAGGACTAACACCTATTAAGAGCCCTAGACTGGAATTGGGATTACCTCTAGTAAGCTTTTTAGCTTGCATGTAGGTTCTTTTATTATTTTTTATATGTTTTCTCTGTAATGCTTTCATCCTAAGAATAAATGTGCATGCTCAGAAAGAGCTGTGTGGTAACATAACTGTAGACAATACAGTGGTCATAGCCTCTGAAGAGAAAGCAATGCACAGATGCTGGCCTTTTAGGCACTCTGGCTTGCTGGGAATAAGACAATGGAAATCAGGGAGCTATGCAGCCTTAATACCCTGGTCAGGAGGGGAGAGAAGTGGGTGTCTACCCAAGGGTGGTGATGGCTAAGGAGCTGAGAGCCTAGAGTGGGTGCTCTTGGGAGGTCACAAGTGTAGAATATGGATGCAGTTGTCCTAAACTGTGACACATCACTTCACCCTTCTATAAAATGAACATATTGCCTACCTAGTTGGCGGTGTTGAGAGTGATTATCTGTTTGTGTTTGTAAAGTGCTTTAGACAGAAGTTGCTAAATACAATTAACTTGATAATGGCAGGCTTGATGCCTCATGCAATGTGGGAGGTCAGTATCAACACACACATTTTCCTTCCCTTTGATTAACCACGACAAATGTCAGGAAACATTCTTGTCACCACAGAGTGGCCTTCACCAAACCGGGGAAGGGAGAAATGGGGGAGGTCCTCAGGCAAGCCATAGTCTGCCCTTTTGCTTCTGGAGTGCTTAGCTCAGTGTGACAGGGCTAGGCTTAGCAATACTGCTGCCTAGTGATTAGGTCTCTGGGTCCCAGCTCTCCCCCATCTCCAGTATCCCTTGTCAGCAATCACTCCAGTGCCATGGTGGTCTTTCTTCCAGTAGGTAGTGACTCTGCCCTCCAGTCAGGTCACGACTTGAGTCTGCCCCCTTCTGAGGTAAGAGTCCAACAAAATATATATGTCCAGTTCCCCACAAAAAGGAAAAGTCTTCAGTCCACTTTCAGGCCCCTATGGGCTACGCACCTTTGCCTCAGGTGTCTCTATCCTCCCTTATCTCTGGAGTAAAGAAGATGGTTTCCCACCCCCCCTATGTCATGGGATGGTGGTTGATAGGGAAGCCCAGGCCCTCCCTCTCCACTTGGCTCTCCCCTAGGGCCCTATGACCCCAGCAGTGCTTTAAGGCTGCCTCATTGGGCAACTTCCTACCATTTATTTTCGCTGTCCAGGGCATGGTCACAGCTTCACAAACAAGCCAAGTGAAGGGTCCCTCTGGGGGAGCTACCATTTGCAAACCCTCCATTTTCCTGCAGCAAGGACTCTTACTGTATCCTTACTCAGGAGCTCTCAGGATAGGTCCATCTCCCCACCGTCTTGCTTTCTTTTAAACTTCTCCTCCATCAAGAGTGGGCTTCGCAGCGCAAAGTCCCTTGAGAACATAATATAGACCATACTAGGTCAGACCACTGACCCATCTAGCCCAGTAGCCTGTCTTCTGCCACTGGTCAGTTCCAGGTGCTTCAGAGGGCATGAACAGAACAGGCAGTTTTGAGTTATCCATCCTGTGTGGTCCAGTCCCAGCTTCTGGCACTTAGAGGTTCAGTGACACCTGGCACATGGGGCTGCATGCTTGACCATCTTAGCTAATAACCATAAACAGACCTAACCTCCATGAATTTATTTAATTATTTTTTAAACTCAGTTATACTTTTGACCTTCACACCATCCAGTAGCAATGAATTCCACAAGCTGACTATCATAGAATCATAGAAGTCCAACCCCCTGCTCAAAGCAGGGCCAACCCCAACTAAATCATCCCAGCCAGGGCTTTGTCAAGCCGGGTCCTAAAACTTTTAAGGATGGAGATTCCACTACCTCCCTAGGTAACCCATTCCAGTGCTTCACCACCCTCCTAGTGAAAAAGTTTTTCCTAATATCCAACCTAGATCTCCCACACTGCAACTTGAGACAATTGCTCCTTGTTCTGTCATCTGCCACCACTGAGAACAGCCTAGCTCCATCCTCCCTGGAACATCCCTTCAGATAGTTGAAGGCTGCTATCAAATCCCCACCTCACTCTTCTCTTCTGCGGACTAAACAAGCCTAGTTCCTTCAGCCTCTCCTCATAAAAATAGCCTCAGATTGGGCGTGGCAAGCAAGCAGTCTGAAACTACAGCAGGGGTTCACGCACCTTTGCAGTCTGAAGCTTAGGTGGGGGGTTATTGTCACCCCAAGGGTAGTGGTGACGGGGGGGGGGGGTAGTTGGACACAGGCCAACACATCTTCACTGCATCCCGCCCCAGGGCCCTGTCCGTGACTGGGGTGGTCATCACCCTGGTCAGCGAGGATCCCACTGCAAGGCTGACCTATCTCGGGTGGGAGCTATCATTCACTCCATCTTCCAGGACTACTTCCTACCATGCCTCCTAACGTAGTCGTCCGGGTCTTGTCAAGGCCTTCGGGTTCCCTGGGGCCGATACCTGCCTAGGCATCTGACACTGGGAAATCAGCTGTGGGCAGCAAGTCTCCAAATGGGTCTCCAGGGCCTCTGGTTCCCTCAGCTGGGGGCTGAAGAGGCTCCCTGATTGGAGCATCTACCAAGTATCCTTCCTCCATCTTCCTCGGTGGTCAGCCTAGAATGAGCTGGGCTGCTCCCTTTTATACTGGGGCAGAAGTTGGAGAATACCCTCTGCCGCCCATAGTGTGGGTTTAACTCTTTCCTGCTCAGTGCGCGGTAAGCCCCTCCCATCACACCACCTTATATATTCATCCAACCCATACGTCTTTGGCAAGAATACTGTGGGAGACTGTATCAAAAGCTTTGCTAAAGTCAAGGTATATCACATCCACCGCTTTCCCCACATCCACAGAGCCAGTCATCTTATCATAAAAGGCAATCAGGTTCATCAGGCATGACTTGCCATTGGTGAATCCATGCTGCCTGTTCCCAATCACCATCCTCTCCTACAAGTGCTTCAAAATGGATTCCTTGAGAACCTGCTCCATGATTTTTCCGGAGGCAGAGGTGAGGCTGACTGGTCTGTAGTTCCCTGGATCCTCCTCCTTCCCTTTTTTAAAGATGGGCACGATATTTGCCTTTTCCCAATCTTTCAGGACCTCCCCTGATCACCATGAGTTTTCAAAGATAATGGCCAATGGCCCTGCAAACACATCAGCCAACTCCCTCAGCACCCTCTGATGCATTGCATCTGATCCCATGGACTTGTGCATCTCCAGCTTTTCTAGATAGTCCTGAACCTCTTCTTTCAGCACTGAGGGCTGCTCACCTCCTTCCCATACTGTGCTGCTCAGTGCTGTAGTCTGGGAGCTGAACTTATCTGTGAAGACAGTGGCAAAAAAAGCATTGAGTACTTCAGCTTTTTCCATATAATAGAATATTAGGTTTGGAAGGGACCTCAGGAGATCATCTAGTCCAAACCCCTGCTCAAAGCAGGACCAACCCCAACTAAATCATCTGAGCCAGGATTTTATCAAGCCAGACCTTATAGACCTCTAAGGATAGAGATTCCACCACTTCCTTTGGTAACCCATTCCAGTGCTTCACCAATCTCCTCGTGAAATTTTTTCCCTCTAATATCCAACCCACACTGCTCCTTGAGGCCATTGCTCCTTGTTCTGTCATCTGCCACCACTGAGAACAGCCTAGCTCCATCCTCCCTGCAGAGGAGGTGGGGAAGATCCCTACACCCAAGTAATTCTCTCTAGATGACAAATCTGAGGAATTGTCTCAGATTGAGGTTTCAGTAGAGGAGGTTTAATTGATAAATTAAACAATAACATGTTTAATGGTACTCACCCAAGCATTCTGAAGAAACTCACATATGATATTGCTTAACTACTAACTGTGGTACATAATGTAGCACTTAAATCAGTCTCTGTATCAAACAACTGGAGGGCAACTAATGTAACGCTGATTGTTCATTAAAAGACTCCAGAGGTGATCCTGGCAATTACAGGTTAGTAAGCCTAACTTCAGTACCAGTACAAACAGTGTGCTGCTCCTATCAGCTTTCCCCCAGCTCCTAGTTGAAAAACTTCTCTACAGCCATCTTAATGTTACATGCCAGCAATTAGATTCCATTTTTGGTTTAGGTAAAGCCCATCCTTCCTTTATAAGCTACTCCTTTCCCAAAAAGTTCTTCAGTTTCTAATAAACCTGAAACTCTTTTCCCTACACCATCATCTCATCCATACATTGAGATCCTGCAGGTCTGCCTGTCTGCACGTGGAACTGGAAGCATAAAAGAGAATGTGACCATAGAGGTTCTGGAATTTAATCTCTCACCTACCAGCCTAAATTTGGCCTCCAGGACTCCTCTCCTGTCTTTCCTTAGGTCATTGGAACCTGCACGTACCATGACCCGAGGCTCCTCCTCAGCTCTCAACATAACTTGGTCTAGATGTCTCGTGAGATCCACAACCTTCACGCCCGGCAGGCAATGTATCATGAGGTTCTCCAGGTCATCACAAACCCATCTATCTATATTCCTAATAATCGAATCCCCCATTACTATTATCTTACTCTTCTTTGTAACTGGTGTTCCCTCCCCAGGAGGGGGTACCCTCAGTGAGAGAGGACGGAGGGTCCCAACTATGGGATTGTTTCTCTTCATGTCAGCTTGATGTGCTCGTTCCCTGAGACTTTCATCCTCCTCAACAGCACAGAGACTTTCAGTTTGGGGGTGGAACTGTTCTATTTTGTCTCTGAAAGTTTTGCCTATGTACAACTCCGTCTCACCAATGTACAACTCCGTCTCCCCTAGCTCCTCCAGTTCAACCACTCTTGTCTCAAGAGCCTGTACTTTGTCTCTGAAGGCCATGAGCTGCTTACACCACACAAGTCAGATCAGAGCAATAAACTGGATAGCCCCCCTCTGTTGCTGGATTTCTGCCTGCATTATTTTCAACTTTGTAGGCTTTTGGGGAGGGGCGGGGTGGAGAAGGAGGTGCATATGGGCGTAAGTTTAGAGTATGTTTCTAGGTGTATCTGCCTCTCACACTCCCTCACTAAATTCCTGTTTGCTTCCTCCTCTTGTCACTTATGAGCTGGCTTTTTAAAACCTCTGTTCTCCCTGAATTAGCTTCTTTTAGCTTAGCTAAAAGAATCACTTAGGCCCAAAACTACTTCTTAACCATTTCTGTCCCAAGGAGGGGTTTATATACCCCACCTCACTCAGACATACAGTCAGTTTGGTGGTCATACTCCATCAGCAAAACAAAATAAAATGTAACTCAGTAACTGGGCTGGAAAAGCCTCCATCCGTGCAATCAACGGGGACCCAGGCAGGTCAGAGCTAGAAGGGGCATTGTGCACTAGGTCTACCCTTTCTACAGTACTTGTGATTTTTTTTTGTCCTTCACTTTCCCCAAGTCTTGAATTCATTCAGCACTAATAAGAATCAGACGTTAAGTCTCCTGGCTCCCAGCTGTAGCAGCCATATGTTGAACCTTTGTTGTACCAGCCCAGGCAGCAGGAGGCCTACAATCATTCTGAACCTGGAGCTACCACTTATGCTTATGCTACAATCAAGACATCAGGCTGACCTTTCCTTTTCCAGTGAAATTAGTTGAGGAGTGTAACAGAGGGTGCCGTGGCTTAACTAGGAGCCTCTGCCTCTGCTTCCCTTTCTCTTTTGTCTCCGCATGCAGTTTTTTGTTTAAATGGTAGAGCCACCAGCTTTTCCAGATGCTCTCCTTTCACCACCAATATACTGGTTATGTGAAGTCTCCCAATGGTCATCAACTACTGTTTTCCCATCTTCTATTTTACTAGTCAATTAGTAGCCATACACTGAAGATGCCAATCCTTTTGTAACTGATCCCTCTCTTCCAGGTGCCAGTGCAGAGTGGAAGGCATCCTTACTGAGAAACACATTCGCTGCCGGATGGCCTGGATAATAACATATTTCCCTTCAAAGACTTTTGGCACCCCCAGGAATTAAATACTTCTCCATAGTGCTGGTAGAAGGGCTCTTTGATGCCAAGATCATATTTAATGTGATAAGGAATCATTCGCTGAGCTTCTATGTTGCACAACAGGATGAGATTTAAGGCAATACACGAAAATAATGTTATTCTTTAGCTCAGATTACAATAAAGCCTCCTGGCAGCTTTATTGTGAGTTCTTACACAGACCTAATGTTCTCTACTGCCAGGAAAGTGGGCAAGAGCTACATCATGGAGATGAAGGAGCACAGCAGGAAAGACACTAGAATCACACAAACTGAAACGTTTTCCAGAGGAGTTAAACAACAACAACAAAAAACTACCAATCACAGAATAAGACAATCTGGAAAGAAAGAACTTAGAAATTCTGGTCTCAGTCTTCAAAATTAGATGCCCAACTCTAGCTTTAGGCTCCTAAATAAATCTCCTGCTGTTCAAAGGCACTGAGCACCTGCAGGCTCTCAACAGAAGTTATGTCTCTAACTTTAGGCACCCAGGTTTGACAAATTTGGCTTCCCTTCATTATTATTACAGTCAGGGAGCTGTGGCTCCATGACAGGCTCCCCCCAGCTCACAGGAATGTCTAAACTACAAATCTATGGGTTCAGTCTACAGATCAGATGAGGATAAGTCTGGTTCGGAAGAATAAGGAAGCAGCTGTATGCTGCAGCTTATGCCCCCTCCAGAACCAGCACATATATGGAAATCCACAAAAGAATTAATGCTTCTCCAAGCAGTATCAGCATGTGGAGAATCCCTTTCCTCTTTTATACTGCACAGCTATTAAGCAAGATCTAAACAGAACCATGTAGCAGTGTGAGAAAAAGCTGTAGGGCATTATAGAGAGCAGGTTGCCCTTCAGAGGCCCTGGGAGCAGAGTTCTCCTCACATGCCCTTGGGGGTCAAGTCCCATGCCCCTTCTGCAGCCTTCTGCTGCTTCCAAGAGGAACGTTCAGAGGAAATGCTTTGAGGTGACCCTTTGGTCTCCATCCTGCTGAGGGTATAGTATAGGCTTATGAAAGCTCATAGCCTAGAAAGACAACATGAAAGAAATCTGAAGCATTAACAAAAAGATTTGGCAGATATTGATGCTGTAGTTTTATCAAAGGATCTAAGGAAGAGCCAACAGAGTGACTCAGCTATGAGGCTGATGAGCTACTGGGAAAGATACAAGAAACTAAAAGACACAGAGAGAGCCAGACCAGGAAAAATGGGATTTTTTACTCATTTCAGGCTAAAATGGCTGCAACCGTATCTGCTTCCCCATTGCACTTTGATGGTGCTGAACCCACAAAACCTCTTTGCTTCAGACTCATCCACTTCTTGTTATTGATCTATCCCACCACCTTCAAGACACACTGCATATTTTACCTATTAATTTTGACACATAAGAATTGGTTAGATAGTTTAAATAATTCCAGATTTTGCTACCATCCACAGAAGCCCTGAAAAATAGACTTCCATGGGGTAGAAACTGCACTTTGATTGTGTTAAAGCAGGTTGATAAAAATTGAGTCTCTCTAGTAACACTGGAGCAAGGTAACATGTTACAGAAAACCAGTGTTTTAATGTTAGTTTTACTATCTGTCTACTGTAGACACACGTTTTATAGTCCCATGACCATAAAGTCTGACCACTTGCTCTGAAGTTGTTGCTGTGATTTAGTAGTACCTTATCTGTCCATCACATGAAGGTAGTTGTGCCTCAATTTTCTTTTTGGTTTGGTAGTCCTGCAGCTGAACTGAAACTCTCCCTCACATCTTCAGGGGTAATTAAAGTCCATACTCTTTACCCAGTCTCTTTCCCTGGTTCTCACCCCCCTCCCAGACGATCTCCAAATCTTCTCCCTTCAACCAGACGATCTCCAGATCTTCTCCCTTCAAAGAGCAACACCATCAGTTTCCATCAGAGAATAAAAGGAGCTTGAGTCTTCCCAAGTTCCAGCATTTGGCCCTCAACGTTGAAACAAGTGTCAAGTCTGACTACTAGCTCGCCTCACTAGTGCTCCCTCCTACAGTCAAATACTTCCTGCTATAAACACTGCCTTCTCAGGGCACCTCAGCCAGCTCTTGTCATTTTTTAGGTGTCTTTACAGGTCCTTTGTCTGGCTTTTTTCAGTCCCTCCTGCAGGTTCTTTTTCTAACCACTTTGGCTGGAGAAACGTAATCACTTTACCCCTTTTCTAGTCCCCTTCCAGAGATTCAAAACAGATCTTTCTTATTCCCTGATCACCTCTTGGACTGAGGGAAAAGGATTTCTTTCTAGCTCTGCCCTTTTCCTAGCAAGCATGTCTGCGAGGCCTACACAGCTCCCAACCAACCCTGGGAACCAAAACACCCAGAATCTATAATGCAGGAACAGGCTACTGTTGGATCTAGGTCTGTATTTAAAGGGGCCAGCAGAACTTGTTACAGCTCTAAACTGGTCTCTGTTTATTTTATTCTACCCCCTCTGGCTGCAGTTAATATACAGAAATGAGGTGATCTTGGACAAGAGTGTTACTTTAAATCAATGAAACTTGTTCTAGATTTGTTTTCTGCCATGCAACTGCGTATTGAATCGTATGACACCAAAGATGTCTTCCAGATTTTTTGCGTTGCCATCAATTTGCATCAATTCCACACACACAGACACATAAACAAGAGATGTGAAAGAAAAAATATTTTCATGTGCTTGAGTAACCATTGAACATCTTTCTCTGAAAAATTGTTCAAATGTATCTGCTTCTGTATTTGGAAAGGGATTCAAAATGGAGGCCTAGAATTTTATAATACAAGCCCCTCTCACAGGAGGGATTATAACATTACTGAGTCGAAGGTCTGTGCTACACTGGCGACGGAGGTCGATGTAATGTCACTTACATCGATCTCCAAAAGCCTGTGTCTACACTGGCATAGTAGTTCCATTGACTTAAAGCATGGCAAAAGTCAACGTAATAAAACCACCTCTGCAAGTGGCGTAGCACGTAATTTGAATTTCATGGGTCGATTTTGCATCAGTGTAGACAGAGTGTAACATAATTCGATATTAATGGCCTACAGGAGGGTTCCCATAATGCCCCATTGTGACCACTCTGGACATTTGCGCTCTGCTGTTATGTGGCCACGCAAACCAGAAATGGCCCCTCCCCTCATGCCCCGGCAAAATTTAAATGTTCATTTCCTGTGCAACCAGCATGGAGAGAGTTTTGTAACTGAACTCTTCATGGCTACTGCCAGGCCCAAACACACTCCAGCATGGAGTCAACCAGAGGTCTTAGATCTCATCGGGAGCGAGGAGTCCATTATGGCTCAGCTCAGAGCCAGCAAAAGAAATTTGGACATTTACGGAAACACACGAGCTTTTTAGAGAAAATTAATCCTTTCTATAGCAGAGTAAAGTGCCCCTGGTTTACCATCTCTGTGACGGCACAGCCAGCCGACCCTTCTGAGATGCTCGGAAAGGAATGCGGGTCTGGCTTAGCCTTGTGCACACTAAGGGGAGTATTTTATACATTGTTGCATTTGCTTCAGTTTTCTGTGTCTGCTAACAATGGCAACATTGTGCATTTCTTTTCATTCTGTAGACACCTTGGCCTTGGCCTTGCCTCCCCTCCCCCCCCGAACTGCTGTGGAAAGACTATCGCAGATCAGAAATAGGAAAAAATATTGTGGAATCACGTTTGGCAAGCTCATGAATGCCTCTGCAGCTGCTGAGACAGAGCCCCGAGCATGGAGGTTGTCCGTGTCCCAGAAAATGGACATGGAGAATTGATGAGCAATGCAGAAGCATGATTGCAATACCCAGCAGGAGATGCTGCGAATCATGCATGATCAGTCAAGCATGCTCAGGCGCTTTGTGGCGCTACAGGAGGGGCGGCGGCCAGACGGAGTCCTGCTGCAGCCCCTCCAGAACGCTCCTTCTCCTGTGGCTTTGCTGCCCTCCCTTTCCCCCCACCCCCAAGTGGTCTCGGAGGCGAATGGCCAGGCTGCAGTACGTGGTGCACTCAATCCCAGTGGAGGCAAGCAGAAAGCTGCAGCTGCCCCGCTGACAACTGTCCTGCAAGCAACTATGCTACCCCTTGAGACTGTGAATGAACACTTGCCCTCTGCCCCTACCAACTTGAATGTTCATAAATAAAAGTTTGCATCATTTCAATACATGTCTCTTTATTAATTCATAGTTTGTTTGGGGAGGGCTTTGGAGGGTACTGATATCGATGGTAGTGGGGATGTAAGCAAAGGCACAAAACATACAGCAACAGAAATCATTACAGCGTCTCATTGCAGAACCTGTTTTTCAATGTTTCCCAAAGGTGAAGCGCTCCGTGGTTGGCTCTGAGCATATTGCTGCCATCTGGCTGCTCAAAATTGGCGGCCAGTCTTTCTGCCTCCACAGCCCAACCCTGGGGGAATCTTTCCCCCTTCGCGTCACACACATTATGAAGAACACAGCACGCAGATATAACGGATGGGATGTTTTTTTCACTCACGTCCAGCCTAGAAAGGAGACATCACCATCCGGCCTTTAAACGCCCAAACGCACCTTACAAGGTGTCCGGTTTATGGCTTCATTAGCTAAGGGAACAAGGGGTAAGCAGGATCCCCCAGGATCACTATTGGCATTTCCACATCCCCGATGTTAATTTTTCAGTCTGGGAAGAATGTGACAGCCTGCATGTTTGAGAATAGCCCCGAGTTCCTAAATATATGTGCGTCATGCATCTTTCCAGACCACCCCACAGAGATGTCGGTGAAATGACCCCAGTAATCCACAAGGGCATGCAGCACTATGGAGAAGTACCCCTTGCAGTTTATGTACTTGGTTGCTAGGTGGGCAGGCGCTAAGATAGGGCTGTGCATGCCATCAATGCCTCCCCTTCCCCTGTAGTTTGGAAACCCCATCGCGGCAAACCCATCCACTATGTCCTGCATATTTCCCAAAGTCACTACCCTTCGTAGCAGAAGTCTATTGATGGCCCTGCACACTTGAATCACGGCAGCTCCCACTGTAGCTTTACTGACACCGAACTGATTCCCAACCGAGCAGTAACAGTCGGGGGTTGCCAGCTTCCACAGATCGATGGCCACTCGCTTCTCCACTGTCAGAGCTTGTCTCAATTGAGTATTCACATGCTTCAGGGGCGGGGCCAGCTCTGTACAAAGTCCAAGGAAAGTGGCATTTCGCATTTGAAAGTTCTGCAGCCACTGGTCATCATCCCACCGCTGCATAATGATGCAGTCCCACCAGTTTGTGCTTGTTTCCCGGGATGAGAACTGGCACTCCATGGACTGCAGATGATGCGTAACGGCCTGCAGCAATCGGGAATTGTTCTGCTTGATGTCTTGTAGCAGGGTAGCCTTGGTGACATCGCAGTTGCCTGTGCTTCAGGTTCTCCCTTGCCTTTGAAAATACTCCAGGATAAGCTGCGATGTATTTGTGATACTCACAATAATAGTGCAGAGTTCAGCTGGCGCCATGTCTCTGCAGCAATGGTGAGTACACAGCATAAACAAACGGTGTGAAAACCAGTTTCCTGTTTGTTTGGGGCAAGAAGGGAGGGGGAAGGAGTGTTGCATCGTGGGACGATGAAACTCATCCCAACAGCCCTCGCGGCTAATTGCACTGTGGGATAGCCACCCACAGTGCACTGCTTTGAATATCGACACAAGTGTGGCAAATGTGGACACATGAGCCTGGCGCAAGGAGCGTGGTGTGGACACGCTCCAGCGACTTTTAAAAATTGATGAGTGAAAGGCGATTTTAAGTAAGTCAACTTCACTCTGCAGTGTAGACATACCGAGCTGAGGTTTCATCTCTAGAACACTGCTGACAGCAGTGAGTCTGGGGTGGTTTTGGGGCTCTCTAGAATTCTTGAGTTAGCTGGCTGAAGCCATTTCCCTATTGTGTCCAAGTACCATATGCAATCTCTTTCTATATATCATTCTTGTTTTCTATGATTTTTGGTTCATTTCTGCGCAAAGGCTACATTTAACAATAAACACACAAACTATAAACTACACAAAGTCTATAAGCAAGAATCTGCCTCTATGACCACCCACTCACAGTTGCAATGCAGTTTAACAGATTTATGTTGTTTCAGAAGGCCTAGCTCCTGGAATCTCAAAATTCAGATTTTTTTTTAATGTAGTGTTTATGAAAGGGGCCACTCAGAGTGACAGCATCAGGGACCGCAGTTCTTTAGGTATCTCCAGTGGACTAAATTTTGCTCACCTTTGCTTTGGTAGGTATTCCTATTAACTTAATTGAGAATGTGCATTTGAGTAAAGATGGGCACTTTGAAATCTATGAATAAAAAGTGCTATACAAGAGCTAGGTATTATTCGAATCAACAGTACAGGGATAGACTCACACTACCTACATGTCTTAACCCTGACCAGGAGGGCTGCCCCTTTACAAGTGAGAAAAAAGTTCATTGCTAAAGGTGCGGGTGACTTTTCTGGGTGTGATCAAAGACTATCAACCCATTTCTCAAAAAGCACCAACCCGGCCATCAGATAACTTTGAATTGCTAATGATCTGGAATGGACTCAAACTACTGACTAAGAAATAAATACTACAGACACACTGGCTGCCTTGCTCCCTCAGACATACATGTTTTGTGCCATATGTACACTATCTGAGTGCCTGTACAAGATTCTAGAACAAAATGAAATGAATTAATGGTTATCTTTTGCAATTGCAACAGCACAGGGTGTGGTTTGGTTGGTCTCTTAGTTTTACATACGTGTGTAAGAAAAAGGCCAAAGTCAAGCCCCAATGAAGACAATGGGGGTTTGGCTATTGATTTGACTGGGACCAGGAGTGAACCCTCCCTTTATAATAATGAGCCAAAGCTTTCAAACCTGGGTACCTACAGTTAGTACTTTAAAACCATACTTAGACCTGATCAACGTTAGAAAAGTTGCACTGGTTTAATTAAATCATTTTAATTTTTATATTGTTATAATCATACAAACCTCAAATACAGACGTACTTGAACCATTTTCAACCTTGCATAAATCTGTTTAGTTACACTGATGTAAGCCAGAGTTTTGTGCCTGACTTAGAAGCCTAAAGGTATGTCTACACAGCCAAAAAACCACCTGTGGCTGGCCCATGCCAGCTGGCTCGAGCTTGCAGGGCTCAGGTGGTGGGACTGTTTCATTGCTGTGTATACTTCTGAGGTGAGGCTGAAGCCCAGGGTCTAGGACCCTGTGAGGTGGAAACATCCCAGAGCTCAGGCTCCAGGCATGCCTGGGTGTCTACACAGCAAGGAAACAACCCTGCCGTCTCAGCGCTGTGAGGTCAAGTCGGCACAGGCACAGGCCACCCAAGGGTGTCCAGTTGCTGTGTAGACATGCTCTTAGTCTCATTGAAAATCAATAGGACTTGGTTCCTACATCACTTTTGGAAATGCTCCTAAGTCACTTAGGTGCTTTTGAAATTTTTACCCAGTGGTGATAAAAGTCGCTGACATTTGTGAGGGTTTATTATAACCATTACTGCACCAAAAGAGAAAAGAATACCGCAATGCTTTTGCTTAGCTTTTTATTCCATCATTATGGCACAAGATAGAACTTCAAGACAACATCATTGAATAAGTATTCAACTTCATTAAAATTAAGACTAGCATGTTTTATAAAAATCTTTTTATATGATACATTTCCCCTTATGTGAAAAAAACCTCTTAAAATACTGAAATACATCGCCATCTGCTGGTCATAAAACGTTTTGCAGTTTAATAACGCCAGAACTTGTGTAACAGCAACATTTAACAATGTAACATATAGCTATTGAAGAAAAAAATACATTTCCCCAATATTTGTACAAAGAGCTGTGAACTTCTCCAAATGTAATATTCATGTCTAAAACACTGCATGTGACGCCTTTATGAAACTTCATGTAAATGCTTGTCATTTCAATTTATTTAATTGTTTTAAAAGGAAAAACCATATTTCTTTCTATTATATGCCTTATTTCGTTTTTTTAATTTGGATTCCAGTTCATTGTTTTAAAACAATACATAAATCAGACACCTATAAATATGTATTATATATTATATACTGTAAATATAAGATTGTAGTTGATCTAGAATGGGAGGGTGAACTTTTGTACTAAGTCTGTTAGTTTGGTTTAGGCGTAACGTTACTCTAGATTGATCAGCTGAATTGCTTCCTACCAGAATCTACAAACATATTATTTTATAACATTGTATCAAATTTAAATTTTGTTCACAAACTTATATTTACAAGAAAAAATATTTGGTAAATAATTTCCCCCCAGCTTACTACTACCCTTATAAAATATATGGCTTTTCATGTTTCATTCTCTTTTAGTGTTTTTTATAGGCAGTGAGAAGAAGGACATTTCCCCCCATTAACAAGTTGTTTAAAAGCACAGAAACCAGCTTGTGCACTTTCTATAGAATTCCAACGCGTATCATGGTAACATAAGTAAGTGCAGTGATTTAAAAAAAAAAAAAAAAAAAGCAGTCCTGACTGATTGATTGTCATCTGTATACGAATACATAATATATGATTATCATACATAACCCATTACAGAATAAACAATCATCAAAACTGCTGACATATAAATACACCTTAGCAACACCAAAGCAATAGTTTTATCTTACACACAGTTTATGCATACAGAGGAGACTGAAATTTTCATCTTGTTTTTCTCTCTTAAAAGCTTGCTATGAAACAGGAACACACTGTATTTGTAAATGGACTGCTTGACAGTGCTATTAAAGATTTAAAGTGAACAAAGTTTTTAAAAAATTTAATGAAATGTACTTGGTATAAAACAAAAACTTTTCCAATGTCACTATTCTTTTCCTATTCAAGAGACGTGTAGGCTTGTATGGCAGTTCTCTGTCAGAGTCTGATCATACAAGTGTTTCAGGGAGGGCATCTGGGTTATCAGCTGATAAAAGCTCCCAAATTTGCCATCGCTCTCTTTGCCAATCATGCCAGTCTGGCCCTGATACGTTTTTATTGTTCTGATTATTGGCTGGAGTGGAATAGGTGTTACCCATTTTGTTCTGTGGGGCCTGCCACTGCTGACTGGAGGTGGATTTGTCAGTTGATTCAGCTGTTGGCCCTCCTGCTGCTATGGTCCCCAAACTTTTTTCTGGTCTTTGTAGTCTCCACAATGCTGAAGAGACAGTTGGTCGTTGGGACAATGCAGAACTTTGTTTTTTTGGGCCCGGATAAGGGGGTGGCGGCCTCTCTTTTCTACTTATATCTTCTTGTCTCAGGTAGAAAGGTTTAGCTGTGCTTGGGAAACAACCCACATTTGAATCATGCTCCGTAAGGTCCTCTTCGCTACTTAAAGTCAAATGCTGCTCAGACCTTGAATTGGACTGGTCTGAACTCCTCCTGCCACCTTCGATTTGCGGAGTACTGCAAACACGAGACACTGGGGGATGAGCCCTACATTCAGGAATGGCAGCAGTAGTCTGACTCCTTCGGATTAGTTGCTTCCCATTGTCCAATTCTGTGGCACTCCCTTGCCATTGAGGCCAATTCAATGATAGGTTCCCTTGGGAAAGAGAACACTGTCCTGGCCGTAACGAGCTGCTTTCATAAATGTTTCCATATGAACCTGGGGACCAGAATAAAACAGAGAACATCGATATGACACATTACCATTTTACAATTAACCATTAACTTGTTGCATTATATTGGCAAAGGCGGTGTTGGACGTGTATTATCTGTACTGTGCCTGTTATATAAAGCTGGGGATTTTAATATTTAGCACTCACATAATGCCATACAACGTCGAAGTGCTTTAAAAACATTAATTATGCAACATTCCTGGGAAGAGAGGTAGATGCAGAGGGAAGAAAAACTGAGGACAGGCAGTTAAGGGATTTTCCCATGGTATGCAGGGAGCCAGTCTGTGATGGAGCCAGGATTAATGCAGGTCTCCTGCCTCCCAGGGCTGCGCTTAAGCCGCTAGCACACATTGCCTCTCAATTCTGTAGTTCTGCTTCCCAGGTGAGGTTAAGATTCTGTCTTGGCTACTTTTAGTAAAAGTTTGGGGCAGGTCACGGGCAATAAACAAAAATTCACAGAAGATGTGACCTGTCCCTGATTTTTACTAAAAATAGTAAAAGACAGTAAAATAGTAATGACTAGGGGACAGACAGCCCTGCAGGGCCTTGCAGCTGCTCCACCACCACCCCAAATCAGCTGTTCTGGGGGCTGGTCTGCTGTTCGGGCCCCTAGGCAGCAGCTGCCACCATCAGCTGTTTGGGGGGGGCATCCATCAGCTGTCGGGGGACCCGGGAGGCAGCCACCACCTCTGCCCACCAGCTGTTTGGGGGTCGCCTGGCGGCAGCTTCCACCACTGCTCAGTTTTTCGGGGGCCCCAGTGCCCATCAGCTGTTCGAGCCCGGTGATCAGCTGTTAGGTGCTGCAGCAGCCTCCACAGATCAGCTGTTAGGTGGGCCTCCCAGCTGCACCATCAGCTGTTAAGCAGCTGCAGCCCCAGATCAGCTGTTAGGCTGCTGGGCAGCTGAAACCCATTGTCAGGGCAGCCTCTGTTTTGGCAGCTGCGGGCTGATAGCTGCTGCTGCCCCAGAAGAAGGAATCCGTGACTTCCATGACAGAATCGTACCTTTATTCATGGGGCATGAATTTCTATTACATTACCTTGTGACACATTTTTAAATGCTGCCATATATGTATAATTGCTGTGCCTCTCTTTAGCTAATATTTTGTAAAATAGTAAAGTGAAAAAACAAAATGGGAAGCAGAGGAACTGTTAAAAAACAAACAAACCCTAATTCTGTGTTAGAATGAAGATTCACCATTTGAAAACAAACAAATGAAGGCCCTTGATCTTATAAACATGCATGCACATGATTAATTTTATGCACCATGAGTAGTCCTCTTGGCTTCAGTTCATAGAGCCTATGAACATGCTTTGCCTTTGTCAGATTGGGGCCTAAAAACTATCAAAGAAATGTTATACCTGTCATTCCTGGATCTTTGGAGCCACGTTTCAATGTTGAATGCCAAGTACCCCAGATATTGAAATGATCCTCTGGAACATCTACAGAAGAAGTAAAAGACCATGACATGATCCCTTATAAGCACTGAATGGAAACACATGAATTGAACAATAAATAAATTAAAGGTAAAACGTTATCCAACAGCACAAGATTAAAGAGCAAACATAATGATAGCTGGATTTCCTGTACACCAGAGACAAAGAGCCAAATCTTGTTCTTTAGGCTCAAATCTTGCAATGAGCTCCACATGGAGAAGACCCATGATTTTGCATGGAGTCCACTGTAGAATTGGGATCTTCCATAAGTGTGTTGTCACATTGAACTAAATGGAAAAATTGAATAAGAAAGCAAGATTGGGCCACAAAAAAGTAACCTCGTATGGAAAGAGTGACAAAGCCCACTCAGCAGTTGGGGAGGCCAACAAACAGGAAAGGAAATTCAGAAGAACACATTGTGGTGTTGGGAAGAAGGCGGGAGAGGAGATACTGCCTTGGAGAGGCAGAAATTCAAACAACAATTAGTGATGGGTATACAAGGTGTGCACTGCGATGATATATCACTATGTGATGAAGCTGAGTTGTTATGATGCAGTATTATCTCATATCAGTGCATTGATGCAATATAACATCAGTATGTTGCACCCGATCATGATCATTCTGTGCTTTTTTTCTGAATCCATTTGATAGGAAATTCTTCAGGGTGGAGTATCATTACTATGCATACAAAGCTCTAGAACATAATTTCGGCACATAATTTCCTGCTTAAGCCTTAATGGAAACGTGATCAGGGCAGATTTTAAAGCTATGGGAATGCCTAAAGATGCAGATAGATGCCTAATGGAATTTTTAAAAAGTGCCTAAATGAGTTAGGGGCATCAAATTCCCATTGATTTCAACGGGAGTGAGACACATAAGCTGGCCATCTAGCATTTTAGGCACCTAAAAGCAGGTGAAAAGCATGCCCCATATCTCTATATTTCCTCAGTTTACCCATCAAGTGCTCTGCAATTTTGTTGTGAAGAGTCTTCTGGAGTGCTGGTAGCATACCACTGTTACAGTATGAACTGTAGTGTTTCATAGAAAATCATCAACCAAATGGAATTTATAACTTGAAAGTGTTTAACCATCACAGCTGAGAGTACCATTTGGTTACAAGCAGTAAGGCAAGGTTTGCACTATAACTGCCAGAGTGGAACACTCTTTGGAGGATATGAAGGACAGTGGAAGTGCAAGGTTCCCCCCACACTATTCTGCTAGCACAGCAGGGTTGAAGAGCCGTGTGTGCTGTGTTTTACTTTCCTAAATGGTGGCTTCAGCTTTCAAGAGTTTGGGAAATACTGCACTATAAAGAGCACAAACACAGTATAATGGTATGGGGGCAGCTGGCAGAGCACACAAACATGGGTTGAGGAGCAGAGCTTTATGGCCCAGCATGGAAGAGATGTCAACTGTTTGTTATGAAAGTACTCTGTTGCTCCATTATATTAATCTTGACACATAGCACTCATTCACCATCCTAGTTGCACACGCACCATGTTGTCAGATATATAAAAATAGAGGGTTAGTTTAATGCTTCAAGGTCAACAAATAGTGACTCCTTTATTACGTGGTGGGGAGGGCTCCACAGGATCCTATATGGACCCATTTTTCATCACAGCTCAACTATGGTGAGGGAAATCACACTCTTGGATAAGTAGGTCTGAAGAAGAGGAAATGATTCTGCCACAAGGGGGAGAAATAACACACAACACAACACATCCTTATAAACAGCATGTGAAACAAACAGCATTCAGTGAGAAAAAAGAACATGTGCAGGTCCTACTTTACCTTTCCCAGCCCATGATCCAGACGAATTCTCTCTTGATTTAGATTGCAAATGGCCAACCAACATGTACTGTTCAGGTACCTTGTATAGCTTATCTGAACTGAGGGCAACATCTTCTTGCATTGCCATCAGTGACCGTTCAGACAGTACCGGGGAGTTGTTGTCATACGGGGAAACATCTCCACTTGAGGCTTTGTTGGAGTCCGTGGATGAATGTCTCCCTCCCATAGAGTATGAGCCTTCTGATCGCAGCATCACAGGGCTTCTGGCAGAATTTGATAAACAAACACTTGTTAATGTACGGTGCTCAGAGTCCAGAGCTGTATTTTGACAACACAAAGAAAAGACAGGATCACAGCTGCTGAAATGAAAACACTTGACAAGCAATATGGAGTAGACTTTTCCACAAAGTTAAGGGATTAAAACTGTTGCCGCAAAATGGCCAGGAGAGGCCAGTAAACGTCAATGGATGTTGCAATTTAAAAACAAACAAACAAAAAGAACTATACAGCTCACCACTGGAAAGAAACACAGTGACTAGATTCCTTATGTTACCTTGACCATTTTGCCTGTAGTGACAGTGAATTTTGAAGGTGGCAGATTAGTTTGATATTAAACAATATGTTACAATCTCCTTTTCCACTCTTTCTTAGAGAAACAAAGAGCTATGTCTTAGGTCATCTCTCTCACACTATGAGAAGGATTCCGTTCTAAACAAATTAAGAGAAAAATATCCTACACAGAAACACGACAACTAGCTCTTTTGATAAAATGATTAAAGAAGCTTTAAAAATGATCTTTACATCATAATGATGCATCTTGTAATTTAATTTTGAGAAAAATGTGAAAAGCACAGCCTGGACTGTCAGATAAATACCAATTTTACAAACATCTCGGGTACGCTAGAACCCCAATTTTATGAAATACTTTGCCTCCGTTTTTAATAAGGCTAATGATGAGCTTGGGGATAGTGGTAGGGTGGTTAATGGCAATGAGGATATGGAGGTAGAAATTACCACATCTGAGGTAGAAGCCAAACTCAAACAGTTTAATGGGACTAAATCGGGGGTGCCATATAATCTCCATCCAAGAATATTAAAGGAACTAATACGTGAAATTGCAAGCCCATTAGCAAGGATTTTTAATGAATCTGTAAACTCAGGGGCTGTACCGTACGCTTGAAGAATTGCTAACATAGTTCCTATTTTTAAGAAAGGGAAAAAAAGCAATCCGGGTAACTACAGGCCTGTTAGTTTGACCTCAGTAGTATATAAGGTCTTGGGAAAAAATTTGAAAGAGAAAGTAGTTAAGGACATTGAGGTTAACAGTAATTGGGATAAAATACAACGTGGCTTTACAAAAGGTAGATCATGCCAGACCAACCTGATCTCCTTTTTTTGAGAAGATAACAGACTTTTTAGACAAAGGGAATGCAGTGGATCTAATTTCCCTAGTTTTCAGTAAGGAATTTGATACAATTCCACATGGGGAATTATTAGTTAAATTGGAAAAGGTGAAGATTAAAATGAAAATTGAAAGGTGGATAAGGAACTGGTTAAAGAGGAGACTACAACAGATCATACTGAAAGGTGAACTGTTAGGCTGGAGGGAGGTTACTAGTGGAGTGCCACAGGGATCAATCTTGGGACCAATCTTATTTAACCTTTTTATTACTGACCTTGGCACAAAAAGTGGGACTGTGCTAATAAAGTTTACGGATGACACAAAGTTGGGAAGTATTGCTAATAGAGAGAAGTATCGGGATATCATACAGGAAGATCTGGATCACCTTGTAAACTGGAGTAATATAAATAGGATGAAGTGTAATAGTGGAAAGTGCAAGGCCATGCATTTAGGGACTAATAACAAGAATTTCTGCTATAAGCTGCGGACACATCAATTGGAAGTGACAGAAGAGAAGGACCTGGGCATATTGGTTGATCACGGGGTGGCTATGAGACGCCAATGTGATGTGGCTGTGATAAAAGCTAATGAGGTCCTGGGATGCATCAGATGAGGTATTTCCAGTAGAGATAGGGAGGTGTTAGTATCATTATACAAGGCGTTGGAATACTGTGTGCAGTTCTGGTCCCCTATGTTTAAGAAAGATGAACTCAAACTGGAACAGATGTAGAGAAGGGCTACTAGGATGATCCAAGGAATGGAAAACCTGCCTTATGAGAGGAGACTCAAAGAGCTTGGCTTGTTTAGCCTAACCAAAAGAAAGTTGGGGGGAGATATGATTGCTCTCTATAAATACATCAGAAACATAAATACCAGGGAGGGAGAGGAATTATTTAAGTTCAATGCCAACGTGGACACAAGAACTAATGGATATAATCTGGCCATCAGGAAGTTTAGCCTTGAAATTAGATGCAGGTTTCTAACCATCAGAGGAGTGAAGTTCTGGAATAGCCTTCCAAGGGGTGCAGTGGGGGCAAAAAACCTAGCTGGCTTAAAAACTGAGCTTGATAAATGTATGGAGGCGATGTTATGATGGGACGGTCTAATTTGGCAATTGACTGATCTTTGACTATTGGTGGTAGATATGCCAATGGCCTGTTAAGGGATGTTAGATGGGGTGGGTTCTGAGTTATTACAGAGAATTTTTTCTTGAGTGTCTGGCTGGTGAGTCTTGCCCACTTGGTCAGGGTTTAACTGATCACCATATTTGGGGTCGGGAAGGAATTTTCCCTGGGGTGGATTGGCAAAGGCTCTGGGGGTTTTTCACCTTCCTCTGTAGCATGTGGCACAGCTCACTTACTGGTGGATTCTCTGTACCTTAGTCTTTAAACTATGATTTGAGGACTTCAATAACTCAGTCATAGGTCAGGGGTCTATTACAGGAGTGAATGGGTGAGGTTCTGTGGCCTGCATTGTGCAGGAGGTCAGACTAGATGATCACATTGGTCCCTTCTGACCTTAGAGTCTATGAGTCTATAAGGTTTTCAATGTTATGATTTATTATTTGTGCTGTAGTAGTATCTCTGGGTCCCAATCAGTATCAAGTACCCAGTGGGCTAGGTGCCACACAAATATGTACTTAGTGGTACCCTTACCCCCAAAGTGAATTTTGAATAAGAGATTTTGAGAGTGATTTAGAAAATCAGGGTTTAGATGTACATAGTGGAGGCCCACTGAAGTCTCATAGAACATACTGAGATGACTCTATATACAATTTTGCCTACATATTCTATTTTTTGTATTTCTCTTTCCTAATTTTTATTACCAGTTATATTTACCTGAAAAATAGATCTTTGTTCTTTAAAAGCTCATCTCTTACTGTCTAGAGTTCTATGCTTTATGCTCCCCTTTGGATCCATTGTTTTGGCCATCTGACCATCACTCCTGTTCCTGTTTTCTTATTTTGTTGTCCTTCAAATTCAGTTATGACCTGGGATTTATGTTTCTTCACCCCCCCCCCCTTGGTTGAGGGGATAGGTGTTTAGTTTCAGGCAGCCTAGCCCAGTATCTACTATAGATAGCATCTGTTCCTGCTACTTATTCCCAACTGAAGTCAAAGTCTTCTCTTTGTGACATCATATTAATCTTCCCTATAATTAAATGTGATGTGACATCAGCTCAATCTTGTGAGATGCTCAATTTGTTGAGCACCTCACATGGTCAAATCCAAAGAGAGGACTGTGGCTTCAACTGAACAGTTAGCATCAGGAGCACATTGTTTCCAATGAAACAATGATCTTTTTTCCAGAGAATTGACAACAATCTCTTGAGTCACTGTGAGTCAACAGTGCGTCCTTATTGCCAAGAAGGCTAATGGCATAGTGGGCTGCGTCAGTAGGAGCATTGCCAGCAGGGAAGTGATTATTTCCCTCTATTCAGCACCGGTGAGGCCTCATTTGGAGTATTATGTCCAGTTTTGGGTCCCCCACTACAAGAAGGATGTGGACAAATTGGAAAGAGTCCAGCGGAGGGCAACAAAAATGATAAAGGGGCTGAAGCACATGACTTATAAGGAGAGGCTGAAGGAACTAGTCTTGTTTAGCCTGCAGAAGAGAAGAATGAGGGGGGATTTGATAGCAGCCTTTAACTACCTGAAAGGGGGTTCCAAAGAAGATGGAGCTAGGCTGTTTTCAGTGGTAGAAGATGGCAGAACTAGGAGCATTGGTCTCAAATGGCAGTGGGGGAGGTCTAGGTTGGATATGAGGGAAAACTTTTTCACTAAGAGGTGGTGCAGTACTGGAATGGGTTACCTAGGGAGGTGGTAAAATCTCCATCCTTAGAGGATTTTAAGGCCCGGCTTGACAAAGCCTGGCTGGGATGATTTAGTTGGGGTGATCCTGCTTTGAGCAGGGGGTTGGACTGGATGATCTCCTGAGGTTCCTTCCAACCCTAATCTTCTATGATTCTATGAGAAATGACAAACTGAAAGGAAAAAAAGAAAATATACAGCATACTTTTAGAATGGCAAGACTGCCAGACCAGTTGAGGCTCTGGATTAACACACAAATGAATCTCTCCCATGTTCTGGGTTTATTTCAGGGGATCTGGTCTACTAAAGTGATACAGACTTAGGGTTGGTTCACAATGACCGCGCGATTCGGCGGCAGTCGACGGGAGTTAAGCAAACTACGCAGAGTAGTTTGCGTAACTGACGTTGACTGCTCAGCTTCCCTTCTGCGCGTTGTTCACTCAGCGCTACGCTACTTGAGGGGGTGGACTTACTCAGTCGACTTCCTGATCGATTGAGCGGGGACCACTCATTCGATCCTGAAAGATCGATCTGGCAGTGGCGATTTTGCCACCGTCATTGTAAACGTAGCCTCTGTAACATTTCTTCCATGCAGCTTTACAAGCACTAAACTCCAAAACACAAAATAGATATACTAAAGAGAGTAGTTCTTACGTTTTACTGACACTCCCTGTCTTTCTCAATGTGGAAGCAACCATAGAGTGCTGAGCCTAAATAAGTTCAGCTTCATCTAGAAATACTTCCCTGAGCTGATTCTGAACTCTAACTGGGAATTAACTCACATCCAGCAGACAGGGCTGCTATTTGGCTTAGTACAGTTATCCTATCACTACTTAGGCAGGGTTCACCAGGACTGTAGGTTCACCAAAAGATCTGTAAAACTTGCCACAGCTAAATAAACCAGATAGTTTCTAGAAAGAAACTGGTTGCAGATGTTCCTAAGTTGTATTAAGGTTTTTAATAACAGTGTACTAAGGAATTATGGGATCTGAACTACATGGAGTCTACAACATCAATGGATACCAAATATTTTTCTATTCCCTCTTTTTAAGTTTCTCTTTTTTCTTCCTTATATCTACTTCTTCCTTTTTTAATTGTGAGAAACATTTGAGAGGATGGGAGTGGTAAACAGAATTAGAGAAGTAGCAGAGGATTAAGCAATGTCTCAATTTCAAAAGAGGAATCAAAAGAGCCTGAGGGAAATGGGAAGAGCTTGGCTATATTTCCTATCATTGACAGATGGAAGTATAAGTGTACTGTAGATGATCTAAGGCCCTGATCCTGAAACACTTCAGCTTCTGCTTAACATCAAGCATGTGAGTATTATCACTGAAGCCAATGAGACTATGCACAAGTGTAAATGCTTGCTGGATCAGGGTCTAATTAAGTAGGATATGGAAAAGAGGCTTTATACATTCAGTTAGCTTTGGCAAGGTAACACAAGAAACAGCAAGGGGAGGGGGAAAAAGCAAATGATGTGAGAATGTAACTTTAGTTATATGTAAGAATCATATAATATCTTACCTTGAATGATCTTTGTTATATTCTACCTCTTCTCAATAGAGTCCCTGATAAAGACTTATTTAAATGGAAACTGTCAGATTTGGAAAGGTCCAAATTTTCACTTCTTTTTTTAAATTCCTTCTATAGTATCTGTTAGCAAATCCATGTAATTATTTACATGTGCTATTACTTTCAAAATTGGCTCTTAAATAATTATTTTTCAAAATAAAAAAAAAATGCTTGCAGGCCAGAGCAACACTACAATAACTAAACCAAGGTATGGACAAATAGAGAATGCAGAATACTTTGGAGGTGCAAATTAAATTTTCAGCTTCCACTGACTTACTAAAAACTGTTTAAAATATGATTTGTAAAATACCTTGTGCATGTTCTATATGCTATGCTATAAACAAATAGTGAACTACTGCTTATTCTTAGAAACAAACTTCCAGATCTGTTTCACCTAAAATTATTCCATTAATAGGTAGATGTTTTACTGCACTGCAGTATTTACTTTCATCTTGGTAGTTGTGGCATTCCCTATACTTAGATTGGGAAATGAGGAGGTTACTTATCTGTAACTGGGGGTTCTTCAAGATGTTTGGTCACTTTCTGTATCCCACAGAGGGTTTACACATGAGATTTTTAAAGTAGTTGTGTCCATTGGTCCGCACGCTTGCCTGTGGCTTGCCTTATGGTTTTGTCTGACGTGATAAAGGGTAGGGGTGGACCGACCTCATCTCCAGTTTTTTCTCCACCATGAATCCAAGAGATTCCCAGCAGAGGGGAAGGAGAGTGAGAAGTGGAATACAAATAGGGCCCACACATCTCGAAGAACCTCCAGTTATAGGTAAGTAACCTCCTCTTCTTTTTCAAGTGATGGTCCCTATTTTATTCCACTGAGGCTGATTAACAAGCAGTATCTAAGTCAGAGGAGGGTGTGAGAAGGAGGGTGCAATGGTTGAGTGCAGGATAGCTGTGCTCAGTGAAACATCCATCACAGAGTTCTGCATCAAAGCATAATGCATAGCAAAGATATGTACTGAATTCCATACTCCGCTTTACATATGACCCGAAGCAGCACATTGTGGTGTGCGGCCATGGTCGAAGCCTGGGCTCTCATGGAATGGGCCCTCACCCAGGGGTGGAGGCAGTCCCAACAACTGATAGCAGAGTGTAATGCACTGCAAAATCCACTTGGAGATTCTCTTGTGGAAACTGCCTGCCCCTTAACTGTCTCGGCTATTGAGATAAACAATCTAGGATATTTCCTGATCAGTCTTGTCCTCTGCAGGTAGAAGGCCAAGACTCGAAGGACATCGAGTGAGTGAAGTCATCATTCCTCTTCCGAGGCATGAAGCTTCGGAAAGAAAGCAGTTAAGTAGATGAGAAGAAAATGGCCTTTGGCAGAAATGTGGAATGTAGGTGCAGGAAGACTTTATCCTTATGGAAAGTGGTGAAAGGAGGGTCTGCTATCAAGGCCCCAAGTTCACCTACCCTTCTTGCAGAAGTGATAGCCACAAGGAAAGCGACTTTCATGGAAAGGAGGGACATAGAACATGAAGCCAGTGGCTCACAGGACTGTTTCATTAGTGCTCATAGAACTAGGTTAAGGTCCCAATGGGGAGTGATAGGTTGTAAGGGTGGGAAGGTTTTGATGAGGCCATTCCAAAACCTAACAGTCAATGGATGTTTAAATATGGAGTGTCCTTCCATGGTGGGGTGGAAGACACTAATTGCCATTACGTGGACCTTAAAGTTGAGGGTGAGGCCTGATGTCTTAAAGGATAGGAGGTAATCAAAAAGAAGGGGACTCTCCATCTCTTCTGGGGAAAGCCCTTTCTGTTGGGCCCAGGAGATGAAGCAGTTCCATTTGGCCCAGTAGGAACACCTAGTGGACTCTTTCCTGCCACTTGAGAGGATGTCTTGCAATTCTGATGATTATGTGCATTCTAAAGACGATACCCACCCAAATACCATGCTCTGAGGTGAAGTGTCGACAGATTAGGATGTCTGATCTTGCCATTTTGTTGCGTTAGTAGCTCAGGAAAAGTGGGGCTGGGAAGTAGGGGATGAGATGATATGCAGAGAAGGTTGGGAAATCAGAACTGTCTGGGCCAAAATGGGGCGATCAGGATGACTGTTGCTCTCTCCCACCTGGTCTTGTGGAGTACTCATGACTGGAGTGGTAGAAGAGGGAAGGCATGGTTGATCAGGTCCGACCAGTGGAGAATGAGCGCATAGCCCTCAGAGTGGAGGCCAATAAACCCCTTAGAGCAGTATGTGCTGCATTTGTTGTTGGCACGGGAGACAAAGAGGTCCCTGGTGAGAGTCTCCCATTGCTTGAAGATGTCACTTACTACTGTGTCATGGAGTTCATACTAATGATTGGTCACAAATTATTTGTTGAGCAAGTCTGCAATCAAGTTCTGAGTTCCCGGAAGATAGGCTGCAGACAACAGGATCTTGTGGGCAATGCACCAATTCTATAGATTGACTGCCTCTACACACAGCACTGTTGACTTTGTGCCCTCTTGTTTATTGATATAGTAAACAGTGGTTTTGTTATCTGACATGATAAGAACATGATGTGAAAATAAGCGTCCTGAATATTGAGAGTCATAAACCACATGCCTTCTTCTAATGAGGGGATGATGGCTGCCATACGAAACTTGGGCTTACAAATGAAGTGATTGAGACAATGGAGATCCAGGATTGGCCTCCACCTGCCCTTCTTTTTGGGTATCAGGAAGTAAGTTGAATAGAACCTCATCTCTTGATAGTCCAGAAGAATCCACTCTATTGCCTCTCTTTGTAGTAAGGAGTCCACCAACAGGGCAAGGATGCTGTCATGAGAGTGGTCACTGAGGAGGGATTGGGGAGGGGTTGTTGATGAGGTAGTGTAATGAATTTGATCGTATAACTATAGTGGATGACATTCAGCACCTACTTGTCTTTGTTTTTGTACTCCAAGCTGTTATAAAGAGTGCTAGATCACCCATGGGGGAGTGGAGGGAGGGTTGTATGGCAGCAGGCAAGGTGGTTGATGGCTCACTAGGGTTCCTTAGAAATTCCTCTTCTATGGGGGTTGCATCGAGGAGGAGGAGGACTGCCACGGTGGTCCTGGAGGACAAGATCTCTGAGCCTTCTGATTCTTCCTTGGTGGTTCATAATGCCATTGATGGAAAAACTGGGAGGTTCTGTAACACTGTGCAGGCTGCGGGCAGTGGAACTTCGATTTCAGCACCAATGTGTAAATACCCACAGAATGGAGTGTATCCATGAATCCATGAGGGTGTGGAGGGAATCATCTGTTTTCTGGTTGAAGAGACAGGATTCATCATAAGGGATGTCCTTTGATTGCAATTAGTACCTCCCTCGGAAAACCAGAGGAATGGAGTCATGATTCCCTCCTCATGAAGATGCCTGTGGCTATTGAGCAGGGTGAGGTATCTGCTTCATCTACCTCTGATTGGAGCGAGATCCTCGCTACCCACTTCCCCTCCTCAGTTATTGCCTGGAAGCGGGCCTAGTCCTGTTGTGGCAGTTTCTCAGCGAAGTCCTCCAGTTTGCCTATTGCCTATTACTAATGCCTAATACTTTCAAAATCCTGAATTGAAGGATGGCTGAAGAGATTTGCGGCTAGTTGTTTGCCCTCCTTTGCGGATGGGGAGGAGCTATTGCCTAACCCATTCCATCACTGCCTGGATCCCAGTGAATTGGGAGCGGGGGTGAGAACAGAAACTCAGATCCCTTGGCTGGTACATCATTTTTTTTTTCTGCCCTCTTTGGGGTATGCATATATATGGTCGGTGTATGCCAAACCGTGAGAGCTGGCTTGAAGATGGCATAGTTGATTGGTAGAGTGACTCTGCTTGGCATGGATGACTGAAGTATATCCAGCAGCTTATGCTGAGTGTATCGCAGCTCCTGCAGGGGAATGTGAAGCTCTCCAACTACTCTATGCAACAGATCCTGAAATTGGCGATAGTCATCAGGAGATGGTGGAGACATTGAAGCCACTGCTGCATCAGATGAGAACAAAAGGAATCTCTCCTGTTCCAGGAGCTCATCTTCCAATACTGGTTCCAAGCATCTACTCGTAGGTGCCCGAGACGGTGAAATAGGTGAAGCCTCCCTGATAGAATGGATGCGTTATGAGGGAGGGTACTCCCAGAGGGCTTTTGGTATAGTCCAGTAACTGCACATGGGTATGGGGGGTGTTCACAGGGAACAAAACACCACAAAAAGGAACCCTGATCCTACTTCTAAAACTAGCAAACTACTAAAAACTACTATAAAAACAATAAAAATGGTAAAATCTTTAAAACTAGCTATGAACAATTGTATCTTTTTAAAGTTTGTCACAGGACACTAATAGTTCTGACCCAAACCATATGGCGGTGAGAAGGAACTGGTGGTGAGGTCAGTACACCCTGCCCTTTATCACTTCGGATGAAACCATGAGGTAAGCCAAGGATGCATATGCGGACCAACGGACACTACTACTTTAAAAATCTCCAGCTCCGGATGCATGGTGCGCATGTGTAAACCCTCAATGGAATACAAGAGGAACCACCACTTGAAGAAGAAACCATAAATACTTAGGTGAATTTAACTACTGCTTGTGGTAAATAGCAAAATGTTAATGGTGCCTGCTGTGTTAGCTTCTCTCCAACATTGCAATCCTGGACATGTTACAGTTCCTAAAGTTAAATTAACAAGAAAAACACATTGTCACATAAAATAAGTAAGTTAAAGATTATATGCTTTCATGCCTGATGTTTCAAACAGATTTTTCTTTTTTCTGAATTATTTTGGGGAGCCTTGCAAAGGAAAACATGCAAAGTAAGTATGACATAGGTATACTATATGAAGGAAAGGCAGAAAATGGGGTATTAAAGAGTTAGTAAGAAGACACAGTATTATTAAAGGAGGGCGGGTAATGGGAAGCCCTGTAAAAATATCCTCTACAGGTTACAAAAATAGGTGAAGGAAACTATAAGAAAAAATAATCACAACAAACCCTGCTATAAATCACAAAGTAGCAGCTGTGCTAAAACAATGACACTATAAGCTTCAGACCCCAAGCTTTGAAAATCCACTAAGCCTATCTACTACAGCCCAGTTTAAAAACACCATTTCAGATTCCAGAGCAAAAAATGAAAAATGTTAGTAAGAAGCCTTGTTCATTTCTTTGAGGGACCTGATCTCCTTTTAAATGTATGTAACATCACCCAGATACTACTATGATGGCTGCATTATAAATATTTATAATAAAATACTTAAATAATAATAATAATGAATAATTTTACTGAGGATCCATTCCTATCATTCCATTTGAAACAAGGGCCATAAAAACAAAAATCTAGACACCTTGGTGGTTTGGGAGAGCTCTCTCTCTCTGTCTTTCTCTGTATCTCAAGGTTTCTAAAAAGGGATAACAATCATTCTCTTTTGCAAGAGGCAACTCTTATATAGTGCATGGTGTGGTAGCATCTGAAACTGGAATGAACTCCCCCAAGAACTAAGAACCATTACAAACCTCACCACTTTCCGTTACAAGTGCAAGGCATGGTTCTTTGACTTTGTCTTTTCTAATAAATACATAGCAACAGCTATAAAGACATACACTAAGAAAACAAGACACTTCACTGCAAATGCATCTTCCTTTGGCGAGAGGATGAGAGAACAATCAGCACGTGACAGAAGTGTAGTCACATGGCTTAATGCACTACTGTAAGGCACTCAGATACTACAGTGATGAGTGCAGTATGAAAACCTATATAACACGGGTGGCCAAACTTCATGTCTTTCAGAGACCCTCTTCCCCTTTAACCCTGCCACAGGGCAGACGCTCCAAGCTCCCCACTCCAGTCTGGTAGGTGAAGAATGGAGATGGGGGGACATAAAAAACTCTGCGAGCCGCACTTTAACTATAAAAACTGCATGCGGCTCCTGAGCCAGTTTGGCCACCCCTGCTATATAGACTACTATAGAGAAATAATTTCTAAGTATTTTAAGGAAATCTATATATGCACAATTCCAGTTGGAGGAGGACTGTATTTGATCTAACATGGAACTTTCACCTCTACGTCACAGACTGGTATTGACTAAAAACTATTATCTAAAGAGGACTTCAAATAAAAAAATATATAATTTTCAAATATTTTTACTCTACGATGACTACTTAAACATGGTAAACAATAAATGGTCTTAAGGAACAATTTTTATTTAGAGACAATTTAGATTTTGTTCACTTTACAGCTGGAGACCCCCAGTTTAATCATCAGCAAACCAAAGTATAAAAATGATGGGAAAATTATCCACAACAGCTGATATGGTAGTCAGTGAAGTGTTAATAGTAATTAGCACTTCTCAATGCCCAACCCTGTTACCTTTCCCTGACATATCATACAAGATGCTCAACTCTTAAGAGAAGTGGAGAATGAGCAAACTGTTTTGTCTTCCTCTGGGGAGATTGTTATGTTATGGCCAAAAGAGAGTCAAGAAAATTTGCAATGGCATTAAAAGCACAGATGTGGAAGGCAGGTCCAGTGTATGCATCAGTAGTAGTAGCCTCTGGATAATTTGCATGAGAATAAAATTTTAAAGTTATTCTCACACACTCTGCTATGAAACCAACTGATTTATTTGCTGATGGAGCTTTGTCTATTTAATTACTGAGAGATATGTACAGCTTTCCATCCCATGGGTCCAAATTGAAATCCATACTCAAATACATGGTCAGCAAAATCCATTAAGGAATGTGGATATATTTTGGAGGCTCATTTTGATTAAATCTATGTAGACATCTCCCTTGTTCCTACTGCCTCCCACCTCTCACAGGGAAAATAACCAAGATATATTGACAAAAAAAATGCCCCAACTGTCTAAATTGAAATTATGTTCTGCAACATAGTCATCTCTTAAAAGCAGCACATCCCTCTCATTAACTCTGAGCAATATTCCTTCTAATCTCTTTACCAAATTATTACCCAAAATTTGCAATCACAGCTGAAAACATACTTGCATCAACATAAACTTAAAAAAAAAGCAAGTCTTTCATAAATCAGTTGGTAGCCAGATAAAAGAAAAATGACAGTACGTTTTTCTATTCTCAGGGACATTTTAGTCTGTCATTTTTTAAAGTACAACTAATAGGTAGTACCATAGCTATTGGCTCCTAATGGCATGCTAAACCTTTTCTTCGGAAAAAAAAAACCCTTATCACTGGCACAAGATAACCACCATCTCCTGCATGTGTGTACATTGGCTGAAAAATAAGGAAACTCAAGGAAAGATCAATAAGCTTTGAGAGTATTCAGAGCAGGATTAAAAATGAACCTTCACATGCACAATGTTTTGTGACTTAAGTCTATGATAAATGAGAACATGTATTCACATGTGAAACACAATCATATATCTCTATATATACTGTGGATGGTGAGGTCTAACAAAGGTTTTTATTGGCATATATTTGAAATGATGTGACCATACGACACCACATCCCCATATAGCTTTTATATCTTGCACTTTTTTTTTTTAAAAAACAATTTTGGAAACAGTTTTAGAGAGTTTTTTAAGAAGGGTTAAAGATGTTGTTTCCTTGCATACCTCTGCCTGTGAAGCCATGAACTTTACTGCCATAAGTCCAGATGTACAGGTCTTGGAGGGACAGAAAAATCATTGCTGGTGGATTTTAGAAATGTATTATTTATTCTGGAAGCAACCACAATATGCTAGGCACTTTCCACATACACAGAAAGACATAGTCCAGCCTGTCCCAAATAGTTTCCAATCTAGGAAATCCCTAAAAAATTACCTTAAATAGCTTTATCATATATAACAATGTCATGATTTTAAAGTCTGATATCCTGGAACCTACTAGTGCTAGAAGGATGTGCTATGTATCCTATTAAAGAGCTGGCAATCTCACTATTCCAAATGTGTAAAGTTATAGCATCAGGGTACATGGGTGTAGGCAGGCATAGATCATGTATTTAACAGAGAAGAACACGTATATTTTGTGTACCACATTTGCATTGGTGACTCGCATGGTTTTTGTTTTTCCTTCCTCTTCATGCCTTCCATTAAAACACACTGCTGGATGTGTCCATTTACTGTCCACCTATGGATGGATATGTCCATCTATACTTGCTATTATAGCAATCAGAGTGTTTGCAATGTCACATCTACTTTGGAAGCTCATGGACGTATATTTCAGGAAGAGGGCAACAGATTAGCCAAATTGGTAGCCATGATTCTGTTAAAACACTGCAGGGCATGTTTCAATGATACATTACACTATGTGTTGTGTTACCAAAAGCACAAACACAGGACATGTACCAGTGGATTACTAGGCTACAATTAAGGATAAAATTTTGTCACGCAGGTCACAGAAATCACAGATAGACTTTCAGAGACCTTTGTAACATTTTCCACTTCAGCCCCATGCCCTTGGGGTGGCAGGGCTGGATCTGTCAGCTGGTGGGGGCCCTGGAACTCCAAGCTGCCACAGGTGGCAGGGACCTGAGAGCTCTGAGCTGCTGTGGGGACCCAAGAGCTCCGAGCCGTCGTGAGTGGCGGAAGCCCGGGAGCTTCAAGTTGATGGCCCCAGAGCTCTCAGCCGTTGTGGGTGGAGATCCTGGAGTCCTGAGCTGCCACAAGCAGCAGGGTCCCCACAGATCCAAGCCACTGGCTCCAGAGCACTCAGCATCTGTGGGCAGCGGGGACCCCAGAGCTCTCAGCTGTCACAGGCAGTGTGGGTCCCATAGCTCTGAGCCGCCGGCTCTGGAGCTGCCAGCCGCTGCGGCAGGTTCCCCCCCCCACACACACACAGCAGGGCGTGGGCTCTCATCCTTCACCAGGGCTTGGGCTTCAGTCATCCCGCCGTCAGCGCCTACGCCCCATCATTTTTAGTATAAGTCAGAGATAGGTCACAGGTTTCCATGTTTATTCTTGTTTATTGCCCGCGGCAAGTCCATGACTTTTACTAAAAATAACCATAACAAACACTTTACCTTAGTTATAGTATACTGAATATATTTATGTACACCTAATGGTGTGTTCTCTGCAGCAGTTCACAATCCTTTCTTAGAAACAATGAACAAATTTTGTCTTTAGAAAACAGGCATAATTTGTTTGGCAGAGTCAACGTCATAGGGACCACGCTCTGACTCTTTTGAAGAATACACATAAGAACTGTGGAAAACTAGAACCTTTTGAACACTTCCAATGGAAAACGGAAATTCCCAGAAGGAACAGAGATGATAAAAAAACAGATTACTCACGATGACTGGGAAGCTTTCCTTCTCAGCAAATAGTCCACAACATCTGGGTCAGTCTCTAACAAACTAATTAGCACTTCATTCTGAAGGTCAGGGGGAACCTACAGTGAAAATAACATTAAGAAGTTAGTTGCAGAGAAATATCCTACAGCGTATTTCAATTTTTATGCCCATTTTAAAATACCAGACTTGTGCATGAAAATAAAATTATTTACATTTATATAAATAGTGTGTATAAATTGATATAATAAATATGCACACACTTGTACATAAGAGAAAATACGTACAACACAGGTATACATAGGACTAAAGACCACCTTGTATGTCAGTGTTAAGTGACCACTATCAAGTATCTTCTTGGTTTCCAATACAGGTCTTGACAACACCTAGGGATTTCAATGGGACTACCTGTGGTAGTAAAGCGCCAAAGCTCTGGTTTAAAGAACTCACATTTCCACTGACAAAGCAATTTCAAATAACTGGATTTCTTTTCTTTTAGCATCTGGAAAACTAAATGTGCACTACTAGATTATAAGGACATTTTTAGGGCATTTTTCTTACATATTTCCCAATCTCCTTTTTGTCTAGAAATTAGAATGTGGTTGTTGTATTATCTCCACACTTATCCAGTCTCTCTCGCACGCATGCATGCGACATTCTGAAGATGCAGTTCAAGGTCCATAAGCCATTTCAAGGCCTATTCTGTGACACTGTGAATATCATCCAATTTATCTTTGAATCCATATTTGAGGCACTGCATTATGATGTGTTGAATGGTTTGGATGTTCTCACCACAGTTGCACTAAAGGGAGTCTTTGATTTTCCACTTGTGCATCAAGCGACTACATCTTCTATGAGTTGTTCAGATGCGGTTCAGTGTGGTCCAAAGTCTGATGGCAGGTTGAAACCGTGAGGGTGGCTTGTTGGGTCAGTAGTAATATGCTTGTTTGGAATGGTAGATGAGGTTTGCCATTCTCTGGTTGGATCCAGAGACATGAGGTGATCACATATGCTTTTTTGCAGTTTCAGGTGTTGTTGTGGTATGTTATCCATAACCTGCTGGATGGGAAGCTCTGGGTAGTCTTCGGCATGTTTACATTCTCATGCTATGGCTATATCCTGACGGATAGCTGGAGATTCGATGTTTGCTAATAGAAAAAGCCATAGTAGAAGTATTGATTTTAAAGTTATCATGATGATTCGCATAGTCTGATTTAGCTGCCTATCTACAAGTTGTGTATGGCAGCTTCTTGTCCACACTGGGGCACTACACTCTGCAACTGAGTACACCAGGGCCAAGACCGATGTTCATTGCACCTGCATAGCTGATCCTGTTAACATTTGAATATTGTTGATGCGAGTCTTCACTTTAGAGGCTACTTTTTTTAGGTGGTCATGAAAGGTCAGTGTGTAATCAAGAATGACACTGAGATATGTTGGCTTTGGGTCATAACACAGTTTCACCACAAAATTCTACAGTAGTGTGTTTTGTGCAATTCTGATGTCAAGGTGGAAAGCAGAGACTACTGATTTGTCTGAATTTGGTCTAAGCCGCCACTTTTGGAAGTACGCCTCCATGATCTGAAGGTCAGATGTAAGGGTCACTTCAAGTTCTTTAAAGCTATGGGCCCAAGTTATGAGTGCAAATCATCAGCATATGCAAACTTCTGCCTTACTGTTTCAGGAATATTGATCATGTATACACTGAAGAGTGTCGGAGCAAGTACAGAGCCATATGGTAGACCATTTTTCAAAGTGCGTGGCTTGCGAGTTTGACCTCTGAGGTGTATGTGCATCATTCAGCTGCTAACCATGCAGTTCAACAGCCTGAGAATCCGCACACAGGGATCACTTCGGCCAATTTCAGTAGCAGACCTTCCTTCCAGGCTGTGTCATATGCTGCTGACAGATTGATGAAGACTGTACCAGTCTTGAGTTTTCACTGGAACCCTGTCTGGGTGTTTGTAGTGAGGGCCAGGAACCTGGTCGGAACATATTCTGTGTAGTCGAAAACCAGCTTGATTCCTGGATAGGTTGGTGCCCAATGGGCCCAATTCAGTTCAGTTATCCAATTATGTAATTTCAAAGGAAGCTGCTGGGTGCAAAGCACTTTGAAAATCAGGCCATTTAATTAGGAGCCTTAAATCAGGATTACCAAAGAGGCCTGAGGAAGTTAGGTGTCCAATTCCCACAGGGCAAAAGTGGGATTTAAGTGATGCGTAGGCCTTGGGAATTGGGCACCTAACCCCTTTGAAAATCTCAGAACCTAAGTAAGTGTCCATTTTGTTATACCGTACCTTTTGGGTCCCTTTGATACAACTGACCATGAAGTGCTGCTTGAACAGTCACAGTTGTTAGCAGAGAGAGGTGACAGTTATTTTGAAATGGCTCTTGTTGAAATGATACACCGGATAATATTGTAAGACTGCTTATCTACCCACAAGGTCCACCCACATGGAGTGTCATACAATTCCCTTCTCTCTCCTCCAATCCCATTCAGCATTTGCAGGGGCAGAGAATGTGGATATTTCTGTCTCATGTTTGTGAATACAGCCATCTTCTCTCCATTTCATCAGACCTGGCCAGGGCAGTTAAATAGCCTACACAGAATATAGCTAAAACTGTGACTTGGATGATGGTGAGCTGAGTCACAGTCTGTCTGGGCAAGATTGAGATTACGGTATCATAGAAACGTAAGGAAGGAACTTTGAGAGGCATCAAGTCCAGCCCCTTCCCCCCCACTGAGGCAAGACCAAGTAAATTTAGCCCATCTCTCACAGGTGTTTGTCCAAACTGTTCTTAAACTTCAGTGGCGGGGATTCCACACCTTCCCTTGGAAGCCTATTCCAGAGCTTAGCTGCCCTTATAGTTAGAAAGTTTTTCCTAATATCTAACAAATATCCCTTGCTCCAGATTAAACCCATTACTTCTTGTACTACCTTCAGTGGTCATGGAGACCTACTGATCACCATCCTCTTTATAGCAGCTCTTAACATATTTGAAGACTGTTATCAGGTCCCCCCTCAGTCTTCTTTTTCTCAAAACTAAACATGCCCAAATTTTTTAACCTTTCCTCATCCTCGTTTTCTAAATCTTTTATTATTTTTGTTGCTTTCTTCTGGACTCTCCAATTTGTCCACATCTTTCCTAAATGCTTTTTACTCTTTAAGACTAGTTAAGAAGTTGTGCCATCTTCTTCTGTATTTGCAGCTTGCCATAGAGATCTATGACCTGTCACCTCCAAACTGAATTACTGTAATGCACTTTACATGGAGCTAAACCTTAAAACCACTTGGCAACTTCAACTGCTGCAGAATCTGGCAGCTTGTCTTGAAGAGGTTGCAAGGAGCCGCTGATAGGGAGCATGTTGCACTAGTATTCAAGGATCTGCAATGGCTACCAGTGTGTTTTCCAGATACAATTTAATATACTGAAGTTTCAACTATCAAACCTTAAATGGGCTGGGTCCAAATTACATCGAAGAAATCATCGCTCCCCATGCAATGCTGTAATAGAGAAATCATCTAAGGAACCTGAACTAACAGTGCCTGATTTGTTCATGATGGATGGGTCTGGAAGCAGGACAGTCTCAGGGTATGTCTACAGTGCAATTAAAAACCCCCGGTTGGCCTGTGCCAGTGGACTTGGGCTCATGGGAGCTGTTTAAATGTGGAGTAGATGTTCAGGCTCAGGCTGTAGCCCGAGCTCTAGGACCCAGCAAAGAAGGGGGTCTCCTGAAGCTCAGGCTGCACCCCAAGCCTGAACATCTACACCACAATTAAACAGCCCCTTAGCCCGAGCCCCACAAGCCCAAGTCACCAGGCATGGGCCAGCTGTGGGTGTCTAATTGCAGCGTAGACATACCCTCAGTAAACTGTGCAATCTGCTTCAAGCCTCAGTTTGTCAGAGTTAAAAATCTAATGACATTAGGGTCAAGTTGCACAGTTCATTTGTTCTCCCAGGCATTTACTGGGAAACACGAATAGGATTCGTAACAGATTCCCTGGGGATGAGAGGGTGTTTGGGGAAGTATGTCATAATTATTATGAAACTTCAATATATATATACATGCACTCAAGCCACACAATGGGCATGAGTTTTAATAACAAAACCAAAAATGGAAAATAAATAAATAAATGTTCAATTAATTAAAATAGATCTAAAGTCTCTATGATAATTGTGACTGTCCATGCACAATTTTCTCTATTGCTTACATTTTGGATGTTTATTTATCAGTCCTTAAATAATTAATTTTCTTTTTACAGGAGTACCTTTTTGGAATCCTACTGCAATAACCTAGCCTTGTGACTTCTCAATTTATGTGGCCTTTGTGTAAAATGGAACTGGTTCTAAATACGCTTTGAGGGGAAAGCAGAGTTTGCTTCTTCCTGCATGCTTCATTGAGTAAGTAACATCAAGTTGCTAATCATAGAAGTATTCAGTAAACAGGACTTTGGCCAAAAAAAAAAAAAAAGTTTAAAGTGTCAACATTTTTCCTTACAAATATAAAACTAAAAACTGGCCCAAAACTCCAGTATATTTAGAAAAAAAAAGAATCTAAAAAATGAAAATGTATGTAGAATTTTAAGCAGGGTGAATGAAGCATCTTAAGCCTTGATCCTGCAACTGGATTTATGCTAGTGGATCTCTCATAACAGCCAAGTTTTATTTTGCTCTATTTATAATATTTTATGCAAATGTAATTAACTAATTTGCATATGAATGAATGATTTGCATACAACCATAACCCTACATTTATGGTCAACACACCCTTTCAGAACACTAAGATTTATAGAGTTTCAGGGCAGAAGGGACCTCCCAGATAATCTAGTCTAACCCCCATATATTACAAGCCAATAACCACCACCCAGCACACACAACCTAAACCCAGCAACTGAAATTAGACAAAAGTCTTACAGCTCCCAGGAGACTAAACTACTATGTGCCACAGGCAGAAAATAGGAGGGGCTGAGGTGCACCAATGCCCAAGGCCCTTGCAATGGCAGGAAACTGATTACATTTATTGAGTTATTTCCAGATATACTCAGGCAAGATCACAGGCAAACTAAAAAGAGGAAGAAAGAGAGTCAGTTACATCAGAAATATTGTCAGAGGGACTGGTGCACAGAGAAGAATGGAAGTTTTACACCTCTGTCATGACTGCAAAAGACGTAAGGAGGTGATCGACAACCTCTACATCAGAGATGTCCCTTGAAGAAGAAGATTCCAAGATGAACCCGGCAAGTGACCTGCACTCCACACCACAGAGAAAAATGAAAATCCTGCTGAGGGTGGGCCATAGAGGTGCACAAAACTTGGCAGTGGTGGTGGGGATGTACCGTGCAAAAGGGCAGTTGTGGCGTTGCTGGGGCTGTTGATAATGCTGGGGGCTGCTGAGAGGTGGGTGGGTACCAGGGCTCCAGGAGGGATGGGCCTGTTGGAATAGAAAATACATGGTGGTAGAGAGCCATCAGGTGGCTTGGGGTGGTGTGGCTGAGGATGCCTGAAGCTGTTATGAGGTCTCATCTTGCACTGTCTCCCAGTTGCTCATTCCTGACCTAGATCCAGCAGGGGGATCATGAAGAAGTGGCGCCTGGCTGCCTGCTCAGTGCGTGCCATAGTGGCCTCTAGCAATGAAAATGGGGAACTGCAGGCAAATGCCCGCTGCCTTGCTGCAGCTGAGCTAGACAGGTGAGAATTCACCTGAGATGCAGGAATGTGTAAAGAGGGGTGGTAAATGCATGACAGGTGGCAGCCTGAACTCCTGCACCCATGCAGAACTCCAATAAAGTCAATGGAATACGGTGTGGGTATATGGATCCACCTACTCGGATCCAATTGCAGAAATGGGGCCTTAGTTAGGGGCCTGGAAAACAGCTGTCCTTTATAGGTCCCTATACCATACATTTGCACATCTTAATTCCACTGTAATCAATGGGAGTTTGGGAAGCAAAATAAATGCACATTGAGCCCTAGATGGTGGTCAGAATATCTCTACTATACCAAATTCACTTTAGATTATTGGTATTAATCTGAATTACTAGAATCCATTTTAGAAATCCAAGCAGTCCATAATAATCTGGGTTCCTTCTGACAAACTATCTTTTTGACCTAGAAATAACTCAAAACCATTCTGAAGCCTGAGGCCACGGCCTAATATCACATTTTGTTTCTACTAGATTTTATTTCACAAATCTTGTTCCACTCTCAATGTTGAAACCAGTCATAGTGTTAAAAAAACCAAACCAAACCGAAACAAAACAAAAACACCCTGGCAGTAATGTACTGTACATTGTACGCTCTGGCTGCATGCTCTAGTCCAGCTGTTTCTTGATTTGAAAGTAGTACAAATGTCAAGCAATAACTATAAACAGCAGTCCTAGCCTTCCTCCACTCCCTGGGATTTGGATAACAATTTGCTGCTGCCTGATTGGGAATCATCAGAGCTTTGCTACAAATACATTTACAGGTCTGTTCCCACTAATCCATCAGCCTTGCCAAGGATGCAGTGTGCTAATTTCAGAGAGAACAAACAAAAAACATTTCACTGAACCCCAATAGGGACATTAACATTAAGATGAATATAGATCCATCGTGCTCCTATGAAACAATAAACACAAGCAGTTTGACACAATTGTACTTAAAAACAACTACTGACATGGGACATAGTTTCATTCCTGAGAACAGGCACACGAAAACAAACCACCCTGTTTGTTAAACCCTGGGAAGAGCAAAATCTCCAGAGATGCTTGTGTGTTGTACATTTCTGAAAGTTTCAGACCAACATATTTAAATGCTCTTCTTATGACTAGAGTAGGTTTAGCTTTTCCTTGCATCCAGCGATCCATTTACGACGGCATTCAGATGCACAGACTTTAATCTCACTCCAAAAGCTGAAAAGCTACTCCAGAAAACAAAAGAAAACTATTTCTGTTTTCCCTGCACCGAGTTTAACCTTCAGATAAAAATGCAAGCACTGAAGTGATAAAGGAATAAAACTGTCACAATTAAAAGAGTCCATATGCAGGCTAGTCGATCCCTAAACCCCACCCTTTCCACATTAAAAATCTGAATGCGTGCCGAGATGTGGTTGCTCCATAAAACGTTCGTACAGTGAAACAAAAATAATAATACATCAACATTTGTTTTATGTAAACTTGCCGCAACAAAATCAAGCAGCAGCTTTCACAGGAGCACGGCTCCATCACTTTTTTTTCCCTAGAAGGAAAAATATATCAGAAAAGTTCCTGAACTGTAAATGCAAAAGACAAATAAACCACTGTGTCAGTGGAACAAGAATAAAAAATAATGCACAGGATGTAATGGAAGGAAATACAGTATGAAAGAAAGGATGGAAAGAGACAGAACAGCTCATCTGATGCTATTATTGGACCTGGCAGGCAGTGCTCACTCTCACTTTCTCATGCCCTTCTCTCCCCACCTATGTCCAGCACTGCAGTATGTTCCACATAATGTTTGATATCACATTACAGGTTTTCCTATCTCCTGCCCTGGACTCTTCTCCCCAGATCCCATCTATGCTGCATCATTACAGGAGTTCCCTCTCTTTTGTCTTCCTGTTTTGAAAACTGATCACTAGTAGTACAATGCACGCTGCTTCTTTGTTACAATGGAAAACAAAACAGAACACACAACTATTCTTACATTTCTAAGACTAAGTTTTCTTTTTCTTCAAGACATTTGTGTGTATTTCATCTTCTGAAAATGAAGGAAAGATACCACTGACAATTCAGACCTCCATTATCCTGCCATTCCAGTTCAGAGGCTCTCTTAAGTCAAGATCATAAATCATGCTAAACTGAGTGATAATTTTGTAGACAACAGAAAAACAAGACAAGACACCAAGAATGTGATTTAACTAGGCAGCAACTTTATTAAATAACACATCTGGGAACTATGCAGCAATAACTTGTGCAGTGAAGATTACCCTTTCTTTGTAATCCAAGCTTTTCTTCACAGCCCAGAATGGTTCCCTTGGGCAGAGAGAAGGGCTTATAACTTCTCAATCTGGATGCCTAGGAACCAATAAGCTTATACGGCACCCCTTCTGTCCAACCATCCAGCCTCCCAAGAGTACCCCCGCCACACCTGTCTCTCCTCAAGCCAATGGGAGGGCGGGGGGTTGGCATCAATCCTTAAAGGGGCTAAAGGTTTCTCTTTCCTCTTTTGACTCAGAAAAAGCCTCCCAACCTCTGAGGTTGAGGGAGGAAGATTTTCATTCATTGCATTACTTTGCTGCACTGTTTAACTTGCAACTTAATAAGCAATTCCATCACAAAGAAGCAGAAAAAATCTTCTAGGAAATAACTTAGCATCTCTCTCTCTCTCTGTCTAGATATATACATTTTTTGTGCAGCTTAAACAAGGTTCCTTCTTAAACCCTTGAGAGAACCTGTTCAACGTTTCAGTATATACTTGCCAGAAGTTTTTTATCTACCCATTTTTAACATTTAAGCCTTATTACAAAGCTCTCTCCCTAATGTAAGAATATGTAGCCTGCTTACCAATTGCACTCAACCAATGCTAATCATTCCTTCGTATAACAATGTCTGCATAATTTATTTGAACATAGTTCAATTCAACTTCTTGGCAACACCATCTAGGATATCCTGAATTGAAGAGTTAAATGCAAAATCAGTTGGTGTCATGTTAAGAAACATCCACCTACCATGAAAAGGGTTTCATAGTTTTCAATCATCTTTTGTACAACAGCAATTATAGCAGTGCTCTCCTCAGCTCGGGCTGAACTCTGAACTGTGAATTCTTTGTCTGTAGACTTCTGCTTGTGCAACAAGTTAGGCCCAAATATGGTGGCCAGGTTAAGTGATGTCATTTTGTTCCCAGTAACCTAGAAGAAACAGAATACAAATTAGTAGGATGGTTTCTCTGGCTATGAATGATTAGTTGGGGCTCTCTCTCTGACCTTTTATGTCTCTCCTTAAACAGACAGAGGGGCCTCTGTAGAGTGACATATGGCACTTCTATGCTTCCTTGAAAGAAGTTCATTGCTTACGCAACATTCTCCTCCCACAAAGCCCCAGGAGTTGAAGATTAGGACCTGAAATCTAACTCTATAGCCCCAGCAAAGTACTGCCACCCTAGGCCAATGAGTTGGTCCCCAATGCTACTCTGAAGCACGTGTGCTTCCAGGTGGATGGAGTAAATAAAAGCCCATATGTCCCTCTGTACAAGATCCTCAAGATACTGAAATAACTGATGATCATGCTTATTACTTTTATTAATCTTTCCCTTGTTTGTTTCTTGAACAGGACCAATTCTTTTCACCTCTATTCTTGTAGTCATCTCATCTTGGGTAAAGTAGCAGACACAGAATAAGAACATGACTAGACTAAAATTCTCTGAAAAAATGTGTCATACAAATGACTAAGGACAATTTTCCAATGTCAAATTGCATGGAGTGGAGGTCATTCAGTTAGCTTTCTCTACGTGCCTCCATCCAGCTGCTATTCTGGGAACCCAGGAAAACCTGCCAGGACTTGACTAAACTACACTGCATATAAATTCCAGCCATTGACCAAATGGATTTTTAGGGAGAGATTTTGAGGTGGAAGCGGAGAAATACGCATATTCATTATTTTTTCACACATCTGAACTCTATTCGACTAATTCATTAAAACAAGGGAGAAAAGCACAAAAGAGTCCGCAAAACTAGCATTCCAAAATATAATTACTCTTTCAAATACTATTTCAAATTCATCCAGTTGGCCACTTACTTTATGTACATGCTATAATTGGTTAAAGTTCTATCTTGTTGAGTTGAATTCTACTGCATGAACACCTTGGTTAAAAATAAGCATTTTCTTTTATAAATAAGATGTTTACGCTCCAACCTTGCAAAGACTTGTGCACCTAATTAACTTTGTGCATTCAAGTAGTCCTATGGAACTAGGTATTTGCATAAAATGAATAACCTGTATAAGTCTTTGCAGGACTGGTGCTTTAATAATTAATAAATAACTTAAATATTTAACTGTTAGCAGAATAATATATTATCTACGACAGATGCTCCATTACACACACAGTCCCTGACTCTTACAATGCTGCCAGGATGGTTTACATGAATTTGCCTTGTCACAGTACAGCAATACCATGCCATCCTTACTTCTCCACAGCTGCTGGCCACGGCGCTGCCTTCAGAGCTGGGCGTCCAGCCAGCAGCCACTGCTCTCTGCTCTGCTAACTATGAAGGCAGTGCCGCCGCAGCATAGAAGTAAGGGTGGCAGTACCATGCCTCCCTTACTTCTCTGCAGCTGCTAGTGGCAGCACTGCCTTCAGAGCTGGGCGTCTGGAGACTGTAATTCCTGGGGGAGACCAGATTTCATGGTCCGTGATGTGATTTTCATGGTCGCAAATTTGGTAGACCCCTAATTATTGTGACTGTAGTTTTCCACCAACTACTAATTGAGCATGCAAATAGCAGCACTTAAGAAGGGATTTTCAAAAATACCTAAGTGCCATAGGTGTACAAGTACTATTGACTTTCAGTGGGATTTATGCTCCTAAGCCCTTTAAAGGCTTATGAAAAATCCACCTGTAGACATCCAAATATCTGATTGCATTATTTTAGGGTTCCTCAAGAGGCTACAGCTAGAAGCCATAAATAATTAACTATCAATAATAACCGTGCTTTTCACCCAAACACCTCAAAGTGCTTTACAAAAGTACGTGTGTCATGGAATAGGATCCACAAAGGTACTTGGCACCTAAACCCCAGACTTCAGTGCCTAAGTTCTGGTTTTGGCTCTACTTTGATGATCCACAAACCTTTCAGCAAACCCTGAAGATGCCTAAACTCACTTAGTACCAAAGTTTTCAAAGTAGAAGTTCCCTACGCACCTAAGTTTCTGCCTTTGAGCTTGTGCACTGCTGTCTATGTTTAGGTGTCTGGACACCTATATCTCACCTAAGGCCCAAAACAATTAAGTTGCATGCTGAGCCTGATTCATTAGGTGGCTCTGAGCACGCCTACCAGATTGGGTCCCGTCTATCAAAATCCAGTTGGAGGAGGTTTCCACTTTATAACTTTTATCCCACTGGTTAAAGCACTCATCTGGGACATTTGAGACTTGGATTTAAATTTCCTCCTCTGACAGAGGGAGAAAAAAGATTAGAAAAAGGGTCTCTCATCTGTAACCACTGGGGTAAAAATAAGGTCAGCAGAGGCCCTTTCTTTGGTCATTTTATATGGCAAGTTTAACCCCTTCCCATTCATCAATCACTAGCAGAGATAGGCATCTAAGTCCAGGCTGCAGGGAAATGTCCATCTCTGAAAGAGGGGAGGGGCTTAGCATACACCCCTCCCCTCAGCATCTTCCACTGCCTAGCTTAGGCAGCCCTGCATAGCATGCTGGCTTTTGTGGATTGCATTCTTAGGCACCTATTTCTCTCCATTCATTGTATAAGGAGCCTGGGTGTCTAGCTCAGGCTTTGGGGATTGCAATGTTCTGTGATTTTTTCTAACTGCCTAAAAGATCGGAGTTGTGCAATGTCTAAGCTCCTTCATGGATCCCATCCTGTTTTATATACGGGAACCATGAGGCAGAGAGAGGCGAACTGATTTGCCCAATGTCTCACTGCAAGTCAGTGGCAGAGTCAGAAATAAAAATCAGGTCCTTTGACTCCTAGCCTTTTTTTCCATATAAAATAATGGGATGAAACTAAACTAGGAAAAAATTAGGCTGGATTGAATTAGCTATTTCTTAACAGTAAAGTCTATTAGGCTGTGAATCTCCCACAGGAAGTGGTGAATGCCTCACTGACTGAGTCATTTAAAAACTAAAACACACAACAGTCTCAGGACTATACTGCAGTAAACAACTGAATTTCAAGAGGGAGGACAATACTGTGTCTATTGCATCCTTAATGCTTATGATTCTAGGGTCTCTGTTTCTTATCTTTATAAATATGTCCTTAGACCAGAGAGTAATGGAAGCCAAAGAATGTGAATGATATGAACCTACCTCCTGGCCATCTTTGTCTGTGCTGTCTTCTGCATGGCTAGCCACCGTAGAGAGGAACTGCAGGAGTCTGTGTAGAGTGTCGCAGTTACAGGGAGGTAGAAGATAAATAAGAAGCTGTAAGGTGCTTAGTTGTTCATCGGGCTCTAATACTAAGAGGGAAAAAGAAAAATCTAAGAAAAACATTGAAATTAACCTAAATGCAAGGCACATACACTCTGTAGAACGCCAGCTAAAAGAATAATATAAGAATAGACTTGTTTAAGAAGTTTACTGACCATATATTTTCCTAGGTAGGTCAATACAACTTTAAACACATATCAGATGCACAAAATATTTCTATTCTATTCTGTAATTCTGTCTCAGCCAATAGTGGAGTTATAGTATTACTAGCGTCAGCTATCTCAGATTTAAACTCCACTGAAGTTATTGGTGGGGAAAAAAGTAGGATTCGCCTTAATGTACCTTACAGTCACTTTTATTTTTTATACTGGATATTGGGGACTGCATGTGCCGGCATCCAGGAAAATTTTAATTTTAAAGTATTCCATTCATATTTATGCTTTAACCATTTTTAATTAGTTTTCGTACAACTTTCTTTCTTTGTTTCTAGGAAACCTGAAAAGCAGTAAGGAAGAGCATAGAAATTCTGCATTGTCTGTAACCTGTTTATACTTCTAAAATGTAATGCTAGTCAATAGCAGAGATAGGCCTGTAGCAGGACCTCAAATCTGAAACCCACAGATAGATCTGAGTACACACATGAGTTTGTAGCTTGAACATCTCTCTTATATGGGCTAAATTTAAACACTCAAAAATCTGGGAGAGCTTGAATTCACATTTGCAACTTGAGCCCGCAAATGCAGGAGTATTTTGAAGCACAATTGTGAGGCCCATTATTTGTCATGAAATTTGAATCTGGATCCAAGTTTTGGAACTGGGGTTTCAGCCTATGTGACAGGGTGGTGTCCACTGGCCAGCCTACCCCCTCACGTGACTTGGCTCTTTAAGATTTGAAAGGTCCAACATGTATATAAGGACCTAGGGGTTATTGATAGAGAGGAAGCATTCCTGGGAATAAGTGGTGCTTGGGAGAAAATCTCAAGGAGCTCTGCGGAGAGGGAAAGGCAAGGCTCCCCTTTCATCCAACCAACAGGGAATGAGTTAGGTTTAAGGAGAGAGTTGATAACTTCCTGAATTACACAGCTCCAGAAGGAGGGCTTAACTTCCTATATTATAGAGAAGCCGTGACTTTTTGAAGTACACCCTGCTCCAGGAGGAGGACTGGGGACTCCTGGCTTGAGAAGAGAAGCGATAACCACTTGAACTACCCGGGCTCCAAAGAAGCAGTCCTGAGGCCCAGTGCTACACAAGACGAACAAAGAAGTGTGAGCTGAGGAGGGATGAAAGACTTTTTGTTTGTGTTAATGCAGGACTATTGTTGAAGGAAGTATTTATTTTGATACTTAGAGTACCTCAGAAGGGAACTGAACTTCCAAGTGTCCAGGCCAGAGGCTAGATCATGGAAAACCCAGACAAAGGTGACCAGCAGGAGGAGGCAACAAAGGGGAAGACTAGCAATCAGCCTAGGGCTCTTAAATAAAATGTTGTTAGTGGCCTTGTGGAGCATGTAGAACTGAGCTGCTGGAAAAAACACTAAAAGAAGAGGCTGTAAATCTCACAGAGAGTGTTGATGAAGGCTGTGTAAAGTTCTCTGGTCAGAAGTGGATCTGGCATGTCTCGTAGAAATTCCTTTAATAAAGCAGCAACATCATGTATACTATGTTCTTCTTCTAGCATAACATCTACACCACGGTCAAACTCGTCACGTAACTGGAAAAAATCATGACAAAAGAACAGTCACACCCCAGCATCCTCATTAATATAGTACATTCATTACATCAGAGAACATATTTTTAATATATGGATTTACCCACATTAACATTTCATGTTCGCTGTTCCTGGGAAGGGCAGGCACACAACCCACATCTAGCTGCTGACTGTTTCCATTGTTATACAGAATCCATGGTATGTGCCAGATTCATAAAAAAAAAAAAAAAAAAAAAAAAGGGGGGGGGGGGGATATTTTGTTTTTCAATTAAAATATGGCATTCTTTTATCAAAAATGGTATACAAATGAATTTAATGCTCATGAAACTGAGAGAATAATAGACTGGCTGCCACCAGTTTTAGTAAGGGTACATGTGATACACGGTTTCCCCATAAAGCCTTGCTTCATTATCCCTGCTATTCAGTTCCTCAGTCCTTCAGGAGCAGAGAGAGACTGTAAGTCATGCAGCATAGTGTAGCGATTTTCATAATAGCAATAAATAACTAAGAAGAGGCCAACAGTGAAATTTCTCTTGTCATCTGAGATTGCATTGGAATCCAGGTTTCTAGAAGTGAAGTTTGTGAACACATTGTGGCACCTGGCCCTGATATTTCCTACTCCTCCCAGCCTTTTATTTATCTTCATAGAGTGATCACCATTAAAAAGTCAACATCCCCAAAGTGACTTCATCACAGCATTTGAGTTACGACTGCTGTCTCTAGTCACAATCACTCTCAGGAGCACAAGAAATGAGCAAGTCCAGCACTGTTGGAAGCAGCAGACTTGCCAAAGGGAATATGGTGAGTCTAAGTCACTAGCCCTGCCTCCTACATTGCCAGTTTTGCATAGGGAGTGCACACTGAACCCTGTACAAGGTTATCACAGTCCCCTTTCCAGTGTGCCTGCTTCCTCAGCACACACAGAAGTATTCTGCACGTGCCTTCTTCAAATGGAATGCTCTTCCTATTAGTCTTGTATTCAAAGTTGAAACAGAGATTCATGACATTGTGTTTTCTAGAAGTACAGTACTTCAAACTTTTGCTGGTATGCAGGGGAGTTCCAAATATTTAAATCATCCCAACGACTAATTATAGGTAAATGTGGCTCAAAACAAGAAACGAGGGTCCCCCCTCCAACCTACTTGTAGTGGGAGTGAGGAGTATATAGGCGAATCAGAGACAAGAGCAGGCAAATTACCAGCAGAGTATGTGCTTACATTGATCTTAGTCTTGAGCAATGGCAAATCATGTAAATGAGATGTGTGTGGCAAAATGCCACATTTTCTAATGCAAACTTGGGAATGTTTAAGGGCTTGGCATAAAAACTGGGGTCTGTTTTTCACTATGAGCCTTGCTATTAAATATGGGATTCCCACACTTGAGCATGAAGTCTAAATCAGTCAATTTGGTCTTAATCAATTATAATTACACTTTCCTGCCCATGTGACCCTGCCCTTGTGGGTATCATTTTTCCAGCTGCGGACTTCAAGGGACACTATTCACAATCCAATGCCAATCCTCAGACTGAGTGGCAGAGTTAACATGGAGCATTATACGTAGAGCTGAGGAAATTGATTTTTTTGGTTTAATGGCAAAACCAAAAAAGCCAAAACGACCTTATTCTGGTTTATTTTAATTGACATGTCCAAAACAAAATATTGACTTGAAATGATAAATTCTAAACAAAATGGACCTCACATGATGGTGCAAAGCATTACCACTACTTCTAATAATAACACCTAGCTCTTACATAATGCTTATGATCTACAGCTCACACAAGGTCACCAGGGTGACCTTCAAAGTGATGTTGTAATTAATAGAACATCAGATGTACATTGTCCATGGAATTTTTTCAGCTTGAGATATAATACAAGCAGTGTAAAAAGGCAATGTCTTTTCATTTCTCTTTAACAGATCTCTCAGACACATTGCCTTTTATTACAGTATATTCACCAGACTTCAGGAAGCATACCTGCTAAAGATTAAACAATAGCTTCCAGTTCAGGATTAAGAGATGACAGATAAAATGGTTTATATATTTGCAGTTGCTTTAAAGCTTCCTTCCCTGCTCAACAACCCAAGAAAATCCACTGCCACACAAAAGCTCTCACTTCAGAAAACCTCTGTTCACCTTGTATGCAGGAAGGCCTATGAACAGCTGCAGAAGCACAACTAAAAAAGAGTTTTTCAAAAGCCTCCTATGGTACAGAAAATGGACAAAATTTTAATTGAATCCAGACCTTACATTTCCCCCCTCTCTGTGTTCACGTTAACAGCATTTATTATTGTTACTGAAAAAGCTCAAGACATTTCCACGTTGTTTAATAAAATAGGAGTTAAGTTAATTAAATAAATTAGTTAACTTTAATACATAAATGCCAAACTGTTTTGCTTTGCTAAATTCTGAACGCTCAGTAAAAGAAAAAACAGGTAGCAAACGACTTTCAAAGTGGGGGTTAGCTTATTGCCTAGCTAATGACTGCACAGCCTCTGGGTTATTCCATGGGCACGATATGATTGTAGGTTTGCAATTGCCTTTGTTTAAACAACAGATATTTTGTAGTTAAAGCCTGTAGCTCAAATGGTAACTTATTTTTCCATGACTTCGCCAATTTAGTGGGTGATCTGTACACTGTCTTGTTAGAAGAAAAATGTTTAATTTCTCGGCACATAGCCCACTCAGTGGTCAGAACTGGCATACAGGAGTCTACAACTCTAAGGGATATTGAATCCTGCCTTCCAGAATGTAGAGAGCAGAGCTAGACTGACAACCCCTCTCAGGCCAGCGCTGTGTCGTGTAGGACCTCATGTTTTCAGGATCTGGAGCTCCTTCTTTTGGTCTTTTATACCATATTCTTTACTATGATGCCTCCTTGTAACTGTACTGCTCTACCTCCAAACTTAGCATAATTAGCAGATGTTACAAGGCTATTCTCTTTCACGCATCTTTTATGTGTGTGTGGCTGCTGGGAGGGAGTGTGAGAGTTAACTCCCAACTCTGTCTTTATCATTGGACCCCCATCATGCAGAATCTTTGCTTTCCAATGTTTGGCTGAGACTGGGACTTGGATGGGAATGAACTGATTGAAATGTAATAGGGGTAAAAGAAGTGATGCTTAGGAGAAGGGATTTGAGGGTCCAAGAGGTCGATTTCTCCCTATATAATTTAATACCCTGAAACTTTTGTGCAAGAGATTTGCCATTTGGCTTTACTTTGTGATCTTCAAGATTCTGGAATCTTAGACAGAATTGGCAGCCAAGATCACTCTCTCCAGTCACTCTAGGTTTTTGTAAACTTTTCTTTCAAATTGAAACATTATCACTGTAGTAGACTATTCAAAATCTCACGCTCTACACTACTTCTTCTGGTGTGAGATGATCCAGACTATACTGAGATTGCTAACCTGCTGAGACCCTCATATGAATTTCACCAAAGGTGAAGGTGGGCAGTTAAGGTTAGACAGAGTGAGGAAGCAATTCTTATTTGACCATTTCTGAACTTCGAAAAATCAGCTTTAGTTCAATATTTAGATTAAAGTTCTTGTTTTCTCTAAGCTGTTTTGCTCCTTCCTGACTGGAAGGGGACTGTAGACAGCCTACTCAGAGCTATCATAGATAATACCCAAATACCATAAAGTCACTTCTACATAAAACCCTAATTTCATCAGCTCTGGTAGGGGAAAAAATAATCACATTACCAGAAATTCTATAAGTGAATAGTCAAAAACAGTCAAGTTCATGTAACTCACCTGTCTTACTCTCTTTTTTGAGCTTCCAACTCTGAATATTCCCACTGTCTGGAGACCTGCAAGAATATCATATTAATAGACTGTTTCACTGTTTAAAACTCTGCACTGAAACAAGAGCTGTCTGGGCTATATGCATTAGTACCATCATTTCTCTAACCACATGCTTACCCAGCTCAGGAAACTTAAGATGCCTTGGGACATGCAGTTTCTCAATTTAATCAAGCATTTAGATTACCTGACCTGCAGAACTGCAGCTCAGTGCCACTTTTTGTGTCATCTTTTCAGGAAATGTCAGTGCTACATCAGCAGGCAGACAGACAGGTGGATGTTTTGGTTGTAACTCTGCCAAGGGGCAGTACATCCAGGAGTGACATCAGAGGAAGGAGAGAAGCAGGAGAAGTGTCCAAAGCTGCCAGAACTGGGACACGAGGTCGGTTGGGGCACAGGGGGTAGGTCGTAGGACACTTCTGGCAGTCTGGGGTTTTAGGATTCCCACCTGGCTTTGTGTGTGCCTCTGCAAACAAGGCTGAATGTTTTCCTGCAGTGGCAGGGGAAGGACGGCATTTAGGCTGAGCAAGAGCTGTGAAGAACTCGACCTGAGAGGTGGACGTAGGTGAGACTGGTGGGGGAGGAGGTTTTTTATCCAAGGGGAAAATGAGAATGTGATACGCTGTACCCCATGTTACACCATTCTGGTGTGATTTGTAGATTATTCATATTCACCCTTACAGTGTAACTGTGCATTGTCTGATGCAACGTATGCCACGTAAGGAATGCTCATGACACACTGAACATTACTGTTATGGTAGCATGTTTCCTGCAATGTCACACACATGTACAGATATGAAACTGCTGTGTCATATCCCCAAACGTGTGTCTCTCGTGGCTTGAATAGATGCAGATGAACACAAAACTGTGTTTTCACGCCCAGCAGAGGCATGCATACAGGAACAATGGACTGGCCTAAGCACCGGTGAGCACTTTGGCTCAGGTGGAAGAAATCATGCCCATTACTGGACAGGGCCAATCACCTGACCCCAGGGGGTGTTGGGGAAACTTGTTAAAAGCTGAGACGTCTTTGTCTCGGGGTCTCCCCTGGAATGAATCTTCTAAACACCACCAAAGACTGAGAATCCACCCTCGGGGGCAGGGGGCGGGGGTTGGAGCCTGGTTGTTAGAGGCATCACATACAGCCTGCGTGGTAAGCTGAACACAGACTGAAATATTAATTTAGGAGGCAAGTTATCTTTTAGTTGATTGTGACTAACATCCTGACGCATTATTCATCTTTTGATTTATATTAATGTGACTTAGATTCAGTTAAAATCTTGCTGTAGTCAGTAAACTTATTTGTTTGCTTTATCTAAAACAGTGCATGTGGATTGAGTATGTGCAGAGACCTCACCTAGAGTGACAGAACTGGTGTATATCAATTTCTTTGATAAACTGACGGACAAATGGAAATGAGCTTGCAGGGTGCAGTGTACAGCACTGAACCCTGCAAGATGGCACTTCCCAGGGTTGCATCTGGGATTGGGGGTGTGTGCTGGGAGCCCATGAGTGGATGTCCAGAAGTGCTCCTTCACTAGAACAGGAACCAACTACTTGCAGGAGGCTGGGCGTGGGCTGATCCAGGAGTGGGTAGTTCACACAGCAAAGCAGGGTAAATTGGGGCCCAGGAGTGAGGAATTGGGGTGACACAGCTACACACCAGTCCAGATTGCAGAGGGGAAATGTCAAGGGAAGAATTGTATTTGTATTTTTGGCAGGTTGCTTTTTTGCTGTCAGTCAGTCTGGTCACTTAAACTGTGAGCACAACGGGCAGAGGCCTTTAGGTGCTACCAGAATATAAATAATTAATAATTTTTGCTGCTGTATGATTATTCAGGAGATATTCACTCACAGGCTGGTGAACACTAGCAATCAAAGAACTTGTCTCACCTTATAAGCCAGTTGTTCTTGAGTGATAAGAATTTGAGATCAAAATAATAGTGGGTCAAATGCCTAGGTAAGTAATGTTATTACCATGAAGTGGGTTAAATTATGCTATAAATGGGTTAAAACTGTGTATCAACTAAACATTATAAGAACGTGTGTACATGTTTCTTTGAGTATATAATGTTTGTCTACATACATGAACCCTAATAAAAAAAAAGTATCTTTCTAGTTAAAGCAAAATGAAATACACTTACCATGTTTTTCTAAATGCTGGCAGCAGCTGTCTACAAGCCGGGGAACCTGTCTATAAATAGGGTTCAGACTTAGTTTCTTATCCCTTGCCTTTTCTTTCTTGCTTTGAGCTTCAGCTGGCAAAGAGAGCTGTAGAGCTTCTAGCAGTCGTGATTGATTGTCATCAAGATCTGTAATAGAGTCCACAGACATTGCGCCCTGTAAAGTACACACACATGTACAATCAGAAAGGATGGAAACAACTAAACAGCTCCCTTTCCCCAAGAATGTATCTAAAGAAGTCTTTTGACCATTGATGTCATATGTTAAATAACACATATACAAAGTGCTCCTGATTCTCCACTGCATGACACTTTTTTATACCAATGGAGTTATACCAGCATAAAATCAGTGTCCTGGAGTGGAGAATCAGGCCAAAAGCCCAATTCACTGTGATTCTGCACTTTGTGTAATAATCTATACCAGTGCAAAGTGGGTATAAAACAGTACCAAATGTTTTACACCCACTTTGCATTTATTTTTACTGGTGTAATTGCATAAAGTGCAGGACAATAGTCAATCAAGCCCAATGTGTATACGTGCATTATCCATATAAACATATACATGGGTGTGTATGTATATATACATGCTTTTTTATTGGGCCCGCATCACTATTTTTCCTGCAGCTTGTGTAATTATCCCAGTGAAAATAAATGAGAAGTCTGTTATACACACACACACTTCATATACATAGACACATCTCCAAGACTTCAGATAACTCTGCACGATCCAGCAATTATTTTTGAGTTGTGAAGGGATCTGGGACAGGCGATGGAGCCATAATACATGGAGCTCTTTCTTTTTGGCAATTCTGTCTTTTCTATTTGAAATATTTTTAAAAAACATTTAACGTCTTAATAAAATCATTAAATACATACATTTTTGAGCTAGAGGAAGACACAACCTCTCATCCATTGAAAAAGGCACAAGAGATAAAACACTTCTAAAATCTGACACCTAAATATGAAGGTCAGCTATTCCCAAACACAAAAATCCCTAGGCAGTGTTGCTCTTGCCATGTTGGCCTAGAGCATTAGGGACACAAGGTGGGTAAGGTAACATCTTTTATTGGATGTTTTATCCAATAAAAAGTACTACCTCACCCACCTTGCCTCTCTAATATCCCTATAACATTATTACATAGGCTCATCCTGTTTAAATAGACTCCATAGACTCATCCTGTTTAAATTCCTTTGTTGGGTTACAGTTAAGCTTGTAAATCATAATTAAATTTAAAAAACCAAGTTTTTTAACAAAGTGCAACATCATAATGTTTTGGTTTAATTCCATTGACGTTTATTTGCAATCTTAACTGTTTCTAAATTAAGGTTGGTATGGTAATTTCCTTTTTTATTTATAGATTATTTTAAAACCTTGATAAAAAAACATCTACAGTAAATTGTTATTTTTTGTCTATTACAGAGAAAATATTTTATTGTAACTACAAATGTAGTGTGAAGGAACTCAGTGCATGATGTTCTATGGAACACAAGGCAATGTAGAATTCAAATTGAATACTCTGCTGGAAACCCTTGTACTTTTTTAAATGCAAGATACTCTGCTGACAGGGTATACAAATTCCACAATCTGTGTTGGTGGAAGGTGTAAGCCCATAGAACCTGAGCAGTTCAGCTGACAGAAATTTAAAATGTTGCTGCTACAATTCCTTGCCAGCCCATGACTGAACTTTATAAATGTTTCTAGCCCATGGACAAACTTATAAAGTCCACTGGGACCTGACTGAATGTTAAAATCTTTCACTAATACATCTAAAATAAGCATCTGACCTTATCAGAAATAGTCCTGTTCCTACAGCTCAAGGAAGACTTTTTGAATAAAACAACCTTGAAGTTGCTAGACCAATTATTTTTTCGAGATTCGGTTTTACAAAAATAATTACAAGAACTTTCATAAAGTCAACTTCACCTCAATTTTCAGTTTCACTCCCTCAGAAATGATTTGTCTGACTCCCCTCAATTCCTCCCAAAGCAAAAAGATAAAGATTTACTGGCTAGAAACCACAAATACAAAACTGCAAACGGAAATTACTTTTTTTTTTGAGGATTTTGGACACAGGGGGATTCCAAATTGGGCTTACAATGGAGAGCTTGTTCTAAAACACCAACAGTGTAGGATGAGATTTTCAAAAATGTTCAGATTTGGCTGAACTCTGCTTCTATTGAAGGGCATAGTAAAATTCCCATGGACTGCAATGGGAGCAGATTTAGGTTAAAACTGAAAGCTATTGAAAACCCCCACCCACAATCACCATTACTACTGCAGATCCAGTAATCTATTTCATTCTGCCATCTCAGGAGAAAGTTTATTCCCATTATACAACTTGGGTAATAAAAGAGACAGGACTGTGCTCACACTATTTCAGTGCATTTTGGCATAGATAACATATTAATATGGGGCCAGAATCATAAGCATAAGCAGGTGAAAGCTCCACTGAAGGCAATGGAGTTGCACCATCTAATGACAATAGCCTTTTTGGCCCACAGACTCTAATCTGTAGGATCCCATCACAAAGTTCCTACAAATAAAAAGCAACAAAGGTGGTTTCAGTTAGACTCCTGATGGATTAATGTCCACAGCGCACGCCCCAACATCACCACACCTGGCACTAAGAGGTGCCCTTGTCAGGAGCTTGAGCAGAGAGGCCAAGAATTGACTAGAGTATGTAAAATTAATAACTTCCATTCCTGGCGATAGTCCCTCCAGGTCAGTGTTGAAGCACATTAGCAGGTAATGACAGGATTGCACTGCTGCTTGTATCCTCAATACATACTTGACCATTTACTTTGATATACAAAATGGGAAAAGAAAAACAAGGTTACTTACCAGTAACAGATGTTCTTCGAGATGTGTTGCTCATGTCCATTCAACTATAGGTGTGTGCATGCCTCCGTGCACGGTTACCCGGAACTCTTTTCCCCTTAGCAGATCCCATAGGTCCAGCTCCGGTGACCCTGGAGCCCCGCGCACATGCCGCGGTATATGAGGTACTGCCTGCCCTAAGCCCCCTCAGTCCCTTCTATCTGCCAACTCTGGCAGCGGGGACGGGGGTTGGGTTGTGGAATGGACATGAGCAACACATCTCGAAGAACATCAGTTACTGGTAAGTAACCTTGTTTTCTTCTTCGAGTGCTTGCTCATGTCCATTCCACCATAGGTGACTAACAAGCAATACCTTTGGAGGTGGGTCGGAGTTACCGGTGAGCTGCCCTCAGCACCGCTCTGCCAAATCCCGCATCCTCTCTCACCTCTCTCTCGATGTAGAAGACCAGGGCTGGTCTCAGGTCCAGCGAATCCCATCTCCTCTCCTCCTCCAAACTGTGCTGTTTGGGAAAAAACAAGGGGAGAAAAATATCTTGATTACAATGAAATTGGGAAACCACCTTGGGCAGGAAGGCTGGATGCGGCCTCAAACTGCACCTTATCCTTATAGAATATTGTATAAGGCAGCTCCAAGGTCAAGGACCTAATCTCAGAGACCCTCCTAACTGAAGTAATGGCCACCAAGAAGGCTACCTTCCATGAAAGCATGAGCAGAGGGCATGAAGCCATGGGTTCAAAGGGGGGCCCCTGTGAGTCTTGAGAGGACCAGGTTGAGATCCCAGGGAGGCACCGGGTCAGACCTGCAGATAAAACCTCTCCCCCTTGAGGAACATGACCGATATGGGATGGGAAAACAGGAATCTCCCCTCTAGCGGCTGATGGAAGGCTGAAATGGCTGCCAGGTGAACCTTCAGCGAGACCAGCACCAGACCCTGGAGCTTTAGCTGAAGCAGATACTCCAGAATCACCTGTATAGGTGAGAGGCTGGGAGGAATACCCTGGGACTCCGCCCAACAGGTAAACCATCTCCACCCGATACATGACCTGTGTAGAAGGCTTCCTGCTGCGAAGAAGAACTTGTTGGACCTGCACCGAGCAGGCTCTTGCTCCCTCCGTCAGCCACAGAGCCTCCAGGCCATGAGGTGCAAGGAATCCAGGTCTGGGTGCAACAGGCGACCATGGTCCTGGAATAGAAGGTCATGCTGCCTCCGGAGCTCCAGGGTTGGGGCGATCAACAGGTCCAGCAGCATGCTGAACCAGTGCTATCTCAGCCAGGCTGGAGTGATGAGTATGTCCGCTCTGTCCCTCTTTATTTTCAGCAGGACCTTGAACAGGAGCGGAATGGGCGGAAACACGTACATGAGGGTCCCCGTCCAGTCAATGAGGAAAGTGTCAGAAATCGACCCGGTCTCCCAACCCTGGAGCGAGCAGAACCTCGTGTTCCAGACCAACACGAACAGGTCCAGTTGGGGAATTCCCCACTTCCGGAAGATCATGGCTGCCACCTCTGGGTGTAGCGACCAGTTGTGGCAGGGTAGAAACGACCTGCTGAGGCGACCTGCCTTGTCATTCCTCATTCTCAGGAAGTGAGAGGCCGTCAGGAAATCGTGCCTCATTGCAAGGTCCCTCAGATGAATAGCTTCCTCGCAGAGGGTTGAGGAGCGCACCCCCCTGCCTGTTTATGTAAAACATGGCTGTGGTGTTGTTTGTCAGCACCTGCACCACTCTGCCTGTCAGGAATCGGAGGAACACCTTGCATGCTAGGTGAATGGCCCTCAGCTCCTTCACGTTGATATGCAGGAGCCTTTCCTCCCCCGACCAGAGCCCCTGAGTGCCTAGGTTGGCATTGATGTGGGCTCCCTATCCTACGTCTGACGCACTGGAAATTAGGGTGACCGACAGGACCAGTTCTCTGAATGGAACGCCTTTCATCACTGCCCTGGGAGTCCGCCACCAGTTTAGGGAGGCTAAGATGGGCGGGGGAACTGTGACCACCCGGTCCAATGGGTATCTGCTCATAACATATACCAAGGCCAACCATGCCTGAAGCGGTCTGAGCCTCAGGCAAGCCAGTCTCACTATGTACTTGCAGGCCACCATGTGGCCTAACAGCTGTAGGCAGTACCTGGCTGTTGTTGTGGGGCATCGGTGCAGCCGGGAAATGATAGAGACCATCGCCTTGAAACATGGGTGAGGCAGGAAGGCTCTGGCCTGGGAAGCGTCCAGGGTAGTCCCAATGAATTCTATGCATTGCACTGGGGTCAATGTGGACTTCTGTTTGTTTACGAGTAGCCGCAACCCGCGGCACAGAGAGCAAGTGAGGGTCACACTTTCCTGCACTTGGGACCTGGACCTGCCTCTGATCAGCCAATTGTCCAGGTAAGGAAAAATGTGCATACCTTTTCGTCTCAGGTGGGCAGCCATTACCACCATGCACTTCATAAACACCCTGGGAGCCAAAGATAGGCCAAAGGGCAGGGCTGTTAACTGATAGTGGGAGCCAGCCACCGTGAAGCGAAGGAAGCGCCTGTGGCTGGGGAGGATGGACACATGAAAGTATGCGTCCTTGAGATCGAAGGCGGCATACCAGTCTCCTGGATCCAGGGAAGGGATTGTCACACATTGTCATTGTGGCTGGATTGAGGGGCAGGAGGGGGCATTTAGTATATTGTTTGACATCGGTATGTCAAAATCATAATAATTCATGTAAGATATGCTATGTCTGGTACTGTTAGAAAGTTTATAATATACTAAGTAAGATGATAATACTTTTGTTCATGTGTTACATGTGTAATGGAAGTTATGGATATATTTGATATAGCTATATTTCAAATTGTGCTGTATGAGACACACCCTAGACAGGGTGGCGACAAAACAATAGCCTGCTTAATGGCCCATTGAGACATCCACAGATGCAAGGGGCCCAGGGGGAAAAGCCACAGATATACCTGATGGGTCACCAGGACTTGCTCATGTGACTCTGAACTCCATTTTTTATTCCTATAAAATTCCACAAACAGCATGGCAGGGGCCAGAAGACATAAGGCAGAGGCCTGGGAAGCCATTTTGTCTTTCAGTCGGGATTCAGCTTCAGCTACCAACCTACCTCTGGATCACCTCATCTATAACTGAACTGAAGCTGTGAAACAAAGGACTGAGACCCATCCAGGTACTGGATGTGCACCAGGGGGACTATGCAAGCCTGCAAACTCCACAATTCTTCTAGAAACCTGATGTATATGGACTTTCAAATCATTTGTATGTATCTGATTACTTTAATCCTTTAACATTTCTCTTATGGTTTGTTTGTTTCTTTTATAATAAACCTTTAATTTTAGTTACTAAAGGATTGGCTGGCAGTGTGGTATTTTGGGTAAGATCCAAACTTATATTGATCTGGTACTGTGGCTGACCCTTTGGGGTCAGAGGGAACCGTTTTAGTAAGGAGCATAGAGTTTAAATAACTGGTCTCTTTACTGGATCTAGTGGCTGATTGGGAGCCAGAGACTGAAATGCAGTAAAGGGGGCTGTGTGTAGTTGTATACTGGCTTCTTGATAACCAGTGTGGGAAATCAGAAGCACTGTTTGTGGCTGGTTGGGAAGCCTGACTTCAGTGTCACCCACCAGAGTTGGGAGAATCTGCTCTCCTTTTGCAGCCTGCCCTGACCTTGGCATTTTTAGGTGGCTACCCTGGGCACGGAAGGGTCACGGGGATTATGGAAGCTAGGGAGACCATGCGAAATCTGAGCCATTTGATATATTTGTTTAGATGACGCAGGTCTAATATGGGTCTCAGACCCCACTTCACCTTGGGGATGAGGAAGAACCTCAAATAGAACCCATTCACCCTTTTGCCTTGAGGGACCATTTCCAGTGCTCCCAGACTGAGGAGGGTGTCCACATCCTGCAAGAGGAGTTGCTCGTGAGAGGGGTCCCTGAAGAGAGACAGAGGGGGAGGATTGTTGGATGGGGTAGATGTAAACTGTGGGGCATAGCCCCCTGAAACTATCCCAAGGACCTAACGGTCCAAAGTGATTTTTGCCCATTTGGGATAGAAGGATCTTAACCTGTTTATGAAGGGGCAGGACGGATCCAGGAGAGCAGTCGGGGCACCACCCTCAGGCACACCATCAAAAGTGTCTCCTTTGATTGCCCGACCTCCTGGGGGGCCCTTGCTGGGGAGCTGAGGATGAGCTAGGGGGCTGAGTTCTTCTTCTAAACCCTCTATTTCTATCCCTATGCCTATAGGGTTGAAAAGGCCTGGGCGGAGGCCTTGGCTGCTGCTGCACCTGGGGCCGTGGCTAATGCCTGGAAAACTGGGGCATGTAAAGGCCCAGGGAGCAAAGTGTGGCCCTGGAGTCCTTCAGACTGTGCAACTTCGCATCAGTCTGGTCGGAGAATAGGGCCGACCCATCAAAAGGGAGGTCCTGGATAGACTGTTGCAACCCCTGGAACAGGCCCGAGGACTGCAGCCACAAGCACCTTCGCATACAGATGGCGGAGGCTATGGCCCTGCCCACCGAGTCAGCAGCGTCACAGGATGTCTGCAGCGCTGCTCTAACTACCGCCGTTTCCTTCTCCACAACAGTATTAAAGTCTGCAGCCTGGTCCTGGGGCAGGGCCTCGGCGAATCGCCTGAGGGAGTTCCACAGGTTGAAATTATGTCTGTCCAGGAGGGCCTGATGGTTGGCAATCCTAAACTGAAGGCTTGCCATGGAATAAATCTTTCTCCCAAACAAGTCCAGTTTCTTATTGTCCTTGTTCTTAGGCATCGACCCTGGCTGACCTTGCCTGTCTTGCTGGTTGGCCGCATCTACTACCAGGGTTCCCGGGGCATGGTGTGTGAACAAATACTCAAACCCGTTGGCCGGGACGTAATATTTCTTCTCGGCCATCTTTGACGTAGGGGAGACCGAGGAAGGGGTTTGCCACAAGGCCTTCACAATCTTAAGAACCCCTTCGTGGACTGGGAGGGCCACTTGCGCTGGGGCAGCCGCCGCCAGCACATTAAAGAGGCTATCTGCGGCCTCTTTCAGCTCCTCCACCTCCAGTCCCAGGATGGAGGCCACCCTCTTGAGCAGCTCCTGGCGTGCTCTGAAATCCTCCAGTGGCACAGAGTGATCCTGGGAGACTGCCTCGTCAGGTGAGGAGGAAGAGGACTGCAGAGGTACAGCCTGCGGGCATGCCCCCTCCTGGTGAAGGGTTGCACCTGCTGAGGTTTCCTCCAGGGGGTCCGACTCCTCATCTGAGGAGTGGTGTCTATGGGCCTTCTCCTGCGCTGGAGACACGAACTGTACCCCCGATGATTTAATGCCCTGGATACCCCATGGGGTCCAATAAGGCTATTGTTGCAGCCATTGTCCCTGGGCCCAACCCAGGGCTAACTGCACCACAGGCTCTGATGCTTTGTGGGGGCGTTGACTCACCCGATGACTGTCCCCCCCTGGGATACCCCGAAGCATCATCGGAGTCAGACCTGGACCAGCCGTGTTCGTCCGCTTGATCTGGTGCCAGCGAGCGGGGGTGCGCTCCGAAGAGCTAGAAGTCCCAGAGTGTCATCTCGGTACCGATGATTTCTGCTGCCTCTTGCCCTGCGGTTCTGCAGACACCTTCGGTGACCGAGGTCGGCGCCGTCCCAAACTCCTCAGTACCGAGCCAGACTCTGGCGACCGGGTTCCGTGCTGCGAATTGCGGTGCCGGGTTTTCCTCTTATGACCAGGTTCTGTGCCGCCTCGGTGTGGGCGAACTCATCGGTGCCGGGGATCTGGAATGGGAGCTGTACGAGCGCCGCCTGGCATGTGCTGCCTCCGGTGCCGGGGAGTGACGTCGGCGTCGAGAGGGAGACTCCACGTCCTGTGCTGGGGCAGATCAGCTCGACGACGCCGACCTGGAGCGACTACTAGGGGAGCTGCTCTGCTCTACCCTCGGAGACCGTTCGGCGGGAGATTCTTCTCTCTGTACCACGGATCTCCTCCACCATTCAGGGGGACCCAACACGGGTTCCCCCCATGACACCGGCCCCTTCTCCCTCGGCAGAGGGGAGGCAGAGGTGGCGTAGGCAAGGCCAACAAGGCTCTTGCCACCTGAAAAGCCTCCGGCATCGACAGCCTCGGCAGGGGCACTCTCCCACTCCCAGGAATCGGGGGAGGCTCCCTGACTGGAGATGCAGGCATCGGAGAAGCCTCGATGGGCCGGGGCCGGTGAATCTCCGTACTCGACCCTGCCCGTACTGATGGCGCAAGGGAGTGTCCATGCTCTGCGCGCTGCTTCTTCTCCTTGGTGCCGGTGATGTTGCACGGTGCTGAGTGGAGAGCAGCGCCAACAGTGAGCTCTGTACTGAAGTCATGCTCGGTACCAAGGCAGAGCGGGTCAGCTCAGACGCCGGGCGGAGAGCTGCCTCCATCAACAGGGCTTTCAATCAGATTTCTCGGTCCTTTTGAGTCCTCGGTTTGAAAGCCCTGCAGATCTTGCACTTGTCCTTTCTGTGGACTTCCCCCAGGCACTTAAGGCAGCAGGGGTGGGGGTCGCTGAGCGGGAAGTCTTTCCTGCAGGAGGCACACGGCTTGAAGCCTGGCAACTGGGGCAGGGCCTGGCCGTGCAAAGTCCCCGCAGGGAATGCTTTATCTCTAACTATATTTAACAACACTTAAGTACTTAACTAAATAAAACTAAACTTAGAATACCAAACAAGTCTCTTAAACAAGGGAAATAGTACTTGCTGTGAGCAAGGCTAGTTCCAGCAACCGTCATGGAACTGAGGAGGCATAGGGCCGGCAGCACCTCATATACCGCGGCATGTGCACAGGGCTCCAGGGGGCACCGGAGCTGGCCCTACAGGATCTGCTAAGGGGAAAAAAGTTCCAGGTAACCATGCATGGAGGCATGCACATACCTATGGTGGAATTGATTTGAGCAAGCACTCGAAGAAGAACTTTGGGATTCCCAGTGTGCACTGCCCAGCAGATAAAATGTAAGATGCATAGTACCTAGAGTCTGTATTATGGAATGCAACAGCCTCCAATACTTTCTCTTTATTTATCATCTGTGATGCTGCTAAAATATCTTCCAGGGGAAAAAGTGATAGGAGTAATAGGATAAGAACACCTCAACTGCAAGTTTCCTCCTGCATCTGAGCATTTATTTCCAAATCTGAAGCTGGTGGTGCAGTATGAAAACGATACCATACTTTTATGAAGGCACAAGGAGCATCCTGCCAGAAGTAATACATAATGTGTGTCTCTGGGGATGACCAGAGAAGGGGAGCGATAGGCTATTACCAAATCTCATGAAAGCAAAAACCCTGAACTAAATCTGAAATATGGCTGCAACATAAATAGATATTTGGGAATTTATACAGGACTTGGCTAAAATCTAATATATAAATCAATCTGTCCCATTTTAAAGGAGGTTGAATAAAGATGAAACAACATGATGTAATGTCTTTAAACACAATTTAAAATATGGTAAACAAGTGTACAATCTCGGCAATTTAACAAAAAAAACCTCCCCCAATACTTCATAGATTTCTTGATAATATCTTTTTCATTTTCACCAAGCAGAGAGGACACAGTAGCCAACTGCAGATATCTGTAGACTATTAACACGAAAGAAGGAATGGAATTATTTATGGCAGAGGTAATGAGACAAAACTGAGAGGGGATATTTAGACTGAAAATTAGGAAAAACTACCTGATAGTGAAAGACCTGAATGTGGAATAGTCTCCCAAAGGAGAAGGTTGGAAGCCCCATCAGTGGCAACATTTAAAAGTAGACTGGAAAAGGCACTGTAGAATATCCTGTAAGGAATACTCCAACAATGACTGGGGAATGGACTAGACTGACTTAATGAAGTGTAGAAGTTAAAAATAGAAGAGAAATGTAATGTTGTTATAGTTAATAATTCAAATACATTCTAAATAGAAAAATATGGGCTACTTCTATTTCAACTGCTTGCCTTAGGCTACTCTTTTATTTTTCTCTTAGGTGAACCATATGATGTTACATCACCATGCCTGCGTATTGAAACCTCAGCCACAAACACCCTGCAAGCTGAAGTACTGGCTGCCATCAAGCTAACAAGGTGTCAAAAACAGACTGCTAGGAACTTAACACTGGCTAAGGAGCGCATCTTTTAGATGAAAGATTAAAGCTAAATTTCTTCTGCTCATCCCGAATGGCTGACCAAGTGGAAATGAAAGATCTCACCGCACTTTTGGAAAAGGAGTAAGGGATGGCTATTTGAATCTAATTTATGGCTTGTTGTACTTTGGAATACACTGTATCAAACACTGTATAAAATCCAATTTTATTTTGTTAACCCTGTATTTTACAGAGTCCCACACAGTATTTCCCCTAAGAAGATTTGATGTGGGGCAAGTAGAGAAGAGCGAAGGCACCTGAGGATTCCTCAGGAATGTTTTATTTTCCTTAGCTCCTCTGGTATCCCCAACACTTAGATTAGTTAGCAGGGTTTACATTTTTCTCCTCATTTTTCCACATAAAAAAGCCAATCTAAGTAGCATTTGCAACAGTTTGTCACAGCAGCAATAGATTTTTTTAAAGACATTATCTACTGTATTGCAATATTGCATCAGTTCAGAACACAGCACCAAGTTATAAAACTCAAAGGATGAAATCCCACAAATCAGAGGCTTATCGGAAATCCATCTCTCATATGCAGGAGAAACACTCTGTTTCAATGTAGGCACTCAGGACTAGATCTAACTCCCATTGACATAGCTGTAGTTGGGTCAGATCCCAATGCTCAAAGTCTCTGACTAACACATGGCCTGAAAAGCTGGGCTGGGCTTTACACAGATGTGAGCAGTGGAGGGAGGAATCTTTCTCTGCAGTCATCTTCTGCGTAGCATGGAGACTGCAGCCCTGTGCTACCCCTAGAATCCTGCTCCCACCTCTGCCACAGAGCCGTACTTGTTCTGCTGCCAAGGAAACCCTCCACAAGCAGGAGCATGATTTGCCACCAAGGACCCAATCTGAACCTCACACCTGGTTTATCCTAGAATTATTTTCACTAACTTTAATGGAATTACTTCTGATTTACTCAGAGGTATATGACACCCTAATCAGGCCATAGTGATTTTTACTAGTGGATGTTAATAGTCAGATTAATTTCTAATTTTATAAGAATATGAATCCCTATGAACATCAGTCATGTATGTGTAGTCCACCTACCAGCACCAGTTGGAAAAAATACATGAGGTCAGGCCTTGCAGAACTGGACAGGCCAATTCCAACCAAAGTGGAGGAAAACTGAAAGCCTCATGTCCCTTATGGTGTTGTAAGAATCTCACATTGTGCATCTTGTTTCCAGTTGGGAAAGAAGGCTCATTATTAAGATTAAAATTTCCATCATTCCATCAAGGGCTGGCTTAAACCACAGACAGCTTTATTTAAAAGTGGTCAAACAGATACCGTTATCCACAAGTTGAATTTTTTGTGCTGACCAAAGCCTGAGGCCCCAGCAGGTTCCCCAGTGTGCATTACACTGTTGTGGGTAGACTTACCCTCCTCCTGGCACGTGGCGCTGGCTCTGGTGTGTTAGGGGAAGTGGATTCATTTGGTGTTTCCGAGGTCGAGCTAAGAGATGAGTTACTGCTTGAGAGTTCTTTGTTCTGTCTTTTAGTTCCAAACGGTAAAAGAGAGGCTACAAAGTCTGACACATCCTTCTGCTCTTCTCGCTGAGAATCCTGCTTGAGTTTGTAGGCCCGATCATTAGCAATCACTTGGGACAAGGGCATTCCAAAAGCCTGGGGTATGAATTCTGCAACAACAATAGGTTATTTATTATTATTTATTTGTTACATTTCTTTCACTTTATACTAAACTTCTAAAAAGAGCTATCATCCCAATGCTCTTAGTGTCTTGGACAATCTTCGACTATATAGCAATCTCATTAAGGTAACAGTCCCCTCACAGTAATAACTCACAGACAATAATATACTAGCAGCACAGTGCAGTGGTTAGGGCACTATACTAGGCTTCCAGGGAATGTGAATTCTGTTCCCAGCTCTGTCACGTATTCCCTGTGTGACCTTGGGAAAACCACTTCAGCCTCGTCTATACACAAAAGTTGTACTGCCTTAACCATGCCGGTATAGATGAAGCAGTCTGACCCTCCCGCTGTGGACACAGTTATAATAGCATAATGGTATAGCTATTTCTGTATGGAAAGAGGAATAAGCTATACTAGTATAAGGCACCTTTATACCAATATAACTGCCTCTGCACTAGGGGTTTTAACCTCGGAGGGGTGGGAGGATATCACCCACCTAACCAACATAGTCATACTGATGGAAAAATGGTGTAGACCAGGCCTTAGCATAACATTTTCAAAAGTCCCTAAGATGTTTTGGCTAAAATGATCAGCAGTGAATTGATTAACAACATTGTCATTTAAAGTGTCATCATTAAGCTTTGGAGCTACAAGCCATTTGAGATTAACTGAATCAGTTAATTTGTCTATTAGAGCTGTTGGTTCAGTCCAGTTGTTTTTACGAAACCTAAAACGCCACTGCTGTGCGTCTAAGTCTACTAAGTCTTTGAGACAAATTCATCCCTGGTGAAAGTGAGTGCAACTCCACTAAAGTTATTGGCTTTGAACCCATATATATCAGAACGGAATTTGGCACACACCACACAACAAAAACAGGGATGCAGAGGAAGCAATTCCAGCTTTAAAAGCAAAAGGACAAGCAGAAATTCCTATAAATGCATTTTCTGTCAGACTTTTTGGAAATGTCCTGTCTCTATTAGACTTCCTGTTAGAAGGAAATGCTCAGCTGTATTTTGTAGAACACTTTCTGTAGTCTTAGCATTTTCACTGACATTTTAACAAGGCATTGGGAAAAAAAGTGTACTCCCTGAATCTTTAATGAAAGCATTATTGTATTATCGTACCTAAGGAGACAGAGACTCTGTTTTGCTCCAGTTAGTCACCATCACCACACTTTAGAAGTAAAGAATGCTAAGACACAAACCAATTTAGTGGCCAGACTAAATTAATTGGGAAGATGATCCACTTACATTGAGTAAATTTGGAGAAGACCAATATATTGAATGACATCTCAAAACTAGTAGCTTTTAATTTAGAACAAGTAAAAATATCACACCAGAATGTTTAAGTACTAATCGAGTGTTGCCAACTCTAAGAATTCAAAGAACTGTAAGTCAGTTCACCCTTCACCCCCAATTCAGATCACCTTAAAAATCATAAGATTTTAAAAATACACTAATAGTATTGTTATGAGTTGTCTTCTGATAATTTCTGAGTTAGGGCCCCCAATTTGTAGGCAATCATTTCAAGTTGAAGCTCAGCTTCAAAAGACATACACATCAACATGGACCTCCCTTCTCCCTTAATGAAGGACATCATTTAGCCAATCATAATCCCTTACAGTTGTGGAGATGTCATTCATTCCTTTTCCAGTTTCCATCTCTATCCTTCTCTTGTGTCCTCCTCATTTTCCCAATCCCCCTTCTGCCCCATCGGACTCTTACCCCCACATTGTCCTTCCTCTCAGCATTCTGCCCTCCTGACTTTACCTCCATGCTGCTCAGGTTCCCTGTCTCCAAATTGTTCTCTTTGCTCCCAGAGTGGCCCTCTACACTCTGTCATTCTACTGTATCTTACAGTGTCCACCTCTACTTTCCTCCTGTCTCCTTCATTCACCTGCCCCTTCAAAATCTTCCTTTCTGAGGAAAATAACTGAGAAATTGGTTTGGTCTACCTTCAGCAGCAAATGATATGTTCCAATTTTGGCTCCCCATTATTCCTGCTTGGGACTGGAAACAGCATTGATCTCTTGCCCAATGATCTCATGGTTATGGAGGTCCTATTATAATATTAGCTCTACCTTGACACTGTTGATCATGGAATGCTACTAATCTGAATTTGGGACCTTGGCTGGGCTGGGAAGAATTGCCTTAAAATGGCTCCTGTCTTTCATGATCACAAAAGTTACTGTAGGGCAACATTCTTCCTCCTCCAAGGTCCTCAGTTTTGGAGTTTGATCTTGTCACCCCACCTGTTCAACATGTATGCACAGCTATTAGGGGAGATTTTCAAGAACTATGGTCTACTGTGCCATTAATAAACTGATGGTAGTCTGCTGTATGCCTCCCCCTCAGAGGATCTTAAACTTCTCTGATTTCTCAATGTCTGGCAGAGCTGGGGATTTGGATGAAAACCAGCTGGCTTGGGTTCAGGCTAGATAAGAGGAAAATGATGCTGGTTGGAAGTGGGAATTACTTTAAGGAACTGGCAAAACTAATAAGTTTGCTCTCATTTGAGGAAATTAACCTGCCTTTTATCAAACTGGTTCACAATCTCAAGGTCTCATTAGAGCAGCTGTAATCAGAATATATTTTTCTTTGCTGATCAAGAGATGGTGCCCATTACTCTCACATGCAGATCCTGCATGATCCATGCCAGTGTTACATCAAGACTAGACTAGTGCAAACATGATCTGCTCGAAAAAAACTACCTTGGAGATCAGTTGGAAACTTCAGCTAGTGCAAAATGTGGCTGTCAGGCTCTTAGGTAGGGCAAACTAATAAGATCTTTGAACATTTTTGCTCTAGACAGTACAACAGCTGCTAATTCCATTATAGGAAATACAGAAGAGTCCCGAGGAACTATGGGTTACATATTTTATTCCTGTGCTTTGGAGTCTGCACCACCTTTAAGTTAGTTTTGAGGTGCAATTCAAAAAATGCTGGTTTTGATCTAAGAAGCCCTGTGGTTAAGACCTATTGGGTGCTAGAGCTATCAGCTTTAAATAGAGGGCTGATAACATGTGCTTAGAGAGGAGCCTTCAGCTCAGGAACTCACCTCCCCAGCTGGTCAAGAATTGAAATTGGCTAATGTACTGAGATTTGTGTCCTGAGACATACTGCAATTTGCTTTGTAATTTGAGGTACTGAGATTTGATGTACTCCGGTTTGAATCAGCAGTAAGTCAATGCAAACTAGGGAACTTTCAGTGCACCTTGGCAGGGTCCATTCAGACACTTAATGCACAGCTAGCTGGAGGGTTGTTGATTCACACCCTGGCTTACTGCACAATAAGCGTATGTGTTAGACATACCCTGAAGTGCTTGAACTAAAACATGATTACCTACCTTTCTGTAACTATTGTTCTTTCAGATGTGTTGCACATGTCCATTCCACTGTCGGTTTGTGTGTGCCTTGTGCATAGTTGGAGATTTTTCCCTAAGCAATACCTGTCAGGGAAGCATTAGCATCCTCTGATGCCTCGTGCCACCACATGCAGGTATAAGTGGCTGCACTGACTCCAATCCCCTTAGTTCCTTCCTACTGGAAAGACTCCAGTACCAAGGGGAAGGAGGACAGATTGTGGAATGGACATGTGCAATATATCTCAAAGAACAATAGTTATGGAAAGGTAGGTACGCATTTTTTCTTCTTTGATGGCACATGTCCATTCCACTGTAGATGACTCACAAGCAGTTTGAACTGGGCTCCGATCTACTTGAACAGGGATTGTAGGACCACCTGTCCAAATCTGGCATCATCTCTAAATTGATGAGAGATGGCATACCGAGAGGCAAACAACCAGGCTGCTGTTTTACAAACGTTTACTATGAGTACACGAGCTAGAAAGGCTGCAGAAATTACCTGCAACCTGGTTGAACACTTTAGTTGGAGGTGCAATATCAACCAATTGGTAGCATAAATAAATACAGTCAGAAATCCAGGAAGAGACGTGCCAGGTTGATACTGGGTGGCTCTTTACTCTGACTGAAACCGCAACAAAGATCTGAGACAAAGATCTGAAGGCCTAGCCCAAGCCAGGTAAAATGCCAAAACTCTTCTAACATCTAGAGTGTGGAGATTTTCTTTCCCTTTACTTGAATGAGGCTTTGGAAAGAAAGTTGGTAAATAAACTGCTTGATTAATGTGAAGATCGGAAACCACTAAAGACAAGTATTTTGGATGAGGTTGAAGAAAAACCTTGTCCCTACAGAAAAGTAGGGAAGCTCTGATACTAAAGTTTGTAGCTCTCCTACTTTCCTGGCTAAGATTATAGCAACCAAGAAAGCCACCAACATAGACAGACATAACAGAGAACAAGTTGCTAGCAGCTCAAAGGGGAGGACCCATCAACTTTGCTAGAACTAAATTTAAACACCGTGGTACCAGGCTGTGAACCTGTGGGCATAATCTGAGCAAACCCTTTAGATATCTAATGGACATAGGGTTTGAAAAAAGTGACTTGTTCGATGGGAAGGTGGAAAGATGAAGAAGCTCCCAAATGGACTCTGAAAGAACAAAGAGCTAATCCTTGTTTCAGAAATGAAAGATAGTCCAAGATATGTCAAATCAGAGTCTGAGCTAGGGTGACGTCTCTTTGTATGGACCAAACAGAGAATTTTTTCCATTTAGCAAGGTAATTAGACCTAGGTGAAGCCTTCCTACTATTTAGCAGAACTTTCTGCATTCCCTTAGAGCAAACTCATTCTGAAGCATCCACACTGTCAGGTGGAAGGCCTTACAGTCAGGATGAAGGAGGTGATCATGGTCCTGGGAGATCATATCCACATCTCGCAGGAGCGACAGAGGAGGTTTGCCCGATAAGGCTAGTAGAGTCGAAAACCAACTTTGATGGGTCCATGCTGGGGCTATCAGAATAATATCTTGCTTGACTCTGGACAAGACTTTGGGCAGAGCAAAACCGACAGAAGGCATACAGCAGGCCTTTTGACCAGGGTAGCAGGAAGGCATCTGTCAGTGAACCTGTGAGGTGACATTTTTTGTTTCCTATTGTTGTAAACTGTTCCACTTGGAAAGTTCCCCACCACTGCAAGAGACCACTTATGTTGACCTGCAAATGACCTGCTTAGGCAAACTGCCAAGAGTTTTGAACTCCTGGAAGATAAGCAACTCTCGGGTTAATAGAATTGGCAATGCAGAAATTCCAAAGGAGGCTCACCTCTTGGCTTTGACTAATACCTCTCCCCCCGCCACCTCTTGTTTGTTTACATAGAACATAGATGTTGTATTGTCTATGAGTACCAACAAATTCCACCCCTTGATATGTGGAAGGAGCACCACACAATCTAAATGGATGTCCTCAAGTTCCTCGATATTTATATGGAGACTTAGATCCTGAGAGGACCAAAGGCCCTGAGTATGAAGCAGAATTAACTGAGCTTCCCCAACTTAGTTCCAATACATTTGTAACTAGAGTAAATGACTGTTGCGGTGGGGCAAAAGGAACTCCCTTGCAAATATTTGCAGGTTCTACCACCAGTACAGGGAAGACAAGATCTGAGCAGGCACTTGCATCACCATGTCCATATGATGACTGGCCTGTGAGCATACCAAGACGAGACAAGCCTGTAGTTCTCTGAGGTGTAGCCAGGCGTGCTGCACAAATTAAGTTCACGCCACCACGTCCTAGAAGTTTGAGGCAATTCTGAACCAGAGTAACAGTCTTTATATCTAGAGCAATGACCGACATTGTTTGGAACCTCTGCTCTGGCAGGAAAACCCTGGTCTCTGTAAAGTCCATGACTGTCCCCAATGGATACTATTCTCTGAACAGGCATCAGAATAGACTTCTCTGTATTGATTAGGTGCCCATTCATGTTGAAAATGGACTGAATAGTGTCTATTCTGGAGAGTACCTGAGACCTAGACCAGCCTCACACTAGCCGGTCATCCAGGTAGAGACACACATGGATTCCTGACCTTTTCAAGAATGCTGCTACTACAGCCATGCATTTCATGAATATGAGAGGTTGCTGACAGGTTGAAAGGCAATACTGTGGGATCCATCTGATAGTGGGATGCATTGACCATGAATCTGAGAAACTTTCAGTGGCTCTGGTGAATTGTCAGGTGAAAATAAGTATCTTTTAAGTTGAGAGCAGCATACCAGTCTCTGGGATCTCGGGAAGAGATAATAGATGCTAGAGTAACCATCTGAAATTTTGTGTTCTTTAGGAACTTGTTTAGCTGCTTTAGAACTAAAATAGGCTTGAGATCCCCCTTTGCCTATGGGATTAGGAAGAAATGGGAATAAAATCCTCTCTCTCTGAGTGTCGTAGTAACTTCCTGTATGGCCCCCACAAGGAGAAGAGAGTGGATCTCCTGAAATAGCACACTCTCTCAAGAGTGATCCCTAAAAAGGGACAAGGAAGAGGAATGGGAAAGAGGGATAGAAATAAACCGAAAGGTGTATCCCAGTTCCACCATGCTTAAGACCCACTGATCTGTGGTGAAACAGGTCCAAGTATTTGGAAAGTGGGATAGGCAGTTGGCAAAAATTGAGGTGGAGAGAAATGGTAATCTGGTAAGTGGTAGACTGCTCTCCACCAACAGGTCAAAATGATTGGATAGAAGTCCCAGTTTGCCTAGAAGAACTTGCAGCTGCAGAAGAGTGGAGAGGTGGAGGATGCCTCTTGTAACTCCTGCTCCTCTTTTTGGACAGATCCTGGGTACGCAGTGAGAAAGGTTAAAACCGTCTGCCCTTCTCCACCAAGCAGTGAACTCCTGATTTGCCTCACCTTGAAGCTCATTTCTGAACTTCAGGATATTATCCCAAAAGCTGAAATCATATTGACCCATAAGAGCCTGCTGGTTTGCAATCCTAAACTGTAAACCTCCTCTGGAATAAAGCTTCCTGCCAAACAGGTCTAGCCTTTTTGTTTCTTTCCCTTTCAGAATTGAAGCCTCATGTCCCTGTCTCTCTTTTTCCACTAGCAGCAGCATCTATCAAGGAGTCTGGAGGTGAGTGGTTACATAAGCGCTCAAATCCCTGTGAAGGGACATAATATCTTCTCTCCACCCTTTTAACAATGGGAGGTAGGAAAGATGGGGTTTGCTGTAAAACCTTGACAGGCTCCAGGATAGCCTCATTAGTAGGGAGAGCTACCCTAGAGGGTCCTGAAAAGGCTAAAATGTCCATGAGCCTGTGTGATATTTCCTTCACTTCTTCTCATTGGACATCTACACCTGCAGCCACCCTCCTCAACAAGTCTTGATGAGCTCTGAAATTATCAGGAGCGGGAGAAATAGACTCACTCACCATCTCCTCATCAGGTGATGAAGAAAAGGAGGCTAAAGGTTGTTGAGAAGATCCCTCCCCCAATTCCTCAACAGGAAAGTTATGAACACATTGCTCCCTCTGCACGGTACCGGTCCCGGTATGGGGGAAGGGAAGATAGTGACCTTGCTGCAGATGCTCACTGTATCTATGTAACGTAGAAGGGCGGGAAGGGAGTGGAGAGGCTCTAGAATGTGGAAGGAAGTCCCAAGAGGTCTGAGAGCACCACAGATATGGAAACAGGACCTGGCTATGTGCAGGCTATTGGTCCTTAAAGAGCTGAGCATGTGGGCCGGTTCCTCATTGGGGCTGCTGGGCATGCTTGGCTCAAGACATATATGATCCGATCTCTGAGTCTGATGAGGAGTCCACTTCCTCAGACCACAGTGGAACTCACCCCATCGGTACCAGGGAGACCCTATAGAGAGGAGCCACAACTGTAGAAGCCACTAGTACCCAGTGGTGCTCTAGGGCTGGACCCGGGATGGTGGGAGCGTTTATTTTGAAACTTGGTACCAGGCAAGATTCCTGAACAGCAGAGGAAGCCAGCATCATCAGGCTAAGCAACTTTCTCACTGCCTTGAAAGCGTTGGGTGTGGAGAGCACGGAAAACGATCCTGAGTCTGTGGTACCAAAAGATATGCTGGTTCTTCAGGGATTGGGTTCAACAGACCCTTCCTAGACTCCAGAGTCAGCAATCCCTCCTGATTTATGAACTGTGTCTGGGAATGTCTCTTCTTTGAACACACTTCCAAGTCCTTGCCTCCATTCGATGCCTTCAGTGTAGACTTCAAAGGCCTTGGTACCAAGTCTTGGGGAGACTTACATTGTCTCCTCTTAGGTACTGGCGATGAAGATCTGCCTCTAGGCAGAGTCTGAACATGAAGAGCACTCCTAATCAACTCAGACTAGCTTGGTTCCCGTTCTGACAGCGTGTGAAGTGCAGAGTCTATAAGCAAGTACTTGAGTCTGGCAGCCCTGTCCTTTTCCAATCTGACTTTGAACCCTCTACAAAGGTGACATTTGTCACTCACGTGCATCTCTGCCAGACACTTAAGGAAGCTGGGATGTGGGCTGCTCACTGGCATAGACTTATTACATAAGAGACAGGTTTTGAAGCCAGAAGAATGAGATATCAGTCCAGTATTGAACTGAGTACCCAACCAGGAAACCCACTCTAGAAAATTACTATCTTAAACTTATTCTTATATCTAAATATGTACCAAACACACTACACTAGATCAAAACTTAACTCTGCAGGTACTACATACACTATAAGAGGGAAGACTTGGAGGTACAAAGATCAAAGCTCCAGTAACCATCCCTGGTGGTAGGAAGGAACCAAGGGAAGTTGGGTGCAGCACAGCCTTTTATACCTGCGTGCCATGGTGCAAGGCACCAGCGGGCGCTCATGCTGCCCTGATGGATACTGCTGAGGGAAACATTTCTGACAACCATGCATGAGGCGTGAACACACCTACAATGGAATGCACATGTGCAATCACTCGAAGAACTAAATTAAAGTGTCTGAATACTGGAGGTGTAGTGAAACTCTGCCTCCACTGAAGTCAATGACAAACCTCTCACTGATTTCAATTAAGTGAAGCGAAGATTTCACCCAATGTGTTCTCAGTGAAGAATCAGCAACTGGAACTTTGCCAGCTGTTCTGAGTTCATTGACCTTCAAGGCATGATGTAAGGCCTTTTTATTTACTCACCTTTTTTCTGTGGGAAGGATTTTGATTTTTTTTAAACAAGGCGTCACTTAAATTCTTAGTTGACATTCGTACAAAAGGGACACAATGTGGTTTTTAAAATTGTTCAGATGTTTAGAGAGCACAAGGGGCAGGTTTTAGAAATTTAATAAAACAAAGCACAATAGGGCACTGACAAGGCCTGAAACAAAAATATTTCTGGGACACTATAATGAAAAACCACTTTTTATATTTATTATGGAAATCTTCTCCCATTAGGATAAACCAAGGCATCCTGACAACATTAGGGTGAATTATTACTGTAGCAGTCTAACTGTAAACAGTAAGAAATGCTTTTAAATTCACAGAGAATGGGTGGAAAATAAACATGGAAGAAGAAGGTTTCCAGAATTTCTGGCTGCAAAGACAAATCAAATCTTTATTCACAGAAGTGCATTTTCTTTAGAAATAACCAGCAATGCCCTTAGTCAAAAAAAATCTACCAGGTACACCCTTATTGGGGTTCATGAGGCTAAATATTTACATTCCACGCAGAAACACAGGCAAATCAAATAATTCTTGGATGCTGAACAGAGCAAAAGTTGAAAAGTTTCAAGGTCCATCTCTAGTGTTTCTGGAAGCCTAAAAAAATTAAAATAAAACAAAACAACCACACCATATTCCAGAGACTTAAACCCCTTCAGTGATGTCACTATGCATGTACCTTCTGAATTTTATTATGTGGTTCTAGTTAGTGTCCAAGGAAAATATCTCACTATATTTTTTTAAGAACAGGCTGCGGGAGAGGGAGCAAAGAATCAGCTCACTGATAAAATCTTGCAGGAGAAATCCTTTCCAGGAGGCATCTATCTCTGGAATGCAAGGGTGCACAGTGAAAGAAGGGATCCATATCACTGTCTAGAGACAGATGAAAGCCTCTATTTCTCAAGTCATCAAAATTAGAAGTGAATATGTAAGGGAACAGGATCGCAGCTCTCAGCATGCTAGGCATCCTGATAATCTTCCATTCAGATCTACAATGACATTTTACTATTCCCCCAGACTGAGCACTCTCATTGTCAGCAGCAAAACGGAATGTTTGGAAAATGCTTAGGGACACACACAGACAACAAGATGGATGGCTAGAGTGACTACAACTACAAAAAGGTGGAGAAGAGAAAGACAAGGACACTGGTAGAAGCTGAAAACACTGACTGCAATATCTGGGTGGGGTGCTTGCTCTAATGTTTAGTTTTTCACATCTCACAAGATTTGTTGTATCCTGCTGTGATGAGTCACACAAAGCAGTAAAAACAAACAAAAAAGGTACTTAAGTTTTTGAGCCTTTTCCTTTTTAATTAAATGATGACAGATGTAGCTGTCAAAAATGACAAAACACAGATATAAATCTGATTAAAGAGCACTTAGTTTTATTTTGCTGCCTGTGATGACCTTTGAAAACACTGGAATTTATTTGGCTACTGCTAGTTTCACTCATGCAGATGTAATAAAAACATATATATCATCTACTGTTAAATGAGTAGAACCTCCACAGAACTAGATCTGGTCTTGAAATATCCTGATTAAACCACACAACACCCCTGTAAGATAGGTATTATTGTGCCCCTTTCATAAATGAAGCTAGACTGTACCTCTAGGGCACAGCCGTTTGATAAGGACAGTACAGGGATGCACCATCTGGGAGAAATCCTCTTGGAAAAACAATGCCTTCCCAAGCCTGTTTTCCACAGTGTGCCTGACCTGCCCTAAGGCTAGCGCAAAGGGAGAAGTACCATAGGGCTTGGAAGCAAGGCCTCACCTTCTCCCTTCCATTCTTTGCTCCTTTTGAGGCACTGTTCACAGTCACCCACACAGGTAACTATCCTTGGGCTCCTCAAAGTCCATGGTCTGCAACTGAGGCAAGCCCTGCACAGAGGACGCTCCAGGGAAGGGAAGGCTCTTTGCACCCATATGAAGACCAGTCCTAATCTAGTCCATAATGGGTGTTCTGGAAACCTAGCCACATTGCTTTACCTGTGTTATTTCCTTCCTTGCCCTAACTGTGCCTCCTTTCCAGCCCTGGAAAACTACTGCTAACACTAAAAACAACTACAAAAACAATAGAATACTAACTATAGTAGCACCTCAGAGCTACAAACACCAGAATTACAAACTGACCGGTTGAACACACACCTCATTTGAAACCGGAAGTACGCAATCAGACAGCGCAGTAGCAGAGACCGGGGAGGGGGAGAGGCAAATACAGTACAGTACTGTGTTAAACATAAACTAAAAAAAATAAAGGGAAAGTTGGGGGAAAAAAAGATTTGACAAGGTAAAAAACTGTTTCTGGGCTTGTTTCATTTAAATTAAGATGGCTCATAAAAGCAGCATTTTTCTTCTGCATAGTAAAGTTTCAGAGCTGTACTAAGTCAATGTTCAGTTGTAAACTTTTAAAAAAAACCCATAATGTTTTGTTCAGAGTTACGAACATTTCAGAGTTCTGAACATCCTCCATTCCTGAGGTGTTCGTCACTCTGAGATTCTACTGTATGTACAAGAATAAAACAGCCTTTTTTGCAAAATTTGGGAAGTGCATCACAAGGGACAAGAGAAGAGCAAAAGCTCCGATTGGGACCATAGAGAGCTGAGAAAGAACTGAGGGCACGATCAGTTCGCCCTGCCCTTTATCACCTCGGTCAGTACCATGAGATGAAACAAGGGCGCATATGTGGCCAAACGGACACTACTACTTTTAAAAAGCTCTGGCTCTGGGTGCATGCACATAACCCTCAATGGAATACAATAGGGACCATCATGCAAAGAAGAATGGAGCTACTAGGCCAATCTTCTAGGCAAGCTAGCTGGATCACTACTTGCAGGAGAACTTGGGACAAGTAACCATGAACGAGTGAGTGCTCAGGACCCGTTTGTGTGAACATGCCCATGTCCGCAGAGCTGAGTGTTTGTTATGAATCAGTTGCCCGATAATGGGAGACATTCTCTTTATAAAATAAATGGTAGAAAGGCTTGTTAAAAACACATCATGCAAGAGATCAGGATAAAATCTGTTCACTGTGAAGCATAATAGAAGGGAGGTTAGCTGTGACTGAACTCAAGTAATACACAGACCATTGTTTGGGGGAGTAAGTGTGACTCATTAATAGTCATCACAGCATAATCACATCCTCACAGAGAGGAACAATACCAAGAGGTACATTTTAGTCTCTGTGGCCCATATGGTCCATGGACAGTGGAGGGGAGAACAAATCCACATAGGTAACTGTAGAATTGGAAAGTGGTTAAGCCCGATGAGGACCCAACTCTGCCTCTGAGGCCACATCACCCACTCTGCTAAATATATGCACAACCCAGCGGCCAAATAGGCAAAGTGGGCAGCATGCTCACTCCTCAAACTGGTAGCCAATCCACATGTAACAGCAGCAAAGCGACTTTGTAAAGGGGCAGCACTACTCTCAATGAGTGCTTTGTGATGAGTGCTTTGTGGTTCCACTCCAGAGAATCACAGCGGACAGCTCAGGGCAGTGGTTATTGCTCTTGTAGGCTGACAGGGAGCTGCAAAGTAGGGCAGGGAGGACCCTTCTGCTCCGCTAGACATGCTCCATAGCTGGGGACCAGGATCCTTACGGTCTCCTGACTCTTTCCTTCCTTTTTTAACGTTATTGCCTGCCTATCTGTCACCTTCATCAGTCCAGCAGCCTCTGAAGGAATAAGGGAAAAAATAGGGACTCTGTGGCTCATGTAGAACAGGAGATTTTCCCCATAAGTTTGCTCCCCTGTATATTACTTTTGCAGGAGTGGAACGTATAGGCTTCTGATACTAAACTTCAAGATAGAGTATTTGGTGGGAAGAAGAAGCGAGAGACAAGCTTGAAACAGCCCGAAGGAAAAAAAAGAAAAAAAGAAATTAAAATCTATAGAATCAGCAAAGAAACAGTTAAAATGTGTAGTTAAAGTTATTATATATATTACAGAACACCAGGAAGTAAGTAAAACAAGACGGAATAAGCACAAACAATATGTTGCCCTTTGCTTTTGGCAATGATTCATCCCTAAATAGCAAGATGCATTCAAAAAAATATCCAATAAAAACCAAAAATCCAGCCCAAGAGATGCTAACAGAATGGAAAATGTTGGCAGGTAACATGCTACGGCTAAGTAGAAAATCTGAAGAACAAATACCTTATATATCTATATAGATACAGCTATATACATAGAAAAAAATATTAAAAAGTATCTAAGAAGGATAGTAGGAGCCTGCCAAAGTCAGTGGTTGGATGAAATAAACTTATATACAATAAAGAAACATTTTAAAAGGCTAGAGTAATGCAAAGAAACAAAATGAATGTTTAAATTATCTTTTTCACAGTGAAATTTAGGAGAAAGAGTAATCCTAAGGCAGGCATTTAAACGTAACAAAAGTGAGAAGCTATCTTTTCATGATGTATTCTACCAAAGCAAAGAGGCATTGAAATAACTTTGGAAGTAGAATTGTGGCAAATAAAAGTTTTAGATGGCACTATAGAAGTAATTGAACAATTATCAAAATATATAATTCATCTTTATAATCAGCTACTACACTAGAGAACAGTACACTGACTAAAGGAAACAAGTAGATACAATTTATTCAGGGCTTGTTTACATGGTGTGTTAGGTGTGCATTAGCATGTCACACACTAACTGTCTGAGTCGACCCTGCTGGTCAATATTCAAAGTTCTCTAATGCACATTGACATAGTACTGTGACCTACATCAACACACACAAGGGAACTTTTAGTGTGCGCCTGGAGGGTTCACACAGATGGTTAGTGCGTAGTGGAATTTGCATCCCAGCTGGGGCACACTAATGCACTACACAGACATAGACAAGTCCTTTGACTCTCAAAAAAGCTTTTAAATAAAGACTTTCTCAAGAGACTATTAATGAAGCTCCAAACCCATGAGATGAAAGATAAAATCCTGCCACACTTTCAAAACTGGTTAACAGCCCAAAGACAGAGTGTAGGAACAAGAGGCAAGTTCCCTGTGCATAAGGAGTTTACAAGTTAAGCATGTCACAAATCAGTTCTAGAACCAGTGCTGTCTACTATCTATTTATTAACTATCTGAAAAATGGGATTAATAGCAAAGATAATTTTCTCACAAAACTAAATTACTTAGTTTACTGAAGACTAAAAAAGACTGGGGGAAAGAACTAGGAAGCTCAGCAACTTGATGGATGATTAAATTTAATGAAGTTATATACAAAGTAGCACACACTGAAATAAATAATTAAAAGTATGGTTATTCTTTGTTAAAAAGGAGTATGTTATAATGGTAGTTTCTTACACAACTGACCTATTCTCTGTATGTGTTCAATGCTACATCTGCTACCCTTAGTGACAAATGTAAGGTTTTACTAATTTTTCTTCTCACCACTCAGGAGCAACACAGCTGCAGGAGAGTAAGCTGGGTTCTATTCTGGCAAATAAATCATCGACAGAATGTTTTTAAATCAAGTTCCAATTACAGGTAATTAGCTCTCAAGAGTCTATGAGGATGTTTGCAGTAAGTAACCCAGTCTTAGGTTCATGCTGTTGAATGCAATAGATTTTAAAATGTCAACTATCCATGATTCAATAGAGTATAAGACCCCTCATTTTCCATGTATCACCTTGTTGGATGATAGTCTTTTGGTGCAATTGTCTCCACCTGGATGCTGTATTTGGTGTGCCTGTAGACTGCTTATATACGGTGCAAAATAGTTCAAGAATAGGAGAGCTACAAGTCTGTGAGGAAGTCGTAAGAAAATTAAAACTGAAAATAAATTACAATACTAAAGCAGAATGAAATAACAGTCTGCATTGCACTATAATCTGTTCAATTTTATTTTAAAGCAGATTTTGGTTTGAAGAAATTCCTGTAAAAGTATGAAAACTAAAAATATGGATAAATAAATAAGGCCAAAAGCTGGAAATTTGATGTGAGGTGCGGAAAATTAAGTATATTTGCATTAACATATTCAGCAAATAAATGCTCATAATTTAGCTAGGCTATTGAATAATCAAAATCAATGGGAAAAACTATTACAAAAATCTTTAAAAATCAACATGATTACAGGCATTTCATTTTTCCCTGAAATTTATCATCAATCTTAATGTAATAAAGCTTAAAGCCTTATTGATAAGGCATTAAACAAACAAATCAACAAACTGAAACAAACACATGCCCTTTCTAGAAATGTACAGTTAAAAAAATTACACTGGCTCAGTAGCTATATTAGTTACAAAATGCCATTTCAAAGCTCCATTCCTTCAGTTAATTAGCATATCTGCATCGGTGTAAGAACGCTAAATGCCAGTGCTACACTCTTATAACTGTAGTTTTTGATTCCAGGACAACTTTTCTGGAGTCTCTTCTAAAACAGTGACTGTAATGTTAGAAGCACAATTATCTAAAATACAAAACTGTGGGTGCAACTTAGAGGCTGGTTTGAGGCTTCCTCAAAAATTTGGCCATACATGTGTCATACTGAACTGATTTGAAACTGACTGTACAGTAGCAATGATAGTTTGCCATTCCTTTAACAATAATGATCATTTCTGTTTGCTAGGAGAAAGATTGCTTGTGTAATGAAAGTTTATGTTACACAGTGAAGCTAGATTATGGCAGTGACAAAAAATATACAGTATAAAATACAATGTTGTTTTTTTCCCATTGGGGAACAAATGATTAGGTAATTTATCAGTTTAGGTAACACAGTCCTATTGCAGAAAATACACATTTCAGTCTAGAAATCTAATAAAAATGTACAGCTATTAAGTAAATATGTACTTCTTTAATCATTACTGTACCTTTGTCTTTGTTTTTCTCCTTCCCTAATGAATCCAGTTTCTTTCTTAAGGATTTTTTCCTCTTTTGTCCATCTATAAGAGAAAGAATAAGACATATGGTAAAAAGAAAGAATAGTTAAAGTAGCATTATCCATAAACTAGAATACATAGGGTTAAATTGTCGATAGAACGTGAGTGGGTGTATTAACAGAGGAAAGGGTATAAGGAGCCTTTTCTCTTTGTGTGTGGGTATCTGACAAATGCCAGGGACAGTCATAGTCCTTGAGCTCAGGGGAGCCCTGAGACTCTTTCCTTTCTGTGCCCCTAAGAGGGTATATAGAAGAGTATGGAGGAGGTGGAACCATAGTTTGAACATATACCTATACACCAGTTTGCACAGTGGAAAGATCTCAGATGATACACAACTATTAGGTGCTACTCTTAGCCTGTAGTCAGAGGGCTGAATTTTAGCTTTACTGATACACAGCTAACAGCTTGGAGAGGGAGGGTGGAGGAGATAAGACCCAAGTAAGAATTCTGATAGTCATGTCAAATGATTGCTAATTGACCAACTTAAAAAACCTGATTCCTCATATGACGAGCCTTCAATCTGTGTTTGACATGTTCAGATCAGTTCAGATGGATAAGAATTTTAGAAGAACAATTGTTTCAACATGGTACATATTTTTAAAGTTTTCTATGAGGTATTAGTCACTGAAGATTTCATGTAGCAGGGTAGGCAGGTTTCTTCTTGATTAAGCTATTTTAAAAGGTTGTCCATTATTTGCTGAAGCATTTCCTTTCATAATGAAAAGTCAACCAAAATGACATTATAATAGGTGCAAACCCAATACTGTTGATTAAGCTGGGTGCTTGCTTTTAACATGTTACTTTTTGTTTTCCTATATCAAAGAAAGATAATAGACCTGTACTGAATGTATGGACTACTCTAGCTAGTGATTAATGGAGGTTTACTCTTAACACGATGTTTTTGTAATACTGCTATTTAATATAAAAGAAAACCTATGCTATCTTTGTTTCATTTGTATGGTAGCAAGGGCAACAAATAATTTGCCTCAGCATGTTTTCTTATACAAAGTGATTTCACAAACAGGCTTTAGGATAAGGGTTGTTCAGCAGCCATGTTGCCATATAACAGTTTTCTGCCATTAGTTAGACAGAGCTATTTTATATACTTTCAACTATAAGTCTGAATACTGTCCCTGTTAAGAACAAAAAAGTATAACATATTTTAGAATAAAATTTCAAATTCTGCTCTCAGTTACACCAACGTAAATCAGAAATAATTCTACTCAGGTTCAGAATTTAGCCCAGAATTGGGGAGACACCCCCACCCCCGGTGCAATTCTTTTTTAAATGTCTACATTAGCTTTCAGTATCTCTGAATTTTAGAGATTAAAACTTCCATTCTACAATAGCATTGAAAACAACTAAAAGATACACTCTCTGTCCAAACAACATTGCAAAAAGGACCATGTTGAGAGCAATGCTATTTTAACTCCCAACATACTCAACTGAAAACAATATCAAGCACTGGCATAGGAAATATGGACAAGATTCTCAAAAATGCCTGAGTAACACTTGCTGCACACGCAAATCAGGATTGAAGACATACACATGTATGTGTGCATGCAAAGCCCCAATTTACACATAAGCATTAGCTTCTGAATCTTTGTGCCAGTGCCTTTGCAAAACTGGGACATAGTGCACAACTTGTCAGGACCAGAGGAGGAGTTAGCAGCAGAAAGAAGGACCAGGATGAGGATGGAAGAGAGGAGAGTGGTGAAGCACTGGAATGGGTTACCTAGGGAGGTGGTGGAATCTCCATCCTTAGAGGTTTTTTAGCTGAGGCTTGACAAAGCCCTGGTTGGGATGATATAGCTGAGGTTAGTCCTGCTTTGAGCAGGGGTTGGACTAGATGACCTCCTGAGGTCCCTTCCAACTCTATGATTCTATGATTCTATGAATACAGAGCAGAGTCCTTAGCAGAGTGCATCCTTGGAGCATAGAAAGAAAACTTAAAATACCAAAGGAAAGATACTCATCTGGTATAAGTGGTAGCTCCATTCCTTTCCTTTGAACCTCAGCTTTGGTGGACATAAAGGAAAACTCGTGAAATGAAGAACAAATGGTGGGAGAACAAAGTGAAGGAGATCCAACAACTCGCCCACACCCATGACATGCACAGATTCTTCAATGCCACCAAAGCCCTCTCCATACGCAGAATCTGAGGGCTACTCCCACCCCCGTCAATCCAAGGATAAAGCCAACCTTCTCAAGGACAATGAAGTGATGAATGCATGATGGAAGGAAAACTTTGAAAACCTCCTGAATTGTGACTCCAACACTAATGAGAGCGTCTCTGGTTTAATCCCTCAACATCCCATCAAGGATGACCTCAAAATCCCATCGACACTCAACAAAGTAAAGAAAGACATCAAACAGATGATGAAGAACAATAAGGCATAATCACAGCCAAAATTTTCAAAGGAGAAGAACTTGCACGCCAGCTTCATGCTCTAATCCTCAAGATCTGAAATTCAGAAGAAACCCCATCCAATGTTAGGCATGCCACGATCGTGCTCCTCTTGAAGAAAGGAGACAAATCAGATTATGGAAACTATTGAGGAATTGCCCTGTTGTCCACCGCCCGAAAGATTCTTGCTAAAATTCTCCTCAACTGTCTGTTCCCACTGCCCAGGAAATCCTTCCAGAATCACAATGCAGATTCAGACCATCTTGGGATACCATTGACATGATCTTCACTGCCCACCAACTTCAGGAAAACTTCTGCAAACAAAAATGACCTCTGTATATGGCCTTCATCCACTTCATGAAAGCATTCAACTCCTGAGGGTCATCAGGACCTGAGCATCCTGAGCATCAATCCTGAGGGTCAGAGGAGAATTCTCTCAAATTTGGATGCCTAGCAAAATTTGTTGCCATCCTCCAACTCCTCCATCACAACATGCCTGTGATGGAAATGGCCCTTTCTTAGTCCAGACAGGAGTCAAGCAAAGCTGCATCATCGCTTCTCCACCTTCCTTGCTGTCACCCTCCTTTTCCGCATTGACAAGCTCTCCTCTGGACTTGACACAGAATATAGACTGGACAGCAAGCTCTTCAGTCGCTTCCGATCCAGGACAAAGATTTTCACTAAATCAGTCATTAAACTCCAATATGTGGATGACTGTGCCCTGTGCGAACACGTGGAAGAAGACCTACAAAAATCAGTCGACATTTTCTCTGAGGCCTATTACCAACTAGGTCTCAAACTCAACACCAAAAAAGCTAAAGTGCTCCATGCTCCACCAGGATTCTGCTTGGGCAATTAAGATCAACAAAGAGACCCTAGAAAACAGTCGAGCACTTCCTTTACTTCAGCAGCCATCTGCCACAGAAAGCCGACATTGGAGATTCAAGGAGATTCAACACTACCTCCAATACACCAGTGAAATTCTATGATGCCTGAGAAAACGTGTCTTCAAAGATTGTGACATCAAGAACCAAACCAAGCTTCTTGAGTACCTGGCAGTTGTCAGCCCTGCTCTCCTGTATGTTGTTGAAACCTGAGTCATGTACATTACACACCTCAAGGCTCTTGAATGATACCATCAACAGTGCCTTTGCAAGATCTTCCAAATTAAGTGAGATGGCAGATGCACCAACATCAGCGTTTTGTCCCAAGCCAAAACCTCCAGCATTAAAACTATGATCATCCGCCACCAACTCTGTTGGTCTGGTCACGTTCTTTAAATGTCAGACAATCAACTCACAAAGTAGGTCATGTTCTCACAGCTGAGTCAAGACCAATGGATATGGGGAGGGCAAAAAAAGTGATTCAAAGACACTCTCATATCCAACTTGAAGAAGTGCAAGATTGACAAACTCATGGGAAAACCAAACCCTACACCGACAAAAAGGGAAAAGGACCTTGAGACAAGGATCACAACATTTTGAGATCCAAGAAAGAAAACAAGAAACAGATAAATGAGAAAGGAAGAAAGAATGAATTGCAGCCCAACTCAACACTCTATCAGTGGTTCCCAAACTTTTTGTCATCACAACCCCATTTTAATAAAGTATTTCCTGCCAGGACCCCAGACAGTATGAAGGACGCCATTTTGCTCTTTGTATAGTGTGGCCACACATATACCATACATGCAAGGTCAAGCTGTGAAGAGAAAAATGGTGTCCTCCACATATTAGGGATTGCTGCAACCCCATCTGCTGATGGTGCGACCCCATTTGGGGTCACGACCCACAGTTTGGGGACCACTGCTCTAGATCCTCCCCTTCCACTAGGAAACCTCTGTCCTGACTGTGATAAGATCTATGGTTCCCGGAATGATCTCATTAGCCACCTGCAAATCCACCACTGATAACTGGCTATCATTTTATGGAAGACAATCATCCTCAAACTTTGAGAGCTCACTGATCATAAGTCTATTGAAGTCAATGAACCTATGAACACTTACATTAGCTGAGGATCTGCCCCCAAGACAGAAAAATAAAGTGTGAAGGTTCAAATGAGACAGATGGAAAAGTAAAACGCATACAAATCATACTGAAGAATCTAATTCTGGTTACTCTGTCCAGACAAGAGGACTGAGAATCAATTTCTTCCCAACAGAACATATGATTAAATCAAATCTATTTAATATATAAATAAATATTTTGTAGTGATTTCTGATGTATTCATTTCGTTATGTCAGGCATTCTGGAAATATTTGTAAACTACTTAAGGACACAGAATATTTAGGTAGCTTTGGAAATCTCAGGCTTAAAATTCTCCAGTCCAATGTAATAAATAGTAATACTTTACGTTCATGTAGCATTTTACTTAATATCTGTACAGTGTTCTGGGAATAGAATGAATCCTCAAAGCATTCCTGAGCGATAGGTAAGTATTATTATCCAGAAGCAAATTTACTCATTCACTCCACTGCAGTGCCTTGAAGATTAATTAGGTAATATTTGCACAGTGCTTTGAAAATGTAGTTCTATCTACTATAAAATGTGGTTTAGTGTTCGTTAGATGATGCTTAAACCACACCCCCACCCAACTATTATCTAGCCTTCTGTTTATATAATCAACACTTTATTTCTATGTTCTGTTTGTCTATAATGTATTAATTTAAATGACTATTCCATACAAAGAGCTAAATTACAAGAATATTAGAATTGCAAGATGAAGTACTCAAATTAGGAAATGACAAAATTAAGGAGGCCTGCTTAATTTTATTCCCATGTGCTTGTGCATTATAGGAGTCATTAATTATACCACCCCAGACTATTTTTTCTACAGAACTCCTGCATCAGTGAGTGTGCAGGTTGGAAGGTGCACACAAATGAATGATTTGTTCCATATTTGTTATTTTGTATCTTAAGTCTTCATTCACTACACAATTCTATGGCTTCACTGTCCAATCCACATGCTAAGGCTAACATTTTCAAAAATAAGAGACTAAGCCAGGCTGAAAAGTCCATATTTAGACTTCTAAATAAGTGTCTATTTTTTCAAAAGTGCTAAGTACTAAGCAGCTTCAGTTGAAGCCAGTGGGTGCTCTTGGGTTCTTGGCATTTTTTAAAATAAGGTCACCTAAGTATGAGTCCATGGCTCTTTACCAAAGCCATTGCAATCCATGGGAATCCTTCCACTGAATTCAGTGGAATTTGGACTAGGTGGCAAATAAGGATTTAGGAGCCTAACTTCAGGTTCCTATTTTTGGAAACATGGAAAATTTATGCCTAAAAAGGAAACAGAGACAATTACAAGAATCTGAAAAAAAATCTTTAGAATACAAAGTTGTTTAAGCAACTTTAATGATAGGTATCCATGACAAGGTGTATCGGCCCTACACTGGTGAGGTGAGGATTAAGCAGCTGCTCTGGATGTAGGAAGCCATGGCCCCTCACCTCCTTTTGACACGCTCCAAATGGAGGGAGCATTCAAAAGGGAGTGGCTCAGCTCAGCCTGGGCTGACCTAGGAAGAGAACAATTATGGATAATATTCTCCTGAACAGAAGCCGCCAGGCCTCCAAATATCTGGGAGCAGGCCTCATGGCCAAGCCACTGGAAGCCCTTTGACCACGGGAGATAAGGGTGATGACTCGCTACTGTCAGGAAAAGGGGTTCCAGAGACAGACCAGAGAAGAACCCAGGAGGGATCCCAAGATCCTGTGGTTACAACAGACTCTAGAGACCAAAACAAAGGTAGGAAATGACCCAGGGAGTACGCGTGAGGGTACCAGATCCTAGACCACATATATGGCTACTGTTTTGAAGAGCCCTGTGTGAGAACCCAGTGGAGTAGGATGAGCCTGGTTTCCTCCTATCTATCCCACCTTGTGCTGAAGCCACTAGGCAAGGTGGCCTTAGATTCTTGCTACTGGGTGACACTACCCTCACCCTCCCCGACAATATCATTCTGTGCTCTCTCTAGAATATCCAAGTGTTCTATCTGAAGTCAATTCAAGATCCACCTGTTAACACCAGGTCTGAATTTGAGATAGATGTGTCAGCTGACTCATGCTGAAGGCTATAAAATTGCACTGGAGATGTTTGGGCTGACACTGGTCAGCCCCTGGTATTTTATTCCAGTGTAGACATACCCTAAGGGTCAGATTCTGCTACTCTTACTCACCCTGGAGTAGTACTTTACTCCTGTTAGGGAAATCACTAGGCCTATTTTTGAAGTTATGTATTATCCAGTGTGAGCAAGGATATCACAACCTTGCCCAAAGGGACTTGCCCAAGGTCATACAGCAAGTCAGTAACATAGCTGGAGTTAAAATCCAGGCGTTCTTAGCTAATTGGAGTTTAAGTCATTATACTATGCAGCCTTAGCAAAGCCCTCCATTATACTAAATTAATTTTTTAATTAAAATAATATACAGTAAAATGATAACAGCACCAATGCCTCATGTCATGTCACTAAGAAAACAAACTCACTACTATTGTATATTTCATATAATGGAATTATTCCCATCATAATAAGTTTCAAGCAATTCTAAAACAAGAATGTGATCCTACCCCTCCTATTATTCTTATGCAAGAATGGCTGTATAGATAAGTCATATAACAAGACTTTCTCAATAGGTCACATGCAAAGAAACTTGTAGAAAAAGAAAAGGTGCATTTTTCTTTTATGCACAGAAAACATATATATGAATTCACTGAGTCTTACATAGGCTTTAAATTATTTTAAGCTTTAGCTGTTTTCAACAAAGGAAATATTCTCTGTCCCTTACAGGGTTACTGAGTGAAGAAATAAACTCATTTATTTGGCATCTTTCTTTTTCTATCAGACGTGTGTTTCTTGTCCATTTAGGGAAGAAAACTGGGTCTGTTCTACAACTAACGACTACTTTCATGCAGTGCAGAGGGGACTTATCTGGGAAATAAATATCATACCCATAGCTTATTCTAAAACAGAATAAGATGATAATTCTGACATTGAAGGATATGTGATTTTAAAAACATGGAAACCCAATTTAATATTTCTCTATAGGAGCTGTATGCATGGTAATTTTCATTTAATGGACTATTACTAACCAAGTACATTTATTTGTTAAAAAAAAATGGATTTACTTAAACTACAGCTCTACTCTGAAAAATGACTACAAATGGCTTTAAGAGGCAAGTTTGTTGTCTCGTGGATTTCCCTACCAAATTTGCTCATTAAAAATGATTCTGTCACCAAATGCCAGACCAGAATACCCAGCCTTGGATCTAAAAGTCAAACTATATTCTTGTCGTTTGTGCATCATCACCTAGAATAAAGACTCTGAAATATGAAGTTAATGAACAATTTTGTTGACAATACATGACACAGAAAAGACGGTTATTTACCTTGTAACTGTTGTTCTTCGAGATGTGTTGCTCATGTCCATTCCATTGTAGGTGCGTGTGCGCCCTGTGCCTGGTTACCGGAAAACTTTTCCCCTTAGCAGATCCCGTAGGGCCGGCTTCAGTACCCCCTGAAGTCCTGCGTGCATGGTGCGGTATATGAGGTGCTGCCGGCCCTACACCCCCTCAGTTCCTTTTTACCGACAGCGGGGATGGGGGAAAGGTCATGGAATGGACATAAGCAACACATCTCGAAGAACAACAGTTACAAGATAAGTAACTGTCTTTTCTTCTTCAAGTGCTTGCTCATGTCCATTCCATTGTAGGTGACTTACAAGCAGTACCTTGGAGGCGGGTTCAGAGTTCATAGGTTGGCTAACTGCAACACCGCCCTACCGAATCTGGTGTCATCCCTAGCCTGTTGCACAATAGCATAGTGGTACATAAAGGTAAGAACCAATGACCACATAGCAGCTTTGCATATGTCCTGCATAGGCACCCATGCCAAAAATGCTGCAGAAGACACCTGCGCTCTGGTGGAGTGAGTTGTGATGTTGCCCGGTAGCAGAACCTTCACCTGCTCATAGCAGAAGCGTATGCAGGTGGTTATCCAGGAGGAGATTCGTTGTGACGAGACAGGTAAGCATTTCATCCTTTCGGACGCTGCTATGAACAGCTACATGGACTTACAGAACGACTTCATCCTCTCCAAGTAGAAAGCCAAGCACATCCAGCGTATGCCATCTCTTTTCCTCTTCAAAAGCGTGCAGCTTTGAGAAAAACACTTGCAGGAAAATGTCCTCGTTGGTGTGGAATTGTGATACCACCTTGGGCAGGAAGGCCGGGTGAGGCCTCAGCTGGACCGTATCCTTATAAAAAATCGTATAGGGCAGCGCCTAGGTGAATGCCCTGATTTCAGACACCCTGCTAGCCGATGTGATAGCTACTAGGAAGGCCACCTTCCATAACAGTAGCAGAAGTGGGCAAGTTACCATAGGCTCAAATGGTGCCCCCTGAGTCTAAAGAGGACCAAATTCAGGTCCCAGGGGAGTACGGGATCCCTGATCTGTTGGTAGAGCTTTTCTATGCCCTTCAGAAACCTCGCTGCCACGGCGTGAGAAAAAACTGATCTTCCATGAATCGGTGGATGGAAGGCTGAGATGGCAGTAAGATGCACCTTTAGTGAGGCAGTAGCTAGACCCTGAAGATTGAGGTGCAACAGGTAGTTTAGGAACACCTGGATCGGTGCCTGGTGGCATGTAATCTGCTGCGCTGCAGCTCAGCAAGTGAACCTCTTCCACTTGGCCAAATATGATGACCTTGTGGAGGGTTTCCTGCTACTCCCAAACAAGTCCAGGTTCTTGCTGTTCTTGTTTTTGGGAACTGAGCCAGGCTGACCCTGCCTGTCCCTTTCATTTGCCGCCTCCACCACTAGGGAGCTCGGAGCAGGGTGGGTGAACAAGTGTTTGAACCCTTTCACAGGAACATAATACTTTTTCTCCACCCTCTTCGAGGTTGGGGGCTGGGAGGATGGAGTTTGCCAGACGCCTTTGGCCAACTTTGGGACTCCTTCATGCACCAGCAGCGTGACCCGGGATGGCGCCGCCGCTGCCACCATATTAAACAGGTCATCCATCTGCTCCTGCGGCTCTTCTGCCTCTAGTCCAAGGTTGGAGGCCACCCTTTTTAGGAGCTCCTGGTGTGCCTGGAAGTTGTCCAGGGGACCCAATGGGCCTGCCACCGTGCCTCTTCCGGGGAGGAAGAGGATGACTGAGCTGGTGCTGGAGAGGACGGCACTTCTGCTGAGTATGTGGGAGTCCCTGCAGATGTACCCTCCATAGGGGCTGACTCCTCCCCTAACTCAGAGTCATGGGCCTCCGCCAATGGTGCTGGGGCCCCCGATTGCTTCACCGAGGAGACAAGGGAGTAGGGTCCTGAGGTCACCTGTAACCCCCAGGGGTTCCAGTACTGCCACTGGGGTGGCCATTGGCCCTGAGACCACCCTGGAAGGGTCAGGCAGGGACCTTACCCTTGCCCCTCAGGTCGGGGAGGCTGGTTGGGGTAACCCACTGGGTCCTTTCCTCCCTGGAATCACTGGACCCTCCTGCCGGTGACCAGCATCGCCCCGAGCTCAACCGTCTCCCTGTCTCATGGTACCAAGGGGAGGGGGAATGGTATCTATGCCTCCTATCCCGGCGCTCCCTTGACCAACGTCTCAGGGACAGAGAGTACGATTCCAGTGACCGGCGGCATTGCTGCCTGGACCGACTCAGTGAGGAGGACTGCCCGCCGTTAGAAGAGGAGCGGAAGCGGCATCTGGGTGACCAGGAGCCTCTCAGTACTGAAGCCCACGTTCGGTGGGGTTCTTCCCTAGGTGAGCACCGTGATGCCAGTCACTGGGTTCTGCGCCGCCCTTGCATGGTGCTGGACTCGACAGGGAGCATCTGCTCGATACCGAGCGGGATCTCCGTCGACTCATTGATGCTGCTGCCCTCGGTGCCAGTAATCATGAGTGACGCTTCGGGCTGTCTGGGCTCCTCTGGTACCAGTGCTCTGTCCCCAGAGACCGCCTCGATGCCGGGGAATGCACTCCAGGGGATTGGCCTCTCGGTGGGATCGATTTCCTCCGCGGTGACCCATTTCACAAAGAGGTGCGTCAGGGGTCTGGTGAGGTGTGCAGCCACTTGGGGGGGGGGGGGGACACATTGGAGGTTTTCCCATAAATGCGGGCACCCTACCTTTGCCCTTTCTGTCTGGGCCGAAGGGGTGTATGGGACGGGTAGGGCCAACAGTTCGGCTGCCGCCTGAAGTGCCTTCAATGTCGACAGCAGCACAAGGTGAAGCAGTCCCCTTCCACTCTCTGGAGTTGGGAGGCGCTCTGCAGAGGTGCTCACTGCCCCAGACGAAACCTGCCCTTGTGGGGGTTGCTCGGCACATTGGCTCTGAGCTGCCCTGGAGCTTGACCCCATGTCCTTAGCCTTCTTCCGTGCAGGGCAGTGGTCATCTGCCGGGCACTGTTTTCTGGGCGTCTTCCTTTGTGGTGAAGAGGAAGCCTGGTGCCGTGATGGAGTCGGTCCCGGTGGAGCACTCTGCACTGTCCTGGTGCTCAGTGCCGAAAGGGAGCCGAATGGCTCCGACACCAGTCTCAGGGCCGCCTTCATTAACAAGACCTTCAGACGGATATATCTGTCCTTTTGAGTCCTCGGTCTGAATGCCTTGCAGATGTGGCACTTGTCCTTCCGATGAGACTCCCCAAAGCACTTTAAATGGTCTTCATGGGGGTTGCTAATCGGGGAGACCATCACATCTATGGTATTTTACACAGTATCCAGGATTTACAAGGCTTAAAGCCCTGACATTGGGGCATACCCTGACACCAGGTGGAGGTCCCTACCTTATCTACTACAACAACAGTAGCTAACAACTATCTAAACAACTACTTAACAAGTACTTATAAAAACAAAAGGCTACAGCTAAGAGGCACTCGCCGAAGCAAGCAAGAATGCAGTTCCAGTAACCGTCAGTGATGAAAAAAAGGAACCGAGGGGGTGTAGGGACGGCAGCGCCTCATATACCACACCATGTGCGCAGGACTCCAGGGGGCGCTGAAGTCGGCCCTACGGGATCTGCTAAGGGGAAAAGTTTTCTGGTAACCGTGCACGGGGCCCGCACGCACCTACAATGAAAAGGACACGAGCAAGCACTCGAAGAAGAATAGAAACTTTTCCATATCTGAATTGTGTTTGGAGTGAGAAACTTTCTGTTGGTCACTAAAGAAAGCAAATTTGCTTCTCAATACCCACATGGATCTAATCTGTTGAGTGCAATTTTTACTGAGTCATTTTTCTGACCTTAACTGCACTTTAATAAATCCTTCTTGCAATGTTTATTTAGTTTAACGATGTTGAAATGCAGAGTCCTCATGTAGTAGCTTTCGAAGCTCTGCAGCTGCAATGGAAGGTGAATATTTTCATCTAGAGGGCTATGGGCTAAAGTTCTTGGCATGTGGGACATAAAGTCATTAAAACAAATTGAAGCTCTGAGCCACAGATGTCCCTAGGCTGTTCCTCCCTCACTCTCTGTCACCATCACATCTATAGTATTTTACACAGTCTCAGACTCCTAACATGTTGCCTGTCCACCTGCTGTAATTCACATTCTGCATACCCTTTTGGCCTACATTGTTCTATATTTATTTTGTGTTGAGGCTAGTCCCCCCTCCTCTGTGCCTATTAACCTGGGGCCAAGGGAAACTGGGCCTTGCAAGCTCTCCTTTTACATTATAGAATAACTGTTATGCAGATAAATATATTTAATGCCTTTCGCTATGATCTTTCACATTTTCTGATGAAATATTTTTAAAACATCATATGAAATCAATTATAGTATTGCATATTGAAGAGCTGCATTAGGACCATTGGAGAGTGGATTTACAATGCTTTGCGCCTGTTACTAAAGTCTGAATTTGCTCTTTTCAAGCAAGCAAAACTCCCAAAGACTTCATATGGAGTTTGGCCCATTAAGTATTGTAGGACTGAATCCTAAATTATTAAAAAGTTCCACTAAATGCTAATACAGACTGGCATAGTGACTAAATGCCAGATTTTTATACCTTTACTCATGCTTATTAGCACCTTATTCCACAAGCCGCTCTATTGAAATCATTTGGGACTATTGGAGTGAGGTGCTATTCAAAATGAGTAAACTGACCGTGTAATAAACAAACAAATAGGGGACAGATGGTCTTCAATTCAGGAGAAACCTGTAGAAGCAACAGGAATTTCTAAGAGTTTTATCTAACATGCTTTCCATTGAATTGTCCCATTAGTGGCAAATTTTCCCCCTCCACAACAGAACAGGCAGGGAATTGGTCCTCTAAAACGCACAAATGACACATGATACGATATTGGTAAGCCATTATCCCCCTCCTTTTTTTCATTTCCTTCCCCTGCCTCCCTTTAAAAAGCAAGGCAATTATATGCAAAGAGCTGCCTTAATGCACTATTAAGGATGCAGAGCTGAAATGGCAAAGCCAAGAAACACAAAAGTTAAGGTTTCAGCAACAACATTAACTCACCTGTATTGCACATATGAAGCACTTACTATTTCCATTAGTTGTTAAGATGGGTAGAATAATATGGCTCCTACTCAGCAAGGCACTTAACTCATGCCTCACCATAAACACACATAGTCCCACTGGGCATATGCTTTTAGTGCCTGTCAGATTTGGGGCTTACTTTACTGTTTATTTAATTAAATATATACTTTAAAACATGGACTGTGCAATGTGGCCTAATTAATGGTGTTATTGGAACTTTCACTCCTACACACCTGGAGGTTTTTTATTGGTTGCTTTGTTTCTTACAATTTTAACTGTGCATCCTTAATGTTATATGAATGCTATTATTTACATTTTAAAACTTGTAAATTGCGTTGGAAACCATTGGGATGGAGAGTACTTGTAAGCTACTGGAACCCCCTATCTACTTCCAAAAAAATCTAGACACTCACTGTAGGGTTAAATAAGTTACCCATTCCTGGGTCTGGATTTCCAAATAACCTGACATGTCTCCCAGCCTAAATATAAAAATACTCAGTTCTATATTTGGTAGTCAGCCCATAATTTTTTATGTTATCTGCTGTTTGGCTGTATTAAAGTCAATGGAGCTATGCTAATGTATACCAGCTGAGAATCTGGCCCACAGATTTCCCTGGCTTTTGAGAAAACATCTCAAATATAAAGTTCTGTACTACTTGAAAAACTGGCATCTAATGTGACATAATGAAAAAGAATAATTTCTGTAGATTCAACTCTGAAGGTTTACATCAGGAATTATGCTTACACTTAGGAAGCACTGTGTTTTAAAACCACTTAATGAAAAAAGCAAACCATAGCATACCAGCAGGATGCTCATGCTTGGGTGTAATTTTAAAAAGGCAGATAGGAGTCATCTCTCCAGACAGCAGACAAAGAGAAGCTTTTAACCAAGGCCTCTATGTGTATTAAAAAGACAGACAGTAAACACAACTTGATTTCTGTAGATGGAGGAATATTAACCAAATATATATTCAATCCCACATATTTCATTCTTCCCTAGAGTATTAATATTTTAAGTTTCCAAAAATATTATAAACATATAAATATTTGACATTTCAAAATAAAACAAAATATGTTCATCAAATATTTTCAGTTACAAGGGACTTGTTACCTAGTGGGTACATTTACATGAAGTAAAATCACTTTGTTAGGGCTGTGCTATTGTTTAGAGCTGATCAAAAAATGGAGGGCAGCATTAAGCAATTTTGCTTAATCATTTTTCACTGAACTCTCCTCTCTTTTTAAATGACTGTCGGTATTAGAGGTGATAATAGGGAACTGGGGATCATGGTACAGTACCTGACCACAGAGGGCATTACTGTACTCAAGGTCTCCATCAACATTCCTTCCTTCCACACAATTTCGTAGTATCAAAGAGGATGAATAACTAGGACACCACCACTTTCAGCTGCTTCCCAATAGGCTGAGGCCCAGCTGCCCACAGAGAAACAATCAGTAGCTATAACAGATAAGCTTAAGCAAAAGTTGCAATAAAGAGCAACTATGATGAATATACAAAGTGTGTGCCTGCCTGCCCTTTGTTAATGGTGCTACTGCAGCGGCGCTACAGTCAGATTCAGGTCTCGACTACACTGGCCGCGGATTTTGGTGGCAGTTGACGGGAAATAAGCAAGCTACATACAGTAACTTGCGTATCCCCATCTTCCTAACGTCTACTTCCTGTGGTGTCTCCATTGTGCTGCACTGACGGGAAATGCCCTCCCATCAACACAGTGCTACGCTACTTGCCGGGGTGGATTTACGGAGTCGACTTCTGGGTTCGATTGAGCGAATCTTTACTGCTGCTCAATTGAACCTGCAAAATTGATCCTACAAACTGCTGGCTTTGTGGCCAGCAGTGTAGACATAGCTTCAGAGAATATCTGGGTCTCTTTGTTTCTCCCCTGACCCTCCTTTTGTGGCAAGGTTTTTTACATAATGTTGATCGTTTTCTAATACATGAGGGGCGGAGGGAATTAAAACTCTCAGAAGAGTCATATTTCAGGACTGAAAGCTTGAAGATTTCAGGGCTGCTTCCAATCAGCACCCAAAAAAGAGTGAGAAATGACTGCAAAATGTCTGAGTCACTTAACAGAGTTATCCAAGCCTATGATTAGCTGGAATGATCTACAACAGAAATTACAGAACTGTGAAAGAAATTACAGAAATGTGGTCCTTGGACCACCGGTGTATCATAAAGTACATTCTCATGGTCCATAGAGAGATGGCTGGTCACATGGTGCTGGCTCCTCTGTTAGAAATTCTTAATCAGAAATTCTAGAAACATTTTATTTCCAGCTGCTAAATCATATTTAAGACAAATAAACACATTAAGTACTTTCCCACTATTATATTCCCATGTAGGCAATTGCTGGAGTTAGCAGAGGGGAATTATACAGTCATTAGCTGGATTGTGAATAGGAGGCCACTTAGTCCATGAGACAATCTTTCAATGGGATTTACGCTACATAAGATGTTTAAAGAATCCCTACTCAAACCACACTTGGAAATGATCTCTCTCTAATCCACAACTGTATGTTGTCACATATACAACCAAACATCGGCGAGTCTATTTTTTTCCCCAGTGAATATTTGGGAATATTAGACTAAATGAATAGGGTTGATATTTGTTCTATTCAGCAAATGCATTGTTGATTTGATTATTACATCTAATCTATGATGTTATGCATTTATACTATCCCATAATTGTCACCATTACATCAGATTACATATTAGTATGCCTGGAATAGATTCAGAATTCTCAGTGTTCTCAGAATTCTTCAAATATCATTAAAGCTTTCGCCATACCAGAAGTTATGATTATTATAGAAAATTTTCACTTTTTCCTCCCCCATCCCATTTACACATAATTATTAATTTTCTTTAAGAAACAAAATTCTTGGTACTGAAACCTTCCATGCCTTATCTCTGCTCAAAGATGATTTTGATTTGGAAAGTTTAAAATAAATTAGAGTGAAAACAAAATATAGTTATACACTACAGCATTTAAATATCTTTTTTGTTTACCAGTGAATTTAAAATATCTGTGAGTATTACATACGTACTGAGAGGTAGGATCTTTGATAGGATTTTTGAGGGGAAAATTAAAAATCAAAATGTTAAAAAATTGATAAAAATAAATACCTCTACATGTAGTTAGTACTAATAACTAAGGATTTAACACAGCCTAATGAAGCCCCACCCACTTCTGACATCATAATGCACAGCATTTGCAGATATGTCAAATCTCACTCATTGGGTGTAAGACTCACTCATTAGCATGCTATCTCACTCTCACACACATTCCTAAGCTTATCTCACTCGTTTTCAGGAAATATATAAAGATTTAAAATATTTTTACTCAGGCATTGCAAGAGACAGCAATACATCTGGGACCTCAGGCATGGGGCTTAGACCTTTCCAAACTTGTGTTCTGTGGTAATCATGGAGACCACAGGCCTGTGTTCTATATGTGTGCAAGAGGAGAGAGGAGGCTATGTGGGGGTAGGGGTTGTATGTGTAAATACTTAACTGTTAAAAAAATATGGAGTTCACACAAAAAATAAGCAGGACTTGATCGAAAGTTTGCGGGTTCTGCAAAATACAGTTCAAAATTTAAACCACACTGGACCTCCAGGATCTCCAACCATCCAGGTTTTTGTTCAAACCAGAAAATAATTGTTTTTATTAAAATCCACTGGTTTGCACTGCATATAGACTTCTCATGTACCCTAGACTTAAGTATGAATTAGGACATTTAATTATTTCATATGCAATATTAAAAACAAACTATTAAGCACTGGTTGGATTAAAAACCTGGACTACTAGATGTTGCCAAGGACCAAAGATGAGAATCCCTGTCTTAAGCAATGACTTGTCATACCACCTGGAAAGTTTCACTCTGTGGCCTTGAATCTCACTCTTCGGGGCTGTAAATCTCACACTTATGGACAGCTATTCCTCGTCATCTCTGGGTTTAGGCCTTTCCTAGTAGGTCTGGAGCTGCTAATGGTGAAAGGATAATGTAAATATCTCAGTGAAACAAATGCAAACCTGCTCCACAATATTTAGAGAGTTGCAATTAAGTGCCAAATACTTCCCTCTGCTTCTATGAGTGGATAGCAGTAAACAGTAGCAGGATCCATGGTGGAGGAGGAAGGGCAAAGAAGTTCAACACCAGCTCCAATGCACCAAGACACCTCTGCACAGGAACAAGGCCAGATTCTCAATTGGGTAAGTCAGTGTGGCTCTCTTGACTCCTACAGAACTACTCCAGTTTATGCCAGCTGATGATCTAGCGTACAATGTTTAGACCTTGTATTGTATTACTGTTACAAAGATTATAAATAGTGCCCAATAATAACAATACTATATATTCTTCTGCCAGGAAGGCTTATTCATGGAGCACATTTATCTGAGAACCAATATTATAAATAAAAATTGAGAGGTTACTCACCTTGTGCAGTAACTGCAGTTCTTTGAGATGCGTATCCCTCTGGATGCTCTACTTCAAGTGCACATACACCCCCCATGCCTTTGATTGGAGGTTTTCATTAGCACTTTTTGTTCAGCCCGTGCATGTGCTGCTGATATCCTTGTGCCTCACACTGTGACTATATCAGGCTGCATAGGCAAAACATCCTCACTTCCTTCTCCTCTACCGAGTCTGGTGGAAAATCTGAAGAAGAGGGGAAGGTGGGTGGGTAGTGGAGCACCCAGAGAGGGACACATCTTGAAGAACCACAATCACTGAACTGTATACATAACCTCTTTCTTCTTCAAGTGCTCCATTTCAGATGACTGCCAACTAGCATTCCCATAAAGAGGAAGGAGCTTTTCAATCAAGCCCAGAATAGGGGAAAGAACTGCACTTGCAATTGCTGCATCAGATCTAGGGGCATTAACCAAGGCATAGTGCCTAGAAAGGGTTTATACCGAGGACCATGTAGCAGCTCTGCAGATCTCAGATATTGGGACATTTTACAGTAGAGCCATGGATGTAGATTGTGACCTCACAGAGTGAGCTGACACATTAGAACAGGGGTGGAATGCTGGCAACACTGCAAGCAATAATACACCCAGAAATCCATCTCAATAGCCTTTGGGTAGAAATAGCAGAACCTTTAGATCTGTCTGCAAAAGAAACAAATAGTGTAGGAGATTTTCAAAATGATTTAGTCCTATTGGATATAAGGCTTATGCCCTCCTGACATCTAAAGTATGGAAAGTAGTCTCCATATTGGAATTATGTGACTTTGGAAAGAAAACTGGTAGATAAATGATCTGATTCAGATAAAACTAAGACAACATTTTAGATAGGAATCTCGGATGTGGCCATAAGAAAACCTTGTCCTTGAAGAATACTGTGAAAGGTGGATTTGCCATTAAGTCCCCTGTTTCTCAGACTCAGTGGCTATTACATCAGACTACAAAGATGGCTGTTTTTATAGACAAATTCAGTAAGTAGCAGGTCACTATAGTACAAAAGAAGGTTTCCAGAGATTTTTAAGAACCAAATTAAGATCCTAAACTGGGGTGGTGGCTTTCATCTCTGGGAAAAGATATCCCAGACTTTTCATGAACCTTACAGTTGTAGGTTGAGTAAATAGCAAGACACCCCCTCCCCCCCCCAACACACACACACTTGCATTATGAAAAGCTGTTACGGTGACCAAATGAACCTTGATAGAACTATCTGTTTTCCATTTTCTTTAGTTGTAGCGGGTAATCTAGAACAACTGGAAATGAGGCAGATACAGAAGCAGCTCTCTGGAGTTTGCATCAGTGCCTAAATCTTCTCCACTTTTGAAGGTGTTTCTGGTAGAATCTTTCCTATTATTTCATAACATTTGTTGCACCTCTGCAGAACAGGCCACCTCTAACACAGTGAACCATTGAGGAGCCACGCCTTGAGGCGAAGAATACTCTGACTGGGATGCAGCAATCAACTGGAGTCCTAGTAAAGGAGCTGAGGAGTAATTGGAAGATATATTGCTGGACAAAGAACTATCTGAAGCAGGTAAGGAAACCACATCTGCCTCAACCACATCAGGGCTGTTAGGAAATCTCTGGCCTTTTCCTGTCTGATTTTGATCACCATTCTGACAATCAGTGGTGCTGAGGGAAACGTGAAAGCAGCTTCTTCATCCACATGTAAGGAGGAAGGCATCCCCCAAGGAATTGCAACCTAACCTCCATCCCCCACATACATAACAAATGGCATTTTTTGTTTGCATCTATGGTGAAGAGATCCATTTTTGGAAATTCCCATGTTTGAAATATGCCAACAAGAATCTGGGAGCCCAAATCCTATTCACAGTCTTGGGAAAAACACCTGCTGAGAGCAGGTGCTGTGACATTTTGCCAGCCCAGGAAATACACTGCTGAAATTCTTGTGATGTTTTATCCAACAGTTTCATAACCTTATTGCTTCAGCGCACAGGGAAGGGGATCTCATTCCTCCCTGCTGATTGATATAAAACATGAAGGACATGTTTTCTGTCATGACTGCAATATACCTGCATCTAATATGAGGCAGAAAATAAAGGCAGGCATTTCTGATCACTCTGATCCAACAGCTTGATGTGGAGGGTGGTTTCTTGGGGTGACCATCTGTCCTGTACCGTTAGACCAACAAGATGCTCTCCACATCCTAACAAAGATACAACTGTGGGTATGGCTACCGTTGGCATCAGTTGGAGGAAGGGAACTCCCGCCCCAACATTGCAATGAACCTTTCACCAGTCTAGGGAGTGTTTCACCTGTTGAGGAACTGACACCAGTTTGTCTAGACTGTGTCTGTTTGAAGCTTAAGCTGATTTGAGCCATCCCTGGAAACGGCAAAGATGTAATCTCACTTGTTCTGTTGCAAAAGTGCAAGCTGCCACGTGCCCTAGAAATTGAATATCATTTCTAACTGAAATCAGGGGGCTCCCTTAAATAGTTCTGACAAGGTTTGATAGTGTCATGAATCTATCCATGGGAAGGAAGGCCCTGGATGCCAAGAAATCCATGGATGCCCCTATAAATTGTATGTTCTGTATGGCAGTCAATGGGGGATTTTCCCACATTCAACTGAAGACCCAAGTCCAAGAACAGAAAATGTTCTTTCTGGGTATTGGTCAATACTTCTTGGTATGACCATGCTTGAAGAACCAATCGTCAAGGTATGGGAATACTATGATTGCCTGATGACACAGGTAGGCAGCCACTAACCACAGAACCTTTGAAAACACTCTCGGACCTGAGGAAAAACCATACAGGAGTACCCAGTACTGAAAATGACTCTAGCCTATGACAAAATGCAGGAGCCTTCTATGGAAGGGCCAAAAATCAGTCCTCTGAATTTAGAAAAGAAATTATAGCTATCAGAATCACCATCCCGAACTTTTGGGACGTTGCAAATGTGTTTAGGAGTCTTGAATCTAAGATAGGTCTCCATCCTTCATTTTCCTTTGGCAAAAGGAAGCACCTTGTGTTGAAGCCCCTTCCCTTATGCTGAGTGGGGACTGGCTCTATCACTCCCATACAAAGAAGGGAGTTTATTTCCTGTCTTAGTAAGAACCTGTGAGAGGGAAAGGGATGTGGGATGAGGAGGGAGGGAGGGAGGGAAGTAAAATGGATGGAATAGCCTGATGATATTATTTGTAGTACCCATTTGTCCAAGGTGATATGCTCCCATACTTGTTGGAAGTGGGGGGAGATGGGCAAATCGTTGCAGCTGACAGGATAAAGAGAGGGGAGGGGCCAAATCCTTAACTATCCCATCAAAACTGGGACTTTGAAGATGAAGCCTACTGTGAACTTGTGTCAGGTGGGTTAAAGGATCTCTTTCTCTAGAACCTTTGTGTCTCTTTCATGGAGGTTCCATCGGTCTCCAAAACCCAGGCAATTGCATCAGGTGGGATATTCAAGCCACTTGTGATCTATTGAATTTTCTATTGTTCTGAGGAGTGCAGATGCCTAACAAATATAATGTGACCCTGTAGTCTTTAACAGTATGCAACAACATGTTGGTAATCTCCGTGAACAACTTCAGTCTATCAAACAGGAGATCCGCTACTGTATTTTGGATTTCTCTAGGAAAACCAGACAACTGGAGCCTGGATGCCCTATGGACCACCACTGCTGTGGAGATGGAACAGGCTGTGGTATCTGCAGCATCCAGAGCTGCCTGAAGAGATGTCCTGGGCAGTAAAACTGTCCCCTCAGCAAAGGTAGCCTGAAATTGCTTCCTTTTGGTCTGGAGGAAGGTATTTAATAAAAAACCCAAATTTTGCATAATTCATAAAGTTATATTTGGCCATCAGTGCATGGTAATTCATGTGTGGAATTGCAGGGTTGCCGATGAGTAAGATTTTCTCCCCGGAAGATCCAGGCACTTCTGATCTGTGGCATATGGGATGGACTTATATCATTGTTGTTTGCCCTGTTTGTTCCTGCATCAACTACCAGAGAGTTGGGTGGACGGTGAGAAAATAGGAACTCAGAGACCTTAGTGACAACTTTTTATTGGCTCTCTTACATGAAGGTGTGTCAGTGGCTGGGGCTTGCCAAATGATTTTTGCAGGTTTCATCAGAGCCTCATTGATAGGAAGAGTAACTTCTGGATGGTGCCACAAAATAAAGATGATCGAACAGTTTGTTGAAATTCTTTGACCTCGTCAAGAGGTATCTGTAAGGAGTTTGCCACCTGTTTAATGTTTTGAAACTGCCAAAAATCAATTGGCCAGAGATGGAAGAGGAGGCATTACCACCTCCTGCAGTGATGAGGATGATATGTAGTCTGAGGGGTAGCTTTTGTCTGCCCTAGCCTCCTGATCCTTGAATGTTGCCTCCTGTTGCTGGGGAGGAAAAGCTTTAGTTTTCCTAACATCCTGATGGAAGAGGGTCAGGGCCCTGGAGAACTATTGGCGATGAACTTCCTAAGGATCCCAATGTGGCCACTAAGGACCATATGTGGGAGGGGTGGCATCAAGGGTTGCTCCCACCAAGAGTGATGAGGTCCCTCGAGATCCTCCCTGTCTCTTCAAGAAAGGGGTTCCTCTACGAGTACGTAAGAGAACCCTGGACAGTATTTGATGATACTGAAGGGAGGTCTCCATCGTCGTCCTTTTCTTCCTCTAATGGGGGCACTCTGACTGACAAGAGAAGTGAATTAGATAGTACTAGGGATGTATAAGGGTCCTGAGACCGAGTGGTTCTCTGTACCAAGATCCGCTTGGTATTTGCAGGTATGAGACTCTGATTCAGCAGTCACTGGTAAGTCCTTTGGTACCTAAAGCCTTGCAGTGTTGAGCAGAGTTGTGGGATCAAGTGGAGCTGCAGCACCAAGTGAGGTTGTGGTACCGACGGACTGGTAAGCTTGTGCCTGCACAATACTAAAGGTTTTGAGCACTTCACAGCCGGCATTGATGTAGACGAAGGCTTAGTCTTGCACAGTACCGATCAGCTAGACAGAGGTACCGGGAGACGGGTTAAGTCTGGTTTTCAGTGTTTGCTCTGCAAAATGGTACTGGGGCTTTTTCACCTCGTTGCTACCACAGGAATTCTTCACCAGTACAAGCCTTGCGATCAAAGTCTATGAGGCTGTTGACCTGCTTGGAGGCAGATTTTTTAGGTGGATTCCTTAAGAGGCAAGTTAAAGCCCCTCTTCTTGGAATCTTTAAAGAAGGTCCGTGAAGCTTTTCTCTTTCTAGGAGAGTGTTGCATTAAGATGCTAGACAGTCTCAGAGACTGGAGTACAGGGGAGTTCTCCTGAGCTGGCTTCAAAACAGCCTGAAGGGAGTGCTCCATCATTAACAGTCACAACTTGATTTTCCAGTTCTTCGGTGCCCTGGATTTGACGGCTAAACGCATCTGTGGGATATGAAACTTCCCTAAGTTGCGCATGTATTTAGTGTGTCCATCACTGACCAGGATCAACTCTCTCTATATGAAGCAGAGTTTAAACCCCAGTGGATCGTGCATGACCAAGGAAGATTTCCCTGGAGGAAATAAATCAATCTTCCAAATAACCAGTAACTACTATTAACTACTATTAACTAACTAACTAACTAACTAAATGAAAATAAACTAAGCTAGACTGAAGTCAGCAAGCAGCCCAGGCATGCACAAGGTGGACCTGCTAAGTTCTGTCTCAGGCCAAGACGGTTGAGAAGGACCTGAGGGCAGTTTGCCTGCACAGCCTGACACAGCCTCATTTTGGGGCATGAGGAAATGAACTGCACACGTGCAAGTTGAATGGAGACTGCTAATGAAAATCTCCAAATGCATGTGGAGTGCACGTGCATCTGAAATGAAGCACCCTAGGGACACTACTCAAAGAAGAACAGGCTTTTACAGATATTGAAATCAATGGGCGGTGAACTTTTGTAACTGAAGGCAATCGTGAACCCACTGGAAATTTTCCAAACTCAAAGGTGGACACAGTTCCTGTCCCAAAGAGTCCGTAACACACTAGGGAGTTCACTATTGCTATGTGGAAGATAGTCAAATACTACGATCAGTGGCAGTATAAAACCCAGGGATAGACAGAACACCATTTTGTGCTTGCGGTGTTCTCGTAACCAGTAATACGAAGGTTCAAAGCTGTGCACATTACTGCATCAAGACAAATTACAGTACAAGAAAATATTTCAGTTGTGTTCACAATAAGGAGGAGCTTTGCTTGATTTAAGAGGAATACAAATTACAACTGTAAAACAGCTCTCAGCCCATTGTAAACAAAACCTAAAACTTTTAATTGTCTGCTGGCCAGCACTAACTGAATAATAATAAACAAAAAATTACAAATCCTATCATGACTAGAAATTACATGATATTAAAAAATAGAAATGAAAGCAGCTTTTACAGCGATTCCCAGTTTGATCATGAGAAGGTACTTAAAATGTACTGAACTAATACAAACACTTATCATGCCTCCAAGTTTCTTTCAGTTGTGTGGCTTCCAGTATGAGGCTGATCAGAATACAATTTGCCTTCTTCTTTGGAAAATCCTACAACAGGGATCCATGTGGCGAGGAAAACTCCATTAGGTTTACCTGACAGTTGTTCCTCAGATTCTTCTGTTCATGAACAGGGTTTTTTGTCAGAAAGACTCCAAACACTCTGGATCTTGGGGGATCTGCCAGAGGTTAGGGCCATCTGTGTAGAGATCCTCTGCCTCCAAGAGCAGCTCCCTTTTCCCCCTGCCTCTGTCTGCAAAATCTCATTGGCAGAGACTCCTCATCTGCAGTTGCTTTTGGAATCTCCCCTTAAAAAAAGAGCTCTGCAGGAAAGATAATGCAGCCTCAGGCACATTCCCTGCCAATGCGGGCTCAGGTACATCCTACCAAACCCACACTATTCCTTCCCTGTGTACAGATTCCTTCAGAGCTCCCTTGGGATGGGGCCCAATAAGACAGTAGCGCTTGGTGCAGGCAAGGGAGAGTCATGTACAGAAGGCCCCTGGGAACACAATCCAACCCGTAGTAATGTAGATACTATCTCTATAGACTCTTGTGTTTTAACAGCATTTCATTTCAGTCATGTGTAGCATCCATCATAATAAATAATGCACCAGCAGTATCTTTTATGGGGCTTTTTTTGATAAATAGAAATCTCTTAAGGTTTTTTCCCCCAACAATCAGAGCTTCAAAACCCTGGTGCATTTGCTGTTGGGATTGCTATAGGCTATTTGTAACCTGAGGCTTTCAACTGTACTTTCATTTTGCAGTAGTAACATTATTGTAGAAAAAATTAAGGTATACAGGCACTGCTAATTTCTGATTAGTTTGATAATACTGAAAAGGTTAATTAATAGAAAATGTCACTAAAATATATAGTTAAAAATATAAAGGAAAAAATAAAAAATTATCTCTTCTACAACACCTTTTGGATAAATAAATCCATCTGCAGTCATCTTATCTTCATTAATCAGTATGTACAGACTGAATTCAGACTTCTGGCACCAACTAAAACTCTGCCACTAAAACTGTCCTACTGAAGAAATTTCAGAAATTACTCTATACAAGGGATGCAAGAGAAATCCACTCCAGGAATATTTCATTAATGCACTTAAGACAGATGTTTAGAAGTCACATATAAAGATAACAGAAATACAATTGTTATTTCAACTAAATTAATATCTATTACGCGGCATAACATGCACTTCAAACATGGAAACCATGGCCATTAGTGAAGTAGAACATAGAATCATAGGACTGGAAGGGACCTTGAGATGTCATCTAGTCTAGTCCCTGCACTTATGGCAGGACCAAGAATTATCTAGACCATCCCTGAAAGGTGTTTGTCTAATCTGCTCTTAAAAATCTCCAATGATGGAGATTCCACAACCTCCCTAGGCAATTTATTCCAGTGTTTAACTATCCTGACAGTTAGGAAGTTTTTCCTAACATCCAACCTTATCCACCTTTGCTGTAATTTAAGCCCATTGCTTCTTGTCCTATCCTCAGAGGTTAAGAACAACAATTTTTCTCCCTCTTCCTTGTAAAAACCTTTTATGTACTTGAAAACCTACGTCCCCTCTCAGTCTTCTCTTCTCCAGACTAAACAAACCCAGTTTTTTTTCCATTTTTTTCAATCTTTCCTCATAGGTCATGTTTTCTAGAGCTTTAATAATTTTTGTTGCTCTTCTCTGGACTTTCTCCATTTTGTTCACATCTTTCCTGAAATGTGGAGCCCAGAAATGAACAGAATACTCCAGCTGAAGCCTTATCAGCACAAAGTAGAGCAAAAGAATTACTTCTTGTGTCTTGCTTACAACACTCCTGCTAATATATCCAAGAATGATGTTTGCTTTTTTCGCAACAGTGTTACACTGTTGACTCATATTTAGCTTGTGATCCACCATGACATCCAGATCCCTTTCTGCAGTACTCTTTCCTAGGGAGTGATTCCCCATTTTTGTGTGATTGTTCCTTCGTAAGTGGAGTACTTTGTCTTTATTGAATTTCATCCTCTTTACTTCAGACCATTTCTCCAGTTTGTCCAGATCATTTTGAATTTTAATCCTGTTCTCCAAAGTACTTGTAACTCGTTCCAGCTTGGTATTGGCTGCAAACTTTATAAGTGTAGTCTTTATGCCACTATCTAAATTATTGATGAAGATGTTGAAGAAAACTGGACCTGGAACTAATCTCTGTGGAACCCCACTTGATATGCCCTTTCAACTTGACTTAACCACTGATATACTCTCTGGGAACAGTTTTCCAACCAGTTGTGTACCCACCTTAGAGTATCTCCATCTAGGTTGTATTTCTCTAATTTGTTTATGAGAAGGTCATGCGAGACAATATGAAAAGCCTTACAAAAGTCAAGATATACCACATCGACCACTTCCCTCTATTCAAAAGGTTTGTTACTCTGTCAAAGAAAGCTATCAGATTGGTCTGCCATTATTTGTTCTTGACAAATCCATGCTGTTACTTATCATGTTATTATCTTCCAGGTGTTTTCAAATTGATTGCTTAATTATTTGCTCCATTATCTTTCTGAATACTGAAGTTAAGTTGATTGGCTTGTAATTCTCCGGGTTGCTCTTATGTCTACATGTAGAACGGTAGTCAAAAATACCTCTACAGATGGAGATGTCAGTGTTGTTAATTCAACTTCAGAGGTCTCCCATATGTACTATTTTAATTTTTGTTTTGTTCTTTGGCTTTGAAGATAAAGTGAACTATAATAAACAACAGTAAATGAATAAGAAGGTCACTACAAAAATCACTACACACCTATGCGGATCACTTTGCAAGAACTAAGTCCATAGAGATGAACATGTCTATTATCTCTGTCCTTTCTCAGATGGTTAACTTTATGCAGGAGAAGTGCCATTGACTACTGGCAGACAGTAAATATAAGCATATGTGCAAATCTTTGTAGGATCAGGGCCTACATCAAAAACAAAAGACACTTCCTCGGACTGCCTAAGTCTTTGAAGACAGGGAACCAAGAAACAGATCTCACATTTGCAATACTGCCAACCCCAAGGCTTTAAAAAAATCATGAATCAGGCTTCCAAACATCATGCCTTTAAATAAAAATCCCAAAGCCATATTTTAGAATCTTTTAATTTGCATTCTGCCTTTTGCATGCACTCAGTTCATGTTTTCAAGCTTTTCTCACAACCAAACTTTTTCTTTTATATATGAAAGTTAAGATTCTCATGTGAAATTCTAATAATTTAGATGAAATACTAAATTTATTTCTGTTACCTTGATGTATAAAATCTATCTTAAGTGCATTATTAAGGAATGATGCTGGAGAGGATTTCCCCTGTATCTACTACAAGACACAATTTCTAAAGTCAGTGGGGCTTCATGCAGTTATAAAAGGTTGGTGTGCAGGGATCACTTTGAAGGACTAGGATGCATATGTGCCCTACCCCACAAACCCTAACAACTAAATGTACAATAGGAAGATCAGGAATTCCCCTTGCCTCACGAGGAAGCCCTCTGCTCATGATATCTCATACAATTAGATTTCACAAAATGGCCAATAAACCTTTTGTATGGAAACTTGGATCAACATCTATATTTGGAGCTTCAGTCAGATCTCTTCCTGCAATAGCATACCCATTGTGAGGTAGAAATATTTCATAAAGGTCATTCTTTGAAAGCTGGCAGTCCCACTCCCATGGCATATCCTGTATTTCAACATCTACATGAATGTTGTCATGACCCTGTCAATAAGGCCCTCTGACAACTCTATCCATTGTGTATTTGTACAGTGCCTAGTGCAATGCGGCCCTGGTCAATGACTGGGGATCTTAGGCAATACCACAACACAAATAATCGATAATAATTAGAAAGACAAATATTCCCCTTCAGGTAATGAGGGAGAATACATTTCTCATTAGGAATGGATAAACAGAAAGAGCTTTGCCTCTAAAATACCGAGTCTGTCTCTAAGGCCTGAGGGCTTGACCACTGTATAATGCTGGAAAAAATGTTGCTTAGGTAAGCACAAGGTTAAAATATGATTAGTGGAACAGGGAGAGCTGGGGAAGTCAGTCTGATGAGCATGGCAGGCAGTGCTGCTGTCCAGTCTTCAAATTAGACCTGCCTAATAGTGGGAGTAAGACTTAAGAAGGGAGCACGTAGCTAAACCCTTCGTTAGCATGATGAAGATAATGATGCCCATATCTCCTCAGACAAGCCCTTGCTCCCCCGCCTTTAAAAACCTGGCACATTAGCAAACAGACCTGGCTGGAAAACAGAAATCTAAGTTTTCATGGGAAGAATTTCCAGGAAAATTCCATTTTGGCAGGACCAAAACAGATTTTTTCAGCATGTCAACCTGTCTGAAGGGCTCTTGTTAATTTCACTGTTGCAGAAAAAAAAATTCACAGCTTTTCAGGCAGGCTGTCAGAGGCTGAAAACCCAGGATCTCTCTCTCCCCCTAGACCTATGGCCAGAGAGGCAAACCCAGGATCTCTGTCTCTCCCTAGACCTATTGCCAGAGAGTCAGCCAGACATGTGGAGTGTCGGGACACTCATCCTCCCCTCAAGCGAACCTGCATGCCTGGAAGTCCCTTGTCAATTTTGCTCGCTCCCTAAAGGCAAAAAGGGAAGCTGACAAGAGCCTTCCAGGTGAGAAGTGGTCATTTAGATTTTCCTGACAGGAAAAAAGAAAATCAAAATTTTTCATCAGAATTGAAATTTTCTCCTGGAGAATTTCACTTTTGTGAAAAGGGCATTTTCTATCGAAAATAATTCTCACAGAAAATTCCCAACCAGCTCTACTCACACAACTCTGACAGTAGAGAAGATGTGAGCTAAATATGGAGGATTATGTCTAGTTCTTAGCCTTGTCTACATGCATAGCTTCGATTAACACTTTGAACAAGGACTTACAAGATCCTCGTGGACATATTTTTATAGTATAAAAACAGGGGCAGACATTAGCTTTGATGAAAAGGTGGTTATAAGAATCTGCATTTACAGTGAATTCATTAGGCCAGCACAAACACATTCATGTCTTTAAAGCTGTTGTCAATCTCTAACTCTACAAATTTCAGAGTATAGTTTACTTAGATGCTTCCACTGTTTTAATATTTTAAAAATACATAACACCACAGTCAATGATTAAAACACAATGACCAAGTTGGAGCACTTACAAAAAAGCAAGCACAGATAAAAATCATGGTCACTCTCATGTTAAGGAAAATGTGTACACCGAACAGCCATGTAAACAAAAAAAGGAATAAAAAATCTACTCCCTGCCAAAAAGAAACACAAAGCAGAGAACACATAATTCTAAATTTGCATTTTTATTCATAGCTGAAGAGAAACATGCTGGATGCAAAATGGGAACTGATGGGCAGGATCCCCTGGGAAGCTAATATGAGGGGGAAAGTAGTACAGGAGAGCTGGTTGTGTTTTAAAGAAACTTTATTGAGGGTGCAGAAACAAACCATCCCGATGTGCAGAAAGAATAGCAAATATGGCAGGCAACCAGCTTGGCTTAACAGAGAAATTTACAGTGAGTTTAAACACAAAAAGGAAGCTCAAGAAGTGGAAGCTTGGACAGATGACTGGGGAAGAGTATAAAAATATTGCTCGAGCATGCAGGAGTGAAATCAGGAAGGCCAAAGCACAATTGGAGTTGCAGCTAGCAAGGGATGTGCAGGGTAACAAGAAGGGTTTCTACAGGTCCGTTAGCAACAAGAAGGTGGTGAGGGAAAATGTGAGCCCCTTTCTGAATGGGGCTCACATTTTCAGCCTTTTTCACTAGAAGGGTGGTGAAGCACTGGTATGGGTTACCTGGGGAGGTGGTGGAATCTCCATCCTTAGTGGTTTTTAAGGCCTGACTTGACAAAGCCCTGGCTGGGAAACTTTAGTTGGGGTTGGTCCTGCTTTGAGCAGGGGGTTGGACTAGCTGTCCTCCTGAGGTCCCTTCCAATCCTAATATTCAATGATTCTATGAAGCACAGTACAATAAAAGTTCTGAAAGCTAAAGTATCTATCTTTGCTCCATTCTAATGCCAAGGTCCTGTTTCAAATTTACGTTTTATTCTTATTGTGTCTTTGATTCTAAGCGACCTAAAATACTCAGTCACTTCAGAGCTGCCTCAAGTCCACTTTAATTCCACCCTTATTAAAATGAAGTTCTAAAGGATTCCATAGTACTGATCTTCTGTGAGTACAGATATAGCACTTCATAGCTTTTGAAATCAGTTACCAAACATGCATGTAAAATCAAGGTTCTTTAATTGACAAGCTACTCAGCCATGTGCAGCTACATACGCAAGAGCAAGATAAACTATAGTCTCCTTCCCAGAAATGCAGATTTTTTTTTACTTAGATTTCCAAGGCCAACTTTAAATGCTTTCATTAGGTCAAGATTAATTTTAATGACAATTAATTCGGTGATCTGTAGACTATATTTTTGTAGGCATTACTCAAAACATCAAACATAGTGAACTTCCATTAGCAATCAGGCTTGCTCTCCTTCTTCTGGTATCCTATCACAGTATAACAGAAATTTGCTCATAAACCTGATATTGTTTGCTGTAATTACTGAAGCTATTTATATACTGCACTAATTATTGATAAAGTACATAATTAATTATATTGATAACATGCTTATCATATGCAGTGGTGATAGTGCAAAAATATATTGGTTGAAACAGTTTATCTTTCTTGGAAGCTTGCTGATACTGACAGGTGAAAGTTTGCAGTCAGTTTTGGAATCATAAGAAAATTCTACAGATCACATTGGTACTAGTCTTGTATTTTTCCCAAGCACATTTAAGATACACTAAAATCAAACCATAAATACAAAGCAGACACAATGTACTGTAAGTATTATAGCATTATAAACTTTGAAAATAAGTACTATGTAAGTACTTAAGTACATAGTAAATATACTTTGGAATGCACGAGCATGTTAAAACACAAACACTACGTAAGTGTAATATGAAGGTTCGACACAAGCCAACAAAAGAAAGAACATTCATTGTTGAGACTGACATTCTGGTCTTAACCCAACCAGTTGCATCAAGGTATAGAAAGAAATCCAAATATTGAGCTAGCATATAGGGCTCAAAATTTAAAATTTAAAGAAAAATATCAGTCTTATATTTGAGTGACCAGATTGGTCATCAAGTGTACAAAAAGATGTAGTAAAACACCTAAATAACTTGATTCACGAACCTAAGTTTGAGGATGTGGCCCAAAACATTCGGTGTAATGCTTCCCTTGTAAAAAAAGAAATCTCCACATCATTATATAATAATAATAATTTTCATTGGCTTAAAGCCTTAGAATTATATTGGGTTGTTAATAGTAATAAATAATAATGCATTTGAAATAATAACCTCGTGGTCTTTTTCTATTTTTATAACCTCTAAACTGGGTGAATCTACTTTTTGAAATGTTACATTGTGTACAAAACCAAAATTGTTCTCAGGTAGATATCCTGTGTTCCAGGTGTTTTGGCCAGAATGCATTTTACAAATGCCTCTGCATTTAAAATAAGTTGTTTAATGAAAACACTGACAAGATTAACTGAGCATATGCCACCCACAAAATACATTTCTCTAGCTGACCCCAATTTTGGCCTGTTCAAGGTAAATAATTGTTTCCAAACATTAATAGGAAAAAATCAGGTGTCAGTAATTGAATTCACTTGGGGACTCTTTCCCTTATCTCAGACTCCAGGATTCTCCTCACCCACTAACCCTGGAAACCTACACTACTTTAGAAATCTTCTAGGGGTTCTGCTTAGTTACCTGCAAATTGGTTCCATGTGTTTTGGGGCCTTTTCTGACTTCCAAAGGTCACCAGGTGGTGACAGCTGGCTGTGGATGACTTTTGGGCAACAGGAGGCCTACACCCATCCAACAAGCTGATGCTACCTCAATGGCTCTGGGGATGCCAGGACCATGAGCCCTTATGCAAAGGTGCTATGGAAACCTGAAGGTTTACCTACTTACAAACTGAGCCACTTAGTGAACAAGTCTTTTCACTAACAACTGTGCACAACAGTTCAGGGGTCATTTCACCTCTAGAAACAGTGAGGCAGTAGTAGTGTTTCTTGGACTGCAGGACCTGTCTGGAAATGAGAGGGATAGCGGCCACATCAAGCAGTCCTCTGCCATCAAAGACAAAGATGCTTCAGGGGCTGATCACCCTTGAAGATCAGGGAGAAGAGGAGCGGGTCACTCAGCCCCAAACTATATTGAAACAATAGGGAGGGTGGGGGTTATGGGCTACCACTTGAGAACTGCACCCCCACCTCAAAAATAAAAAAAGAAAGACAAAGACAGACATCAGAGGTAGGAAATGGATTCTCTAGCCCATGGGTAGGAGTGGGTTGCTGGTAAACAAGGAAAAAGGGTCTAAGGAGGTAACAGTGTAATATTTGGAGTCCAAATATCACCTGAAATATCAGAATCTCTGAATAACATCCCCATTCCAAATCTTAACCTCACTGGAGTGAGAATTTCCTCTATAACAGATCTATTTCAAACAAGTTATTACAAAACTAATTCCATGTGCTTTTCAAGCAAACTTGATATGTTAAGAAAACCAAACAGTTTACTTAAGGAGCTGTATTTCCATTCTGAATGGGACTCCCATAAACATCCATAAAAGCACCATCCATCTTAAAACTCTCCCTTTCTGTGATGCTTACAAAAAAATTGACAAAAGTTAGGCCACCGGCTACTGTGCTAACTGGTATCATTTTCTTGTACTCATTCATCCACCTCTCTGTATCTATCTGTTGTCCCTTATACTTAAGATTGTAAACTGCTTGGGGTAATTTATTTGTACAGTGCCTAACATAATGGGGCCTTCATCCAGGAGTGGGTCTCCTAGGCGTTACTGCAATACAAATAATAATCTTCATCATATGAAAAATGCTTATACGATATGAAGCTTTAAACTCATTTATAGCATGGAAGAATAATGAGCCTATCTGCTTACATTTTACTATCAAACCACTGATTTGTACGACAAAGACATTGTCCTAGACCTTCCGCAAGTCATTTCAGCTGTGATGCTATGAAAGCACATGGTATTACCGCATGTTCAGCTACAGATTTAAAGCAACATCCACTCTCTAGGCATATATAAAGAGAGAAGTTTCTTTTTCAGCCTTCATGCAACAATCATAGGCTGCCTGAAATTGTCAAAACTAATCATAAATAAAACCAATATACAAATAGCCATTAGTCTCTGTGTGCCTGGTTCTTTTGTTCTAAAGTGAGTTTTGAGTGTGTGAAATGTGCCAAACAGAACTGTAAAATCATGGACAAAAGCAGTACAAATGTCTCCACTCTAGCTTGCTAATACAGCTCAGCCCCATCACAGAAGGGCCATCTTTACAAGTGACAAAACCATGTGCTCTCCATGCACATTCAATTCTCAGCCTCTCTGCTGTGACAGTCAAACAGCCAATGGTCCATCCTACCAGGGATGGGTTGAAATGCTAGCGTGATGCTTACTATTTCTAGTGCTGTTTGGTGTGGAGGAGTGTAAACTATTTCATGCTGCTGAAGAGATCTATGATGATATGAACTTAAGCTATCCTCTGGGAGAACAGGATGTGTCTTCCTTCACTTCAGCACTCTCTTGAGCATACTGTACATTTCTTCTCCTCTTCAAAAGGAAGCCTCCATCTACTATCACCCTAACTTCTTCTGCATACAATTGTGGACACAACATCTATTTCCTTCCTCTGGCACTTCACCCAACCCTTCATGGGAAAAAACCTCTACATCTCCTTAGTTTGTATAGTAATTTGAAGATCATGATTGGGAGAACTCAATCCAGGCTGCCATCAAGACTCCTACATTCTTAGAATTTAAATAAGACAAGACCACTAAATTGTCTAGTCTGACCTCCTGTATAACACAGAGCATTAAATTTCACCATGTTGCCCCTGTATTGAGACCAATATGTTGCATTTGACTAAAGAATATTTGCCAGAAAGGCATCCAGTTGACATCAAAACATGGAGCATATACCAGTTTCCTTGGTAGTTTGTTCCAGTGATTCATCACCATACTGTTAAGAATGTATGCCTTATTTCTATTTTGCATTTGTCTGGCTTCTGCTTACAGCCATTGGTTCTTGCTTTACTTGCTAGATTTAAAGAGTCCTTTTTAATAGCTGGTATTTTCTCCCCTCAAAGGTACTTATACACTGTAACCAAGTAATCTCTCAATCTTCCTTTTGATAAGCAAAACAGACTGAGCTCTTTACATATTTCACAGAAAGGCATTTTCTCCAGCTCTCAAATAACTTTTGTGGCTCCTTCACCTTCAATTTTTTAATGTAGTTTTTAAAGGACAACACAACTGTATGCAGTATTGGCATCACCAAATAAAAATCACCTCCTGACTCCTAATCACTACTTCCTGTTTATGCATCTACGGATCGTACTCGCATTTGCCACAGCATCGCATGGGGAGCTCATGATGAATTGCTTGTCTGCTCTGACTCCTAAATTTTTTCAGTCACGGCTCTCCAGGATACGGTCCCCCACTCTGTAGTCCCTTGTTCCTAGATGCATACAAATTTGCATTTGGCTGTATTAAAATATTTTATTTGAATAGACCCCACTTATCAAGAGATCCAGATCATTCTATGAATCCTCATCATTATTTACTACTCCTTCAATCTTTGAGTCATTCACAAATTTTATCAACGTTTTTATATTTACTTCCAGATAGATGCTGACCTATTTGATAAAAATACTGAATAGTGTCAGGCCTAATATTGATCCCTGTGGAACCCCGCTAGAAAGAGCCCCCATTCGATCATGATTCCCCACTGACAACAACTTTTTGAGATCTGTCATTTAGCCAGTTCTTAATCCATTTAACTTGTGCTCTCTAGATATTGTATTGTGTTAATATTTTAATCAGAATGTCATGCAGTGCTAAGTCAAACACTTTACAAAAGCAGTCTCAGGACTTTTGAGAGTGCTGTAGCAGTAGGTACTGTCGATGGCACGTCTTTTTGTGCAATTGCAAAAGTGGTGTTAAAAGACACTAGAGGAGCAATAGAGAGATGTGTCCTGTCCATATTCGTTTAAATAAAGGTAGACAGTCACATGTTAAATTTTGGGCATTGCAGCCAGTGGTCCCAATTTACTAGTCTTACAGAAATATCCAGATTTGCTTGAACTGACTCTCGTGAACACTGCTCTGCTTCTATTGTGAAGCCCCTTGCTCTGTGCTCTGCCTGGGGGCAGATTCCCTTTTTGGCAGAATTATTGAATTCAAGGCCCTGTTTGTATGCCACTGTTCATAACTTTTCAATTCACAAGCAATAGTTGTATTAGTTCAGCTCCAGAATATTGGAGGGAACACTATATGTGATGGAAAGTATGATACATGGTTTTTATTTTGCTGCACATACACGAAAGGGGGGAGGTTGCCTCCCAGGATGCCTTTTTCATTTTGTAATATGGAGTTTAAAAACTGACTACAGTCAGCTGGATTGTTATCATGGTAATAACGCAATTTGCCTAATTGCACTGAGATGTTTACTGTGCTGTTATGTTGCCTGTGTGATTATGGCACGCAGCCACATTACCAGTAAGAAATATAATTGAGCAATTTTGGGGCAGCCAAGGGACTTATTCATCCAAATCCGTGCACACAATTCTGTGAAAACATCAACTATTTTTCAAACCACAATATTATCTGTAGACTCCATAAACAAAACACTTCCTATTTGTGATGTCAGAGGCTTACTTTAGGGGATGAATCAATGACATGGAGGAGAAAGTATAAGAACAAAATATTTTTAATACTGGGCTGTTTGCACGTGGCCATTTCTTCACAAAAAGCCTGAAGTCAATTGAAAGACTCTTACTGACTGCACTGAATCAGATGGTCAAAGATGCCAAGTTTGTGCCTGGCTCTGAGTGGTGCATAAGTGCATGTGGAAAGGGCCAGTGGAGCCTCTTCTTCTTTATGCTCCTGGGAGGGGCAAAGCACAGTGCGGCCCTTGTGCCCCCCAGAACTCAAGGACCATACAAGGCTACCACAGGAAGCCAGCACTAGTCTCCCTAAGAGGGAGGCAGCTAGCATGAACCTCATCGAGAGGAAAGGGCAAAGTGAGAGTGAAAAAGCCATAGTTTTACCCAAGCAAGTAGGGTTGCCAAGTATCCAGTTTTGGGGAAAGCCTGAAAATGGAACCTGGTGGTGTCCGCTGACCAGACAGTTAAAAGCCCGATTACCATGGGTGGGGGGAGGTGCCGGGTCATCAACTGGCACCAGCCATAAGTGTAGTTTGGAGGGGCATTGCCCCCCTCCTTACCCCTAATTTTTGCAAGCACTGAGCAGGGCTTGCTCTGCTCAGTTTGTTGGGTGGGGGGAGACTCTGTCCTTCCCACACTGCTCCAGCCAGCTTGGCCACTCTCCCTGGCTGGCTGCTCTGGGATGCGGCCTCCTGGGTCCTAGCACCCATCGTCATCCTCTTCTCCATGTGCTGGGTCCTGTTTTTGTACAACAGAGAGTGCCGGGGGAGGGGCAGAGCAGGGCAAGGGGGGTGGGTGGGGCAGGGAGAACAGAAGGGGAGGGGGAAGGGAGATGGGGGAGTGGGCTGGGCAGGGAACCGTGTGGAGAGGAAATGGGACGGGATGGGGACAGGAAGGTGATTGGGGACATAAGAAGACACAGTCACCACCCCCAAGGAATTTACAATCAACCATAACATATTCCAGTGTTGTCATACCCACTGATATTTGTAAAAGTTCTTATTCTCTTTAATCCAGTTCGCTATCATTTAATTATTTTGCTGTCTTGATGTCTTTACTCTGCAAGCCTTCACTGTCTTTGTATATTCTCGGTAGCTCCTTCTCTCTTCTCTATATGCATGACAGGTTTGTTTGGCTTTTTTAACTTTACATCTTTGGCCAATCTCACATGAAGCCACATTGGCCGTTTCTTGGTTTTTGCATTTTCTTTATCAGAGGAATTGTAGATTATTGTGCACCAAGTATGGTTACTTTTAGGCTTTTTCAAGATATCGTTCACATTCATGCACTTCAAAGTGATTTTATGCTTAGCTTCCCCTCCACCATTATTTCCCTCCTCGCTCATCATACAAGACATGGTGGATCATTGCTCCCCCCCTGTGGCACTCAGACCATAGAGGTCCCTCATTTCCCCACCATGTCTCAGGATGTGTATCTGTATGGCCCCATCTTAGAAAACAGCTAAGCACATGTTCAAGCCCATCCCTATTCAGCAAAGCACTTATGGACATGTTTAACTTTTAGAATGTGCTTAAGTGCTTTGCTGAATAGGGATGGTCTTCTGAATCGGAGCTATAGGGAGGAGACAAGTGAGACCTTGTCTCTCTAAAAGTGACATCTTCTAAGCAGTGACAGCAGCCTCCCACTCAAACCAGGAAAGAGAGGCAGGGAAGGCAAATCTGGCCTAAAAAAATTTCTTTACATATTTTTTCTTTTGAAATATTATACTGAGTTGGAGAGGCAGGAACAAGTAACGCAATAAATTTCACTCTCAGGCTGCGTTTTCACTGCAAAACATAGGTGCCTTTTTACACCGAGGTAGTTAACTTGAGATCACTATCTCAATGTAAATTCCTAATGAAGATAAGGCACAGGTAGTTTTTAACCTCAGTGTAGCTAGTAGACATAAATGCCATATATGCATGGATACTGAGAAAAAAACCAAACCCATAAGTCTGCTGTTAGAGGCACAGATCCTTCTGTCATGGCAAATTTTCATCTTGATGGTGGAATGTTATTCTTACGAGGAGGTAGTGTAACCTAAAGATAAAGGAGACCTAGGTTCTAGTCCTGGCTGTGCCAATAGCATTCTGGGAAACCTTGAGCTATTCACTTTACCTCTCTGTGCCTCAGTTTCCCCTCTATGTAAAATGGGGATAGTGATACTTACCTCCCTTTGTAAAACACTGAGATCTACTACCAAAGAGCACTATACAATGTACAGTTTTCTATCTTTGGAATCATCATTTTTAAATCAATAAAGACATTTCATAAACTCTTACAAACAAACACACACACACACACACACACACACACACACACACACACACAAGTATGTACATAAGTATGTATTAATGTGTGTGTGTTTCTGTATAATCACCAGCATACAGACAGATAAAAGCTGTTCCCTCATGGATTCTGAACCTGCAGTGCCCAGTTGTAGTGCATTACCAAATTGGCTGGGTGTCCTCACCATCTGTAGATCTTACACAAATTGAGTGAGTTTACAGAAACTCTAGCTACTCCAGATGGTAACACTCAAGCTGTGGTCACGGCTGCCTGCACTTTCACAGCATCCTTTGCTAGTAGTAGTGAGCAGGAGTACTGTGCTAAAGAAGAAGTTACTCACCCTGTGTAGTAACGATGTTTCTTCAAGATGTATGTCCCTATGAATGCTCTATTGAAGGTGTGTCTGTGTACCTGTGCTGCTGATCAGAGAACTTTGGTAGCAGTGTCTGTTGTGCCTGCACATGTGCTATCTCTCCTTGTGCTGCACCACAAGGCTAACAGTGCTCGTGTGCTAACCGTCCCCAGTTCCTTCTCTACCGCAGAGTCAACTATTAAAACTCTGAAGCAGAGGGGAGGGACACACATCTCAAAGAAATATCGTTATGAACAGGATGAGTAACTTCTTCTTCTGTGAGTAGTGTCCCTATGGGTGCTCCATTGTAGGTGACTACTGAGCAATACGCCTTTCGTAAGGCTGGGCTTCCATCGGGTTAGTCACCGTTGATAATTCTGTGGAGCCAAAGATGGCATCAGAAGTAACTGCATAGTGATTCACAAAAGGTATGGACTGACTCCCGTGTCGCTGCTCTACAGATTTCTGAGATGCAGATATCTTCAAGGAAGGCAATAGATGAGGAGCTCAATCTCATGGAATGCATACGGATAAAGTCCAGAGGGGTCATGTTACGAATTTAGTAGCACTGTTTAATGCAATTCGAGACCCACTTGAAAAGCCTTTGGGCTGATATAGCTGAGCCTTTGGATCTTTCTGTGATGGACAGAAATAGCGTAGGGGACTTTCTGAAAGGTTCTGTCCTATCCAGCTAGAATGTCAGGGCTTTCCTGATATCTAGCATATGGATTATAGCCTCCATGTTGTCTTGGTGAGGCTTAAGCTAGAAGGTTGGAAGATGAACGGACTGATTCATGTGGAATAATGAAGCAAACTTAGGAATGAACCTTGGATGAGGTCTAAGTGTGACTTTTATCTGGGAAGAATGTCGTGTGCAGGGGATGCGCCATTAGGGCTGCTATTTCCCAGATTCTTCTCGCTGAAGTGATTGCGACTAAGAAGGTTCATCAATAGATGTAACAGTGAGCAAGTAGCCATAGGTTCAAAAGGAGATCTTGTCAGTCCTTTCAGCACCAAGTTTAAGTCCCACAAGGAAGTGGGGAGGCAAGGCTGTGGGAAGAGGTTTGTTATTCCTTTCAGGAACCTTTTAGTAGTAGGGATGGCGAGAAGATTGAGTATTCTTCTATAGGTTGGTGAAATGCTGTAATAGCGGCTTGATGAACTTTTAGGGAGCTCAGTGACAACCCTGATTTTTTAAGAGTCAGGGCATAATCTAGAATATGAGAAGAGATGCCAAGACTGAAGACATTTGTCTGGATGCTCATCAACCCTGAAATCTAAACCATTTTTGCTGGTAAGTGCGATGCATGGAGGGATTTCTACTGTGGAGTAGGACCTCCTGTACCTCTTCTGAACATGCTGATTTTAAATGTTGGAACATGTACAAAACAAACCTTGAAGTGCAAATTGGGATGCATGGTGCATTTCTCATACTGCGAAAGAAGAGGAGGTGTGGTCGCAAGTGAGATTGGTGGGTACATTGCAAGCTGCAACAGGAAAGGGTACCAGGTTTGTCTAGGCTATTTGGGAGTGATAAGGTTTACAAAGGCTTTATCTTTATCAGGACCTTCAGTAGAACGGGAAATGGGGGAAAGGCATAAAAGTCCTTGTCCCATGGCAGAAGAAGGGGCTCACCCAGGGAACACTGGCCGATCTCCGCTCTGGAACAGTATCGCTTGCACTTTCTGTTCTGGTGGGTGGCGAACAGGTCTATGGATGGTGTTCCTCAAGTGCGAACATGTAGTGGAGTACCGTCAGGAGCAGTTCCCACTCATGGTCATGTGGGAATTTGTGGTTCAAACTGTTTGCTACTACGTTCTGTGTACCTGGAAGATAAGCTGCAGATAGGGTGACATTGTGAGCGAGGCACCAGTTCCGCAGCTTCAGTGCTTCCGACCACAGGGAGGGGATGTGGCTCCCACTTGGCAACTGATATAGTACATGCAAGCTATATTGTCTGTAAGCATCTTTATGCAAGACCCTGTTATGTGCGGTAGGAAATGATTGAAGGTGTTCGTTACCCCTCTTAGCTCTAGGAGATTCATACGTAAGGATATCTCTGAAGGTGACCATTTTCTTTGTACTTTTAAGTTGCTGCGATGCACTCCCCCATCCCACAAAGGATGTGTTGGTAGTGAGGAGTGCCAATGGTGGTATCTGATGAAAGAGACCTTTTACAATATTGGCTGGGTTCTTCCACCAGCAGAGGGATTCCTTGACCTTGGAGCACAGTGACAATGATTTTGCAGACTGTCCCTTTTTAGCTTGTACATCAAGCCAAACCATATCTGTAGGCATTGCATATGGAGCTGGGTGTGCAGGACCACCATGGTGCTGGCTGCCATATGCCCCAGATTTGGAGGCAGATTCTGGCTGACACTTAAGGGCTATGTTGAGCCATGTCTATAAGTGATACCAAGGATAGGAACCTGTCTTGGGGAAGAAAGACCTTGGCCTGTAGGGAATCCAGGTTGGCCCCTATGAACTCCAGGAGCTGGACCAATACCAGGGTCAACTTCTGGGCATTGATTTGGAGACCTAGCTCTGTGAACACGCATACCATATCTTTGGCGACTTGGTGTGCCTCCTGTAGTGGTCAGGCCCTGAGGAGGCAATCGTCCAGGTACGAATAGATCATAATCCCTCAAGAGCATAGGTGGGTGGCTACCACCCAGGGGATTTTGGAGAATACTCTCAGGGTTGATGACAGCCCAAAGAGAAGCACTCTATACAGATAGTGATCATTTCCTAGAGTGAACCTCATGAAGCATCTGTGAACTGGTAATATCAAGACATGGAAATAGGCAGCCTGTAAGTCAAAGGCCGAAAACCAGTCTCCCTGTTCCAATGAGGGAATGACTGTCAACAAGGTAACCATCTTGAATTTTTGAGCTTGATAAACTTGTTGAGAACTCTGAGGTCCAAGATCAGTCTCCAACCCCCCTTCCCTTTGGGCATCAGGAAATAGCGAGAGTAGAACCATTTTCCTCAGAGATGTTGAGGTACTGGTTCTATGGCTCCTAGTTCTAGGAGGCAATGTATCTCCTGCCTTAGGAGACTCTCGTGAGAAGGGTCCCTGAAGAGGGACAGAGAAAGGGGATGTGAAGGGGACAGGGAGATGGAGTGGATGGAATAACCAGGCTTGATGATTTCCAGGATCCATTTGTCCATGATTATGTGCACCCTGGTGTTGTGGAACACTGCCAAATGATGGCCAACGGGGTAGATGACAGTGGTCTCTGGACAGTGGATTTGAAGTGGTATTGTGGCGTCTTGACCTGCCCATCAAAAGTATCTCTAGGAAGATGGTTGGACAGAGGGCTGAGGCCCAGAAGACTTATGTCTAGAGAATTTATTTCTCTTTTTGTGAGGCTCGTAACTGCACGGAGGTGTAAATTGGGCTGGGTATGGTCTCTGTTGGTACTGACCACTAAAACGCCTATTTGTCCAGGCGTATAGATGCCCATAGACCTGACAATTGCCCTGGAGTCCTTTAAGGGGTGTAGCAAGGTGTTGGTCTTCTCTGCAAAGTGATATATACCTTCAAAAAGAAGGTCCTGAGAGGTGGAGTTATGGTGCCCACATCATCACCATGCTGTGGAGATGGTCCTGGCCACTGTATTGGCTGCATCAAGGGCTGACTGTAGGGTCATATTTGCCACTAACTGTCCCTCTTGGATGATGGCTTTAAGTTTCCTGTGAGGCTTCTGCCAATTTCTCAATGAAATCATTGAGTGTGCTATAGTTTGTATAGTCATACTTTGATAGTAGCACCTGGTAGTTTGCAATTCAAAACTGCGTAGAAGCTGACGAATATGCCTTTCTACCAAAGAGGTCCAGGCACTTCCAATCCCTGCCTTAGAGCGTATTTCGCACGTGGTGCTGCCTGCCTCGGGAATTAACCACATCAACCATAGGGGAGTTGGGTGGTGGGTGGTTAAAAAAGGAATTCTGAGTCCTTAGCAGGACATAATATTTTTTGTCTGCTCGCTTGCAAGTCAGAGCTAATGAGGCGAGGGTTTGCCATATTACCTTGACCAGGTCTAAAATGGCTTGGTTAGCCAGCAGAGCAATTCCAGAGGTAGCTGAGGAATGTAAAATGTCTATCAGCTCATAGTGAGCATCCTTCACCACTTCCAGGGGTATATGAAGGACATCAGATACCCTTTTTGCCAGCTCCTGAAATTGTCTGAAGTCATCCGCCATAGGTGATGGTGATGGCATGACTGCATTGTCCGGGCACAATGAGGATATGACCTTGAGCTTCCTCTGTGATCTCTTCTTGATCCTCCACATCTCAGATTGGGGTACTCGATGCTGCAATCAAGGGACCATGTCTGGGGTATCTTGGGCCACATTCAGTGCTCTCGAGGCTGGTTGCTGATGCACTGCCCAGCGTCCCAACAGAGCCATTGCGGCGGTATAAGGCTTGGTGGAGGGGCCCATGGGTGCTTATACCAGGATGGTGGCGGTACCATCTGGCGGTACATTCCCGGACCTAGTTGGCAATGGGTCTTGTATGGAGCCTGGGAGGAGTACAAGGAGGCCTCATCAGGCTCACGATCCAAACCCTCACTCGACAGCGACGGGGCCGGGTACAGCCATGGGGAACTGTCCCTAGAGCAGCTATGGCATGGTTTCAGAGCCCCACTACTGGGTGCAGAGAGTGGGGATCCTCCAAAACCATCTGGTCTTTGGACCAATGGGAGTGCATCAGTACCAATTGCCTGGTGTCAGCAGCGGTGCTGGTAATTGGGATCTTGCCCATGCCTACCTCTCCGGTGCTGAATGTGTCAGTGTTGCTGGTGGTACCAATACCGGATTGCATACTGGGAGCATCTTAGGGCGTCTGCCCTTTTCCTTGTGTACCGCAACTTCAGTGCCTGTGCCCAAAGGGTCCGTGGCCATATCAGCAGTGCCGGATGGTCGGTGGGAGGCCTGGGCACCAGATTGTCTCGGTGCCGGCGGTGCAGAGGATACCAAGTGAGATGGAGATTGCTTTCAGTTACCTCTGGGCTCCCTAACAAGGCTCCCGGCTCTCTTCCTCAACTTCTGACAAGAGTCTCCTGACCGTCTTTTCGACCTAATATCCTTCAACGTAGAAGGTTGCAGTGAAGGCTCATGCCTGCTCAAGGACTGTGGTCGGAGAGTTGCCTCCATAAGAGGATCTTCTGGTGAAGCTCTCTGTATCTGCAAGATCTTGGTCGGAGTTGTTGGCAGAAGGAACACTTGCTTTGATTGTGGCCCTCCACGAAACAGCAAATGCACTGAGAGTGCTTGTCTGTGAACGGCAAGTTTGCAAAGTAAAAATTATCACTTGAAAGGAAAGTTCAGCAGTCTATTAGCAGATGGTTAATATTCCATCGCTAGCCAGGGGTGGTTGAGAAGGAACTGAGGATGGTTAGCTCGCACACGCTGCTAGCCTCATGGCACAGCAGAAGGGGAGACAGTGCATGTGCAGGCACAATGGACACTGCTACCAAAGTTCTCTAATCAGCAGCGCAGGAATGCACACACACCTACAATGGAGCACTCACAGGGACACCATCTGAAGAAGCTAACTTCCCAAACTGAAACATCTCAGAGTATTTGAACATTAATATATATTGCAATGTCCAGGATGACATCTCCTGTTTCAGTTTATATTCTTCTACCACTGGAACTGCAGTCAAATAATATTGCAGTGTTGGTGTTATCATTTCTGGCCTGAACGATCTGTAAATCTATTTTTGTATCAACTAAATCTTTTTCTGAGGGGGTAGGGCAGCTGCATTGGTGCTGTCTCTATCTGACTACAAATTCATGCAAAAACTGCTATGGTGTTGCTGGTAATTCTGGCTTTATCAACTTGGGCAGGGATTTGAGGCAAATTCTATAAGATTTTAAAAACAGCCAGGCTGGCGCCTTTCATTTTGTTCATATACATTTTATTATTTTTATTCACCAGTGGCATTCTGAGCTTTGTTTAACTTCAACCAGTTTTGATCTATCAAAAAAGTTGGCCCCGTGGCACCCCTATGCCATGTGTTGCTGCCGTACATATGAACAACATCCTAAGTTAAATAAAGCTAAAGGTGTGAATTTAGTTGCTTCTTTTTATCCCTTAAACAAGTGCAGACAAACACAAAGAAACAACAGATAAAAACAGGTGAAGATTACCAAAACATAGCTCATCCTTTATTCGTACAGGACTTGATTCAGAGCCCACTGAATGCAATGGCAGTCTTTCCACTGGCTTCAACTGATTTTAGATCTGGTCAACATTAACCAAGATAAGATTTACAAGAGTACACAGCACCTAGATTCTGAAAGTTTTTTCTCCCTAAAGGGAAAGTTGAGCTAACAGGTCAATTTTCCAAAAGTGATTAGTGATTTTGGATACATCATTGTTTGGGTGCCCAATTTTACACTCCTTAAATGGGCCTGATTTTCAGTTAGCACTAAGTACTCGCCTTCTGAAAACCAGGACCTTTTAAGGTCTCTGTGGTTGGATACCCATCAACTGAGGCACTTAAAATTGCTAGTTACTTTGAAAATCTTGATAACTTACAACAAGGTTGTTAGGATCAAGGAAAAATGTCATATGATCGTGCCAAGCAGTGACCACATACTATACTTTTCTTCCTGTGTTACTGTGATATGTAGTTTGTGGTTTACCAAACAGATGTTTAAACTTTCACCATCCTCAACAGAAATGGTTGATGGAGCCCTTACCTTTGGGAATAGTAATCTGACAGCCTAGGTCACAGTCCTGCTGCAACTGATAAAAAGCCACTTCCTGTAGTCGGGCACGCTCCAACTCCGAGAGGCTTTGAATGGGAACAGACTTCAGCCGAACACTGCGCCCTGACATGCTGTTCCAAGTGAAGTCACCCTACAGGAAATCAAGTGGAAAAACATGAAGCATCACATGCACAGTTTAATAAACATATCCTTCTCTTTAGAAAAACAACACAGGTTCCTTTCTTTAAAAATTCACTTCTTGGACAGCTCTGACCTTTGAAATATCATCTTTGTTCTCAGAGAATCAATCTTCCTTAAAGGAGCTCAGCTATGTAAAAAACCCAAAACAAAACAAAACCCTATCACATTACTTCTACCTGAAAACATTTACCTACTATTGTTGCAGAAACATTAGGATTCCTAAAGAACAGAGAGGGAAAAAGTAACTTATTTTCCCAGTTTGGTTTCTTTGTGCATTTGACACCACTTTGTGTATTTACTCAATTTCACACTGTTTTTCCTGTATAATCAGTTCGACATACAGAGAATTTACTAGACTCTTTACAGCATACAGTTTATTTTCCACAAGTGATGATCCCTTTTCGTGGGTCTGTGCAGAGGTTGTACCAACAAAACCCCACCTCTTCCCTACATATCCCCTCCTTATGGCTATGTCATACCTAGAGTTTTGCTGACTGAATGACAATTTGCTACACATGTCTACACAGTCCTAATCATCTCTGTATTAAAAAAAATATAACTGTATCCCATGAGATGATATACACTCAATAAATGCCAATTGAGTTAGGAAATCTAATCAACAGATTTAGCTGTTCTGTCTCCCACCTTTGGTGATGAATAAAAAATATTACTCCGCTGGCCAATATTTCATTCTGATGAGGTAAGCAGTTTTTTATCAATTAGTAATAGTGAAATATACAGATTTGCTTCAGGGCTAGCCATGAACTTAAAATTAAAATTTCACAATGGAAGCAAAAGGACGTTTTAGTGGCATTGGTGCAGAAAAGAAATCCTTTGGTTCTTGAACAAATTCTACTCAAATTAAACATAATGGTCCAGTTGCTTGAGCTGAGACTAGATTATCACAATGGTCATTTCTGGCTTTACAGTTTCTGAATCTTAGCAGTTGTAATTTGAAGTACATTAAATTGGAGACAATGGAACTACACTGATTTACACCAGCTGATGTGTAAAACAAGAGAACACCTTGTCCCAACATGCTGAGAATAGATTTGTCATTATATAACTTCATTCTCATCATAACATATTTTGCCCATTTTTAACAGGAGTATAAGAATCACCTTCCTTTCTCCTCCTCCATTTGTTAATGAGTCACCTAGTATTCAGCCACTGTGAACACCTAAAGGCAGAGATGCTCAGGGTTGGCTGTCCTTAAGAGATTTACAGCCCCAAAGAGTGAGATTCAAGACCAAAGAGTGAGACTTTCTAGGTGGTATGTTAGGCTGTTGTTTAAGACAGGGACTCTCATTTTTGGACTTTGGCGACATCCGATAATGCAGGTTTTCAATCCAATCAGCGCTTAATAATTTGTTTTAAAATGTATATTACTTAATTTTGCATATGAAACACTTAAATGTCCTAATTCATACTAAAGTCTAGGGCATGTGAGAATTCAATATTGCAATGCAAACTTATGGATTTAAATTTTTTTTAAAATTATTTGCTGGTTGGAACAAAAACCTGGATGGTTGGAGATCCCTGAGGACATGAATTTGTCCAGTGTGGTTTAAATTTTTAAACTGTATTTCGCAGAACCCGCAAACTTTCAATCAAGTTCTGCTCATTTTTTGGGTGAACTCATAATTTTTTGACCATCAAATATTTACACATACAAAAAGTCCCTGTGCATAGCCTCCTCTCTCCTTGCGCATGAGCACATATAGAACACGGGCCTGTAGTCTCCATTGTTACTATAGTACACAGCCTTGGAAAGCAGCTTTCAAAGCTCTAAGCCCCCGTGAGGTCCCAGATGTATTGTTGTTTCTGGCAGTGCCTGAATAAAAATATTTTAAATCTTTATATATTTCCTTAAAATGAGTGAGATAAGTTTAGGAATATGTGTAGGAGTGAGATAGCATGCTAATGAGTGAGTCTCACACCCAATGAGTGAGACTTGGCATGTCTATAAAGGACCAAAGGGATCCCCAGTGCATTTAATGGACATTGGATCAAGTTCCTTATGTAAAGCTAATCAACTATATAGTCTACATTCTGCACTTTGAATGTGAGTGAGATACATATATATTATATATATATATATATATATTACATACAAAAAGTACATTAAAAGAACATTAAGATTGCAGAGCCATGCACATAAAAGTTAAGAAATGCCAGAATTAAATAGCCGGTGCAACCTTATTTCATCTCCCTTGTATGTATATGCATTTTGAGACAGTTTTCCATCACAAATTCTCTTTTCCATAAGGCCCCTGACTCATTCAGTGCACAAGATAGACAGTGCTCACTGAATGAGCTGCTGTTCATTATTTGGCTCTCTCCTCTTTGTTCAATGTGAGGTCCCATGCCTTATTTACTGCAAACTATTCAAACCCTGTTCTGAAGACAGAACTATTAATTTCCTCACAGGCTTTTCTAAGGTGCTCGCTACTATAGTATTTGAGTGGTTCACCATGTCAATTAATGTAGCTCCACAACATCTCTGCGAGGTGACTGAGTACTATTATTACTATTTTATACATGGGGAACTGAGAATTTAAGGTTAAATGTATCCACTAATCTAGAGTGCCCAATTTGAAAAATCTAGGACCTGTTTTTTCAGAGCATTACATAGCACTTTAGATATTCAAGCACAGCTCCCATCAACTTCAGCTGCAGCTGTGAGTGCTTAGCACTTCTGCAGGTCAGACTCCTAATCCATCGTAGTCTTTACCTTCACCTCCTCCTTGGCTCCTTGTCCCAGTCTTTCTGATCAGCTGTACTCTGTCTCTCCTCTACCTATGCTCATTTCCCCAAACATACACTGGTTCCTTGTCCCCATCTCCTTATCCAGTCTGTCCCAATATCCCCTCTCATCCCAGTTCCTCATCCAATTTCAGTGTTCCCCCACTCAGATAACTAGCTTCCAAGTCCCCTCCACCCATTTCTCTCTCTAGCTTCCAGTCCAGTCTCCTTGCCTGGCCAAGTTTCCTCCCTCCCCCATTCATCGGTTCTTTTGTCCCTGCCTCTATTCCCAATCTTACCAGACTCCTGGTGACAATCTACTTTTTTCCCTCCCCTTTTGATCCAGCTTTTGTCTCCTTTTCGTTCAAGTCAGGCAGCTCCCTTCTCCACGCCGCCTGGCTGTTAGCAGCAGGGAATCAAAAAGCAGACAGGCTTCCTGCTTTCAGTTCCATTGCCTGGTCCCACCCTGATCTGGAGCAGCCGTTTCAGGGAAAGTCCAGTATCGCCACCACAGTTTTAGGCTAGAGCATACTCAGGGAGAGTGGATTCTTCAGAGATTTTCGCTGTTAAACTCAAGCAAATCTCTACTGAGGATGGGTGAACTCCCATTTTTCGAAGGCTTATAACTTGACCAAATTTGGATAGATTTTCATGTGGACTGCAAAAGACACAAGCCTCCTCGCTCCTATCAAATTCCGAATCCCTGCTCCAAAGGATGGGAGCATTAGAACATTTTAAAACAATGGGCGAAACAATGTATTTTTCCCTAGCCTCACTCTTGGAAACTGAAGCATTTGGCTGAAATTTTCCAAAACAATTCAGCCTGAGGCAGACACCCGACATGGAAAATTTCAGTCCAAAGAATTAAAGTTTGGCAAAGTTATAAGCAACTAAAAATAGGGTTTATAATGGGATGGGAAGTGTTGGGCAACCTCAACAATAGATGGTACTCTGAAACATCACCTATGATGTTTATGAGACATATACATACAGCATGCTGGTACTTATTAAGTTTATCTGCTTTTCATTAAACATGCACTCATGGTGCATACAATTATATAATATATCAAAGCTTATAAAAAAGCATTTCTTTATAAGAATCTTTTATAAGGGAAAGTATTAGGCAACTTATACAGAGGGGTAGCTACAAGCTCAACCATATGATAAATATATACCTATTAATATATTTACATAAATTACACTTCACATATATAGATTATATACCATTGAATCATATAAATGTAGGGCTGGAAGGGACCTTGAGAAGTCTTCAAGAACAGCCCCCTGTGCTGAGACAGGACCAAGTATATCTAGACCATACCTGACACACGTTTCTCTGTTCTGAAAAACCTCCAGTGATGGAGATTCCACAACCTTTCTTGGAAGCCTATTCCAGAGCTTAACTATCCTTATAGTTAGAAAGATTTTCCTAATATCTAATCTAAACTTCCCTTCTGCAGATAAAGCCCATTGCTTCTTGTCCTACCTTCCTCGAACATGGAGAACAATTGATCACTGTCCTCTTTATATTAGCCCTTAATATATCTGAAGACTCATCAGGTCGCCCTCAGTCTTTGTTTCTCAAGTCTAAACAATTTCCTCTTAGGTCAGCTCTTGTAAACATTTTAACATTTTTGTTTTTTTCCTCTGGACCTCTCCAATTATACACACCTTCCTAAAAGTGTGGCACCCAGACTTGGACATAGTACTCCAGCTGAGGCCTCACCAGTGCCAACCACAGCAGGACAATTACCTTCTGTATCTTATGTTCATCACTCCTGTTAATGCAACTCAGAATGATATTAGCCTTTTTCACACTATATTATATTGACTCACATTCAGTTTGTGATTCACTATAACCTCCATGTGATTTTCAGCAGTTCTAACACCTAACCAGTTATCACCCATTTTGTAGTTGTGAATTTGATTTTTCCTGTCAGAATGAAGTACTTTCCAATTGTCTTTACTGAATTTCATCTTGTTGAATGCAGACCAATTCTCGAGTTTGTCAAGGCTGTTTTGAATTCTAATCCTGTCCGCCAAAGTGCTTATAACCCGTTCCAGTTTGGTGTCATCCACAAATTTTATAAATATACTTTCCATTCCATTATCCACGTCATTAATGAAAATATTCACTATAGAGCCCTGCGCGGATACAAAAATGTCGATCCGCATCCCTCAGAATCAATTGACATCCGACCCACCATCCGCAGTGTCTGTCTTCCCATCCACAGCTCTTGGCCCCACAGTCAGCTGTTTCGGGGCCAATCCCACTGCAACCGCTGCCATTGTTTAGCTGTTCAAGGGCCAGCTCCTCCAGGCAGCTGCCTAACAGCTGATCCGCAGCTGGCAGGGGGAGCCCCGCTGAACAGCTGATCAGTGCCTGGCATGGGCCCCAGGGCACAGCTGATTGGTGGTCAGCAGGGGGAGACCCACCAAACAGCTGATTAGCAGCCAGCCCATACCCCTGGATCTCAAAGGTGGGGAAGCAGCATTAAAGGCTATGAATTGCAAACAGCTTCTTCCCAGCCTTTGAGATCTGCATCCAATACACCCTACGCAAAAAATGGTCCGCAGATATAAAGTGGGTATCTGCGGATTTGCAGGGCTCTAATTGACTAGTATACCAGGCCCAGGACAGACCCTTTCAGCATCCCACTAGATATACCCTCTCAGTTTGACAATGAACCACTGATAACTACTCTGAGTACAGTCTTTCAACCAGTTGTGCATCCACTTTCTAGTAATTTCATCTAGACCACATTTCCCTATTTTGTTTATGAGAATGTCATGTAGACTGCGTCAAAATCCTTATTAAAAATCAAGATATATCACATCTACTGCTTCTCCCCTAACGACGAGTCAAAGAAGGAAATCAGGTTGGTTTGGCATGAGTTGTTCTTGACAAGTCCATGCTGGCTATTCCTTTTAACTCTATTATCCTCTCGGTGCTTACAAATTGATTACTAATTTTTAATCATTTTAATAATTTAATAATTTTAATATTTTTTCCAGTACCTTTCCAGGTATCAACTGGTCCATAATTTCCCAGGTCCTCTTTGTTCCCCTTTTTAAAGATAGGTATTATGTTTGCTCTTTTCCAGTCTTCTGGGACCTCACCTGTTCTCCAGGAGTTCTCAAAGACAGTTGCTAATAGTTCTGAGATTGCTTCAGCTAATTCCTTATCTACCTTAGGATGAATTTCATCAGGCCCTGCTGACTTGAATACATCTAACTTGCCTAAATATTCTTTAACCTATTCCTTTCCCTATTTTGGCTTGCGTTCTTTCCCTCTTGTTGCTATTAACTGTGTTGAGTATCTGGTCACCATTAAATTTTTTAAGGAAGACTGAAGGAAATAGGCATTAAACACCCCAGCCTTCTTCATATAATTTATTATTAGATCTCCTTCCCCACTATGTAGAAGACCTACACATTCCTTTGTCTTTCTCTTGCTCCTAATGTATTTTAAGTACTTCTTACTGCCTGGGCTAAGTGTGACTCATTTTGTATCCTAGCCTTTCTGATTTTGTCTGATTTTGTGTTGCAGCCTATCACAGTATGATTGATAGTGCACCGGCCTCATTCCTTTTTCCTTTCCCTTCTCTTCTCTTTGTCCTCTGTTGCTGCTTTATGAACAATGTATTGTTACATGTTGGATTGTGAAATCTGAAACTAAAGGTGTGCAAACCTTGACACACCAAACCCACTAGGTTATTCCACGCAAACCAAAAGAGGCAGGTTTTGCACAGCCTAGTTCACAGCATTGTTGTGGAATGTCTACTTTTTTTGAAAAAGCTGTGGTCATTTATAGAGTTTAAAATGACCAAGGCTAGATTTTACAATCCGACAATGAATATGACTAATGTCCACACAACCCATCATCACAAAAAAAGAGAATGAAATACCAAAGTCTGCAGTCAAATCCTCAAAGATATATAAATAATGCACATATGTTCTACAATTATAGAAGTGTAGGATTAAAAATACAAATGCCCCCAAACACTACTATGAAGACCTAGCATGTACCATTGTATTTATGTTTACGTCTTTGTCTCTTTCAATGGTAATATTATTTAGCATCATAACTTCCAAAAACTTTGAGTAATACTATCTTCAAAAAGGCATACATATCTATGATATTTACAAGGTACCTGTAGCCTTGGTATTTAATTTTAGGAAAGAAAGTGAAGAAAATATGATAGCTAATAGAAAATACTGTGGTAATTTAAGTACTCAGATTGTAAACTCTTTAGGGCAGAAATCATCTTTTAGTTCTGTTTGTACAGCGCCTAGCACAATGGGGTCCTGATCCATGACTGATGGCCCTGTGTGCTACTGCAATACAAATAAATACTACTAATAAACTAAAATTTGGCCAGGATACCACTTCTTGTCTTCTGAAAAATGCTACAAAGATCTTTATTAGACATGAGTGGTCAGGGCCTCATTTTAATATGAAAGATTGCTCCTTAATATGGCAGCATAGCATCTGTTAGGTCATTTAATCTTTCAGTGCCTCCACTCTCCATCTGTTAACTGGGATAATACTACTTCTTTTTCCCCATCCTTTGTCTGCCTTGTCTATTTAGATTTCAAATTCTTCAGGGCAGGGACTCTTCTGATACGTTTTTGTGTGATCAGGCCCTGATGTCAGCTGAGACCACTAGGTGCTACTGTAATACAAATAATAAATCAAATCACAGAATCATAGAAGATTAGGGTTGAAAGGGACCTCAGGAGGTCATCTTGTCCAACTCCCTGCTCAAAGCAGGACCAACCCCAACTAAATCACACTACTAATACTATTAATAATAATGAGCAGTACTGACCACTCTCTTCTCAGACTTCCTACAAGATCATCAAATGTAAATGTATACTAGGACCAAATTCTGCCTCAGCAGAGTGTGGCAAATAGCCCTGCTATAGTGGGTCCCGCACTTTTCTCTCTTGTAGTGGGTCAAGGCATCGCTTTTTGTCCCTGTTTCTGGCATTGGATGCTCCAGTAGCACCCTGTGCTTGAGGCTGTGATTCTTTCCTGTGGGCTTCTTCCCACTTGGCCCCTTCATTTACTTGGGCTCCCTGCCCACCTTTCCCCTTGGGTCAGGGAGTTGGGATGCAGGCCTCCCTCCCAGCATTCCCCTTCACCTGATTTTCTGGTCCACCAGTCAGTCCCAGAGCTCCTCCGGCACTACTGCCAGCTCTCCTTACTCCCTCGTGTCTGGCTGAAGCAGGGGTTTTTATCACATCTCTGGCAGGGCCTTCATTGGCTTCAGGTGCTCTAATTGGCCTGTAGTAACCTCTCCTCAGTCCACACGGAACAAGGCTCTGATCATTCTGCGGCTTATATACTTCTTGGAACCCAATAGGATCACATCCTGATGTCTTCTGACCCTGCTGTATCACAAGAGGCAGACCTTGGCAGCAGAACAAGTGCAAGTCTGCTGTGCAATTAGGGAATAAGATTCTTGGGATTCACACTGTGCAGGGCCCAGCTCTGGGAGCGCCTCCTATGCTGCAGTGCAGGGGCATGTAGGGGAGAGGCATGGACAGGCCAGGAAAACTGCACATATTCAACCTATTTTAATCTTGTCCATATGGGGAGGCACACTTGAAGTGATCCAGGGTCTAGTCTAGCCACTGGGAGGGGCACCACAGCCAGCTACTGTGGCCTCAGGGGACAATTCCCCTTCCCCTGCCCTGAGCATCTTTCAAGGAACTTGGCTCAGTTACTCATTATTGACTATGAATACCTTACACATACATGCACATGCACACACTTAATTTATTTTTAAGGCTTTGTCTACATGGGGATGTCAGAGCACAGTAAAACAGGGTGTGAATTTAAAGCACATTAACTACTCTATGTTAACGCCCCACATGAACACTCTTCTGTGCACTGAAAGTGCCCTCAGGTGCTTTTGTAGATCTGCCATCCTTCCCAAGTTTCTTGTAAATGTTATCCCAACCTCAAGCATAGCCTTTTAATAGGAAAACAGTTTCCATTTTGAAAAGATGTTTTGAACAAATTTCTATTATGGGTAAAATTTCTGAAAGCACTTAAGTGAAAATCAATGGGACTTAGTTTCCTAAGTGCCTAGGTTACTTCTGAAAATATCACCCTACATCTTTTAACTTCTCTTCCATACACGCTGCCTCCCAAGTCAATGTCAGCAATCATTATCTTAAGACCTGCTCCTATATTCTTGTACACCCCACACTCTCACTGACAAATTGTTCAAGGAATCCAGGATTAGGATTTAGGTTACTAATTACCAACAGCAATAGATTGTGGGTTTAAAATATGTAACTGTTGCAAGCAACAGGAATTTGAAATGTGCAGAGAGTGCAGGATATGGCCCCTAGTCAGATTTGAAACTGCAAATAGTAATTTTGATATAATATTGGAATGATGATTTTATACTACAGCATTATTGTAATAGTCAATGACTTTATTCTCTGCTGTGTTTATGTTACAGGGTATACAACAAAGACAGTTACCATTAACTGTACGTTTAATTAGACATTTGTTCAAGTCCACTTGAGACACTTAAAGATCAAAAACAATTAGGCTGGTTTGTTTTTTCTCCTGACCTAGCCATGCTTAGGCAAATGTAGTAGTGTTTAGAAGTGTCTTCACTGTAAAAAAAAAAATTAAATATTTTTGCACATTATATAAATTACACCATGGAAAATATAGCACATAGCAGAGTTGTAACTTTCTTTGCTTAATTACTTCTACAAGCTTCAGGAAACGAAGTATACAATTGCCACTTTGTAAACCTTTCGCTGATACTGGTAATTTATTTCAACTCCTTCTAAAATTGTTTCCAGACCTCTCAACCATAGGAACTTTAGATTTTGATACTTTATATTCCCCAACTCGCTTGCATGTCTGTACATCTAATCCCTCTTTTCCTCACTTTCCAGTTGTTGCCATTTGTACGCACCAATAAAAATACCTAAAAGAAAGCTATTAATTCCAGTACAACTTTAGTCCTACCACATAAAATCAGTACACAGAATACTAGACATAAAATAGGAAAGGAATGAAGAATTAAGAAAAGGGAGGAGTAAATATAAATAAATGCCCATTATAGCACTAAATTCACATTAAGGACCAAATCCTTTGTCCCGCTAAGTACTTAAAGCTATCCTACGTTTTTCCTGTTGGGATTCTCCAAGTGTGCAGGAATGAGTGAGTGGGGTAAAGGTACTGTTCTTTTCTATATCACCAACTCTTAGCTTCCTCCTATATAGGGGGCATTGATGGAGTGCTCAGCACACTGGCTATCCCCTGAGAGCCCCTGGGAGTTGTTAGAAGCTGGTGCAATTTAGAGCATGGAGGCTGCTCTAAATTGTGCAGGGTGCTAAACTGGCCCCTGGCAGAGCGGAAGATCAAGGAATGATGGAAAACCCCTCAGAATACTAAGACTACACTTTAATAATAAAATGTGGGAAAATAAAGGCTACTACATAGCCCAGAAACGTAACTGGTAAAAAGTCTGAAAACCAATATCCTAAGCACTGGGACTCTTAAATTATTATTCAGTATGAAAGTCTGACTTTACTAATGACTACAATACACAGGGTGAAATCCTGACCCCTTGGAAGTCAATGGCAAAAGTTCCATAGACTTCAATGGAGCCAGTATTTCACCCACAAAATTTAACATCATACCATAAATGTCCCAGTATAGAATCTCCTGATATGATCCAAGTTTTTCAATCAATACCCTTAATGTGACATTACATATTGAACTTCTGTGCTGATATTCATTTATCTCACCCTACAGAGATACATAAATACTTCACCTAAATACAGTACATATACAGTAATACATTCAGCTAGGGAAATCTATTAGTTTTGGCAAAAGATCGCACTTTACAAACTATTGTTTTAGTTGTCAATAGTTTTCAAACATTAATTAGTTTTAATATGACAATTTTAAAATACACATACATACACACACACACCCACTCTCATTTATCTTCCTCTCTTCCTAACAATGCTCTGAACTGCCAGTTGGAATCAGATGAACACAGGATACACGTTGCTAAATTCTTCATAGCAGGACAACATGTGTAGGATACTGGAATGCTGACATCACCCACAGGGGAGAATGAATTCACACCCACACCAGAAATACACCACTATGCAAGATGATATGAATCAGTCCTAGGGAATATGAAATATCATAGTTGGTGGCTTTCAGCCATCAGGAAAAAAGTGCCCCACTAACATTAGTATAAGGATGAAAAGGGGATTTGGGAGCGTATTCCCAGAGGTCAGTATTAATAGCCCAGACAAAGGAAAAAATGATTTCCAGTGACTCTGTCATTGATTTCCCAAAGTCTTCAGACTGCCGCTCAGACTATTTCTTCAAGGCTATAAGTAAAAGCATTTTCATCACAAAAGGTAATTATGGGCGAAATGCATAATGGAGAAGTCTTCTTATATGGCCCTTACATTTCCAGACAGAACTGTTTATGATGTAAAATAGATACAGTCTGTATCTACTACTAAGTCTTTGCATAAAGATCACTTAAGGTTTCTGAAGACCCCATTTGAACTGTTGAAATATTTGTCACCCTCTTATCAGATCTAATAAAATAAATTTCAAAACACAGAGCCAAATTCAACAAAGCTAGCTCAGCCAGTAGAGCCCATTGCAGTAGACTGGAGAATTTTCACCTCTGTATGGCATCCCCCTGCTATGAATGGTTATTCATCATTATTATCTGAGTCCCTATCTTACCAATGGAATTGATGTTTTCCAACATGTCAAAGCTGATACATTATCTAATGTCAATTTTTGTAAGCTTGAATTTGGTCCTATACAACTAGAGCACATACTTTACTTTCAGAATAAGAGAGAGAGAATGGTCTCCATTTTGAAAGTCAGTATTTATCAATCATCTCAATCCAGGTATCTGAGATAGCATTATGTCTTTATAATTAAAACAGGAAAACAGCTGTAGTGTCTTAGATCCCCTGTGTTTAGAAGGTGTTGACAAATACTGAATTTTTAATGTCTTGTCTGTATATAATTGGGTAATAATTTTTTGTTAAATGTAAAAGTGGTGAAGTTTCCATTTTAAAATGTTAAGTAATGTGACCTCTTCAACCCCTGCGGGTCATGGCTCACCATATGAGAAACACTGAGATGATAATTCTGCTTGTTCAGAAATTTGCTTGAATATCTTCGTGGCCCTGTACCACGGATAACATGGGCTCAGCTCTGGAGACAGTATTTGCTAGTTATTGCTTCTTGCATAGCCAGCAGAAGATGTACACATTTTGTGGTTTAGTGGATACAGCAAGACTGGTGCCCTTTTTTTTGGTTTTTAAACTCTCTCAGTATTGGGATGAGAACAGAGCACAAGCATAATTTTTTCGGGCCCAGTACAAACGTGTAACACGGGCCCCCTCCCACACACATACCACAATCCCTCATCCCATACATATGATCTCATGAGACATGAACATTCTTTTCCTCATGGTAATGGGGGTTGCAGCCTGCCACCCCCCCTCCCCAATGCAGGGGCCCTGGGTGAGAATAAAAAACAAAACAAAAAACCCCACACAAAACAATTAAATTTAGAATATGGAAGGGTTTGTTTCTCCTCTGTTTGCCTAATCAGATTAATTTTAGCTATATAAAATGTGAGGCCTAAATGATCTGGGCAGTGCCATTTTAATAACTTCCTCTAAATAAATACAATCACATGTAGATCATGTCGTGTTTGTAGCTTCACTGATCCTGGAGAAATAGTAAAACTGATAAATAATGTGATGCCTCTGGATCAGTAAGGAAGAAGATACCTTTGTTGGTTATTGGCAGCTATTTTAAAATAAGCGTGGATAATGGATAAGGTGAGCTATTTTTACTGCAACCTGAACTACTGCAATACAGAAGTAGTTATAAAGTACTTATACAATAAGAAGTTCTAGGATGGTTGCATCAAAGGCTATAGTTAAGTATGATCTCAAATATTATTATAGTCAGTGGAAGAGAACTCGCAACACTATACAGACAGGACCTAGCTAACCTGTTTTATTATGTGTGCGCAAAATTTTGCCAAAAGCAAGTTTTAAAAACCATGAGTTTTTAAAAATAGTACAATTGGGGTTCTTTATTTACTTTGAGGTTTTTGAGCCTACGTGTTCATATTTTCAAGGTTTTATCTGCAATCACCTGGATTAGAAATTTTCTTTTTTAAAGAAATGAAAGCTGAGATTCTCATGTAATCCCACGACTTCAGGAGCTGGGCTTTTAAGAGAAAATCAAATATCACAAGACCCACAATAAGATTGGAAGAGTTAGCAATCCTGCTGTGTCTACTTATATACAGGGTTATCTGTGCACTGTTCATGCATCTATATTTAGTAGGATACATTTATAAATGAAAACAATCTGCATTTGCCAATTTAGTCCCTGCTATAACTCAATTGCAATAAAAATGATTATTTCTACACTATTCATGTCCATTTTTTCTCTTGCCTGATACATTGCAATAAAATGTGAGATTGATCACTCAACTTTTTATCAGCCTTTGAAGCTTGTAATTCAATGTAAAAAGTCTTTGCACTGTATCAGCGATAGCTCATCTGATTCAAAACAATACTTTGTATAAAATGAGCCATTGCCTGAAGAAAAAGACTTCTGGACTTAAAATAGAAATGTATTTGTTGGTCAAATGAAAAAGCTCTGGTGCAAATCTACATGCTAGGGCTGGCTGGAAAACAACAATTCTGTTTTGTGGGGGGAAAAAACCCTGGATTCCAAAATTTGTTTTTGTTCTAAGGCAGAACAAAAATTAAACCTTCTGAAATTTTTCATGAAAAAGCACAAGTGCAAGAGACCCACCCCAATAGCCTAGTAGTTCAGGCACCTGCCTGGGATGTGGGTAACCCAGGTTTCCTGCTGTGATTCAGGAAGAACAGGGACTTGAACCTCCCACCTTTCAGGGGAGTGCCCTAGCAACCAGACTATTCTGATGTCTCTTACTGGCTCATCTGGGATCTGAGAAACCTTCCTGACAAATTTTTTGTGAAAACTAATATGTTCCACAAAACACTTTTTTTTTTCAACAAAAGAGCATATTTTATGGAAGAGTTTCATCACATTTTTAACCGGATCTACTGTATACCAACATTACAGGTTATCCATTCCCTCCAGACTGGATTTCTACAATACCTTGTAAATGTGGCCAATTTTGAAGATAACTGGAAACCTCAGCTAGCACAATACATGGCTACCCACTTAAACTACTACTCATAGGGAACATATTATATCAGTTGCTCCACAGATTACTAGCTTCCAGTTTGTTTCCAGCTGCAACTGAATTCTGCAATTCCCCTCCAAAAGGTTTTGAGTTTTGCTGACCTTCAGACCTGTTGCAAGGTCTATGTATTGCATCAGGCTTTCCTCCGAGTTGCGGATGGTGGGGAGAAAAAGTCTTGTGTGAGGTTCTTATGGTAATGGGAGTTTTCTTTAAATATATCTGAGTTTGTGTTGTTATTCAGTCATGTTTCAATTATTTTACAACTGATGCACAGCATAGACACCTAGAATTGGAGATTGACATACTTCATACATTTGAAAAATAAATAAATACATCTTATGAATGAAGATAATTTAGCTTATGTGCTACATAATTGCTCCACCCATTCATCTTTGTTTCACAGTTCTCATACCGATGGTGCTCATGCGCTCTCTCTTACACACACACACCTGCCTGCCCTGTCCTGCTCATTGATTTATAAAGTAGGAGGCTCCTGGATAACAATGCAGAACTGTAACACTCTGAATAGCCAGTTGCAACATTTTGACAAGGACCCAATGTATTTCAATATTTGGCACTGCCATATCTCCTATATTCCAATTCCCAATCACAACAAGCAGCTGTTTTAATGACTACACTGCTCAAAAAGCCTGCAGAGTTCAATCAGAGCAGAAGTTAAATTGAAAATCATAACAGTGACCATTAGGGCAAATTTATGGAATATAGACTGATGTGCATTCCCAAGTGTCCCATTTTATCAGTTTGCCTTTGTTTACACATTGGATTAGTGCTGGCTCCTTTTGGACTAATTTCTCCTGCATTTTGGGATCATGCAGCATATATGAAAGGCCACCACTTCCATGCTACTTAGTGAAAACATGTTTACAAATTTATATTGTCTTATTTGTAATTATGTCAAGCATCAGGTGAGCGTTTTCCATTCTTAAGGTTTCTTTGCTAAGAAAAGATAAATTAGCATTCAGTAGTGCCCAGGTCTTTTGAAATGAGAACATGACTGCTCACTGTACAAGTATTTGCTCTGACACTAAGCCGATACAGTGCTCTTTGATTTTCTTTTCAGTAAATAGACTGTAGTTCCATTAAAAACAACATGGAAAATTTAAAATAAATAAAAATAAAAACATCTTACGGCAACAGGAAGTATCAAGAGAGGAAACTTTTGTAAATTACCCTCTAATTTCAGGTACCCTAAATTCAAACTGTGTCCCTGCTAATTCTGCTGCAGTTTCATTCTTTGCTTTAAGCAGCTCATTTATTTTGGACAGAGAGAAGGAAAATGAGCCTGTAAGTTCCCACTGTTATGAAAAACAGAAACAATTGCTAGAGTTACAAGCTACTCCAGACTGAGCCAGCAGATGAACAGCTCTTATTCTACACTACAGTTCATTGCAACTCACTGGAATTTTGAGAGACATGAAGGCAGTTTAGATAGACTATAAAACACAAGGTTTACAGGAGATAATGTTTTACAAAACTGTATTTATGCATTATCTACGGTATATTTTGGGATTACAGAGCCTTCGTGCACACTTAGAAAAAACAATGCATTTATCACAGATTTCAAATCACCTCAACATCTGATTAAGCCATTTAAACAAAATCAACGTAATCATACAATTTAGTTTAATTATGCAATGTCACCACTGTTCATTACATGGATTTTGCTCCTCTCAGGCTAGTTATGAAAACATGCAAGGGCATGAAATTAGTCTCAAATTAAAAGATCTTTGAGGGCTTTTAGTTTGTTGATGGAATAGATTTCAGAGCCTGTTAAGCGGTAGGCACAGACTAAGTGCCAATTTTTTCCTTACTAAGCAAGAAGTGTTTTGTTTTCTTAAAATGTAGCTACAGCAAGTAAAAGTTAAAATGCAGTTAAGTTAGAGTCATTGCAAACACTCCATTACAGTTATCTCTAGCACACTTCTTATATACACGTTTTGTTTGCTTACCCATTAACTAAATTCTGTTGCGTCTCCGGTGTCTTTTCTAATTTGATCAAACCACACTTGGAACAAGAACTTGAGTCAGATTTAGAATTTTTGTAAAAAAAATAATGCAGTTTTCCTGAAACTATGTATCCAGTGTCTGAGAAATAACCCAGCTGGAGCAGCTATGACTCCCACAATACCTTTTGTTGCCAGAGACTTCTACTATCATTAATCTTAGGAAACCAAAAACAAAATAAAACAAAACGATCTTTTCATTTGACTGCTTCAGAGTAAGCTCAGCAAGTTCAGCATTGTTGAAAGTTATGTCATAAAGTGAGCATGTGTGTGAAAGCGAGTGACAGGGAGAGAAGCAGACAAATTGCAACTGGATTCCCTGCTTCTTATTTCAATGGGCTTGTTTTGAAGAAGTACAAGGAGTGGTTAAGAAGGGGCATGTCTCCCTCCTCTCCCTCCCCCGTAAAAAAAATCCTTCTTCACATGGCTGTACAAACTAATAACTGGACTGTAGCTGTGCAAGCTTTCCTTATTAGGAATAGACCAAAGAATGCTGGAAGCATCTGGTAAAGTCACTTTGAGCATGGTAAGAAGCATTTGATGTTTTCTCTGCCATTCCAAGACAGATAGTTTAAAAAAAAAAAAAAAGTTTTCTAAGCCTCTTCTGCCCTAACAAGCAAAATGTATACCCCAAATATCTTTTAAACAAAAGCAACACAGAGGCTAAATATTTTATGGTTTGCTAGGGGAAAAAATCCTTGATAAAGATTTTGCTTCCTAAATAAAGTCTGTTGTTTTCACAGTCCATGAGTACTATCCTGCCATTTATAAAATGGAGGTGGGAGGAGGAAGAAGTCTAATTAAAAACAAACTCTGAATCACCAGTTATGTTGATTGCTGTTCTATTCCACATGGCGACTTACCAACTCGCCACTCTAAATGACATCTTTGTTTCTCAGCTGATATGACTTTGCTCTCCCAAGAAAAGGAAGACAAAGATTCCAGTTCACAGGGATTGATGGGAGTGTAGATCATCGTCCAGTTCATTGGTATTGAAATAAAAGGTTGTTGTATGTTCCTAATCAGATTCAGTGCTCATCCCAGACAAAGGCACACGCTTAAGACTGTTCATGCACATCAGCAATTTGAAGGCAAATAGATTAAAATAACATCACAGGATAAAATGAAATTTTAAAATTGGAAACCTAGGGAACTTTAAAGCTAAAATAAAATATTTTAAAAATCAACAACATTGGAAAAGATGGAAATACAGCCAAATGTTGTTAAGCCTATCCCCTAAAACTACCTTGAGAACACTAGAAAATTTGAGATCACCTTATCCATACAGAATATGTAGGTTTATATCATTAGTGACCCTGTAAAACATGTCCTTCCTTTTGTCATAAAAGAAACCTGCCTTCTCAGGAAGGCAATTTGACATTTGCACATTGAAAAGGGAGCACAACAGAGGCAATAATGCCTCACTGTTTGCAAATGGGTAAAATTCAGTACTCCGCAGCACCAGGCCTATGCACCACTCAAGTTTCACTTCAGCACTGTTTCGTGAGGCCTGGGCACCGACATCCCTCTTGAGCCCTTTGGGTATTATATAACCAATAGTAAGCTGTCATTAGACAAAGAGCCAGCATGCAGTCATAATTCACACAAAACTCAGCCTGATAGCATAAATCATTACATTAGAGCTGGCTCAAAATCTTCCAGTGGAACATTCATAAAGTTTGACTTAGGTTAGGAGAAAAAGAGGAGGCTGCTTGAAAAATAATTAAGGAACAGACTACCTTAGAAGGATAACTGACTTCCCTACTCTGTTATTAATGCCAGCCTCAACCACCTATTTATCCACTTTTGCCACAAGCATCCTTCCATGTTCCTCCATATGTGTAGATCATCCTTCCCAAATTTGTCAATAAAGCCTTCAGATCCCTCCTGAAGACCCAACTTAGGTCAACATTTTCAAATCTGGCTTGTGCTTTACACTATACACTGCTTTACAGTAAATTACCTTTCAATTTCACTAAGTATTCTACTGTAACAACCTATAGCCAGTTAGGACTGCATGGTTTTCACTGTGCTGCACACTATGGTCACTATTTCATAAACAGAAACATTAGAGATAGAAATAGATCCTTCCCTCCAAGAATATGATCCAAAGCCCATTGAAGTTCATTGACGTCAGTGGCCCAAAAGCCCCAAAAGCATATAGTCCTACAACTTGGTTAAAGGAGACTCTCCTACATCTGTAGGTGAATAAAGGCCTTTGAAATACAGCTGAGCAGTTCTAAGACCATTCAGTAAAGGAGAGTAGTATGTACATACACAAACTAGTCATGCAATAAATTAATTCAGCTGCAATTAAGGATGAACACCAACCTTTTTGAAAAATGCCCTAAAAGATTGTTTAAACCTCAAACTCAGCCACAATCATGGAAGTTTCAACTAAACTTTATCTCTCTTCTTCAGATTATTGTAGTGGGCGATCACATCCCCTGCTTGTCATAATTTGACTAAGCTATACGTATTTAGTTTTTAAAATCTTTCCTCAAAAATCTTCTCAAGCTCATAATCTTTTCTTGTTATTCTTTGAATTTTCTCCCATTTCTACAATTCTGTTATTCACGTATCCAGAACTGGGTACAGTATTCTAGCTAGGGTCATATTTAGTGTGTATATATATATATATGTCATCTCTATGGTCCATATAGTGGTGCCTCTGCATACAGAGCCCAAAAATCACACTAGACTTTTATTCCATCGACTTTTCTGTGTTGACTGTAGAAAGATAAAACAGACTTGCAGTGAATCATTTAATTTACCAATCCTTACTGAAATGATGAACTATGAAAGCTATCGTCTTCACCATGGACCCGTAATCCAATTACTGGTAGTTGGAAATACATCTTGAAAGCAAACAAAAGAACTCCTTTCTAATTACTCATGGGTTGCAATGTATTAATGCCTTTTGGCTGAAATAAAGATCCCATCACACTCAATAGCTAACGGTGTACATATCGAGGCATTTTTTTGAGAATGTCACTATTTATACCTAGATGAGTTTATCATTTCATGGTTTGCTTTAGACACCACTATATTTGAAAAGAGTTCTTTCACTCTAAACTGCTTTTTTTCAAGTGCTCCGAGCTTTCTGAAAAGTTTTCCATTTGGAGTGAAATATTACCAGCATAGTCAAGCCCTAAAGTTTGAGAAAATCCAACCAGCCACTCAGGAGTTCTGTGAACAAGAAAGAAAATACCCCATTATTTAGATTTGGTTCTTTCGCACTCGGATTTAAAATTATTTATCTTTAAAACTTCAAACTGAATATGTTGCTAGACCTCAGTAAGGAATACTACTTTAAAAGTACTAAACTAGTCTCTTCAAAGTTCTAAAAGTTTAAAACTTCATTTTTGTGAATGTTCACTAAGCAATTTTTCATTAATTTTGAACTGTGCAAAATTCCAAGAACCAGTCCTTCCTCCTACTCCAGAGAAGTGAAGGAGTCAAAAAGGTGCACTACAGAGGCAGCTGAGAATTCCTCTAGCGGCGCTCAGTTATGCTAAGGGTCAAACCACTCTCTACTGGCCCCAAGGGAATAAAAGAACAGCTGTAGAGTTGTGCTGGTCTAAACGTTTCCATCAAAGTTGCTTTATAATGGGAAACTGGATTTGCAACTAAAAAAGTGTGTGTGAAAAGTGCCCACTTTCCATGAAAAACTGTGATATTTTGTTGAAGAAACAGACAGTTTTGAGCTGAAACCAAATGTATTTTGATTCAAAATTGCTCTTCCATGCCTCAGGGGACTTGAAGTTTAAGTGTCTTATGTCAGCGTATTTCCTTAATGAGCCTGGCTCTCTGACTAGACTACTGTTCCCATGATGAAAGATATAGCCCGGCCAGACAACCTGGCCCACAGGAGAGAATGGGAGCATAGCGAACCCAAACTACAACTCCCATGAGGTTTGGCAGCACCATTTTGAATAGAAATATTTCAATTTTTGATCTTTCACCAAAAAAATCAACATTTTCATGAAAAAAAACCCACCATTTTCTGACCAGCTTTATTTTAGAGCCGCCTTAGAGAGCAGTGGTGCAGCTGAGGACCTGGCCTAAGGGTGCACAGGAAAATCATGATCACACTAAGTGATACATATTCAGTTCTGATGGAGCTCAGAATTATTACATTCAGCCACACAGTCAATTTAAAAAAATGTATTATTTATATGAGTCCTACATACATAATGTCAACCTTCTTTGGGCAAAAATACAAGAGTGGAAGCAACCTGTGCATAGCAGGAGGAGCAATTTCAAGTCCACTTAACATAGCTGATCAGTTGATATGTTTATCAATTACTTGCTTTCAGAATATAGATTGACAAATTTATGAAAACTGTTAAGTAATATATTTTATATATATACATTTATATGATATAAATATATATTTATATTATATATTTTATATATACTATATAAATATATTATTTATGTATTCTATATTTATATATTATTAAGTATAATCTCTTTGTAAAGAGAGAGAGCTTTCATATGTGTGTACCTCAATACATCTCAATCAACGGTTCCAAAAAAGATCAATAATGTGTATCACGTTTGATTTAAACAAGCATTGCAATGTCATCTTGGCACCAATGAGAACTATATAGATGAGGTAGGCTCGCTTTCTCTACAAGCTAAAACAATAATTTACTGAGTCAAATGTTCATATAACTGCATTCATTGCATAACAAAAGACTCGTTTGTTTGTTTCAAAATCAGGAATTATTAGAAAACACACACTGTACTATCCTAGATCAAATACTGACAATCGTTTTCAGATTCCAGGCCTACTTTCAAATTCAGTGGTTAGTTATTTACTTCCCAGGATGCTTTAGCATGGAATTTACCTTCACTGTCTGCAAGCAGCACTATTATTTTTCTCAAATGCCATTGTGCCTTTACTTATTTTACACCTATTTTCATAATGTGGATATGCATTGCTGTATTTTTCATCTGTCCCAGGATACCTCTGGGTAGGAAATACTATGATTCAGTTGATAATCTTTGGTAAAAAATTTTAAATTAATAAGTGAATTTGAGAGAGGTCTTTATCTCTTAAGTAAACCTCCACTACACTCAGAACTGAAAGTTGCTCTATGATACAGCTTAAGATCTACATTCATGTGCTTTAAATTGATAATACAATAAGGGATTACTTTTGGACTATAAAAGCCTGATTCTCATTTACTGTAAGGGCAATTTTCATTTATGCCCACTTTATACTTTACATTTACATTGACAGAAAAGTGTAAAAGTACCTTACTGTAAACAAGAATCAGGCCCAATATCTCTGCGTTTTTTTATTTGAAATCCACCGCTCAGTAAAAAAGTCATAAAAATGAGCAATTGCTCATGTAAGTCCCACAGAAAGGCAACGTTTTGTGCTTTCATACTCCTTCTGACACTTCAGCAGTAACTGACTAACATGTGCTAGTGCCAAAAAAACTACTCATACTGTATTACTACTCATACTTTAAGGAAGAAATCAGGTTTCATGTGATTACGCAAGAATCACAGTTTTGATTAAAGGGTCTAACCTTCATGGTTGCTGAGAAAATCTTGAAAAACCTGACCCTGAAAGGCTCAAAAACCTGAAAGCAAATTAACACCCCTCCTGCCCCCGCAAAGAAGAAGCTAATAATTTTTAAAACTTGAAGATTTTGGGGCACCTGCCTCATGATTTTTGAACTTTTGGAGTTGGGAATAGTGTAGACATCAATGATGGTGATATGGGTGCAACAAAGTAATTTAATTTCAAAGTCTAATTGAGACAAAGTGTGTGTGTGTGGTGGGTGGAAATGAGCCCTTGCTAATTAGGAAGATGTGACACACTGCACCCCCATATGCACCCTTATGGTGTCATTGTGAATCACTCATGTTCACCCTTGTAGTGTAACTGTGTATGGTTTAATGCAAAGTATGTCATGTAAGATGTTTTTGGAATGGTCATGCTGCGCTAAACATTATTGTTATAGTAGTATGTTTCTTTCAATGCCATGTGTATGGTTATGAGGCTTTGCTATGTAATCTTCCCAAATATGTGTCTCGTGGCTTGAGGCAGAGCTAGGCAAAACTCTACAGAGCTGAGAAGCCATTCACACCTCACTAAGACTTGTATAGAACAACCCAGCTCAGCATTCCAAGAACAAAGGACCAGCCCAGACGTTAACAAGAGAATCCACAAAGAACCCCAGTGTCTGAGGACATGGAGAAAACCATGCACGGATACTGTTGGTCACCTGACCCTGGAGAGGGGGACGAAGGAACATATTAAAAAGGAGAGATATTTTGCATCTCTCTCTCTCTTTCTTCCATTCCATCCATGAACAACATCAAGCAACTGAAGCATTGACCAAAGGGGGCGGGCCTGGCTGGAGGCGGCCCAGCCAGCCTGTGGTGAGAAAATCATCTAAGATTGTAAGGTTGCTGAAAGTGTTATGCTTAGTTTAGAATGTGATTTGCCTTTTGTTTACTTTTGATCAAATCTGACCTGCTTTCCTCTGACTTATCACTTAAAATCTTTCTGTACTTAATAAATTTGTTTTACTTAAAGCAGTGCGTGTGGTTTAAGGTGTGTGCAGACTCCATTTGAAGTAACAAGGCAGGTGCATATCAATTTCTTTGATAAACTGACGAAAGGATTATGAGCTTGCATTGTTCAATGGGCAGCACTGAACATTGTAAAATGGAAGTTCCTAGGGTTGAATGGTGGTGTTTGCTGAGGTCATTCTATTGCATAATCCCATAGTGGCTGGCTAGAGGCACTCACTCACTGAGTTAGGAGCAGCTTGCTTGCAGGAGGCTGCGCATGGACTGACCCAGGAGTGGTTCACACAGCAGAGCAAGTGCAAGACGGGCTCCAGGAGTGAGGGACTGGGGTGACACAGCAATACACCAGTCCAGATTGCAGAGGAGAATGTCACAGAAGATACATTAAATAACAGTGCTGCAGAAACTAGAGGAAAATAGAAGGGGTTACTCAGAGTTGAAAGGGAATATTCAGTTCTGTAGTCAGTAAACCTGGGGAGAAGAGGACAGCAGACTACTGTATTCAATAGGCCATCTAACTTAATATTGGAAAAGTCTTTTTTATTTCTCTGGCTGGGATTTTCAAAGGCAATGGGCTACAACCACCTTAATTATTTGGGTGCTTTTGAAAATCCCCACCCTACATCTTTCTTTTTAAAAAAGGTGCATAATGATGTGTCCCTTTCAGATCACCATATTATTTTAACTTGAGAACCCTGACATTGTAAGTAGTAGAGTTAGATGCAAGAGTCATCAAGAATCTACACAATATTATAAGATGCAACCCTGCTATTAAAACAGTAATAAACATGTTTCTGTCTAAATGTCTGGATTTTTTGCATTGTGCTAGAAAGTAGAGCATGCAAAATATCCCTTTAGAAAAGATTACAAACTATCAGCAGTTACTTTATTTAAAAATTTATTGGGGAAGAATTTGATGCAGTCAATACACGCTTCCCGTCATTGACCAGGGGGGTGAAGGGGGGAGAGGAAGAAGGATGTATACACAAAACTCTCAGGGACAACGTTTTACAAGGTAAGGCCCACTGGCACAGACAAACATGGGAGCATTTTTTCCATGCTGACCTCCAAACTCTGGGCCCTTAAAATCAACACTGCTGTATATAAGGGTAAGCAAATAGAATGGCCCTATTCACAAAGCATTTGAAGTAGAAAAAAGCTTCTATATGCTCAAAACAGTAACAAAACATAAACTCGGGCAGACTGGAAATCTATAAAACAAATGAAAGCTTCCTGATGTTCTCTTGTCTCCCTTCTCCAATTTGCTTTTGCTGGTGTGTATGCTAAGTGCCCTCTCTTCCTATTTCAATTCTCTAATAATGAACTAACAGCTTTCTTTAATTTAATTATTTTAATCTATCTGTGAGAGGCAGATGCAACAGCTGCTTAGTTCCTCTTACCAATCTTATTAATTAAAATATGTATTCATCAGCTGAAAGACCCATGCAAACCTCTTCAAGTCTTACTTTCCATTATGGATTTATTAAGGAAAGAGCTTAGTTAAAAAAAGAGAAAGAAAAAATCAACATAATAGATTTTAAGAGATTGAGTGTGTCTTGGGGCTCAGAATAGGCAGGCAAAAACAGGAGGCTGAAAAGGTTTGTTGCAATAGCCTTGTAAAAATCAATTATCTGGAAGGAGAATAAAATTTGTCTCCATGCCCTGCTGGGTGAACAGTAGAACTGACTCTCCCTGCACAACAAAAGAGCAAGGTGTGAAAACTTCTGTCAAAGCATAATTACATACAAAAATAAATAAATAAAACAATTCAGTACAGCCCAATAGTTCTATTAAAATAAAAGACTACAAAATGAAATTTTGGAGCTTATAGTAGCTATATATTTCTCATCAGTGTTATGTCCTTTACTAATCTGAAGGAGATTCATTTATATACTTGGGTGCTGTAATGTATTTTATATAAGATAAACCTAGGTAGTAAAGCAGGTGAAGCCTGCATTTTAAAGTAGTAAAATCATAATGACGTCTATAGCTATGTAGAGTCACCATTGCTACATGCCTTTAGCGAACCGGGAATGATGATGTTGGTTTAGGCCCCATCTTGCAACCACTCTGCACACACAGACCACCATGAATTTATGTGGAAGTTCCATGCACTGGAAGGCTTGCATCATTTGGCCCTTTGTGTATGTAAAGTATGCTCACGTTTCTTAGTATGATTAGCATAGTAACATATGCAATAAAACATCATTTAATTCCTGTCCAGAAATGCAGTTTCTGCAAAAACATATTGTCAGACCAAATTATCTGTTGGCGTAACTTGAAAAAGCTCCATTAGCTTCAATGGCACTATGTCAATTTACACCAGCTAAAGATCTGCCCATTTATCTAAAACTAGAAGATACAACTGATATAAATGAAGCTGTTAAAGCCTTTACTCAGATCTGAAGAATTGTACAGTTGCATCCCACTGAAGGAATGGAACAGAGCAACAAATATTCTCAGAGATGAAGACTTCTTTTTAAGGGCCAAATCCTTGCTGGCCTTATCAGCATCTGTGGCACTGAGCCATCCACAGCTAAGTGGCTTTGTCACCCTTTGAAAACCCTGATGCCCTCAAGACATTTCTGAAAGGCAGCTGCACTGTGGCCAACTCTCATTACTTTATTGTCTTGTGATATATATGGTGTTTTAGTTAAAGCCCCAGCTCCTGGAGACACATGATTACATGAGAATCTCAGCTTTCAAATAAAAACAAAAGTTTCTAGCCCTTGCTAGAGAAAAGTTTGAAAATGTGACCTTAAAGCACTTTAAAGCCCCAGAAACCAGAAGGTAAATATAAAGAACTTTTATTTTTTTTAATGTCCTGATTTTTAAGCCAATCTCAAGCTTTTGATTTTTGGGGGCCTGAATCATGATTTTTAAACAATTGGGGTTGGCAATACTGCAGCTTTGGAACCTGTACCCAGCTGCCCAATCTGGCCACTTCCACTTCTTGTATGTGACTCCCAGTCATTTGGGAGACAATGGGTCACTTGGGATGCTGATTCACAGGCAAAGAAGAGAGAGACCTTAAGAGAGAGTGTGACCGAAACACTGAGGCCTGGTCTACACTTACCACGGATTTCGGCAGCAGTTGATGGGTATCATACATATTATGGATACTATATGTAGCTTGCATATCACCCGTTGGCTTCCTAACATCTATCTACCGCTGCGTCGCCACTGTGCTGTGCCAATGGGAAATGCCCTCCTGTTGACACAGAACTACTCTTCTTGCCGGGGTGGATTACTGTCTTTACTGCCATTCAATCAAACCTGCAAAATCGATCCTGCACTACCAACAATGCTGCTGGCAGTGTAGACATAGCCTGAGTTTCCCCACAGGTCAGCTCCAAAGCAGGACCTCATCTGAGACAATGAAACCTTCCTCTACATTGACTGAGAAGGAGGTAGATGTAGAGACCCTCTGCTATCCACACATTTGAAAGATCGGTGGTGAATGTATGCATCATCCGGTTTAACAAAAAATGTATGCCAAAAAATAAAAAAGAACCCAGGAACACACAGTTAGGACTGCTCACAGGCTTTCATAACTGGCACTCTAGGTAGTCATATAGCCAATGTAGATCATAATTTGCTCTGATGTTCACTTCCCACAGCACAGCTATGAGCCATGTGGTAAGCGTTCAGTATCTCACAGGGATGATGCAATCTTATTAATAAACCACATTCATTATGTATGTCCTGTCATCTCAAAGCACTTTACAAGTTATATACAAGAGTGATTGGACTATTCTCCAGCAGCTTTATCTATGCACAACAAACAAACAGTTTAGGATAGAAAGCAGGGAACAATACAGAATGAGACAGTTGTTCTGTGTTTCTTTTTAACTTTATCATTCAATATGTGGCCTTACGCTTTATTTACTCACATTGTTCAAATCCTGCACTGAATAAATAATTTTTTAAAAAAATGTAGTTTTTGTGTCTCTTCTCACTATGAGTGCTTTAGAAAAGTTAATGAATTTTCCTCACAAAATTCCCAAGAGGCTGGAAAGTTTTATTTCCTCCATTTAAAAGAACCATGGAAGAGAGTAAGTAAGGTAAAGATCTGAAAAAGTGTCCAATAATTCTGAGCTTCTCAATTACTGGCCGACCAAATTGAGACACATAGGACCTGATTTTTTAGACAGCCATGGTACTACAGTTCCCTGCAGAGCTCTGAACTTCTGAGGTGTCTCAAGCTGGGTTCCAAGAACATGAGGAAAACACAATTAGTGGCTACCTCCAAACATTTTAGTTTAAATTAATTGCCTGACTTTACACAGGAACTCTGTGGCAGAGTCAGAAACAAAACTCATTTCTCCTGGATTCCAGACCAGTTCTTTAAATAATATCCTCATTTTTGTTGTTGTTTGTTTGTTTGTTTTAAAAACATACATACACCTTTGAGCTCATTCGTACTTTTCAATTTGCGAAGTAAATGAAGCAGAGATCTAACCACTGCATACAATGCACAACTCTGTCTCATTCAGAGTCTGTCCAGGAGATAGAGAAATAGCCTTGAATCCCCCCCAGGCATTTACTTCATTTTATTTCAGTTACTGAAAATCTGAGCTGGTGAAGAACCTATCCTTGCTGAGTGCACTGCCTGGTGTAATTCCCTTAAGTCTAACTGCCATCTATAGTAGTCAGGCTGGGTGGAGTCATAGACTCTATCCCAGGGAAGAAGGAAATTACAGACTGCATTCTTCAACTACTGCAGGATTATTTTCCTTTAACAACTGGATGCAGATTCTCTTCCTAACAGGCTCATAATTTCCAAAAGCAAGCAAATTTAAAGGCTCATTTGGCCTGGATTAGCCTCTTAAAATGATAATGAAATATGCTAGGTTGTACATGTTTATTTCAATTTTTAACTATGCTAATACTTCTCAGCCTTGGTCTTTATTTTGGTGCCAACCTCTGTGAAAAGAGTTTGCAACACCATTGCAATTTAATCTTAAATCTGCTTCCTGATGATCTCTGATACAGGAGGCATGCACTCACTCCCACTGAAGTGAGTGGTATATTTGTCATTTACATCAACGGGAGTAAAATCAGCAAGGAGAGCCTCTGAAGTAATAGATGCTCCAACACTTTAACAAACATTAATAAGCTTTAGATAGGGAACGTGTGTTTATCTAGGATTACGAAGCACTGTGTTGTTAAACAAATTATATTTATTATTGTCTTAAACTAGCCTCTTGTTCTTTGCTGCCTTCCATTGTGCTCCCACCCAAAAATCATTCCTGAAGCAGAGCTTCTATAACCCCAAACGGGAGAAGAGTCAGAGGCTGCTTTAAGTCCTCTAGGAAGCATGCTATTGCCAATCTATATTTTGTGGAAGGGGCTCTGATATTATGGTGCTGGGTAGCAGTACAAAACAGAAACAGTTACCCTATAGAATGCAAAATATATGATCAATATTGTCAGATCCCCAAACATTTTGCAAATTATAAAGACTACTTACAATATGAAGGTAAGCACAGAAAACAACAGTAAGAATAGCATCCACTTTCATACTTTCAAGAGCAAAATGTATGGATTTAAAACAAATTATGCTTCTGAGGTCTTACTTACCATAACAAGTTCCATTTTTCTACTAGAAAACAAATTCCGTAGAATTTTCTCAATTTATTAATGATGGGAAAAAGAAATTCAGTTATAGCATTATTTTCTAGTATAGGACTGAAATAACACTTTTTTCAGATTTCCACAGAGAAATAATGTTTAGTGGAAAAGTGCCCAGTATCCAGAAACACTATCTCTTTGGAAATCAGTTTTAGTCTTTCCTTCCCAAATAGGGTCTTTTCTAAATGTGCAGAAAGGAACTGTTTTACTTTTAACAGCAGTGTGCACTCTTTTAAAATATTTATTAAAACATTCATTCCGAGGTTTGAAATGTATATGTTTTAGAACAAAATGTCTAAATGAATCCATCATACAATATCCCAAGCTTGCACGAAAGTTTCAATCAAGTAAGGAGGTATTTGGTTTTTGATTCTCATGAGAATCAAGGTGCAGACCTGTTTGGTCAGAGACTGGAAAAACAGAATGGATGACTCCAGTATCATATTTTTATTATGTTTTATTTGTATTATCCCAAACACAGATTGACTGTAAAAAAGGTGAGGAGTGGGTGGAACCCTTTGCTCCATAGAACCAGAGCTATGAAGTGGATAAGAGACAAAGATGTCAGCTATGTGTAAACTTGCATGTTCTAACTATGAACATGTGCCCCAAATTCCTGATTCTATTAAACTCTTCCAGCAATTACACAAGTACGCCTAAGCACTGTACATCATGTTTCATGCATACCTTCCCTCCAGAATCTCTCTGAAAACGTGCATACTTTTGTCATTTTACCATAGGTATGAGGGCAAGAAACCATTCGGGCTGCAAAATAAACACTTTTAAAAAAACTCTTCAGATTGGCCTGTTCAAAACATTTTTGCACAACAAATAAATAAATTAAGTTTAAAAAAATATAAAACACAAAAGCCACACAAAAAGAACTGACACAGCTAATTTATCCTTACCAAGAAAAAATAAAATTAAGTTGGTTACGGATTAGTGGGTCTATATTTAATACACAAATAATATTGTTTTCTGATCCTTTGAGCCAACAATCTGAACTAATTTAAGAGAAATGTTTTTTTAATTTAGCAATGATTTCACCATCCTGTAAAACAAAATTCTAACATTTTGTCAATGCACCTTTTAAGAAAGTGGCATTCCATAGATACAGGAAACCCTGGCTGAAGTGAAGAGTTGAAAAAGGTTGTATTTCAGGCACAGCCAGATTTCCAGTTAGGCACAGTAGGCATGAGCCTAGGGGCACCAGCTTTCTACACCCCTAAACAGTGCTGGATTATTGCATGGGCCAACAGGGCCCATGCCCAGGGGCCGTGGCCAGTTTGAGGAACTGTGACCTCGCCCCATGCTGCTCCTCCTCCTCCCGGGGCCCCGCCACCTTGCTCCTCCTCTTCTCCCTGAGACTTCTGGCCAGACTGGAAGCCGGAGCCCATGGTGAGCATATTCCCCCTGCCTTGAGCTAGCCGAGCCAGTTGCCCAGACCTCCCCCTCCACTCCCTCCCCATGCACAGCTGATCCAGCCAGCCCCTCTCTCTCTCATCCCCACCCCACCCGTGCGGAAAACACAAAGGTCAACTTAGGCCGGGGGGGCTGAAGATGCCGTGCCTATGGGCACGTAAGGGGTAAATCCAGCCTTGATTTCAGGCCAGTATGCTTAGTTCAGTGGAACATCTTTTTCTTAAAGGAACAGCAGTTTCTCATATTCCATGTCCTCGCTCATGAAATTATCAGCCAAACTCTTTCTGCAACCCACGCAGATTCACAACCATATGTAGAGTAGAGTGTTCTCTACTTAAAAAACTCTCATATGAGAGATGAGCTGTAAAACCCTGCCTCATGCTCAACATACTGTGATTGTATGACCTCTCTTCAACTGCTTGAGTTTGTTAAGTTACACACCGTGTTCCTGGGAAGGTTATTTTTGATAATTTCCCCCTATCTTTACAACCAAAATAGTTAACTTAGTCATTCCGCATTTGCTAGTTACATTTATATTCACTAGAGGCCTGCAATAATTCTGCAGTAATAAACACATGCGGGTGTACATAGCTTCTGGGAAAAGAGGATTATTTTTGTTTGCTTTTGAATATACTCCATATGACCTCCATTTTCTCCCTTGATATTTTATCCTAAGAACTCAGAAATAAAATAAGGGTAACGTATTGAAAAGATATTGTCAACATGAGATTTAATCAATTTTCAGGTACCAATCTTCCCTGAGTCCTCTACCAATTTTTAAGACTCTAACATTTTCCTATTGTTTTAAAACATTTTTCTTTTTTCCTGTTGCTGTTTGCAAACCCCACACAAACAGAAAGGGAAACTGTCTGACCATCCAAAGCAAACAATAAAACTGGTTATTCTCAGAGACCTGCCAAATGCACAGAAAAAACAAACAGGAGAAAAAAGATATTTTTCTTTAAATGTCAGATGGTTATTTTAGACATTTCCTGTAACAATAGTTGATAAAGGATTTCAGAGAGCATTATGATTTTTAAGATGACAGCATACATAGAAACAATGCATGTTCCTTTTTGACCCTGCAGCCCTAAATCATGCTGTCATCTCTTTGTAAGGTGTTCAAGGATATTCTAGAGGATAAAACAGAAGTATTGACTTCCAACCCTCAAACTAGAAATAATTTATTCTTTTTCATTACAAACAAAAGATGCAGATAGCCTTGATAGCATGGTAAGCAATTACAGCATACCTACAGCAGCTTCAGTTTACATTACCTTGGCATAAAATATACTCAGTTATTCTAGAAGTAAATATTGACTGAACAGCAAATAGTTTTAAAAACAAAATGCTTGAAAGGTCAGCTACTACATTACAGTTAGAGAGATCACGTTAATGAAGATGGTATTGAGCGTTTCGTTTAAGCATTCATTCCATACTTTAAATATATGTTTCAAATTTACTATAAAAATACAGGACTTTCATTTTCCACAGTTCTTATCCCATATTTCATCTCAGTTATACCAGTCTAAATCATTTTTTTTAAATGGAGTTATTCTGGATTTGTAACTGTGTGACCGAGGTCAGAATTTAGTCCATCTTCTGTCTTACTGCAGAACATCTCAGAGCTACCGGAACTGGTATAAACTCTACCATTAGACAACTACTTGGCCAAGAGCATTTATTTTAGGTTAGGCTCAGTTCAAAGAATGTACATGCCCTGCTGACAAATACTACAGATTTTAAGCTCCAAAAGCCAGACAACTCCTGGCTATATATATATATATATATATATATATCCACACCTACGCCCATACACACCCCCACCATTGTGTCTGAGCTTTGGAATTTTATTTTGTAATTCTTGGGATTTGGTTTCCCCAATGCAATACTACACAACAAGCGTTAGCAGTATTCCCAACCTTAAGCATCCAAAAATCATGAGTCAGGCCCAAAACACACAAGCTATTTAAAAATAAAAATAAATGGCCTTTTTTTTTTAGCCTTATGGTTCCTGGGAATTTTGGATATTCCAAGTTTATGCTTTCAGCTTTTTTCCACAACCATGAGAGTCAGAGAATTTTTTTTTAATGGAAGTTGGGATTCTCACTTAATCACCTCCCTGCAAGAACTGGGGATTTAAGGGAAAAATCAAGCTGGCAACCCTGTGTTAGTATAATTTAAAGTTTAAAATATCAAATAGTCCAAACAATAAGGTTCCTCCTGCAAAATTAACTTGGCCACCCTGAAAGTCTGCATCATTTTCAATTTTTGTATTCCTTCTTAAATACAAACCTTACGTGTATTATTGTATTGATGACTCATTTACACTTTTTTGTTTTTACTGATTTCATTTGATATAATTATTATTTATCTAGACAGGACAAGCATGACCGCCTTTCTACCACCATCCAGGAAGATATCTGTTCATGTTGGTAGACATCTTTGTTAACAAAGGAAGACTAACAGAATTATTAAGATTTACAGAAAAGTATTAGAAACATCTCTCTCTCTGACTTGCCAACTGCCACTGAAGTCAATGAGACTTCTCATACGCTTAAAGACACACACAGCGTGCTTTGCTTGATGAGAGCCAGAAGACACCTTTCCATGTGATTGCCATACTTATGACAAAGGCTAGCCTGCCGCACTTTAAATGCTTTTATTAGCTCCACCGAAGCAGAAAAGCAACGTCTCTCTTATAAAGACATTTTAAACCATTTAATTGTGCTTTTTAATCTGCACCCTAACCTATCTCTATGATGTCATAAAAATCCTGAAACAGTCGCCCTCATGCAATCAATGGGGTCCTCAATGACTATTCCTTCTCGAGTTCTAAAGGTAGATCCGGCTTTCTCCAAGCCCCTCTGGAGACTGGGGGCAGGTTACACTACCGCTTAAGTTGATCTAACTTACATTGTTCAGGGATGTGAAAGAGACACCCCCTGAGCGATGTAAGTTACAGTGAGCTGCTATCCATATCGGTGCTATGTCCCTGGGAGATGCCCTCCTGCCAACAGAGCTTCCGCCTCTCACGGAGGTGGAGTAATTATGGCAACAGGAGCGCGCTCTCCTGTCGGCATACAGCATCTTCACCAGATGCATACAACAGCACAGCTGCATCAGTGCAGCTATGCCGCTGTAGCGCTTCTAGTGTAGACTGCCCTGGCTTTCAGGAAGGAGCACAGTAATCAGCTGGTAACTCCCCAAATTGTCATAATACCAAATTATTTACAAGAGATCTGGATAGATTAAACAAATTACATGCCGGCCAAGTCAACCCTTTACTTCCACCACCCAAGACCCTCTTGCTTGGGGCTGGGGAAGAAGGAGAGGGGTGGAGACAAAGAGCTGCCACTTGCCTTCTACTCTTTCCCTACTCCCAGAAATTAAGATCCTGCTGGGGGAAAAGAGCACTAACGTACCCAATCTATACTAGGACAGAAGGGGAGTTGATCTGAATTTCTCTTGAGGAATAGAAGCCGATGCTGGAGACCCTTTCTGCAGCCCAACAGGGGACAAAAAAGGATCACCATCTCCAAACACTAATATCTGAAAGTTCTGTATAAATGAAGCAGATTAAGCAGCTTGTGACATGTAAGGATTTTCTGTACTGTTTAGGAATGTTGGCAATTGTTGGTGATTCTGTTGTCAGTTAATGAAGATGAGCATTTATCCATGCTGTTACCATAGCTAATTACCATCTAACCAAACAACCATCCATCGACATATAGTCTCACTTGCTTAGTGACAAAAACTGTCCTCAACATCTAATTAGTGAATGCTTACAAAACTTTGAATTTACAAGCTACAAAAAACCTGTTTTCATTTACATTACTATTGCATTTTCCAATGGTAACATGCATCAACAGCTAGGTTTCAGGAATCTTTGTGTGGTCTCTGCGAATGAAACTACTCAAGTTGCATTCTCATATGGTGAACAATACTATATCAGACGGATAGATTTTTCTTCTCGTTTCCATATTTTTCCTCTCCAGAAGAATTTGGCTCTGGCTCTGGGGATGCCTAATAGTGTTGCCATGCATAGAACTCAACAGGGTCAGATGCTTGAAAATGGAAAGCTATTTGACCATGGACTGATGTGTTGGGTCATCTGCTCTAACTTGTCTAAACCGATTCCTTGGAACAATCTCGACTTGTGTTACATGCATACAGCTCAGCATCTCCTCGTGCCGTAGACAAGCCAAGGGCCTAGAATGGCTGACTGACAACTAGGACAATTCCATACAGCAATGGTGACTCTGATCATAGTTGGCAAAGTAATCATCTTAACCTGGAACACTTTTAGTCAGCAGATTTGTTTAACATGGATCCAATCCTTCTACTATTGAAGTCTATGGCAAAACTCATATGGACTTCAGTTGGAGTAAGATTGTCCAAAAAACCCCATCATACTGGAGTCACATCTGCTCTCTTTTTACTACTGTTAGCTCTGCAAAGACAACAGTGCTGTGGAAGAGTAAGACAGATTCTATCATTCCAAATGCGTCAACAAAATTGTCAATTAAGTTCTGACTGCAGAGTATTTCTGATGGCAGGATGCAAGCAGTGTTCTGAGGCATCCCATCATCAGATTACTACATTGATTACAATGGATATGGAGCCATTGAGAGAATTAATAAACATGGAAGCCACATTTTCACAGTCTTTGTTTCTGGCTGCCTCTCTATGAATACTAAGTGGTTTTTGTAATGCCAGTAACAGAAAAAATGTCCAGTCAAACAATGAAAAAAAATTGGGAATTACATTAAATCTGTTATAAATAATTAAAAGAGAGTTAAAAGAATTTGGCAGCAATGTAAGAATTTACCCAAGTATCTTCACTTAAACAAAGAAAACTGGAATTACTAAACTAAAGCATTATGGAGGGGAGCTAAAATCTGCAAATCCAGTCAAAGGAAGCACAAAAATGTGGCAACTCAACTCTGTGGCCATGGGCTCCACATTTAGCAGCCACCCACACAATTTCCTCTCCTCCAGGGAAAAGTGGGCAAGTTAATCCTGATATGGTCAACATTAATTTGAGCCTCATAGGTGTCCCATAGCCTATGATATTGAAGGACATACCTCACATCTCTAGCTCTGCCTCCTATGGCCACTGGACTCACCTTTCGTACCCAAATTGTCCAATACCCACAGAGCATGCATGTGGAGAATTCTGCAGGGTTCAGAGGCTGGAGGAGGATGGACAGACATGGCAACCCCATTGCCCAGCTTTTCAAGAGTTTTATCCTCTCCAACCACAATTTCACCCTAAATCCCTAAAAATGCAGCACTAAATTCTGCTCCCAATTGCCTCCCACTGGGGCCACTGAGAGAGCAGAATTTGGCCCTGTGTCTTCTCACATGATAAGAAAACTAGAAAAAACATTTTATTAGAAACAGAAACATCTTTGTTGCCCAGTAAGAATATGACAACTCCCATTTTCAAAGCTATTCTAGATGCACTAGTGTGCACATGCCATTAATTTGCTTGAATAGTTTATACTATGCACATTTATACATTCCTTGAAATCACATTACTTTGCACAATGAAAGACCGCATATCATAATCACAATATTCAGTTCAATGATGTATTCTGACAGCTGAAATTTCATACAGAAGAGATTTGTTTCTCTGATTGAGCTGTTCTAGATGTGAAAATGGTTTGAATTGTGCAGGAGCATGAAGAGCTTTAAAGCAGGGATTCTCAAACTCGGGGTCGTGACTCCTCAAGGGATTGTGAGGTTATTATAGGAGGGTCATGAGCTGTCAGCTCCGCGCTTGCTGGTAAGGGTGGCATGTCATGTGGGGTCATCACTTCTCTGGGGAGGTCATCACAGCCTGAAATATTTTCAAAAAGGGTGCCTGCAAAAAAAGTTTGAGAACCCCTGCTCTAAAGTATCAAGATCAGCAGAACCTGTATTGTATAAAGAATTTATTCAGAGGACTTCTAAAGGTAAGTTTGCTCCATCCACATAGCTATTTTATAGCAAATTTAAATTGTTCCTAGACCAATTTAAGTCCATTATCGCTTGTTTTGTATTTCTTCTGTGGTCATACTCTTAAAACAGGGTCAATAATAATAAAAGGAAAAATATTAGTGTGTTAGTTCAATGACGTTTTGGAAATAATGCCAACCCGGGATTCTGGTGTTTGACAAGTTTATCTTTTAGAAAGCATAGGTCAATATCTTTAATTAGTAAGAACGCCTGTGGTACACAGCTAAAATACTTTATAATTGAAGATCATTGTCCTTATATTTCAAAACAAAATTTTAACCGGTTTGTACAGTTCAATTTGGCAAAATGAATATTCATTATAATAATCATTCTCATATGAATTTTTATTTGCCCAACATTGTGATATTAGCCTTAAATAGGCTAAACTAGGTTATTTAATGATTTCAAATAAGAAGAGCAAAACACCGTGCTTTTCTGCAGCTGTTAACTGCAAATGCAAGACTCAAGAAAGACCTGACCATTTGGCTAAGTGTCCAAGATTAAATAGTGGAACTCATAGTCAAAGTAGAGTCTGGGAAAGTAGATGCATCTTGCCATTCTATATCATTGTGGCCAAATTCATGCTTTAATGTATTTCTTTCAGAACTTTTATTTGGTGTGAAATATCTTAACTGGAGAAGAAATATTTTAATTGAAATCCCAATTCTTAATGTAACTTGATTAAAATATGTTCTAACACTGAAAACTTCTATTCTGGACAGGAAAAAAAATAGGTTCTTAATTCTGTACAGGGCAATACTTTAAGCTCATGGCATTCTGAAGCCAGATGAATGGTTTGTGGCGGAAATGACACAGCATGTAGTACTAACAGTAGAAATTGTTTTTAGGATAAATGCACAGCAACAACAAATTCCAAAGCAACCATTCAGCCAATTCCTATTCTAGAAAAACAATAAATGAGAAGATAAAAGAAAACAACTAGCAACAACAGAAGAGATTCAGATATTCTAGTGAGGGAGTAGTCCTCTGGACAGCTATTCGAGAAAAAGAGTTATATCAGTTTCTCTCATAAATTTGGAACAACACAGGAGCAAAAATTCAGCACAGCAAGATGGAAGGATCCTACACAGACTTCAAACTTTATTGCACATTCTTCATTTGCTACAACCTGTTGTTGTTTTTTAAAGGCCTGACTGTACCAGCATTCTTGTCTGAGAATCTGTTAAAACTGTGTTGGCAAGTTCTGCTATGTTACTTTTGAATGACATTCAGTCCTTATCCTTGTAACTATCATGAATGAGTCTCCAAAGTTACAGGGAACTGCCTTCAGAGATCACAGAAGTATTGGAGGAGACCAAAAAAGTTCAAAGAATCATGTTCTGTCTCAAAATGATATCCAAGATCCAAAGGCATTACACCACTGAGATGCTGTTTCCATCCACTGCTTAAAAATGAATGATGTAGCTTTCCAAACCGACTGTACTTGACAGCTTGTACTTGACTGATAATTTAATGGAAAAGAGATGCAGATGCTAATATGTTTGCACTCGTCTTTTCTGGTAGAACTAACCAGGGCAAAAAACTTTCCCCTCACATTTCAGGTACGGTATCTTTAGAAAGATGGAGGGTTAGAGCTTGATCACTTGCCTCCTAGGTACAACATCTGCTGTACCAGTGGTTATTAGATTAGCCTGTAATTCAGTGCTCAATTCCATTAACCTGAACAGTAAGCACTATCTTGAATTTACAAACAATGAGTACAACAATAACACAAGTATAAGTACATATATATGTATAGGCTTTATACAGAGAAACTGCACAGAACTAAGGATTATTTAGTTAATTTTTGTAAAACACTGAAAAAAGTGGTAAGTACTAATATTACTACTATTTCTGGAAGAAAATCCAGCGTTTCAGGGGTTACTCTATTAGTCATGAACTGCTAGAAAGAAAGAGACTGTCACTGTAAATAAAAATCCAGAAGGCTTGCACACAGCACAGCTGGATGGGAGTGCTATGGGAGGTATGCTGAAGGAATTGGCAGCCACTCCAGGACAAAGATTTGGATTTCTTCCCCCCATCTCTCAAACCCTGCTTTCTGTCATCTTTACATGGGAATGAAGGAGAGGTGGCAGCGTTGAAATGAACCCTACTGGCAGGAAGGCTTGATGTAAAAATAAGCCAGATGAGAATGATTGAAGATAGAAGGCAACTTTACAGTTCAGCAACTCACTTACGCACATGCTTAATATGAGTAGTTCCATTAATTTCCATGGGACTACTCATGTATTTAAGTTCTTTGGTGGATTGCAGATGTAATAATTTAACATTAACTCAGTAAGCAATCATTGGCCATATAATTCAATACATTCAAAGCATTTTATTCCACACCTTTGCAGAGCTAAGTTAGGTCACACTAATTTTATTCCTAAATTACAAAGGGTAAACCAAATACACACTTATTGTATTTATCTTTTTAATAGCTGCTTCCCCATCCACAACATCCTGGTTATATCAACTTCAGCTATGAGGTAAAACTTCTTTTATTGCATGTGTTCACTTTCACATAGATGGTTACAAATTGAACTGATTCACTACTGCATTACTCCAGTTTACACCAGTGAAACTCCATTCATTTCAACAGAGCTGCAGTGGTGTAAAACTGGAGTAATGCACAGCGTCTTCAGACTGAATGAATTCATTACAATACAGGTTACAACTTCATTGAACTAGATTAAAGATAAGGTCTTTAAGACCGGTACTCGGCTGTCAGTCAGGAAAGATATTCAAAGAACAGAGGGTTTATGTAGCAGGGATTCTTCTTGTTTTCTAAATGCAATAAATATTTATTTTCTTATAGTAAGTGCCATTTGTGCATTTGCATTTAGTCAGCTTATAGCCACTAATATTAAAGAAAGAAAGAAAGAAAGAAAGAAAGAAAGAAAACCTAAATTCTGTCCGTGTAGTATAGAGTATTATTTTGCATGTTTATTTATAGGAACATGCAACAAATTACTGGATACTTGAAAAGGGAGATCTATTCAAGGGAAAATTTGACCATGGTATTAGGAAAAGAGAATCACAGCTTTGCAGTTTCCCAATCTCTGCTTTTTCTTAAAAATATACAAATATTTGCAATCCTTCTGAGATCTGCTGGCTTTAAGTTTTAACTGCAGATTGAAGCATAAAAATAGGAAGGCTGGGGATGCAGACTTAAATGGTCTTCAGTATACACAGTGTATTTAAATCGCTATCTGCAAGATGACCTCATCTGAAGTAATGGAACTAAACAATGATACAGCAGCATATTAAGCAGAATTCTCTATTTTACTTTCTCTTGTTAGGTGATTAAATAGATTAGTTGAAATGCTTATGTACTGTTCTTTTTTTCCAAAGGTGTTAACACCTCTGAAATGATATCTGAACCTGATGAGACATTTTAAGCACTGTGGTTTTTTCACAATGCACCATCTTCAAAATCTGTTCTACTGACAGATTCTGACATACATACTGGTGGTCTACCAATATATATATATATATATCCAATATGTATATATCCAATATATATATACACACACACACACACACACGTACACATTACAAATATGCACAGCTGAAACTGATTAACAAGACAAATTTGCAGATGCTACATCATAACACATTGGAACAGACTGTGCCCAGTACATCTATGTCTATGGAAGTTTGGAGGAGGGAACAAGCATCCTCCCTTGTTTATTTCTCCCATACATAGGCTGGACACAATGGAAGCCTTTTTGCACAGGGAATTTAAAATCTTTGCAGGGTTAGGACTGCTGTAGGCTCTTGCCACACCTTATGGAGCTAGGAGAGAGAACCCCACTGCCCACACACTGGTCAGCACAGCCGGTGGATGCAGATGGAAGCAGATGCTGCACCCTCTCTTGCCTACACCAGTGGCTCTCAACCTTTCCAGACTACTGTGCCCCTTTCAGGAGTCCGATTTATCTTACGTACTCCAAGTTTCACCTCACTTAAAAAACTACTTGCTTACAAAATCAGACAAACATACAAAAGTGTCACAGCGCGCTATTACTGAAAAATTGCTTACTTTCTCATTTTTTCCATACAATTATAGAATCAATTGGAATATAAATATTGTACTTACATTTCAGTGTATGGCATTCAGAGCAGTATAAACAGATCACCGTCTGTATGAAATTTTAGTTTGTACTGAGTTCACTGGTGCTTTTTATGTAGCTTGTGGTAAAACTAGGCAAATGTCTAGGTGAATTGACTCAGTCTGTTTTCATTTGGAGGAAAAGGACCAAGAAAAAAAAAAAAAGTAATATTTTTTAAGTTGTTCAGTGAGTCTGATACATTAAGAACCAATGGTTATAATGGAAATAGCAATGTAACCCTAAACTATAGCTGTCATTACTAGCTAAAATATTATATATTCTACTAAGGGTTTGTCATTACATGCTGACTGATCCTGTGAAGACATTTAGGATTTTCTTCTCCCCTTGATGCATGTGGAAGTTTTCCTTTAATTCCTGGTAAAGGAATTGTGAGGGGAAATCCTTTGGTAATGGACAGAAGAACTGCAGAATTAAAAAACTGTCCGAGTTGAATGTCTACAGTGAACCACAATAGACTCAGATGTGAGACACAGGCCTTGTGTCTAAAATGAAGTTGCACCAGTTTAAAGAACTTGATTTAGTTATTTAAACCAATAGAAATCTCTTTGTGGTCAAATATATCTAATTACAATTGGTTTGCATTCTTTTACCTTATATCAAGTTAGATCAATATGTCTGTTTTTTAAATGAGTTTAAAATTAAACTAATGCAGTTTGTGTGTGTCAGACCAGATCAGAGTGCCATAAAATATGCCATAACAGAAAACGGAATTAATCTATCCAGCCAATAGCTGGCGATGTTAATTGGTATTTCAGAGGAAGACAAAGAAAACCCACTGTACGTTTAGCAAATTGTGCAATGCTGTACAAGGGGAAAAATATATTTTCCAGGACCTTGTATCTTGGATGAAAATGTAAACAAACTGACAACACGGCCTTTGTAACAGATACAGTTAATAACGTGCTGTCCTAACATGTTTTAAAAGAAAAAAAAATAACCCAGTACATTATACTGCTTCAGAAGGGCAAAAGAAGAGAGCAGTCACAAGTGACTTGTTCACAAATCGATCTGTAGATGATTGACAAGCTTTGAATATTATAGCATGTTTTTGCAATTTATACTTACTTTAAAGTTGTATTAATTCTTTTATTCCAGAAATGAAAGAGTTCCACTCTTGCCATGCCTTAACCATTTCTAATCACTAGCATAAAAAACCCCCACCCAAAACAAAATCTACCTCTACTTCATCAGAGTTTATTTATGAGACTGGTTTTAATTTAGTTCTTTTCCCCCTTTTTTCAGGATTAAAGAGACCAGGAAATCAGAAAAAAAGCAAAAGTATTCTAGGCATTTTCACTTGCTTTCAAGAATCCATCAATCCACTGCCCTCAATGACGAGTGCTTTCACTAACTACATCTTAGTGAATGCTATTACTAGGGGGGGAAAACAAAGAAAGAAAAAAATACAACTAGCAAATAATAAGATGTTTAAAATTATTAAGGTGCTTCTATGTCTTTTTGTTGAAGCAGGAGCTGAAAAGATGAGGCCATTTGGATACACTTATAGCAAGAATAATGTAATTACTGGATGTAACTTTCTACAGTATATATAAAAAGAATGAAGGACAATATAAATACTAACACTTGGAAAAATATTTTACCTCTATTTTGAAAAGATAAGGTGTAGTACTCCAACTTATATAGAATGATCTTGTAACTTTTATATCGTCATATAAGTTAAACAGGGATGTATATCATATATACAGTAAATGGCCTTCATATGAATTTGAAATGCACTGAGTAACTTTATACAGAAAGAATTGGACACACATGGCTATGAGGGAAACTGCTTGGAGTGCATTTATGATAAATACAGCGTGAGGGCTGAATCTTTGGAGACTGTTTTCACTGTTTTGTTTTTGCCAATGATTTTAACAACTAAGGCCAGATCCCATGCATTCCCTTGAGAATAAGATGTATTTCTGAAAGTCTGTTTTCTGAAACAATCAAAACTGGAGGGAAGTAAAATCAACTGGTTAAAACTGTTGACTTCCCTCACTCTTTTTCACATGAAAGTGAGATTCCTACTGTGGAGATCTAAGGCTTAATGTATACATTGAAAATTAATGTAAAAGATGCAGTCACAAAATGGATTAATGATTCTTGAAAGAGCCAATTAGTATTGCCAACTCTTGTGATTTTATTGCGAGACTGATTATATTTGGTGAGTTTCTTTAAGCCACAACTCCAGGAGGAATGAGATTGTATGAGAATCTCAGTTTCCATTTTTTTTTTAAAAAGTAAGTTTTAGCTCTCATGGTTGTGGAGAAAAGCTTGAAAATGTGATCTCATCATACCCATAAAGCTCAGAAATTAGAAGGCAAATTAAAAGAATCCCAAACCAGTTATTTTTGTTTTTAAATGTTTGGATTTTTAAACCAATCTTGTAATTTTTGGGACCTGATTTAGGCTTTTTAAACGCTTGTGGTTGGCAATACTGTCACGCATAGTTGCCAACATTCTAAAAAAAGCTACAGGGACAATTTTGCAAATAAGCTTTGTTGAGAAGGAGGGGACAGGTCCTTGGCTGCTGGAGGTTGTGTCTTCGATTAACATTAAAGTAATGCTTTTTGTTTAGTTAATAAATAAGAATCCCTTAATAAGAGCCTGAAAAACACTGAGGGTACGGCTATACCGACGGTGGCAAAGTCGCCAACGCCAGATCGATCTTTCTGGATCAATTGAGCGGTCAGTGTAGACCCACTCAATCGATCAGGAAGTCGACTGAGTAAAACCACCCCCTCAAGCAGAGTAGCGCTGCATCGACAGGACACAGTTCCCGTCGGCACAGTGCAGTGAAGATGGTTCATCCAAACTCTTGTGACCCCCTCACAAGCTCAACAGTCCTGAAATACCACACATCTCACGACTTCTGGAGTACCCATTATTATGTTTGCTTTTATAGTGAGCCCCCTTACTCTGCTTTCCCCCTAGTGTGTTCAATGGAGAAATGCAACCGGGAGGGGTGGTTCCCCTCTGAGAAGGACCCAGAGGGAGAACCAAACCCACCCTGGCTGCTAGAGCCCAGAAGGAGATCACTTGGCCGGAAGCAGGGGGGCGGGGCCAGGCCTTTAGAAGCCAGACAGAGACCACCTGACCGGAAGCAGGGAGGTGAGGCCAGGCCTTTAAAACCCCGGCCTGCAAGCTCAGTCAGGCGGGAATGGCCGAGGGAGAAGGATGCCTCTCCCCAGAGGCTCCAAGCTAGAAGCAGGCACGAGGCCCATGCTGAGGAGGAGCAGCCAGTCTTAACCCCAGATTGGGGACTGATAGAGAGCCCACCTGAGTCACCCGCTGCCTGGGAGTTGGAGGGGAGCCCACCTGAGTCACCCGCTGCCTGGGAGACGGAGGAGGGCCCGTCCGAACTACCCGCTGCCAGGGAACAGGAGGAGGATAGGCCCAAGCAGTACAGAGCCTGGGACATGGAGAACCTACGAGTCCTATCTGCGGCATGGGGACCAGAGGACCTGGAGGAGCTGCTCTCCGAGGAGGAGCCCATGGAGTTGCCGGAGCTGCCGCCGGTGGATGAGGAGGGCCTGATGGGATTACCACACCCCAACGACCCAAAGGAATCAGGTACTTGGGGGTACGGGGAGGAAGAAACCCAGGGACAGCCCTAAACAGTGGCTGAGTCCAGGGCAACCCGGTTGGCGTGTTGCGGCAGGAGCCCTGCCAACGCAGTGGCAGGTACCTCTGCCACTGCTAGGGCCCTGGGCTGGGATGCAGTGGAAACGGGTGGGACTGCGTCCCCCTTCTCCCTTCCCGAGCCACCCTGGGAGAACCTTACCCTCCTTACCATCCCAGAAACAAGACTGCTTGTTGGCTCGCCCGCCCCGCCAAGGGTCGGGGCGAAAGACTGTTGGGGCTGGTTCCCTGGCAGGGGAGAGCCAGGAGGACCGGTCCCCCTCTAAGAAGGACTCAGAGGGGAACCCCAGATGCTGCCCCCAGAAGGGCACGTTCACAAGGCTCCACCCCCATGTCAGTTCTGCTTGTTACTCAACTCACATCTCTAACTCAGCTGGCCTATTTTGCCCTCTGATGGCTTTTAGAAGATGGCCTTTCTGTCAGATGCCTTTCCAGCTGTCTTTAGAAGGCACTTCCTCCCTCTCTTTTCTTAGTGAGAGTCTCAGGGATTCTCCCCTCTTTCTCTCTGGAGAAAGAGATGAATTTGTTTGATCCCACCCTGTCACTGCCCCATGTGCCTCTGTGTCTTTCACCATCTCTCTAATTCTAAAAGCAAGCGTTGGTGGTGGGAGGGGCAGAGGGGAGGAAGACGACAACCAAAAGGAGACAACCAAAAGGAAAATTTCAGGCTCTTCAACTTTCCATGCACTGTAATGGCTGATCATTTCTACCCTCTTCCCCACAGACTTTGCCACTGTCCACCCTGTGCCGTATTTAGACTTCAGCAGGAATATAGAACAGTAGAGGTAGTAAGCAGAGTTCTGGATTCTTACTTACCTGCCCTACTGACAGCAGGCCAGTTTAAAAAAAAAGTAAACTTCAGATGGTGGCCACAATTGACTGTCTTGTTTTCTGGTTCTCTCATTATATACAAACTAAGGACGTTCAGACCTGGCCAGATTAGGACACAGTTGGCAAATATGGTCATATATGCACCTTGCATACCCTAGATTGTATAACTGTGTATGAATTGCCTTTTGAGGTCTTAAGTATGTGTATTAATTTATGGAAGGACATATGCTCCTAGAAGGCAGGGAATAACATTTCCAAAAGTGCCAATGTGACTTAAGAGCCTAAGGACCAGATTTTTAAAGCTATTTAGGTGTTGTTTTGCTCAGTGTTGCAACACCAAAGTCTTATTTTCAAACATGACTTAGCACATTAGAGTTTATGTCCCACTGTCTTTCTGTGAGGATTAGGTTCTCAAGTACCTAAATTGCTTTTGAAAATGAGACTTGGGTGTTGCAATGCTGAGTGAAGGCAACACCTTTAGAAATCTGGGCCAAAAATCACTTTTTTCAAAAGGGACTTAGGTTCCTACATAATGTTGGCATTTTTGAAAGGTTGACTCTCAGTTTCATTCTTTGCAAGAACACGTGACTCTGTATGTTGTCTTCTGTTAGTAAACTTTGTGGTTGATGAATAGCAGTAATCGTGGGTGCAGGTGTTTTTAAAAAGTTGAGCATTGTTTTCTTGCTCCTTTTTTTGCAATGCAGGCATTCCTCCAGATAGACTTCTTCAACGTACAGAAAAAAAAAATCATTGTTTATGCCGGAAATAATGTGTGTGTGTGTGTGTGTGTGTGTGTGTGTGTGTGTGTGTGTGTGTGGGGGGGGGGGGGGGGGGGGGAGAAAGGTGTTTTCTTTTTTCTCAAAACATACAAAAAGATCATGTGTCCATTTGGTCAGATAAGAAAAAACAGGAGTTGTTTTGAGGCAACTGCAGATTACTACTTTTCTTTTTCAGGGTGGTTAATTATTTTGAAATTGTCATGCCATTTTTTTTTTTAGGTGAAAAAGCAAGTGCAAAGTGTTAGTTTGGCCATGAAAGAAATATTTCTAAACTTTAGCAAATATGGATAAAGAGTTGGGTGGACCTGATTCAGTTCCCACTGAAGTCAACAGGGGCCTTTCCATTGACTTTAATGGATGCTAGCTCCCCCTACCCCAAGATGGAGAAAAGATAGCACTTAAGTAATGTATTCATTGTGTTAAATAACATTGGGAGAGTACTTTTAGATATTTGTTACTAACTAATTAATCTTCATAAATTCCTCTGTATTGTAGGTAAGTGTTTTCATCCCTGTTTGACAAAAGGAGAATCTGAGGCATATCAAGGTTAAGATTGCCAAAAAGCAGGCCTGGAGGATTAGAAATACTGAGTTCTTGGCTCTCAGTTGGGGCATGTGCTATCCACGTGCCACTGTCTTTGGAGCTCAGTCATAACTTTGCCACAAGCCCAGAGTAAAGGGCCACGTTCTGTTGCACTGCTCAGTAATAGCCTGGGTGGGAGATTTTAACTTTGAGAGTTGCAATGTTCTTCCTGGCTTCTTGCTGCCCTGGGGAGGGAGTAAATTCTGAACAGTCTATGGCTTAGCATATGTTGTCCAGTGCATCAGAGCAGCTGAACAGCTATGCTGCTTGGCATGTTGGGGGTAGAGCCAATGTGCCTCCAATCCCCAGCCACCTCTTCATTCATCTCTGTGGCGGGAGGTAGCAGCGCTTCCCTTTCTGCACTCAGAACAGCCGTAATGATCTCTGGTTCAATGAAGAAAGGGGTGAGGGTTATGTCTCCTTCCATCTTTTTATTAGCAAACAGGGAAGGCGACAATCTGCCCTTGTGTGATTAGTGAAGGGCACTTACACCACAGGCATGTAACGCTCCCTGTGATTAAATATATATCTAAGGGTAATAACATTTTGTTTTGCTCAGGATGCCTCTGCTTCCTTTCATATCCTGCTGTCCTCTTCCCTGCTGCTCCACTCTGTTCTGAGTGGCCTAGCAGAATGGTAAAAACCATCTAGAATCCTGATCTCATAAGGTTTGGTGCCAGCCTTCCAAGATCACAATTTTAGTTGAGTTCATTCTGTTGCTGCTAGTCCACATGGGTCTGAGACAAAGCCCCTAGAAGATGGGGGTGGGGTGGGAGGGAGCTTTCCATTGACTCCAGTGACCGTCAGATAAAGCCCATGAAGCAAAGTAAATTGGGAAGAGCAATAAAGAAAAATGTTAAGAAAAAGCACATATAGGAGAGAGAAAGTAAAACAGAAAGGGAAAAGGGGTAACCAAGTGAGAGCGCAAAGTGTGAGGAAGTAAAAGGGAAGGCCTATAGCACCTTGTGCATAGAAGGTACTTTGAATTTTTATAAGCACAGCTGCCAACTCCCAAGCAAAAGAGTAGGGGCAGGTTTATATATTTCATGTGCAAAATATTAAAATTAATTTGTTTTCAAAGTTTGACAAAGACACGCTCCAGTTCAAGACATGCTCAAGTTCAAAGAGCTGAAAATGGCTCATACAGGGCTGATTTGCGGTTTGTTTAAAATTTTTTTTAAATAACTCACAATGTCAATAAACCCTGGAAGATCTTTGTATCAAAAACAAACATCAGAGAGGTACGAGAATCATTAAATCTATGGTCAGGAATTGATAACATAGATTGCAAACATGAAAGGAATTAGCTTTCTTGGAATTCAAGCTGGGTTAAATTTTGTAATGCAGAAAATTCAAGTTATTGAGGATTGGCTTAAAAGGAACAGCTGCAACTTAAAAATGGTCTTTCTCCACTTCCCTTCCTACTCCCTTGGTTTATTTGGAATCAACCTCCATCTAGCAAAATGCCTGTGGGAACCCCATTAGCACACAGCCTTCATTGCCCTGGGCTAGACAGCATGGAGTGTGGTGGAAGCAAGGCATGCTCCATGCTGACCAACCCTGCACTTTCTGAGCATACAAAACCCCACTGTGCTGTCCCGCACCATGCATCACAAGGGAAAGAGAGGTTACTTGCATACAGAGCTCTCCAACCCTTTCTTTTATTCACTACAGTAATCTACTAAACCACATATCTCTCAGGCCAGCCTTTTACTTTCGAGCAGAATGACAAGCTGAATTTCACCAAGCCCCAAATACGCGGAGTGAAGCTCTCCATTTGTTTCTGTCATTTAAAATCACAGCAGGGCAAGGTCTGAGGACTCTCCACCCTAAAGTCTTCTATTACCTTTGATCAACATCACCCAGATCAGTGAATTTTCCAAGATGTTACTATGGCTAGAAAGTAGCATGGATTACTCCTGTACCTGTTTCAAAACTTTTGTTCTACAAAACTATGTAAAACTGTATTCTTCTGGACTACTCGAGTAGTTCTGTTAGTTCCAGATAAATTCCCACTGCTTCACATCTGCTTATGGAATGCAACTACGGTGGGGTCTCTTCTTTGTTATCAAACAGGAATGCTATGACACAGATTCGCTACAGTTAAAGCAGCTTCATTCTTAAACTGCAACAAGGGATCAGATTAATAGGGATGTAATCTACTGAACAGAATACCAAAACATGGAAAACCATGGAACAATTTAGCTGAATCTATACTTTATTGTATATTCAAAAGCTTCATGAAAAGGGAATGAACATCTTCCATGGGGCTGTTAAAATAGTCTCCTGAGGCCAAAGAGCAGCTCCTATTTACAATTAATCCTGCATTCCTGTCACCTGAACTCTTAATGATTTAGGCCCCAATCCTATGGCGGCAGGCTTTGTGCCTGCCTAGAACACCATGGCAGTCAGTGGCACTCCAAATAGGCTCAAAGGTCTCCCTGGACAGAAATCACTTGCAGGATCTGTGCCATAAAGACTTTTAGATTCAGATGGATTGCAAGAGCAGCACTGTGTGTGTAAGATCATGCTTATATAATGTTTGTTATTAAGAGCCTTGTCCTGCTCCTCCAGAAGTCAATGGAAATTTACATATCCTAAAAAAAAAAATGTGCCTGTTATTATCAAATCACATTCTTTCTCACATCTGACTATACAACACACACAATTTTACTGGAGATGCTAGGTTAAATTTATTTTCACAACAGTTTTTTTTAATTGTATAATACAATAACAAGCCTCCACTAAGCAGAAACACTGGTGAGAGAGAAAGGCAGTTGTCCAAAAAACTGGAGACAATTCAACTTGCAAAAGCAGAAATATTGTTTTAAATGACAAATATTAGCCATTGTTATGGAAGATATTCAGAATGCTCAAAGCAAACCACTGAGCAACAGGAAGTCCACAACCCTCAGGGAAATCAGATTTACTCAGATCATGCTCCATAACTATATTTAATCATTGAAATCCAGCTTTTTATACACAAATGTTTGCTTTCTCTGTTTCTAAAAATAAACATTAAAAAGTTGAAATAATTAATGACTATAATAAATATACAGATGGCACTTTTCATCTGAAGATCTCAAAGTTCTTTAAAATAGACTACTGATAGGCACATTTTATAGAGAGAGAACCAAACACAAAAAAGGGCAAGTTACTTGCCCAGGGACACACAGCAATTCATGACACAGCCTGAAATAGAAACCAACCTTCTAGTTAGGTGTCCTATCCAATCAAACTATTGCCTCTCTCCACTGCCTTGGAATTGTAGCTTTATTCATAAATACCACTAGAGGATACAATTTCTTGAAATAATTTCTTTATAGATGTATAAATAAATACATTTAAAGAAACTGCATGATCTAAATGTGTGTGTATATACATATGTATATTAAACATAAATTTCCACATTCTAGGTGCACTGGTTTTCCATTGAGTTTGGATCCAGTTTCAAGAACTTAGTTTTCATCCTCAAAGCCCACAATGAGCCTGACTACCTAAAAGGCCACCTCTCCTCCTCCTCCTCCATTCCAAGAATATTCAAGTCAATAGGCATTATGGAACTGAGAGTATCCAGGGCAAGGTCCACCAGAACTGGAAACAGAGATTTTAGGGAAGTGGTGGTGGAGAACAAAGTCAACACTAGAACTCACTGCCAAAGGGAGCAGGGTAAGTTAATATCTTAATTCTTCCAGAACACAGTGCAAAACTCATCTGCTAACACTCACAAGTGACTGTCAAATCTTGACTTTTCCAAGCTGCAGTGGATGCATTCGGTTTCATTTTCTTGTGATAAATGTATATCTCTATTAGCAGAATATGTATAGACTGACTGTGAAATGTTTCCAGCAGTATTATAACAATCAATCAGTTGAATTTACACAGCACTGTCATCTTCAAAGCACTGTACAAACATTAGTTAATCAATGAACAAAGAATCAAGGAAATGCTAATGTAGGATTAATGTTTTCATAATTACACAGGTAGTTAATGTGCATGGTAAGAGTTTAATTTATATGTTTGATTTCACCACTCAATAAAATTTGATCCCTAAGTCACATCATCTGCCTGGTTGAGGCCGATGTTGGGGGAGAATCAGGAAGCAGCAGCTGAACCAGAGCCAGAACTGCCTGACAGTGGGAAAAGCTGCTTCAAAAGTGCTTAGGATGTGCAGGCTGTTCCCAGAACTTCATCTAGCTATAAACCCAGTCAACAGACCATCCATTTTCTGGAACCTATTCTGGGTAAAGCATGAGACTACTTAATTTCAAAGAGAGGTTGTTGCATACTAAACTGGCAGAGTAAAGCCAGTGACTGGGCATACAGCAGAGCTAAACATAAAGCTTAAAAACAATTGTGCGGCCTCTGACCAAGTCTGTGTTATTTTAAAGCAGCTCTGAAGTACAGTCTGCTGCGCCAGCCCCAAAGAATCCTAATGTCAGGCAAGAGCAACAAGAGTGCACTTCAACCACCCCTCTCCCAAGTACATTAGCTATCTTGTGGGGTGGGAGGAGCAGAGGCACCTCAATATCAACTGAGGAACCTCCTTACACTAGGAGTGCTTCTCCAAACCAGCCAGTTACAGCCCCTTTATGCTACCTCAGTGGTGTACATGAGCTATGATGGACTTGGGAATCAGGGACACTCATCTGGGTTCACAGATCCAGGCTAACTAGGATACATATCGGGCCCTTTTATTGCAGTATCTGAGCACATCACTGTTAACGTATTTCTCTTTACAACACTCCTGTGAGGTAGGCATTATCCACAAACCGAGTCCCAAAGGTCACACAGGAGCTCTGTTGTGGACCAGGGAATTTAATCAGGGTCTCCTGAGTCCCAAGCGAGTGCCCAAATCACTGGATCTTCCTTCCCTCCATTTATTATGAGGAAGCTCCAAGTCAAGCAGCTTCACTTTCGCAACATTGCATGAGAAGAGAAGTGCTCTCTCAGATAACCAGGTCCCACACCAGTAAGTGCTTTATATGCTAAGGCTATCCTCTTAAACGTCACTTAGAAGCTGACAGTGAACCTCATGAGATCACAGAACATGGCAATTAATAAGTGGGCACTTGCCTTCTGCACTACTTTCTGATTCCAGATGGTCTTAAGGGTAGCTCTATACAGAGCCCGTGGCACTAGTCTAGTCTCAGAAGTGACAATGGCAAAGACTCCTGTAGACATGCAAACAAAAGAGTAGGATATGATTTTCTTACCAAATGCATATGGCAAAAAGTGTCCTTGGCCACTGCAGCTACCTGATTATCCATAAGCACTTGTGTGTCTAAGAAGATCCCCTCCCTCAAACAGTCAACCTGTATAGCAAGTGATGGATACATTCCTTCAATCGAGTTTGTCAATGTAATCATCTTTTCTAGCTGCTTCCCTCAACCTATATCTTACTATGTCTTATCTGACTGAGCTGCAATACACTCACCCACCTCTGAGGCCCTATCTCAATACAAAGGCTCTGTCTTCACTGACATCAAGGTGGCTCTTTACAGGGAGATAACTGACACGGAATAGTTATCTCACTAAAATCCTAGTGGAGATTACCGTAAGGTAAAAAATACACTCCCCATCCATGTATGATCATGCTTAGTTTTATGGATAACACAAACTAATCATAAAAATGGTATGAAGTTAAATCAGTCAGCCAGCAAAACAAAGCAACAGAGAAGCTTTTTTCTACCACTTACTACCTCTAGGAAAATATCCATAACCTTCCATAAAAACCCTGTCAAATAAAGGGCACCTGCAACATTTCTTGCATTTTCTTGGATTGTAAGCTTCTCAGGGCAGAGGTCTGTAAGACACTATGTCAATTTACAGTGCTATGCTTTATAAATAATTAGCCTTATTATTAAATTATTTAAAATAATAATAGCCCAGATATTCCTCAACTCTCCAAATGATTGTGAAGGCGGAGAGAGTCTTCTCCAAAAGGTCTAACGAGGGGAAGGACTGGGACAGGAGGGCTACTACAAAGCAAATGCTACTCTCCATGGCATAGAAAGCCAAAAGGAGTGGCAGAGACTCTTATCATTAACTTAAACCATCATTTTTATTATTTTTCGGTTTATATGAGGGTAAGTCAAGGATGCGTTATTATTTATTGAACACAAACAGTGCTCTATTCTGTATACAACTGTAAATATCTGAGGTAGACCAAATTAAATACAAACACCACAGCCCCAGGGAGTTTTTAAAATGCGAAAACAAATTTTCCTCTGTTGGGTGTTTGTTTCAATTCACTGAACAAAGCAGTTCTTCATAGCTACAATCCCTTTTTTTTTTTTGTTTGTTTTAGAAATTGATTCAGAACCTCCTCGGAGGTGTTCACCTCAAACCAGTTTTAAAGAAACCCCAAACTGTGTGTCCATACATAGATTTCAGAAAATAGCAGCAAGAACCTCCAGGTCCCTTCTCCTCTGAGGAAAGGAGAACAAGGTTGATATCATCTCATGTCTCTGAGGCTGCTTTGGCCCAGCCTGGGACTATACCCTGGCTGCTGGGAAAACTACATGTCCCAGCAATCATGCTCCCCTGGATCCCAGAGAGAAAACAACCAGGAATGACTCTGAGCTAGTCTTGTCCCATGCCAATGAGAGAAGGGGAGTTGCAGTCAACATTGCTCATGGAACCCCAGACTTGGGGGGGCCTAAAAGCAAAGTCAGCAGTAATGGTGTTTCCTCCTGTCCCCAGATATGTTTTAAGAAACAAAACCTGAAACAGTGTAGTACTGGCTCCCGGATGTTCCCTCACAAGCTTCAAAGAGCTGATATACTCCATTGAAGTATGTTTGGTCCTTGCCTCAAAGAACTTTCAACCTAGTTCAGACATATTTAGTTCAATGGTGTCAGTATGAATTAATGGTGGTACAACAAAGTAGCAATGAACAGTTTTGAAAGGCTTCACAAAAGAGTGTTTTGAGGTGGAGACTGATTGAACATGGCTTTGTTAACACAGAAAAAGAGCAAGGAAACATAGGCTTCATTGTATATGAGAATGGCCGAGCTAATTATGGCTGCATACTATTTCTCCTTAAATGATTTGCATTTCCCCATGTGGATAGCAGGATTTGAATTTGATTATCAAGAGGTTTTCAAAGTGTAACTGTAGATTATCTTTTCCTCCCAATTTCTGGTCAGTCTGGTTTTGCAAATGGAATTTCCACTGAGTGTCAACTCAATTCCTCTGTAGCAGAGCTCTTTTTAAAAATAGGCACTGTGCTTTTTAAATAGTGAGAACTTAGAAAATTCTTTCACACTGACTTTGTGTGTGTTTAATCTAGAGAGCTGTCATGCTGTCTATGCTGTTCGGGTGAGAGAGAAAATCTGTTGCCTAGCCCTTACCTCCGTTGAGAATAGAAGAAAGACAAGATAGGATTGAAATGATTCTCAGACCATTAAATGTAAACTAGCAAAGCATTGTAAAGAAGTAATAGATCACATAAAGCTCCTGTTATTAGATTCCCGATTAAAAGTGAATGCTATTTGCAACATTGTCTGTAACCTTGCCAGTATTTCCACCTATGATGTGGATTGAATTAAAAGAAAGACTAAGCCCCATTTAAAATTATTGCAAATAGATATTGATTTAAAATTTTGAGCTGCAATATTGGGCCTCTATATCTTATTCCGGCACCCATATACTCAGAGGTCTGAACTTTGCAAGTGCTGAGCATATTAATTTTAGTCAGAATCGATGGAATTTTTGCACTCAGTAATTCTCAGGAGTCACATGGCATCTTGAAGGTATCAAGCTCTCAGGGCCTGATTACTCACTGCCTTGTATCATATTCATCTGTGCAAAACACATTTAAAATGCCACCATTCACCCACTCTGCCTGAGCGTATATGAGTACACACACTGCAAGATACGGGAGAAGAGGGCCCATTTTATCACAATTAGCTGTTGCATCTCAATCCAGCTTCTCTTTGTACAAGCACAATTTTATGCCAGCTAAAAACTGTGCTTGCAGAATTGTGCCTACTCACCCTGCCATTTTGACAACTAAACACATGGTTACATATATAAATAAAGTCTTAGTCATCTAATGGTAGGATTTTAACACAGGGAGGCAACCTTCTGAAAACATGGTCCATAACTTGCTTTCATAAATAACATTTTCTCTGCACTTAATAATGCTGAAAAACAGAAGGCTGCTTATTTATAATCAAACATTAGCATCATCTTAGTAAATAAAGATTTATTTATATTTTAAAATATTTAATTAAATCAGTATTAAAATAGTCAAACCCTTGGTTTGGTGCTATTCTGAAAACAGTTCTGCTAACTATATTAAGCCATTCAAGATGCACCAGTTTTTAAGCACAACTGTAAATTTCTGCAATAATTTTGGTCTGGAAAAAGGAGAAGAGTTTCTCTCTTTTATATTCCCTATGACAACATGTATATAGTATTGATTATTTTAAATACTGTCAAGAGCTAGCCCTGGGTCACAAAGTGACTCGAGCGTAGAGAACCGAAAGAAACGTGGTTAGAGACATGCACCATGCCTGTGTGATGATTTGACTGGTTGTCTTCCAGCCAGAGAGGGCAGAGCTGAGTGCTGATCCATTAGACACCTGAGCCTTATAAGCAAGCTAATTTGCTAAGGAAGGGGAGAGACAGCAGAGAAGGAAGGACTCTCTTACAAAAGAGAATCACAGGAAGCAAGACAGGCTCTTCTGAGTAAAGTCCTGAGGGAGGACTAATTGCAAGACAGACTTGTGAGGGAAGAATTGAGAGAGAAGTTGGTGATCCTGATGTAGCCCTGTGAAGGGGCAGAGAACCTCCTTGTGTAAAGACCTCCTTTATGGTCACTGGAACTTAAAACACATTAGACTTCTGATACTCTGGAAGGGGATGCAGCCAGAGAAATGACCTAGCTGAAGGGCTAGGCCATAGAGTGTAAATTCAGAGGGACAAGCTGGTGCACTTGTAGGAAGCATCCAAAGTGGGGCGCTAGCAGTGCAGCTCAATGCAATGCCATGTCCTGATGCAAGGAGGTGTTACACTTGAGTAGGAACAGTGACAATCATCCTTTATACATTTTTTAACTCTGATCTCCACAATTATCACCAAAGTAAGTATTCCATCTGCTTCATTTGACCAGCTGCAAGTAACTTCTCTTTATTTTTAAGCTGTTGCAAGACTTTTTGACATGGACCTTCAAACTAGAACCCTCAGTGTATCCTGGGAGCAAAAGAAAGTCGGATATGGATGGCTGAATTGGATACTACCATACTAATAACTCAAATAGTCTGCATTTTGTTGATCTCGACGTTTGGCTATCCAAAATGTTTACAAATAAATACCATAGGCCTGTAACTTCTTTAAATGTTACTGCCAGCACAGTATCACGTGTCCAGTTGGCTCAATATATGCTTCATTCAACAGATTCAATCAATCCTTTGTAATTCCTGGACTTTTCATGATGATGAAAATGGTGATAAGATTGAAGCCCAAGAGTCAAACTGGAAATTGATTTGGCTTATCAAAGCCAGGTTTGAAAGGGACCAAATAAATCCTAAATTATCTAAAAGTTCTTTCCCATACTACTGCACCCTACTCCAAAAACAGTATTAAAGACATAGAAAGCTTCCTCTAAAAGGGATGTCAAAGCAGTTGAGGAAAATTGGCATACCTTCAAGGAAGAAAATGATTAAAAATACATGTCATGCTTTCCAGGCAATGAAATATTTACGCTTCTTCTTTAACCCAAGGACTATTAGTCAAGGTGAAATTGTGATATTTAATGCATCTTACTATTAGGGCAGATTGAATAGCAGAAGATATATTCATTGAATATATTCAACAAATCCTATTGATAGTCATCTAACAACACACTTACCAAATAGTATTTGACTAACTATATGCCTGGTTGAATACTGCACAGTAGTATTTGTCAGATGACTTAGTTGATGAATACCTGTGAAATTAATCAAAACACTACATTCAATGACTGCTACTTGACAAGTTCTACTCCCACCTCTCCTGGTTTTGTTACATACTTTCCCATTCTGGCTTGACTCCAATTTTTCTTTTTCTTTCAGTTCCTGAAGACAGAATGGTCTTCAGTGTTGCTTTGATATCCTTTTTCCCTTCCCCCATTCTCTAACACCTCTCCTCTTTCATTCTTCCTACAATGTGTTCTTTTTCTCCCCTGTATTTTCTTTCTTTTCCTATTCTCCCCCACAAAATTTCTCTCTGTTCATATTTCCTTTTTCAAACATTACATCATCTCTTCCCTTTTCTGTTGCCTAAACACACCCATCCCTAGACCCACTCATGCATGGTGCTGTGAAATTTTAACAGACACGTAATAGTCAAATGAACAAACACACCAGCCACAGATGGATACTTAGGATTGGGGACCCTGCTCTCCCAGGGCCATGTGAAAGAGGCTACCCTCGTTCCTTTCTAAGCTGCTAGAAAGGGATGGTGAGGTTCTGAACAAGATGCTGTCCCTGAATCAGCTTTTAGCTTGCAGATGTCTGGAAAAACTTGGAGCCCCCCAACACAACCTCCTCTGGCTGCTGGAGAAGAGAAGGAGCATTTCTCTCTCTAGCTCTCTCACACTTTTAGACACTCAATGTTTCCCCTCATTATGCAGTATGGATCCAATCCTGCTCCCCACTGAATTCACAACTTGACTTTAATGGGAGTAGGAGAGGAAACATCATGGATAAAACTAAAAAGGGAATTCCATACTTTTCCCTTTATATTTAAGGGCTGGAATTTGATTTCTATTACAGCAGTGTAATGTAGAATAGCTGGAATTACTCCAGATTACACTAGGGTAGCTGAGATGAGAATATCTCCTTTAATAGTTGAGTTAATTAATGTATAAAAATCTATTAATCATTTCTAATTGCTTAATTTTTTTCCCACTCAGACATTATAAAGGACTATTTCCCACTGAGCTGTGTCCACATGGGAAGTTTGGAATTTTAAAGCACATTGGGCACCCTCATCATTTCTACCTTTTACATATTTCTTCCCTTCATCTCTTCCTTGATGCCGGAGGGCACATAAATCTGTAACAATGGAATTTTTCTTTTAAATTGTACAAAACATTTGTGTCTGAATCCAAGCATAAATACTTTGAGTCCACAAGGAAAATTTAAGAGAAGTCTCCCATATAAGTTATCTTGCAGCTTTAACATGATCCCTTTTGCAGAATTTTGGGCAATAAAAAGAACAAACACAGCCTGCTAAGTGAAATTTCTGCTGCCTTAATCAATCTTTGGCAGCAAAATAAGTTATTTTACCAATTTTTTTTTTAATTTTGCATTCAGATTGTAAGAACAAGTTACTATTATGGCCACAAAACACAAGGAATAAAATAGAGAATGAGAGTGTTCAACTGAAAAATAAACCCCTGGACCAGACATATCTGGGATCCAAGCAAGATTTTCAGTACATTCCTTCAGAAGTTATGTTTATTTATAAACTAGTTCCATCTTACTGAATGTCGATGAAGTGGGTAGCTACAACATCTAAGGGGGAGGGGTGTGTGAAAAATGTATGAAAGTGTAAATTAATGTTCCTTACTTTCTCATTCATGGAAAAAAAAAAGTGTATGCTTCGTGCACTGTCACAGAAACATGAGTTGGGGGAGACTAATTCTGGTCAAATACTACACTGTCCCTTACTTGAAAAGCTGATCATATTTCAGAGATAACTGAAAGTTGGTCACTTTGGAATTATTTCTATATAATACCCAAAAGTGTGCAAGGTGCTTCACAGACATGTAAGGAGGTAGGTCCTGTCATAAAGAGCTTAAGCTGGGATGTTCAAAAGCACTTAGTGTGGCCTCTCTGCCCCACAAGGGTAAAACTTCCACTGAAATCATTGGGAGCAGAGATAGCCCAACGCTGAACACTACTGAAACCCCATCATTAAATTCTAAATATTCAACTATATGTTGAATACCAGGCATGTCTAATATCTATGTATTTATACTTCTTTTAAAAATAGTGGACTTCCACATATGGCACCTGATTTTGCAGTTCCTATGCTAGCAAAACTTCCATTGCTGTTACTGGAGAGCTGTGCTTGAATCAGTGTAACAGTTTTCATTGAACAAGGTTAGATGTCAGTTCAAAACATAAGGCTTTTAGAACTTCTGTGAACTGCCCATCCATGCATGACATACAACTTTTGCAAGCACACTGAACTTGGAATGGGCTTGCAGCGCTCTAATTCTAACCCAACTCTCTCTCCAAGTGGGCTTTCATTACTCCTCATTTGCCATATAATGAATAAATGATATACAAAATGTCATTTCACAGTAATAGAAGAGTCTATTCTAAAACTTGCATGGAAAACACACAAAGGGAAAACAACAGGAAAAGGGAACCAGATTTAAAAAAAAAAAAAAAGACCAAAAAAACCAACCAACGCTGGCCCACTTTCATTCAATTCGAATATAATTTTACTCAGAAAGAGTGAGGAATGCATTTTTTCCTTGCAAAGTATGCTTTTTAGAGATGCTTGAATTCTAGTTTTCCAGTGTGTAAATCGATCCCTCTCTGCTATATCCATAAAGATAGCATAATCTCACTAATATGGCTCAGTTGGACAAAAGAAGAGCCATTTCTAGGTTGATCACATAAATTATTGTATTAAAACTATTGATAATTGGCAAAAAGGGAAAGGTGCACAAGTTACACAGGCTTCTTACAGTTGTTTATCCCAGGATTCCATAAACAGTGTAGTTGCCTTAGCAACTATCATATTATATTCTACATTCCCTATCTCTAAGACACAGAATTTTCTCCTAAAGATACACATGCAGATGTAGCAATCAACCATGTGAATCATGTGAACTTTGGTACTTTTACAATGTTTAAAAGGAAAGACGTGTTAGAATAATCTGACCAAACATCCTCAGTGCTGTTGCTCAGTTTATATCTTCAGAAATATGTTTATAAAACTGCACATTTCAAACAGAAACAGTTATCTGAAACTCTGGCAACAAGCTATGTCATAGTGACAGTACCTGGGAAACCGCACACTTGCATTTTTATCAAACTAATTATATTATATTTTACTGGTGTTTCTGAATATTTAAAAAGTAAAATAATTCTTTATTTCTTCTTGCTCTGGCTTTAAATTTCTTTCTCTATTACTCTTTTACTATATTATACTTTGTAGAGTTCTAGTTTATATAGGTTCTTATACCACATTCCTAACTGTAGAATCTGAGCACTTTCCAGTGTTCATTAAGTGCCATGCCTAATATCTGTCATGTGTTTTTCTCTCACCCTCTTCCCATGGGAGAAATGCATGCAGTGGAGTATTTTGTATCTACACACACACACACACACACACACACACACACACACACACACGGTTATGTTAGAAAAGGCCAGGACAAAGCAATGTGCATTGCCCTTAAGAGTAGAAGGCAGTGAAGTTTGCAGTTCCTAGTTCCTCTGCAAGTTCATTCAACAGTCCTAGGCTGGCCGCTGAGAAAGTTAAAAAGAAGCAATTGAGCAAATCACATTCTCGTGAAGAAAGTCTTATGAGAGGGTGAAAAGATATTCTTCCCCACCATGTGGCCCTCCAACACTACAGATAACCTGAGATCTACTGGAAACTGTTACATATGCCAGGATAGCATTAAAGGCTGCAGCATCCATATTAAAAGACTCAGTACTCTGACTTGCTAACCAGGATTTGACCCAAAATATTTTAGCTTCCGTTGGCTGAAAAATCATGTATTTAAAATTAAACAAAAATCTTCCCAGATATGAGGGTCCCATTCTATTGCTCACATATTACCCAGACAGAGACATGACAAAACAGAAAGAATTACTGCTTAGATTGCATTTCAAATTGTTTACAACGAGAGAGCTTTGGAGGTGCTAGGCAGTTCCCAACTGCCTACCTTTTTAATATACTATTGTATGTATATCACTTTAGTAATTTTGTAAAGTGCTTAGGCTCCTTTGGGATAAAAGGTGCTATATAAATGTAAGATCCTTATTTTTTGTTTTTTCCAGAAGACTCTAACCTACCAGTTCTATAACCACTGATCTCTAGTGACGTCTCTTTTTTACCCTCTAGTTCATTCCTAGAGTTCCTCAATTTCTAGCTACCCATCCCATAATCTCTTTGCTAGAGCAAAGAACAAAACATTTGCACAAATACAGCAACATGCATTTGCTTTGGCTACACTTGCCCACAACCACTCAAGCGATCAGATTTTGTTGGCACAAATGCTTGTGGAAACCACATGCACATGTATTCACTGGAATTGAATTTTAAATTTGCATGCAAGTATTTACACTAGAGGAACTTGCACACTGATCCAATCAAGTAACAGAAACAATATAATTGGACTTATCTGACGAGTGACACCTAAACAACACAGTTTAAACAGTAAGTGAGTGCAGAGAAATGTTTGATCTAGCCACAGAATTAAAACATTTCACAAAATAATTTAGTGAATACAATTTAAGGGAGTCATACAAAAAAAAGGTTAATGGTGACCAGATACTCAACGTAATTAACAAGGGGAAAAGAACACAAGCCAAAATCAGGAATGAACAGATTAAAGAATATTTAGATAAATTAGATATATTCAAGTTAGTAGGTAACATCCAACGGTACTTAAGAAATTAACTGAAACAGTCTCGGAACCTTTAGGAATTATCCTTAAGAACTCGTGGAGTTCAGTTGAAAAGAGCAAACATAGTACTTATCTTTAAAAAGGGGAAGAAAGAGGAGCAGGGAATTATGAACCAGTCAGCCTTGCCTTGATACCTGGAAAGATACTGGAACTAATTATCAAATAATCAATTAGTAAGCACCTAGAGGATAATGGGATTATAAGGAATAGTCAGCATGGATTTATTAAGAACAAATCATGCCAAACCAACTTAATTTCCTTCTTTGACATGGTTACTGAATTGGTGGATGGGAGAAGCAGTAGACAAGATGTATCTTTATTTTAATAAGGCTTTTGACAAAGTCCCAATGACATGCTTATAAACAAACAAGGGAAATGTGATCTACAACAATTACTATAAGATGAGGCAGAATTGGATGAAAGAGTACTCAAAAATTATTCATCAATTGTTCTCCGTGAAACTGGGAGAACGTATCTATGAAGGTCCTGCAGGGGTCAGTCCTGTATTGGTACTATTCGATATTTTCATTACTGACCTATATAAGGGAGTGGAAAGTATGCTTATAAAGTTTGAAGATGACACCAAGATGGGAGTGGTTGCAAGCATTTTGGAGGACAGCATTAGAATTGAAAATAACCTTGACAAATTGGAGAACTGGTCTGAATTCAACAATGTGAAATTCAATAAAGAAAGTGCAAAGTATTGCACTTAGGAAGGAAACAAAATCAAATGCACAACTACAAAACGGGTTATAACTAGCTCGGTAGTAGTATTACTAAAAAGCATCTAATGGTTATAGTGGAACACAAATTGAATATGAGTCAACAATGTGACGTAGTTCTGACAAAAGCTGATATTCTTGGGTGTATTCATAGGCGTTTCATATGTAAAACACTGTATGCATCACTGGTGAGGCCTTAGTTGGAGTACTGTGGCCAATTCTGGGTGCCACACTTTAGGAAAGATGTGGATAAATTGGAGAGTCCAGAGGAGAGCAACGAAAATGATAAAATATTTAGCAGATCTGACTGATGAAGAAAGGTTAAAAAAACTGGGCACGACTAGTCCTGAGAAAAGACAAAGGAGGGGAGACCTGATAACAGTCTTCAGATATGTTAAGGGCTGTTATAGAGAGGACAGTGACCAGTTTTTCTCCATGTTCATTGAAGGCAGACAAGAAGTCCTGCAGCAAGGGAGATTTTGGGTAGATTAAGAAAAACTTGATAATGATATAGATATTTAAGCCCTGGAACAGGCTTCCAAGGGAGGCTGTGGAATCCCCATTATTGGAGGTTTTTATGAATTGAACAAATACCTGTGTCAGGAAACTGACGGGGAGGGGGGCACAGACAGATTCCATCACTGGTAACCAGGGGTGCGACTGAAAAGGTTTGAGTTCCACTGACCTAGAATAAATAAAATGGCATATGTCCAATCCAATTGAAGTTTTATCCACAAAGTAATGAGAACATATTTTCAAAGTAGAAATTATGCCATCAATGGTTTTTGGAGGGAGCCATCTAATTAGATTTTGGAAATAGTTTAAAAATTGCTTCTCATACAACATTTTTTCAAAACACTGGAAGAACAAAAGATGTTTCTCTTTTGTTTTTTATAGCTGTCATTTCCGTACTACCCTTTCCAGGGCATGTTCATTTAGTTTGTCTGCTTAGAATTTAATTGTCAAATCATAAGATATCTGTTCTTTAAATATAAAAACACGTATTTTAATCTTAACTCTGCTTTAATTACAAAACTATGGTAGGGTGGGTGTCCAAGAATATTAGAAGTTAAAAAGCATGTCCTCCACCCCTCTATGGAGCCAGACTGGAGCTGATCAGTAGTACTCAAACTTCAGAAAGAGAAAAGCTGATACCCATTTCCTTAGACAGGAAGCATGAGACCATCTGGCCTGATGTAAGGAGAAAATATTAAACTGTCTGAGGCTGGCAGATTGGCTATTTCTGGATACATATCAGGGCATAGCAAGTTCCTCCTCAGAAAGACAAAAAAGAAAAGTGTTAATAGTCATATTCTGTAGCACAAGCCTATAGGTTATTCTCTCAAATTGTTCCTGTAATAAGTATGGTAGAATTAAAAGAAGTATTAATGACTTAGGTATGAAGCAAGGAAATATAAGAAAATCTCATGAGGCAAGACCACCTTTAATTTCATTTATAAAGCAATGAAGCCAACTGCTTTCTTTTTGTTCTGCTTCTTGGAATTTCAATTCCTCTTTTTCATTAGGAACCGCTGCTCCTCAAAGGTGATGCACTGTAATTATACAAGTTGCTGATTCTGTGTTGAGGTTCAGCTCTGAAGTAGACAAAATTATTAAAGGCTCAACAGCAAATTATCCTGTTGTGAAGGAAAGATAAGAAGAATAGTAAGAGACCAATATGTCTTCATTAGGAGCGTTCGACTGACACAAAAATCAAGAAGAAATCCAACAAACAGTGGAAACATGGATAAATTGATAACCATGCGTACAAAAGAATAGCACAAGGATGTAGGGACAAAAATCAGAAAGGCCAAGTTAAATGAGTTATACCTAGCAAAGGACATATAAGGCAATATGAAAAGGTTCTATAAATACAATAGAAAGATGAGAAAATACATACAATGAGAAAGATGAAAGAAAGTGTAGGTCCTCTACTTAGTGGTGAAGGAGAGACGGATGACATCAAGAAGGCTGAGGACCAATGCCTGTTTTGCTTCAGTCTCCACTAAAAAGCTTAATTATTACTAGATCCTGAACACAATTAATATTTACAAGTGGCAAGGAACACAAGCCAGAATAAGGAAAGAATGGGTTAAATAATACATAGATAAAATAGATGTATTCAAGTTGGCAAGGCCTGATGAAAGCAATCTTGGAGCCATTAGCAATTATCTTTGAGAATTCATTGAGGATAGGTGATGTCCCAGAAGAATGGAGAAGGGAAAACCTAGTACCTATATTTAAAAAGGAGAACAAAGAGGACCTGGGCATTATAGATCAGTCAGTCAAATATCAATACCTGAAAATTCACAAACAAATTATTAAACAATCAATTTGTAAGCACTTAGAAAATAATAGGGATAATAGCCAATATGGATTTGTTGAGAACAAATGATTCCAAACCAACACAGTTCCTTTTTTTGACGGGGTTACTGGCCAAGTGGATAGGGAAGAAGCCATAGAAGTGACATATCTTGAATTTAGTAAGGCTTTTGGAACAGTCCCAAATGACATTCTCATAAGCCAACTAGGGAAATGTGGTCTATGTCAATTGCTATAAGGTTCATGCACAACCGGTTGAAAGATTGTACTCAAAGATTAATCATCAATGATTCACTGTCAAACTGGGACAATGTTTCCAGTGTGATTCTGCAGGGGTCTATCCAGGGTCCAGTACTATTCAATATATTCATTAATTATTTGGATAGTGGAGTGGAGAGTATGTTTTATAAAATTAGCAGATAACGCCAAGCTGGGAGGGCTTGCAAACCCTTTGGAGGACAGGATTAGAATTCAAAATAACCTAGACAAATTGGAGAATTGGTCTGAAATCTACAATTCAAGGGAGCATCAGAAAATGGGGAATAACTAGCTAGGCAGTAGTACTACAGAAAGGGATCTGAGGATTATAGCGAATCACAAACTGAATGAGTCAACAATATGATGCAATTGCAAAAAAAAGAAAGGGGGGGACATCATTCTGGGATGTTTTAACAGAAAAGTTGTATGTAAGACATAAGCAGTAATCGTCCCACTCTACTTAGCACTGTTGAGGCCTCAACTAGAGTACTGCATTCAATTCTGGGTGCTACACTTTAGGAAAAATGTGTACAAATTGGAGAGTGTCCAGATCAGAGAAACAAAAATGATAAAATATATAGCAACCCTGACCTATGAGGAAAAGTTAAAAAACTGGCTGCGTTTTGTCTTCAGAAAAGACAACTGAGGGGGGATATGATAACAGTCTTCATATATATATCAAGGGCTGTTATATAGAGGAGGAGGATCAATTGTTCCACAGCCCCACTGAAAGTAGGACAAGAAATAAGGGCTTAATCTCCCTTGCTGAAGATTTAGGTTAGATATTAGGAAGAACTTTCTAACTGTAAGACAGTAATTTCAAATCAATGGTGTTTCCTCTTTGAGGCATGGACTGTCATTTTCTGTAGTGCCCCAATCCTGCAAGGATTCACAGAGTTATAAAAATGTAGGGCTGGAAGGGACCTTGAAAAATCATTTTTGTTGTTCTCCTCTGTATTCTCCCCAATTTGTGCATACCTTTCCTAAAATGTGGCACCCAGAACTGAACACAGTATTCCAACTGAGACCTCATCAGTGTCCAGTACAATGGGACAACTACCTTCCGTGGCTTACATACAACACTCCTGTGAATACAACCCAGAATTATATTAGCCTTTTTTGCAATTGCATCTTATTGTTGACTCATAAAATTTGTGTTCCAGTATAGCTACCCCAATCCTTACGCAGTACTACTACCTAGCCAGTGATTCCCATTTTGTAGTAGTGCATTTTATTTTTCTTTCCTAAGTGAACTACTCTTCAGTTATCTTTGCTGAAATTCATATTGTTTTATTCAGACCAATTCTCTAACTAGTCAAGGTTTTTTTGATTTCTAATCCTGTCCTCTAAAGTACTTGTGACACCTCCCTGCTTGGTCCATCTGCAAATTTTGAATAGTAACATACCAGACCCACAACTGATGCCTGCAGGACCCTCTCTAGATATGCCCTCCTAGTTTGACAGCAAATCATTGATAACTACTCTTTGAGTATGGTATTTCATCCTCCTTTCATCTAGACCACATTTCCCCAGTTTGCTTATGAGAATGTCATGTGGGACTGTGTCAAAAACCTTATTGAAATCAAAATATATGATATCTACTGCTTCCCCTCCATCCATCAAGCCAATAACCCTGTCCAAGAAGAAAATTAGATTGGTTTGGCATGATTTGTTCTTGACAAACACATGCTGGCTATTCCTTATAACCTTATTAGACAGAGAGGAACTGGAAAATGTAGAACACTTTGCCTATATTGGCAGCCATCTCTCATAGAGGGCAAACATAGATGTGGTAATCGGTGTGTTGGTCACCGATGTTTATCAGTGTAGGCTGCATGCGTGTGTCAATGCTGTCCCACAGAATCCGATCGAATGAGTTGACACGACCACAGATTGTGAGCAACGAAGGCGCCCAAGCCAGGTTTATTTGGCAGACTGTCTCATTGGGCATTCAACTATCATGACATCAGAAAACACACTAGACTTTTAGTTTACAAAGTGGTGGTAATTCCAACTCTCTTTTATGGCTGCGAGACTTGGGTGACCTACAGAAAACACCTGAAAAACCTGGAATGCCAGCATCAGCACTTTCTCCAGATGATCCTCAACATAAAATTGGGAGGATCGCTGCACTAACATCAGTGTCCTCATGGAGGCCAACATCTTCAGTGTTGAGGCCCTGATTATCCAGCACCAGATGAGATGGAGTGGGCACTGTGTGTGCATGCCTGATGCACGCCTACCAAAACAATTGCTGTACGCCCAACTCACAAAGGAGAAAGGAAACAGGGAAGCCAAAAGAAACACTTTAAAGACACCCTCATGACAAACATCAAGAGTTGCAGCATTGACATCACACACTGGGGCACAATAGCCCAAAACAAGGCTAACTGACAAAGACTTGTCAGAGAAGAAACAACCACTTTTGAGGAAAATTGCCTCACTCTGGTCACAGAAATACACCAGAAAAGAAAGGACAGATAACTGTCATGCAGCAATCATGGCCCAACCCTGCCTCCCAACACCACCTGCAATATCTGCCAACGAGTCTGCGACTCAAGGATCCGACTCCTCAGTGACCAAAGAACCCATATAAAATAAAACCCATGAAAGAGATCTTCCTTGATCACTGAGGGATCACCAGCAACATTGTCCTCTGGGTGCTTACAAATTAATTGCTTAGTAATTAGTTCCAGTATCTTTTCAGGTATTTAAGTTAGGCCAACTGGTCTATATTTCCTGGGTCCTCTTTGTTCTCCTTTTTAAAAAGATAGATACTATCTGAGAGTAGTCCCATTGAACTGAGAGTAGTCCCACTGAAGTTAATGAGACAACTCATAACGTTTAAATTTAGACACATGCATAAGTCTTTGCAGGATTGGGGCCTATGTTTGTATAGCGTTTGAATCGGTTCCCTATCTGGTTGGCCTCTAGGTGCTACCATAATACAAATGTTTAATGATAATTTACACAGTTTATCGAGAGCAGAATTTGGCCCATTGAGTTAATTACTGCTGAAGTTACTTGAGAAATTCAATATCAATAGGATTTGTTAAACAAGAAAGAGGGAAAGAAAGAAAAGGTAACACAGCTGTGCTATCATGTACTTAATATCAAGTTGTGATGTTGCCATAGCATCTCACTTATGAATGCATAGCAACATACCATTCTATGATCTGGCTTGATAAGGTTTCTCTCACAGTGCAGAGAGGAAATGATCTCATCATATGCCCTCCCTAAATATTGCTCTGAAACAGCCATCACTTAGTTATGAAACTGTCTGTGGCAAATAACAATTCTTATCTAAAAATAAACCTGGGGCTGCAGCTGTGAGCATGGCCGTGGTTGGGGGCAGAGGCTGGGAGTGGGGCCGTGGCAGCCGGGGCCAAGACAGCGAGCAGGGCTGCGGAAAGGGGCAGGGGCTGAGGCCAGAGTCACAGTAGGAGGGAGAGGGGGCCTGGAGCAGATTTTGGGACAGAGCAGGGTGGCACTCTTCCCCATCCCCCAAGGGGACTGGCCCGGGTCCTGCTGTGAACCTCTATCTTTCCTCCATGCCCTCCTTGAGGGGTGCACCCCACAGTTTCAGGACCTCTATTCTACAGGGAATATGCTGTAAATGAAATCCAAAGAAAACAATCTATTAGCAAGATGTAGATACGCTGCTGTGTATTTCCAACAACATATATGAGAATGCGCTTCTCAGTCCATTGGCACACACCAAAGGAATGAATGCTCATGAAAAATAAGTAAAGAACTCAGGTGTGGAATGCTATAACTTTTTAACAAAAAGATTAAATGAAAATTACACTTTAAGAGCTTGCCTGTATTGAAATGATTCTAGATTTACAGCAGTGTAGTTCATAGATGAATGTGGCCCTTCTAAAAATTAGTCCTTTTTAAAACCATAAGTTTTATACATGTTGCATGTTACAAAGAAATAAGACTTGCATATTTAAGAAATATTGTGTTTCCCTGTTCTCCCCTACAGCCTCAAATACTGCTGACACTGCTACTGCTTCATGAAGCACTGTGAGTTTTCTGGAGAGGAAGGGAAGTGTGTTTCAGTAGCCAGAAGATGCTTATCTTCCATGGCTTCCCTCTTCTGCTTTGATTACTTCAAATTGATACTTACTGTGCTTCCATTCTGGATGAGCCGTCATTTCAAAGATGTCACTGAATAGCCAGACCTCACCTTTAATCCCTGCAGGGCTCCCACATGGGGGGAGGAATGGGTACACTTTACCGGGGGCCAGGGGGGCCCGACTCAGGCTGCAATCCCCATTACCATGAGGAAAAAATTGAGGCTAAATTGTACATCATGCCTGAAAATTTACAGAAACTTATTTCCCTGTATCTACCTATTGTCCAGATCTTGTGAGATTTGCTGGAGCCACTCAGAAGCAGTGTTAGAGCAGTCTCAAGACACATTCTGAATAGTGAGTTGCTGGGCCTGCTGGCCCGGCCCAGGCCCTTCTGTAGAATAGAGAGTATGTGCTTGTGCAGTTAAACTAGGACTTGTAGTTTGAGACTGAGAGACAGAAAGATTTGTGCTCCTCTCTGTGACATGGTCTAGCATATCAAGATAAAGAACTACCAGTCCCAGAGTTCCTTGTGCATAGGCAGGAGGGAGGGACAGCTCGTGGGAGGGGCAAAGCAAAGCATCATAAGACAGTGGGAGCCAGTGCTGCTTCTTCTTCTGGTAGGATTTGCAGGCCCCAAATATATATGAGTAAGTATCTAATTCACTCACAGTCGCACGCACGCGCGCACACACACACACACACACACACACCATATTGCCATGTCTGGCGGTGGCTATAAATACAAATCAGACAGCCAGAAACATAAGGAGGTAAAAGAAAGAATCTATGCTCCAGTTTTTCAAATGAGACAAGGCCTTTCTGCAGTCAGGCAATAAATATACTAACTAGGGAAGTAGATGAACAAAATCAAGATGAAAATGATTTCAATATAGAGACTATGACTGTGGCACTCACAATTGATGACAAAGAAAAGCTGCCAGAACGTGCATCATGTGACTCCAATCTAATGCTTGAAGATACTGAGTATCACCATTAGCACTACCACATTCAGAAGATTTACAAGAAGCAGAAGAGAGCAGTGCTACATTATCCGATTCTTGTCTTTTCAAAGATCCAGGTCTGTGGCCTGAAAACATAACAGATTCTATCCATCAAAAAGTTTTCTATCTGGTGTCCTGACTTTTGAAGAAATGCAGAAGGTCAATGCCAAAGGATGTTGATGGACATAATTTTCCTGAATTTCTTCTCAAATGTAAGACTTCCAACAAGAGAGTGAAGATACCAAGAGACTGGCTTGTCTGGAGTGCTACCAACCAAGCACTGTATTGTTTTCCATGTCGGCTGTTTCCTGAAGGAAGGCTTAAACAACGCAGTATGCTGGCAAAAAATGAAGGGTATTCACCAATTGAGGAAAAATGGTGTAAACTATATACTAAACTTCCTGAACATGAAAAGAGCATGGAACATAAAACTTGCTACTACCAGTAGAAGCAATTACAGCAGTCACTGTCAGGTGGACATGGAGTGAATAGTGAGATTCAAAAACAAATATTAACAGAAGCTACAAGATGGAAAGAAATATTGGAAAGATTGTTGGATGTTACCTTATTTCTTGCTTCACGAGATTTAGCATTCCATGGAGATAATAATCTGATAGGTGACTCACACAATAGTAACTTTCTTGGAACTCTTGAGATTATAGCTCATTATGACAGCATCACTTGTGATCATTTGGCTAAAGTCAAACAGAAGCAAACAGAGGGCAGAACAATGAACAGGCAGGCTCATTATCTCTCATGGGAGAGTCAGAATGAGTTTATTGAATTATGTGGTAAGAGTGTGCAGAAGGCCATCCTTGCAGAGAGAGAAAAGGCCATTTATTATTCTATCATATGTGATGCTACTCCTGATGCCTCTCACCATGAACAACATGTGTTGATATTGAGGTTTGTAGTTCACAACAAAGACTGTGGTATATTTAACATTCAAGAAAGGTTTCTTGAGTTCATCAACTTTGATTTTAAAAAAGAAGAAAATAGCTGAAATGCTAACTGGCAGCTTGAAGCATCAAAACATTCTTCTGGATGACTGTAGAGGTCAAGGATTTGATAATGACTCTAATATGTCAGGGAAAATAAAAGGTGTTCAGGCCTGCATTATGTCCAAAAATGAACTTGCTGTGTATTCTCCTTGTGGTTCCCATTCACTAAATCTTGTAGGGGTTAATGCTGCTGCAGCCTGTACTGAAACATTAACATTTTTTGGTTGTGTTCAGCAACCTTTTGTGTTTTTCAGTGCTAGCCCAGTGAGGTGGAAGATTATAACAGATAGGACACACTGCTCACTCCAGTCTCAGTCAGACACACGCTGGAGTGCATGTGCTGATGCTGTCCATTCACCTCACAAAACATCTTCCAGGTGTTCTGGAAGCACTGGAATGTGCTCTTGAATTAACTTGACACATGAAGCTCAATCACAAGAAGAAGCACTGAAAAGGTACTTCCGCTCATTTTTATGCCTTTTGATGGCTAGCTTCTGGTACAAAGTTCTTTCAAGTACTGAGGACAGAAAGAAGATTTTACTAGCCAGAGGAATCTCTCTTGAATCAGAGGTAGCTCTCATTGCTGATATTATTAAAGAAATAAAACAACTTTGATATCAGTGGCCCAAAATTCTACAGGAAGCATGTCTTGTAGCAGAAGGCATGGGAATTTTGGCACAATTGCCAAAGAAGACAGGAATGAAATGGAAAAGACTTCATGATGAGACATCTGAGCCTGAGGAATCATGTTCTACTATCTCTGAAAATGAACCAGAGTCTTTATTCAGAGAATCTTTTCGATGCAACTTTGAACAATGTCATCTGCGAATTAGAGCACAGATTCAAAGCAACCAATAACATTTGTTTGACATTGCATTCACTCCTAAAATATGTGACACTAGAGCCTGGGGAACTGAAAGAAGCTTCTAAATGTCTACTTTACAAGTATCCTACAGATCTTTCTGGGAATTTTCCTTGTGGAATGTTGCACCTGAAAAAAATCTGCGCATCTACTTTTGGAAAAGAATATGAACTACCCCCACTTATCTTCTTAAATGAGATTTACAATGAGATTACAAAAAACAATTGCAACTAATTTTCAGTGAAGTGTGCGTAGCCCTATGGATTTTTTGCACACTGCCAGTGACTGTGGCAGAAGCTGAAAGAAGTTTCAGCAAGCTAGCACTCATCAAAAACTGCAGGCGTTGTACAATGGGGCAAGAAGGGTTAAGCCACCTAGCTATCTTGGCTACTGAGTGTAAACTTGCAAGAGAAATTGACTTTGGGGCTAATTCATGATTTTGCAGTGAAAAAGGCCAGAAAAATAAAGCTTTAAAGTTAATTGGCTGAATTATAAAATGTTTGCAGTCACATTGGTCCATTAGAATAAAAAAGTCAAAACATTAACAGGATATAATCCCTTTATAATGACCAAAAAGTTACAAAATAGTCAGCAAACTTGTAGGACTCACAGGCTGGTGTTATGTTAAACAAAAATAGCAAAGGAGGGAATTTTTCTGAAATGTAGAATATGTAACAGTAATTTTAGAATTCAAACATTTTTCATGGCTCATGAGATTGTATGTATGGGATGAGGGATTGTGGTATGTGTGTGGGAGGGAGCCCATGTTATGAGTTTGTACTGGGCCTGAAAAAATTATGCTTGGGCCCTGAATCCCTGAAAACCCAAAGTAAATTTGAACTGGCAAACCATTAGTGGAAAGGCTACATGTCCCATTAGCAGATCAGTGAGTCATTCATTCCCCATGCTGTCGTTGTGTTTTAGTAACGTTAGCTTGCATTGTTTCAATAAAATATCATGTGTGTGTGGCGGGAAGGAGGTGTGCGAGTGCCAATAGTGAATCTAAAAACATCTTAAATTATTTTCAGGAGTGAAGGGGAGGAAGAGGAGTAAAACCAACAGCAGAAGGAGAAGTGTGTTCGTGGAGGAAGCTTAACCAGTATAACAGGAGCAATGAGGGGAGGAGAGAGAAGCAGCAGTAAGAAAAGCTGTGATCACAGGAAAATCCCTAAATCACTAGCAGTTGCATCCATGCCAAAAGGGGAGGCTTGGGTAGCTGCAGGCTAGAGGTACTATAGTTCCATCCTTTTGGCAGAGCTCCAGTGGGCATGCTTTGAATCTTTAAAGTTTTTGATCTACCAGGCAGCTCCCAGTGTGCCACTAAAGTGGACAGGCTGACCTAAAAGGCTGGGAAAATAAAAGAGCAAATGGGCTGGAACATATTATTAATTAGAGCTTATTATAGTTATCAGAAACTAAACATTTCAAAGAGTTCAACTATATATTTTTTATTTCTCAGTGCCCTTTCACAACAGTTGGTAAAGTATTAGAAAAACTGCAGAAAAACTATGTTGTCATAGTACCTAGTCAAAACAAAAGCCTCCTTTTGCTATCTTCCCCACTCTGAAAAAGAACATTTCAGCATAAATACTCATTCCTAAACAGCCCAGATAGCCACAATTCACACCAACGTTGTAGGTCTCTAGTCGGAGATACACCTATTTCCTATCATCTAGTTCCTGTAACGTAAGAAATTGCCTGCTTGTTTTCATAAAGTCTGAAGTCCTGCAAATAAAGGGTATTCTCAATAAAAAGTGGTCAGATGTGTAGGAGTTAAGGAGAGGTTGTCAGGGCTTAAAGTCACTCTCCCCCCCACATACCAGATCAGCAAATAAATCTTTAAGGCGGGAGGAGAGGGGGAAGAGAACCCTAGAGTTTATTTTTCTGTTCAATGCTTGAGTTAAAAAAACCAAACTTAGGTCTCTTTGCAAGACATATAATGGAATATGTGCTTCAGTGCCTATTCCTCCACTTCTCAGAGAACGTGGTAAGGAAAGGATACTTATTTCAAGTGTGTGTGCGCGTTACGCACTCAGAACAACATTCCCATGGCGGAGACATGCACGATTTGACAACATTCAGTTATGTTAAATGTGTTTTTCTCATTCTATTTTAACATTACAGTGCTGTTTTTAGACTTGTTTGATAGTGCTTTTCCACAGTATGTTTTTGTTTTGTTTTTAGTTTTTTCAGTGTGGGATGTATTAGCTCATGTTTTAATGGCTCTGTGGTCATTTTTGCTTCCATAGCCAAGTTTACACAAAAGTTGTAAACTCTATTCCCTGACTCCGGGGTGGTCAGCTTCCCTCTAGCATCTGGGGCCAGCTGGGGGCTGGGAGGCAGTGATGACCGGTGTAATAGAAGATATTTATAACTTCCACGGGCCTTCATAACCCATAAAATGGGTGGCATTAGCTGGAGTGCAGGCATGGCCAGGCTAGATAAAAGAGGCGCTATGTACCCTTCAACGACCTCCACAGCCAGGGTTCCTATTACAGCTGATCAAAAAGAAAAGAAGGTCAAAATATTTTCTCTCTCTGTCACAAAAGAAGGTGGGCAAGTTTCAAAAATGAATTATTCCTCATTTGTTCAAATTTTTTTCATTTTTGATTTTTGCTGCCTTCACTCTTCTCTCTACCCCTGCCCCAATTCTTTCACTATTTTTCTTTCTCCACAGAAAAGGTTGAGAAGCCAAAATAAAGGAGGGGAGAAGGCAAAACCAAAATTATGAACATCAGAGTTATGAACTGACCAGTCAACCACACACCTCATTTGGAACTGGAAGGACTCAATTAGGCAATAGCAGAAACAAAAAAAAGAAAAAAGAAAAATACAGTACAGTATCATGTTAAATGTAATAATACAGTGAAAGAAAAAAAAAAAGATTTGACAAGGTAAGGAAACTGTTTGTGCTTGTTTCATTTAAATTAAGATGGTTAAAAGCAGCATTTTTCTTCTGCATAGTAAAGTTTCAAAGCTGTATTAAATCAATGTTCAGTTGTAAACTTTTGAAAGAACAACCATGTCTTCTTCACAGTTACGAACACTTCAGAGTTATGAACAACCTCCATTCCCAAGGTGTTTGTAACTGAGGTTCTACTGTACTATGCATTTTCAGCAGGTGAACTGCCACTTATTTTAGAACAATGTGCTGAGTTATGGAACTACAGAAGGGAACACATAAAAACATGGGTATATCAAGACTTCCTCACAGTATGTAAACTGGTGAAAATGGATCCATTTCAACCTTGCTCTTCATGGATCACTCACACAAGCTAACTAGCATTCCCATGATCTTCCCCCTCATGCAGCTTCCATTCTCTTTCTCTCCCACCCAACTCCCCACTCAAATTGTTGTGTATTTGGCAACAGTATATAATAAAAAAATATGGTATGGCACAATAGGGAGCAGTAAAAGCATGCTTGAAAGTGGTGCTGTAATTGATCCAAGAGAAACTGCAGAGGATTTAGCTGTGTTGACTTTCCTGTTATAGTTCCCCATTTCAATATTTTTTTTCTAATATAAGAGGAGAAATTTAAGCACAATAGATGTAACTATCCTTTCACTTACACAAGGGGGCCACTGATCCTTAGCGCTGCCAGGGACAAGTTTTGACTTTTGCTTTTTCCATAAATATCTGAGCATTTGACTTCTACCACTATATAAATACCCCCTCTGTGGCCTATCCACCCTCCTGAGGTTGTTGAAACACAAAGAGCTATGCCCACACCCTCTCTTGCCACCAACAGGCTCCGTATTTTGGCTGTACATCAACTGGGTATTCTGCCCCATGGAACAAGAACTAAGGGTCAGGCTCTGGCTAAGCCCAATCCATGCAAAATCAGGCCTGTTTGAGAGCACTGAAGGTGGGAGGCATAATGGCAGATGAAATGATGATAGTGTCATAAAACGGAACTTAAAAGCCCACCAAACTTCATCATCGTTTAATGGAAAAAAAAAAAAAAAAAAGATGGACAGTAACTTCCTATGCTGTTCAAGAGACTACAAGGACTAACATATAATGCTAAAATATCAACGAGCAGATCCTCAGCTGGTATAAACTGCCATAGTTCCACACAATTTACACCAGCTGAGGATCTGCCTGCAACTGCTTTACTTTATAGTATAATTCTCGGGCATCACATGAAGTAGAAAAGGTTAATTAAATACTTTCTCCAAAGTGATTTCTACATTTAATTAGTTGCTTAGTCATGAAGTCTTACATTTCTGCTGCTAAAATGTGATATATTTTGCAAAGAGCGGAGGAGGCTGTCCAAAGGGGAAGGAAACAGAATGATCGATTTCATCCATCTTCCTCTTTTCAGAATATCCCTCATAGTAGGGGGTGGAAACAGAACACTCCAGCTATAAATATACCTGTTTTATAAAATGAAAACACGCTTTTGCTGCTTATGATGAAATTCCAACAAGAAAAGAGTTAGAGAGAAACAAAAAAAGCAACAGAAAATTATTTTAGTAGCAAAATATGTTCTGGTTCTTTAAAACAATATAAGAAACTTAAAGGTACAGCCTGAGTTTTGATCTAATTAATGTAATATTTTTAATCCCTCAATGTAAATTTTATCAATTAAATTTGCAAAAAGTAAGCGATAAAATGAGTTTTCAGCTCAAACTGGTTTAACATCATATCCATCAGCTTGGCCAGGTAAGTGGAAATAACTAACCTGACAATTATTTTTCCAAGTTGGCAACAAGTTATACAGCTAACTTTATTTTTAAATTACAAATCCTAGTCTTGATATAAGGTTTGTTCTTGATATAAGGTGCTATGTCATGGAAACAGTTTGATCTGGTTAGCTCATATAATGAAACCTGAGGCAAAAGCATTTCCAGAAACAGAATATTAGAGAACTTTAAAATCATGCAGCAAATTCTTTCCATAGCTAAAGTGTGGTAATAAAGTAGTGTAATGTTGAAGAGACTGAAGGTTTTAACCTTCTAAAGAACCCTTTCCAAGTCAATAAAACCTTACACTAGACTAGTAATGTATTCCAGAAGCATAAACTTTCTTGAAAGGCTGACATTCATCATCTAAAGCTCACTTAGGCAAGAGAGAAACATACACTGTAAAATTTAATTGTACTGGTGCCATTCTGGGAGAGAAAACAGTTTGTTTCTCTCAGATGAGAGAAATATGTTAAAATAAATTTCCCCCATTGTCCAGTTTAGTTATTAATTTTGCAAGGCCTGGAATATAAGGACCCTAACTAATGCTACTGTATTTCCACTGGTAATTATGAGAGACAGTGAGGTTGGTTTTGGCACTCTGTTTAGATAACCACAGCTGACATTCCTTTTTGCTTCACAAAATCAAAATGCCATTATGCAGTCTCTCTCTGCTTAGAGACAATAGAGGCTCATGTGCAACCCTAATAACTAATTAAACTGTTTTCCCTTCAGATATTATGCTAAAACACTAAATTGTAAGAGTCACCAATGACATATGGCTTTATCTCACAATCCATACTCACACAAATAATCCTTATGTGAATAGTTCCATTGACATTAGTAGGGCCACTCAGGCAAGCCAGAATTTAGGACTGGGCCCTAAAAACCTAACAAGAAGATATGACAATTTGATAGGTCTTACGTCAGTATCATACACAGAATCAGAAGTGACTGGCAATTCAGCTGGCTTACTTTCAGTCAAAACATTAAAAAAAAGCACAAAAACTGATGTGTTTCTATTCACATAATAATTAGGAATAAATATGAAGATCAGTCACACGTATGTTTCCCTATATCATGAGGCACCTTAACACTTTACTTTCAGCTTTCCCCTTTGTAGTCAGATGCTTTGGGATCTCCCTAAAGCTCTACCCACTATTGAGTGCATAAATCAGTTTCTGTGGAAGCAGCTGAAAAAGAGCAAGAGTCAAGAACAAGAGAGGGGTGAGGCTACTAGGAAGAAAGAGAGATCTCCTTTTTTGGAGGGGGGATTTATGAAGCACTCAAATATCACAGTGATTAGTGTGGTGTCAAAACCTTGGTGGGTAGACATAAGAAAAGCCTATTCTGATGGGATGGAATTCCTCTGCCTCTTTATTACTTTGTTTCCACTTCTCCTTTCTTGTTTCTTTCTGTCCTCAGTGCTCTTGTCTTTCCTCTCCTCTTTACATAGTATTTTCTCATACATAAGCATTGTCTCTTGTTTCTACCACTTCTGCTAATATTATCAAGAAGAAATGAAGCAATTCAATTGGAAACAGTGCCCTGTTGAAGCGGAGGATGCACTGCATCCAAATGACTACATACAGTGAAAGTTATGAAAATGCTTCACTTTTCTAAGAATGTGCCATCATGCTTCACTTTTTCTAAGAATGATTTGCTCATTAGAAGCTCTAGCAAGGCAGTTGGAAAAGAGGTTCTTTCTGACTGTGATCGTGTGGATCTGTTCCATCTTCCAGAAAAGGAAAATTCAGCATGTTGCAAGCATTATGCAGGTGGGTTCTTTTCTCCTTTAAAATGCTCGATCAAGAAGTTCTTGAGATTTCAGGAAGTGCAAAACTTATGGCCCTTCCTGTGCATTGATGCAAGGAGCAAGAGGGAAGACATCTGCTTATTTCACTGAGGGAACATACCATACCACCACTTCCTTTGCAGAACTGCAATATCCCACAACACACAGGGAAAGGGGAGGAGGTTGGGAGTGGGCAGAACATTGACCGTGCCCCCCTCCCACGCAGCTGCTGGCAAAATTACACCAGTGCATTGGGGAGGGTATGTTGCAGCAGATCAATACCAGACACAGCTATCATCTCCTCAGAGCAGCAGGAAGAGTGGGAGGCTAGGACAGCATAAAAACAACATGCCACTTCTTACTCTAGGCTTCAACACAAACTCAAAACCTAGTCCTGAATTATTTACAGTGCATGGCCAATTTTAGGACCTCACCATATTCTTCTCATATTGTCATAGCTGCTTTGTCACCATATCCACTTATGACACTATATTGCATATATAAAGAAGCACTCACCTCTTGAGTATCTCTGAGCAGGGACATATGATATCACCATGCTGTTATTGCCCTGGTGCCCCCTGCAGGCTGCTGGCCAATCTTAGTCTTTAGGGGTTTGACCCTCCAGCCAAGCCACAAAATCCAAATTAACCCCTTCCGAGTATTAAAGATCTATAATTAACAATCTATTTGCCCTCGCTGGGCTCTGAGCCCTTTAAATTCAGCTCTTTGTCTGGGCTCCCAAATAAGTTCTTTCCCCTTCTGAGTGTACATGATTTTTCCTATTGCTGGTGGGAAAACCGAAGCCCACACACCACCCCAGGTTCCAACTCAGGGACCTTACACACAGCCACATATTGCTGATTCCACTCAGTCACTGCTGGTTCCCTGGACCTCATCCTACCAGGCCCTTTTATCTCCAGCCCTATCCCAGAGCCAAAGTCCTCAGCATCTCCTCTTTCTGCAATCCCAGTGTAAATTCAACAAGCCATAAACTCGGGCTGCTTGTCAGGCTCCTTTGGCCACGGTGGAGGAGCCTCCTTCTCCACTCCACTGTTCTCAGCCAAGAAATGCCCTGCTAGGGCCCTGTAGCTCCTTTTATCTGTGGCTGCTTAGCTCAGATTGGTTGTTATTAGGCCCTCTGCCCCTTGGAGGACCAGATCTCTGTGGTTTCCAAGATGGCTGCTCCAAAGAGTCCTCCCTAGGCAAACTTTGCAGATCAATCATTGGAGCTCTTTTCCTCTCAGCTTGCTGCTTCTTGGGGTGGGATGTACTAGCTGTGGGTCCCCAGCAGGGAGTTGCAAAGGCACCTCATCACAGCATTAAAATCACTCAGTGATACAAGAGACCCAGATATTAGGTAGCCAATTTTTGAGAGTTGTTAATTACAAGAATGTTTTTGAAGATTAGCCCAGTTAAGCTTCCTAATGCCCAACAGATCGTTTACAATGGGTGCCAGCCTAATGTCAGCTTACTTACATTATATAATAAAGTTATAATACAGACATGGAACTGTAACAATACATTACATGATGGATATGTGCGCTCTTGTTAATAGTTCACACGTTACTGAAAAGTACACATTTTGGCTGTAATATCTTTAATTATAGATTATGTGCTATCCAAATGTCACAATATAAGCCACATGTGTCTTATGAAAATATTACATTTACCCCAATCATTGATTTATTTTTTATAGAAACAGGTTTGTATATACAGGAATGTATCCTAGACCATAATCTTCCGTATGCTGGGGTTGCCAACTCTCAATTTTATAGTGAGTCTCAGGATATTTTGTGCTTTCCTTCAAGTCTCATCTCCTGGAATCCTGTGACTATATGTGAATCTCAGCTTCCATTTAAGAGGGGGGAGTTTCTAGCCTTCATAGTTGTGGAGAAAAACTTGAAAATGTGACCCAAGCACACCCTAAAGGCACAGCAACCAACGGGCAAACAAAAATAACTGCAGAATTTTTTTTTTTTAATTTCATGATTTTTGAGGCCTGACTTGGTTTTTGAACACTTGGGGTTGGCGTTCCTGTATACAGAGGAAGAAAGTTTATAGTAAATTACAACCAACAGACACTGCAGACCACCAGCATAGTTTAAATGTACCTGAATGCACACCTTCTGTTATTGCATTATGCATTATGTCCCCTTGGTTTGAAAGGCTGCTACCAGGGGTCTTCTCTCTAAGGAGTTTTTAGAGGTGAAATTCATTCCCTAGCTTAGTTTCCCATTTGTTCATCTTCTGGGGATGCTACAAAGTCCAACTTTGCTATTGAGCATTGAACGAGAAAGAAATTGAGGTTAAAGGGCTTTTGTTATTATGATCCTTAACGTGGAGCAGTTCTAACATATTATGTCTGTAAGTGGATATTTTTGTATAAGATTCATAAGATTATATTTTTCTATGGATGTTAAACAATGTAAAAGTACTCCAGATAACATGGGCTGGGTGCTTATATATTTTTTTTGTAAATAGAAATACATATAATCTATAGTAATAGTGTTATCTGAACAAAAAATCATATGCCTTTATCTACACATTTCTGAATGCTTTGAATTTGTTTACTCTAAGGGCAAGATTTACAGTATACTGTTTAAAGTAAGATATTAAGGCCCTAATCCTGAAAACACATACATACATACATATTTAACTTCATTTTAATTTAATTTAATTTAACTTTAAACATGTTGATTTCAATGGGACTACTCTTGTGAGGAAAGTTAAGTATGTCAGAATATTTGTATTACATTTTTATAAAACATTTTTATTTCAGAGCATGATATACCAAGGAAAAAAAGTAGTAAAAAATTAAGAACATATTAATAGCTTTTAAAATTCTGCTTCTTAAGTTCTATACCAGGTTTACCACTCATATTTTGTAAACATTATTAATTGTTGGGAGTTAGAAGTTCAGAATGCTTTAATACTCCCTCAAGTAGTTATTCATATGTTCTGCTATGAATTACAGTTATGTACCATGGCTGCATTGGAGGAAAATACTGTTAGGTTCATAATTTCTTCAACTCTTGCAGTCAGAAATACACAAACCTAGTATTACATACACATGTAGAAAATAGCTAAGTCTCTCAAATAACTGCACAAGAAGCTTCCCACTGCTTATACTGACATGAGTTTCAGGATATCTGGAGGACCCTGAACTTCCTACACTTTTTCACCAATGTGCACTCAAAAGTAAATGGATGCTCTCTTTGGATTTCCAGATGCTCAGATAATATGGTAGTTTAATACAGTTTCAACTAAATTAAATTTTTTCACTTCTCCCTATAAATGCCGTTGTTGAATGTTATGATCTGCTCCACCCAAGATAGGTAAAATAACCTTTGTATACCTATATTGGACTAAATTAATTTGTGATGTAAATACTTTAAAGCCCAAGATGAATTTAGCTCTTTACATAAAACATCTTAGAGTCATTCAAGAGAAGAGTTGCACTCCGAATAAACAGAACGTGTGATTATTATTGTGCTTTCCCTCTGCAAAGAATGGAATCTAAAAAAGCATATAGTTTAGTGAAAAGGTATTTCACAGTAGCTAAAGCAAAATTTCCACCTGTGTTCCACAAATTACATTAGTTAATCAGAATCAAACTTAACATTGTATTTCTCTGACAAAGGTCTCTGTGGCATATCACTGTTTAAGCATTTTAGTAAATACATACAATTTCCATTAGTAATCAGAACCATTCATTCATCTCATAAAGCATTAAATGATATTTTATGACAGCAGATGGCATCATTTAGTTGTTTTTAATTATGATGCTTGATCTGTTTACAGTACAGCATCATTTATTTTTGGAAGATTGGCAGATGTGATGTCAGCAAATAACATTCTGGCCCAATGAAAAGATATGATTTAAAAAAAAAAAATAGTGATTAAATCATCTCATTGCTTACCCTTCGTTTAACCTCACAAACCCCCGTACAAGAGATATTATTTATCTCAGTAACGCCTGACTTTCCTTGATACATCCTAATTTTCTGATCCCATAAGTGAGCCCCCTTGAAGCCACCAACTCATTACATTCATATCTTAACATGATCACTTTGAGTAAATCTGCTTTAAAGAAACATAGCAGATATGGCTGCATCTCAATGGTAATTTATGGTCTCCTTTTCCCATCTGTTCCCACTGGGATTATTAACCATTAGAACCATCAATCTAAGTTGCTTAAGAATTCTGTATTTAAACTGCCAGTTTGTAGCTAATTCTATTTAGAAATATTCATAAAATTTTTCCTGGTTATACAGGAGACAGAGGAAATCAGATGCTATTAAGACATGTTTTAAAATTTTGTAAACCCCAGTTTGAATAAAAACTTTAATCTTCACCCAAAAAAAAAAGGAAAAGCCTTGTGAAACTTTGGGAATTAAAAATGACACTGATGCAGATTTAAAGCAACAACTTCAATTCACATAATGTCACATAATTGCAAAAATTGACAAAAATGGTGAATGGTAGGAAACTGTCTCAATTCTTTGGATCCATTCATTGTTGAGATGGAATAACAGCTGTTATAAAAATAGGGATCTGGAAACTAAGCCTCACAAGTGGCTGAAAAACAAGATCTGTTATTCAATTTATCTTTTCGTACCTGACCAGGGAGATGTGAAAAAAGGCAAAGAGAAACACATTTTGTGTCTTTTTGATGTTATAAAACTTTGAAAAGGGGAGCTATTAAAAAACCAGAGATCTCTGCACAATCTCAAACTGTCTTGGAAGAAATGGGGATTTAGAGAAGGGAATGAAACTAGCTATTTTTCTTTGAAGAAGAATACCAAAAATATTATGATCTATCAAAGTGGCCCGCTGCTTCCCTCCCACTGGGTGCAGAAGGGAGCCGCAGGCTAGGGACCCAGGCGGAGCGCGTTGCCGCAGGCCTACAAGACCAGCGCAGGCTCCTTGCTGCAGCCAAAGAGACGAGAGCTCAGCACTCCCATCCCCCTGGCTGTAGCAGAGAGCACAGCAAAGTGCTCTACCTGGGTCATAGGTGCTGAGATCTCTGCTGGAGCCAGAGGGAGGGGAGCACTTATCTCCCATCCCCCTGGCTGCAAAAGGGAGCCACTGCCTAGGGACCATGGTGGAGTGCATGGGGCTACAGGACGCATGCGGTTTCCCTGCTGCAGCCAGGGGGACAGGAGATCAGCGAGGAGGGAAGCAGCCTCCTCACTCAACTCCTTCCATCTGGCTGCATGGGAAGGGGAGGGGAATAGCTGCTGATGGGTAGTGGTGGCCCTTCAGGGTTGCAAAAGTGATATCTGTGGCCCTTCAGCGAAAAGGTTGGGAACCACTGATCTATCACATGGTGATTCTAATGTGCCCATCACTGTAGTTTCCAGCATCTCTTTCTATTCGTAACAAATTATTATATTTTTCTAGAGGGTTGTGTTACATTTCCTGCATATTTACATAATGAAATGAATAAATAAAGTGGTGGGTGCTTTCAGCATACGATTGTTTTCAGGTAGCCCTATGGGAACCTGCAAGATTTTTAAGAGTTCTGAGACAATAACCTTTGGTAGCATTGGTGTTGCATTTCAAGACTCCTCCCGGAAATTTCTGAATGTCTGGCTATTTGGTTTGGCGTTGGTGACTCTTAGGTCAGGTCTATACTACAATCCTCTATCGATATAACCATGTCACTCAGTGGTGTGAAAAATCTACACTCCCGAATGATGTAGTTATACCAGCTCCAGCACCTGTGTAGACAACGTTATGTTGACAGGAGAGCTTTTCCCATCAACAGAGCCAATGCTTCTCAAGGAGAGGAAATAATTATACCGATGGAGAAGCACTCCCGCCAGCATAGTAGCATCTTTACTAAAGCACTGCAGCACTACAGCTGATACGTGTACGTGAAGACAAGCCCTTAATCCTTGCTCAACAGGAATAGTTGAGATATTATTGAAAATTTCAGCCTTCTTCAGCCTGCGTGCGAACAACTTGCCTGCCTTTCTTTCCTGGCTCTGAATAATTCTACTTTCAACTCAAGAGCAAATTTTCTATCCTACAAACTGATCCTACAAACAGATAGGCCGTTGCGGATTCTACCACCGATATGGAATCCCACTTAAATTAATAATGCTGCCTGGATGAGTGAGGATTCACACTGGTACACCTGTTTGCAGCAGAGGAGCCTTCATAAATTCAAATTTATGGTGAATTAGATTCTGCTCTGTAGATTTTAATTTGTGTTTTTCAAATGTGTTGCCACTCAGATCTTCAATCTCTTATTCCAGTAACTGAATTCTTTGGTCTTGTTCCCCTCTTCTCCGCACCCCACCCAGAAATGAAAAGAGACTGATAATTTTTCTCCAGTGTAGGCCTTGAATACCTCCCATATCATGGCCCAAGAACAGTCAGAATATAAACTGTGTTTGGTACTCTGATACCATTTGCATATACACAAGTGAAGGCGCTAGTTACTTGGTATGTATTTAATAGCAGCTGTATTCATTGACATACATGTCTTCTGCCTCTTATATGAGATTTTTAATAAAGATTTAATTAAGAAAATCAACGAAGTAAAATAGCTTAGTTACACATGTTCTGGATTTCAGCAGGCGCATGAAAAGGACTAAAAAGAGAGTATCAAAAACAAACACTTGGATTAAGAAAAAGGTTACAAAAACTTTTGGCTTAATTTCTCCCCCTTCTCCCTTACTGTACAAATCAGCATGCTAGCTTGAAGTTCACTGCAAAGTATTCATCCTTTATCTACTTGCAGCTGGACAGGAAATGTGCTTTTTCAGCTACTTTCAGAGCATGCTGTTATACTTCTGAAAGACAAGCTCGAAAGTTGGGGGGGGGGGGGGGGGGGGGGGGGGGAAGAAAAGAAAAGAAAAGAAAAGAAAAAGAACTAAATCTCTAGCACGTTTTATAGCCACACTAAATTACAGAACTCCCTTCATTTCTTTTTCCTGTTCATGTAGGACATTTTAAAAAGAGATTCAGTACTTTCTAAGTATTTCTTAGTCTGAGCACATACTCAGATTTTTTCCCTAAACTGGCAGAAATGGGACGTGAATTCCCCTATTTATCCAAAACTGAATAAATGGTACTACCAGCTTCCCCACACTGTTATACCTACACATGCCTGAACCCAAAACTGGAGGGACCACTTCTAAAGTACAAGGTAGTGTGCATATCCATTTAAATCATGTATTTTCTGCTGAATCAAGTTTAATGTGGCTACTGCTCCAAAAAGTAATAGACAAAGATTATAAACTTAACTCGTACAGGTTGCTGAACAGCCAGCCATCAGAGGTCATCTGCATTGGGTATCACAATGTCTAGATAGGCATAGACAAATAAATCTCTTAGATGCTTTGGAAAATTTTATTTTTGTCTCTCAGGGTATGTCTACGCTGCCGGGGCTGTGTCGGGCTCCATGGATTGATGCAGCGGGATCGATTGAGCAGGCAGTGGAGACCCGCACAATCGATCCCAGAAGTGCTTTCTGGCCAATGCAGTAAATCCACTCCCCCCAAAAAGGGTAATGCTGCGTCAGCTGGACGGTGTTTCCTGTCGACGCAGCCCAGTAGAGACGCTGTGGTAAGGGAACGTTAGTAAGTCGACAGGAGATACGCAAGATTCAGTACATCACTTGCGTATCTCCCGTCCATGACACCGGCGGTGTAGACCAGGCCCTAGTCCCACTGACTTTCATTGAGACTTGTGCCTATGACACACTCTTGCCAGAGTCTTCAAGTTCTTTTGGCTGGTTTATGGGGTGGCACTTGCATCAGCTCTAGCGAAAGTTATTTTCTACTCACTGCTTCTAGCACTTTGCTACAGTGATGTGATGCAAAACTGAGGGAACTACCTCCTCTTTTCTCCCTTCTGCCTGCTTTTAGACCTAGTGTGGGAAAACGTGGAATGTCTTAGTACATGCCAGAATTCCCACCGAAAACAGACTCACTGACATTAACAATACATACACACCAAACTAAAGAGTCTGAGAACCTATTGGCTGGAGCCAACTTCCAGTTAAGCAAATCAGAATAGAAAAGATGCTAAGCATAATCATATGCTTCTATTAACTACACCTGTGCAGCTTCCAAGACTAAGGTCCCAATTTCCAGGACTGAACTTGTCTAGAGAAGTGCTTTAGAACTTTTGGTAAAAACAAAAGGCTGTAACACCTGTTTTAAAGCAACTTTTCTCATTCTAAATCCCTAGAAATGCCACCTTCAGGATATTTGCATGCAAAACATATTGCTGTACTTGCCACTTGCTTTGTGACTGAGAGCTATAGATTAATAAATATTCTTATTGCTTACACAAACCAATGGCATTTAAAATTCTTAGTAAACATATTACACGGCTATTTACAATAGATGGGGTTACTGTTTGCTTTTTACCATGGATGGTGCATACACAGTACTTTTTATGAAATGTTACTAGCTCCAAGCACCAAAACCTGAAGGATACTGTTACATGAAAACTAACCCTGAAATCTAAACTTTAAAAAAGATTAAAACAAAAAACAAACAAACAAAAGCATTACCTAATTCTCATCTTTTTAATGATAGTCTGGGAATTTAAAGTTTTTTTTTATTGGGAGTAGATGCTATATTATGTTACAAAAAAGTAATGTTTGAAAACAAAAACACACGAACATTTTCTCAGCCATCCTATATATTTTATACTGTTCAATATTTGTCATGTAAATGTACACAGCTTTCTTACTTTCAAATTTTTCTGATGTTCTTAACCTTATTTGATGTTAATTTCACTGAGTATTATAACCATATGAAGCTGAATATTTAATGTGGAATATTTTCTATTAGCAGTAAAAAAAAAAACCACTTAAAAATGTAATTAACCACCCTTCGGTGTACTAATGTCCCAGGGCCAGATTATGATCTGCTACATCCCTGTAAATCCAGAGTAAATCCAATTTAAATTGATTTAATCTAGATTTAACTGGGTTTAACAGGGATCAGAATCAGGCCCCAAAATTAAGTATTTAACACATAACGGTTTCTGGTCCATTTGTCTATATTTTGTTTCCAGAAGTTGATCCATGTTTGTAAAACTATTTGGAATACCTTGAGAAAGAAAGCTGTTATTCAGTACACATATTCCCAATTCCAGCAATCATTACTGTTGCTACAAACTGTGAAAATATAAACAAGTGAATCTCTTTTAGTATGTTTTTAAAAGTGGAACAGTACAACCAACTTTGGGTAGATATTTAAATACCAAAACCATGGGCAGTAGGTATCTGTCAGCTATGCTTTCTTTCTCCATTCTCGCCTCACTTATTTAAAATGTTTATGCAACTCCAATCTTCAGTCTGTTCCAGTTCCTCTTCTCAAACATCAAAAGGGCATGCTGGATTATGTGTTGTATCTGATATTTTCTCATTAAAATTTTAATAATGACAACTCTAGTGTTTAGAAAAGTGATAAAAACGGCTCACCATGACTAGTGAGACTAGCACCAGGTTTGTGTATACATAACTCTTCTTCGTATACATAATATTCTATGTATAGAATTAGCTTTAAACTATTTGCACAATGAAGTTTATTTGAAATATATTATTCTGAGTTACTTAGAAATTATGGCACATTCACACTCAGAAAATCAGGCCTCTTTAAAGTTGTCTGAAGTTGAGCACTCAAAAATGGAGGTACGTCACTTTTGAAAAACTTAGCCTAAATACATACCACCTATGTATTTACTCTAGAGAGTAAAGAAAGAGCATGGCTATGGTACCACACCGTAAGGGTCCACCATCTGGTTTCCTGTGTGCCTGTTGAATTCTACGGCTAGTGTGGAAGGGTTGGGCAGCTTAGCTTCAATGCAACCCTTGTGCTGCTAAGCCATTGGGTCTAGATTCCACACACAGTGGCATCTTGTACTTTTTCTTCCCCACTGTGCACCCACATAAGGTCAACCTTGCCCTTAGGGAATACCGTGTATGCTACTTTCACTTAAAGGAAATGATACTATCAGTGGCAGGACAAGCACAACAACTCATTTGTTCTCCTTCCATGCTTTATGCACCACTAAACCTCAGGGCCTTCTCAATAAAGCTTCTTAATTGACTGGAGGGCTTGATGATGAGTGATGGGAAGAACTCCCTGCAAGGACTAAACTGTCTTTGTTCAGGCTCACTGCTCTTATTGTCAATGGCAAGGTTCCTGATCTTTGTGCACTTACCCTAAAACAGTGATTTGACTCTAAAAAATCCAGACACATTCAAAAAGGAGCTCCAATGGCCGCGGGAGGGAATTATGAGCAATTCCCAGCAGGTATAGCCTCTTTTGGATAAAAGCTTGAATTCTTTGGGTAGAAGTAAGTACCATACATTGGCACCCAATAAATACTAAATGACAAAGAAGATTGAAGGTATAGGGAAAGGAACTGTTCAAGGGCCCAATGCCATTATACTGTAGCTGAGTGCACTGCAGAATGCAAGGCCTTGAAAAGTCATATTAACAATGCAGAAAGCAAGCTTAGATTAAGGAATATCAGTTGAGTTGGAGAAACTAAAAAAATCTTTTCTGAGTAGATTTTGAGGGTCTGGAGAATACATAGTTTTGCTTTTCATTTAAAAAAATACATTTCTGCTTTTTGTGTAGGTATTAGATGCCAGTTAGGGGGTAACTTCTCAGCTTTTCTGGACTGAAAACATGTCTTCCACGTCTATTTTGAAGGCCAAGTGAGTAGCATAATATTTAGCATTTTCTTTATCTCCAAAGCACTAAAAAGGAATCACCATTTAATACACTGACCCTACCTACACACACCTGTGATGTAGCTAACTATTATTACCCCCAGTTTACAGGTGAGGAAACTGAGGTAGAGAGGTTTAGTAACTTGTTCTGTGCTGTAAAAGGAGTCAATGTCAGAGCCAGGACTAGCAGTCAGGAACCCACGACTACCTGTCCTACGCTCAGACCACATCTGTTTCTCACTGCATACATGTGAATGTGTTTTTCCGGGTTCAAGACTACATTCCTATTCTGCTCCAAATGCTTTTAAGCAACTTTTCAGGCTTGTTAGAGTGGGCCACAATATGCTATGGTTTTGTGTCGGTTTTTCATGTGAAGCTCAGCGTCTATTTACATGCCCACATGACTAGGATGCTTTCCCCCTTGGCTGCTTAGAAATGGACTGATGTTAGTAATCTCTACTATAAACAGAACAACATATTTCTTTGAAGGCTCAGATGCTCAGGAAGCCCTTCACTGTTTGTGGTTCAATCTGTTTCCTCTTGAGATTTAGTCTAATATGCTGACTTCCTTGTTATAAATATGGTTGCATATGGAGTTTGATATTTTCATTTAGCCCTACTAATATTGGTGGGGGTGTCTCCTTTCATGAACATGGAGTATATCAGTGGGCAAGTCATGAGTTGATTAGTGTATACGCACAATGCAAGAAAACAGGAGATGATCTAAATGGGAATGGCCAGAAATAACAAGGTTTTGATTTTTTATTCTATTTGGTTTATAAAAGAAGTCACTAAGAAACTGGGGTGACCTCCAGGCCCAATTGAAGTCAATCGGAGTTTTGCCATTGACGTTAATGGGGGCAGGATATTATTGCTGGTGTTTCTAAATCATTTCTGGCTTGGTATGCACATCTCTGAAATGTATGCCACTACGTATGTATTCCTTTCTACTCTAACTAAACAAGGATCTCAGGGAATTACTCCAGTGAAAAAAAATTGATTCCAATATTGTTTGAAAGAAGTAAAAGAAGCTTGGAGAAATGTAAAATATCTGTGTGTTGGATATATGAGGGAGGCCAGAGAAAGAGAAATATCAAAAGCAGACAGAAGAAGAGATTAAATAGGGAAAATATAAAAGATAGGAGATGGAGGCAGAGCAGAGAATGGACTTGAGGTGTTAGCAGTGGAGAGAGAGAAAAAATAGAATGCATCAGAGAATGAGAAAGGAGAGTAGCAAAATAAAGCAGGATAAGATGAAGAAAAGGAGAGGAAACAAATAGGGGTGTAACTTTAAAAAATAAGGAAGTGCTTCCACATAAGCAAATGACAACATAATATACAAACATCCATCCAAACGAGCCAAAATTATATAAATATGCTTCCTTTGGCTTGCTGATGGGAATTTAAAAGTCTCTGGCAATATCTAACTGTATAACAGCCTATGGGTCATAACTACCAGCTGGTAGATGTTAGAGCAGCCCTGAAGCTGATAAAACTTCCACCGGGGGTTGAATTGGCCTCTGGCTGACTCCAGGGCCAGAGAAGTGCAAGGGTGGTGTACTTTGAATTCTCCCCCTACTTCCATTTAGGTAATGTGCAGGAGAAATCTTTCACTTCCGTGTTGTTTGTTATGGCTTTGAACTACACTCTGTGTGTGCTGGATCTCAAGGAGATATAAAAGACATGCTTTTACATACAAAAACATGAAATAGTGTCCTCACTGAAATTACACTCACGGGTTGTTGATTATATCGGGTGAGATATCTTTATCCTCAAATTCAACAGGCCCTATTAGTGAAGTAAGGTACTATTCAATGTGAGCAACGGCATCGGAATCTAGCCCACCGTAAATCCATGAAGATCAAAAAGGATGCAGATCACAGGATGCAGATTACAAATGCCTATTCTGGGGTAATTCTTGGAAGCGTCTTCTCTGTGTCCTATCCCACCCCGATTGTTTGTTTTGTTTTACTCTCTAGTAGGTACAAGCATGTTCTCGGTGTAAAAAGAGTTCCTTTGAATGGTCTGAAAGCTTAATTAGGGAGGAAGGCAGTTCATCCAATTCTTTTATTGAACACATCGCCGAAAACAGAGGTAATTTTAGTACTAAGTTGTAATGTTCCACTGGTAATTAACACTTGATAGAAGATGGACCAAATTCTATGTCGATTACATTGATATGTTGTTATCAAGATAACATCATTGAAGATAAATGGAATTATTACAGATTTACACCATTGTAACTGAGAACATAATTAATTGTTGTTTATACTGCAGAGGTACCCTTCTGTGTATGAACACTGCAATAAAAAAAATAAAAAAAACAGAGGCACCAAATCTTAAAGCCCAGGTCAGCTGACTAAAGACTCACAGGGATCAGGCTGTGGGGCTAAACAATTGCAGTACAGACGTTCAGGCTCAGTCCAGAGCCAAGGGTTTCAGAGCCCAGGCCCCAGCCCCAACCCAAGCATCAATCCTGCAATTTTATAACCCTGAAGCCTGAGTCAGCTGACCCAAGCCAGGCGTGGCTGTATTGAAGTCTTTTATTGCAGAGTAGACATATCCAAAACATTCTAGGAAGCAAACACAGAAAAAGTCTCAGTCCCTTGCTTCGAAAAGCATAGGGGTCTAGACCTAACCATTAGTAGGAGATTCTGAGAAAAAAAAAGAAAATAAAATCAGAGCGTGCATCTATCTGATTTCCAATCAATACTAGTAATAGTTCTGGAGCACCTGAACGTTTATTTGAAATAAGAGGTAAGTTCAAAGGCGGAACAATTTCCATTTCTGCAACAGTACAAAACACAGTGACAGAAATCATCTGGTGCATTAATCTTAACATTCCTGACAAGTGACTCAGGACTGCAGGAGAAAACATTCCCACTATCTGATCAGAGAGACGTCATGTTTCCCATACAGAATGGCTAACAACAACAGCACTAGCTGCACAGTTTTACCATTCTCACTCTCTTGGTGCATCTGTTTGCAGATCTCCAGCTGTTCAGAATCCCAAACAGCTATGTAAAATAGTGTTTCATTTACCAGTACAATTAAAGTAGTCCACAGACAAATAATTATTATAAGCCAGAGAATTCATAAACAATTGTTTAATGATTTATAATCATGATAATCCTGAGTAAAAGCTTTTTAGAGCCACACACAGCAGCAAAGTAACAGAGAAACTAATTTTTCCATAGCAATATTTGTTTAGACACTGAACATCCATAAATATATGTTACATTGGAGCAGAGCTTGAAAAATCCAGTCAGCAATAAAGAACAGGAAATTTCCTTAGTGAGCTGGGGGGAATGGGGAAGGTCAAGAAGCCATAAATTTCTACAGCACTTGAGCTTTCACAATTACTTGCATAAATGCTAAGTATTTTTTTAATTAATGCTAAATTTTTAGAGTTGCTGAACATATGCAACTCTTATTAACTTTAATGGAAGTTGAAGGTGGGTAGCAACTGTGAAAATAAATAGGCCTTATAAATACAAATGTAAGTTTAACATATGAACCAATGCAATACTACTTTCACCAGGTGCTTTCCCCAGTGAAACTGACAAAACTGGATCTGATTTCACAGCAGCTAGTCACACCTCTATGGGCAGCTGTGAAATTGACAAGAATCATAGGGATTTCATGCTATTGTAGTCATAGTAGAGGGTGGGACTGGAACTATACAGGGCTCCTAGGAGATCAAAATTAGAAGCTGAGGGTGGGTTAAATGGTCAGAGACTCTCCCCCAAGACATTGCAGCAGAGAAAGAGAGGAGCAAAAACAGTCAAAAGGCTGTGGAATGGCAGGTAGGATGGCACCTGTGTACGGCACTGTCTCAGTCTCAGTCCTGACTCTGCCACTAACTTCCTGTTGCCCATTCTGTAAAATGGGGATATCATTTCCCTACTTCACAGGAGCATTGTGAGGGTAAATCCACTGATGTCTGAGGTGCAGTCAGATACTATAGTCAAAGGCTTCTAAGCAAATAGTAAGGGAACAACCAAATTACAAAGCATGTTCCCTTTAACAACCAGTGTAATTTACACTAGAAGAACCTGAAGAAGGATTACATATGATAGGTGCACTCAGGTAACTTCCTGGGAGTGTTTGGGAGAGCCAGAGAGCATCTACAATAGTTAAAGTAAGATCTAAAAGGTCTCCATTACTTTTCCTGTAAACCAGCTTTCCTCTTACCATCTAGCTCCTCCTGGTACTTGCAGTATTTACGATTATTATGTATTATTTGTATTATAGAAGCAGATAGGGGCCACTAGTCTTGACTGGGGCCCCATTGTGAAGGGCACTGTACCTACACGCAGGCTGAAATCCTGGCACTCCTGAAGTCAGTTATAAATCTTCCCTTCACTTCAGCAGGACCAGGATTTCACTTTAAGACAGTGTCTGCCCCAAGGAGTTTACAATCGCAGAACAGAACACATAGGTGTAGTACACAATGGAAAGGTTACAGAGGGAGTGGGAAAAAGGGTTACAGCAATACACACACACATGGTTACATAGACTAGCAACATGCAAAACTTGCAGTAGTACATTTGTTTAAGTTAATAAGAGAACAGAACTACTGCAATTGCCATAAAATAGTTTAGTGTTTAATGTGGGTCTAGAAAAGGGACTTGTGATTCTGTGATGTGATTTGAAGGAGGGCAGGCTACTAGCACTAGCAAAATAATTTGGGGATGCATACCAACAATGAGGGGCAGCATGGAAGAAGGTCCCAAAATGCCATTGGGAAAAGCAGACAAATATGTGATGGCAACCTTCATCATGGGTAAATCAGAGGAGACATGTCACCAAGCAGTCAGAAATAGGTAGGGAGATGCTAAATTAAGAAGGGAATTGAAGATAAGGTTAGTTTTCTAAACTTCAGATTGCAATTTAGTCACCTTAAAATATTCCACCATGCCATTATTTGGGTGAATGGCTCGGTTCTGTTTTGGTTTTATTCTTCTGAAACGATGATCTTCAATTCAGAATGATTTCCTCTATTTTATATACATGGTTGGCATTTACAATTCTGGTTATTCCCAGCATGTTTTTCCACTTTATTGCATTCTGTGCCTGAATGGAATTTGTCATTTTGATCCAAACAGGATTTCTTCACAATCAGTCTTTTTAGTACCAATTTTAACCATGAACCAACCTCTCTCTACATCATGTAATCTACTGAGATTACCAGATAAGGATGAATTTTTATTACTAACAATTTTAGTTGCACACAAATAAGACAAATTATCAAGACTAAAAAATGTAAGGATCATAGAGCCAGTTCTTTCTACTATCAACCTTAATTTTCTCTTTTGTAAGTGTCTAAGCATCTTGCCACTTTAAACTGCAACAGAACAGAAATGTTTACAAGGATATAGTGTTCTTTAATTGTTTTGTTTCACTCTCTCTCTCTTTGCCACCACACATCATGCCAACAATTCCATTCCTCAGTTCTGCTAAGAATTTACATTCAGAAATCAAGACTGGCCAAACTGAAAACACAACTCCAAGATGTGAAACATTTTGTTATTCCAAGGAGAATCACACAGCTCTCTCGTGCCCGTTTCTCACACTACAGCTAATGACCTAAGACAAAAGGATGAAATTTGAACAACTAACTTTTTCATTTATCTTCTATCTGTCATTCTGGTTCAATAAGCCTTTCATCTTTTTTTTTTTTTTTTTGGTTGTTGTTGAGTTTGGCACAGGAAAAGATGAAGTATCCCCGAGCCCTGGCTTATTAGAAGCTTTCAAAGAAAACAAGAAAGCTGCCTTAAAAACAAATGATGTCTCTGAAGCGAATGGACATTTAAATGAAAAGGAAATGCAGGTTACCATCTGGTATTCATGTTAATATTCTCCCTGTAAACAGGTAAAAAGGAGAGACAACATTATAAAGTACATCTACATTAATTAGACTACGTAGTTGTCAAGGTGATTTTCAAAAAGGTTAATTATTGCCTGTTATATATACATAAATTATATATATGAAAAAGCTAGTTGAGTATGTGTGTGTACATGAATTTGTTATGACGGAGTTATTCCCAGCTAGAATGCCACCAATAAAGTTTTGTCTCATGTTGTTCTAACAAAATTAAGGAAGATGAGGAGCAGAAACACTCATTTGCTCCTCCTTATGTTGTCTGGGTGCCAAACAATTCCACTGAAAAGAGAGCAGAAAGAGAGGCTATTGTGCTCACTTTATTCATTCTACTGATGCTTTTCATTCTCAGATCCACAAACAGAAAAAAAAAACCACTGTTTCACTGATACCTGGAATAAGATAAGCCCTTACATAGAGGAAAGAAAACCAAAATTTCAGCACAAAGGAAATTTTGACTTTTACATCACATCAATTCCAAGGGACAAAAAGTAAAACCTATCTAACAAAATAAAGTGGTATTTATCCCTGATGTATAAGCTGCAACTATTTTGTATTTTTCATTGCCTATCTTTTGCACTGCCCACTAATCCATCCTACCCAGAGCTAAAATTAACCTTCCAAACCTCTGAACAACTTTCATATACTGGGCAGACATGGAGACAGAGTCCTGGTGGGGAAGGTCCTAGGCATCAGCAGCGGCCCAAATGTTCAAGCAGCTCTATTTAGGGGTAGCCTGCTTGCCCCAATTCGGGGAAGGCACTAGAAAAGGTGAACTAAAAAAAGCTCCCTTCCAACTTTTTCTTTCCTGGCTTTAAGTTAATCATTACTTGTTGGAATGTTCATACTGTGTTAATAGGACTTGAATTGAAAGACCATAGACTTTGGAAAACAGCCATAATTGATAAAGAACTACAGCAACCGAGCATTGATATTGCAGCCATCAATGAGACAAGACTTTCAGAAACTGGATCATTAGATAAAATAAACTACCACTTCTGCTGGTCTGGGAAACCTGAAAATGAACCACGGATACATGGTGTCAGATTTGCTGTGAAGAAGTCTGTCCTTAGTGCATGTTCCTCCTCAGTACTTATTATTGAGAGGATCATGCGGTTGGATGTAAATATGAACTCGGGAACCCTGAGTTCTCTGTCCATCTATGGACCAACACGTGACTACTCTAAACAGCAAAAAGATGAGTTCTATTCTCATTTGGAACAAATCATCAAGAATGTCAATAATGAAGCTCTCAAAAACGTGGATCACTTCTGCTATCTTGGCTACCTTTAACCAGCTCACCTCACTTAACCTTGATACAGAACTTGACGCAAGAATTGGCAAAGCCTCTGTCACCTTTGGCAAACTTACCTCACGTCTCGAACAATAAGCTGCTAACCCCTGAATACAAAGGTTTCTGTTTATCAGGCTTGTGTCCTCAGTATCCTCCTTTACAGCTGTGAAAACTGGGTCACGTACTCCAAGCAGTAGCGGAGATTGAATAGTTTCCATCTTTGCTGTCTCAGAAAACTCCTTACAGTGACTTGGGACCAACAGATAACTAACAATGAGATCCTTGAGAGAACTGGCCTACAGTCTATGTAGACTATGCTCAATGCTCGCAGGCTTCGCTGGCTGGGACACGTGAAGCGCACGCCGCAAGATCATCTGCCGAAGGGTGTACTCTATGGCCAACTCAAGAACTATCTGCGGCACAGAGGAAGGCCAAAGCTCCAATACAGCGACACAGTCAAGCAGGACTCAAGAAATTCAGCATTCCCATTGACAACTGGGTGAGCACTGCCCACAACCACTCAGTCTGGCAAAGTTGGGTCAAGACTGGTGCAGTCATCGCAGAGACTCAGAGAGCTCAGGCTGAAGCCCATAGGCGAGCCAGGAAGCAGAGTGTGCTCTAACCTCCATCGAGCAAGTGGACCTATAGCCACTGTGCAAAGGTCTGCCACTCGCGCATTGGGATCTTCTCCCACACTACTGCCAAGCACCACTGACTGACTTTGTCATGTTTCCTTTCATCTGTCAAGATGTTGGATGGCCAAATATATATAAAAGCTGCAACTATTTTGTATTTTTCATTGCCTATCCTGTGTACTACCCACTAATCCATCCTATCCAGAGCTACTATTAACTTTCCAAACCTCTGAATAACTTTCATATATTGGGCAGATATAGAGATAGATCAGATAGAACCTACCACAAAAATATTTACTTCTTTCACCAAAACATCACGCTGCTCAGTTATTCAGAAAGAACAATATTCAGTCCTGGGCAAGTAGCAATTTAAAGTCAGACTGTAGATAACCCATCAAGGCAGAAACAAACTGTACATCACTATAATATCTGGAGTTCCCACTTTTCTAATTGTCTAATCTAAAGAATCTGTACCGTATTCTGGTAGTTGGCAAAGATACATGAACTTCAAGTCATCCTAATGTATCATATAGAAGAACTGCTATACATAATTTATGGAGATTTTTAAAATATACCTTTTCCTATCCCTTCAAGTTCTTTTCATAGAAAATATAGCAACATAGCTTTCACTGACTGAAGAAAATGAAAAAAAATGATGCCAAATATTTTCATCATTTAATTTTAAAATAGGGGAAACTTTAGGCACTGAAAATGTATATGATCTGCCCACAAAAAGTCTATCACACTGCCAGAAAGAGAACTCTGGTCTCCTTACACTTCACCCGGGCTTCACCGCAAGACCCTTAGCCTTGATCTGAAGTAGTAAAACTTTGTATATTTTTTTCACTCTGAATTTAATTTTAAATTAACAGCTGTCAAGATGTTATTTTGGAAAAAGCTACTTTTTCAATAAACCGTTTATTGACTGAATTGGAGTTTTGAGAACTTTAAATATTAAATAGCTGGCAGAGATATAGGGCTAGTCCTTCAGATATGAACTATTTTTCATGTTCTCTTCAATCACAGCATATCCAATATATTTGCACTGTGCATGTTCCTATAATAGTAAAGTAGCACAAACTGGGGGTGAAATGTTGACTACATTGATGTCAATGGGACTTTTGATATTGATCTCAACAGGGCCAAGATTTCACTCTTAAGATTCCTATCATACTCCAGATCACTTCTATTTTAGATTCAAAATGACCAACATGACTACTTTCATGCAACATTAATTATATCATCCTCATCCTTTATCATTTTCATTGGCTTCCTAGCCATCTCTTTGACTCGATTCCAGATTGCCTTCCTGCTTTTCAAACTCCTCCAGTGACTCAGAGAACCTTGACCCTAAACATACTTGCTCCAGAGCTTGCTTACTGTGCTATCCTGGTCTTCTCTGTCATCTCCCAGTGATTCACTTGGACTACACCACTGATCTAGAACTTTTTGCCTTTCTCCCTCATCCTTTCTTAATTCAATCCAAGCTGTTTGCCTGAATGCCTCCTACGTGTCCTTTTCCCACACCAACATCTATGCCTTCCCTTTCCCTGGAAGTCCCTTCCTGACCCTGATTCTGTCTGTCATGCCTTCTCCCACATACCATGTGGGCCCTTATTAAAACCCACTTGAAGGATTCTTAAAGACTATAGCTTCTAATCTATAGAAAAAAACCGTGGCTAGTTTCAAGATGCATGCATTGCCTCCCAATTGACTTTTTACACCATTCATGCAGTGTACATTTACATTCACTTTTAGGTCACTGTATACTGCCAGAGCAGCAAGTGCTGCCAGAGCAGTGTAAAGGAACCTTAGAGTAAATGAGGATCAGACCCTTTATGTATATTGTAAAATGCCACTCACCTATGGCACCACATAAGCAAATATATAAATAAACATTAATAATAATAATCTTCCCCTCTGAGCCGGATTACCTTCCTCCCTCCCCATCTCACATGAAAACCTTGTTTTCAATTTACCTTACAGCACCGTTCTTTCTCTTTGTGAAATATATATTTTTACTTTGTAAGAAGGAGGCTGCAGAATACTCTTTGTCCTGTACTAAATGACAATTTATATTTACTTTACATTACTAAGGGGGGCGTAACTATTTCTCTCTTTCTAAGATTCTCCTTTAAGTTATGTTTTTAAAAGGTAGACGATGCTACAAGAACAATCAATTAGTTTGAATGCAAACACACTGAACAATGAGGGGCAGAGAGATGCCACTAGATGCAGTTTCTGTGCTCCCAGTTATTGCAAAGGCAGCTATATGGGCCTAAAGAACTTTTAATAGAAAAACATTATTACTAATTTTTATTATAAAGCAGGCATTTCCACATGCAGCAATCAGCCTCAGTCTGTCTTTGTAAAGGAGATAATAGCCTTCTTAGCAAGGAGATGTGAACAGAGCAAAAATGAGATTTCTCAAGGAACAAAAGCTCAATCTTGTAACGAGCTCAGTGCCTGAAGGCCCTAAGGTCCTTGGGTGCTAAGCATCCAGCAAGAGTTCTGTGTACCTACCAGGATCAAGCCCCAAAATAACTTTCTTTTAGTGCCAACATTTTTAGTGTAATACTGTCTATTTGATTATGTATTTTCTGGGAAGTGAATGCGATGTTGTGTCTTTGAATAAATCTTGTACCTTTCCAGTTCAAATAAACCTTTTTAGCCATAAGCCTCCAAGCTCACTTTTCATGAATAAAACGTGAATTTACAGTAAAGCCAACTTGAACATCATAAATAATTGATTACAGTTAAATAAACTCCTCAGAATGTAAAGCTCAGAATTATATGGAGATTACCCCATCTCACATTGGGACCATGTCATCCTCAAATAGAGCCGACCACAGCTGGTAATCCCTATCATTTTAAGAGACAAATGAGAAAATTCCAAGGGAATGACTAATATAAATATTTTGCATTTTATAACCATAGGGATGAATATAACAAAGACTTACACTCTGGTTTGGTGTATTATCCTTGTAAAAATTACTCTGAAAATGTATAAAATTAATTCATCAAAAGGAACATTTTGGGTTAGATTAACAAGAGGGACATTGGGACAAAGAGAGAGAGTGTGCGTTAATGACTGGTGGTTAGGGCACTTACCTGGGAAATGGGAAACCTAAGTTCAAGTCCATGACTCAATGACTATTTAAATCTTATATACAAAGTGGAACAGTTTCAACAGGAGAGATTGAGAGCCATCTGCCCTAGAATAGCCCAATGGTTAGGACACTCATCTTGAAAGTGGAAGACCTGGGTTCCAGTTCCTGGTCCAAATCAGATAGAGAGGGATGATGTGAACCTGGATATCTCACATCCTATGTGAGTGCTCTAACTACTGGGCTACTAGGTGTAAAAGGACCAGCACTGTCATCTTTTGTATGGGTTATAGTATACTCTGAACACACCTACCAGATTGGGCCCTGCCAATGAGGTAGGTGAGGAAATGACCAATTTATGAATCCTGTTGGCATTGAGCTTCTCGGCACTGTCAGGATTTAGGTGGCTTTCTACATTTCTGCCAACAGAAATGAAGGTTCTGAGGGACTTTAGGTGCCTAAAGGGGAGACAACAGTTGAAGCAGGGCTTTTGTAAATGTCAGTGGCGCCTAAAAGTTGGAATTAGGTTCCATTACTGACATACAACCAAATTTTTCACAAGAAATCTTATTTTGAGCTGTGAGCACTTAGCATCTCAAGTTGACACACAAAAATGGAAGCACACACAATTCATGAACACGGCTGAAAACTTTGGCTAAATAAACCGGTGGTTGTGCCTCAGCTTTCCTCGCAAACTGTATCAAAGATGAAAATGCTTCTTTTGAGCAAATGGAGCATTTTCAAACACCACCTCTCTTTCTCCCCCTCTTCAGTTCCTGCTTCCCATTTATGTTCACTTTCCATAACTATGAACTTGTCTTTTTCTACTGCTCCTCACATGTCTGTAAATATGCCTTCCACATCATTTCCATCACATATCACCTTTACCTATGCTGAAACCCTCTCTCCTTTTGAAGTTAACTACCGCAGCCACCACAAGGCCAAGCTCTCTAGCCTCCAGCATGTGCAGAATTATGCTTAATAGGAGGAAAACTCATCTGCAGGATGGAAGGAGATCAAGGGTTTATAAGGAACTGGATCATCAGGAAAGGTTTGCAAAAGAAGATTAGGCTGTGGTCTCTCTCAGTATGCTGGGAAAGCAGAATATCTGTGTAAGTATTTACTAACTCCAGGTCAGATACGATAGCATCTCCCGGGGCAGAATTTCTCTTGGGCTGGAAAGATTGTCAGAGGAGGATTTAAAGAGTGCAGACAGAACTTCCCCTTGGTGTTGGGAGCTGCCAAGACAGAGAAGAGGGCAGTAAGGATATGACCTCAGAATCTAAGCCTTAGGATTAGCTGAGCTTCTTAACATTCTGTACAAATGTAATTGTTTTCCTTGTGGTGTTGGCCTTTAATAAAACCAACTTTTTTCTCCACAAATCCATTGAATCATCATCCCAGTGCGTCTTGAGGCTGTGTCTGCATTTTCTGTGTGAGTTCTTGTTCTGTTGTAGCAGTTAGCTAGCAAACAGACTTATTTTCTACCATGGAGAAACAATCAATAACCAGGCCCACCGACAGGACGGAGTCAAGGGGGCAATTGCCATGGGGCTGGTGATTTTGAAAGGGTGAAGCATGGGTGGCGGGTGAAACTTCCCCTTGGAAGAGGTGGGGCAGGAAGCTAGCTTCCCCAAGGGGAAGCTTTACCCACTGCCCTTGGTTGTAAACCTCAGCCATCCCTTTCTAGGGGGCGCAGGCCCATTGACTGGTCTGCCCTCAGGCCAAGAATTGCTATCGGCAGACCTGTCAATAGCATTCTATATATTAGTGCACAGACAGGTTCCCTGAAGCATACACTGATACAATCCCCAATGGTTCACAGACAGAAATAATCAAAAAGGCAAATACATTCTTATCCCACAAGAAAGTTCAGTACAATAAGGACTCAATCCCCTAGGTAGATATATTTTCCAAAAGCACATAAGGGACCTAGTCTCCTAAGTCCTGTTTTCAAGAACTCCTAAGGTTCCTAAAGTGACTTTAGGTGCTTTTGAAAATTTTACCCTGTATGCACAGAATTCTTCTATGAAGCCAATGACAACTTTATGTGTGGAGTGGGCAGAGGGCTGGGCTCTAGCACCTATGCCAAAGAGAAGACAAAATAAATAAGTAAAATGGTAGGGTGAGAGAAGTTATTTCCTAGTTTCTAAGGAGATTTTACACAATGGATAGCAAAAAAAGAATCAGAGGCTGTAATATTAACTGATGCAGCTCAGAAGATTTTGCAACTAAAGTAGTACAGTAGTAGTTATTATCATAGACAACCACTAACACATTGTATCACTTTTAAAGTTAACTGAGGTGTCTGGGGTGAATTGCTATCACTTGCTTACAGCGTGAGGGAGTTTGGTCTGTGCCCATTGAGAGAAGGTCTCCCAAAGCTACTGGCTACAGGCTGCACAAGCGCTCCACTCCAGGCTATTGCAAGCCCCACTCTCTCCCATCGCAAGCTAGCGATTTAAACACACCACCATCCAGGTACATTGAGTGCCCAGTCCCTTGTCTTCTGGACACCCACAATGTAAACCAATCTGCTGCTTCCATAGAAGTAGTGCACCCGTTTGTGGACTTCACCTGAGTTCAATACTCTCCTTAGCACAGGAAACTTAGATGTGTCGATAGTAAAACCAAACTGAAGTTTATTTAGCAAAGATTGAGTTAAAGATTCAAATAAAAGGATTTGGAAACGTAAGTTTACAGGTAAAAGATAAACATAAATTGCAGCCTATAGTTATTAAGTTATTTTCCTGTTTAATAAGGTAATTCTCACTCAATGGTCAGTCTGAGCAGCGCTTGTCCAATCCAGAGAGCTTGGATCCATATTTCATGAGACACATTGGCAGAGTGTCCCCTCCATAATGGATAACATTTGCACTTTTCCTTCTCTGATATAGTCCCAGAACTGCCCCATCCTTCATCTGTTAAGTTGGACATGATCTATGTCAAGGCAATTTGTGGCCAGAAAGCACCACCAGTTTGTTCACTAATCTGTAATGTTGATATTTAAATAGTGAGCTGAAATGTAACATTTGTATTTCAAAGCCTTGTTCTTTTGGAAATAAATCTCATTCTCAGGAAAATGTAGCTGCATATTTATAAGCACTAACATGTCACTTGGGAGTTTCTCTATTTTATTCTTCATCTCTTTAATACAGTGAAGGACAGTTGCCGTAGACGGAGAAGATGGACCAAATTTTATTCCAGATCGGTTGATGAAAATCTGGGATAAAACCTATGTGTTTACTCTGAATTTTCACCAGCATAATGTCGGAGATCCCTTGGAGTTCAAGGATGATTGTCTGCCAATAAAATGATAGCCAGTTGTTGCTGGTGGATCCGCAGGTGACTGATGAGACCTACCTGGGATACACAGACCTTGCCATAGTTGGGGCAGATATTTCCCAACGGAAGGAGAGCATAAAAGAGCAAAGTCTGGCCCACATGTTCCCACCAATTCTGCAAAATTACACTAACACCAGGAGTTTTAAAATGGCTAAATATTTTAAATACAGTACATCATAATAGGATAAAAATATATGTTGGCATCAAGTCAGGGAATAAAGTTTCACACAGGACTTTTGTATACAACACTCCTAATTTATTTTGCTCCTACACTGTTGTATTAACTATTTCCATTATTGATACATGGGTATGCATAAGGCAAACAGTATCAAATTTAGCTGTTCTCTTGGCATCTTCTGTCACTTCAAGCTTGGATTCAAGGTTTCAGTTTATAAGTACTTTCATATTACAGTAATTAATTCTTTCATGTACCATCACTATATAAACAATAAAACAAAATTATTTCCTCATCAAGAGGAACAAATCCAAAATATTCAATGCATTTTCTGGAAAATCAGGATGTCATTTTGATAAATCCTTCCTGTTCTCCCATCTTTAAAAAAGAGAACCACATCCTTCCATTTCACAAAAAGGAAAGGAGTAATGCTCTTCTTAAAGCATTTTGGTGTAAGGCTGAAAAGGAAAAGTCACAGAGAGCCTTTGATTTATTTGCTTTTGTTGCAGAACATCATTCCAGTTTGATAAAGGTTTCACAAGTATTTGCCTTTTGCATCTGCATGTGAGATTTGGTAGCCATGAAACATGCTTAGCAAATTTTTCAACTTCCTTTATTTCATAAACATGAACGTTCTTAAAGAAAACTGTTCTAAAACAACTTCTATCCCCAAAGTGCAGTATCTCATAAGATTTTTAAAGGATTGTGTTAAACTGAAATCAAACCTACTTCAAAAACGAGTCCAAAATGCTCCTGAATCTGGTTGGTTTTTATGGTTTTTTTAACCAGATTTCCAGTTTTAAAATATATCCTCTCCCCTAGGATGTGACTCAGAGGCACACATAAACAAGAAAGGAAACTAGGTGACCTATAGCGTGAAATTGACTATATACCAAGTGCTGTCAAGTGTACAAACTAAACAGATTACAAAAGATCAAAGTACCCTTCAATCTCTTTCAGTCATTAGTCATTTTAGGTACTACTTGTAAGAGTGGTAGATATATTTTCATGCAAAATAGTGATTTTTAAGCTGTGTCCCTTCTGATGAGTCGCTCATTGCTTAACAGTAGAATATTATGCTAGTTATTACTTTTATTCTTTTTTATTCTTCACTCCTCTGAACTGAAGGAAAATAAAATGCTTTAAACTATTTTTTTTTCAATCAGGCAAAGAGAAGCTTTCATTTATTATAGTTCACAGGAAAGCATGGAAAATACAAATAGCAACCTTTCCTTCTCAAGAAATACAATAGTTCTTTAAACTACTTTTCCCAACTCTTCACCAGTGTTGCTAGATTTTGAAAAGGTACCAACATACTGAACAAAGTGTTTATAAAATGAATGGTAAACAATCATAGCTTTATGATAAATAAGAATCCTGAGGGACTATTAGGAACATTTTAAAAAAACAAGTTTCTTAGAATTTCAAAATGATAGCATTTTTTTTTCCATTAAATGTTCTTGCAACACAAGAAAATGTGCGGATCATTTTCAGCTATTATACCTCATTTGAGTGTGGCCAATAAAAGATGCTGCCAAAAGCAAAATGTCTCTTTCAGGGGATGAACAAATTATTAAATAAGACACTACATAATAAAGATGTTGGTCTGAGTAAACCATTATCCAATCAACTTTGAAATCATCTTAATAAACTATATAAATCCTACAGTCTTAAGAAACTCTCCGTCATATATTTAATATTTTTATTCTAAAGTTGAATCCAACTCACAAAACTGGGTCTCAGATCTGGATATGAAGTTCCCTAAAATGTGTGGCTAGGACAGCTTCCAAAGCTTTGGTTCACTTTGGTTACTTATTACAGAAGGAGGCCCAACACAAAGAATTTCAGCTGTGGAATCTGGAGTTTTGGATCAGGACCAAATCTAATTTTTTTTTTTTTTTTTTGAATAAAAGTTATTTTGGAAATAACAAAAGATCTTACACAATCATGAAATAAAAGTGAGCTAGATCATCTCGTTAATGGATTATGCCTGCATAAATACAAAGAAATTACAGGAGATGGGACTTGCTGTATTTCCTTGGAAATCTTCCACTGCAGGGGCTGGGTTCCCTTCTAGTCTCTCCATGTAACTGGCAGGAGGATCCACCCCTACAACTGTGGGTTTAGGAGATCTGTCCAGGATCTGGCTATCCACGCAGAGGCCATATGCCCCTGCCCAAGTCAAATCTCTTCTGGTCTCTTATCAATATTCTCCTGTACAAGCTCTGCTCCAAGGGACTTCCCACAGACTGGTGTCTCTGGACTACCCTCTCCCCCAAATGCGGGTTCCAAACTGCAGAGGGAAGAGTGGCTAAGCAGGAACTTACCTACAAATGAGACAGAGATTTCAGTTATGATGCTATCACACAATGGTCATAGAAGAGCTTCTGCAGGGCTAGAGAAAGAAAAGCACATGCCATACTGCTGCTTTCTCTCCTTCACTCTCCCCAGGGCAGGATCTGCTGAATCCCAGTCTCCTTTACCAGCAGAGGTGAAGTGGACAATATGACCCATTTCCTTTTAAAATTTAGCAAACCATTTAGTTACGATTTGGTTAAGCCCCTGTAGCCTATAGATATAGGTATTTACTAGGTGAGGCACAGATATAAGTGAAGGCAATAAATACAATGAGCCTGTAAGTCTCAAAGCCTGTGAGAATTAGTTTAACTAAACTAATTAAGGCATAAGACCCCAAAAGCCTTAGCATAAGTAGCTAACCAAGTAACCCTAGATCATAAGATAGAATGCTGTAATAACTAAACTGTTGGTAGTTAATCACAAGATGCTAGTTTTTACCAGCTTGGGATGCATGTAGTTAAGGACATCAGCAAATGTTCACAAAGCCACAAGAATGCCATAGTAACTAATTGACATATATGCTAATAAGTTTGAGGTAAAAGGATTAATAACCAATGGGAAAAGGACACCCCAACATTAGTTGGGTGAAGAACTACAAATAAGAAAAAGGGGTTGAAATCCCTACTGAATATGCATTCGGCATAGTGGCGTCAGCGTAAAATATTATAAAATCTGTATCCCAGTCTGTGTGCTTTGGGAGAAGAGATGTAGCTCTTGGGAGATGCTAGGATGACGACCATTGGTGATGAAGAGGGGGAAGATGAGAACTGACATGTCAGGTTGTTTTGCAAGGCATGGTGTAAGAATACAGGTGCTCAGCTTATTCTGTAATATCTCTACCTGCCTTGCTGCACTAGAGTTAATAAAATTATTAGTTAATTAATAAAGCTATTATAAACACAGTGTGATTTCCTAAGTGTGAGTGTTGCTACTGTGCACATCAGAGTTCCCAACTTAACAGTAATTTTGATAATATTCTGACTGATCTTCAGACAAGAACCTGACAAATTTCAGAGTGCTAATTAGGGAAACTAATTCAGTAAAATAATCAATATACAATCAATAGATCAGGCAACCCCAAATCAAAAACTGTAGTGCAATGGGACACATTCATGCTTGCCAGTAACAAAATAAAATGGGGCTATGTAAAACAGATAAAGTTATTCTGTTCCCCAACACCTCTCTGCAACTACAAATGAAGCCAATGGAAATGGTTGCATAGTCATAGATTTGGTCTTTGAAGAATAGCAATGAAGCCATCTTCAGTTGCAGAAATGGACAGTAGCCAGACAAAATGTTTAAACTATGATGGCTTGCTGACATATTGTGAACCAGCAACATTAGTAAAGGATGATTTGGACTAGAGCCTCTGAAATCAGCAGCAAAACTCCCATTTACTTCAGTGAGATAAGAAAATAAGAACAGCCATACTGGGTCAGATGAATGATTAATTTACCCCAGTATCCTGTTTCTGACAATGGCCAGCACCATGTACTTCAGAGAGAACGAACAAAAAAAGGTCAATTTAGAGTGATCCATCCCGTCGTGCAGTCCATTACTTTGCATTTATCAACACTGAATTTCATCTGCCATTTTGTTGCCCAGTCACCCAGTTTTGTGAAATCCCTTTCTAACTCTTCACAGTCTGCTTTGGACTTAATTATCTTGAGTAATTTTGTATTATCTGCAAATTTCGCCACCTCATTGTTTACCCCTTTTTCCAGATCACTCAGGAATATGTTGAACATCACTAGTCCCAGTACAGATCCTTGGTTGACGCCACTATTTACCACTCTCCATGGTGAAAACTGACCATTTATTCCTACCCGTTGTTCTCTGTCTTTTAACCAGTTACTGATCCATGACAGGTCCTTCCTTCTTATCGTATAACAGATTACTCTGTTTAAGAACCTTTGCTGAGGGACCCTTTCAAAGGCTTTCTGAAAGTCCAAGTACTCTATATCACTGGATCACTCTTGTCAACATGCTTATTGATTCCCACAAATCATTCTAATAGACTGCTGAGGCATGATTTCCCTTTACAAAAGTCATGTTGACTCTTTCCCAACATATCGTTTTCATCTATGTGTCTGATAATTTTATTCTTTACTAAAGTTTCAACCAATCTGCCTGGTCGTGAAGTTAGACTTACCAATCTGTAATTGCCAGGATTGCCTCTGAGCCTTTTTTAAAATAGGTGTTACATCAGCTACCTTCCAGTGCTCTGGTACAGAGGCTGATTTTAACAATAGGTTATATACAACAGTTAGCAGTTCTGCAATTTCATATTTGAGTTCTGTCAGAACTTTTGGGTGAATACCATCTGGTCCTGGTGACTTATTACTTTTTAATTTATCAATTTGTTTTTAAACCTCCTTTTATTGTACACCTCAATCTGGGACAGTTCCTCTGATTTGTCACCAAAAAAGGATGGCTTGGGTGTGGAGATCTCCTCCACATCCTCTGCAGTGAAGAATGATGCAAAGAATTCATTGAGCTTCTCTGCAACAGCTTTGCCTTCCTTCAGTACTCCTTTAACACCTTCATCATCCAATGGCCCGACTGGTTGTTTAGCAGGCTTCCTGCTTCTGATGTACTTTAAAAAAATTTCACTGTTAGTTTTTGTGTCCTTAGCTAGCTGCTCTTCAAATTCTTTTTCTAACTGCCTTCTTACACTTGTATTCTTGACTTGCCAGAGTTTATGCTTTCTTTCACATATAGTGCCACTTCCCCACCAGCACAACCTACTCTGTCATTCCTATATATTTTGTATAAGATCACAACCTTATATGCATGTAAAGAACACTAGTATCCCTACAGCAATGAAATGTGTTTTAAAGACATATAATAACGGTAATGCCTGAACATTTGTTTGAATAAATTATACTTATACTATACATGTCCAGAGTTCAACTCACAAACTCTATCACTACCAGTAAAGTCCAGCATAGGCCAAATCATTGCCATTCCACTGTGGGTGTGCTGAGGAGGAAGAGAAGGCAGAGTATGGAAATTTACTTTTGGGGGGACAGATATCATTGTGATGGGGTATCCACCCCACACAAGGCCTGAAGGGGTTAAGGTGGTCAGGTGGGCCAATCAACTGCCTAGACTCACCTGGAGGAGAAGCCAAGGAGCAAGGAGAACTATTTAGAGATCAGCTGGACAGAAACAGGAAGGGCCTTTAGAAAGCACGGTAGCTGAGAGTACAAGCGGGCTGCAGGGAGAGAGACATTGCAGTCAGTCTCAGCTGAGGGAAGGCAAAGCAAGAAGTAGCCCAGGGATACAACCATAAGGTCTAAGACTGTGCAAACCCTGACCACTTGTTACAGGGTTTCCCTGGGCTAGAACCCAGTGCAGAAGGCAGGCCTGGATTCCCCTACCAGCCACTAGGGAAATGGCACTGTTAAGAGGCAGTGAAAGGGAAGACTGCCTGGGAAACGGGTCCTGAGAGACTGACACACGCACCCACACAGAAGGGAACAATTACAGTGAACTGGCTGACGGTCCAAGCTACGAAGTGGGAGCAGTCAAGTTCCAAAAGAGCAAAACAGAGAGAGATGGAGTGAGCAACTGCAGGAAGAGGCTGCAGACTGGCAGAGCTACTCCCCAGATGCAGCCGGAAGGAGGTGCTCCAGCAATAAGTAGAGTGCTCGTGACAATCATGCTTTTCGAAATGGCAAGATGAATAAAGTCATTTATATCATATCTAGAATGGAAAAATGCCATTATTATTTTATAACATGGTCTGTTGTTCCAGGGCTTGATCCTAAAACGTATTCAGAAAGGTATCCTGTCCTGCAACCCTAATCTGGCAAAGTATTAAGCACATGCTTAATGCTCTGTAACAAAGCCACATGATGAACAGGAATGATGCTAAACCTAGAAGATTCATTCTAGTTATTCAATTTTTAACCAAGAGCTTGCACTTGGTTTTCCTTCTATGCTGTTGCCTACCGTACTGTAAAATGTCACAACTAGTGATGCAAAAGACTGCCCTGGTGGAAGAAAAACTAGGTATAATGTACAACCAAAATGCAGGGTGATTAGGAAAGAGAGGCTTGTAGAGCACATAGAAAAGAATTCAGTGCATGCAAATGCAACAGCCCAACTTTTCAATTTGTTCAAAAGCTCAGACAATTTCACTGCTACAAAATAGCTGTGAGCTAAGAGAGCATTCTGTGTAATGATGGGCAAACAAGCATTATACTATACTACTCAGTGCTCTGTTGTCAAACCACATAAACTGAAATCTAAAGAGCCTTAATTATTACTTTCTTTAATAATTCACAAAGGCCCATTACTGCCTGTCTGTAAAAAGGTTTCAGGTCTTTCTTTATGACTGCCTCCCCAGTCTTGCACAATGGGAATATACAATATACTCTGCTGCTACCGGAACCCATTTTGAGGCAAAGAAACTATAATATGTCTCAATCTTTCTGGCTGCTTTCCATGCCACTGTGCCTCTCTGCTCCTAATTTCTGTTCTCCATTCCCCTCCTTTCCCTCTTGTATTATTCCATTTGTGTATTTAATGATTTATGTAGCACCTATAGCCTTAGCAATTAGTTGTACTACTTATATCGCCTTAAAAGGACTTGTTTACGTTTGTGTTTTTTCCCCTGTGCTGACTATGTCAAGGTTGTAAGAAGCCAGCATTTCTTTCCCACCTATTTTTTAAATGCAAATGATGAAACAGTCCACATCCTGTTTCCTACTCAGTTCAGTTGTTGTTATATTATTTGAAGTTGTGAGATAGAATATGAATTTTGGTAAGACACAGCGTGTGAACAATTTATAATTTTCACTTCAACGGAGTCGGGGGAAGGGGAGGAGAGGATTCGCTGGCTCTTTACAAACTTGACATATTCAGCACACACTCACAAACATTTAAACAAGTCCTTTTAAGGCTGCATAGCTTCTGTCTTTAAAAAAACTGGACATATTTGCTGAACTGGGTTGCTAGTGCTCTCCAGGGCTCCTCTCCATCCCTCTTCAGGAGCCAGGCTATGCTCAATGCCCCTATGCATGGGGACAGAAATGCTCAGTTCATTCCACAGCCAGGGCGGAAGGAGTGGTTCTCTGGTTGACTGATACTCCCTCCGTTCAGCAGAACCCCCAAAACAAAATAAATATAGCTGGAAGCAACAATTTAAAAATAGAAAAGAGTGTGAATTGGATTAATTACAACAATGAAGAAACAGACTATCTTCAGCCCATTTTCTTATCGGTGCTAGTGACTCTCAAACTAAATTGCTTGGTGGCCATCTCTCTTTTCTGTATACACATTGCCACTAAATGGTAGTCAGTCTAACCCCTGGATTGCCATCACATATAGTACTCTCACTCTGAAGCCAAGGACCCTGACCATTATAATGTGTTTTGGTATTCTTTAAAGGACACCGCCCTGGATGTGAACATACATCATGTAACAAAATGGTTGGAGGTGAAATACGCGTCCCCATTTTGCCATCCTTGCAACATTTTTGTCTCCATGGTCACAGAAGACTCTACTTTCATGGGGTTCCCATTGATTCAGAGTGTACACAGCACTCATGGTACTTACGCAGTACAAAACAAAGCCTCTGCAGGATCTATAAAATATCACACTTCCTGAAATACTTAAATTAAGACAAATGATTTAATATTTGCATTTTTCACAGCTTGTAAGCACTCATCACTTTCCAGTGCATGGGTGTTTTTTGAAAGGAAGTTTTCAAAAATCATTTCTTTCCAGTATCTATCCCCAACTCATTTATAGCCTCCCTGAATATAGTGATTAGGTGTTGTAAAGCAAATCCTTTCTAAGAAAGAATGAAATCAAGTTTATCCTAAACTACCATGGTCTCAAAAATAAATAAAATAAATACATTGCATTACTTTCTAGCACAATTGCCAAAATGGCACTATTCTTGTATAATTCCACTGACTACATTAGGCTACCATTAAAGTACAAGATTAAAAATAGCATCTACTGCTCTGAAAATGATAAATAGTCTTGCAATTTGACAGAGTATTGCCGATCTAAAAAGTACCGTGGAGATCAAACATGCAGCTAATTCGCTCTGCCTTTTGACAGGTGAAGTCTGGAAGTCTGAACTCTGCTAGAAGGTATGGAAAAAGAGAAAAAAGGCACAAATTGCATATTTCCTACAAACAGAATGTTGCTGTTTGCTTTGTATGTTTTACTCAAAAAGTGATGATGCCTTCCTGCAACAAAGAGTATTATGACTTCAGGAGAGAAACAAAACAGGAGTAGATGAACTCTTAAATAAAATACTCCCCTCTCCTCCCAGCCTCCCCCCTTCCCTCTTGCAAATATTCTTAAGTAAGAAAAGTGCCCCATGAGATATCAGAAATGTTTTAAGTATCTACAAAACTTTACAATGTCTCTCTGAAATTCAAGGATGAAATTCTTGTCCCACTGAAGCCAAAGGCAAAACTTCCATTGACTTCAGCAGGGCTACAATTTCACTTCAAATCCTCACCCCCAGTAAGTATTTACCCCATTTTAGAGACATGGAGATAGATATTTGGACCAGAATTTTCAAAAGCGTTCACTGCTTTTGGGTGCTTCCTGCTTTAGTCACCCAAGTTCAGACACATTGGGCCTGATTTGCAGATGTGTTGAGTGCCCATGATTACAAAAAAGTCAATGGGAATTGTGGCTGCTCCACACCTCTCAAAATCAAGGCATATCAAGGTGGGCACCTAAAAATACAGGCACCCAAAAATAGTGGACATTTTTGAACATTAGGCCTGAGTGAGTTGCCTGACATCGCACAGGAAATCTGACACAGATCAAGGAACGTGTCTTGAGCTTTCCTTCCACCCAGTTTTGTGTATTCATATTGAGGAAAAACCTTCTCATACCCCATTTCCAAACTGCCATTTTGTCACCATGCAAACAAATTCTGAAACAGCACACAATGTACAACGTATTTGATTTATAAATAACTCATAATCTATTAGCAATTATTTTGAAAACTTCTCAGTTGTTATTAAGCTCTTGGAGACTTTTGTAAATTCTACCATTAGAAACACACAACCAGCTAATCTGACCTATTAGAAGGTGTTTTGCTATTTAAAACAGATATATTTACATGGATAAGTTGTTTGTAGACTCACTTAATCTTGATTTGAATAGAACCAGCATTTAAAAAGTTTCCTTCCCTTTTGTAGTCAACTAAAGTAGTTTCAAGCAATTTCTACAGTACAGTCAAATTTATTAACACTTTGCATGAGTCACTGTTTCAAAATAGCTCACTCTGTACTTATAATGTTATATCCAGAAAGCATGTTGGCATTTATTTCCTTTACACATTTTTGCTAAGTGGTACTAAAACTTTAAAGCCCAGGGGAAGAGGGAATAGCAGAGAGATAGAACACTAACACTCTAAACAATAAGGCATACATAGATCTGTTCTTGTTTTTCAGTTTGGAAAAGCATAAAAGCATAAAAAAGCATAAAACTATATTAAACAGAATGTCATACTTGAGATTTTACATGCACAAATTATGGTTCCCACAGCAACTGTAACTTATTCCCCTTTGTGTGTACATAGTACTGTTATTGTACAGTATAATGGTAGTAATTTTTATGTCTTAATACCAGATGTATATGTTAAAGGGACACTGTCAATATATGTCTAATGTTTTTTTTAATAATCCATTTTCTGATAGGGCTCTCTTTAAAATAAAGAAATCACAGAAGACTGGAAGGGACCTCAATAGGTCATCAACTTGAGTCCCCTGCACTGAGGCAAGACTAAATATTATCTAGACAATCCCTGACAGGTGTTTGTCTAACGTGCTCTTAAAAACTGCCAAGGATAGAGATTCCACCACATCCCTGGGTTATTTTGCTCTAGTGTTTAACTATCCCTATAGTCGAGAAGTTTTTTCTAGTGTCTAACCTAAATCTTCCTTGCTGAAATTTAAGCCCATTACTACTTGTCCTGTCCTCAGTGGTTAAGGAGAACAATTTACCACCCTCCTCTTTATAATAACATTTTACATACCTGAAGACTTATGTTCCCCCCCTCGGTCTTCACTTCTCCAGACTAAACAAATCCAATCTTTCCTCATAAGTCATGTTTTCTAGAAATGTAATCATTTTTGTTGCTCTCCTTTGGGCTTTTTCCAATTTGTCCACATTTTTCCCAAAGTGCGGTGCCCAGAACTGGACACCATACTCCATATAAGACTTTATCAGTGCTGAGTAGAGTGGAAGAATTACTTCTTGTTTCTTGCTTACAACACTCCTGCTAATACATCCCAGAATATTATATATAAAAAACAAAACAATATTTATATATATATATACATATATATATATATAATTATTATTATTATTATTATTATTTTGTTTTTTACAGCAGTATTACATTGTTGACCCATATTTATTTGGTGATCCTCTATAACCTGAGATCCTTTTCTTCAGTATTCCTTCCTAGGAAGTCATTTCATATTTGTGGAATTCATTATTCCTTCCTAAGTGTATTACCTTGTATTTGTCCTTATTGAATTTCATCCTATTTAATTCAGACCATTTCTCCAGTTTGTCAAGATCATTTTGAATTCTACTCCTATCGTCCAAAACGCTTGCATCCCTCCCAGCTTGGTATCATCTGCAAACTTTATAAGTTTATTCTATCTGCCATTATCCAAATCATATATGAAGATGTTGAACAGAACCTGATTCAGGAAAGATCCCTTTGGGACACCACTGAACATACCTTTCCAGCTTGACTGTGAACTACTTTCTGGGCATGGTTTTCCAGGCAGTTGTGCACCCACCTGATATTAGGGTCATCTAGGCTATATTTCTCTAATTTGTTTATGAGATGGTCATGTGAGATAGTACCAAAAGCCTTATTAAAATTGAAAGAGATTACATCTACTGCTTCCTCCCTATCCACAAGCTTTGTTATCCTGTCAAAGAAGGATGTTAGGTTGGTTTGACACGATTTGTTCTTGACAAATCTATGTTGACTGTTACTTATTCCCTTATTTTCTTCTAAGTGCTTACAAACTGATTGTTTCATTATTTGCTGCATTATCATTCCAGGTACCAAAATTAAGCTGCCTGGTCTATAATTCCCTGAGTTATCCTTATTCCCCTTTTTAAAAATAGGTACTATATTTCCCCTTTTCCAAAACCACGGTATCTCTCCATCTTCCACGAGTTCTCAAAGACAATTGCTAAATGGCTCAGAGATCTCTTCAGACAGTTCTGTAAGTATTCTAGAATGTATTTCATCAGGCCCTGCTGACTTGAAGACACCTAACTTGTCTAAGATCTCACTGAAAATCTCCTAGTTAAGCCAGGATGGCCTCTTACCATATTTCCTCTTTTCTACACATTGATATAGTTTGCTTTTGTGCCCTTAATGTCTCTTTAAAAAGTTTCCACCTCTCTTGAGCTCTCTTTTCCTTTAACCTTGCTTCCCACTGCATCTTGCCTACCAATTCTCTGAGTTACTAAAGTTTGCCTTCTTGAAGTCCATTGTTTTTAGTGTTTTCCCTCCTACTTTGACTATTCCACAGTTGTCAAGAGCCAGGAGGGTTTAGGAGAAGGAGCAGAACACTGGCAAGAGTGAACCCTTCAGGACTGGGGGAGAGGAAAAACCCTGCCCGAAGAGGGCAAAGGACTTTTCCCAGGCCTGGAGGCCAGAGGGAAAAGACCCTGCCAGAAGGGGAAGATAGAACTGGACATTTGGTTTGGCACTACCACGCCTAGTGGGGCTGTCAGGGGTCAAGAGCCTCCCCTGGCAAGGAGACCAAAAAGGGCCCCTGTCTAAGCAGGGTCCAGACATTAAGTCAAGGGGCATGGGGAAGTAACACAGGGAAGCTAACAACTTTCTTGAAGCCACAGCATGAGGCTGCTACTTGTAGGGTCCCTGGGTTGGGGCCTGGAGTCGAGGGTGGGACCAAGCCCGCCCCCGCCCCCCCAATCCTCTACCAGCCATTTACTGGAGGGGCAAGAGCCCCAGTGAAGAGGCAAGGGCCTCTGAGAACCAGAGACAGGACTAAAAAAACTTCAAAAACAGACCTCAAAGAGAAACTGCTGAGTTAGAAATCATCTGCAAACTTGACACATTCAAAGTGGGTTTAAACAGGGATTCGGAATGGCTATCTCATTACAAGAAGTAATTTGCTCTGATCACCCATTCTCACCTCCTACTCAATGGTTGTCATTAGGCCTCAAGTACCCGGATTTCATCCACCTACCCCATTGTTGTCTATCCTTTGGATATGTATATGTTGCCTCCTATATATGTTGCCAATATTTGCTGTATTATTTCTACCAGTTGCATCTGAGGAAGTGGGCTGAAGCCCACGAAAGCTTATGCCTGCTGAAATTAAATTTGTTAGTCTTTAAAGTGCTACAGAACTCTCGTTGTTTTTGCTGTATACAGACTAACACGGCTACCCCTCTAGAGACAACTAGAGGGTGGAAGAACATTGGGGTGAAGCAGTTCCCTGACCTGCCACTAGAAGGAAGCGCTGGACCCACCAAAGTAGAAGAAGAGCTTTGTCACAACATCTAAGATGTTCTTTAGATTTCTCCTCTATATTCCCTCTTATCTCACCTTCATCCATGCTGTAATTTCCCATATTCCCCCCCAGATTCTGATCCTTCACCCAGATCTCCATGTTTTGGATTTATCTGTGGGCTTCTGTCTCCTCTCCCTGTCAAACCTAATTTAAACCCCTCCTCACTAGATTAGCCAGTCTACATCCAAAGATTCTCTTTCACTTCCTAAATAGGTGGGCCCCATCTCTGCTCTATTGTCCTTCTTCTTGGAACAAAATCCCATGGTCGAGGAGGCTGAAGCCCTCCACCATCACCATCCACGCAACCATGTATTTACCTCCACAATGTGTCAGTCTCTGCCTGGACCGCTACCCTTGATGGGATCAATGAAAACACCATCTGCACCCTCAACTCCTTCACCCTCACTCCCAGAGCCCTGTAATCATTTCTGATCTGCTCAGGGTCATACCTTGCAGCATCATTAGTGCCCACATGGAGGAACGGCATAGGGTAGCAGTCAGAGCACCTGATGATCCTCTGCAATCCTTCTGTAATGTCTCAGATATGGGCCCCTGGCAGGCAATACATAGCTCAGGACGCCAGGTCAGGCCTGCAGATGGATGCCTCCATCCCCTTTAGAAAGGAGTCACTGTCCTCCACCAGCCTTCATCTCTTCTTGGGAGTGGTGGATGTGATTACCCTGTCTTGGGGAAGGAATGAGTACATGGCTTCTCTTCCTCCACCTTTGGGGGAGATTCCTCATCCCTTGTTGCCAGGGCAGCATTCCAGATTTTATCTCTGTGGACGATGGCGCGGGGGAAAGGAGGGACAGCACTACCTATGGCCAGAAAAAACCAGCAGCCAGGTTCCTCCCTGTGAAGAAGAAGTTTCCTTCTCCCCTGGTGGTGCTACTGCAGTCCTCTTCAGCTGGATTTCTTCCTTAAACTTGGAGGTCTCCATATGCATATTTTCAAGGAATTCCTCGTGCGCACAGATGCTCCTCAGCCTAGCCACCTCCTCCTGAAGCTCTGCCACCTACCTCCTAAGAGATTGTACCAGTGTGCACCTCTCACACTGCATAGTCTCTCTAACCCAACTTTCTATGACGGGGAAATGCACGCCACAGTCACTGCAAATCCACACCAGGACCTGAGCAGAGGCATCTATGGTTGGGTTCTCTTTCTGGACATAGGTGGAGAAGCCAGGAGAAAGTTGGCATTGGCAATGCAGCCTTTCCAAACCATGCTGATTTTATTCTTTCTCCCTCCTACAAACTCCCTCTCAAACTCCCGTATGCTAGTATGTACTGATTTTTTTTTAAAAACCCTTTAAAAAAACCCAAAAACCTAAGTTTTTCTGCTTCACTGCTTATCTTTATAAGGCTGGCAAAGGTTGAAACCATGAAACTGAGAAAACAAACAAATATGGGGGAGGAAGCAAAGAAGTTTATGTAATTTCTTTCAGTCAGAGTCTTCTTAGATGGTACTTAATAAGTAAAGTTGGTACAAAACGTTCTAGACAGAAGTGTGATTTTCATGTTGAAAACGTTTCTTTAACTGTTGCTGAGGAAGTTTTTAAAGTCCTGCCTTTCATATATATATAAAATCTCTCCCACATGACTGGAAGATTCCAAAATGTTAACAAAGTGTTGTTTTAATTTATTCTTAGATAACAGTTCTACTCCAATATCTCCCAGATTCATGTGTTTGTTACAGCAGATCCCTGGCCAATGGGAGTTTTGCCATTGATATCACTGAACTCACCTTATTATTATTATATTGTATTACAGACAATACTTCTGAGGGCTGAGAGTAATCTGTAGGTTTGTTTCAGCTACCACTCCAGTTGTACATTGCACTTGGTTCCAAATGGATGAGCACTGACACTGGGCCTCTCCCATGTATTCCCTTCTCTCTGACACACATTTGATCAGTCTTTTCACTCTCTTTGTGTCTCCTACTCCCCTAAACTTCTTCCCCCCCCAACCCTTCTCTTCTTTCACAAAACCAGGCCTGTGCTACTACCTGCTCCTCCTACACATCACATATGGGGGAAAACTGCAGCAGAGTGAAAATGATTAAATGTTAGTCAGTTTCATTCTTCTCCTTCTATTGTGAAAACAGCAGTCAAATTCTGCTCTCCATTACATCCTGACATCCCACTATGTGCAAAAGCAGGAAAACCTGGGCAGGATTCTCAACTGCTATTGGAAAGCGTGATGAGAAGATATACTCTAACACAGCGGTTCTCAACCTTTTTTTCCCCCGAGTACCACTCAGGTCAGGTACAGTCAGGTCAAGTACCACTTGACCTGACTGTACCTGACCCTAGTACCACTTGGGAAAAAAAGCAGGGGGGGGGGGCGACTTTCGGCAGTGGCGGGGTTTCGCAGCAGCGGGTTACATGGAGGGAACAATGCCCTCCGCTGAAACCCTTCCGCCGTTTGCCCCTTTTCGGCAGCAGGATTTCCCGGGGGTGGGAGGGTGGGCAATTTCAGCGGCCGCCTTCATCGAAGTACCACCAGTGGTACACGTACCACCGGTTGAGAACCGCTGCTCTAACATATACCTGTTCCTTCAGCCTACGCACTCTGGCTTCCCCAAAAGCAGTGGAGAATCAAATCTGTGGTTCGGTAGCTCCTGCAAAGACACTTTCTCAAAAGGAGCAGCAGGGTTAAACTGATTAGGAGTACATGAGTTTACTCTGCTGAAGCTGTGCCTTCCTACAAAAAGCAGTAGCATAAATGTAATTCAAACCTGCATGGAAAAATCAAATGAGAAGGTGGGGTGACAGGGGAAAATGTGGAATATAACAATAATACTTAACATTTATAAAATATTTTGCATTTTCACAGTGCTTTACAAAAATTAGGCTCAATCCTAGAACTGCTCTGCACTTGTAGCTCTTATTGAAATTCAGAGACTGATTCTCCAGTAAAGACTCACAAAAACGCTCATTGTACTGTCCCCATTTTACAGATGAGCAAGACCCTCATCTTAACTTGCACCCTACTTAACTTGCAATAGTGTGGAAATTGTGGATTCTGCAATCTTAGGGTTCCATTGGAATTTTGATAGTGGGAGCCCCAGCTGACAACTCAACATTGCGGAAAAGTAATAATAGACTTTATTACCACAAATAAGGTCCATTATTACTTTTCCACAATTTTCCATGGCTTGTCCACAACTCAGCTGCAATTTTTTGACAATCATCCCGCAACTCAAGTAGAGCCTCACAGATGAGAAAACTGAAGAAAGGAAGTGAAGTGATTTATGAGAAGGCCAAAATACTTTCTAAAATATTCTTAACTTTTTGCACATTTGATTAGGAAGAATTCCAGCTATTTGAAGCTGCACACTGACACATTATCAAAAATGTATTCACTTAAATACCTTTCAAAATCTGGCCCTATGCCCAAAGCAAATCTCAAGTTTTTAAAAGAAGTCATCCAAGCATAAAACAAATGACTGGATTATTTTATCTGCATCTCCAGGCTCTGATCTCTCAGAAATATTGGTTAAATGGAATTTCGCTAACCTTTCCAAGGGAATAAACAACTGGCTTTCATCTTAGACCCAGTATGAAAAATTCCAGCCCAAACAATGTTTTGCTCAAAAAAAGTCAGAAAAACTTGAAAAGAGACATAAAAGAAGTGCCTTTTGAAACCACTAGGAGCAGGATAGATGCATTAATCTGCAAAACACATGAGTAATAATTGCACTAGTTTGTTTCCAGAGTTTTATTACTGTGTGCTACAACCATTCTTCCCAAAGAGGAAAGAAATTCCCAGGGGAAACAATAAATACATCCAGTCAAGAGGTCACTTCCCTTGGCCTAAAGAACCCTGCTAATAGCTGTAAACCTCCAGGAAATAGAGTAAGTTCCTAAGTATGCCTCCACACAGAGGTGCTTAAATTTTATTAACCAAATTCAGATATGATGTATAAAAAAGTGTAATTTTGATCTACAAATACCTACTTCTATCGAGTGACCAACGTGTGAGCCTGGAAGGAGTTTAAACTCATATCAGTAAAAGTGGGAAGAATATGTACTTGCAAGGGGTGACCTACAGGAGAATAAGAGTATGTTAGCTGATTTTTTTCCTGTGCTTCACTCTCAGGGTCTGAGTTACACCAATTTAGACTCTAAGGGTAAGTCTACACTTTGAGCTGGAGGTGTAAATTCCCACTTGAAGAGACATCTACCCTACCTCTGACAGAGCTAGCCCGCTACAAATAGAGAGTACCTGTGGCACAATGAGAAGCAGAAGGGGGCTAGCCACCCCAAGAATGTAGCCAGTGTCTTGGAGAGGATCATACTCGGGTGTCTAGTCCCCCTGCTGCTCGCGCCATTGCGGATACACTCTATTTTTAGCACGCTGGCTCGACGAGAGCTAGTGCAGGTATGTCTCCTTGAGCTGGGAATTACAACCCAAGCACGAAGTGTAGACGTACCCCAGAATCAATGGGCCAGATTCAAGGTGGTTTGGGAAAGACTTTAAATTCCATGCTGGTAAGTGGGTGTAAACCTGAGTAAGTGTAGGAGAGCCAATGAACCACATAATGTTTGATACCCAAACATGCAAGTCTATATGAAAGAGAAACAAAGAGAAAAGGGAGCTATAAAACCAGGATTTAATAAGGATGAAATCCATGGAGTTACATAATAATTACTCTAAAACCTACACTTAGTACACAGATTGTTTTTGTGTCTGTAGGGTTGAGCCATCCTTAAGAATTCTATTGAAAATATGTAATTATCTATTAAATTGCTTTTACTAATTTGATGGGGATGGGAGGGGAATTACAAGAAGATTATCATTGGCTGTTACATTTTATTAATATTATTATTATTTACTATTTGTATTACCATAGCATATAGGATCCGCAGTCATTGACCTATACCCTATTGTGCTATGAGCTGTACATGGAGCAGTACAATAGAGCTGATTATTTTCTTTGTGAAGTTGTGGGACCTGAAATAAGGCAATGTGTGTGCATTCAGCAGTGCAACTGTTGACAAAAGCATACTTAGTTATGTTACTATAAATTAACACCTACTGTACCCCTACCAATATTTCTTAGGTATAAATGTTTTCTCCTGGGTAATGTAGTTGTCTATTCTCAGTAGTTAATATAAGTGTCCTTTTTAGTTTAACTACCTCTGCAGCTACCACCATTTAAAAAAAATTTAAATGGCTTACCCTTAGGGTTGAATACATTATAAATGAGATACCTGTACTTACAGGAAAAAAGGTTTTAGGGGAAAGAATTTCAAAATTCAGAGGTGATTTAAAATATGGTGTGCTGAGTGTAGCATAACAGTTAGAAATTGCAATCAAGCATTATATTGACAAATCTAGTTTTGTCTAAGCACTTCACAAGCTTCTATATTGTTTAAAAGATAATATAAGTAACTGAAGATAAACAATAGTTTCTCCTTCCATTGTCCTTTACAAGTAGAGTGCTGCAAAAATGGATTATACAATTTGGTCTCTACAGGACAATTTAAATACCTTCTAACAAGAGAGATCTTTCTAATTGTTATGCTCTAAAGGGACCATTCAGCAGGATCTCTCTCTCAGATGTGGTGATGGCTATGCAATTGCCATTACTTAAAGACCAATCATAATGTGGTCACTGGGTAATCTTGTGGATAACCTCAACCAACAAGAAATAAAGATGCACAGCACAAACATACCATCAAAATGAATACAAATATGTATTACAGGGTATTAGATTACATATATACATAAAAGATGTAAAACATACAAACACACAATTGTAAGTTTCTCTGTTCCTAAATCAATTTCTTCTTACTATGGATCTTCACTAGCAAGAAAGGAAGGTATTATTAACCAATCAATCTGTAATCACATAGAAGATAATAGGGATATAAGAAATAGCCAGCATGGATTTGTCAAGAACTAATCATGCCAAACCAATCACATTTCCTTCTTTAACAGAGTTATTGGCCTAGCGGATGGGGGAAAAGTTCTAGACATGATATATCTTGATTTCAATAAGACTTTTGACACAGTTCCACGTGACATTCTCAGAAGCAAACTAGGGAAATGTGGTCTAGATTAAATCATCATAAGGTGGGTGCACAATTGATTGAAAGACCATACACAAAGAGTAAATTATCAACGGTTCACTGTCAAACGGGATAGTTGCATCTAGTAGGGCCCGTCAGTGGTCTGTACGGGTTCCAGTGCTAATTAACATTTTCATTAATGGAATGGAGGGTATGCTTATAAAATTTGTGGATGACACTAAGCTGGGAGGAGTTTTAAGCATTTTGGAGGACAGGATTGTAATTCAAAATGACCTTGACCAACTGGAGGATTGATCTGAAATCAACAAAACTAAATTCAGTAAAGACAAGTGCAAAGTTCTACACTGAAGTAGGGGGGAAAATCAACTACAATTACAAAACAACTACAAAATGGGGAATAACTGTCTAGGCAGTAGTACTGTTGAAAAGGATATGGGAATTATGGTGAATCACAAATTGAATATGAATCAACAATGTGACACAGAAAAAATACATCACAGAGTGATGTTAGCCTAACAGGAGCGTCATATGTAAGACATAGGAGGTAATTGTCCTACTCTATTTGCAACTAGTGAGGCCTCAGCTGAAGAACTGTGTCCAATTTTGAGTGCCACACTTTAAGAAAAATGTGACAAGAATCCAGAGGAGAGCAACAAAAATTATACAAGATTTAGAAAACACGACCTATGAACACAGGTGAAAAAAACTGGGCATGTTTAGTCTTGAGAAAAGAAGACTGAGAAGGGACCTGATAATAGTCTTCAAATATGTTGAGGCCTGTTTTAAAGAGGATGGTGGATGGATTGTTCTCCATGAACACTGAAGGTAGGACAAGTAGAAATGGGCTTAATTTGCAAGAAAAGAGATTGAGGTTAGATATTAGGTAAAACTTTCTAACTATAAGGGTAGCTGACTTCTGGAATAGACTTCCAAGACAGGCAATGGAATCCTGATTTTTGGAGTTTAAACACCTGTCAGGGAGGTCTAGGTTTACTAGGTACTGCCTCAGCACAGGGAAATGACCTCTCAAGATCCCTTCCAACCCTACATTTCTATGATACCATGATTCTATGAAGAATAGTCCTACATTCTGGCCTAGCATCCCTTCAGTCAGGTTGTAACTTCTATGAGACTTTTTGTTATGTATCATGCAGTGTAGGCCAATAAAAATCAACATATGGGACCAGGATTTGCAGAAGTGCTGAGTACCCACAACTCCAAGTGAAGTCATTGGGAAACTCAGCCACTCAACATTTGTGAAAATCAAGCTCATCATAATGAATGCCCATTAATGAGAGGTAAATTCAGTGAATATTCTCAATTCAATGTCAGATTTTCATCACTCATCTTTTTTGTTCCTTCTTATTATTCTATGCACTGAACCCCCTAAAATGTTACCTACTCTCCCACCGAGACCATGCATCAAACATTAAGTATATCCATAAGGCAAACAAAACCTAAACTCTGGAAAGCCTGGGAATCCAAAGTTAAGTTAAACTTTAAAAAAAACCCATAAAAAATAAAGAAAAACCAAACAAAACATCCTCAACATAGGGAAGTATGGTAAACAAAAGTGAAGATCATCCAAACAACTTTAATTCTGTCCCATATCATCTCCCACTTCCCATCTTCCACTCTTTAATCCTTCACTTTCTACATCATAAAATGTTTTAAACTAACCTATGTCACAATGATCTAGCATTCTCTGAAGTTCAAGATTGTCTTTAAAAAAATTATTGTAACACGAAACAATTAGAAATCTTTTGTATCACAAACAACTTACTGTACCTACTACCTTGCTAAAATTTTAATATCCAAAAAGAAGATTTTAAGTTGATTGATTGCTGCTAAAGTATGGTGACATTGTCTAACTGGCTGCTGGAGAAGGGATGGAAGCTAAGGAAAAAGCCCTACTTACACTGGCACTGAAACTGTATTGGTGTAACCTTAGAAACAGTCCCTCTGGAAATCTTTCTGATTTAAAACAAGCGAGAGCCCTAGTGTACACCGACTGCCGCTCAGAGTAAGTCTACACCATAGTAACAACCCCAATGACCAGTTTACACTAGTGCTCCTATTAGTCCAAGTGTGGAGCTGCACAGGTGGTAATGCAACAATGAGAGTTCAAGAAACAGCTCAGTGTAAACAGGACTAGTATGTCTGGCCAATACGGTCCAAACAAAACTTTTAATACTTGCTTGTTTAGACTCCGGTTCAGAAGAGCACATAAGCACAGGCTTAAAGTTAAGTCGGTGCTTATGTACTGTCCTAAATCAGGATGCCTTCCTGAATCATGGCTTTGGAACAGTTATTGTTGGTTCACTCCATTTCAACTGTAATAGCAGGAATTATTTTTAAACTACATCTTAAAATGGGTCGACTAATAGTTTATGACCAGTTCAGAAGGAGCCAGAGAGAATATTCATACTTAATTGGAACACTTTCATTGCCGGTGTTAGTTCCATTAACTTCAGTGGGCTTACATTTCATGGGGACTGTGACTGGGTGGGCTTACCCCGCACTGAGCTGGAAAGAGTTAAACCCACATGATGGATGGCAGAAGTTCTGCCCCCCAAACTGTGCTGGGCATGCTCCAACTGCTGCCCCAGTATAAAAGGGAGCAGCCCAGCTCATTCCACAGGGACCACTAAGGAGGAAGGATGCTTGGTGGGTGCTCCAAGCAGGGAGCCACTTCAGCCCCTAGCTGAGGGAACCAGAGGCCCTGGAAACCTGAATGAATGGAGACCTGCTGCCCATGGCCGACTGCCCAGAGTCAGACATCCAGGGAGCTACCAGCACCATGGAACCCAAAGGCCCCAACAAGGCCGAGACAACATCAGGAGGCATGGTAGGAAGTAGTCCAAGGAGATAGAGTGAATGATATCTCCTGCCTGAGATAGGTCAGCATGTTATGGTGGGATCCCCAATGACCAGGGTGATGACCACCCCCATGACAGACAGGACCCTGGACTGGGATGCAGTGGAGATGGGCTGGCCCATGTCCCCCTACCCTCCATACCACTCTCCTTGGGGTGACAACAACCCTTTGCCTGAGCTTCAGACTGCAGAGGTGTGCAAACCCTTGCTTAGCTACAGACTGTTTGCCAGCCCCACCCTGCCTGAGGGCCAGGACTACAGACTGTGTCTCTTGCCCAACTCTGCCTGAGGCCCTGGGCTATAGACTGCTTGTGGCCCCGCCCTGCTTGGGGGCTTGGGCTATATAGATCACTGGCTCTCTCTATCCTGACCCGAGGGCGGCTATTGACTCTCCCAGCTCTGACCCAAGGGCGGCTATTGACTCCGTCCACTAGACCTCACTGCCCTGACCTGAGGGCGGCTATTGACTCTGGCCATTAGGTCGCACCACCCCGGACTTAGGGGCAGCCACCCTGATTCAGACTTTCGAGTCATATGGCTGGGAGGTTGGGAACAGTCTGGAAAACTGTGCCCATAAGGATGCCCCACTACTCCCTTACTCCCAAACCTCCCCACCAGGGTTGATGGGGTGGGCTTACTACAGGGATTATGGAAAAATTGGATCTGTTCACAACAGAATTTTTTGGAAGTTTTAAAGCTAATTTCCAAATTTGATAACATCCATGCAAGTCATATTGCGAAGTTCAGTAATGCTGGGAGTGAAAAAACCATAATATATTGCCTCCACTATCTGCAGTGAGATTTTTGCAGCTGATTGGGAAGAAAGTTTTATCAGCAATGCAGGAGGAAATTCGCACTTCCAAGTATTACTCCCTTTCAGTTGACAGTACTCCTCATGTTTATCATGTTGTTCAGCTGGCATTCATTGCGCCTTTTGTTAATGAAAGTGCAAATGTTGAACATTTTCTGAAATTGGTGCCCATTTCCTGCCATTCTGGCAAAAATCTTGCAGAGAATGTACTGTTTACACGAAACAAACTTGATATTAATATTTTGGATTGCCATGGTCAGACCTATGTCACGGTGTTGCCAACATTTCAGGAAAATATGTCGGACTTCAGACACATATTAGACAAATAAATTCTTTAGCAGATTATGTCCCTTGTGCTGCACATTATCTGAATCTTGTCAGCAACCACAGTGTTCAGTGCTGCCTGCAAAGTACATATTTTGGCTTCTTCCAAATGACTCTGTGCCTCCTCTGCTGGCTCCATGTACTGTTGGAAAATTCTTACAGAGGGATTTAAAGAAAATGAAAACAATTGTATTTTGACTCTAAAATATTTGTCCCGCACCTCTTGGTTCTGCCACTCTGAATCCACAAAAGTCCTATGTCACAATTATGTAAACATACAAGAAGTTCTAAATAAAGTCAGTGAAGAAACCACTTCTGTTCGTGTAGCCTACTTGGGATTACACAAGCAGAAGCTCAGTTCCTGTGAAATTAGATGGGTCTTCTTGCACATTTCAAAGACCAGAGATCGACCTTGGTTCCTCTATCCAACTCCTGAAATCACTGGGTAACATTTTATTGCATCTGAAGGATCAGTTTGATGAAATGGAATTAACTTGCAAATCAACCGTATCTCAACCCTATTATAATAAAACTCATCGAGTCCCAAAACAAAGGGCAGATATGTGAATCCAATATACTTAATGTGGAGCTGCATGGACCAGAAAAAATTAGGAGAGACACATTTAACTTCGTAATTAACAGTTTGAAAGTTTCCCTACAAAATTGTCTGAAAGCACATATAAGGATTTTGACTTCTTAACCAACCTCAACAAGATGCCCCACAATGAAATTTATTCTGCAGCTGAAGCTTTCATTGCAAAATATCCATATGATCTAGAAGCAATTCTTGAAGATGAGTTTTAGTTTTGCACCTTTGCAAAAAAAACTCTCCAAGAAACCTATTAATGCAGCTAAAGACTCGCCACCTGGAATCCACTTTTCTAAATGTGGACACCGCTGTTCATATGTACCTCATGTTGCCAGTCACAAATGCTGAAACAGAACAGTCATTCTCCAGGATGAGCAGAACTGAAATCTCTGACCCTGTAATGATGGGAGAGTCCAGAATGAATGCCTTTGCCTTAATGTCCATTCAGAGTGACTTGAAACAAAGGCTGGACTACCGTGAAATAATCAAAGATTGTGCTATCCTCCAAGCTAGAAAACTGACTTATTGCCATGAACAGTAGACCCTCCAATGGTTCCCCTGAACCAATGCTGTTTCCATTTCACCACTAATGTGATCAGGACAGAATTCTTTTCAGAATCATTGCAGGGTGACACCTGTGTTCACCAGCAGGTCATTTTCCTAATATAGATAAGGATTTTAAAGAACTAAAAAATCCTTAGGAACAGGTTGCTAAAGGTAAGGATGGCTCTGTGGATGTGGGGAAGGCGGTGGATGTGATATACCTTGACTTTAGCAAAGCTTTTGATACGGTTTCTCACAGTATTCTTATCAGCAAGTTAAAGAAGTATGGGTTGGATGAATGGACTATAAAATGGATAGTGAACTGGCTAGAGCATAGGGCTCAACGAGTAGTGATCAATGGCTCCATGTCTAGCTGGCAACCGGTCACAAGTGGAGTTCCCCAGGGGTCGGTCCTGGGGCCGGTTTTGTTCAACATCTTTATTAATGATCTGGAGGATGGGGTAGATTGCACCCTCAGCAAGTTTGCGGACGACACTAAGCTGGGGGGAGTGGTAGATACCCTGCAAGGTAGGGATAGGATACAGAGTGACCTAAACAAACTGGAGGATTGGGCCAAAAGAAATCTAATGAGGTTCAACAAAGAAAAGTGCAGAGTCCTCCACTTAGGAAGAAAGAATTCTATGCACAGCTATAGACTGGGGACCGACGAGCTGGGCAGCAGCTCTGCAGAAAAGGACCTGGGGGTAACGGTGGATAAAAAGCTGGATATGAGTCAGCAGTGTGCCCTGGTTGGCAAGAAGGCCAATGGCATATTGGGCTGCATTAGGAGGGGCATTGCTAGCAGGTCACGGGAAGTGATTATTCCCCTCTATTCGGCATTGGTGAGGCCGCATTTAGAATATTGTGTCCAGTTTTGGGCCCCCCAATACAAAAAGGATGTGGACAAGTTGGAGAGAGTCCAGCGGAGGGCAACAAAAATGATTAGGGGGCTGGAGCACAGGACTTATGAGGAGAGGCTGAGGGAACTGGGCTTGTTTAGTCTGCAAAAGAGAAGAGTGAGGGGGGATTTGATAGCGGCCTTTAACTACCTGAAAGGGGGTTCTAGGGAGGATGGGGCTAAGCTGTTCTCGGTGGTGGCAGATGACAGAACAAGGAGCAACGGTCTCAAGTTGCAGGGAGGGAGGTCTAGGTTGGACATTAGGAAAAAGTTTTTTACTAGGAGGGTGGTGAAGCACTGGAATGGGTTACCTAGGGAGGTGGTGGAATCTCCATCCTTAGAGGTTTTTAAGCTGCGGCTTGACAAAGCCCTGGTTGGGATGATATAGCAGAGGTTAGTCCTGCTTTGAGCAGGGGGTTGGACTAGATGACCTCCTGAGGTCCCTTCCAACTCTAATATTCTATGATTCTATGATTCTATGATAATTAGTCTATATTTCCCAGATAGCCTCAATTGGAATTCCAGTTTCAGGCATAAATCTTACACAAAGGGCAAATTAACTAAATAGTGGTACAGGACAAACTGAAACAAGGCCACATCCAAGTTCTAATTAACATTATCTGATTGTTAATGTAAGAGCTACTATATTTATAGCACAGATGACAGCTTTAAGAGTTTTCTGGCAATACTACGTGTTGGCAAAATTTCAGACGTGATTGGGTCAGAAAACCAACTTTGTAAAGATGGCAGCTTCCCACTCGAGATCTGCTCCCTACCTTCTTATTATACAGACAGAATTACAACTTTATTGATTTTTACCTCTATAATCAGTTTGATTTTTACTTCTATTAGCACTGCACACCTGAAAATGCGCTGGAATCCCGTCTGGCTCCTGAAGCATTACAACAGATGCATTAACCAAATTACAGGTGCAGGATATTTTGTATTGGCAATGAAGCCTGAGAAAGAACCTACCTTGCCAGAGGACATCTCTTAACTCTTCACCTGAGCAGATTTGATATAGAGTCACAAAGTGACAGTAAACCTGACATTCCATGATGCCATTTTTCCAGTCACTTTCAGAATGCACTCTGATGCCATTATTACACACCTTCACTCACAGAAACAGAGGTTTTATATCTCTGGACTTGTCTAGATTGGGTAAAATTAGCACTAATGTAACCACATTGATGTAGACATAACACACTGAGGAAAAATGAGACTTGCATTGGTGTGATTTACTGGGATAAATTACAAGTAGTGCAAGCCCCAATTTACTCCTCAAGACCTCAGTCTTGACTCTGGTACAGTCTGGCTTATATAGAGAGAGATGCTCACCCAAAAAGTGTGTACTTTTGTTGGTATCCGTCCCTGCAAAAGCTACTGTGATTTCAGGGGGAATTAAGTACTTGCCAACAACCACAGAATGCCCTTCTCAAAGCAAAGTACATGGTCCTATTCATTCCATCCACTACAAATGACAACTGAATTCATGGGTATGACATGCTTTCTCAACTCAAGGGAAGGTTCTCCAGTGTCAGACTGTCAAACAGCTGGGAAGGAATTTTTGGATCGTTTTTATGTAATCATGGATTAGTTATTGGCCTGTCTATATTCCAGAAGTCTGACCACAAGAAGGAGATAAAGGCCGTAAAATTCCCCCCAAATCAGCAGTCAGTGGGTATATCACCCAAACACAAGCAATCAGGGAGGACAGATAGTGTGTCTATCACAAATACAACCAGGCGGTTTTTCCATTCTCTCTCTTACACACACACACACACACACACACACACACACAAAATATACTGGAAGAAGCAATAGAGCATTTGGCAAAATAATACAGCATTATGGAAAAGAGCTACACTGTTTTCTCACTTTTCCTCCTCTATGATTGTGCAGAAAAGATGGATTCTGCTCGATTGCACCACTTTCTATCCTCTGAAAGACACATATACAGAGCACTCAGCATTACTTCATCTATGCTATGTGATCATGTTTTGAATGCCCCTACCAAAACACACATGCACCCTGGGGTCTGGTTAAGAGTGAATAATAAAACTCAACTTTTCAGTAATTTAGCTTTTTGCCTTTAATAATATAATTTCCTCATAGTCATAGTCTGAGTTTACTGACTTGTGTCACTTTGAGCCAGACCTCTCCAAATATATTTCAGTACATTTTTCAGGGACAGCGACAGGAATTCCCTGTATATTTACTTAGGAATTTATGTTGGTGTCCATCATCGATTGTGTGTCCATAAAATCAATCATTAACAAAAAAGCAAGCTAAGCCATTCAACCTAAAATGTTCAACAACAGGACCTGCTGACCCCCTGAATAAGAGGATTAGCTTCCATTCAATTTGGCCATAAAACAGATAAAAGCTTGACAAAACAGATAAATCTTCCCTTGTGCCCTGAAGCTCAACACACCCAGGGTCTGGCACATTCCAAGGAGTGGGCTTTCTACTTATGCAGCAGGAGAATGCCCTGCAATGAGCCCCAATGAGTTTTACCCTACTGAGAACAAGAGTGACCTAAGAGGACATAATTCCCTGGACAGTAAATGCGGAGAAAGACACTCTCATAGAATTGGTCACAAACCACTCAGGGCTTTGTAGATCATAATCAACTATCTAAAACACAATTTGAAATTGTGTATATATGTGTAGCCAATGCAAAGTACAAATATTGCATGGCATTACATTTTGTACTAGCACAAGCTTCCAGCTGTTTTCTGTGGGTAGGCCCAAGCTGGCAGCGTTGCAGCAATTTAGCCTTGAGTTACAAGAGCATAGATCGACGTGGCAAGGTCTCTGTTAGAAAGGAATGGTTAATACTTCTGAATCAAACAAGTAGAAAGATGCACTGCATGACACAGCTGTCTGGTAAGAATCTAGGAGCAGGAATGAATCCAAAATTATCCTGATACCATAAACTACATTGACAGATGGTATGCCTTCATTGAAGTGGTATACCTGACATCCACATACTTCCGTCTTCTCAATATCTGAGCATCTCAAAACCCTTGTTCCGTCTTTTAGCTATTCTAAGTAGGAAGTAACTTTCTTCTTATTTGGTTTGAACCTAAGCTAGTTTGCTCCCATCTTCCATCCTGACTTCTGCTAGACACGGGGAAGAGCACAAGAACTGTGATATGCATAAGTTATAATTCTGACACATTTATATACTGGTGACAGGGCAGGCCAAATCATGTCAATGTCTCATCTAGCATCTATTTGTATTCATTTAGTAGAGGGTGATGACAAACTGGAATTCTATAGAAGCCTGAATGTGAAAGCCCTCAATGAGAGAGTAAATACACAATACCACACACTTTGGCATGTGTGCAGGAAGGAACATAACTAGTGAAAGGGCTTCCCCAACCACTCACACCACACTCTGTTGGCAAACATACAAAACCTCATTAATTTTGTGGCCAGTTCCCCAGTCCTTACACTTTGCTCTAAAATAAATCACTCATTTGTTTTATTTAAATCTAGTTTTTGCAGGAAAGCTTTCAAAGCTCAAAATGTATAGTCTGTAAAAGCATCCACTAAAGGAAAATGTAATCATGTAAATAGTAATAGCAGCAAGATATGATATAGGAGGTGAACTTCTTTACCACAGAGAAAACAAGGAAACATCTAAGGCCATGATATAAATGAAAGGCAAGAAATCAGACTGTTTCACCCAGAGGGTCGCTGGAACTTGAGATAGTTTGCCAAAAGAAACAGAGGGAGAGGCTAGCATTACAGAATTTAAAGATAGCCTGAATATTCATTTGAAGATATACAACGTATCTTGGCAAGACAAGGGATGGACCATGGGGCTATAGTTCTCTCCCTACATAACTTTTATGTTTCTCTACAGTTAGTAATACGCATTCCTAATTTACTCAAGGTCCCAATGGGATATTTTTCCATATCCCCCAAGCTTTAATCAGCTTAATATATCTCTCTCTCTCGTTTTCATCGTCAGATTCTGTTTTCACTTTAAAATGTGTTTAAATACCAACAAATTATTATGCACGATTTACAAAATGGACTGGAAAAAATAAACAAGATTAATCAGTTCAGGTAAAAAAGGATCCTGCCTGCACTGATATGGAGCTTACAAGACGCACTTTATTCTCTCATTCCTAAGTACATTCTCAGAGATTTGTATACTCTAATGGGGGAAAGAAAAATCTTAGACTCTATTCAATTTTATTCAGGCTTGATAAATCAAAATTTAACAATGTATCCTTATAACTCTACACGATGTGCTTTTAAAATACAAACATTAAAAATATCTCATTTCCACGCATTGAGAAATAATACATGCCAGCGTTTGTGTGCTTTGCAAGAATACAGCACACTTTCATAAATGTAGACAATCAGGCCAAAATTTCCAAACTTGGGTGCCAGAAGTTAGGTGCCTAAATCCATAGTTAGACATTTACTCAAGTGCTTAATTTCAGAAGTGCTAATCGACTGCCACTAAAGTCAATATTGATGACAGTTTGTATTAACTGCAAGTTGATCAGTAAAATTATACTGGATTTACATAGGCATAACAGATATCTAAATCAGTCCTACAGAGTGTATAATCAGGTATGAGGTTTACAAAATTCAGGTACCTGACGTTATGTACCTGAATCCATATTTAGGCACCAATTGAAGCTGCCTACTTTTCAGAGATAGTGAAATCAACAGAGCTAATCTAGTTTTACATCAAAGTAACTAACATCTTAATCAGTCTTGGACACTACAAAGTTAGCACATTCCAAAACAAACAAAGCAACATACAAAATAATCTTTAAGAATAAACAAATCAAGTGGGTCATGAAGTGTCAGATAGCATAGGCTCCTGGTATTACTTTTAAGGTAGTGCTCAGACAACAGTTACAAAAATGGAAAGATACACTTTTGAAGCAACGCCAAACTCCATTTTGCGTACTTACAATGGGCACCTCCACTTCTCATTCAGCTGAAGGCAATAAATACAAAAATAAACTGAAAAAAAAAAAACCTCAACCTAATTCACCTTGCAGTACTGTACAATTGTAAGAGGCAATCTATAAAGCACTGTTTTAGTATCCTGTTTCACATGAGAACTTTCTAACACCCTCTTTTTGACTTAGTACAAAATATATGCAGGAAATCCTTCTAACTGTGTATGGTCGATAAAGTTTTACATAGCAATCGTTTCTAAGGAAAACATTTCTTATTTTTCTTTTTTAAACCACTTGATCCCAATAAGGCCCAGGCTCTTCCCCAAGGGAGTTTTCAGAGGTGACACTCCCTTAGAGCTAGTGAACACTAACAACATGGATCTGTCAGCCAGACTTTGCAATAGAAAGGCTTTTAGATTCCTTTGGTGAGGAATACATTACGTGCGTACCTTCCGTCGTCCCTGGATAAATGAAGTACTTTCTTTATTTCCATTTGTTACGGGGTAAGCCCTCCCCATCACACCATTCTTGTATCCTTAAATACCTTTAGAAAATGATGAACCACAAGAAACATGAATTCTGAATGTATCTCATTCACCCATTAAAAGTTCAGCTGGGCTATCTCTATGGAAACAGGTATTTAATTCAAACACAAGAAGAGAACTGTATTTCCATGGAGGACACTAAGCAATGAATAACAGCCAGAGGTATGTTAGTAGTCAAAACTGAGGAACCACAAACTGTGAAGTTAAAGTCTTCAAGAGACTTAGCTAAGCATATCAGATAGAATTGCTTTGTTTCTTAAGGAGATAATCTCAGGCCTCTTTTAATTCAAAATTAAGATTCTGTATAAATAAGCTTTTTCACGAGGTGCAACAAATAGAAATGTATCCTGATTTTTTATAAGTTCCAATAGAAATATATATATATGCAAATATCTCCCAGCAGTCTTAGCAACACTTGCATTGCAGTATTGTGCTAATAAAACATGAGACAAGGGACTTGTCTACACTTACAGCACTGCAACAGTGAGCTACACCGCTGTAGTGCTTAGGGAAGATGCTACCTACACCAATGGGAGAAAGCGTAGGTTCTCCACCTCTCCAAGATGCGGTCGCAATATCGAGAGGAGAATCCTTCCCATCGACACAGCGCTGTCTATACTGGGGATTGGGTCAGTATAACTACGTCACTTAGGGGTGTGGAAAATCCACATCTCTGAGTGACGTAGTTATGCCGACATAAATTTGCAGTGCAGACCAGGGCATAGAAAGTGAAACTAACCAGCAACTAACAACAAAGAAAAATGGCACTGACTATCTAAATACTTCTATGGCCCTGATCGTCATCCGAGTGCATAGCTTCATTTTCCAAGCTGAAAGAAATGCAAAAACTAAACAACAAAAAGGTTGCAGCTCACACCTGGCGACTACTACCATCATCAAATCTCAGCAGCCTGCAGAGCGGGGCAGAAATTGAAGAAACTCTATCATCTATCGCTAGGATTCCTGGGCTGGCACTGCTGATCCAGATACAGATTTAGAAAGTTGCCTTGAGTTCCAGAGGAAAAAAAACTGAAAGACAGGACCATCAGATGATCAGGCTACATCTATGCTAGAAGCACTACAGCTGCACTGAGGCAGGTGCACAGCTGTAGCACTTCTGGTGAAGGCACTCTAAGGCTCTGACATCAGCTTAATTACTCCACCGTCCATGAGAGGTGGTAGCTATATGGGCAGGAGATGCTCTCTCTGATAAACACCAACCCCACAGAGTCTATTATTTTTATTTCTGTCAGATCACCTCGGTACCTGAGCACCTCCCAAGCCCTAATGAGTTAATCTACAAGACAGCTCCCTGAGGCAGGGAAATATTTTCACAGGAAAACTGAGGCACAGACTGGTGAAGCGAGAAGTGTATGGAATAGAACCCTGAGCTCTCAATGCCCTAACCTGTGCAGCATCTACAAGGCTAACTTTCCTTCCAGCACTAAGCTGTTACTGAACAGACTGTGTAAGAATCTGCCACTAGCACAGGCTTCCACAACACTATGCTTTAAAGTTCATTCACAGAGCACTGCATGAGGTGTTAATGCAGATTGGCCAAATCTCCTATGAGAGATGAACTATACTGACTTTACCTTATTTTACCAAAGTCCTGGAAGGTGGCATTAAAATTAGAACCCCTGTGCCTATTTGAATTAATATCCTCAAACTCAGCTCGGAAACCAATTTATTAAGCAATACCTCCGTAAAGACTATTTTTCAACCCCAAAGATTATAAATCCCACTTCAGTGATAAATTACCCAATAAAAGGGCAAGAGAAAAAAAAATTGAGTTTTGCCTCACGCTATCTTTACTACCAAAAGGTACAAAATTCATGCACATGAGCATGTGCAGAGCCAAAACTACTTAATATTTGTACCATGCTCTAAAAACGCTAATTAAGTCATCTGAACTGAATTGTACTTTCACTCCCTGCAACTTTCTCAGAGCTTGTGACACGCACAAGATTTTATTTTCCTCTCAACAGAGGACGTCTCTCCATCTTTCAACCTGGCTTCTCAATGGTCAGAATCACTGCTACTTTCCATGGTTGATGAAAGATGAAAAGACCCACTTCAGTGTCCATGAATACCATTCTTAGCTTGACCCAGGGTTCATTGTTGAGTGGCAGAAAGTGCTCATTTCCTCACTTTATGTATTTTCTTTTTTTAAAGCTTAGAGAAAAGCCGTTTCCCAAATTCTTACGATTTTGTAATGTGAATCACTGCTGTCAATGGGAATTTTGCCCAAGCAAAGAATGCAAGATTGGGCTCAATAATAATCTCAAATCACGATCTTTTTTTCCTCCAGAAAATAAACAACCCACACTTTTGCAGACAATAAGATTTATTAATGAATAAGAACTAGAAGTTCAGGCCCAGAAATGGAAACATTATTGGAGGAATTGAAATAATTACTACTATCTTTCGAAAAAAAGAAGGAGGTTCAAAGTCATCATTCCAATAAGATAAATGACACTTGCGACTTACTGGCCACTGCTGGAGAGGACCAAGGACTGCCCGAGTAGCGGTCCTGGGCCTGGCCCCAGGGATTGCCGGGGAAGCAGTGGTCCCAAAGGCAGCCTGAGCAGTGGCCCCCAGGGCAGCAGCAAACAGCCAGGGCCAGTCAGCCCCCACCGCTGGAGCAGTGGCCAGCTGTCAGCCCCTGGGGTCCCCCGGAGCAGCAGGACCACTGGGAGCAGCTAAGATTTAGTCAGGGGTATTATAGTAAAAGTTATGGACAGGTTACGGGACGTGAATTTTTGTTTATTGCCCATGACCTGTCCATGACTTTTACTAAAAATACCCAAGACTAAATCTTAGCCTTAACTATAACCATTGAAATAAATGGGACATGTTTGTAGCACACAATTCTATTGTTTCAATCTGTGAATGGCTACAAACTCAAGACATCAGATAATGTACCTTCAAACCAGAAGCATAAGGAACTGTTTAAAAAATAAGTCTAGGATTCTGAAAAAACAAATTTACAGGAATACTTTAAATACTTAGATTTTCCTCACTCATGGATTTTTATTGCCCTCTCTCTTACTTTTATAGGACACTACTAACTTTACTACTACTACTACTACTAACTTAAATATCACATTTCTGAATGAACCTTTTTAATGTGAAGGTGTCACATTAGTAGTGTGACCAGATGTTTGGGTCTTTGTCTTATACAGAAACCTATTACTCCCCCACCCATCCCAGTTTTTCAGACTTGCTATCTGGTCACCCTACCGTAGAGTGTCAATTGACCAAAGACTGGGCCAGAAAGAAGAACACGTCCCTGAATATTGCTGGAAAAAACCTTCTGTTCTCAAAAAATGCAATGAAATACCATTGCCTGAATTAGGGTTGAGCTGGAGTCAGGATCAGGTGAGAGAGGCTAAATGTAGTCCATAACTAGACCACTAGACTTTCCCTTTTCCTCAGAGAGACCCAAATGCTCACACTCTCTCTCTGTGAGTAGTCAAACAGATTAGGGAATCCCCTTGTCTTCCTGGCTAGAGATAGTCCCACATCTTTGAACAGTGGGACTTTTGCTGGTCAAGACAGTCACCTCCAAGGCCTGCCTTCCCCTTTTGTCTCTTGTTCCCTCCTGATAACTGCAGAGGCAATTTCTTGGTCAGTGCAGCCTCTTCTTCCAGGCTGGATACTTCTGGCAGATGTTCCAGGACAGAGCTGATTTAAGTCACTATCTCCATGTCAGACCTTGGCCCATTGGAGGGGTTTGTCGGACTACAAGAATGATTGTCTTCCATAGAATGATAGCCAGTTATCGCTGGGGGAGCCTCAGATGGCTAATGAGACCAAACCAGGATCCACAGATCACAATTGGGGCAGACATTTCCCAGTAGAAGGGGCTGATTTGGATTGTTGAGTCTGACTGCAGGGTGTTCTTTCCTCCTTTCCCATTTCCTGTTGTCACTGTTGGATTTCAAAATACTGGGGTCCTTGCCACAAGGTCCTTTTCCATTTTGGTCTGTCAAAGGCTTGGGTTTCCCATGAGTTTTTGTCAATATTGCACTTCTTCAAGTTGGCTTTAAGGGTGTCTTTGAAGAGCTTTTTTTGCCCACCCTCATCTGTTGGCCATGGCTCGGTTGTGAGAACACGACCTGCTTCTGGAGTCAATTTTCTGGCATTCAAAGAACATGACCAGTCCAATAGTTGTGGTGGTGAATGATCATGGCTTCAGTGTGGGAGGTTTTGGCTTGGCACAGAACACTGATGTTGGTGCATCGGTCATCCCATTTGATTCGGAAGATGACTAAATATTATAATGCTGCTTACTAAGTATTTAAAATTAAAAAACATGGAGCTGTAGCATTTTTTAAATTGCGACTATGATTTCAAAAGTTATTATTAATTTACAGAGGCCTCCCATCCCAAATGAGAGAGGTGACAATCCCCCTTTATTCAGCTCTGGTGAAACAGCACCTGGAACACTGTATTCAGACCCCCTCAAAACGAGAAAGAAATTATTAAATCAGAGGGGATTCAGCAGAGAATAACAAAGATGATTAATGGACTAGTGGGACTGACTTGGGAGGAAAGATTAAAGCATACTACTTTTAGATGGCAACTGGCAAGGTGAAATAACCAACTTCAAGTATTTACAATACTGCTAGGATGTAAAAATCAGCTAGGGAGAACAATTATTTGGGGTGATCCAAATTATATAGTTAGGAGATAATAATGGAAAGTTAAAACAAGAAAACAGGCTAAGTGTTAGAACAATTAGAAGAAAAACCAGTCTGACTGAAACATGAACATTTCCTATTAGTTGATTTTTAAAACATGGATTTCAAAACTGAAAGATGTTCCAACCATTTTAAAGGAATAAACTGTTAGCCAGTTGAAGTGTTTTTTTGGTTATAAAGCCCCCACATTTAATTCAAAGCATAGCTTTGAAATAAAAGACCTGGCAATCTTGGTCCCACTGAAGTCAATAGCAAAATTCCCATTGACTTGAACAGAAGTAGGATAAAACCCAATGGCAGTCATGTCGAGGAAATTCACTTGCCACATTATAATATTAGTTTTGGCTAAACAATAGTTACATCTGATTCTTTATGGATTACAGTACTTAGGTTACACTTATACATAGCACATGCTTAGAAATATATCAAACTTCATGAGTCACAATGGTATTCTATGTTATTTTATTCCCTTTTATTTTTAAAGAATTACATATAAGTAAACAGTCCTAATAAAAACCAGAAATAATATTGTTATATAATCCAATAATCAAATATTTGTGGTTAAATAATACAGTAACCGTACAATTATTATTTCACACAATCATCAAGATAATCCAAGAACTTGCTTTTTTATTTAGTCCACCCAACCACTGTTTATTTAACAATTATTGTTCATTGTCTTAACTAATGTTAAGCCCCTGAAGTCAACTACTATTCACAGGCTTAATGTTAAGCACATGCGTACGTGCTTTGCTTTTTTTCTCCTCCATTGCATTTTTCATGCAGACAATATAGTTCAATTAAATTTTAGTTCTTTAAAAAGAAAATTAGACTAATTTATTGGTGTTAAATTTATTTTTAAAAGTACATTTTCTCCTCTACTATGATGCAGAATAATTCAAACAAAACAGCACAACTTCAACAGCTGTTGTTCTAGCCCCTTTTCTGATGTGACTGACCATGGAGCCCGCTTCTTTGCAGGACAGCTGACCTGAACTTTATGCCAGCTGACTGCTGCCACGAAGAAAGACTAGTGGTGAACCAAGAGAAACAATAACATGGTTGTAGCTGATGGGCTTACAAACATGATCACACAAAACAATAAAAGTTGCACGGCGATAGGATAGCATGTGACAAATTTTACGTATGTAGTGTTGTTGTAGCTGTGTTGGTCCCAGGATATTAGAGAATCATGGTGGGTGAGTTAATATCTTTTCTTTTATTCAGAAGTTGGCCCAGTACAAGATATCACCTCACCCACCTAGTCTCTATAAATTTTGTGTGTCTATTTGAGAAACTTCTCCAAATATTAGTGAAGCAATTGTCCTACTAAACAATAGGCTCCTATGCATATCATGGTAGACAGATATATTCGATTATCTCAATCAAAGATAGAAAAGCAAAGAAAATAGTGGAATAACAGATTTTTCAAAGGGGCTGCTCATTTACTGACAGTAACAAATAGTTCAGTGGATTTATTACCATTACTAATGTATAATACAGTGGGCTGGTTGCCTCTGTATGGATATTTTTAATCTATCACAGCTTTTAGAATCTTCTTCATTGCTTCATTAGCTAAGTCTACTAAGTGCTACCTGTGGTGGAGTACTACTGTGATTGAGTGGGTATGAAAATATTTTCAGAGCCCCACACTCAATATAAAAATACATAAGTGAAGAAAGTTGCAAAAACTATTTCACTCATGAATGTTTACATTAAAAGTTTAACAAGGGTGCAACAAAAAAGTTGTATAATGACAAATGCTGAAATAATGTGGGGGATGAGTCCTAGTGGTTTAAGGTGCCACAAGCTGTCTCATGATTGGACATCAGATTACATGAAAGAGGGTGTCCCTAGTTTTCCTAGCAGCTGAATTCCAGCACTGATAAAAGTTACAGGCCAAATGCTGCTGTCACTTATACATATGGCCGTACTTGAATCCTGGGGTGATTGTCAAATAATTGCAGCGGAGTTCCAGATAAGACATGCAAAATTGCGGTAATAATGGACCTTTATTAATTGCGGTAATTTGGAAAAGCCAGAGAAGACCTATCTGTTTAAGAAAAGAATATAAAACACTCAAATATTATGTTATGCCAAGCAATTTTTTTTATACCCAGACATTTTGCTACAACTATATTACAGTCATTAATGCATGGGGCTGACAGTAGAAGCCCCACAGATGGTGGGCCTCCCACTTTTTAGCCAGGGGTGGCTGGTGGCCAGGGCTCCTGCTGTCAGCCGCCTGGCTGTCAAAACTGCGGTGAAAGCCTAATAATGCAAATTAAGTAGGGCCTCACCTACACATGATTTAAGTAGGGCCTTACTTATACATGATTTACATCCATGTAACTCTACTGACTGCAATAGAATTATTCCTGTTTTACACCAGTCTAATTGTGAGCATGTTCTTAATCATTCTAACTTTTGCATATGGCTTCAGGCAATACACAAAGAGTGGAGGCAGTTCCTTTTTTTTACTCAAACAACAGAGAAAATGCTCCTAATAAGGCTAATAAAAAGGCAGTGGTTTCTCAAGAGCTCAGCTCTTTTGAAGTAAATGATACAATGTGGTCTTATCGCAGGAGCAGCAAAGGAATCAGTAACTGAAAAAGGCTTCAAGTATTGATGACTCATTCTTCCATGTCATTTGTTGAAAAAGGGACAAAATGTCAATGTAATTGTGACGAGGAGCCTCATCACTTCTTTAAAGTACATTATACAAGAAACAGCCCCGTTCTAAAAGTTGCCTTACAAAACGAAATGAACTGCGTGTGCGTATTGTAAGAGGGCTAGCTTGTGACACCGACAAGAACAGCCAACAACCTCTTTATGTCAACTTCTTAAAACTTTCTTGTTACTTTTTTAACATAACCACATCTCTTCCCTCCGAAAAACCCCCGAGTTATCCCTCCCAGCGAGAAGAATCCCCAGTGTTTTCATCTGTTCAGGTCTTCTATTGCACCCCAGCATCACAGTTTCTGAAGTGCCTGCTCTGGCCCAGCGCCTTTCCATAATTCTCACGACCAGATCCCTTGGCAAGTCCTGCTTGCTGCTCTCCTTTCTACCGAGGAGGTGCATCCTCCCTGCCCTGCACTTTATTCTTGGCAGACGCAAGAGCTGACAAACTCCAGACAGTGCCGACCTGTCACGGGGGGGGGGTGGGGGGAGGAGGGACCGATGAAACCGGGAGGGATCCCACGGAATCCCGCACCCAGGCGCAACGACCCCACCCCTCTCCCCCTCTGTAAGCGCCTGGGTATGAAAAGAAACGCCTTAAAACACGCCCTGCCTAGCCACTGCCCCAGCAAACGCGGGCCCTACTTCGTTACCCCGCCCGGCTCGTCCAGAGGAGCCGCCGCAGTTTTGCTCCTGTTCTTCCAGCCCGCTTGGCCAGCGGACCGAGGAGGACAGGACAGGGGCCGGTCCCACCCTCCCCAGGGGAGCAGCCTCCGCTCCGCGGGCTCGCCCCCGTTGCTCCGCTCTGGCTCCGGATTCCGCCCGTCACAGCAGCCGCGGCCCCGTGGGCAAGTCGGGCGGGGGACGCGCTGCCTGCCCGGCGGAGAGAGCCCCGGGGAGGCAGCGCCCGCTCACTCGCCGAGCTACTGCGCGGGGAGAGTCGCCGCCTGCCACCCGCGTGTCGTCCCCGCAGCTGGGCCGGGCGCGATGCTCCTGGCCCCCGCCCCGGAGCCGCCCGGGACTCTGCAGCCCGGGCGGCTCCCCTGCCTTTCCGCGCACCGGCTCTGGGTAACCCCCGGGCCAGCCCCCGGCGCCGCCACTCACCGCGTAGTGAAGCGCCGGCTTCTCGTTAAACACCGACTCCCCCATGGCCCGTCACCTGGCCCTCGCCGCTCCTTCACCGCGCCCCGGCCGCCGCAGCCCCCGCGGGCTCCAGCCCCGCCGCCTCCGGCCCCATCCTTCAGAGCCGCCGGCTGCAACTTCTTGCCGCTGCTTCTCGCCAGCCCCTCCTCCGGCCAGCGCCGCGCAGCCCCCGGAGGAGGAGGAGGAGGTGCCGCCGCGGCTGTCCCAGCGCAGCTGGCTGCAGGAGGGCGGGTTTTGCAAGAAAGCCGCTCCTCTGCCCCGGCCGATGCTCGCTCCGCCGCCTGGGCGGGGCGCACCTGCACCTGAGCGGGAGCAGGACGCAACTGCAAGACACAGTCACACTCGTCCCAGACTCAGCAGGGAGCCCGGGCCCCCCAGCCCAGGGGAGCACAGCAAGCCACGGTGCAAGGAGTGCCCGAGAGGGAGTCCTCAGCCTGCAGCCCCAGCTGGCGTTCCCAGCCTCTTCCCCACTTTCCCCCTGCACGAAGGCTCAGTCCCAGCCGCTCCTACTACTTTGGGAGAGGGCACGGAACGGGGAAAGAGGCCTCCTTGCTACAGAAGGGCGAGTGTGCGTCTGAAAGGAGAGATGGAGCGAGCATGAGCAAGGGGTTGGCATTCAGACCCAAGAGAAGGCACATTCGAGGGGGAAAACCAGGCAGGTGAGCCCCAACTCAGACAGTTCCCAGCCAGACACCAAAAGCATCTGCTTCCAGTTCAACTTGCATTTGCATTAGGGTATTAATTTTGCTGGCATCAGTGCCATACACAGCATAGTAGCGTAAGGACCAGCTCTGTACCCAGACGCTTGCAGCATCTGCTCCCTTGCCACCTCTGTTACCCTCAGGAGACTGATATCACCTAAGGGAGACGGTAGAAGTTTTCATTACCAGTACTCAGACCACAAACACAGAGCATGCAATCCCTCACCCGCGGTTATTCCCAAGTCCCTCAACTGCAGTTTCCCTAACATGCCAGTGGTTTGGGTGGTTATTTTGCGATCCGGAAAGAAAGTCCCTGATTACAGCTTTCTGAACAGACCAATGTTCCTAAAGATGTGTGTGCCATGCACGTTCCTGACCATCCCACACTGATGTCGATTAAATAGCCCTTGTGATCCCCCAGCTCTGCCAACATCATAGAAAAGTATCCCTTGCAGCATAAGCACTCTTTGGCAAGGTGGTCTGGGGCCAAGATAGGGATATGCATGTCATCTATCACCCCACCGCAGTTAGGGAACCCCATTGCAGCAAAACCACCCACTATGTCCTGAACATTGCCCAGAGTCACTTTTTAGCAGAACTCACTTAATGGCCCTTAATTAGATCACAACAGCTCCCACCACGGATTTACCAACTCCAAATTTATTCCCTATTGACTGAGAGCAGTCTGGCATTGCAAACTTGCACAGAGTGATCGCCCCTCGCTTCTCCACTGTCAGAGCAGGTCTCACGTTAGAGCTGCTGCGCTTCAGGGCTGGGGAAAGCTCCGCCCAATGTTCCTGGAAAGTGACCGTTGACATTCGAAAGTTCTGCAGCCACTGCTCCCCATATCTACACAATGATGTGATCCCACCAGTCAGTGCTTGTTTCCAGGGCCCAGACACGATGCTCCACCGTGTTCACCTGCTGCACAACTGCCAGCAGCAATCGGGAATTGTTTCGCTCTGTGGCTTGCAGCAGGACTGCTTAAAGGACATTGCAATATTTCACATGGCAGCTCCTGTCTCGGCTCTGGAAATACTGCAGGATAAGGTGTAAGGTGTTTGTGATGCTCACAAGAGTGAACAGCTGAATGGGCTCCATGCTTCTCAGGCTGTGGCAGACACGGAGCTAAACCAGGCTTTCAAAAAAAGACGTGAAAAAGTATGAGTTGATTGCCATTGATATCAGAGTACAGAGGGATGGAGGCAGGAAACTGCATCATAGGACGTCGAAGCCATGTCCCATTTCACCTTGCAACAATGTTTTAGTCCCGTGAGGCATTGCAAGCCATTCCCAGACCCACCTGCGGCTAGTTGCACAGTGGAATAGCTACCCATGGTGCACTGCTCTCTGCATCGATGCAAGCACTGCTAGTGAGAACGCGCCCCACTGACACAATGAGCGTGATGTGGACACATCCAACCAATTTATTAACTGCAGCAGCTGGATGTCGATTCAAGTGAAGTCGATTTGTAGAGTAGACATGCCCTGAGACTCTGCAGGAAGTATTTTTAAGTTTTAAGAGCAACTTACCCACAATTGATGAGAACCAGAAGGGTAGCCGTATTAGACTGTTTTTTTAGTCTATTTATTTGGGCATAAGCTTTCGTGGGCAGAAACCCACTTCGTCAGATGCATGAAGTGGAAACTTCAGTTAGGCAGGTATATATACGCATGCGAGGATAGGTGAGTTACATCACATTGAGGAGGGCAAGTGTTAATAAGGTAATTCAATCAGGGTGGATGAGTCCCATTCACAACAGTTGATGAGAAGGTGTGAATGCTAAAAGAGGGAACATTATTTTTTGTAGTGGGCTAGCCACTCCCAGTCTCTATTCAGACCCAGTCTGATAGTGTCAAGTTTGCATATGAGTTCCAGCTCTGCAGTTTCACGCTGGAGTTTGTTTCTGAAGTTTTTTTGTTGAAGTATGGCAACTTTCAAGTCTGTTAGTGAGTGTCCAGGGAGATTGAAGTGCTCTCCGACTGGTTTTTGAATGTTACCATTCTTTATGTCTGATTTGTGTGCAATTATTCTTTTGCTTAGAGACAGTCCGGTTTGGCCAATGTACATGGCAGAGGGGCATTGCTGGCACATGATGGCATGTATCACATTAGTAGATGTGCAGGTGAACCAACTCCCCATGGTGTGGCTGATGTGGTTAGGATCTATGATGGTGTCACTTGAGTTGATACGTGGGCAGAGTTGGCAACAGGGTTTGTTGCAAGGATACATTCCTGGGATGGTGTATGGTGTGCAGTTGCTGGTTAGTATTTGCTTCAGGTTGGGGGGCTGTCAGATAACTGTTGTGAATGGCCTCATTCACTCTGATTGAATTAACCTCATTAACACTTGCCCTCCTCACTGTGATGTAACTCACGCCTCCTTGCATGTGTATATATACCTACCAAACTGAAGTTTCCACTTCAGACATCTGATGAAGTGGGTTTCTGCCCACAAAAGCTTATGTCCAGATAAATTTGTTAGTCTTTAAGGTGTCACAGGACTCTCGTTGTTTTACCCACAATTGTAACTGTGAAGGAGGGCCAAGGCCATGTGCCTTGTGATTTACAGTATACAATATATCTAGCTTTGGAAGGATTAGATTTTTATCAGCAAATGTCAGTAAGAGTCAGTTTCACCATACACACACAAACAGATAAAAAATATTTCCATCAATAATCATAACTTACAGATAGGCAAAGTAAGAAAAATGCTGATTGAGAACTTAGAAGTTGATTTAAGGCTAAAATTTTGACACATAGTGTTGACAGTTTGTCTTTTAATGATTATAATGCTTTAACTTTCTGAATCTCAGTGTCTACTGTCATTAAGTAATTGTCTCACTCCCCATAATTTCCTGCAACTGTGAAAATCTCAGTTGATAAAAATTAAATTAAAATGCTTAAAAATAAACACTGGTATTATCCATCTAAATCATACAAAAATAAAAATTGATTTCTTCTAAGTCTATATATATGGAATAAACAGGATTTACCAGATCTCATGTATGCTCACAATAAAAGAGAGACAAGATGGGTGAGGAAATATCTTTTATTGGACCAATTTCTGTTGGTGAGAAGGACAAACTTTGAGCTACACAGAGCTCTTCTTCCGATCTTAAACCTGAAGAAAAAATAGATAAAAGATATTACCTCACCCATCTTGTCTCTCTAATATCCTGGGACTACTCTGGCTATGATAACACTGAATATACAACAATAAAATAGGGCAGATTATGGAGGAGTTTCACAGACCATAACCCAAAGGTTCAATTTAAATGTTGGGAAAGGAATAATCTTTGAAGATGACATACCATACAAAATGGTATCCTATGCTCTAGAGCAGTGGTTCTCAACCTGTGGCCCAGTGGCCTGCCACTCCCCTCCCACTGGCTGCAGAAGAGAGCAGTTGTCTAAGGACCCAGGCGGAGCACGTTGCAGCAGGGCTAAAAGACTGGTGCGGGCTCTTTGCTGCAGCCAAGGGGACGGGAGATCAGCTCTCCCCTCCCCCTGGCTGTAGCAAGGAACACAGCAAAGTGCTCCACATAGGTCCCTAGGCGCTGGTGTCCCTGCTGCAGCCAGAGGAAGGGGAGCACTGATCTCCTGTCCCCCTGGCTGCAGAAGGGAGTCACTGCTTAGGGACCCAGGTGGAGTGCACAGGGCTACAGGATGCTGCAGTTTCCCTGCTGCAGCCAGGGGGACAGGAAGATCAGTGAGGAGGGAAGCAGCCTCCTCGCTGAACTCCTTCTGTCTGCTGCAGTGGCAGGACGGGAAGGGCTGCTGGCAGAGACTGGTGGCCCTTCAGGGCCGTAACAATGATATCTGTGGCCCTCGAGCCAAAAAGGTTGGGAACCACTATCTAAAGGTTATATACAGTACTCAACAAGTTCCAGTTATAGATCTCCCATCTTTGTAACTCTGATTACATTTTAAAATGATCATGAGGAAAGGAAATGTGACAAAGTTGACATGAGTGAGGAGGCGATCCTCAACAACTTTGTTTCTGGCAGACAGTGGAATATTTTTATTCCCCCAAGGAGTTCCCTTTTCATCAAATGTTTGAATAATTTGTACTGCTTCTCTTCTTGGGAAATGAGTGGGGAGTTGAATATCAACAGATGAAGGAAGAATGAGAGGAAGGACATTCACCAGTGGGAAAAAAGTCACATTTCAAACATCTCCACAGATATCAGGATCTCTATCAGACTTTAAAAAACAAATTGAGTAAGCTGGCTTTCCTGAGAAATGGCTCCCTTTCCCCAGAAAGACAAAAGAAATGTTTCTGAAGCTCTGTTACTCAGTCATTAGAAACTAATTGTACATTCCATATGATAGCACATACTCTTTTTAATTGTTGCCCCTCCTCCTTTGCTGGAGGCCAGAGGTCCCAAAACTGTGGGGCGCACCCCCCCCAGGAGGCTGTGGAGGAACATTTGGGGGGCACGGTGGGTCCAGGCCAGCTCTCATGGGGACGGGGAAGAGCAACACCCAGTCTTGCTCAGCTCTGATTCTGGCCCCTCCTCAAGCCGCAGCTCCACTCCAGGCCATAGCTCCCAGCCTAGCCATAGCCCTAGCCCCACCCCCAGCTCCCATGCCGAATCTGGCCCCAGACCTGCCCCGCAGCCACAGCCTCGGCTTGGCCCCTAGCCCGGCCATGGCTCAGCATCTAATGGGTCTGCTCCCGGCCACAGCCCCAGCCTCAGCCCCGACTTCAGCCCAGCCACAGTTCCACTTCTGGTCCTGCTCTGGGGCCCCCATATCCTTGGCCTCTGGCTCGCAGCCCAGCTGCAGTTACAGCCCCAGCCTCATTCCTGGCCCCAGCCCCAGCCTCTCTCCCAGACCCAGCTCCCAGGAGGGGCGGGGGGACACGCACATGGGCTGGAGGGCACCACAAAAAGTTTGGGGACCACTGCTGTAGGCAGATACAATATTTTCCAGCAGGAAGCCAATGGAAATGGATTAGCAGGGTTTGGGGAGAGACTTCTAATATTCCTTACCAATCTCCTGCCCCCAAGCATTGCAGCGAAAACACTGGGGCAAGGTTATAACTTCTTACTATGCTCACTTGCACAAGGGAAATGAAATGCACCAGTGAAGGTGAGGATTGAGCATAGGTAAATACGTTTCACCACTTATTTGAAAACAAAAAGAGAAACGTGGAGGAGAAAGCATCGGAGACACGCAACTAGAGGCTTCAAAAGATAAAAACCTAATAAAGAGAGATGGGGGTGCCTGGCGGAAAGAGAGCAGTAAAGAAAAGGGAGAGGACATTGGTGATAGAAAGAGAGGGAGCATGCAAGGGGGAGAAAGGATAGAGGAAAATGACTCCAGCAAAGACAGGTATTTGGAAACAGAGCATTAAGAAAAGAATTAAGAAAAGCAGAATCTTAAGAGGAGAAAGAAAGATTGTGATTATACAGCTATAAAAAGGAATGTATTTCTGGAACAGTCAGCCAACCAAAGAGGTATGAGTTTGAGATCCATGTATTTTTCATTTTCAATCCTCAAGATATTAAAAAAGTCTATTTAGTAAGAAAAATATTTTGATTATATAAATCTGCTAAATACAAGGTGGAATAGATGGTTTAGCATAAGTAGTTAATAGATTTCAAAAGACAAAGTTGGAAGTAGCCCTTTAACAGCCCTCCTGTCATAGGGCGGAAAGTAAGGAGGGGCAGGAGGGAAGCAGCTGTGAGATTGTTAGAGAGTTACAGATTGTTGTAATAAGCCATAAATCCAGTGTCTCTATTCAGTCCACGATTTTTAGTGTCTAGAAAAGTTATGAATTTAAGCTGCTAGACTCATCTTTTGAAAGCGTTGTGCAGGTTTCCACACAAAAGACCAGCTTTCTTCAGGATACAGTCAATCAATTTCGTCCACAAACATCCTTGCCAATCTGTGGATGTCACCTTCCTATACACCAACATCCCTTGCAATGACAGCATAGCTGCCTGACTCAAATATTTACAAGACAATGGACAACCCTCTGATATCCACCCTGAACACATCGCCAGACTCATCCATTTAATCCTCAGCCATAACCATTTTACATTCAACAACAAACACTTTGTCCAAACCATGGGAACAACCAGGGGTGCAGGATGGCTCCCCAAAACTCCAACCTCATCATGGACCACCTTAAAGAAGAATTTCTGAAAAAATGCACCACAAAACCAATGATACATCTGAGATACATAGATGATATTTTCATCCTCTGAACAGATGATTTAAACTCCCTCATAGATTTCCACCACCCGTCCATTAAACTTTCTCTGGAACACTCCCACACTAGTATCAACTTCCTAGACACCATAATCAGCTTCTACAATGGAACCCTACAAACAACTATATACGAGAAACCTATGACTCACCATACCTACCTTCATAGATCTAGTAACCACTAAGAAATCCAAACACACCAAGAAATCCATTATCTACAGCCAAGCACTCAGATACCACAGAATATGCTTCGAGGCGAAAGTCTGGGATATACACCTTTACACACACAAAACCACCTTCACCAAACAAGGACACTCTACCAGAGAAGTAGATCACGTCATGGAATGGGCCACCCAAATACCCTGAGAGAACTTGCTTCAATACAGAAAAAAAAACCCCATCTGACCGCACACCTCTAGTTGTCATATACCACCCCATATTGGAACCCATATGGGGTATCATCAAACAACTAAAACCCATATTCATTGGGAACCCTATCCAGAAATAATCTTTCTTGAGCCTCCTCTGCTGGCCTTCCAAACCACTCCCACCTGTCCAAGCTCACCAGCAGAAGCAAGCTCCCCATAGACAGGACACTCCAACTCAAAACAGCACCAGACCTTGCCAAAACAACAGATGCAAACTGCAGACATATCTCCACTGCTACAATGATCAACACTCCTTTCAAGATCCATGGGCTCTGCACATGCCTATCACAACATATTGGGTACCTCATCCAGTGCCCTAAATGCCCCAATAGCAACTATGTGGGTGAAACCAGACAATCACTGCACTCTCGAATGACCTCCAGACAGGAAAACGATAAAAGACAAAAACAACACATCACAAAGCAATCACTCTATATCTGACTTATCAGCCCTCATCCTCAAAGGAAACCTGCACAACACTTTCAAAAGATCAGCCTGGGAGCTTAAATTCATAACTTTGTTAGACACTAAAAATCATGGAACGAATAGACACGTTGGATTTATGCCTTATTACAAAAATCTGTAACCAATTAACAACTCCCCTCAACAGCTGCCCCCTCCACTCCCGCTTTCCTTCCTATGACTGGAGAGATGTTAATGGGCCACTTCACCTTGAATGGTCTCTTGAAATTTGTTAACTACTGATGCTAAACAATCTGTTACACCTTGTATTTAGCAGTGACACTCTGAATAAGTTTCCCAGACCTGAAGAAGAGCTCTGTGTAAACTCGCAAGCTTGTCTCTCTCGCCAACAGAAGTTGGTCCAATAAAAGACACCACTTCACCCATCTTGTCTCTCCAGTATCCTGGGACCAACCAGGCTACAACAACACTGCATACAGAAATCCTTGAGGGCAGTTCTTGAGGCTCTTTTACCCTTAATAATAAAAAAAAAAACCCTCATAACTGTCACTGATTACATCAGACATTTTCACATTAGAGGCTAGGGCTTAAAATAATGGTATCCTGGATTTCTAGGTCATTATTGTGGGAGTAAAATAAGCCATTTACCTGCTAAGCTAGAAGGATGGACCTTTTGCAGCAGACACAGTAGGATTGCTGTAGGTCTTTCCTTTCCTTTCCGGATATCTTTTCTGATTCTGTCCCATCCGTCCTACATTTGCCTTCACTCTGGCCTCCTATCCTCAAATTAGATATCCTGTAGAAATATGCAATGTTGCATGCGTCCATGCCCCCTAGCTCAACATCTCCTAATGTTGGACTGGGGTAGGAAAGGTAGATCACTAAAGACACACTTCAAAGTGGCCCAATGAACAACAACAAAAATAATAAAAGTGAACTAACATGTTAGCTGGATAACATGAAATAAATCATTTCCATAGTATTCCATAGACATTCTGCTGCTTATTATTTTTTAAACTTCTGATGATACTGCTCCAGTTGTTTTCTTGGATCACTTTGTTAAGCAGCTCCAGTGTTTACTTGGTGACTGAAAATATATGAGGACATTGATAGGACCTTCACCTCTCCTCCCCCACCCACATTGCTCTACTGTTGACAACAGCAATGAAGACTGAACCTGGTTTGCTACAAGATAGCACTTTTGAAGTTATTGGGTAATTCAAATCACTAATTGAGTTTTTACAGTGCTGAGCATTAGTGATACTGGCTTGGTTTTTTTTATATTTAACTGTCAGTCTACTGCTATCTCATAACACCAATGCTCTTAACCAGAAGTTAAGCAACCACCCATTTGTGGTCAGCAAACAGTTGTGAAATTGTGGAGGTGTGGCTGAGCAATTCAGATATAATCAACCCTCCCTCCTCCATTGTCCTTCTGACTAAGGTGCTTGCCTTCTCTAGCCAGTGACCTGAGAGTCAACACTAAATGAGCTCAGAGGGTAGTTCTCAGACCTGCTCTTGTAGAGGTGATGTGGTTTAGTATTCAGAGCAGTAAAGAGGGCTCAGGATCTCTCAGTTCTGCTCCCAGATCTCACTGTGTGACTTTGAGCAAATGTATTAAACTTTCTCAATGCCTCCTTTTGTAAAATATGGGCTGTGACACTCACCAGTGGAAGCACTGTGGGATCCTCAGGTGAAAGACACTTGACAAGTGTAAAGCATTATATGTCCTTTTCTCCTTGCACATCCCTTCACTTCTCAATCCTATACCTCTGCAGTGTCATTCAAAAAACTAATTCCATATCTGGAGGGTGAGAAAAAACTTCTTCATGCCTGCTGTACAGTGCTCAAGAGCAATTCTGGCTGCCTAGTCCTTCCTCAGAGAACTGGCATATTTCTCTTCTAACCAAACATTCATACTCTTAGTTACAGTGTGTGTCTATTCCCCCAAAAGAAAGAGAGCTCAAAGATAATGGTCATGTAACTCAAAAACATAAAGCATTAACATGCAATTTTAGCAAGTTAGAGATCAGTATTTATGGGTATTGCTGCAGAAATCCTTTGTTTTTAATAATCTTTCTTTTTGAATAATTACAGTTTATGTGCTGGATTATGTGAAATGCATTGGTGGTCACTAGTTCTTGATAGACATGTACCTACATCACCAAATCCATCAATACTACGCAGATGCCAAGAACTCAACAACTGTGGAGAGTGAAGCATCACCTCATCCCCACAGGTGCTCTCTCAACTACAAGGTTGAACATTTTATTACTGAAATAAGACTCCCCCTTAAAAAGCACATTAAAGTTCCTAACATCTAGAGAAATACAGAAGTCCTGACTACTTACTACTACTCTCTGATGCACAGAGAGAGAAAACCACTGCCACCCCACATGAAGGAGTACAATTTATTTCAGTGCTACACAAGTTCTAGACCAGTGCATAGAGGGGTAGCCCTGAGCTTCCCCAGGAGAACAGAAATGGAGCAAGTTCTGTGCTTCCTCAAACACAGACACTGATATCTTACCTGGTCATTACTTGGACCATGTACAAAGTGCGGGAGGAAAGGCGCATTGCACCCTTTGCACACCCATATAAAGCATGCATATAAAGGCCAAGCAGTTTGGTCATATCTGAGCAAAGAAGGCAGGATATAAAACCCCAAATTACTAATTTAAGCCTGCAATCCATTCAGCATAAGGAACAGTCAACATACGAAAACACCACAGGTAAAATCCTGGCCCTAATGTAGTGAATGGGAGTGTTTCCACTGAGTTCAATAGCACTTGAATTTCATCCCATATATTTACATCCAGTAACTACATCCCTATTTTTCCATTTAACAGACTATAAAACTCATATATTTGTGTCAGGGTATGTTGCTCTCTGTGTGATGATAAAAATTGTCATCAGTAGGTTTGGCAAAGAAATTTAATTTAGCAGACTTGTCTTCCAAAAGAAATTACTTCACATTCCTATTTGTTTGCATAATGTTCCCTGTCTCCTGAATCTGTGAAATGTCACTATAAAAATCTTTAAACTCAAAGTTCTAAATGTCTTCTGAGTCAAGAAATCACTGTACCTGATGTTTTGTGCATCGCATTCTAACCTAAATTTAGCATTTATCTTGTAAGTCATTATAAATTGTTCATTTTTGAAAACTGAAAAGAAACACAAATTAACAAGAAAATTAACTGGGGTTGATGCACATGCATGTGTGTACTTCAACTTCTTTTTTTCCTGGAATATTCAAGGAATTTATTTTCCATAATTTAATGAAAAATGTTGCAATATAGTCCACTTGCAAAAATCCAAGGTTTGGGTTTTTGTTTTGCGGGTGTTCTTGTTGGTCTTTTACTAGCTGTTTTTAGTTTTTAACTCCTTGAATAATAACTTCTCAATGAGAATTGGTGAAATATTTCAACTTCATTTTGACAATATGACAAAGATTGCCAGTCAAAATTCTCTCTCTCTCTCTCACACACACACACACACAATCACACTCACACACACACACTTTTTCTACCCCACCTTTGTATTTTCAATTGGAGTTCCAAACCATCCTAGATTGTACGAAGGGTAAATGTTATGAGTAGACCTGAAGGGATTTTCTTAGAGTGCTAATTACATTAGCCAAGCTTCATTTGATAAGAAAAAAAATCTTGAACACAGCAATGCAAACATTAAGTCTAGTTTTGCCATTTTCGCATTGAGGCATACTTTACTCCAAGAAAGATACCATTGAAATTAACACTTTTCTTTTAGGTTTTCTTTTTGAATTCTTTTCTTCAGGGTGCATTCAGTTTAGTCACTGAAGGAATCAATCTAAAATTCAGCATTTAAGCTAGGAAGAAGCTGAGAAAAATGAGCAAATAAATAAAAATGCACAAAATAAATTAAAGCAAAATAGCAGTTCAGAAGTAATTTCCAGACTGATACTTTCAAAGCTGCCTAGGGGATTTGGACACACATCCAAATATCCTAGATAGCTTTGAAATCTCAGCCCTACTTCCTTTGCAGAAATGAGACTTAACTGTGAAAATGCAATTCTTTAAAGGGTTTCTTCTAGAGCCCTAGGGCAGTGGTGAGCAAAATACGTCTAATATTTCTGTCCAGCCCGCCATGCAGGGGCGAAAGCAGGCCCACCCAATCCATTGCTTCTGCTGCCGATGCTCTGCTTAAGCTACCCTGGAGCATCAGGCAGCTTTCAGCTAGTCGCTTCCCAAACTTCCGGCTTCCGGGCACATGGCCAGAAGCAGAAAGTTTGGGAAGTAAGTGGCCGAGAATCATTAAGCTGCCAGATGCTCCAGTTGTCAAGGTAACTGAAATGTTGGGCAGCTTAGTTTCTCGGCTGGTTGCTTCCTGAACTTCCGACTTCCAGTCACGTGACTGGAAGCTGGAAGTGGCCCAGGCCCTCAATGACTTACCAAACTCATGGAGTGGCCCCTCGGTGAAAATTATTGCCCACCCCTGCCCTAATGGGCCATAGCTTTGTCATGTATTTACTTCCCTGATGATCTCTTCTCACCTTTACCTTTACCATTACCTTATTCTAATGCAATGACTAACTACCTTCTTCTGCCAAAACTGATACATGTGCATAAATATTTGCAGGCTGAGGATGTAAATAAATACTGTCTGATATTTTTTGTGTTAAATCTCCAAATTTTCTCCACTTTGGGAACCTTTTGATGGCTTTCCTTGTACTTTCCCAACAGAAAGGGGAAATCCTGCTATAAATTCAGGGGTTGTGTAGGAGCTTTCCATGTGTAAAAAAGTATAACAATAATACTGTTTCCAGGTGAAGAATATACAAACAGATTTCCCAGGGAGAAAATATTGATATAAACATATCCTATGGTTATGTGTGTGTGAATAGAATGCCAGATATGGTCTTTTCCATTCAGAGAAGCGAATCACAATTTCTGATGTTAAGTTTACAAGCAAATTAGGCCCCCACTGTGCAAAGAACAATGAGTGCACCCATAAAAGGCCCCTTCGGGTTCCATGCAGGCAAAGGACTCCTCCTAAAAGGCCCCTTCAATAGCAATCAGGTTTTATGCAGGCAAAGGACTCCTCCTAAATGCTGTTAATTGTAGGATCAGGGCCTTATTACCAATTACCTTATTATCTAAAATAAGGTTTTGGGAGGGGAGGAGAGAACCACAATTTTGTTTCACTCAAGTGTGATATTGAAAGAAATCACGGATGCATAACAAGAAATAAAACTCTAAAATGAAATCTTCAATTGGCTGGCGAAGTGTGATTTGTAATCCTCTCTGGATTGGAAGGATGGCAGATCAACAGCTGATTGATGTCTTGAGCTATTGGAAATATTTGGACCAGCCTCTTAACCCGCTATGTGGATGTTTAACAAGGACTTGGTTTTTGTCTTTTTATTTATTTAATGTTAATCAAGATTAATACTACTGTAACAATACTATATCCTCCAGAAAATAAACTGCTGCACCATCCGAGAACATGATCTAAAAAAAGTTATGCTGCTGTTCTATGTTTTCATGTAATGTTGCAGTTCATATTCCATTTTATATTAAGTAATGAACAAGGTAAAGCATGTGGTGACCAACAGTAGTCTTATTCCTCTTGTAAATAACCCACAGATGATGCCATTTTTAATCAGTTATGGATTGTATAGGCAGTGGCTATAAATGAAATATTACTATAGTTCTCATAAGATTTGGGATAATATAAAACAACTGAAACATTGTCCTTATATTCTAGAAGTTAATTGAAATTTAGAGTTAGAATGTTACTCTTGGTATTAATGGCTCTTAAACTTCCACCCTTGTTTTTTTTACAAAATCTGATTCACATGCCAACAATTTTCTAACATACACTTCATGTACTCTTTATGAGCTATTTTAACTTTCTCAATTGTTGTTTTTTGTCTTTTCCAAGAGCTATATACAGGCCTTCCTGCCTGGAAATTGTGTGCACAGATTTAGGGCCATGTCCGATTACTGAGCACTGGCCTGTTTGACTTCCTTGTGGTGTTACAATAATGAAACAGTAGATTATTGACAATATTGTGCCCTCAGACCACAACTCCCATTGCTAACGGTTAGACTTGCGCAGGTAGGCTGAGGGAATGATATGGCCCTTTTCTTGTAATTTGAAAACTAAAGGGACATTTTATTTAATGATATACTTTTTGATATTTTATGGCATATGTGTGTTTAAATTGTTAAGTACTAAGATTCACATGACTGGTCCTACACAAAGGCCTGAGACCTCTGGCTTTATTCACTCAGGCAGTCCCACTGAACATAGTGGGCTTACTCTCATGAGGACTATTTCCATGAGTGAGGGTTGCAGGACAGGCTACTGTATTATTAGTAAATAATTAAAGACCAAAAATTTCCTCACATGGCAGTTGTGAGTGGGATTGCATGATTGTAAGTGATGGCAGAAAGTGTAATTATTATTACATTATTGTTGTATTATTATTATTGTTTCAGTGATGTATATGCTATGTCACAATACTTTTCTTTCTGCAAGTCATGTTATACTATTTAGCAAGCAAAGCATGATATCAGGGAAGTGAATCACATATGGAAAGACATGCTATTTTTTTACTTGCTGGATCATCCTGTAGGGCCCCTAAAACAGGAGGATAGTAGGTTTGATTCTCTCTTCTCCCATCTCCTCACATGAGGACATAATACTTAGTTACTGATGTAAACAGGAACCAAGCCATCAGGAATCAAGCGCTAATACTCCTTGGACGGATTTCACATTGTATCACTTAGGGATTCAAGTTATATATAGATTAATTTATACAAATGTGTCTATTGTAACCTTTAAGCACATGTGAGTGAATAATGAATATATAAATAAATAAACATAAAACTAAATTTTCTTCAAAAAAAGAAGTTCATTTGTCACAGGAGCCATGCTTCTTCTTATGTGCTTCAACAGCAGAAGCTGAAAATCTGCCAAATCGTATGGCTAGCTTCTTCAGATTAATACGTTAATTCAGAAAAGCTGTGTATAACCCAATACTGTTTTTATGAAAACATTGGTAAACATAATAAAAAGAAAATACATTTGCAGAACTTTTGTTGTCTCCTACAGAAGTCATGGTAAAAGTCCCTGAAATCTGCATCTAATGTTCAATAAAGATGACTGTGACAGATATGGCAATTTCCTGCAATATCCTTGGGAGACCCTAATGAATTAAGTTTATTATCTTTGGGATTCATTGTATTAAATGTAACATTTCTGTATTATTGTGGGCTGGGATTGTATGTATCTTTTCAAGGCGGGAAGGTTGGGGGTTGAAAGGACTATACTGAACAATGTGCCAGTCGGAAATGGACTTCTGGAACAAAAGGTGTAGGAAGTGGTTTTCCTGGTGAATATCTAGGAGGAGGTGAATGCAAACTCCCCAGCTCCAACTTATGCATAAATACAGCCTTTTGAAACTGCACCATGAGGAGTGAACTATTTTCTGCTGATCACCTGTTACACAAGTCCCAAGCTGTATAAAGGAAAGACTGAACTATTCATGGTTGTTATGGTTCTGAATCTGAGTCAATTATGAACTTGTAACTTATGAGTTTTGAAGGACTGACACCTACACGATCCCGAGGTTGGAGTTGAGGTGGCTTTTTAATATGTATGTAGGTTCTTTTATTGGTTTCGGTATATTTTGTCTGTAATGCTTTCACCTTAAGAATAGATGTGCTTGCTTATAAAGGAGCTGTGTGGTAACTTTAACTGCTGGCAATTACAATGTTCATAACCTCTGGAGAGAAAGCAAAGTGCTGACACTGGCCTTTTAAATGGTCTGGTTTGCTGGCAATATCACAGAGTGTGCAAGGAACTGTGCACCCTGGGAAATCTCTGACCCAGAGGGAGAGAGAGATGTGAGTCCTGCCCAGGTATAAAAGTGGGTGCTCTGGGTCGACCAGGGAGGGGGAATGCGGGTGCAGTTGCCCTGAACTGTGGCAATGGCCATTTCATTCCCACAGATTTCAGCCAGTGCCAAAAGAGATTTGTTTAACTGAAATATTATTTTATGTGTGAGTGATAAATATTCTGCCTTCCCCTTTATTGTAGTGACAGGACAGATAATGAACTGTTTAGGATTCTATTTCTCACTGTTACCTGGAAACTAGAGACTTGAGAGGAAGTACTGTTGATAAAGTGCTAAAAAAAAGGAAAGCAAATATGAAAATACAATTCATATTAGAATTAAAGCCTGGTCTACAAATGCTGATATAACTATTCGGTTAGGGTGTGATTTTTTACTGATATAGTTATACCTCTACAACCCCTAGTGTGGGCACAATTATACCAATATAAAGGTATATTAGTATAGCTTATTTGCCTTTGGCCAGGTCTACACTACAAAGTTTTGTCAGCATAGCTAATTCAGACATGAGGATGAAAAAACTATGGCTATGTTCAGACTGACAGTGGCAAAATCGCCGCCGCCAGATCGATCTTTCTTGATCGATTGAGCGGTCAGTGAGACCTGCTCAATCGATCAGGAAGTCGACTGAGTAAGTCCACCCCCTCAAGTAGCGTAGCGCTGAGCCGACGGGAACACTGTTCCCGTCAGCTCAGCACAGTGTGAACAGCGTGCGGAAGGGAAGCAGAGCAGTCGATGTCAGTTACGCAAACTACGCAGAGTAGTTTGCGTAACTCCCGTCGACTGCTGCCGAATCGCGCGGTAAGTGTGAACAAACCCTATGCCTCCTAGCTGACATATCTATGCTGGCAAAACCTCCAGTGTAGATGCATTGTGCTTCTATTGGCATAGTTAATACTGTGAAAGGTGGTGTTATACTTTACTGGCACAATTAAAGCAGTACAACTTTTGTGTGTACACGAGACTTTAGAAATCCAAGGCCTGATTCACTACAGTGTTATTCCAATTTGATGCTGGTATAATTCCATTGATTTCAGTGAATTTATACAGACATAAAACTGGCTGGTATAATGCAGTGGTGACCAGGCCCCTGCTGTCTTTTTTCTTTTTCATCCTTCTCCCTGGATAGAAAAGTTAAGGGGGCAAGTCTTGGAAATGGTTCTGTATATAATCTGTGTCCACAAGCAAAGCCAGCACAGACAGCAGAGTGCCAGAATCTCAAGAGTTGTACTGTTTATACTGAAGCCTGTATTCTCTGGCTGCAGCATTTCAAGACTGCTGCTCCACACAACAGCTGTAAGGTATCAAGGCTCTTGCAAGCTACCCACCCATTCATCTCCAGTTCAGCCAAGGAGCTACAAATGCTGAAAACACCACAAAGTGTTAAGGAAAGACTTTCCTTCATATCAATGCAGAGCATTTAAGCTGTTTACAATTTTCTGGTCTCAAACGGTTACTGCCTAGCAGTACTGCCCCCGTCTTTGGTATCTTGTAGTGATAGAGTTAATGAAAACCCAAGAAGCATTCCAAAGATAGCAATGCAGAGTGAGAGTAACCTTAGCATTGTTTTCTTAAAATCTCAAATTGCCAGTGAGGCAAAATGAAGTAATGTGCTCTGTCAAGATGCATGCTCCACAAATGGGATCACTTGTCTATCTGTTAGTGAAATATGTAAAAAGCAGCTCTCTGATCCATGTTAGATAAAACATAGTTCAGGCACAACCACCTCCCTTTTCTTTTTTTTTTTTTTAATATAGTTCTTCACATTTATTTCAACCAAAAAACTATTTTGAGATAACGGATAAAAAAATCCAAATGAGTAAAATTTACAATTTAGTTTTACTTATTTACATATCACCATCTCTTTTCATAGTCAATCTTGGATTAACAGTTCACTGTTGATGGAATTAAAATACTGAGGAGCTAAAGCTTTGACTAGTGAAAAAAAATTCATTTCCATATGCTACTTCTTGTTTCAGTCAATAATATATTATTTTTCTTTTATAATCAGAGGTGTCTGGATTAGCTAACCTGGTACAGATCAGATAGGTTGTCACAAATTTACTGACAGTTTCCGAATTGAATTTTGTTGACCTGGACTTCTTAGACAAAGTTTATGGAGCCAGACTTGTCATATGAGCTACTTTTTACAAGCCTCAGGTAAATATACACAGGATTCATTTTGTCTGAGACCGTGCTTTTCCTTTTCTAAAGAACTTTAAATTAATCTTGAGCAAAAACAAAAACTTATTCAGTACATTTCACATTTGTTGTTTTTGATCCATTTTGAGAAGCTTTCCCTTCCAGTGGTCTGCACTGCCCTTCCCTCTTCTCAACTCCTCTTAACCCTTTCATCAACTTTTGCCACACTCTGTTTCACGCCTCCTATTACATTGCCCTCTGTATCTCTAAAAGTCTCTCTTTTCTTGTCCTCCAGGGACCATCTCCCTTTCAAATCTCTCCTTAAAACCCACATCTTTGAGCTTTTTGCCTCCCTTCCTCCCATCATTAATAACCCTCACACCTTCCCTCTGTTATCCTATATTTGTGACTGTCTAGTTTAGGCCTGGTTTACATTTAAAATGTGTACCTATATAACTACATCAGTTAAGGGTGTGTGGGTTTTTTTGTTTTGTTTTGTTTTACTGAAACAGTTTTATAAGGATAAAAGCCCTAGTGTGGATGCAGTTGTACTGCTGTAAAAGTTCCTTATGCCTGTGTAGCTTATTTCTCCTTTCTGTATGGGAATAGCCTGTATAATTATTAATTTATTTATTTATTATTATTATTATTATTCTGTATGGGAAAACCTGTATAAAGCACCTTTATAACACTACTGTATCCACAGTAGGATCACTGTACTGCTCTGACTATAATGGTGTAGTTAAAAGCGGTACAACTTTCTAGTATAAACAAACCCTTAAACTGAATCCCTCAGGACAAGGAATCTCTCTTATCTAAGGCTCAATCATATCCCAATCTTCAGCACAGTGGACATAAAGGTCTGCCTACGCAAATCAGACTGCAGGATTGACACCTATGTTTGTAAAGCACCAAAAACATTTCCAGATTATTACAGTAAAGTATATTTACATGTAAATGTTCATTACTAATACATTAACTTCTTTATTTCGCATGGCATCTTTCATACAAGCAGAATAAAAAAAATTTACACCGTTAAATAGTAACAAAACCAGTAGCAGGAAGAGAAGTTAAAAATATATATATGTAAGGAATTAGTAAGATGTTTTCAGATGAGAGTTGAAAATTTATGGGAGATTTGAGAAGTAGATAGATGCAGCTGATTCAAATGGCAGCAGAAACAGAAAAGATAGCTGTCATGCCAATGCTGAGCAGAATGTTTGAATACACAAAGAAAAAGCCAGTATGGGCAAATAAAGGGGAGTGGGGCACACATAATAATAAAATTCTAGGAGACTGTCTGTAACTAGTCCATAGAAGGTTCTAAAAACAAGGAGGGAAACTTTGAACTTGATACTGAAATGACTAGGGACCCAGTGGAGTTGTTTGAGATGGAGCTCATAGGGTTGCACTTTTCAGTACCTCTGAGAAGACAGGCAGCATCATTTTTCTCCTGCTGGTGTCTGGAGAGCTGAGACTTGACAACACCATAAAGATGGAAATTGCAATATTCAAAAAGAGGAGATGAAAAAGGCACGTATGAGAACTAGCCACGTAGCCTGTGGAGTCCATAGGTCTCAATATGTATTGCTCTAATTTGATTTGTTCAAGTAAAGGAGTACAGTCTGCTAGGACTTGTAATGCCTTGCAACCTACACCTCTGTATTAAATATGAGGACAACTGCAAATTAGGTATCTCTGTCAGTGTCCTGGACAGGCCTCAGTTTGGCAAAGCTTGTGTGCCCCTGATATAAGAGGAGGATCAAGCCCTGAATGCACCACTTGTCTTGTAGTATCAAAGTGTCCACTTACTAAATATTAAAACAAGCTTTGTTTGTTCTTCTGTGCCTCCAAACTGTCACTTATAAGGCTAGGCAAAAATCACTAAAATGCCATTGGGTATCTGTCATAGACTCTTGGAAAAAGCAATTCAAGTTTACTAGTCTAAGGTCTTGTCTACACACACAGTTATACTAATAAAACTGAAGGTATGATTTTATACTGACTTAGTTAAACCAATAATTGTGCGTGGAGCACACTAACCCAATTTAAATTAAATTGATGCAATTTGTGTGTGTAGAAAAGCCCTAGTAAAGACAAAATATTCCACTTATCTTACACCCAAACTTTCCAACAAATGTTATGTTTCAATAATATCTGTTTCATTCTATATCATTAAGTTACTCAGTGTTATACATATCCTTTGAATTATTATTATTTTAATTTCATATGCAGTTCTCCCCCTGGAAGAAGAAAGGAGAAAAGAAATACATATGACAAATGCTCCAATGCTAATCAAATGCTTAATACAATACCGGAGGGAGCTCAGATACCAAAGTGATGAATTTGATACACGAACCTGAAGAGAATAGAATTTGTATAGCTATTAGTGTTTGATTACAATGCATTATCTACCTACTATTTCTAAAGGGCCTTTCACGGTAGTATTTATGTACTGTACTTGGATTGCAAAACAGCATACTGTCTAGAAGGGCAATACAATCCTCCATTTTACTTTTGGTTTAATTGTGAGTTACTGCCAGTGGCCATGATTCAACAAGGCACTTAAGTACAGGTGTAATGTCAAGTATGAGAGTCCCAGGACTACTCACATGTTTAAAATCATGTATGTGCTTAAGTGCTTACCTGTATCACAGCCTGAGGCCTGATCCACACTACAAAGTTAGGTCGATGTAAGTCTACATGCATCAAATGAGTTAGGTATTTTAAGCATGTGCAAGTAGCCAAGTGTGCACATATCTAACTTCCATAACTGTATGCCAGTGTAGCTTGTGCCTAATGAACTTTGTAATGTAGACATGGCCTACGTGTGTATTACTGGAATTTTTTTTTCTAGTCTGGTCCATTGTGGAATATTAGGACACAGTGGTGAGACTCACAATGAGAACTGAAAATGGTGATATCAGGACTCCTGCTCTCCTCCCTCCAGAGCCTTGCGCTATATCTCTGTCTTACTCAAAGCTGTACTTGCATTCTTTAAACAGAGTTTGCCAGATAGTCCTAGCTGCAGTGGTGGGGCCAGGAAGAAGAGACAGTCTCTGGGATGTTGTACATGTATCACATTATATTCTTTGTTTTGTAAATTTTTTTTCTTTATTTCTGTGTAATGTCCCTTTTATCAATTACTCAAAGTTCAGTCCTTAACATTTCAGCAGTGAAGTACTATCCAAGGGCAAAGTGCTTTGCTCCTTCTCCATGCATTGCATAATTACACTGCATTTGTGGGATAGATGCTGGCGGTGAGTGCCAGCAAAAGCATGAAGCAAGATGACCACTTAATATAATCTAACAGGAACTTTGGCAGTTGTGCTCCTGCAGGGTGGTAGTAACATACAAACCTCCCGCTTGGACTGATAGAAAACTAACCAAAACAAAGGAGGATTCGAGGGTGAAAGGAGGAGAATGATCTGTGTATGATGTAAACAAACAGCTGGAGCCACTGATGTTGTCTCACAGCTTAGATTGTAGCTAGACCATAACATTCCACAGGAGTGTTTGCATTACTCAGTCCATTTTCAGTTTATTTTCTTAACAAAGGTTTGAAGATTTTTAAGAATCTTTATAATATTCTGGCAGGAAAGTGGAGGCAAGGCAGTCTCTAGTTATTAATCTTTCCAGTTTTAAAGCTATAATATGATGTTGTAAACAGAATCATGAAATATCTCTATTCAGAACTTATCCATTTCTTTATGTGCTGAGTTTTTATTATTTAAAATATTTTATTTAGAATCCAACTTGTTTTTAACCTTTTGGCAGCAGAAACTTCTTTTTAGATAAATATAATCTATTAATTACATATTACTAAATGTGCAAAATATGCCACAAAGGATGAAAGATGTGCTCTTTTGCTTTAAAATCAGAGGCTAATTCCTGTTCCTGAATCAAGTTCCTGAATCAGTAGCTGCTTCCTGATTTGTAAGTAAAATATTATTGCTTTTTCAATACTGAAACACAACAATGCTGGTATCTCGCACATTAATGCTCTCTCCACTGTACATCAGAACAAAACATCAGTACATTGGGGCCTTTTGTACTGATGTAATGGAAAATCTAGATCAAGGAGGTGAAAAGAGGTAGGACAGGGGAGGAAAAGTGCAGCTACTGCTTATGACGTTCTCTCTCGCTCTCTCTCTTTTTCCACTGAGGTCAAGATCAGGCATTGAACAAACATTGTCAACTCACAGAGATCCATTCTACTATCCAAGTGCAGGAGATTTATGCCCATAACTCTCACTAGTATTATTAAAACAAGTTCTGCTCTCAGTTACATGAGAATTGCATCCCTGTATACAAGAGCAGAATTTGTCCCAATAGCTTTACAAAAAAAATCACACAGTAGTTAAGGAATGTTTGAAAAGTCACCATTTTTGTGTGACATAGCAGGCCTACAGTATATGCCACCCTCCTGCTGCTCTACAGCAGTTGACTGGCAAACATTATTCTTCTATTGACTCGCTATGGGGTCTCTAGGAAATCACCAAATCTTGATGTGTCTCATTTATAGCTTTGTAAAATTACCTTCTGACCTGTGAATCTTAATTAATTCTCCCTTTAGACAGAAGTACAATTCTTATCACTTTAGGGGAGTTGTGCATGTGTATCCCAAGGTAGAATTTGGCACCATGCTTATAACTGAGATTCTGGAGGAAGGATTCTCTAAAAGTACTAAATGTTGTTATGACCATCATCATCCTCAGAGCTCTGTACATTCCTGATGATTCTGTAAACAGCCATTCATAAAATGGAGGACAGAGAGGGAGACAAAGAGAGAGAGATTTGCACCTCTTAACAAGAAATACAAGGAGGAAAACCAGTGATTGCTAAACTGATCTGATTATCTAAGACATCTATCATTGTAAAGGAGAAAGAAAAAAAAAAATCAATAGAAAGAGAAAAAAGCTCACTCTTCCAAAAGGATATGACAAACAGTAGAGGGGAAAATGTTAAAAGGAGTTGGCATTGTCTTGTTAACTATCCTTTTTAAATTGTTATATTTTAGAACTGATTTCAAATTCATTTCAGTGCTGGAGTCCAGACCTATTTACTTTTTTCCTGAAGGCTTCGATTAAGGTAAGAGTTTCTTTTCAACAGAGGTCAAAGAGTTTCATTAGTTGAGAAGGAAAAGATGTATATATATAGTTTTAGAATGGACATTCATTTGGGTCCTGATTCAGAAAAACACTTAACCCTGTGCTTAAATCTAGTCCTATTCAGGCAGCATTTAAGCAGGTCTTTACAGTTAAACATAGGTTTAAATGTTATCCTCGTGCGCTCCCAGAGCTCAGGCTCCATCCTAAGCCTGGGCACCAACCAACTTTACAGCCCCACAGTCCAAGCCCCATGAGCCGGAGTCACAGGTGTTTAATTATTGTATAAACATACTCATAATTCCACACTCAGTCCTGTCATTACATTCTACACTCTCGCTATTGCCAAGTCCTCTGAATTGTCACAGATGCCTCCTGCTAGCTCTCCCATACAGCTCTGCTAATTTGCCACAGCTTTGACACGCAGCAAGTCCTCTGTTCTAGTCCCAGCCCTCTTATGAACAGAGACCACCAAGCAAACCTAATGGCTTATGATTAGCCACTAAAATTAAACTAATCAAAACGTTTCACTTAGTATTTTCATCCATACTTTGATCTCAAGTCTCCAGAGGCAAAAGGTCAGTTCATTAACCCACTCTGCTGCACAGTTCTTAACCCATATAGCTGCATAATTTTTAAAAGACACAAAGCTGAACTAAAAATCTTTCCCTTTTTATTTAATGCTAGCTTTGTTCTGCCGAAGGACTAAAGATGGACAGATGACTATCATGCATCACTATTTTCCTCCTTATTTCCCTAGGATCCCCCACCTCACTTCCCAAAACAAAGTCGGAGAATGAGAGTTTGCACAGCTATCCTGAAAACAGACCTTCAGGTAGGAGGAATTTAGGGGACCATGGATTCTGGACATTGCTCCCCCACTGTGCAAATACCTGAAGAAGCAGGTTCCCTTGCATGTGGAAAGAACGGACTACTGCTGGCTAGGCTTCTGCTACACTGTCTGTGGCCGAGTGCCCATGCAGTAGAAGCCATACATGACACCCAGAGTGAGATACTCAGCTCCATAGAGTACTACCTTCCAGCTGAAATCAATGGGTTCTGCAGAGCATACTGCCCGGGAGACAGGCAACTCCCCACTCCATTCCACCCAGCGCCTAATTCCATGGAACTCTACCCAGCTCAAACACCACAGAAGCATTACCCATGTTGCTCAGTGCAGGGGAGATGGTACCGTAGAAACAGCCCTGCCCCATCTGTATTGGCAGGTGGGGAACCATGTACAGAAAGCATACTCAAAATGATCACTGGGGGACAATTCAGGCAATAGATTTTTTATGACTGGAGGAGATCGGGTCTCAGTTACTCTGTTTCTGCATGTGGGGCAGCTATTAGTGTGGCAGTGTGATTCAAGAGTGGCTTTAAGCCACCTTTGCCCTCCCTCCCTGTATTCTAGAGCTCTTCATGGACTGGCCTAGCCTGTAGTGTAAGTTAAAGCTACCTCAGGTCTGCTCTAATTTCTGCTTTGTTTCCCATGGTCCCCTACTAGCTATAGTGCAGTGTACTCTGGCTATGCCCCTGAGCTGCCCTATATATTGGGAGATAGCCCTTATACCAGTTCTAGACCATTTGAGGAGACCTTTTGCCCAGGACGTATTCTCAAGGGGACATTTCTGCCCATTTCAAGGACCTACTGCTGCCAGAGTGGAATAAATTGATGTAGTTGGGGTTCATCCTGCTTTGAGCAGGGGGTTGGACTAAATGACCTCCTGAGGTTCCGTCCAACCCTAATTTTCTATGACTTTATGATTCTATGAAAGGGTCTTGGCATAACTGACAATTAGGCCAATCATATTTTTTTCTTATTTATCTAAGTGTTAAGTAGAGCTGGTTGGAAAATGGGTTTTTTCCCCCAGGTGAAAAATTTTGCTCCTCCCTCCTCCTCAAAATTGGTTTTCAACAGAACATTTGATATTTTGTCAAAAAATGAAAAACCAATCATTTATTTATTTATTGGTTTTCAGGAAGTTTTGGCCTAAAAGAAAAAAAAAATTGCCCAGAAAACAAACAAACAAAAAAATGTTTTTCAGTAAAAAATGTTTAGTATTCAGGATTTTGTTTTTCTGACCAAAAAAAGAATAAACAAAAAACAAACCCACTAAATTTTTGAGGAAATGAGACATTTTGAGAAGTTTATTTGTTTCAACAAAAAAAAAAAAAAAAAAAAACAGTTTTCTGTTGGGGGGAAAAAAACGTTGACAGAAAAATTTTGACTAGTCCTAATGCTAAATCCAATTTTCTCTGACCATATCTTGAGGAAAGGCTCAACGACTTCCCTAGATACTGTAGATTATTGCATTTCCTGGCTGGTCCCATATCATTTTTCTAATATGCAGCTTGACTTTCCCTGTTTCTCTCGACTTGTTTTCATTGACCACCATTAGCAATTCCCTCCCTTTTTTTTTTTTGTTACTACCTTACAAAACACGATACAAAGATAAATATTTTTAACATGTATTTGTGACTCTTCTCCTAAGCTGTAAATACCCACTTCTACCCATCTTTTCTATTAGAAGATGCTTGCTTTAGACTCTTCAAGTCACCTACATCCTTTCAGTACTGTGGCGCACTAAAATAGAATGCAACATTCATGGTCTTACTAATACTGTGTAAAAAGAAATGATCACCTCCCTGGTTTTACAAGGGATTTGAACCAATAAATACATGCAGAATCATACCTTATTACCTGCCTCAATCTGAACGTTAATCCAGGACACAGGAAAAATAACAGTGCATACAATTTAAAATAACATGTGATTACTTTAACCCAACTTATTTAGAACACAACTTTCATGATTCTGCATTCCTAATGTAAATAACAGACAATAATATTAGATTATGTCTTTGTGGAAAAGCAGTTGAGGTAATCCTGGATCAAAAATGAGGAAAAGTTGGGAACCATGCCCAGAATGGCATTTTCTATTTTTGCAAATGTGTCACACTGAGTTGCCGCTGTTTAATTTATCTATTATTGTCCAGATCCTGTTCCACACTGCTGCTATCTCACCATTCTTCTATGGGTTTTGATTGATGTTGGTTTGTCTTGGGATTTATTTTCCTCTTGATTTTATTACCTTATATTTAATGACATTGAATTTCCTCTTGGATGTTGCACAATTTGCTAGAACTTTCCATGTTCTTTGGCAGTTTCACTGCACCATAGTTACAACCTTCCATAATTTGAAATCACCATCTAGTTTAAAATTCCAAGTCATCCATGAAAAGAGAGAAAATGTAGGATTGTCTTTCAGACTTATATTTGCATAAACAGTGCTTGATCTCAATACCAATTGATAACCAATTGGCTCTTGATGGAATCAGCTCTGAACTTCACTTTTTTTTTTTTTTTTTTTGGACAAAAAATTCATCATTGTATCAGCAGAAAAGATTTGTCTGGCATGGTCGATTTTCTAACAACTCATGCCTCCCACAGAACATCAGCCAGTTATCATTTTAATGTTTACAGAACAGTATCTTTAGTTGCCATTGAATTATACAAGATATAGAAGTTAGGCAAACTGGTCAGCAGCTCCTTGAGTTATCCATTTTACCATTTATGAAGAATAGAGCCCATTCACTTTTCTCCAGCCCTCTGGAATTTCTTTTTATCATAGTAACTTAATGGCTCCCCACCTCTTTTCAGAACCCCTGAGTCCAAATAAATAATTAGGTCTAGGTGATTTAAATGTTTTGCTTATGCACATGTTCTGTAGCTTGCCTCTTAATTAATAATAATGACTACATAATGTATAGTTCTTTTCCTCTGTCTCTGCAAAAGCTAGCTTGATTTGAACTTTGGGGAATGGAAACAGAGACAGTGTTTCCAGTTGGGTGTCCCTCAGGGAACTGATTTTCCTATTGTCCAGGTGTAGCGAGGGGGCATAGCCTCCCTCTGAGACTTTCAAGGATGGCCTGCCATCCATCCCCTGGTGGGTAAAGTCAGTAAGGCCATTCCCACCATGCCAGAAGCAGAAGGGCAGGACAGGAACAGAAAGTATAAAGGGTGGACCCTCCAGCTCAGTTGGGAGGGAGCCGTTGGTGTAAAAAGACATCCCTGGCCCACTGCTGGAGTGGGAACCTGGAGAGGACTCAGGCTGCACCAAAGACTCACCTGACCCGCCGAACAATCCAGACACTAAGAAACTACTGGTGACTTACCCCAGGGAGGTGGAGGATGACCCCTGGACACAGATACACCCCAAGGGGAGGGAAAGAAGTAGCCTAGGGATAGCTGACTACAGTCCAGCTTAGCTCCTGCTTGCACACAGTCGGTGTGTTTTAGCTCCACCGCTCTTAGGGCCCTGGGCTGGGATCCAGTGGAGTAGGGTGCGGCCATGTTCCCCCTACCCCCTGGTATCCCCACTCCTGGTGTGGAAGATTCCCCCCACTAGGCCACGAGGCCTGTGATTGGTGCTCACCCCTGCCAGTGAGCCCCTAGATGATGATTGGTGTTCATCTCTACCCATGAGCCCCAGACTGTTTATTTGCCCTACCTTGCCTGAGAGCCTGGGCACCAGAGATAGCTAATTCCCTGCTTTAAGCCTGCCTACACAGGTGCAACAGCGAGGGGTCATGGCCTCCCTCACAGACTGGCAAAGAGGGACAGCCACGCACTCCTACACAAAGTCCAATTTTATTGACTTCAGGGCTCACTGCAAAGCCCCTACGTCCACACCTACCTTACCATTACTTTGTAAGTGGGGCAAGAGACGAAAACGTCTTTAGTGAGTTGGTGTGCATGTGTATTCTATTTTCAGTCCATTTTTGTCCTTTTTTTCATTTTGTTATATGGGTTTAATACTGTAAAACGTGCCCAGCAATTATTGAGCGCATGGTTTACAAATAACATACAGTGAAACCTGTGTTAAGCAGCTACTGAAGGGCAGAAATAAATTGCTTAATGTAGGTGGTCTTTCAGTAAAGATGGAACAGAGCAGAATATGTTTGAGGACATACTCTGGGACAGTCTTGTAGAACAGAAAGTTATCTAATAATGATTTTCTCTTCTACAGGCTTCCTTGTAAATACATTATTTTATTTAATATTAGATCAGCTTTACGCCCCATTTATGCCACTCAGCTTGTTCATTAGAGACTGAGGTCTTGTCTAGATTCAAAAAATAAGTCGACATAATATCTGTCGACTTACAGCCACCACAGTAATTACTGCAGTGGTTGACATCCACACTAACCTGCTTAGGTCGGTGGTGCGCTTCCTCACCAGGAACACTTCCACCGACCTAAGAGGGGCCATGTGGGGACCTGAGAGACCGGGAGCCCCATAGGCTGGCTCCCAGGAGGTTGCTCCCCCTTCCCATTCCCCGCTAGGAGCCAGGTCCAGGCTTCTCCCATCCCCATTCCCAGGGGGAAGCAGCCTGCTGCTTCTGACCCCTGGGGAATGGGGTCCAGCTGCCCCAGCTTCTCCCCTCCATCCCCCACCAGGAGTCCGTAGCTTTGTCAATTTCACAGCTCAGCCATGAAATTGACAAGGCTGGCCAGTGGCTTCTCAGCGGAAGCCGAGATCCAGCTGCCCAGGCTTGCAGTAGAATCATAGAATCATAGACTTGGAAGGGACCTCAGGAGGTCATCTAGACCAACCCCCTGCTCAAAGCAGGACTAACCTCAGTTAAATAATCCCAGCCAGGGCTTTGTCAAGCCACAGCTTAAAAACCTCTAAAGATGGAGATTCCACCACCTCTCTAGGTAACCCATTCCAGTGCTTCACCACCCTTCTAGTGAAAAACTTTTTCCTAACGTCCAACCTAGACCTCCCCCCCCGCATACTTGTACAGGCGTAAATACCTGCCCTTTCCTGGTTACTATGCGGCCAGTCCGCCGTCCAATCTAGTATTCAGTAGCTAAAATAATCTAAAATCAAGATCTAACCTATAAGTAATATTTATTATTCAATTAATTTTAAAATTAAATTAAATTACATGAAAGGACAGTTAAACATAGTCAACAGGTCAATAGTATGAAAACTAAAGCCCATTGATAAAATTTAAAATATGGAGAATAAATATATCTATATCTAAAATATATCTAAAATCCACAGGATACACGAAATGAATGTTCGGGTTCACTGTTTATCGCTAAAAAGAGCCAACATATCCGTCGTAGCATACATAGCAAGTCTGCACACACTTTCTTTAAAACTTTTAAATTTATCAATACCTAACATTTTAAAAATTTCATCATTTCTTTCACTCCATTTACCTCTCGCCCCAACCACAAATCCAAAGAAGTGGATGATCTTCCCACCAGTGAGCCGCAGCACCTCCTCCTCCAACTCAGAGTAGTATGCCTCCTTCTCAATGTGGGCTGCCTCCACACTGTCAGCGTTGTCTTCCCATCTAACTGTGACATCCACAACAGCTACCACTCCTTCCTTTTCAATAATGAGGTCGGGTTTTCTCAACTTCCCTTCTTTATTATGAAGGTAAGGTTCAATCCAAATTTTACATCCTTTATTTCCTACTTTATCAATTAGTGCTTTAACTATTCTATTATGTCTTTTAATTCTTGCTTCTTTCATTTTTATGCACTGACCAGAGATATGAGGAATTGTCTCTTTGACCTTACCACACCATCTACATAACCCTTCCTCCATCTTCCGTCCTCTTACTAGAGCTTCCCTGGTGGGAAAAACATTCGCTCTCGTTTGCAATGCCGCAATCAGAGAGGAGGACTTGGCCAAGCAAGGATATTTTAAAAACGAATTACTAATACCATCATTTTTAAAATATTTAATACCAATTCCCTGACATCTTAAATTACTCCATTTTAAAAACTCTTCATCTCTCCACGTTTTAGGATTAGCCGTTTTAGCACTATATATTAAAATTTTCTCCACTAAATTTTCCCCAGCATATAAAAACGAGAAATCTATCCAATCATCTTTGGAGACAATATGTCTCCTCCATTTACGAATTAACATGTTTGGAATTTGGGTACTAAATTTTGTAACTGCTAAACTCCCATCTCTAGTTCTAGCATAGAATAGCCCATCAGTTGTACACTGGGGAAGATGTAAAATCTTTTTAAGAGTGTTCCTAACTAAAACATCTAATTCATTTAACATATAAAGTGGCGGCTCGATTAAAAGTAATTCATAAAAAACTCTCGTTAAAATGTAAACTTTTAAAATTATCAATTTCTGCGCAGGTTTTAACGGAGCCTTACATAAACTTTCACACCAATCAATTAATTTTTCCTTAGGGGAATTATTAGCCACTCCCACCCATGGATCTATTCTTGCACCTAGATATCTTTCAGACTCACCAGGTTGAATATAATCAATTAATTCATCACCTAATCCCCATTTATCTTTTGGGTTGATAACATATGTTCCCATGCTTGGGAAAATATGAAAGCCCTTTGTCTTTTTAACATTTACTTTTAAACTTGAATTTTTACAAAACTGATTAAGAATTTTTAAATTCTTAACCATCCCCTTATAGGACCTACTTAATATAGCGATATCATCGGCAAAGGCCAATGAAGTTATCTTTCTACCCTGCACTATAAAACCATCTCCTTCATCTTCCAATTTATATAAAAGAGGGTCCATGGCTATATTAAATAAAATAGGGGAGAGCGGGTCACCTTGCTTAACTCCACTCTTAATTAAAATAGGTTCTGTCTTATCCTCACCAACACTAATTTCAGTGTAGCAATCTGTATACAAATCCTTTACAATATCAATAAAACTCTCTGATATCCCAAATCTCTTTAACCCCTTTAAAATGTGACCATGGCCAACCGAATCAAATGCCTTAGCAAGATCAATAAAAACAACAGCTATTTCGTCTTTATTTTTCTTGGCCCCTTTAATTAACTTTTCTAAAATCGATATATTTTCCTCACAGCCAGAGGCTGCGATAAAACCTTTTTGTCTGGGGCATAATTTAACAGCACTTGATAATCTTTTAGCTAAAATTTTTGTATACAACCTAATCCAAATCGAACCAATAGTCAATGGCCTCCAAGATGATATTTTCTTCAACTCTTGTGGATCCTTGACTTTAGGAATTAGGATTGTACGATTGCTTTTAAAACACTCTGGAATCTGTCTATTTAAAAACCAAATATTAAAAATCCTTACTAAAATCCTACTGTCTAAATTATAAATATCCCATAAATCCTTAACCTTAATTCCATCTGGTCCAGGAGCACTACTATTATCAATCTCTCTTAAGGCTTCTCTAATTTCATCAATTGATAAAGGCCAATTTAAAATTTCATTATCTACCACTTCTTTTACTTTTGGCCATCCTCTGGTATTCCCATGTCCTTCTCTACCCAAAATTTCTTTATAATAGGTTTCAATCTCCTTAACTGCTATCTTACATGTCGCTTTATCAGGTTCTCCCATAATGATCCTAGCCAACCTTTTCTTATCTTTTTCAAAGAGGGTTTGATAGAATCTAAATTTAGCTTTTCTCTCAGCATATTTTCTATTTCTATTATATTTATCAGGAGGCTTACCCACTTTTCTTCCTTGTTTCCCATTATCATTCTGTATATTATTTTCTTTATTATTTTCCAAATTCTCTACATCTTCATGAGGAGAGTTCATCAACAATTTACATAATTCCTCAAATAATCCCCAACCTTCTGCTACAGTAGCAGAAGCATTTAATTGCTGTTCAATAAAATCCAATTTCTCTAAAATACGAGCCCCATTACACCTAACTCCTGTTAAAAACCTATCAATTAAAATTTTATCTTTTAAAGGTTTAATTTTCTCACGTGGAAGAATATCTTCTAAAATATCTCCCATCCCGCCCTCTTCCCATAAAACCATAGAATCTTCATCCTTTTTAACCTTATTCTTGGCCAGGTCCCTCCTCTTATCTGATATTTGCTTATTTGTTTTTGTTTTTAATTCACTTTCTATACACTTATTAATATTTCTAATCCCTGCATATTTTATTTCAAGCTGAATCAATAATTCAATTTCCTCTTCTGTCCATACCCGAGAGCGACTTGTTTTCCCAACCACTCTAGCTTCCTTTCTTTCCTCATTCCTCACCGCAGGATGCCTATGTCTGATGTGTTGACTCCGCCCCGAGCGAGTGTAGAAGGCAGACCCACAGACCATGCAGGCATACTTCTTCTCTGAGTTATCCACCTCCTTGGGCCTGCACTTGGGGTAGTGGCAAGCTATGTTATGGAACTGCGAATATTTACCACATTTTTTGCAAATAACTCTTATTGAAGTGCTTTTATGTACATTATTTATATGCTTCGCCCATTTACCGAAACTAGCTAAAATTTGTGAACATATAGGGCAATTAAAACAATCTACGGGATATTCTAAATAAAATATTCCCTCTTTAAATGAACTACTCTCTTTAAAACTAGCTGTATTCATAAAATTTGTATTAAAATTATCTCCTAAAATATTTCTTCTATTTTCCATAGAATCATGTTGTAAATTATTAAAATTGGTATTATTATTAAGATTATTAAATTCTATCAAATATGGATCATCAAAAGAATCTAAATATTTGTCATAAAAGCTAGATTTAGAATCGATTATCTTAAGGTCACTATATAAAACATTCGTAAAAGCCATCGGTAAAAGATTAAAATCTAAAACTTGGCTCTCACTAAAATCCTCTTGTTCCTCCCGAACAACACTCTTCTCTCCAACTCGGAGATTAAAATCATCCATAAAACCAGCTATTCCATCTTTTACTCTATCTATAGCATAAGGAGATAGCATCGGTCCGGCTCTATGAATAATACCCCTAATCAATTTAACACTACTAGCCGGGGCGTCGAAACTAGTAGCGGGGGCGTTTTTAACCCGGTCCAGCGCCAATCTGGTATGAAATAAAATTTCTGTTTTCTCCATAGATTTAAAAGAATCTACCCTTCACAGGGGGAGGCTTACCCTTACCAGGGGGAGGCTACCCTTTCCAGGGGGAAACTAACCCGTTACCAGGGGGGACTAACCCGTGCCTGGGTTGAGACCGTTGCTCCTTGTTCTGTCGTCTGCCATCACTGAGAACAGCCTAGCTCCATCCTCCCTGGAACCCCCTTTCAGGTAGTTAAAGGCTGCTATCAAATCCCCCTCATTCTTCTCTTCTGCAGACTGAACAAGCCTAGTTCCCTCAGCCTCTCCTCATTAGTCTTGTGCTCCAGCCCCCTAATCATTTTTGTTGCCCTCTGCTGGACTCTCTCCAACTTGTCCACATTCTTTTTGTAGTGGGGGGGCCCAAAACATCTTGCCCTGCTCTCAGCCGGAGTGGGAGCTGCCTGGGCTTGCAGCAACCCAGGCTTGGGCTTCCAGCGGAGCAGTGAAATTGACAAGAATGACAGCTCCACCATTGATGTAAGGGGATGCAGTATCTACATTGACACTGCATCAGCCTAACTAAGTCAACAAAAGCCATCTCGTGGAGGTGATTTTATTTTGTCTGAAAAACAGGGCAGTTTTTTCGGTGGCGGGGGTGGGACAAGGGGAGGGGATTGCAGTGTGTACACCAGCACTGTTTTGTTGACAAAAGCTGACCTTTGTTGACAAAACTCTCTAGTGTAGACCAGTCCTGAGGCAACATATTTGTTAAATAATTCAGCCACCATAAACTTCTTTTTAAGTAATAAAAATACTAATAATTTGCATTTATGCAGTACCTATTCTATGGGGATCTCAAAGTACTTTACAAGCATTACTTAAGACTCACAATAGCCCTGAGAGGTAGGTACTCCTAGTTAGGTATTAGAAGAGGTATTATTGAGTTAGCGTATGTCTTCACATCAAAGTTAACTCAAGTCAGCCACATTCAATTTACTCCTATCGGTTTAACCTAGTTCAAGAGAGAGTGGCCACACTATAAAATAACACTGGAGCTGCTTTGTCCATGCGGGTACTGCGTTCACGCATGTGTGGTGCTAAGGTTTATAGGGGGCATATCCTGTGGTGCTTTGTGCTGCAGTAAGATGAACTGCTCTATTAATTGTTTCCCGGTGAATTGTGGAGACCTTGTCTCGCCTTTCTGAGCAGACAAGGGGAATTGTGGAAAGGCAATGGAAGACTAGCACAACTCAAGTGGTGTTAGTCTGGCTCCAATGTAGAGTGGTCACATTAGCAGCTGACAAGTTGCGCTAACTTGAGCTTTAGCCTACACCCTCCTGATAGACAAGCCAACCCAACATAAAAGCATCGCCACACTTAAGTTAAGGGGTTTTGCGTGTGGACAGGACTCAAGTAAGGAACAGAGTTATCTCATGTTACCATTTGTAGTGAAAATAAGTCCACACAATTGGGAATACAACTTCTGCCTCTCTGTTCTAACCATTGTATTTTCTCAGGGGCTCTTCCTACTTCTGGGATGGCCTGACCTTCCAGAGTAGTTTTCCTCTTGTCTATGAAATGTTTTTCTATGTCTTCCATTGTTACATAAATTTCATTTTGCATTCTTGTCACAAATATATTTCTAGTTCTAGAGGTTTTGATGAGCACCATACTCATGTTTTGTAGTTGCTTCCATTTCTTACCACACTCCTTTTTTGTCATTTAGAATTTGTTTATTTGAATTTCATCTGATTTTGTTCCCAGACATTTTGTTGCTGCCAGAAAGACACTCTGATCAATTCACTAGAAAAAGAGATGAGACTTGTCTTGAACCTAGGTCTCCAACACTGATCACAGGGGCACTTTTGATATGAGCCTTTGTTTCCCAGGCCCATATCTCCAATTAGAATAGACTGCATTCCCTAGCTCTGGGCATCTGTTTGGAATGCTGCAGTGCATGGGTAAACACTCAGTCTTTGTTAGAGGTAAGGTGCTGATAGCCCAAATTGCAGCACAACCTGAAAGCTGATTCCCAGGACCAATATTGTTGTTGGCTCCATACAGAATTGCTCATACCCTTCCTGGGCAGAAAATACAGCCAGAAGAAAGAAAGAAAGAAAGGCCAGGACAGTTTCTTTAATATAACTTACAAACAAGAGAAGCGTTGAGTTAAATTAATCCAAAACCCCCTAAGGTCTAACTCATATGTAACCAAACCATGTCAACATCACTCACATAAGAACAGTCATATTGAATCATACCAATATCCATCTAGCCCTGTATCCTGTCTTCCAACGGTGGCCAAAACACTCACATCAAAAATAGGTGTCAATTTACCAAGAGTACATGAAAAATTTCCAAACTGCATGACACTCAGCAGGTCTGAATTAGTTACTCTGATGGTATCATGCTAATGTGATCTATATTATTCATTTTTCTATTAGCATAGCCCTAGGACAAGGACCCCTAATCATGGACCAGGCCCTATTGTGCTAAGCACTGCACAAACAGAAAGAGAACTGAAAAGGTTTGTTTATTTCAAAAGTCTATTTTTTAGGAGACTGTCAAGAACACCTAGAGCCTGGAAGGACCCTCTCTTGTTGTGGAGCAATTAACATGGAAATAATATAAGTGGACAAAATCAATAAATGTCAGCAGCAGCAGTCTTTCTTTCTTTTTTGCATGGCATTTGAAAAGCAATGCGCTGGGATTATAATTGAATTTTGAGATTTCAAAGCCATTCTAATGCTTCTGGGGAAGCAAGGTGGATCCCCCTGTGTTACCACTGTAAGCATAAATGGGGCAGTTGTCCGTGATGTGTTGCATAGGTTGTACCTCACCGCAGTCACAATTTGGTGATTCTTTGATTTTCCATTTGTGGAGGAGATATCCACCCCTTCTGTGTGTTGTCAAAATGCGGTTAAGTGTAGCCCACTGCTGACGCGGAAGGCAGAATCCCAGGACCTTTCTCATTAGCTCTTCAAACTGGTCTTTTTTTTGGGATGTCACAAGCAGCTCATGATTTGAGTCAACAAATGCTGGTGTCCTTTCTGTTCATTTGTAGTGTTGACATGTGGATCCAGAAAGGCTTCCTTTAAATCAGGAAAATGGCATTGAGTTCAGCTCTTGGTGTATCAGCAGATCCAGAATGGTCAGGATCTTCATGTACTCCTGGACCACAGCATAGTCTTGCTTGATATTGGCTGGTGTGATGTCCGCCAAAATTGAGAACCATGGTATTGGCAGCAGTGGTTACTCCCCTGAAAGATATTTCAGATTAAAAAAAGAAGCCTCTAGAAATGAGGTTCCCAGGCAGAAGCTGAATTGGCAGGAACCAGAGACTGTGTTCCAAACAGATTTAAGGTATTTTAATAAAATATAATTTCCTGTGGCCTGATGGGGTTTGTTCATCTATTTATTTTAAATAATGGACACTTTTCAAAAACTTCAAATCACATTTTGTATCATGGCATTGTTAGTAGCTCCTGCTTGAACTCTTGGCTTTCTAAGCCTCTGGTGAGTGTGTCTTATTTATGTTTTTGATAGAATAATAATAATAAAAAGAAGCAACCATATTAAATGCATAGGTGAGTATTAGAGATGGATTGAAAACTGTTCAGTCAACCCGAGTATGTTGAGCATGTTGACACCTGCACCACATATTACCTGGTATGGTTCTTACTTGGTCTTTGTCATTTCTGAGTGTACCACTCTCACAAATGATGCTTCCAGACATGCCAGGATAGCGTTAGAAAGAATTGATTTTAATGTGTTTTGAGGTCAATTCCCAGAAGTATTGCCTTCAGAATCATACATTTCTGAAAATCAAATTAGCTCACAGCTGCTATAAATGCTCATGTGTATATAGATATTTGGAAGAGCCTATAGGATATGGGGATTTGCCAACCATCATCATATCTCATTTCTAGATATGATGACTTTGTTCTGTAAACTAGTACTCACTCCAAACTGAGCTGAAGGATGGGATTTTCAAAAGAGCCTAGGCAATTTAGGAGCACAAGTCCAATTGACTTTCAATATTTCTTCTGTTCCTAAATCACTTACTCTCTTGAAAATTCCACCCCAAACCACCAGATTTATTTCCTTTAAAATCTTTAATGGTCATTTGTATGGTAATTAGTATTTTTAAAAGATAGTCATAGTGAATGCTTGCATTTGTTTGATCTTTTGGTATTGCCAAAGATGGAAAGATTGGAAAAAAAAATTTTCTGAAGAAAATATAGCTCAGTCACATAAAGGGCTAACTTAGAAAGAATATCACACTATCAGGCAAATGCTTTCAGCTTCTCATTGCACTCTCACAGTAACATTTGTACATGAATTCATCATCATCATCTTAAACTAGACATGTCTGTGGACTGGAACAAATTGAATACACAAACAATCACGAAATAAAAAACATACCAATTTTTCTACAAGGTAAATATCTGGTGCCCAGAAAGTAGAATTAAAATGTGTGTGTTTAAGCATTAAAATGTATGTTTAATCAATACAACTTTGGGCATGAAGTAATTGTGTTTGTTCTGCACAGATGAGTTTGCTAATGTAAGTATTTCTGTTCTAGGTGTAGTTTTTTTAATGGAGATATGATAACCTATTGTACAATGATATAGCTATAACTGAAAAGGTTAGCTAGACAAGATATATCTTGTTTCCTACATCCAAAGGCACAGTACTATCCTCTGGGATTCAACACGATAGCACCTACCTTGCATGCAAACCAACGATAGTCATCATTCAGGAAACAAATGATGTATTTCATCAGATTTTTAGAACTTGCCTTCCTTCTATGGATGCAATTTTGCATCTGCAATCATAAACCGGTGTCACTGATATCATTTAAGATATGCAGACACAATTTGATTGCTAGCTAAATTGCATTAAAACTGTGCCCACAGTTATTTGCAGGTACAAAGCTCCATTAAAAATCAGACCCGGTGTATATATAAATGTCAGGTACAGTAAGCTTAGTTCTTGCTCATCTCATATACAATTGCATTGGTTTATCTATCAGTATGACAAAAGACAGCAGCAAGCATCTGACTGGCCTTCTGCATCAACTGGATAACTCATGATGATTTAGAAGTTTGTGAGAGGCAGAGCCAATTAACTTTGCTAATGTTTTTTGTACCTCTTTTCCTTTGAATATGGGTATTAGCATGAGATGCAGGGTGATAGAGGATGTGCTGTGATGTCCCATTTTTAGGACATTTTCCAACATTCTAATTTACTGGTAGTCTGAACCAAAGTGGAGTGTCCCCTGCTGAGATTTTCATAGGAAACTTAGCCTGATGCAAACATATGACTGCTGTGTGTGTTACTGCTAATATCAATCTGTCCTTGTTTTGTTCATAAGAAGAATTAAGTAAATGACTCAGTATTCACCATATATCAACACATTTGAAATGTGTTGGCAAGGATCAGAGACACATTCAACATGGGGAAGGAGGCCACATCTCTCCAATACTTAGATGGCCTTTATTACTATCGTATCTGAGCACCTCACAAATAAGTGATTGTATACTTGGATATTAACCCCATTTTACACATGGGGAACTGAGGCAGAGAGATTGAATGACTTGTCTAAGGAAGTCTGTGACAGATCTTTGAAGCACCAGACAAATGACAAAGACCATTCTCAAATATGGATCGAAAAGAGACAAAAAGGGACAAGAATTATCAACAGATTTTCGAGTCTATCTCCTCCTTGTTGGAAGCCATATTTAAGAGTACTAAAACTAAACTAAAATCAATCTAAAAATCTTATGCATAGATACATTATTTTAATGGACCCTTGCATAAAATAAATGAGCAAGTAGCAAAACCTGTTATGAGGAGAGACCAGGTTATGTATCCACACTCCATTTCAAGTTTCTGCAAGTTTTGTAACTCATGCCACCATATGAAGCTAGCTAATGCTGATGCCGAAAGGAAAGAAAATTGTAACACTCTTTGTTAAAAATAAGAACATACCTCACTATTGATTTGTAACAAATCTGACTGGCTGAATCTTATGCTGAATCCTATCCTATTCAATAAATAAGTTTTGCTCATTTGTTGTATTGAAATTAAAGACTCCCAACAACACTGCAGTCAGTCTCCGCTGCAAGGTTATTGTCACCTTCACTTATTTATAGCTTAATCATAAGCTTTTTGTCAAATACAGAAAAATTGGGAGACGGCAATGTACCCTTTAATAGGTCAAAATCATAGTCCATATAATGACAATACTGCAGTTTGAAATGTGTGAGTACTAAGAAAAGAAGCCCTTGGTAAAAAGTCACATCTGTGGTTCCAAATATACTCCCTCTTTAATTTCCTTGTCAAAAGTTGCTCAATTTACTAGTCAGTGCTTGCACTAAAATCTTGTACTGCAGCTTTAACTGGGACTCTAAAGAATGGGTTCTATATGCCTTATAGAGTATGCCATTCATAACTATAGCTTCCCACCACAACGTTAATTTACATTTTTGAGTAATTAACTGCTGAAATCTCTTTTTTTTATGCAAGACATGGGAGCTTTTATAACTAATGTACCTCTTGTTTTTATTCCAGTGTAGCACTAAAGGGGAAAAGGCATAGCTGGTATTCCACATATACTACCATATGTCCATGTCAAGTGCCACATATGCACATGAGGCTGCATAAATAATTATTGCAGCAACATCATCATTAAATATCATGATTCATTAAACCTAAGAAAAAGAGAAATACACACTCACATGCCAATATATATATTTGTATTGCAGTAATATCCAGAAATACTAATAAGAAATGGGAATTTATTGTTCTATATGATTTATAAACATAGCAAGAAAAGGTCCTTGCCCTGAAGTGTTTAAAAATCTATGTAAGACAAGCCATAACATACAGGATGACAAGGGTGACAGTAATAAGAATGTGTGATAACACAGGTTAACAGTTTGCATTGATTAATTGATTGGAGAGGCAGTATAAAAGCATACAAATGCAGAGTAAGACAAAGAGGAGTTTACATTCCAATCTGAATAGTCACAAGCCACAAGATGCAAACGAGTTTAAGGAGTCAGTGAAATAGTAGAGGCAGACAGAGTTAAAGTTTGGAGATGGAAAGCTAATTAAAGCTTAATGTTTTCTGGGCTTGGTCCCATGTCTTGTTAAGTGTTTGTACAGCACCTAGCACAATGGGGACTCAGTCTTGACTGGGGCCTCTGGCCACTACCAAAACACACTAATTAATTAATTCTCTCTTTAAAAGCCCATGTATTAATCAGTTAAAGGAAGGAAAGTTGGACAGGAGTAGAGGGACCACTTGTCTGATTCAGTATGGCAATTCCTATGTTTCCAATGTAGATGCACTCAACTAAACCAATTTAAGCAAGAGTTAAACCAGTTGAAGCCTGTATACACTATTATATTGGTTTAAGTAGCTCCTTATATTCATTTAGTTAAACTGGTCCAACTCCTTTAATATACTACACATGGAGTTATTCATGTGTGTACTATGAGATTGGCAGACCAGGTGCCAGCTCATGCCAAGGTCACCATGCCTCAACTGAATACTGACAAATACATAGAGGAATCAATCTGGCTCACTTGTGCATTAGTATTGTTAAAACGGATTCTAGAATGATAAGAATGTTCTTAGTGTTGAGACTTTATGGAATGCTTGTAAATTGCTGTGTGATTTAATCTCTCTTTTAACATCAGTCTCCCACATCATAACATAGCATTTGTATTGTAAACCTCTGTAATTATGTAAATTGCTAGACAGGAGATAGACATTAACTAGTGTGAAATTCCAGTCTCCAACAAAAGGTGTTATGTCTTGCCCAACATGGAAGAATCATCAACACCAGATGAACTATTGTGGAACATTAAAGAAGACAAAAGACTTTGCTGATTGCTTTCCTTCACCCCATAGAGATGAGTCATGCAAGTGAATTCCTCTCATCAACTGAGTTTGTAGATCAGAGAAGAAGGGAGGAAGGGAATAAAAACCCCTAACAGAAAGGAACTTGATCTCTATGCTGTTTGCACTCCGAGGGGCAAGATTTTCTAGGCATAAGCAAGAGAACCTCATGCTTAGCTTGAGTTAGCCCTAAGGAACATATAGAACTTGCTTATTATGGAAGCTTCTATTACCTTTTGAAACTTAAGATTGTAATTCTTGTAAGATTTGTGTGTTTATCTACCTGCTTTAACCTTGTAAATATCTCTTGTCTTTCCTTTTCTTATATAATAAATCTTTTGATAGTTTATTATATGATTGACTACAAAAGTTATCTTTGGTGTGAAATCTAATGTGCAAATGACCTGCGTATGTGACTGGTCCATTGGGAATAAACTGAATATTGCTGTGACTCAGGGTGTAAGGGGCCATCTGTCACAAAGGGATGTTCACCTAGGTGGCAAGACATATTGGAGTACCCAAGAGGACTATCTGTAACTCCATGTTAAGACTGTTATAGTGCATGGAGATGTTTACACTTGATAATTGGTTGGTGAAATCTAAGTCTAGAACTCACAACCAATTTGTGGTTTGAGACCTGGTTCTTAATAGTCTGTCCTGAAATTGGTCCTCTTGAGCTACTGAAGGATAGCTTGACACGGAAAAATAACTATTCCTGAATAACTCCATGTTCAGACACTTTTATTCTGGAAGGGTATCCACACATGGATCTATTGAGGAATAGCTATCGAACTTTATATTCATATCCTAACAATCAGAATTAACTTTCAAGTATAGACAAGCTCAGATATATTTCCTGTGCAGGCAACAAATGGGTTACCATGGGTCTGATTTCTTTTATTAAAAGTCGTCATGCACTTTACAACAAAAAGAAAAGCTTAAGCCATGCACACCCACACAGGCACTTACTTACAAAACGTCAACCCAGCCCACAGGTTTACAAAGTTATAAAATATGCAAAAAAGCACCAACTTCAAAGATCAAATGCAAAATATCCATATCAAGTACAGAAAAATAAACCAAAACAAACAGTCATCATCACCTTAGTGTGTTGCAATAGGGTGATAATACCCTAAACATAACATGTCTCTCTGTTCCCTCACAAAAAATCCAAAGGAACAGCGAGAATTAAAAAAAACCCACCTCAAGTGGAATGTCTCTCCCTCCAAAGTTTATTCCACTGTTCAGAACTATACATTCCTACAGTACGAGCATACATTTCCCCCACACCTCTGTCCATCCTTTCATTTTATAAGTAACAGCTCATCCTGCGCACTATGGCTACATCCAACAGGTTGGTCTAAGTGACTGTGCGAGTGGCCAGAGCAATCTCATTTCTTGCCTTCATTAAAAAAGAACATAGATACACTGAGCAAAAATAAAGTCTCCCCATTCCACTGCTGAAATGTTAATTTCAAAAAGTTTCCCCAAGCCCACTGGGACCTGTTTGTCCGAACAACACAGGGAGGGCCATCATATTAACCAGTCCCTTACAGATGGACAGTCCATAAGAGAGTGTTCCATGATTTCCACCACCTGCCGAGCAAAACTCTTCCTGGAACATACCCTTTCATGTCTTGGATCAGTTTTCCATACCTCCCTCATTGCAAACTTGTCGTGAACCACTTGCCAGATCTCCCTGTATTTAAATGGCAACCTTCTAGATCTTAAGAACTACAGATTCCCAGACAGGATGGTTTCAGCCAGGCACCCCACCAGCTGAAGCAGGTCATACACCTGGTGTTCCAGCACCCACAGATAAAACACAAACCTTGGAAGATTCTGTAGATCCTTCCACTATATTCCCTAGAAATATAGATATTTAAACATCATCACCATGTAGTCTGGCAGGTTCCTAGCTTTTCTTCCACTCCTTCACACCTTCTATACAGCAGCTTCTTGCCACCAACACATCTCTATTGCCAAAGGAGCCCATTATCCCATTCTCTGGTGAATCCTGACCCATGCTGGGCTGTCTTTTGTCACCATTATCTCCAAATTCCCCACCTGAGGTGATCTCAGTGAGTGTCATGAGTAAGATGTATCAGAGACATCAAGAAGGTGCTTCCTCCCATTCTACACCCCAGCCCTTTCTTGCAATGACCCTGCTGCCCTTCTCAAGGGAATGTGGGACAGTGGGTCACATATGGGCTGAGTCAGTGACCTCTCTTGCTTCTGCTGGGCTTCCAATAGTTATAAAAATGAACAATTAAAGTACGAAAATACTTCAGGATGCTTAAGTCCCAGACCATCATGTTCCTTGGACCAACTTACTAAGATCCTCTTCACTAGAGGGTTACTGGCCTTCCTCTACAAATCCAGAAAAAACAGTCCCACCAAGATTCATCATAATTCAGTCTGAGGGTGGAAAATATACGCACCACAAGTGAAAGAAGAAAAGAAGCAGGCACTGATGTAAAACTTCTACATTTTAGAAGATGATGGGAGCTCGCCCCCATTCCACTTTTCTACAAGCTACTTTCTCATCTCCAGGGGCTTTAGTTGGTTCCAACTCTCTGTCACCCTCCCCCCTTACAGAAGTCCAATCCTAATATTTTAAGCTTCCTCTCTGCCACCACTTTCTGCAGTCTTTGTAAACAGGGAAAGGCTGGTCTGCCCTACGCACCCAGCCACATTGCCTTCTGAAGGTTGAGTTGTAGCCTTTCTCCCTGTTCCTTGTGGTTCTCTCATAATGTGTAAGCAGAAACAAAGTCTCTCATTGTCTTCTGCAGTTGTAATCATCACTGAAATGCCATCCGCAAAAACGATTACACAGGGGAAGAGTTCACTGTTACTGATGGCCTGAAGATGGTGCTCTTCAATCTGAAAGCACTCCCCATTGGCACCTATTCCCCTCCTTCCAGGAGTTGAATCACAGGAGTCACTGCAAAGACACCTAACATGGGGGCTCAGTGGGCACCCTTGTCTCATGCCCAAGTTTAGAGAAATTAGCCTTGACCCCTGCCTCTTGTTGACAGAGGAACACTAGCAACATTTCAAACACAGAGATTGCAGCCACTGAATAAATATCTTAGGAATCCCATAGTTTAGTTCCAGAGCCCATAAATATCATGTGCAACTGCATCAAAGGATTTACTCTGGTCCAGGGAATACACAAACATTTCCCACTGCCCTCTTACCACCACTTGAGCAAGCCTCTGAAGCAACATCCTGGACAGATTTTTATAGACCATATTGAGCAAGGTGAGCAGACTCCAATTACCTAGAGACATTCCATCTCCCATCTTGCCCAACAAAATGAGAACTTCATCAATCCCCCTCTATTTAGAGCCTGATTGAGCCCCAGTTAGCGTTCTAGCAAACAGGTGTGGAAAGACTGATACAGCTCATTTGTCAGACCATCTATTCCTGGAGAAACTTCTTTCTTCAAAGCTAAATTGCCTCCACCACTTCTGAACAGGTGATTGGAGCCCGAAAACTGTCCTCCTGAGTTGGAGTGACCCTTGGCATTACTAGAGACCCTAAATAAAGTTAGTCTCTACTCATCTCGTTTGCCATTTTTCTTGTCCTTAGAACTCCTGTGATCCTCCCACCTCAAATCCGGTGCCCCCTCTTGGCTCCAGCCATGCAGGCTTGGTCTATAGCTGCGGGGCTTCAGCATCCAGGCCCTGGTTCCAGCCATGCGGCAGCAGGCACTGAGCCCTGGCTCTGGTCCTGGGCTTTGGCTGCCGACCCCCCAACCTCCAACTTTGGCCACATGGCCTCAGACGCATGGCAGCAGGTGTTGACCACCAGCTCTGGCCGTTAACCCCTGGCCATGCAGCAGTGAATGCCAGGTCCAACCAGGCAGTGGCAGGACCTGACCCCCAGATCCGGCCATGTGGTCCTGGGCTCCGACACCCTGCTCTGGGCTCTGGCTACATGGCAGCAGGTACTGGCCCTGGGCACTGACCCATAGCTCTGGCCACACAGCAGCGGGATTTGACCTCTGGCTCCAGCCATGCAGTTCCTGCCCCTGGCTTCAGGCTCTGGCCATAGACACTGACCCCAGTCTTGGCCACACGGCAGTGGGTGCCAACCCCAGCCTCCAGCAGCATGGTAGCGGGGCTCACCACCCACCCTCACCGCCCCTCTCCTCCGCTGCCTCCCTCAGTCCTACATCCACTCCACACATTGCCGCTGACCCCCACTTCCTTTCTGGTCCCGCATCCATGTCCCTGGGACCCTGCTGCCTCCTCTAACCCTGCATCCATCCCATCACCCCTGGCTCCCACAGTCTCCCCCTCCAACTTCTCCTCCAGGGGGGTCAAATTAACAAATATGCAAGTATCACTTTTCACAGCAAACTTACTAGCTAGCTGGGAGGCTGTGAAAAGTGATACTTGTATGATTGTTAATATCATTTGTCACTTTTCACAGCGTCCCAGGTAGCTATTAAGTGCCATGTGGAAAGTGATATTAACAAACATGCAAATATCACTTTTCATAGCATTATTTTTATTATTGAGTCTGCAGGAAAAAAAAACCCTACATCAGTACATTACAATGATTTGGACATGTATATGTGAATATGTATTTGTTTTTCCTCAAGTTAATTAAATGCAAGAGTTGGTGGCCACACTCTGAGGCTAACAAAAAATTTGCTGTGAGAACCCCTGTGCTAGACCATGCTACAGACATTTTACTAAGGGAAGTAGAAGCCATGGATATAACTAGATGCACATGTCCATAAATCTTCATTTTACAAAAAAAAAAAAGACTTATTTAGTCAGGGGGAAATCTGCTTGGCTCATGGAATGGCAACCAGTTAACAGAATATAGCACTACATCATTCATGGAAAAGGTTGCCTCCGTCCCAGTTACTTTTTAAAGGAAGATTAGTCTTCTCTTTCTGGTTAAATTAAAACCTTGTAATAATAATTGCATTTCTATAGCACCTTTCATTCCAGGATCTCAAAGCCCTTCACAGACATTAAGACTCAACACACCTGAGAGGTAAATGCATAGCAGGTTGATGGGAGGGCTGGAAACAGAACCCAAACTTTGTGGCTTGATCACTAGCCCACAGACCCTGTCTATATAGTTGTTACCTCACAATACCTAAACTATTCCATTCAATGGCCTATGTAATACATGCAATATCTTATGCATCCATTGCTCTGTGCATATAAATTACACTGGTGGTCTCAAACTGACTACAGATGGGATTCACAGAAGATATAAAGAAGCTTCCTAAGAAGCCCATTAATATGGTTACACATCTACAATTATTCACTGACACTACACTGAATTGTCCTGAAAACTGCATTCACCATACCACCAGTTTTTGACTACCACCATAGCCTAATAAAATGCAACGTCTGCTAAATCTCTAATATATGGCAGTTTTCTCAAAATTATGCTGCTGCCTAACAAACATTGCCCAAAGGGACATAACTTATATTATGACCAGGATATTCAGACTGGCCCCTGAGTAAAAATCCAAAGAGTTCAGGGGGCAATACAACACTGAACCCTAACCTTTCCACAGTCCCTTTTGAAACCAATTCAAGATATTTATATCCCCACCTACCCCAAACACCTACCCCAGTCTCTGGTGATTCTGTCCCTCTCCTTGGTTCCCCTCACCAGTCCACTCCCTGGCGGCTCTGCCTCCTTCCTCTTCTCATCGCAGTCATTGGTGACTCTGTCACAATCCTCACTTCTTCCCACTCACAAGTTCTGCCTGTCTCCTCAGAAAGCCAGCAGGGATCTAGCTGGTCTTCCTATTGCTCTCCCTCCTGTTTCTCCCCTGTAGAAAGTAGAAAAGGGAGATAGGGCACCTCCTGAAGCCTGACTCCTCCTCCTGAGTCAGCAGTGGCTCCTGAAAGACTTACTGTAAGCCTCATGGGCCCCTGGCACTGTTGAGATAGCATTTAAACTCACGAGTATTACAGAGATATTTCAGTAGGAGCTGAGTTTTAAGGCTGAGGTGGTTTTTAATTCCCTTGCAGTCATTGCCATCTCTCTGGCCAGTCGCAGATTCAAAAAGCTGACCATGCTTTGTTTTCCATTAGTCACATACATTTTTTAAGTAATGACAAACTCAGCTTGAATGAGCACAACTCAGTCATTCAGCTTACTGAATGGGATGGATTCTCCATGTAGGCACAGTGTGTGCGTATACACACAGACACACACAAATGAAAGAGAGTGCATGCAAGTGTAGGAGTTTTTACGTTAGTTTCTTTCCAGCTTGCTGCTTCGTTCTAATGTCACAGCACTGAGCTTCCATGGAATCCAGCCACTTTTGAAGACAATGGACAAAAGGTACTATTAAAATATAACAAAATAGTACTTAGTAAGCACATATGGATTTGCTTTATCAAAGCTGATATAAACCAAACATCTAGATTATAGGACAGGTCAGCGTGTGGCAAAATAAGGGGTAAGCATTCTGTGCTGTCAATGTGCTGTTGACAGAGCTAACTGATGTCATTTAAGTTAAGGCTTCCTGCTAGCAATGAAGCTTCAAAGCTGGAGGCTCCTTCAGTCTGGAGCCAGGGGCCTCTGGAAAAAGAGAAACAAAACAGCCTCAGCAACTAGTCAGCCAACAAAGGTCCATGAAGCCATAACCTTGATGACTGACAACAAAAAATGAAGAAAAAGTCTAGAGCACTAGACAATAGAGCCCTTGGAATTACAAAGACAAGGATAAATATTTTCTTTTCTCCGTTTGCCAAGTTTTGTTGAAGCAAATTACAGGAAAACTGCTCTGGGATCTTAATTCTAGACATCAATATTTTCCAGGTTTTAAAGTGTCTCGCTCTGATTTAGGACACAAAATTGATATGGATATAAATGATCTCAGTAAAACAGATATTAGCAGTGTTTTAAGAATAAAAAGATCAGGATTTCTTTGCTTTTTTTAAAATAATTGTTTGTTAATTTAAAAGTCACCAAGCCTTGTCTATATTATAAGTTGCACCAGTTTAACTAGAAATATGTTTTTCAATTGATGTAGTTAAACCAATGCAAATCCTTTTGTGAAAGCTCTTAAAATGATTTAAATTAATTCCTTGTCAATTTAAGCTAAAAACCATATAAACCAGGTTTAAACCAGTTTGAGAGTGTCCATGAAGTGTGTCGCACAGGTCTAAATACATCCATTTAAAACCAATTTTAGTTTAAGCAGTGCAAAGTATGAAATACCATTTTAAATCACCCCTTGTGTAAAGGTCTCTGTCAGCTGTGTAGTTCTGGCTTTCTGTTGGTTCTGCTGGACCACACCACTACTATTGCTCACCTCTGAGCTATTAATGTAGCACAAGCTTAAAGTGAAGTTCTTCTATGAGATACTTACTAAAAATGGCATCCCTGGGTCCCATGTTTATTGACTCTCAGTAATCACCATATCAAAGGTGGTTAGTTTACAAAGCAAAATGTAGTTTTACTATTGCCAGCCCCAAAATTCAACCTGGAATCTGACACTCAAGCTGGGTTCACACATCATCATGTCCTGTAAAAGATTCTGCTAGTCTGATTATGTTGCTGTGTCCTTTGCAACCCTATTATCTTCAAATTATGCCCTTGGTGACATTTGTGCTACCTCACTGGTGTAAATGACTGGAACTTAGTCATCAATTCTGTATGTCATGGCCAAGAAGGAATAGACTCCAATTCACATTATCTTAGCTGGGTCAGCAGGGCCAACAGAAATAAAAAGCATTAAAATCTTATTTTTTGTGATTAAGACTATAGTGACTAGAAGCAAGTAGCAACCACTAAAGAGTAATTCTGAACACAAGATACAAGAATTAGCTCTGTTGAGAAGGTGACACTTTTACACAGTGACTTTTCAAAGAACAGTATTTCGAGATGCTATGGAAAAAATTACTCCCCTGTTTTCTTTAGTGCAATGGAGCAACGCTTTGTTTTGTTTCTTGTTCCACCAACTCTCCTACAATGGTTTCCAAATTTATTTCAGCACTGATCTGACAGAAGAAGAATAGGTACATTTCAGTGACCCAACATGATAGGATTTCTGCAATTGTACTGACTCTGCACCCTGCTTAGATGTTCTGTCTTTCACATCAACTGAGAGATTAGTCTGGGTCCCATTAACTTGACTCTTTTAATAAGGATGGTCAGTGGAGCTGTGGGGGAGGGTTGCTGTGAATTTAAAATGCATTAGTTAGTTAAAGCACATTAAATCCAGGTGTGGAAGCTCTCAGTCAGAAGTAAAGTGGCCTTAATTAGCTTTAGTTTAGCTCATCAGGAACAACTAATGGCCATTAGACACATGGAATTTTTTCAAGACCTGTAGAAAAAGTTACTGCTTTGATATACTTTTAGTCAATGGCAGATGTAGAAATGGAACCCACCTCTTCTGAGACCTTGCAAGTGACCTTTCCACTGAATCATGCCACCTACTGACAGATCATGTTACAGACACTTCATGATCTTGGGGGGAGGAGAGATTTGATGCCACTGAAATCCATGAACTCCCATAAACAGAATTTACAGATTTTGTACAAAGTGAAAGGATTTGGATGGGATTTTTGAAAGGGCCACCTAAATCCCTAGTTGGCAAAGCACTTTGGGATCCTATGAGATTACATTTTTCATGTAAGTTTAAGGCACTAATAATTTTTATTGGTGCATTGTTCTTTATTTTTATAAATTCTACAATAATATTTGAGGAAAAGAGCAAATTCAAGGACAGTCTCGTCAGCCTTCTGCCACATGGGAAGTGCAAATGAAGATCCTGAAATCCCCTCCCTGGGCTAGCAGTACTTAAGAACATTGTGTAGTGAGCACAGCCAGCCTTTGGGAAGAAAGGAAGCACACGCACCCTACATTGCTAATGAAAATCTTCATCTCCCCATGCTAGTGAATGAAATTGTGATTAGGGACTATAGAGTTCAATCACTGGAGAAAGAGAAATTGCAACAAGGATGTTGCCGGGGCGATGGGCTTGGGGTGCAATCAGTATAGACACTATTATGAAGGACACACTGCTCTTTCAAAAAAAAAAGTGAGTTTTATAATTAGCATGAAATAGTTATTTTCTCTTGTGATGGGTTGACTGGCCTCTTTAAGGGAAAATGGGACCAGCCACACCTGTGCTATAATTAATTAGTAGCTTCCCAGCCTGAGGGGGCAGAACTGAGAGTCAGGTGATTGTTTAAGGGACACCTGAGCCTTATAAAAGGATTGAATGAGAGCCATCTGGAGTTGGAACTCCAGGGAGTGGGTAGACTCCTGCAGAAAGCTCTGAACCAGCATCTGTAGGGGCTGAGAACATTACCCCAGGGAACTAGTTTGGGGGACAGTACTCTATCCTAGAGACAAAGAGAATCTCAAAAGGTAGCCCCCCAAAAGGCTGAGAAGAGGGTCCAGAGGGTGAGCCGAAGAGAAGCCCCCAATAGACAGAAGAATTTTTTTTTTTGTTCTTCTAGTTGGACTATGTGCTATCCCCACAACAGCTATCTAAATGCCTCTGTTACTACATCAGTCTGACTTTTCCTACACAATAAGACAGTAACGGCTAGCTCAAAATTACTGTACAACAGGGCTTCTGAATAAGGGAAAGATCCTGTGAAAAAGTAGCATGTGATCATGTAGTTAAAGACTGTATCATAATGCATACGCACAGAAGAGTACCAAATTATAACTGGATATATATTTACCAAGGGCTGATCTGCATCTGTATTAATTTAACTATGTCAATAAATGTATGGACATAAGCTATAGGTATATAAGCACCTTTCTACCAGTACCATAGTAGGGGTGGCACCATTTTAAACTGTTTCTAAACTGATATACAGCTAAAGCAGTACAGAAACTGGGTAGATAAACCCTAACTTTTAAGTTTGTAATGCTGCAACCTTTACCTTATTTTAGAATACATTTTTAATGTAATATGTTATATAACCATACAATTGCTTTTTAAAATGAAAAATAAAACCAAAACAAAACAGTTAACTATAAGCAAAGAACGAACACTATGGAATGGTACAGACGATGCCAATGGGAAGAAAAGGGTGGGAGGGCACCACTGTGCCAGATTCTCAGCAGCTCTTGGGCTGATCTAATTTATGTCAATTTATCCACTGCTGACAATGGCTGCAGGACTTAACCATTCCTGTTTCCACCTTTAATACATGCCTCTAATTTCAGGAGCTGCAGAGGGCCATGTACACCACCCTCACACCATATCTGTGCTGGAGGAATTCTTTGTGGGCCTTTTTCACTCTCTTACGCCACCAAAATAGCATAAAGGAAACACAGTGGGTGACAGAATTTGCCCTTATGACTTTAACTGAGCCTTATTGCTTCAAGACTTGGTACCATCTTTATAGGATAAATATTGGTGTTATTGTCTGTCCAATTATAAAAGAAGAAACACAATTACTGGGCAGACAGTTTGACACTCAGAATTAGATCAGTTTGCTTTTGTCTACACAATGATGAACTCTATACTTTGAATAAACAAGAGAGATTACAGAGATGTACATGGAGAGCAGCTTTTTGTTTACAGAACCATGAAGGAATCCAAGATGTGTATTAAAAAGGAGTAAGACCAAACTGAGAAGCATAAAAGGGTGTAAAAAAGAGAAAAACTGAATATATATCATTAGATAGAGACTCCAAAATATGACTTCCCACATTTCCTTCCTCAAACGAATCAGAGTAGAAAATTCATGCATCTAAGACCTGTCTACATTACATGATTAAGTCGACAAAAGGCAGTTTACATTGACCTACATAGAATCATAGAGTTGGAAGGGACCTCAGGAGGTTATCTAGTCCAACCCCCTGCTCAGAGCAGGACTAACCTCAGCTAAATCATCCCAGCCAGGGCTTTGTCAAGCCACAGCTTAAAAACCTCTAAAGATGGAGATTCCACGACCTCTCTAGGTAACCCATTCCAGTGCTTCACCACCCTCCTAGTGAAAAACTTTTTCCTAATACCCAACCTAGACCTCCCCCACTACAACTTGAGACCATTGCTCCTTGTTCTGTCATCTACTACCATGGAGAACAGCCTAGCTCCATCTTCCCTGGAACCCCCTTTCAGGTGGCTAAAGGCTGCTATCAAATCTCCCCTCATTCTTCTCTTCTGCAGACTGAACAAGCCTAGTTCCCTCAGCCTCATTAGTCTTGTGCTTCAGCCCCCTAATCATTTTTGTTGCCCTCCGCTGGAGTCTCTCCAACTTGTCCACGTTCTTTTTTGTAGTAGGGGGCCCAAAACTGGACACAATACTCCAAATGCGGCCTCACCAATGCCGAATAGAGGGGAATAATCACTTCCCGCGATTTGCTGGCAATGCTCCTACTAATGCAGCCCAATATGCTATTAGCCTTCTTGGCAACCAGGGCACACTGCTGACTCATATCCAGCTTCTTTTCCTATGGCAATGAGTTCCACAGGTTGATTGTGCACATATGTGAAGTACTTCCTTTTCTTTGTTTTAAACCTGCTGCCTATTAATGTCTTTGTGTGACCACTGGTTCATGTGTTATGGCAAGGGGTAAATAATACTTCCTTATCACTTTCTCTGCACTATTCATATTTTTATACACCTCTCTCATATCTACACTTCCCCCATTTTCTCTTTTCCAAGCTGAACAGTCCCAGTTTTTTTAATCTCTCCTCATATGGAAGCTGTTCATTACCCTTTAATCACTTGTGTTGCCTTTCTCTGTTCCTTTTCCATTTCTTAATATAACTTTTTTTGAGGTGAAGTGATCAGAACTGTTTGAAGCATTCAAGGTGTGGGCATATTGTGGATTTATATAATATATATCAGCGTATGCACAATGTCCCCAGCCATTTAATGGCATCATCATCAGCTAGATGGACAACTGGTAGCCTGCCATTGAAATAAGTCAGTAGGTGCTCGACAACAATATGTGACTTAGTCTGGAGTTGACCAGAGCTGCATTGCGGATCATTAGGAAAACCCCATTTAAAGAGATTGGCTGCAGAGTTGCCCTGTCCTGTTCAGAAACAGTTCAGAGATGACCACAGGTGCCTTGGCAGATCAAAACCTGGTAGACAGATGGTTGGGTCAGTTATGAGAGAGTGGTTAATGACTATCATCGCTGACCACTCCTTGCGCCAAGCAGATTCCACCGTTATGTCCTGTGGTGGCATAAATGACCATAAAGGGTGCCTAGGTGTAGGTCGCTATTCTCATGGATCTTGGCCAACAATATGACAGAGGCCTTCTCACAGCGAATGTGTGGCGGTATTATACTGCTAAGTATCAGTAGCCATGGCAACAGAGTTGCCCGTAAAGTCCCCATAACAATAGGCATAACTTTTTTCAGCTCTACATCAACCAACCTCGTGTGAGATGAGTGACACCAGACAGGAGCACAGTACTCTGCTGTTGAATAGCAGAGGGCAAGAGCCAATGTTCTAAGCATCAAAGCACTCTCAGCCCAGGTTGAAATGGCCAATTTTCTGAGCAGGTTGTTCCGAGTGCTAACTTTGGCTGTCATCTTCCTCAAGTGGTCACAGTACCTTAATGACCTATCCAAGGTTATATCAAGGTAAACCGCGTTTGTATCATGCTGCAGATGTTGACCATTGAGGAAAATGTTTAACTTATGGCTTGCACTTGCATTATGCAGATGGAATACACTAGAAACCATCTTAGAAAAGCTTGGCTTCAGATGCCATCAACTACAATAGCTCGCCATGAGCTTCATATCTTCATTCAAGGCCGTGTCAATTTCTGAGAAGGACTGAGCTTGGTAGCTACGGCATAGATAAACTTGAGCCAGAGTGTAACTGGCAGGTTGTTGAGGTACACATTCAACAGTATTGGTAAAAGAACTGAGCGTTGATCTGACACTTTCAAGAGCTATAGCAGTTGCCCATGAGTTGCCCATGCCTGTTTTGGAGAAATAGCTCTATTACTTTGGCCACCCAATGTGGGGCTATTTGCGAGAGTTTAAACAAAAGGCCTCTGTGCCAAACTGGTCAAATCCAAGAAGACAGCTCCCGTCATTAGATTTTATTGAAAACCATTTTTGATAAAGGTGGTCAAGGACAGGACTTGATCACAGGTGCTGCGTCCTTTCCTAAACCCTGGCTGCTCAACTTGCAAGACATTGTCCAAATCCCAGAGCAATTTGTTGGAGGATCAAATGCTCAAACACCTTGAAACACACTGACACTATGGATATTGGGTGGTAACACATTGTAGGTCCTTGCCTAGTTTAAGAATGGCAATTATCTTTGCTGGATGACAAGGTGTGGTAATTTCTTCTCATTAATGAATTTATATGATATTTACTTTCTTATTATTTATCCCTTTCCTAAAGACTCCTAACATTCTGTTAGCTTTTTAGACTATTGCTGCACATTGAGCAAATGTTTTCACAGAACTATCACAATGACTCCAAGATCTCTTTCTTGAGTGGTAACAGCTAATTTAGACTCCATTATTTTGTATGTACAGTTGGGATTATGTTTTCCAATGTGCATTTCTTTGCATTTATCAACATTGAATTTCATCTGCCATTTTGTTGCTCAGTCACCCAATTTAGTGAGATCCCTTCACAGTCTGCCTCAGACTCTAACTCTCACAGTCTGCCTTGGACTTAACTGTCTTGAGTAATTTTGTATCATCTGCAAACTTTGCCACATCGCTGTTTAGCCCTTTTTCCAGATCACTAATGAATATGTAGAACATCACTTGTTCCAGTGCAGATCCCTGGGGCACACAGCTATTATCTCTCTCCATTTTGAAAACTGACCACTTATTCCTACCCTTTGTTTCCTGTCTTTTAACCAGTTACTAATCCATGAGAGGACCTTCCCTCTTATCCTACGACTGCTAACTTTGCTTAAGAGCCTTTGATGATGAACCCTGTCAAAGGCTTTCTGAAAGTCCAGGTACACTATATCCTCTGGGTCACCCTTGTCCACACACTTGTGGACAGCCTCAAAGAATTCTAATAGATTGGACGTTTTTTAACTTTTTTTTTTTTTTAATTTGAGGTATACATTTAGTATGAGCCTCTGTGATAGTGTGTGTTTTTTTTAAAAGTTTCCATGCAGCTTGCAGGCATTTCACCTTGTGACTATTGCTTTTAATTTCTGATTAACTAGCTTCCTCATTTTTGTGTAGTTCCCCTTTCTGAAGTTAAATGCTACTGTAGTGGGCTTCTTACATATTTCCTCCCACACACACTGCTCATGCAGTGACTGGTGCTGTGCAGAAGCCATCCTAAGCGGAAGAGAGAATGCAGTGCTTAAAACTTTTGGGGAGCAAGTGGAGTAGTTCAGCATCTTAAGTTTCACTTTCTATAGTGAATGTGCTGAAAATGGTACTTCTGTAGTATTTTATCTTCAGCTGCTGCCACTGCAGCCTTCAGGGTTTCCTCCTACACTCCTGCAGAACACCTGAGCCAGATAAGGAGATGAAAGAAGAGGATTCAGGATGACATGTTCCAGGAGATTCTGCACAAGCCAGGGTTGCACAAGACTGGGAGCACAGAACCTGGAGGACGAATGTTGCGGACATCCTGGAGAAGGAAAGAATAGTGAGGAGAAAGGCCCAGGAGTCCCAATAGAAAAATTGGAGGGAAATGCACCAGGACATAGTGGGGCTTCTCAGTCAGAAAACAGATGCTGCAGACTCTGGTGGACCTGATGGTTCAATAATCCCACTTCCATCTTCAGCTCACTGAGAGCTGCATACTGTAACCTCCATATACCACTCCCCTCCCCAACATTCTACGTGGTATCAGGGGTTGCTGCTGTATCCCTGCCACTCCACCCCGAAGGACAATCACAGCTTCACATACACAGGCCTGTAAAAGCCACAAATGGTGTATGAGTAGCTGAAACAGACATGAATGTTCTCCCCCCTTCTGTTCTGTTCTCTTAATTTATTGGGGTTTTTTTAATGTCTTTGTTTTAAATTTGCAGGGGAGGGGAGGCTGCACTGATTTTGGGGTTATTACCCATTCCTTTGAAGCATCTAGTGATGTCCAATGTCAGAGACAGGATACAGGACTAGATGGATCTTAGGTCTGACCCAGTCTAGCAATTTCTGCATACATTCCTTCAAGTAAGCCAATTCTGAGGCCCCAAAACCTTAACTGTTTCTCTCAATCTCTCCCCCCCATTGACAGTTTATGTTTATCCTGGACCTAAGGAATTAAAGCCACAGCTGCACCATCAGTTCAATAATCTCTTAGCATGTAGAATAAACCTCACTCTTTTTATTACTTCAGAAAGAAATATATTGCTATAGTATTAATATTTTCATCTTCCTGCATCCATTAATGAGACCATATATTTATTTAGCACAATCAGCCCCACTGCTGTTTGCTGAAAGGAGCATCACAAACTGTTTATTTTGAAGAGATTAAAGGTTGCAGAACAATCCAAAATAAAAATAAAAGAAAGCCAAAGCAATGTAATAAACTTGCAATAGACATTGTGAAGGGGACACAAGAAAAACCTAAGGCTATCCCAATGAGGGCCTTTCTTCACTGAAAATAAAGTGCTCTAGGGCGGTCACTTCCTTTGAACAAAGTGTTTCTTCTGTGATAAGGTCACTGATAAATAAAAACACCACTAAAACACAATGACAGTTAAACTGATTGACCCACCCCGTCCTGGAGGTAGTCTGAATAATGGCTATTATACACAGCCTGTTTACACTTTGTCTCCTCTCAGATTTACTTCATATCTTGGGAAGGGGGTGAAAAGAACATAATTCCTCAATAACCCAGGGAAAAAAGCAATAATAAAACTGAGCATGCAGCCAGGAAGGGGTGCAGAAATTTCTTGAATTATTGCACTAACTGATCAGATACGACCATTGGCTTTACCTTTATAAGGCAGGTAGTTGCTGACAAACATTACAAGGTAGTAGAATGTTCCAGTAAATTTCAGAATTTCCAGGAACATTCCATTATGGACCAGGCCCTGCTGGTTTTACTCCATGGAGTAAATGGACCCACTGAGACCAATGGGATGATTGTGGAGAAAGATGTTGCTCAGCATAAGTAAGGGTACCAGTACTGGGACCTATACGTAGTTGAACGGAGCCAAAAACATCATGGAAGGTTGTATCAAAACAGTTTACTGCAGCTGACAGGGTTGAGAGAGGTTTCAGCCTAAACCAAAAATATACATTTTACATAAAAAATTATATTAAAAGCAGCTTTAAAACCCTATTTTTCAGTTCTTTTCATTCTGACCACAAATTTATTTCAGACCACATTATCTTCATGTAATTTTTTTTTTCATTTTGATCCCAAAATTAGATTAAAAAATCTGTACATTTACCTAAATTATATTATATTGCCATAGGATTTTGATACATTAACTGTTTTTCCTAAAATGCATTAATATTACACATAGAAATACAATAACCATTTGAGTCTAAAACTGAGTTGGTCACATACCTGTTACATGGGTTTTGATTTCCTGGGCTCAGCAATATCTTACCCAAGACAATGCTTTCCTCTTCAAAATATAGATTTTCAAGGATCACAGAGATGTTTTACACCCAGATTAGAGCCGTGTGGGCATCAGAATTTCTGTACTGCAGAAAATTGTTTTTCCCCATTCCAAAGTGGAACAAAATGTTAAAAATGCAAATATTTCTGTGGAAAGGAAATTTCGGAAAAATTTTGGGCTAGTTAGTAGGAACCAGCCCAATTTACATCTAAAGTTTTGACAGTATTTGACATGTTTGTGTGGAATGTGATAATTCAAACATGTTATTTCAGTAGAATCAGTACTTTATAGTGGAAAACTGTTCCACTGGAAAATTTTTTACCAGCTTTAACCCAGGTGCCTCAAGCACGTGCCATTCAACCAAACAGAGGGGCTTGGGTTTTTTTGTTGTTGTTGTTGTTGTTTTTTTGGCATGTGAGGGGTAGGAGAGGAAGCATTTCTATACCATTTGTTGCAGATGAGAGGAACAGACCATATAAATGGGAAGCTTTTTTCAAGGAGGATGTGTTTAGCATAGGAAACACTTCAGAAGGAGACTTACTGAACACAATATGAGACTGCATAATGCATAGGGGTGAGGCTGTACACATGATATATCTTGATTTTGTTAAGGCTGTTGACACAGTCCCACATGACATTCTCATAAGCAAACTAGGGAAATGTGATCTAGATAAAATAACTGTAAGATGGGTGCACATCTGGTTGAAATACCGTACTCAAAGAGTAGTTACCAATGGTTCGCTGTCAAACGCGGAGGACATATGTGATGGGGCACCTGCCCCTCACTGGCCAGGAAAGGGTTAAGAGGGCCCTTGGAGAGGCTGCATGAAAGGTAGCCAATAAGAAGGGGCTGTGTGGCAGCCAATCAGGGACCAGGAGGCTGGTATAAAAGTGAGCTGCAGAGCAGAGCAGGGCTTTCTAAGAGCTTGAAGAGGAGGGACTGTCAGTGAACAGCACAGAACAGAACCCACCCTGAAGCAAGGGCAAAGAAGGTACTGGGGCTGTAGGGAAGTGGTGCAGGGAAATGCACAGAGGAATTGTGGGGGAGAAGCACCAGAAGGCTACCACATATGTAGGGTCTGTCTCTGGGCTGGGACCTGGAATAGTGGATGCACCCTGGTCCCTCCCCCACCCCTGATCACCATAGGACTGGTGGCAGGACTGCAGTGGCCACGAAGGGAAGTGGTGAGCATGAACTACAGAATGCCCTGGAAGGGGAGGACATGGATTGTGACTCAGCCGGAGGGCCAAGTCATGAGAAGGAGGGTCCAGTGGAGACAGTACAGATGGTGAGACACCACAGAGAGGAGTATCTGCCTGGCTAAGAGCTGATTCCCCAGATAGCCAGCAAGAGCCGCCAAGGCAATGAGTCAAATCGTGTTACAACATATCTAGTGGGGTTTCACAGGAATCTATTCTGGACCTGGTACCATTCAATATTTTCATTAATGGCTTGGATAATTGAGTGGAAAGTATGCTTATAAAATTTATGGATGATACCAATTTAGGAGGGGTTGCAAGCAGTTTGGAGGACAGGATTATAATACAAAAATGACCTTGATAAATTGGAAAACTGATCTGAAATCAACAATATTAAATTCCGTAAGAACAAGTGCAAAGTACTACACTCAGAAAGGAAAACAAATGCAAAATGGGGAATAACTGGCTAGGCAGTAGCACTTCCGAAAAGGGTCTAGGGGTTATATTGGATCACAAATTGAATATGAGCCAACAATGCAATGCATTTGTAAAAAAGGGAACTATCATTCTGGGGTCTATTAACAGGAGAGTCATATCTAAGATGCAGGAGGTAACTATTCTACTCTATTTGGCACTAGTGAGGCCTCAGCTGGAGTACAGTGTCCAATTTTGGGCAGAGTCCAGAGGAGAGCAACAAAACTGATTTAAAAAAAAGTTTAGAAAAACTGACCGAAAAGGAGACTAAGGTGGGGACCCGCTAACAGTCTTCAAATACATTAACGGTGGTACAAAGAAGGTGGTGATCAATTGTTTTCCAGGTGCACTGACGGTATAACAAGAAGTACTCTGTTTAATCTACAGCCCTAAATAAGCAGAAGTCATCATATGTTCTCCTCATGAGCCAGAGCACTAAGGTAAGCATGTGACTAGCGTGCAAATTTGTGATTGTTCTGGTGTGACTTGTTGGAAGCCTCTCAGAGCAAACATGACGTTTTGCCTGGGTTGCAGCATAGAAATTAAGACTGAGCTAATCCAATGTTATTTTAAGCTCTAACTGTTCTCCTATTTCACTATAATTACTAGCACTCTGTTAAATCCAAAACGATTCAAACTGAATTTCACAAATGTCTATGAGTTAATTACTACAGTTGGAAAATTTCAGCTGTGATTTTGCCTAAGCCAGTAGTTCCCAAACTGTGGGTCGCGACCAAGTGGGGTCACTTCATCAGCAGATGGGGTCACACCAATCCCAAGTTTGCAGATGATGCCATTTTACAAAATGGCCTCCTCCGCACAGCATGACCTCACACACACCGTATGCATGAGGTTACCTCGCACAGGGGGAAGATCAAATTGGACCAATCACATTACTCCTGGCACTTTTCTCATGGAGGGTGCTAGCTTGAGTTGAAGAATTTAAGATTTTTTGGGGGCGGTGAGGGGTGATGTGTTGTAAGTTTTTTACTTAAGGCCATGTCTACACTAGGGAGCTTACAGTGGCACAGCTGTACCAATGAAGTTGCACCACTGTAAGAGTGCTTGTGTCACTGCTCTATGCTGATGGGAGAGAGCTCTCCCATTGACATAATAAAACCACCTCAACGAAGGTGGTAGCTATGTCAGTGGGAGAAACTGTCCCGCTGACATAGCGTTGTGCACACTATCACTTATGCCGGCAAAACTCATGTTGCTCAGGGATGTGGGGTTTTTTTTTTTTTTTTGCAGGCATAAGTGGTAGTGTAGATGTGGCCTAAGTGACTAGCCCTTACGGTTGCAAAGAAAACCTTAGCAATGTCAATCTCCTGTAAACTGGTGGTGCAGTGATGTTCTGCAGACAACCTGAAACAATACATCGGACGTGTGACCTTCCTCTGGTCTTCACAATGAGCTATTAACTTGTATGTCAAATGTTGATAATTGGAAAACACTGGCAGCTCTAGCTGTGGTCCATAGGTGCAGTTGCATCCGCAGAAATCAGGCCCAGATGTGCAGTATCACGTATGTAATTTCACTTAGCTGAAGACGCAGCTGGCACTTAGATCCAGGACCCACAACCAGGGACGAAGAGGAAATCTTGAGCCAACAGGAAGGGGTAAGGAGCAGGAGAGCTAGCAGAGAGCACACCTGCTTGGAGGAGGTCTGCTAGGCCCTTTTGCCAGAACCCACAGCAGCTCCTCTCGGCACTGGGGACTGATAGAAAGCCTTGGGATAGCAGGGAGGAGTAAGGACGTAGATAGGGTAGGAGTAAGCTGTTTTTGCCCAGCCTGGCAGGGAGCTGTGACAGGGGAGGAGGACGATCCTGGACCACCTCCTTAGGGGCAGGGTTGTCTGTCTGTGAACTCCTGCTCACTCTAGGCTGCAGTGGCAACATCTCGGAAACCCTGGGGGGGAGCAGGGAGAAGGCAGGGAGCACTGCTGGACCTGGGGCAGAGAGGAGAAGACCCTAAAATCCTTTCCCCCAAGAAAGCCTTGGAACAGTAGGGAGGGGTAAGGAGAGAGGTGGAGGAAGCAGGGATTGCTGGGAGAGGACAGGAAGGAAGTTCCCTTGAGGGCTGAGCTCTTGGTGTAGGGGCCTCTGGAGGGGAAAGGCCGGGACTCCTGTTTCCTGGTTTCACTGTAGTAATAATTGTAATTAAATCTTCTGACACTGAACTAACTCACTGCTGGGCGGCTACAACTATACAGTGGCACAATCAGTTTCTTGCACAGTGCCTGTTATAGTGGCCACTTAGTTCAGTGCAAGATGACTTAATTCTGATTGCTGTTAACTCTCTCCCTTATGACTAAGGTGGCCTGGGCCCACCTGCGTCACTCCAAATGGATTTTGCGTCACTGCCCCCATCCTGGTCCCTGTTGGTGTCTTCCTGTATCCAGTCTCCTGCTCATTTTCACCAGACAAAGCCACATCCGGTCCTACAGGACAGCAACGCTGCTCCACAAAACTAGGACTGCCTGGCTTTGAACTGGATGAATGGCCCAGCAGTAAAGATTTCATAGCTGCTTTAAGTGTCCATTGACTAATGTGAATTTACAGTGATTACCTGCTGGAAATACTCTAAGGGTATGAGCCGAGGCCCTCTCTTACCCCTATCCCTTCTGGGAAGGCAGCAACCCCATAGACTGGAACCTTCTCTGCCATCCCCTGCCATCACCTCCCCCAATCCTTCATTAGGAAGATAGAGCTACATTACAGAATCTAGATGTCATTATCAAGTGACATATCTTAAACAGGAGATGAAGAACTCTTTGCTCATGAAAGCAGAGTCCTCTTCATTACTAATTAGAATTGGGACATACAATGGACTTTGAAGCCAAGATACCCTCCCCATCATATCATCTATGCTGGATTAGCAGTCACCAGGTAATAGTGTTCATGCCTAGATTTCAAAGGAACTGAGAATATAAATGACAGACCTTTAGCGTAGGGAACTGGAATAGAGTCTCACCGACAGCTATGGCCCTAGGCACTGGGAAGTTGGGATAAAGGCAAAGTCCATGCGTGAGAGAGACTGTAATCACAATTTACAAGGACTATTACTATTAGATTTAACTTACGTAGCTTGGCTGTTGCCTACCCTTTATACTGGATATGATATTCCATTTACCTTGGATTTATTAGATTTACTAATACACTTTGTTTTACTTAAGATTTTTTTCTTTTATCTTGTACAGTATTCAAGTATGCTCAGATAGTTGCTCTGCACCATACTTGAAATCAAACTTCTGACCTCTGGCAGGAGGAAGTTAAGCGGTACCTAACCTGCAGCATTACAAGACAAAGGACAGTTCCATCCCTAAGAAGTTGTGTAGACAGACTGACTGCAGTTAGGAAAGACAAGTGACAAAGTGGAACAGGGAAGTGAAAGTTACATTAATAAACATATTAACCAAGATTTTCCACTCAAAGTGTTTGGGTTGCTCTCCCAGCAGAGTGAATTGGTCACCAAACTTTTCAACAGCACTATGGCTTCCAAGTAGCCAGGAAGATTTGGACTCCAAGTATTAACTATTTACTACAAAGTTACATATCAGTACTAGACTACAACTCAAAATCATGTCCCAGATGATATCCAATTTCCTGGGAAGAAAAAAGTGTGAGGATGATCTACCAACTACTAGACAGCCTGAGAAGTGTTTAAGAGAATGTGAAACATTCCAGCGACATCTATTTCTGCAATTCTGTCAACCATTTCACAAGCCTCAACTCTCTTATTGGGTGATGTCTCTGCTGGTAAGACAAGAAACTATTTCAATCAATACTTCAAAATGATCAGTAAAGTGAATCATTGTTTCAATCCAGTGACGTACAAAGAATTACCTTTCATTTTCTATTCGGTCCAGGCTGGTGCTGTCTTTGTTTTGGTCATCAACACTTCACTCAGCCCACAATAAATAAGGCTTCTGGTAAGAATGGCACTGAGTTATTCACTACAACTGGATTTGATAGATAGGAAAAGGCACACGAACATATACAAAGGCATGCTCTTTCTCCTGCTCAAAGTTACTTTTCAGCAATGGACTGCCTATCCCTCACAGAAAAGCAGTAACGATGTCATTGACCGTATTGATTCAGGAAGGAAAGCACAACTGAAACAAAATTGTTTGTTCTTCCAGCACATTGCTGATTGCACCCTTACTCATGCTCACGAAGAAATGGCACTATTAGGGCTTTATAAGAGTGAAAAATTACTCAGAAGGAGAAACTTTCTTGTGATCCTTGATTTACTTCAACAACAGAATGGAACAGGCCACAAAATGGAGTGGCATGCAGACAGGAACAATTATACTTCAAAAACAGTCAAATTAAATACTAGAGATGGCCGCATCTTGTGTCAGTGATGTCATTGTCAAGCTGTCTGGAGTGGCTCAAGACTGCGTGCCAGCCTCACGGCAGGCTGTCAAGAAGCAAGGCAGAGACCCCGAACTAGTGGTATGTTCTATAATTAGATTTCACCAACCAAGTAACAAGTGTGAATTCCTAAAGAACTATTATCATGGAGACACCGACAGTCCCCTTGGGCATTCCAGTCTATCTTGCCACCCAGCTGGATTTAGTGATAGCTGGTTGCTATGGACTAAAGATCACAAAAGATTCAGGTTGCTTCCAGTCCCAAGAGACCAGTCACTTACCCCAGGTCAATTTGTACCTTGTGATCTCTCACCAAAGACAACAGCCAATCCTGTAATAAAATAACTAAAGGTTTATTAACTAGGAAAAAGAAATGAGATATTACAAGGTTAAAGGAAACAAATGTATATACACAAATGAGTTACAGTTTATGGTTTTAAAAGGTGGCAGAGTTGTAATAATCTGTCAGCTCTGAGTATCTGTTAGGGTTAAACCAGGTTGACCCTGGAGATCTCTGCTTCTGTTTCATAGCTCCGGCCCTGTCAGAGTCCAAACAGCAAAAGAAAGATGAAAAATTCTTGTCAGCTATTTTTATTTCTTTCTTCCAGAATTCAAGCTGATAAGTTAAGCTCTTTTGCAGGTAGCCTCTTCATGGCTGTGAAGGGGCAATTGACAGAGTCCTTGTAGTGTGACGTCCCACTGTGGTCCATTTAGTTTTGACAGGCCTTCTTCACAGCATACATTTTTTTGCAGTTATAAAGCAAAAACTCAATTACCTTATAGCATGTGATAAATTATAAGTGAGACTAATGCATGCAGCAATTTACAAGCATTTTATAAAGTTATTGTTATAAATTCAATACCCATCTTAACCATGCTAACACACACGTGAAACAGACTGGTTTCCAGCAATGAATTAGTCAGTGCTTAGTGAGACCTAAAGATTTGGCAAGAGCTGGCACCTGGTTTGCAGCATCACAGTCATAAAAGAAGTCTTGCAGGCAGGCCAGTTTGCTCTGATGGCCAATGCATCTGAGGATCTCTCACATCAAGCAGCTTTCTCTCTGTGTGTGCTACGCATAGATGTTTATACAGACAAAGTCAAGGAAAGGTTTCAGTGCTTTGCCACAGATGTCTGAGGCACTTTCCACAGCAAAAACTATGCTGGATTAAATTAATAAAGGCTGTCGATCAAAGAGTGCATAGCACAATGTTACTTGGATGCCAACATCCTGTCTGCCAAAATGAATTGAATCCAAACTTCCATAAGAGAAGGCAGGCAGAATCCACGCTCTGACATTCACTGCATGGCACACAGGTTGAGTCTGGTGGTTGTTTACCTAGCACAAGGGATCTGTCAGATCAAAAAAATGTGTAGATTTATGGAGATGGTTCACTCCTTTTTTAGCACCTCTTCAAATGGTCATGAGGGTCCAGGAACTTCATGGAGAACTCAAAAAGGAGATTCCTGCCATGAGTGAGACACGGGTTGTGTTTCTTTGGATATATTTGTGATTGCCTCCTCAAGACACTGGAGATACTGGGTGTGTGTGATGACATGCTGGCTGATTCAAGTACTGGGTTAGACACAGAGGGTTGCTAGCAAAGATTTTATCAACATCATCGCGCTGATCATGATCATATTAACCATCTTGCGAGAAACACAACCACTCTCTGGTAGCTGTAGCCTACAGAAGGAGGACATAATGCTTCATAGAGCACTGTCACACATGAAAAGTGTTCCGGTGGAACTGCGATCACCTGGCTGGTTTGCTCAGATTTGGATGGTGGTTACTGATATAGCATGAAAGGTTAATATACAGGAAGAAGCAGCAGGATAATAGAAGCAGGCATCCACAGTAGCAGGTCAAATACATTTCCACTTTGTAATGCCTGAATCAGTAAGAAGGCAAGCAGATGTGCATAAATGATGATGTGCGGTTTTATCACAATCATATTTGAGAAGATTGCTTGATAAGACAATGAACTCCCAGAGATTTACAAACAATCATGATATCATCTTGGCTATATCTGCACTGGATTCCCTTTGTCAATATACATAGTTAACTACCCTAGCTCATGCTTCTGGAATTTGTACTGATTTTCCACAGTACCTACTTACACACACTGAATTCTTACGTGCAAGATCATCTCTGACAATGCAACAAGTGATCAAAGAACTGAGGGACAAGTAGTTTCAGAAGTATGAGTTACTTAAGATGGCCATGACCCTTCCTGTGAATTTGACTAAAGTTGATCTCATTCCACACAATGAACAAAATCAACAAAATCAAGACTCAGCAATGTCACAAGAAAGGTTGAAACACCTGGCTGTGATTGCAACAGAGCTGGATCTGTCTTACAAAATAGACGTGAATAGATTGAATAGACGTGAATTCAAATGCACCCAAGATGACTAATGTTGCAATAGGCTGTTAAAAAGATGGAAAATTACATCTGAAAAAAGCTGTCAATACAGAGCATTTACTGTATTATACATCACAATTTTGTTATTACTAGTTGAATATCATAAGTAATAAGATTAAGTCTGTTGAAATAATAAATTGTAGTAATAAATGCGTTCTCTGTATTTTTTGTTTGGATAAGCTTACTCTGAAGCTATCTGATACTTTCTGCTTCTGTTGGAGACAAAAATACTTTAAGAAAAACCTCCCTACCAATATTCTGGTATTTTAGGTTCCAGCCAGCATTATAAAACCACAGGGTAAAAATAATAGCTAATCAAACACTACTGAACCTCCAAAAAGGTTTTGCTCGAGTTTGGAGTTTGAATTTTCATCTTGATTCTTACTGAATTTGAATAGTCTAACCCACCACACTAATCAGTTTTCTGATTTAAAAGACATACTAATTCATTACCTATGACAAAGATCCTGATTACAGAGTGACAATTTTTGCAGCATGTGACCTGCTCCAAAAAACCCAACATGATTCTGAACATATTTTGGAGACTCAAACCTTTGAACCCTCAAGAGGAAAAAATTCTAAATTAGGAATCAAAACATTTTCTGTTTCCTAGTAGAACTTTAAAAGCACACAAAAACTCCAGGCTGTCAGTGAGCTAGCTGAAAAATGGATTTTATCATCCAAGCTGTCATAAAATACCATTCCAAATGTGATCTATTAACATTTTAAAGTAATGGAGCTTTCTCCTCAAGATATTTTCAAGAGCCAAATGCGAACACTGTTGCCATAAAAAGGCTGACTTATAGCATGCGTTTTGGGGGACTTTTAGATGTCTTTGGATGAGTGAATTTCACCACCCAAGAAGCCTAATAATCCCTCAATGTCCATTGTCTGCAGCACTTTATTGATACAATGAAAAGGAAGACGTAGCTGAGGAAGGTCAGATCCGGGCATTTAGTGTGCATTCTTGATACCATTATGACATAATAAACAGACAAGCAGGAAATCCTACTTACAAAATATTCAAAGACATGTCCAAGTAAACTTGATACAGTGAATCCTGATTAATTGCTATTCCTCATCTTCTGAAGGAATCCCACTCCTGTGATGTGTTCTAGAAACCCAACAAGATTGTCCCTCTCAACAGCTGCCAAACATTTAATGCTGAATTGTCTAAAATTGTACATAACAAATGGAAATTAGGAGCTCTTAGTCACAACAAAAATGTAGTTTGACACAAACTGCTAGAGCCAACTGTCATATTTAGCACACCTAGTGCATTAAACCATTCAGCAGCTCTTCATCCTACTGCATCTAATACAAACCAGATTTAATTCCTTCATTCAGTTTGCAAGTTCACCAGATGGGTACCACACTAGGTCTGTTGATATATTTTTGGCTTTCATAGAAAACAGGAATTTGGAAGGGGAAGGCTTGGTGTTGGTAACAAGATGTATTTCATGGGCCTTGTGTTTACACATCCAGCAGAGCACTGGGCACTCAAGAGGGTTCTTAACATAGGAAGTCAGATTACTAAATGCTCTGAATATTTCTCTTCAGCCAGCCAGCACTGTTGATTTAGAAATGCTGAAAACACAAAGTGGCAAGGGCTCCAGAACTGAAATAGGGAAGAGAGGGCAAAAATACAGAGTTGCAAGAGAGCAACAGGACCACAGTAGTCACCACTGAATGACAACATTTGAAAATAGCACGATACAGAACTTTACATTTACACTTACATTTTGGGCACTGAAAATTCCATGATTTTCCTGTTACCTTCTTCTTTCCTTTTTATGAGTGCGCGTATTGTAACGGGGATAACTGGAGTAGAGCTTGCATTATTCCATTTAAAAGTGCAAAGAAAATTCTAAAGTAGGCTATTACTGCAATGTGTAAGCGTGACTCTGATTACCTCACAAAAACAAAAACAAAAAAACACACACACCAAAAAAACCTGAAGGCAACATTTTCCAGGAACAGGACATCTGACAGATTTATAGGGCCTGGGTTCTACTCTCAGATCTGCAACCATTACAGGCCTAGTCTACACTAGAAAAAGGGTTTGCCAGAATAGAATTGTCATTTTAAAAAATCATGCCCCTAACTGACATTACTATACTGGCAAACATTTTCAGTGCAGACCTGAACTCATTGTGATTCTTCCTTAGGGAAGACACTTCAGCCTGCATTTTCAGAAGTATCCACTCATGCTGCGTGCCTCTGTCTTCTAGCTCCCCAATATCAGACACTGGTGGCCTAATTTCCTAAGTGCTTCCCAAGTCTGCCTCTGCAAATCTATTCCCCACAGATAGCTCCCCAATAACTGCCTCCCCACATCCAAAGAGTTTATAGTCCTTTTGATCAAGTTTTGTAATTTAGTTGGAGCATGGAAATAACAACTTCTCATATAAAACAGCTCAGGCATTCTCTTAAATGAGCAGTCATTAGATCCATGTCACTGAGAGCACCCACTTCTCTCTCCCCCCTTCCCCTACCTCTCCAGAACTCCAGGACTGCATACTTAGAGATAGTAATCCTCAAATATCTTCCCTTCTAAATAAACAGGAGTCCATAAACTGTGATCTCAAACAATACTTCACATAGGTAGCCCATATAGCCATGTGCGCTTGGTTATCAGAAACAATGGAATCACAGGTCTGAACATCTTTCATTGATGCTAGGGCCCCAACTACACCATATTAACAACCAAGTCAGGGGCCCAGGATACAGCATGCTCACCACCTGGCCCAGTTAAAACAGGGTTAAAAGCTTGTATTGTAGACAGGGCCCTCCTAACTGGTTTTAAACCCAGGCACTCTAACCCATTTGCAGGGATACTGCTACACTACTACTTTCACCTGCATTGTGAATAGGTCACAATATACACTGACTCTGTTATACTTGTAACATAAACAGAGCATACACTTCCTGCTTGTAGAATTAAATGCGTGGTATCAGTGTCACATTATGTTGACACTGTTTCATTTACGTCAGAACACACCAAGTCAGATACTTATAGAAAAGACTTAATAGCTTATCGCTTTTTATGTAGATGGTCACGATAGCAGATATCCCATTGCACGTAGGGAAGTCAATGATATATGCAAAGCAGGAACTTGAACTTAACTTGCAGATGTTTTGCTTTTGTGCATCTCTGATTACTCACACATCGTGTTTTTATTTGAGATTGAAATGGCTTCCTCTACCATTTTTACAGCTTTCACGTGACTGTATTATTCTGTATATATAGAACTAGCCAACCCACAGAAAACCATCTCCTTGTAATAACTGTCCAAAAGGGCCTGGGGTAGACATATATTAACATCTAACTTCAGTCATTAAATTCATCCATAGCAATTCTGCCTGACACTTATTTCTAGTTTTGCCAGGATGGAGAGATATTGACAACAATAATAAAATTACTAGCCTCATGGGACTTAAGCATACATGTAATATATATAATAAAGTACAAGTAAAATAACCACAATAAAGCACTCATGGAGAATCACTGTATGTTGTGCTGTAAAAAAGATCACACTGGAGGCAAAGGAAGTCAGTGAGTGTTATGTGTCATATCTTTTTGTTAGAGGGAAAAGACAAATAACACATGGGATGACCACCTTAACACTGTTTAAATGGAATTAACAGGGCGACAATCAGAAGGGAATTTTGAAACAGCTTACCTGCCACTGTCCTAAAAGGCATTACTCTTGCTTCAATTTGTAAAAAATGGGGAAAAAATATGTATCAAATTGGTTGTCTTTGACCTGGAAATGATTTGAGCTCTTCACCAACAAAAAGCCTGATCCAACCAGGTGCTGAGTGCTCCCTGGAAGAAGCTGAGTGGAGGATTTAATTCAATTGACTTAACTGGGTGTTCAGGGTACTCAGCACCTGCTAGGAAGCTCTTGGCACCTCACAAGATGGGGCTCATAGCTGCTCCACAACTGAAACTGGTGTGCAGTAGCATCTCTCCTCAGCAGACAAGGGATAAAAACTAAGCTAAGATTACAAGTCAAATTCAATCTGGTGCCTATTTGCTTGCAACATAAAACTACCATGCACTTCGCAATTTATACTCCATAAGCTTTAACTGCACACCATCATACTGGCAAATACTTTAGGCAAGTTGCATAGTGCCTGCTTATATTAGGCCAGTTTATATTATTAGTTCCTTAGTTTCTTGAACTCTAAGTTTACTCTCACAAATTGTAATCAAAAAGATCTGTGGCTTACCATTAAGAAGTAAGATTATTTATTACAAAGGCATTTAAAAAAAAAAAATTTGGATGCAGTTCTAAATTGAGTGAATTACAATCATTTTACCCACACATACTCACTTGATCTAATTTACTTGAAAAATACAGCTTTCAGAACAATAGTTGTATTAACTAGTAGCCAGTTAGGCTAATTCTAGGTGTGCATTATCTTCAATGTTTTGCCTTATACAATGCGTGCAGTCAGTGGCCTCTGTTTTAAGAGCATAATATTCTTATATATCTTGTCAGGACCAATTAACAATGGCTAAAAGACATTAGTTGGTGCATTTTTATTAGTGTAATAAATTGTTTACAAAATTGTTTTAAATTTAAAATGGTCCCTTTCTGTTGTTATTTTGTCTCTCTGTTGTTCATACATTTTAAGGCCAGAGAGGATCACTATGATCGTCCAATCTGACTTTTTGCATAACAATGTGCCATATTTTTTTCATCCAGTTATTCAGCCACGTCATTGGATTTGATGCAGGAAGCACAACGTGTCTCAGGCCTACGCAGAAAACTTAGGTCAACCTGGAGATGTCGCTCAGGGGTGTGAAAAGTTTTTCTGTCGATCTAGCTATTGCCTTTCAAGGAGATGGATTTTCTACAGCAACAGAAAAACCCATCCCGTCACTGTCACAAGTATCTGCACTACAGCGCTACATTAACATATCTGCAGCCCTTCTAGAATAGAAATTAGACACGTAAAACATAGAAAAGAAGGTAACAAGAAAAGATAGACACTGAGGGTAGACATTTTACCTGTCTAATTTCTAATGTTAGCTCCTCAAGGCCTGGACTTTGTCTTACATTTATGTAAAATACAATGTATGCCAGTGAAACTACATGAATAAGAAATAGGAATAAAATAATCTAAATTTGGCCATATTTAGCGTGCTCTCGTGCCAGGAGATAAAGAGAGCCAAATAAAAGTGAATTCCAGTAAGATAGCTAGCTCCTTGTTTTTCCATGGCTTAGCCTTGATGACTAAACCTTTAAATTTAAATTCTCTAATAAAATAGATCAACAGTGTTAACATAAGTAAAAAGCATTAAAAACTTCTTTGGTCACTAAAAACAATAGAAATGATTCTGAATACACACTGGGAGTAGATTTACTGAGTTAAGATGCCATTTTTATACTCACTTTTCAATTAGAACTGCACTTCGGCCTTAAATTAAATTTACGTCTGTCTGACTTTAGTGCACAAAAAACTTCGTCCTAGACATGCAGTCAATCATGATTTGTCTTTAGCTTCTAGTTATTAAAAACAGACAAGGTCAAGAACAGTAGAGGTCAAGTTAGTTTAATAGGGTGTTGAAAATGTCAATCTTTCTCCCTCTACTTTCTAAAGAAGGAAAACGGATAATAGAATATGATTGGTAAATTGTTTTTGTTCTTCTCTATGAAAACGTGTATAAAAGCCTTGTTCTGAATTAGAAAGAGGTTTTGATTTTGTCATTCTGAAGCCTCCATAGATGCACGCACACAAAAAAAAGCCTTTAATTTTTTAAGATGCAGCTCTTCCTGAGGCTCATTTATTCAGTATGGCCAAACTTTCAAAGCAAACTTTAAAAGCAATTTCAATTTTATATCTCAGAAAATGCATTACTGTCAAACTGAGAAGTAGAAATGATAACACTTCATTTCCTTCTATGATCTTAATCTTTGGCAAGAAACTGAAATAAAACTACTTCCAGTAAAACCTACCATTCCGATACAACATAAAACAATTTATAGTGGGTGCAAAGAATGGGTTCGTGGGTGCAAAGAGTGATAGGTTTTAAAGAGCTTTTTCCAAGCTGTTGTTTCACGATAAGTTAAAAAGGTGAACATATGGATTTTCTCCTTGGTCTTTGCTGCGTTCGCCTCCATTCATTTTTTTAAATGATTGTCAAGCTAGCAATTTATTTACACTGTCATCTAGAGAAATTAGCTATAGCAATGCATTATCTAGTTTTAATGTCTGATTAACAGATACTAAACTTTCCAAGGATCAGATTCTGGATAGGTCACCTCCTTAACTTTATGTATCTGAATAATTGGATTGATTTTGCTGGGATAAATTGCATAAAGTTAAGCTGGTGCATAAATGTTTGTAGGACTGAGGCATAACCTGGTAAATTGAACCTCTCTAAAAGATACTTTGGACTGAAGTCTGAAAGGTTAAAGAAAATAATATGTTCTGAACTACTTAATTCAACAACAAACCCTTAAGAGGAAAGAATGTGACCAAAGACAGGAAAGCTATGTTAAACAGTCTTCAGCTAATGACGTGTGTTCAATCTAAAAGAGGAGTTTATTAATTTTACAGGCCTCCGTTCCAGTAATACACACATTCACCTTCCTAAGTACTTAACCAAAGTCAGTCTAGAGTACCTCTTGTATTACATAGAACCGTACAGTTTCAAACAGTGTGTCATTCACAGATTGGACTGGTTCCCTTAGGAAACATCAAATTGGTGCCAACATTTTCAGTACCATCTTTGTGACACATCCATTAGAAAATGGAGAACATCCAGTGTTTGAGTAGCAAAGATATGAACACTGGGCTGGCCTGGTGAGTAATGACAAAGTTTTCTACTTCCAGGGGGAGACCTGGGTTAAATTCCTAGTCCCAGTCTCTCATTCTTCAGGTTGGAAGAGGGTAAGTGTACTGTCTTAAACTGTTCAACAGTAACCCTCTGACCACCTAAGAAATGGTACTGATAAACTTCTAAGCGACAGTCCGCCTCAGCCAACAAAATAGTAGCTATACTGTGGGATTTTGAGAGTGGAAGATATAAAACAGGTGAGGTGTCCCCTGTGGTTTTGAAAAGAACATGGAGGTTTCCCAGGGAAATCAAAATGTGGTTGGCAATTGCTCCTGGATTTTGCCAGTAAAAAACACCTGGACTGCCTAATTAATGCTTTCCTAGGAAAACAGATACAATTTAAATCTTAAAATCTCTCTGATTTGGGGATCCCAGTATTTTTCAACAGCCATCACTTTGCAGTTGTGATGATTTTAAAAACCTCTGTTCTCAGTTCTCACACTATTTGTGCAAGTCTCATGATTTTGAGCATGACTATAGGCCTCTCATGAGACAGCTGCAGTAGGTCAGGCTTTCTGCCTGAGCTAAACTCGAGCTGCACTCCCTGCCGCTAGAGGCTAAAGCAGGGAACCTCAACTGCCACCAGAAGTTACTGCTCTGTTTACTGTGGAGTCCGTGCTTGTGCAGCTACTCCAGGGCATGAGGAGCCAAGCAGCCCCCAGGGCATGCAGAGCAGCAGGAGTGGCTCCTCCCCCCACTCCCGTTTGTGCTATATTGGACTGAGGTAAAAAGAGCCAAGGCGAACAACGTGTGCCGGAGGAGCTGGGAAGGAGGAAAGGGTCCCAGAAGCATATATTTGGTCCTCTCCAACCTCCAAGGAACCAGCTCCAGCCTGGCTGCACTTCCCCCATCATGCCCCAGTGACGCTGAGCTGTAGGGAGGGGAACTGGGCAGAGGCATTGTCAGGTGACGACGGAAGGAGTAGGGCATCTAGGTGGAGTAGAGGCCGTTGAATGGAAGAGCTGCAGGGGGCAGGGCACATAGGCTGGAGCTGAGGACAGTGCTTGGTTACGGTTAAATTGAACAAGTGGAACTTTATTAAACCTTATGCAGGGCTCAGTCCATGTGGCTGCGTTACTTCCACCTAACTCTTCACATTCCCTGTTCCACTGGCATCCCCACAGTAACAGTCCCTCAGGGAACATGAGCCCTCTGACCCCAGTTCCAACTGATCGTGATACATCTTCCCTATTTTAAGATAAAGAACACTGAAAACAAATAATTGACACCCCCTTCCCCATTTGTACAAGTCTGACAATCTTTCTAAGAGCTTCCTCTGCTCTTCCACACACCTCTCAAATGTGGTTCAGCTTGCCGCATTCCTTGCAAAATGCTGTCCTGGTACAGGGCACGTCTCCTTTCCCCACTTACGCTGTCTCCCACAGTAAATGCTGCTCACTCTGGGTGTGGAACCCTGGCCACCTGCTCTCCTTTGCTGTTGTCTCACTACATGTACTTCTGGGGGTGTTGTGCCGCCTACGGCTTTCATCCTTTCTCTGGAGTCTTCAGCAGCATGACCCATGTCTAAGCATCTGTCTGATGTGAGACTGCCTTTCCAGAGCAGCTGCCCCTGCAGGGGGTGATTTCAAGTGCCACAGACTGTCCTGTCACAAATCAGGAAATCAGTCATGTCTTCAAAATTGCATGCAGCAGCCACCCATGCGTAAGGCAGTAACATAGGAGTCTACCCTTCCCTGCCCCCCTTCCCCTTTGGATTGGTCTTTAGTGAAAAACCTGTGTCACGCCACAGTTTCACTCTGCTTTGGGGAGCAATAGCTCCCCAGGGCTCCTAGGACTGCTCTGAGGCTTGGGGCAGTAGAGAGCTTCAGAATGCTGCAGATCTCTCTGCCTTGTTCCCCAATAAGGTAAAACAAGTTTTACTTTCCTGCTCTTGTTGTCCTCCTGCATTGCCAGGTCTATGCACAGCTCAAATTCCTCCTTCAACCGGATCTATCCCTGTGCTAGGTTTGTGTCTATAAAATTGAGGGTGCCAGGGGTCTTAAGACCAAGTTCCAGAGAACTCACAACTCAGATGCTGTTTTACTTGCAAAGAGTGAAGCTCAATGCAGGTTAAGTCGAACAAGTGGAACTTGTCTGTGTGGCTGAGTTGCCTCCAGCCCAACTCCAGTATTCCCTTTTCCATTGTTGAACCATCAATAACAGTCTCTGACTCCACTTCCACTAATCATAATACAGGAAGGGGTCCAAAGACAGGTTCTGAAGTGGGGTGGATATATGTGTGTGTCTTTCTCTCTCTCTCGCATTTCAAGTGGAGTTTCCTGAATTATGTGCGCACACACAAAAAGTTCAAAAAGCAGATAACAGACCAAAGAGAAGAGTGAGTTTAAAAAAGAAAAAAAAAAATCCAGGGATTTTTAAGCCACTCATGATTTTTCAGACTCATGGGGTTGACACTATTATAAAACATTTATTTTCTTTTATTAAATGAGAAATTGATTGTATTGCCTATGCCTGATTCTATATCATATGCGTCAGAGTGGTGGTAGAAATATACTATACATAGCATCAGCCATAATATCCTGCTTTGAAATTTGGTCTCCTAGATGCCTTTTGCTTTGAACTCTCGACGACCTACGTATTGTACTGTGTCCTCATTTACCTTGCAAAAGCTTTTCAAATATGTGCTCCCCAAACACAAAACCACAAAGAGCTCTAAGTAGCATTCAGTAGGAAACTTCCTTCTGTGGATTAAATCTTCAAGCCACTTCAGTTGCAGATGCTGTGAAAAAACACTCACACAAAGTGGTTTTAGACTTCCCCAGCCTCCCATCAGCCTCTTTGTCCCATACGTTATTATATTTGTACTGGAGATTGCAAGAAGGAAACATGGAGTTACAACAGTCAAAAGAGTCATGGTTTAATCCTATCAAAAGTGAATTTCTGCTTCAGAAGTTACAGCACATATACCCAAGTGCTTCCACTTCCATGGCAGTTAGCATTAAGGCGTTTGCATTTTTAAAACATCTTCTCATCTAAGGACCTCAGTCCTAAATTTTCCAAAGATGACTAGTAATTTTAGGTGACTAACCTGAGATCTTTTAAAGCAGCCAGCTTTTCAGACAGTGCTGAGTATCCACTCTGTGAAATTCAAGCCACTTTAAAGGTATATCAAGTTAGGAAAATTGAGGCATCCAAAATCACCTGTTACTTTTACAAAATGCAGGCCTCAAAGCACTTACCTAACTCACAAAAGGGTTGATTATTAAACATTTTTTCCTGTATGTATTAGCCCCATTTTACAGATGGGAAAACTGAGGCACGGAGTAATTAGCAGTTCAATTTTTTTAACCCCTATGAAAAGAGCCTTCCTGGTTCTAGCTCTGCTAGCTTGTCTCTATTACCCCTATGCTTCCTTTCTGTGCTTCTTATATCTTCTGTATTGATAGGCAAATTTGCTCGTTAGCAGCCCATTCTATTCCACTAATTAGGTCCACCCTGGAAGGGAATTAATTGGTGTTTAAATGACCAGAGTACGGGCCCAGCTGTTGGTTCCCAGCAATACTATCACAATACTCCAGAACGATATTAGCCTTTTTTGCAGCTGCATGACATTGTTGACTCAGTCAGTTTGGGATCCACTATAACCCCATGATCATTTTCAGAAGGGTACTGCCTTTCCTCTCACGGGGTCCCAGAGTTCAGGCTCCAGCCCGAGCCTGAATGTCTACAGAGCAATTTTATAGCCCTCATTCTGAGCCATGCAAGTCAGAGTCAGCTGATATGGGCTAAATGTGGGTGTTTTATTGTAAGGTAGACATATGCTTTCAGAAACTGACAGCTATCTTGAACATTCTTCCTTTGATTTTCTTCTCAGTTTTTACCTACCAGTTTTCTGAGTTTCTTAAAGTCTGCTTTTTTGAAGTCCTTTGTCTTCATTCTGCTTCTCTTTCTCCTTCCATTCCTTAGAATCATGTTATTTATCATTTCATGATCTCTTTCACCCAAATTGCCTTCAACCTTCAGATTTGCAACCAATTCCACCCTGCTAGTCAGAATCAAGCCTAAAATGACTCTCTCCCTGGCTACTTCCTCCACCTTCTGAAAGTCATCCCCAATCTATTCCATGAACTTATTGGACATTTTGTGTTTTGCTGTATTACTATTCCAACAGTTGTCTGGATAGTTAAAGTTCCCCAATATACCAGGTCTTGTGTTTTGGATATTTGTTATTTGTTCCAGAAATGCCTCTTCTACCTCTTCTTCCTGATTTGGTGGTCTATAGTAGACCCCTACCATGACATCATCCCTGTTTTTCTCCCCTTTTATCTTCATCCAAAGACTTTCAACTCATCTGCCTCACCTCCTTCTGGACGTTGGAACAAGAGTATATAGTTTTCATGTATAAGACAACACCTCCTCCCTTTTTTCCCTGCCATTTCATCTGAATTCACACCCACAAATAAAATTATAAATACTGATCTTTAAAAATAAGAAGGGCCAAACTGTCAAATGTGATCCGAGCAGCATTTTTATCAAAGTGAGGAAATCTACAGCAAAGTTGTTTTCAAGTCATTTATACCAATGTAATCGAACTAGTGCAAGTTGCATGGATGCAGAACATCCATACAAGTTACCCAGTTTCAGATGCACATATCCCTCTTACAAGCATTGCAAGGCCTATGGATAGGTGTACCTATCCCACAATTCCTGGTATGGCTTCTTGGTGCAGATACACAGTGTCTACAGAATAGGGTGCCTATCTGCGATGCCTATCTGCGATGCTGACGGCTGTGACCAGTCTCTCCTTGACCTGTTGCCAGATCCACTCTGGGCCAAGCAGTTCAGTGTTTATGGTAATGAGCACCCTTATCTTGGGTGTCAGTGCATGAGCAGATATAGTACTTTCTTATATTCTTTTCTTTGTATGACCAGTAATTTTATGTTTGATTGCATTTGTTCATTTTCTCTTTTCTTGTTTTGTATCTGAAATAAGGGCTTCCCTCACTTTTGGGTTTCCACCTAGGACAGGAAAACACACGTTGTCTGGGCCCTGAGGATGCAGGGGTGATCAGATTAACTCACAGCAAATGCAGTGGCAGTGTTGTGGGGAACACCTTTGCAAGAAGCTGGGAGATGTTTTATGGGTGTGCTAAGGGGTTGCCATGGTAATTGCATCATCAAAATGCTCTTGTGCAAGACTAGACAGAGGGAAGGGGACTGATGAGATCAAGAGAAAGTGAGCTGCCTAATAAATAGGGTTTTTGCGCTTTAAGCAAGGATACCAAAATATACTCAGGTATCATGGTGATGGGCATGGTATAAGAACCTCATTAGATAAAACCAAGTCTTGGGATTGCATTTAAACTGTTATTCATTTATGTCTTTTGCTTTGTTGTTTGGTGTTCTCTAATCATCTTAAAGGAATAGTTTATACTCATCCTTAATGCTACTCTGCCTTCTCATAAAAACATAACTAGTTAATTTCCTACCTAAATGATTTTCATCACAGAGGAGATAAGTGAGGAGGAAGGTTTAGAAGGAGAAAATTGTTCCAGTATATTTAAAAACTTTTCAGAGTTTTGTTTACAATTAGAAAAAAGACAAGACAAGAAAACATATAGAAAACCAGCAACAGCATTGTTAATTGAGAGTGTGCCATATTTACAACTGTTGTTAGTAACCACATGGGCCTCTCTACCCCTGGCTGACATTAACCAGGTTCAATATCCTTTCTTACAAGAGCACTTCATTCTTCAGCCTCTCAAAGAAAGGGTGAGGAACACTCCCTCATTTTAAAGGGGCTTTGCACTAAATCTTAGTGACCCTCTCTCCCTTGGAAATTCTGAAGAATTCTCCCTCTGCTCGTCCCACACACTCCCCACTTCCTGACCCCATGTAATCACCATTGTAATTCATGGTAAAGTTTGACTGGGACAGAACACCCTTTAAGCCACTATACTTCAATGAACTGCAGAAGTCATTACTGAACATGTTATAATGAATCTTCATACTAGAACGATGAGGTCCCTTTAAGGGAGCCAGAAATATGCTCACTATGTAGATTTAGGGTGACTGCTGTTTGTAGGTAGAGTTCTTCTCCGGTTGCATGTGCATGCTGAGACTAGGCTCTGCATCTCTTAACCCAAAGATGCAGTGTGATAAGGAACAAGGCAAGAACAAAGGCTGGAACAAAAGCTAGAGCCATTGTAGTAGCATTGTTAATAATAAAATAATATTTTGCATACACCTATCAACTTTCATCCAAAATCTTAATGCATTTTACACACACTAATAAAATCTTAACATCACACTGAGGTTGGTATTATTAAGCCCATTTTACAAACGGGTGAACAAAAGAACACATGGCTTAAGTTACTTACCCAAGATCATACAAGAAGTCAGTGGCAGAGCTAAGACTAGGATCTAAGAGTCCTGCATTTATCCACTAGATGGCATTTCTTTTCTTTATCCTAGCGCTGCAGAGAATAAGGTAGAAAAAAAAATCTGCTAATCTTTCTCTGTGTGTTATTCCTTGGGAGCCTGCAACCACAATATACATTTCATGCCTGCTTTCCAGGAGCATGTCTCCCAGCAGAATCACTTCCACTCTTAATATACAATGACTCACAATGTACTGATTTCTTCCACCACTGTTTTAAGCACCTCACCTTGCTCACAGTTCTGCAAGAGTGTGGAAAGAAAATTCTAATGGACACGGAAGTAGGAAGTAAAAGAGATTATTATGGAAGGGCCTGGTCCTTCTCTAGTGAGGTCTGAAACTAGCTTCCACTATAAACCCAATATCCGACCTTGCCAATTTTCTCCATAACAAACCAAATCCTTTGAAATTAGACACCACATCTTATCCCAGGCTAGAATTTTTCCAGGAACTTTGGAAAACATATGTTCATATAAATACACCTTTCTCATAAAGAGTCCTCTATGTAGTTTTACAACATGTGAAACAAAACAAGAAATCTGAGGAGTCCTCTATGATGTGAATGTTTTTAATCCTCTTCAGAATACATGCAAGCCATTCTTACAATCAGGTTAGGTTTTTTAATTGATTTTTAATTATGATGCTAAAAATAAATTATGCATTTGTGATCCTATGGAATGGATTTTTAGAGGAGTTTTATCTCGGGGTTTTATACAGACATCATTGAACAGTTATTTCCAAAGTTACATTGAGCCTAAGCTTTACTATTATTTTTGCCTTGTAACTATCTCACCCTCTAATGAATTCACACATTCAGCACTGATTTCTGTGTATTACAATTTAATGAGTAAAGAAAACATCAGCAGCCTTAGACTATCTTATTTTTATTACACCTATCAACATTTTGTTTTGTTGGACCATAGACGTCATAGTTAGAGACAGGTGAATCCATATAAATAAATTGAGACTCATGAAGAGATGTAGCCAGAAATGCAAAAATATAACTTTAAACTTCCTTGATATTTTAAAAACAAAAAACAAACCGAAAAACAAACAACTCTGTTTTACTTCTCTTGCTATTCCCCATATACTTTGTGGTTTTAATTCGCATCAGAAGCAAAACCCACCAAAATATCACACTTGTGCAGCATCTCCATGCTAGCCAGGACCAGGAAGTGCAGGAAATTTTATGAGAAAGATGATTACAGTGGGCCTGGATTTTAAGTTAGAGGTTCTTCAGGTAAGTTCAGATATGGTTTGGATAAGAATATGAACTTATCCTAAATGACCATTCAAACTTTTGAATGTTTTTGATCATGAATGGTATTATTACACAATCACACACAACAGCATCATATCATATATTATGAAAAATATGGCAGACTGAACACACTGACACCACTTAAAACAAAGCTGAAGTATTTATATGTCCCGTCTGCTTGTTCTGCAAGGAACCAGAAGTAAAGACAATTAAGTCCATGCTGTCATGGATCTACTGGCCAACCCTCATTTCCTTCCTACCTCCCCATAACATCCTCAAATCCCTACTACAAAGCAGTTCATCTGCCTTTGGAGATCTCCCTTAGGAGAAGGCAAATAGACAGAATTTGCCCTTAACACTCCAGGCATCACTTGTTGCAGCATTTAGATATTTGATTAGCATGTCCAGAGACAGAACAGAGAATTGCCAAGTGTATGGGCCTTTACTACCATATCGTACTTACAATTTTTGGTCAGCATGTTTCTGCCCATCAGATGCAAACTACATTGCAGGCTCCTCCATTCATAGGAACAGCCATGTCCTGTACCTTAAAATTAAATGGACACTGAAAGTTGCCTGCTTATTTCTTAAGTCCTCATAGCCAAATGGTAATAATAAAATGGAATTCTTCACAGGCTGTTTCTTCTGAATACACAAAGTAGACTGTGAACCTTGTGCCCTTCATAAACACAACAAACAGCATTTATTTACAATTCATATTTTTATTGCTCTTGCACCTATCTCCCTGCTCTAGCGACCTCTCAAAACTCATCATTACATTTTAAATCAAAAGTTCAATCAGTAAAGCATAAGGTTTAAGACATTGTGAAGGAACTCTTACCTGTGCATGACCTAAACATATGTTTAATAATTGCAGAATCCTTCATATTCAAACCTGCTTACTCTATCAAAGCCAGTCCTCCCAGTCAAACCTTACCATGAATCCAAATCATTGCGCAATATCTCACCCAATAGTCTAAAATGGCAATCTTCACCCATGGACACAATTTACTTCACGTAACTCCAAACATCAAAGACACTTCCTCAAAATTTGCAGAACTCTACAACAAGTACTGTGGAGCAACATGTATCTATCAAAAGACTATGAACATATCCCTAAGCTGGTACATTGGTCTGAAATTATGTTGTTGCCTTTACAAATGCATTTACAGTATTGCTATTCATCTTTGTTAACCACTCTGGTCAAGTTCAGTATACTTACTGAAATAAAATAAAAACAAATTGAAAATGTAACAGAAATGCATACTCTGATGGAGTATGAAATTAATCTATAGGACAGTTTAATAATACAAGAACAATATCAGATACCCTGGTGACAAATGCTTTACAAGTTCCAAAATTAGATACCAGTCACCAGCTAATTATAAAGACCTCAAGTAGCCCAAAATAGCCTCTGTGAATTTTAAAATAAAACTGGATCTTAGGTCAGATTGTCCCAAGACCCATTTTTTTCCTCAGACAGTAAAAGTTTCTACAGCTTGCACTGCCCTGGCTTGGGAAAAGAGAGAAGTTGGGAGCTTATTTACAACAATTAAACACACCCACCAAATATCTCTGCAAATCTTTGGTGCACAGTTTGCAAGCACTGTAATGATTGTAATGAAGGATGTAGGCCAGCTGCAAAACTAGTATCCAGTGACTGCAGGTATTATGCCATAAACTACGCACACAATTTCACTGAAAATGTTTCAGGTTCTTGAGAGGCTATTTGACACTGAACAAATAACAAACAGATGAAGAGAAAGGTCTTGCTTTGTTTTTAAGGGTGGAAATGAAAACCCAAAATGCTCTATGCTAGCAAGTTATCTGCTAGATAAATAAAACTAGCTAGATAAATGGAACAAGACTCCCTCAAGTGGTCCTTGAGATGTAGCTCTCTCTCTCCTATTGAATAGCTGGATCAGAGCCCCTGACAGTGAACAAGAAGCGAGGCACAAATAATCTACTTTTAATCCAACTAAAAACAAACAGTGGAAAGGGGAACCACTACATATCGAAACATAACAGTTTGTAATGGGATGACACCCATGATAAACTGGCACTAAAAAGAGATACCCATGCCCAATTTGCCTTTCTACATAAAGCACATGGTCACAAAGTGAGCTAAAATGTGGTTCCAAAATAGCTTTCTTATGGCCTCCATCAGTTTCTGCAAGATTTAAGCTTTCCTTTAAAAAAAATAAAGTTTTTAGCTGTTATAGCTGGGAAGAAAAACCTTTCCATATCTGACCGGATGTAAGCAATGTCAAAAACATCAAGTTTGACTGGCTTACCCACTGTGGCTGGATCTGTGAAAGTGAAAATCTACAATCAAGACCACCCCTACTAATGCAGGCGTCTTCCCTTAGCATATTCTCCAGTGCTTAGTCCAGTCTGGTTTTAATAGTCTCAAGTAATGAGATTCTACTACGTCCTTAGCGAGACTATTTTACAGTCAAGTACATCTCTCATTTCATAACTACATACATTACAGACAATAGAGGTGGGGATGTGTGGTTTTTTTAAAACTTCACTGTTAAATGCAGTGGTATCTCCCTGCCTGCTACAGGGAACCTGTGAGGCTAATCTGCATCCCCCCTCCATCTCTGAAAATGCCTGGTTCAAGGAAAACCAAACATTTTAAAACCAAGGATCCATATTTTAGCAGCAAGAATATCCTTTACTGCATCAGCATCACTCTTCTTGGATCACTAGGGTCAATTGTTGTTGGGTCTTCTGCCTATAATATGTTGGAGGCTAATAGTTAAGGATACCATCTGGTCATGGAGGTCACAGATTCGGAGAGTTTCCGGGACCTTTATGGCTTCTGGGGCACAGCTGCAGCAGCTGTCAGCCCCGGGACTGCCGCCAAACAGTTGACCCAGCAGCCAGCCCCAGGGGCCACCCAGTAGTTAACCGAGGGCCAGCCCCCAGGGGCCACTCAACAGCTGACCAGCAGCCAACCTCCCAGAGCAGTGGCCTGAGTTGGGTCAGCCCCACTGGGGTTGGAGCAGCAGCAGCCAGTCCCTGCCACAGGAGCAGTGGGGTGGCTGGAGCAGCTGCCAGTCCCAGCAGTTCTGTTTTCCAGGGTATTTTTAGTCAAAGTCAGGAACAGGTTGGGGCTTCTGTGAATTTTTGTCTGTTGCCCACGACCTGTCCCTGACTTTGACTAAAAATACTCATGACTGAATCTTCACCTTACTAATAGCATTGGCCCGGTTGTATTTTATTGCTCAATTAAAAAATATCGAGATCACTACAAAAAGCAATACAAATAATGTGCTGGAAAGAAAGATGCAAATAAATAATCACCCATTAAAAAGATATTTTAAAATCCATTTTTTTCAGAAATAGGCACTATTTTCCCACTAACCATATAGTAACAAGGAATCAGGGTAGTGGGGTCTGGATCTCCCACCTTCCGTGGGAGCTCTCTAAACACCAGACCATCAAGTAATTCACATGCTTGCTCTCTCTCTCTCTCTCTCTCTCTGGTCCAATGACTTGTTAAAATTATTTATCTACAGTGAAATGCAGGACAGACTGAGGGCGCCTCACAGCAGAATATCCCATAGTTCAGTGGCTAGGGCACTCATCTGAAAGGTGGCAGATCTCTATTTGAGTCCCTTCTCCCCCTCACGCAGAGGGGAGACCAGGGAGGTATCCTGCAGCCCAGGTGAGTTCCCTAACCACTGAACTAAAAGTTAGGAGGGAGGGTGGTCCTCCTTCCTGGCCGCCCCCGGGTGTTTTGTGAGAGCTCACCTACAGGGGCCTGATCCTGTAGGTGATGCCTGAGCACGCTTACCAGATCAGGCCCAGCAAGTGAGTTAGCTGGATGAATGCTTATCTTTCCCTGGTTCATGAATCACTCTGGAGCTTAGGCATTGGACACCTAGCGTAAGGTTGCCAACAGTCCCATATTACATGGAATGCCCCTTATTTTAACAAAAAATTGGCTGTCCTGTATTAAATCAGCATGAAATGCCTTTTATCCTGAATTTCAACCCCAGAGTTGGAAGTTGCAACCTCATGGCTGAAGACTCCCGTCACTGTCATGCCAGACATTGGGGTGGCCAGGACAATTTTGAGTGGTGTCGCAACCTGGTGCCCAGATCTACCGTATTTCCCCATGTATAAGACGCTCCCATGTATAAGACGCACCTTAATTTTGGGGCCCGAAATTTGAAAAAAAAATGTATTACGGTAAAAAAATCTAAAACCACTGTATAAGACACACCCAGTTTTTAGACCCCAAATTTTTCGAAAAAAGGTGTGTCTTATACATGGGGAAATACGGTACTTCTAATTCAGTTTCTAATTCTAACTCTGGTGCACACCATTCTAATTCAGCCCATCCGTCCCCCTGTAGAAGGGGCCAAATGTACTCAGTGCCACTGGCGAGGTTGCGGGAGTGCTGCCCCCTGGGGTCAGTGGCTGCACCGAATGGACCCTGAATCTGCTGCAGCCTGAGTCATTGTTGGAAATGGCACCCAGGGAGGAGGGGGACGGGACTGGGGCCACCAGGCAATGACTCGCCACCCCAGAGGGCATCCCACACATGCCAAGGGGCTCCCCTTCCACTGCGGCATCTGCCTGCTGGACAACATGCTGCGAGTCAGTCAGTAACCCAGGGGTGGCTGTGCCTTCCTTCACCTGCCTTCTTTCTTCCACTCTCCCTTTATGCCTTTTTTTTCATTCCCATTTTCCCTTCCTTCCTTCCTCCTCTCCTCCCCCCACTACCCTCCATACTCTTCATTTCAACCCCAAACAAAATGCCTTTCCAGACAGTACCGCCTTTGAAATTTACATGTACACTCCCCCACCCCAGTGCTAGCTGTGCATCCTCAGGCTGGGCTGACTAATATTGTAGACTGAAAATGTGAACCCCATCTGCAATCCTTGGGAAGGGGGTTGCCTCTGTTCTTCTCAAAAGCTGCTCTTATTGGGTTTATAAATGCCTTGCTTTTCACTAAATACTACTCGTTAGCTTTTGTGTTGTGTGATTTTCATTTTTTGCTTAAAAATGAAAGTTTTTTCTTGTCCTCCTCCCCTCTGCCCTCAAATCCAGTGAATCTCTTTCATTACAGCAAATTGGATTCATTCCATGGGTTGAGAGCCAGTAAAAAAAAAAAGGAATTGTTTGACATTGGCAAATTGGGCGGACAACTGGAATAGTAACTGTATAGCGAGTACTGTGCATGATTTGTGGAGTATAATAAAAAATTGTAATCAGTGACAAACAGAAAATGGAAAAATAGTGTCATTTTTTTATTAGATTAGTTGAAGCTTTTTTTTTTTTTTTTTTCCAAAGAGTATGAGGAAGGGAGGTTTAGTGAGTGACAACTGTTCTCCCTCCCCCCATCAGAAATCTGCTTTTACATGTCTGTACTTAAAGAGAAGCAAAATGTCTCTCATAAAATTATCTGCTTCTGGTTATTATTGAAAGTGATTGAAATGTGTGTTCCCATTAAAACTTTATGCTACGATTTGTTTTACAAATGTAAAATAAAAATTTATCTAGTGCCAAAGTACGGCATGACTGAAGAGGAAGTTTGGGTATATTAGGAATGATTAGTCCTACAGTGTTTATTTTTGAATATTGTTTTTTAACAAATGGAAAGAGGACTGTATAAATAATTCCATTGTAGTACAGTATACAGTCAAAAGAGCTTTATCAAAACATTTTCCGCTTCTCTCATAGAAAAATCTTACTTTACATCCTAAGATATTTTATGGGTGTTTTTTTTTTTTTTTTACATAAAATAAAAAAAGTTTAAGAGGATTTGATTATATCTTTTGTGACCCGTATGTGCCTAGGGTAGCCCACATGAAAATGCCAGGTCAGGGCAGGCTGCAAAAAGGAAAGCAGATTCTCCCAAAACTGGTGGCTAACATTGCAACCAGTCACAATTCACCAACCAGTCACAAACAATGTTCCTGACTCCCCACACTGGTTATTAAGGAGCCTACAAACGAAATCACACAGTTCCCTTTATTGCATTTCATTCTCTGATTCCCAATCAGCAACTAGGTCCAGTAAAGTGAGAAGTTATTTAAAACTTTGCTCATTGTATGTTCTCCTGATCCCCAAAGGTTCAGTCATATTACAAGATCAACATTAGTTTGTATCTTACCCAAAATACCACACCGCCAGCCAATCCTTTAGTATCTAAAACTAAAGGTTTATTATAAAAGAAAAGAAACAAACAAAAAGAGATGTTAAATGATCAAAGCAATCAGATATATATACAGACTTTGAAGTCATATGTATGTATCAGATTCTTAAAGGTATTAGGGAGCTTATTGGCTTTTACAGTTCCTCTAGAGTACTTCTAGTACTTAAATGGGTCTCTCGGTACCTTGTTTCAAAGATTCAGCTGTAGAGAAGTTGATCCAGAAATGAGAAGCAGGAATGAAGACAAGATGGAGATGTTGCAGCTACGTTTTATATTCTCTGCCATGTGGCTTGTCCTGAACACAAGCTCACAGCAAGTGGGCATGGAAAAGCATTTGGAATCTCCTGTCCACAGGCATGTCCCTACATGTCTTGCTGAATCATAGGCGTAGCCCCTGGTTTCTCTCCCTGAGCTCATTGTATAGCTGACTGTCCTTGATGGGCCATCAAGCAGACTGGACAGTGCTGATGCCGACCTGTCTGAGGGTGTCACCCAGAAGCACAGCACATGTTTTGGATACAGATCTATCACACATATTCGCAACTTACAACACAAAGATGATACATACATATAGATATATTATCATGTTTAGCAAACTTTTTAAAAGATACCTTAAATGGCATATCTTGTAAAATACATGGACATTTTGTTGTATTGGTATTAATAATATTATATATGGTCATTCAGACTTTATACAGCATCACACCCTTTTTGTCAATTAATATTTTTACGGGCTGCTTTAACATGGCTAGTTCTATTTATAGTATCTTGAAACCAAAAGACAAATCAACATTTTTTTATATGGCGAGAAGTGGTTCAGAAGGATCTTAAAATTAGAAAAATGGCTCAGTCTTTGTCTACACTACAGAGTTGTGTCGACACAAGTTACACCAACAATCATAAACCACTGTAATTGAACCGATTGTGCATGTTCACACAATGTTCCTTCTGTCGGTGGAGTGCATCAACAGTTGGTGCTGTAGCATCAACAGTGAGAGCAGTACACTGTGAGTAGCTATCCCACGGTGCAACTTGCCACGTTCTGCAGCTAGGAGTTGTAGGAATGCAGAGCGGTTCACAGTGCATCATGGGTACATGCTCAGCCTGCCATGATGCATTTTTTTCTGTCCCATCATTTTATGGGCTTCCAACTGTGTTTTGCACCATTTTTCAATGGCTCCTGTTTATTGTGTGCCCGCCATCTCTGCCTGAAAAGATGGATCCTGCACAGCTATCTACTGTCATGGTCAGTGTTATGAACGCAACACAGCTGATCATGCAGTAACTCATGAACTCCGAATCTGAACAGGACTGTGTGGTGCCTGCTCTGCTGTCTGGCATGGAAAGAAACAACACCAGATTACTTTTGGCATTCACAGAACAGCTTGCCACAGTGGATTGTCGATATTGGGCTCGGTAAACAATCACAGAGTGGTGGGATGACATAATGATGCATGTATGGTTGATGAGCAATGGCTACAGGACTTTAGGATGTGCAACTCCACTTTCCTTGAACTGTGTGCAGAGCTTGCTCCAGCACTGTGCCAGAAGGACACCAAAATGAGAACCACCCTCTCGGTGGAGAAGCATGTGATGATCACTGTGTGGAAGCTGGCAATTCCATACTGCTACCGGCCAGTCATGAATCAGTTTGGAGTCGAGCAGTCCACCGTTGGGATTGCATTAATGCAAGTGTGCAGGGACATTAATTGCATCCTGCTACAAAGGACTGTGACTCTTGGAAATGTGCGTGAAATAGTGGATGGCTTTGCGGCAATGGGATGCTCTAACTGCAGCAGGGCGATAGATGGCACACATATCCCAATTTGGCCCTGGACCATCTTGCAACAGAGTACATCAGTTAAAAAGTGGTACGTCTCTATGGTATTGCAGACACTTGTGGATCACCGGGGTCATTTCACTGATATCAATGCAGGAAGGTGCATGACACTCACATCTTTAAGAACACTAGCCTGTACGGAAAGCTGTAAGCAGGGACTTCCTTTCCAAACCACAAGATTCCAGTGGGAGATGTTGAAATGGCCACAGTGATTCTGGGAGACCCAGCATACCTCTTACTCCCATGGTTAATGAAGCCTTACCTGGGAAACCTAGACAGCAGCAAGGAGTGTTTCAATAATAGACTGAGCAGAAGCAGAATGACCATTGAATGTGTGTTTGGCAGATTAAATGCTTGCTGACACTGGCTTTATGGCAGATAGACCTAAATGAGGATAATATTCCCATGGTCATAGCAGCGTGTTGTGCGAGGCATAATATTTGTGACGCTAAGGGTGAAAAGTTTCCTGGGGTGGAATGGGGAGACTGATCGCCTGGCAGCTCATTTTGAGCAGCCAGATACAGAGCTATTAGAAAGGCACAGTGGGGGGCTAGTCTAATCAGGGAGGCTTTGAGGAACCATTTTGACAATGAGGACCAGTAATGTGTCTTTCTGTGAAGCATTCTGCCGTGCTTTATTAACTTGCCGCCTTGCATGAAAATTTTGATGATTGGATACTGACTGTGATTTGTAGTGTACAAATGTGCCAATCACCACTGTGTATTAATTCCATCAGCAACCACCATGTGTAGGAGAGAAATAAAGATTGATTAACTTTCAGAGGGAATTTTATTATTAAATAACAATAAACAACACAGAAAACATTTGGTTCAAAGGGAGATAACACTGAAGGGCACCATCCCCCTAGAGGCTCTCATAGCTGTGTATAACTCCAGCTATCCTTTTGGAAGCTGTCTGAAGAGGTGGACTGAACAGGGTACTGTGAAGGACCGGGAAGATGCAAGGAATGTTGTTGCCTGTCAGCTCTGTGTTCTTGGGGAACCAGGGCGCAAAACCCCTACTCTCTGTCTAGCTCACCTGAATCCGCCTGCCCCACCCCCAGCCTCTGCTTGAACCAGAAACCAAAAGCAATGAAAAGGCAGTGGGAGACACACCTAAACCCCTCAAACAAGGGTGATAGGATTAAGGCAACTCCCCTAGCCTCATCTACATCAGAGTTGTAAAAAGGAGGCAGCTCAATTAGCACATCGAATGGAGAACAGAAGCCTCATCTACATCGAAGATGGAACAAGAATTAGCATAGTGAATGGAGAACCAAGCTCCAAAGCAGGAACCGCATCGAACTATGGGACTGGCAAAGCAGGGATGCACTGCATGATGGGAGATGAACCCATGATGTAAATGAACCCATCCCTGCACATATCCAGCTCCGCAGTTATCAGACCATTCTAGTTATTGATATGCAAAACACTGAATCTGCCTGATTGCATTGTGAACTCCTTCAAGGAACACTGCCCATAGCCAGGAATGATCAGCTCCTATTGTCCAGCATAAAGAAAACCATTCTGGGATACTCCCTTGAGTCATTGTTTACCCATAAACAAATCTGGTGTTCTACAAAAACCCCTACCCAAGTTCAAACCCCTGTCTGATGCCTGCATCAGTTCCACTGGAACTTCCCCCTTTTCCTGACTGATCGTGTTGGGGGCTCTGCCTGTCTCAAGCGCTCTGGACTCTAAGCTGAACAGCCTGTCTCCTGGGAACCTCTGAACTGCACGGAGTGGTGAGATCCCCCCCCCCCCCCATCTTCCCCCAACACTTTCTCTCTCTCTTTTAGTCTAGAGACAACTTTCTACTTTTGTAATCAAACCTGGGATAGCTTTCTCCAATATCTCAACTGTAATGGTGTAGTATTGTAAGCGTTTGATTGTTTTTCTCTCCTTGTCTGGTATCACTATCAGTATCATAAGTCCTATATACTTGGCAATAAACTAACTGTTATAATCAAGCTGGTTGCCAATCTCTCTCTCCAAACTTCATTTACTCCTTTGTGTTCTTGGCTTCCCTATCTTGCTCCGCAGCAACGCTTCTTTTACCTAAGCCAAAGATCCCTGGAGTGCCCAAAAATCCTATGGGCTTTGCTCATCAAGGGGGTTACTGCTAGAATAATTGTAGAGTGAGGGGTGAGGCCGCTGAGAAGTGCTGCTCTGCCTGGCCTATGGAGTCCAGGGGCATATAAGGGTGGCAGCTGAAAGTGCGGTTTGACCCAGCCTGATTGAGTCCAGGGGCAAATAAGGGTGGCAGCTAAAAAGTGCTGTTTGGACCCAGCCTGCTCAGAAGTGCACTCTATTCTGGTGCTGTGCAAAGGGGCATATAAGGATGGCCACTGAAAGTGCTGTGTCACCCAGCCTGCTGAGTTCAGGGACATATAAGGGGTCAGCTGAGAGTGCTGATAGCCCAGTCCGCTCAGACACACTGGGTTAATTTGCAGTGCATGTGTGTATATGTGGGGGGTTTATCTGAAGCTGGTGCTGGAGGAACCCAGCCCTGAAAACCTTAGATCCTACAGGATAGCTCAATTGGGAGGGGACTTGTAGCCATATGAACACACAAGTAACACAAGCAATACATTAGTAGAATCCAGGAAGGTAACCCTAATAAATGAGCATGCCTCAAGGTGACGGGCAAATCTGGTAACAATGTGTAGGAGGAATTTGAGGAGTGCATGCCAAGCAGTTCTGTACGGGCTGCGCGGCAGGGGGGGAGCATGCATATGCTCTGCCTGCAGCATGATTAGGGACTTCAGCATCTCTGTTTGCTCCTCCATCAGTTGTATCATCCACTCCTGACCACTAAAATTTGCTCCTGCCCCTGCTTCCTCTCCTCCGTGTCTATTTTTATATTTTCCAAAACTTTCTCTCTCCACGTCCTTCATTCTTGTTCTGCGGCTTGAGCGGTTTGGAGCACCTCCTAAGACATGTCCTCCTTGCTCCTCCTGGGTCGCTTCCTTATCTGGCAGAGGCACTCTGCCAGTGTGTAGGGAGTTCCCCTAAAGGCCACAGCTGCAGAAGCACAAGAAAATACAGAAGCATGATTGTTAGTGCACTCACAGCATCAAATCATAGTAGTAAAATACACCTCTTTCTCACTGTCCCCTGGCAAGCACACAGCTCGGCAAATGCCTTAAAAGCAAAGGACACCTCTTCCTCATGTAATGGAGCAATATCAAATCAAAATGATCACTTACCAGGGCTCCCCTCTCCTGCATCATGAGTGCCAGAGATGAAGTGCTGGGACTGGGCCAAACCCTCCGGGGTTGAGAAGAGGTCCTGGCTCGCCACAGTATCGGATGAGCCTGTTGCCTGTCCCATCACATCCTTCAGCTCCACTTCCTCATCCAGCATTTCATCCTCAGGGTTGAGTCTGCTGGCCGCTGACTCCAGTCCCCCCAAAGTATCCATGGGGCTCTTGACAGTAGAGGTGGGGTTGTTGCTGAGGATGATATCCCGCTCCTTACAGAAATAGCAGGTCTTCAGTGTAGCACCAGAGAGACGGTTTGACTCCCTTGCCTTGTGGTATGCCTGCCTCAGTTCCTTCATCTTCATACACACATTATTTCATAGCCCTTATCCAACATGCCACGAGAAATATGACCATAGATATCAAAGTTCCTACAGCTGGAGCAGAGCTGGGACTGCACAGTCTCTTCTCCCCACAGACCCAGCAGATCCAACAACCCAGGTGTGCTCCAAGTGGGAGAGAGTTTGTTGCATGGAGCTGCCATGGTCAGCTGGGAAGATGCAATGTGAGCTTTCCTCATCAAGCAAACAGGAAGTGGAATTTCAAAAATTCCTGATCCTTTAAAGGGGGAGGGGCGGATGCCTGCATACCTGGGTACAGGACAGCAGAGTTCCAACTGCTGACCAGAACTGTCAGGATGGGCATTGTGGGACTCCTCCTGGAGGTCATTTACAGCAACATAATCAAGGGCAGTATCTACACTGACACTTTATCAATCTAACTTTGCCACAAAAAGCTCTGCGCCTCTTGTCAAGATGGTTTTATTTTGTTGGGAAAGCAGGAGAGTTTTGTCAGCAGGAGGAGCATATAGTGTGTATACTGTGATGCTGTGTGATTGAAATATGATCATGTAAAACATTGTTGCTGCCACTGTTATACAATTGCAACTAAACTTATGCAAAATATGTCACATAAGGTGTCAATTGAAGTTACGATTTGCTAAGTATGATTATCCTGTTTATATGCATATATCATTTTGTACCTGAAATATAGATTTTGTATCTGAAGTTATAGATATTGACTATGTCCTGGCATCCTGCATATATTCTGCATTCCTAAGTAAAACCCACCAGGTAAAATCTACATTGTGAATGAACTATGCAAGTTTAGTATCCCATTTAAAGATACTTAGCTTACACAACAGAAGATAGAAGAAGACTGTTTCCAGCCGATGGGCTTCCCTGTCAACGTTTCAGCCAGAACATGTACAATGGCTGCTCCTATGACTCAACAAAGCACACAAGGACATGTGACTTGCTCATGTGACCTGGGACTCCATTTTGGGCCTGTAATTTTCCGCAAACTGAGAACGAAAGCATCCATCCACATGGGAGAAGGTACACAAGGCAGCTGCACCATCTCCATCTTGTCTTCATCTCTTGCTTCATTTCTCTGGATTGGATTTCTAACAAGGAAGCTTTAAATAAGAAATGATGACCCCCAATCTGTTTGGGTAATTTCCAGAGACTTTGCAAATTGGCAATTTATTCCACCAGTGTCACAAACCTGATCCAAGAACTTTGCAATGATTGCATGTATGTGATTCTTTGACCTTTTTAACTCTCTCTTCTTTCTTTTTCCCTATGAACAAACCTTTTGATATTAGATATTGAAGGATTGGCAGCAGCGTGATTATTGGGTAATATCTGAGTTATATATTGGCCTGGCTGTGTGGCTGATCTCTCGGGATTGGAAGAACCCTTTGTTTGATTACATTGGTTTTAAATAACCACTCATCATAAAGTCTAGTGTCTGGATGGTGAAACGAGGGCTGGGATACCTAACGAGACTGCATTTCCAACTCCTTGTTAACCTGGGGAGTCATACAGGAGTTTACTTGTGTTACTGGCTGGGTATATCTTTATAGAAGAATAACCACCAGTCTGGGGTTGGTCTGCCCCATTTCCCAGCAGTTTGCCCTGAACCCAGTATCCTCAGCTGTGACCACTGAGGCAGGGTAACACACACCTCCACTGTTTTGTCGATGGAAGCTGACTTTTGCCAACAAAACTCTGTAGCGCAGACAAGTTCTTAGTATAAGGGGACAGGAGAAATCAATACCTCTCTGCAACGTTGGCCAGGGGAGGAGGGTGGATTTAAGGCTTGGTCTACTCTACAGCGTCAGGTTGACATAAGGCAGCATATGTCGACCTAATTGTGTCAGCATACACTACAGCCTTGCTCCCACCGATGCCAGTGCCCTACTACTACGCCAACATCTTCACAAGAGGTGTAGGCTGTAGTTAAGGCGACACAGTGTCTGTCCAAACTAGAGCCATGAAATTAACAAGCAAGCCAAGAGGCTGGGAGGCTCCAGCTAGAGCCTGGCTGCTCAGACTCCCCACTGGAGCCAGAAGTCCAGTTGCTCCCCAGAGGCCCCCGTCTCCCTATTCTGCTGGGATCCCAGATGCTCCTTGCTCCCAGCCGGGAGGTTGGGTGCTGCACTGAAGTTCCCAGCTTCCCAATCAGAGCACGGCTTGTGGTGCCTTGTGGTGGCACCTGGGCTCCCAGCGGGGGAGCCAAGAGCCTCGGGGCAACGGGGAGCCGGAAGCCAGGAGCCTTGAGGCAGTACCCAGGCTCCTGGTGGGAGCAGGGAGTCGAGAGGCTGGGGGCAGCTGGGCTCCCAGAAGGGAGCTGGGAGCTGCACACAGAGTTGAGAGCCCAAACACTCTGTCCCCAACGCTGCCCCTCTTAAGTTAGTGGAAGCACCCCGGTAAGGACATGCACCACCGACAGAAGAAGGCAGTGAAGACATGAACCACCACATGGCTGGAAGTCAACCTAACATAGGTCAACTTAAGTTTTTAATGTAGACATGCCCTAAGAAAACTGTCCCTTATTTTGCTCAGCACAACGTTTGGAACTCTAGCCTAGAGTGAGGCTGCAGTGCACCAATGCAGAAGCAGAAACGAAGATGCCCAGAGAACTCTTACTGCAAAAATGTAAATGCCGAGAAAGTTTAGGCACCTACAGGATTCAGTGGCAGCTGAGCAGGAGTATTGTGAATCCCACTGAGGCCTGATTTGGGATTTAGATGCCTAACAAGCCAGTCCTTTTGCAGTTCTAGCCTGAGTCTTTAGCTAAAGTGTCATAATTGCAAAGAAAACCTTCAAAATATGACCTGAGTTAACTGATGCAGAGATGCCTGATGCTATAGCTCTGAGGTTAAGTGTCCCATTCATTTCAATTCAGATGCCAGTGATGTTGCTTTAAATGTCAACATTGTTACTTAATGAATCACTGTCAAGTAATCAGCTACATTACTAGAAAAAGTAATTTGTAAAAGCTGTACAGAAAACTTTTATAATAAAACCTTAGTGAACAGAGGTGGAGTTATGAGATTGGGTGGAAGATTGGAAACTATGCCAAAGTTGGTGGTTTCACATGGTTTGCACCCAAAAATCAAGTAAAGTTTGAAAGCTTTGAATTAGTTTTACTTCGAGTTTTGGGTGTGGCCAAACCTGAAAGTCAAAGCAAACCTCAGGAGCTATGAATCTATTTGAACAGAAATGGGGAAAAAGTTCCAATGAATATGTAAACTGAAACCACTAATTTCACCACCGCCCTCTCTGCCAGTTACTAAGCTTCTGTCTCAAGATCCCTAATTGTAACAGGTGACAAAGTCTCGTTTTGCTATCTAACAGACACCCCACAATAACTTATGTAAACATGGACTGTGTACAACTCCCAGGAGCACTTTAAATCCTGCATCATCAGTGCTGATGGTAGAATTTTACAAAGATCTGTGCCACCTGGGATGAGGAGCTTTTTAAAATCTTACTTTTATCATTGACAAAGAGTAACTATGGAATTTCAGAAACAACAATATTTTTACGTGAATACTGAGCAAAAATAACTCATTGTGTTATAAATACAGGGTCATAATTGTTCTGTTGATTTTAAATCATATGCTCTCCTCACTGAACTTACTTTAAAAACTACTGGCTAGAGCTGGTTGAAAAATTTCAGTCTGAATGTTTTTCCATCAGAAAATACTGTTTTGTGAAAAATGAAACTTTCTGTGAGAATGTGTTAACTTTGATGCAATTTTGTTTAGGAAAAACATCAAAATGAAATGTTTTAACATCAAAAATGGAATTTGGAACAACATTTTGATTTATTGTTTTGAAATTAGTTTCTAAATGTATTTTATATTATGAATTAAAACATAAAATGTAAAAATTCAAAAATTAAACATTTTGATTTTATCAACAACAAAATAGTTCGATTGACCGCAAATTAATTAAAAAAAATTTGTTGCAGGAAATTTTGAAAGTCTTTGTTTCTGTTCTGATTTGGAACAAAACCAAACTGTGGAAATCCCTGTGAAACAGAAATTCTACTTCCTGCACAGCTCTACTGATTGTATATTGTCAATCAGATTAATAATAGTCTACATTATAGTACAAACAAAAATCATAAGACTGAAGAAAAAACCCCAAAAGTACATTTGAATTCACATTCTCTTTTGGGATAGTAAGTCTAGTAAGTGAAGGACTATTGATAATTTTCCTTACTAGCAAAAAGTTTCTACTTACACTTTTTTTAAAAATTTATTTCTCAGGTGCTTTCTGAAGCTTTACCATACTCCTCATCTCCAGTTGGTGGCATTTGAGAGCTGCTGGCTATTTAACTACAGCAGCTGGTGTGAAATAATAAAAGTTCTCATTCAACATTTTATTTTTGAATTATAGAACCATATCAAATCAAATTTCCTGAAAGATTCACCTAAACCATGTAAGCTTTATTCTGGCTGCTATCATAAAATACAGCCACTTTTATTATCGAGATCATTTCCATCTAACATATCTTGCTTTCAGGATGAATAACTTTACCCTGAATTACTCTTACCTTTCAACACATGTTAATGTTGTGTTAATATTAATGAATATCATACGCACACTCAGAAAAAGGCTTGGCAGAATTCAATTTTTTCTTATAGTTTCAGTGTATAATATCAATGTTTATTCTTAAGCATTTTTAAAAACTGTATCCATTTAAATTTTCCCAGTTGTGCAAAATTATGAGTTTTAAGCATTTTTTTTCTGATTTTTATCAATTTAAATTTTCACATTTGCAGGAAATTATGGGTAGGGGTCAGACAATTATTTAATGACCGTAGACATTGAGATTCAAAAAGTTAAAGCTTTATAACTATTTAAACACAAATTGTCAACATCGCGTCAAAATATACAAAGTAATTATTCTTAAATCAAACACTAATAAGTTCTTGAGCAGCATTTTTCTTGCTTTGCCTATCTGTACACTTCAATTATTATTGATGGGAATATTTTTCATCCATTTACACTGAAAACAATGTTTACTAACATTTACCAATAAAAATCTAATCCTTCCAAGCCTCCTCATAAAGTGGAAAGATTAAAACAGCCAAAACATGTGTTATGTGTGAAAGAGAGGGATCCCAAACAAAATCCAATATGAAAACACATTAAAACTTTCAGATCTGGCTAGATCAGAACTAGATAAAGTGAGGTACTTAACCACATGAGTAGTCCCACTAAAGTTAGGCACATACTTAATACCTTGCTGAATCAGTATCTGTGATTTGAGATTACCTCTATCATGAAATAACAAGAAACTACTATCCAAAATATTTATAATTTTTCCTTTTAAAATGTTAAATGTTCAAAAATAGAAATGGGATTTTTCTTATCGTAAAGGAAAGAGGCACAAAGCAGAATAATTAAAAATATATAAACAGGCAGAGGGTTAAAATATCAAAATAATTTTATTATGTGTTTAAACTTTCACTTCCAACTGGCATTGGTTAGGTAAGTGATGAGCTGAGACATTTTTCTGCTAAGCTCTGATTTCTTATCTCATCATCATGCTCATCTGAGGCATCCTGTCTGAGACTTTCACTGGAAGCTGGACCTGGCACTGTCTTTGTTATTTTTCTGCACAGTGCCTGACATAAGTGAGCTTTGATCCTTAACTGGGGTCCTTAGGCACTACTGCAATACAATGAGTAACTTTCAAGTTGCTACACACAGGTGAACTATTTAATTATATAGTTTTATTACACACATCCCCGCCCCCTTATTCTCACTTCTTGTCTCCTGTTTTTAACTAGATTGTAAGAGCATCAGGCTTGGGACTGAGTCAGATATTTGTACAGTGATTAGCACAATGGGTTCCTGATTCTGACTGGGCCCTCTAGAATACTGGAATAAAAATAATTTCCATTTCATATTTCCAAGAAACGCTGTAAGACTAAGCTTCTCAGGTCAGAGGCTCTGTCTGTGTGTCTTGTACGCTACCAGTCACACTGTCACTTCTCAACTCATAAGATTAGTCCAGTCTCTCCAAAGGTTATGTCCTCCGATGCAAAAGTACTTATGGCTTTCTACTTTGACTTCTGTTCTAGCCTCAAACCCAATCAGTTTGAAATAGGACATTTTATAGATTTAAAGATATAGGCCCAGCCAGGAGCAGCCCTAGCCATTTTCCTGACCGAAGAAAGTGTTTTCACCCCAACCTCCCTTCCCGGGTGGCTGAGCCCAAAAATCCCACACGCAACAGCCAAAAAAATGCTGAGCAGCACAGCAGTTCAGTGCCATCTGGAAGTTGGCATCCAGAGCCACTGTCATGTTTGTTTGCCCCTAGTACCGGCCTTAAAAAAGCTCCTGACTTACACATGCAAAATACCCAGTGTGTGCACCTGAGCATACACGGACACCTACACAATCCTGGTCTGGGTGTGAGCACAAGCGACAGGACTGCACATGATACAACTCTGAGCATGCACTAATGAAGGTTTAGGTCATACCGTATAGTTCTCTAAATTTCTCAACTATGTAAACATTTACAAAGAGCAAATTCTCTCGCCAAAGTTAGTCAGCAAAGCTAACCCTCTCTTCCTGCTACTTGCTTTGCCCTGGTATTATCTGCATTAGCGTGTTCATTTCAAGCAAGAATTTTATTAAAAAGCCCTGTATGTCTCTGACTTGTGCTTAAAGCGCACTTATATGGTCAGAATAATTCCCTCTTTTCTACCTTTCAACAGCTGCATTTTTTAATTACAACAGCTTTTAGTATGGGTATGTCTACACTGCCGGCTCCTTGGGGATTGGTCCCAGCAGTGCTCTCCGGTGGACGCCATTAATCCACCTCCCTGAAAGAAATAAGGCTGTGTCGACCGGAGGGTAGTCCCCCATCGACGCAGCGCCATGAAGATGCCACGATACAGCAGCGTAAGTAGACTGACAGGAGATACGCAAGCCGGTTGACTGCCGGCGGCAATGTAGACCAAGCCTAAGACAGTTTTTGTCCCTTATTCAGTCAGAATTCTCCACTCTTCTCCTGTGGCTACGTTACACATATGGTGCCCTTCTTTGTCCTCCAAGGCACTGGAGTGGGGTGGAACTAGAACATTCCATCCACAAAGGCTGCCCACTTAGAGGTCAGCACACAAAACATGTTGCTGATGCCAGTGGAGTGAAGTCCTGGTCTCTTTCATGATGTGACAGACTGGGCTTTCAGTGATGGGTCAGTAAATCACTAAGGGCCAGATCCACCCCACAACTTCCTACTCCCTTCGCCCATCGTGAAAAGCCGGCCTGGTGCGCCGCACTTACCCGCTGCTCCAGTCCCACAGCCCAGCGCTGGCTCTGACTGGGCAGTCTCTCCACCCGGCCTGGGGGGGACGGACACCGGGCTGGCCCTTCATGATGCACAGAGGATGTGGGGGCGCTGGAGGGGCTGGGGCCTCCCATCCCCTGTGCCTCATGAAGGGCCGGCCCAGTGCCCCCCCGCAGGCTGGTGCCCGGGGGCCTAGCCCTCCCCCATCCCATCCCCTCGGTACGCCACTGTTTTAATCCCTCTTTATCTTGGGTACATCCCTACAGTTGACAGAGGGGCAGGTCTTCTTCCTCCCAGAGCCTCTCCCCAATCAGTTTGGGATGAATTGTATGAACTCAAAGGGTCAGCACACCCGCCAGCAATTATATTTGCAGAAAACAGTACTTCTGGCCACATGAATGCTAAGATTTTCTCTCCCATGCCTGGTAAGAGGTCATTAATCATTTTAATGAGTACACAGAGTACGCTTTTAGAATTCCCTGTCTCACAGAGTGTACAAATTAGCAAGTGCAAAAAAAATTAAATAAAATAAAGATTCTTAGTATGGCAGAGAGCTATATGTCTTTTCATATGCAATTATGTATATGCCATAGCTGATCCTTTTCCTTCACAGTGTATTTTTCATATTCTCAAGAAAGTGATTAAATTAGTAACTGGCCCATAAAGTAATTCTACATTTTCTTCTTCTCACCCGAGACATCTGTAAATGATTGTAGCTGGTATCCCAGTGTTTCACTCCGCATATGTGGCATGTAATGAGATCTATCTACATACCTGAGGGATTTGCACTGCTGTTCATTTCTGTCGCGTCTGAGCACCTTTTATGTAAAATAAATTGGCAGCAGCAAAGTCGATAGTAGACTTTCAGGTTATAAAAAGTTCCGATGGGCATTTTTCTTTGGTTTTAATGTGGAAGAGAAGGAGGGGTTGATACTGTGAATGAAAATGAGTTGACAGTCATTAAAGAAAATTTCAAACTTTAACAGTTGACCATCTTTTTTACCCCATCCCTTGAATTTTTAAGATACAGTAGAACCTCAGAGTTACGAAAACCCCGGGAATGGAGGTTGTTCGTAATTCTGAAATGTTCGTAAGCCTGAACAAAATGTTATAGTTCTTTCAAAAGTTTACATCTGAACTTTGACTTAATACAGCTTTGAAACTTTCCTATGCAGAAGAAAAATGCTGCTTTCCCTGTATTTTTGCAGTAGTTTACGTTTAACAAGGTACTGTACTGTATTTGCTTTTTTTTTTTTTTGGTCGCTGCTGCTGCCTGATTGTGTACTTCTGGTTCCAAATGAGGTGTGTGGTAAACCAGTCAGTTCGTAACTCTGGTGTTTGTAACTCTGGCATTCTATTATACCCAAAAGCATGCGTTTGCGGCCTGTCTTCACTGCAAAGTTAGCCTGGGCTCTTACTCTGTTGTTGCCACCAATCCCTCTCCCAGCCATGTGCAAAACTCTCTCACCTGAGTTTATTGGTGCTTTCAACCTGGGCTAGGAAGTTTCGCTAGCAAATTCTGCTTTCACTCAGGCACGTAACCCACCCACTTTGCAGTGAGGACACAGGCTAAATCACTTAAGCGCTGATAGTCCTCCAATGCCTACCCATAATTCTCCCCAGGTGCCCAGAAGGACAGAAATTCTCCCACAATTCACTGGGAAAGAATCATAGAGCAGTTTTGCTTACTGCAGCACAAAGAACCATCCTTGGGAAGTGCCCCCAGAAAGCCTACTGACACACATAGGGGAGTGCAGCAGCAATGCCAGGGAGGACATAGTCACTCACGGGTGGCTTTGCAGTGTGGTTGTTCACATTGGGCTAGTCTAACCTGGGTGCTCACAGGTTAACTCAGACATGAAGACATACCCATGGAGATAGATCCTGCATCCTTTGCAATGTCAATGGGAACTTTTGGTGCACATGCATTGTAGTACCAGACCCAACAAAATTTAAGGGAAAACACTACCCAGTAATGAGGTTGATAGGATTTCTTTTTCTTTTATGGTTTCATGGGAGAGTCTGCCAGATTCTGTTCAGTCACAGTTGATTATAAATGTAACACAATTCCACTAGTTGATAGTGTGTTCCTGATATTCAACAGTGGTTTTTTTCTTTAAAAAATGGTGTGGACATAGTTATGGTAAAATCTGAGAGCAAAGACAACTGTTTGAAAACACATTATTTCTTAAGGGTAAGATGCTATCCCCCTTATTCATTTTTTACTCTGTAGTGGTCCCATTGATTTCACTGGGGCTAACTGTGGACCAAAGTACTATTAGCATGAGAAAAGGTGGCAGATTTGGGCCCCAAACATCCCTACTGAAATATTAATCTTCATGTCATATCAAAACAACCAAGTCAATGTTGCACTGCTGTAAGTGAGAAGAGCTGGGCCCCTACTGACCAAACTGGAATCAGTGCTAGTTATACTAGCATCACTCTTGAATTTGGCCCATTACATCTAAATAGAACAAAAAAGATCACACTCATCTGTGATGCAACCCCATTATCCTCCATGGCATACAGAATAATGCTGTAACCAACCCCACTGCAGGGTGTTACTGCGAGTGCTGTGGTACCCCTGTAGATCTTTACTAGCATGCTCCGATCTCTGTGGCTTGGAAATAAGCACTATAGGTGCTCCAAGCACTGGGCTCTGGCCCTCTTTACAATCACAATTAAGACTGAATCAATGGTTCCAAATCCGGACCTAGAGGCAATCCACAAAAGGGGCAGGAAGATTAAAGAATGTCTTTGGGGTTCCCTTGCCACTGTCCTATAGCTGTGCACATGCAGTTGTCTGCACGACTCCTGCTTGCCACCTACTACACTGTACCATCCTACTGTGGCTACTTCCCTGTCCTATTCTCAGCCTTTCAGTCCCAACTCTCAGGCTACCAGCAATCTGGCCACCCTTTCACAGCCAGCAAGCAGGCTGCTGCCTCCAGCTCTGCTCACAGGCAGCTACTGCTTTCTCTTGAGCTTGGGCCCTTCTGAGTCTGATCTCAGAATTGGAACTGGTCAAAAAGCTGGAATTTCCATTGCACAAGAAATTCTAAAATTCTGGCAAAGGAGATTTCTTCCATTTCAGAAAAAATAGAATTTTCTAAATTTGCCACAGAAGGGAATTTAAAAAAAAAAAAAAAAGTCATTTTGAAATAATCAAAACATTATTTCAAAAACTTCAAAACAAAATTGAACCTGAAAGCTGAAGTGCCAAGGGTCCTGGCTTAGTTATGATTTTCAGGGCTTCTAGGTTCCCAGCCCCAAGTCAGTTGAACTGATGGGAGAGCCAGGAACCTAGAAGCCATGGGAGCTGGGGTTCTCAGGCTCCCAGCTCTGTGGCAAGGAGCCTGTAAAGTAGTCAGAGCCTTGGCTAAAGCCAGGATTCTCAGGGCTTCCAGGTCTTCTGCTGCAGAACCAGAAGCCAAGCCCTGACTGGAGCTGGGGCTCCCAGGCTCCAAGTTCCATGGCAAGGGATCTGGAAGCCCTGAGACCATCCAGGGCCTTCAGGTGTCTGACTCTTTAGCAGGCAGCCCTGGAAGACCAGGGGTCCCTGGTCTTGGGGTGGTCTACATGTCAGGGTTGTCTGGGAACCAGGCAGGTTTTTCATAAAAACCTATTTGTGGTTCGTTGAAAGTTCATCAAACCTGATACATTTCCATGAAGGTTCAACAAAGAGGCATTTTCCTGACTTGAGCTCTGCTCAAGATGTTAGTTGACTCTCTTTCCTTTTATAGTGTGGATTATGGGACCTTCCCTGCTAATAGTTCGCTCCAGTGGCTAGATCCTTTCTCTCCAGCTCAACTAGCAGCTCAACTAGGACAGAGAAAAGGTACCCAGTTATGAGGCAGCAGGTTCACAGCCATACTCTATTAGCATGGCACAACTGTGTATTGAATAAAGTCAGTCTTAATTCACCTACTCCTCAACCTATCATGGGAAAGAAAGAATGGACTATTGGAATAAAATGTTTTACCCTAAATTGCACATTTGCTATAAGCTTCGTTTCTTAGGATCCCTATAAGATAGCACTAGGCACAGAGATTAATTATAAGTTGGTATCTGGCTTCTCCAAGTAATACTGTCCAAGGGTCCAATGTGAGAATAACTCATGGAAGGGATGTGAAAAGTTCGGGAATTTTAGTTGGCAAAGTTTCCATGGCATCCTCCTGTCACTGGCAAGATGGCAGAGATTTTATCACCCAAAAACCCACATGGCTCAGGAGATGTAAATCCACCAACCCACTACAGCCTATGGACCATGATTGCTGCATAAAAGGAGAGGCAGCATGGTCCTGTAGACAAGAGCAATGACTGGGACAAGAGACTTGGGTTTATTCCAGCTCAAAGTTGCTGTGTGACCCTGAACAAGTCAGGTCACCTCTTTCACCCTGTTTTCCTTCCACCCTGTCTCCTGTGTATGTACAGTACACTCTGTGTATGTACAGTACCTGGCATAATGGGACCCCAATCTCATCTGGGGCTAGGCACTACTGTAGTATAAATAATAAACAGCATGAGCCATAAGGTACCTCAGGATCCCTGTCAGCCCTTGAAATATTATTCCTCATGACAGGCATAAAGCTATATCAGACACTCTCAAAGCAAACTCACACTGACTTTCCATATCTGGGGATGGGGGGAGCAGGGAGAAGGTAATCCTGCAGAGGCCTTGGGGCCGCACCAAATTTGCAAAGCCCTTAACCTATGAGGTTAGGAGGACAGTAAGAGTATGACGTGGAGGTAGCACTCACTCTCCCTTCCTCATGGGCAGGGTCCATTGTTGAGAACATAGCTTTTTAAGTAGTAACAACAACAAAATGTAAGTATTTAATTTTTTTTCTAAAATTACAAGTGTTAAGAAGCCTTGGATACATTTTGAAACACAGAACTCCTGCTGTAACAGATTTTAGGAGTTCACCCTTTCCCTCTAAGGCGTCTCTGAAGCTATGTAGGAATTCTGGCGTTTGTAATGCTATTTTTGGAAGTTACCCACTTGGGATCGTTTTCAAGATGCAAAGGAATCTACTGTCAGTGCTGTGTTTTGCCCTTCACCCGACCCTCTCATTCTGTCAAAGTCCTTTTCTCAAAGCAGATAGGAAAACACCACAAAGGAATCCCACAGGAGTCTAAGACTCGTCAGTCTGAAATGCTGTCTCTGTGAGACAGTTCTACTGCAAAATATCTCCATTTCAAGGAAACATGCAACCTGAAAAGAAGTTCTTTTCTTTGTCTTCATTGTTTGGCTCTTTGGCTCTCCCTGAAAGTATGATTTGTCTTTTTGCCACTGCTTTAAATCATTGAGCAATTGAGGATGTTACCTATAATGTATTCCAAGATGCTCGAAAGCATACTCTCTTATCCTGTCCATTATCCAATGGAAGGTTTTTTTTTAAGCCTGTAGCACTGTGACGTCTATACACTGAATACAAACACACAATGTGCTCTAAATGACAGCATCTTCATTCTATTGTTCACAGTATGCTTTCCCCTCCTCTGCCCTGTTTTTCTTTTTTTCCAGTATTCTATTTCCTCTTGGACCACAGTCTCCATAACTGTGGTCTAGTCTTGAGAATATTCCATTTCTAAGAGATGGGGTTTGTATTTGACCATCGTCAGGGTTGGATACAGCAGAAAGTCTTATTCTCAACCAATCTAACTGAAGCAGCACTGTGGAGCATAGCTGCCTTTGAAGATTATGAATGGAGGTAGTTCAGAGTGAGTCTATAACGTACTTTATTGATCAGGACCAGGACTTTAAATTTAGGCTAAGAAAGTGCAGAGCAGCCAGTAGAGCTCATGGATTATTGGTGTCATGTATCCTTACCTGCCTTTGTTGCCTGGTAGGCATTCCTGAAGGAACATCACACTTTGTAGGAGCCTTAATTTCTTGGTGGCAACTACCTTCCAGATAGAGTGAGACACAGCATTCTAATTGGAGGTGACAAATACCTTTTCAAAATGGAAAAGATCCTCATAAGAGACGAATATGTGTAATCTCATGGCCAAGAAGAGACAGTGTTCCTTGCCACCAATTAATTCCATATGAACCAGAGTGGTGAGGATTCAAATAAGACCCCAGGAGCTTCATACTTCCTGGACAATCAGTAGTCAGAGACCTTCCATTGGAGGTGGCTGTGCTCTCTCCAACTGGTAAGAATACAATAATTACATTTTTTAAAATTTGAATTATATTGTTTTACCCAGTAGACTTGAGAAAATTTATAGATAGATTTTGCTGTAGAGATCACACACTTACAAGACTTTCTACTCATATTATTAGTTTAGATTAATGCCCAAACTATATTGGGTGCTTTTACAAGATTCAGTGATGGCCAGCTTGTAGCTAGTCAACAAGGAGGGGGAAAACAGTGCAAGATACCCTATGCCTCTCTACAGAGGGGCCAGCCACCACTGCAAGTATTAGGAAGATGCCCTGTTCCTTCTCAACTGTGGAGAGGAGCACATGAACTCCTGAAGGTGTGGTAGATACCACATGTGGACCAGTCCTTAAAGGCATAATTGAGTTCTACGGAAAACATCTAGGCATGCACATCAGGCTGAAATGATATCACTAACACTGAAGGTGTTTTGCTACCATCTCCTATTCAAATGTGATTTATGAGGGCAATAAACTTTTAAGCAATTCATCCTTTGATGTTTGGCTCCCAGTTTCCCAGAGGAATCATACATGGAAACTATGGAATCCTATGGAAACTAGGATAGATAATCTGTTAAAAAAGTGCATCTGTTCCTTACACAAAGTTTCTGGCACAAAACCTAGTTTGCAGTTAACAGATAGGTCCTTCTCGTATGGGATCATTGTATAGATAACTTTCCTCCCAGATGGCCTCAAACGCTTTTTAATTTTCCATGAGAAAACCACTGTTTACATTCATGCTTGCCTATGTTAATGTGATTCTTATTAGGAGACAAAAGTGCAACATTTTTTATGTTTGATAAGCCATGTGTTGAAATTCAGTTTTCCAAGGGGTCAGTGACACCACCATCTGCAGTCAAATGAATGCCAATTCACCTGGGAGAGTGAGGGAAAATTTAAGATCTGCTACTCAGCATGGAGAGTACATTTTCGGCATTGCTTATTTTTAAATGTGGTATCCTGGGGTAGCTCCGATCATGCTAACCTGGCCTTTTAACAGTAACATAAGGAGGAGGAAGTTGACCAGCCTGTCATCACAGCTGAGTTTGAATCAATGTCTTCTATCTTCTTCAGACACTCACTGGAGCAAAGCTAACGAGATGCCTTGAAATGCTATTTACAGGGACCATGTGATAAGCTCATCCTCCCAAGTCTCACGCAAAAACTCCATTCAATGAAAGGGACACATCTAAACCTGGAAATCTTCCAAACAGATCTCTCTCATATCCTTGCAATGCCTTCCTTTAATAAACAGAGAAACTATCTATTTCCAAGCTAACAAATAAAAGAAATAAATAGCTTCCTACTCTAGCCTGGCTCAGTGGATCAATGAGATTTAATAACTTCTGGCACAAAGTTAATGTGGGGTCAGTGTTTTCAGTTGGCACCCTGCCATCATTACAATAATGACAAAGTGGTTGAACATATAAAAAACATAATGATGAAAAAACAGAAGCTGCTCTTAAGCTTTCAACATTTTCAGCTCCTAAAAAATATAGGGACTGTATCAGCTGTTTGTCTTTCGAAAGGTACCAGTTTTCCTATAAATACTTGGTTCCAACTATGGTGACTGGGAGGGAAAAGGTGGTTCTCTGTTCGGTGCAGTTCAGTCTCATGGGGTTGGGGTTGGTCCTGATTGAAGCAGGGGGTTGGACTAGATGACCTCCAGAAGTCTCTTCCAACCCTAATCTTCTATGATTCTATGATTATTTAAAGCAGTGGTTATCAGCCTTTCCAGACTATTGTAATCCTTTCAGGAGCTTGACTTGTCTTGCGTACCCCAAGTTTCAGCTTGCTTAAAAACTACTTGCTTACAAAATCAGACATAAAAATACAAAAAAGTGTCACAGCACACTATTACCGAAAAATTGCTTACTTTCTCATTTTTATCATATCATTATAGACTAAATCAATTAGAATATAAATATTATACTTACATTCAGTGTATAGCATATACAGCAGTATTAGCCAGTCGTAAGAAATTTTAGTCTGTACTGACTTCACTAGTGCTTTTTATGTAGCTTATCGTAAAACTAGGCAAATATCTAGAGAAGTTGATGCACCCCTGGAAGACCTCTGCATACCCGCAGGGGTACGTGTATTCTTGATTGAGAACCACTGACCTAAGGCACTATTAATAATAACAACAAATTTTCCTGGTTGAAAAAGCTTGAGCCATGTGAGAAAAGATCGACTTCTGATCACAATGGCATGATTGTTATATGATCAACTGGGCTCAGCAGAGTCATACACCTTAATTTGGAAAGAGGTCAATGCAGAAGTTGTAGTGAGTTATTCCATGATTGTCAAAGGGGAGGGAAAGATTTCAAAATGTATCTCTGGAGATTCTGTAGGGTTATTAGGTTCTTATGCTTTTACATACAACTAGGTCTTAAGACAACAAAAGAAAATGAGCCCAGTTGGCCAGGAATAAAGGATCAGATAGTTTAAAAAGGTTAGTTTTGTGAATCAATTCAATGGCACAATGAGATCGAAAGATGAAAGATGAAAATGGCTCATTTATTGGGCCAACTGTTTCAACATCTTAAACAAACAGCTGCACCGTGTTTGACTTTACTATAAAAAAGTTGACACTTGGTGTTTACTTTCGAAACAAATTATGGAATCTAAGAACAGTTTTAGATTTGTGGGATTCTACTGTTTTTTAAAAACTTTATTTTGATTAAGAAGTGCAGGCCATTGCACTGTCTAAAAGGTTAACAGAGCAGGATAAAAAAAAATGATGGCACGCTAACCAGGTGCTCTAATAAGTAAAAGATTACCCACAAGTCCTGTGTTGAAATACAAAAGAGGAGAAAATTACAAGCAACAAATGGCCAACTCTACATTCATGCACCACAGTGTTATATGATTATGAAAGTTTCCATGAAGAGACATCAAATAACGGGGCTCAGAAACTGCCTCTCTTTTACAGATAGCAGCTAAAAAGATGGAATTTACACAGGGTCTAAGGGTTTACTTAGTTTCATTTTGCATTTTTGCTGCAGAGGGGGATTCATGCATCTGATCTGGGCTTTCTCTAAGTTCAAGATCCTTCCATAGACCATATGCCAATGGGGATCTTCCTCCTCCAAGACCCAGGAAATACTAAGCTTGTTTAAAGGGAATGTCAGAGAAGAAAGCAGTAATGCTTTCAAACCATCTTCAATCAGGATGATTTTAACAACCTCAGCTGACCATATAAGCACTATTTCATCCTGGTTCTCCATCACTGATGCCCTTGAAGCCTTGAGCAAAGTTTTATAACCCACTTCTACCACCCCCACCCCCCCCACACACAAATGAACAGTAGTTCCTTGGGCAATTTTGCAGTGTTTGCTGTCCTTTCTTTCTAGAAAGGCCTTTGCCCCATATCCAGCATAACAAGGAAGCCATTACAATTCTTCTCTGGGAGAAAACATAAGAACTTGCCTTGCTGCCAAGCCTGGTGGGATGCCCCTCCATATTGAGGGCTTGCCTGCATAAGGTGCTTTAGTGCACACCAGAAGGGATGTAAGTGCTGATGCACGCTAGCATGTTGTGCACTAACTGGCCTGTGTGGACTCTGCACATGTGCACTAAAAGCTCCCTAGCGTGCATTAAGATTGTGCTGTTCGAAACAGGACCATGTCACATGCATTAGGGAACTTTTAAATGAGCACCAGCAGGGTCATCACAGACCAGTTGGTACCCAACACATCAGTGTCCACTAAAATTTACACCCTGGCTGATGATTAAGGCATAATATAGGCAAGCCCAGAGTCTTATTAGAAAGCAAGTAGGTAAGAAAAGGTGGCTTTAAGATAGCTACCTTCTGGAGAAAGACAAGGATCTCTTTATTGACCTGGAGAAGGCTCAGTGTGTCAAGCCTGAATCCATGGGTCAGATCATAGAATAATAGAATATTAGAGTTGGAAGGGACCTCAGGAGGTCATCTACTCCAACCCCCTGCTCAAAGCAGGATTAACTCAGCTAAATCATCCCAGCCAGGGCTTTGTCAAGCCGCAGCTTAAAAACCTCTAAGGATGGAGATTCCACCACCTCCCTAGGTAACCCACTCCAGTGCTTCACCACCATCCTAGTGAAAAACTTTTTCCTAATACCCAACCTAGACCTCCCCCACTGCAACTTGAGACCACTGCTCCTTGTTTTGTCATCTGCCACCACTGAGAACAGCCTAGTTCCATCCTCCCTGGACCCCCCTTTCAGGTAGTTAAAGGCTACTATCAAATCCCCCCTCATTCTTCTCTTTTGCAGACTAAACAAGCCTAGTTTCCTCAGTATCTCCTCATAAGTCTTGTGCTCCAGCCCCCTAATCATTTTTGTTGCCCTCCGCTGGAGTCTCTCCGACTTGTCCACATCCTTTTTGTAGTGGGGGGCCCAAAACTGGACACAATACTCCAAATGAATGAATGCTGAATAGAGGGGAATAATCACTTCCCTCGATCTGCTGGCAATACTCCTACTAATGCCATCCAATATGCGATTAGCCTTCTTAGCAACCAGGGCACACTGCTGACTCATATCCAGCTTCTTCTCCACTGTAACCCCCAGGTCCTTTTCTGCAGAACTGCTGCCTAGCTCGTCGGTCCCCAGTCTGTAGCTGTGCATGGGATTCTTCCGTCCTAAATAGAGGACTCTGCACTTGTCCTTGTTGAACCTCATCAGATTTCTTTTGGCCCAGTTCTCCAATTTGTCTAGGCCACTCTGTATCCTATCCCTACTTTCCAGGATATCTACCACTCACCCTAGCTTAGAGTCATCTGCAAACTTGCTGAGGGTGCAATCTACCCCATCCTCCAGATCACTGAAGATGTTGAACAAAACTGGCCCCAAGACCGACCCCTGGGGCACTCCGCTTGTGACCGGCTACCAGCTAGACATAGAGCCATTGATCACTACTCATTGAACCCGATGATCTAGCCAGTTCTCTATCCATTTTATAGTCCATTCATCCAACCTATACTTCTTTAACTTGCTGATAAGAATACTGTGGGAGACTGTATCAAAAGCTTTGCTAAAGTCAAGGTATATCACGTCCACCACTTTCCCCACATCCACAGAGCCAGTCACCTCATCATAGAAGGCAATCAGGTTGGTCAGGCATGACTTGCCCTTGCCCCACCTTCCTCTCTTCCAAATGCCTTAAAATGGAGTCCTTGAGGACCTGCTCCATGATTTTTCCAGGGATTGAGGTCAGGCTGACCGGTCTATAGTTCCCTGGATACTCTTTCTTTCCTTTCTTGAAGATCACAACCTGAACCTACCACAGGTGAAATAGTTTATTTATTTCATCCTAGCCTGACTATGGACCAACTTTATTGATCTTCTTCCAGAGAAGAGGAACAGCTCCATATATATTCCAATATAAATGGACTAGCTTTATTTTTGCCATTCTACAGGAAGAGTTTATTATCCCAAAGCTAGGGAACTAGTTTAAAGTTTCTGCACCAGAGACAGGACAAAAATTTGTGCAACACTCTGAGGATTGAGGAAAAAGTTCTGTGGTGACCTTTTTGCAATCTGTTAACCCCTTTTACTGCCCAGTGTTCAGCTGCTTCTTGGGATACGAAGCCAGCCAAAACCAGATGGCACCTGCTGATACATCCACACCCTACTTCATTTCATAATAATAATCTAGAACAAAGCCAAAGAGAATGAGCAAACCACTTTTTATTTTAAATCAAAACCTAGTTTTTTAAACAATCTAAATTCCAAATCTTTGATGTTGTCAGTTGAAATAGAAACAGGTGTGTATTTTATCTTTCAAACATTTTTTCTGGCCATATGCATCAGTTATTTCATAGGATTTCAAAGAAATAAAATGTCTATCTCTAGGCTTAATACGGAAAGCATGTCCTAAATTCCTCATGTGGGAACAAGTCTCCAGTCAAAGCTGTATTGGAGCCAAAACTTTTACCATTCTTTAGGTACCACTGGCAATGTTAATAGAAATATATATTTTGAATATATTGTCCAGTGGGAAAATGTTTTACTTTATACTGTTTGGAAGAAAGAGCCAGTTTTGCCTATCTCAGCAGTTCTCAGATGTGTCTGAAAAGTATTAAAAATGATTAATGGAACTTTACTGAGACCATAAAAATGTGCTTCTGACCTACGATTGTGGGAAAATTTCTAGTTTAACATTTGCTTCTGAATGATAAGACTATAATAAGGTTACTATTGAACACTAGGCTCCTGTTCTAGACAAATTTTACCTTTTTCTGCATTTGTAATATACTTCCTGTAAAATTAAATTTAAATAATTGAAAGATACCCTGTCTCTGACTGATGCCAGTAGTCTAAATATCCTACAGCTTACATCACGTATGATGTATCCTGATAACTTTAGTGTGGCTCACTGATGTATTAGAAAGACATCAGAGACAACGGTTGGATTGAGATATCCAATATAGAGGAGAAGGGAAGAGAACCAGCCAACAAGGGGGAGTGGGGAACCTACACCATACCTAAAACAAAACAGAAACCTGAACACCCAAATATTTCAGCTCCCTTTGACTCGTGTCTCAAGTCTTTCCTCCCCATAATCCAAACATCCTCTTTGCCTCCATATTCTGCATCCCTTCTAGATAGGCTTGCAATCTCCTCAATTATCTTCTCTCTCTCTCCTCTAGGGGACAAATTTAGCTTGCTCCACTTGTCTAGCCACATTGCTGAGGTGAAATAGGATATCCCATTTCTGCAGTGTCTTTCTTTCTGAGGAGCACAACAAGGCCCATAATTACGTCTTCAGCTTTCAGGTAAATGCAACAGGCATGCTTCAGGCCTTGTCTATGCATATCATATAGGGCAGGGCCTGATCACATGGTGTCAGGCACACAAAGAACTATGCTGTATCCTAGAGGTGGAAACAGTAGGACATGACAGTCAGAAAGGCAACAGAAGGTCCTTGGGTGAAAAAAAGATTGCCTCAATCCAGAAACCTTGAATTCCTGATGGGATAGCTTTATTCCTTTCCTATTTGAAAAGGGCCCCAAAAGGAGAAATCCTTAAAAATGAAAACACTGTCTTAAACCAATTCAGAGTTCAAATACTTCCACAGAAGCCTTTTCCTACTGCAACTCATGGAAAAGGGAGAGGCTTGCTGAAAAGATCTGAGCTACATTTCCACTAAGGAATATATTAATTCCATCTTCTTTTGGAACTATTGCATAGCAGTGTACCAAGGACAATCATATGTGAAAACAGTATATTTTTACATAAATTGAACTATTACTTGGACACATACAGGTGCAAACAAACTTAAAAAACACCAACACAGCAATTGACTCCGAAAAACATGTAGTGATATGAACACTGACACCTAGTGTCTACAGTGTAGAAGTGCATAAGAGTGAAGAACAAGGAAGTCAGTAGATAGGGATAAAGGAAGTGCTTGGATGTGATCAGTTTATAAATGAAGAACAGCTGGCTGACCCTGAACCCAAGCAAGACAGAGGTGTTGCTGGTGGGCAGAGGAAAGTATTGAAGCGCTTGCTGCCACAGTGCAGTCTTACTTGGTGAAGACACTGAGCTCTCACATAGCAGCATCTGCTTAGCCAGGTGACTCCGTCCCAACCTGGCAGACCAAGACCTGGCTTAAGTTATTCATGTTATTAGTCACCTCTCAGATGGATTACAGAAATGTGATATACCTGGGCATGAAGCCTTCAATAAGAACTCCAACTAGTACAGAACATTGCAGTGAATCTCATCAACAACACAGGCTAGTGTTGTTGGAGGCTCAGTACAATTTGAGTTGCTTGACCACTGTCCTACAGGCCTAGCATAGCTTCAGTTGCTTGCTTGGCTATTCTGACCCCTGTAGCATGACATCTTCCTGTTGGCAGAGATGAATAGGACAACTGAGTAACCTTGCAGATGTCTCAGTTTCTGCATACCACGGCACATAATAAGACAAAATACAAATTCTGTATGCTTGCAGTTGCACATATATAATGGTGATGGGAACAAAAAGTTATCCTTGAACGTCTGGGGGGTACACTATTTCATTGCTAAGGGACATACTTTTACTCTGCCCCTCCTAACACCAGATGTTGTTTTGACGACCCCAATTATCATGGTGAGAATGGAATGTAATTAAGGGTGGAAACCCAATGTAGGTAATTAGCATATATGATAATGAGAGAGAGATAATTAGGTGAAGGTTGTTTATGGAAGGGTATAAGAAGTCACCACTTAGGTGTTGATGGAGCGCCCCCCTTTGTCTGACTCCACAGGAGGTGCTGCCAGTTGGACCAGAGGATCCACTGACTCCCTGGAGGGATCCCCGAAGAAAGCCGTTCCTGTACACAACCTTCTGAGTAACTTCTTAGCTCTCCAGGCGTAGTTAGTATGATATATTGTAGTTAATTTTAGGCTTTGTATCTAACTAGTATATTTATAGAAAACCTTGCATATTAAACCTTATTTATTTGCAAATCGGGCGTACTGTGTCTCTCACTGGTATCCACACTGATCACAAAGTGTCCAGTATCAACAAGTTTAAGCACATCAGACCTGTCCTCCGCTCTCTATGCTGATTCCCACAGAATTTCAAATCAAGTTCAAGATCTTTGTCCTTCTCTTCAAGGCACTCCATGGCTTAGGCCGAGGTGATACAAAAAATATCTAAAACTCCAGGACACTTCCCAACTTTGTTCCTCTGGCACAGTGGCACTCTCAACAATTAAAGTAAAGCTCATCTGTGCAGGAGACAGAACTTTCTCATGGTATGATCAGAGACTGTGGAATGAACTCCGCTCAGGAAGCCAGAAATCATAAATTTCACCTCTTTTCACTCCAAATGTGACCTTAGCACATAGCAAACACATACCAACAGGTGTATTTATATCTTTAAAACACCCAAACAAAAACAAACCCCACATATTACCAAACCAAGACACTCAATTATACATACTTCTCCTTCTGGAGGAGGCTGAGAGAACAAACAACATGCAACAGATGTATAATCACACTGCTTAACAGACTACTGGAAGGTGCTCAGATACTATAATGATAGGAGCTGTATATGATCCTATATAGAAGTGCTTTGGGTTGGAGATGGAAACTGAAGGATGGAAGAAGAACACACTGCAAAGTTAACAGTTGGGAAACACTACTTGGACAGAGAGAGATCTGAGTGATTATTCCTGGGTGCAGCCAGCAAGGTCTGATGTGGCAAAGGTAGCAAAGAGCCTTCGTGCTTTCCCTGTATACAGCCAATGAGAGAACAGTAGTACTGGTTTGGCCGCACAACCTTAAATTTAGCTATTTGCTCCAAACAAGAGCATCGGTTTTGACTGTATGCTCTGACACAGTGGAACAATTCACTCTTTTCTATGGAAAGAAAGATTTTTATTCCCAAGAACTCCTGACCCTCTTGGTGTGTTAGTCAGAAAAAGTCTGTTGTTATTACAGCTGTTTGAATCGCATGTGACTTTAGGGCCTAATTCTAAACACGTATTGTTATTAAAATTATTGAAGGGTTATTACTTGAACACAAAACATTTTGTTTTGGTAAATGAGTCTTGATCAGGTCTAGGTTACGTGAGTCACCATCTTGGCACTGCTGTCTGCAAGTCTGAAGCAAGACAAGATGCCAAACCAAGGGCAAGCCACGCTCTTCCTTAAGGGGTGCGATGTTGGTCTCTAGGGGAGCCACACTGAGGTGGCTTAAATGGGACAAAATTGCAAAGAATGGGGCAGGTAGACCCCTAAATACTGGTGGTTTTTCTTCCAGAAGATATAACAAGTCGCAACAAACAGCTTCTGATCCCCTCACTGATTATTCAGAAGATAAAAATACAGTTCCCTTAAAGTCATCCTTTGGCCTCCCCCCAGACAGCCAAGTCAAATATGAGGAGGACTACTGAAAATCCTGGTCCATCATATATTCAAAGTAGTTCTACCAGTTCCAAAGCATTGGCCACATTACCAACCAGGTCAATGAATATTTCAGCTCTTACCCAAATACACGCTTAAAGCCAATGCTTATTAACTAAACTAATATGTATTAAAAAAGAAAAAGAGTATTGGTTAAAAGATCACATACATACAGATGAGAATAAAAGTGTATAAGTCAGTTTCAAAGAAGAGATGATAACTAAATTGCAAAGGTCTTAATTTGCCAAAGTTTCTGGAAATTACCCAGATGGCTTGGAGGTCATCAATCCTTGTTAGAAATCCAGTCCAGAGAAATAAAGCAGGAAAGGAAGACCAACACAGGCCATGTACAGATTCTGTATAATTTCTTCCATAAGAAATAGCAAGGTGAACCAGAACAAGTTGGGATCCCAATCCTGTGATGCAAACTTCCCCTGTCGAAGCTTGGACAGATTTGAAATAAAAAGGATTAGGTCTGAGGCTTCTTTTATAGACTTTTAGCAGGCCAGGACAGTCTCTTAACAGCAGATATCACAGTGGCTTTGAAGTAACATCTCTCATTTTCTATACACACCATTAACTACCTAAACTAGCACAAGGCAATCAGCAGGTATTTACTACTTAAATTTCAAAGAGAAATAGAAACAATAGTATTATTACATCCAAGTTCTGTCTAAATATTCATATCTTCCTTTGATTGTTGACTAACAGAACATAGTGACAGACAGGAACTATTTGGTTTCCTCAGTAATTACTAACAAGATCATAGGTACACACAGCCATTATTTACTTCCAAATTCTTAATAATGCAGGATTTAATCTCAAAGTTTTAGCTATTTATAATGAATGGCCCTAATTACCATTTGTATTTCCTTTCAGTGTGTTCTCAAAGGTTGTATTTGGGTTATTCAGCCTGCTTGGCTTACCCTTTCTAGCCCAGTGTCACAGGGGAAAAAAAGAGAGAGGAAGTAGAAGCATCAGAGTCTGAGTGGCAAAGCGGCATTGCAGCATAGTATACTGATGACAGGTTCAAGCTCCTGATTATGTGACTTCTGTACTCTGAGTTCTTGCAAATCCCAATCTTCAGATTTTACTGTCTAATTTATAATAATAATAGTAGTAGTACATGGCTTTAATCACAAAATGAGCCATCTGGTTTTACCAATTAGATTATTATTTATCTGAATATTACCATTAACCAAGAGTTCTCCCCGCTGCCCACCAAGAACCCAACAAAATTATCTGACATTATCTTTAATTTCTAGTGCATCTTTAAATTCACTTCAGGTTTGAAAGACTGGGGGCTGGAAGGGAGGAGGAGAAATTTTAAAAGGTGTTATCACTGAAAAAAGATTAAATGAATCGGTGTGATTTAAACCAAAGCATAAGAGATGCAAAAGACAGAATATGTATTTTGTTGTTTATTGTATTAAACTACAAATACAAATACAAGTATCTGACAAAATAAGAAAACAAGGCTACTTACCAGTAACTGCTGTTCTTCGAGATGTGTTGCTCATGTTCATTCCACTATAGGTGTGTGCATGCCTCCGTGCATGGCTACCAGAACTTTTTTCCCCTTAGCAAATCCCATAGAGCTGGCTCCGGCGCCTCCTGGAGCACCGCACACATGCTGTGGCATATGAGGCACTGCCGGCCCTATGCCCCCTCAGTCCCTTTTTTCCGCCAACTCTGGCAGCGGGGACAGGGGGTGGGTTGTGGAATGGACATGAGCAACACATCCCGAAGAACAGCAGTTACTGGTAAGTAACCTTGTTTTCCTCTTCGAGTGCTTGCTCATGTCCATTCCACTATAGGTGACTAATAAGCAGTATCTTGGAGGTGGGCCAGAGTTTGCGGTGAGCTGCCTGCAGCACAGCTCTGCTGAAGCCCGTGTCTTCCCGCACCCGTTGGACAGTGGCGTGATTGGACGTGAAGCTATGTTCCACCAGCCTGGCAGCTGCTCTGCAGATGCCCTGCCCTGGCACTTCCGCTGGGAAGGCTGTAGATGGAGCTTGAGCTCTGTTGAGTGAGCTGTGGTGACACCCGGAAGCGGCACCTTCACCTGCTCATAGCCGAATTCGATGCAGGAAGTTATTCACAGGGAAAATGCACCGGGCGGAGACCAATGAACCTTTCATCCGGTCAGCTGCTGTGACGAAGAGCTGCATCGCTCTCCAGAACGGTCTCATACACCTGATGTAGAAGCCAGGGCCCCTCTCACATTTAACGAGTGCTGCCTTCACTTCTCCTCCGAACCGTGGGGTTCGGGGAAAACATAGGGGGAATATATGTTGGTCACAATGAAACCGGGAAACCACCTTATGACAGAAGACCCGGTTCGGCCTCAGTTGAACCTTATTTTTATAGAATACAGTATGATCCTGGAGACCTTCCTTGCCAAGGTAAATACCCCCAGGAAGGCCACCTTCCCGGAAGACAGGAATAGAGGGCATGACACTGCGGGTTCAAAGGGGGGGGAGGGCGTGGGCCGTGAAAGGACCATGTCGAGATCCCAGGGAGGTACCGGGTCATGGACCTACGGATAGAGCCTACCGCCCCCCTCAGGAACCTAACCAACATCAGATGGGAGAACCGCAATCCCCCTTCCAGCAACTGATGAAAGGCTGACATGGCTGCTAGGTGGGCCTTCACGGAGGCCACAGCCAGTCCCTGGAGCTTTAACTGTGGCAAGCATTTCCCAGATCGCCTGCACTGGTGAGAGGCTGGGCGGAATACCCTGGGACTCCTCCCGGCAGGCAACAGCCACTTCCACTTAACCCAGTACATGACCTGCGTGGAGGGCTTCCTGCTACCCAGCAGGACTCACTGGACTTGCTCTAAGTGGCTCGCTCGTCATCTCTCGGCTACCGATCCACCACTCTCTAAGGTGTCGAGGGTCCAGGTCTGGGCACCGCAGGTGACCGTGATCCTGGGATCTGGGATCACGCTGTCTCAGAGGCTCCCGAGGCGGGCGATCGAGAAATCCAGCAGTATGCCGAACCGTGCTGGCGTGGCCAGGCTGGAACAATCGAGATGGCATCTGTTTAGCCCCTCCTCATCTTTAGCAGGACTGTATGCAGGAGAGGAAAGGCAGGAAAGTGAATATGAAGCTCTCTGACCGCTACAGATGGATGGCGTTGGTGATCGCCTCTGCCCCTTGACCACGGAGAGAGCAGCACTCTGGACACCTCGTGCTCCAGTCCGATACAGACAGATTCCCCTTGGGGAAACCCCCCCTCCAGACAGTCATAGACACTTTTTGTGGACGCAGTGACCCATCATGGTGAGGAAGAGCGACCCTTTGACACGGTCTGCCTTGTCATTCATCACTCCCAGGAGGTGATCACCGCCAGATCCTAAGGACCGATAGCTTCCCTTTATAAGGCTGATGAATGGGCTAACCCCGCCTGTTGATGTAGTACATGGTCGCTGCATTGTCTGTCAGCACCTGTACCGCCCTGCCCGCGTTAAGCGGAGGAACTTTCCGCAAGCCCTGGAAGCGTTTCGCAGATCTTTACATTGGTGTGCCGACGCCTCACTTCCCTTGGCCAGACACCTTGTGAGCCGAGGTCAGCGCTGATATGGCACTTCACCCTCTGCCCGAGGCATCCGATATCAGGGTAACTGAAGGAGCCAGCTCCACGAACTGAACGCTCCTTCCCACATCCCGAGGAGTCGTCCACCAGTCTAGGAAGCCTAGGGCTTGCTGCTGGGTTTTTTTTTAGAGGGGTGTGTGGGGGGGGGGGGGGCGGGAAGGGAAGGAGAGGGGACCGTAACCTCCAGGTGCAGAAGTTACCTGCTCGGACTATACACCGAGGCTAGCCATGACTGAAGCGGCCTAAGCGTCAGGCTCGCTAGCCTCACCACATAGGTGCAGGCCACCCTGTGACCTACCAGCTGTCATCGTATGGCATTTGGCTGTTGTCGTAGGGCATTTGTGCAGGTGGGCCCTCCTGAGGGACGCTGTCTCACAGCATGGCTGGGGCAAGAAGGCCTGGCCCGGAAAACAACCGGTCACACTGATGCATTCCATAGGCTGCACCTGAGTTAACGTGAACTTTTGTTTGTTTACCAACAGGACCCACCAGCCGCAAGTGGCACCTGACTGGCTCACACTGCTCTGGACTTGGGACCTGGACCTGCCTTAGGCAAATCTTGCACCTTCTTTTGCCTCAGGAGTGCAGCTACCACTGCCAGGCCTTCAGTAAATTCCCTAGGGGCCGAGAATAGGCCACAGGGTAAAGCTGTAAAGTGTTAGAAGGAGCCACGAGGTGAAGGAAGCGTTGAAGATATGCGTCCCTGATATCCAGGGCGGCATACCAGGCTCCTGTATCCAATACTGGAGCTGGGGAGACCATGCGAGACTTGAGTCCCTTGCGGTATTTGTGAGACGACACAGGTCTGACACTGTCCTTAAATCCCCTTTTCTCAGGGCTGAGGAAGTACCTGAAGGAGAACCTCTTCCACCGTGCCCTGAGGGACCTTTCCCACAGCTCTGGGCTGAGGCGGCCTCAACCTCTTGGATATGGAATTGCCACTGAGAGGGAGGAAGGGGGAGGTGTTGTGGGGTGGGAGGGGAGCGGAGACAACCGAGGGGTCTAGCCCACTGAACCATATCAAGGACCCAGTGGCCCGAAGGTTTTCTGGCCCACACGAACCAGAAGGAGGGTAGAGGCTAGGGCGCTGCCCTTGCATGCACCATCAGGAAGGGCCTTTTCCAACTGCCCTATCATCGAGATGTCCCTTACTGAGGGCCTAAGGAGACACACAGGGCGGATGGTGTCTCCTAGACCCCCTGACTCTGTCCCATTGCCCATAGGTCACGAGATAGCCATGGCTGACACCTCTGCTGCTGCTGTCCCTGGGACCTACCTGACACCTAAAGGTCTCTGGCATGTAATGGCCCAGGGAACAGAGTGTGGCCTTGGAGTCCTTCAGACCACGCAGCTTTGCATCCATCTGAACCGAAGCCAAGGCTGACTCGTCCAAGGGAGAGCCCCAGATGGGCTGCTGGACCTTTGGGACAGCCCGGGATTGCAGCCACTAACATCTGAACATGCCAATGGTGGGGGTATGGCTCTGCCCAAAGAATCAGCAGCAACTGAGGATGCCTGGAGCGCTGCTCTAGCTCCCGTGGTACCCTCTTCTGCAGTAGTATACAAGTTCAGCGCCTGCTGCCGGGCAGAGCCTCAGCAAAGCAGCTCACTGATCCTCCAAAGGCTCACCTTCTACTTGCTGGTAGTGCTATTGAATACAATTTTTTCTCCAAACAAGTCTGACTTACAATCGCCCTTGTTCTCTGGAGTAGAGCCTTGCTGCCTTGCCTATCCCTGTGGTTGGTGGCACCTGGGGCAGGGTGGTGAACAAGTATTTAAACTCCTTGGCTGGGGTGTAATACTTTTCTCCACTCATTTAGGTATCGGGATACAGAGGAGGGGGTTTGCCACGAGGCCCTCACCATCTTGAGCACCCCTTTGTAGACCGAGAGGGCTACCCACACTGTGGGGACCCACCGATAGCACATTAAAGAGACTGTCTGACACCCCTTTAGCTCCTTCGCCTCCAACCCCGAGGTGGAGGCCACCTCTTAAGCAGTTCCCAGTGTGCCCTAAAATCAACCAGGGCCCGGGAGCGTGCTTCATCCGGCGGGGAAGGGGGGGGGATTGGAGGGCCGCAGCACCTCGTCCCGTCAACAGGCGGTCCCCACAGGAGTCCCTGCTCATGGGGCTGAGTCGTTGTCTGAGGGCGAATGGTGGCCCTTTCTCCTGTACCCGAGGCACACACTGCATCCCAAGGGTTGATGAACCGTGGTCCTGTCCCCCTCCCCGGAAACTCCCTAGGCCTCCACACTGCCATTGGGGCGACCATTGCTTCTGAGGCCATCCGGGACTACCTGCACCTGGGGCTCTGGCACCTTTCGTTGGAGGTGGCTCCTCCAGCGACTACTTCCCCAAAGGGAAACCGAGACACAACCAAAAGACCACAGTGGGCTCTCACTGTGTGGTACCGAGCCCAGGGGCAGGGGAGGCAGTGCTTCCGAGTCGGAGATCCACAGGTGCTCCGTCACTCCGGAGAGCGTCCTCACAACGTTGACGACCTCGACTACCAGTTTCGATGTGGGTGCTGCGGCAGGAGCAGGCACACGGACAACAGTCCGGCGAGCGGGGCTGACCAGGGTGTCATCCCAGTACCGAGGACTTTGTACTCTGCATGCATCTCGGCGCTGAGTCAAACTCCGGGGACCAGGTTCTGCGCGGCCTCAGTGCGGGGCGACCTCCTCGGTGCCGAGTCTGTCTCCAGCAACCGAGTTTGGCGCAGCCTCGGTGTGGGGCGAATCCTTCAGCGCTGCCTCGGTGCAGGGGGTGAACTCCTTGGTGCCGAGTCTGTCTCCGGTGACCGGGATCAGTGCTGCATCATTGTGGGCAAACTCTTCGCTGTCGGAGAGTGGGAACGGTGGGATGGACCTCACCTGGTGCCAGGGGGGTCAAGACTGGTGTCGGATGGGTGACTTTGCTCTCCTCCTCGATGCAGGTCAGTCTAGCGACCGCGACCTGGGATAACTTCTGGGGAAGTGTTTCTGCTCACCCTAGGAAACCGGTCTGCAGGAGATCTTCCTCACCGTGCTGGCGATCTCCAGAGCCATTCAGGGGGTCCCAACATGGGCTTCCCCCATAATGCCAGCCCCTTCTCTCTCGTGGAGGTATGGGCAGCGGTGGCGTATGCAAGGCCAACAAGGCTCTTGCCGCCTGACGGCCTCCGAAGTCAATGGTGCCGGTAGGTGCCGAGGGGCTCCCCCACTCCCAAGAGTCGGGGGAGGCTCCCTGGCTGGAGATGCTGGCTCAGGCAGCAGGTCTCTGTGATCTGACCTCGGTACGGAGCAGTGCTCCATCCCGCCTGCTTCGACGGTGCAGGAGAGTATCTGCACTCCAAGCACTGATTCCGTCTCTTCCCGGTCCTGAGTCGGATCAGTGCCGACAGTGCCCTCTGCACTGATGGCATGCTGGGTACCGCAGCGGAGTGGGTTTGCTTGGAGCCGGTCGGGGGCTCTATGAGCCAGGCTTTCAGGTGGATTTTCTGGAGGTCTGAAAACCTTGCAGATCCATTCCTCTCCTTATGAAGGCTTCCCCCCTGAGCTTCAGGCAGTGGGGGTCACTTAGCGGAAAAGCCTTCCCGCCAGAAGCACATGGCCTGAAGCCATGAGGCTGGAGCATACCCACTCCAGGTAAAGTCTCAGCCAGACTATCTCAAAGTCTCTAACTACCACTAACAACAGTTATTAAGCTAACTAACTAATTAACACAAAAAATCATTGCTTAAAGTTCAAAACACGGGGAATTAAGCGCTTGCAATGCAAGCACAGGCAGTTCCAGTAACCATCATGGGTGGAAAGAAGGAACTGAGGGGGCTTAGGTCCGGCAGCGTCTCATATACTGCGGCATGTGCGCAGGGCTCCAGGGGGCACCGAGGCCGGCCCTACCGGATCTGCTAAGGGGAAAAAAGTTCCGGTAGCCATGCACGGAGGCATGCACACACCTCTAGTGGAACGGACATGAGCAAGCACTCGAAGAACAGCAAGTTCACTCAGTCAAGGATAAGGCCCATTGTAGTCTTGGAGAGTGAAAAAATAAATAAATAAAAATCACCCATTCCTTGCAGATCTTCTGCAAGGCATATAAGTCAGAGTCAAAAAAGAGTATGTCTAGACTGCAATCACAAGGTGGTGCTACATCTCGAGCTGACATACCTGAGCAATCTTTCGTCTAACTAGCTTGGGTGAGCAGTGAAACCACGGTAGTGTGAGCTTCAGCATGGGATGTACAAACCTGCTGATAGCCCTGGGTAATTACCTGCAGAGCTAGCCCACACTGCTACAGCCCGGGTTGCTATGGCTTCACTATGGGCCCAAACTAATTAGATTAAAGGTCGTTGAGGTATGGTAGTTCAATCACACCTTGCCATTACAGTCTAGCCAGACATTAAGAACTGAAGTAACTGGAGAGGCAAATCACCCGCTGCTAAATTAGTGTAAACCAAAGTAAGTGGGCTTGAATCTTGACTCACTGAAAGACTAAGCCACATCATGAATTAATGTAGTAGCCACTCTCCTCTGGAGACAGAGTGCAATTTCACTTGGGTCACAAGAATCAGTTTGATGGATTTACTCAACCCTGTTGGAAGTCCAGATCACAAAAGTCAACAGCAGCCTGGACTGCTCTATCCAGTGATAATTGTTCCTCTGTTTCTTGTGTATTAGAATCCCATGGAGAACTAGTTGGAATTTTTTTAAATTTCCTTTTTTTTTTTTTTCCCTTCCAAAGGACAAACTTTTCATGAAAATTTTCACCAAAAAAATGTCCAGCTTTCCAACCAGCTTTAGGTTTGTGCTGTGCCAGTAGGGATGAAATTAAACACGTGCTTAACTGCCTGGAGGAATCAGGGCAACAAGGATGAACTTTTGAATAAATGAGCCGTCAGAGTTTGAACCTTTAAAATGTTGAGTGCCCTCAGCTTCCACTGATTTTAATGGAAGTCAATGAAACGCAGAATCTTAGGAAACCAAGCCCCCAATTTTTTGTCAATAAGCTTTTTGTTTTGCTATTGGACATGCGTTGCTTATAGCACCCATCTTAGTTAACATGTATTTCATATCGCTTCAGCCCCAACTGCACCCAGCTTTTTGTCATGTAAACAAAGACTGGACTAAAACTGTACTGAAAAGAGGCTAAGAACTCAAGTTATTGGGCTCAATATAGGAGTATCTGAGTGCAATTTAATGGCCTGTGTTATCCAGGAAGTCAGATTAGATGAAGTAATGGTTCCCTGTGGCTTTAAACTGGATGAAACTAAAATGTCCTTTTAGTGCAAGAGCTCTAGTGCCTCCCCTCATTTTCTAGTTCCTTTTCCCTGAAATCTTTCATCTCAAGGGAATGAATTTCTGGCTGGAAGCTGATCAAAAGATCTGAAATTAAACATTCAGGACTTGTACAGGAGTCTAAGAATAGCATACAGAATTAAAGCCAGCCTGTCCTCAATGAAAAGTGAGAACCTATGGTGCAACAGAAATAAAAGCCCTGTTCAGGACCACAGCCCAAAGGATTATAAAGGTAAAGTTTTTTTAACTGTTTCTTCCTCATGACAAGAGCATTATTAAAAAAATTTAAAACCTGACAGCTGTCAAAACTGGGAGGAAGGACCATCTAGGAATAGGGCATTGGACCAAAAGCCAAGATTCCTGAGTCTGATTCCTCACAGAAGTGGTGGGAGGATAAAATACATTAATAATTATGAGGAACTCAGGTTATATGGTGGCCATGTAAGTACCTGGATAGATAGAACTGCAAAGAGTAAAGACACAAGCAAAGTGGGGGGAGGAATTAATTCTAAAAAGTAAATGGAGATTATGATACTGGTGATGATTTATACTGTGGCAGCACTTAGGAGTCCCAGTCTTGAACCAGAACCTCCTTGTGCTAGGTGCTGTACAAACACAGAACAAAAAGTTCATCCAGTTTGCCTTGCCTGGGCCGTGTGGTACTGTGGCTATTGCTCCAAATTAGGATTTAGGAAACTTGTATTCTATTACTCACTCTTCTTTTGCCTTGTTGGATGATCCTGTGCAGGTCTCTTAGCTTCCATGCCTCAGTCTCCCAATTGTATAAAATGGAGCTCCATGGAAGAAAAGCACTATGTATACATGTATATTAACCTTGAGATTCTACCTGCTTCAAACAAGCCTTTCTCGGTTCATTTGCCTTCTTGAAGGGAGAGAGAAATAAACTTCAGAAAGTCTCTCTCTGGAGAAGAGTCGGCCCCTGACCCCTACGTTACTAAAGAGTACTTTTCTATGGAACTTGCTACCTAAGAAAGTTTTGGCTCTCTTTTTATTCATTTGTTTATTCAGAAAAAGGTCAGATGGATGCTGTCTTTCAATGTCTTTTATTGACATCTGCTTGTCCTTGATGCTACTGCTGAATATGACAAATGAAAAGCATTTAACCAGTATTGGAACATTTTAAGTATTTGAAAGAATGGCATCCTATCTTTCAAATGAAAAAGCCCTTAAAATGGATAATGAAAGTCTGATTTGTGTTTTCCTTGTCAAGGACTATTCGGTATCCTATGAAAATAAAAACCTGAGGCATACTTTCACTATGGCCCTGAAAGGTTTACTGGCCTTAAGAAAAATACTGTTGATATGTTTTTAACTCTAACAACATCAAGCAGTTAAAAAAGTTTACTACAATTATAAATATTTGAGAAACATAGTAGTAAAAAAGTTAGCACGTTTCATTACAGCTTAATTTAAACAAAATATATATATGTCCCTTTATCCATCCGATTTTTTTTAAAAAACACACATCCAGAGTGTGAACAATGAAAGAACACTAGAATATTCCATCAGAATTATTTACACCTCCGCAGGCCTGCCCCATTTTGTACTTCATTAATCTGAAAATAAAATCACTTAAAGGTAAAAAATCCAAGAAAATATCTACACATGCAGTGAGTTGTGTTTTCCCATCAAGAAGATGTCAGCATTCAGATCAACTGTCCACATGCTGTCCAGCATAAGAGTACACGTTCATACAAATTCACATTTATTCCTAGTGTTCAAGACTAGCGTTGATGAGATAAAACGGTTGCTTACCTCGTAACTGTTACTCTTCGAGATGTGTTGCTCATGTCCATTCTGATTTAGGTGCATGTGCGTGCATATGCACCGGTGTTGGAAATTTTTCCCCTTAGTGGTACCCATAGGGCCGGCTCTAGCACCTTCTGCAGTGGGTCGATACCATTTTAACATATGGCAGAGTCAGCTGTGTCTGATGCTGCCTGTAAGGAGGCTCAGGACACTGTCCTTCCCTCATCCAGGATCGCCTCAAATTCCTGTTTGGAGGATTGTGGGAGGGAGTCAGTAAACTTCTCTGGCGATTGCCATATGTTAAAATGGTATCGACCCAACAACGCCTGCTGGTTGGACACCCTCAGCTGCAGGCTTGCAGTCGAATAAACTTTACGACCAAATCTAATTTTTTGGCGTCTTTGTTCTTTGGTGTTGAGCTCATTTGTCCCTGTCTGTCACGCTCATTGGCCACCACAACCACCAGCAAGCGCGGGGCTGGGTGGGTGTTCAAGTACTCAAACCCCTTACCGGGCACATAGTATTTCTTCTCTGCCTGCTTGGATGTGGGCGGGTAGAGAGGCTGGGGTCTGCCACAAGTCTTGGCCAGCTTCACTACTCTTTCATGCACCGGAAGTACCACCCTGAAGGGGCTGCAGATGCCAAGATGGCAAAGAGTTCATCTACAGGCTCTGCGCGTTCCTTAATCTTGGGGCCCAGATTGGCTGCTACCCGCTTCAACAGTTCCTGGTGCAACCTGCAGTCCTCCAGTGGGGCAGCATGAAAGGGGCCTGCTACTGCCTCATCTGGTGAGGAGGAAGAGGAGGCTGGTAGCTAGGGGAAGGCTGAGACCTCTTCCCTAGTCGGGGTGGTCACCAACGGGCTGCCCGAGAGCAGCTCCTCATGGTCTGAGTCGACATCTAAGATTGGTGCCGTGGTTGGATCCTTGGACGAGCGCAGCACCGAAGTTCCCATGGATGAGAGCGGGTAAGGCACCAAGGGTTGTGGGAACCTCCAAGGGTTCCAAAGATGCCAAGGTCCAGCCCATTGTCCTTGCAGCCACCCCTTTCCCCCCTCTGTGGCGGCATAGGGAATTCTGTTAGGTGATTTGCAGCCTGATCCTTCAGGGGAACAATGACCTCCTCTCCCAAGTCAGAAAGGGTATACCCCAGTGACCACGGGGGTGCTGACGCCACCTGTTTTCCCGCCTTACTTTGCTGGAATTCCGGCATCGGGGAGCGATGCTGAGAGCCTGAGCGCTGACTATGCCTTGACTACATCTTGTCCTTTGGTTTTCTGTAAAGACTCGCGCGGTGCCAGGGCTCCGGTGACCCGCTGCTTGCCACCAACATGCAGTGCCGTGAGCTTGGGAACTGCATCGCTCCAAGGACGAAGCCGATTCTCGGCAGATTGGTGCCGTCACTCTGGGGATCGGCACCTAATGTCCTGTGACCAGAGGCACGAACCTGACCTCTCTCAGTGCCAGGAATCGGTGCGGAGAATCTGGTGACCGCTGTGGGACTGGCAATCAATGACCTGTTGATGGGGGGCACTGCAGCTGTGCTAACGCCGACTTCCCCTTTGACGAACCCCCTGCCAGGGTGTCCGCTCCTCACTGTGACGGTCTGCTCTCTTGTGGAGTAGGTGGCACCAGCATGGCTCTAATAGGTCCTTCATCACCTGGAACGCCTCAGGCATGGAAGGGACCAACAGGCAGTGTGGGCCTCTGATGCTCCCCGGAGTTGGCGGTGGTTCAGGTGCCAGGCTCGATGTCTGTACAGGCGGAGACCCTCTCCGGGTTGATTCTAGTTTCCCTGAACTTTTCTTAGCCAGCTTTGAGGCCGGAGAATATTCTCTCATGGGATGCACTTTCTTGGGACGCTTCTTCAGCGACGGGGATGTTGAACAATGCCGGGCTGATTGCAACACCAGAGTCTGACCGCAACACCAGAGCAACACCTGGTCGATGCCGCAGTGCTCGGTCCCAAATCCGATCTCGGCTCCAGTGCTGGTCAGAGAGTTGACTCCATCAGAAGGGCCTTAAGCCTAATGTCCTGGTCCTTCTTAGTTCGTGGGTGAAAGCCCTTACAGATCTTACACTTTTCGGAGACGTGAATTTCCCCCAAGCACTTGAAACAGCTTTGGTGTGGGTCACTCAGTGGCATAGGCTTCTTGCACAAAGTGCAGGTTTTAAATCCTGGAGACCGGGGCATGCCCTGACCCAGGGTAAACTCGCTAACTAATAATCTAACTTCTAACTACTAATTTAACAAGTATATAGACTAGAAAAACAGCAAAAATCCACTAGGCAAACTGAGACTTGCAAGAACAAGAGAGTTGTTCCAGAACCTTCATGGGCAGTAAGAAAGAATTGAGAGGGAGGGGGCCAGCAGCGCCCTATATACAAGTGCATATGCGCACTGCTGCAGAGGGCGCGAGAGCCAGCCCTACGGGTATCACTAAGGGAAAAATTTCAGGCACCAGTGCACGTGGCATGCACACACACCGAAATCAGAATGGACATGAGCAAGCACTCAAAGAAGAACCATAGATAGGAGAAAAGAAAAGGTGGCAATTAGGACTGGAGAGAGAAAAACTCATACAATAAAGAGAAAATCGGACAGTCCCCCGCTGTTATTTGCCTCAGATACTTGTGGTTTGTGGAGAAGAATTAAGGCCTGCCTTCTTATGCAACCACCACAGAAGTGGTAAAACACTAATAATGCTAGAAGTAATGATGAAACTAGATGCTTTTAAGGCCAGCTCAGTAACCATTTCTTTTTAGCTCATGGAATGCTCTTTCCACTATTACATCCAAGGGACAGCACTGCAGTCACAGCCGTAGAAATGTATACAGAGTGAAGGAGGTGAAGCTGTAAAGAATGTTGGGATAAATGTGGGTGCAGGAGGAAGTTCATTCTATCACAAAATTATTTTAAAAAGTTGGATAAAGGAGCCAGTTCCCTCATCTAGAGCAAAAGCCCTAAATTTACCACTGCAAATGAAAGATTTACATAAACTCTTTTTGTCCCTGATTGGTAGGAAGCCTCTGGAATCTCCCTGTTTTTCACCCTTTCCCCAAACCTATGCAGCACAGCGAGCTTCTGAAGTGAAGAACATTGCACACTACTCCCTCCAGAGCTCATGTATTACATTGCTCCTACAAGACAAAAGTGGAATATGCTCCCTCCAGCACCAGGAGTAAGAGACTGAAGTCTGGTCCAAAGTTTGGAGGCACCACAGGTTACTGCATTCCAGAGCCAGTGGGCTACTGGACTAATCTGTTAAGTGTCTCCCCTGGGCTTACCATTCCTCATCCCAGAAAACTCAGTGCTGGCATTCTCCAAGTATGAGGAAGAGAGCTGCTAAATTTAGAGGGGCCTGTTTGGTGCACATCCAGTGCTCAGAAGGATTAGTTTGATTTAACATTGTAATATTTATATACTACTGTGCTAAAAATCATAAATATTATAGTTAATAAAACTGATTCTGACAGCCCACTAAAAACTTGGCTGTTAGAGGTCTTCAAGCCCTCAGACCACTGCTCCATTCCTCCTGGCGTCTGACAGGAGCCTCTTTGGCACTCAGCGTGCTCAGCATGTCTGAAAATGTGAGATGCAGGTGCTCAGCACCCCTGAAAACTCAGGCTGCTACTGTTCATGAAGTAGCACCTGCTTTCTATTCGAGACAGATATTCCACAACTCATAAAAAGCAGGTTTTCAATAAATGACCATGGTGAGGAGCAGGCTGGGGGTGGTCCAGCCTTCCACCAAACAGTGTAGAACTGTTAAGTCTCAAATTTATGCTTTTGCTCCTTGATGCCTACTTCAGTTTATTCTGGTTAGACTAACATTTATTCTCCCATAGTTAGCAACATGTCTGGCTGAGAGAGGTGAATCTGAAGAGGGGCATTCTGTCAAACTTGCAGGTCTAGTTTTGACTTTTGTTTTATTTTCAAGTGCTTCAATTTACAAACTAATGTTTTTATCCTGCAAACAGGAAGACAAATGTGTTACTTTAGTCCCAGGAGTAATCCTATTAACTTCAATGGAGTTCTCGCATGAGTAAAGTTAAGCACAAATACGACTATTTTCAGGATAGGGCCCTTAATACTTACTCAAAGATTGAAATAATAGGGTTGCTGCAGGTCATGATTTCAGTTAATTGGCAGAGCTGCAGTCAGGGAAAAGAGACTGTAAATTATGTAACCTGCCTGCACTACAGCTCAGAGCAATGCTATTTAGTTTCTCACCTTCATGAACACCAAGATACACTAGAGCAGTGGTTCTCAAACTTTTTGTATTGGTGACCCCTTTCACAGAGCAAACCTCTGAGTGTGACCCCCCTTAGAAATTAAAAAACATTTTTTAATATTTAACACTATGTTCAATGCTAAATTTAAATGCTATTGCTTAAAATGAATTTACCTTTCCTAACTGCTTTTAAATTAAGACTAAAACACATTTTTATCGAATTATTGTTATAAGCATAAGTTATTTTTAAGTAGAATTTTATTTTAATACTTGACAGCAATTAATCACCAGAAGCAGCCAAAAATCAATGAGATGGATGATGCTGTTTATCTGATACAAGAAGTTTTATTCTTGGCGTTGTTTTAGAAAGGGCGCATCTGATGTCATCCTTCACATCAAGCCAATTTCGAGATTTCGTCTTTATTGTGAGAAGGTGGAGAATCCATTCTCATATTCATAGGTAGTGGGAAACGGCAGAAGGACTCTCAAGGTCATTTCAGACACATGTGGGTATTCACTTGCAACAGAGCACCAGAACTGGTTTGGAGGCAGCTGTGTGAGTTTTGCTTTCACTTCATCATCATTGATCATGTCGATAAACTGTTCCTGTGCATGAATATCCTCAGTAGGTCACACTAAAAGGGTTCTTCACCAAGGAATGAAGTGCTTCTGGTAGTGCTGGTAATTAGTGCAAGGACTCTTCATGAAGGGCTCTCAGATGTTCACTGATAGCTGACTTGAGAACACTATCAATGTTGACTCCCTCCTCCTCCTTGCTGAATGAGGAAAGTGTCAGAAACATGCCATATCTGTCTGTGTCCAGCTTCTTGCACCACAGATCCAACTTGATCTGCAAAGCTCTGATTTTATTACTCATGTCTATTAATGTTGATTTTTTTCCCTGAAGTGACAGATTGAGGTCATTAAGGCTATCAAAGATATCAACTAGGTATACCAAGCAGAGAAGCCATTTCTTGTCACTGAACTTTTCATTCTGCTTTTGTTTGTCCTTTTGCAGGAAAAGCTCTGCCGTCTCTTCACAAAGTATAAACACACGCTTTAATGCACATCCTCTAGAACTTTAGTATGGAAAAGCAGAACTTCATATTCACCACCCATTTCGTTGCAGAGCTCCCAAAAGAGACGACTCTTCAGAGCATGCACTTCAATGTAGTTGACTGCTTGCATAACAACATCCATCACAGCATTCAGGCACATTGGCAATGTCTTTGCAGCTAGGTCTTGACGATGGATTCCACAATGAGTGACAATCACATTAGGTGACACGCACTTTACCTTCTGCTGAAAGCCAGACCGTGCACCCATTAGAGCTGGAGCACTGTCGGTACAGATACCACAAAGATTTTTCCACTCAATGCCATTGCTTTCAAAAAAGGCATTCACGTTATTGAAAATGGCCTGTGTGGTTGTGGTTGTTTCAAGTTGTTTACAGAATAAGAACTCAGAGCATCCTGCACAGTTAGTAACATCAGTAGTTTCATCAAATTGCAGGCTGAACATGCCAGTGGCATGTGGAGGGTCTCCGGCGCCCTGGGGCCAAGCCTACATTTGCGCCCCCCATGTCTCACGCCCACACACACGCAGGGCAGGAGGGGTCCCGGAGCCACACCCCAGCTGCCCTGGGGAGGGAGGTCTGTACCTGGGGGGGGGGGGGGGGGCGGCAAATGCAGGCTTGGCTCTGCCACCCCCCACTCCCTGCACTTACCCAGAGCACAGCACCACCTCTCCCACTGCAGCCCCACACCGGCGCTGGCCTGGATGGGGCAGCCTCACTCCCCCAGCCTGGGGAGGGAGGCTAGGCCGGCCCTTCACAACATGCGGGTGGGGAGGTGCTGAGGGGCGCTGCTCAGAGCCTCCTTCGCCCCTACTGCTCCAGCCCTGCAGTCCAGCACTGGCTCGGATGGGGGGGCGGCCTCACCCCCCAGCTTGGGGGTGTGCGCCGGATTGGCCCTTCATGACGGGCAGAGGGCAGGGGGCGCAGGAGGCTGAGGGACGGCTGTTCCCACTCCTGCGCCCCCCGCCACACATCATGAAGGGCCTGCCTGGCCCCTCCCCCCAGGCTGGGGAGTGAGGCCACCCCATCTGAGCCAGCACCGGGCTGTGGGGCTGGAACAGCGGGTAAGTGCGCTCTGGGCCAGCCCTTCACGACAGGCGGAGGGCGCAGGAGGCTCTGCGCCCCTCAGAGCATCCTGCACCCCCCACCTCCTGTACGTCATAAAGGGCCAGCCCGGCACCTTCTCAGTACACCGCTGGAACATGCTGAAAGCAGAATGTTCAATTTCATGCACAACTTGTTTTTTGATATCTTCAGACATCTCACATATTCTGCGTTTTACAGGATCATTCAACATGGAAAGAATATTAAGCTTTTTGACAGTATCATTGCCAAGCATAAGTGACAAAATATCTTTGCATGCTGGCAGAATAACTCCTCACCTATTGTATGTGGCATTTTGGTACGGGCAATTTGTAGTGACACAGCATAAGAGGCCTCCACAGCTGAGGACGTTTGCTGTCGGAAACTTCCATCTGCATCAAGCCTGGCTTTCTTTGTTGCTTCTTCTATGCATTTGAAAAAATCCACATTTTGATTTTTATGCTCAGGATGTCTAGTTTCAAGATGTCGCTGCAGTCTGCATGGTTTCATCGATTCAGTGAACAAAACTTTGCAGTAAATGACGCATTGCGGTTTTTCAATACCAGAGCCAACAATGCTGGTAAAACGTGTTTTATGTAAGACTCCAGATACTTTGGGCTTTTAGCTGTTTTAACGGTAGAAGTGGTCATTATTTTCAGGACAAAGTATGCGCCTGTGTCTCTGACTGTTAAATAATAAAGTACTTCTTGAAATCAAGCCTTCTGATGTTGTAATGTTGTTGTCTCAGTCCATGACTCCCAGGGCTGGCCATAGGAAAAATGGCGCCCTGGGCAAACTTCTTTTTGGAGCCGTTTCTTTGAAGGCAGAGCAGGGCTGGTGTGGGGGTCATTCACAGCACCACACCTAGCCGGGCTACTGGCTCAATCACAGCCTCACTGGTGGTGGTCTGGGCTGCAGAAACTGATACCGGTCACAAACTGTGGCGGTAACCAGCAGCTGGGGTCAGGGCTACCCGGGGATGGGTCTTCTAAGAACCCGCCTCCTGGCCAAGTTGGGGCTTCTGATCTGGATGGGGTCGGGGCTGCTGCTGACAGCCCCCCGCCTGGCTGGGGGTCAGGGTTCTCACAGCCCTGCCCGGCTGCGGGTCGGGGCTGCTGCTGGCAACCCCAGTGCCCAGAGAGGGGTCAGGACTGCAGACAGCCCTGTCACTGGGCTGGGGGTCAGGGATGCTGCTGATAACCATGCCACCCAGCCGGAGATCAGGGATGCTGGCCACCCTGCCTCCCAGCCAGGGCTCTCACAGCCTCGCTGCCCAGTCGCGGGTCGAGGCTGCTGAGAACCCACCACCCAGTTGGGGGTCTGGGCTGCTGCTGACAGCTCCGCTGCCCATTGGGGCTGGTGGCAGCCCCGCCGCCCAACCGGGGGTCCGGGCTGCTCACTCGCAACCCTGCTGCTCACAGTCCCGCCACCCGGCCAGCAGCTTGCGACCCCCACAACTGGGCGTCATGACCCCTTGAGGGGTTGTGACCCCCAGTTTGAGAACCATTGCACTAGAGAATGAAGCAACTAAAGACAGTCATGCTAAAATGCAGCTCATCCTTGCACGTCCACACACACACGCGCCACTACAGCAGCAGTAACGAACTCCATACTAGAGTGGTTGATGTTGTGGAACATTTTCTCTCCAAATTTGGCGCTAACTTTTTCATACAATCATTTTTCCTGGGTTTTGAGCCTTCTCTTTATTTGTTTTTCTGCAAAATTTTGAGGCTTCCCACATTTTTCTCAGATATGCTCTGTTTTCTGCCATCACAAGTAGCAAAGGGATCTGTCCCCCGTTTTGCACCCTCATCATGCTGAGCTACCCAGGCAGAGCAGTGAGGTGACCAAGGCAACAACAGCCCCATGGAGGGAAGTTAAAGGGATGTGATAGGGGTGACATCGCAGCCAGATCATTTTGTTGAGTGGAAGCAGGGCAGTGGTGAAAATATGCTTTCTTATTGCTTTGGGGCTGCTCTTACTTAGCAAGACAGGGACCTGTAAAGTCAGGATTCAGCCCTAGCTGACAGGAAGCACTAAAATCTCTACAACAGACACTGCACCATCCCACCACGATGCAGATAGAGACAAACATCTCAGAGTTGGTGCAGGCAACCAGAGTGCCTATGAGGGAGTAGGCAGTCATGCAGACACCTTCTCAACTGAAGCAACAAGCATGGGCCTCTCTTCAGCATGATGTATTGAAAACCGTAAAAATTAAAAGCCCTGGTCTACATTTACCTAGAGATTCGGCGGCAGTCGACGGGAGTTACGCAAATTACACAGAGTAGCTGGCGTAACTCATGTCGACTGCTCTGCTTCCCTTCTGCGTGCTGTCTACACTGCGCTGCACTACTTGAGGGGCTGGTTTACCAGCATCGACTGCCTGATCAATTGAGCGGATCTACTCTGACTGCTCAATCGATCCAGAAAGATCGATCTGGCGGCAGCGAATTTGCCTCCGTCAGCATAGACATGGCCCTAGTCATGCTTGCAGGGTAGAGGGCTCTGGGGAGAAACATGTGATTCTGATTCTACAAGAGTCATTTTGCAGTCAGCCAGCTAGATCAAGGCAGGGCCCAGGGAGAAGAAGGCAAATTGTGCATCTGTTTTAGGGAGCAGCCTGTTTTGTTTCTCTCTCTTTTGGGGTTCCTGTGTGTTTCTGAATTTCAAGACATAAAGCAGTGTTTGGTTGTGACCTTCCAGCAAAAGTTCTTACGTTTTTTTAATTTCTCTGTTTGTATGCTGTGAAACATAACAGTCAGGCTCTTCTATTAGGTCTTGCATGCAGAGGTTCTTCTTCCCACTGCAGCAGGGGTTCTGAAACTGGGGGTCGTGACCCCTCAGGGGGTCACAGTTATTATGAGGGGGTTGTGAGCTGTCAGCCGCTGAGCATGCCAGTAAGGATGGCATGGCATGGGGACGGGTCATCATTTTTGTGGCGGGGGTTGTCATGGCCTGTAACATTTTCAAAGGGGGTCCCAGCAAAAAATGTTTGAGAACCCGTGCTCTACAGCCATAGATCCAATGATTCCAAGGCCAGAAGGACCATTGTGATCACCTGTCTGACCTCCTGTGTATCACAGGTCACAGATCTTCCCCAAAATAATTCCTTTTGAACTAGAGCATGTCTTTCTAAAAATATCCAATCTGGATTTAAAAATTGCCAGTGATGGAGAATCCGCCTTGACCCCTTGGTACATTGTTCCAATGGTTAATTACCTTCACTGTTAAAAATGTATCCCTTATATCCAGTTTGAATTTGTCTAGCTCCAACTTCCAGCCATTGATTGTGTTATAATTTTATCGGATAGATTGAAAATCCTATTTGTTCTCTATATAGATAGACTGTGATGAAGACGCTTCTTAAACCTTCTCTGTTAAGATACATAGATTGAGCTCCTTGAGTCTATCACTATGAGACAGGTTTTCTAATCCTTTAATCATTCTCATGGCTCTTCTCTGAACCCGCTGCAATTTATCAACATCCTTCTGGCAGTGTGGGCACCAGAACTGGACACAGTATTCCAGCAGCAGCTGCACCAGTGCCATATACATATGTATAATAACTTATCTGCTCCTATTCAAGAGTTCCATTTATGTATCCAAGGATCGCATTAGACCTTTTGGCCACACCATCACATTGAGAGCTCATGTTCAGGTGATTATTCACCATGATCCCAAATCTTTTTTTACAGTCACTGCTTCCTGGGACACAGTCCCCCAGCGTGTAACTATGACCTGCATTCTTTGTTCCTAGAGGTATACATTTAGCCACAGTAAAATGCCTATTGTTTGCTTGCATCCATCGTACCAAATTATCCTTATTGCTCTGCTTCAGTGACCTGTCCTCTTCATTCTTTACCCCAACCAAATGTTTGTGTCATCTGCCAACTTTATCAATGATGACTTTATGTTTTCTTCCAGATACACAAAGAGGGGCCAGTTGAAGAAGCATGTGACTTTAAGCCAGAGTTTTGGGTAGCAGGAGCCAAGTTAGTGAGCTGAGGCGGAGGGACAGTGGTAACTGTTATGTTCTGCCAGCAGATAATCCATTCCTCTCCCACCAGGACTGCACAGAATATCCAAAGCATTACTGAATCTGATCACCTGCACACTAAGACTATGAGGGGAATACTGCCAATCCCAGCAAACTAGGTATCAAAGTAGGCTGTAAGCCGCTCTGACTGTGGCTAAATTGCATGTAAAACTTGCTATATGCCACCCTCAACATAGCCAATACCATGATGGCAGAACCTGACAAATTTCAGAGTTCAGATGCTAATGTGATCATCTGGAGGACCCATCTGATCAAATGACCCTATGACAGGGGACTCTACACACCACTGGACAGCACCACCTTCCTGGAAATTCTGAGGATTAGCTCTGCCCAGCTGACAGCCCTTCCAGGGGTCACACTCCATCACTATGTCTCTTCCTCTGTCTGTGGCTCCTTTCTTGTTCCAGGAACTGCAGCCTCCTCTTTGTTACTTGGCCATCCAGCCAGGTCGCTATGCAGTTTCCCCTTCCATGGGTGAGCCAAAGTTTCTTCTTTCCAGCAGTCTCAGGCAGACTTTTCATTCGCTACCCCAGAGACCACTCCCTGAGTGACTGGCAGGGGAACCCGGGCCCATCCTCTACTCTGGGTTCCAGCTCACAGACCCTCTAGTCAGCAGCCTAGAAACTTGCTGCCTTTCCCTGAATTTCTTCCATACCTTCTGGATCTCCCTACTCCCCTGGGTTTGCCAGCCCCCAACTCTCTCCTCCCAGGGACTAACCAGAGGCTGCCTGCCTCTGTTGCCCCAACCACACGTCCCTTCTCCCAGGGAGGGACTACAGACCACTTCCATGCAGTCCCCTTCTGTTTCCAGCTTCCAGGCTTTATAAACGCAGCCCAGCTCTTCCCCCAACAGGGCTTCATCAACCAGTTAGGACTTAACATGCCCTGGCTTTCCTCTAGGTGCAGCCTATAAGTTAACTGGCCTAATTTGTCTCTGTGTGGGGTGGACACCCTATCTCAGACCCTCGACCCTGACTCTATTTCCCACCAACCCCACATGATGTTTTCTTCTCCAGGCGGGTAAGGAGGAAAAACAAGCAACTTGCTACTCTGCAATATCAAAGGTGTCTCCTTTTTGATGTTTTCACATAGCTGCCAGGGAAAACCTTTGACATCTAATGTGGTCTTGTTGTGGAGGCCAATAAGCAGCCCTTATGCATACACCCCAGAGGAAAGCAGCATAGAACTGCTCCCTGTTGCTATTAACCCCTGTTTCTGGCTGGCTTAAAAAAGTAGAGCAATAACTATGTTCCCCTCCCTTTGAGAAAATGAGTCACAGGGACTTCTGACCACATAGAATTGGCTTAGCCATCCATGGAACCAATATCAGGAGTCTTTTGTGACAAATCACAACCAACCTAACATGAAATTTAAAAAAAAAAACAATGCCAAAAGTTCCACACAAAAATGTCAGTCTTTCCATTTTTAATAAAATTGCTTCTATTCTGTAAATATTTTGCAGAACAAAAATGAGCCCTTACAATTTCTGATGCAAAAATACTGCAAGTAATTCACCCTGCTCTATTCTGTACTATTATAAAAACACATTCTGACTGATTTTATATTTGTTGTTAAGATGTCAGTGTGCACGCAGAGAAAAAAAATGAGGAATTTAATCATTTAGGACACTGTATTTTATATTCAGTCCTCTTTGGGATTATCACAAACAATGAAGAGTTACCAGAAACACTATGAAGAGCAGTTCACTTTGGAAGCAATTCTTACAAAAAAGAACCTAACTAGCTGGGAAAGCAAGTAGGATAGGGAATAACCCTGTAATTCGGATCTTTTTATGTATTTATTTTTACTGTTTTCACAGCTCAGCAAAATCATTTAATTGATACCAGTCCTGGCCTTTCAGTCAGTCACCTCCCAGTGAGGGAAATCCAAGCTGATAGTGCTGCTCTGCTGTAATGGGATTCCTCTTCAAAGGAGTCACTTTGACTAGGCAAGAGTCTCATATTGAACTGACCTTGCCCATCACTCATCACTGTCAGCATTAGGAACTGTGTCAACATCTGGAGCAGCAGCAGAAGCAGCATCTTGTGGATGAAAAATTCTCATTGTTTGCTTTCTTTAAGATGTTAGTTCTACATTCACCATGCTGAGATTTATTCTTGGTCAGTATCACTTCCAGCTGATACATTTTGACTAAACAGCCAGAGGACAGTATGCATCTGCCATGACTTCTATGAAGTGCTCAGTATACGTTTTTCCAGAACCCAGCATACATACAAAGCTTCTCCGATCACTGCTAGTGGTTTACTCCCCATTCGTCTTTTATAAAGGCTTCTGCCACAACAAAAGAGGCATGGCTTTAATCGTTTGTTTCTCCTGTGCATCCTGGAGATGAATGTCTGGCTGTGCAGCTGGTGTCAATGGGAGGGCTTTGGTTTCCCCAACCATGGGATGCTGTCCTGGGAAGGAGGACTGCTGGAAAGAGATGGGGGTCACCTAACCAAGAAGTTAGTCATATGTACTCGCAATCTTAACTCCAGTTTAACTCAGTTTATTTTATGGCAATTAGATAATATTTATTGTCTGTACCACAATATAAATTGCAATATCACCAAGGACATTTTCAATGATAGGGAGCTGTCTGACTGTAAATAAAAGAAAATCTCTTTATAAAGAGTTCTTGCAAACACATACCAGCTAGACAATGACACAAAAGTTATGGCCTTCATGCTAATTTGATTCATATTCTATTTTTAGAGAGTGTATTATTCTCATAAAATACTCCAGTTACCATGATTTTATTCTTGTACACGCTGTATTGTAGAAAAAGGCTTAGGAAGGCTTTAAACTTGCTTCTAAGGAACTACTGATACAGAATGGGAAAGGAGGGAATGAAACATGTTGAAATATTAAAGCAAAATTACCAATAAGTGCCAGAGGTAATTGCCAAAAAAAAAAAATGTTGTTTGAAAGCTGGTTTTAAAGGCTACATTCACCACCCCACTATGAAACTAAATATTTTCCTTTCTAATGGATAAAGGAATATCTATATGAATATTATATTACTTGTATATTAGAGATGAAGTCAAGAGCAAAGTGGATAATGAAGTGTCAGAAGCCCTGCTGCTTGAATCATCTCACACAAGCCTGGACAAAGCACACGTGCCAAAGTTACTTAAATAACAGTTTGCTTGCCCATCAGCAAAGTTTGATATGTCAACATTTGCACAGTTTTGTTGTCTCCTTCAGGGCACAGAATATCCATTGACAGAAATGGAAGTTCAGCACATGAATATTCACTAGAAATCGTCAGTGTCACGGAACACAGTGTTGCCAACACTCATTTTTATAAGAAGTCTCACAATATTTGGTGTTATTCTTAAGCCCGCCCCCTTCCCCTGCCCCTTCAAATGATATGAATACTTGAGAATCTCCACATTCACTTTTTTAAAAAAATGGTAGCCCTTATTATTCAACAGAAAAACTTGAAGAAAAGTGTACCCTAATGGCTCAAAAACCAGAAGGAAAGAAAAAAAGACACAAAAAGTATTATTTTTTTAAAAAATATTGATTTTTAAGCCTGTTTCATTATTTTTAAATAATTGCAGTTGGCAATGGGTTGAGAATCTATAGCACCTCCAAGCTTTCGAGCAGGGACTTGAAATTTGACAGGGCATACACTGGTGCTAGGAATGTGCCTTTTGCTGGTCCCATGAAAATTCACTCAAATTTGGCCAATTCACTGAAAATCTCAATTCACACATATCTCAATTCACACAGCAGAGACTTCTTAGAGTTTGCCAACTAAATTCTCTGTCTGCACTGACCATGCTCCATCCCTTCACAGTCCCACATGTTGACTAGACTGTACATGTGCCCCACACAGAGCAACTGAGCATCCTGGGGGGTGCAAAGGCTAAGCAGGTCTTTTCCTGCAATTGCTCCTTGTGTCTGCCAGAAGGCCGTTGTAGCATTGGGGTACCAGAATTAAGAGCTCAGAGACTCTCTCTCCTATGGTCCCAGTGCTAGCACTGAGGCAGTGTGGTGGAAGAGTAAACAAGCAGCTTAATTTGAATGCAAAAGGCTGAGGAATTGGGAGCCGACTGGGGGAGAATAGGAGCAAAGAGGAACCAGGGTGGGGGTGAAGTTGGATAGGCACAGAGGGACATGGGGCAGAAGCCAGGCTTAGGGAGGTGCAAAGAAACAAAAGGGAGAGAAAAGGCAGGAGCTGGAGCTGGGGTGGCAGGACAGGGAAAGGAACAGGTGAGGATGGTGACAGTATAAAGCCACAGAAAGATCTTTAACCACTAGATCACATTCCTCTCTAGAATGGAATCCAAAAGTCCTGAATCTCTATATTCCTCTGCTGTGGTCAAATATCTGTGAACTCACTGGCAAAGTATATGGTCTCTTCCTTTTAGAGGACAACAGCCTAATATTGGTATCAGTTATTCCACTAGCTCAAGTGGTAGATGTTTGTGCTGCGGATCTAAAGGTCAAAACCCTATTGATGACCCATGTGGGGGGTCAAAATTCCACATGATGGAATTTGTATTTTCATGGATTTATTTTTAAATTAAGAAATTATTTCATGGAAACTACATTAAAAGAATGTTAAGGTTGCAAAGTCATACACTCAAAAATTGAGACATGCTAAACTTAAGGTGCAAACTTAATTAGCACCCTTGTGTGTATGCCTGTAACAGGGTCAGCACCTCTCACCAGCACCCCCTTTTGGTTGGGTGTGAGCCTGTTTTTTTTCAACAGTCTTCAGTAACTCAGTCCTCTGGCTGAATCACACACGTGGTCTGTATGCAGAACAAACAAACAAACCCCTTCTAGGGTATACAGTCTCTACCTTCTCATGGCCCTGGTATGGGGCCATACCACCAAGGCTTCCTCCCTGGAGACACTGCCTTCCTGCAACAGTCCAACAGGGCCCATCACAGTACCCTCCATTGGTGTGTCCTTTTTGGCAGCCCTCCCTGGGATCAGTCTTTAACCAGACCAGCAGGGCCCATCGTGGTATCCTCACTTTGTCTGACTAGATTCTGGGTTCAGTCCTTGCTTGATCCCCGCAGCCAGCCAGGAGCTCCTTCTTACTTCCCCCAGTCTTTGGCAGCCCTTTTTGGGCTCAGAGTCTTCTGAACTCAGCTATGCGTGGTCCTGCTGCTCTTCCAGTCAGTTAGGAACCCCGTTTTCCCTCTCCTAGCTCCAGGCAGCAACTGAGTGCTTTGCCTCTGATCTGCTGTCCTTTTTTATATGGCCCTTCTGGCCCTGATTGGTTATTGCAGCAGCCTCTCTGATTGGCTGCTTCCTCTGCAGCCACACTAGGACACCTGGAGGACATCTCATCAGCTTCTCTTTGGGACAGAGTGTGGCCTACAGTAGGAGGCCTTTGAACCTAGTCTACCTTGTCACAATGCCAAACAGAGAAGTGGATTCCATCTAAAGCTAGTGGGGAACTTTTTGACAAACACACATTTCATTGAAGCTAAAAACATTTTAGTTACGGGATGGAATAGCCAATATCCAATATTTAGGACAATCACCTGAGCAGTGGGACACTCAGTTCAAGTCTCCCTGCTCTGCCTACCTGATTGAGACCAGGGATTTTAACATAGGTCTCCCACATCCCACCTGAATGCTCTAACCACTGGGTTGTTGGGTGTCCTGGGATTTATGTCTTATTTCATGAAAAAATTTGAAAGCTCTTGATTTCTTTCAGCCTTGAATGATGTGCATAAAATAAGGACTATGGCCACATTAAATGAAAAGAAAAAAATATTGAATACCTACTGTGACATTCCCCTCTGCAATCTGGACTGGTGTATAGCTGTGTCACCCAATCCCTCACTCCTGAGGCCCATCTTGCACTTGCTATACTGTATGAACCCCCACTCCTAGGTCAGCCCATGCACAGCCTCCGGCAAGCAAGTGAATCTTAACTTAGTGAGTGAGTGCTTCTGGCCAGCCACTCATGGGATTATGCAATAGAATGACCCCTGAAAACACCCCCAGTCTCAGATGCAACCCTAGGAACTTCCGTCTTGCAATGTTCAGTACTGCCCACTGAACCTTGCAAGCTCATATGAGTTTGTGAATTTGCCAAAGAAATTGATATGCACCAGCTTTGTCACTTTAAACAAAGTCTCTACACACACCCAAACCACATGCACTGCTTTAGATAAAACAAACAAATAACTTAATTAAGTACAGAAAGATTTTGTGATCATAAACCAGAGGAATATAAATCAGATTTGATCAGGATGAAATAAAAGCAAATCGCATTCTAAACTAAGCTTAACACTTTCAGTAGCCTTACAAAGTTAGATAACGCTAGCCACAGGCTGGCTGATCTTCTTCAGCCAGGCCCTCCCCCTGTGGATAATCCTTCAGTTGCTTGATATTGTTCTGTAGGTGGAAGTGGAAGAGAGAGAGAGCACAAAATGTCTCCACTTTTAACATGTTCCTTCACCGCCCCCTTGGGTCAGGTGACAAAAGTATCCATGCATGGTTTTCTCCATGTCCCGAATCACATGAGCATCCCCTTACTGATGCTTAGGCTAGTCCATTGTTCCTGGAAGAGCTGGGTTGTTTTATGCATCCCTTAGTGAGGCATGAAGTACCTCTCTGATTTTGGAGGGTTTTACTTAGATCTGCCTCAAGCCATGTGAGACACATATTTTGGAATATTTCATAGCAGAGCTTCATAACTATACATATGACATTGCCACAAACATACTACTATAATAATAATGTTCAGTATGCCACGAACATTCCAAAAACCCCTTACTTGACATACTTTGCATTAAACAATACACAGTTACACTATAACGGTGAACATGAATGATACACAACCACACCTTAGAAGTGTATATGGGGTGCAGTGTGTCATACCTACCCATTCACTCAATGAGGCAAAGATCCTGTAGGAAAAAATAGCATGTGATCGTGTAATAAAAGATTATCATAATGCTTCAGCACAAAAGGGCCAATTTAAGGTTGCAAAGGCAGTTGATTCTGGCATTTCTAACTTTTGAATGCTTCACTTTGCAACTTTAATGTTCTTTTATGTTCTTTTAATGTAGTCTCTTTGGATATAATTATATATAATTGACCCCAGGCGTATTCACCAAAAGCCAAACAAACAGGGGAAAAGCCAAGAGAGCGGTGGGTATTCTTTTATATAGAAATCCCATGTAAGGGATTGTGTTGGTTTGATTACAATGTAATAATGTCTACTTTTCCTTCATTAGCAGATAAAAGGGGGAGAAACCAAAAAAATAAACCAATGCATGCCTCTGTAGTCATTATCTAGTGAAATAAGGCCTGATCCTGTAACAGTGACTCATATGAGTAGACCTTACTCATGCAAGTTGCTTTCAGTGGGACTGTTCATGTAAGTCAGAGTGACAGAATTTCCTCTCCCATTCCAGTTCTGCTCCCACCCATTCTCCCCTTCCACACCTCCAAAGTACTACTATGGATTTACTCCAGTCTATCAAACCCTGAATAACCATGTTAATTTATGTCAACTTGTTACACTTTTTCTCACTGTTTCACCAGCAAAACCTCACACTAATGCACAGTACCTGTGTGACTCTTCTAGTGGCTACAACGGAGATCAATCAGCAAGAAAATGTGTAATGAAAAAACATACTCACACAAACTTTGTAGATCAGGATATGTTATTATTCCTTAGTAGCTAAGTACAAGAGCCCATGTCTGTGAGTCTGTAAAACATATTTTATATGTAAGATTAAAAACCCCATTTTTAGACTATTCTCATATTAGCAAATTAATTATATTGATAAAAAGTTAATAAAAAAAAATTAATGCAGTGACCAAAACATGTCCTCTTTCTAATAAAAAAGAGAAAACTACAGCTGGCAATTTAGAGGCAATTAAGTCGGTGTTTTACAGAACTCCAAATCACTGCCAAAATAAATATTCAGATAAAAGAAGCCAGCTTCCACTCCCTGCTTCCTTAATTGTGTTCTCTTTATTTGCTTATTACAACTAATTTTGAAAAATAGATTACAAAAAAAAAAAAAGTGTCTGTTGTATATTTGCACTTGATCAGTATTTTTTAGGTGTCTCCCAATTGCCAAATAAAAGAATCCAGCATTCTTCTTCCATAAGCAATCTATGAAAGATAAAAGTCACCGTATGCACATGAGAAAAAGGTGGCAAATTCCACAATACATGGGAGTACCAGGCTCTCAGGCTGCCTTCCAAATGCCTGATATTTACGAAGTTCTATCAACCAATTAACAAGATGTGTGACAATTCATCCATGGTTACCAGTGTCCTTTTATTTTCACTTGTTGTATACAAACCTATGCCATGTGAAGACATCACTTTATGGCTGGAGAGTAAATCATCCTCCCCCATCTAAAGGGATATAAACCACATTGGGCCACATTGAATCCTGACCAGCTCCAGATGCACAAAAGTGGGGAAGCAAAATGAGAAGAAGAGGCACAAGCAGTATCTCGCACCCATGCTGCATGTAAGGTTGCAGTCCTGGTGCTCTCTTGGGGTACGTCTACACTGCACCTGGGAGCCTGCCTCCAACCTGGACAGACAGACAGACTGACCTATCTCTGCTCGAGCTAGCATGCTAAGAATAGCAGTGTGAACGTTGCGGCATGGGTAGCAGCTCAGGTTAGCCACCCAAGCTTGGACCCAGGGGATCAGACCAGCTTGGACTTGGACAACTACCCCAAACCACTGCCTATGCTGAACATCCACACAGCTATTTTCAGTGTGCTGGGTCAAGCAGGGATAACATGAGTCTGCTACCCAGGCTGGGAGGCATGCTCCCACCTGCAGTGTAGACATACCCTTGATCATAAGGGCTGTGACTCTAGAGCCCACAGCAGTACTAGGCTTCCAGAAGGTGGCTGGAGAGGCCATGTCCACCTCCACAGTCACCACGAGAGCTGGGGCCCTCTGTAAAGCTAGTGAACACAGCACCTTATGAAAAGCTGGTACAGGAACTACACTGCCAGAGCACTAATTGGTACTGCGCCTCCTGAACTTTTGGCACACCCTCCCCTACTTTATCTAGGGTTTATAGGATTCCCACCACTGAGCGTCTCCCACTGGAGATGCAGCCACTGTATCTGTACTCCAGAGATTGCAATATGCAATAACGTTGCAGAGGCCCCCCACAGACTATATATATATAAACTTGCTAACACGCCTGTCTTCCCCTTCTCAGGCTACAGAAGTCAATTGCTTGATTACTTTATAGCAGGGTGGATTCATTTAAATCAAAGCTATTTAAATCACCAATTTTAATCATGATTTAAATCAGCAAGTGGGAAACCTTGATTTAAATAAATCATTTTTAATTGTGTTTTGCATTTGTACTCTTTAGTTGTTCTCCAAAAGACAGGTTGATTCTTATTAGTCAGTAACCATTAAAACGTGTTTATTTGCTAAATTTGGGGCTTCTTTTTGCTAATTGTAAGGATACACTATATCTATACGCTTATTTAAGCAATTATATAGCTTAACTTACATTTATTCAATGTCTTTATTTTTACATTTTTTATTATGGTAGAAAATGGTAGAAGATGCATTTCTTATTTACTAAATAATTAATTTTTCCTTGCAATTATTTTGTTTTTTAAGCTCTATTTAGATGGAAATTCAAATTCAATTAAAAATGAATAAAAACAGCATTTAGGGTTTTTTTTTTAATTTTTATTATTATTAAATAAGATTACCTTAGACGTGCTAGATATATAAGAAATGAAAATGTATCAAAACATGTTTCACATTTAAAAGTGATTTATTAAACAAAGGAAGTCTATCTGTAATTAGTGAATTGAACAGATTGTTTCTGGTCACCATGACCTTTGAGATTTTGGAACTAGTATATCTCACCCTCTCACACCTAGTTTTTCTTCATGGATTGGAAGATGAAAAATTCCAGGTGTCTTTTTAATTTTGAATCAACTAGTCATTGAACTGAACTAGTTGAATAAACTGAAATGAAGAAAATATTCTCTCTGCACCTATAGAAAAGGCTACAGCTGTCAAAAGCTACAGCTGGTTTAGCCTCTCAACAGACTCTGGTTCTAGGTGTTCAGCCAGTGACTTCCACCAGTTCAGTGCTTTTGCTTTCTTTAAAGTTTGGCAGCAAAAATATACTGCTTCATATATTTTTGTATTTCATTTAAATGATTTTCATAGATTTTAATAAGTTTATGCCTAAACATAGGCTGTCAGTTTCAAATGTAATTTTAAATAGATTTTTAAAAAATGAACCTGCATTTAAATTTAAATAAAAGACTCATTTTTGTTTTTAAATCATTGATTTTTATCCACCCTGCTTTAGTTTGTGTATGAAGAAAGAGCTTGGCATTTAATCCAGAATGCAGTGGTCTGTGGCCATTCTTACCTTTTTCAGGAGTGAGTTCCATTGTCTCTAGAGTCTAATCTCTAGACTGAACTCCCATCAAAGTTCTGTCTCCTATGCTCCCAAGTCTCCTATGCTCCCTTTTAGTTAACTGTCCTTTTGTCCTGGTCACATGGAAAGTAGCTGTCATGCTTACAGAGGGAGAGGTGCTCTCTGAGGTAGTTAGAGCCATTCCCGTGGTGGGCTGCGAATATCAGCACGAAGGCTCCGTATTCAGAGAGTAACCATTGCAGAAAGTAAAGTGCAAGGGTGAGGAGACCATGGCAACATGTGCTGCTAAGCAGATGGGCTTCTGTGCTCTATGCTAGATAAAGCTTTTTCAGGGTGCGTATCTTCATTCCTAAATGTGAGTTGAAATATTCAAGCCTGAAGGTAATAACTGCATACGTCACAGTGACCAGGTCTGAGCTCAGCAGGAAAGGGTGCAGTGTCCTAGCCAGTCGCAGATAGGAGCATGAATTCCTTTCTACTGAGGCATTTAATTGCAGCATTGAAATCCTTTTGGAATATTTAATGCTACTGAACAACCAGGGGGGCAGATGCCCTTGGGGAATGTTATAGAGAAGGTAATGTCTTCAGAGTACTTCTTTCTTCTGCCATCATCACTTTCGTTCCACTTGGACCCAGCTCCAGCCAGTTGTCCTTCTGTCTGCTGCTGACCTCGGCTAGGCACTGAGAAAACTGGAAAATAGTGCCGTTGGTGTTTGATGTAAAGGAGATGTAGAGCTGGATGTCATACACATAGTGATAGGTTTTCTCAGCAGCTCCCCTAGTGGTGGGAATGGCCCTAACTATCTGAGAGATCACCTCTTCCTCTGCCAGCATGACCTGACATGACAGCTACTTACGATGCTGAATAAGGTGGGGGAAGAGGATGAAGTCTTGTGGGACTCCACAGATGAAGACTCTGAAAGGGCATGAACAGTTGCCCTTCCGGATTTGGTCTGAGGGGAAGGATTCAAGCCATTTTGGGGCAGATCTGTGCCTTCAAGGCACATTTGAGTCCATTAACACCAACATTAACTTCCAGTTAACAATTAAACCTAAAGCTATTTTATGCTAATTTAGTTTTAAAAGAATTTCTCACTTGACATGCACATTATGTGTCAGTTGACCAAACACAATTCCTTATTCCATAGCCCGTGTACCATTTACTGGTCTTTAATAGTTACTTATATTAATCTGTTTAACTATATATTATGTGTAAATGTCAATACTATGCAATGTATAATGGTAACTTTTTGATATGCAATCAAATCAACATATTAAAAAAAACATTAATGGATAGTAACGTGAAAGATATACATGGAGTATTTTACAAAAAGCAAATATTTTGGTGGAATTTTACAAGAAATGTTATCTGATTCTGTGATTTCCGATACTAAATAAGAGGGGAAATAACTTAAGGCAACAGGAAACAGCACTAACAATTCGCAAAATAAAATCTCATTTACTTAGCATTGGCCTGCATTGGATTATTTTCGTAATATAAAGATCAAAATGACCTTTTCCAGAGTAATTAACAGAGAAAAGGAAGCAATCAAAGGAGCAGGAAAAAAAAGTGAAGTGGACAGATGTGTGTGAAACTGAACAGTTGTTCCACATTGACATTTTCAGAATGTTATAGAAAAATGTCATCCTGTTGCTGGCTTTATCTGTTATTGTGTCTTCCTGAGGGCAAAGGGTGGGGGGCGTACAGTGTCTGCAGGGAAAAGGGAAACATTATTTTCCGGAGAGATTCACAATGCTCTCTATTTCAGTTTCTAGGCAATTCCCAGGCAGTTCCTGCAATTTCCATCATTTCTTTTTTACCTAAATATGAATTTGTTTTAAGCATCTCCATCTACATAGTTGATTTAGCTTTTACTGAGGCCAGTTAAATGATATTCCCTTGTGAGCACAAAAGCTGCTTGTTGACAACCCCTTAAAATAAATGCTTTGTTCTGTTCTTGAGAGAAAGGAAATTATCTGGGATGATATTGCTCTAATTTTTGCAGGAAAAATGGCCACTAGTTTGATGTACATTTATTCATTGCATACATGCAAAGGAACATTCTTATTAGTGTTAAATGAGAGGTTAGAGGCAGTTTTCTGTGCTACCATGAGACTCCAGGGTCTAGCTGTGGTTGTGTGCACATGCCAAGAGGATTGTGCATGTCTTCAAAATTAAAACCTGAACCACTTATTCTTCATAGTTATCATTTCAGTGATTCAGAGGCTGTTTGTGTTTAGGCTACTTACCTATTATTACTCCTAAGTAATTGGTCATAGTAGGCTTTGAAGCTAAAAACTCATTAACACAAAGAAAAGCAAATTTAATTATACTTCTGTTTGTGTTATTGTTCCTGGTTACCTCCCCAAAAACTTTTAGGTCAACATTTTCAAATCTGGGTGCCTGAAGTTAGACTCTTAAATCTATATATAGGCACGTAACTAGAAGTGGCCTGCGTATCAGAAGTGCTAAGCACCCATAAATCCCACTAAAGTTAGTTGGAATTAGAGGTGCTAAATGTTTCAGGGGTAAAATATAGTGCCACTGAAGTTGGAAGCATCTCAAATAGTACTTAGGAAAATGCACCTGATATTGTTCAACAATAGGATACTAAGCCATTAAATTTGTGCAACAGTATTGATACAGTACCTGATAGCTGACCCATGGGTGACAACACATCGCAAGGACTTGCAACAGTGCTCAAATGTAACTATTAAATTATCATCCCATGAAACTGAGGACTTTAAAGAGTTATGCTTCTCTAACGTTTTGATTTGTTGTGTTTTAAAGTGATTAGAACTTAATTTTGAGACTGAATTTACAGTTTAATTACTCCTCTCTCACGTCCCAATTTGAAAACAGGATCTGGGAGGTAATGATACATGGAGCAGGACAAAATAGATACAGCTGCTGCACCCAACCAGTGAGAAGCTTCCAGCTGCCAAAAAAGTGAACCTGTTATAATGAAGAGAATTCTCTGTGCTCCAGGAATTCAGCAGACCAGTGCACTGCACTTCCTAGTCCCCTCTGCAGGAGGAAACAAACTGGCCAGCACTATTTCCAAGGGAGTGAAAGCAGCAACAGCATGCATACAGCAAAAACAACGAGAGTTCTGTGGCACTTTAAAGACTAACAAATTTAATATTTGCAGACATAAGCTTGCAGTTACTGCTGACAGGCTTTCAGTCTCATATAAAGAAAAGATATACCCACACCACCACTATACTCCAGGAAGTGCGCACACATGCCCTCGTGTGTGTGTGTGTGTGTGCATGCACGCACATGTGGATAGCATTACCACCCACAAGCATTCAAAAACCATGAGTCAAGCCCCCAGAATCAGGACATTTTAAAAACTAAACATTTGGGTACTTTTGTGTTTTAGTTTCTGAGCCTTTAGGGTGCATTTGAATCATGTTCTTAAGCTTTTCTTTGCAACCATGAGGACTAGAAACTTAATTTTTATACGTGAATGACAGCTGTGATTCTCACATACTTACATGATTCCAAAAACTGGGACTTTAAGACAGCCAACAAATACTGCAAGACCCATGAGAAAATCATGACAGGCGGCAACACCAATGGAAGGGAGAGGGGGAGAACACCACTTTCGGCTGCCTGGCTTCAGCTGCAGAAGTTTGGGGCAGGAAGTATGTGTGTGTCTATTGTTGCATTACATATATAGCAGAGGAGGCAACAGAAAATTCTACCCTGTGCAGACAGATCATCTCTTTTGGTCTACCAGTAGTTTTGGAGTAAAAATGGGAGATCCTTTCATACCTGGAACCTCCCATAAATCAACATTCGGAACTGTAACAAAACCACCAGACTGAACCAAGGTTGACTTTGCCAATTTAAGTGACATTTGTATGATGTGATATTGGTTCTGAACACTCAGGAATGGGCACAAGTATGCAAACCATTCAAAATAATAAACACTGAGCGAAACCTAAATCTACTTTACAGCAAGTGTCAGCCAAAAGTAGAAAAAACAAATTTTTAAAGGGCTTCATGACAAAAAAGGGGAGATGGATAGCAGTATTTTTTTCATGTCAAGCTGAGCCTGGTGAGAAATGAATTACTACATCTCATAGCAAATGTAATGGATTTGCACTCAGAGCCAGATCCTCCCCACTTACATCAGTGAGACTCAGGAGTAACTCTACTAAAGTCCATAGAGTTCCAGTGCTCTGAGGAGAATCAGTTCCAGAGCCTGAAATGGTCCAGCTCAAAGTTCTGTAATTGTTTATCTAATGCTCATAAATTATTTGGGATTTGTTTCTCCAATGGGCCAGAGACAGGCCAACCTAAAAATAAGTTCTGTGAACAAAGACACATAATTACACAGAGACCTCAGGAACTTGACAACTTCTAGGTTGTGTTCCAAAGAGGTTTTTTTCCTCCTACATAAAAAAGTAATAAAATATTTTCCAAGGCTGTTTATTAGAACTATGCACATATTCTTACACATATATGTCCTGCTGTCCTACATTACCAGGACTGCCTCCACCACTCTCTTACTGCCTAGACTGTTCACATGAGTGTCTGTCAGCTGCACAATAATGGAAGCAGAGGAGCAAGTAAAAGGCTGCACCAAGGCAGTGAGAATTGAAAACTAAACAGTGATCATTTAAAATTGGGTTTTAAGTGCCATGTTTAGAATAATAACAGAATGCTTCATTTTCAAACAAATCCTAAATGAAGAATGCATTACTCATGGTCCAAGATTTCATCTCCTTCCTCCACCCCGTAACTTATGCAAATATATTTCGTTTTAATTTCCTACAGAGTTGATAAAAACTGAAAAGTAATAGAAAAAAAACTTATTTTCTGTCCATGCAGGAATCAACTTAAACCATATATTGTTTTAAGTATATTGTTTTGTTAACACTTTCTAAAACAGAAAAAAAGGCCTCAATTTTATTCTGTTATGGAAGAATATAACGTAGCCATCCCATAAAATGACTATTTTCATGTAGCACTGGGAATCAGTAGCTCAGAATGCCTGCGGTTACATCCTTTATGTTACAGTAGAGAAACTATTTTTTTATTTGCTAGAATTGCTATTCTGAATCTTTCAATCATAAGCAATTAGAAAAGTTTCTAGACTGTAATGCCACTGGTTACAAGATCACTCCTTGAGCCACTTACCCTGTAAAAATCCCTCTATCTGCCATTCACCCCCCATGATTATTATTACATTCCAAACGGCGCTAGGCACATCATACATGCGTAAGAAATGTCCATGCCCCAAATGTACAGCCTTAAACTAGACAAAACACACAGATTTGGAAGAAGGGATAAGAATTTGTGCTGAATTATACATTTTTCCTATTTTGACTTTTATTATTATTACCAATGACTTAGCCTTATCTTCTTAATCTTTGCCTCAAAAGTTCAGTTTACTATAAACATTTAACTTATTTAAAAACACACTGCCATTTAAAAAATAAAATCTATGTAAACTCATATACATGGTGTAATCCCTGGCTCCACTGAAATCAATGGGAATTTTATTGTTGACTGCAATGGGGGCAGGATTTTGCCATGTATATGTCACACACACATTCATATATTACATATACAGTTTGGATCCAGAAAATGGAAAATGAATACCAACTGGCAACTACCCCCCTTCCATGACCTGTAAACCCCGCTACAAACATCCTCCTCTTATTCCACAGTGACACAAAATCCAGTTTGACTCCCAATCTGTTACAAAGACTTTCTGCCATGTCATTCTATATGAGGGCACCCTATTATTTTAGTTTATACAATACCACCTTTGAAAGGGCTATTTTGGACAAAGTAATTTCTGAGAGCTGCTGGAACAACAATATGCCTGAGCACAATTAGCTAATGGACATTTGTTCTAAAGAGGAGATCTTTCTAATTTGGCATTTCATTGACTGTGAGCATTCTCTCCCTCAGTATGCTGCTCAAGAGTTCCAGGACACACTTCTGTAAAAGCTTAGCAGATTCTGTCCATCCCATGTGGACCAGTTAATTTTTTGTTAAATCAAACAGTGTTTTTCCAACTTGCCTCTGGACTCTGTTATTGCTTAGAACAACAAAAAGCCATTGCCCTTCAGACTGCTTTTCCTGATACTGCAGGTGAGGAGAAGCACCTACTTTTGTATGTAAATGAAGCCTCTAGAAAGAATAGCGCACAAACAAAACATGCCCTTGTAGGAGCAAAATGTTTAAATCAAAGGAATTTTACAGATGTAAAATAAACAGAATTAATGAACAAAGAGGGTAAAGACCTCCATGTTTATGAATAAATTAAAGTGCTAAAGCCTTCTGACACACAGAGATAAGGGGAGAATTCCCACACAATATGCCAAGATATGTGGAGCAACTATGATTTTAGCCAAATTGCAAAGGAACAATAACCTCTTGGATGTATCCAAAGAAACAAACCAAACCAAAAGATCAATATTTATGGCATTGCAAGGTAACTTGTGCAGCTTTATTACTATACAGTACTGATGTTAATGGGCATTTGTAGCTAATAGGATAATATAATGGCGCAATTAACTATTTTATTAACTCAGCTTATTTACTGAAGAGTGAGAGCTCTATGTCAGATACATCTGTAAAACATACGCAGGCTTTTTGTTTTGTGTTTGTATTTTTGTATTATAGTATCATAGTAGCAATACACCCATAAATCTTCAAGTAATATTTCCATTCTAAAGCCTCTTGTGGCTGAAAATTCTCATGTCTGCTCTCAGTTCAAAAGTGATTATTTTTAAAGTAAAAATCAAACAAAAATAATGTTAGAGTTACCTGAATGTGAAAATATAAAGTGCTTAGTTTAATTGCCTTTGTGTGCTGAGACTACTGAAAACAAGTTATGGAGCAGCAGCTATGTTATCTATGGCCTGGTCTACACTACACGTTAAGTCTACCTAGCTTGTGGATGTATCTACATTTAATTTTTACTCCCACTGATGTAAATGTCCCGTTGTGCCGACTTAATAACACCACCTTCCCAAGCAGCATAGGATCAGGGTCAATGTAGTTAGGTCGATGCAGTAACAGTGTACACACTGTGTTACTTACATTGTCTGTTACTGGCCTCCAAGAGCTATCCCATAATGCCCTACACTGACTGTTCTGGTCACAGTTGTGAACTCCGCTGCCCAGGGGTCAGGTGGACAGGAAGCCACTCCTCCTCTTTAAAGACCTGCAAATTTTTTAAATTCCTTTCCTTGGTTGGCCAGCGTGGCAAGCACACCTAGCAGCTTTCCATTGTTGAATGTAACTGCCCCGCTGACCATGCCAGCTATAGGCTGCAAACGCACTCCTGCCTGGAGCAGACAGGAGGTATTGGGTCTCCTGGGCCTGGGGGGAGAAGAGACTGTGCAGGCACTGCCTCTGATCCCATCGTAGAACCTGGACTCTACGAGCAGATTATTCAGGAAATGCAGGAGAAGGTCTACAACAGGGACCAGCAGCAGTGCTGCGTGAAAGCCAAGGAACTGTGACAGGCATACCAGAAGGTCAGGAAGGGCAACAATTGATCTGGTGCAAGCCACAAACAGCTGCAAGCCATGCTCAGCAGAGACCCCCTCCACTGCCCAAAAGAGCACCGTGTATTCTTCTGAGGAGCCTTAGTCACTGACCCCTCATGTGAACAGTGAACAGTGATGGCCCCAGGGAGGAGGAGGAGGTGGATGTGGAAGTGGAGGAGTAGAGGGGACAAGCAACTGGGACATCCAGCTGCGCAGCAAGCCAGGACATCTTTTGTACTCCACCACAGTCCTGCCAGTCCTGCCAGCTGAGCACGGGCGAGCCTGATGCAGGGGAAGGAAGTATGCAGTTTGCTCTGAAATTACAGGGATGGAACCCCTCAAAGTAGCAGGACACATCTGTTGACTTACTCTTATTTTTTTACTTGTGCTAGAGGAGATAGTAAAACCACCAAATCACTGCAAGAATCAGACCAAGCTGCAAAAGAGCAAGGCCAGGTAAAGCACACTACAGCAACACACACCACTCAGGCTCTCTATTCAAATGGTCTTTCAAAGCCTCCCCGAGACATATAGCTTCAGGTTGAGCTCTTATGATAGGCCTTGTATCTGGCTGTTCAAATTCAGCAGACAGCTGCTCCACCTTCACCCTCCACCATGCAGACATTTTTCCCCCTTTGCTTCACAGATATTATGCAGACACATCAGGCAGCTATAACCATTGGGATTTTTTTTTCAACTGAGATCCAATCTCATAAGTAAACAATGCCAGCACTCCTCCCAACGGCCAAAGGCATATTCAACGGTCATTCTGCACCTTCTGATTCTGTAATTGAAGTACTCCTTGGTGCTGTTGAGGTGGCTGGTGTATGGCTTCATGAGGCAGGGGAGCAAGATGGAGGCTGGGTCTTCCAAGATCACTATTGACATGTCCGCATTCCCAATGGTAATCCGCAAGTTGAGAAAGAAAGTCCCTGCTTGTAACTTTATGAACAGGCAAGTGTGCTTAAAGATGCACGTGTCATGCACCTTCCATGACCAGCTTACACTGATATCAGAAAAGTGTCCCCAGCCAATCCACCATCGCTTGCATTATGACTGAAAAGCAGCCCTTTCTGTTGATGTACTCCATGGCAAGGTGATCTTGTGCCAAAATAGGGATATGCGTGCCATCTATCGCCCCACCACAGTTCGAGAACCCCACGGCTGCAAAAACATCCACTATGTCCTGCACATTGCCCAGAATCACAGTCCTTTGTAGCAGAAGGCAATTAATGGCCCTGCACATTTGCACCACAACAGCCTCAACGGTGGATGTCCTGACTCCAAATTTATACCTGACTGACCGGTAGCAATCTGGTGTTGCAAGTTTCCACAGCGCAATCGCCACTCTCTTCTGAGCTTTGGTGAACTCTTCTCATTTTGGTGTCCCTGCGCCTTAGGGCTGGGGCCAGTTCAGCACACAGATCCAGGAACGTGGCCTTGCTCATTTGAAAGTTCTACAATCGCTGCTTGTCATCCCAAACCTTCATGACAATGCAATCCCACCAGTCAGTGCTTGTTTCTTGGGCCCAAAACTGGCGCTCCACTGTGTGCAGCCGCTCTGTGAACACCACCAACAACATGGAATTGTTTCTTTCTATGTCCCACAGCAAACTAGTCTCCAGTGAATCATCATGTTTCCTGCGGCTCCTTTTACCGCTCTGCAAATACTGCAGGATCATGCAATGCTTGCAACATTCATGACAACAGTGCAGAGCTGTGCAGGCTCCATACTTTTGTCAGAAATGGCAGCTAGTAAGGACAGATGCATGGATTTGTTGGGATTTTTTAAAAGAAGTCACAAAATGTGTGATGCAGATGAAATTATGGGATGGAAAACAATGTACTATGTGAAGTTGACCCCATGCCCCCAGTCTGCCCTGTGCAACACATTTTGGCCCCATCAGGCATTGCAAAAACTTCCCAAAACATCCTGCGCTGGATGGTGGTGAGTTGCACAGTGGGATACCTACCCATGGTGCACTGCTCTCTGCACCAATACAAGTGCTCCTGGTGAGGGTGCAAACACCGCCAACACAAGGAGTGTAGTGTGCACACGCGCAAGCAATGTAATAAGTGTGGCAGCTCTATGCAGACGTAACTTAGGTCGACATGATTTTGTAGTGTAGACATGACCTATGTTCAACAGATTATTTTGTTTGAGGGACGACAAGAAAGCTCACCTCATAGAATGATAGTTTATAAATCATTATCGCTTGTGAGGTCAGCTCTAGCTCTAATTGTCTGTAAGAGAACAAGCTATAATTTATTCAAAGGAGGACTTTGTGGGTTTAAATATTTTACTGTAAAAGGTTCTACAGTCCACACGTTTTCAACTGTTCCTCTAAACTAGGTCATGATGAATAAAATGTTACACTGGGAGGGAAACAAAGCTGACAATTCCAAATGACCTCGAGCTAACCATGTTTAAAGGCCAGAAGACAACGTACCTTAGGTCATGTTTTGCATTCTAATGTGGCGCCAACTAAGCACATTAACATCTGCAAATCACACCACTGATGCCTGTACCCATACATTAACTACTGTTAGAACTTGTTAGACTCCATTAACAGCTGCTATCAGAAATAAACTGATTTGTCAACAATGGTTGAAATGTATGTCTGAGCAGCTGAGTTAGATGGAATGGTTTCTGGTGGGAGAGTTACTCTGCAAAAGAATAATCTTTTTGTCAAACCAACTCCCCACCTACCCCCTTATATTTCCCGATCTCTTCTGAGGCTATTCCTATAAACAATAATAAATAAAGCACTTGGCACTAATTTCTTTATCCAATTTGCTGCTGCTTATTTTTTCTTTTTTAAATGGATTTATTCATGTTCATTTTTTAAATCCAGAGATGGCGATGGTAGAAATAGATATTCTGGAAACAAACACAAACATGACAAAAAGGAAGTTCCTTTTGTAAAGAGACAGAGAATGTGGTAGTGCTTGCGGTAGTAAACAGAACTTGATATTAATTGGCAGAAGCCTGACACTAAACAAAAATAAAAGTGTTCGCCAAGAAATACCTAATTTGCTATGCAGAGTGCCAGATATGTGAGAATCTCAGACCTTTACAGTTATTCATCCATGAAGTCTCCTCTACTGCATTTCCTGTTTGCACAGTTATGGAAACCTCCCTTAGAACACGTATATTCAAATGTCCCAGATTTTGAATCAAACATATTTCAGGATTAGGAGCTAACTTTAAAAAAAAGAAGAGGAAAGAAAGGAAAAAAGATCAATTTCTAAACTGAAAAATTTGGATATGAACAAAAAACAAAATATGAAATGTCAAGACTTGTCTTTCCCAGCAAAATGCCTCCTAAGAAACCGAGGATTCTAGTTGTGTTTCTTTTTAAGTATCATCTTATAGCTAAGAAGTAGCAAGGAGTTTTGTTCCTCTCTTTGTGGGAATCTTAACAGCTTTTAAAAATCTTACTAACTGTCAACCAGATAACACAGTGATGAGTACCTTATATATGTAATTTCACAAAGTCATGTTTAACAAAAAAACCCAAAACTGTGCAAATGAAAGAATAGCCAGCCTGCTATGTACATTTTTATTCTGTTCTGTTGTTTTACAAAGAATGTGGCTGAACTTTATGTGAGCATTGCCAAAGCAAGGTTTACATTCCTGTTCTATACAGCTGGATGCCCGTGCTGCTCCTGCTGCCAGGATTGAGAAGGGGGGAAACCAACTAAAGCTTGGGTTGCCTGCCATGCAGCCGTCAGCATAACTCAATGGCATCAGTTCCATGAGGGGAATGCTAACGAGCATATCTGGCAGCATAAACTTGTTCCTAGGAAGCAAACTAACAACAGAGAAGGAGAAGAAATGAATGCCCACCCTTGATGTCTGGCTATATGATATGAAGAGCAATTTCTAGGGTTGATTTTTAATATCCAAATATAGTTAAACTCAGAAGTAAAACAACATGATCACTTTAAGGAATCTCAATAGTACAGGCAAACAGAAATGCCATCAGCCTGAGTGTAGGGCCTTGCTTTGCTTGGTCAAACAAATCAGTGAGAGAGAGCGGGCTTGTCTACACTACAGACATTACAGTGGCATAGCTATGGTACTGCACCTGTGCCACTGTAACACCGTAGTGTAGACACTTGCTAAAGGGGTTTTCCTGTCACTGTAGTTAATCCAACCATCGAGAGGAAGTAGGTAGGCCAATGGAAGAATTCTTCTGTCAACCCAGCAGTGTCCATACCAGGGCTTAAATCAGCTTAATTTCATCTCTCAGGGATGCGATTTTTTCACATCCCTGAGTGACGTAGCTAGGTCGACCTACGTTTTAATATAGACCAGCCTGAGTGAGTGAATGAGTGAGTTGGCAGGGTGGTATTGCAATCAGATCTATGTGTCCCCAGTAAAGCTCACCAGAGTTCAAGTACAGGGATGAGGGTCTGCGCACACAGACCTGAATACAGAATTCTAGTTCTACACAAGGTCTCTTGGCTGAACGGAGCTAAGAAACTCCCCAAGGTACTATACGAAGCTTTGAGGAGCAAGGGGGCAAAACCCAGCACTGCTGGAACAACCATCCCAGACAGGAAAGACTGGCAACCAGGAAATGGGTTTAGTTCCCAGTTGTGGCACAGACTTCCTCTGTCACTTAGGGCCAGATATTTAAAAAGTATTTAAGGCACCTAAAGATGAAGATAAGAACTTTTGCAATCCTAATAGGTGCCTAACCCTCAATGATTTCAATGGGAGTTAGGCACTTAGGCACTTTTAAAAATTCTAGTTTCCCATCTGAGATGGGAATTGAGAAGAACTGAGATAGTAATACTTCTTTTGTCTATTTTTTCTATTCACATTATAAATTATTCAGGGCAGGGACTGTCTTTTGTTACGTGTTCATAAGACACCAAGCACAATCTCAGTTAGGTCCCAATAAGTGCTACCATAACACAAATAAATAATAATGGGACACTAGCCCTGAATGGATAATAGGACAAAGATTGGTAGGTTCTAGCAGAAACTGTAAACAGTCATGGCAACGGTGGATTCTCACTTAATATGTAATCATTCAACCATGCTACAACAAAAATGGTATAATTCAGATGACACTGTATTACATATGTGCTTAACTTTACACGATATAAGACCTGTCATGGAAGTTACTGGGGCTAGTCTCAGTGTGTTAAGTTATGCATGTACATAAGGCCGTATTAGATTGTATCTTAACTTTCTAAAGAAAAAATAACACACACATTCTGATATGCAGTGGAATATAAAAATGAACCTAGATATTAAACATAAAATTGTTAATTTCTCTTTTTACTTAAGGAATAACAATTATCTTTTACAATATGTCTGAAGTTCTACACTTGTGTCCCTAAGGTAATATAAAACAGTATGATTCTGATATTATATTGAGTTATTTAAGAAACAGTATATGATCATGTGAAAACACTGATTGCTGATGCACATGCAAGAGATAAGGTAGAACAATCCACCTTGACTTTGTCATTTCCACATTTTTGATGCTTCACTTTACTTTATTATTCTTTTACCATAGTTTGTGTACAAGAATAAATAAAGACACCATGGTCTTTCAAAGCCTCCCTGAGCCATATAGTTCCATGTTGAGCTCTTCTGATAGCCCTTGTATCTGGCTGTTCAAATTCAGTAGACAGCCAGGGCCCACACATGAGGGGGGGTGAAGAGTACACTTTACCGGGGCCCGGAGGCCCTGGGGGGGCCCTGCCCAGGCTACAACCCCTATTACCATGTGGAAAAAAGTTTTCATAGCTCATGAGATTGTATGTATGGGATGAGGGACTGTGGTATGTGTATGGGAGGGGACCCATGTTACAAGTTTGTACTGGGCCCGAAAAAATTATGTTTGGGCCCTGCAGACAGCTGCTCTATCTCCGCCTTCCACCCCACAGAATTTTTTCCCTCTTTGCGTCGCAGATATTATGCAGGACACAGCAGGCAGCTATAACCACTGGGATATTTTTTTCACTGAGGTCTAATCTCATAAGTAAACAGCATCAGCGGCCTTTCAAATGGCCAAAGGCACATTCAACTGTTATTCTGCACCAGCTGAGCGGGTAGTTGAAATGCTCCTTGCTGTCAAGGTGGCCGGTGTAACACTGGCCTACCGGGTCATGCTAGAGTATTCAGGTCAATTCACTTGTGTAGATCAAAGTAATGGTTAGATGTAAAAATGTGTATGCAGATGTTTAAACTTCATGAAAACTAGTGGAATGCTACTGGTATTGTTTTGCTTATCTATTACTGTCATAATGTAATAGCAAACATTTACATGGTAAATAATCTTGTAACTAAATTATCCATCAAAGAAATCTTGTGAAATACTAATGAAGGACTTAAGGACTAACAGAAAATGCTAATTTCAAAGTGAGTGACCATTATGTATATGCTTGGAGGTCAAAAGCCTAAGTGCATTCCTCACACGTCATCATCAAAGGAAAAGCCACTGTGGTAGAGAGACTGTCAGCTTGTCTTCTGTGAGAAGAAGATATAAACAAGGATTCAAAGAATGATCCTTTATCTCTGGACAGTTTGGATTGTAACAGGTCAGAATAACTGAATGGGAAGACGGACATCCCGAGAATTATGCTGGGGAGACCCAGAAAAATTTTTGGGAAACTGGCAGTTTATTACATCACTACCATCATTTAGAGTTACAAACTGTTGATTTACCTGTTATTACATTTTATCTGCTTTAACCTCTCAGTAACTCTTATTCTTTTTTCTTAGCTAATAAATCTTTAGTTAGTTTACTATAGAATTGGCTGCCAGTGTTGTCTTTGGTGTGAGATCTGGAGTATCAATTGATCTGGGTAAGTGGCTGGTCCTTTGGGACTAGGAGCAATCTGATGTGGTGTGATTTTCAGTTTAAATGATTTTTCATCACAAAGTCCAGCTTGTCTGGGTGGCAAGGTAGAGCGGAGAGTCTAAGAAGACAGTCTGTGATTCTATGGTAAGACTGGTATAGTGATCCAGGAATTCACATTTGTTACTGGGTTGGTGAAACTTAACAACAGAATATACCACTAGTAGGGGGTGTCTGCTCTTGTTTTCTGACAGTCTGCCCTGAGATAGACACTCACAGTTGTGAGCCACTCCAGACAGCATGCCAGCCGGTGTAAGGCTTCATGAGCCATGGGAGCAAGGGCTAGGCTGGGTCTCCCAGGTTCACTATTGGTATTTCAACATCCCCAATGGTAATCCTCCGGTCTGGAAAGAAAGTCCCTGCTTGCAGCTTTCTGAACAGGCCTGTGTTCTTAAAGATGCACACATCATGCAGCTTCCCTGTCAGTAAAACATCCCCAGTGATCCACCAGTGCTCGCAATACCATAGAAAAGTAGCCCTTTCTGTTGATGTACTCCATGGCAAGGTGATCTGGTGCCAAAATAGGAATATGTGTACCATCTATTGCCCCATTGCAATTTGAGAACCCCACTGCTGCAAAACCATCCACTATGTCCTGCACATTGCCCAGAGTCACAATCCTTCATAGCAGGAGGCGATTAATGTCCCTGCACACTTGCATCACAATGGCCCCTGTGCTGGATTTTCCAATTCCAAATTGATACCTGACTGGGAGCAATCTGGTGTTGCGAGTTTTCACAGTGCGATCACCACTCACTTCTGAACTGTAGGTACGGCTCTCATTTTGGTATCCCTGCACCAGAGGGCTAGGGCAAACTCCATACACACTTCCAGGAATGTGGCTTTGCGCATCTGAAAGTTCTGCAGTTATTGCTCATCATCCCATATCTGCATAATGATGTGATCCCACCAGTCAGTGCTTGTTTCTTGGGCCCAGAACCAGAGTTCCACTGTGTGCAACTGCTCTGTGAATGCCAACAACCTTGAATTGTTTCTTTCTATGTCCCACAGCAATCCAGCCTTAAAGGAATTGTCTTGTTCCCCGCAACTCCTCTGGCAGCTCTGCAATTACTACAGGATCAGGCACATTGTGCTCGCAATGCTCATCACAATAGTGCAGTACTGTGCACAGAGATGGCAGACGCGTGGGTTTGCAGCAATTTTGAAAAGAGTGTGAAGCATTATGGGATGCAAGTAAAATTATGGATGAAGAAAATTGTATCATTGTGGGACACTGAAAGCATGTTCCATTCACCCCTGCATGACTTTTTTGCCCCCTAAGGCATTGCAAACCCTTTTCAAAACACCTTGTGCTAGATAGTGGCCAGTTGCACAGTGAGATAGCTACTCACGCTGTACTGCTCTCTGCATCGATACAAGCATGCTAGAGAGGACGTGCACTGCTGACACAAGGAGCATAGCATGGACATGCAAAAGCAATTTAATTTCAGCTGTTGCTGTACATCAATGTAACTTAGGTCGACTTAATTTTGTAGTGTAGACTTGCCTCAAGACTTTAAATTAGAACCTAATAGAAAAATATTATTTGGAAAACCCAGCATCTCTATTTGCTTTGATTAAAACAAATTCATATTTCTTCTTCACAGCAGATGCCAAGGCCTCACAAGTAGGAAAAACAACATCTCAAGTTGAGTCCCTCCTAGGATCACGTGCAAGTTCACAGCCTTAATATTCTTCAGCTCTTGAGTTCAGTTCTTCACTTTTACATAAGAAAAGTTAGCACCTTCAGTCTAGTCCCTCTGTTGTAACTACACTTCAGTTTGGTACTTGTTAGTCTTCTCTGAGACATATATTTGAAACAAATTCTGCATTTATCCATGAGAGGCTTTTTCTTTTACCTCTATTTCTCCTTTTTAGTTTACTGTTTTTTTCATTGGATCAGTTTTCTGAAGATCAAGGGGGAGAGGCAGAGATTTGTTACAATTGTGTGGTCTTCCTGTTAATCTTTCTTTTTAAAAAAAACTTTAAAAATGAGAGACCTTTACATTCCCAATTACTCAGTTGCATTAGGAAGCATTAGATATTCCATGCTCTCCATATCCTTAAACTCATGATCCTGGAGCTTTACAGTTCTTAAAATTATGTTTTTATAGTAAGTGTAATTATAATGAGGATTTGTGTAATCGAGAGATAGATCATAACAGCCTCCCATCAGAAATAAAGCAGGAAGCAAAACAGTAAGTAGGAATTTTCGGAAACCAAATATTTTAGGCCTACTCAAGAAGATGTAGTACAATTAAGAACACATTAAGAACTACTCACTGTAATCAGAATGTTTCAGTATGTAAGGCTTTTTTTTCCCCCATAGGCATTTCTGAAAGCCATTCTGACCTTGACATTTGAGCTTTGCCTCAGCTTTGTACGGTTATGCTACAACAATGCTATTGTGATAAGTACACAGTTTGATTTCACAAGTGAGCTGGAAGAACTTCTACAGTTACTCCTAATTTTAATACCTAGAACTATTATAACCATCAGATTAGTGAGTCTCAAACCTTCACAGAGTCAGAATCAGTATTAATGTAGTATCTCAGAACAAAGTCGTAGTTTTAACCTCTACTGCTAGCCTTTAGCGCACACAGGCCAGTTGCCTTTTTCTTCACACCATAATAAGAGCTGTCAACTACTGCTGACACATTCCCATATCATTTTTCCACATAAAGATGGTGTTTTATTGATAAGAACACATTGCCTGACTAGAACTGTAGCAGAGCTGGGGTAAAACATCTAAAGAGAAAAATTCACTGGAGACTCACATTTGAACGCTCTCTGGATCGGGTTTTCTTGCTGTGGTTCTGGTTTAATCCAAATTGACACCCATTTTTCAATAGTCTCAGGCTGCATTTCCTGCCAGACAATTCTACTAGCAGTAAACTCAAATACACTAGAACAAAAAAAGTACAAGTCATACAAGTAGCTCCTATAATTCCCCAGATTATTCTTCCTTGGCTTCTGGTCAACACATCCCCTTCTCTCTCCTTTTAGGTGAGGATCCTAAACAGGCTCCAAGGCACCTAATTACCACCAGTCTAGTAATGCCATCCTGAGCTACCTCTCATTGCTGTCTGGGAATTAATGCCCACAAAACTCAGGCCATGTGTGGGGGGGCCATGTATTGGGGGGCCATGTGTGGGGAGACATCTCCCTAGGGACACCACTGGCGCAGGACTTCAGGATGTGTAGAGATTATGGAGGTTATCCTGTCAGAATGCTTAAACATGATGTGAACATGTTGATCCCAGATGTTCTCTTTGCTGAGGATGACAGGAATATTGAACTATTTCACCCCAGCATAACATACTGGATAATCAGTTCTATGATGCAAGATCTGAGGAGAAGTGTGAAGCAGCAGCCACATGTTTACTACATTCCAATTCTGATGTGCTCACATCTGGATTGAACCATGCAGTAGTTTTCCCCTTGGGATGGTGGCTCACTTGCACATCTGACACAATAAGGGTCTGTGTCTTTGCAACTGGCTGCCCTATTCTGAATAATACCAAATTCAGATTAATCTTACCTTTTCAAAAGTATATTATTTGGAAAATAAAACGAACTAAAGTACTACAAATTTTCCAATGTCTGGACTCGTAGTTGGCTTTGATACCCAACAATTTATCAAATCAAAAACAAATAAAAAACTTTTTGCAAGTCTATAAATAAATAATTTTAAAAATCCATTCCCTGCAAATGTTAATGTGACCTGCAAATATAAAGAATTTTCTTTCCATAAGATTTATTGACAAATCACTGCATGTTGACACTAAATGTTTAAACCTGACCAGAGAAAAACAGTTGAAGGTTTCCACCTCACTGTAAATGACACATTTTAATCCATGCTATGAACTGCAAAGAGAATACTGCAATGTTTTCAGTTGAGGTCTATGGGGGTAAAGATTTGTACAAGAGTTCAAACAAGTAATGACTCACAGGGTTAGACAGCAGTCCTGGGAACAATCTCCATGAAGTGAAGAATGATGGTAGTACTTTCTTGCTACTTCCTGAAGTACACATACAACGGAAGTCAAAATGTAAAATAAATGGATGTGTTCTGTTCAAAATGAGCAGCCAGGTTATTTATGGATTTCACCAGTGCACCACTATGATTCTTACTGTTTAAATTATGATTATTATATATTGGAAAGTACTACCATCAGGAAGGGCTTACAGAAGTAAGTACTGCTTTTCCAATTTTTTTAAAGATATTAATTGCATTATAGCGTACACATTTAGCAAATTCTAAAGTGTACCTAACTTTCTCTGGCGGCATGAATTGCCAGATTCACAGTCGACGATGCCAAATTCAGCCATCTACTAGTGCAAGAATCAGCCTAGCCCTCAGGGAAAATGAGGTGCTCTCAAGATGGATTAAACAGTGCTGGATTAATGGTGGCTATCAGAGGAACCTTAGAAAACTCTCTGTTAACGTCTTTCACTGAGAAAACCCGAGCTGCTAAACAAAGCTGCTCACAGGAGGGGCAGGTAACAGCTAATATAATCGTTTTCAAAACCAAAAGAAAACTTATTTTTCAAATAAAATGTTACTGACTTTTCAGGGTGAAATCCTGGCCCCATTAAAGTTATTGGGAAAACTTTCATTGATTTAAATGGGGCCAAGATTTCACCCCCCGTGTCTTAGCAAAACAACCCCCCTGGTATGATGGATTTACAGGGCCCACAGTGGTAGGGGCCACACACCACTCCAGTGTCTCCACTAGGATCAACAGCCCCCGTCCCCGCCACCAACCAGGTAAATGATGCAGGGCTGTTTTCACACTAGAGTAGCCGAGGGCAAATGCAGATAAATATGGAATTTGGCATAGTCAAATGTGAATCTGGCAAGAGTTGTGTATTTCTGGAAGATGGAGTTGAATGTAGGTTACTTTACCCCACCCCCCACACAAACACACTATTTTTTTAAAATCCCTACACCACCCTTCAGACCTAGAAAGTCAGGGGTCCCATGGAGATTTGTTTAAAATTTGTGTTACTTCCTAGGAGCACAAAGAAGAGTGGGGAGGAGAGACTTTGGCTTGTCTGAGGGAAAGCGGCTTACAAACTGGCTTCGAATCCTAGCAAGTGAAACATATAAAAGGGGCCAGTTGTCTTTAGATAAAGATAAGAACAGAAGAACTGCTCCCAGGAGGCTCTTCGGGTATGTATACATTGCAAAACAAAAAAAACTTCACCCACGGCAGCAAGTCTCATAGCCTGGATCAGCTGACGTGAGCTCACGCTATGGGACTTAAAATTGCAGTGTAGACATTCCCACTCCAGCTGGAGCTTGGGTTCTGAGATCCACCCCCTCAATGGGTTTCAGAGCCCAGGTTCCAGTTCGAGTAGAAATGTCTACATTGATATTTTGGTCCCCATAACGTGAGCCCCGCAAGCCTGAATCAGTTGACCCTGGCTCGGAGTCGTGAGGGTGGGGGTTGCAGTGTTGATGTACTCTTCCTGAATAGAAGTCTAGACAGGAAGCTTGCGAAAGAAGAGATTGGTTATATTTGTTTAGCTTTTGAGTCAAAAGACTGTTAAGCCATATGATCGGAAATACAGCCTGTGACTCAGCCACCTTGAATTTTAGTTTTCTGCAACACTATCAGAGCTGTAAGTTGACGTTATCTGGGGGGTTTTGTCACTTGGATTTTAGGTTAGTGTTTGTTGAACTGTCCCTGAGCTGCAACATTACAGAATACCCAGATGAACACCATGTTAAACTGGAGCTAAGGTTAAGTACATGTCAGTCACTTAAGGGCAGGAGCATTACAGTGGCACTGTAATTATCCCAAGAACAAGCATCAGAAACACAGGAAACTCAGAGTTAAGCTTAAACTTAAAAGAAACCCAACCATGTTGAAGTACAGAATTCCATAATTAAGGAACCCAATCTTAATAGCATCCTGTAATGACACCATGCAATAACCATACATTAGTACCCAGTAGTTTTTGTGGTCCCAGATTACACTGAAACTGATGTTTAAAGACACAATAAACTTTCTCTTTTCTTCTTTTTCCTCATGGGCCCTATTTTGATGGGCAGAAAGCGTGTGTTTTTCAATCATGCTAGTTCAATGTGATGAAAAGTCCTGTTAAGATACAGACTAAACTGTGTTACCAGACAACGCTGCAGTCTAAAGGAAAGACTAAACTATAACAACTTGGCTTCAAACCTCAGATACACCCATGTCCACCCTAGGCAAAAAGATTTGCTTTATGAAACCAAAGGAGACTTTCTTTCCAGGGGACAGAACCCTGGAAAGAATTTCAGCATCTTCCCCAATCTCAGCAGTAAGGACAGGAACTATGCTTCTTACCAGAGTTTCCCTATGGACCTCACTAGTGAGTGTTTGCACACTTTTTTTGTTTAGTAGAATGTATAATAAAGCGCAATGCTATCGGAAGATTATGATGATGGACAGAAAAGGGATTCCACTAGCTCTGTTATCATGGAGGTAATAACAGTCACACAGCAAGTAAGGTTATGTCTTATATTCTATTAAAAATCCAATTCCTGCCTCATCTCTCCCCGCCATTAAAATCTTTCAAAAGATAAAAAGGGAATGTTGGTTACAAAATTGGTAGGGGGGGTCTGTGGCAGTAAAGATCTTTTCCACTAATTCAGAGGTTAATCAGACAAGCTCTTTTTAAAACTGACACATTTTAAAATAACACATGAAAAAAAAAGTTAACTTCATAAAACTTGACAATTCTTTTTTGTTGTTGTTGCTATCATATAGGTGAATCCAGATAAATGTAACTTTAACTGCCTTCCCGTTCCTGTTTTCAAGCTATTATAGTTATGCTGTAGTCTATTGTACCACATTTCTGAAATTTAGTCAAAATTATAAATTATTAAAGGATTCATTAGGAACATCATAATGACATGACAACTTTTACAAGGTTCGTGGTGGTTCAGACTCTCGTATAAATTTACCATGATACTGATGTGCTTTAAGAAGGTTTGCAAAATAGTCTTACTTGTTGTACTCCCGCTAATATCATGGACAATACATCTGAATTTCAGGAATTAACTTAGTCAGCACACAAAGGATTCCTTAGTAGTTAAAGATTCATACCAGTCACTAAATACCCAAGTCACATTCCTCTGTTGACAAACTCCATGCTGAATATAGCTATGTTGGGTGGGGTTATCATTGCTCTAGCCAGCAAATGGCATGTATGACTAGAAGTTGCAACCCTATTTAGTTCTATTCATATGCTAAATAGATTGTAGTTGGATTCCTTCATGAGTCCTAAAAAAGGTAACCAATTTAAAACTAGATGAAGCAGTTAGATTAGCAGGTAGTTGGATTTTAAGAAGTTATTTGCTTTATTATTATATTTAGTACTTTACAAGGCAATAAACAAGTGTATTTACTGCAAACTCTACTTTAAGAACACTTTTGTAGTTGTACCTTGTGATTTTCTACTACATAGCTGCATGTTTTCTAACACAGTCAGTATAGAAGTTGTTCTACTGAATCAAGTGAAAGTTAAAAGGGAAGTGTCTGTAATAGATTTCAGTGAAGCTGGAAGTTATAGTAAACTTGGCCTCATATCAGAAGTGACCTTTCCTTATCAAGATTGGCAGCAAGAGCCCATATTTATTATATAGTACTATTAAAACACAAAAGACCAACAATGGAACACAAGCAGCCAATGGGATTTGTGGAATTACCAATTCAAGAGTATCTGGGACAATTCATTATTATGGATGCTTCAAAGAAACAATACATATTGCAGGCTAGATGACATCTGAATACACTTTCAATGGATAGAATGCCTATGAATAGAAACTCTCAAGTATCAGGTTTCAATTTTGTTATCTTGGAGCAAGAACAACACCATTAACATTTACTGCAGTGAAATTTTGTCTGATAAAATATTTAAATTCTGTAAATTTTCTTCATAGAATAGGCATTCCATAAAGCCACTAATACGTACACTATAATAAGCTATATACAAGCCTGACTCGGCTTTAGTAAGACATTTTATGAACGAATGTTATTAAAATTTGCTTGCAAAACAATTCCACTACAAGAAGTCCAGCAGAACACACCCTTTGAAATCCTGTTGTTGGGAAAGGAGAAAGTACAAGGCAAATGACCCACCTTCTCACATTTGTCAAATGCCATGCTCACTTACGATACAATAAAAAATATCACAGCTTGTTTGCTTGAAAAAGGCAGTATTCACAATGGACTTAAATGAAATGGAGAAGAGAGTACTAGCACTCAAGCAATGTCAGCTTTTCAATAGAGCCTCATCATGCAAGTTCTCCACTTCATCAGGATTCTGCTGGGCAGAATCCTCTAGCCCCACCACCACCCTGACACAGGGCAGAAGCTCCGAGCTCCCCACCCCAGTCTGGTAGGCGGAGAATGGGAGGTACATAGGGGGGTCTGCGAGCCGCACTTTAACTGTAAAAGAACCTCATGTGGCTCATGAGCCACAATTTGGCCACCCCGATATAGTATGTCAACTAGCAAGCATCTGTACTGGCACCTGAGAAACCCTGGTCCTGCAACTTCATTCATATGAATGGTTGGTTTCATTCATGTCAATGAGACTATGCATGTAAGTAAAGTTAAACACACGCATGAAAGTTTGTACGAAGAAAGTGAGGTAAATTGCCTCCTTCCTACAAAGATCTGCAAGTCAATAGGACTTTTTGCAGAGTAAGGGTCTGTGCTTGCAGATTCTTTTGCAAAATCAGGACCAGTATGTGTAAGCTCTGGTCCTTGACTGGGTGCGGGAGGAGAGGAGATGGACAAAGATCAGGTAGGTAATATGACCCTTTTTGGACAAAAGCTTGTGCTTTCTATTTTGTTTGCTGCTTCACTTATCTGTTTGCTGCTGCTACTACTTTTTTTAAAGCACCTAGAAGTGTGCTACCATTGCTCTTTACAAAGTATTCAGCTATGTGTTTCAGATGAAAGTTCAAAATCTTGATTATTTTGCTTAATCTGTGAATATCATTTGAGACAGTCCCATGGTGGGAATGATTACTTATTCAGATTTGATTTTATTTTGTAAAGGAGAAAGAGGAAAAGCAGTGAAAATGAGAAAAGGTGTTAAACAAAAGGGTGTATTTATTCATTCTGATTTAATAACCATGTCTGTTGTTTTGAAGTTGCCTAAGAACAGAGCTCAGAATGTCAGAAAAATGTTGCATCGATAGGAAGAACAAAAGAATTATTTAATATTTATATTACTGTGGTACCTAGATGTCCCAGTCATGATTGGGGGATTATATAATGTTGACACGGTCTCTACAGCTCTGAGAGGAGATAATGCTGCAAAGAGCAGCTTTGCCCCAGCAGATACCCCAAACTGCTTATCCTTGACTCCTGCAGTGCAACCAAAAGGGTTTCCCTGTGATCGTGACTGGTGAGGATGCTCTTATTCCTTCTATCTGAATGCCTCCACTCCATTTGTGTCCACTTATAATGCCAGAGGAGGAAGTGATCCTCTCTATTTCCAAAACATAACAACACAGTACAAATAATTGGCAACATTTTTTGTGGAAGTTCTTCCAATGATGACCTGATTATAATGGCGTGTGAAGGCTTACTTAAAAACAAAATGAAAACAGGAACAAAAAAGCTTTATGCAAAGGGCAAGTTACTAATCAATAATTAACCAGCATTTTAAGCATAATCAAAAGGAGACAAAATTGATATTACTGACTTTCCCATCTGATATTTTGCTTTTAACCTGAACCTAATTTTAAAAATTGATCCTTCACTCCCGTTCATCACATCAAAAAATGTATCCAAATATTACAAATATTCCATTTCTGTTGCCCTGCCCAGGTTGAACACCACCAGCCTCTGTGGTAAAGCTAGAGTAGGCTGGCACTTTTTTTTTTTTTTTAAATAGTGTTATGGCACTCTATTTGTTACGTTTCAACTTGCCACAGCAATCTGTAATTTAAAGAGTTCGGGGTTATTTTGCCAGAGACTGTTTCATATGTTGTATATTGCCCAATAAGAAGCTACTATTAAACACATATAAAAAGTAAAAAGAAACAGTCAAAACATTTAAAATTTTGTTTTAAAAAAATCAACTAAATCTTTTAACTAATTTCCTTTATTCCAGTCTCTGTCTGTTACTAGAGAGTCTTTTGAAGGATAAAAACCCTGCCTTGAAATTCTTAAAATGAGTCAGTTTAAGTGTTAGCTCAGCTCGCAGGTTCTCTTACAAACACACTAAGGAGTGAAGAAAAGAATAGCATAAACTAGGAAAATACACCCTCTCTGATACTTGCCGCTTAGTTACTGCAGGTGAAATCCTGATCCCACTAATTCAATGGCAAAACTCCCATTGACAGTGAAGCCAGGATTTCATCCTGGAAGTCCACAGACATGGCACATAATCCAATTGACCATTCCTAGACCCCTGTTTCATCCTTCTGGCAAATACTTGGGAATTGTTTTTGTTTGCCAACCTATTCAGCCAAGACAAATATGACCTTACAGGATCTTGACAGAAGACAAAAACCAAGACAGAAAAGAGGTAAAACTGATACACCAGGAGGGGGAAAAGAGAGAGGGTAAAGAGTATAACAGGAACATTAGGTTCACAATTCAGGAGTTGATCACAGACACTCAGGTTGAGGAGTCATCTGCCACCCTTATCATCTGATTGGGTCAGAACATCTTCCAGAATGAGAAAAAAAAAAGGAGGCTCAGCTATGTTAGTAAATCCCTGGATTTCAGCATATGGTGTTGGTGCCCATGACAGCAACGTTGATCAGTATCGGGAATATGCTGCCTGTAGAACAACCTTCTACCACTGAGTAAATTCTCAAGTGTCCAACATACTGACGATCTTGTCCTATCAAAACAAGTTTCCAGTCATCTATATGGACAGTTGCCTCTCACTGTGAGAAGAGTCTTTTCTGTTGCTACAACGATTTAATAACCTCCCAAAATCTTTGAAGACCCCGTGTCAATGTTTCCTGCAGTCCAGACAAACTCAGTTGCCATGATTTCTTTGGTTTCCTTCCATACCCCCTTTTAACAACTTCACATAAAACACGTATTATCACAGCTTTTCCTGACGTCTTTCATGCACTTTGGACAATATGTGTTCAGTTAAATGAAGGGGATTAGCACAACACTGCTCATTACAAAACTTGAATTAATGTAGCATTTCTTAGGAGTGTGAAATACATTCCCAGGGTTAATAATCTACCAGGTAACTTCAGGAAAGCCTTAACACCAGTAAACTTCCACTAATACATTAATATATCATACTGGAATGCAGTGTAGGCACCAAAGGACTCAAAGGAACAATTTGAAATCCAGAAATACACCTGCTTTCCATCCCAAATGAATCTACTTCTTCTTTTATGGGAACATCTGTTAAGAGAAAGATGAGTTGGCCTTTCAGAGTGGTTCTTTTCGTCAGTGTAAATATTTCTGACTTGGCACACACTTACATAATATTGACTGGGGACTGCCTTACAAATAAAAATGGAAAGGGAATGAAAACTGAAGTAATTTAGGATTATGGAGCAATGTATTTAATTACATACTCCTGAGGGAATGCTGCACCAAAAAATTAAAAATTCTGCACCAAAAAAAAAAAAGAAAAATTCTGCGCACAATATTTTTAAATTCTGCATAATTCTGCAAATTTTATTTGTCAGTAAATAAATGTGGAGGCTCCAGCATGGCAGTGGGGTCTGCAGGCCACTGGCTGCACGGAGGTGGGAGACCACCCTGTAGCCTGCCCCCGGCCGGGACAGGGGCTCGATTCTGAGGCTGCACCCGACCCTGCCACAGTTCAAGGGTCGGGCCTGCCCCAGAAACACCCCAAGGCCCTGCCCCTCTGCACCAGGCACACCACGCAGGCAGTGGGCAGGCAGGCTCAGCCCACCACGATCCAAGTGTAGCAGAGCTTAGTCTGGGGAGAGCCAGGTGTAGGGTGACATGGTTCTGTGTGGGGCAGCCTGGGTGTGGGCAGCTCAGTGGGGGATCTGGATGCACAGTAGCTCATTGGGGGGTTCCAGATGCAGGAGCAATGGGACACTCTAGGGGGGTCCTGGTGATGGTGGTTGGGGCTCAGCAAGGGGGTCTGGGTGTGGGGGATAGGGCTCCATGGGGGGATATGGGTGTAGGGGGTTCGGCGGGGGGGGGGGTGTCTGGGAGCAGGAGGGGACTGTCAGGGTGGTCCAAGTGCGGGGGGGGGGGCTTGTCAGGGTGGGGGTTCAATAGGTCTACTTAATGGGGGAGCCCCAGCTGCTGCTGCTGCCAAAGGGATGCCGTATACTGGACTCCTACTCTCCCCCCACCCATTCCCCATCCCTCTTCCTTCCCCCTTGCACACCTCACCACTCCATTCATCTTCCCCCATTTCCCCTGCCTCCCCTTGCCCTGTCCCACCACGGAAAACAGAAAACAGGATGGCTCCCAGCACACAGACGAGGAGCACAATGGGCACTAGCACCCAAGAGGTGGTGTCCAACTGCATGGTCAGCTAGTCAGGAGTGGAACTCTCCTTCAACCAGGCAGCTCTGTGCTCACAGAAATGGGGGGCAGTGGCATGTGATCCCACATGCCCCCACCACACCTCACCTCTGTTTGGGGGGGCAATCCCCCCCAAACTACACCCATGAGTGTCCGCAGGTCCTTGCATGGCTTCCCTTTGCTTCCCCATCATTTTCTGCACGGAAGCAAAGAAATCTATGGGGAGACATGAATTCTACACAAGCGCAGTGGTGCAAAATTCCCCCAGGAATAAATTATAGTAGTGGAAAACTAGCCATTTGTGGTATTTCGATTCCAATATTGATAAGCTATACAGAGAAAATAAAGTGGGGCAGATTTTTCACCCCATGTAAGTACTACATTCGCATTGACCTACTGAAAGCCAAAATATTAGTATTTTATATATAAAGTTGTTCAGGTGTGATTTTCCAATACTTGTATTTTACTTTGGAAATAATAGACACTTTCACAAAAAGTGATAAAGAAAAAATATTTAAGATTGTGCTGTTTTCATTTTAATCTATTTTCAAATAAAAAATGCATATTTAAACAATAAATGAGTGAATTGGAAATATTTCTGAATTACTAAACGAGAAGCAATAATAGCTTACAATTTCATTCTTTTTATCCATAAGAAAGTGATATGATACACTAAATCCAATTATATATTTATTTCCTTTTTGACACATTTTATTTGCTAATGGAAATTACACACCTACCACATGTCAAGAGTATAATACATCCCAATTAACCACCCTCAATTCTTACCTCTACATTTTTAAAGCACTCCACACAGCATGCATCTGTTTTTTAAAAGTTCCGAGCCCTGACAGATGGAAAGATTATGCTCTGGTCACATTTTGAAGGTACTTGATGCACTGATGTCTGCCTGTGTCTGCAGGCAGCCTGAAACAATATATATTTCAGAGAGGTGTGAACTGACCCTATTCATTTCAATGGGTTAATTGTGAAGTCTATTAATGACAAATTCAATTTCAACTTTTGAAATTTCATTGCTGATAAAAGCATACAAAGAGAGAAATACTATGAAGAGTCCAATCTTGCTTTGGCATACCAGATGGGTGGAACTTGAGAAAATAACACTTTTTATTCAGTTTGACTTCTGGGTCTACAAAATTAAATCATATGAGTGTGGCCTTGATGTGATCTGAGTGCTACATGCTGTGCAATGCAAAGCTGATAGAGCACAAAGACTTCTTTAACTAGAAAGGTGTGAAGATTGTTCCTGAACTCTTTTGCATTCTCTTGTCAGTAGTACAAAGAAATCAAATTTTGCAACAGCTACTCACTTAGGAAGAGAAAAAAGCCAATTGGGAGTAATCTTGTCTAGCCAAAACTACTAAAGAGTTTTACAGAAGGTCTGTGCAAAATCTGTATTTCTTACACTTAATTATCACTGTACGTGACAAATATTCCATGAGATAGGAACTGTTTAGTTAGAAAACAAATACATTTTTGATTATTTCAGAAATATTGCTACTGAGCAGAAACTTATAAAGATGAATTTGGAATAGGAAGAGGAAGAAGGAAAGAGAGGATCTATCACAGTCATTCAAGTTCCTTTCACACTTGTTCTCAATCCTTTGGGACAAAACACTCATCTCCATTTCGAAAGAAATGCTTTTTCTGAAAAGCAATTTGAGATTTTTGCCTAATCAGGACAGGTCTACATTTAAGACACTGCAGTGAAGACGCTACTACACCAAAAGGAGAGCTTCTCCTGTTAGTATAGTTAATCCACCTGTGCAAGAGCCAGTAGCTGTTGATGGAAAAAAGCCCTCCTATGAACATAGCGCTGCCTACACCGGGGGGTTAGGTCAGTATAACTGTGTTGCTCGGGGGTGTGGATTTCACACCCCTGAGTGACGTAGTTATACCGATCTAAGTTTATAGTGTAGATCATTAATGATCTGGAAGATGGGGTAGATTGCACCCTCAGCAAGTTTGCGGATGACACTAAGCTGGGGGGAGTAGATACCCTGGAAAGTAGGGATAGGATACAGAAGGACCTAAACAAACTGGAGGATTGGTCCAAAAGAAATCTAATGAGGTTCAACAAAGAAAAGTGCAGAGTCCTCCACTTAGGAAGGAAGAATCCCATGCACAGCTATAGACTGGGGACCAACGAGCTGGCAGCAGCAGCTCTGCAGAAAGGGACCTGGGGGTAACAGTGGATAAAAAGCTGGATATGAATCAGCAGTGTGCCCTGGTTGTCAAGAAGGCTAATAGCATATTGGGCTGCATTAGGAGGAGCATTGCCAGCAGGTCGCGGGAAGTGATTATTCCCCTCTATTCAGCATTGGTGAGGCCGCATTTAGACTATTGTGTCCAATTTTGGGCCCCCCACTACAAAAAGGATGTAGACAAGTTGGAGAGAGTCCAGCGGAGGGCAACAAAAATGATTAGGGGGCTGGAGCACAGGACTTATGAGGAGAGGCTAAGGAAACTGTGCTTGTTTAGTCTGCAAAAGAGAAGAATGAGAGGGGATTTGATAGCAGCCTTTAACTACCTGAAAGGGGGTTCCAGGGAGGATGGGGCTAGGCTGTTCTCGGTGGTGGCAGATGACAGAACAAGGAGCAATGGTCTCAAGTTGCAGTTGGGGAGGTCTAGGTTGGACATTAGGACAATGTTTTTCACTAGGAGGGTGGTGAAGCACTGGAATTGGTTACCTAGGGAGGTGATGGAATCTCCATCTTTAGAGGTTTTTAAGCTGCGGCTTGACAAAGCCCTGACTGGGATGATATAGCTGAGGTTAGTCCTGCTTTGAGCAGGGGGTTGGACTAGATGACTTCCTGAGGTCCCTTCCAACTCTAATATTCTATGATTCTATGATCTGGTCTAAGAGTGGAAGAAGATCCTATGAAGTATCTCATCTAACATCTCAAAAAGGCAGTGGTAAAAGAACATAGTAATCCATACCTTATGGGTAAATTTAGAGAAACAGCTAACAGACTGTTGCCCATGTCCAGTCATAATTATCTTCTGTCTAAATTTTATATCCATGCTTGAAGGACTAAAAATAGTGCTACAACTAGGGACGAAGATGTTCTAAACATAAACAATTTATAAATTAGTTTTATTTCATATCAGCTATGCACATGCAGCATAGGCACTTATACATAATGGAATGTCAGTGCAATGTGAACTGCAGGATACCTTCCTTAATTTGCTTAATTACTCCAGAAAGGGGGTGGGAATGGATTATGTATTCCTGTCTCTGTCTGTCTAAAGTACCATCAGATTAAGTTCTGGGTTAGCTCCAGGATTTTAAACTCCCCTTTATGACCAAATATATATTTTCTTAGGGTGGAACTGGAGGTAGGACAATGCTGAGCGCTTCTACCTATCCTAACTTCAAATGATAAACACTGAATTACAAGTAAGGCTATATCTACACTGCAACTAAAAACCTGTGGCTGGCCCGTGCCAGCTGACTCAAGCTTGCAGGGTTTAAACTAAAGGGCTGTTTAAATGCAGTGTAAACGTTAGGTGTCATCCTGGAGCCCAGGCTCTAGGATCCTGCAAGGCATCTAAACCACAATTAAACAGCCTCTTAGCCTGAGTCAGCTGTCACAAGCCAGCTGTGAGTGTCTAATTGCAGTGTAGACATACCCTAAGAGACCTGTCATGGTTTCTTCCCACAAGTGTATAGCAGTGATGCCTGGAGTGGCCTGCGTAGAACAAGCCTACAGACTAGTTTTTGAGACGTAGTCTATCACAAGAAAGGAAATTCAAGTTTCAAATTTGTAGAATGCCTAACAACCTCAACTTCTTGGTCAATCTTCCAGCTTGTCATAACTAAATTAGGGACATATAAACATCATGTATAAAGAGTGGTTAGCTAGTCTCTGCATGTGGTAAGGCAGAAGAAACATACGGTTTGTGGTTCTTGTCTTTGTCCCATTTGAGAGATATTAAATCCACAACTAAAACCCAATTTGGTCAGATTAAATTACCAGTCAGAGAAATGATAGTGTGTCTGTGCATGCATGAAAAGTCCTACAAACCATCCCTCCTCCCTATCCCCCTACACACATAATATAAAATCCAACACTACATGATGGGCAAATATCAGTCTTCTTATGGACAGATGTGTTGTTTTCTCATCCAAGTGTTGCTTTGTTAAAAGTTTTGAATTAATGAGACCACCACTGGTTTCTCATAGGTTCATTTTAAAATTCTTTGACATCATTATTTTTAACCTGCATGTCAAAGCTCACTAAATCCTTTATGGGTGCCAGTGGTCCCTGACGGCACAGAACTGCTGCTGTTCCACTCTTTACTGTGTGACCTTGGTTATATCACCTCTTACTGCTTCAGTTTACCCCTCAGTAAAGTGAAGATAATACTGATGAAGCCCAGATATAGGTAAGAACACATTAAGATCCTTTACAGGCTTTAATTTATTATGATCAGTTACAGCAGTGGTGTCACCCTTGTCAGCCTGAAGTCGATACATTTCAAGCTCCCCCCCCCAAATCAATACTTTTAGACAAATCATTTGACCTAAAAACATAAGAACGGCCATACTGGGTCAGACCAATGGTCCATCTAGCCCGGGATCCTGTCTTCCAACAGTGGCCAATGCCAAGTGCTTCAGAAGGAATGAACAGAACAGATAATCACCAAGTGATCCATCCCCTCTTGCCCATTTCCAGTTTCTTGCCCTGTTCTACTCTGCCACAAACCCAGAAACCACCATCCAATATCCAGCTGGCTACTACTCCTCCTTCTCCCCCGCACAGGGGGCTTGTTGAGTGCACAGAGGAGGAATGACTGGAGCTTTCTGCTCACCAGCTATCCCAAGCTGAGATATGGTCCATAGGGGACAGTTGGCAGCAGGCAGAAGTTAAAGCAGCCCTCAGGGCAGTTAGGGTAGAGAATCAGGGAGCTGTAATTATTGCTGATTGTCAGCTTCTCCTCTTTTCCCCTTCCCCTGGCTACAATTCTTTGCTGGGGCTCCTTAGGCTCAGGAAGAGCCAGTCAAGCTCCTATCTTGCTCTCCCTGACACTCCCATAGCCCAGCAGGGAAGCAGGAAACGGAGCAGGCAAAAGCTATTTTCCCCTGCCTCCCTTGTAATACAGCGGAGGAGTGGCTAGTGGCACCAAGTGCTCATAGCTCACACCAGAGCTGCTGCAGGTTCAGCAACGAGAGACAGATGGAGAGGCTGTAGCAGCAGTAGTAAGAGGAACAGAGTTAAATCAAACACTTCAGTATAAAACATTCTGGGTTCCACGTAGGGAACATAGTTTCATTTCATAATCAAACACCTTTCCCCCTCTCTTCCACCCAAACACAGTTACTATCGGGGTCAAAAGCGGCCTATAGGCCATAGGCTGCTCACCATTGAGACTGGGGAAGATGGGACCAATAAAAAAAAGTTACTCAAGAAGCTACTTAGGACTTGGCAGCTATGCAGAGGAAATCTGAAAGAGCTGTCCTCTCTATGTTTTTACATTTTCTTTCATGACTTATCTAGCAACTAAGTCTCCTAATTTGGTAGCAAACTTCTCTTTGTGTTTGTTTCTTTGATTACAATCCAAACAAACTGCTGTCATGCAAAGAGCTGTGTCACACCACTGTACTGCCATCATCTGCATATTTCCGAGACGATGCAACCTGCATCCCAGATGTCTCATATGTGTGCATTGTACCAGAAGAGTACACAAGCAGAAAAAGGCAAAGGATTAGGGGCTGGCCAGCAAACAAGAATTCTGTTTCATGAAAAATGTTGAGATTTCAAAATTAGTTTTTGTTCTGCATTAAAACAAGACCTTTTGTCCTTGTTCATGAAAAAGCATGAGAGAGAGAAACTCCACATTCAGAGCAGAGACTTGAACCCAGTTTTCCACATCATACATGAGTTCCCCAGCTATTGGGCTATCGTCGCTCTCTGGTTTTGACCAGAAATTCCATTCTATATCTAAGACACTTTTCCAACTAAAATTTCATTGACTCAGACAGGTTTCCACAAAATTGTTTTTGTTTCGGTGAATTGGCATTTTCTGATGGAAACCTTTAATCAAAAAATTCTTGATCAGCTCTACAGGGGATAGACACTTTGGATTCACAGTCACAATGCACATACAGTAAGTGCAGTCGGCATCAATAGCAGGATGTGGGTTGATGTCAGGCCAGGGTACACACTACTACAGGGAACACACACACACACACACACACACACACACACACACACACACACACCTTTTAGCTGTGAAGACCCTCTACATAGATACTGAGAAATGACTGAAGAGAATCTTATTACCCCATCGGATGGAAATATAGAAATTCCAAAGAACCCAAGATGAACCAAAGGAAAATGGCATCCAAAGGGATAAGAAGTTCCAGCTGTATGCTGACCACATGAGAAATCCAGAACAGTTCCAAAGCTGCCAAAACAACTGTTCAAAGGAGTGTGCCAAGCATCCAGATGCTGGTGCTGGCACTGCAAACATATCTTCCACAGTCTGATAGCATATGGATTGAGGGGCAGATATCCAAGAGCTCGAGTGTCATGGAATAAGTGGCAGCTCATCACTCAATCTGTATCCTTTCCTATAAATAGGCTTTGGGAAATGATTTTTCAAAGCTTTACATTCTTTTGGAAATGGCAATTTTTAAATATTAAAATGAAAAGACACTGGTTTCATTGCAATTGATAAAGCTCTTATGACCGAGATTAATAGAACCAGAGCCTGAAAAATCTCACTCAGGCGCAGGCCCACTGAAGTGTGCTGATCCTTTTTAAAATATTTTTATTATCATGTGCTGGTGAGCCAGGTTTTCCCCTGGTCTTCTCTGACTGGTGCAGCCTTCAGTGCCCTGACAGAGGAACTCAAAAATAGGATCCCATCTTAGGGCTGGTCTACACTACAGAGTTTTGTCGACAAAAGTCAGTTTTTATTGACAAAACAGTGGTGGTGTACACACTGCGATGCTCCCCCCGCTGACAAAACTCCCCTGCTTTGGTAACAAAATAAAACCACTCGACAAGAGGCATTGGAGCTTTTTGCAGCAAACTGAGAGTGACAAAGCGTCACTGCGTGCCGTAACTGGGCTCCAGGAGCTACTCCACAAGGCCCACCCTGACCACTCTGCTCACTGGTTTGAACTCTGCCGCACTGCCCTACATTCCAGCTACACAGGCATGTTGCCTCTCCCCTTTCAAGCCCCAGGAAGTTTTGAAATTGCTCAGCCTGGAGAGCTCACACAGCTACTGCCCAGCTGAGCAGCAGCAAAGGGGCTCCTTCCTGGACAGCAGGGGAGGAGGTGGATCATTCTCATGGGTCTGTGGGGAGACAAGGCTGTGGGAGAACTCAGAAGGAATCAATCCAGCTCTTCTACGGCAGGCATGCAGGCTACGTGGGCTCTTGCTGGAGGATGAGGGGGGAAAGACTCCTGATGTGCTATGCAGAGCCCGGGAGGGAGGCGGGGGCTGATGTCGGGGTGTCTGCTTCCCCCCGCTGGTGTTCAGGTCCCCCAACTACAGCTCAGCGGAGACAGGTGCTGTCTGTGCACCAGCTTCTGCCTCAGGATTGGTTGCTTCCAGCTGCTGTCTGAACTTAAAGAGACAGTGTGTGGACACACTCATTGTCCCCCAACAAACACTCTGTCTCTCTCCTCACACACACTCCCTGTCTCACTCTCTCCCTCCCCACTCACACACCTTTGAGGGCTTGTTGTGTTTTGCCCTGCAACCTCGGTTTGGCTGACAGGGCAGTGGAAAAGCAGCTGTCAGTCTAGTAGGACACCCTTGAAACGCTTCAGAATTGGATTCAGAAACCTTCATCATGTGAGGCTGTGCCTGCCCCATGAGGCATTCCAAATCCTTCCCAAAGCACTCAGCGTGTCTAACTGTATTCGGTGCAGGATGGGCTCTGCTTACACCACACAAACAGGGATAAAATGACAGTATTTTTCTTTGTAAAGCACCTACCTGCCTGCCAATCCCTCTCACTAGGATTTATTCTTAAAACATTCCAGATCCCCAAGCAGCTTCCAACAGCCGCTTTTTAAATCACCCCTCTGCCCCTTCACAAAAGAAAAAAATTGACACCTGCTGAAGACCCAGGATAGATTAGATTCAGCCCTAGGACAGTTTCAGCTTTTCTATAAATAAATATGTCACAAAATTAAAGTATGACATCTGGCAGCTTTGCAGGGTTAGAAACAGGAGCTTTATCCCACAGGAAAAGGAAGATTTCCAACTTCAAAACGAGGCTGAACAATCTAGCCTCAAAGGGCTCAAGATATTAGTCCTTCCAAGTAATGGTGTCAGATATTTTCATGGCTTTCACTGGGCCCTTATTGGACTGATGGGATCAAAGCTACCTGGCTCTACCTGGAAGGAGATCAAAAATAGTCCCAACAGGAGCTCAAAATTTTCTAAGCTATTCCTAAAATAGTTAGTGACCTATGGGACATATCCACAATGAGGAAACATTTTATAATCATTCTCATTAACAGTATCTTACATAACTCCTTCATGTCCTTTACCCACGAGTAATGCAGCTATCTCAAGCTAATACTGCTAAAGTCTTTCACCAGACCATAATGTTTCATTCTCTTTCATATTTTATTTCTGTCTCTTTCTCTCTGCCACAGACACACACATGAGACACAGATAAATAAGTTTTAAAAATGTACTATATGAAGGAACTAAGATGAAACATGAAATAGGTTTTCTGCAACTTTTAATAATGGAAACGAATATGCTAAGTTCAGAGCAAAAAAAGATGGTCAAAGCATCTTAAAATTAAACAAAAATATATGTAAATGTAAGTGTACATAAGAAGTCCAGATTCCATCCAAGGGTCCAGACTTAAATGAGGTGTCCAAGGAAGGCCCATGAAACTACTAAAGCCCAATAGGGCTGAAGGGTGGGTATTAATGTAAATTAGACCTTCTCTACACTCAAAAAAATAGGTCAACATAAGATATGTCAACTTACAGCTGATGTACACACTACCCTCCTTGGGTCGATGGTGCATGTCCTCACTAGAAGCACTTCCAGCGACCTAGGAGGGGCAGTGTGGGGAGCTGAGAGACCAGCCCCACCGCTCCCTGCCGGGAACCCCACAAGTTGGCTCCCGGTGGGCTATCCCCTTCCTGTTCCCCACCAGAATCCAGAGGCTTCTCCCATTCTCGTTCCCCACCAGAACCCAGGGGCTTTCCCCTCCCTGTTCCCAGAGAAGCTGCCCTGGCTTCTTACCCCCTCTGCCTGCTCCCCACTGGGAGCTGGGATCCAACCACCCACGGCTTCTCCCCTCCCGGCTCGCAGCCAGGATCCAGCTGCCTGAGCTTGTAGCAATCTGAATTTCTTGCCCTGCTCCCAGTTGGGAGTGAGAACCAGGCTTGCAGCAGCCAAGGCTTGGGCTTTCTTGTTAATTTCACCACTCTGGAGCCTAGTATTTCTCCCAGTGAAAGACTGGGTCCCCGGGGGAGTGGCTGCCACGCTCCGGCCAGGGCGCCACTGCGTCCATGTGGCAGCGGGGCCGGGAGGAGGGAGCACTGCGGCTACTGCGTTCCAGCCAGGGCGCCCTGCCGCTGGACCCATGTTGTAGGAGAGGGGCAGGGGGAAGGGGCGGGGCTGGGAGAGGAGAGCAGCTGCTGCGCTCTGGCCAGGGCGCCCTGTAGCTGGGCCCACGTTGTGGGAGAGGGGTGGGACCGGGAGGGGAGAGCGGCTGCTGCACTCCGGTGGTGCGCGCCGCTGGGTCCACGTTGTCTGGCTCCTTAATTTTTGGCCTGGCTCCTAGCTACGATGCATATTTGTCAAGCCCTGATGTAAGGGGATGCAGTGTCTACATTGAAACTGCTTCACCCTAACTAAGCCAACAAAAGCCCTACACCTCTCGTAGAGGTGGTTTCATTTTGTTGAAAAAACAGAGCGGTTTTGTCAGTGGAGGGTGAATGGGGGAAGTGCCTGCCATGTGTACACCAGCACTGTTTTGTTGACAAAAGCTGACGTTTGTTGACAAAACTCTCTAGGGTAGACCAGTCCTAAAAAATACATAGTGCTCTGGAGTATAAAGGAAACACCAAAGATTTCTGAATAAACCCTACCCTCAGTAGGAAATGTCTACAGTATCAGGCCGGGGACAATTATAAGTTTTGATGAACTGGTATATGTTTATATCCGTCATCAATCTGCAAACTCCATTCTATTTTATGAACACCTTTTTTATTGTAAACTGACATATGCTCTTCACTTTTGCACTATAACTCCATTTTGGGTTATGACACCTAGGAGGGATTAGGATAAATCCTTACATCAGCCTTGAGAGCCCTCCATTCAAATGGGTCCATGCTAAAACAAGAGTGCAGGGGAAATATTTTTCCAAGTTTAGACCCGGGCTGGGGATTGGAGTTAAACAGTGATCACCTGGCTGGGGTTTTGCACCTACCTGGAGGGCCACCTGACTTAAGAGCCAGAACTCTATTTAAGGGACAGATTTTGTGAGCAGAGGAACTCTCTCACCAATCAGCCACTGACTGCCAACAGAAAACTGAGCATGAGGAGGAAGGTGCAGGAGGACTCTGAAAGGACACAAACCAAAATCCAAAAGCCTGGAGTGGTGAGAACACTGAAGAGAGGGATTCTGCATGCACATTTGTTATTTTCTTCTATAGTTATAACTCCTGTGCTTTGTCTATAAGTAAAGTGGGTCTAGAAGTTCCTTTTCACAATCTGTGTGTTCCCTTGTTTAAATGTCATAAGGTCCCCCAAAGGATTAAACAATAAACCAGAGTACCTACAGGGTGGATATGTGGGGAGAGCACACTTAAGCTATTGGAGGGCTAGGACAGTTGAACTATGGGGTCCCATATCTCAGAAAGTGATGTGTTCTGAAAGAGTGTGTCAAAGAGGCCAGATTAAGACAGTGTCTGGATAGTGTTCAGATTCAGTAGGCTGAAAGGCACATGGGATCCAACAGTTGAGTCCATTTCAGTAGCCTGGTATCCAACCACAAGGGGGAACTCAACCAGGGCTGTAACAGAAGTAAAGATGATTTTGAAATGTCTTAATATTCCAAGTGCAGTCACAATTATTCATGAGTGTTTGCTCTTTGGCTGGAATCTTGATTGTTATGTATGAAATAATTAAGATAATTTTAATGAGCACAAGCTCATATCTTAAATCCTTCTTCAAACATAGGCCCAATATATTAGACATATGTTCCTAACCAAATGATAGGAAAATTTATATAAAAAGTGAATCAGTAAAAAACAAGGTTACTTACCAGTAACTGATGTTCTTCGAGATGTGTTGCTCATGTCCATTCCACTATAGGTGTGTGCACATCACCGTGCATTGTTACCCGGAACTTTTTTCCCCTTAGCAGATCCCGTAGGGCCAGCTCCGGTGCCCCCTGGAGTCCTGCGCACATGCTGTGATATATGAGGCGCTGCTAGCCGTACACCCCTCAGTCCCTTCTTTCTGCCAACTCCGGCAGCGGGGACGGGGGTGGGTTGTGGAATGGACATGAGCAACACTTCTCGAAGAATATCAGTTACTGGTAAGTAACCTTGTTTTCTTCTTCGAGTGCTTGCTCATGTCCATTCCACTATAGGTGACTAACAAGCAATACCTTTGAAGGTGAGTCGGAGTTACCGGTGAGCTGCTCTCAGCACCGCTCTGCCGAATCCCAAGTCCTCTCTCGCCTGCTGGACAATGGCGTAGTGGAATGTGAAGATATGCACCGACGACCAGGTAGCAGCTTTACAGATGTCCTGCAGGGGCACTCTCTCCAGGAAGATGAGGCTTGAGCTCTGGTTGAGTGCGCTGCTCGATGTAGAAGGACAGGGCTCGTCTCACATCCAGCGAATGCCATCTCCTCTCCTCCTCCTCCAAACCGTGAGGTTTGGGAAAAAACACGGGGAGAAAAATATCTTGGTTACAATGAAATTGGGAAACCACCTTGGGTAGGAAGGCCGGATGCGGCCTCAGCTGGACCTTGTCCTTATAGAATACTGTATAAGGGGGCTCCGAGATCAAGGCCCTAATCTTGGAGACCCTCCTGGCTGAAGTAATGACCACCAGGAAGGCTACCTTCCATGAAAGCAGGAGCAGAGGGCATGAAGCCATGGGTTTGAAGGGGGGTCCTGTGAGTCTCAAGAGGACCAGGTTGAGATCCCAGGGAGGCACCGGGTCACAGACCTGTGGATAAAGCCTCTCCATCCCTTTGAGGAACCTGACCGACATGGGGTGGGAGAACAGCGATCTCCCCTCTAGTGGCTGATGGAAGGCCAAAATGGCCACCAGGTGAACCTTCAATGAGGCCAGCACCAGACCCTGGAGCTTTAGCTGGAGCAGGTATTCCAGGATCACCTGTATAGGTGAGAGGCTGGGCGGAATACCCCGGGACTCCACCCAACAGGTAAACCGCCTCCACTTAGCCCGATACACGACCTGTGTGGAAGGTTTCCTGCTGCCAAGCAGGACTTGCTGGACCTGCACCGAGCAGGCTCTCTCTCCCTCCGTCAGCCAGAGCCTCCAGGCAGTGAGGTGCAGGGAGTCCAGGTCCGGGTGCAACAGGCAACCATGGTCCTGAGATAGAAGGTCGTGCCACCTCGGGAGCTCCAGGGGTGGGGCGATCGAAAGATCCAGCAGCATGCTGAGCCAGTGCTGTCTCGGCCAAGTTGGAACGATGAGTATAACATTCGCCCTGTCCCTCTTTATTTTCAGCAGGGCCTTGGATAGGAGCGGAATGGGCGGGAACACATACATGAGGGCCCCCGTCCAGTCCATGAGGAACACATCGGAAATTGACCCAGTCTCGCGACCCTGGAGCAGAACCTTGGACACTTCGTGTTCCAGGCCTACGCGAATAGGTCCAGTTGGGGAATGCCCCCCTTCTGGAAAATCATAGCCACCACCTCTGGGTGCAACGACCAGTTGTGGCGGGGTAGAAACGACCTGCTGAGGCAATCCGCCTCGTCATTCCTCACTCCCAGGAGGTGAGAGGCAGTCAAGTGGAAATCGTGTCTCATGGCAAAGTCCCACAGAAGAATAGCTTCCTCACAGAGGGCCGAGGAGCACGCTCCCCCCTGCCTGTTTATGTAAAACATGGCTGCGGTATTGTCCGTCAGCACCTGCACCACTCTGCCTGTCAGGAATCGGAGGAACACCTTGCACGCTAGGCGAATGGCCCTCAGCTCCTTCACACTGATGTGCAGGAGCCTCTCCTCCCCTGACCAGAGCCCTAGGTTGGCGCTGATGTGGGCTCCCCATCCTATGTCCGATGCGTCAGAAATTTGGGTGACCAATGGGACCAGTTCCCTGAACGGAACATCCTTCATCATTGCCCTAGGAGTCCGCCACCAATTTAGGGCTAAGATGGGCGGGGGAAACTGTGAACACCCAGTCCAACGGGTGTCTGCTCAGCACATATACCGAGGCCAACCATGCCTAAAGCGGACTGAGCCTCAGGCAAACTAGTCTCACTACGTACATGCAGGCTGCCATGTGGCCTAACAGCTGTAGGCAGTGCCTGGCTATTGCCGTAGGGCATTGGTGCAGCTGGAAGATGATAGAGACCATCACCTCGAAATGTGGCTGAGGCAGGAAGGCTCTGGCTGAGAAGCGTCCAGGGTGGCCCCAATGAATTCTATGCGTTGCACTGGGGTTTGTGTGGACTTCTGCTCATTTATGAGCAGACCCAGTCTGCTGCACAGAGAGCAAGTGAGGGTCACGCTCTCCTGTACTTGGCACCTGGACCTGCCCCTGATCAGCCAATTGTCTAGGTAAGAGAAGATTTGCACACCCTTTCATCTCAGGTGGGCAGCCACTACCGCCATGCAATTGGTGATCATGCTTGGAGCCGAAGATAGGCCAAAGGGTAGGACTGTAAACTGGTAGCTGGAGCCAGCCATCATGAAATGGAGAAAACGCCTGTGGCTGGGGAAAATAGACACATGAAAGTATGCGTCCTTGAGGTTGAGGGTGGTATACCAGTCTCCTGGATCCAGGGAAGGGATTATGGAAGCTAGGGAGACCATGCAAAACCTGAGTCATTTGACATATTTGTTTAAATGACACAGGTCTAATATGTGTCTTAGAGCCCTCTTCACCTTGGGGACTGCTAGGGAGCTGAGGACGGGCTGGGGGGCTGATTTCTCCTTTTAACCCCCTATTCCTATCCCTATTCCTCTAGGGTTGAAAAGGCCTGGGCAGAGGCCTTGGCTGCTGCTGCACCTGGGGCTGTGACTGACGCCTGGAAAACTGGGGCGTGTACAGGCCCAGGGAGCAAAGCATGGCCCTGAAGTCCTGCAAACCGTGCAAATTCGCTCCGGTCTGGTTGGAGAATAGGGCCGACCCATCAAAGGGGAGGTCCTGAATCAACTGCTGCACCTCCTGGGCAGGCCCAAGGATTGCAGCCACGAGCACCTTCTCATACAGATAGCGGAGGCTAGGGCCCTGCCCGCCAAGTCAGCAGCGTCTCAGGACATCTGGAGCGCTGCCCTAGCTACCGTGGTTCCTTCCTCCACAATGGTGTTAAAATCTGCAGCCTGGTCCTGGGGCAGGGCCTCAGCAAACCGCCTGAGGGAGTTCCACAGGCTGAAATTATATCTACCCAGAAGGGCCTGATGATTGGCAATCCTGAACTGCAGGCTTGCTGTGGAATAAGCCTTTCTCCCAAATAAATCCAGCTTCTTATTGTCTTTGTTCTAAGGAGTGGACTCTGGCTGACCTTGCCTGTCTCGTGGTTAGCCACATCTACCACCAGGGTTCTTGGGGCAGGGTGAGTGAACAAATACTCAAACCCTTCACCCAGGACATAATTTTTTTTTTTGGCCACCTTTGACGTAGGGGCGACTGAGGAAGGGGTTTGCCACAGGGCCTTTACAATCTTAAGGACCTTTCATGGACTGGGAGGGCCATTCTCGCCGCCGCCAGCACATTAAAGAGGCTATCTTCGGCCTCTTCTAACTCCTTCACCTGCAGCCCCAAGTTCGAGGCCACCTTTTTGAGCAGCTCCTGGTGCACCCTGAAATCCTCCAGTGGCACCGAGTGGTCCCGGGAGACAGCCTCATCCAGCGAGGAGGAAGAGGACTGCTGAGGAGCGTCCCGCGGGTGTGCCTCCTCCTGGCAAAGGGTTGTACCCGTTGAGGATCCCTCTGTGGGGTCCAACTCCTCTTCCTAGGAGTGGTGTCTATGGGCCTTCTCCAGTGCCAGAGGCATGGACTGCACCCTTGATGACATAATGGATTGGGGCCCTGGCCCCATCTGGATACCCCATGGGGCCCAATAAGGTCATTGTTGCGGCCATTGACCCTGGAGCCAACCCGGGGCTGAATGCGCCACAGGCTGTGATGCTTTGTGGGGGCATCGGCTCTCCCGATGACTGTCCCTCCTGGGAGACCCCGAGTCACTGGACCGGCGGTGCTGTGTAACTCCTCGGTCCCGGATGCCCTTCTGTGCTGGGGACCTCCCTCTCGATGCTTCCAACCTGGAGGACAACAAGAATTGCCTCCGTTGCTGCGAGCAGTGCCAATGAACGGAGGTGCGCTCCGAAGAGCTAGAGGTACTGAAGTGTCGTCTTCGTACCGATGATTTCCGCTGCCACTTGCCTTGTGGCCCTGCAGACATCTTCGGTGACCGAGGTCGGCGCCGCTCCAAACTCCTCGGTGCCGAGCCAGATTCTGGCGACCAGGTTCTGCGATGTGGACTGCGTGGTGCTGGGTCCTCCAATGGCGACCGGGTTCCACACCGCCTCAGTGTGGGCGAACTCCTCGGTGCCGGGTCCTCTGACGGCGACCAGGTTCTGCGCCGTCTAGGTACGGGCTAACTCCTCGGTGCCGGGGATCTGGAACGGGAGCTGTCCGAGTGCTGCCTGGCAGACCTTGACCAGTGCCACCTCCTGGGGATTGATGTCGGCGCTGAGAGGGAGACTCCATGACCTGTGCCGGAGCAGGTCGCCTTGACGATGCCGACCTAGAGCGACTGCTGGGGGAGCGGCTCTGCTCTACCCTCGGAGACTGTCCAGCAGGAGATTTTCCTCCCCGTACCAGGGATCTCCACCACCATTCAGGGGGACCCAGCATGTGTTTCCTCCGTGACACCGGCCCCCCTTTCCTCGGCGGAGGGGGGGTGCAGGGGTGTAGGCAAGGACAACAAGGCTCTTACTGCCTGAAAAGCCTCCGGTGTCGACAGCATCAGCAGGGGCACTCTCCCAGGAGTCGGGGGAGGCTCCCTGACCGGAGATGCAGGTATCAAAGAAGACTCGACGTTGCATGGTGCCAAGTCAAGGCTGGTGCCGGCAGTGCGCTCTGCACCGAGGTCACGCTCAGTGCCGAGGTGGAATGGGCCTGCTCAGACGCCGGGCAAAGTGCTGCCTCCATCAACAGGGCTTTCAACCAGATCTCTCAGCCCTTCTGAGTCCTTGGTTTAAAAGCCCTGCAGATCTTACACTTCTCTTTCTTGTGGACTTCCCCCAAGCACTTAAAGCAGAGGTTGCGGGGGTCGCTGAGCGGGAAGGCCTTCCCACAGGAGGCACACGGCTTGAATCACGGCAACCAGGGCATGGCCCAGTCACTCTAAGTCCCCGCAGGGACTTGCCTGATCTCTAACTGCACTCAAAAACACTTAAGAACTACTTAACTAATTAAAAGTAACTTAGAACATCAAACAAGTGCAAAGAAGGGGAATAGTACTTGCTGCAAGCAAGGCTAATTCGAGCAACCGTCACGGGTGGAAAGAAGGAACTGAGGGGGCATAGGGCCGGTAGCACCTCATATACCGCAGCATGTGCGCGGTGCTCCAGGGGGCGCCGAAGCCGGCCCTATGAGATCTACTAAGGGGAAAAAAGTTCCAGGTAACCGTGCACGGAGGCGTGCACACACCTATGGTGGAATGGACGTGAGCAATCACTCGAAGAAGAACACAGATGTCCTGAGCCTCTCCCAATAAATAAGCAGTCTGATGATAACGTTTCCCAGATTTTGGCTCTGCTTTTTTTTAGTCCTCTGTTCTGTTAGAAGTAATTATTTGCTACATGCTAAATGATGTCACCTCATGTTATATCATCCAACATGTTAGATAAGTACATTTCATTCACATTGCTACATCTGCTTTCAGTTCAGAGGCTGATAGTCCATCCAGTCTAATGTTTCGGCAGAGAGCAATGGAGCCAATCCCAGGACAAGCAGGTGGTTTTCTCAATTCACATTTCTTCACAATGGCAGCATTCCTTACGTGTATGTCTGCCGAATACGTCTGATACCATTCAAAGTTTGAACAACAAAAGAAAACAGAATGAAGTTTTTACCTGATACTATTTATTTTTTACAGTTAGGGCACTACTTATTTAATTTCAAGGGCCAAGTGGGTTTGAACAAAAATAGGCAATCAGGAGTATAAGATTTATTAATCAGTTTGTCATTAATACTGGCTTAAAAATCATGGGAGCTTTACTGTTTAAATATTTAAGCCAAATATGTAATTTTTAACAGTGAGCCTTATTATATTTTGTTATGTTTCATTGCCAAATTTTCAAAATTTATTTTCTATATTGCACCTGTTAAGTATTTACAGAAGCAAATCAGTAATTATGTATGCAAATTACCCACTTTGGCATATGAAGTATAATTTGCATATGCAATTTAAATATTTGCATATATACACTTTAGGGTGCAACATAGAGGTATAGTTTTGAAAAAGATTAAGATTTCCAACTAAATTATAGAGGGGTAGCCGTGTTAGTCTGTATACAGCAAAAACAACAAGAGTCCTGTAGCACCTTAAAGACTAACAGATTCCTATGGGCAAGAGCCCACGAAAGGTTATGCCCGCAGTAATTTGTTAGTCTTTAAGGTGCTACAGGACTCTCATTATTTCAACTAAGTTATGTAATTTTCACCAGCTGAGGATCTGGCTCCAGATGTTCAAGGGAAGACAGAGCATAAACTGATGTGTTAGCAATACATTTGTGATTAATGCACTTTATTTTCGTGCTTGAAAACAAAACTCACAAGTTGCTCTAATTCAACCACAAGTGGTTGGGCTAGACACAAAAATCACCTGACTAAATTATATGTCTGTGCCATGCAGGAAGTCAGACTATAAGAGACCATAATGGTCCATTCTAGTCTCAAATTCTATTAAATTATTTTGTCATAGAACACAGATGAACTAGAATAACATACAGTGAAAGTTTCATTGTGCATCTATGTTGGAAAAATGATAAATAGTCTAAAAATCTGAAATACTTGCTACTGGAACAATAAAATGTTTGTTTTAAATGTTCACTTTGGTTTTCAATATTCTCATAACAACAGAGTAGATCTTATCCAAGACAGGTACTGGCACAACTCTGTTAATTTGTTTAACAGTTTATTTAGTGGTTAAGGACTTGATGTCTCCACTGTGCTTTCAGTATGTTCTGTTGTCATGGGATTATTGCTCTTTTGTAAAAATACCTTTATTTTGTTTGGCTACAAACTCTTTGTGTGATGAAGAACACGCTAAAGATAATGTTGCAACTGAATTTCCTCCTATTTCTACCTCAACGTTAAATGCCACAAAGGATATGGTGAAGCACAAACTAAAGCAATCAGAGATTTTAAATGACTGAACGAAGTTGGAAGGAGAGGGAAGGCAAGGGAGAGGGGACTCCATCATAGGAACTGTTTTCACCACACATTCTGGCAAACATTTTCACTGCTTTCCATCCTCTGGTAGTCCTTGTAGGCAGTGGTTCTTAACCTTTCCAGACTGCTGAAAAATTGCTTCCTTTCTCATTTTGTCTGTATGAAATTTTAGTTTGTACTGACATTGCTAGTGTTTTTTATGTATAGCCTGTTGTAAAACTAGGTAAATATCTAGATGAGTTGATGTTCTCCCTGGAAGACTAGAACCACTGCCTGGAGGAACTTCCCCTATTGCTTTCAAATAGTCCCAAACAAATACCCCCTTCCCTTTACAGTGTTGTTCTCATTACAAGCCAAACTACTCAGAAAGCCTACCTACTGCAGTCCAAAATACAGCTTTATTAAAATCCACTGTTAGGAGACCAATGTTGCTTTCTAGGGGACACACATACACAGAGTATACAAAGTTTTAACACATCAGCAGAGAAACTACCAGACCTGCTGAATTCCAGCAGGTCATCAGCTGTTCCTTAAAAAAGGGTCTTGCTGGTGATAATCTTGGAGACAATGGAATGGAAAATAGGGTCTCCTCCCACCACTTCCCCCACAGAATAACTCTTGCCTGAAGTGAAAACGCCATCACCTGTTACTGGATTATCAAATGGTCTTAGATGAAAGTGGTCCATTTCATTGGAGAGAGGCAGCCCAAGTGCTACTAGAGTGTTGATGGGACAGACTACACACCAGAAAAATTAACAGGGGGAACTTCAAAAAATTCAGATTCAAGACAGGGCTGATGTGCAAACTAGAAAATAATCCATCTTGCTACCTCATAGCTGTTAACTCTGTAATGCTAGCACAGAAGTAAAAGCTAGCAGAGATTTATTTTCATATCTACTGTCAGCAGATATCCCTGTGAATTCAGAAAACAGGGCCCAAATTTGCTGAGTAAGAACATGTCATCTTCACAGTCCTTTTTTGAACCACCCTCTAACAATCCACTGTTCTCACTACAGTCTTGCTTTTTCCTCCTGCTCTTCTCAACTCCAGCATTATTGTAGAGCCCAGTATTCTCAGGAAGCACCTAGCATTAAATATTAATACATTGCTCCATTTAAAAGTGTTCCAAGCCTTCAGCTGGCATACAGCTCTAGCAGCCCTAAAATCTCAGAATTGAAGCTGAAGTAACGCTGGCTTACACAATGTAGTTCTAGGTCCATCACTAGTGGCTGGGCCACACAAAGGGTTATCAGTCTGTACAGCCATTCTGCTAACAAACCCAGTCCTCTAAGCTCAGGCAGCAGAGGCTCCTTCCCTTAGATCCATGGAGCCCAAGTTTGACCCTTATCACCAATGATCCACTCCGGGGCCTGATGTAACAAAAATATTACGTTAATTAGATCACAAATTGCTGGCTGTTGAAATGGTTACTCATCCCTCAGATCAGCTGTGCTACATTGGCACTATCCACGACTCAAAATACCAAATCCTCATCACCCTAGTTTGCAGTTTCAGTGCTATTTGACTCCTTCTTCCACTTATTCCCAATACAGCCAGGCAGTCACCATGTCCTGCTGGCTTGTTCTCTGTCTCTCCGTAATCTCTCAAAACTCCATCCCTTCCTCTTTGATCTCATGACTAAAAAGTCTGTCTTTATCCTGAGTATCTTCCACTTGTATCACTGGAACCTCTCCCACCCCCTCAATTCTCATTTTGTTCCCCGCCAGCCCACTTAAAATATCAGCTAAAGTTCTCAACTTCACCTCCCCATTTGGGCAATGTTATTCCATTCACTACTGTCCTCTTATTCCCTCCCTTATAAGGGCCAAGTTTAATTACCCATCCTTGTCTTCAAATCTGTGCATATTTTTGTTTACTGTCTACATCTGTGCACCCATTTCAGAGCATTTCCAACTCTCCTCAATCCTAATTAATTCCACCACACCTCTCCCTTTGCTCCTTCCAACTGAAGTTCTCTCCCTCGAACAGCAAGCACACTTCTTTCAGATCCCTCCACAAAACACATCTTGCACAAAGCCCTCATATTCTAAATCATCTCAGTGAAAGATGCTCTCATCTCTTCATAGTTAAAAACACAAAAACACACAGTATCGCTAGAGAAGTAGGATATATTCAAGTAGTTTTCTACTTGATTTGTCGGTCTTGCAAGGATTTTAGAATCATGACAAAGGAGGAAAATTAACGTGCAGTTACCACAAATTCCCTCTAGGAGAAGGAAAACTGACCTCCAGTATTAGCTTTTCACAGATTTTTGATTTAGCTTAATGGAAATTTCTGGAAAGTGGGCTGTTTATTATTAATTATTTGTGTTGTGGCAGCATCTAAGAGCCCCAGTCATGGAACAGCACCCCATTGTGCTAGGTGCTGTACAACCAGAACAAAACCAAACAGTCTCTGCCCCAAAAGAGCTTACAGCATCTCTTGAAATAAGCCATGTACATTTATTTTTCATAAAACTCTATTGGAATTACTCAGATCTCAGCGCCTTCTTAGATTTCAATGAGTGTGTTTTCTCAAGCATGTCCTGATAGATTTGGAAGACTGGATTCTTTTGAAAAAACAACGAGAGTTCTGTAGCACTTTAAAGACTAACAAATTTAATTTCAGCAGGCATAAGCTTTGGTGGGCTTCAGCCCACTTCCTTAGATGCAGTTGTAGAAATAATACAGCAAATATTGGCAACATATACATATCCAAAGGCAAAGACAATGGGGTAGGTGGATGAAAGCAGGGTACTTGAGGCCTAATGACAACCATTGAGTAGGAGGTGAGAATGGGTGATCAGAGCAAATTACTTCTTGTAATGAGATAGCCATTCCGAATCCCTGTTTAAACCCAGTTTGAATGTGTCAAGTTTGCAGATGATTTTTAACTCAGCAGTTTCTCTTTGAAGTCTGTTTTTGAAGTTTTTTTGTAGAAGTATAGCAATTTTCAGGTCAGAGTCAGAGTGTCCTGGGAGATTGAAGTGTTCTCTGACTGGTTTATGGATGTTATTATTTTTTATGTCTGATTTGTGTCCATTTATCCTTTTGCGAAGTGATAGTCCAGTTTGGCCAATGTACATGGCAGAGGGGCACTGCTGGCACATGATGGCATAAATAACACTAGTGGATGTGCAGGTGAATGAGCCCCTTATGGTGTGATTGATGTGGTTAGGACCAGTGATGCTGTCACTAGAGTCGATGTGTGGGCAGAGCTGGCAACGGGGTTTGTTGCAGGGATAGGTTCCTGGGTAGGATTTTTTGTAGGGTGTATGGTTGCTGGTGAGTATTTGCTTCAGGTTGGGAGGCTGTCTGTAAACCAGGATGGGTCTGTTGCCCACTGCCTGAGCGAGAGACGGATCATCTGCTAGGATAGGTTGTAGATCTTTAATGATGTGTTGGAGAGATTTTAACTGGGGACTGTAGGTGATGACCAGTGGGGTTCAGTTGTTTTCTTTGTTGGGTCTGTCCTGTAGTAGGTACCCGTCTGGCTCTGTCAATTTGTTTCTTCACTTCTCCAGGCGGGTATTGTAGTTTTAAGAATGTTTCATAGAGATCCTGTAGGTGTTTGTCTCTGTCTGAGGGATCAGAGCAAATCTGGTTGTATCTTAAGGCTTGGCTGTAGACAATGGATTGTGTAATGTGTCCAGGGTGAAATCTGGAGGCATGAAGATATGTATTGCAGTCAGTTGGTTTTCGGTATAGGGTGGTATTGATGAGACCATCCTTTATTTTTATTATAGTGTCCAGGAAGTGGATTTCTTGTGTGGGCTGGTCCAGGCTGAAGTTGATAGTGGGATGGAAATTATTGAAATCCCGGTGCAATTCTTCAAGGGACTCTTTCCCGTGTGTCCAGATGATGAAAATGTCATCAATGTAGCGTAGGTAAAGAAAAGGTGTTTAGGACGAGTTTTGAGGAAGCGTTGTTCTAGGTCAGCCATAAAAATGTTGGCATACTGTGGGGCCATGTTGGTGGCCATAGCTGTGCCACTGGATTCTTTTGGAAATTTTTCGAGGGGGTCAGTAGTATCTACAGAAAGTCTTTGGTAAATATTCTTTGTAATGCTGAATTTTAGGACTTTTTAGGACTTCACAATTCGTAATATTCTCAAGTTTTAAAATATTGTCTCTGTTTCGAATTATTTTGAATTGCGTGTATGTGTGTGTTTGGGGAAGCTATTGATTTCCATCCAGTTATCAAAGCATGAATTAAGTATCTCAACAAGTCTAGGAATTGGCATTGTGCTCCCTCTAGCGGCTGAATGCTACTTGCAGCAACAGAAGAAAAATATTGTAGGGTCAGTTAAAGAAACAAACAAACAAACAAAGTCTTTACATCAGCAGCAAAGCATGGGGTTTATTTAATATTCAGAAAATGGAAGACAATTCCCCACTATGTAACAAAATTACAGTTTAAAGGCAGGTCAAATATCAGGTTTTCAGTGAACTATTTGGCCGTGTCCTTTTAATTCTGTCAGTTTAGGATCCTGTAATACTACTCCTTTTTCTGCTTGTCTATTTAGACCAGGAGTGGCCAACCCGCGGCTCGCGAGCCGCATGCAGCTCTTTGGTCATACAAATGTGGCTCGCAGCTCTTTGCATGGGGCTCTTTGCTCTTTGCAGCTCTTTGCTCTTTGAAATTGACAAGCTGCCTCACCCAGGGTAAGAGACAAGGGGAAACTGACAAGTGAAATTGACAAGCTGCGCTGGAATTGACAGATCAGCGGGAATTTTCCGTGGAGGATAAGAGACAAAAGGAAACTGAAAAGGTAAATGTGGCTCTTTGCGGCTCTTCGTCTCTGACTGGTTGGCCACCCCTGATTTAGACTGTAAGTTCTTTGGGGCAGAAACTGCTGCAGCCTAAAGTTACCTGATCTGGGAGGATATCCTGTACAATTAAAAACAGGTGTAAGCTCCTCTCAAAGGTCTAGTTCTTTCTGTGATAGGGTCTCAGTTAGTTAATAAAAGCTGATTCCCATAGCATAATAAGAGTCTTGAGAAAGCTAAATCTACCAGATGGTGTGTGTTATACACAACAACAAACTTTTGAGATGAGATAAAAATATTTACAGCTTTCTATCTCATTTCCTTTGATTAAATTAGGTATTTTACTTAGAAACCAAAACCATTGATAAGTACAGTATTTGTGAAGTAGTAAAAAATGTTGCCGTGTTTGGAAAGCACTCTAACTTGGTAGTGTTTTAAAGATTAATTACAACTGTACCGAGAATATTTTTCACCTCTCTTATTGTTCAACCAAAATATCCTCTTCAATGAAAACTTTTTAAAGTAACATTTCATGTCCTTATAGATAAACAACCAGTTTTTAAGAAAGACAGTTGTGTATTGTGTACATGAAGTCATACAGTTGTTTGTTATCCCTTCTTGGAATTACTTTGCTTTGATCCTATTTCTCATAGCATTATCACCATCCAATAGTATGGTATGCTAATGGAGAGAGGGGATGAGAGGTTTTTCCAGATCACCACTAGGAACTAAGCTTAATAAATTTAAATATATTATTGTAAATTAGATACATTTAACGGGTTAATCACCTCTAAATGCATTTCTTTTCAATGATGTGACAAAAATAGCAGAATGCGTAGTATAACCAAAGGATAATGTAAGGCCTGCTTTCCAGGATGAACTGTATATACAGACAGAATTTTCAAATGCAACTAGGAAGTTGAATGTTTGAGTTGATTTCCTTCATTTATGGCATATTACTATAATGTAAGGATAAAAGAAAAGGGAAAAGTTTTGAAAGGGAAATATAACCCTCAAGCTAAGTTTAAGAAACCTCTAACAACTTTTCCTTTGGGCAGATTATTCAATAAATTGTCCACTGCAAGGTTTCTTTTCTTGCTCCTTCTTCTGAAACATGGTGCTGACCAATGGCAGAGACAATATTCTGGACTAGATGGCACACAGGTCTGCTCGAGTATGGCAATTCTTATGGTCCAAGCAATACTTCTAAGAAAGAATAAGGAGTAGGGACGTAATTTAGACCATGAAGCTATACGTCTTGATTCACTCAAAGTGATTTTCCCACTGGAAAGCTGAGAATGTTTGGTTTCCAGTGTTAGAATACTTCCTTTTATAGTCTTAGTAATTTACAAGCTGCAGGACCTTAAACCTGTCATTATTCTAGGACTGTAATTTGCCTGTTCTTCACTTCAAGCCAACATAATTTTTCAGCCCTGGGTGTGTAATTCCCCATTTGGAAGAAAAAGAAATTTTTCCTGAACAATGGGTAAAAAGCATTTTTTCAGTAATGAAACAGTCTTTGTTAAAAAAAGGGTGTCATTTGACAGATAAGAAATGTCCACTGGTTTCTTTCACAATGGGTGTATCCTGTAGCATTTGTTGTAAATATTTAGGCACATTTGGCCATAAAAATTAGGGTGAAGGGGAAAAAATGTACTGGATAGCTATTTAACCTATTATAACCTAAAGTTATTTAACCTATTATAACCAAAAGTAGTATTATTACCTCTTCTAAACAGAGGAATGGTTCCTATGCTCAACCCCCAAAAATCTTGGGCACAGTGGAGAGTCAAGACCTAAAAATGTGTAATCGTAGAAACCATTACTCTCTTTGGAAGAGATTGGCAACCCCAAAAAGCAGAGGCTGAGATACAGCAGA